>NC_088099.1:8152500-11002500 GCF_036370855.1 Dromaius novaehollandiae
TCCTTTGATAAGAAACACTGTCGACCCCCATATTTTTAGCCTGTTGCATTTATAGCACAGCAGCAGACACAATCCAGGAGACCCGACTCTTATTACCCCGCTGCAGTCATCCGCGAGCGCGGCTGCCTCCTCAGCCATGCGTTTAGCAATAGAAAGGCAGCGTTTGTTTTGTTGTACGAACAATTGAAAAGGGAAGCGGAAAAAAACAACAGTGAACAAATACTACTCAGTACCTGAGATTCATAAAGCTTCTCCTTCCTGTTTGCTACCTCATTCCGGATAATAGTTCCGATATATTCAATGACCATAGTGTGCTTTTCAATGTCTCTAGCAGCATATAAGCCCAGGCCCTACAAAAAACATGCCTGATTGAGAATTTCATGATAAATCTACATTCAACACTTCATTCCTCTGGGTGCCCCCAAACCATTCCTGGAGAAAATCATGCAAAAAGTAAACTTCCCAGAAAGAATAAAGGAGCACAAGTTCAGTAACCGAAGTTTTAACAATCTTTTCGTAATGATGTAGAACCCAGATTTACATTAAGTTTTTAAGATGCAAGAAAACGTACTGGAGTATTATAGGCTTCCATCTAGGTGAGAAAGCAGGCTTCCCACTACACCTGCTTGAGTTGCTTAAAGATTATAAATTCACTGAAAAACAGAGGAGGCCTTACTAGAATGGAAGAACATAATAGGAACACACAGCACAGTTAAGTCCAACCTAGAATAAACAACAACTATGTTCAAACATAGCAAGATACACTATGAAGTTTTTGCAAAATAGTTTGCACAGCAAAACCACCAGTGGAATTACACAGAGCAATGATTTCATTTTATCGTTTTTTATGAATGCAATAAAGTATTTAACTCTTCCTGCTAACCTCACACCATTCTACAGCGTCGTCTGAGCACATCATATTTCCACTGATGCTGTTTGTAGAACTAAATATTCTTATCTTTATTATGTTTTACTGATTTTTTGAGAAATATGCTAAAAAGACCTTGAAAGAAAAGAACTCATTTATTTTCTATACAGCTGTAACAAATTAAATTGTAGGACACTTACATTAATTAAAAAGAAATCTTATTTGGAGTCTGTGGAAGTGATTTACCACATAAAAGTTGCCAATTTTGGGAAAAGACTTGAAAGAATTTTGCAACTGCTTTGTTTTTCAAAAATGTTATTTCTATATAAATTTCCCAATATGAGAACTGACCTGAATCCGCGAGCGAGCTAGATACACATTGGACTTCCATTCAGTTTTCATCTTCCGGTACTGAGAGGACTTGGAATGGACGAACTGCTTACTGTAAGGCGCATTCAGTTCTCCCGTAACTGTGCTCTGAAATGACTTCGATGTGCTGGTGCTATTCAAGGTGTGAGGCCTGTAGGAATTGGGCATGTAACAGGAAAGAATACAAGAAAAACTGAAGATTTCTCTGAAAACAGCCACAAAACCAATTAAATTTTTTTTAGACACACACACACTTAAAGCCAGCTAGCATAGACAACAAAGCAATTCCTTTGATTTGGGCATGCACATACACAGCCAAAGACGACAGGGTTTGTAAGCAGCAGACGAAAGCACAAATAACCCTAAGCAGCCTATAAACCCTGGGCTGTACTATGTGAAATTAAAACAAAATACCTTAACACAAACCTCTTGACATGGGTACTCATTTTAGGCTCGGCACGGGCACAGCCCGTGGGGTTGATAGCAAGAGGAAGTTCCATTAAGGGGTTTCGGCCATAGCGGAAAGTGTAGTTCTCACAGGCCTCAACCCCTGGAAGCTGCAAGAAAACAGACAGAAACAAAAAAAAAAAATCCAAGTAATTACATGCTAACAGTACATAACAAAACAGTCACTTTCCAGACTTCTTCCTGTTCCCCTTCTCATGTGTGTATGAGATATCTGACAATCGGGGGTGATCCAGCAGGAGCTGGGATGGTGAAGACTCACCGATTCAGCAATCCTTGCCACTGCAGAGACTGTCAAACCAAAGAGGTCTTCACCCTTCAAATATCCAGGGAACAGCTGGAGCATTTCAGATTCTTTTCTTACAGAAGCAACAGGCTCCAGGATTTTATCCCACACACCTACATAACCATACAGAATAAGAATTACAACGCTCAAAGAAATAAAGGTCCACTGTACTAGTTTTGAAACTAATGGCTGAAGAAATCAGAAACCAGAAATCAATACTTAAAAAGCAATTTTATCATTAATTATATAAATAAACAGGCTAGTGTTTAAAGAGTGAAAGGGAGAATCATTTGCTGAGCTCTTGTTTTGTCTTGAATGAGTTCCAAGCAAGTATGACGTTTTTGTCGTACCTTCGTTCCCAGGAACACAGCTTTTGTATTTGTAGCATAAAAACTTTCAGCTCCCTACCAACATGCATTTCTCCTCAGGGAATCAGGCAGATGAGCTTCTAAAAGTGCTAAAAAATTCTCCTTAGAAAACGTGCACAATGCAGAATTTTCTTAAAAGTAAACTTCATTTTCTATTTCCATGTAATTGAGTGCTGACTGTAATCAATTTAAGTGTGCAGCTATCCAGGC
Organism: Dromaius novaehollandiae; assembly: GCF_036370855.1. Lineage (NCBI taxonomy): Eukaryota > Metazoa > Chordata > Aves > Casuariiformes > Dromaiidae > Dromaius > Dromaius novaehollandiae. The sequence goes on from NC_088099.1 coordinate 8,155,067, forward strand.
AGTGGTTTAATCGTGCTACAAGTGTCCAAAGTGATTAAAACCCAGAGCGTCACCAGCAACGTTCACACGTCCAAGTTCCTAGGACCTGCCCTGTATGTTTACAGTTGGATGTATCGCCCTTCCCACCCCCAGAGACAACAAACTCAGGCCCTGGGAATGACTTGGTCAACTCACTGTCTTTCTATTACTCACAAACTTCAGCACAGCTGGTTCAAAGATAATTGGGTAATAATAATGTCAAAGTCACTTTTCAGAAAAGGAAATCTACACTAACATTTCTACTATCATTTTCAATATCCAATCTAGGTTTTCCTCTGTGAGCTTATCACAAATACCCTTCTTTAATTTGCAGCTCGTACTATTCCTTCAAAGCTGTCCTCAGTCTTCACAGCATTATATTAAAAATGTGCGGTACTAAATAAACTCATTTACAATAGAATTCACACCCTTGGAAGCTCAGCATAACCATTACATTGCAATTTCTGAATTGAAACAACGTGCAAAATTTGACACATTTATCATACATATGATAAATAACAGCAGTTTTAAAACGAACAGTGGATTCACAAAAGTCATCGCTCTGGTTTACAAAATTTACCTTTTGGTGTTGTGTCTGTAAGAACCAGATCTTCATGGCCTTGCTCCACAACCTTGATGACAAATAACGGAAGCCCGTCCTTCTCCTCAATCGAACAGAGATAGCGACAGCGTCTGTTGGCGTATCTCATGCTCCAGTACAAGCGGCTGGCCTCGTAGCCCACAGGAAAGAGCGCTTTTGAGGAGTGGAAGGCCTGCATCTGCTGGGGCAGCAGCTGGCCAATGGCATGGAAAATCAGGCTTCCTACGCGGAAAGTGTGGTCACGTTCTCCTCGTTGTACTATGCTAGCAATCTGCCGCACTTCATCACGCTGAACGTAGACCCTCCTGAAGACTGCAAAGTAACTAAGTTCTTGCTCATGAGTTCCCTTTGGTTTGTGCATGGGGCAAAGCATGGTCTTGTCTTTAAAAAACATGCATTGTGCTTTAATGGCACAGGTAAAGTGATAAATATTGGTGCACCGTAACCTGTGACAACCGCTGGTGGCACCCATTTTGTGACAAAACATGCATTTCATTTGCAAGCCTCTTCGCAGTGCTAGTTCCACATTTATTAAGGCACCAGCTTGTGTCTCATAGACTTCTGTAGACCAAAGAGCACAGTTCAAATGGACCCAAAGGTCTAAATCAAGGTTGAGAAGCCTTGCTGGTCCATCAGTTAATCCATCACCCTCCTCGTGACAGAAACAACATTTCCTATAGTCTTTAGGCACAGGATCTGGTTTAAGGGTTGTGCCCAATTTTTTAAGAAATTCATCTATTTCTTCTTCACAAGGAGGTTTGAATGATCCTTTAGGAATCACAATCTGGATGCTCCATTTCTTCCATTTCATTCCTTTCCATTTCTTACTTGGAGGCCGACAGTCATCAAGACTACTGTGTATTGCTTTTAACCTCGGTTTTAGTTTCACTGTTACCTTAAGCTCATCCGGTTTTGCCTCTACCTTGGCTGCTTCAAACGCAGGAGGAAACATGATTGGCGGTGAAGATGGTGGAGACACTTTTTCCTGCAACTGAGGCAGACAGTGGACATCCAAGGTGGAGATGTTGTTGCTGTACTGATGGAATGCTTTAGGCGGCCTTTCCTTCATTGGCGACTGCGGCAAAGATGGAACTGATTCCTGATAAATCAACAGAAAACTCTTTAGATCCTTAGATAAGGTAACTGACAGACTTAACACTTAGGTATTTTTAGAAAGTTTGCACAGCTTCCCCCAATGGGTTATAACAAAAACTAATCTAAAATATCAGTCACAATTAATTGAAAGAATAAGAAATTTATTATTTGGTAGTTTTCATGGAAACAAGTGAGGAGTAAATTCCTGCAGGGCTCTGGATTAGTCATATTCCTTGAGGTATTAACTATTCAGTCACAGGAAACAAGAATTGAACCTGGAGAGATTTTAAAAAAAAAAAGAAAAAAAAAAAAAGAGAGAAACCAAGGAGAACAATGGAAGTTTAGATCCAAAGTGCTTAAAGTGCTTTGTATGATTAATCTTGAAAGAGTAAATGAAAGGATTAAGAGGCAGAATATGAAATGTAATCAACCTAATTATGTACATGGTGATGCACTTGTGCAGAAGTGACACCCAGTGAACATGAGTTACAAAGCAGACTAAAAGGATGCGGATGTAACCATGTATCTTCTCATCCATCATTTTTTTTTGTTTCTTCTGAAAAAATAAACAGGATGCATTTGAAGGAAGCCTGCATATTACACAGTATGAGAAAGCACTAATTATGTAACTCTTGAAGCATGTGGCCAATGATGCCCATCAGTTTAGGGAAAAAAGGAACATCTGAACCAGGAAAAGTAGAAACTAAGCCAGCTAGAAGAAGTTGTCAAAAGGTTTTATCCGTGAAGTGAAAATAAACCTATCCAGATCATTCAGTCTTGAATGAAGACTATTTAATTGTAATTACTAAATGAATAGAGATAAATTTAAGTGTCTTACCAACGTTAAGTTATTAGTAAGTCTAATTTGAGAATCTACTTAAGCATCTACTATGCTTATTACATTGGGACTATCCTCGCCCTAAGAGACTCAACCCGTATCTGCCTTTGAAACTAGATGTACCTGAACATAACAAGAAACAATGCACTGCGCAGAAGTACCGAGTTTTTTTCTAGCTTCTACCTGTAGGTAGAAAACTGAAGCACAGTATTCTGTGCACCTGGGAAAAATCCCCGGCCTAATCCCACTTTCGATTAAGCAAATTTCTTTATACATTGTGAAAAATTCTATCTCCAATACTTACAAGCTTTTTTCCCTTTTCACTGTCAGCCAGCAGACTGTTTATGTTTTGGTAATCAATGCTTGAAAATGGCAACTTTGTCCAAAAAAACCAATAACTGAGTAAGATTATTTTTCCAGTTACCTTAAGAAAATAAAGTCTTTTTGCAAACTTGCAGTTCAGTTTGCACAGTTTTAAGTTTTTTACTGTAACAGAAGCCAACAGTTTGCACAGTTTTAAGTTTTTTACTGTAACAGAAGCCAAATAAAAATGCAGAAAACAACCCCAAAAGATGTAACTAGGGTTTGTCACAATGCCTGGAGAACTTAAATGCACAGATCACTTTTCTGAGATTGGATATTCAAGGCCTGCAAGGACAGCAGAAGATGGTTTGTGTTCTGTTATATATCTCTGTTAGACAAAAAGTTTTGTAAATATGAATTCTACTTCATGCTGCTGGTTCCAAATTTCAATGTCCTAATATAGAGCAATTCATTCATAAGCCTCTAAAAACAAAGTACAAACACCCCTCAACCCCCTTCTGTTTGTCAAAAAATAGCTGCAATCATCTCTACTCTCTAGGTCTACCGAAGTTTGATACTTACTTTGTTCTCTGAGGTTTTTGCTTGCACAGCTGCTGAATAAAGAACAAAGCAGTTGTTGCTACAGAATACAATGTCCTTCATTTTATCAGCACCTTCTTGGGAATCCTGGGAAATAAATACAGAAGATTATTAGAAGTGCATTTTAATAGCATTTTTAACGTAAGTTACTGAAACAAATCTTCCAATCTGGGCCAGAAACCCTGCCTACCTCTTTATTTGTGTAAAATTTGTAAAATACTGAGCACTACCGTGATATAAATACTTGATTATTTGACAGATCTAACGTTAACACCACCTACAACCTTGTTCTGGAGCACTTCTTGCCTTTAACAGAAGTTAAACAATCAAAATAAAGCATTCTATACTGTGCACCCATCTGCTCCACAGGCACACTTGCTAAGTAGAAATTCGTTCTCTTTTATCTTTAGATGACAAAAGAACGTCTCATTCCAGGCTAGGCAAAGACAGATCATACTGTTTTATCTACTGATCCATCTGCAAAACATTACTGTGATTTCAGTGCTTTTATGACTACACAAGCACATCACTTTCGTATATAAATTCTGACTATATACCTTTGTTGCATGATCACCTCGATCTTACTTAAACAAAGAGCAACAGTACTTTTTTAATGAATGACAGTTCCCAGTGCAAATATTCTATATTTGCATATGGCCATAAGGAGCTAGCTGGGATATTTCTCTACACAAAAACAAATAATGAAAACATAAAAAGTCAAGACTGAAACCTGACAAATTGTTTTCTGCTCAAAAAAAAAAAAAAAAAAAAAAAGAAAAAAAGAAAAAAGAAAGGTATCCTTGCTCTTCTATTACTTTTTGAAATGGCAAAATGGAAAACGGCAAAATGCCTTACAGACAGACTTGCTGAACTCTTAAACTGAAGTGGTCATGGAAGGATGGCAGTTAGAAGGATTTAGAAAGGTGTCATATAGATGGAAACTATTTTAGGAAATTTACTGAAATATGTTTCATACAAGTAACACCTTTGACATTTCTTATTTGTACCACAAATGTACTTGAAAGTCCGCATCCTGAATTAGCACACACACAGAGGTGAGAATATGGAGAAACTAGGAAAATGGTTATCAGTCAGCATGATAAACAGAGACCTTTGCTGCTTGCATTTGCTCACTGACCATTAAGTACAAGACACTGAATTTCTATTGCCGTACCTGTTTAAGGAAAGGCAGGTCTTTGAAGGATTTCCGCACGCCACTACCAAGAACGACCACTTTGCAATGAGAGCACCATCGAGGTCTCAATGCTGAGCTTTCTGCAATATTTTGACTGTGATCCTTATAGCCACCTATACCTAGAAAACAGGTAAGTTCGTAGAAAGCCACATTAGACTAAATCAAATTTATGCTGAAGTCACAGTATTATTCAGTGGTTTAGAGGACTAGCACCCCTCCTGGATAGGGCGTGATAGGCAAGCTTTAAACCATGTCCTAACAGGGAAATTGTTTAAACCAGACCAAAACCAACTATGTCAACATCAAGGCAAAAATACATTCTTGTATGTGAAATGGGGAACTAAAATAACATAGGAATACATGGTTATTGACTTCCGTAAAGCTTTCTAGCATAGGAACAATCTCCCAGAACAATGGATTTAAAATTAGACTGGACAGAAAACTTAACGATACCAGGTACTGCTGGAAGAAATACCTCACTGTCAACAAGACAGACAATATAATAGGTCTGATCTGTCTCTGATTTCCATTAAGTTATGATTAACATCAGGAGAAGGTCCACAGGTACCAAACGCTTAATTCCAGAGCATGGCTGAAATGTATCAACATTACTCAACTACAATTTCAGTACTGAAAACTGCAAAGAATTAAAGCCTACTCACCATTGCTGTTTGCAGGAAATGGCACATTGGGTTGCTTCAGCCCGTAAGACCCTACAAGCCTAGCAGATCCCACGGATCCTGCCTGAGGACCCTGAAATAGTAAGTGCTGTCTGTACTCCATAGATGGGTTCATCCTGTGACTGCTTGCTGCTCCCATGGCGGATGGGACATCTGGAGCATTACTAACCTCGTAACTGTTAGGAATTCTGACGTGGAGCAGATTGGAGAATGCAGCCACTACATTACTAATGTTCTAAAAACAATAATAAAAACACCTTTGTTTTAACCAGACAGGCAGTAAAACAGCAGTAAGATAAATTATTACAAACTACAACAGCTGCTTTATTATACTATTCTACAACCCATTCTAATAGTTATTACTTATAAAATACATTAACTCTTGCTGTATTTTATATACATAACACACAAGCTTATTTCTTTTACCTCAGCAGCTGTGGGATGTAAAGTAATTGCTACAGATATAAGGCCAGATTTAGGACCATTCTGGGATGGTCCGAGCTGAGAGGCAAAGAAGCCAGAACCAGGTAATGCTCCTGAACCAGGTTCTGATTTTATATAATTCCTTTTGGCTTCTGAACCTGGAAATAAAATGAAATACACAGGAGGTTAATCCTACACGGGTATGAATGGAAAAAAAAAGCCTAGTCTTAATTGTTTCTGCTATTGCAGTCTCACCTTTTCCAGTACTGCTGGGTAGGATAGGAATGATGGGAGATGGTACAGGTTCTGGGTTCTCCTCCTTCACGACTGACAAATCTGGATACCTACTTATTTCCATTCCCACCACACTTTCAGGAGAGGAAGAAGGAACAAAACTGTCAGGAGTGTCCCGGTCCTCACAGTGATCTTGAACCCTGGAATAAAACCCAGAACCACTGTTTTGGAAATGGTCTAAAAACCTTTGCTAAGCCAAAGTTATAAATCATGACTGTTACAGATCTATCATGAACTTGCTTCTTACTCCTAGTCACAGAACGCAGTTATGTGGTATGCCATTATTCCTGCATATCCACTACTCCAGTGCACAAGGTGGTTTCTTGGGAAAGACACATAAAAGAAAGGAGGCACTAACGAAGCCCAGGCTCCCTAACAGAACTGTCCATTTCCCATGGCTCCACCTACCTGTGTAAAAATCATGCTAGCACTTAAACTCTTTCTGCCGGATATGTTTATCCAAGGCTATTATACTACTATTACAGTCACTTGTTCATCTATTGAAAAAGAAGATTAAAATTATCAACTGGTATTTCTCTTATTCTTCATTATATATTCCCTCTTCTTCCCAAGGGAAGGAGGGCATTTGAGACAGATTTGCTGTTAAAAGCCAAGTCACTGTTCTGCCTCTCCTTGTCCCAGTACTTGCTGATTAACCACTTTACTTATGCAAAATGAGAATTCATGTCACCAGGCCTGAAGGGTATACAGAAGATTAGAAAGCTGCTTTGAATTACTGTACAAACTTGTAAGTGTTTTTGAACATGTTCAAAATTCATGACATTTTGAGCAAGCCTTCACCTATTGGATTTATTACAGCCATCTATATCATATTAGCATACTCCAGTGCCTCACAGACTTTAACCCTGTATTCATTCTCAAAAGACTCTTTTGATATGGGAAGGTGCTATTATTCTCCCTTCAAATTAGGCAAGTTGAGGTAGCCAGACTGTGCGACTGGTCCAAGGCCACACAGAAAATCTACAATAGGGCAGGTATCTATTTTTATGGCCAAATTCACTGGTCCATCCTTCCTCATCCACACACAGGCTTCAGTGCTTCAAAGCTTTGCTTTGCCAAGTGAAAGGGAGACAAAAGGTAAGGTCTTTGTAGGGAAACCTGTATGTTCCAGCAAGCGTTTCTCACATGTGACAAAACTGAATCAGGTAGCGGAATTTTGAGGCTGTCTGACATTTGCACAGTATGCTCTCATCACCATGCCGGCTCCTGGAAGATCAAGTTATACAGTTTTCTTCCACTTTTAATAGAGCGAGGTAATAAATTCTTGACAGCTAATCAGGATATAGTGTCTAGCAATGGCAGAAGTCACCTTTTCCACTACACTGCTGTCCTACACATGGAATGCTGGGAGTTAATTAAGACAAGTAATCCCATTATGTTGTCTGCACTGTATGATGTGCACAGGGATTTCATTTCTAGACACCTTCACAGACTCATCCCCTACTGAAAGATCACTGAATTTGTTCCAAGCAAGTATTTAAAGATGTGGGGGAAAACCTACCTTAATTCCTCCTGATTGTTGTGGGGTGGTGTTGGAAGCGAAGCAGGAACATCCACAGTTTTAGGGCCCTGAGCCATTGCTCTTGCTAATAAATCATCCTGTGGTCTGAAAGGCAACTGGAACTGCTTTGGTCCCAGAGCTTTGGTAACTGAAAACAGAGAAACACAGCACAATGAGACACATAGGTACAGCTCTTCTTACTGATACATGTTCTGTGTAACAGGGGACTGGTGGCTCTCAGATGCAACCAAGGCATTACAGCAGATGGTAGTAACACTTACTTGCTTGTAGTTCAAACATTTTTGACTGTTAATGATTAATCTCTATATTTACCTGCAAATTTTGAGCAAAAAAGGTCTGTTGCTCTTGAGTGCACTTTCCACTCATTATATGAAAGGAAAAAAAGCTTTATAACAACCAATGAAAGGGGTCAGAAAGAAAGGTTTTTTATCACAGAACAGTCCTCAAAAAAGCGCAGCATAAAATGTTATTTAAGAAAAAACAGGTTTTAATTTGGAAGAATTGCAAGTATTAGAAATACATATTGACTACATATAAAGCCTACTGAGGACACAGTTCAGACAAACTGCTTCTGAGCTCGCTTAACAACCTGGTTAGTCATTTATACTGGATGTAAAAAACTGATTTTGAGGTTTATGTTTTCATTTCTTAAGAGTGCTTATAATCCCAACATATTTTGGAAAGGGAAAGGGAGAAAACTATCATCTGACTTCATACTGGTGTAAAATAAACCTGGATAAAAATGATGACAACCTTAAAAAGGAGGCTATATGTGCTGTTACAAAAGAAGACTATACCACCTGAAAAACAGCTCAGGTATCTGTTTTGTAATTCACTACAAACTTGACTCATTTATTATGGAAACAGTAAGTATTAGGCTTACCATCATGACCTCCTAACATAACAGCCTTGCCAGCAAGTTCCTCAGTGGTTGCAAAGCCATTTACCAACTTCTGGCATGCCACAGGAGGTGGTGTGGGAGGAAGAGAGGCTGGGGGTGTTGGAGGATTACTCAGATTGTTCTGCTGCAAGAGATTAAAGAACCATAAATTAGCCGTGAAACACGTGAAAACTTGCATTGTTCTAGTACTAGGTAAGGTAACCCACTCATGTATTTTTACACTCACAGGCAGTGCTTATAAACAGTGACAATTCCCAAACATGGGGTGAAATACATGAAAATATCTGCTCTAAAAGACACTGCATTTCTTTTTTTGACATCAACGTATTATCAGGGAAAAACAGTTTACATGAACAGTATACATTACTGAAAGAACCTATAGCTAAATTATTTACACACCAGCATAGCAAGACTTTTTAGGAACTGTCTGGGAGCCCTAGCAAGTAAATACAGCTTAAGCAAAGGCCTGAACTTAAGAGTGAGAGCGCTATTCCACGGCAACTCTCAGTCACAGTAGATGAGTGAGCTGATCCCTTTCTCGCTAAAAGGGAAGCAACCTCACACTGCCCGCAAGCCAAGCTGTCACTGAAGCAGTTACCCTGGAGAAGCAGATACACTGCAAGTTCACGCTCCAGGTTACTCCTCGCTAGCTTGCTTGACTGCCTGCCCATATTTCCGATGAAAATTAAATGATAGTTTCAGCATCTACTCTTGTTGCAGCCATGCCTACAAAGCTAATACATATTGCTCACTTTTGAGGCCAGCAACTATTTCTGCCGGGTCAGATTCTCAGTTATCTCATGCAAGGCTGGAGTAAATGCCAGTTTTCTAATCAGTTTGTGAACTTATTAGGGTAGCCAAGCAGCAAATATGATTCTGCCTGCACACTATCTTCCTACTCTCCCAGTTTTGCCTTTCTGATCTCAGAGACTGAGTTTTAGATTTTGTGGGTTATTAGCTGATCAACAAACAGACTATTTTGTTAAGAGTTCTGAGGTTCTTAGTTAGGGCTTAGTGGACAAATGAGGAAAGACTGTTTCTCATTTAATTCACATTAAGAGATGCTTTAGTGCTTTCAATGACTTTGTGAAGTACTGGGAATTCAGCCTTTTCTGCTCCATAAAACTGTAATTACAATTTTCACCATTTAGCATCTGTTTGTAAATGGAATACTTGTACTTTAATTTGTTTACAACACAAGTTCTAGAACTGACTTCCACTTTCAGAGAGTAAAACAATGACTATCTAGTCTAGCAACAGAAAATGATTTTCTTGTGCTTGCACAAAAGGCAGGAATTCTAACCAACTAGCAGTAATAATGTCATAATCTTTTCTCATAGAGAGGACATGATGAAAATCTCGATTAAAACTGTACCTTGTAAATGAGCTGGGAGTAGTAATCTGAAGCCCCATCAAGAGTAGCACTACCAAAACTTCCTACAAGTCGATTCCCACCATTTAGCTGGCCACTGCCATAGGGAAGAAAGTGTGCAAAGCTCACTCCAATTATTGGTTCCATCAGAGGCAGAAGAGAAAGCTGCTATATTAAAAGTACAGAAAAATGTTAGAAATGAATTTAACTATAAAATAGACACATTACAGATCTCCAAACGTTAGTAGAGTGGTTTCTAATTTAAAAAAAAATATGCATTTACCCCCTATCAGACAACTGCCTCAAACACAGACCATCCTGATTGCTAGGGAAGTTGGTTCCCTGTCCAGTGGGGCCATACTCTCCCCTCTGGGCTCACTGGCAGTTCAAGCAAGCAGGCTGCCAGAGCTGAAAGGACTCCCACGGCTTTGAGCCTTCTGAATGCCTGCCAAGTCAGAACAACTTCCAAACTGAAATAAAACCAAACCTTTACATTTCCCAGTCTTCAGGAAGTTTTATTTTCTACCGCCCTGTACTCAAAATTCAACTTAATTATCAACCTCACTCTCATCATGAGAGATCCACTCTTTCAAGTATCCTCTTGATGCACTACCCAGTCTATATATTCACCTGTTTTAATTGGATGAATGTATCAGCGTTAGGGTAAATGGCTTGTTTTTCTTCTTCCTCTTTTTTTCTTTTCTTGGACCGAGGAGCTGCCTTCTCTCCTGTCCTCTGAGCTCGCTTATTTCTCTGTTTCTTTGTTTCCGGTCCTACATCTGCTCTTTGAAGCTGGCTGTTACTACACCCAAAGGCACCTTGCATTTGGTTTCCTGCAGTTTGCTGGGATAGAAAAAGAAGAAAGTTAAGTAGAATTTTTGATGTTTTAAGATGTAGCTCATTCAAATTCACTGCATGTTAGTCTAAATGAAGACACACAGTAAAATACATCACACAGATAACAAACTGTGTTTATACTTTGTTTACTTTGCTGTTATGCTGGCAACTGTAACTGCTGTACTGACCCTACACACAGAATTGTGACTTATCATTAACACCCTGGTGACACCTAAAAACATCATTAAAACTCACAGACCAGAAACATTTTCTTTTGAATACTAAAATAAAGTTACATGAACTTGACCTTAGAGGTATTCATTAAGGCATAATGAGAGGAAGACTTGGTTACAGAAAAGAGTTGCAGGATTCATACAAACGGATTTTCAGTTCAGAAACCAAAATGCTATTCTGAAACAGTGCTGGTTTGTACCATTAGGTCAAATACTTTCAGTACAAGTTTTCAAAGCCATTCTTCATATAAAAGGATAGTTGTGTAAAAACAATTAGAATAGTACTTGGTAATATGACAGATAGTGTCAAGTAAAAGAGACAGACTAATTTCTTTTCATCAATCATTATTCTAAATAGCTCTACACAACCCCTACCTCAAAAACTCTCGCAACTATTCCTACCATTTATGTTTTAACCATGGGTCTTATAACACTTACCTAAGTCACGTGCTACCCACCATTACCTCTCTTTTTATTAGTTTTTATTCATTTTGAATGTATTTAAATTTTGCTTCAAGGATGCATTTAGAGTTTATGGAGTCATAAAATAAAACTAAGTAGAGATTAAACATTACAATAAAAAAAACAACCAAATACACTTAGTGTCAAGTGTACCCTATCCATCTAGAAAGCCATTTTCTTCAGGTCTAAGAACTTCATAAATTCTTAAATTATATAAAGCCATTAATACAAAGAATTAATGCCTCCTTCCTTTAAAGTAACATTATTAATTAGAGAAATATTTCATAATATAGAAACACAATAAGTTTAGCAGATTTAACAATTTCACACTTCTGACATCTGATAAAATCCTAGAGAATAGTATCTGCTAAAATTAAAGACAACATATGATTTCAACAGGCAAAAAATAAGCATGGACGTAGTCCATTCACAGAACATGCCACATGCTGCAACCGAGGATGTGAGAAGCCCGGCGTTCTGCCTCTGCAAAGGCACACACGTCGTCATCCTCCTCATATGAGCAAAGTGAGGGTCTCAAAACAAAGTCAGAAGCATACAGATATACAGTATACTCTACAGAAATAGACTAGGAGGTAACTGTCATACTGTAAAATCTTGCCTTAATCTTGGTAAATGTTACAAAGTGGCATGTTTTAAGATGATTATATACTTTTTTTTTTTTTTTGCATTTTAATAGTAATTCCTGAATACACTGATCTATCAAGTTACATTAAAATTTGCTCCTTTCGTAACAGTGGTGATTTGCTCAGGGCGAAACGACAGAAAGGGAGGTAAAACCTCCCTACAGCTGTTTTATTCCACCCTTGTGCAGGTAGGTTATCTCCATGTCTTTTCACAAATGACTGTGGCAATGGTGCAAACTAATGTTTGACTGCTGACAACCACTGCACAACAAAAGCAGTAACAGGCTCACCATTCCTTCAGGTGGATTCTGCTTCTCTGTCAACTTTTTATCTCCAGCACTCTCCTCTTCTGTTCGGCAGCCGCTCTCCGATTTCTGACTCAGAAGAGATGACGATTTTTTATTTTTAAGCAGGTGTTTCAGCAATTCATTCCCTGACTCCCCTTTCGCTGCTGGGATGCTAGCTGGTTGTGTTGGACTCTGAGCTGAAGAGGCAGGATGTGATGTGACCTTCTCTTCTTCCACCTTAATACTGCTTGGATTTTCTGTTTTAGGCTCAGGTTGACCTGAGCATTGATCAGTTTCTGCCTTTTCTAGTTTAACTTCTTGCATGCTGCTAGGTGTATCTGTTTTAGCCTTTTCAGTCTCTGTATTTACACTCGGCTGCTTCTGTGGCAAACTGCTATTGGGGAGTTTACAGTCCAGCTCTGGAGAGGTCTGGCCCTCTGCTGCGTTTGATGCTGACGAGCCCGTTAACTCCACTGACTCTTGCTCATCTTGATGACGTGAAAGTTCATTGGGGGTGTTAACTGCAGGGGTGGAGGTAGAATCAGAAATGGTTGGAGTTGATGGTGCAGTTATATCTGAATGTGGAGTCGATGGGGCTTTTACTGACTCAGCATCATCATCCTTTTTCTTTTTTCGAGTCCTTTTCTTTTTTCCTTTCTCTTCTGGGATTATGTCAGAATAAAGCTGTATAAGAGACTGGCTTGATCCAGGGAAATTTGCTGCCTGTGGTATGCTTGTGTCTGAAGCACATGAGGGACCACTACCAAGTACTGTAGATGAAGGTACAGTAGGGGCAAATGGAGGCCTGACTTGGTTCTGTGTAAAGGTGGCCCCAGGGACATTCCCATGAGTTTGTTTAACAGTATGAAAATTAGGGGCTCCACCTGGACCAGCAGATGCATCAGGTCCAAAAGTTGTAGCCCCCACTGGTCTTCGCTCATTGCTTTGCATAAAATTTGTGGCAGGAGGTGAGTTCACAGGACCTTGTTGCAGAATCTGTCCCATTTGTTGCTGTTGATGCTGTGGAGACTGCTGAAGAGGTCGTGGAGTTTGTATGAAATCACAAGGCAGATCAGAATTAAAGAAAGGTATCTGAGATAAGGATGTCCTGTTATTTAATTCAGACCCTATCATACCATGTTGTTCTAGTTCCATTCTCTGCTGCAACGCCCTCTGTCGATCCACCTCCTGCATAAGCTGAATGCGCTGCCGTTCCTGTTGCTCTCGTAAACGCTCCTTCCTTTCCCGCTCCTGAAAACTTTCACTGAAAGGGTTATTGTCATCAAACTCCACCCTTGGTGGTGGCCCTGACTGTGCCGTTGCATTAGGACCAGGCACAGGAGCTGGAGCAGCAGGAGTAATTGGCAATGGTGTCATGGGAGGCTGCATCCTTGCTGGATTAATGGAAATATGACTCGTAGGGGCATTTGCAGATTGCCATCCAGACAAATTTGGCATTCTGGTTGGGTTGGATTGCCCGGGAATTACCACTGTATGTTGCTGATGCTGGAGCTGTTGTGCCACCATGGGGAAGTTCTGCTGATTCATTGCTGGTGCTGTTCCTCCTGGAACCATTGGTGGCTGGGCCTGGACTCCTGGCATTATAGCATGGGGCGCCATCCCACACTGCTGCTGCTGCTGCTGCTGCTTGATTCGATATTCCTCAATTAGTTCTGCATGTTCTTTCTGTTGTTTTCGAATCTGAAAATTACAAAAGTCATTACCTGTCTCTGACATGTACCGACTACATAGGTGGCATAAAAACAGGTAATTCAGCATTATACTTTCAGTAGAAAATGAAGCTTAGGCAAAATTAGCATTCATGTGCAGTCTTATTTTCTCTCACTTTCTAAGGTTAAATGGCCACGATTTAACTAGAAATACAATCCATCCCCAAATTTTAGAAAAAATTATTGATGACTTCATTACTGTCATCAAAAATAGCACTAGCACAGCACTTGAAAGTCCTAACCAGGTACCAAGACAACACTGCTAAAAATTATACAAACCTGAAATTGATCCTTGCCCTAAAAACTTTTACATCCATATATAGGATAGCAAGAGTTGAGAACAGATAGGAAAAAGGAATAGAGGGAAACAACGAGATGGATGATCTTCACAGACCAGCTAAAATTTTTAAGAGATAAAACTGAAAAGGAAAAGTTTGCAGGAAAACAATGAGGTACCTTCACATTTATTCACGGGCAGATCCCCTGAACATCATACAGCAGGGGAGAAAGCAACAAGACACTACTATAAAGTTTTAAATTTAAGGATGAAAATTAACTGGACTTAGATGCTAAAAGTAAAGGCTAAGAGTTTATTTTCAATGCAAACAGGAGAAGCCAATGGAGGGATATGACAGTGCCGTCAGTGTCTTCACCAGGCTAATGGAGAGTATTTCAGAAACACAATAGCTACCTAACTCATTTCCCTCTAAAAAATTAAAAATATTTGCAATACACTGGTTACTAATGCATAGATTATGGAAAATCTCTCTCTCACTTCTATTTACTACATGATTTCTGCAGCTTCCGCTTGCTGTTTGCACTGATGTGAAAAGTCTGTAATCCAATTAAAAATGTTTGATAGCACTCTCCTTTATCTGGAGCACAGCATAAGCTAGAAAGCCCAGGACAACAGAGATGCTACAGGGAACGCTGCAGAACGCAGAGCAGGTGCACCCAGAAGGTTATTTGCAGAGTCACCTCTGGTCCGAGATGATTTATGAGCTCTGGCTTGGCACTGACACTGCCAGAACAACACTGCCACCGCACAGAGCCACTGACTGGATGTGTGTGCACTGCACTCTCCTGTTCTCCAGGACTCCTCAGTTGGCATACAGCACTAAACCCGCGTTAGCTCCGTGTGTTTATGCAATGAGGCATCCAAACCAGCATCTCCTCCCAGGACCGGCAGTGGCAAGGAGCCACACGACTGTACTTGGAATTAGCTGAGCTCTCACAGGACCAGTACTGAAAACACACAGCTGGACCTGAGCTGAAACTGCGCAGGCCGGCCTGGTGGCTCTAATGGAGCGAGGGAGAATGAGGCAGAGGGTTTTGCCTGCAAGGCTTGTTAGCACAGGCACTTCGCCATCCCGAGCAGCTAAACTGCCCCAGCTATGGAAACAGTATGGTAGTGTCTACGTGGCTCTGTGCCGGAGGTAATAACCCTGTCAGACATAAGCTCACTTTGCACAAAGTCAACTCCAGTTTCTCTGCACCTGCGATCAGGTCCAGCAATTCAAAGTGATTTGAAAGCTTCTCTCTCAGTATATGTATACATAGTTTGTCCTTTTCAAAAACTAACAGAAGCTGGACTACAGGAAAAGGACATGGTAAACTTACTTAAATAAAAGGTCCTTAAAAATACACTTTTATATAAAGCTTATTTAAGTTCCAAGTAGGTACATAACTAAGTGCTGTCTAGGACACAGATGACTGGTCTAAATGGTGCTTCAATGGAAGTGGAGAGCATTTTCTAGCAGTACATGAAACAAGTTTAAAAAATGAAAAATAAAAGAAACTTAATTATGGGGTACAATATGAATCTGCCAGCAATATCATGATGAGCAGTTGTTTCTTTGACATAGCTCTAGCTTAAGTCTGGAGTGAAATATATGCATATTATATTATACAGACTGGTTAAAGTGAATATTTTTGTATTAGTTCTACTCGTGATTGATTGTGGAAGGGAAAAAAAAAGGAAGAAATGATGTAGACATAAATTATCTGCATCATCTCTCTTCAACATATTGAAAAGACAAGCCAAGCAATATTCCATCCGGCGCGTACTCCTGAGGCACCACAGGAGCAAGAACCCGAGGGTCACGTACCACTAATGACTTCAGTCCAAGCAGCCTGCTGCCAAATTTTCCCCTCACCTTAATAAAGAATAGCTCTAAAGTATTTTAATATCTGGCAGGTCTATTTGTTCCTGACAATGAAAAGATTCCCCACTCGTATAATAAGGAGGCATCATGCCAAACAATATATAAATGACGTCTTGAGGAAAATAGTACTCGATACTGTTGGCCAAACCATAGGTTTATCAAAACAATCACAGACTTAACTTTAATCTCAGTTACTACAGTCACGGTTACAAGATGCAGCAAGTGAAATTCCAACTGAATACAGGGAGAAAAAAACCCCCACACTGTGAAAAGTGATTATGCACTGAAACAGAGGCCCAGAGAGACTGGAAAATCTCTGTTCTTGGGAGACTTTCAAAACTTGACTGGACAAGGCCCTAAGAAACCTGATCTGTGAAGCTAGTCCAGCTTTGATCAGGAGGCTGAACTAGATGATCTCCAGATATCCCTTCCAACCTACATTTTTCCAAGATATGGTAACAGATAATGCTCTGGTAATAAGGGTCTAGGAACAAGACAGATCATAAAAATCCACTAATGTTAGAGAGACAATGAAAAGAGATTTTCAAACAGTAACATTTAACTGGCATATAACCAAGAGGTTCTGATTAAAGGAGGACATCTGAAAAAGCCTGTTATGAGATTCATTCAAGCTTGAAACAGAACCCTACATGCTAAGAAATTCCTCCTCCACAATCTGAATCTTTCATTTATACTCTTCGTAGTGCCAGGAACTCTGCTGCAGATAATTCTGCTACACAATTTTCCCTCTTCCCAAAGTACTAAACCAGCTTTGTGCCATAACTTTTGCTGTAGCACCTTCTCCTACAACTTCAGTGTCACTCACAGTTCAGAGTAATGCTGTCACCCATACAAAATATGATAGGGTGTGGTTCTCTTTAAATAAGCTTCACTGTTTTTAACTATTTTAATTAATATTTTAGCAGATTTAAAGGAAAGCGTCACACCAGTATGAGAGCTCAGTATTAAGGTGATTAGTTCTTCTTCTACATGATTACCTGTTCTAGCTGTTTTTGTACCATACTTTGCTGCTCAGTTACATGCTTAAGCTGTTCTGCATCTTCTTCCGGGAACTCACGGCCAGCTTTCTTGGCTGTACGCTGCTTTGCTGAGAGTGCTTTTTTTGATTTTCTGTGTGCTCCAATTTGTTCCTCAAGGTATTTCTGTTGCATTTGAAGAAGTTGCTGTGTTTCTTGCAGCCATTCCTCATATTGCTTTCTTTGTGAATCATCTAGAGACAGGGGAAATAAAGTATGATATGATCTCATCTTACAGAATCTAGCTTTTGAAAATGCTATTTAATAAGGTTCTCCTCTTATTTTGTGAACCTGTTGGTCAAGTTCAGCCAAATTTAACTGAGGAGTTGAGGTCTCAGAGATATTAAGTTCTTAGAGTGATATGAGTAAAGGAGAAAGAAATCCAAACTATTGCCTTTATTGAGAGAAAGCAGTTTAAACTTAGTCCCTTAATTTTGAGAGATGCTCGCCAACTGTCTAGTCAAGTAAATGTGGACTTGCTAGCCCGTCAGCACGCTTGGCTTTGAAATCAGCTTCAGAACCTGTTGGTACCCTGCTGTGCCACAGAACAGGGAATGCTGAAGCACCCTGGTGGAGGGAAAGTAGTTAGGGATTAAAGACACAAATTTACAGGAGATGTGGCCTAATTAATTCTGGTGCTCACAGAACAATTTTGTACATTTAAATCTACTTTTTGTTACCCTTTCTAAGAACAAATCAAACTAAACTTATAAACATCCATCAGGCATGCATGAAATGAAAAAAAGATACTATTTGGGATTGGAAATGTATGTCAAGATCTATCTCTTGTTCCAAAATCAAATCCCACTTCACCATCCTATTCAATTTCAGGCTTGTGAAGAGTGCAAGGTAATCTGAACACCACTAAACTGGGATAGCTAATCAAGAATGCAAATTAAGACAGAGGTACAACTTATCTAACCTACAGTGCAGAACTTAAAAAACCCAAGAACAACAACATCATAAACCCATAACACTTCCAATAGCAAACGTGCAAGACAGTGGAGGAAGACATTCTCCCAAACCACGTAGGTGTAGACTGGATAAAACACCACCTCATTTCAGCTGAGAACAACTCAAAACCACTCTGTTTTATAGAAACTGGAGTAGTAGGAGTCCAAAAGCAGAAGTATAAATTTGTATTCAGAAGTGTAACAAAGCACTCACTTCTAATCACAGACAGCATTTAAAGTTTCTTTTCACTTGAGAGACATCTTAAAAAATCCTTAGGAATAGAATAAATATTGGAGGGAGGAAGGATTTGATTCATGTTTTAGAAATGGCTGAAAATTTAGACTGCATGAGATATTTCTGATTAACCATTCTAAAAAAATGAATTAAAATACAAACTACAAGTCAAAGTCACTACAAGAAAATGAACTGAAAAAACAAGTTTTTTACAACTTGTCTTCTGCGTACAGATAACTATCTCGGTCCTCATCGGAGGGCGTTCAGGACCCAGTGCCTTTTCCTTCCCACAAATAAATGCATTCTAACGTAGGCTATAACTGTGACATTACTCTTCCCACAAATGAGAAATGTGGATTTGCTCTGAGGCTCATGACTGAGTAATCCGTGGTTTTCAGATATTTTTCCTGGAGGCAAAACAATCATGTCCAATAACACTCTTAGCTGCACTAAGCCCAGAAAGCAAGCGACAAGGCTTGGTGACAAGATCACTTGTCTCGTAACACCACTGTGGCAATAAATTGGATTCCTGGATAAACAGGAACCAGACAGAGAATTTCTCTTACGAAGAATGTTTATCTCATATAAAGAGTAAAAGTATCTGTATGACGGTGTGATTTCAGTACAACCACGTCTTCCTCATGCTCCAGTCCCTACCACATTCTACGTTAATTGTCGCTGCTGTAGAGATGGTCACTGAATCTAACGGCTCTACTACACCAATTCACAGAGCTCTCTACAGTCCCAAGGGGCACTGATTCTCCCAGTGATAAATTCTGTGAAACTAATCATATAACCTGAAGTGACAACTGAGTGGAAATAATGGAGAATAACTACAGACGGGAGAAACACGAAAGTGCAAATGAAAGTACTGAAATATTAACCAGTTCCAGATAAGAATAACTGCTACTGAAATGAAAAGCAGATTTCCTGACCTGCTCAGAACCATCTCCAACTCTCCTCCCACCAGAGCCAGACCACTGTTGAGTGTCATTTAAAATCTTACTAGAAATTAATACAGAAAACATTACTGAAGTGTCTCAGTGCCTTTTAACACTGCTAGTCCAGTTTCTGGAAAAGGTAGGAGTGTTTAGTTCTGTTTCTATTAATAAATATTAAGTAAAGCTTTTGCAGTGACAGCAGCACTGTTTTTTTTATGTGGTCTTCCTCTCTCAACATACACTTCGTATTAATTTCTGTTAACAAATCTACTTCTTATTGTAGAGACTAAGATCTACAAAAAGCCTTGTGCAAGTGGAAGTAAGGAATGTAAAATACTAGTGCTGTATGTATCTGTTTTCACCAGCTGCAGTTCCCACCCAGGCTTGCTTAACTAAAACTTGAAAGGCTTGTATTCCTATTTTTTAAACTGGCAATGATGCCACACAAAACTTTTTGCTTTGTAAATAAAAAATAACCTATCAGTGTAGACTGTTATTCTCACTGAGCTAAGAATACGACAAAATAACAAAAGACTAGTTTTTTTAGCTATCAGTCTGTCAAGTAAAATATAGAATTACTGTTCTCACACAAATCCAAAAAATGCTAATTACTTTATTACTCTTTGTGATTAATACCAGAAAACTCAGCTTTCTTCTGTTTCCCTCCTTCCTTATGGTATTTCTCTGAGGACACTTTTCTAGACAAATTGTTAATATCATTTACTATGCACCCTTTTATGAATTGGTATCATAATGATGAAATGGTGCAATTTTAGAAGGATGAATTAGTCAAGCTAAGAAAATATTTTTGGAAAGAAATATCCACGTATTGGCATTTTATTAAAAAGAAAAAAGAGAGAAAACAAAGGAACTGCAGAATGAAACATCAACATACAATAAATTATTCAATCTGTACTTACTGACAAAACCAGGACCAAAATTTGGAGGATTAGGCCTAGAAATCTGAGGTGTCAAATTTCCATCCTAGAAATTTCAGAAAAATACACAGACAAGGAAATTAAATCATGATTCAATTTAAAAAAGAAAACCGAACTTGTTATCTTTACTAGGCACTTTTGCTGTGTATCTCATATCTAGTTGTATTACCTGCGTGATTGCTTGCTGCATATGATTTTGGCCTTCATTGGTCTGAGCCCCTGGCACTGGCTGCCCCATAAAGGGAAACCTATAGATATATAAACAGAAGGTGAAATTGTAATTTTAAAATTGGTAGGTATTTTAGAAGAGAGACTATGTTTTGTATTATACTGAACTTACACAAAATGTCCAAATATTTTATAGATATTTGATTGAACATCTATACCAAGTTTTTCCAAAGTCTGGAAAATCCTAATTTTCATTTGACCCTACAACACATTGCTCTAAATTTAAACTATTGCATTCTATACTTTTCAGAGAGATGAACTAAACAGGATGTATTGTGGTAAAACTAGTAAACGCGGTATTTTACTAGTGGTGAAGATGCATGGGAGCAAACTAAATAAAAATGACATAAGAAACACCTATATTTATACTTTACATGTTATCATGATAAAAAATGAGATTTAACGTGTTTAGATATCATGGCAACACAGTCACTACAGTAGGGTAGATGTATTTAGGTTTCAGAAACAGTTTAAACAAGTCCCTGTAATCATTCTCAGACAATGTAACTTCACAAAGCAAAACCAAATGCACTTCAGAAGATCTTAGTCAATGACAGTAGTGTAGAAGAATGCAAACTTCTATACGTAATGGCGATAGAGCACGGATTTAAAACAAACAAAATCTTCTTATTGCATCTAGAAACAGAAAGATAAACCAGGGAACATAAGCTATCCAACTAGTATCTGAGCAGTAAGAACCTTCTGCTAGTGCAGGTCACCCCAATTAGGCTGCAGTAATATACAATACTGGAAGCTATAATAAACGGGTTGGGCAGCAAAATCTTCTTATCAAGATCAAATAGGCCCTACAAACATCTTTGGTAAGCCACATACTATCAGATAGCACTGAAGTATGTGTTGAGAAGAGGAAAAGAAAGTGTGCTGTTTTAAGGTCCACAGAAAAAGAAAAGCTACAGACCACATCGGGCCTATATATTCCCCACGTCTGGTAAAGACAACCGTAGGGAAGTCTGCACAATTCACAGTTAGCTCCTTTTGTCCACAGAACTGATTTAGAGAGATGATGAAAATTTTGTTACTTGGGCTAAATCTAAATTATATATAGCATTAAACACTATCCTGCAACATGAAGATTAACTGTTACATGGCTCTCAATAGTTTTCAAACACAATGCACAGGAGAAGTGTCATTACGCAATTAGTAAGTGGGAAAACAAGAAGGAAATCAAGAGTGAAGCCATGTTTGTTGAGTAGACCAATGACATTATGATTGGAACATAGATCTAGTGAGTTTTAATCCTTTCTACTGTTTCTACTGTCACACTGGTTTTATTCTTAGGAAATAATCCAGTATCAGCATGGACTATGAACCACATGACAAACAGATCCTTCCCCACTTTAATTTTTTCCATTTACAGTGCACAGTTCCCCCCAGTGCTATCGTTCCTTCTACATTTTGTAGACCTAAAGAACAGTATCAAGCTTTGCCTACCTGTTCATAACCATTGGTGGCATCCCCATGTTACTCTGTGCCATTACTTTATTGATCCCCTTAAGAGCTACCATTTTTGCTTTCATTATAGGATCAGTAATTGCATCAAAATCTATAAAAGAAAAACAGTAAGAGTCAATTACATAGCTGAACATTACATGATTTTAACTACAACTGACTTGTTCAGACCTAGTTTATGCGTAAATCATCAGTAAAACAACGTAACTGCATAACTATTTCAAATGTATCTGTCCTCTCCACTTTGAAATTACTGGTTAATATGTAGGTTTGTATATGCTCTAAGAAGAAATAATCCAGCAGTAACTACCTTGCATATAAGATCAACAGTGCCTTTTGTGACAAAGAGAACAACTTGTTCTCAGCCAAGACACACAAAGGAAAAAGCAGATCCGTTTGAGATGGCCTCTAGATCATATCTGGTCTATGACCCAGAAGATTAATGAATTCCATATATAAGTTTAAGAATCCGGAAGAAGACCTGTTTCTGTGTGTTCAGTTGACAGCATTGATACAATACCACTAACGCAAACTAAGGAAACCTGCTAAGCTGCTCTGTAATTTCTGGTTGCACTACCACCAGAAAGGGCCACCCCACTTGGAGCATCTGAAAGGATAACAAGCATGGTGATCCATGCCTCCGTCCTGCTTTCTGACCGTTCAGTTGCCCCACGCAGAGCAGAACAAACATGATGGACATTCCTCGTGAGGGAGAACGCTCCAGCCACACTGCGAATACACAGTGCCACTTTGGGGTATGCTAGATTTGTCTTACGGACAGACTTGATGGCCAGTGTAGTTAGAACTAATACATTTCTAAAATTTTCATATTTTATTAATAACAATTGAATGACAGCACAATGACGTTCTCAATCTTAATTCCCCATCTGCTACGTTATATTAAACAGGAAAGGACTGTTTATCTTAAATGCTTTTAGTATGTGCAGAATTATTTGTGATGCTTTTGTGCTTGCCTGGATTTCATGCGAGTTAATAATACAGTTTTCAATTATCCCTTTCCTTGAGCCACTTTGAACATTGCAAAACAATGTAATAAAACAACCACAAACTGAAACATAATAAGTCAAATATCAAGGTCAGCTACTGCACTTCATCATTTAATTGTTTGCAAAGGCTGCATTTTACTCCATTTCACGAACGAGAAACTGAAGCATGAAGAGAGTACATGACAGGGCTGATGTCAGAGAAGTTCAGCAGTAACACAGTGTTCTCCTGAGCCCAACGAGCTCAACAGGATCTTTGCCACAGAGTTCAGAACTTCGCCTACATGCTTAATTCCCAGACTTCCATTATACCTATTAGTCAGGCTACTTTTTGTTAGGCCAACTTCAGATTCCGAATAGCTATATGCTTGTTTTGGTGCTACATACTATTCAGCTGTTTATTTTCTAACAACTAACCATCACACACACAAACAGATCATCTACATACCAATATTGGGGAAAAATGGCTCTGAACGTTGGCGAATCATGGCTTGCATCTGTCGCTGCTGCTGCTGCTCCTGCCTTTCTTGATCCAAAAGATCCTGCAGAAGAAGCGGCTGTTCCTCTAGCAGAAGTGGTCTCTCTCGATTTTGTTGCTGAGCTAATGGTTGAGGGAGCATTATCTGTTGGGGGCCAGATATGCCACTAGGACCAGGACGGTTTGTTACAGCCACAGTCTGATTAGAGGTTTGTCCTGGACCAAAGTTATGATTAGCTGACTGACCCTGCATAAAACCTGGATTTGGTGACCCTTGAGAAAAATTATGGTTTATTCGTGGAACCATGGTCAAATTTGTACTTAAGGTGTTTTCCAAGATCTGTCCACCAGGTGTCATTAGTGTTTGTGGAATACCTGATGAATGGTTCATTTGTGTTGCTGGCAATGACTGAGATGGAGATCCTAGTGTCCTTGCTTCAGAGTTATCTGAACTTTCATTAGCTAGCAAACTTGAGAGGACTGGTGTGGACCCAGAAATATTGCAGGAACTTGCTACTCCTTGAACAGGCAGTGGAGTAGATCCCTGAGCATCCGAACTAGGCACAGCTGTTTCTTGACTAGGAACAACAGTAGTTTTGTCAGGGAATTCTGGGTTTGCTGGCGGCACAGGAGCCTTTTCTCCATCCTTTAGCTCCGTTTCAGCAGCTTGTTGAGTACTTGCAGATTCATTATTTCCATCGCTTTTTTCATTTTCGTTCTTCTTCTCCTCATGCGTGTTTGGAGAAAGTACTTCTGTTTTAATTTCACTTTCTGTAGCAGATTTCTTCTGTGGGGACAGAGTCTCAGAAGGGGCAACAATACTATCACCTTGTTCTTTCTGTTTTGGTTCTTCCGTCTTGCCCTGGATATCTAACTTGTCATCAATGGGGACACCAAGATCTAGCTCTTCATTAAACATTCCTTTCTTATCCCCCAGATCAAGTTCTGGGTCTGTATACGCAATTATATCAAATTCTCCAGATCTTAGAAGGTCATCAAGGTGAGGATCATTCGTTTCCAAATTGTCTAAGGTATCTAATTCATCTCCTTTTCCATCCTCTGTGTCTAAGTTCAAATTTTCCAGATCTTCATCATCTAAATCCTTGACTTCAACCCCATCGAGGTCTTTCACATCTAAATCTTTTACAGCAGGATCATCAGGATCAAGCTTTTCTTCTAGACCATCAGTTGGCTGGTTGGGAATCTGTAAATTTGCAGATTCTTCACTTGATGCAGATGTGGGCAAGGATGGTCCTGGGAAAGCATCAGTAACTTGTGGATGACTTAGAGAACGTATTACAAGTGCAGGTGGGTTGTCAGGATTGATTTGATCTTGCTGGGACTGCGGCATATGCTCCAAACTTGTAGACACCTGCAACTGGCCAGATATACCTTGAGAACTATGTCTCAGTGGTTCTGCCTGCCTTGGGCCTGGAAACTCCTGCCTGGGTATAAACCCTGCATGTCGCTGATGTGGTGCTGCATCCATAATATTTGTAGCCGAAGGATTAAAAGGAAGCCTTGGCCTGCCATCAGGAGCTCTGTGACGTAACTCAATAAATGCCTGACCCAATATATTGTGCTGCTGAACCTGAATTCCCTGTGGAGGAAAATGCTGAGGGATCCCAGATGTATTATTTATTTGTGGACTGTTTGCTGGTCTTGGCATATCAACAGACAGAGATCTTCTCAGCTGCGGTGGAACCCCAGGACGTTGCAACGGCTGCTGAGGACTGAGGAAACGTTCTTGACCTGATGGTGGACCATGGCCACCTCCTGGAAATCCAAATCTAAAATAAAGTATTAAAGACTAAATTATCTTTTTTCTTAGGACTGCCTAATGTGGTATATTTATTAAATGACTATTCACCAAAATGCTTTACATGATGCATTCATTAAAATATTTTAATTTTTTGAATAATAATGCTGATATTTAAAGAAGCTTTATGACTAAAATAAATAATTGCTTTGATTATGTTTAACAAGCAGCTTGTTTTTGATTCCAATAAAATGCATAGGAAACTCTGTGACAGTAAGAACTATCTTAATAAACAAACTACAACTTCAACTAAGTCTAAAATAATGTTGTGTGTATTTACAAATTACTGAAAACAATCCAAAATTTTGAAAAGAATAATTCCCAAGACTACAAATATATCAGTATTAGTATTCACTTTACATCACAGATTCATTCTAAAAATGGCACAGACAGAAGTCACAGTTTGATCACATATTCTTTATAAATCAGAACAAAAATATTACATTTAATATGGAGGCATCAAAGCCAGTCAGACTTTTCAATTTTTTTTTTTAAATAAATGTCCAAAAACAACAGGTGACAAGATCTTTCATCTCATCTGTATCTCCATAAGTATTGCAGTTTCTCCATTTTTATTTTTGAATAATTCCCAGTAAAAGGCACAACAAACTCAACGTAAAACATACATTCTAATGTTACAGAAGCTTACAGGAATACTTAGCTCACTGCACATGCTGACTTCAGTAAGATTACCAGCTACTGTAAACCACACAGGTGATTTTTCACCAAAAATCTCATTATCTAACAGATTCAGTAAGTTTAGAGCTACCATTGCAATACCCCATTTTTAAGATATCAAAGAGCTTACCTAAGACCATGAGGTCTCATCCCCATGGCATTCATATCGCCTGGAAATTGGGGTCTACTGAACTGCCCATCAACAGGAAATGGTCCACGTGGATCTTTTGGAAATACTGCGAACCTTGGCCCACCTGGAGGGACAACAGAGGACCTAATATTCCCGGGATATGGAGGAGGAGGGCGATTAAAAATTTGATTTAAATTGTCTTGCTGCCAATGCTGGAGAGGAGTTCCATGGGGAGAAGCTGCTGGATCCTGTAAGGCCTTTTCCTGACGAACTGCATTCTTCTTCTGCTGTTGCTGCTGCAGAATAATTTCACGTAATTTCTGGCGCTGTTTAAAAAAAAACCAAAATCATTGTGCTTGACGTTGCAATCAATACATTTTCAAGTGTTACACTCCACTTTTGGAGGAAAGAAATTCTTCCTGCTCACTACGGAAAAACATTACAAACCACCACAATCACCTCAGAAGTTGAAAGAGGGATCAGGTGGTGCAAGATACTGGTAACGTAACTTTTTAGCTCCAGACCACTTGTTAAAAGTGTATGAGGTGGACCTATTTTACTACTTAATTAACAAGCAATGCTGCTTCAGCTTTTCTATTCCAATAATAAGGACCCTTTTACCATATGAAAACATGCATTCTGAGGGAGAAAGATGACTAGAGGTCCTCTGAAGAAAAACTCAGAAAAACGTTTAAACTGCAGTTGCAGAATGTACTCTGATTCTGTATGATAAATACTATGGATGTTTGTGCTAAATCCACTTCCCATGGCTCTTCTAAGGCAAAAGACTGAGCAGCTTTCCCAAGTACAATGTAATTCTACATCTAAGCAAGAGCTTTTTGTCAAATATTCACTGACAAAAGCCTGGAGTGAATGTGGCTCCATACCATCAACGACCAATGGAAGGATTCACTGCAACATGTTAGTCACCTAAAAAGTCAGATGTCATCTAAGATTGCTGCCTATTCTCTCTTTTTCAGTTGGTGAACAAGTCACTGACTGGCTGTCACTAACAACCAGCTCTACATCTCATTTATTATAGAACAGAATTAATTATCCTTTCAAGGTGTTTCTCTTTCTCACATTGCAGATGAAAGAGCTATAGTAGACCAAGCATCTACATTTTCAATGGCTTCAGCAATGGCCCTCACTTCCTTTTTGGATCTCATAAACACTACTGACTTTTTATATTCTATATATTCTGGTTCTATCCCGGAGGACCAAATGAACATGCTGAGTGAACGGAGCTATGTTCTCAGCTACGTTTAATGCCAAGTAACTTCAAATACATAAGAAGATGTCAGGAAATGCTTTTGCTTCTGATATTTTAAGAGCATCAGTGTTAAACAGTATGCTCACCTGTCTTAATTTCTCGGTATCTGCTTGAGACACATTCATGGTATTCTGTGTATCTGTCACTCCTGTAGTGGGTGCTGGGCCAGGAACTTGTGAAACTTTGGGAAATTGCTGTGCTTGAGAACTCATTGGAGAATTTGCAGATGCACTGAAGTTGCCCTCAGATCCAGGGCGTGGCTGTTCAGCATTGTCGTGGGCTAGCTGACTAGTTCCAAAAGATTCCGGCTGAGGTCTTGGAGTCAGTGGTGGCTGATCATAAGGGTCACGTGCTGGAGCAGCTGGACCATGGCTAAATGAATCTGTTATTGCAGGTCCTGCTGGTCTAGGAGTTTGAGAACATGGGTCTGATGGCCTGACAAAAGTGCCTTGTAGCCTGTTCTGTGGTGTCTGCAAGAAAGGATCTCTATTTGGCATTAGCCCTGGTCTTGTCACTGCAGGTCTGTTAAAACTCTCTGAAACTCCTGGCCTTGGAGTTGCTGGTTGATGAGAATAAGGATCATTCAGAACTGGCCGTGGTGTTCCAGGAGGCTGGGCGTATGGATCAGAATGTCTCTGATTTGCTGGGGACTGAGCAAATAAATCTGCTGGCTGAGCAGGTCTTGGTGTTGGTGGCTGCTGCATATATGGATCAACTGTGGTGGGTCGAGGAGTTCCCGGAGGTTGGGCGTAAGGATCAGTAACTGGCCGAGGAGTACCTGGAGGTTGGGAGTAAGGGTCCTGAGAAGCTGGCCTTGAAATGGGCCCAGATTGAGGGAAAGATTCACTCTGTTGTCGCATTATCCTAGGCGGATGGGCAAAAGTCTCTTTTATTGCAGGATGGGGAGTAAGGGGAGGCTGGTTATATGGATCATTAGGCTGATTATGAGAAAAGTTATCCACTGGCCTTGGTGTCAAAGCAGGCCTTTCATATGGATCAACAGCAACACGCCTTGGTGTAGCTGGCATTGATCCATAAGGATCTTGTGGGGAGTGAGGTGGGCGCATAGGAGTTTTAAAGGGTCCAGGGCTACCATCAGCAGGGGTAGGAGTCAATGGTGCACGTACATATGCATCAGCAGAGGTTACCCTCTGTCTCTGAAATGTATCAGTTCTAGGAGCTGGCTTAGTAAATGGATCACTGCTTCCAGCTGGACCTTTCCCTGACTGCTCCATAACTATGGGTGATCTTGGGACTCCCAGTGGTTTGGAGAACTGATCTGATGCCATGACAGGTCTGGGTGTGTCTGGTGGCTTTGCATAGGGATCACTGCTACCTGGAGATGAAGAGCATGAATCTCTGACTGGTGAAGGCCTGCTTCCTGACGGTTCAGTTACCTGAACGGGTCTAGATACAGATGACTGTGGTGCACAAGTGTCTAATGGAGCAATGGTACTTCTTCTAACAAAGTTCTGGTTAATAGGTGCTGGTCTAGGTGTTCCCACCATTTTAGCATATGGATCCATTGGAGAAGGAGGTCTTGTGTTTGTGGAACCTGGAGAAAACAGCTGTTGTGATGACGTCTGAGGAGTCTGAGACTGAGACAGCGAATCATGTACTGGGATTCGGGTTGGAGTAGGGGGTGGGGCTTGTGGTTTTAGGAATACATCATCTGAGGATGCTGAAGTAGGTGTAGCAGGTAGCTGCTGTTTTGTAAATAGATCTTTATGGAATGTCTGCTGTGCAGGAGACATACTTCCATTGCCTGTCTGAGGTGTTAAGGGGCTCTGTATCCCACTGCTGGGTGTGTCTGAGCCAGACTGGTTCAGAAGCTGTTGTGAACCGAACTGCTGCTGCTGCTGTTGCTGCTGTTGTTGCTGCTGCTCATTTTTCACTTGCTCAAGTTTCTGTGTGGCTTCTATTTTGGCTTGCTGCTTACTTTTTTGACGCATTTGCTGTTTTAAAATTATGAGGAAAAAGGTTACACTTAAGTCCAGAGTATACAGTCTTTCTGATAACTGAAAATGAATTAATAATTGAAACTTTAGGACACATTAAAGATCAACTAAGAATAATTCCAAATCTTAAATGCAATGGGATCAGAGGGCATGCCTATTTGTAAAGTTAAAATAACCTGACATAAGCACTTTGACCGCCTGGGAAGAAGCATGTCCCAGGTTGCCTAAAGAGCAGCACTGCTTTCCAACCTTATACTCTGAAGAAGAAAGTACTGACAGATACAGCACTGATGTAATGGGCTTTGAAAGATCCATATACATACCAGTCTAATTAAAAGCAATGGAGTCTGCAGGACAAGGTTACTGCAATATATGGTATATACACTACTGCAATAGTTGGTCATACAGAGAAAGAATAACACATTTCGGTAATAGGTAGGTATTCAGAATCAAAGTTTTAAAACAAAGTTTTCTAACATTCACGAACAGCTTTTCTTCCAATAGCATCTATATTTGTCCTATGCAGAACATCTGAATTTATACTATTCTACAAAGAAAGATTAAAATGATTTTATTACAACAGAAAAAAGATTCCAACAATGCAATAAAAAGCATCAATAAAAAAAATGAAATACCCTAAATGCAACACACCTGTCTGAATTTCCATTCCTGCTCATGTTCCGATTCCCTCTGTTTTAATGGATCTTTAAAGAGGTCTGAGTCGATACGAGAGCTAGGATCAATGCTATCCTGTTGCTGTTGCCTTTTCATGGAGTCATTTGACATCTGTACTTTATTGATGCGCAAAGCAGCTCTATTATCTCTGGCTTTTTGCTGAAAAAGATAAAAACATGTAGCTTGCCTTGTTTTCTTTTGGTAAGTGTAAGCACTGCATCTATTATTCCTACAAAATCTACGACCAAATTATTCATGCAGCCTGATTTAATCATACACACGCTTGTGAAAAACAAGTTATAACACTTCTGCAGGGAACTCCAAACCGAAATACTGCATCTCTATAGAAACGCTGTGTTTAAATTAAAGTACACAGAAAAATCTGAGCAGTTATTAACAGTGGTATTAGGAGCCTCTGTTTAGGTACCGTACTGTGCCAAGAAAGCATGTATCCACCAGTTTACCTTTCAAATCACATATTGATGTAGTCTGAAATCAGAAGACAAGAAGATATCTGATGATGTTTGGATCAATAAAGGCCACTAATGTGGAGAACTTCAGTGACAAGAAAAATACAGTCTACTCCGTTAAATAGCCTCTATAGATCTCAGTCTGCGTTAAGTTAGCAGTATGAGCATAGAATACGGGCTTACGGATCAAGAAAAATTGGACCGAACAACAGCAATTCCTCTTCAATGAGGCATTTAAAAGCAATACTGACACTTTAAAACATCTACTGGAAGCTTCAAAGAGTCTATTTTGCCACCAATCTGGGATGTGGTTCCTTTTCTGAATCAACCCCTTACATCTGCTTTTTCACATTTTTATTTGCAGCTCTCGAATGAGGGCTGCCTAGCAGAAAAGGTTTAACCCCCCTCCCCCCAATAAAACAAACAGCAACAGTGACATGGATGAGAGCAGCAGTGTCACAGCAGCAGAAGAATTAATGCCATTCTCACCCCCTTAAAGTGATGGGATTGCACATACTAAGAAAATTAAAAAAAACTATAGTAAAAGCATAAGAAACCTCCTCTGAATTTCATTTCTAATGTAGCCTTTACTTATTCTCCTAGAGTGAAAGCTCCTCAAGGCAGGTACTGCAGCAGCTTCTTGCGTGCCAAATGCACGCTGGAAACAGCTAAATGGTAAGAGTATATGGATGGCAGCTTCCATGAGGACATAACTGCTTCTCACTATGTATACACTTGTGTGAGTACATGCGTGTGCCCTCCACCCCTACCAAAGATGAAGGAAATAACTTTTGCAGCTAGTTTTTGGATATCCATCAGGAGAATAAGACTACTATTTGTAAACAGCAGTGAAAGAGAGAAATTCAGTAACAAAAATAATTGTAAAATGATAAATGCCTAGATAAAATTCCATGTGTTTAAGCAGACAGTATCTTGTAAATGCTACATAGAAGGAATCACCAACTGAATATGATGCTGAAGTTACAGGCTTGAATAATAAGCAGAATAATGATGTTGCCTTGATGATAAAAATAAAAGAATAGGAACGATTGTTTCAAGTGCAAAGGGGTTTAGAGAGATCAGGAGCTCTGTGGTTTGAGTCTCCTCTTCCCATACTGAATTTGGGGTACTAATTTATCCCCTTCAAGTTGTCACAGAAGTAATAGGAGTTTTTAAATTTAGACAGTAGATGATGTTGGTATTGTTAAGCTCTCAGTTATCAACATACATAGGAGTCAGATTTCTTTGCTGATGAGACTAGATTAGAAAAATGTAGGGGGAAGAAAAGGAGACTGAAGACAAAACATAGAAATCCACAGAAATCTACAAACGGAGAAGGAGAATGATCATCCAATTGCTGTTGTGAAGAAACAGAGGAAAGATAAGTACCAGGAGAGAACAGGAAATTAAAGAAAAGTCCATTTGCCAATAATGGCTGTGCAGTTCAAAAAGAACAAAACTAATACTGGTTCTGAGATTTGCATGTGGACAATCTTTAACAAGAAGCGTTTCAATAGAGCACAAGGGTCACAAGTTGGATCAGAGAAGTTCTACAGAATGGAATCAATGGCCAAGTTTGAGACAGCTATGAGAAATGTGTCCTCCACTGACTCGGATGTGAAGAAGGAGAATGCGTTAGAGGGAAAACTGGGAGTCCTTCATGCTCCCCAAAACATGGAAGATGTCAAAATATGTTTGCACTGCAGGAGTAAAGAGAAGACAGTAAGTACTTAAGGTAACCAGTAAGGCAAGACCACAGGTGTAAAGGAAAGTAGGATGTGGGTATTGAGGCCTCTGGAATGGTTAGTTCAACAGGTGAAAAACTTCTGCATCCTGAATGGGGAAAAGAGAATGATAAGAGGGGCAGATGAAGAAGGTGGTCACATCATGCTTTGTTATTATCCTTCAGAAGTAGTTGGTGAGATCCTATGCAGAAAGAGACTGAGCAAATGAGAGTTGAAGCATGAATCAAATGTAGCAAGGAAGCAGTGGGAACTGTAAGTGTTCTCATCTTAGCTGAGGTCTTTAGATTGCATAACAACGTTAGTATGGTCTATTTCAAGGCTGAAGAGCAAAGAAAACAGGTAAAAGTATTTCATTTTAAAAACCCAATGAAAATCCTACACATGAAATGCATTTTGTCTGAAAGCATGGGAATGCAAGTGGTAGCTGATCTTACCACATACGGAGCCCTTTCCTGTGAGCTTGCTTTTCTCCACAGTTTAGCAATCTGCTTCACTCTTGTAGCCCAGTCTGCAACCAAAAAAGTGTTAATATACAAGACTTTGATAAGTCTATTTTATATTAATTCTTTCAAATAAAGATGCATAACTTGCTACAGAACATTTGAATCCATTCAGTAAATCACTCACTCACCTGGGAATTCTTCCTTTAGGTTAGGGAAGTTGATATTTGTGTAGAGAACAGGTGCTACTGTTGCCATTTCACCCAATGCTTCTTCTTTTTCCCACTTAAGAGTGCTTCTTTGAGCATTGGACATTGTATCGCCTTCACCTTCCAAAGGCGGAGCTGATGGTGCCCATGAACTGTTTGGATCACTTACCACTGGATTGAATGCTGGATTCTTATCCCTGGCAAATCAGAGAAGAGTTCTGTTTTATAGGTTTCTCTCAATAAAGGAAAAGAATTACCAAAGTAATTTTTCTGCTTGCTATTTCAGTAGTCAATAGGCTATAAGAACATAGAAGTTTTTGCATTGGCTGTCAAGAACTAAATATTTAAAATACTAACAATACTACAACATTAACAACAACAACAACCCCCACATGATAAATGCTAAACAATGGATATTTTGACTCCCTGGCTTGACTTACCTGTTATCAGTATATGGTTGCTGTGTTATGGGAGAGAAAGTACCTAGTCCACCTCCAGGCGTCAAAGCTGTATGAGGGAGATGGGGGTTAGGACCAATCAGACCATTCATTAGTGGTACTCTTGAAAATGCATTCTCTCCTAAAAAAGAAGTTTAAATTATTGTTTTAAAGGGTGAGTGCTTTTCAGATTTAGACAGAAATGCGAAGTCAGTAAAGAAGGGATGTCTCATCTAACGATAAAATAACTACTTTAAAATTTTATAATATTAACCTTAAATTTTTGGATAATGTTTGAAACCAATTTACTTTGCTTCCCTATGGATTTCAGAGATTCTTTTCTATTGCATCACATCCCTGCAAAGATTTTTTTCTTGTCTGGCAAGTAAGTTTTTTTTTAATGGATTCTCAAAATTTTCCCACTAGCCCATGCTATGGTACCACACTTTATATTCAGGTGTATCTTTAAAGACTATTAGCCTGTCATATTTGTTATATCCAGATCCAGTGCTACACAAAGAAAAGAAAAATCTATGCTGCCAAGCAACAAGCATGGAGATGGTTGCTTTCAGTCCTTGCAGCATTATCATTAACCACCTGAATTAAAAATTTCCTCTTCTGAGACAGCAATGCACCAAAGTAAGCCTCATTATCTACTAACTCCATAATCTGTAACCAATGAAATAGATAAATCTAGTCAAATGAGCATGAGCATTGTAATTAAATGTCCAGACTAGCAATATTAGGGCAGAAAATTTTATTTGATTAAAATATTAGGCAAATGTGACACAGGCATATCTACTCCAGCAGATGGTCTTTGCAGATGTTCCTACACGAAATTAACACTGACCTTTGAATCTCTGTCACTTAAGTAAGATTATAATTGTGCTCCCAATATTCTCATAAAAGCATAAAAGTAGTTCAGGAATTTGATGTATTTATAGGAAAACACTGTAACTCTCTCCTGCTTTAGGTGACTGTTTAACAATCTACACATTACATTCACTAGGTAGAAGGTTCTGTCTCGATGAAAACAACTTAATTACAATTTAAGAGAATATGCTTTATTAACCGGTAAACAGATGTTATATGGTAACCATGAAGACCTGGCAAAGAAACAGGCTGGAGAGTCAGGCCTCTGATTTGTGCTGTAGAATCACATGTCTGTACGAACATAGAGAGTGTTCATTTTATTGTAATTGCTGAAACTTGATACAAGCTTCCCCATTACTGAAGTGTTTATCTCCTAGAAACATGTGGATCATTACACCATAACTGAACCAAATTATAAACCTAAAACTTAGTAATCATGACAGTTCCCACAGGGAGAAACTTAAACTATCTTACAGAGCTCAAATGCTGAAGTTATCTGCAAGTACCCAAATAAATGGGAAACAGGCAATGATATCTTTATTATCTTTTGTTTTAAATCACCTCATTATTTGCTTTAAACTCTCTCATGTCTAGGGCTTTTGGAAGTCTTTCATTATTATGGAAATACATCCAACTAGGAAATCAATCTTTAAAAAAACAAAAAAAAACAAAAAAAACCTGGTGAAATGGATTTACATACTAGGTTCTGTACTACTAGTATAGCAGAATGGGCACTCTTTACATGAGCTCAGGGAAAACTGACCAGAGGTAATGTCTGGTGAGGAAAGCATGCATTTAATATGCTTATATATACTCTTAAACACACTCTACTGATAACAACAACAATAAATAAACTCAGTCTACACCTCGCTTCCAATATAAAGGCAACAATGTGCTACATCAACTCATAACAGGGACTCCTCACGAAAATTTTAGCAGTAAGAAAGAGAATAAGGGACAATCTTCCAGATATATTTCAAAATTATTTAGCCTCTCCTCTCTGTTATTTAATAGGACTAATCAACAAGTTAAACTTAACTCTTAAAGGAAGTTAAGACTCAGCAAATCACTGTCACACCCTGCAGCAGGTACTCAGAGGTAACAAAAGAGTAATGTCAAAAGAAAGCCCATACTTTACCACAGACAAATTTCCAGAATGTGAAAGTGTCAGCTCAAATAATAGCTCCAGAATGTCATAAAAGTGTAAAATAGTTGTCCCTTTCTACTAGTAATATTTACATGCAATTGATTAGCAAAGTCAGAAAGTAAGGTTCATCCTACTTTCACATCTGTATTAAAAGATGTGCAACTTCCTTGACCAGGCTGTCATTTCTTAAATTAAGAAAAGAACATACCCTGAGTGTGCAAAGACATAAGTTGTGGTGGAGGTGGAGGCTGTGGCAAAGGAGCTGGCTGTGTGGTTGCTGGACTCAATACAGCCGTGAACAAGTCTTCAACATCCTTTCCTCCTAGCTCTGCAAAAACACTATGCATGAGTTGGCTGGCCTTGTTCATAAACCACATTTTATAAAAGACAACAAAGATCAGAACACATACCTGGAATTTTGTACAATTTGCCAAGAATAGCACCTGGACAAAGTAAAAATAACACAGAATGAACAATTATCAAAAAATGCAATAAAATTAATTCTGCAACCAAAAGCAAATAGGTATGTTACAATACACAGGTAGTAATTTGAGAAGAAAAGAAAGGAGGTGTCTACTTAAGTTTTCTGGAAGACCAAGATGAAGGACAAACAAATTACCATCTGTGACCATTTTGTCTAGTTCTGGGCTGAGGATTCCATCTAATTGTTCTTCACTCAACGGTCGCGAACTCTGGCTGACATTTGGCTGAGGCAGAGAAGAAGGATCATCAGAGATGGGACCAATATCTAGTCCAGCTGAAGGAGGAAAGAATATTTAGTGAGACATAAATAATAAAACTGACTGATACAGAAGAAAGAGCATAACACCATTTCAATTTTTTCTTTCTGCTAGAGCTGAGCTGTCAATTAAACCAAGACTTACTAAAATTTGAAAGGTAAAGCAAAGTAAGACATTCATTAGAAAAAGTAAATGAAAAAAAAAATCTATTTACCTCCCAGTTTGCTGTACTGTTTAATGAATGCTAATTTAATGAAATGAAACTGGAAGAATGGGAAAAATTTGTTGAAGTAAGAATACTGAATTGAGGTACGAGATGTTTTCAAGTATATAGTTTTCAGGATACAGTTCCACTGTACCTTTTTTTCACATTTCAAAAATCATCACACCAGTAGTCAATTTGTTTCATCCTGGTGTGTTTCATCCTGGTGTACCTTAGTTTTACCCAGACATCCTTTATATTAAATATCTATTGAAGCGTTGTTAACGTGTACCCAACATCAAACAGTGATAGCAGTTTCCATCTCAAAAACGACTACTGAATATTCTAGGTTACATCAGACAAAGTGATTTGTGGATACTGAGGAAACATTATATAAATTTTATAACATCCTTTACAAGTCAATAAAGCTCTCAAAAGTGAAATATCTTTGAAAAAGCTCTACAGACTTCAGTATTTAAAAGATATTTCAATATTAAATACCAAATAAAACCAACTTTAAAATAATGAAACATG
Source organism: Dromaius novaehollandiae (assembly GCF_036370855.1). Taxonomy (NCBI): domain Eukaryota; kingdom Metazoa; phylum Chordata; class Aves; order Casuariiformes; family Dromaiidae; genus Dromaius; species Dromaius novaehollandiae. The sequence goes on from NC_088099.1 coordinate 8,191,902, forward strand.
CCATTCTACTTGTCAACCTGTGCTTAACATAAAGTGATGAATCATTATCCAGTGGTAACAAAAAGATTGATGTTGACTGCTTTATCCATGCTTTAATATATTCACACTGTTAAAATGCTTTTAATTTACAAAAGATACCACTACTATAAACGCTACACACTACTACTATAAGTAATATTAAAAATAATAGTGACAGCAAGAAAATGCATGGTTTTGTATCATGAAACACACACAAAAACTCAAGAAGGCTTTTAAAAACCGTAAGCAAAACTTTATGGAGTACTCTAAAGTGCAGAGTGCAAGACTTTGTAAGTTGTGTTAGACTCAAACAATACAGAAAGAGTGGGAAATGAGAGCATGAATTAGTGACACGGTAAAGGAGTACTAGATTCTACACATGCAGTTCTTTCAGCTAAGACCACTAGGAAAGATGACTACTTCTAACCATGGATCATCCATTGTTTAGTTTCTTACCAAATGGGGAGGGTGAGTTGTCAACCTGGAAAGTGCATAAATCAAGACCTACAGGACCCAAACCAGATAAAATGGATGATTATAACACGAAAACAAAAAAAAAAAGTAAAGAAAAAGCTGCATGCTGAAAAAGCTACGCGGGTATGATAGACAACAGAAGTTATTTTTTATTCTCTCTTAAGCAGCAAAGCAAAGAGCTAAGTAAAATAAAATGTTGGAAAGGTTGGGGTTTTTTTTTGCAGAAGAAAACAAAATCCCTCTCAAACTAAGGTATTCTTAAGATATGAAAATTACATCTGAAATCACCTAGAGCATAACCTGTAGATTTAATACAATGTCTACCTCTAATAAAGAGAAAAAAGAAAACAAATACCAGAGAGACCTTATAAACATACATACCCGAATGATCTCCAGACTTTACCAAATCATCAGAAAGTATTCCAAGAATATCATCATCGGTGTTTAAGACCTCTGAAAGATCAGCTAAGGGGTCCTCAGTGCTACCTGTTTAAAATGCAAGAAATAAAATCAACCGATCATGGCATTTACATGTTATGCGCCACTCTGGAGACTGACTACAGCTTGGGCTATGAACTCAAACATAGATTTGTCAAGCTGTAGGCCCTTCTAGGTGCCATATACTGCAAGGCACACTGAGATGAGCAACTGTGCTGCACTACGGTTGCCCCCTCCCCAGTCTCGCTGTAGCTATGTGCACGTTCTTAATTTGCTTAGGAATTTCTCAAGTACAGAGAAAGTGTAACTCAGTCACTTGTAAGGAAAAAGGAATGGATGATTTCAGGAAAAAACTCCAGCAGCTAGTGAGAACTCGCAAGCTCTAAGAAATACAGGCCTATGAATATATAAGTCAACAAATACACCTTGTAAAGGAAGGATTTACTGTTCACAGTAAATCAGTGGGCAGTACTTAAAAATAAGAAAGCTATCAGGGTATTACTTCTCTTACCAACACCATCTTTCTTAAGCACATGGAGCAACCAGTTCATTAAAATATACCCTGATATGAAAGTAAACTGTAACAGTAAGAAGTAGTAGTAAGTAAATGAAAATTGGAGAAGCTGTTTTTAAGATCAGAAAAAAATCGTGAAGAAATGAGAAAACGCAGAGGTAGAAATATCTTGTGTGTCTGTAATCTAGGAAAAACTAGCCCAGTCCTAACAATAAATTATTGAATAATAAATTTTGGATGTGATTATCTTCTTGACATCCTATTCATTAGAGAGAAACTTTGGGGCTGTTAAAAGTTTTTCTCAATGACTCATCTGGTTTTAGTAACTAACTTTTAGGACTACTACAGACATGCAGCATTTGAAGAAAATTATTTTGACAAATAAATAAAAGTTTAGAAAAGTCTTTTCAGAAGAACTGTAGACTGTCACGACTACATGAAAACTCAATGAAAGAACAATTAAATAGGAAGAGATGGAAAAATATGCAATTAAACCAAGAAAGGGGATTAATACAAATCATACAGTACAGGATGTAGAAAACAGATCTGGGCAGATTAAAAAGCAACCAGAAAGTCAAAGGGCAACACATTTCATAGATAAATGGCTACCTTTCTCTCTGCTACAGCCCAGCTTCACCAGGAAAGTATTTCTAGCTTAATTCAGGCTAATTTAGAGGTCTGGAGCCAGGGATTTCTTTGCATCATGAGGCTACCTTCCAATCTGCTAAACTTTACAATGATTTTAAAGTTCTTTCTCCTGTCTTTCAGAGACAACCCTTTTACCTTCTACCAAGTCAAAATGAGCAAGACCTTATAGACTTTCTTCACTTTACTATTTTTATCCTTCATTTTTTCCATTGTAATACAGATATAAAATGACATAGAGAATATCTATATAAAATGATACCATCCTCATTAATTAATGTTTTATGTTTGCTAGGTGGGTCAGTGTGTGACTGCAGACTAGTCCAGTTACATATGTCTATCAAGAATAGGGCTCCTATGACTATTATAAGTATTTTAAAATACAAAAAAAAACCCAAACAAACAAACAAAAAAATCACACCACTTGTGGGTATAGATATTTTATGTATGTACCGGGAGAAAGGACTATGAAATCTCAGGCCGTTAACAGAACTTAGCTCTGCTTTTGAGGCGTGCATTCTCCTCCTGGCCACCTGGCTCCGGCACAACCATGATGCCAGTTGGTAGCAAACCCCAGATACCACAAGGTGCTGTTAATGACTTCAGCTGACTGGCAGGCAAAGGATTGACTTTAGCTGTCCTTTAACTTTTCTGAAATCCAACCTGAAGATACATAAAGAACTGGCGGGAAGAAAACTTATGAAGGGAGCACCAAGACTAAATTAGCAGCCTTTAATTCTTCTGTAATTTCTACCTTTGTCACAGTCTTTTCCTCCACGGCCTTCAGGATCGTGCTTCGACACAGTCCCTAATAATTCAACTTCTAATTTGAATGTAAATATATTAAGTAGGTAGGAAAGGGCTTAGGTGAAAAGATGTAACTGAACAGTTTACCTTAGCTATAAACTGGTCATGAATACATTTAGGCTGCAAATTAAGAGGCTCCTAACTATTAGAGCAATCAGATTCTGTAATGGCCTTCTGATGAGATCAGTAGGTTGGGAAAAGCTAACAGCTTTTAAGATGGAGCTTGTTAAGTCTATAAAAAGACTAAGTTCTAGTGACAGCAGAGGCCTAGACTATGCGCTGCAAGTCTCACAAAAGACATTCATTCTAAAGCATATTTTTACATTTTTCTTCTTCTTTTTTTTTTGCCAGTTTTAATTCCATAGGTGCTAAATATTATCTTGGAATTAACTAAATCGCTTCAGTCAGCTGCTTCAGATCAGAATCAATAGCTGGTTGACATCTGGCACCAAACAAATAGCTCAATGCCGCCTGACTCTTTCAGCTTGGAGCTAAAAACTAACACAAAGCAAAAAGGAAAACAACTTGCTCACAATGCTGGATCTCTAATAGAGCACGATTTTACTGCTATCGCGTGATCCTGATTCCTCTGATACAACTTCGCAAATAAAAACCAAGCAAGTGTAAAAGAACAAAAACAGCTCTCCAAAGGCTGCAGCCACCCCAACATGATTAATCACGCAATGTGCAGCTATAAAATGTCCCAGCAGCATCTGAGCCAGTCACACAAGGACTCAGCCAGCTCCTCCCTTTTTGTCTGCGAAGGATTTCTTCAGCATCCTCCAGAGACCTCACTTAAATGATGTCTTTTTTTAGCACCCCTGGAAAAAATATACTGCATTTAAGCTATTTCGTACTAAAGGAAAGCATGCATTTCAGAGCACACAGCCAGTCCTGAGATCGCTTAGTTTACGACACATTATAATCAACACCTTCAGCTTTACCGGTGTTTACTAAGGAAGAGCTGGTGCTGCCAAGGAGAGCTGGTGCTCTGAGGTCCCAGGGAGCACGCCTCAGCACTCTCCTCCAGCCTTCTCTTCTAAATGATTTTAAGGTTTGGTCCTATGTAGAATATGCTGCAACACTGCACCACTAATGTTATAAAGTTATGGGAAAACAAGATGAGTCCTATAAGTGAAAATTGACAGGAATCAGTACTGAGAGCCTAAAGCCCACTTCAATCCCAGTTACTAGTAATTAACAGTGAACAAATGACTCAAAAACCGGTCTTTTGGCTGGCTCTGCGCATCACTATCACCACTGCAAGCTTGCCTGGAGGAAGCCTCAGCTCCCCCTAACCAAGCTCTAAGAATCGACAGGCACTGAGCGTGCCACTGAAATGCGTTGCCAATTCATTAGTAGAAGACTGAACACATCATTTGTTTCATTCCCTAGTGGTCCTATGTACATGTCGAAAAGTAAAGCAGATAGAGTGACTTCCCCTTAAGATACGTGAGAGCTCTTTTGAAGATGAACAAGTATATCTAACCCTTAATCCAACAACTGGAGTTGCCAAGAGAAGAGTATCTTCCTTGTGGAAAAGACCTATCAACTTCAGCATGGATCCTCATAGGAGTTAGCAACCCTTGTAAAAAATAGTGCTGTAGGAAAATAACACAGTCGGTAACACCAATGTGGTCTTACAACTTCCCAGTGCATCAAAACAGTTAGTGCCATCCCCGCTCCAAAGCCAGGTCTGTATCAAAATGACACGAACCAAAAATATCACAGGTGCTCTCAGATGCCATTCTCACTCCCAGCTTCTCCGCAACACTAGCCAGAAGGGAAGATGTAACTGTTACAAGCTCAACAGCTAGTGAATTTACCAGTGTTTCCGTAACTCAAAATGGAGCTGTGCTCTCAGACACCGGGACGCTACTGCGGAAATAACTCTCTCTCACATAGTCACAGTAAAAGTTAAGAAAAATCTGCACTGGAACTGATAAACACTGGCCGATGACTTCAGCCGCTGGCACCCTCAACACTACCAAACAGCTCCGGCTGGACAGGTCGCAGGTCGGGCCTGAATCTGAACAGCGGAGACACATTTATTGAGAACACTCCCATGGCCAGAAGTCACTGTCGTTTGAGTCTCTCACACATAAAAGGGGAAGTACACTAGGTTATTCACTAAACCAGTTGCTATAATTTTCTTTTAATAATTATCTCTTTATAATTTATTTCAGAATGAAAAGAAGAGGAAGTTAAGAAGTTTTACGACTTTGCTTATTCATAAAGAACAGGTCTTTCGGTTTTACAATTCCCATGCTCTCCAGTTATCTGCTCTATACATCAGGGGCCCAGAGCTCAAAGAAGTTAGAAAAAACTCAATAATGTGAGCAAAGTGCTCTGGAGGAATAGTTCTCCCAAGTCCCATCCACTTGTTTAGCATATGTCTAAAAATATAATACTAAGGCATTCAGTGACACCAGAAGCCGCAAAAACCTGTTTTCTGGCTCTTATTCTGAAGACACTAAGTTTATGTATCTGATGCTTTATAAATGCAAACATAGTAATGAAACAGAAGACAGGTCACGTTAATAATAAGAACAGGTATGTCTACCAGCAAGAAGTGTATAATTGCATGCTTTTTTAATATAGATTATTTAAATTTACTTTCAAACATCAGGCAAAGAGAGCAGGAAATTAACACCAAGATTGTACATCTCTAAACCCTTCCTTATACTGACATAATACATGAACATTAATGACTATTTGCAGGTTCATATGCCAGCAAAGACTGTTCTTCTCTGGCTTCAGAGTGCTGGAGAGGAAAAAAAGTTCCTATGAATGCATCTTCTTGCAGTGCTGGAACATATGAAGTACAGACCTTGAAACATTCCATTTGCAGCACTTTCCCCTTACGGGGATGTTAACCTTTGCATTCTCTGTTACTTTCAATTTCACCCATATAACAATCAATGTTTAATTATAGTGTAGCCTTTTGCTCTTCATTTGGTACATTTTCACTGAATAACAATTACAAATAAGTGAGCTTCTCTCTTGAAAAGACTCTCTGGACATTGAAAAGCTATACCAATGTGTGTAAGTGTTTGCTAGATGGAAAAAGGGAGGATCAGCCAAAACATGATTCACTACATGTACAACAAAAAAACCCACAACAGTTTTAAAAAAAAATATAGAAGGTTAAGACACCTCTAACTACATAGCACATACTACAAGACACTGAGGAAAAATATAACTTGGAGGAGAGAGTCAGGCTTTTGTTTTTAATCGCTCCTTTGTGTGAAGCTGCCCTTTCAGCAGCACTTTATAACCCTCCGGCTGTTTGCAAATCTCTCAGCAGTATCTCCTGTAGACTTCTGCAATAGCAAGTGAAAGCAGAAGATTGCCTGGGGGCTACAAACTGTACCTTGAAAGGGCACTCATGTTCAGAAAGGACATGGTGAACCAAATATTGTGAGGAGCCTGGCAACCTAAAATAACGTAAAACCTTAAAGAATGTAAAAGTTGGATGGTATCCATTTATAAATTAATATTCAACAGACTATTGAAAGTACATTTTTGATTAGTTTCTTTTTGTCTCCTATTATAATGGATTTATTGTTCTTACTCTTGGACAGCTTTGGCCTTTTAGCCCATTTTCATGCATTTTGTAGACACGGAAATCACAATCAAGGAGTTTCAGATTTGCATTGCATGCCAACTGCTGTGCCATCCAGTCTTTCTGAAATAGCTAAAGCCCTGGAGCCCAATATCACTGACTATCAATGTAATTTAACCTTACAAGAACAGTCAATATTATCAGTATGTTAGAAAACGTACGGGTTAGACGTTGAGAGAAAAGAGTGGAAAAGCCCCACTTACAACAACAGAATCAAACTACAGAATTATCACTAACTTTAGCTTTGTATACCTTGAGTGCCCAGTTTCGCTTGAGCTGGAGTGGAGGTTGAGCTAAGAAGGGGGTCAGAAGAAGGATCCAGGAAACTGGTGGTCAGATTTGTTTTACATGAAAGCGGAAGCGATTCTTCAGGTAAATTATCTAGGCTGATCTTATTTTGTCTACTGGTGTCTAGTAGATCTTTTCCGAAGAAAGCTTCCTGTAATGAAAACGAAGTGATTCAATGTAGAAAAAACACTAGCTATTGAAAATGCTATGCAAATGGCAAAGTTAAGGAAAAAAAATGTTAATGATTAACTAAAAATATAAAAATACAGTCTCAGTCCCACAATCATTCCAGTATGGAACTATCTTTTCCAGGGCACAAGGGGTAAATATGGTGGATACAACTTACCTGAGGTAGTTATGCTATTATTATTTTATTATTAAATCCACACCTTAAATTATATAGGAAGAACTACAGCCATCTTACAGATACACAGCATAGACACTGCACCTGTATTACATGTATATATATTCCACGACTTTTTGAGAGTTCAAAGTATTTCTCCTCACACAAAAATGAGAGCTGAGTAAGGGGAGTACTACTGAACAACTTGATCAAGGCCACATAAGAAGTTTATGGAAAACACGCAAATGCACTTAGGTCTGAGCTCCTGAACTACCACATGCTACATTTCAGTTACCACAAAATCATCCCAATGAAGAAAAAAAACACCTAAAACTGCTTAACTTACATTAATATCCTTTAAATTACATATTTAAATTTAGTATTGCTTAACAACTACCATTAACCTAAAGCTGAGTTGTAAGTAATTTGACAACAGCCTAGCAAATTTTCAAGCCAATTTTTTTCATTATTTAATTTTTTCTGTTTTCACTTTGTCTTTTAAAATCTTAATTTAGGATACAATAGCTAAAAATGGAGTTATAAATATGTTTTATTATCAGTTATTCCTAAATTAATGAACAAGGAATCAAACAACTATTCTATGTTTTACATGAATAAAATGTGCATTAAGGAAAAATTTATTCTTAATAATTCAAAGGAAATCTTGCTTGAGTATTTTCTTTCTAGATCATTTCCCCACTTATCAAATACAAGTTATTTTTAGACAGAGATTGTTCTGTCTCTCTGTCAATTCTTGGCTAACTTTTCATCCCAGTACAGTCTATGCTGTGGAATTTGGTAAATATCTACAAGATAATACAGTTTCCATGAAAAAATGTGTCCGAGAAGAGCAAGAGAAATAGTGTTCTAAGTGGGAGAGATGTAAACTGGTTTGTTTATAATCCAGTTGAAGGCAGGTAAGCTGGTGAATCCACATTAATATACTGGTCATTATCCCCACCAACAAGTGCTACCCCTTACCTGCTGGGGATATCAAGGTGTAATGGGGCGGAATAGCGGAGATCATTGTGGTGGAGAGATGCAGGGTATATAAGAGCACAAACCTGTAGGAAAACTGTTTCCCACATCAAATCGCTCTCTCTGTATTTTTTTTTAATTATAATCTCTAGAGAAAATAACATGATCTGGCTAAGACTTCTGGCACAGTTTAGTGCAGCGCACAAGTAAAGAAGCTGAAAATGCCATGTGCCAGTTTTGAGAGGAAAAAAACAGACAGACTTTTTTTCAGAGCAAGTAGAGGCCTATACGCTGGGAAATAAGATCAGAGGATTTGAGGTTTCATGTAATACGCAGTTTCTTATATAAACTTATGAACATTCCTTACACAAAAGCCTTTTCGTTTGAGTGATAAATTGGGAATCAGGAAGGAAACATTTACTGTTTGAATGTACTATGAATTAACACAAATTAAGATTTATTTTTAAATGTTTTTGCGGCTAGTGTATACCAATAGCTTTACCTGTAAGTAGGCAGGAAAGGTTTCTTCAAGTTTATTTTTCTTTTTTCTGTATCGCTTTTTTATTTTCTCAGTGCTTTCAGAAACTGGGGCAGACTCCTCAACTGGAGTGTCTGGCAGCTGTTCTGTCCAACCTAGAAAAGTAACATGCGGGCACAAATACATAAAATACTCTCTTGCTCTAGATGTACAGTGGTAGCACGTCTAAGGCAGCTTCATACCTATCTGGGTGCATGAGTTTCAGCATCACTCTAGATATACTATAAAGGTTGCTTTTATCTACCCAGCTTTGAACTGTCACCTGATCATCTGGGCTCAGAAGTTGAAAATACCGTATGTGATACTAGTCACATCACTATCTTGTCATACTACTTTGGCTGTAGATATCTCATTGCCTATAGAGAGACCTTTAGCTTTCATATCTCCAAGCCAACCTAAGAATTTGGTATTAATTTGAGAGGGATGTGTGCCATACAGCCAGGTACTTAAAAGATAATTCTATTGAAGTAGGATCTCCAAAATCAGCACTGTTGAGTTACATACTCATCCGCTTGCAGTTTATACAATAATTTTTCTCAAATTAAAAGTAAAAAAAGATTTTTGAAGCTGAGAAGTGACTGTTGCATAAACGATGAACAGGCCAGAAAAGTCTAGAAGAATCTGGAATCTAAAAGAAGCCCCTCAAGAAAAATTAAACAGTTATTCAGCCATCGTATTGCAAAGTAGCACAGCGGCTTTTCTACCAGACAAACCACCACAGTACGCTAATCCACCATTCAGTACTTTATTTGGACAGACCAGTGAAGACACTGCAGGTAAGGGCAAAACTTCTGAAGACCTCCACCCCTGTCTTGCCAAAGCTCATTAATGACCCTGAGAAGTTATTTTATAAACCCTACTATCAGGTAGTAAAATGTAGTGTGCTTCGCGCTACAGTGCATTCAGAGGACAGAGAGCAGAGCGAAGCTCACCACGAGCACAGCAGCCTCTGTGCTGCTCGAGCGCCTGCTTTGGAGGGGAAGGAGAGGGGAAGAGGAGCGGGCTGCAAAGCGCGCTGCAGGCTGACCAGAGCTGGCAGCTACGACCCAGCCTCTCAGCAAGCAAACATACAGAGATTTTCTGAGTTATTTTTTTCTTAATAAACAATTGTGCGTGAGCAAAAAAGGAAGCTCAAACTGTTTAACGGAAGAATACTTGTTTAAGAATATTGCTTATTAACAATACGCATTATACTGTTACCCAGAATGAAGAATTAATTTTAACTTTTTTTTTTTTTTTAAACTTAAAGGAGCAGATCCCTCTATATGAAGTCAAAAGCTTAACAGCAAAATTTTCAATGCTAGCTGAAACAATTTAGCATACCACAAAATAACATTTGCAAAGCAGAGAAATATATCTGTAACACTAATATTAAACAGAAAGCAAGTACTGTTTTTGAATAGGGGACCCAGCCACAATACTGGGTTGAACAGAAACATATGTTGTCTTCCTAAAGCAGTTTGACACGTGCAGCAAGAACGAAATCCGGCTCTTAGTTTTTGACACTGCCTAGATGCCGTGGTAAAGATCAGGTCTCTGTTACCTGTACAAATAGAGAGTGAGTTCTGGCTCTAAAGAAGTTAAAATCTAAATAGACAACAGAGAATTACGGGAAAAATTAAAGGCCAGAGATTTGTGACTTGCTCCCAGCCACCCTTTAGAAGCACATGCCTCTTTCTACTAACTACACAGGAAACAGACTCTGCACTACACGTATCCTGCATCTCACCTTAGATACATCTCAGTGTTGTCTACATTAAATAGTGTGAATAAACCCAGATAGGTGAAATGAATTAGTCTAATCATACATAGCAAGCAACAGGGCCAGGCCCATAAACAAACCTCGACCTCTCATTCAGTGCCCCATCCACTTGTTTACAGTATCAGAGACATGAAATGGCTTTTCTACAAAAAGAGAGAACGCAGTAACGTTCCTCAGCCCTGGGAAAAAAGGTAACTGACAGGGGGTATGGCACAAGCCTAGAAAATTTTGTATTATAAATGAATACTGAATGATTTTTCATAATTTTTCATAATAGAAATTGTGGGGGAATCCTAGGAAACTCTCAGACGTCAAGTTTAAAACAAACTAAAGGAATTATTTCTTCCCCCAACGATAAATATAACATTGAAGTCACTAATAGAGGATTCACAGAGGCTAAAAAGATTCATAAAAAGATCAGCCATATTTGTGGAACATACATATGTCAACAAATTCTCCCACAGAACATGGTCCAGAAGACAACTCTGGATCAGGACTGGATTGGGAGAAAGGTATATCAGAAAAAGGATTGCTCTAATCTTGCCCCATTTCTTACACTCTTTTCTGTCTTCTACTGGTCAAAGCTAGGCTCAACAGAGCTCTGACACAATACAGCAGGCCTTATAATCTACACTATTTCTCTCCCACAATAGTCTGAAATTCATTGTATCAATTTCATTGTAAATCATGACTCTACTACAATTATACATGCATATGAATGAATGTTTTCACTTGAACTAATAAAGTCATCATGACAATCACTAAAAACTTTTTCCTTTGTAATACATCTCTGGACAGAATTATATAGTTATGATTTCCATTATTTTTACTGCATTAAGCATGAGGAAATACTTAAAAATACCTTTCTGAACTTACCTTCATCTCTGCCAGGCAACTGCTCAGAAACAGAGCCAGAAGAATCTTTCCTGGAGAGAGATCTTTTAGTTTTCCCCTGCCCTGTACGACTTCTCTGACGTACCATAAATCCACCAATACCTAACAAGGAAGCAAAAATCAAGCATATTGATTAAGACTATGTTTCATAGTAAGAATGGGAGCCAAGATTATTCTGAAGTCAAAGAGGACAACTGCATCTGTAGAGGTCTAAAAATGAACTTGATATGCTTCAGTTTTCATTCAGAGGCTTACAAAGCATTTCATAATTTAGTATCTCAGTAGGTGTAATTATCAAAAAGTATCAGAATTTTAGGCCTGTAATACACACACAAGAAGTTTAAGCTACCAAACCTGGCAACTTTCAGATGACTGTTTTCCCCTCCCATGATGCATTGATGAACTGCTAATATTAAAAATCAATCTACCAAATGAAACCTACTGAAGAACCTTAAAGGATCATGAAAACTCTACAAATTGGTGTAATGAGCCCGTCACTTCAACAATTCAATGGCATTAGAGAAGGAAGTATCACAAAATAAAATAGATAATTAACCAACATTACACTGCCTGAAACTCCAGAATCCTCCACTACAGATTGACTGCAGTGCTCCTGACCCTTTACGATTCGAGTGTATGTATGTACATATATCAGACTCAGGTTTGTTTAATTTTTCAGGGAAATAGCTGGCTGCAGAAAACAGATGGCCGCTCAGCTCATGATCCAAAACCACTCCTGAGCAAATGAAGCCTTCTTCCCTTGAGGATCTGTCAGTAGAGATAAAAGGCCTAGGGACATATCACTTGTGGAGAAGCAGGAAATCTCTATTAACTGATGTGGATTTGTACAACCATCTCCACATGATCTGCCCACCATGGAAGGCAGTAACATGGCTATCACCTGCTGAGACAGGGCCCTGCCTCAGCGTTATGGGAAACACAAGCTAGGGAAAAGCTGGTAGAGATCTGTTTAGCTGCTGATAGAGAAGCAAGAGAAAAGGGACCACACTTTAACTCCTACCTCCTTTCCCTACTTTGCTCTACCCCTCTCCTTCTCCTTAACCATCTCATTTTCTCGGTTCCCCTTCCCTCTCCTACTATCTTTATAATCAGATGATGTGGCCCATTACAGCAAGGAGGATGGAAACGAGTAGCCAAAACAGTATTTGTGACTGCAAAGACTACAGTCAACCTACCCACAGTACGGGGAAGCTGCATAATGAGAAACAAAACCAATACGTAACACAGATACTCTGAGACATACCAAGGGGCTCTTCAAAAAGGCAAGCTGCGTCTAAACAGCTAATCTAATCTTGAGTTCATTATTAGCCCTAATGAATCACAGCTACTTCCTACAAAGTCACTTAGGTACCTCTGGATTTTTCTGCCTGGAGATAGCTCAAGTGTTTCTGCATCCAGAACCTACAGTTAATCCACAGTCAAGATAATTAAGAGGTGACTACACTAATAAATTAAAACAAATGAATTCATCCAATAACTGAATGCATTAAAATTCACTGCCAGAAGTCACCTGCAATTATTTAAGAAATTACTCATATCAAGTATTTCAGAAAATAGGTAAGATAACTGCAAAAAAGTTCTCTCAAGTTCTGATCCTGCCTGCACAATACCTGTATAATCATTTTTATGCAATATAACGTATTACTGGAGATTTTTTAGACCTATACACAAATGCACATAAATTTGTGTGATTTATGTCTATATATTTACACACACAATTGGCCTCCAGCAATTACATAAATACCGTACATTTTCCTATCAAGAATCTATAACACGGTGTAGATTTGAACTGTAAACTTGTAATTGATAGAACATTAAGGGCAGGTCTGCTGCTGTGCAACAACCTTTGGGAACTGTATTTCGATAAAAGGACTAAATATTTTTAATAAGAACAGGAAAAAATTCTAAAAATCAACAGTTAAGAACGAAACACTTCAGAATTACTTCCATACTCTTTCTAATATTCTATTAATTATATAGAAAAAATTGTAAAAGCAAACAAGTGACCCACAACCATATAAATTATGTATCCTACCAGGTCTGTATGGTTTTCGCTTCCTTTTTTTAATCCCATCAGCTCCTTCCGCTGCTTTGGTATCATCATCCACAGCTTCCCTTTCTGGGCTGGAATCTGATTTTCCATCACAATCCATAAGATCACCTTCTGGAGAAAAGAGGCAATTATAAACTCAACTGGAATAGGGAAGGAAGACAATCTTCCAAAATTTCCTACATGTGAGTCATTTATGAGAAACTCATTAAGAATGTCAGCTTTTGCAAAAGGTGGTAAGATACCTGCAACCTTCAGACACTTTTGAGAAACCTACTCTATCTATACACATGGACCAAGTATATGCACACATTTCCTGTGCGATTATGATGTCTACCCAAAAACCCGAGAATAAACATTACGGTCTCATATACATAAATCTGAGGGGTTTTTAGCATTCCTTTCTGAATCCTATGCCATTGCATTATCTGAGTGTATGAACAATTTGCAATACCTCAAGGTATATGGCTACAATCTACCATTTAAGGTATACTTTACCCTCTCCTTAACTTTTGTTTAGTAGGATTCGTTTGCACTAAGAATGCAGACTGAAAAAAAAAACACAGCCTGCACTTGGAAGGTAATATATAACGACTCTTAGCTTGGAGGGTTCTTGAGCTGAAGCCTTGTGACTGACTGAAAGGTGACTTATCTATACTGAGGAGTTTTACTTATATAGTAGAAAATTCAGCCCAAAGGAGTTAGTCAACCTTGAAGATGAGGACTGTAATTCTGAGTTCATATTCTCTGGAAAAGCAGGGTAGAACACAGACGTAAGTATGACAGGATTATAAAAGCCTTTGGTGCTGAAGAGAGACTGAGTTAATTGTTTTTGATATCCTCAAATTGTCAACACAATAACAACCTTACATTTTCATTTTACTCTAAGTTTTTGAAACTCGTTAAATATACTCTAGTCCCCGGAAAGATACTGGAAATCAGGGCCTGGAACAGGTTCTCTGTTTGGTATTTAGGCATGTAGTTCTACACAGTCTAAAAACACTTCTGGAAGAAAGAGCCAGGAACACTGCTTATGAAACATGCCTTGTACTCTGTTTATACTTCTAGGACAGACAGAACTGGCCTCTTTCAAACCACTTCTACTGCGGCAGGACTACAATAACCCTTCTTGCTTTCAAAGGCTGGGCTGCTGACCAGAATTTCGCATTGACCGAGACTCTCCGGAGCTCTAGCAATGCTGCTGCTGGACTGGCAAAGGCAGCTTCCCCGAACACCCAGGCTGAGCAGAGCCTGGGCGAGTCTCCTTTGTAACATGTCCCCTCCCGGCAGAAACAAAACCTGCTCGAGTGCTGAAGCCCTCCTACATGGCACAGCAGTAAGCGCAACGCTAAACTTCACAACGGTTGCTGCCATTTCTTCATCAGTACTCTACAAATAGTAGCAGAAGAGCCACATTAAGTCCACTGAAGCTGAAGCTCCTGAAGCAAGCTGAATTTTCAGTCGGATATTTAAAACCTATGTGGAACATCAGATAAAGTATGAGTGAGATGGTAACGGAATGACCGTGAACCAAGATTTCTCAAATACATCGTCCTTCTTTCTGAAATTTCTGGAGAAGAACTAAGGATTTCTCAGGTTTGCCTGAAATTATTATGTTGTTCCAATCAAAGCAGCGGTATAGCTTTATTTTGCCTGACGCCCATACAATAATTTCAGACGTTCAGAGAACAGGCTCTCTGCAGAGCACATGTAGTATGTCCGGAGCCCCCAGGAAACCAAGTCAACCTACCATGCACGTGCCATGCAGTTACAGTCACATAAATGAATGTGCCCTGACTCCCAAGGCATGAAAAGATAATCTGTGCAACATGTGCATATCTCGGGGGAAAAAAAAAAAGAAAAAAGAAAAAGCAATGAAAGATGATCAGAACTGAAACTAAAGAAAGACCGTATAAGCCTTGGTTCTCCCATTCATGCTTTGCTATTGCATTTATGTATCTTGTTATCTAGTTGGAAAGGCATATTTATAAAAGCCACTGGGTAGAAGATGAAATTAAATCAAGTTAAATAGGAAATACGTACATGTTTGTAAAAATAAAGATTAACCACAGAAAAAGAACAACAACGGAAGTGGTTAATTCTCTATCTTGATGTTTTAAAATCAAAATCAAAAGCTTTTTTGCTTTCAACAATCCAACTGATGGACTAAGTAAAGACATAATGGGGTGAAATGCAAGAGTCTGTGTAATGGTAATCTACCAAACCCTACGACTCCTGAAGGGAACAAAAGAAAAACAACTACTTCACTGTTTTAAAGGTTTTAAACAAATAAAGGGAATCTATTAAAAAAGTGAAATACGCTTCCAGTCAACAGCAGAAGGCAAGTAAGAATGTGCTAATCAAACAACAGGAACGATACTTATATCAACAAGTTAACATGGAAACTGCGCTGATGGTTAAACTACCCAGTTATCTCAAGTACACTCTCTGTATCTAAAAAAAGCTTCTTATGACATTTAATCTGATTAACAACAAGGCAATGTTGCATAAACAGAAAGCACTTTAGATTGTGGGGAGGCGCAGTGCCTGTGCTCCACTTGTAACAGACACCTGCCTGACTAATGTAATGACTTTCACACCTGCTGCTTGAGTAAGCCCTTCCTCAGGCCATGGATTAGCACTCATGCTACCAATATACTTCTCAGGATAAAAGAGGACAGCAGAACGGTGTTGCACCATGCTGGCTGCGCTGTCTAGTGTTGAAGAGTGCCGATTTAAGGTGCAAAGAAACTGGCTGCTCCTACTCGCGTGTTCTCCCACTCCAGCCTCCAAGTCTCAGGCCCCTCTGGCTGGGGCTGCTCGGCCTGCCTTAGCTGCGGGGGAAGCAGGGGAGGCACGTGCTGCTGGCCCCCGGGACACGTGGACCTTTGCTCCATGTCCAGAGGTGGGGTGGAAGGCGCTCACCTAAGGGCTGCTACAATCGACTCACCGCTATACATAGGTGGGCTGTTTGGGTAGGGGGCAGGTATTAGTCCAGACCCTTTCCTCCCCAAAGGCAATGCAAACACTTTTAGCCCCTCCGCAATGAACTGACACCCTCCCCTGAGAACTGAAACCCTTTGTGAGGGCTCTGTGCATCATGTCATCTACTTCAACCAGAGCAACAGCCCAGAAGTCGCCTCCAAACTTCAATTTTGTCTTGAATTCTGCTTTGGAGATGAGGTCAAACAAAACCTTTTTTTTTCCTGCTTGTGAAATAAAATAAAGTTTTTTTTTCCCTCAGACTCTCAGGTCAGCCAACCTCTTTCAGCAAAAAAACACACTCCCCCAGAGGGCTTATTACTTCACTTTCCTCTTAGTTTTAAATACTGAGTCTACAACGATCTAGAGGTTGCTTTACTGAGCCCAACGGTACTACTTTCAAACAGTGTTTGCATTAAATCTGAGAGTCTGAAAACACACTTGTACTCAGCGAGCGCACAGCATTTGCTGCAGGTAACCCAAGAATTAGACAAAAAGGCCACGTGTACTTCCAGTGTTGCCAACCTCAGAGAGGCAAGTTTCTTATGGGACGGACGACACCACCAGAACAACAGTAAGAAAAGCCCTGAAATGGACAACGACGAGCTGTGATTACTGGTCAAGTAATTCTCATGAAACATTTAGTACAGAACATGTGAGTAGCAATATAATAAAAACTCTCAGGAATGTATGCAATATACGTATCTACTGCAACACTCCAAGATATAAGAAAACATGCCAAAAGTAGAGCACCTCTACTGTCATCCATTTCTCCATCTCTTGAGTGTTCTGACTGGGCATCTGGGGGTGTCTGAAGCACAGCCACACTGTTCTGGTTTATAATCTTCAATTTAAGCTTTGGTTTCGTCCGTTTTCTTCTAGGTACTGTAACAGTTAGGCTCTGTAACTGAGACATGCCCGATTCTGTCAAGCAGACTCCATCCTGTGTGTATGTCTTCGGTGGGTCTATAAAAGTTAAATGAATCGTAATAGCAAGATAAAACTCTGATTTACAAGCCTTAGATTTGTATGAATTGTATTTTAAAGAGTTAATAATCGCATGTATGGAACTGATTCATAAGTGAGGAACTCAGTATAAATAACATAGAAATATCTGATACTGTCTTACACGCTACAGTTAAAGCTTTATAATTTCCAGGAACAAGGGAGTATATTGCTACAAAACAACTTACACCAACAACTCATTAAAAGAATAATTTGATTATGGCAACTGACGTCCTGCAGGGTATCCCTGTATACCTGACATTCACATAAACTCTGCAAGTCTTAGTTTGGATCCCTGTTGCTTATCAGTCCAGGTCCTTACACAGCCCTTAGCACTGTAGCTTCACATTATTAATCAACTTTAGCCTCCCACAACTCTCAGTGGGACAGGTAAGTTATCCACCCTACAGACAAAAAAACAGGATAGGTCAAGTGAGCTGCTCAAGACTAAATAGGAAATCTTGCTTAGAACTCAAGTGTCCCAAGACCTGCAAGACTGCTCCTCCCTCAAGCTGTTACGTGACAACTGAGCCTACCAATAAACTTGTCTTAATGTTCCTTGATTTGCCATGGAGAAAGGCGCTGTTGTCCAGTCATCTGTTCTGGGGCCCAGCAAGCCCAAGTTTGGTGACTTTCAAGGTGTTACCAAATAACGAAGAGGCTGCAATGATGCTTCTCCTTTGGGGGCTAATTAAATAATGACTTGATAACATACTTTTGAAAACACACAAACATCATACCATTTGTTCCCTTTAACCAAAAATATTTTCTTATGTAACATCTCCACACTCCAAAACACAGCTGATTCTTGGAACCAGAATTATGGAACGTAATTGTTCACAACATCAATTTTCTTCTCTGCTATTAAAAAAGAATTTTTGTTTTAAAGATTGTATACTCTTTTTGAGATTGAGTATTTGAGGGGAGAACCTTCTTTCAGAAAACACTTGTACAGTATCAAATGGAACACAATCCTGACATGATGGAAGCTATCCTGGCACGGTGGAAGCTTTTAGGTATTATCATTACAACAAATGACTTCTGAGTAGGTTTTTCAAGATTATAAATCTCCTAGCACAAACTAGACAAAAATACAGAAAAGTTGTGTCCTCCTCCTACAGCTCGAGCCTGTAAACGCTTGTATACATGCTTGACTCAGCCGCACAATGTTTTCTCTGCCAGTACTAAGGCAAGCAAGGAAGCCTTTGCAGGATCATAGCATAATTTAAGGTAATTATTATAGTGCAGGTATGGCAAGCAACAGAAAAGAAAGAAGAGAGAACAAGAAAAAAAAATGAAAAGCATGCTGTGATAACTGAAAGACAGTTACTGTTGTGTGTTACAAAATCATAGAAAAAGTAATTTTTCTCTCATGTAAAAATATACCCTTAAAATATGCTAAATTATCAAAGATTAAGCATTTACATTTTTACCTAGTTCTTTTGATTTTGAAATAATCTGAGCTCCAACTGATGAATCACAACAGTCCAAAGAAGGCACTGAAAAATATAAGGAAAATCATTTCAACTTTTAAAAATGGTGACTTGATTTAAACTGAAACTATCAATTGATTTTCTTTCAAATAGTTCTCTTAAACTCCCTAATTTCTCCTGCTGGCAACATTCACTAGCACCTTTAAAATAAAGTGCTTTTCAGTGTCACAGAAGATGCGACTGCGAAACAAGCCTGGTAGTAACTGAAGTTTTCCAATTTCCTAGAGCCAAGAATGGTATTGGAACCGCAGTGAATTCAATGGTAGATGATTTCCTCCTGCTGGACCAAAGGCAAATGAATATGCTGGATCTACTGGATTGCAAAGCAACCTCTACCTTAGTCATGACATCAATTTTTCCTGACCTAGGCGTGAATAACAGGAAAGCTTTGTGAATCAGACATCAACGGCTATCTTTCTTGCTCAAGGAGTGGCCTGCGCACTCCAACAGCTTCACAGGCAAGATGCCAGCGGGGTCTGTGCTTTCAGATGTCTTATACATGAGAAGCAAAATGAGGCTGATGGAGTATCTGGGACCAGATGATAATGACTTGTTGAAGTCGGATATGGTAATTATCCAAGATAAGAGTATTGATAAATGGAACAGCAGAAACTCTATTTGAAAATTATGGCTTGCGGCTTCAAGGAAGCACTGGAGCAGTGTGACCGAACAAACAGCAATCAAAATGTCCTACACTGCTGGCTCCTACTGTTATAGGTGGAAATGCTTTTCCCACCTGCCTTAATTACAGTAACTGTAATCACGCTTCATTAACCTGTGATCTGCAGACTAGACTTCTAACATAAGTAGTAGCTTTATAGAGCTCATGTAGACAGAGTAAGAATGGGGAGAGTAAGAAGCTTCTATCTCAGAAACAATGAGACAGAACTAAACCCCCCAAACCTGTTATTTCGGCATGGTTAGTTTTACCATTCATGCAAGTTGACACATATTTTCCTTTTTTGCCTAGAAATCTTGTCCAAGCTGAATTTAAGACTCAGATAAGTATCCAGAATATCTAATTTGAATGTACTACACAAGCCCAGGCCACTGCGGCAAAGCACGTGTGGTAGGTTCAGTGTTTCTCAGACATGTCAGATCAACTCCATGTCTGCTAGTGATAATGATCTCACACGCAAATATGGGAGTCGGGGCAAGACTAGGAAAAGCACAAAAGGTTCCAAATAGCACTTAAATTCTTAGCTAAATACGTAACAAGCGTGTAGGAGATATGAGACTTGAATTCTAGAGAATGCTTTCTAAGCATATAAAAGATGAAGGGAAGTGAAAGTTTCACTTAAAAATTGTAGTCCCTTAAAAGTCTCTCAATACTGCACCTGCAAAATGTTTTTATGTAAGGAGTAACTAAAGTACATGATATAACCTACAGAAAATCATTATTCTGTGCAATCCATGAATGAAGCAGTCTATCAGCATTATTGAAAAAATGGCACACAAAAGGCGAAAGACAAGGCAAGGAAGAAAAGAAATTTGAAAATGAAATTTTGAAAGAGACATTGAGCTGGAGGGAAACAAAAAAGAACATGGGACAGAAGTTGTAGGACGGAAGATATTTAAAATCACTGAATTGAAACAACAAAAAAACACAGATTGCAAGGAACACTCAAAGGGGAATGAGACTTCGTCTGTTCATTTAATTGGCTATAATTTACAAGATGTTTTAAATCAGAGATAGCAATTATCGAACTGGAACCTAAGGTACATGAAAAGTTCAGGAAGATAGCTGTCTGTGAGAACTTGATATCCTTATTAAAAGTCAAACAACACGGAGCATTCTTTTAGGTCAGGTCAGATTACGAACAATTTTAGCTCCGGAGACTGAAGAGAGTTGAAATACGCAAATAAACGAGCTGATAGTGACAAAAGGTGAGGCCTTCAGAGACCAACTCACAGAACTTGCACAAACAAACAATATTTGAAGATGGTATTAAACAGAGTTCCAGAAAAGGAACTTATTAGAGCTCAGTTTAAGGATTAAATCGATAAAATGGGTAACAGAGAAATATGAGATCTAAATTAGAGAGAGACTGGATACAAAAAACCCCAAACCCACAGAACAAAGAGGGGTCACTACTTTCTGAGGCTCTTAATCTAAGCTTAACCAAAATTGTATGTTTATTTTTAAAAGGGCTTAAATACGATGAATGACACTGAGTTCTGTATCGTCAGTTTTAAAAAAAATTGCGTAGAATAAAATTGGATGAGAAAAATCACCGTGTGAAAAAAGACAGAACGCTGTAATCTTTAAGGCTGGAACAGAAAAGAACAGTTCTAGGCAGAAATGAATTTGGCATAAGAGACAGAGCAAAATGGTTGATGCAGAAACATGACAAGGCCAGGATAGCTTCAGATGCTTGCATAACTATGTCTGTGATGCAGGAGTTTGTTTGTAAATAGACAGCAACCTGCAGGAAGGTAACAGCAGATTCTAAAATAAGCCTTCCAAAAAATTACGAATTCAAAATTTTCATATATATTATTACATTGCTCTTGTATCCTGTATTTGTGAAGTACACAGAATAAATTTTAGAATGAAGAAAACCTTGATTCAGTTCCATGAAGACTGTACAACAAACAGAGGCTCCAGGCCTAGTAGGTATACCACCGGCAGGACCAAACACCTCTGAAGTGGTAAGTGATACGAACTCCTCACTGCCACTGTGCACAAGCTTATTTGAGCCACAGGAAGAATACAGGCACACAGGCGGCTACTAAAATCTACCAGCACATCAGTTGTAACTGGCTGTTGTGTGTTGCTGCAGCTCCCCTCTTTTCAGCTCCACTGCCTGCTAAAGAAAGCCAGGCAGAGCTGCTACCTGGGCCTCCTGCAGAAAGAGGAACAGCACCAAGGCAGAAGGAAGTTGGAGTATGTGGATGGAGAGAGGATGGGAATAAGTGAGGAACACATGGAGTTTGTAGATGGGGCACTGAGTTGAGTTGCCATGTACCAGGGTAAATGATAGAGAGGCAGAAGTGATGGGAGGATGGTCCAGATTCGCTAGCGTGGAGCACGTGGCTGGAGATGAGATGCACACACCCTTCCTGTCCGCACACAGCAATTACAGCACCCAGGGAAAAGCTGCTGCTACGTAGAGCAGTGGCTAGGACCCGGCCACAATAACACTCCAGCAAACGAAATCAGGGAACTTCTTCTACAACACACAGCAATGTGCTGAGAGACATACACTCTGTCTTGAGACCATACGATAAACAACCTGACAAACACTGATTAGAGATGATTATTTCAAAAGAATCTAAACATTACAGGTTCACGGTGTACTATTCCGAAGCAAGCTTTACTACATTCTGGCTGTGGATATTTATGTATGTTCAAGAAGAGAAAGCTATTTATCTTTTATTTCTGTTTCCTGAAGAAAGATGACTTCAGAAGATTATCAGATATGCAGCTGGTGTTAAGATGAGATAGGGAAGAGCTCTTATAAATTTAGATGTTTCGGTTTTCTTAAGCAGAGAAAAATGGAAGCTCTTTCTCAATATGTACATTCTAGAAGGCATTTACTCCCTACTAACAACAAACCTATTTCTTCACCTGCAAAGTACTGGTAAATTCTAGGTTGAGGAGCTCTTGCTGCTTCTACGAAGTAGTTCAAAAACCCGTAATGATACTTGTGAACAAATTAATATCCTCTGTCATACATCAAATCGAAAGAGAAAGAAGCATCTCAATAAGAAATCCACAATATACTATATCTAAGAAACAGTACACTGTTAACTAATGTTTGTTTCATTAAGTTTATCAAACGCTTATCATTCTGACCTTGAAACAAAAAATTACTAAGAATTTTCAAGTGAGTTGTAAAAGAATTAGCAAAAGATTAAAATATATTTTATACAAAAGTACATGCAAGTATTTTTATGAACATGCACCAAGTGACATATTTGGACATGCAATTGTTGTAGTGTACACGCATGTTAAAGAGATTATTGTATATACTGAGTCAAAGAATAATAAGCAGAGAAACTTGTCTCATTAAAAAAGGGTGAAAAGAAACTGCAAAGAAAGCTTGGGAACTCTCTCACAGGTCGTGCAGAACTGGTTCCTACTCCTTAGGAGACAAACCTAAGCAACAAAACCTTACGAAGGTGTGCAAGAAGGACCAACTCTGGGGCCACCTGATGCCTGGAACTGAAATATCTCTGATGCTGTTACTGAAGTTGTACTGTCTCACATATTATGGGTTTTAATCACCTTCAAAAAGGTAGCTCTGCCAGCTCATAAGAGGCATGAAGAGGCATTATTTGTTACTTGGACCTTTTTGTTTCAAGTCCCCAGAAACATATCAAAAGAAACAAAAGTCGTATCTCTGCAAGTTTCTTGTTTTTCCCAGTTACAAACCTTTTTCTTGCTGAATTTGTCAAATTTGTGAAAGCAGATCTCAAAAATAAAATGACTTGGAGAAATACATTAGTGATTCTAACTTCTAATAGTGATATCCGTGGAAATTAAGAAACGTTCTATGACTGTATATAGTTCATCAATTATAAACTTCCAAGGCCACCTCTGTAAGTTACAATTAAGGTCAAGCTGTTATGAGGACACGTCAGCCTAAAGGACAACAGATGCTCTACAGAACTTTTCTTGGCAGACCTCTGAAACACATGCCTCATGACACCTTTAACTCTTGATAAGGAAAACCAATCTCCTAGTGACATCCTCCTGGTGGATATAAACATTTACTGAAATACTTTCTCAGTTCTTGCACTTTCCTCCTAGCACACTTTCAAAAACTAGTGATACCCCAAACAGCCAAGGGTTAACGTGAACACTTCACATGCTATTATTCTAAAAACGTGCAGAAATGTCGATGCTCTGTTAAAATAGCAAACTGAAGCGGACGCTCCAGTGAGCTTACGTGCAGAGAAAACTGATCCAGGACACTATCCTTGTAGCTAGGCCATCAATCATCTAACAGGCCAATCTAATTGCTGACAGGCCACTCACAACAAAATTAATCAATACCAGCCCACAGAACCGGACACTGTAGCTGCACTCAAAGAGAAAACCTGCAGCAACCTCAGCTCCTGAAGTACTAATGCTGTGGAACTGTTTAATATAGAATAAAAAGAAAATATATTCAATGAAAACATGTGCAGAGAAGGGCAAAGCTCATCAGAAAGTACTATGCATTTTAGCTAACAAAAGACTGGTGACTCCCAAACAGGAAAAAAAAAAAAAAAAAAAAAAAGAGAATTCTTTCAATGACCACAGCTAGGGAAGAATTGGTTTTCAGTTCTGGGAAAGCTGAGGGAGTGGCATTAATAAAATGTGAGTGAGGAGGGGAAAAAAGCTCATATGGACTGTTGTTATGGCTACTGCTGCTTTAGAGGGCTTCAAAGTACTGAGATAAAGAAAGGTTTTCTGTTTGGAATTGATTTTAAGATTCTTCTGTGTATCAGGTCTTCAGAGAACTAGCCTTTCTTCCTTCCACCTATCAAAGTGAGAAGCATTTTACCCTTTCAGCGCCAAATGCTTTTCATCAGCTACCCAACCTATTGTCAACAAATTTGGCCAGAAACCCTCCTGCTAGGTTTTCTTTTGCTATACAGAGGGCCTTATGGCCAAACACTAGTGGGTATGAATGAGCTGAGGACGCTTCCAGAAGTCCCTTAAAACAAACATGAAAAATCCTGGTTCTACAATGAGCCGAATCTCCACCAGCGAAAAGAATCATAAAACATTCCCAAACCTATTTATTGCAGTGTGCAATCCTGCCATTGGTTTCAATTGTCTTCTTACCGTTTGTTGGTGGTATGTATGGCCTACAAATGGTACAGTCAAAACCCATATCAGCTATGTTTTCCACTTCCTCCTCTGTGTTTAAGTTCTGACAGATTGCATGCATCCATCTAGAAATTAAGTGGGGGAAAAAATACAATTTAAAGGAAATATGTGGTGTTTTAGGAGATCCAAATATCAGTATATGGTCCAAGTAAATGTGAAATACTTGTTTAATTTAAATTGTTTCAGGGAGAAACGATGAATCAGGTTCTCCATATACAGCATTCCTCTATGGTGGTGTGTGTTAAATTCTGTATATACAGTATCAGATTACCTATTTCCCTTAACAGGAAGAAAAACAATATAAAACGATGTCCCGGAAGCATATATGGCTTAGTATCATAATTTTCTCCTTTATATGCAATCATCTTAAGTACTCACTTGAGACAATATAATGCAGATTTAGCCTCACAACAACAGTCTTGTGAGGTAAGTTAGTTTATTTCATTTTTACAGAGGAGAAAACTGAGGCACAGAGTGATTAATTAATTTGCCCAGAGTCACATAGTTAAGTCTGTGGTACAACTCAGAATGAACTAATAAGAGACTTCTGAGACTCAGAAGACAGACTTCTGAGACTACTTTTTACCACAAGACCACTCCTTTTATCTTTATGCTTTTACATCATTAGGGGAAAAAAGCTAAAATGAGCCTTAAACAGGAAAAAATAAAAAAGACCCTGTAAAATATTAGAACTCCTTACCGATCGCATTGTCTACATTGAATTATGAGCTCTTCATCCCTGTAAGTGCGATAGCAGATTGGGCAGGCAGACAAACTTGCACAGGGCGCACACTGTGTGTAATTATTTTGCCATTCACATCTTAAACCCGGAGAAGTAGCTCCACAGTGTCTGCACCAAACACACCTGCAGAACAGACAAAATGATCTATTACTTTCAGTTCACAGTAAGATTATTTTGTGCCTTTAAAATGCTCTTACTTAGAACTCTATGAATAATTAAGTTTTAGATCAGTAGCTACTTTTAGAAGAAAAAATAACTTGTTTCAGGTCAAACAAAGTATTTTATTTGAATGGATATGTATCCTTTAGATTTTGGACACGACCAACATTTTTGATATTTTTTAAATAAACTTGCTAAATAGGAAGTCCTTTCAATTTGCCAAACCAGGCAAATGCATGTTTGTAACACTTCAACAGGTGAAAGGAATTCCTGATTTCAGCTGCCATTCACTTCAGTGAGATGTGGAGACGTAACCATGTGAGAAGTCTATTCTGTTTGTGTTTCACCCAGGTAGAACAAATGGTTTTCAGAGGGTTTTATTTTGAGAACTGACAACTGGGTAAAGTGCCCATGAATTTTTCCAACTGTTTCAACTGGTATTTTTTGCCAAATATTTCAAAAGAAAAATTTTGTCTACCTCTACTCAAGTGTTTTTTGGGCATGAACAAACAGTATAAATTGGAGGTAGCAGTTCCCATATTTAATTGAAAGTTGAATGAAACAATCGGAAACTGTTTTGTTTGCTTTGCTTAGTATACCTGAATTAACTACAATTAAAACATTATTACAGACAAATTGGCACTGCAAATATAAAGCGAAGTAATCAAAAGAAACAAAAAAGGCCAACAGTCAGTATTTCTGAGAGCGGAGCCAAACGCACCATTTGCACTTCCAGCCTCCTTTTGGAACAGTCTGCAGGGGCGGATCTAAGCAGTAAGTGTGGTAACTGATGTCGCAGTCGTCACAAAGCAGCAGCCTTCCTGGATCTGTAGCTTTCCCACAGGCTTCACACACTGTGCACTCCAGGCACCTCCAACCTTTACTCAGCACCACTTTAGTAATCTGCAGATAGTAAGTTGAAAACTATTCGGAAACTGCTCCACGAAGTGTGATCACTGTATAAATTAAGGTCTGGCTAGCCCAACCCAGGATGCTGTTCTGTGCTTATCACAAGTAGCAGTGTAGCAATTAGACTCCCTGAAGCTTCGCTAAATGGGAAAGGTTTAAACAGAAAGGAACTGTGCATAGCTGCTGATAGCAGGTGCTGTTCTCAAACACAGTTTTTTGCAGATAAACTAGTAGGGCAGAGAATATACACTGCCCTGGGTCTACATGTAGAACAGTTCTATTCCTTACAGGAGTAGCTGGTGCTGTAAGGAAGAAGGAGAACACACTGCTGCTCTTTTCAGGTGTAGTAAAACCAGGATTCAGCTCATCATAAATCCTGCATCTGTTATCTTTCCTAAATTATCTTTGATAACCAGTACTGGGGTTTTAGTGACCTGAAGCAAATAAGCAATTTAATATATAACAGTACTATATACATGCAAAACCAAATTATAGTCTCATGAAAAATGCAGATGGTATTTTGGGAAGCGTTTTTAAAGTAAAGTTCTGTGACACGTTTTAAAAAATCCCACTTCTATACAGATGCACTTATGTAACGAACAACAAAGAGTGTATAGTTTATATATTGCAGTAAATAGCTTATTATGTGCTTGCTAAGTCATTTCATACCACTCAAATCTAATTTTCACACATTCTCTCCCAGACTAATGAATGTAAAATGTATTAATTAACCACTCCAACTGCTGTCAATTCTGACAGCCAACAGAAAAATTGAATCAACTAATCCTTATGCCCCTAGTAAATCAAGATGCAGTGTATTTTTTGTTTTTAATTCTCCTTGTATTTAGGTTTTAAACTTATACCTCAAACTGTTATTTTAACCAACTGCTGGATAAACACTGCTATTTATGTTTGTGAAATTACAAAAAGGTTAATTTCTCTTGAGGCAATGCATACTATAAAATGACATTTAATTAAGGTCTTTCACAAGTTGCAAACAAATAATGGTCACATTAGCTGAAGAATATCTAACAAGTTAACGACTCCCCTAATTACCACAGAACCGAAGGCAGCATATTGTTATTAAAGTGCAATATGAAAACAATGTAATCAAGTAATTTTTTATCCATGAAAAGCACTCACCTTAATACTGACACAGTATGGATGGTAACACTGACCGCATTGAGAACAGGCAAGCAACCTGCCCTCAGCACCTTGGCCAAAGCTCCCACAAACTACACACATATCCTAAAATTACAGAAAAGAGCAGATTTTCAACATATGCCCAACAGTAAATTCTGAAAACACGTTAACTGTAAAGTCCAACTAGCTTACTGCATAATGCAATTCCTAATGACATTCATTTACTTTTTATTTTTAACTAAAAACAAAGAAACAAATAAAACTGAAACCAGATTATTATTCTAACCTGATGAAGAGTGAACTTGTCACTGTTAGAGAAGAGGACAACTGTATTATGCATTGAGTTTTCTTCCTCGTCTTTGTTAGATGAAATATCCATAGTTGTGACCTATAAAAAACAAAACATAAATAGCATGCACATCAAATTTCTAAGACATCAGACAAGTTGAAACCTATCTATAAAAACACTAATTTTTTAATAGTACTAGAGAACACAAGCTTTGAAGAAACCAGGAGAATGCGCAAATGTTTATTAGTACTATATGATCTCCTGTAACAATCTACCTTCATCAGAAGTTACAAAATTAACTTCACATCATATTTCAAAACTGTGCAAGCATCGTCTCTATTTCATTTTAAAGAGGCATTCTCTTTCTCCCCTTTGCTCACCTTTATATTTATCCCATGTACTTTAAAATGCAAATGGAAGGAAAGAGGGCAGTCTAGGAAAAATTTGTTAAGTAGCAACTGTCTTACTGTGACCAGTCTGCTCTTTCTCCTATGTATAAACACTGAAGTTATTCTAATTGAAAACTTAATTACAGGGACATACTTGAAGAGCAATCACGCAAATGCAACTTGTCCCATATTGCTTAAAAATGGTTTAGTCAATGTTGCAAATAAGTCAAAGGAATGACTAATAATAGCTGAAGTTACAACAATTAAAGTTTTTTTGAGGTTACGTATAAAAATTGGTGTTGACTTGTGAACTTGAAATTGCTGTTCTGGTCTCAACTTTTACTGTGGACAGAGGTTCTCCCTTTGAGAAACAGCATTGTTACTCTGACCCGGCCTTTATGAGTTTATTTTATACATGTTTATATAGCATCTCAGCAAGAAAAAAGAAGGGGGAAAAAGGGGGTTGTGTAGTGACTTTGGGAGATTTACATGAAAGCATTAATGACTACTTAAACTGTGTTCTGACTTTCATGCAAAACTTGCTATGAAGAATGTTCCATGAACTGAAATTATCAGACCTCGTCATTTACTCTCTGAACCAATAGTGGCCATGAAAGTTTGTTAAGCTAAGAGCACACAGGTCTCCAAAAAAGAACAAATGAATGATAGAGAAACGTAACTTTGTTTTCCCAGCTGCTTTAATTTTATAAATGTGGATTACTTTAAATACAGCTTAAGTCTTAAATCTTACATAATTAGTTTTGCTTACACAATAATTTAAATATCTTACAAGTCCAAACATCACTCTGAGATAAATGTAAATACTGGTACAACAGCTACCAGGAATCCTTTTGATACACTGTTGCTGTAAATCAGCATTTACTGAGAAACAGCTGAAAAGGGAGTTTAGTATATACTGTTAAGGTCTTTTAATTACTGTGTGGTTGAGAGCACAGCAGATGTAACAAACCAGCTAATCAAAAAACACCTGAAACGCTTTAAGAGGCTTAATGAAGCAAAGTTCTTGGAGTTGTTTGCATATATGAGAAAGCAGACTTTGAAGCACAGAATTGCTGAATTTTGACGCTACCGTAACCCCAGCCACGACCCTGCTGAGGTTAATCTATTACCACCTCCGCTCCCATCTCCCCAAAGATGTACCAAGAAATGTCCAAGTCTGTGTAGTTGTTCACTGGTCACGATTCCATGTTGAGTAAGAATCTGTCTGTGCAAAGGGGCTGAAAATACAGCCTGCTTACACTATTTCAACCATTTGTCTTGCAAAAGGCTGATTTCTTTGCATTGCTACCTTCCTCTGCTTTATCACAAGACAGCCATATCTCTGCTCTAGAAGTCTGCAACAGAAAACCTGTCATTTATTTTACTAGTGATAAGATCAGATTCCTACAGGAACTGGTGCAGAGTGATTGCCATTTTGATTTACACCAATTTACTGAACTCCACTAGAAAGGGGGTGAATGTTCTCTTTTCAGTTACAAAATTCTTGAGGAGTTTGTTCTATAAAACCTGGCTTCTCCTGAAATACAAATTTGTGCTTTGTAACATCAGAATAACTACGTGAACGCCTCTAATTCAATAAGGTACTTAAGACTAGCCTTAGTGGAATTCATCCTGCATGTTTAAAATTACTTATTTGCTCATGCACCTTGACCACCCAAAGCTTTAAAAGTGAACAAAAATATAGACAGCTGTTCCTTTCCCAGATCGCAAATACCTGCAGAATATTCAGAGAGATTATTACACAGCAAGCAAAAAGTGGCACAAGGCTATATAAACTCCACCAGATTATAAGTAAAAGCACAATAAAGCAGTTCTAAAGAGTCTGAGAAGTGATTTGATGAAGACATAAAAATGAACAAATTCCCTTCTGAACACATCAGAAACAGGAAGCCTGTCAAAATCTGCAGGGCTGACTGATAATCAAACCAGAAAAGGTGTGTTTGGAGACAAGAAGTCCATCTCTGAAAAAAATGTGTTTTTTGCAATGCACGTTTGCCAGTTTTTCATACCAAAATCACTCCTTACACAGAGCAGATCAGGTTATTATGATATTTAAGAGTTTTAAAAGGACTTCAAGTATGAAATAGCTGAACTATTACTTGCAATGAGCAACTATTTGCTGCAAATCACTTCAGTGCTGTAGGAATGGAAGACGGCAAATGCGGCTACCATTTTCTCAAAGTTTTCTGGGGAGAATCCAGAGCACTGTGTACCATCCTACAGTATATCTGACATCTGATCGTAACAATGCACTTGCAGTCATATTGATATGTATTTTTTTAAAGAGTCAAGACAGCTTTAGTGAGGGTAAATTGTTCCCCACAGCTCTATTACCGTTCTCTGAAGGAGTCAGCAAGCCTGTGGACAGGGAGATCGGACTGATATAATCTACTTAATTACCAAATTCTTTTGGCAAACTCCTTCACTAATGCTTCTTAAGAAAAGGTAAGCTGACACAATCACAGGGATGGTCCTTACATTGATACAAGATAGGAAATAAAAAGCAGAATAAAGTATCAGTTTTCTTTGTGGAAGAACAGTGAAATCCTGACAGGATGTGTGCTAACAGGCTGTGCTGTTCAACATGCTTACATACAAACCAGAAAATCAAAAGAGCAGCAAGGTGACAAAGACTGCCAACAATATTAAGCTATTCAGAGCAATAAAAAATGAAAGGCAACTGTGAAGAACTGCAGAAGAACCACAGAAGAACTTCACAAAAGAGTGCTGTGCAGTAAAATGGCAGATGAAAGTCAACACAGATAAACTAAAATAATGAACATGGCAAAACAACTGACAAGTATGATCAAAAATATGGAAAGGCTTGCATACAAGGAACAACTAAAAATACTAGGATTCTTCAGTCTAGCACAGACAGAGTGAAAGGAAAAGAAGGAGAAGTGACAGAGATCTATAAAAATCAAGAGAGGCATGGAGGAGGTGATAAAAAAAAAAAAAAAACAACTCTCCACTATCTCTTCTGTAAGAGCACTAAGGAGCAGCCAAGGAAACCAGCAGGCAGTGATTTAAAACAATGGAAGAAATTTTGGATCCAACAGGCTGATAAGCTGTAGGGCTCAAAAAGGGTTACTTGGTTTTCAAAAGGTTCAAAAAAATGAATAGACAAATTAATGGAAGAGAATTCCAGCACAAGCCATCCCCCTTCTGTTCAGCAAATCCCCAAGCCACAAACTCTTAAGTCTCTCTGACTCTTCTGGTTTTGTACTCTTCCCTCAGCATTCAGTTTTGGTCCCTTGGACAGACAAACCTCTGGTCTGATCTGCTAAGGCTGCTGCTACATTTGTATGCATAAGTCTTGCTCTCCCCTCTTCTTTTCCAGTGAATGCTGCCTTTAATCAGCACGTTCTCCCCTTGTGGAAACGGAAGGAGTACTCCAAGAGTCACAACAGAGTTGTCCCTTTAAGTGGCAATGGCAGTGTAAAATCGCATCAGGTCTATTCAGCTACAAACTGTATTCTAGTTCTTAACTACTAATACTTTTAATAACAACCAGGTTTTATCAAATACCTCTACTTTTTAGTGTTCTTTGATTTTACACAGCATTTTAATAACATAATTATAGCTGAATAAAATTATATTACATTAGCAGGCTACAATATGACTTAAAAATAAATGTTCTTACCCCTGGAATGACTACAGTCCCAACTCCATTTTTCAGTTTTGATCTACCTCTGCCACCTCTTCCTGAAAGACCTGCACCACGTGGCCTCCGCTTCCCTGGGAATCCTGATCCACGGCCCTATTCAATATAAGATAACAATTTAAATGCAACCTAAAGGCTTTTTGTTATACGGGATTCAAGCTTGTTCAATGCATCTAGGGAAAAATAGAAATAAAAAACCACCCTATGATTTCAAGTGAATATGGGCACACTAGGCCAGAGTCATTAAGTTACTGCATAAATTGCTGCAAAACACCTTTAACTTCTGTAACTATTTACATGACATAAAATGATCACCTCTATCATCAGTGAAAAAGCAGCCAAAACCAGTAATGTTTATTCTCAGTTCAGGAACAACTGGAAATAAGGAAATACTTTTTTTCGACAATGGCAAAGTATCCAAAATAAATGTTCTCTGTCATACGATTTGTCTTTTTTTTTTTTTTTTGTGAACATTTATCTCAGACAGTTATGGGAATTCTGAATACGGTCTGGACACTTGGCTAGTTGTAATCATAGCTACTTTTCTTATGGTATGAATAGCAAACAAACATTAGAAGTCATTAGGATTTGATTCTGCTCCCAAAGAAAAGCAAGACCTGGCTCCACCAAACTCTTTAATCCAGCAGGTACAGAGAGAACTTTTTCTACTCATTATATTGATTAACCTCAGAGCAACACCTCATATACTCCTAAAGTTATGTTTTTCTTATAAATTATCCACTTCTTTCTAGGAAGCTTCTTTTTTGCCCCTTCCTCCTTTTATATGCAGACACACAGTTGCAGTGCTTGTATACTCTGGAGTACTCATAAAGTACGGAAAACCAAATACGGTTTTTCAGTAATAATAACCTGATATTATTACTTTGACTTAGTTCAAATTTCATGATTATTTTTAAATTTCAAAATGAACTAAACAGAAACTGTAAGAACAACTCCCTAATCACTTCCCGAGAGGGAAGGACCATGTTGACAACGTTCCTAATTGAGTCCTGGCTAGTATGTCATATGCCTCTGCGCAGAGTACACTGGTTTCAGAAGCTCTGTTCTGCATAAATGATGACAGTTACGGTATATACCCAAAAGAGCACCCTTTCCTACTACCAAATAAGTAGTGAGATTATTTACTGCATTTCAAATTTGTGAATAATATCTACTGCTAGGATAGCCCAGCTCTGTCCACAAAACACCTAGATGTCTACAGTGTCTATATCCAAATGTTTGCTGGGAACTACTTTTCATACCAAGACAAAACATTTGCTCAATAAAACAATGTTGACTAAACCACAGAGCTCTTTGGCAATGAGGTCGCCAACAGCTATGAACCGTCTCTACTGACAGAGAGTCCAGGGATGGGAAGGAGCATGACGGGCTTAATACTGCCAACAGTGTTTTTCAAATACACCAACTCCTGTTTTCAAAGAAGATATACAAGTTCACGGTAATTATTAAAAGGAGAATCCAAGCATCCCAGTGTGAACATTTTATCAATGTCCATCTTTTAATGGAAGGAGAAATTAAACTACCTTACTCTTCTACAACAAGGTAATGCAATACAACACTATTTTAGGAAGTGAAAGGAAGGACACCATTGATGGCTGAAGTATTTGTATGTAGTAAAGGGGAACAGATAATGCTGTCCTCACGTATATACAAGTTAAAACATATGCAGACACAGGACAAACAAGAGTGAACTTTTTAAGATATGGACTCTTCTGACAAGTTTCTCATTTTCTGTTTCAGACTGGGTATCAGTATTGTTATTTACACAAAACTAGTAACAAGCACATACTTGTACCAATGTTAATGCTGAATATTAAGCTGAAAATTAACGCTTGAAGCAGCAAAAGCTAAGCTAATGTCAAATCAAAATAAAATTAGCATGAGAGTTAAAGTGAGATGAACATAAATCATTTGGAACCTATAGCTATTTGTTAGGGTTTCACAGTTTAGGGTTTTTTTCTTTTTAATAGTAATTTCAGTTTGTTTCTTCAGGTATTTTTAAAGAGATTCGGCACTGTGGACACAAGCTTTGTCTGTCTATCAGATAGGAAAGTAGGTATTTATTCCCCCACAAGCTAAAATTGATGTCACTTTGGATCCATGCTGCAACCTAAGACACACCTCAGATCTGTTTTTTTTTCTTGTTTTTTTTTTTTTTTTTTCCTTAAATGTCTGCCAGTCTTAAGGACATTTTTTCTCCAGTAACTTATTTTGACAGCTACTTAAAGCCAACCACATGAACTGAAGAAGTAAACACACATTGGTAACGCAAATTATTCTTTCCCATGTAAAATCATGGCAATGCCATCACAATATTTGTACACTCTGGAAAGCATACTTTTTTTTTTTTTTTAAACCTGAAAGCTCCAGAGTTTTACAAAATTTTTAAAGGACTTAAACAGTGATAGAATGGAAGATTAATTCAGCTGCGCTATACAGAATTTCATTAGTAGTCTCTACAGCAGAAAGATAGCAATGGATACATGTAAATAAATTCAAATTATTTACCACTTTGATGCTCCAAATGGCACTGCCAGGAAGCTGTCTGGATTTAAAAATGTCCCGACCTTCTGAAATGTCTGGGGACCAGGAAGGTGGGCTGACTGTATTATTGGTACTCCAAGCCCCCTAGGATACGGTAGGTGAGAAAATAGATGTATAAAACTTCGCAACATAAAAAAAGAAAAGCAAGCAACCAAAAAAAAAAAAAATCTGAAAAGCAAAGCACATGCAGGCATAGGCATTTCTACATTGACTTAACTAGTTAATTAGTGCACGCTGAGTGAGAGGAGGGTGGGAGATTTGCAGGCTGTCATTGAGACTTACACTAAAATTTTAACCTTGAAACAACAGTTAAGTACCAGGAAATGAATTTTATAAACAAAGCAGAAGACAAATAAAAAGCAATCAGTCGTAACAACAACAAATGAGATCCCTAAATTTTATTGCATCAAACTGAACAGACAGTACTTTGAAACGATGAAACGTTTTCCTCTTTACACTTCAAACTGCGTGTTTGCAAGAGCAGATGCCCACAGTCAACTTTTGAGTCTAAACCTGCTGACAATCACGGCAACAACTAGACTGAGAAGCACGGAACAAAAGGAATATAAATAAA
This sequence comes from Dromaius novaehollandiae, assembly GCF_036370855.1. Classification (NCBI taxonomy): domain Eukaryota; kingdom Metazoa; phylum Chordata; class Aves; order Casuariiformes; family Dromaiidae; genus Dromaius; species Dromaius novaehollandiae. Next base: position 8,227,056 of record NC_088099.1, read on the forward strand.
ACATGAAAAAAAAAGAAAAATAGCCATGGGTAATTAACAAAATACTTCTTTCCTTCAAACATCACAAATAAACCATTATAAAAGCCCAGTGCTAATTGTTTCCTTCACTCTGATAATGTCATGTTTGCTATGGTATCAAATATTAGTATATTATATATTAGTATATATGTAGTAATTATATGTGCATATGGTGTACCTAGAAACTCTAAGTAACTGATTGTATTTTTTATCCCTACTCATGTAGTTCCCAACACCATGTCAATTCTGTGACAAAAAAGAGAGTAAAACAAGAAGAAAGTGCGAAGATGTAGAAGGAAAAAATGCTGAAGTTCCTCATACACATTAAAATCTGTGGAAAATGCTCTTCAACCCTGCGTGAGGACTGCAGAAGATAGCCATCAACGACTTGATAAATAACTGCATTCGACGTTTGTAAATTAGCATATTTCGAGGATGATACTTTTTTCTAATCCTAAATTTGTGTGAGTAAGAAAAAAATAACAGTAAGATGAGAAGTAAAACAGATGAGGAGGACGGCAGTCAGCAGCAGACCAGCGTGGACGAGGCGGAGGAAGCTCACGCCTGCCAACAGCGCCCACCACCCACAGGGGCACGAGGGCTCACAGGCGCAAGCGTGAACACACCTACGCCTTCAAATACTGGCCTATACGATAATAAGGGTAAAGAAAAACGAGACAGTATTACAAAATATGCTTTTCTAGAAGAAGATATTTTCCATTGAGAATGTGCGGAGAGCAGTTTCTTCGGCATCAACGATCCATCAAAACGCATATTCACCTCAGACATAGGCATTCGCTCCGCAAACGGTGGGGCTGACTGAAAGCACGGCTCCTCCTGAAGCAGTTTCAGGCCCAAAGGATGGTGGCAAGCGCTTCCTACCCAGCTAAGGCCAACCAGGTTAGCTCCGTTGGCTCACGCAGACAACTACGAGCTGACAGGCTCGCGGGGCCTCCCGCAGAGCGGGGAAAGCTCGTGTGACGCCGCCTTCTCGCCAAACCGGGCAGGCGGTAACCTGCAGCGGCTCCGAGGGGCTCCGGGAGCACACTGACACCGCCCACCCCCGAGAAGAAGTCTGTCTGCGACCCAAAAGCTTAACCACACAAAAAAGCTGCGTTTCAACAACGCCGAGACTGCCCAAGTGGTGAAACCCGCAGTATGGGCACAGCGGTATCCAGCGCAAGTCTGCTTTGATGGAAACGGAATAAAGATAATATAGCACTTAAAAGGCTGAACTCCAATTTGCTGTGTCAGTTCTGCAGCCTAGTAGCCCTTTTTTGTTGAAATCTCATCTTTTTATAGTAAACACTGTCCCACAGTCCTCAGCAGTTACACCAGCAGATCTGTGGCAATGCGAAATTTAACTTTACTGTGCTAGCCTGGCTTTTAAATATCTAGAAACATGAAACAGTAATTTTCCATTTGAGCTGAATAAACATTTCCTGCAAATGTTGAAACTTTTATTGAATTTATTCGTAGTTTTCCTGTATTTCTAAGACGCCGCTATATGCGGTAAGTAAGTGCTCTTTATTCACCAAGTGGAAACACAAACAAAACCTGTATTTCACAGAAACAATCTTTACCAGGGAACATGCCAGCTAAGGGTCAAAATCCCAGATATCCAAACACCCTAAAATATTAATCAAAAGCTGAAACTATCTACTTTTACTTGGAACTCATGAAATTATCGTTCCCTTTAAGAAGACACACTTCTCTAGTGATTAAGTATATTCAAAAGATTAAAAAGCTAATAGAAGATTAAACCTGACAATGAAATATTCAGTCTTTCAAAACAAAATGAATTGTATATGATTCATGAGCCATATTGTTAAGAATTAAATTGGAAATTTAATCCAGGTTTTATTGCAAATCAGAAACATTTGAATTCTTGGTGAGATAAACTTAATTAAAACCACACACTTCCACAACACCATGAACAAATGAGTTCCATCAAGGAGATGCGTTAATTATATTTTGGCTTTTAATTAATGCCTATTACCACTCAACACTGAAGAAAAAGTTCTGTTTGGTTCATTTATACCAAAACCACGGCCATAGTTACGTAGGGTGGGAGAAAGAGGACGCCCTCACTGGCCATCGCCTCCGCGAGTCCTCAGAGCTGAGCACCAGAGCGGCACCCAGCTATGGCAGCAGCGACCGCCAGGTCCTCGGGGCCGGGGGAGCTTGCTTGGGTGCCAGCAGCCTCCTGCTTCAGCAAACATGCTGCCATCGCAAATACACAAACATCTATTTTCATTTTAATATTACTTCAGGGATATGAACAAAACTTCAATCTGTCCTAAATATAGCTCCCTCACAAAAAACGTAAAGCCCCCCTAAAAAAACAATTCCAACACAAACTCACCCTTGAAACAGTGCCTTTTTCATCTTTCTTGCAGCTACACTACAGATCACTACAGTAACGTACTGAGGAGTACCCTGTAACCAAAGACTGTGAAAAAGCTGCAATACCCAAGAAACAACATGCACCTGAGCCCATCATGATGTTCTGCATTTTCACCACAGAGCAGCTCTCAAAGTACCTAGAAATAGGTAGTGAGTCATCTACTAAGGTTCACCAGCATCATCATGATGCAAATGAATACCTTTTGTTTTATCTAATCAGTCCTTTCCATGGAACACACTCTGAAATACTTTTTACAGTAAAACAGAAAGAGTAAAAGTTTATTATTTTCCATTCGATACGCTTCTACAAATCATTCCCCTCCAGAAGGGTTTATCTACCAGTCTTACAAAGCTGCACACGCTATAATGACCTGCATTCATTGACTTCATGTTATTGCTTCCCAATACGCAGTGCTGTTGCAGAAGAACTAATGATTTCATATTTTTCTGATTCAGATACACAGAATATCCCCAATACCACTTAAAGCATTCAACCACAGAAAAAAATAGGCATTTTTCCTGTGAAGATTTATTTCAAACTAGATATATGGCAGGATAATCATGAACAATCTCATGTGATAATTCCTTCTAAGACTACTGCTTTAGAACAAAAGTAATGAGAAAGATCAAAGCAGAAATCCCTCTGGCATAAACTTGCAAATTATTTATAGGCACAGATGGACAGCCTGTATATTCCATGGCGAAGAGACTGCACACATACAACTCCGAGGTCAGCACTCTAACAACTTTGTTATGCAGCAGCTACTAGCAAGTATCTCTGATCTACAAACAACAACAGTCAGGATACATGTAAAAAACAATTTGCTTCCATTCTGGAGTAGAATACTGACACTGAATAATCAAACATATTTTAGTAGCGACTGTATTATTAGATTTTGAAGAGAGAGACAATCATTTATCCTACTGCACAGCACAACAAATTTATTTTAATGAAAACAAATGCAAATCAGAAACTATTTATTTTACATGGATTCTCCTGTGTTCAGTGAAGGCAAAATCTGTGGATCTTCCAAAGTTGGGAAAAAAATCTTTCAGCATCCAGACAGTTTTTCTACTATTTTTCTCCATATGAAGTTCCACAAATCCATTGCAGTGGACTTTTTTTTTTTTTTTTTGAAAACAGTAATAGGACATTCCAACAAGGTAGCTTATATATTAAAACATTTGAATCTTCTAGGATAAAGGGGAGAATACTGCTACCTGGCTAATGTTGGCTTGTCCTTAGGGTCCACAGAGTAGTATCACTCTCATCAAGATACCTATTTTAAACCTGTGCAGTCTTGGATAAGTGACTGGTCCTGCAGTGATAGTTCCTTGGTGCAAGAGGGAAAGCAGCTGTGGATCCAATGTTAGGCTCACCAAGTCTGGGAGCCACAACCTCCTCAAAACAAAAACAAAAAAAACCCCCTATTTTGTGTAGTTTTTCTCTCTTATTCTACTGGCCTCTAATACATGTAGCTGCAAACTGATCGAGATGCAAGGTAACATTCAGTATCTCATAATCTAGGTCCTAACATGACAGCATTATGTGCTTTTCTTTAACTAGAAAGAGACTGACCATGAACCCATAAAATTAACCTACTTTTCAGAAGGCAAAATTCCTTTTTGGTGACATATACAGACACACAGAGGAGAATCACACGTGACCTGGTCTGTTCTGAACTGAGATGCCATACTGCACTCATGCCTTATCTACCACACTCCTAGAACCTCATAGAACCATTTTTTTTCCTCCAGGATTGTTCTCTCCAATTTTTACTTGCTATGGGTCAACGTGACCTTGCCTAGCCTGTGTTTACCTTCCTCCCAGTAGATCCAGTGCAGCTTGGGTCCTATTCTGAAAGCAGGAGGTGGAAGCAATTATCCCTTAAGAAGCTGAAAGGGAAACTGGGCTTAGCTGAGTGTATTTCCTGGTTCCTTTCAGCTCTCTTGACCCAACTTCCTCCCTGAACTGGAAGCTACTGCAAGCTCTTCAAAGAAGGTGGACCTGTAGCAACAATCCTCTGATAAGACCTCGGCACACGTCTCATCATTAGACAGACAAGTACTGAGACACTTTGTTAGGCTAAAATGTTTGACGTTAAGTTTATGACCCTTCTGCAACAAAGGGGCCTCACTAGCGAGACAGAGAAAAGAAGATGCTCAGCAGAACGCAATGCATTCCTCAGCCGCCAGAACCTGCCAAGCTGGAGCCTCTCCCTGAGCCAGAATGGAGAGCTAATATCCATTCTGAAGTGTCTGCAGAGTATGACACAAAGAAACAAAAGGACTTAATTCTTTGCTTTTATATTTAGTGAAAAACTGATTAAGGACCCATCCCAAAGAATTCTCATGTTACAGCAAACCAACCAAACCCCAACACATGCACAGAAGGGAGTCATGCAGCAGCATCAGAATGAAGATTACAGGGGAAAAGACAGTTAGAGCTACAGCGTTTCTTCTTTCTTTTTCCAATTTGAGAATCAGTTTCCAAAATCATACAGAATAGACTGAAAGAAAGTCATATACAGGGCTGCTGGAAGATACATCAAAAAGCAGAAAAAGTAGCTTTTTTACTCCTGAAAACTGGCACAAATATATATACATATATATATATAAACACTATACATGAAATGCTCTTTTAAAGATGGCATAAATTGAGCACAATTAGATAAAAATGCAAAGTGTTGTTCTTTTACAATCAAATATTTTTAGAGAGGTTTCTGTTCCTATCCGTAACTCTTGATTTAGAAAAAGGTATACAATTTTTTAAAAAACCTGAATGCTTGCGGCAAAGAAAACCAAAGCAATTTCTAGGAGCAATCCAAGGTTGAAACATGCAAGCACATGCCTCACCCATCAGGGATTTGTTTGACTACATATTGCTCAAAGGAAAAACGTTTACCTGTAATTGTACTTTTCTAAATCTATTACCCTCTACAGACCATCATTCGAAAGGGCTCAGTCCCTCAAATGCCCAACGGAGAAAGTTAACACTGCAAACTTACAATCCTGGACATAATTTTGTCAATGTATAAAGCATATAAATATTTATGTAAATACAGCATATACTTTACTGCGCAACCACCTAGAAAAATCGAAGGGCAGCAAAATACACACAGAGTTCCTAATCTCAGTGGAAGGAGAAGTATAATAATAAAGGTGTTTTAGAAAACATCAATTATGGACAAGTCTCTTTTCTCAAAAGACATTATCTATAGACATGAGCATTCTGTTTTCATCTCCAACATGGAAAAATCAGATGAACAAAAGTAAAAACTGACTAAGAGTCTGAAAAAGATCCCAAAGCCCTACCTACTAGTTATGTTGAATCTGGATTACTAGTAGGTTAGGAAAACAACATCTATTTTTCACTAATCAAGTTATCGACAAGCTCTTCATTTTCATTCAGTCCTTTCGCAAGGCAATTTTCCACCGGTTTCCACAAGGTGCTGATCTGTGCTAGAACTGAATCATCAGTGGAAACTAAGAAAGAATACTAGGACTTAAAACAAAGTATGCATTTGCTTTTCTTACCAGAAAATTGCTATTAGCCTTACAAAAGTTCCAGCTCGGTATGCGCTTAAAGTGCAAGGAAAGGATTATCAAAACCAAGGGGATGAGAGGGAGCCTTCACAGACCGACATATTTTTAGGAGAGTTCATTACTTTTTCAAGCAGCCTCTCCAGTTCTACAATAGGCACTGCTAAGATGCTAACTGCCTTAAGATGCTATTTGTACCTTTTTATTTTAAAATATAATTTGCAAACTGATGAATAGATTATGTTAATTTAGCATCACAGCTAGGATTTTGTTTGCGCTAGACATGAATTCTAAACAGTAATTCAACTCAGTTTTACTTGCATTACTTACGCCATATATTGAGAGGTTAATGTCTGTACCATATTGTACACAGAATATGTAAACCAATACTTTTTAGCTGATTTTTTTTTTTGAGATGCATTTCTGATGCAGGCATTTACAGCTGGGAATCAGCCTCCATGTTTTCCTCAGTGGGCTCTCTAGCAATTAACTGATTTTATTGCCAGTATTATGATACTGGTGCCCACGCATACCAGGGGCAAACAGCACAGAAAAATAAATGTGACTTTTACTGGAACACAAAAAGACAAAAATCTTCCCCAACAATCTGAATTCATTTTAGAGCATTTAGGAATTCCCTCCCCACACTTCTTAAATCTGCACGACAAACTGATGTAAGTTTTAAACTAGGGAAATATATTTCATTTTTAAGACAGTATTAAAAGTGGTAATGTTTGATTACTGTAAGACAACATCAGAGCAGAAGAAACTGAACACTTTTTTCCCAATTGTTTACGGTCTGTTTTTATTTCACGTATATTTCTATAAGCTCCACCATGCTTACAGATGAGAAAAAAATAACTGGAGATGCTCTAAAATCTTCCAAATTGAATAGTTTGTTGCTTTTATTATAAATGCGTAGCCCTGTCAGAACACTGTTTCATAGCTCTTCTTGCAAACCGAATTTCCACTGTATTTTGAACCCTTAGCTTACATGAGAAAATGGAAAACATTCTACAATATATAAAATACTTCTTTAACACTAAGTTCAGAAAAACATGAAATGACCAGCCTAGAAGTCCCAAAGCCTAAAAATAAATTCTGTGAAGAGAACAGAAATGAAACACTACTTAATTTGTCACACTGACATACATCTTGTGTAGAATTTTGCAAACACAAAATAAATGCAAAATAAAATTCCATGAATCATTTATTACCAAAACTATGTAATTAGAACAGAGAGTAAGATGTTGCAGAAGGCTACAGACTTGATAATTATTTTCAATTATCAAATCTAATCCTCGTCAAATCACAACAATTTGTACAAGACAGTTCTTGCTTAGTATTTGCTCATATAACAAAACCATCACTATTTGCCCTCATTAAAAACTTCCATCAAGAAAAAATCTGGCAGCATGATGGTAACAGAGTTGTCGCAGGTTCCTCTATGAAGCCAGTTGAAGAAATGTTAACACACGTTAAAGGTACTAGCCAAAAATATATGCATATATGAAAGAGAGTAAGAGATGAGTTAAAGAAAAAGCACATTATATATGTTTGCATTTCTAGTACATGTATTTTAGCATATATTAAAAATATAATGAATCTTCCTATTTATTTTGCTTTAAGTGCAATCCAAAAGAGACTGTAATTCTCACTAGAGAACCTTTATTATATATGACCTTCAATTATTTAACATGAAATTACCTCCTTAAAGAAATAAACTATATGCTGACTTGGGAGAATAAACACATCATAGTCTCCAAAATAGGTCAACTTATTGTATGAAACTGAAATTTGAACTAACTTCATAAATGTATATAATGAAATATTCGACATGCTTACCTGTCTTGATCTCGGTCTTCCAGGAGAAAACTTTCTTTTGGTGATGGCTGGTTTCCCCATGCCAATTTTTGGAGTGACTGATATGTAAGTTGTTGTGAGAGCACTTCCAGCAGTGGAAGTCAATGCTGGCGGCTGACTGTGCTGTACATCACGTGCAGAATGCAAGTCTAATGAAACATCTGGTGAGGAAGACATACTTGTCTTGTTTATATTAACTGATGGTGGAAGTGAAGGGTAAGTCTCAGCTGGTGATTTTAGGGGTTTGTCTCCAACTGGTGAACTGCTTTGCAAACCTTCATTTGCAGAAGCAGCTTTTACTTCTAAAAGAGCTGGTGTTTCTGAGTTTTCATGAGTTTCTCCTTTTTCTACGTCTTTTTGCACTTCCATTATTTCCAGTTGTTGTTCTACATGGATACAAATTTCCCCTTTACTTTCAGTCCCTTGTATTTCTGGCATCACAGTTACGGTCTCAGGTACTGAAGACAGAGACCGAGAGTCTACTGTGGACACTTCTGATGCCTCAACACCATCTTGTGACAGTTGTGTCTCTTCCACTTGCTCGTCTGACTCCTGCTCTATTACAGCTTGAACACCTTCCATCATTTTCTCAGTCTGACTGTCATCCAATGCTGGTGTCTTTTTAGGAGACATTTCCATTTCAGCTGAATTAACTTCATCAGAGACTTCTGTTTCCAGTTCTGCGGTCTTTTCTTCTAGTGATATGCCTGTAACTAAGTACAATCACATTAAAGGCTCAGTGTAAAAATGAACAGCTTACAGAGTTGTACTGGTCACCAAGTACAGCTGGTATACATCAAGTACACAACACTTGCTCAAGAAAATTTTATGCATAGCTTAAAATATACTTCCTAAATATCCATTTTTGACCCTATGTTTGTAGTATCCTATATTTGTAGTAGATATATCGCAACTTTTTGATCACTCTTCTTTTTTTCTTTTTCCTGGACTTCCTTTTTCTGCATGCGCAGAGTACCCCATAAGAAAATAGGACATTTTCAGGGACAAACTCAAACACTCCCCTTCACATGTTTTCCATAAAAATGCACTCAGACAAAAGAAGATTACATTAGGCTATCAGGGGCAGCTCCTCAGCTAGTAACAACGATTCCACTGTACAAAAGGTACTCCCAAATGTATATACTAGGCAAAGTTCCCTCAGCTGTATTGCCAGGAGTCAAGTTGACAGATGAATGAAAATTACAGTATACAACTGCAAAGCAGGGAACTATGCTTATAAAGAGCATTCAGTGAGCCTGAAATAATGATTTGAGGAATGTGAACCTACATTTCCATGTAGGCAGCTCAAAGTAGCCTCTCCTTTTTCATTTCTACATACTGAAGATTTATGCTAGCATAAATTTATGTAGTTTAAGCAATTGTCCCAACAGCTGTCAAAAGCAGACAACTAAGAAGAAGAACAGGACAAGTACATATAATAAATATTTCCTTCCTAATGCTCTTCCAGACTTTAGGAAACCACCCGAGTTAAAAATAGTTTGTGGTTTATCATGCCCTGTCGATTTGTTTCACAAACATAAGCCCAGCCTCCCCTTGAACCAAATCAAAATTATTTAATCTGTAACTTTCTTCGTCAAGGAGTTCCAGCATACTGTATCCACTCCATGAAGTCCAACATCCTATTTTCTGTCTTGAAGTGGCTTCTAGTATCTTCATTTGATGGTCCCTGATTCCATTACAGGCCACCTATTTTCTATTATGCTTGCACTCTTCTTAAATTCATACTGCTACACAAACACATTAGCCACTACAGTTCACAGCCTAGCATTTTATTGTGAACATATCTTCACTGACAAAATTTTAAATCACAGCCCTATATCACACACCATGGTGTACAACATGGTGATTGTAGTCAAACTGCAAGATTTATTTTTCTCTTTTGGCTTTAAATTCAGGTTTCTTGATTTCCCTTAGAGGAACCATCCCTCAGCATGGCCTGGGAATGGGTGGGTCACACTTGAAAATTTGCCATTGACATCAGTCACTAAAACATTTAGAGGACTGGAGCCAAAAACCATTCTGTCTGCATTTGTTTCTTTGGCTGAGACTTCATGAGTGATTGATAAGATATATTTATTCCCAGAACCTTAATGATCAACTACTGTAGTACATCCTGTCTGGATGTGCTTTAATAAACAAATTATGTAGGGGGCAGGGGGCAAGCGAGAAAAGGAAAAAACCTTAACTGAGACACATACTTGAACAATTACAACCAAACAGAAGATAAACTGGAGGTTCTCAGTTAAGTGCGCCCCACAATAAAAAAGGAGAAATTCGTCCAAACTTGTCACGTCTGGCTACGAACAAAAGACTTGAACAGAAAATACAAGTAACTGAATCTACACAGCAACTTTTTTTTTTGCTATAATCCTCCAATGTACAAAAATATTAAACTGTATTTCCAGCTTTTGCAGAAAGCCAGTCCTACCAAACAAGTAAAAGGATTTTTTGCTACACAAATGTTCTGAAGATGCAATTTACAGCTGTCTTTGCCTTCAATAAAATACTTCTTCAACCAAAAAGTTAATACTATTACTTCAGAGTTCGGATAGTGGAACTTGCAGAAACTGTCTCCTTTTCAGATATTTTTTTTCCTATTAAATTTATGAAGCACCACAAATCCTTACTGAGTGGGAAAGGATTCTGAACACTGCATTTGTATTTTCTCAGGCTGCAAAACTGTTTCTTACCATCTGTGACGCATCCAACAGCTGATTCCTGACCAAGGCCGTTACCAATAATGGTGCGTTCCTGAAATGCCACATCTTCTGCACCACTTTCAATTTCCATTTCATTTGTACAAGCTTAAGGAGAAGCGAAGAAGTTATCAGTTTTGACATGGTGTTTATTCTATTACTCTGGCATCAGTAGCTGCTATCACTACTTGACCTTTTGGCTAAACAAAATGATATTTAACTACGGGAGAGGAGTTAGGGCAAATCAGGTCAATGAGAAGGTCAAGGAGAAGATATAGTACTCCTCAAAGATTAAGAGCCCTTTTCTCACTAACATCAAAGCTGGTTTATACTTTTCAGATAGTGAAAAGAGGGTATAAAGCAATTATATAAACCTACTTGTGGAAATATAATTTACACATAGTCACAGATTCCTCCGCACTACCCAAGTAATATAAAAGGCTTTTTATCAAATTTCAAACTTCTAAATTCAAAAGAACTTGTAGCATGAAGGCTTCAAATTTGTACACAAATACTACAAAGGCCTATAACACAGAGCCGAGGTTCCATCTACTACCAGCACTTGGAACGCTGATTTTTCAAACCATCTGTTCGGCTCCAACAACATAGAGCTCTGCAGAACTAGCGTACCTTTATCTGCGACTCAAAGAAAGGAGGTTGCATGGAAAAGGTGGCACTGAGCACTGCTTCAGCTGAGAGTATCATTACAGAGCACAGAAACAGGAAGTGCACATTTTTTTCCATTTAAAAAGCTTTTCCAGTTAAGGAAATTCATTAAAATGCACTAGACAAAGTACCAGCATGAAAATCCAAGTATAGAATAAACAGAAAATCCAAGTATACAATAAACATTAACTCAAAAAGAACTGATTCTCTATGGATGTTGGCAAAAAAAAAAAAAAAAAAAAAAAAGGGCAAATGAATATAGCTTTCTGTTCAGGAAAGCCTCTTTAAAGTTCAAAAAGCCAGGAACTATTAGGTGACGCCACTTTTAGCACCAGAAAGTTGCTCTCAGACTCTGCCAACTTTAAAGTGATATTTTAACTTTGAGGAAATGATCATTTAGATTGGCTCCAAATTTGAGTTTAATGTACAAAAGTGCTCTCTTGGGCAAAAAACACTGCATGACTGTACTCATATAATAGCTTCAGATTACTCCTAGTAGTTGAGATGACAGCCCTATTCTTCCTTGGGGAAAGGAGCATGCTCATCAATGCTTCTCCTAGCTAAAAATAACAACAAAAGTATTACTCAAAACTTTAGCCTTTCAAATAAATGCTATTTATTCAAAAGTGATTCCAGTAGAAGACTGGGAGTGTATTCGGTGTAAGTTTGGGGTGTTAGATTTCTCCTGAATGGTCTAAATACGCTAAGAGTCCAATAGCTTCTACTAACCTTCCACAATAGAAATGTAAGCTGCTACTCATTCTATTTGGCATACATGCCATTGACAAACTTCTTCCACTCATTTATTTAAATTTACTTACTGTCGCTGCCCTTTCTCCAGAATCTTTTTTTCAGCATTTCTCTACTGTTCACTTAAGGTATACATTTAAATATACCAGCTAACATCAAAGCGAATGCACAACTTTGATTTTAACATACAAGCAAAAACTACAGCAACTGAGCTATTGATTTCTTTTAACAGAAGATCAACACACAGGCACTGCTGTTCAAGACAGCAGAAATGCACATGGCAGTGACAGTGTATTTAATCTGCTAGATTTCACTTTGTCTCCAAATTTATCTACAATTATATCTTTCTTAGGAAATTTAGCTTGCACGAGTGTAGGTGTTATCCACGTGGTGTGAAATACGCACAGGCACTCAGTTAAAACTTCATCAGGTCCATGCCCCACTGGACTCAGATCCACAGACTGTGCTTCCTTGCTGTTACTGAGTAATTTCAGAAAAACTACACTTTTCCCCATGCCTTTCACTTCTCTTGCCCGTTTAGATGAAAAGCACTCAGAAATAAGTCCAATCACATCTTGTTTTGAAAAAAGAAAAGCACACCTGATTAAAAGCTGTTCAGTTAAATACACCTGACCCTTCAATACAGGCTAGTTTCCACTCTTGTGTCCTATCTGGAGATAGTGAGAGAATGGGTAATACAAGCCCAACAAACAACACGAGAGAAAAACGAAAACTAAAAGTCTCCATGAATGTTTACCAGGAATGTGCATGGTAGATATGAATCCCTCAAGATAGTTATCAAAGGAGTATGTTCATGAACCTGACTGTATCAGATCTGAAAAACCTAGAGAATCTGCAACTACAGGTTGGGAGCTGCCATAAGGGGGCTTATTTGCTAATCTCTCTGATACAGGATACTGAAGCCAGAGAGCTAGAAAGCACATTGAGAAGACAGCTCCTATATGGATTGCCTGACAAGCTACTGCTAAATAAATGAATGGATGAACTCCACGGACTGGAATATGAGTGGCTGGTTCACAAAGGACTTCGTGAGACAGCTAGAGATATTTTTATTTGATATTAGTATTTTGGAAATATAAAGACTATGCACAAAGAGAACTGGTGATGCATCCTACCTGTTACACTGTCAGGTTCAGGAATGAGTTCGGAAGTGTCCATTACATCACATGACTGAGTCTGATCCCCTTCTCCTTGTTTACAAAGAGTGCAGATGTAGTCTTTCAACTGAGACTCCAAATCACTACCTGGAGACCTGTCGCATTCTATGTGAATCCACCTGGGGAGATGAATTTAGTGTGACTATGATTTTAATAATAAAAGTACAAAATATCCTGTTAAGAATCAATATACAAATAGCACTGTTTTTCATTCCTTCAGGAAAATCAAGTATTTCAACCAGTGCTTAATTTGGGAGTTTCTTGAAGGAATAAAAAATAATATATCAGTATGTCAAGCACTGAACAAATTTAAACATGAAGACCTAAACTATCTCTAAAGCCAGTCAGACACCACAACATGTACAGCAATATCAAGATGTTGTACAGCAAGATACAACAGCATTGTGTATCAGTCTACACTTTTAAAGATTCTTTTTTATTACTTGCACAGCATAACATGTAAAATTGAATAGAGAATACCTATTTGAAAATTTAACAAACAGAGACCATTGCTAACAACTCTCTCTATAAAAGTCTTACATAATCAATATACATGTAAAAATTTAAATACTAGTGCTTATACAAATTATGGTAACAACTCTTCTGGTCTGTTTACCCACAAAACAGATGCAATACGATGAGCAGCAACAGCGCCTGTTTCTCTGTACACCTCACTAGCAAAAAAGAACAGGTAGCTGCCAATTCCCACTTATTTGCTAAGATTAAAATAAGACTGCCTAGTTATTGTCCACTGTATTTAAGGATGAAGGATCAAGATGTCACACAGCAAGTTACAACAGCGTTGTATATCACAGTCTACAGCCTTCACACAAATGCACGAATGTCATACCCGCTCACCATACACTTTAGGTGTTTTAGTACAATTTAACAAAAATAAGGCTTCTTACCTTTTGCACATGTGACAATGCAACATATCTTTCTGGAAGTCTTGGAGGCACAGTTTTTCACAGAAAGGACAAGATAAGTTGTCTTGCTGTTGGTAACAACTGTCACATACCAAACAATTATGGTGCCACTGACAACTTGTTCGTGTGCCACACTCAGCACATATTCTACAGTTCTAGAGATCACAAGAATTTAGTTGTTAATTATGATATTTCACAATGTGATAGAACTGCCATTAACTGACATTTTCCTGTTTTGAATTAAATTAAAAGAAATTCTCTCTTTGGTAACACTGATAAATTATCCAGGATCTGTTAACAGAATATGAAGAGCTTGTGCAACAGCAAGGAGGGTTTCCTTGCACTACTCCCTGACTTGAAAGGAGTATTTCTTATGCAACCATTTTTATTCCTAATCTCAGTCTTCTTATGACTATCACAAACTGACTATAAAATTACATTCAACTCACGGCTAGAGACTTCCCTTGCTATGCTGAAATTGTATTTTTATTATTATTTACACTTCAAGTTACTGGTAAAACAACAAACTCATCCTGCCCTCCTCAAGTACAAAGGAACCTGGAGTTGCAGAACTGCTGTTCAGGCAAGCAAGAAGTGGTAGAGTACAAAGAGCCCTCAAGGACAGGTGCATATACTACTTCACATACACTGTAGCACTGCAATCATCGGTTCATGAGAGCAGCTGTCATTAAGTGAAGGTTATCCACTCCACCTGGATCCTTCTCTTCCCTTTTCCCATGTATTGACTGCTTTACTGTCCTATATAGGATGCTTCAGCCACTGCACTGAAAGCTACCTTCATGGAGCAGCTGTAGAGCCACGTGACTACATACAAGTGGGATGCCTTCAGAAATTGCAAGGTCACAGTAAGTTAAACAGTAACAGCAGTCAGCGATGAACACAGAACAGCATAATGAGGATAACAATATTTGGACTCCTATAGTAACAAGGAATAACAGTGAAAACCTTTCAACTTACTTTACATTTCCAACCATTTGTTGGTACAGAGTCCATAACTGGTTGTAGACAGAAAGTATGGTAGCCTTTGTCACATGTATCGCACACCAGCATCTTGTTGTCTTCCCCAGAATGCCTAAGAAAAATAACAATAGTGATATTAAAAAAAATTATTTAAGCCATTAAAAATCTGCTTAATGAGAAGTCTAATTACAAAGGGAAATAACTGGGTACATTAAAATATATGAACACCATCTGCAGATAGGTCCAAAGATGATGCCGTTATATTCATATTTAAGTATGAATCAAGTATGCTATGTTTACTTTAAAAATTACTGAGTTTATGCAACCATTATGACTTCCAGAAATCAGCCCATTTTGTTTACATACATGCATGTAGATGCTTTATTTCTTTCTGAAAAAAACATACAATTCTACTTGTTCCTACAAACAGCCTGACTGTATTCTTCCAAAAAAGAAAACAAGCCATCATCTCTGACTACTAGAATTCCTACAGTGTCAACCAATGTAACTGCAAAAGCAAGACAAATGTTAAAGGAAGAGATTTCAATTTTCCTACATACATTACAGAGCTCCACCATAAAGTTCAGTGATAAAATATATTTGCTGAAGATGAGACCAAATATTTTCGGTTACATCTAAAGGCACTGTGTGCCGCCTTAGGTTCAAATAAACTAATTCAATGAATGAGTATGCAACAAGATTGGCTTGAAAAGAGCTTAAGAGAATGTATGACATTACATACTGGATGCTGCTTCATTACCTGTGAGACCTCCTATTTTAAGAAGCAGTAAATGCTGTCTGTTTGCATCCTTAAAATGCTATTCTTCAACACTGGCATAAAACTGCCATACTGCACAAAGTAATAGGTATAAAAACATCACATTTTCTTCTACTTTTCCACTAGAGAGAGGGTTTGTTACCAAATACTGTAATTACCCTGTACAACTCTTTCAGGGATACTCTTAAGAATGCGCCTCCCTGTTTAAACTTCACTGCTGACATTTACTATCATCTGTGTGTGATCAGGGAACAATCTTCTCTAAAGTGAATGAATCTGAATATTGGCAATTACCAAGTGTTCTACTTGCTAATATAGTAAAGCACTGACTGATCAGGTACTTGCAGCAGTAGTGTAGTGGTTATTCCCTCAAGCTGTCCCAGCTGATCTGACTAAAATTGTTTCTTTTCTGGTAAGCCCGTAAGAAAACAAGCGAGCAAAAGAACCTTACAGTGCCCATCAGATTAGGTTTTATGAGAACAAATGTACAAGTGGTCCTGGTTTTCTGAGTGAACCCTTGTAATATTGCAGCAATTGTTGTTTTATTGTCTCAATACTTGTCTGGCTTAGTAAGTCAGCCATGGACAATCACATCACTTTTTTTTTGCTCAACTAAATCATGAGTTTGTTTTCGTAATGACTCATCAACTACCTCAGAAAAATACTACGAAACAGAAGAGACGACCTAATGCAGTGGGTCCAGCCAGCATACGGTATGTGCACAGATGAACTGTCAGCTGAGTAAAAAGCTCAAGTTCCCATACTCTAATGGCACTACATTAAACTGTAGTTAATTTGTTAATTTGGTACACTTGAGTAAAACCCCTCCTGTATAAAAGGAGGAAATCACAAACTTTGGCTGCTTTCTGGAACCTGCCATGCTGATGACAACTCTGGGGGAGTAGTGTGCAGGAATGCCAGCTCAGCTCTTTTAGAAGAAAGATCTCGAACCCTGGGATTTAATCATTTACTTAAATTATCATAATATCACGCTTAAATTATCATAATATCACGCCAGATATATCTGGGCAAGCAATCAATATTTTCTGAAAACAAAAACCAACAAAAAACAGTAAATAAAATAGATGTCTTAAAATTGCAGAACATAACTCTAGGAACATCCTCCCTATGCCCTGCAGTTCTCACTTACTTGCAGTTCTGGCACACTTTGCAATCAGGACACTGCCAACCTGCTCTTTTTAAAGGTGTAACTTGTATGTCCAGGCACATCCCATGGTAATGCTGGCCACAGGTAGTACAAAAAAGTTGATCCAAGAGGTCTCCAGGGCTGTCACACACCGCACAATTTGCTTCTTCCTTTGCTACAAAGAAATAAGTTATTTTCCGATTTATTGTTCCATTCAAAAGCATGAACAACTCGACCAACCAAATGAAACTAAGAAATTCTTTAGGGGTTCTTATGCATACAGAACTTGATCATTCTCATGAAATTCAAATTTAATATACTTAATAAATACTCCTTTCACCTGGTTTTCTGACGTATTAACTCGCCTTCTCATAACAAAGCTACATTCATCGTAAATTTTACTCAGGTCTCACCAAAAGAAACAAGTTTACTCTGATCTCCCCAGTATAAAACTGAAAGCTTTGGGACCTATTCTTATCTGGACAAAGTACAAAATAAAGCTCCTAACAGATCTAAAACTACTGTTTAGCTCAAGTGTTGGCAATACAGTTGCTCTAGCTTGAATTAGGGCAAGCAAGGAAAGCCTATCAATTTGAACTAAAAATTGCCAGAAGACAAGCCTTATGAGACAAGCCTTCCCACACAGTCATTAAAAAAAAGAAAAATACTAACTTTGCTGTGCACCACTGCCCGTCTTTAAAAACAGAAGAGTATGAACATGCATCTTTAAATTAATATACTCTTTAAGCTGGTCCTACTACATGTCCATATTTATAAACCTGTACATACAGACTTCATAGTGTTAGCCATGTCAAGAAAAGCCCTTAAAAATAATTTTATGGAGCTCTAACGTCTCCATGTTTGAATCAGAAGTATGTCATTAAGGAAGATAAAATACTTTCCTTGATATCCAAGAGGAATGTTTTGTCCTTCCTATAAAAATGTGGCCTTTACAAATAAATCTCATTTACACCTGTTAAGCAGTAGTATCGCAGTTCCACAGCTAAACTGCCTGGAGATTACACCATGCTCATCTTCTCCCCCCTCCTACAAATGATGAGTGCTTTCTTTCCATAATTCAGTTTGAACAAACAAATAAATACTGTATTTATAATTTTACTTGATTTCTATAGGTGTTCTTATACTTGCCTTACAAATTACTTCAGGAAGGTAAAAATGCAGTTTTACAAGACATCCAATATACAGAAAACACCACAGCCCAACTAGAAGGACAGTGTAGACAAGTACGAACGTCTCCTCTGAACATGTGACTTTTATCCTAGTTTGGGGTTTTAGACTCTCTGAAACATGCTCAAAGGTGACGGGCGCTTTTAAGCCCAGGCTACCTTACTTGGCTGTGGGTATAAACGGTATGGTGACTTCCTGGCTGCTGAAGAATTTAGGTGCGAGGAGACAGGCCAGTCTCACGAGGGAAAAGACCTCCGAGCCTCTTGTGAACTTCACAAAGCAACTGACTGCCGAGCGCTCCCAGCAGCTGGCACGCGAGGTGCCACGGGCTTGCCAGGCCAGCCTAGGAGAGCCAGCGGGCTCTCCCGGCCCACCTCCCGCCGCTCCAGGGAAAGAGAGAAAAAGCCGTTCTCAGCCAGCTCCGGACAGCGCTGCTCCCTCCTCCTGCCTCGCCCCGTGAGCAGCAGCTCCCCTGCGCCTGCGGGCGAGCTCCTGCTGCCGCAGCTCCCTCTCTGGCTGCGCACGGGGCTTCTCGCGGGCGCTGCGGCAGGGGAGGTTAAAGAAGCACGGGCAGCACAGCCCTGACACGGGGGGGGGGGACGCAGAACTCAACGGGACCGTGAGGACAGGCTTAATTACTGATCAAGATAAAGGAGGTCAAGATAAAGGAGGGTATGAGCGTTCAAATTTGAGGAGAGCTCACTGCAAGTAGCACATAAAAACACATTCATACCCGAAATCTTACTCCTGCAACTCAAGTCCAAACACTAATGGCTGGCAATCACCTCAGCAATTCCTTCAGAAAACACACAGGTACTTTAAAGAATATCCTACAAATTCTCACCCACCCCCTGCTCACACCACCCTCCTCACGAGGGTTTGACCCCCTCTGGAATGGTTATCCTGGTCAGCCAAGCAGCCTTCCTCTCACTTACATTCGTCTGTTTTATTTTGCTGTCTAATAGATTTAATAGATGAGTGCGCAAGAGATTTAAATATGTAATAGAGCTCTAGCTTCTCCTTTTTCCTTTCGAAAGTGCAAAATGGTAAATAAGAAGTTGGAAGTGCCACTATTCTTCAGCATTAAAAATGTGTTCAGTGAGAAGCAGAGCCAGTACCTGAGCAGCAGCACTGGCTCTGCCTTCCACTACTTACTTATGGCAGTCAAGCTGACTTGAGAGCAGTAAAGCGCAGTCAAGCACACTCCTGTTCCAGCTACTAAACACCAATGTTTGAAGAAATTAAACTAAATGGTGAAAGAAAACTTCAGAAATGTTTGAACAGATCACATTGCAAAGTAGGAATGAAATGGTGTTCAACCAAGCCTCCCTTAAAAACTGTAGGGAAAAGGTAACAAGACATTAGGATTTACCATGCTGCAATACATCAGTGCTCTACAGAATGAAGTATCCTGCCTACAATGGAGAAGCTTCAATCATATGATAATCTGGGAAGTGCAACATTAGCTGGAGCATAATTAAGCTTTTAGGAGGTGTAACAACTGGAATCCACCTAATTTTTTCACATTATCAAGAAATACTCATATCCTAATAGACTGTTTCAGGAAGTATCAAGCAAGCCTCAATTTTCACAGCAACGACTCTATTTCTATTATATATTCAAATACATGCTGCTTTAAATTCAAGTTTAAAATGAGTATTTAGCAAATGGCTTTAGAAAATAGACTTTTTTTCTTTATAGAAATCCAAAAAAATCTCAGGTACGTGTGACAGAGTCTCAATCCTACAAAACATAACTTTCATTGACTCCAGTGGAGTCAATCACATGTTAAGATTATTCAAGCAAATTCAGGCATCTCACAGGATACTCTGCACTTCTGGCATGGGATATGGGTTAAAGATATAACCACTGTAGCTTAAAACACGCAATTAATATATTTCATAACTGGTACTAATTGTCTCGTTCGAATATAGTGTACTCACATCTTTCAGGAGCCTGATCAATATGGTCTGGACAAAGGAGGGACAAGTTACTGAAATCCTGAAACGTGCCTGCTCCAGCAGCACAGGGGTAATGGTACATCTGGGTACATTTCTCTTCACAGCATTTGATAGTGGCTCCAAGGTGCTTACAATATGCACATCGCTGAAAAACAAACACAGAAATCATGCAAAAATCTGTTTTTTCTTCTCATTAGTTCATTTTCAGCCAGACCAGTTCCCCCGCCTCATTTAACATACAAGCAGAGGCCAGCAGAGGGGAGTGAATATTGAGGATGAAGGAAAAAGTGGCTGAGACTGTGTCTTCCAGTGGCACTCTCAAAACCTTACATCTTGAAATGTTCAGCAAAAGCCAGCTTAAATGAGCTCTGATGATTTGTATTCCTCTTGCCAGGCAGAAGCATTTTTCTTGTGTATGTTGTCTAACTTTAGCTATGTCCTCTGTAAAAAGGCTTGGGGACTTACTCAGAATAACAAAGGCAGACCATACCAGGTCGGTACTAGGTTGTAATTAAAAATCATGTAACTCTAGATATTTCAGTGTAAAACTGTATACATTATTATCAGAAATGTGAATCAAAATGCAATACAATGTTCTACTGAAAATCTTAACAACACTAAACATCGTATGAAACAATTCTCTCTGCGAGGATAATGCATTACATAAGAGATGAGAAAGAGGCACTAGGTTATTTCAACGTTACACAAATATCACCACCAAGCAAACTTTCAGAAGTCATAAATACATCTTTATTATTAGAAGCCATAGTCACATTTGTAAAGAAATCATTTCTCATAAAGAATTACCCAATAACCCTCCATTTCTTTATTCAAGAGGGAACAGATTCCATCAGCCTGCTTATAAAATATCACCCACACCTTTCTGATTCAGTTAATCAGTCTTTTTACTTTCTTGGATCTCATTACAATCCCTGAAGCACTGTAACATGCTTTTGCACTTTTTCACCAAGGCAACGGTGCTTTTTAAGGATAGAGCATAGCACTGTAAGATCTGGAGTAAATTTAAGAAAAAACAGGTCAGTGGCTCATAGGAAGACATACATAATGTAAAGCAACAGCTGAGCTCAGTGACCCTCATTTTTCATAATAAAAAGATATACTTTAATACTAACATTGGAATGCTTGTTTACTAGCTCAAGTGACAAGTAAAAACCAGACAGAAGCATATTCCAAAACAAAGGGAAGTTACATACTGCATCTGCTTAACTCTTAGAATACACAAGATATTTATTACCATAATTCTTCTATGTTTCAAAGGTTGGCATGAAATAAGGCATAAAATAATGCTACTGTAAGTCTACAGGTATTAAAAACAACCCATCTGAATATACAAATCACAAAGCCATCCATATTAACTTCAAAGCTGACATTCCTAAAACCAGATGAAATTACCATCTTTAGCAAAATCACTGCTTGCACAGCAACTCAGGGACAATGGCAAGAAAAAAAAATACTATTTTATATGCTAGAAAAATACACCTGGCTCTGTAAAAAGATAAAACATTCATACGCAGAAATTAAAACAGTTCACTAAGGATAGCTACTGCCAAGTTTTCTGTGCTACAGCCTTCAGGTCTGCAAGAATTCTCACCTCTGCCTGTGTCTCTAACAGCTACTTTAAGGATGAAAAACCTGCATTCAGCTACTTTACCAGCCAGAATGCTGGGAGAGGGCAGGGGAGAAGATAGGCAAACAGTTTACTGGAGTTCCTGAAGCAGGTGAAAAAGGTAGCAATAATCATTAAGTTTAAAGACTGCCAACAAGTAATACAAAAACCTCATTTTAGGAAACCAAATATTACTGAACACTCGTTAAGGATGCTGTAGAGTATAAATCATGGAATTCAGATACAAAGTCAAGAATATATACCCTGAGGTTTCCAACTTCATAAACTGCAACGGCACACCACCATACGAGCCATGGCATCATTTTACACTCAACACTCCTACATCCTATTTAGATGGCCCACATTATAGCTAAATCTCTGCTTTTACTGGCAGAACATAAAGTTCTCAAGGATATTACTCAATAAGAAATATCAGGAATAGGAACTTAGGAGGAACTAAGGTCCAAAAAAAATCCATCAAGAAGGTATTCATAGACTTCACTGGATCGCATAATTAACCCTTAAAAAAAAATCTAATGGAAGACAAAACTATGAGAAAACTGCAAAAGTTCAAAGAGTAAAATTTTTACTCAAAACGGGAAATAATGAAGATGGATTACACAGCGATATTAATGGCATTTTAAAATGCTGCATTTGTTTTTCAAAACCACAAGTCAACAATGGTACACAATAAACCTATAAGTAGGTTTAGAACATACCTTTGTCCAAATGTTATACAAATGAATGGTGTAAACTGGATTATTAGAAATAAGCAAAATATGGGATAACAGTCAAACCCTGAAAAACATCGATCTTGATGTAAGGAATCATATAAAGATGCTGGAAGAAAAATGGAAACCCAAATTACATTTAATTGAACCCTCCAAACCCATCTTCTAAACTACATTGGCAATGAAAAGCAATTGGCAGCTAAGTAAAACACACACTTTAAAAACAATGTGGTATATATCATCTGAAGCAAATAAAAAGCACAGAATATCAACATTTGCTGAATTTATAAGACAGATAAAGCAATCCGAAGAAATAATGCCCAAAGGGATATTCTGGCAACAGCTGCTGATTAGAATTACTTTTCCAGCAGTAGGAGCCAACACTTCTCTGAAAACAGGCCACATGCTATGACCCAAGAAGAACAAGTATGCAGCTATTAAAACTGACTGACCTTCATGAAGAAAGAAAGTATATGAATGGCAAAAGTATATGAATTCAAAAAGTTTAAAAGCTCTGCTAAATAAAAAACAGGAACAAATGCTACTTTAGTACTCTATTGCTAAAATATGCCATCAGGTCTGTAGGAGGTGGAAGGAAGGAATAAATCACATTTCCAATAATACAATTGTCTTTACCATGCGGCATGAGGACAGTAAGAGAGAAAGACAATATGGAGTGTTCAGTTGCACTAGCACAAGTACAAAATAAGGGGTTCTGTGAAGGGATGGAAGCTGAATCAGTGTTCGAAGGATAGGTACAGGAAAATGGCAAGTTGCTAAAGGAGGCAGAACAGTTTTGCTCATGGATCCAAAGAATTTTTGAATCCTGTCCTACAGAAAAAAACTTTACAAAGCATCATAAAACCACACAGACGGTTCGTTATTTATTCATAGCACCTCCAATAAACTATATGCCATTAAAGCAGAGCTGGCAGCAAATTCTCCCATTCAAAAACTCCTTCACTGGTTACCAAGTATGTTCCTCAGCAAGCTCCCAGTACATTTGCCCATGGCAAAAAAGCTCCAATCCCATCCATACTTTCACTGTTTTTTACTACTGTCATTTCCGTCATTTAAAACTGCCCACACCTCCTTCTACTTGCTCCTTTTCATGTTCTTCTCTCACATCTTTCCGATTGCTTCACACAGACAGAACAGGATCTCTCATTTTTGAAAAGAAATGGCTACATGCTCTGTTAATTTTCATTTTGAAATTCCCTTTATTCACCAATCCTATTGGATCAAATACGACACTGTCATATAAACAAAACGAGAAAGAACGAACTAAGTAAATTAAAAGAAGATTCAAGATGACCTGTCCCATCACCTTCTCCTTTCCAGTTACTGCGAGAAATTGTTGCCTGATTTTACTAGGCTGAGTCAACCTCATTTCATCTTCCCCATATTCATCATAATCTCCCTGGCCACCTAGTAAAGCTAAGCCACATGACAACACGTGTCAGCTTCAGTATTGTTACTTCCAAACACTTTCTATGAAATACATTAAAATATTCGCAAAGTTTTAAGTACAGTAAACAATATTTTTTTAAACTGAAGAAAAATGGCAGTGGCTCTGTCAGCATTACGTGGATTATTTCAGTGTCTCAAAATCCACTTTTGTCTGACACCATCAAAAAACAAGGCAACTACTGACCAAGTAAGGGAAAACTCTGAGTTGTGCATACAGCATCTTCCTATCATCACAGGAACATACTGACGTTACCTTCATTTTCGTGCTCCTGAGCTGTTTTACACTGCAAACTCTTTGGAGCCAGAAAGACAAGAGACAGGTAGCAGGATGGGTGATGATCTCTGAGCACAAAGAGCCCTTAATTTGACTAGATCCTCCAATTTTTTGGAGTTGGCCATGGCTCTACTCCAAGAAATCTTGGCCTGGGGCAGGAACTGGGCAAACTATAATCCCATTCCTTCCTCTGTTTTGCTGCGTAATGGGACAAGGGCAGTGGAAAGCTGCTGTGAATCCCCAGTGGGGACTCCTCCGCTGTATGGAAGCTCTTAGCTGATGCCAGGCAGCTGCATTTGTACATACCTGTCTCTTCCCAAATGTTTCAAGTACAGGGGACTGCTAATTTGCTTTACCTTCAACCTTTAATAGGACCACCAAGAAAACTCCCAAATGCTTTTCTGACATTCTAACACAATTGGTATGTCCGCCGAAAACCGTCTAAGTGCTTAGTGGTAGCTTATTTCCAACACTTCTACATCCTATTCCCTTTCAGAAACCAGATTCAAAGTACATCCATCATGAAGTAAAGCAACAGAAGCTACAAGGAAAAATTCTGAAAGACAGGAACTCATACTGACATACTGGAAGCATAACTGCACTGGAATCAACTGCACAGAAAGGTTAGTTGTGGCTTGGAAACTCAGCTAGCACCACAATTGCTATTAGCTTTAATAGAAACTGAAGGCCAAGCTCTAAAATGAGGACAAGAGAAAAAGCTTACTGCTGACTCTTTCCCAAATCAAAAAAGTATCTACGAAACATTAACTGCAACTTTACATCAACTTTTCCGCTGCTCCATACTTTGAAGGTATATCCCAAAACACAAAGCAAGCTCAAATAAAGAAATGATGCATATATTCATTATAATGTGGGATTTTATCCGGTCAGTACTAAAGCAAATCAGAAGTCATACCTTATCATGATTTTATTGCCCTTACAATTACATTATAGTATTATTGTCTCAGGAAGTGGACAGGTAAGAAACAATGCTATTAGGAGGCAGACACAAATGAAAGGTTAACACACAGACACAGAATAAAAACTTAGTTGTGGCCTGATTAGTACAGTAACATTAAATATTCCTATCAGGTATTCAAAAATGTATTTCAAGCAAAAAGACAAAACTTTTTCACTGATTATGAACTTCTCTAGCTTTACAAGAGTCATCTGAGAAAACTACTGTTTACCATGAGCAATTTTTATTTTATGATAGTGCCCCATAAAACACATACAACCCATCTGTCCTCAATTAAACAATGTAATCTATTATCTGTAGGAGCAATTTATATTTCAGACTGTTTAGCTACTTAAAACTGCTATCACACAAGCTAACCTATACCAGGGGGAAGAAGTGGACCTTAACGTCCTGTCATTAATGAGACCTCAGAGAAACTTCAGTGTAAACAGCGATTAATGAAGTATGTTTTCTGGTAATCTTCACTGATTACTCTATGATCTAGAAAAAGCTTTATACTGCTTATAGACACTAATCACCATTAGCACCTCTAATGTAAAAAACAATATTTTAAGTACCATAAACCATTAAGAGTAAATTGCAAGAAAATGGCAACAAAAAAAGAGTAAATGGCTTCCCATTGAACTATTGATTAGAAAATGTAATAAATTACATTCATTGCCAGGAGTAATGGAAATTATCTTCTAGCTGTTGAATTTGATACTAATTATGCCGCACATTTGGAAGTGACTTAAACTTTTAACATGCAACTCAGAGATCAGTTTTTTTTTTTGTTCCTGAATCCTTAACATGCACCAAAAGCAAAGAAATTAAAATTCAGATTGATTTAATCCAATTTTGTCTTGCTTTGTATTGTTTTCTTACCACTGTAGCGTAAAACTAAAACATCCTTAACTGAGGAAACCATATAGCCAAACACTACCACAGCATCCACCTCAGGCTCCGAGTACTCTTAAATCAGTTTTAAAAAAAATCGCAACAGTAAAAACAAACTACGGTATGAAGTTTTGTTTCCAGAATGATGTGAAAAACCACGGACAACAAGAATAGATGCAATTTGGCAAAATTCAACACTTGACTGAAAAAGACTGTTTTCTAATGCAGAATCCTTAGCCAGACACTCCATCTGTAGCTACCTGCCCCATACTAATGCAGGAACAAGAAACAGAGGCAAGAAATACTAATGATGATGGACAACTAGCGATCCTTTCAACACGTCATCAAGGAAGACAGCAAAAGTAGTCACTTTAAACGTGAAGATTTCAGGCTGTCTGAAAGTGACTGCTTTGTTTCTCCTTCCTACTTGTTGACTCCTTTCTTCACCTTCATAAAAAGCTAAATTAAATAAATGGTGCTGATATCAAGGCATATTAAAATTGGAACATTGAAGCATTTGTTTTACTGGGGTTTTTAGCAATATTTGTAACAGGTTGATAATATATAAGAAACAAGTTTGGTAAGGGTAGACGGTATTTTTTTTTTTATCTGATACCTGAACTAGTTGGGAGGAAAACATGCAAAGCTTCTGGTCCATAAACCCTTCTTCATATAATCTGAATGTTCCCAAAAGCCTGTCTATTCATAAATCCCACAGAAGGGTTTATGTGCCCTGAAGTTGTATTCTCCTCACCATTAAATAAGTGGTTGAGTAACTGCATGCATATATCTTTCTCTACCAACTCTGCCTTAGCTATGAAGAAAAGTATTTCTTTAATTCACCTCTCCACTTCCGACAAGGCTTAGGATAAAGTAAGCATGCTGAGCACATCTGAACTTCCTACACCTAACAACTCACCACTCTCTAACTTCTCATCTAACATCCACGGTGACAGAAGGGCACGTGAGCCTGTTCTTTAGTTAACACAGTTAACAGTGAGAAAAGTCAATAATCTTTGAAATAATTTAAATTCTGATTATTAGGTTTCAGCATCAGTAACTTCAGGGCAAACAGAGCAAGAAAAGAAATCATGAGTTTTGGTCTGAGGTTGCTTTTTTGGCAGATTCAGACTGTTTTATCAGTACCATTTGATTCATGCTCCAAAGGTCTTAAGAGGCATGTGTAGACATTTCTCTTCATTAGCAGAGCACAGGCTGAGCCACAAATTGTTGGAGGCTTGAAAAAATAATTGTGGGAAACAGTGCTACACACTTGCTGCTTAATGATCATCTCTAGGCAGCTGTTCCTGAAGACAAGGTACTGGGATAAAATTGACTGATCTAGCATCGCTCTTCTTATGTTCTTAAATCATATATATAAGGATTCTGAAGTGGCCTGTGAATCTATAGGTTATGTCTATGCTACAAATGCTCCATAGCTACAGCTAGGCTGACAAAATTACACTGGCAGAGCCACTTACTAGAAACTCACTGGCAAGGAGAATTTTCTGCTGATTCAGTTATATTATGTCTCCAAATGACACAAGGCTTGAGATGAAGACATCTCAACTTCAGCATCTAAATTTAAGTGTCTGTATGTGAGCCAAGTGCTGAAGCTCCCTGGAGTTTCGGCGACTGCGATTCAGCTGCCCAGCCAGTGGGTGTGCATTTTCAGGCTCCACTGCCAGTACTAACTAGATCCCCATTGACTGTAATTGGAATTTAAACACTCAGCTCATAGGTAGGTATGTCCACATAGAGATCTGAATTTAAATGACAGTCTTGAGCTGAACCTTGCCTAAAATATGTTGACAAAAGCTCTCTGTTGATAACATAGTTAAGACCACACTAAGGGTTTCATCAGCATGGCAGTATCAGCTAAGGGATGCGCACGGGTTCCACTTGCAAAGACTTCCACATAAATTCAGTTCCTTGTAGATTTTCTGAGTTATAAAAATTCAGGCTAAAGCTCCACATAACATATGCCTAAATTCTGCTAAATACTTTTGTAATACTTAATCAAAACTCTCTAGCCATTTCTGAGAATAAAAAGGCAATTGGAAAAACATTTTGCTCATCT
The DNA here is from genome assembly GCF_036370855.1 of Dromaius novaehollandiae. NCBI lineage: Eukaryota > Metazoa > Chordata > Aves > Casuariiformes > Dromaiidae > Dromaius > Dromaius novaehollandiae. The sequence goes on from NC_088099.1 coordinate 8,255,215, forward strand.
TAAAAACACGCTCACTCACAGAATTTGCAGTTTGGCAGGACAGCTTTGTTTGTGGGATGCAACTTTTGCCCTTACCCCGCAAAATCCGACCAAGCGTGACCAAACGACTTTCTTTAATATAAAAAACATCCAAATTTTTATCAGAGAAAAATCATAGAGAAAGCTACTCACATTAATCATGAGTAATCCTCTCAGTTTCTAGCACTGAGCAGACTATGTGCATCTTCTGCAAAGATTGCTTAAGCATGGCCAGGATTACAGAGAGGAAGTCTGCAACAAACGCTCTAAGCCTAAGCACAATAAGGCACTGGAATGCAAAGCAGACATCTTTAAGGCTCTTGATAATACTGTCAAATTATCTGGGGAACAAGATTATCCAGTATACAGGCAGATGGACAAATATGGGTCAAAGTGAGAAAAGGGACTACACTGCGCCAACAAGCCTGATAAGACTGGGAGGGGAGAGAGAAAACGTGGATATTTTCATGGAAGCCGAGGAAAGGCAGGGAGGACACCTGAGGGCAAATTAACTAAAACTGGACAGAAAAATTGGGTAAGCAGCTGAGGGAACGATTGCTAAGGCATAGAAATTGGTAAAGAGACGGATCTCAAGAAGAACCTGAGGACAAGACAACAGAGAGGGTAAGGAGATGAGCTGCAGGAAGAATGAGGAGGAGTGGAAGTGGCTAGCAAATCAAAGTGGACAAGAAGTCAAGGGGGTGAAGCAACCGCAACTGGGTGAAGACTCCAAGGAGGAAAAGGACCCTATCCTCTGACTCCAAGTGCCGCATCACTGCCAGTTACTCAGCCAGCTCAAATAGCAGAGGTCTGCATGGGAGCTCTAAAGGTCTTAAACCTGCACTTTTTTAATGCTGGGAAATGACACACTTCAACAATTAGAAGGGAACATACACTGAGATACACATGAAAGAAAAAACACACAGATACACAACCATGCATTTACATTAAAACATTAGAAGGACTGCAGATCAAACATGGATTTAGTGCATAAAATGGACCTGTTAGGAAGAGTTGGGGTTATGCATTAAATAAGTCTGTTACTTCTAGGACTGTGCTATTTTTTTGGGGGGGAGGGGGGGGAAGTGTGTTTTGAAAGAAGTTATGGGTTGCTTGGGGTGCTGGAGGGGAGGGAGAGCAATTAGTGATGGCAACTGAAAGATGAGCTACAGAACACTTCTAGCTCCCCTTCTCTCACAGAATACCTTTGTGATATTGTGCAAGCCACTAAATCAAATTTTTCGTAGTTGTTTTTTCATTCCCTAAGCTTACTGTTAAGAAGTGTGTTCCTTTTCTCCCCTAAAGATACAGTCTTGATTTCTATAGGTTATGCGCTCACAGCTCCAACAGAGTGCAGAAAGATCAATGCAAATTTCTAAGTAAGTCTAAGTATTTTCAAAACTCAAGTTCCAGAGGTTTGCAATCTGTCATCCAAAATTAGCAGATATTCTTAAATAAAAAAAGAATCTGACTCTGACTGACTTCTTTTAAAGGAAAGAAAAGACCACGAGATGTATAAAAAAGCTATATAAATATGTTCTTCAGAGGAATTCATACACAAGTACTTTTTCACAAGTGTTTATTACACCAGGATCATCACAGAAAAACTCATGCAACAATGAGTAATTCTTTTCAGTGGTGCTTGAATAGTCTGCATAGCCATACACTGAACAAGGGAAAAAACGTAGTATTGAAGAGGTTTTTACTAGGACAGCAATGTCCATCCTGTGGACTGAATTAGGCACTGGTTCTTCTGCATGTGATCTTAGAATTAAAGATTTTATAATTAGGCGTACGCACAAAGGAAATTAATTGTACGCAGGCAACCTGTCTTCTGGCATGTCCTAACTTTGCACGTTTGATTTTATAAACTTAATAATGTGATCTTTTAACAAAGATTTTGTAGGTATATTAATTAACTTTAATGGAAAGTGACTGCCAGTAAAAGCCACTATATATACTCAATGATATGCATAATTTATAAGGTAGTAATAATAAGGTAATAGTAGGGATGAGGTGACAAGGAACTCTGGATTATGTACACACGTATAAAATACAAGATTTTCCTGCCTTTAATACCTTTCTCATTAGCAAGCACCTCCTTAGTATTCCTTCCCCACTGCCTGCAATCAGTACCTTATTGTTCATAATTCCTATTTCCTTGGCTGTTCCTAAATTGTGCTCTCCAAATGGCACAGAGTCATTGTAAACAAAATCCTACATCTTCAGTTCACTAATTTTTGTAAATTGAGCTCAAATAAAGCAATTAGATGGCATACTTTGAAACTACCAGCTTGAAACATTAATATAATTTCTTTTCTAATAAAAAGCTTCCCATGTTTTATCTGGCTGAGGCTTTGAGTTTTATTTTTTTTTTCAGTTTGACTAAATTAGTCACTTACTCCTCCCATCTCTCCTCCCAAAACATTATATCCCCAAACATTACATATCCCAATTTTAATTTACTGCTAACACCCCCCCCCCCCCAAAAAAAAACCAAGACAAGTCCATTGTCTCTCTTATAATGAACTCATATTGGATCTCTGACGTTCCTTGGGCAAGCGTTCTGAAGGCGACATCTTGACCTAGAATATAAAGCCCTGAAATGACTGGTCAAACATTTAGCAGGTAATTCAACTGTTGTTCTGGAGGGTTTGGGGAGGGGGGGGGAGTTCATTTTGCAGCATGCTGCCTTGGTGGCTTGTGAAGAAAAAAGCTGCCAAATTTTGTAATGAATTCCACAGAACATTAAGTCTGATGCTTAGCAGAAGCCATAACTGTTAAGTAAATGATATCCTTTTGATGAATACCCTTATCTGAAAACAACATTGATTCTTCTAACCCTTTAGCAGTGTCCCAAAACAGATGTGCACAACTGCAAATTCTGTTTGCTTTCAGGTTTACGAAGTGTGATGACATTTTTACTATCATGCATGAACCCTTTTACCCAGGAGTAAAATAAAACAAAATAATTCTTCACCATCTGTTTGTTAATTTTGCATTCATTTAACTTTGCATTGTAAACTAATAATCATTTTCTTATAATATAGTTTGTTCCATTGGTAGAAATTACAGCTGTTCAATTAAAAAAAGAATCGTTTACAACACTCTACCGTTTTTCACTAAATGCTTCCATTGCTCTTAATTATAGAGATATTAGTGCCATCAAAAAGGAAAAATACTGCCAGGAAATAGTGTTATGTTTTATATGTCACAGATTCCCTTAGTAAAGGTACATATTTATTTCTGTCCCAGCACCAATTCCCACCTGGTCTCTTTTACATTAATATTCCTTTTCTCCACTGAGAAACTCTGTATGCTTTTTAATGTTGCAATGTATAACAGGCTGCTTACACTCTTGAAAGAATAAAGGACACACAATTAGATAAAGTCTCCATTTCATTTGTAGAGTACAGTCAAATGAACCAGAGTCCTCTTTCTTCATAACTTTTTTTCCCTTAATCTCCAATGGCAGGCCAAAGTTTTTGACAGTTTTATTCTTATCTGGTTACAGTTAAACTAAAACAAGTTAATAATAGCTTTTTCTCAGTATGTTTATAGTAAAATGGGGAAATCCCATTCCTTTAATAAAAGTAAAACCACATTAAACCAACATGAATAATACATCAGAAGCAGCGAAGGGGAAGTAACTTGCCTCAACAAAAGACACAGGCCCAGAGAAAGGCCAGAAGCCAGTCTGAGAGCCTGAGCCTGGGTTCTGCTTTACTCTCTGCACAGCGCGTTTTATGTCACTCCGCACAGACCAGACCAAGTCCACAGTAAGGCTACAATTAAGTCCATAAAAGTAGATTGCCCCCACACTATCTAACACAATGAAATCTCTGTATTACATTGTGGTTCCTAGGCTTAAAATAATCACTAGGTACAAATAATCTCTTTGAGAGAGACAGCCTGCTCAGCTAATTCATGTGAGCAGCCCAGTAACGCTAGACAGACTGTTCAGATGGTTAAAACATGCAAGATTCAATCATTTTCTAAAACTAATTTTGTTTGATAGCATGGAAATCTTAATGCCAGACGAACATCCTAATACCGCAGTGTTATGGTAACAACACTATCACAGTACAAGGACAAATACTTTTTTGCAAGAAACACCCATAAAACAAGAAACAGTTTTACCACAGACTGGATTTATTCCAATTAAAGAAGTTAAATGAAGGATAAAACCCAAACAGGTGCACAAGCCAACAACAGTGCATTCACCTAAAGAAGCAGACTTCCCGAAGCACCGAACACAACAGGCTCACGTAAAACAAAAAGATGCTGCTGTGATGCTTGGCTTCTAGTCCTACCTGCATCTGGAATGTCCTGACCTTTCAGTTTCTCAGATGACTGAACGCTGCTGCCAGGTCCGACCTTTGCCAGGGGATTTATCCATCAAAATACTTTAAATGTGACAGAAAGCAAACATTTCTGAAGGTGCCTAAGGCACGATCTGATGTGATGGAGGCACAACTGTAACAGTCTTCCCAACAAGTCACCATCTATTTCAAGCTACTCGCAAAAAAAAGGCACTGGTGTGACATTTGCAATACCTGAAACTCTTAAACACTCAACATACCGAATCCATCTGTGTTTTGGAAAATGAGTGTTTTCCTCACAAAGCTCAAAGAGTGATGACTACAACCAAACTTTCTGTCTTCTCATATTATTTCTCTAAAAGTCTCCATTCACTTTTAAAGATTCATGATTTGTCAACACATCTCCCTGGAAATACCATACAAATAACACCTAACAGTGCTGTAACAAGTAGCAGTAAATGAAAGGAAAGAAAAAAAATACCAGTTTTTGCTTGGATATTTGACAGCAGTTTATGTAGATTCAGATTCACTATTTACTCTGCAGAATCTGCCAATCTTCCCAATTGTTTGCAAGGCAATTTCATATAGAAACAGAGTAGAAAAAATATTTTCAAACAGAAGAAAACATGATTTTATTAATTAAAGACTGGAACAGAGAAGGCTGTATGTGGAAATACTTGCATCGTTATTAAAAAACTGGCTAGATTGCAGGCTGAATACATATATTTACATTGTATCTGAAGTAATGCCATGTCATAGCAATCTATCCAGGGTGTATCATGTTGTTTTACCAAGGCTAGATGATCTAGGAAGCAATTTTTTTTATTTTTTTATTTTTTTTTAAATAACAGCCACTTTTCTCCCCAATGTACTGAAGAGAAACATGACTTCTTTAAAGGAAATACGTTAAAAATCAATACAGAAAAGACATCTTGGAAGAAAAGCTTATAGCAAGTGGTGACTTGAGAATGGGCCACTTCATCAGTTCTTCTGATTATTATTATTAAATAGGATTTATTATTATTAATACTAATCATGACTATGATTCATGGTACACCTACAAGTTAATTTTGGCAGCTGACCTTTCATTGGCTGCCTACTTTTTATTTCCAGATAAGATTTGCAGAATGGAGAGGACAATTATATAAATGGAAATAAACAATATTAATTCTTTCAGTTACAGAGACCACTAGCAATAGTAGCTAAGATAATTAGAAAAAATAGCTTTAATGCAAGTAATGGCTGTATTCATCACAGAGTGGCACGCATTGCAAACGAAGGGCAGTTGGGCCATATTTATGAAGGTCATGGTTCATAACATGTGTTTTCTCTCGCATGGTTTGTTCCATGTTATAAAAAACATTCAAGAACACCTGCATTAATGGGGCTACTTCATACTGACGCTGGTAACATTTATGCTCAGTCTGCAGCTCTGGGACAGACCGTATGCTAATGGAAGTCAATATCAAAATCTTCAGGGAGTTCAAAATTATATTTTGCTAATGGTCTGCTAAGTACCAACCTCAAAGTAGTTTTTAAGCAGCTGCTTAAAAGCAAACTGAAGCCAACAAACTCCAAGAGGCGTACTCCTGAGTTTTAAGTTAAAATATGTTTGTGTGTTTTGGAGGGGAGGGGTGGGGGGGGAATTGGAGAAAATCCTGAATGAAAACCCGTAATATAATTCAAAGAAACCTGTAATTAGCAGGACAAATTATTACTCAGGTTTTTGACTGGAATAACCATCACAAATACTTTGGTACTCAAAGTTCAATGAAGAGCCTCAACTTTAGAGCTCTCATGGCAAAAAGCCATGTCCATGAAACATCAAAAAGATAACTGAATAAAACATTATCAGAAAGGAAAACAGCTAGGAAACCAAGACTAGTCAATTGTCTAACACCATCCAAACAATGCTACAGCCCAGCAAACGTACCTATAACTTCTCCCATGGGATATTCTTCCTTTTATTCACGTACTACCTATTAAAGAACACGCTTCTGAAGGCAGGAATGATGCCTTTTTATTTCCTGTAATGCTCACAGCATACCAAGGACTTTTTCTTGACCAGAGCTAACTAATATTAACTATAAAGGATCAGCTACTCTTTTTCTGTAACAGTAACCATCACACAAATGCAGAATGAGGCCTTTAGTTACTAACAACAACAAAATCAGTTTACATGAGCTACAGAAAAGGCTGAATATTTTAACATGAAGCAAGGAGTGCGGTGACAGTAGGGTAGAAAAATGGGGGCTCCATTCAGAAACCTGCAAGTAGTATGAAATAGGGATATTGCTACGCTTCCTTTTATTGGTTTCTATTGGCTTTCTGTTGGCATGCTTGTTAAAAGATGTGTCAAGTTTTCCTGACTTTTCCATATAGATCTCCAATCCTCTTACATTGCTGAAAATATTAATGGAATAATAATTTAAATAAATGTTTAAATATTTTCAAAACTTCTTAAGCAAATACTCTGTCATTTTCTTGTTCAACATGTAAAATTTGGGGGCATTATTTTGTCCTTTTATTTCTCCTGTAGTGCTTCAGGGACTATACTACTGCTGCTGAGCACAGAAAAAGACAGGAAGAAAGGGAGAGCAGGTATTTAGCTGTCTGCTCATGTTCTACAACAAGGCACCGAAATGGACTAGTCCCTCCTGCAAGCTGACACCAGAAGAGCACTACCTGAGGAAGGAGGTACAACCTCGACTTAAGAGAGGGCATGATTTTCCTCTAGTGGAATATCTTCACATCTCAGAGATCAGGCTCTCTTTAACTAAGGGTGAGCATGAGATACTTAAGCTACGAAATAATATGATGAAGAAAGATAACATTTTGAAATCGCATGCCTACCAGCTGAGCACCACCTTAACTTGAACTAGTATCGCACTGCCTTAATGCTTAAGAGAAATATTTAAGACCCCAGGAAAAAAAAAAATGAATATAAACATTTTCCTTGGTGATGCTATGAAAAAAAGTGTTTTCTACTCGAGTAATACAAAAAGGAAGAACAGGTCTCTGTGAAACACACTTCACCAGTTTGGAGCACATGCTGAACAATTTTACTTCACAGCTTTTGCTAAATTATTTCAGGGAGCGCTACTGAATAAAGGAAACCTGCACTGGAAACTCCGTCAGGAGCACAGGCCCTTTCATGTTTCTCAGCTAGGCCTTCCAGCTTTCATTTCCATGCTCTTGCTGCTTCTCTCTCGGCCTCTCTTGGTGCCCCCAGTGCATTTTGCCTGCTTCCTACACTTCTCTGCACAGACAACTGCCCCTCACATCTGTTCTCCACCTATGCTCCATTCATCACCAAAAACTGCTTAGAAATTTCTTTATAAGAATAATTTCTCTCAACTGATTCTAGTGCCACATACTCAAAATCTAGAGTTCAAGGAAGGATCCTTTTTCAAAGCACTCATATTGGGGAAAAAAACATCCCCTCTCCTGTCGTTTCCCCCCACCCACCCCCCACCCCCCCAAAAAAAACAACAGAGGGTGAAAACTTCAGGCTGACTCTGCTTTCCTACTTCAACGCCAGGAGTGCACTCACATGGGTTATTTCCTACAGAACAGCCTCCTGGCACCACAGCAGGAAACCAGGAACGATGCTTCAGCAGGAGAAGAAAAGGAATAGGCGATGGTGCAAAATAAAACACTTTCCTTTTGATGAAGACATAAGAATAGCCTTAAGAATGGGAGGTTTATGCTCCACAAGCAACTCTACCGTTTACCCTCCCCATCTGCTCCTACTTTCCAGAAATACATTTATTATAGGAAGAATCATGTATGCAAATCAGTCATCTTCCATTCTCTCAAAAATGGCATGGAGCTCCTGCTTGAATCCACAGAACTGCGGGGCTAACTGGGCAATGAAGTCACCAAAGCACTGAAAAAAACTGACATTTTACTAAAAGGCCCCTCTTATTCAGAATAAAGTGTATTATATAAACCTAAAATACACATTTTAGAACACAAAGGCTAACCACCGTTTCTTTGCAATAGTTGGCAGGAGCTAAGCTCTAGCACATATTGCTTAGAGACAGAAAGAAGGAATGAAATACACTTCCACTACAATCAGTAAGTTATAATGTGCACTGATAAAAGTACTTGCTGCATAGTCACATCTACAATAATTTTTTTCATACATTTGGAAACAAAAATGTAGGGATAAAAATACAGCTGTTACTTCACATAAAGCTCACAAAGCAAATCAAGAGAAAAATCTCAAAACAAGAAAAAAAAAACAGAGTTAAAAGAAGTCTATCCTTACTCCTGCCTCATCTGAGAGGCCAAACACTGCTCCAAACTTTGGTTCATAGATTAATACCTTCCTTCACCTTGTATATAGAATCAACATGCCCAAGATTATATAAAAATTATCTACAGCTAAGTTAGTCTCATTATTGCATGCTCCTTTTTCCCATCAAAAGGTCAGAATTACTGTGACAACGGGCTACGAAACAAGCACCTGCTATAAAGTCTGAAAAATCACATTAAAGTATTTGTACTTGTTACTGCATTAATACCCATAAAACCCTCTATATCGAATCTTTTGTCAACATATTGTATGTTATTCTACTAAACACTAGTATTTAAACACTGTTTAACATGTTGCAAGAAAAGAGCATTTTCTGTTTCTTGAGATCCTAATTAAAGAGAAAAAATGTGTTAAATTGAAGATGGGCCATAAAGCCTCTAAACAAACATTTCTTTACATTATAGTAGACCTTTCCATCCAGAAAATGCTCAAGGACCATTACATGCTGAAGCATGTACTAGCTTTACTGAAACAAAAATATGGCAAATTAATGGGAAACTAAGCAAAAAATTACATATTTCTTTAAAGTTAAAGTTTGGATAGACACAAAGTTTGTCAGATATAACCTGGTAAGTATCAGGCTATCTTAGAAGCAAGCTTTTAATTACACATTTAATGTTTAACACCTTAACTTTTTATTCCCCTATTTTTTCTTACTGTTTCCCATTTGAAAACTTACTTAGTGAGAATAGCATATTTCACTTCAGATAGTACAAAGGGGAAATATTAATCCATCTAAAAACTGGTGGGGAAGGAAAAAGGGAAAGGAGAAAGAACAACCCGGCTACTTGTTCAGCAAACCTCAATTGGACTATCACACTATACACTTACTTACAAACTCTCTCTCTTTCAGTAACATACAGAGACTACATGGTACTTTAATAACAAAGCATTCATGAATGAACAACCTCTGCATCAAAAGCCCTAGGAAAATCAGATAAATGAAGCTTTCTTCCTCAATAAGTGGAAAATTCAAAATAAAAATCTATGTCAGATACTTTCGCTCATCAAAAGTGACTAGACTTTGTACTAGCCACATCTATTCCACAGGCTGCTGATTCTTAATTTGTCACCATACTGTTTGAACAGACCACCTCAGTTCAGGGCAATCCTTTCAAACTTTTTAAATATCCATGTCCAAGTGCGTAGTCTACTTACATCCTAAGGTGTCAATATTTTAACATGCCAAAATAACAATGAAAATAAATTGGAAGCAAAGAAGCATAGAGTTTTCGTTTGTTGTTTGCTTAATATATTAACTGTTAGTGGATTTTCTTAATTACTACTCGGGAGACAGACAACTGTATTTTATTTTGTACTAGAAAATGTGGGCTATGAGACAATTGAGTAAACTGAAAACTGTTTTCTTAAAGCTAAGTCCTAAACTTTGTCATTTTAAAAGTACTGTGTTGTGAAAATCCTCTACTTACAAGAACTATACTTCAGGTTTTTCAATCTGTCTTTCACTGCAGAAGAAAAAAATAAATCTGCAAATTCCCACTGGATAACTTGAAAACAGTAATAAATAATATGTAAAAGTGTAAAAACAAATATTAAGCAAAAAGCTAATTTTCTTTTTGAATAAAGTATTTCAAATTACGCTTTTTTGTTTTCCTCCTACAGCCACATTATAGGTGAGAAGAAAACAGGAAAGGGTGATATTTTCAATAATCCTAGTAATTTCTAATGTCAACCCTTTTTCTTCTTCGCATCTGCTTGTTCTCACTTCTTCCTCCCTATACCTCATTTCTCTGTTTTGATGTAGGATTTTCAAAGAAGCTGCTATGGGGCAATGACTTCGAATGAACTAATTCATGGAAGATAATTTACAGTATTAAAATGGTATCAAGGCTGTACCCTTAGTCACTACAACTTTCTTTGAAGCACAGCAAGACCTTACTTGTCATCCTGATCAGCAGGGAAACTTCTACAAATCTCTAGAGGAACTCCTAAGTAACAAGAGGGAAAACTGACACTATTCATGTAAAACTAAAATACAGGATGGAACCCATGGCTGAACTGTTACAGTATTTCTAAGAATGTATCTCCTTATGAGATACACATCACTGTATTTCTCTAGACTTTCTCTCGCACTTGCAATGAAGAGCTACAGCTCTACAATAGACAGCAACACCTAAAAAAAAGATGTTATTTTGACAGAATACTTCCTGCATCAAAATATGAGACAAAACTAACTACAGAAAAAACCTGCTACATAAGGTAAAATGAGAAGCTATTGCAACAGACCAGCAAGGTAGTCACTCACAAACTTCAGCGAAGGGAGATGCAGAGCAGCTGAGTGCCTTGTGCATGCAAAAGTACTGTAAATAACTCAGAGCTTGGAAGAAGAATTTTTGAATACCAGAGCTGCTCAGACGATATAAAGTTATAAAGCACCTCCTTAAAAAATGGATAAACACTGAGGACTCTGCTCAGACAAGGTATAAATTATTACAGGTTACCTTTTTTATGCATTTTCCCCAGCTTTAAGAATTACTAGCTCTTTCAATAATGAAACAGGAAGAAGGGAGCTTTTAGACCATCAAGGATGCAAATGTTGTACTCTACTCTGAAGAAGGAATTCACCATGTGCTTTGTTCAGCTAGGTGGAGATCATATATGAAGCCCAACACTGTCTCTATCCTCAGGATTTGGTAATCTAAGGCATTTTCCCCATACAGTTTTGGTACTGATAAAAATAAAGTTAGCTGAAAAATTAGTATGGTTAAATAGGTGTAACCCTCCAGAGCAGACAAAGTTAATAGTATGGTAAGATGTTCACACTTCTCTTTGCATACAAGGACCAACAGAAGTAGGTACGGATTTAGCCAAGCAGCTTTTCAACTCACTTAAAGCAGCATAAGTAAATAATCAATCAATTCAATCAAGCGCAAGTAAAGAAACAATCAATAAAAACACAGACAAGTCTCAACAAGATAAGGAATATACTAAGGCTAAGAGATGAGGGTATATTCAAAATGCGGACAAACACTTAAAAACAATGCATGCGTTTCAAAACATTTTCAAATTTTCCATTTATTTCTTCCTCTTTAGAGTTTAGCTTGATAAGCATCATACTACAATCGAGCCTTCAGCAAACATTTGAAAAGAGTAGATGGAAAGGGCTTTAACAAACTATTAGGTGAGGTGTTTAATGCATAAACCTTGCTGGGTTGCCCCAAGTTAGAAGCACCCACAAGCAGGCAGCACCATCTCCTGCCTCTGGTGACAGAATTCAGGGGAAGTTGCTGGGAAAAAAAAAAAAAAAAGAATTCAGAGATTGCATTACAATGAAAAAAGGGGGTTACAGAAGTACAGCAACAGCAAGGCAACAAGGCAAGATACTATTTGATTAGCTTGCCTCTATGCAAAGCAGCAGCTCCTACAGTTCTCAGTAATGATAACATACAGCCTGCAGAAACTCAGCAGGAGCTGAAAACAGGTGCCTATGACACAGAGGAGATACTGCCCCGATTAACCAAAAAGAACGGACGGAAGGGAGAAGCTGACAGCAATTTTTCAGCTCTCTTTGACTGCAAAAGTCTTGGTCCTGAAAACACATTTGACTACTACTGGAAAAATGAAAGCTTTAAAATAGATGAATATGCAAAGAGTTATATACACATATATCTTAAGCAAACAGAAATCGACAATGTATAAAATGGAAACAGAAGAATACATTATTTTGGAATGACCATTTTAGACACTTCATTAGTATCGTATTTTCCCTATTCAATCGTTAAGTAAATGGCAACCTCTGTCTTGGTTTCCACCAACACTGTTTTCTCTGACTTTACTGTCCTTGATAAATTCTCCCAGACTTGTAAACTGCTTTCTAGGTCTTATCAGAAGAGAAAGCTGTCTGGGAAAGTTACCACTACAGTCCTTCCTTGCGCACAGTGTGTTCAAAAGTGGTTCAAACACATTATCTACTGAATCCTCCTTAAAGTCAATTCTTCAGTTAAGCTACTTGAGCACAAAAAAAAAAAAAAAAAAAAAAGAAAAAGAAAAGAAAAGAAAAGGCTTTCTTTATTCCAGTTTACACAACTTCCTAAATTACCACAAATCATATTCTTCTTCTTAGGAAGCTACATATCCCTTATTTGCTATTGTGTCTGCCCAACCCACTGGGGTTCCTCAAGGCACTTTTCTGCAAATTGATTGTACATTGCTGTACTTTTAAGCACAAGCTCCTCTAGATAGGAACAGAGTACTTTCAGCAATTACAGGATTATACTAAAAGAGATTTGGGAGCTTGTATTGCATAGAAAAGATATGGGTGGACGATGTAAGGCAGACTAGTTTACTATTTCCTTAGGAGACTAAAGAGAAACAGCCACCTATTCAATACATGTAAAATAAACAAGGAAATTATAAAGTAGTATTTAAAAATACCTGAAAACGTTTCAAAAAAACCACTCTTGTTAAAAGCTGAGCAGATGCAAGCCCTAGAGGCCTCCATTTTAGATGATAATGCCAGTAAGATCATCCTGTATCAAGCTTCCAAATATCAAAAAACAGCATAATCAAGAAAGCACAAGGCTGAAGCCAGAAATACAAGAAAAAGCAGAACTCTCTGCCTGTTCATGTCTATCATTTTTGCAGCAAAAACTTTGTGACTTCTGTTCAATCATTTTCCTTGTTTGTTTTGGTAAGCCTCCATTTAATACCCTGTTTGCACCTTTCCACAAATATCTGTAGAAACACCTTGCTGATTAAAGTCTATCTTCATAAAGCTGACAATATGACAGCTTTTTTGCTATGCTAATTTTTATGTACTGGGCAGAGCACTTAGAAATTATAAGCAATTTAGACAAGTTTTGCATCAAGAAAAAAAATCACTGTAACCTTTCTTTCCCTCTCTCATACTCCAAGGAGTTTTTTCTTTCAAAATTTGAAATAAAATGATGATTCCAAAATCCTGTGAAAGCCTATTAAAATACTGAGGGAAGCAAAATTGCAATGTCCAGGTGTTCAGACTCCTTAGCTTATATACCTTAAGCTCCAGTGATAAAAGTCTGAATTTTCAAGCGTCTTCCTCAAAACATTTGTGATATAGTATTTAGTATGCCCGTCACCTGGACCATCAATTTTTCCTTATGATTTTTTTAATTTAGAGAGTGGTTCTGAGAAAATCAATGATCCTTTCAATTGCTCAGATGAACAAGGTAAGTAAGATGAGCACTAAGATGAAACGAGCCACCACCTGTATTGCCCTTGAGGGCTAAAGCACATCTAGTATCATAAACTTAACAGTATTTTCTAGCTTTTATTTATCAGTCGTTCTAAAGTAACATGATGCACAAGATTTCAAAGACCTCATGTATATATACATTTATATGCATATATTAATATTAAACACAGGCAAAACCGAGACTTTGAAAGGAAGTCAAAGAATCCACTTATGTCTAGACACACAAATACATGTTATAGATTGGTCAGATGTCTGATGAAATAAATTGCCAGGCCTTCAAAATGAGTGAATCAAAAGAATACAAGAAGAAAACCACCTTAAGCAGACTAACTTGTGAAGCATGTTACAGACACTGAAAACTCCACACTACTGTACTGCAAACTCTCAGGAAGCAAGGGCTGAGCAGAAAACAAAAATGAATTACATACATGCTTTGGAATAGGTCAATGAAATATGTCCACACAAGCTTTATTAATGCAATCACAAATTCAGTGAAGCCAAATAGATATCTCAGCTGGTAAACAGAGTAATAAGAAACACTGTCAAATCCAGTTAAAACAGATTTGCAAACAATAGACTTCCCAACTAATGAGAAACATGAACGTAACTAAAAAATTAAAGAGACCCTCAAGATAAGAAAAGATCCAAAATATTCTCCACAAAGAAAAAAAAGAAACCAAAGGACTTCACTACCAAGAAAAAGTCTGTTGCACTTCAACAATTCATCTGTACATGAATATTATAAGAGAAAAATATGTCCCCAGCTAAGGAAAAATGTCATTGCTGTAGACCACATCATAAACTCAAGTAATGCCAGAGGGACTTCCAAGAAGGCTTCCCCTCCCCCGCCAAAAGCAGCAAATTTGGTGGCAAGTAGAAGAAATAAAATACAGCCTGTTTTTATTTAAATTATTTTTCTGTTAGCCCTTAAGCACATATTTGCATTCAAATAGAAACTTGATTCTTTTAAAATGCAATAGCATCACACTAGAAAGACGACTCAAATTTTAGCAAAACACCAGCAGCTGTAAACGCAAAAAAAGAAAAATAACTGCAATACCTTTCAGTTAAAAATGAAAATGCCTTGCATGAATTTTTCCATTTAATGCTGCCTTTCCACTACACGAACTGGCATAATCAGCAGCTTATACTTTTTTTTTTTTTTTTTTTTGCGTCTTCTTCAACACAGTGGCAAGTTGAACAGCTTTTGGAAGAGTGAGAAATGATTACAGAGCTCTATAGTCTGGACAACCAGCAGACACAAGATTTCTTCAGCTCAAAAGCAGTTACATAAAGTTACACTAGAGCAGCCCCCATGTTGTTGCTCCACGGTCAGGAACAGAGAACTACAGATGAGTTTGCTCTCTTTTTTTTTTTTGAAAAACAAAAGCAAAAGCTTCCCTGGATGTCCCCCCTGTGACTGTGGGCAACATGTCATCTAGCTGCTCCTCTAGAAACAGAGGAGCACAGTGAGCTCTCACTCTGCTCTCCTGGGGATCTCACAACAAGAAAGGGAGAACAGAATAACCAAAACAACTTCTTTCATTGTTGGCTAACTGTTGTATTACAGGGAAGAAAACTTCTCAATAGTTTCAGCAAAGACTGAATATGAAATATGCAAAATGGAATTTTGCATCTCTCTGCATTACACTGAAAACATGTCACAGCATACTAAAATATTATTTCCAGAATTTGAAAAGGCAAGTAGAGAAACTACAAAGTGGCACATGAAAAGACAAGACCAGAATTGAACCATCACGCTAGAGAGAGAGAGAGAGACATGGAATTCCTCAAAAATTCTTGTTTAAATAATTGCATTACGAACATCTACACAAAAAGTAGACATGAAGTTAAGGCACCATCAATACAGAGCAGTAGCAGGGTACCAAACAGACAGAAACAGAACTGAAATGGTGGAAACGGGATGAAATTCAGTAGAACAAAATACAAACTTGAACCAATGTTTCTGTTTTAAACTAGAATATTAAAATGAAAATGACTACAGATGGGAATGAACTGCATTTATTCACTAATCACAAAGTGACTACAAACCACCACCATAATCAGCCAAAACAAACTAATAAAAAAAGTCTGTAAAACTTCCAATAATGAGATTTAAAAAAAAGTAGCCAATTTTAAAAGTTCTTTCAAAAGATTTTGTTTTTTTTTTTTTTTTAGTGTACACACACACACAGATTTTTTTTAACATCTTCTAGATCACTGAACTTAATTCTGTCAAGTTCAGTCATTCTGAATAGTATATTGCTTTGAAAGTAGATGCACGGAAATCAAATTATTCAAAGTAAAGCACTTATTCAAGTATATGTACAAGCAGAAGGCGCAAGGAAAGCTGTACTGTACAGCTGTATTGGAAGGTTAATTTCAGCAGATTTTTACTGCACACTATGGAGGACACTTGCTGATATCTTCTACATCATTTTGTTATCTTAATATAATGCATAAAAACCTTTAAGAATCAATTAAAAATAAGCCTAAGCATGCTCACTGGAAAAAAACAGCAAAAATTATACAGATCTTTTGATAGTAAAACTGATTAATACAGAACTAAAATTACTAAAATAATCTACTTGATGTGATAAGCAAGACCAAAAATATAGCAAAATATACATGAAATACATCTCTTCATCATTCCAAAATGCTGCTCACAAAATGACACCAGAAGAAATGCACTCTTAAGGTATCCACTTTTTCAAATAGTTTATCATTTCAAAATGAAATTGAAAGACCAAACACATGCATGTTTATTTCTATCACTATTTAAAATAACAATCTAGGCTTTGCAGTGACCATCAGTTTTCCTATACCAAATTGCTGTTAAAACTAAAATGAAAATAATTAAAGATTTTATGACTACATTTGAATCATACTTTTTGTTTCACCAGTTTATATTGTGAAATTATATTTCCTCTGTTCAGCAGCGCACTTGCTAATTTGAACTCAGCTTGTCTTTTGCCTGTGTTTTCCTTTGGTCAGCCAGGTACTTTCTACATTCTAGTTACCTCAAAATTGCCCCTAAAGTCTACAGTAATAATATATTCCATACAACTCCACAAGCCTCTTTAATACATTGAAACAGTCGATTTAATCATGAAGACCTGTCCAATGCAAGCTTATTGTGAATGTGAGCTCAGTGAACTGTATGAGGATAGTTCTGGTCTCACCTCATATTGCACTGATTTACTGTCTTTTCTCCCCCCTTCTTCCCCTCCCCCTGCCCAATTTTCTTACTCGCTTGAATGTTCATGTCATTTTACTCACTTCTGTGCTCCCTGAGACAACAGCTTTGTCCACGTTCACTGATAGCTGCTCTTCAGTCTGGCAGACTCCCAAAGACCACTCCGCACAGCGGTGATGAGCCCAACAATGACCTAATGCATTACGAGAGAGAAAGAGCTTCAATCTTACAACTTTGTCAAGTGCTACCTGTAAGTATGGAACTTGGTTTTAATAGTAAACACTTCCCAGATAAAATAAATAGCCTTGCTTTCTCTCATTTTTGTTGTTGCAACAATATTTAATGCCCTTAGAATCATACACTAAATATCCTGCAGCCTTTCTGATACATGAAGCATCTTCTTTTTCTGTTCAGTATACTCTGTGCATCTTTCCATTTCCAATTTTCAGGTGCTTGATCATACAAACATAACAACATTTGTGTGCGGGGCACATACATGTGCAGAGTTAACTGAGCTTGTATTTCACCACAGATAACATTTGTCTTTATACGTACTCTTAACTTATGTTTCTCAAGGACAGGACCCAGATCTGGATATTTAGAACATGCCCAAAGGATGCTTTACAGTTCTACATTAAATTTTTAAAATGACATAATAGCACCACAACATAAATGACTAAGAAAACTGTACCAATACAACAAACATATTACAAGAAATAATTGCAAATGCTTTACTGATAACTGCAGATCTGCCTAACAAAAAACAGAGACCATGCAGAATTCAGCAGGTATCTGTTAAAAGACAACTTTCTAATGCAGTCCTGGGAAAAACAATGTAAATGTAAATGATGAATATTTTTCTCATCTGAAGGAATCCTGTGACAGCTTTTTATTAGATTCAAGATGATGCTTTTTACTAGCTGCTGGAATTAGGTACTGTAGTCAGTCAAATTATTCAGTAACAAAACTCAAAAAGCTCTTTAAAGAAAGAGTCATCTACAAAAAATAGTGATGACTTGAAATAATTAGCCCCACCCCCACACTACAGTGTAACTACTTAAAATAATCTATTAAAAAAAACAAAAAACTTTGTAATTAGGTTTTGAATTAGGTTTTAGGCTGACCTCCACAATCATGAAAGAGTAACATCTATATTCCAGCAAAGGTTTAATCTCAAATAAATTTCTATTTCTGAGGCAAACTATGTGAGTGGACTACTGGCATCAAAGCACTTAAACATAAGTGCTTCCTGAAAAAGTAATTCAGAACTAGACATGAAGAAAAGCTCCTGATTAAAATGAAACAGTAGAAGGCAAACTAGACAATTTTCTGACTGATAATCCACAGACAATGGAAACATGAGTATATTACACACCTACCATTCTGTCAATACCTGATCTTGTAAATCTTCCCTTGCATTATTTTAGATAAAACTGCATTAGCAGCATGAGATTAGGTAAGGGTATAGGATTAGGCCTTCAAGAATTACACTAAGCTATATCTCATTTCTTTTTTCCTTTTTCTCCCCAAAATACAGTCATGATACTGAGCTGAAGATACTACATTCTGAACAAGTTTCGTAGTAGATTACAAATATTTCCCTATATAAAGCTGAAGCATCTGTCACAAAGATCCTGTCCTGTACTTGAAAAGGAAACTATCCAGAAACACCATATAACATTGGCAAAAGCTAAGAACGCACAATCAAACACTTGATGAACACCAGAGCACAGAAAACCAAGAGCTGAAAACCTTTATTCATTGTCACCGCAGCTACTGTACTACCTAGCAATTGCTAAGGATAAGAGGGGTTAGTAATGTCATCTTACCTGTTGGCTCAAATAAGGCTTGAACATCAATGTCATCCGGTAAGCCAACTAAACTGAGTTCATCCCAGAATTTGACAACCTGATCGTCAGAAGCAGTTTGGGTGCTTACACTTGTACATGATGCTATACTCAATCGCGATCTGTATCAGGGTGCAAAAAAACAGACTTAGAAGTGTTTACATTCATTTCTGAACTAGTGAGATACTTTCAAATGATTCAAAACACAGGGAAAATGAATATTAATTTTTTCAAGCACGATAAAAAAGTTCATCAACATGAACAAAACCTCCTCTTCCTCATACTTGAACCCAACATTTTTTCCAATGACAAAGTTTTCAGTTAAAGCTGCTATTCAATAGGGGGGAAAAAAGTGCTTGCTAAAATGCCTCCTCCCCTGGCCTGTTCTTTTCCATTTGTTCAGGACACGCATGCTTCTTTTTTTTCATTTTTGTTTAATATTAAAACTTTTGTTCAATATTAAAACTTGCCCACCCCTAGGAATGGAAAACTAAATAACAGCAAGCAGTCTGTATTACTCTGGGGAAGAAGAGATGTGGAAGGAAGAGGGTGGTGTCAATGGAGGGCATCAGCTGCTGCTTTTACATAGCTCTCTCTTTGCAACCTTAAGAGCTGGTCCACAGTAAGCCCTGACCATATCCTCAAAGGAGATCGGCCAGGCCAGCCAGAAGTCAGATGCCTGGCTAAAACACAACTAACGACTATGGGGGTGGGGGTAAAAAAAAAAGACGACCAGCAGTGGAAAAGCTGCTTGGAAAGAGATATCTTTGTCCCATGTAAACAATGTAATCAAAAAAACATGGTGGAGGGATTATAAAATTGAGTGATATAAAAACCACTCTATTATGCTGACATGAGAGGATCTAGTTTATAACCTTATTAAAAAAAAAAAAAAAACACAGTCAAGCAAGACACAATAATCATTTGTTCCCCAAATTCTAATCTCACCAGAAAGCAATTAATAAAAATTAGATTAGCCCATTCACAAATGAAAGTAACAATTCCTCCTCCTTTATCTCCTGCAAGCAAAAACCCTTCTTGAACAGCTAGGGATTTCCATTAGGTTTCCCAGTATGAAATCTGGTCTGACTTGATGCCCCAGGGGTTGGTAGAAAAGAAGGTGCTGCAGTTTCTATTATGGTACTTTGAACTTTCTTCTTCTCCCCCATTAATAACCCAAACTCGTACACGTGCTGTTACATCTGAGTTTCTAGAGTTGAGACAGCATGAAACTACCTCTTATTCCTGACCGCTTTGCTACTGCTTATAACCTCTAATAAAAGGACATTGAAACTGATATTGCCAGGTGATGATAAACATTGCCCTGCTGCCAGTATGTAAAGCCAAGAGCTACAGTAAACAACGGCATTTTAACCTGCAATAACTTTGTCTTCCCAAATACAACGTGCGCTTTACTGTGAAGATTACACTGAGAAGGATGCGAAAAAAATAAAAGCTTAGCTCATGAAAAAACATCCCTCTTGCACACTAATGAAAGCTTAACATTTTTCAATTATTAAATATCCTAACGACTCATGTCATGACAGAGATTGCACATCAGCCCCCCCCCAAGATGTGACACACAAGCTTCCCCTTCCGAAAGCATTTCATTAAGGTGTTCCAGTCAATAAAGCCGGCTCCTGAGCTCCCCTAACACTCACTGAAGCCAGTTCTGACATTTAACTCCGCTACCTCAAAACACAGGAGCTTCAGGGACGAAGAAAAAGACAGAACCAAATCCCAAACGGCATGGCATTTTTTTAATCTGAAAGCTTTCTCGCTAGATCAAATCGATCCATTTAAAGACCATCCGAATTCACTCTGCAATTTGGTCTCGGCCAGATACACCTTCCGCCCCATCCCGATCTCTCTGGTTTTAGCCTCTGCGACAGGAGCGCTCCCCAGGCGCACAACAGAGAGCAGCTCTGAGGGGAGCGCGCCAGCTTCACCGCTTTCGAGAGGAAAAAACAAGCACTCCTCCAGTGGCAGCACACGACGCGCGTTTTCACAGTACTGACGCGTCTCGCCAAACCCCAGCAAGCGTCAAGACACACTAAAGGGCTTCTCCGCCAAAAAGCGGGTCCCCGCACGGCGGATACGCCCGAAACGCCCAGGCTGGCGCCCCTCCAGCCCTGCCCCCCCCGCCGCCGTCGCTCCCCCTGGCCGGGCCCCGCGGCCGCAGCCAATGGGCGCGCTCCAGCGCGGCGGGGCGGCCGCGCCTGGCCGCCGGCCCGCCCCGCGCTCCCTCGTGACGTCACCGCCCGCCGGGGCCGGGCGCCGGCCGCAGCGAAGCGCTCTCCGCCCCTTGCCTTCCCGCGGGCTGCGGAAGCCTCCCCGCCTCGGCCAGCGCCGCGCCGCCGCCTGCGCGCACCGCGCCGCGGAAGCGGGCCCGGCGCTAACCACGGGAACGGCAGCAGCCGGCACTCTCAAAACCGAGATACATACAAAAAAAATCGAAGGGGTTATGCAGACAGATTAAAAAACACGCTTTTCCGTTAAGTTGCACCTTAAGTGCCATCGCGGTGCACACCGTATACTTCATCCTGCTTTACCACGGAGCTCTGTGCGTTCCTGCAGTTTTTCGGGATTACTGAAAGGGGGTACTGACCAGGAGCCTGCTATCTCAATGACTGAAAGTGCCAGCAGACCTCCTTCATGAGGAGCCCTGCTGCAGACGGGCAGTAAAAATGCACCGCTTTGGGGGACAAGGGGCAAAAGGCTCAGGACATGGGCAGCGGCTTCCAGTTACTCCAGTATCGAGCCTCAGAATTCAGTTATCTTTATTCTTTTGCCTACTGCCTTCAATTTATTTTAAACTCACAAACAGATCTGTGCTTTACAACAAATATGTTTCCTTTCTTTGTCCTTCTAAAGAGTAAAGAGTCTCGCTTGAGGGGAGAAACCAATCCTGGAGAGTGGAAGACAGCTTCTATATTGTTGCATTTTAAAAAAGTATTGATACTAATGAACAACATGAAACATTCAGAATTGCAAGTTACGTGCCTGCTGCTGTATGGCATTTGCAAACATGCTTCCTGAGCTTCATAAAACACACAGAGCTTCATAAAACACACAAAGTTTTATTTATTGCAAAGTTGACTTACTTCTTGTGTCCCCGTTGTTTGCGTGGCACTGAGTTTTGCCTTGGAGTCCTCTCGCAAGCTCCATCGGCGCTGTCGCTGCCTTCGCTCTTGGTTAAAGGCTGGTTTTTCCATGGGATAACATACCCAGGAGTGGGACTGAACTGTTTTAAGTCTCCTTGCCCTAACGAGCTCCGTTCACCACAGTAACAAAAGGCGCAGAGTTGTTCGCTGTGAAAGGGGAGATAATTACTTCATTTTTTGGAGAAACGGCAGAGGATAGCCTATCAAAGACCAACTTTCATGGCAATTTAACGCTTTATAACAATAAAAACTCCCAAATACTATAAATATCAGAATTCAATACACTCCTTCCAGCTAAAGTAAAGTTATGTAACAGAACTTTTTGTTTCACAAAAGTGCTTGACTGTATTCACACAAAACAGGGCATATGACACACACACATTCAAACATCCTTTTTTAACATTTAAAAAACAATACAATACCTAAAACTTATACAAAAAGACATTTTTATTTACAGAACTGGGATGGTTCAGACATCCCTGCACCATTTGCAATTATGTTTTAGCATTCGTAACAACATAACAACAGCTCTGAAATGACAGCTCTGACAGCACTCCTTGTGTCGCATCATATGGAAGCTACTGAAAAATATTTCTGTAATAAACATATCTACAAAGTTAAAACGTGGACTTTTGCAACTAATGCAATTCCCATTAAAATAATTTAAAGGGAAAGCCATTTAACGCATTTTTATGCTTAAATGAGCAATTTTGTTTTCTTCCTGTGTATGCCCCTAAGACTGCCAAAAGATGCCTCAGGGAATCCGGCACTTGGGTAGAGGCCGGGTTTTGAGTGGGTCCTATTTAAACAGATTGAAGTGCATCTCCGAAGTGGCATATGTGGGTTTAGGGCACTCTGTGTTGGGCAGGGGAGGGAGGAAGAAAGCTTAAGCCTAAATTCACATATAATATTCATTATATCTTGGAAAAAAATATATGGAGTATTTGTGCTTTTCAGACAGGTGAAGTAAAAGGAGTAACAGAAGAAGAAAGTAAAAAAGGGAAGTTCTAGCTCTCAACAGAAGACAGTGAGAATCCAGTATCACCCCTTTGACTTGATCTAACCTCCCTGCACTCGCACTGTGCGGGCAGGGCCGGCACTTTCCCTACGGCAGACGCACTCTGGGGATGTGCAGATAGGTGGGCAGGTAAACTGGGGTCCCTCCACAGCGCTCAAACTAACACCCTCCCACCCTACTGTCAAGAAACATTCCTCTTTGCATTCGTGGCCTGGGCCATACGGCCCTAACCGATCCTGCACAATAAATGATATTTTGTATGTCAGTGACTATACCAAGGGAGACTACCGATGAGACCTGACCTGACCTCATAGGCAGCGTTGGTGTGACAGGGCCAGCAAAGTTATTCACACTAGTGGAGACCCAGAGACTTGGGAGGAGACTTAAGAGATTTAAACGGGCAGCATGATGGTATCTAAATTTCAGTAGATACAAACACATGATTATCCACAGTGGAATAAATAATTACTCATATACCCTGTTAGGACAGACTGACAAACCTCAATGAAAGACCTGAAGATAATTATGACTAAGAAAACAAATCTCTTTCCTTAAAGCATAGAAATAGCAAACAAATGATTGTAATGTTAAGATTTCTAAAAGAAAAATACCAAAAAAAAAAAAAAAAAAAGCCCTTCAAAGAAGTTATGAAACTAACATTTAAAGCAAGGGCAATGCAGAGCTTTCTACAGGCCCCAGTGTCCCGGCCTCCCCTCGGCGCGGCACGGCCCGCTGGGGGCTGCCGGCAATCGCACGGCTGGGATGGCCACTACCACGCCCGCAAAGCCGGGGCCGGGGCCAGAGCAGGCGCTCAAGCGTTCCCAGCAGGGAATCCTTAGCTAACGGCTCCCCAACGCACAGACGCCGACGTAAAGGAGAAGCGCAGCACTCGCTCGCTCTCAGGGCGCCACCAAAAGACCAGAGCCTGAGGTAAACGGGAGAGGGAAAAACAAAGGTTTCTCACTTTTAAGGGGGCTGGAGGAGCAAGCACAGGGCCTTCAAATCTCTGAGTACCCAGTGCCTAGCAGCAAACATGCCAGCGTGCTCGCTGGCTAGCGCCCGGCGGCCGGACACAACTACGGCAGGGGAGCCGGCTTCTCTCACTCCTCAACGCCTTGCCTCACTCATTTGCCATCAAGCACAACGTGGCCAGTCCCATCATGTTGGCCTTAGCTGCTCACAAAATATTTGAAGTTATGTCTGTATGGGCAGAAGGCAGGTTTTTGAATTTATATGATCTGCGGATAGCAGAAAGTACTTCAGAAATCTACTTTCCATGTGTCAGTGTCCCGTTAGAGGATCTCCCTCTGCAATGCAAGCAGAGCCCTTGCGCTGAAGGTAGGGAAGGGGAGACACTGGCAACTCTCACGATCGAGCCCTAGATATGTTATCATAATTAGCCTATTTTCAGAACAGACTAATTTAAAACAGAGTAACAAGCAAGAGATGATAACTCGTATTTTTTTCTAAAAGAGCAAGCTCACCAATACTGCATTTAAAATACACTTGTGCTGCTCTGGACCACAATAGAAATTCATTGTTTGTAATTTCACCTTAATTCCTAAGTTTTTCTAGAACAAATTCTATCTTTTTATAAACCTTTAAAATTCCACTGGTGGCTCACTACCAGGAGGTGCTTATGTACAGCACCTCATCCCAACTGGTTTCATACATTTGTATGCACACAACTCTTCACATACGATGAAGAAAGAAAAAAATGTTCAAAACCAAACAGCCATACAACCGGATTAAGGAGATGTAATCAGAGGCAACAAGGCTAACGTCTACAACTGATGCCTGCTCCTACCAAGCCATGAGAGGAGACGCAAACTTTCTCACAAGGCGCCCGAGATGCACTTTCGGACTAGGAACACACCGATTCCAGCCCTCTACCAGAGCCATTTTCTTCTGTAAGCTCTTATTTCATTAAGTTGTCTGCATCAACTTAATGTTCTCTTCCGCAAGAACTTACTCAACCCCCGACAAGGATCTAAGATGCTACAATCCTCCCCAGTCCCCATCCCAACAAAAGCAAAGCAAATGCCCCAGAGCCAGTTAATCCTGCAGGAAGGGAGAACAGTCACTATTTCCTCTGCTCACTGACGACATGCAGTCATTAACACTCATCCTAAAACACAGACTTTCCCGTTCAAAGGATTTCATTTCAACACATGAAGGATTGGGCAACCAGTTGCACAATATGAAATCACAACCAGAAAACATCTTCTGGCTTGCCTGCCAATATTCATTTAGGGAATGAAGGTAAAACTGACTGTCCCCAAACTTCCTTAACAGAAACGAGGCATCAGGATTACTGAGACTTCAAGAGCATCAAGTGCCCCTGTAGTTAAACTCCCAAAAGTATGCACAAGCTCTTCCTGGATCCTCCCGAGTTGGCAAACGGCACTGGGGTATCCAGTGTCAGCCAGGACTTCTTGACAATAAGCAGATGTGCAGACTGACTGGAGTAAACACGTTTTGTTTACACGGTGTCCCGTATCTCTCCAGTCTACACTGATGTGTCTGCAAGAGGACTGCTGCACTGCCGGCAGAAAGCTTCAGACTGGTCCACATGAATTAGCGTGACCCTCAACATTATTAGACGTGCACCCTCATTCTCCTTCCTGATTGTCATACAAGGGTAGAAGTGAGAGCAATCTGCAATGTTTTGGGAATCTGACAATCAGCTGCAATTCTGTGTATAAAGCTGGGGGAATAAGTTTCCCTTCCTCCTTTTCCTAGGAGCAACTTCACCAATATCCCTTTGCTGACACCCACACCTATGCGATTCCCTTACTGTCTCCAGGATCCCTGGACAGCTGAACACCAAGGAAGAAAGCAAGTGGCCTATGTTTTGCACATCTGTCAGTCAGAAGCTTCAAGGCATACAAAACTAAGTACTCAACGGTAAACGGGTGGGGAATTAAAGGAAATCCCACAGCCTCCTGTCCTGCAGAGAAATTTTAAAGGTCCCATTCTTTCAGCAAAACATGCACAGACGAACCCAAACATCCTATAAACATAAACAGAACCTGACAAGAGCACGAGAAATATGAACTCATGAATCCAGCTCAATGGATGCTCTTCTTCTAGCTCTTCACAAATGCCTCACAGCCCTCCGCAGAACACCAGTTATCAAAGGAATTCTGCTGTGCGGTCGTCTTTTCGAACTATCTAATTATTAAAAGCAGAGGTTGCTGTTGCTGTTTAAACAGGAAAAGGCATTGTATTAAATCTGAGGAAACCCACGGCATGGCAGTTCTAACATGCTCCATTAGCTATAAGCATAGACTTAACAATACATATTACATCATGGATGATCACTACAGCCATTTGCCACAATAATGATTGCCCTGAAGATGCACAATTTTGGAAAGCGTGAAAGTAAAAATATATTTCACTCAACCTTTGGGTTGAAATGTTCATTGTGGTTTGTGCCCTACTCAGCTTTCTTATCACCATCTGTAGGAAAAAGAGGTGAAGAGGAGATCATTTGATATTTGCTATGAGTTTTTCTTTTAAGGAATTATGCAATAATTTTCCTCAGCGTCTGAAAATGCCTTCATGATGTCTTTTGCACACACATTTTAGCATTTTTGAAAGGTGAAACTGTGAAGTGTAAACCCTTGGCTTGTGTAGGCTAAGTTGTTGCATAAATTTAAAATACACTTTTATATTTATTTTCCATCATTAAAAATTAGTTTAACACAATGAAATGGAACATTTGGGAGCAGAACAGAATATCAGCACATCGTTTATTCTGATTAATGAGGTAGACTGATGAAAACCGGCCTTGAGAATTCATCTCCCATCTAACACTGCCAGTAGTTTTAACATATGTTAAAAGGCTAACTTAAACACTACAGGGGATCTACTATTTACTTAGCTATGCCACGTGGTACTAAAGTACAAACTATTCTGCCATCACTGTCATTTTATGTTGTGTTATTTGAAGAGAAAATTGTTCTTCTCTTTAGTGAAGATGCAACATTGTATCATTTACATAAATCCAAAGGGAGACCTGCAAGCTGCATTTTAACGGGAAAAAGATTCCAAGTTAAAACAATGCCAGAGGTCTGCATCAGTGTGAGCTCTAACGAATGCAAGCTATTCACAGAGATGAAGTTATTATAAAGCTTAAGGAATTATGGAATATTGCCTTTCCCTCTTCATCTAAAGGCTCCAGAGCTCCCGTAAACATTTGGAGATTTATAATAGAGAGACTTGAAGGAAAACTACCACAGCAAACTTTGGAGAAATCTCACTACACAGTGCATTAGAACTTCAGACTGATACAGCGTTACCAAACCACTAACTCATCCTCTGAAACAATGATACTAAAGACAGAGAGGTACATAAAGTACAAAATTAATGAAGACAGTACAAAGAGAAAGATGCAGAAGTTCTCAGATGTAAGCTGTATTTAAACATGTTTTAAATGCAGTGTTCTCCTTCCAATAGGAAAATGAATCAAAAACAAACTTAAAGCAGCTTGACACTCTCTACCATTACAAAGCTGTTTTAAAAATGAGTATTTAGCTTACATAGTACAATTCCTTTTAAAAAAGGGGGGGCGGGGTTCATATGGACTTCAGATGAAGCATTTTAAAACTTTTCTTTTTCAGTTTCAAAATGCACAAAGCAATTAAACCACATTAGATATTAATTGCTTTCCAATTTTTTTCAAATCAGCACAGTTGGAGTTTTCAGCCATACAATCAACCTAACGATACTCTTCCCATTTGAAAGAAAGCAAACATTACCCCCTAAATGCATCACCACCAACAAAACACATTTTACTGACATTTTAAGATTTAAAAAAAGATGAAAATATGCTTTTATTCACAGTATGTGTCAGCTTTAATCGTAACATATGTTTAAAGCTCAGTTGGGGTATCTTAACATACCCAAAATACAGGAGGAGTTATCAGAAAGACAATGCTAAGTAAAGCGAATTTAAAGGTCTACTCCATGGGCACCTAGAAATCATTCTTTAATGTCCAACTGAACTAACTGATTCTTACTCTCAACAAAAAATCCACACAGAAGACAACAACTGTGAGCATACCTGAAAGGTGATACTTCACACAATTTTGTGAGAAGGAGATTCAACCTGTGAGTGACAAAACCCAAAGGAAAAAATGTGTTTTTATCTGCACTCTGTCCTTGTGCCCCATAAGCACTGTCTGTTCAAGCCAAATTGCATGTCTGGGCAAATGAACACCCAGCAATGCATAACCCTCACAGAGATGGTGGCACCACTTAGGAGATTTGTCTCAGGCAACTTCATAAGAACACTAAGTTGGGTCTTATCACCAGAAAATTGCTAAAATTTAACGCATATTAAACTGCTTTAAACAAAGTTGTTTTTCATAATACTCATCAAAATTGTTTAGTCACATTAGAGAATGGAAAAGCATGCTGTTTTGCATAATTCAAACTTTATGTGATATTTTCTTTGAGAAAATATTTATAGAAGAGACTCGATATGCAAAAGAGTGGGGTTCTTCTGTCAAAACTCCACTGGGTCAGATTAAAGGTCTAACCAGCCCAGTACAGCTAGGGTTAGAAATAGGATAAGATGATAAATATTAGAAAAAAGGACAAGCATATGAGATGCTTCCCATGCCTCCAAGTATTTTCAGTTCAGGGCCTTCCAAAACCAGGTGCGGTTCCTATACACATTTAGTAATTCTCTGTTTCTCTTTCAATCTGCTCTTCAGTTCACGCAAACTTTCAGCAATCCGTAACACCCCTTGGCAAGGATTTCCATTACACAGCTACCTGCTGTGTAAACAACCACCTCCTCTTGCTCTGAACCTGGCCCCTACAAGTTTCATTCGATGACCTCTGGTTTCTTGCATTAAAAGAAACTGAGCAGTCAATATATAGCCGCCCTCCTCGTGCCACCTACAGTTTCGTGCACCTCTAGTATTTCCTCCTCCGGTGGAAGAGGATCTCTTTTGCAGATCAAAGGGTTCTAGCTGACTTAACTGGTCTCCATACGCACACCACTCCGCATCTCTGATCACTCTTTCTGCTTCTTTGTGAATCTTTTCAAGTTTTACTACATCCATTTTTGAAATTACAGACACATTTTCAGTAAGTCTATGAAAATCAGTAAAAACTTGTTTTTCCAAATGTTTCTAATCTTACCAAGTAGATCATATGTGCTCAAGCAAAGCTTTGACACATCAAAGCTACAAGCTCAAAAACTGCCTCTTCACTAAGCACGCTCCATTTTCTCTCTGTTTCCAGGTGAAAGCAGACTCCATATGCAGCATCTTTACACTGTGAACGAACATGCTTTAGCCAAAGGTTAGAGAGACTCATGGGAATCATCTCTGCAACTACAGTTAATGGCTCTGCTGCAGGTTCAGATTTTGTCTGGCAATATATTTAAATTGCCTGTACTTTCCATCAGTCGTCTGTCTGCCAATTCAGATATGAAGGGGAGAAAAATCTCAATTTTATGTAGAGCAATGGAGGAGGAAGAAGCAGGAAAGTAAATTTTGAGACTTGAAGTGGAACCGAAGAAAGCAGTTATGAATAAATGGGCAAGGCAAGAGAGAGGACCTAACACACGAGTGAAATGAGAGGTGATGGAGGAAACAGGACAAGTGACTGTTGGGAATCACACAGACCATACAGAAAGCCAAAAGAAGCAGGAAAAGAACACAGCCCCAGCTGACTAGAAAAATGAACAAGAAAATAAAGAAAGAGGTGAGAAGAAATATCATGTGACAAACATCTGTCTGGGAGCCTGTGGAGGAGGTGCTGAGGAGAACACAGATTAAAGAGCCAAAAAAGAGGAAACTGCAACAGACAGGACACTGCAACTAGGCTTGGAAAAGCAAGGAGAATGGGAATATGATGAGAAGTGAGCAATATGAAGGAAGGAAAGAGTCTGACAAAGACAGGCTGGAGGGAAAAAATACAGAAAAAGTCCGACTTAGAAGAAATGGACAGAGGGCTACATAGTCGCTGAACACCGGAACAGAACTGAAGCTTCCAGGCTTTTACCATAGTTTTTCATACAGCATATATCTGTGAGGTCCTCTGACAAAGCTCCCCACCCACTCCTTAGCTTGGTCTACACGAGAGGCTGCCTAACAAGAACTGCTATCAGTCCTTCTGCATGGTCTGACAGACCGCCAGATATAAAACCCAGGCCATGGGATGCCTCCATCTGTCTGAATGCCATGTCTCAGAGGAAAGAACATCTGTCCAAAGAGCAAACGGATCTGACCTGCCAGAGCTAGGCTTGCTGCCCACAAGTGCAGGACAGCTGCGTGTGAGCAACTGGGCAGAAACCAGTGGAGAGGCGCAACTTGGGCAAGATGGGAGAGAGAAAGACAAACTGCCTAAAACCATCCATCTGTGAGAGACAAGCAGTGGCTGAAAGCGGGACTCCTCACACCTGGGTAACCTGCTCACATGGGGCAGGGGATATTTCTAAATGTGGTTGTCACAGTTGGACCATCTTACGTAACAGCATAACTCAAGCAGTGAAGGACTGTGCAACAGCTCTAAAAGGCTTCAACCAGGCTAATGACTCATTAGTGTCAAATGAAATAAAGCTTTTTCTCTCTCTCTCTCTTTTTTTTTTTTTTTTTTTTTTTAAATAGTGGTAAATTCTACAGGAAAGCACCACAAAATCATTAAGGTCACAATGTCAACCATTAAGCTAAAGAAAATGCCATGATTAGAGCTGCCTGTGAAACCTTCCTTACGCCTCCTTTGTGCAACATGCATTCTGTCCATCAAGAAAGCTGTGGACCACTCGGAGGAACTCAAAACAGCATAATCAGAGCTCAAGGAAACAGGATCTACAAAGCAAGCATGAACAAATTTCCAATTTTTGTTCTGAAGTAGAGGGCGCTGGGAAAATAAACCAACAGTGCTCTGCAAAGATGAAGGAAGTAATCTATCCTCCATATCTTTGGCAGATGGAACAAGTAGTAATGGGCTAAACTCAGGGTGAGGAAAATTTGGGTTAGACCTTAGGAAAGTGATTCCAATAGTAAAAGCAGGAAAGCGACTGGAAAAGACTGTTCAGTTAAGATCTGGAATTTTTATTATTGAACATTTAAGAACAGTTTATACAAACTTCTGCCAGGAATGACAGATGTAGAGATCCACCCTTGGAACAAGGAGGTAAACTAGATGACTTCCAAAGGTCCCTTCCTGCTCTCTGAACCTGAGACGGGAATCCTTTAAGAATGATCAATCATCAAATTTATCTCAAGACCATTTCCCTAGTCAATGTATGGAATGAACAGGATAGGCAACCAGTAAATATTTAACTTTTGCTCATTTTTCAGTGTGTTGTCTTTAGTCTTTATCTGCTGACAATACTCAAATTGTGCCCTAGAAGCAGAATTAGTAATTTCGCTCCAGCCTTGACTGGTCATTAACATAATGCCTAACTATTTCACTGCTGTTAAGTAATTCAGTTTTGCAACACAAAGGAGCGATATCTCCACATTGTAGATGGAGAAGTCAATCGGTGACTTCACAGGAGAATGTTGTAAACCCTTGCATGGATCTAGGTCTAAAAGTTAAAAGGCTAAAAGGAAAGTATGCAATGATTTCAACAGCCTTGTTTCATACCTCAATCAGGTCCATCCTCTACAGGAAGAAGTCTTGTAGAAACACATTTACATAAAACTACAAACTGTATCATAATACATGTGGATGAAAGAAAACAATTAGTTTCATAAAATAAATATAATTCTGCTGTTTCCTAAAACATGTTTGACTTTGCAACTTAAACAATTTTAACACATTTCTGTATATTAAATCCAACTCTCTCCTGACTAAAGACCTAGGTTCTCTTGCCATCAGTGCAGCGTTATTCTGTCTAGATTATCTAATCTCTATGCCGCTCCACAATTTCTTTTTCTACTGTTGCAAGGAGTTTTGTAATGCTCTTCCTTTGAAGATAAAAAAAATTGATGAAGAACAAAGATAAAGAAGTCCACTGCTGCTTTTTCACTGGACACCTTACCTTCTCTGTTCACACAACCAGCAGATATTCACCAACCACTTCTTTTCTATGGAATAAGGCACCCCATCCCTCAATCTCCAGACTCCAAATTTGATCTTAGCAGTAGCAACAACCAAATAAGGGGGAATGGTGTGATTAGGCCATAATGAAACTGATGCACTTTTCAATTGCAAAGGAAAGCAGGTAGATGTGTTGCTGTTTTTTCTGTGGTTTCACTGACAGTCTCAGAAGAGCAGTTATTTAGCAGACCAGACTACTAAAATGGATAAATAAGTATATGAAAATCCGAGCTTCTACTTGTTTAACAATGCATGGTCTTCTTGATTATGGCAAAAAGACTGAAAACATGCAATTAATGCAATTTACAGTCTCAGAAAGTAGAAGGAAAGTAAAATGAATCCAAGGGTGTTTTGTGTTTCTATTAAACTGTGTTTTTAAGGCCATTCTCGTGAGCTTTTAAGGCCTGGGAGTTAACAATGCGGGAAATAGAGGAGGAAGGTCACAGTGGGCTCTGCTGTAAGTCACAGCCCGGTTCTGGCTGCTTGCCTGCCCCACGGACTGCACTTCCCCTGCTCCCTGCAGGCAGCACAAACCCCCGGAGCAGATCCCTTTCGAGGAGGCTGGGTTCTGCTCAGCCATAAGTCCTGGGCTGACAGAAGTTTCTCACACAGCTTTTAAAAAGAAAAAGGGAAGAAACAAAGGGAAAGGCTCCAAAAACCATGACACTCATAATATATAGAGCTGGCAGCACTAATTTTATCACTGCCAGGCTGAGTACTTTATCTTTACTTGATGTTATTGCCCCTCCTCACTTGTGGTCAGCAATTTACTCATTACTTCTAAGCCCGTGCGTACACACACACACACACACACACACACACACACACACACACACACTCTCTCTCTCTCTCTCTCTCTCTCTCTCTCTCTCTCTCTCTCTCTCTCTCTCTCTCCCCCCCCCCCTTACCCCTTTCAGCCTACCTTACCCCACTATGGCTCAGATACTGTTTATTTTAATGGCTTTAGTGCATTGCTTTTTTAGTACTAATCCTAAATCTGTTCTTAAATCTTTTCCCCTCGATCTGATTCGCAGTTAGTTATCTTCAACTCCCACACCCATGTACCCCGCTCTGTAGTGCGCACCTCAGAAAGGTTCCAAATTTGACCATCTTCTCAATCACCTTCCTCTTAGATGTTCTTATTTACCCTCAGCCTCAAGAGGGACCAGAAAAAAATACCATACAAGTAACAGCTTTGGCTAATTTCTCACCTACTGAAATCTGCCCGTCCCAGTTGTGATGCATCTTACCTGTGTCGTAATTACTATGTTTCAATAGGAAATTATTTAACTTAGCAAAAGACTTCATTTTACGCCCCACGTGCCATGCTTCTCCTTAACTCCTTTATCTTTACTATCAAAGATTGAAACCCCGAAGTGTCTTACACTCGACTGTTTACTGAAGAAGGGGATGCAAAGTAACTCTGCCCACTTCTGCACCTACTTCTGGTAGAGGCTTTGCTACCTTTCTGTGTCCTGGACAATTGCTGCATTGTCTGTTTCAAAATGCTTCCATAATTTTCCTATGCCTCACACAGCAATTTATTTCTAAATATATAAACATTTCCATTGGATTAAGTTACTTATGCTACACAATAGAAACAGAAAAGCTTACACGACAAGTGATGAAACTGATGAGCATGACTAATATGGAAACCACCTTCAGAACCGTCTCCCCAGGTTACAGGTTTCAAGTCTCCATGGAGCCACACTTCATCCTGAACCTTGAACCACCATCACACAAGAGACCCAAAACCTTCAGCGCATGCTATTCCACACACTGAACTTTCTCCTAAGCGAACGGAGTCGAGTCACTCGGAATCCAGTCCTTCTACCCCGCAAGGCACGACAGATGCCTCAGCACCACATCCCTGACAACGATACAGACAACAGATCAAGACGACACAGACCAGCAGTGGCCTTCTTTGGTTAAGATTCACAATGTGATGCCAGACAACCTGACATCTGTTTTTTAATTTATGTTGTTATGAGGACATCAACCACTTCTGCAAATAACATGATACCAATTCTGCATCCAAATCTCAAACCAAAACTACCTGGAATCTGAGAAACCTCAGACTCCCAAGTTATCTGTTTCACATCCCTTAATACATTTCCTTCCAAAATATCAGTGAGAGGGTCTGATCTTTATTATTTTAATTAGAAAAATAGTGGCATTTAGCTTTTTTATGTTCTGATCAGCCAAAAAAATGCATCCATAATATCCTTTCAATCTCGACTAATCAAAGTCCACACTTTCTGTTAGCAGGATTAGTAACTTGAGTGCAAAAAAAGGCCTGGTTCAGAATCATGCAAAGGTTTTCTTGGATGACTGTTGCCTAGCTTGTAAGAAACAAGTTTATGGCTAGGGAAAACGCTGTAATCAACTACTCATGATAACAGCAATAAAGTAACCGTGAGAAACGCAGAGAGCAGATGAAACAGCACTAAGAACAACTCTTGCAAATGACCCTAAACAGGACAAAATAAAGAACCAAAACACCTGTTCCATTCAAATTGCTCTATATATTCACTGCAACTTAATACTAGCTTAGGAAAATTACACTAAAAACGGTTCTTGTGTATTTAATTCCAAAGTATACACAAAAGATTTATTTTACTGAAACGCTCAGTAAAAAGGAAAATATCTACCAGAAACTAATAAGCTTGTGAATCTGTAAAATACGACAATGATAAACAAAGCAAGTAGATGAAGTATGTTTTTGTGTGTGGGGAATAGGTAAAGAGGAAGCAAAATCACTAAGATCATTCTCTCCAAATCTGTCAAAATATCATTATACCTGAAACTGTCCCAAAACTGGTAACAGCAATCTCTGCAGCAGAACAGACCTGTATGGGCTTAAAAGCTGTGTAAGGGCTTAAGCAGAGGAGTTCTGCCAGAATTCTGTGGTACGGTATCAATAGTGATCACGCACAGTGTCCTTTGGTTTTCTTCATATCACATAATTGGCACTTTGACTGCTTTTTGGGTAATTTATATTGACTAAAAATTGAGAATAAAAATACAAATATTAGTTTCTGTATTATAAATTCTGAAATAGGGAAAGAGATAGTATAGATGACAGGGGATTTTTTTATTTTGTTCCTGAAAATATATAAATACAAACAGAAACTTCAGAAATAATTTTATATATATTTGTTAATACATCATTTTTTCAGCAAGAAGACTTCAGTAATCACATTTTCTCTCCTTTCACTCATATGTTCTAAATCAAACAGTTACTATACTGCAATTCTAGGGTTTGCCAGTGCAGCCTGAGGACAGCAGTTGGGAAACATGCTTTTCACCTTGATCTCCCTATATGCTAATTAAGCCATCAGCCTCAAACACAGCAGCTGCCGATCCAGGCTGCTTCTAATGCTTCAAAGCGCCAGCAGCGTGTCCCAAGCCTGTGCTTGGAGTACTCCGTGCCCCATTACTCAAGTCCTAGCCCTGCCACTGACTCAGCATCTGTCTCCTCGCTCACTAACCTGGTTTTAGCTTCGACACCAACAGAGGCAGTGGAGCTTGCAGACTCCTCAGACACTGAGCGCTGAAGAACGGGTGTTAGCTGCTTGGTGCTGTCCACTTCCGTCTGGGCATCCTCCTCTGCAGATTGCTCCTTGACTTCTGTTTAAAAAATGGAAAAAGGTTATGAGTTATAATCTTTTGACTATTAAAACCAGAGCTGTAAGCTTTCTTTTGTGATGCAAACATGCATTTTATCTATATAGGGATTATTCCATGTAACTATTCTATTAGACACAACAAAATTAAAGAGTGGGAAAATATCACCCTTCACATCTAACTAAAGCATGAAAGTGGATGCTTATTAAGTTCTTTATGTAACAGCATATTGATAGTGAACTAAAGGTGTTCAGTAAGTAATGAGAAAGGGAGCAGGAGTGTTGTTACATGACCACCTTTTTATATGAGGCTGCAGTTTTACATACATTTTCAGCAAGCATAAGCTCGCAGGGCTGCCAAAAGCAGCTCCCATTCTCCCCTCACCTCCTCTTGTGTGCCCGCTCTTTCATCCCAGAACAACCATCAGGGTGACTACAATAATCTGGGTTATAATTAACCTTTTTTCTCCCAGATTAGTTTTAACCTTGATCCAATTCCCTGCACTAGCTCATTGCTTCATTACGCTAGCCCCATGCTGGCACAGCTTTGAGGAGGTGAAGGATGGAAGGAAGTGGTTTATGCCAGCCTAAAACTCATGCTGAAGCGTTGGAATAAAAACAGTTTTTGCAGCATCCTTTTAATTTAGATTAGTTGTTAGACAGAAATACATGCATCTACAACTGCTACTTCTTCTATTCATCTATAAAGTTTCTTCCTGCTCAGAAACATGAAACAGCAAGTTGGCAACGTCTGTGCAACCTAAATTCTGTTCCCATTTGGTTCCCTCCTTTGCACTGAACAAGTCAGGTATCTGTTGGGATAACGCTGCAATGTACCATTAAGAATGTATCAGGAGGCACAGGCACAAGGGAGTGGTCAAGGCTGTGGAGACAATCAAATCTGGTATTTCCACACTCCTCCATCCCTTGATTTTGAAACCTAAACAACATTAAAATCTCAGGTCTCCGGCAGATGTTCTTAATCTAGCTTAAGACACTACAGCATCCCTCTGTCAGCATCCCCACACTGTGGCTGCGTCACACGCCACATACTACTGAAAACTTCCAACAAACATGGCTTTGAGCTGAGAGGTCAATGCATGCAGCACTTTCAAATAAATCCAACCAGAGTAAAGCAACAGATGATTCAGATGATTTATGCAGAAAACAGGATACGTTCACTTCTTAAAAAAAGTCAAACATTTCAAAGGACAGTCAAGTACTGCACAGGATAAATGATTCAAGTGGAGAAATGGACGGGTAGAAGAATCTGTGAGATTGGGTGGGCAAGCACTAAAAGCTGCTACAAGCTCTAATTTTATTTAAAAGAACAGTGAAAGAGGAAAATCCTTAGATCATAAAACCGTAGCTTTAGGGGAACACTCCTTGGTCTGTAATATTAAAATTATATGCCCGCCAGAGCAGATGGAGAAGGGGAAAAGCTTTCTTGTTTGATGCACATAGATTGAAGTAAAATTATTGTTTAACCTAGGGTGAGCTCATTTAGGAAGACAATGTACAATGTTTAAAACCCTCAATGAAGGCATCTAAAACATATTCTAAGAGAACTATGAAATTAAGAAAAGAGCGTAAGAAATTCCTGTACAAGAGTGGGTGTGCCACATACTCAGCTGGTGTAAACTGGAATTGCTTCACATATTTAAACTATTCAGTAACATATGTCTGAATAACGGTCCAAAAATGACAAGCTGTCATGAGGCCAAATGGCTTGCTTTAGGACCAGCCCACCAACCCATCCTGAAAAAAAATGCTGGACAATCATTTTACACTAAATAAATATCCTACTGGGAATATATTCCTTGTAATAGTAACAGGCTCCATGCAAAAAAACAAAACAAAACAAAACTTAGTATTTGCAAGTCTGAACACACAATCCCTACAATCATTCCTGGACCGGCATTCCTGAAACAGGCAACGTCCAGCTGAACCTTTCAGAGCAATCTTTGGTTAGATTTCAGAGTATGCCAGATCTGAAGAGCAGTTTTGTGCCCCAAACGTTATAAATACAGCTTCAATTGAAAGTATAAATTCCTGTATATATTAGAGAAGAGCTGTCACGTATTCTGGAAGGTGCATGGCATTTTTTGTAGAATTTATACACATCCGTAAGATGGGCAGAGTCCAAATCACTAAAACCAGAACCCACTGCACAGCCTAGGACATTCACACATGAAGCGCTCAAGGAAGACCATCAGAAATCATGGCCTTGCTGATGATCCATCTTTTTAGAGTTTATCCAACCTCGTTAAACCCTTTACTTTTTTGCCTGCAGGACTTTCAAGTACAGAAAAGTCATTTACACTTAGCCAGCTTTCATTTCATTAGATCTTAATGGCCTGCCACATCCATGCCACCAGAAAGGCAAAGTTCACGCACACCAGCTCATCCTCAAGAATTCTGGACTGCGTGAGGAGACAGATTGTTTCATTACACATTACAGCTACATGAGCTTATATCCTTATGGTGATTTTCCCCCTGCTGTTTGCTTCCCTAGAAAAGAAAGGACCCAAATTATACTAAATGAGAAAAACATCATCTCTACTGCTGTCTCTGTAATAACCAAACCGTGTCTCAATATGCCGGTGGAAGACTGAAAACATGGTGTTCAGAAAACATGAGGAAAATAACATTTATACTAGTTGTGTATGCCACACTAACTCTGTGAAAGAAATGTGAGGCAAAGCACAGCTTTTCCTAAAGGAAACCTGAGGAAGAGCAGAGGGAACATGCCAGTAGTCAGACTCTAATGATACAGAAGTCCAGCACCAGCATGGTAAAGGTGCCCCATATATTATCATCACTGCCTCCAAGATGCTCTTGGAAGCACCTGGCACTATACATTAACTGCTTTTCACTGTATTTAATGAATGTTCAGACTTTGTTACGGCATCCTACTTTGAAGTTTCTGGGAATTGAGGAACCATGAATGATTAAAAAATGTGAAGCTCATTTGCAGATTCATATATTAGGCTTTGTTTGCATCCTATTTTCATGACTGCTTCTGTCACAGTTAAGGTCTTGGCCACATGTAAGTCAGTGGGGGAACTGAGAACTGAAAAAACTGATTGCACAATTCCCATCTGTTTGTAAGCTCTTTTTAAAGTTAATTTACTCTATTAAAACAGGCAAACATGAAATTTAGAGAATTTAATTAAAGATAATTACAGTAATAACGCCTCCCCACCTGATTAGCGAGCACAGAAGGGCTTTCTTTTCTTAAGAACATTAAAAGAAATCCCCAAAAGCACAAGGAGTACCAGAACACCTAGATGCAAGATAAGCATCAGCTTATCAAACGGCACATAGACTGAAGTCTAGGAACGCTTGTACAAAGCCCACGACATGATGTAAAGAGGCACTTTCCCGAGACACTGCAACAAGCAGCTAGCAGCAAGCTGGGGCCCAGGCTTCTCCCTAACAGTTCCTGTCCAAAGGAGTCATGAGAAAGGCCGAGGCTTCCAGAAGCATTACAATTTAAGTAATGTCCTAGAAAAAAAATTGCATAGACAGGGGACAAATATTCGGGAAGGTCACCGGAATCAGTAAGACTTAAAGCATGTTTATCAAATTTCTCTTAACTAACACTTTCACCACCTTCTCCTAAAGAAGGATGTACACTTTGGGCTTTAGGTTGAAAAAAGAGGTTTTAGGGTTTACAGTACTTCAAAAGTCAACTGAAATTTTTCACGAGAAAAATCTCTAAAAAGGTTCTGTATTTTAAGCATTCAGAAATTCCTTCCCATAATGATTATTTTTATTCTTCTTCCTAGAGGAGAACATAGTGAATACTCAAAGACAATAACAAATACCATGCACAATTCTCAGTCCATTTCTGATATTAACCACTTTCCCATCATACTAGTTGGGCTTCCCTACTTGTATCTTACTATTTTCAGAACATGCTGGCAACTTCCTCTTTGCCTGGTCTATCTTCAGATCCCCGGAGAGAGGTTAAGGCAAGAGGCATGCGCCAGGCAGACTCGCGGGCAGAGACGCCAGGGTTTTGTGAGCACTCCCGCGGTGCGCTGCTTCCCTTGAAGGCTGTCCTGTGCATGCTTGGGGGAAAGCGGAGGCGGGCGAGGGCTGGGATCGCATTACGTTATCACAGTTTTCTTTGCGGACGTGATGAAGCAAGAGCGATGAAGCAACGCTGACTAAAGGTCTAATCTGCTCTTTTATTACAAACAACCCTTTGCTGTTTTCTAGCAATCAAAGGATGCTATTCTGCAAGCCACCAGGGTAAATGCACAGCCAGACAGGGAGCTGTGAGTGCATCTGCTACGGCAACAGGGCAATGAAAAGATACCTGCATAGCAAAAGTTAAGAAAAGGTTAGAGCTATTTTCCAAGTCAACAACTGAAAACACTGTAAGACTCTTGCCAAAAAAAAAACCCAACTCTTTTAAAATACTGTTAGGTTAGCACACAATAACAACGAAAAAAGTCAGGACAGCTATAATAAACATAAAATAGACCTTCTACCATTGTATAGATGCAACGATTTGACTACTCAACCAATTCAGTG
Source organism: Dromaius novaehollandiae (assembly GCF_036370855.1). Taxonomy (NCBI): domain Eukaryota; kingdom Metazoa; phylum Chordata; class Aves; order Casuariiformes; family Dromaiidae; genus Dromaius; species Dromaius novaehollandiae. The sequence goes on from NC_088099.1 coordinate 8,295,535, forward strand.
GTTGGGAGTCTACTGTCAGACCTATTTCTCCTTTGGCAGACAACAAGCAAATGCCATGAGCCTCCAACTTTCAACAAGAAGAGAAAGTAGCATAGGCTGGAAGGTATCAGCATCACCAGACCCTGCCAGGATACCCCAGTGGTCTCACCTGCTGCTAATCTAGACCTTCTGCAAGACAAAGTAACAAGACTTTACCAGCAGATGCAATTGTAACTGCTGCACAAAAAGGGGATATTGCTGCTGCAAAAAACCCCTAACGTGGCGAGGTATTTTATACAGCCTTGTAAAGGTCTACAAAAGCACAAGTAACTCCAGAATGCTCTCGTTTCCAGAAGTAGTTCAGACAGATGAATAAACCATGACAGTGCAGCAACAATACAAAAAGAAATCTTAAAAAAGGAAACCAAATTATGAATTTAAAATGCCTATCTAGTACTATACACTATCGAGTTTCATTTTCTTCCCCAGCTTATGAACAAAACACGTCTCCACTAGTCACAGTTCTTAACTCTGCTACTGTTCAGGACACAATTTAATAGCAACGCGGCCTTGTCATCTCCTCTCCCTCTGGTGTCTCAGGAATACGGACCGTCAAGCACAGCAATCCTATACATGCAGAAATCTTTTCCATACTTTAACTTTGTACGTATAGGTTTTAGCAGCTGAGAATAAGGAAACGAACTGAGACTCTGTGGCGCACCGATCCTATGCAGATCACCAGTAAGCAGTCAGGATGCCACAGCACCAAACCAAACTGCATTTAAAGGCACACTGGAGGAGGTGGCTGCTAACAGCCACTGCCATTACTTGGCCTCACAGAAAACTTACAGAAAGTCTGTAGCCACGTATTCTTCCACGCTAAAAACGCAGCCACGGGAAAGAGAGGGAGAAAACATACTGAAGTTCAGGTGTGACACGACAAATCACTGTAAGAGCCAGTTTCTGCAGCCAGAGGACTGCTCTCTGCACTTTAAATTGACATTCTCAAATTCTCGTCAACAACAAACAAACGATCCACAAACACCTCAAAAGCCGTTTCTCCCCACATGTTGCAAATGCTGTATGTTCATTTAAAAGACCCCCAAATATCTATTTTTTTCCCTGTTTGAAGGACATAACACTGATTTACTTACTGTAATAGTTACCTTATGGAACAAGAAGAAAACATGTGTTTACTCTTTTTTGTGTATTTCGGTGTGTATTTTAATAATTGTCATTCAAACCAAATTACTATTTATTAAATACACTTAATACAGAAATAATTTTGTGTATTTTCTACCTGGCATAAAATATACTTTTCTACTTTGGACCATTTAAACTGCAACTTAGGTCATTCTAAACACAGCATTTCGTGTTGTGGACAGGCAGCCAGCAGCGAGCTGTGGCTGAGGAGCTGCCTCAGCCAGAAGAGGCACTCAGTAGCACTCCTCTGATTATTTCCCCCATGAATTTGTTCAGGGTTTTTTCCTGAAACTCTAAATTTTTCATTCCCACAGCATCCAGTAGCAATGAGTTCTGTAATTTAAGTACATGCTCTGAGCAAATGCCCCTACCTTTATGCCCTGAACATGACCCAATATTGCCTTTGATATCCCTTAATTTTTATGTTACCAAATGAAATGAATCCTCATTCCCTGCTCATTTTCTCCACGCCACTCATCATGTTGTGGCACCCTATTAAATTCCTCCTCAGCCATATCATTTCAGGCTGAAGTCTTGTAACCTAGCTGTTCCCCACAAAGAAACTATTATATATATATATATATTTTTAATCATATCTGGTGGCCTTTCCTACACTTTCCCAATTACAGTCTGTCCTTTTTTGAAAAGGGGAAACAGAATTGCACACAGCACTTAATATGCAGTCATGCCCCAGACTTACAAAGCAGCAGTAGAAAACCACAGCGATGCTGTGTTCTCTTATTACTTTGCTAGTGTTTCCTAAAATTTGATCTGCTGCTTTGACTTATACTAGATATTGCAATTCTCAGAAGAACCCTGGTAACACTTGCTCAGGTGACGCTGGCTACTTGCGAGCCAATTTCTCTTAGCACAAAATTAGGATGGCTGCTTTCCCCTGCATGCTGCTCCCCATATACTCGCACCGAATTTTCGTGCCCAGTCACTCCATTTTCTGTGGTCTTTCTTCAGTGCTTTGCAGGTGGGTCAATAACTTGATTATCACCAGCTAGTTTCTGCACTTCGCTTCCTGTACATGATCTGGAACAGGGCTGCCAGGGCAGGTGCCTGCGGGACTCCAACAGCAGTATGTTTTACACTGTGATTTTGATTAGGCAGGACTGGGATCTGAATTTTTCTCACATTCCTTCTGTCGCACTGGAGAGCCAGCCTGAACACGTTATTACCAAAAAAAGAGATCCATAAAACTAAAACCTAAACAGAACAGCACCATTTCCAGTGAGGAAGAGAGTCCATGACACGCACAGTACAAACATGAAGTTGAGGACTATTTCACTGTATTTGACTGATAATGTCCACACAAATTCCCCTACTGTATCACTAACGACACATCAGCAGTAAAGTTGGGAAGTGAAGTTTCAATGTTTTGGGATCCTTGAAAACTCCTTCAAAAACCTGTTGGCTATGTTTAGCAAAACATAGTTTGATACCAAAACAGCTAAAGTAGTACTGAAGACAATAAATAAGCAAAAACAAAACAAAACAAAAAAAACTGCATTTCAGAAATAGCTTTCACAATGAGAAACTCAGTGAAATTTGAATTTATTTGCATATAACAGATTCTACCAACTACAAAAATAAAGATACAAAATACCTGGCATACAGATCATCAGTCAGAAGGCAAAAATCAGTTTTCTAAACGACCTACTTTAAGTGTGTGAGATTATAATACTATTACCAACTAAGCCTGTGAAGATTTTAATGCAAATACCAAGCAACTTCCCATCATATTTGGTTTTCTTATTACAAACAAATACCATAATATGAAGAAAAACAATAAGGTACTTCTAATAATAACAAGATACTTTGGTTCTGCTAATTCTTCCAGTGACTGGACAAGTAGGAGACAGCTGCCTAACTAAAAAAGGGATCTTAGAAAACAGATGTTTCTTATGAGTACAGGGAATATTAATCGCCTTGAAACATATTTAAGTGCATTTTTAAGCACATATTTGCCCAAAATATTTATGAACAAATGTAACCTATAGGCAATGCCACCGGTGATGTCATGTCTTGTGCTTTCATTAATTTTAGAAGTGATAATTAGTGTACTGATGAGGCCTAAGGTATCTGCCTGAAAAGGACAAGATGGATTTCCAAAGGTCAATCTTTGGTGTTAGCAAAGTGAAGAGAGTTTTTGCCACTGATTTCCACAAACGAGGATTTCTCTTGGGTTTTGGTGTGGTTTTTTTTTTTTGGTCTTTGTGGGAAGCTGTGCTCAGTACAGTTCATACAGTTACAAAGCATGAGTGTCTTTTCCCCAATGAGTGGCATACAGTAAATTTCTCCAGAAAGATGGTTTTTCAGGGTGCTTCAAAACCCATGAGATCCTGAATTGGTCTAAAATTCCCTAGCAGCTTGTGCACAGATAAACTGCCTTTACTGAGAAGTGTTTGCTTCTGGTTCTTCTGTGCTTCATCTAGAGACAAGAGAGGGTAATTAGAGGAAGATTTATCTTCAGGACGTTATTAATCTAAGTCCAGCAAGAAAGCAACTGGCCAGATAACGTCACTGGGTCTGATGATAATGCAGGGCAAGGAACTACTGGTTAATAAAATCATCTAGATTGCTACATATGTTTTATCACTTCTGATGTCTCCAAATATTATGGGGAGGTAAGCAAATGTTAGTAATTATTAATTAATTTTAAGAATTTGTTGACGTGGTACTGAGAGTAAACAGAATTCCCGATGGATTTATTATGAGTTTCCCAAGAGACTCAACAGTTACAGTAAACTTATTTCACTGTGCTTTCCCCCAGATCAGAATCTGAATCCTGGCATTTTTATGGGACACAAAGACAGGAAGAATTACAGATGAAAGGAAGAGCTGGATGTTTTACAAGTGTTCTGAAGGAGGAGAGAGAATAACTGAAGAATTAACATGAAGAATTCCAGTTTCAGTCAAGTCAAATGCAGAATCAGAATGCTGAAACTAATAGAAGATGACAACAAAAGCAGAAACCAAGTGTTCAGTTATAACAAAGAGCCACCAAGCCTACAGAAATCTTACCAGGGCATATTTATTATATTATTTCTTTCTTCAGATGTGCAGTTTTAAATTTGCGTACATGTGTGCAGACACAGACCCATACTTTCCAGACCTTATCATGTCTTTTTTCTTCTCTTTTTTTATTCTTAGGTCATTACAGAGACTCTCTTTCAGAGAAGAGCAATGTAAGAGGAACTAGAGCAAAACACAGTATTACATAATGAATTGTATTTTACAGATAGCTAGAAAGGTGAAAATATTGATAGGTGCTAAAATGACAGGAGGGATGCAAAAGCTGGTAAGAGGTGGATGAAGAAATACCAGTGGAAAGTCATCGGTGGGAACCACAGTGAAGAAAAATGGGGTAAGAAATAGGCTGTAAGCAACACAGATCTGAAACAGAGAGCTGGAAAGACCAATATGGAGCCCTGAAGGAAAAAAGTCTATGGGAGGAGCCAAGAAATCACAGCAACAGAGCTCCTGGGGGAATCAAAGGAGTCTGTCTTGATGATGACAAGAATCCAAAAGCCTATCGATACAGCAGAAGCAGTTGCCGTTAGCATGTTAAGGAAAAGTTGGGCTTAGCTCCAGAAAGATTCTTCCAAATCCCCTCGCCTTTCCATCCTTAAGGAGTCTACGTTCGTTTATACAGTGAACTTAACACTTGGCAAAAAATGGACAAGACTTCAAAATCATTCTAGCTGGTTGGGATAATAAACCATACTGAAATGATTACAGAGTCACAGAGCTCACTCTGCTTCGCTTCTACTTCTGCCTCTTTTTACAAATGAGATTATAGAATTTTCTCAAGGGTAACAACTTGTTTCCTGGACTGCAATTAAAATGGCCATGCCTTAGCATAACTTACCAGCCATTTCAGGAAGAATTTCTGCCTCTCCTGCCCCCTCTTTTTGGGGGGAACAAAAACATTTTGGCCAACATTTTGAACAGAAATTGTTTAGTACTTACACTCCCCTTTGCTTTTCCCCTACAAAGGATCTGATAGCTAGAAAACACCACTTTTATTCCTGAGATCGCATGGGCATCTCCTCCTTTTCTCCCTGCGAGGAAAGTTCTCGTTCCTTCTGCATTACTCCCTTGTCTAAAAGTAGCGCTCACTATATGGAATACAACATTAAAAATACGACTTTTTCTCATTTTATTAAAATAATCTTCACAAAAGGGAACCATTATGCTAGACTCCATAAAAAAAAAAAAAAAAGAAATAAAAACCATCCCCCAAACCCAACCAAACGAAAATACCCCACACAGTACAAGAATTCCTGACCATTCTCAATGCCCAGAACAATGGCAAAAAAAGCTAGAAATATGGAGACTTCAAACATGTTAGAAGACACACATCAAAAGTCTCTTCTGCTCAAATGATCTCATTCTGAATTTCACAATATTACTATATTATGTTTTGGTTTACCAACTACCACAGCAAACTCTTGGCAAGTCCACTATTTGCAAGAAAACAAAATGAAAAAATCTTTCTGGTCAAACTAAAAAACTCACAGACAATGGAGGACAAACACGCCTCGATTTGATTAACACACAGTTTTACAGGGAGCAAAAGACTGGGACTGCTCCTTCTCTGACACTATTATTAATACAGATAAATACTCAGAAAACTTTTAGAAGTAGCAGCCTTTTCAATTAATATGATTAAAGTTCTACCAAGTCACATGATGTTGGACTTTCGAAATCACTTAATTGCAATTGCGTCTCTATCAAATTGCTCAACGCTATCGCGTACTTTCAGGTACATTTTGGTCCCCCTTGTTCAGGTCAGATTTCAGGTATTTCTGTGTGTTTCTACTAGGTTTCTTTTCTTAGTGCCAAAACAAAGGGCACAGCTATGCTACGCAGTGTGCCTTCGCTGGCACATCCAGAAGGTGAAACGCAGCAGGAGATATTTGCAGAGATCCTTAGTACAGTCCGTAACGTCATCTTGGGCTCAGCCCCGACGTGACATTGCTGCATTGCTCCCTGCAGCAGACACGGCAGAGGCTGTGGCTATCGGGGATCCTAATGCAGTGCTCCACTGCTCCCTGCACAGACCTTTAGAAATGGGAGTCTGTCCTCCGTGCAAGTGAGGATGGTTTTTATGAAGGGAAATGGAGAGGCTTTCATCTACATTTCCTTTCGGAGTCTTAAAAATAATTCTCCATGCCCCTTTCCATTCCAAAGTAAAACATACTCTCAGATCTCTGAGTGCTTAGTTAATAATGAAATGTAAAGCCAAAACAATATAGCTCTTACTAAATTCTCTATACAGTAGTGCACCAGTAGTTGTTTGGCTGGAGTTTCTTTTGTTGGTGTTTTTTTCTTTTTTTAAACACCTCCAAAATCTATAAAAACTTCACATGTAAAACCACAACTTATTTCCCCTTCACCAATTTTCATAGGACTATTTCTAGCGTAGCCACAGTTAAGCCTCACCTTCCTTTACCCTGCTCCTTTTCTACAGGCAAATACCTGCTACAACTTTTCAGTCTCAACTTTAATCACTGGTAATCACCGACTTGAATGGTCTCGCCCAACTTCTACAAATTCACTATACCAGCAGCAGAAAAACAACTGATAGAATAAAATGACAAAACATCTTGTATTAGCCTTTAACTTGGACTCCCTCCAGAAACTATTAACAACGTTTAAATTCAAGGCTAGTAGTGACTAAACACTCATGACACTCCCGATAGCCTACAGTCTTGAGCACAAAGCCTTCTCAACCAACACCGCTCAGCTTCTGACAAGTGAGAAGCAAGAGACCAGCACATACGATCAAAGCTCATCCTCCATCCGCTTGAGACTCTCAACTTCCTCTTTTATAGCTTTAACTATTGCAACCATGTTCCTGCGCGGTCCTACATAAAACACTGCTGCAAAAGCAGCTCCTTTGAGGTCCTCTACTACTTCTCCCTGAATATCTACACAAAGCACAGATTCTTGTCTTCACACTTAAGGACTTCACAGCTTCACCTCCTTTGCTCAGCATCTCTTACCTCTTAGTGTAACTGGTATGTACCTTAACTCGGCTGGCATTCCCCTGTAATCACCCCCTGATGGCCAGCTGCTTCCTTTAGTGTACCTGTGCTTTCCTCCACTTGACTCGATACACGGTTACCTAATTAAATTTATAACCTCTTATGTCTCAGTACCTTTATAAGGCTTATTTCCATCAAGCGGCCATGGCTTAATGTAGGTTTCATCCCTCTCCTTATATTCAGTCCCTGGTTAAAAATAGGCAAAAGGCTACAGACACGGGCCTGGCAAAGAGATGGCAGCTCTTCACCAAGGCCTTTATCTTATGTTTTAGCTCATCTGCTTGTCTCTTTAGACTCTTAACCTCCAGAAAAGAATTTACTAACTGTCGTAACAGTACTCAGTCCAGTGGAATGAGATCCCTCTGGTAACTGAGGCATTTTGGTACTCTCATAACAAATATTTACAAAAGCAAGAAGAGAGATTTATTTTCTGTTTCCTAAGCAGCGGTAGGAAGCATTAACATCAGGTTATCCTGGTTATTGCTTTGGTATAATCTGCTTTAGTTAGCTCTAGATACAGGCCAGTAAGTAATACTGTATTTTGGCAGGTATTCTAAAAATAGCAGCTACTGCGTCACAGGTCTTATTTTTGTTAAATATAGACTCACAAAAACAGAAGAAGAGCCACTAGCTATTTACAATAGGGAAGACTCTCCCACTAGACTATTTAAAAGCAGTAATACATGGCATTTTTTTTTCATCTCTGCCCAAATGCAGGTCTTACACTATCAAATTAAAAAAAGAAATATTTGTTTACGAAGGTCCTGCGTAATTAAATTCATTTCCGAGAGAGAAACAATAATCAGATAGTATCAATACTATATTCTCATTACCTGTTTCCACAGTGTTTTCTGTTTCTGCTGCCTCCAAACCATCCATACTGTCTTCATCCTCCACTGCAGTTTTTCCTCTACTCCGAGGCCTACAAACATAAGAAAGGAACATTGTTTTTAAAACTTTAAAAGTACTTCCAGTTTAAATTTATCCAGGATTAAAATCATTTTTTATTGTGGAATAATTAATAGCATTTAAGTTAACCAGTCATTTATGAGTCTTGTAGCAATCAAAAGTTTCCTCCCCTTTTTTCCTGTTAAAAGTAATAAACTCAGCAGAGTACCCTTTAATCAGCAGTTGACCCCATAAGTCCTGTGCTTATTATTATACGAAAAATTCAATCACATACTTCTACTGATCAAAAAATAAATTAAATCTAAAGCAAGATTTTAAGATATGACCGTCCTGTTTGCTCCACATTTTTCATTACAGAGGAGATAACTACAGAGATACTAGAGAGAACACACTCCAAAATCTGGCCGGTAGTTACATATGCTATAACACAGACACTAAGCCATTCAGAGCATCCTTGGAGGAAATTTCTAGAGGATAATAATAATGCTGAAGCAATTAAATGGAAACACAGGTGGTATTTTTAGTGAAACAGCAATTTTGACACATTTAAAAAAAATGTTCTGAATTACAGACTAGACAGGGCTAGATGCTATCACATTGAAAAAAAGCCATAAAGGTGTGACAGCGCACTAAAACCAAAATACCTGGCAGTTGTTGCGATTTCAACCAAGGTCTGACAGAAAGCAGACAGGTTTGTGCCACAAATCGCAACCTTTTCTCTCCGCCTGGCTCTCCAGCAGCCGCCGGGGTGGGCTGCTGCGGAGCCGAGCATCCAGATCCCCAGCTGTTCAGCAGCCCACTTGACGGAGAGCCAAGAGCTTGGCACCTTGCCTCCCAAATTTTCAGGCTACTTGGCAACCTGCCTGGCACGCTGACAGAAAGCCGGAGAGACCCTGGGAGCTTCTCATTCCAAATACACAAATTCTTAGCAGTTTGGGGCATCTCGGTGGTTGCAGAGTCCCCGAGCTCCCGGGCAACCATTCACCCAACCAACATGCCCTGAATCAGGATGTGAGACCGGCAGCCACAGCGGCCCGGGCTGCCCCCCCGGAGCGGAAACCACTCCGTTTCCTCTTTCACGGAAAATTCTGAAAGGTTTGGGTTTAGTTTGACGGTGGGGGAAATTTTTTTGAAGTGATTAAATCATTCCAAAGCAGCATTTCCTTTCTTTGGACAGCCTGCTAAAATACTTAAACCTAACGAAGTATTACCTCAAAGCCAGACCTGCTAAACCGCCCGAGGAAGGCGCGCTGCCCTGCCAGCCCTTTGACACTCGCGCACCAGATGATGTGCAAAAAAACTGCAGAGACTATGATCTTTCGCGCCTATACTTTGTTGCTCTCTTGCTTAGCGTGGGGGAAGGATTTGCAAGACCTAACAAGAAGATCCCTTCTAATCAAGCTGGGAGCAGTTTTATGTCTGTAGAGGAGGAAAAAAAAAGATTACAATAAGGTGAAAACGAAAGCCTCAGACAAACCACTCAATTTACAAAGGAAAGAATGAGGGAAAAGAGGAAACTGAGAAGAGACAGAGGGAGAGAGGGACTTTTATCTTTTCGGCATCCCTATGAACTGGTTCACGACAGTGCTGGAGAACGTGGGAGCAACGGCAGCCCTGGGGATACGAGGTTATCTTTGGCCTTGCCTGCTTATCCACAAGGAGAGATACCATACGTGTAACTCGCAAAATAACGGCGTTATAAGAACAGAGAGAAGCCTGCATCCGCCTCAGCATTTGCCACTCCACAAGCTTCCAGGGCAGTTCTCCAAAACAGACGCTGCACAAACAGCTAAAGCAGAATAAACTGCAGAGTGACCAAGCGAAACCGTCCCACGTTCCCTCGGGTCACCACGTCACCCCATCCGCCCGCACCACAGTCAGTGAGCTGACTGAAACGCGGACACGTATCCCGGCCAGCAGGACGAGACCGCTTCTCTCAGCGGCCTGTCTGAAACCGTAATACAGATTAATTCCCATGCATAACGGAGAGGAAGGGTGACGCAAACAGAACATCACGCTCGCCGGCTAGAACAGACCCATCCAGCGTGGCTGAAGTACTGCATGGGAAAAAGTAAAACTTTTAATACTTAGAAAAACAATACAGGCAGTAAGAAAACAAAACCATTTAAGTTTAAATACTACTTTTCTTGGAGTTCTTCAAAACAGCCCGACACTTGGGCCAGCGCTCTGAGCAGAAGGAGAGGAACGCGAAGTCAACGGTGGTATCACTCCGCTTGGGGCAGGAGCGCCCAAGGGCTCTACCGAACACAGCAGCCGACCAGGGCGACTGCTTCCAAATCCCATCCTGACTACTTTTCTACCAACAATCCAAAAATAACGTAAATTTAAAAATTTACATACAGATTTGGATTTTATATTATACTACATTTAACATGTTAAACACTGAAGTACCTTTTTAAACTTTTTTTTTTTAAACACAAGCAGTATGCACTTCTTGAATTCCCTACTATATTTTAGTAACATATTTAACATGAAGGCAAATCACAGGTTTCAACTAATTAAACACAATTGCTCCTTTTCAACAGAAGATATAACCGCATCTGGAGTTTTCTCACCATCCCCCCTCCACTGTGTGTCATCATCATTCTCCCCTTGCAAATATTCTGCAAAAAGCCTTCCTAATGCTGTGCAAGATGCAAATAAATCCATTAGAAGAGAATGCTGCATTATATAGTTAATTTATTTTTTGCTTATTACCTTCATTTCACAATCATCAGAAGAGATTTTATACTCAAAAAAATTTGTGTTTGGCTTCAGAAAAAAATAACGCGAGTTACAAAACACTAAAATATACACTGCATTGGCAACTATAATTTAATATTTCCATAAAAAATCCCATTTGAAAAGGCCATACAGTACATCTAACTGTTACAGTCGATGTTCATAATAAGAATGGATTGTTTCATGTTTGTTTTAATAAATAAATTTAATACAATTTAATACTTTTGTTGCATAATAGTTTTGTCTAGTTTGTGTAACACTAAATTTCCCTCTGCCAAATCCCACAACTTTTTTTTTCCCCAATTCACTTATTCCACCCCCCTTTAAACAAAAAAGAAAAAAGCAAACAATATTCTTCTGCTCTTGGGATTTGCCTCTTTCTCCTTAAACCGCTAACATAACTAAAATCTAAACCTTTTCTCACTGAAAAGTCTTCTAGGGGGTTTAATCTTTTGGATGGCAAACGGGTAAGAAAACAGGTTAGCTAATACATATGGCTTTGAGATACCCAGCCTAGTGTGCATCTTAAATCACCCACAACGCATGCTTTGGGAAGAGAGCGACGCTGGTCAGCAGGCAGTTTCCCCCTCTTTGCAATACTCCTCCTCCTCGTGCAAAAGCACACACACATTATCATGCCTTGCATTCAGTTTCCAAGCAAAAGGCTCATCCCAAATACCACCACAAAGAAACTAGAAATAAGCCAAATTTAGGTAAGTTGGGTCTCAGCTTCACCCAAGCTTTGGATTTTTGTAGGCAACACTTTCTCAAACAGGGAGTAACAAATATTTCTACTACAAACTTAATAAAAAAGCAGAAGCAAGGCAAATAGTTCCACCTACTTCCATCCCAACTTAGCGCTGCTGCTGAAACAGGCAGGCCAGTCGCACCCTGTCCCACCAGCACCCGGACCGGCCTTTCCCCCGCTGGTGGCTGCACGCTGACCCATGCCGAGAAACCCAGCATTTGCTGCCTGAAAGCAAATACAGAACCAAAGCCCGCGGCTACTCATCCTTTGCTGCTACGCGGCCAGGCAGCGCCAAGCAACGCTTGCTACGCCAAACGCCAGAACCTCAGTTCTGCTTTAGACCTTTCTAAGCCCTGTGCTAAACTTTACTAGACGCAGGTAACTACATCGCTCCGCTGTGTACCAGTGCAGCCTCCCGAAGCCCGTTAGCTAGCTACTGCCCAAGCAGAGCACCCACGGGCGAGCCACGCGGCACACTGCCTCCAAACCGAGAACAAAACGTACAGGCATGGCCCGAGCAGTAAGGAGACAAGGAAACAGCCATAAACATCCATCAGGACAATAGGCAGTGGGCTGCAGAGACAGGCTGAGCGGCTGCCAAGGCTTCTGCCATCGGCTTGCTCGCTTGTCTCTTTCCCACAACAGAGTTCGTTTTAGAAGGAAAAACACAAAACCACGTCTATTTGTGTTTAAAAGAACAGATCTATTGAAAAATATATATGATTTCAAGCACATTTTGCATTGCATGAAACAGTCAGTAAAACAAAAATAAATAAAGTTGTATCTATGTAGGTAGGATTCCAGTTGAACATAACTACTATCTGCAGTAATTTTACTTGTATTTACATAAAATTGAGTCATTTATCAAAATGCTTTGTGACCTACACCTAAATTTGTCATCAGTTAGATTTCTTAGCTAACTCCTTTTATTAATCTCTGTCTTTACGCCGTAGTAAACAAACATAGCATAATTTTATCGAGTGTAAGCAACTAATCAAATTTAGCACTCAGGAAAAAAAAACCCCACGTTTCCGTAGCTCCCTAAATCTCTACGTATTCCACTGGCACTGGGACAAAACCTGCCTGAGGCCGATTGAGGGCTTTGCTGACTTCATTAACCGAGTACGATTGCCAAGCATCATCATCAGCTTCTGCTAAATTGCAGAGATAGCAGTGTGGATGAAGACCCTAGGATAAAAAGCAAAACTGTCTTATTTGCCTGCTGGTGGTCAGATACTTTTTAATACGTACATGCCAGCAACAAGATCTTAACCTTATGAGTACAATACAGGTCAGAAGCATATCTTGGATCTTGCTCATTCTTTCCATGAGGTCACTATAAATAAGGCTACGGGCCAGTAACTTCTGGAACCACATGGAAGAGCTGAAGACGCTACTATCCTCTAGATCCTCGTCGCTGCCAGGCTGCTAGTTTATGATTACCCAGAAGTTATCACCAAACAGTTCCTGCAAGTGCTCTGCAACCTGCTACCAGCAAAATCACATGACAATTTGTTCAAAGCATCCGCCGAAAATATCGTACTAATCCAGGTGCTTTTGTTTCAGGCTTAGAGAACACATTCATATGAACCATCCCAGAGCCCCCTCCTCCTTCTCAAAGGCCATCACCTCTAAACTGTCCAGGGCAGAAATCACCTTTCTTCCCCTGCACAGTGCCGAGCACAATGGTGGTACTAACTACATACAACAAGGCAAATAACCTTAAAAAGGATGTAACATCTGGGATACAGTAACATCCTAAACCACCACAGATGTCTTGTTAAATGAACATCTGTCCACAGCCTTACCCGGAAAGATGGTACAGGAATGATTTATAAAAAGATTCAATTGGTGCTGCAGTCAGCATGGCTAGCAACAAATTAATGTCCGTACCACAGCTTCACAAGCAAAAGCTGTTACAGGCTTTCCAAGAATCTTTTTAACAGGTGTGCAAAAGTACATGATCCCAGTATTTCTGTATAGTAAATCATAAGTACAGCTGTAAAAGTTTAACTGTGCTCACGTATGCACTCACGTATACCTGAGGTTCGGCTAACAGCCCCACGTGAAGGGAACCACAGCAAGCAAGAATCAATCGATTCAGGGAGAAACCACTAAGGAAGCCTTCCCCCTTCCCTGCTCTGAGCTCTGCTTTTCAATACTGAGGCTTTACTGCTTCTCAGAGTGAAGAAAATCCTGCATCTAAGTCTGGATGAAATAAATAATACAACTCTGAAAGCAAGGCAAAGGGCAACTAATTAGAATTAATTTCAGTGGCGCTAACCATTAATGGGCCTAGACAGGGATACTCACTATTGCATTGATTCCAGTTTCAAACTGATCCCCATTTAAAAGTTTCCTAAGAGGGTTTTTTTAATTGAGCAATCAGTAACAGGTGAAAGTGTTTTCTGTAATTGCTCTTCTGCCCTCTAGAAGATTTCATTTCATGCATTATAAAAAAAGACCTAAACATTTACCCTCTTCCCATTTGCTTCTTATGTGTGTGCATTAAAGGCAGAAGGACTTGGATGTATGGGAAAGAGGTGCGACAGCAACATCACAAGAGACAAAAAGGTGAAAAAGGTGACTTTTAGATACAGAGAAGTGAGCAAGAATGGCTTGTGTGAAGGACTTTAGCAAAACATTTTTGTTAAAACCTATATAAATGGACTTATTATAATCTTATTCTAGATCATAACCCAGTTCAACCTTAAATTTAAGAGTTCTCAAAAATACACTTCATACATCCTATTAGTCTTACCTAACCATCAGAAAAAAACTGTACATCTCAATGCTTCCAGTTAAAAAAAAATCATAATCTTTTCATTAACTACTACATCAAAGAAAAATGACACAGTTTATGTTTAAAAACAAAATGTTGCAACTTCTCACCAACATGTCCTTTAACTAGTAACAATTTAAAGAAGGTTATTCACTCGCACAATATTATTCATCCAACCAGGCTGTAATGTCTTCAGAGCTGAAACTTCTTTCACTTTTGTATTTTTCACAGTTAGCATCAAAAGCACCAAACACACGAAAAAAAAATATTACAGCCTTTGATATCAGAGATGTCTGAGAAAAAACACAGAAAGAACCCAGACTCATCTCTATGAATGACGATTCTTATCTAAACATTTCCAGCACTCCTCCGTGAAAGGGAGATTGCTCAAAGATATCCCACACTATTGAGAAATGCAAATAGCAGCCCTTCAAAGATAATTTGTACCGAATATTGTGGCTGCATCTTTCCTTTTATTCTAGAGTACAGTCACTATTATAAAAAGTAAGCTAATACAGAGAAAACTGACTGATGCATGCAGAGCTCGAAGAAAAAAAGCTGTCTCAAGGCAGACTTTGCATAAAACGTCCCACATCAAAAAGAATTCGTATCACACAGTTTTAGCTACAATTTAAAGGCCAAATGAATTACTGTTTTAAGCTAATGTTAAGTTTCTTTTTCCTGAATCTTCAACTTCAACTGTTCTTGCATGGTTAAGTGATCTATATGTGCTCTCAAACCTATACTGGAGGTGCCCGGAAAAATTACTTTCCATAGGAGCCTGGGGAAAGGCAATTAGGATGTACCGCCAGGAGACATTCATCAAAACTGTCCACCCAAATCAAACAGGCATAGTTACTAACTGATTTCTTTCAGACATCACTCTAGTAACATGAACTCAGTTTTGCAGATGACCACCAGATCCAGGAGCCTGAAGCTAAACTATGCTGCGTGATGAGGCTGGTCTGCCCAAAGTGACTGTCTTCAGCGTTTTCTCTGCTCTTCCCTACACACTCACACAGTTAAGTTTGAGTCTAGAACTGCTCCTGTAAAAGATAAAGCAGGTGAGGATCAACCTGTCCTGGCTGAAACAGAGCCTTGTTCACAAGACCATGACCTCTTCTTCCCTACTTGTTACCCTTTGTGGTAACATCTGGAGGGGGCGGAGGGAAGGGGCATGGGGATGGAGCACAGCAGGGACCAAAATGGGAGGGCTCGTTATTGATAACAGTTGCAAAATAATAAAATATTTCACACGAGCCAATACAGTATCTACAGAGTCATAGCTCAGCTATAGCCAAGTATATAGAAGAAATATAGAGGCTAAGGCTCCTACACTGAATTTGTACTTCTGGATGCTTTTTTCTCATTACATGAGAAAATCCAAGTTTGACACTGTAAGTGTGAAACCAGGTTGACCAACCTACATGTACAGACTGTTTGGATTTGGAGCCATTTCTAAATAATGAAGAGAGAAATCACACAAAAGGCTTTCAGATTTCTTTTTACTACTGTCAAACTGCCTGTGTAGACATCTATAAGAATCTGTGAGCTAAAATTACTCTTAATCAAATATCTGTCATATTAACTCAGCAATATGCAGCGTCAAGAATTGATACAAGTTCTTTCAGCTTCATAAGCTTTGAACATTTATTTCTCAGGAACTACATTCCCACTGATATATAGTTTCATTGGCAGACTTGCAGCTTTATAGCTTTAGTTCTGTAATACAGAACATGCAGTCCTCAATCTTTAAACAAATTTCAAAAGTAATATCTCAAAAAATTTATGATCCATTTATAACCTTGTGATGAGTTATATATTTGCATTGTTGTAGCAAGTACTTCCTTTACAGATTTGCAACCAATGCACTTAACCGTATTCACTGTCGAATTGATTCAAAACAACATACCACCATTTCAGCACTTGGGAATTTTTTTAAAACCTTTTCTGCAGCCAAATCTGACTAACATTCAGGAGCATCAGCTACTAAAGGTAGAGCTATCGGCACGTTTCCAACCTCCATCTACTTTTGCATCTCTCCCTGGCTCTAGACTTGCTAACGGCTCCATTCTTATGATGCCTACAGACAGCAGCTAATGTGAGGCTCCTTGATGAGTTTGCTGTAATAATGCTTATCAACACCACTGAATGCTTTGACATGTTGCTTTTGCAAGCAATGATTATTAAGTATGGCAACATTATCAGCTGAGACATTACTGGCATTGTCAAAGACAGAAATCTTCTAACCTGTGCAAGAATTTCAGGTGTGCACCTGCAACACCAGAAGCACTATTTGTCCACACTGTTCCCTTCTTTGTTTAAAGTAAACAAAATTGTATCAAAATACACTACTGCAGGGAACACTGGAAACAGTGTCTTTTCTTGACTGGTAAGCATAAGCATTTCATTTACACCATAATACAAGAATTTTTTCTCCATAATGCCTGCTAGGGGAAGTTTTACCTTCTCCCACCTCGTGACAGTAGCGATACCACAAATTTTTTACCCACAACAGCACCACGTGCTTTTCTTTCTTCAGAAGTGAGAATTATCCAGCTCTCTGCTGTGGGTTTGACTGCTACTATGTTCTGAATGAAGGTGACAACACGTTAAGGACCGTAATGGTCATGTGCGGTGATTTCAAGGTCTCATACAAAGTTTAATACATCTAAGTCATCACACACAAGCAACAGCTGCTAATCACTGGAACTTGATGAAGTTTTGGTCTCTTCAGGCAGATTTTTGTGATTTTAGCATCACTAATGAACAGTCTCACTGCAGTAAGACTGTGAAGATTCTTTCAAATCCCATTTGTCTGCCCACACTAAATATTGTCCCCAGATGTATTCAGTGCTGGTGCAGACTGTGCTGCATGCAGCGGCATCTGGATGCACATAATGCAGGTATACAAACAACCAAATGATGTGGTACCCTAAATTTCCAATAGTTTTTACTCAAAAATATATTTTTGTACATAGTAAGTCCACACACAATGATCAGAAAACACTCTAACCATTGCTTTTATACACTAATTCAGCTACAATAGTCAAAAACCTGAATGCCAAAACTGTAGTATGATTTCAATTTCCGTAACACAGACTAAATCCCACTCGCGCAGCACACCGTTTCGAGAGGATTCCAGCTCTTAAGTCGAGCCAGACACACAGCCAGCTCAGAGCACCTCGCGCTTTCTCAGCTAATAAAGTTCTGTCTCTTTTGTCTCATAACAATTTTGCTAATTTCTTGAGACCTAATAGCAAACGCAAATCTTCCTTCATGTGAATTACATGGAAAATATCCATTCTTATGCTCTTGAAGCATTCCTCACCCCACCAATATCACAGCAAACCTTTTGTCCCTTGGATGCGTGTTACAAAAACATGCTCTGAGAAAGGTGTCCACCTTCCAATTTCACCTGATTTTCTGTGTCTACAGAAGGAGATGAACAAACTACATAACTATATAACATCACCAGTAATGGGGATGTCTTTTCCCTACTGGTTCCTCCTAACACGTATTTAAGCCTCATCTAGAAGGATCAAGATACGGTAAGGCCTGCCAACACCCAAAATGCTATAAAGAATCAGCTTTTATGCAAGATGCTGGCTTAAAACAAATTAGGCGGAATTATCTAGTGTAGGAAACCTGTCTTAATAACACCCAAATTAATGGATGACATATAAGGAAAATTATGCATGTTAACTACGGTTTGTCATTACCAATCTGAAATGGATTCAGACATAAAAATCAACAGAAATGAATGTCGTATCACCACATATTTTATCCATCTGTTAGCACCTTTAGTACTCCTTATACAGAAACGCATTTTTATTTCAAATAACGTCAACAAGTATTATGAAATATTTCTCCATCAATAAAACTGCTAAACGTAGGGAAGCCAAAGGGAAAAAACTCAAGATCTCCTCACTAATTAAAAATCCATTAAACCTTATCTGGAATACTTAGAAAACCTCAAGAGAGTAAAAATAGACGTAAAAAGAAAATGGGTAATGTAATCAGATGGGTATCAGTCTAAATATATAATTCAGATGAAATGCTTTTCTTGTAACAAAATTGCTTTCAACCTAGAAGTAAATCCTAAAAGCCAGATCACAGGTGCTATTTTTATACCAGAGTAAATAAAACTCCTAAAACACTACTGTGAAATATAAACAACAAAAGCAGCAACATAATAAGCACACTCCAAAGCACAGTCACAACTAATGTAAGTCTTTAGACATGTTTAAAAGCTTCAGTATAAACAGGCATCAATCTCTAGGGGTCTCGGTAAGGCTGAAATGCTGCAGTCTGCTAAGCAGACCTGTCCGTCACTCTTCTCTGTCCCCGAAGAGGATTCCCCTAACCTCGAGACGCTAGTTTGACTTCTGACTATCACAGGCTATCACTATCATAGGTTAGCAGTAGCATCCAGATTATTATAATAAAGAATTTATAATTTTTTGTCCAGGGGAATGTTAAATTATCATCTCATGTGGGATGAGGATTTACTGCTGTATACCACTATTCTCAGAATTTCACTCCTTTCCATATTTAAGAAATACACCACAACCCAAATCAATCTGCTTTCTTTTTTTCCTATGTTAGTCTTCTACAAATGATAGTTAGATACATAAATTCACAGTATTTTTCTTTAAAACCTCTTATTCTTTCATTTCTTTAAAATGCCTTAAAAGAAACACACACAAAAATAAAAAAATCATAGGGTAAAAAAACCAGACGAGTTTTCCAGTACTTGACGCCAGAGAAGGTCTGCTCTCTGAACATCCCCTTCGCGCTCCCCAGCCTCGGGCTGCGACAGAAGTGCTAGCAGAAGGATGATCTACTGCTCAGCCTCTATCATATGATACAGGTCAGAGTTATAAACAAAACTGTATCTGTGTCACATGATAGGAGCATGTATCCAGTGAACATTGTTACAGCAACTACTACAATGGAAGCCATCCAAGAGGACCAAATGATACCTCCAGGTCAAGTTCCTTTGAGGCCAGCACCCAAGGACACGCGAGCAGTACGCTAGCCACGCTAGCTTAAAGCATCTGGAAATTATGATCTGAATCACTAGCTTCGTAACTTTTTTTCAGAAGCTACCAGAAAAATAGTAATGGAGATCATAAAAGAAAGGATACTGAGGCTGATTTATAATGAGATAATTTGTATATTTACTTAATTTAATCTTTTCTGAGCGTAGACCTGGAATGACAGCTTCACAGATATTTATAAATTTATTTCTGCTTGCATTTTACAGATACACATAGGCTTCTAATTAACATTTACAGTGTGAAAGCTCAGTGCTACTCAGGAGGCATACAGCAGCCTCAAAAATGACCATAATCAAATCTTTCAGAAGTACTTCCAGGTACTAAAAAGCTGGCAGAGCAACTCTGTAACAGCCATATTCGCAACAGCATGCAAAGATGACACAGTCAACAGAAGTGCATATGGCTAGGTGTCACTTACAGCAGCCCTAAGGCTACTCTGATCTACCAAAGTGCCACCTTGGTATCATGACAGGTCAGAATAGGGTCCAGTTCACAATTTGGTCATACATAAACTTCAGAAGTAAAACCATTAATTTTTGCTACAGTATCACCACTGCAAAATGGGTTTTTTGCTTTATTTTTTGCACACTGAAAATCTGCCCAAGCATCTGAAGGACCTCCAAGATGATAAAAACAATTACATGAGCCTCAGAATCTCTCACCCAGAAACCATTTCTGTTTTGCAATCAACTTTTTGCAATCAACAATTAAAAAATTACATTTAAAAAGAATCTTCTACCACAGAGAAAGATGTCCAACATTTAACACACCAGCTATTACAGAGCTGCTAAAAAGTACTATCAAAATTCAAGTCAGATTGCTCACAGACTCACTGGACACAACGCCA
Organism: Dromaius novaehollandiae; assembly: GCF_036370855.1. Taxonomy (NCBI): domain Eukaryota; kingdom Metazoa; phylum Chordata; class Aves; order Casuariiformes; family Dromaiidae; genus Dromaius; species Dromaius novaehollandiae. The sequence continues at coordinate 8,315,867 of NC_088099.1, forward strand.
GAACCATTATCCATTGACTAATGCCCATAAATATCGCTCAATAACTGTAATTGATTAAAACCTATCTTGCAGAAAGGCATTCACTTTGCCATCCCCTTTGCAATTTGTCTCTCTGTTACGAATCCATGCTCCTTTCCTACATGAATTTCTCCAGTTTCAGCTTTCAGCTGCTGGCTCTTGTCCTACCACCTTAGGGGACCCTTAAGCACTCAACATTTTCTCCTCTGGAAGTATTTATGCACTGTAATGAAGTTACCTCTTACTTTTAGGGTTTGGATTATATCCCTCTCTCCCTCCCCAAGCTAAACAGATTGAGCACCTTTAACTTTCTCACCAAAGCAATTTTCTTCGGGCTTTCTGTAATTTTTGGTCTTTTCCGTGAATTTCCCCTCAATATTTCAGTCTTTCAATTATGGACACTACAATCATGTTAAGTAGGGAGCAGCCAGTCTCACCTATGCAATAGAGCTCAAAAGCATCCCATGCTTTAAATTCCTTTTTGGAAGTATTGCTTTCTGGACTGTAGCTCCATATACCCTATAGAAACTGTCAGCGTTTTTTCTCATACATTTCATTTTGCATTGAAGTGCATTTTGTTTAACTGTGCTTAGTTAATATAAATCACACTTGTTTCTTCCCTATCCTCATTTTCTCCATTCCCTATCACCAGCAATAGTTATTACTTCAGATCACAGTTTAAGATACTGAATAATACAGGACTTCACTGCTGGAGAACAATCCAAAACAACCAAAACAATTCAATGACAGTCCTCTCTCTCCCCCCCAAAATGGTTATCTGTCAGCTAGCCAGGGCTCAACCCAGTTACTGTATGTTTTATTTCACTGAATATTTTTAATTGGAATATAAAACACTGCTAGGCCTAGTACCTTCCAAAGAAATCCATACACATTTCATCTTTATAGAAAACTAAGTACAAAAAAATTGTATCAGGTCACCCAATATCTACATCAAAGACAACTTAAACTCACATAGTACATTAAAAAAAAAAAAAAGAAGGACAAAAAGGGAGGGAAAAAAAATCTAAGAGTTCATGCCTCTAGAGAATGTAGTACTTAAAGGTACTTATTTTCAAAATAAAAAGCCATCAATGCTCCACATTTTTTCATTTCTACATATTGCGTATTTAACTATCTAGCCACTTGCTACAGCCATCGAGGGCCTTGCTTTCTCAAAAAGTTGCGCCTTCCAAATCCTATCGGTTTCAGCGAGCGCCATGGGATCTCCCTGTCTCACAGGACTGAGTAGCATGTAGTGCGATATACTTTGCAGCACAATAAAATATATACTTTGCAGCATAATAAAATATCCTATTGAAATTCTGAGATCTAAAAAACAATGACTTCATTGCTTCTTATGACTTTTCCACTGTAAAATTCAACTCCAAGGTAGTAATTGGCAGGGACAAAATTATGTAGCAATTAGGGCATGACAGCAAAAGCAAACAAGAACTGAAAATGGGTTCGACACTTCTGGTAACAAGCAGGTAATTATCACAGCAGCTTGAAAGGGGCATAATCAACCAAACTGACATCATCCCTCCCACATAATAAAATGCGAAATCCCTTTACGTGCAATGTAGCTCTTACACACAGCTGGTAAATGCTGCTAGTCTAGTCTCTATGTCAGTGGCTGCAGAACAGCTGAGGTTGCATTCAGGGCAGTTCAAGAGTGGATATTTTTATTTATTTTATTATTTATTTATTAAAAGGATGATGACTGTTACATGTTTTCATCTGTTCTTGAACAGAAAGACTCTTCATAGAAAGCCATATTTTATGAAAACGCCTTCCCTTCTTCTTCCAGTGTAATCCTATCTTGAGGGTTCTCAGAATACAGAAAAACTCTTGGCCTAAAAGGCACAACTGTTACCCCATCGCCTAAAACAGAAGTTGAATTTTTTTCAAATAAAAATAGGAACTTGCTAGCTTTAAGTACGTTCAACTTTTAACCACCAAATTTCACCAGCAACACATTCTTAAGCTTTTTTCCACGCAACATTTTCTTTAAATTTAGGTGTGAGCATTAACTATTGCCTCAAAGCGTTATTATCTTGTGGCTACTTCTGTTGTCCTGATCAACGGAAAGCTGAGCTGTACTGAAAATCATAATGCATTTATCTTCACAACATGTTTCTGCGGGAATTAAAATAAAATCTGTTTAAAAAAAAAAATCTGTTTATGTGCTGTCCACTTTCAGCGTTACTATATCGCAAGGTGCTCACTCCCGTCAGTAAGGTGTCGTGAAATCCTGTCAGCCCGGACTCAGTATCGGTTGCTTTATCTGTTGAAGGAGGGGGGAAAATTGCCCTCGCCTTTTTCTGTATTTTGCACACTCCTAACCTATGTTCCTTTCCATTTCCTCTCTCCTTATGTTGACAAATCCATTTACTTCAACACTGCCTGTCAATATCATTAGCTTGCTGTTTCCACCTCCTTCCAGCTCATTAAGACCAGTGAGGCTGAATCCAACGCTAATCCCTACAGTCTGCCATTAACTACCACTATCCAGCCCCAGTGCTTTAGACAGGTTTTGTTCCTTGTTTCTTGGATACAAGCAATTTCAAACACACTGGAATCATGGTTCAATTTGTATCGATTTTTTGAGCGAAATTTCCACAAAACATTTACAGAGAACCCATACCTATCATATGCTGTGCAGCAAGTATCATACGCAAAATGCGTACATTATTGACATGTATTCTCTTATCTCTGGGCTAAATAGACAATACAGAGGACTAACACATCACAACAAAAGTTCTTTAGATACCTGTTATCTTGAACACTCTTTTACTTTAAAAAGACTGTGCAGAGAATTCCCCCCAAGCAAGCCAACGGCTGGGCTCCTAGAGCTGAACTTTTCAACAGCACCCAGGTAATTTTGAATAGTATAATTCATTTCAAAAAGCAAGCTTTGATGGCAGTACGTAGCCTAGGCACAGCCTATCTTGACTTGAGGAACTTGTGTAGCTTACTGGGAAGTAAAATCCCTGCAGACCTAGCAGAAGCTGCCTGATAACTGACTGTGCTACTGACACAGTAACAATGCTAATGACATCCACTTTTTTCTGCATATTTGAACTATTTTAAACCTCAAACTACTTATAAAAGTTAAATTTGTACAAGATCTAAAATTCTAGCAACAATTCTGTTCACTAGAAAACAATGATTAAAACCTAAGCTTACCAATTTTAAACTTTACAATAGAAAGTGAAAGGAAACACCAATTTCAAGGCTAAAAATGTAAAGATTTAAATTAAAAAGTAATCAAAAAACTTCTTTAAAACCAATTGCTATTATGAGACCTCTTCCTCTTAAAAAGCACTGCTTCTGTAAACATCATGATTTTACTACGAGAATCTTTAAGTACAAAGGACAGTTTTATACCCAACATCTCCAAAAGCTAGGACAGATCCAACAACAAAGCTCACAGAAGACTGTATTCCTTCAGTCTTCCAGAAGACTCTGGCAATGGTCAAACATTCAGCAAAGGTACCATTTAAGCAACACACACCCTCTCCAAAGAGAGACTGTATCACCACAACCGGCTTCCCACCGTGGTTCCCCGTGCAGTTGCACTGGCTGAGGAACAGAAATGAGCCACTGTGGTACAGGGCAACTGCTTAAGCCTGTGCTGCCAGCAGAAAACATCGCTGCAATTGCAGCTTTTTATTTACAGGACGTTGAAGGCCAACTCAGAGATTTCCATTACTAGCAGCACATGGGTACATAAATCACCAGAGATCAGTTCATCAGACGTTATTTCATAATCAGAAGAAATGCACTGGGACACTTCCAGTAACTCTTAATCACCACCTTTTCTTCTGCACATTCCTTTGTTCGGCTTTAATGACTGATTCCAACAGAAATGCCCTTTTACCTCAAGTTTACCAAGAAAGCTAAAATGATATTCAAGATCTGTGGCACTCAGAATATTGGAAAAAAGGATATTCTACGATACTTCATTCTCAAGACCCGGGAGAAAACTCCAGAGAGCCAAAACTCTCAGGCCCAGTGCTCTGACCTACACGCTGCAAGACAAGCATATAAAGTCACGTCACAGAGGAAAGAATGCTCTTTTTCTTATTTGCACATGGATCCTAGAGTAATGTGACTGAGTGACCCTAATGGAAACACTTTTCCTCTGAACAGCTGGCAATAATGTTTTGTTGAAGGAATACAGTATTTCAAAACAACCCGAACTCCTCCCTGTAACAGCTCTGAGAAGATGCAAGGCAAACATAAAAGGAAAAATATACCAAAAACTTTTACTTGTCTAAATACAGAGGCACACTCAATATTTTATTTTGTTATATGCAATTCCACGTGCCTCTTTTCAGATCTATTGATAATCTACTTCTTTGAATAATGAAATCAAAAGTGGAGGCTAAATTTACCTCAGAAAACAAAAACAAACTAAGGTTTCAGTCAGAACAGACTCAGCTCGTATCAGCATGTTCCAATGGTTAATTTACTGTACAGTAATACTAAGCTGGTAACACACAGCATGAGGGCATCAAATTAAAAATAAAGTTAAAAAAACCAGATACAGTGTTACCATTAAAAAACAGTATCACTCACCAATGCCGCTGAATGAACTCTAAGCTTAAGCAAAAACAATCACTAAATGTCAACTTTATTAGCTACCTGAAGTACATTTCTGTTGTTCTACTTCCAAATCAAATGAAGGAACTGCTTAAACACTTAGCCTTGGATGTGCACCATAAAATAAACATGCGAATAAAAATCCCCAAATCTGAGGTTCTGACTCAAAGCTATTGCACTTGCACATGCAGTGCTAAGTAACCCACGCACTTTTTCAAGGACTGTCTGAAAGCCCTTGTGTCTGTTACCAGCACTATTCTGAGAACCGTAATAAAAAGCCTGCAGAATTGTAAACGATTATTAAAGGAATTTTATTTTTTTCTGGATGAAAAATGATATGTTCTGAAGACTAAGCCATTCTCTTTTTCAAATCCTCTTGCCCATAAATTTCCTATTCAAGTTCATATAATATAACAAAAATTAAAATTATGCAATTAAATACCTAAAAAAATCTATATCATCACTATTACACCTTACAAAAAAGCTCCTATCAATGGCTACCTAGCACACACTTTAACATTATATGAATCAAGTTTCCTCACTCACTTCATTAGAAAAAAATCATTTGCAAAATACACTGGTGGACTCATGTTACTTATGAACAACTGTAATTGAAGTTCACAGGTCAAATCTTAAATATTAAGTCAGCAGCTTTCTCCTTCTATTTATCAAGCAGTTGTTCTGAGTAAAGACAGCAACTACTGATGTCTTAGAAAAGATTAAGGGCTTTTTATGTGTGTTAAGTTATTCATTTCTCAAGAGGCGCAACAGAAAATACCAAAGCCGACCCGTTCTTCTACATAACAACTGTACCAAAAGAAAATGTACTTAAAGTAACGGTGACTCAGCTAAGCAGCAACTACACATGTAGAACAGTGCCGTGTTTCAGCAAAGCAAAATGAGTTCCAGGGCTCTCCTACAACCAGATTTTTAATACTTGCATTAAAGCAACAGCGGTTGTTTTTGCGGAACTAGGAAAATATAGTCAAGCTCTTATTAAGCACTTTTAAAAACAAATTTGTAAATGTACATGTAAAGGTAGTATGTCCAAAGTCACAAGTACAACCTTAAAAAAAAAAAATCTATGGCCAACAGACTATTTAAAGACTTCTAAAATATTATTCAGGAAGCTTTAAGAATCTCAGTAATACCACAATATTTAAAAAATAATCTAAAGCCAAGATTTAAGCGCCATTAGAAAATCCTTCCCTAAAACTCCCAGTTATTGCAATACTTCTTAAAGCACAGTTTCATGACAAAAATATTTTTTTGTGTGGCCCAGCCATATAAAAGGATTCCTCGGGATGCCAAACACTGAGAACTCCCCAGCGGTGACTCATCCTGTTATGTATACAAAGCTTTCATTAAAAAAAAAAAAAAAAAAAAAAAAAAGTCAGTTGGCATCATTACAGATCCTCAGTTAGCAATCTTCAACTTACTGTTATTTCTTGCACAAAGTATTCTAAACACACTGCAATAAAGTATTCTGGTATGCTAATTTGGAGGAGGAAAACGTGCAACTCAACTTGAATGGCCTTTCTTACACAAAGAGCAAGTTTCTGCTCCCTTCCACCAAGTGCTCCAAGATGGCCTCAAATAAAATTTCTAGCTAGACAAAAATTCCTTGTTGTTCCACATCAGCTCCTTGCCAGTTACACTGATCAACCATTTTGCCAAAACAAGAAAAATAAGTCTTTCAAAATGAGTCTTGATGAGCATACTAAGAAGAATCACTTAAAAAAAAAAAAAAAAGAAAGAAGAAAAAAAGTGGTGGGGGGGGAGAGGGTTTAAACTGCCCTGAAAACTTTGGAAGCATTCTTCCTGGCTACCTCCTTCGAAGCATTATTTGAATACCAAAAAAAATCTGAACTTATTTATTTAGATGATCTGTTGTACTTCAACAAAATCACAATAAACCAAAAGTGCCACATAAGTGCAAATATTGTAATGAGCTGTATTACCACATCACTATTTGCCAATAAAAAAGCAATTTTTTAATAACTTCTTTGAAATGTGTTATTTTTTTTTAACTGGCTATTGTTTGTTTTAATTATGACTGTTTGGAAAATGCACTAGAAAACAGAAGTTTCCCCCAGCACTACACACACACACACACACACACACACACACACACACACACACACACAGTACAAGTACTAGGCACTTTGTTCCACCAAGTGCTGGATCCGGCCTTTCCAGGCTCGACTTGCACATTAAGAGGAGTTTTCATTCGTGACTGTTCATCTTTTTACTTGTAAGCAGAAGCTAGCACAGTACAAACCAAGATCACAGCAAACGTGGAGCTTCAAGCTAAAAGAGCATTTGCGTTCTGAAAACCACCTCAAGACTCATTTCACACAGGCAGCTAGTATGGGGAGAGCAACCTTCACGTACTATCATTCTGGACCAAATTCAATCCAACAAGCTAGGTAACAATAATTTCCTTTATTTTCAATCCCTTTAGCCACTCATTTCTCTAGTAATTTAGTTCCTAGTGTTGCTCCTTTCCTAAATATGGCCAGAGATGCACAAGAAGCCAAGCTCTACTCAGTGCCAGCTATGCAATTTTCTCTTTCCCACTGGGGACGCACTTTCCAGCCTCTCAGATGTTCTCAGAACAAACGCCTCCCCCATCACTGCCACATACACTTTTTTTTTTTTTTTATAAACACCTCTTACCCACAGTAGTTCTAAGTGCCAAATCATCTACTTTCACAGAGTGTCAAAAGAAAAGCCAGATCTAAGAACTTATACAGCGTTTTCTATCCTTTCTTCTACAGCATGTTGATTCAGAAATAATACTCTACATTCGCTCCAATTCCAACGACCACATGAACTCCGTCCTGTCTCTCCAGTCATTTAAGCTGATCACAGGACTTCAACTAACTATACCGCATTTCCAGTAAGTTTAGGTTTTCTATAGGTGGTATCAAGACTACCCGATCAAAGATATAAATTAAATCTGTGGATTCACACTGCAAGTCTTTGAGCTCGAAGCATATAGAGTTCCATGTTTTACAAAAAAATAACCTCAAAGGAACGACTCATTTTTTTCCTACTTACACACAAGATAACAAGGTTCGTCTTAGAGAGCATAACTAAATCCTTTTGATTTTGTTAATTTAGCTGTGGGTTTTTGTTATTCTATCATTATTTATGTAGTACCATAGGTGGCCATGGCAAATTACCAACCTAATTCAGGCTGGTTCTCTACTGCAAGATGCTAGCTTACTATTTAAATCGCACAAAAAATGACAACAGTCTTCAGTAGTTAAGAGAGAGGGGTACAGGAAAACAAAAGAGACCCACTGTCAGCAATGGGAACTCTCTATTTCGTATTTATCTTTGCACGAGTATATTTTAAATGAAAGCAGAGTATTTTCATTTACTCACATATAATCATCTGTCAAGGTATGAGAACCAATTAATAATGGAAAGCTAAATGAAAGAAGGGCATTTCCGAGAGAGGTTCGCATAGGGCTGGGGCTTGGGGTGGGGAACGATCACAGCCTCACAAGCAAGAGCCATTTCAAAACACGCAGGGAAACACAATGGAGGGTCGGAGACAAAGTGTGGTCTTGACTCCATTTAATACAAACCAGGGAACGCCTTAACCATGTTTTAATAAGGGCTTGCATGTGACATGCTCCGTTTGATACTGAAATGCTGCTGCAGTTACCATATAGCCACCTCGGCATTTGGTGAGTCATCCTCAAACTGGCCACTACAGCACCCTTTAGGACAGATGGATGGACGAAAGAAAGCTGCAGCAGCTATGGTTAACACTAATCTGCTAATATAACTGGCATTTTTTTAAAAAGATCTTTACATTCACTGACATCAGCATGATCAACTCTGAAATCTAAACTCACTGATAACCAATCCTAACAGGAAATATAATTAGCAAAATAATTAAGTCAGTTTATGCCAGGTATAGGTCAAGTGCACCATCCAGATACAACCGCTTTGAAACTGTGAGAATGAAGCAAAACCTAAGCTACGTAATATAGACATTTAACATCAGAAAACAAGATCCCATAATTTCTATAGGCTGCAAAGAATTGAAAAAACTTACTACCCAAAGGACCACAGGAAAACTTAATTATTCTTGCTAACAGGCCAAATTAAATGCCTTCAAAAAGCAACCCTGCCCTCCTATATGCCCTCTCATCCACAAGTTTTTTAGTTCAAGTAAAATTTCACTAGGTCTTTGACACTTGTGCACCTCTTAAGAGTATACAGCACACTGTCTGCCGCACTCTGTCCCCCCATTTTCTTGATGATTAAAATCACAATTGGTGTTGAAAAGGTTGTATCTACATAACAAGTACTCACTGTCTCTTCTAACACCTGCTAAACAGTATTGGTGCTAGTAGGAGTTCAGGAAAACCCCAAAAGGGAACTGGTTCTTCGCTCACCTAGTTAAACTGCCATACTCCATGCTGAGCATGCTCAAAGTTTACATGGGATCAAGGGGAGGCTGGACATGTTTGCACAAGATTTCTAAAGCTCAGTGGATCTAGCACGGACATACCATCCTTGACTCCAGAAATCCCGCAATTCTTTCGCAACCTTCAACAATTAGTAGTTCAGGGAAGCATCATTCCAAAATTACTCTATTATTTTCCTTCCTAGGCATCTACTACCAACCACTGCAGGAAACATGATGCCAGGACATTTGGATCTTTGGTCTGACCCAGTACAGCTGTTACTGTGAAACAGATGATTTCTGCATATTATGTTACACACAGTCTCTGAACCAAGAGCTCAGAAGACAAAGGTCGTCCTACTGACCAAATTATTTTCACACCTAAAGATTGATCTTTAACAACACTAACCTTCATTTCCAGTCCTGTATTCAACAGCCTGAACTGTGAATAATGAACATCCAATTATGTAGCCTTTGGTGGTTTATAACCAGTTTCATTTCTCTAAGAGCCCCGTTCATGATTTCCGTTGTCCAGAGACTCGAATGCAGTCATATCGAGAATCAATTCTGCATGGCAGGCGGCAGGGGGCTGGGGAAGGAAATGTCTGAGGCTCCCATCCGCCTCCCCCTTCAGTGGACAGCTTGTTAGCCTTGATCTTTGTCAATATTATACTGAAAGGATTATAGAAGTGGCATTTATGCCTTGTCCCTTAGTCAGGTGGTCGTTATCTTCCAAGGCAAAAAATAACCTCAATGTTTTCAGCAAGATGAAAACTTTCATATCGAAACCCACCTACTTTTCTTGCATTTAAGCACCACACTGAGTCGTTTTGACAGTTCATCTATCAGTGGATTCTCCTAACTCAACAAATTCTTTGTACAGCCTCAGAAATAACCCAAACATATCATGGGCTGCTGAGGAAAGCCAGGTGACATATTGCTGTTATCTTCTAACATGAAATAAAAGCCAATCTTAGCAGAACAATATTCTAACCTTACTCTTGGTACAGAGTTAATAATTTTTCACCGCCTGTAGTCCAGAACTGTGAAGAAAGATCTGTGGGGTTTTCTTCTGCCCCCCCCCCTTTTTTTCTTTCTTCTGATAAAGTAATATGGTTAAGTAACAAACAAGTTCCTGGACACCAAAGCTCTTATTCGAATACTGCGTAGAGTCCACAATCTTCAAAGTTAAAACTGTGAACCTGAGAAGATGGCTAGACAGTATCCATGAAATAGAGAGGTGTGAAAAGGGAAAGCTCTTAAGATGGTTGTCTCCTGGGGAAAAAGAGATGGAGTAGGAAGTAATTTATTACCTGTGAAACACAAAAGGGTCAGCTGTAGGGTAGAGGTGCAGGAAAAAATAAGATTGTGATTATATTATGCCATCAAACCAATCTCCTTATCAAGGTCATAATTTTTAGCATCCCACTGTCATGAATTTCAGTTCCCAGGTTCATCTTTTGAAGGAACTTGTCATGCTGCTTCGAATTCCAGCACTGAAGGGTTAAGGACGGAGTTTTATGGCAAATGGCTAGGTTTTCACTGACTGCGTGCAAGTTCATCCTCAAGCACAAGAGCTGTTTAATTTCATTCACTTAGTTTCCATGAGGGCGTTTGCTGAATGTCCATGAGCAAATCTGATGCAAGACAACGTATATTACACAGAATCCTGTAATCTTGGTGATTCTGCCTCAGAACGCATTTACCATGGTGGCTGTGGAGCTCTGGTCACTAAGTTAACTTCTGCTGCTCAGGCAGAGTCTGGGTGTAGGCTTGTCTGCAGGGAGCCTGCTTCTGATGGGGTGCTTGGCAAGCGTAGAAGGTTGTTAGAAAGACTGCAGAGATGATTCCAGGAGAAGTTATTTCAATATAGGATCTTCTTCCAGTATAGTTTGCGACTACTTTCTGGTTTTGTAAATAGGTTTCAGGCCCCAGTTCTGTACTGACCTAAGTGCTTAAGTCATGCTGGACACTTTTTGAAAAAAAAACAACCAACCTTTATTTCCTTAAGTCCACCCAAAATCTCATCTGTTTTTCCCAGTTACAACAGTTTGGCATAAGAAACCAACTCTCCCCACAATCCTTGCCTCTCTCACAGCCTTAATAGACATAATGGCACTACCACTACTTTTTTGCCCATAGTTTTACCCACTGCGACACATCTTTCTCAAATTCCTTGCAAATGTTTTCACAGCTCAGACAAAGCCACAGAAAAGTCAGAAGAAAAATATCCTTACACCATGCTGAAGAGAACAAAACCATCACTGGCTTTTCTATTACAAAGGCGATCTTCAAGACAGCCTTCCTCAGAAAACATCTCCTATTCTTTACCTATAAATTCACATAATTCACTAGGAGAGCCAGTGAAGCAGCTGTTGTTAATCTACTTTCTAACCTGATGAGAAAATTCTGGCACAGAAGATGGAGCAAAATGCAAGACAGGATGTGGAGTCCGACGCCCAAAATTATTCAGCCCTAAGCTGCTCTGATAAAAGTTAACATGTAATATTAGTACTTATGATACTGCTGTGCGTTTGACAAAACTGTGCTATCAGACAGTAGGCTGGGTCTCAGACACATGAAATACACTTCCAGCTCAGGAAAAATACAGTCAAATAAGCCCGGTTCCCCCTGAACAGTCTAGACGTGCCCTAAATATTTTTCTGTATGCACAGCATGATCATGCTTTCTGTCAGTATCTAGAAGCAATGGGAGTAAAACATAAGTAATTGGCCAATAGGAGTATGATACAGAAATCAAGAACAAGCTTATGCAATTTATTACATGTAATTTTTACGATTTCAAGTTAGCACTATTTCATGGAACCTAAGTTGGCAGAAAACTGTCTTCACAATTTGCTGGAATTTGAAGAGTGAAAAAACTGTTCTGCAATGTCTGGTTTATTTTTTCTAAAGAATCCTATTCGCCACAGGTTTGGTCATTATTCAAAATAGCAGAAAAGGCGGCATGGGATTATCAAATCCTTATTTGTACTGGTGAGCATTTACTCTTTTTGTTTTATTTTAATGGAAAACCTTCTATTGACTTCAGACCTCTTCTGAAAAAGAATTTTAAACCTTAGAGAATACCCTGTCACCTTGTTTAATAATTAAATGAATCCATAAAGTACTTATTCACTAACAGTTCTTTATTGGGGGATATAGAGTCATTAATAATGAAAGCAGTTGCGCAGCACTGGTGAAGCTGTCAGCAGCAGACATTTAAGACTGGGCAGCCATATGAAAAGAAATAAACACGTAGGATTGTTTACACCCGTGCTGTCCATAGGTCTATCAGTGAGCCGGAGAACCACCTCCCCCCAACCTGCCTTTCTCCCAGGTATCGCTGCAGGGAACGGCAGCAAACAGCCTTCACCAACAGCTGTGATGGCAGCGCATGTCACAAGTGGCAGTAACAATTTCTGGCTACGTAGCACAGTTTAGAAACTCTGACTTTCCGGTAACACACTAAACAGAAGTGAACCAATTTCAAAACCTTCCCAAGGGAGGCAATAGAAATGCCAAGAATAGTAGGTACTTGGGGATGCAGCACTAGGATTCCAACACTTCCTATGGAAAAGTTACATAACCGTCTCAGTAACTAAACAACGGGCATCAAGAGAAATCAAATAGCTGCATGCATTTTTGAAAAATGGAACAGATAAAATGACAATTTAAGGAGCCCCAATAGTTAAACATCATCCTACACTATCCTAGGTGATTCTACTACCGGAAGGCAAATATAAAGAAAAAAGTAAATATTTAATTATTTGATATGTAATCCAGAAACTAAACAAAACATACAGGCCTGATTCCCCTCCCCAGCCTATAGTTTTAAGAATTTGTTCATGGAAGACTGTACCACACAAATCATTTCCAAAAATCTTTGAACCTTCTTTACTGTCACACTCCCTGTCCAAGAACTAGACTTCAAATTATAACAGTTGCTGCTTCTGGAGCTGTGTAACACTGTTTTTACATCGCTATTACAACCATTTTTTTTTAATTTAAAAACCCTGCTTTCTGTAACCAGGAGAAAACAAGACAAGGGCTGAACAAAGGAAAAAGGTTGTTCACAGATGAGTAATTGCACAAAGATGGATTAAAGTGAAAGGAAAAGACTGGAGTCTATGCTCCTCATCCTCAAGCTCCCATCTGTCTTGAAGATGACATTCCTGTAACTCCAGATTCCTCTTTTCTGATCACTGCAAAAAAAGCTCTCCCAAAAGCACTCTACCTTGCTTCCATACCCATTCCTATGTGCAATCAGCTTTCGACTAAAATATCTTACAGTCAAAGTGAAATTTTTCAAGTAAGAAAAGTCTACCAAAGGTTAAAACAGAACTTTTCAACCCAGGCCTCCATTTTATGACGGTTCTAAACACATAATGAATTGCAGCTCCTGCAACGACTGTGACCAACCCTTTTGTACATAGCACAAGGCAAGGCTGACACAGTAATGACAACACACCTATTATTATTTGGCCCAGGTCAAATAACCCTGGAAATGATTAGAAAAGACTCCATACACATTCCCTTATCATTCTCCTTGACCACCTTCAGTATCTTCTCACTTGTTCTGAGAGTTTAACTCCTTCTCAGTGGTCCTGCAAAACTGTAGAGCCAAAATCACCCGACTCAAGTGGAAGTGCAACATGACTGAAATAAAGCCATAAATTTTAGTCCTTCTTCTTATGGCCCCCTGATATGCAGTCCTTGTATAATCCCATCCAACTCATCCCTTCCCTTCCACTCTCGCCAACACATCTTATCTTTTCACACTGTTCCTCACGCTTAGGAAAACTTTCCAATTCTGTCAAACCTCTACCTTTTCTGAATCAAATTGCTTGTAAGGGTTTATTGCTGCAGAACTACATGCGTAAGTAAGAACTCCACTTGAGGTTGTTTAGATTCTGGAAGCAACACAGCTCTCATTCCTCAGGGCATAATCCCATTTCCAGCAGATTCCCTACGGAATGACTATTCCATAACTGCCCACTCCAGAGTCCGTCTCACCTTTCTCTGAAACATCTGGTGTTAGACACTACCAGGGGCAAGAGAATAATTTAGACCATAGCTGTCTAGGGCAGAAGGCTAACTAAAAAATAAGGAAAAAAAATTGCTCTCATATATTCTTCTTCCTAAACAGAGTCTTACAAAAGCTACCTACATTATCTTTTCACAGTACTAGGCCATTTTAGGCACAAAAATTAAAACTAAGAATAGTAATGAGAAAAAAAGAGATAGGAACATACAAAGTAACAACAACACGAAAGTGCTTGCCTTCAGAACAAATACATTCAGTTCCACCTAAAATAAAGAATACATTGCTGAAATAAAATTACACTGGAGAACTGCAAGTCCTGACTAAACAAACAAATTCACAAACAGACTTCTTCCTAGCCTTCATGTTCTACGAGTGTCTAATTAAGTAAGATTACTCAAGTATTTACCTCTCCAAGCTTGACAACTGGGATGCAAACACGGGTCAAAGTAGCCAACGCTAAATTATTTATTTTCTAGCTATATTACAAAAGCACAATTAGCAGAAACCGCACTTACTGTGTAACATTTCGGCAGTGAATATACACAAGAAAGAGACTACATGTAGGAGATAGACAGAAATGTATATGTTACTATAACTAACTTATAACACATCTTATGGAGGATTCAAATATCCTCCATATGTGCAACACAATCTACATTTATGCCTGGCATTGCACTTCAACTTTGAGATGAAAATAAACCCTAACAAGGCCACATATAATTATGATCCATTTTTAAAATTCAAAGATATTTTCAAAGGAACAAGTTTAGCTCTGACGTTTTGTCACTCATTTTGATAAGCATTTATAATCTAAGACGTTCAATTTTAGGAAAAAAATCTGTAAACACCATCCAGTTAAAAATGCGTTTGTTGAACAGAGGCCACACCAGATTATAAAAACAAAGATCTGGATGCTCTTAAACAGAAAGTAGTCACCTATTTTCAGCACAACATTACAATCTCTCTACCATACCACTTTCCCCACCAAATTGTTATGACATTTCCTGGTCCACCCAGGTTATCCCAGAATGCACCACTGTGATGTAGCAAACGTCATGAACTGCAATAAGACATCTGATATCTGTGATATCACATGTTGGGATATTGCCAGTGAACAAGAACATGCCAAAAGGATTTCACAGAGGAAAGACAGAATTATAAAAGACTAGCTAAAGGCCTACTGTCAACTTTTTTTTTTAAGGCTTCTTTCTGAAAACACACTACATACTACAGTTTCCAGAAGCCTTAGTAATTGCTAAAACTGGAATGGCCTGAAGAAAGCCAAGCACAAGAAGCATCTTTCCTTTAGCTTGTTTGAAGTGTGCTTTCTGACAACACTTGAGTCAGGTTCCCTTTTCTTGGGCTGAACACTTGATACTAAAAAGTATATATTAGTCTCTGCTAAGTGTTTTCTATCCACACTTTAAGAAGAGGAAAACGGAGTTGCAAAGCCGGAAGAACTGAGAGCAGTGATGATAAAAAGAATCCTTCAACCTTATTCCATACAGCTGACTAGATTTCAGGTTGGAAATACCCTCTAAAGCATACGCCAAATGGCTCTGTCAGCCTGAAACAAAAGCAGAAATCAATACATGGCTTCTTTTCATTTCTGCTCTGCCATTTAGCTTCATATCTTTTTCAGGCAAGCCCAGTGAACAATCACATGTTAAGAAAGCCTACATGATGCAACCACTTTCCGCTGGCAAAATATGTAAATGACAGTAAGGCCAGCCCTCCCTTCCCCCCCTAACTCTCAATGAACGTTTTGCCAAAACTCCACAGGAGTTTGTTTGGGAAAGAACAGCATAGGAATAAAAGAGGTATAAGTCAACCTAGTACACAGTGTGACAAAATAATTATACCAAAACTCAGGGACAGTACCTACTAGAGAGAATGCAATTCTCCTTAAGAGCATCTAGATTTAATGTAGACAGAATACTGCTTATTATTTTGCATGGAACAGATAAAACACAAGAAAAGTAGAGTCATAAAGCAGTTTACAAAGCAGACTTGCAAGTGAGGCAAACCATTAAAAACTACAGATGCTCAATAAACTCCAAGCATATAATCAAAAGAAATGCAATTTATAATAAAGCAATAAAGGAGGTATCCACCAGTACTTTAAAATATTAACAAATGAAATGTATAGTAGTCATTAGTGAGACTAATGAATGGGTAGCACAGATGCAGCTGGTCACATCAGCACTGATAAAAGTACATTTTGTCTCCTGTCTACATTTATCTTACAAGTAGATGGTTAAAATATTTGCACTAAACAGTCTGCGAGCTGCAGTTTCTTCCATAGCAAGTGTATTTTATTGTGCAGGAAGACGAAACATAGTATTACTAACAACATCATGATGTACAGAGAACGCAAAAAAACCCTACATGGATAGTAAAGCTTACTAATGTGTTTACTTCGATATGTAGTATTTTATATAACTACGGAGAACCTTTAAATGTCTGCCTATTCGTGGTAGTTCTGCAACAGAAATACTAACCCACCACTGTTTTATTTTAACCAACACAAAAAACATGAAACTATTTTCATATCGATCTTTAGTTCCTTCAAAAACTATAATTACGTCAAATAATACTATTCTAGGAAACAGGAAAGTTAAATAATAAAAACCACACTAAATCATGAACGTTTTTCAATTATGTAATGATCCTGGCTACAGTATTAACTAGTGTTTCACTGGTGAATATCAAGTATTTAGTATCCCGAATTAGGTACACGACCAAAATACGATTTTTTTTTTTTTTTTTAGGAAAATATATAACACCAGACAAATTAACTGGCTCACATTTTTAAAGCACGGTTTTCTTTTTTTTTTATTAAATCAACCTGCTACAAAGTAATCCCACTCAAAAAGAGAGAGCTAATGGCTCATCTTGTCCATTTTAAAAAACAAATAAAAACAAAACGTACTTAATATTTCTTTACAGTTTGCACCAAGTTTGCCGAAGCAAGTGAGTTACGTAACACTTACTTTGACTTATGACCTATTTGCTCACTGCTCATACAAAAATCATTGTATTAGAGGGTAGGTACATCCATTACATGCTATGCACATTGCTTGTTTTAATAAGTGTTTGGGTTTTTTAAATTTAAAACTATAGATAAAGGTAGTTGGGAAGATCTAAAATTGACACCATAGAGGTACGCTTTGAAATCATGCAAAATTAAAATGGCACTCTTTTGCAAAAACAGCATGTATAGCGTACTTAAAGATATTCAGGAAAAAATAATCCTATTCACGCTCAATTTTTACATTTTCCATCACTCCAGAATTCACATCAGGAAATGAAACAGCTTAAAAAAAATGAGTCCTACCATAGTAACCATATAAAGTCATAATTTTAAGAGAATATAGGTGCGTGTGTGTGCAGGCACACGTGTGAGCGCCGGGGTACACACAGACACCTCGGCACAAATCACCAGGTTGGTGGTTACAGGATACGGGTCAGACCTCAGCCGGGCTTGTTTGTTTGTTTGTTTTAAACGGCTGAGTGTTGTCTAGCGAACGTGGAACCGGCACCTATATATACATATGCGAATTGAGGAGAGGGATTTTTGACCAAAGGGTGTAAAATTGTCCTCTCTCGCGTGCCAGGGGCACCTCGGCGCTCCCGCTAAGTTTCCAGGCTGGTGCTGCGGGTCGCACGCCTCCCGGCTGCGCGGAGCCCCCAAGCTCTCCCCACAGAAATAAAGCGCAGATTGCCATATATAGCTCCGCGCCTGCTGTCACATTTTACCCTTTAATACAAAGAAGTTAAACGCCAGATATACTCACCCCCAGCGAATTGGTTTTGCACAACATAATCCAGCCCTCGGGAACCTCTCACAAATCCCTTTCGGAAAATGGAGGGGCTGGCATCGGTGCCCACGCGTATTATCCGGAGGAAAGAGAAGTTATTTACATGTTAAGATCCGAGCCGGGCGCCGTGCGGAGACACGAACTGCTCAGCCCTCCCGTAGATCAGCCATATTACTCTCGCGGCCGCTCCGCTCCGCACCGCGCCGCTCCGCGCCGCTCGGCAGCAGCGCTTCCCAGGCCGCTCCGCCGCGAGCCTCGGCGCCGCCGGGCGGGTGCTGCGCGGCGGCTCTAGAGGGCCCCCATGGCGGCGCCGCCAGGGGAGCGATCCGCCACAGCCCCGATCGCCTCGGAACTTCGGCGCCGGGATCCTCCCCGACCCAGCCTGGAGCCGCCGGAGGAGGAGGAGGGGAGGGGAGGAGGGGGAGGGGAGCGCAGGGGAAGGGGAGGGGAGAAAGGGGGGGGAGGAAAAAAAAAAAAAAAAAAAAAAAAAACGGAGCTAGAGAAAGTAGATCCGACGCAGCCGGGCGCCGCCAAAGTGCGGACCGGACTCCTCCGACGGGAGCCGGGGCCGCTTGCGCTAGTGAGGCGCGGCGGCGGCCCGCGGCGCAGCGCCCCCGCCGGAGGCGCCCGGCGCGCGGGCCCCTCGCCCCGCACCCCCCGGCGCGGCGGGGCCGCGGCGGCGCCGGCGCCGACGGGGGCCGAGGGCGGCGCGGCGGCATGAGGGCCGGCGCGGCCCGCGGCCGCTCCCGCAGCGCTGCGCAGGGCGAGCGGCGGCGCCCAGCGCGGCGGCCGCCCCCAGCCGCCGGCCTGCAGACACCTCCGCAGCGGCGCGGCGGGCAGCTCTCGCCGGCTCACTTCGCCTTCCCTTCCCCTCCTCCCTCCCCCGACCACTCTGCGTTCCCGTTTAACAAAGCGGCGCAATTGGAAAAGTTACCGAACGTTTCGATAGACTCCTGCTGCTTCGCTAGCAGACACCTCCGCGGCTGTTCGGGGCTGCTCTGGGCAGAAGAGGATTTTACTTTCAAATAGGGACGCGTTTGGGCATTGGCTTTGTTTTCTTTTTAGTATTTCTCAGAGACAGCTATATATTTCTGCAAAACCAATTTGCAGCAGGCTAGCTAAGAAAACAGGCTTGACAAATGTCCATCTAGAAAAAGCTCTTTCCTAATCCTTCAATAGCCCCTGCCAACTTTTTTCTTCCACAGGCACTAGAGAGAAAAACAGATCAAGAAAACATTATGCAACTTTCATTTCATTTGTATTGATATATACTTGTAAATGAGCCTACCACTTTTAGTAGCAAAGCAACTACCTTTGTTCAACTTTCCTTCACAAAAAAACTAAATTGTTGTGTAATGCTTCTGTTGATCTTACTAGTTTTCTTAAAATTTGTTTTAATATCAGAGATCTGCAAAACAGATTAACATGATGACAACAGTACTCTGACTTGTCTGACCTGAAAAGAGGACTATGACTTACTTCTCTTTCTCACTAATATGAAATTTTTGGATTGAATTCTCAGTTACAATGAGCTGCAACTGGACACAATGAAATCAGTGCAGCCTTCTGCTGCAGACGAGCAAAGTAGGTTCAATATTCCCTCATTGCTATTGTTCAATTTGTGAGGAATTATCAATAAATGCACTTAGCAACTGGTAAGGACCGTTTCAGCTCTAAAACTGAACAAAACAACCTCCCAAACCCTGCACAGATTCCCACAGCGTGATCTACCAAGCTGCAGGAACTGGACCAGTACTGCCTACCACTACCCTTTTAAGTGAAAAGCACCGAAGGTGCCCAGCCTACAGGGAAGTTGGTTATCAGCCCGATTCTCAAAGAGATTAAGGTAAAATTTAAAAAGAAAGCATTCACATGAAAAAAACCCAACCCTCTATATGGGTTTACTCTAAGATAAGTAGCTATTGTAGAAGAGTCATTGTGCCATGTTTGTACAGGCATGGACACAAACATATTCTTGCTACAATGAGCTCTCATGCTACCACTTATCAGCACATCTCTGGTAACCACGCGTATCAGCACACTTAGTCTGCTGCAATGAGAAGGTTAAATATGTTACTCTAAACCTTAGTGAAGATGGCAAATGTCAATATTTTAGTTTGCATTAAGGGTCAGTTATTTTGGTTCAACCAACAAGTGAACTGCTAAACCACTATTTGTGTGTTAAACAATTTGCCTATTCCCTTTAGCACTGGTAGCCCCTTAGGTTTAACCAGGGCAAACCCCTCTTGGACATATATCTTGGTATAGTTTAAACATTTTCTAATCAGTCATTTTGAGATCAGTTGATCTCAAGCTACTCTTAAACCGAAGAAGGTAACTGCCAGTGGACAGAATTTGTATGCTTTCCAAACTGTATTAAATAAAATTAATTTCTGTGTCTATCTTTAACAGGTTAGACAGAGCTAAACTATCGAGCACCAAGTTTATGGTATACTAGCTATCCCATAAAAATCTGTCTTATGTAAACTTGCACAGCAACACAGGTGAAGGACCTTACTTTTTAAGAGTTATACGGACACGCCATAAATTCACACTCAAAGTTGTTTGTGCTTTTATACCTTGAATTTACAGATCTTTTCAAACATGTTATACCCCTGCAAAAAGTGCGTGTTTTAACATATCAGGTAATAGGTTACCTGACAAGTTTAAGTATGTTAGCACAAACAAAACAAGTTGCAATTTAATAATAGCTGGTTAAAGTAATAATAATAAATTACTCTGTACTTTTCCCTACTGCTCATGTGACCCAAGATGCAAGCTAAGATGTATGAAGTCATGTTAGCTGGCCTCGTTCTTCCTAAGAGCTTCAAACACAGAATTCTATTTTCACTCAGTTGAAAGATGTGAGATTTAATTCTTTTAACGCAAAAATATATTAATTGCCATAAAAGTCTTAGCAAGGATGAAACTGTAATATTGACTGCAACAGTCAGTCAAGGTCCAACACTGACTAGTGCTATTACTTAGCCATAAAAACTGCCCATGAGTTGCCTTCAGTAGGATTATACAATGACCTAGGAACAACTTGGGATAGGATTTCACTTTCAGCAGCAATTCTAATTGAAGCTGTTCCCACCCCTTGCCTCTTATTACCAGCCTCCGAGCTGTAGTGGTTCCACCGTATGTTGGCTCTCATTGTGAACGAGATCAGAGGACTGATCTGGCCGCACAGTAACCCAGCAAGAAGCAGCGGGGCAGGAGACAAAGAGAAGGGAAAGAGGCTGCCCTGCCCCGATTCACACATCTCCACAAACGTGTGGCACCATGAAGGCAAGGCAGAAACTGTTTAGGCCAACGCTTCTGCCAGGAAAATGTACGTGGAAAAATGGGATCAGTTGTCTCTCACAAAAGAGACAATTTCTTTTAAGCAAGAGAGGCTATGAATTTAATGCTTATTCAGATGAAAACTTATGGCTACATGCATGCTGGACTGTTTTCTTCTAAACTCGAACTGAATAACTCAAGGAATCAACTGGCTTGAGTTATTCAAGACACACTTAGAGAAGCACGCTTCACCTGTTTGTTCTACACACGATTTAGAATTGCTAACTTTTGGAGAATATTACTTTGCAGCAACCAAGAGAAATTCAGACATACATATGCTCCATATTTGAAATGTTCCAATTAAAATTTTAGATCCAATACATATACAAATAAGAGAGATGGGCTTCACAACAGAAGTGTCATTTGGTTACAATAGCTAAATCATACTTTTGATCTGGTACTTCATTGATTTAAAACATACAAAATTATATGTTAAGCAGCATAAAAAGGTGTCCATACTTTTCAAACATTTGCTTCTTCTTCAGAACTTCCACTGGTCTGCAGTTTTCAAGACCTTTGACTTCAATGGTTATCATAACAAAACCATAATAATGACTTAAGATTAAGCCCTAAGCAGCTATCTACAAAAAGATGACAAACAGAAAAGGAAACTCAAATATTTTTTCTTAGCTTGGTGATTCTACTAAAATGTAAAGGTGATTTACCTTCTAGCAGCCTTTTAAGCTCCCAAGCTACAAGTCAACTTGAACCACCCTCTTCTGCGAACACAGTTTCTCTATTACTTCTGCTTTTCATGTCAAAGTATATATTAGAAAGTAGTAGTTAGACTTCTTTTTTAACGCATGTGAGGGTTTTTGGAGGTTCTTAGTTTCTAATCTGTGCAACAACAGTCTCTGGAGATAAGCATACAAACTATGCTTCCCTGCTCCCTATACCTATGGACATGAAATAGATGATATCTGGAATCTAAGTCAGGTCAACAGCATGTTGTAGAGCCAAGAAACACACTTCATGTATTAACTACATATTCACATTAACACAGTATTGTAAGTCGGATTTAAAGCCATTACATCTAGGATTTCATACCCAGTAAGCATGCTATTAGTAAATAAAATTTGAACAGTAACATAAGTTAGGCAACTGAAATAGCTTTCTTAATATAAAGCATCATATCTGTATGTACTAAGGGCTTTGACAGAAAAGTTTTGGCAAATATTGCTAAGGAGGCTCAAGGTATCCCTCTCTCCTCTTGTCTCTCCATCCTTCAGCCAAAGGTCACCATCCCAGTGACACAGATGGCAAGACAGGACATTCCAGCGCAAAGCCTAGCATCATACTTAATTAACTGTTAAATGTGATTTTGAGGCAGAAACACAGAATAGCAAGCTGGAGTGCATGACACACAAGCACACATTTCCTTTTACCTACACGGTTGATACCTCCCAACAGAGCATCAGCATAGACAGCTCAAGGTAGTAGTATTGTAAACCACCTCACCAAGAGTCACCAGATTTGTCCACTAGAGTATTTTAGCACAATGCAAACAGCAATACCAATGGAGAAGCACAGAATATCTCAGGTTAAGAAGACAGCATTTCTGAGAGAATATTTGAAATAAAAAATACAGGTCTTCAAACCTCATACTACCTCTAGAAATCTCAGATTTCTTTACTTCCGTCATTCCAAATAGAACTATTTTACCTGGCACTGAATTAGCACAGCATGTGGTGCTTTCTTACACAAATGCTGTAGAAGACACTGGAGTCTCATGACCTGTCTCTGTTTTCCACTATGCTAAGTGCTGGTATGGGTAAACTCTGCTGCCTAACTGAAATGATGTGTAGTACTGCTTACCTAGCTCTGGAACTTATGTGCACCAGAAATGGAAATAAAAGGCTGAATGAAGGAATGAATTTAAAAGGCCTTAAAAAAATAAGACCCATAGAACGAACAGACTACAAGTTGAAAAGAAGATGCAAGAGAAGAAAAGAGGTGGAAAAATAGGCTATACCTAAACACACGTGGGCTATAGGGAAATGACTCATCGCTAGTAATATGAATTAACTGCTAGCACAGGCAGGACAAAACTATTTTCAAGAGTATCACAAAAACCATCATGGAACTCCAGTGAGAAAACAAATTCTGACATATTCCTATAAAGTAATCAAATTAGCCCTGCCCTCTTCTAACAGGTAAACTTTTAACAATACCTTTTAAGAGGAAAAATTGGAATGCCAGGTGAGACCATTTCCAGTAAACACTGTTGAGAAGTAATCATTTATCTAGTATATGTGGAATCGCACAGATTAATAGAGTAAGTAATCACCAGGTGACAAAGGGAATGAGGAACACAGCCAATGAAACAAAGATTTGGTAAACTCTTTTCTTTCAAAAAATAATACAGGAAAACACCTTTTACAAACTAAAGGTGCATCATTCTATTATGCATCGTTCACCGTGTAAAAACAATGGACATGGCAATAATGACTCCTCGAGAAATGCACATGAAAAGAGATGTTCATAGGACAGGATCATAGGATAAGTCAGGCTGGAAAGAACCTCAGAAGGTCATCTGGTCCAATCTCCTTCTCAAAACAGGTCAGAGTAACTTCCCAAAATGGTTTGCAATTATTTTTGAAGTTCAATTAGTTGTTTACCTAGCTCTGTAATTATACACAGTGCTGAAATCTGGCAGTGCGACCCTATCCAAAATATCTTATGCTCCAAAAGAACAGACAACAGAGATCAGGACATACACGTTATATTCAGATGGCCTAAATCACACCTAAATCTCTCAGCCTAGTGATTCCAGTTAGATGGCTCTAAAGAAACTCCTGGCTCAGACCTTACTTAGTCCTTCTGAACTGCATTTCAGCAGTACCTACTTCTCCCTTTTGACTATGCATAGAGACTTAAGCAGAATTTAAGTTATTTGAATACACTTCCTACTATTCATTAGTAAGCTCCTTTAATAAGTAAAATAAACATCATTATTCCTCTCAAGCTGTGAAAGAAAACAATTCAACTAGAAACTGTAACATCACAATACTGCTGAAAAAGAAACCTAGGTGGCATGGCTATGGGAGCTAGAATTCAGTCTCTGCCCTGTCCCCAAGGCCCATTACTAATACTTGTTGTAGAATATGCTCCCACACCATGTGACATGGCCACATCCATGCAGCTATATATTCCCCAGCTTAGTTTGGGCTACATCTTGAAAGAAGTCCACTTCTCTGTGGTGGTCTTATTTCACTCTGTAATGCCTTCCTTTGGGGGGAAAAACAAGTTTAATTTTCGTTCACCTATGCCCACCAGGTAAACTTAAAACATTCAAAAACAGCTTTTAATGCTCAATAGAATGGAGACAAATAGGCAAGAATCAATGTTATTTGGACTGAAGGCCTATCTGATCAGAGGCAGCACTCCAAACTTAACGTAACAACCTTTATATCTTTCGATAGAAGCCAGCTAACAAAGTCTATCACAAAAATTTTAAAATTTAAGTCAAACAAGGAAAACAGTGCAATTTGGAAGATACAGGATGGCTGAGAGCCCAAGCTTCAACTCAAAAAGTTTATTCATGTTCAAGACAGTTATGACTTGACTTTTTAAAAAGTGTGAGCACGTTAACCAAGTGTAGACAAGAAACTCTTGCATATCACCTTAAACGCTGGTCTAGAAAAGCCTTTAAAATAACATGGTGGAGGTCACATTTTTAAAAAAGGTTCTTTTTCTTCCCATTAAGACAAAGTCAAAAGCAAGGAAAGTTGGGAAAAAAAAACAGAAGCATGAATTGGAAAAAGTAAACTGAAAATATTTTTCAGATCACATTTATTTACATTAAATTATCAGTAACTTAAACCCCCACTGAAAGAGTCTGCTTAACAAGCCTTGAGGTGAAATTCCCTGCTTGTCCATGAAGTAGGTACACAATCAACAGTACCTTCACCATCCTGTTCTGCCAGGGTATCCTTATCTGAGAAGGCCACATGTAGAGTACATAAAATATTTGAATTGGTATATCAAGTTTTAGTATTTCTCCATTGCCTACAAACACTTTTTAAACAGAAATTATTTTATCTCCAAGCTGTACGCAGTGCCTGACAGGACAAAGAATGCTCTCCCATTCCACCCCAAAAAGAGGCAACAGAATAGCCAGCCATCAGCCAATCTTTTACTGCTGTATGAAAGACTTTAGGGAAATTCTTTCTTTAAAGTCTTGCTTACAGATGACTTATTTCTTGAGTACACCACACCATTTTGGGGCCTAGTTCTCTCCTAAAGACAGAAAATTTAAAAGTTGTGCTGAATATGTTTTCCACTTTCCTTTCTATAAGTCTCTACCAGGATGCCTGATGCTACACTCACTATGCAAAGTACTAACCAGGAAAAATTGTATGTCATTGTATGTATGGAGTAGCACTGAAAGCCACTATTTTTCAAAGACTCGTGGCTTGTATATCCGATCTCCTCAGCTCCCTACAGAGCAGTTCTGCTGTGAGCTGCTCTTCCTAAACTTAGATCCCACAGGTTAGAGAACATCAGCTTTGGCACCGTGTTTGCCTAGGAAGCTGAAAGTAAAACTAAGGAGAACTGCATCAGGTTCATTCCAGTCCTCCTAAAAAAAATCCTGCTTATAGTTACAGCAAAACAAAACATGATTGGTGAAGTTCTCTGGCCTCGAGGCCACTGGCACAGCACAGCCTACATCCATGCTATCGAATTCTCAACCCCCAAAACACAGCAGCCACACGTTAACTACCTACTGGAAAAGGTGTGTGGTCCTGGATGGACCCTGAGAACTGTCTGAAGAGCACCGGCAGGCCCCGATCAAAACTCTGCCGGCAACCACTCCAACAACCTAAGAGCAGAGATGATGGCGGTCTGATGACTCAGAATATTCCCTACCGTTATTTACAAGCACAGCCACAGCCACGGGGAAGAAGCAGAGTGCTTCAGGTCCCAGCACACTATACTATTGCCAGGTCCAACCTGGCAATCAGCTAATCAACACAAAACACACAATAAAAAATTAGCCAGATGTAGCAATCGCGAGATTTAAAGAAACTTAAACGAGTCTTCTGCCTTTATATGAATTTTATTTTGAAGTTCCCTTTTGCAAGCCTGTCTTCCCAATGAAAAGTGTCCAGTCCATTTCTAAGGGAAATTCTGTTCTCAGGCAGTTCTAGAAGTTCAGGAAGCCAGGTTGAGGGGGGAAAGAAAACCACTCACCAGTCATGTGCTTTTTCTACAAGGAGAAAAAAAAATAGGAGGAAAAAAGTGGGAGCAGAAACGAAAAACATAAATGACAGAGAATGGGAACAGGGACGAAGGAACTGAACAGGTTAGGAGAGAAGCTGTTCCACTGACCAGATGAGGTGAAGACGGGTAAGTCTTTTTAAGCAACAGAAGCTTTCGAAGTGTGTATCTTGAGGGTAATAGGAGTCCTTACTCATCCAGCCATCTAATGGAAAACCAAAGTAACAGAACAAGCAGTCCAGCATAGTTGTGATAAATTTTGAGGACAATGGTTTAACAAAGCTGAGGATGTCAGGAGAGCAGTTATTTCACACTTGCTATTTGGGAGGGTTTCACTTTAAAATCTAAGTATACACAGCAATTTGGCTGGAAGTGGTAACAAGAAACATTCGCCATCCCATGGAAAAAGAAAATGAAAGCCATCGAAAAAGGAGAACAAATCTTTATCTTCATTTAACTGCAATAAGAAAAGCAGATTTCAACAAACTCTTTGAACTTGTTGCTAGAATCTCTTGAGAATATAATTTGAAGGAGGGCTGGCAGTTACTGCATTAGAACACACACAATGGCAAGCTATTCCAGCCCAGAGGAAAGATAGGAAACGTAGCAAGAACAATATGGGCTGCATCAAAAGCAGCAAGTAATAAGGGTCTGAAAGTAAAAAGAATCATGTCAGAAATGGAAACAAGGGCATTTAATGAGGATAAAGGAACAGTATAAACAGTCAGGGATAAAAACCAGAAGAGAAAAGCACAGCATGCATTATTACCACTGTGCAATACAAAAGGCAAACAAAAGTGTCAAAAATATTTTAGAAGTTAAAATAAAGACAAAAAAAGTCAGGTACATAACATGTAAAAGAAGAACAAATGGATAACAAAACAGAATTAAAGGCTGTTCTCTGTCCTTCAGCCTTCATAAAACAATTATAACCAAATACTAAAAACTGCTTTTTTTTTTTAATTAGGCAAAATAGTCAGGGAAATTCAAGTCAGTAGGACTGGATGAAATTCACACTGTACTTAAGAAAAACAGAAGTGATCTCTAAACCATTAGCAGTCATCTTTGGTAACACAGTCCCGGTGAAGCTGCCTTAAGACACGCGGGCAACGATAAGCAAATAGCACTGAAAGGGCATTCATTTGCCAATTATTTTCTGTCAAGGGGGGAGAACATATCAAGAAAGCTCCTTCCTTCAGGATGTGCATGAAGAAGGAGGGTTATAAACACTTTTAGCGGACAAAATCATAATTAAAAAAATTTTGATAAATGGAAAAGTGGTCCAAATGAACAGAACGAAACTTAATATAGACTAGTAAACTTTGGAAAGATGTATTAGGTAAGTCAACACCATGAACCTGTTATCAAGGAAGGCAAATCTTCTTCTAGAATATATTAAGAGCAGCTAAGTTTGTTCAGTGCAGAACAAAGGAGACAATACAATCTCCCAATGAATAAAAGTTTGTTATAACAAAGGGGACAATTGTTCTCCATAACAACTGTGCAAAGACTTAATTGTCAGTAGTACAAGACAAAACTGGCTTAATCAGCATCAAAGAATATTATTTTATATTTTAGAAAATTAATTACTGAAATCAATTACCTAGGAATACAGTGAAATTGCATTCACTGAATATGTTTTAAAAAAGTTGGAGAAACATTTGTCACAAATAGTACAGAACAGAAGAAGGAGCAAGGTGACCCTTAGGTCTTCTGTGGCCTTACAGTTCCATTTGTGTATGACAGGATCACAGAACTAAATATTCATTTTAATAAAAAACAACAAATTACGCTTCTGAACTCCACATTTCAGAAAAAAATCCTGTATTAATTCCCATTTTAAAGCTATGAAATGGCTTACTAACTAATAACCCCCCCAAACTTTGATACCACATAGCTCCTCCCTTTATTGAGAACACTGTGAAGCTACCTTACCATGTTTTGATGAGAAGACTTTATCTAGGAGCACTGTAGATGGTCATGATTGCCAGAGAAAGACAGGAGGAAGAAGCTATTATCCCAATAAGCCTGGTTCCCCCCAGTCTTGTGACATGCCAGAAGTCATTCTGGATCAACT
Organism: Dromaius novaehollandiae; assembly: GCF_036370855.1. Taxonomy (NCBI): domain Eukaryota; kingdom Metazoa; phylum Chordata; class Aves; order Casuariiformes; family Dromaiidae; genus Dromaius; species Dromaius novaehollandiae. Next base: position 8,344,428 of record NC_088099.1, read on the forward strand.
AAGACTTCTAGACAGTACTTGGAAACAATCACAAAAAATGCAGATGGGTGGTTCGCTGCAGAGACTACACATTTGGACCACATCTGCACTACCAAAACTTGTGTTATTTTACTGTGCCATGCAAGTGACTCAACTGCACATACTCTGAGGACTATAAAAACATAATAGAAGGAATCAAAAAACCGGTAAAGTTTCCTAATGCTGATTTCTTCTGCTAGCCTAATTAAAACTATTGTTGACAAGAATTTGTTGTCAGTAATGAAGCAGTAAAAGAGAAAATCCCTCGATTCTGGGGATAAATTTCCTAGTTTGATAGGGCTTCCAACAGCTTGCTCAACAATAACAGTTACAATGTTGATAAGTATAGCATTTCCAATTAGTAATTATACTTATATTGGAATGGCTGGCAATAGGATTTGGTGCATGTGTGACATAATAAAAATACTTCCAAATGTATTAAAGGGGAGAATATTCTGAAAGGGGCTAGATACAGTGTTATTTTATTGTAATATCTGTATATTGACATATCTGTAGGAAGGTGCCTCTAGAATACCATAAAGTAGTTACTAATATAAAACATTTTACTTAAACTATTATTTTAGGGTACTTTAATTTAAGAATAATTCAGAGGATCAAAGTTAGAACCCAAGTTCCTTATTTAAGCAATGCAGACAGGCAGTCAAGTTTGGTGCAGGAGTAAGAAAGATCACAAGTCACCTGCCTAAATGCTGTGAAGAAGCCTCTCTACTGCATTTTTGTCACCAACTAACCAGCACATGTAACATGACTACAAGCTGCAGAAATCTCCCACAAACTCCTGTAAGAACTCCTATATTAAAGAATTCACATGAATGAGCCAAAGAAGAAAAAAACCTCAGATTTCACACAACCAATGCTACAGCTTCACAGATACTTTAAGCTGGCAGTACTACCGAAAGATGTAGCTCTGCCTCTCTGCACCCTAGCTGCTCGCTCTGGCCTCCTCCCTCATGCTATCACAAACACGTTTCTTTGCCAGGTTAGTTTTAACCCAGATCAATTTCCCAATGCAGTTCGCCACATGGCTACACAAATGCCTGGGTCAGCACAAGGGAGAGAACAAACAGCTGGTAGCATAGGGAGGGCAGGGCTGCTCCTGCTTCTGCTGCCAGAACCAGCTCAAGATTTATGGTGTTTGGGGAAAATAACCACCTGATGCATTCCATATACTCACTGCCTGGGTTTCTCAAAATAATGAGTATTCTAGATTGTGAGGGGTTTTCCTACTTTGTCTTTCTTTTGAAAGAACAAAGGCATCGCTGCTGCTGTTAGAAAAAACTTACTCAATGTAGTTCTTCAAGCAAGTGCCCAAACTTATTTTGATTACACCACCTGATGAACTCAGGAATGGCACAAATGGCAATGTCTAGTGTCATCTTCTAGTACCAGTTAAAAAAAAAAACGCACAGAATGCAATACAAGTTATTTCAATAACAAACTGTTTGCTACAGAAAAAAATGTGCTTAGCTGTATTAATGCCTGCACATTCAAACTGTAAGATTTAGTAATTAAGTATTAAATGCGTCAAAAAATAATATATTGTGATAGAAAGGAGAAAAATTGTCAATGTTTTTTGAAATTGTTAGTAGCTTAATTATTTACCATTTCATAATATTTTAGTATACACATGACAGTATTTCCTAAAGAGTTAAATCCTCAGCATTGGTGTATAATAGCAGGGTGCAATCCTTAGTAGTTGATAAGGAAATCCTATTTTGACTAGTTATACCTGATTCTCCCCTGCCCCCCCCCAAATACCGTGGAACAGATGGACCTAGGAGGAAAACACAAAACAACTCCAGCGTGAGAATGATGGAGCTTGCTTAGTCTTGGCAATCCAACTGCCTTGGAAAACCATCTCTCAACTCAAAGACAGACAAAGATTAGAAATGTCCATTTCCCATTATTTATCTTAAGAAAGAACAATGATAAGTTAGGAGGAGTCTGATGTGTTAACAGGGGGGAAAAAAAAGAATATTCACAAGCAAAGCCAAGAAAATTGAGGTATTTTATTTTCTGAGCCATGAAAAGCCTCTGATCCATCTACCACCAGGCATTAATTCAATGACACATAAGAGCGTGGAAACCAAGAAACTGGGTTCTTACTCCCACCTCTGCGAAGACACACCTTATGACCAATGTACATAACACGTACAGATTTCAAAGACTGTCTTTCTTTTCCATTATTGTCTGATAGCTCTTGGAGATCCTTTCATGAAAAGTGAAAAGTGCTACATAAATCCAATGGATTATCAAATACGAACATTAATTAAACTAACGACCAAAATTGAAAACTGCAAGGCAAAAATATCTCAAAGCATTCTTCATTTGAAAATGTGGTCTGTTTTAAATTGTGAAAAGCTCTACAAAGAACTGAAAAATGGAAAGATTAATATAGAGACCATTAAGCAGAAGCTCCTGAACAGAAGGGATTTGCGAGGAGTTTAAGCCAGGCTCCTGTGCGAGAACAACATATGACAGCGAAGGATTTGCGAGGTAATACAAATTCCTCAGGTGAAGGAGGACATAACGTACCATTGGCTGCTGGAGAGAACATCCCTGAGCGCCCATGGGACTGTGCTGCATGCAGCTCAGTCCCGTTCTACCGTGGGCGAAGCTGGGCCTTCCAAGAGCCAACACTGCACCCTGACTATGAAGTGTACTCCATTCCCTCACCTCTTCACACTGAGATCCAACATGCACTTTCTGGCTTTTAGCCAAACGCTCTGATACATGGCTTGTACAGTCAGAAGTGTAGGCCACTCTTCACTTAGTATCTTAATCCTTATCCATACAATGCCTGTACAAAGTCCATCCATCCAAAGACTTCAGACTCTCCAGGTAATAATGACCGTCCCTAACTGTAAGCACATATTTATGTATGTTCTCATTTTATCACACAATATAAATTTTACATTTGCAAATGTTAAATTTTGAAGTGAGAACAGGTCAGAAAAGTAAAGATACTAATATGTTTCTGACAGAAGGTGTGTGATGAACGAAAGAAACATAGCTGAGCTATGAAGAGAATGCATCCAGTCATGTTAAGGTTCTTTTGAAATGAGTGTAGATATCTTTAAATATTGGCTTGCCCTAATGCAAATGCAGTTATGATGATTAACGATAAAAATTCTTAAATAGTTATTTCCTAGCAAATATACTATACTTACATGTCTATAAAACTATCTGCATGTGTGAAACCAATGGTCTTCAAAAGCCTACTGCAGCTGACGTTGGTCAAAGTAAGTAATGAAATACTCGGGTAAAAATTAAAACATAAGTAATTACAAATAGGCACACAAAAGGTTTTCAACAGACAAATTTCAAGCTTTTTGAAACCATTATTCTGTGCTGTTTTAAACGACATATTTTCAAAAATGATTAGTAACATACTTTGACAGTCTAATGGATACTGAAAATAAAATTTAAAATGAATTTACATACCAACTTATAGAGTAATTGTTATCATTACCAAAATTAAGGAGACTTTTGCTACTAAACCTGTTCTAAGAAGATACATCTGTTTGTGCTGCTTACAGCATGGGTAGATTAACAAAGCTCTAGCACTTAAAATAGATTACAAAAATGTTTACTGCACCTGTACAATGCTATTCTGATACATTTTCACAAATGACCAGCTGTCTACCCAACACAGTCAAAACTGAACCAATACTTTCCCCAGCAACTTCTTTTTGACAACATTCCTGTCACTCAGACCCACAACCTGGAAGCCAAGGTATAATCCAGGTACAGGAGTTAAATTTCCAAGATTTCAGGCCACACAAGATGGTGCCTAAGTATTTCCACCCTCTTCTATACTGGATCAGCAAGATTCAGGTTCTCCTTTCTAACCATATACCTGAAAGTTTCTTTCTTCATTATTTTGTATCTTCAGTACTGCAACTTTCTTCTCCTTTTTGGCTTTGTTAAGCACAATTTTGCCACTTTTTAAATTCATTTGAAAGTTGATATTGCAAAAATATTTTCCTCATTCATTGCTTTGATTACAGTTCTTTGTGTTTTTCTTTCTTCTTTATGGATATCAAGAACGACCTATTCATTCTCAGTTTTAAGGTGCTGCATGGCCTATCCTAGCTCTATCCCCTAAGTTCCTACCTCTGCTCTGTGCAGATACTCAGTCATCGAAATGCAAGGAAGAAAGTATGAGTGTTTGTCTAGCATGTCAGGCAGGAAACAAGTTATCTGTGAAAATCCTCAGGGTGACAATGTTACCCTCCTTTAAATATCTCCTCCAAGTCTGATGCCTATGAATCATTCACCAATGCTGAGACAGCCAGAGTACTTGAACTTCTTCTGCATGTTCTTCTGCTCATAGCATTCTCACTGCTCCCTTGTGCTTTCCCAAGACATTTCTTACATTTACATGCAGTCTTATCTTTATATTTAGATTATGAAGTTGTTTGTGCAGAAGCAATGTTTGATTATGCATTTGTACTGTATGCAGTGTAATGGTGCCCTGGCCTCTAGGCACAATTGTAATACAAATAATAAAAACGATCTGTTCACCTAAGATTACGTCTCCTGACAATGCTATTCATAGAGCTATACACTCAGTTATGCCTTTCCTTCAAATAATAATAAAAAGTTGTTCTAACATAATTCTCTACAAACTGTAACTCTCCAGGTACTGACACCACAAATGATTTTCTACTTCGGTGCGCAAGCTGATTCCCAGTTCATCACCTAAAAGTAACCTCAACTGATTCTCATACATACCTGTTTGCAGTACCATTGCAATTTTTAATCATTTATTAAAAAACACGCAAAATGCAGGATAACAGAGACTTAAACAGAACTGCCATACCAGAAAAACTCTGTGCTCCCTTGAGATAGGTCTACTTTTGTGAAGAGTTGAGTCTCCTTGGCATCTCACAGAAGCAGATTCAAGGCAGTTCTGCATCGGTCTGCTTAAACTCATCAAATTCTTACATCCATGGCCTTCGAGAAGGTAAAATACCAACCTACAGCATTTTCAAATGCTATATTATTCTTTAATGGAGGCATCCATTGCTCAGGAATTATTCTATTTTGGCTGTGCTGTTTTAATGCAGGGCTCTTAGTTTTATCATTACTTAGGCTGCACTTAGACCAAACATTCAATGGAACATTTCCTATAATGGGATAAAGCGGTCGAACTATTTGAATGGCTAATAGTGATTTAGACATGTGATTACAGTACAGAAAATGGTCTGACATATGCTCTTTTATCTGGTTTACATGAGGCACGTTAATCCAACTGGAAAGTGCAGAAGTGAAAAGGAAGACATATCCAAGCAGTTATATGAAAACAACAGAAATTATTTTTACTTATTTTATTTTTGCCTCTGCTTAGCTAATTGTAATCAGTATTATGTAAATAGTAAAACTTATAAAACAAAACCATTTTTCTTCCAAAAACAGATGCAACTAAAAAGGCCCAGGCTTCATCTACTCTGTGAAAAATTTAAAATATCACTAGTGCTGATACAAACCTAGTTTTAAAAGTGTTTGAGACTTACAGCGTATAGTTATAACACCTTTACCAATATTACTGGTTTTCCATAAAGATACACAAGGATACCAGCCACGATTAGGTTGTAGTCCCACACCAGACAGCAGTAACGCGAAGAAAAAGAGTATTTAGTCATTTTCATTTTTGTCTCGGCTAATTTAGTTCCTGGCTCTTAGGCAAATGTTTATACTCATGTCAAGATTAGTAAATATTTTTACTAGAAAATATTTATTTCCTGCTAATACTAGTTGACAATATTCCCACAACACCACAAATCTAACTGCAAAAGGAATTACCTCTGTAGCACCCACTTTTCATGGAGCATGTACACAACCTCAAGTTGGCATAAAAGAAATAAAAATTTTCACAAATAATAGTATTTTGGGAATCCTTACTTGAAGAGAAGCTCACTTTTTATACTCTGTGGCTTTTTGAGCAGACTGGTACACTTCAGATGTATTCATATTTTCCTTCCTAAAACTTCTTTTAAAATAAAAACTCACAGGTTTCCTATATAAGGCTTGGATTTTCTATGTAGAAATAAAACCGAACTATGTCAAACTTAACTGTAAAGCTGATGAACTTAAAAAGTTCAATGAATATATGTTTGCCAACTTCTTTCAACTAGCATTATAAGAAAATCTGCATTAAGCAGAACTGTAAGATTTTTGAAGGAAGAAGCTGTGAACGATGCGTCTCCCCCAAAACCAGGGAGTAAACGTTAAAATGTCTTAAGGGAAACTTTCATCAACGAGAATAAAAATCATCCAGATATCCCTAACTAATGATAGTTCCGCCTTGGAGTATTTATACATCAAAAGCATGTAAAAATGATCCAAATTATAATAGAGGAAAATATTTTCTTTACGTGTTTATTTCCTGCAGAATTCCCTTCCAGCGTTTGGTCATTTTACAGTGAAACCTCGAAAACGCCTGAGCCCGGGCGTTGAACCAAGCACCAGCAACTCACCTGTTTAAACAGACCCGAGCGATGCCAAACCGAGAGCGTCCCTTTAAAACAAAGGGAAACAAACTCGAACCCCCCGAGGCTTCCACAACTCCACAACACGCGGACATCCTATTTCGCTGAAAACGACGCTGTGCCTTCTCAAACCGCATTACCTTTGTCCTGTGACCGCCTCCATAAGCCATGTCAGGGCAGGACCCACCACACGCCCCCCCATCCCCCCGAGGGAGAGCGGCGCCTCCGCCGCTGCGGGCACGGGGCCTGCCCAGCGCCGCCCGACGCGGCAGCCGGCTCCCATCGGCGTTAACACGAACAAACGCGCCGTTTCACCCGTACAGAAACGGGGCTGGGGCGCTACCTCGCTCTCAGCACCCGCTCTGCCCAAACTTCGGCGCGCCGCTGCCCGAGGATCCGCGCTGCCGCGGCCGTTGGGGCGGCCGTTGCGACCGTTGGGACCAACGAACGCTCGCGCCCCCTCCCCCGCCGCGCCGCGCCGGCCCCTCGCCGCCGGCCTGCGGGGCACTGCCCGGCTGTGCCCGGCCTGGGGCGGCGGAGGGAAACCCGCCAGCGCGGAGGAGGAGAAAGAGGAGGAGGAGGAGGAGGAGGAGGAGGAGGATGGGAGGAGGCAGCAGCGCCCCCCGCCCCCCCCCGTGTTTGTTGTGCTCCGGCGCTGGGCAGCCTCCCCGTCCCGGCGGCGCGGCCGCCGCGTCCCTCGGCGAGAGGCTGCTTGACAGCTCCCCTCAGCGCCGCCAGCCGCCCGCCGCCTCCGCGCACACGGCGGGCGAGGCGGCGGCGGCGGCGAAACTCCTGCCCAAACTTTGTGCGTGCGCGTCCGCACCCGTGTGTGTGTGTGGGGGGGGGGGGAGTGTTTTCATAGCCATCCACTTAGGGCAAGAACCACCGTTTCTTTCTCTTTCTTAAAGAAAACGGGGGAAAAAAACCGCCAGCGACGAACTAGCATTGAGTAAGGAATATCCAGGCGACGCTGAAGGCAAGCGAGCGTCCTGGAGGAGAAGAGAGCCAAAAAGGAGAAGGGGGAAGGTGCAAAGGAAGGGGGGGGAAGGAGGAAGAGAGGGGGGAAGAGCTAGAGAGAAACTCCGAAGAAAGAGGAAAAGAAAAGGAACGGGGACGGCAGAAGAAAAGTGAGAAGGGAAAACAGGCGGAGGAAGACAAAGGTGAAGAAGGAGGAGGAGGAGGGGAAAGTGCAAAGGGGAGAGGAGGAGAAGAAAGAAGGCCCCTTCTCAAAATGGCATTAGGCGGCAGGGAGGGGGCGACGAGCAGCCAGCCGGCGCTGACAGCTCTGCCCGCGCCCGGCCGCCTGCCCCCTGCCCCTCTCCGCCTCGCACACACCAGCGCCCAACTTACTTCTTTCTGGCTCTCTGGAAAGGGGAAGCGCCATCTTTGCGAGGCCGGCCCCTAGGTCTTTTGTCTGTGGCTGCTGCTGCTGCTGCTGCTGGGGGGGGAGCTCCGGGCTCGGGGGGCTGCTGCTGCTGAGGCGGCTCCGCCACCGCCACCACCAGACTCTTGTCCTCCGTTGACATCCTAGTCAGCAGGACGAGAGAGACACATGGATGATGATGATGAGGATGAAGATGAGGATGGTGATGGGGATCCCGATGCTCCTCCTGCTCCCGCGGCTCCTCGCCTCCTCACCTCCGCCTCCTCCACCTCCGCCGCGCATCGCTGGCCTCAGCCGCCGCCGACCCGCACAGGTAGCAGCGGGAGCAGCATGGGGAGCGGCGGGCGGGGGCGGCGGAGCGAGAGCGCGCAGGCGGCGAGGGTCTCGCACACAATAACCCCCCTGCCCGGCTCGGCCCGGCCCGGCCCGGCTCGGCTCGGCGGGGCCGCCGCGGCTGGCGGCGGCGAGCGGAGCGAGCGCGAGGCGGCGATCCCGCCGCTGGGCGCCCCCCTCTCAGAGGCCCCGGGAGCTGGCGGCGGCTCCGGCTGCTGCGCTGCCCGGCTGCGGCGGCCGCCGCTTCATTGTACACTGGCCCCGCGCCCTCCCCCCGCGCGGAGCCCCCGGGGGCGGAGGAGGAGCAGGCGGCGGAGGCGGCGGGGGCCGGGGCCGAGCGGAGGAAGTTTTGACAGCTCCAGCTGGCGTGTGTGTGCCGAGCGCCGAGTCCGGCCGGGCTCCGCGTCCCCTTCCCAGCCGGGCCGGGAGCAGGAAGTTTAACTTTGGGGAAAGAAGGAGGAGGAAGGGTGAAAAAAGGGGGAGGAGGAAGACGGCGCAGGGGGAGGAGAGAGCTCCGCGCCCGCGGGGTGGGGAAGGGATCCCGGCGCTGCCCCGCTGGGTAACCTCCCTCCTCCCCCCCCCGGCGGCGACACATCGGCACGGCGCGGCGCGGCCCTCCCCCCGCCGGGCCCCACACTGCGCCTGCCCGCGCCGCCGCTGACCTCACGGGCTCGCTGCCGCGGCGGGCTGCGCCCAAAGCGCGGAGCCGCGGACGAGACGGGACGGGACGGGACGGGACGGGCCGCCCCCCCCAGCCCTGAGGGAACGGATAGATAAATACCAACTGCGAAATGGCGGGGGGGGCGGGCTGCCCGCGGGGGAGACGCATCCCCCGGTGGGGGCCGGCGGGGCGGGGCGGGGTGAGCCCGGCGGCTGAGGCGGCGCGGAGCCCGGCCGCGCCCCCGGACTTTCCCCCCGGGGCCTCGCCGGGCGCGGCGCCGCCGCCGGCAGCGGGGGGGGGGGGGGGGCTGCGTGATCGCCCTCCTCCCCGCGGCTGCGGGAGCCCCGGCGGTGCCAAAACCGGCCCGAGGCAGCGCGCAGGTACGCGAGGGAGAGGAGGGAGCGGAGCGGCCCTTCTCCCCGCTCTTCCTCCCCGCGATTGCGGCCTGTCGCCCGCAGAAACACCCCGTCGCGGAGCGCCCGCCGCGGCAAACGCGGCGTGTGGCTGGGCTGTTTTCCTGGGAGCCATTTCGTAACAGCGCCAGTCTCCGCTGATTCGATTCCTGGCTTTGTGGGAAATCAAATTAGGTCTTTGTGACATTAATTATAAGGGCTACTACCTGTCTGTGTGTGAAAATACAGGTAATAGATACAACTCCATCTATATGCACACATATACGTGTATATATATATATATATATTTATATATATGTCTAAAGACATCTCTTTTGCCCAGTCATGCAAAGACAACAGGACCCAGCTGGATTGCCACTGCGACTTCTTCGGCCCTGTACTTGCAAATGCACTAATTTCTGCAAAATTGAAAAAAATAGCCTGCTAAATGTTTGTATTACATAGTCTCCGAATAACTGAGAAGGCGTGCTGCTTATACAACTTCAGACAGGGGAACCGGCCTGTTTATGCATTGTCTAACACGAAGAAAGTACCGTGGATTTTGTTCACTCGCGCAAGTTAGTGAAATCGAGCCGAAAGCCTGTAGCGCCGAGCAGGCTCAGGCTTGGCCGGAGCGGAGGGGAGGCGGAGGGGGGAGCCGGAGGCCGTAGCCCCGGCGTGCGGGGAGCACCGGTGTGGCTTTCGCTGGGCTTGCCAGGTTGCCATCTGGTCCGCTGAGAAAAAATGGCCATCTCCTGAAATAATGACTGTGCATGTGCGGATGTGCTGCACATGCGCGGCGGCCGGGATGGGGCTGGGATGTGTCAGAGGCGGCGTGCGTGTGCAGAGCGAGCCCAGCCTGGGCACGTGAGCGTGCTGCCGGCTCCAGTCGGCTGCGTGGGGAATAACTCCGTCGCACCCCACAGCAGAAAGAGTCACTGAAATCACTGCATTCGCTTGTCCACACATGGTTCGTCTGGTCCTGCTGTGTAAACATCGTTTAATACCTTCCAATTAACCGTAGGTAGCTGAGCTTTGGGCTTTGTCTTTTATGCAAAAGGAGGCATGTGTTTAAGTGCTGCACATTTTTCGTGGTTGTTTTTTTATGTTGACATTGTTGTCCCAACATAAAATCCTAGTGGAGGCAGGACAAAATGAGTTTTGGTGCAGTGAGGTCCAGGAGAAGAGGTCGTTAAGGGACTTCTGCCCATTAGCTATAACAATAGTTAATGCGTGCTGCCTCCAGCTACGTGCCCGAACAGAGCTGGGCAGGTCTCGTCTGTGAGCGCTGCTGCCGCGGCTGTGGCAATCGGAGGTGCGAAGAAGCGTGCAGGACTGCAACACGCCTGCGAACGGCAGCCCCGAGTAGAGAGGCACTTGTGGGAAACTGGTTTTGCTGGCGTTATTTGTATTGCTCAATGAAGGCAGGGGGACAAGCTGGGAGAAGTTGTACCACCAGGCATAAATGCAGCGTGGGAGTGCCTTGCCAGTGTAGGATGCTTGAACAGCTCTGCCAGGAAAACTTCTACATTTATATCGGGCCAAAGCTACCCACCTAATATACATTGTCTGGGAAAGCACACATTTTTATAGCAAAAACATAATATTAGAGGAAAAGGTCCTGTAAATACTGTTGTACCACCAAAACGATCTCTGTAACAGAAATGCTAAGAAATAAGGTGGTTCCAGGTTATGGGAATGGGATCCAGATAGTTTCTCTTCTGCAACGATAGTTCAGAGCCCTACCAGTTTAATGATCGTTCGCTTTTCTATATAGAATAAAAAGTTTAGTTTCTATTCTCTCTGAACATATTTCTGCATTGCAGAACAGATCAAGTTACCACGAGGATGTCATTTAATGAATGATGTTGGCAACACGCTAACTTTTTCAATGTTTAATGCATTAAAGCACTTGGTGTTTAACCAGTGCTAAATCGTATACTGTAGTCAACACCCGCTCGCTTCAATCTGCTGCTCTGAAAACTGGGGTGATCCTGGTGCTGGGCACATCCCGTTTATAGGATTATAGACGAGGCCTAAATCAAGTGGCAGGATCAGGATTACATCATGCCTATACGTGACTCCCAGTTTTTTTGTGCTAAACTTGGCTGGACTAAAAAAAAAAAAAGTTAGCATATGTTAATTGTCCTATGCTAACGAATGCATTGTCAAAGTCTAGCTTTAAACTTGAAATGTTCCTTTCTCCTTTTCATCAGTTTTGCCTACTTGTCATCTCGTAGCTCCGTCTTTCTCCAGGCGACGGCGCAGCCTGGACGTTGGGTACGACGTGCCCTCGAGCGGCGGCGGTGCTCCCAGCGGTTTGGCGAGGCGCTGGCGGCCGGGGCTCCCCCTCGCCTCCCGTGCGGAGCACGTTCCCAGCCGGCTGGGGAATTTCAGCATCGGGTGCTCCAGAGCAATGACCACGTGGTGTAAACTCAGTGTAACTGCTCTTTTTGGAGGCAGTAGGGTTCGTGGTCTTTGAGGAAAAAATTTGTAAAAAGTTAACTTAAGCCTAAAAGTTTCAGTTCGGGTTTTTCTCGCCTGCTTTCCACCATGAATTGTCATGGCTTGCGTTGTGCAGCAGCCGCTCGCTACACAAACTGATCTGGAGTATGGCTTTGAGTGTGGGCCAATGCAGCCACGTTGGAGCCTAGGCTACCCGGCCCCTGCCTGCTTTAACCTGATGAGTTTAGCGTGTGCTAAAGGCAGCCTTGCCTATGCTGTGACGTCTGTGCTAACACCGCACCTTTACACCTTCCTCCCACCAAAGCCTGGGGCCTTTTCACCATATCGAGCTACTCTGGGCTAATGTGAGTGAGAAACACACCTCTTTTATCCATTAAGACAGGGCCAAAAATGTTCAGTGCTCAAGATGCGAGCCCCTAGGGCTTGTCTAGATATTGAGTTATTGCACGTGGAGGCTCTTATCTTCGTAAGAAAATGTTCTTTTTGTGCAGCCAAAGTGTGAATTTAAAACTCGTGGTTATACTATAACCCTCATGTAGACTCACTCATTCTGGCATCATCTACCTTTTTTCAGATTAACTCTAACTTCTTTCCAAGTAATTTAAATCAAAAAATGTACTCATATAAAAATAAGTTCATTCCCATGAGGAGTTAGGCTTGCCTGACCTGTATGACCGTGGCAGTAGTATTAATAATGCTTTCCTATGTGGAGAATTTTTATCAATTAGGAATATTAATTTTGCATGTTTGCACTTAATAAAAGCATCAGTTGCTTACATTGGCCTCTTACTGTTTTGAGAAGCATTAGCTGATTCGCTATACCGAAATTCAGTACGAGTGTTACTCCATACAAAGGCCGTGATCCTGGAGATGCTAAATCGGGCACATAAGTAACTAAACACATAAATAGTTTTACTATTTATGCGACCTACCTGACTAGAGTTTGCTCCGTGTTTAAGCATTTGCAGGAATGCTTAAATTCCTCTCAAACTAGCAGTTCATATAATCTTTGCTTACAAAGAACAATGGACGGTATGTGCTGTGTTATGCTGCGTATTGTTAGCATCCATATGAGCTTGTGAAGTTACTTGTGAACTTCCTTCTGCTCCGTTCTTTGCAGCTTGCCTCATTTGTGGCCCTTCATGTCTTGTTTACAACTTCATGAAAGTGATTTCATAATCATTAATGTGAATTTTAGTTTTGACATATTTGTGGGGGTGGGCAGCGGAGAGAGGATCTTGTGTGAAAAATTACTAGTTTGCGTGATTTTTTTTTTTATCCAGAAAGGTAGCGTGCCAGTAGTTTGAGTAAAATGTAATTAGTGTCTGAAACCGGTACATCTCTTGGGCAACGTGCTGGCTGCGTTGCAGATGCACACAAGCCAAGGCACAGCCGGCAGTAGCTGGCCGCTTCGTGCGCACCTGCAGGGAAAGACTAGGGACCGACTGGTGTGAGGTTAGGACTTTATCATGCAGAAAGTTAAATAAGCGCCCGAGTAGTGTTTGCTGTGTGCGGGAGTGGTGCGTTGCACTCCGATTACTTAACAGGAATAGTGAGAACCTGGCCATGGAGCAGGGGAAACGACCTGTTTATGTACATTCGATCATAAATTTTTGTGAGCAGGACTGTATTTTTGTTCTGTTTTGTATGGCACCTCTTGCATGGGGGTCCTGCTTCCTCGTGGGAGATCTTGAGTGCTACAATAATAGGAATTCAGATACTATTAGCAGAGGTCACCTCGTCATTTATTTCCCGTTTTGGCAGGAACTAATCTGTGCCACATTGGATGGCCTCACTTTTAAAGGAACTAGCGCGTGGGAGAGGCAGGTGTCGAGGGCTGGAGCCTGGTAAACACGGGGAGCCCAAGCCTGTTTGCAGCTGTTTGCTTCAACAGAACAACTTGTCTCAGTGAGAACAGCAGAATTTGGCCTTTGGCTTTTGAAGTTAATTGCAGACTATTAATGGGGACATGCCACCTATATAAGGTCCAGCCAGAATTCAGTCCTTTACTTCTTTAATTTACCTTTGACACCAATTAGCTACATCCATATGGAAACAATAGTAGAGCCTCCGCAGTCAAGACTACGTCGAGATACCTAAATTATATATGTACTAAAAGCAGCCAATGCATTTGCTAGCAGAGAGCAATGTTATATTTCAGCCTCAAGCAAAAATTTTCCCTGGGCCAGAGCCCCTCAGTGAAAACAAACTTTTTAATAAAAGTCCTGCCACCACCTTAATTACAGTGGAGCAAGCATCACCATCCTAATCCTGTTTCATCCTTGGGCAAGAAGAGCCTCCTCAGGGGCCTGGCCGCCACTTTTTGCTAGTGCCCAGCTTTGCAGAAACCACCCTTTCCCCTGATGCTATTTTTAATTCAGCCTTTCCTGCGCTGCCCCAGGGGAGATGCACAGGGAGCCGCTAGCGCTCCCCTCCCAGCTCCCCTTGCAGCCTGATCCCCAGGAGCGACCTGCACCCGCGGGTGCCCATCCCGCAGCTCGCCCCTCCGGTGTCTCCCATGGGAGCCCGGCAGGAGCCGAAACTTCACGTTTGGCACCTTCACACCGCACCAGCTTTGCCCGACTCTTTCTGGCAGCCCCCAGGCTGGCTGCTTGGTGTGTGCCAGCGTTTGGAAACAACAATCCCCTTTTTTCCTGGCCTGGCACACTTGAAAATCCTTCCTTTGGATCCAGTAACACGGAGGGGAGCTGCTCTCCCGGTGGCAGCCCAAATGCGAGTGGGTGAGGATGGCTGTTTCCAAAGGAGGGCTGTGGGCACGCTCGAGCAGCCGGCAGCGTGCCTGGCTGTAATGCCTTCATTTAGAGCGACCTTTGCGGAGTCTCCAGGCTTTCCAAGAGTTTGAATGGGTAAGTAAATTGTGATTAGTTTCTCACTACCGTATTGATTCAGGGAGCTGATTTTGTGTGTAGACTGGGATACCGATAGGATAAATTTGCAAGGCTCTTTGAAGCTGGAATTTTTTCCTACCAGAAACATGATGAGATATACATATATATATAAAACCCACAAGGGTATACTTGTGGTTCTTACTTTTTTTTTCCTCCTGCCTTCTTAAATCAAAGTAATAAATCTGTATGATCAAAAGAGCTAGACTAATCAATCTCTCCTTACATAATTGATCTGAGAATCCTAATTAAAGCCAGAGAGAAATGAAACATAAGGTCTCTTGTTCTCTCTGCAACATTATCAAGTACAGCACAGCCTTCTATTATGAACTCCTACAATTCTTATGTCCAGAGTAAAATCATGCAGCTGAGATAGTTTCCTAAAAACACACCAAAGCCCTCTATCTGCTGGGAGGACATTTCTGTTATTCTGTTCCCTTCTATTTAGGTCCTCATATGGTGTTAATCACCATGGTATCTTACAGCTTTATAAAAATATAGTGCACCATATGTGATAAATCATTAATATCATTAAGAATGAAGATGCTGGGTAAAAATATTCTTCACAAATCTAAAGCAGAACACTTGCAGTAAAGGCCATACCCAGACAACCAGCCTGAGCAAAAGGATCATGTGTTTGAATTCAAGAGATGAGGTCAGAATCGTTCCTTAGGTGATGGTATTGCATATAGTCGCTGTATGTGAGCTTGACTGGCGTATTCACTGCTTTCTTCCCCACCCTACACTCCTGCACACTGAAGCAAAGGGAATAATATGTGCAAGCCACGTCCTGCTCTCTTCTTCGCAGTGCAGAATAGCGCCTGCTTTGCCGTGGTCGAGGTCATCAGGCAAAAGAATAGAATTTGCCCATAAACGCAAGCGACGTTGCGCATTAATTGTCAGATAAACGCACACATAATTAAAATCCAAACCTAAAGCAGGACGTGGGACAGTGTTTCCATTGGAAAGAATGCTCTGGAGTGGTCATCAGTTATCTCCCCAATTGGTAATCTCACATATTTTCTCATGGTTTTTGTTTCCCACTTAGTTTCAGCCAGATCTGTTTTCTATTTATCTTGGAAGTGTCAACACATAAATAATTTTCTCTGTTGTATCCCTCACTACTAAATTCTTTTTCATGATGGAATAGCAAAATAATTATATTTATAAATGGAATGCCTGTTTTGCCTAAGTACCACATATAATTCCCTTTTGTGAGAAGGATTTTCATAATTCCTCCAAAAATGTCTTGGCAAGGACCAACCCACCAGTTGGTAGCATGGATCCAGCCTTTTGGGACAGGACCCAGGATGCTGATTCCCTAGGCCAACAGGCGGTAGGGCACCACAGAAAAAAATGCGCTAGTGTGTTTGAGAGAATGGTGCTGGTGTTAAATATGTACAGTTAATAAGCACCCCAGAAAGCAAATTCGCTGAGAGTTGCTTGCCGCCTGTGGATTTCGCTATTCAGCGCAGGATTATTTTGGCAACTGAAGCATTCTTCATTGTGGATGACTGTGGGAAGATATTAATCCTGCTCTTCAAATAAGATCTACCCGATGATCTAATAGACCTGGTCCAATTCTACCGTATCCTACTGTGAAGCGAAATCAGACAAGTCCCATGTGAGCGGATGGGTAACCTTGAGTCCTTCTTACCCCCTTTCTACCTTCTTTTTTGGTTGCTTTCCACAGGCAAGTGCCTATTTCCCTTGCTCCGTAGGAGTAGAGTAGAGGCAGATCTGTTGTGAGCTCTACATTAAGGGAAACTCAGTTTTTCACAGGTGGGCCCTCCTTGGGAAAACCTCAGTGCAAATCGTTGTATGGGGTTGGTGGATGCTAGCCACAAGCAGTTCACAGCTTGCTAGCTGGACGAAACAGAGACGGCCCTCCTGGAGCTGCTCCGCAGTCCAGGAAGAGAAAAGCATGCTTTCCTTGTTGGCTTCTCCAAATCTAATACATGTGCTGTCTCTATGTGCATGCACGTTCCTTTCTTTATCCTTACCTTAATATTTGCCTTCATTAAGGGTTATTTCAGGATATCTGCAAAGCAGTGAGACTTTATGTTCCTACAGATGTGGCAATCTCGAAAAAGGTTATACAGGAGCATTCAAAACCTCTGTCCTAGTATACAGGTGCACCTAAAACTGCTCCACCAAGCTGCCGGAGCTGGTTTGGGAGATGGAGGGGTCTGCTCTGAGCTGCTTTGAAGCTGTGTCTACAGGAGCTGCAGCCCCTGAAATATAGGGAATCCCAAGTCCATGTCCCACTCGATTATACACTTAATCAGAGGCCTCTACAAGTTTTGTATTGTAGTATTTCCCTTTTCCTGTGTACTCTTGCTAAGGGTTCATATTTATTTAAGATTTATCTTTATGAGCAGTTTTCCTTTATCTCAGTGAGTCAGCTATACAATACAAATTTGGTCTGTTCCCTCAGCTTTTTACGTTCAGTTTGTTTGACTGATCTAACATTACTGATTTACCAGCATAATTCAGCTGGTCTGAAGAGAAAGAAGATTGATGCTGGCTGAAATAAAATCCTGGGATGCCGATGGAGTTTTCTTGCCCTACATTTTTGGATTGCTATTTATTTAAAAGAAAGAAAAAAAGTAGGCAGGGCTCTGCCTTTAGATTTTCAGGAATGCCTACATTATGTCAATGTTGCCAGTTCTTTGAGTCGAGTCATTGTGGTTAGCCAATCTTGTTTTCTGTCTCTGTGGTGAGATTTTAAATCCAGAAGGCTAACCTCAAGGCTCCCCCAAGACAGCAGACGAAGATGACAGTGCATTTCCTTCTCTGACCTCTGCAGTAGGGTTTGGTAGAAAGATGGCATCTACTGAATGAGCCTCAACGCCAGGCACCATATGCGTGAGGACGGAATGGTCAAACCCAGCTGCTGTCGCAGTATGCGGAACAAAAATACACGGAAATGTATTTTAAAAACTGATTTATCTTTAAAAATTGTGGCTTTTTTTTCTAAATTCAGACTACAAACTTTAAAATTCTGTCATGCTTGCAAGTTACCTGTGGTTAGGTATCACCTCAGAGCAATCTCGAGGTTGCTTGGATGTCTGAATCCTGCATTTCGGTCCTGGCAGATTTTGCGTATATACCTAACTTGAGTTTCCTGCCTTTGTAATGCTTTTGCAGGGATAATTATAACATTCTCCTAATTTCTTTATGTAGCTCTGTCTTAACGTCATTTCTGTGGGGAAAATTCCTTGTTTGATATATGCTTGTGATGGATAAAACAGCGTTTAAGGGAGTTTCTCCTACCCTGTCAACCTCTGCCTCCCTCTCCTGCCCTGGTGCTGGTCGTAGCTCAGGGTGCAGAGCCACGGCTTCGTGTGAGCAGTGCCAACATTGCTACTCAGCAGTAAGAGATGGGAGTGAAAGGAGGGCAGAAATGCTCCATTGTAGAGGGTCTGGAGGGCCCGTGTGCCCTTGGACGTGAGCGCGGAGCCCGGGCTGGGCGACGCAGGGGAGAAGGGGGTCTGCTCCTGCCGGGGCGCCGCTGGGCGCACCAGGGCTGCCGTGCCGACCCGCACCACCGCCTTCCTCCACGCTGTATCTCTCCTTCCACTGACTAACCTGATCATTCAGGAGCTTTAATTAAAGGACGCAGTCCCATGCAGATACTGGAGCCTGTTTAATGAGTCGAGGACATATAATATCAGCATTATGTCATTTAGAAAAACTTTAGCTTGTCGCACCAAATTCACTTGCACACTCTGCTTGCCTCGTGCCGCTGGAGCTGTGCAAAGCAGCTGAAGCGAACTGGCCGTTTGAACCAGGCTTCCATCCCCCTTTAAATCACCGGATTATTACGAAAGAGCAGGAGTATTCATCATGCCGGAGCCATCTCCCGGCTGCCCACTGTGTGACCTGGGCATTTTTCAGAGCAGTGACAGATCAGGCCGGTGGCAGCAGGTGGGTGACCAAGAAACCTGCTGATGACAATACGTTGCATATGTCTGAGTGGACTTGGGAGCCCACGAGTCCCTTCACCCAACTGGAGGATCTCAAACAATAAAAGCATGGATTGGAAACTGGTAGTAGTAGCAGAGGGACAGCTGGGCACTTGGTCACCAATACCACTTTGGCATTACTTAAGACTGACCTGAATTCTTGATCTGTCCAGTCTGTTGACCTATAATCATAACGATCCTTTAATTACTTGGCTTGATTACAGCTAATTATTCTAGCGAAAGGTTGAATTATGTGTCAGTTTTGGAGTTCCCGTGTTATTTTTTCTTCAGATCATTTTGAGACATAAAAGATGTGGTAATCCATGCTTTCTAAGCACCCATTTCAACATGAAAGATGAGCTCGACGGCTAAATTCTCAGTACGATCTTCCTCACTCAGACAGTAGACTTTATAGCTGTGTGGAAACACCCTGCATTCGTCACACACGACGGGGGGCTGGAATCCTTCTCAGTACCTGTCTGACCGTGCGCTTTCGACCGGTGCTTCCGTAATGCCTCTTTGCTGTGATGCTCGCACCGGGTACACCAGCGGTCCACCTACCTTTTCATGTTGTCTCTGATAGAAAGATGCAGTTAGCAAATGGCATGCAGAAGTGACCTTTTAATGTCATGCATGTCATACATGAAGAAAGAACTGCCACTGCAAATTTCTGATTAAAGATAAAAGCAGCCAGCCTATAAAAACGCTAAGATAAAAACTAAACTCATTTGCCCTGAGTTTCCCCTGCTATCCCACCTCCTACTCTAAATTGATGTTGTCAGCTCTCATGATTTTATCACAAGTCTTGTGATGTTTGATGTTTCACTTACACTCCAACTCCTAGAGTTGTGTAATGAGGTTAGAAACTCAGCTTCCCTCTTTCTTTTTTTAAAGAAGTAAGTTTCTAGACCTAATGGTTAGAGAATAAAGATTGCAAATGTGACCCAGGTGCACCCTAACAGCTCAAAAGCCAGAAAGCAAAGTAAAAGAGCTCCACATTTATTATTTTACAGACAGTCTTATGATTTGGGGGTCGAACTATAGTTTTTGAACATTTGGAGCTAGCAATAGTGCTTGGAAAAAAAAAAAAAGGCCGCCTGAACAGAGTACCACAATATGTTGCTTTTTCCAAGGAGGCATAGTAGTCATTATAACAACAGGGAAAATTCTCTTTTCAGACATATACCTTTTCCTATTTACTTTCTTACACAGCATCTTTGGGTTCAGCCTCAGCTTGACTGGGCTGGAGGTGATGGTATCGCTGCATAACCCTATTGCTTGCTTTCAGAGGGCTCATGCTGCTTGCCTCTATTAGTGCAGAAAAAAAGCTTTGCAGTGCTCCTGAGTCCCCTGGCGAGTCTGTGCTTAACACCTGTAAAACCAGGAATATCCTGAGCCCCAAACACAGAAGGTGTTCTGCCTTTCCTAAAAGTTCAGCTAGAAACTAGGGCACCCCCATCCCCATATCCAGCAGTAAATGAGCAAAACAACCAAGCAAATGCAAAGATGTAATGAACACAATAACATCTAAAAAGGGTGGGTTGACTTAAGAAGCCTGAAACGTACCACGGGCAGGTTTTAATGTTCAAAGCAAAACCACTCAGCTGCCAATTTTGGAAAACCAGGCTCCTAACAGCTACAACTCAGCTTTGAAGGAGGCACAGTGTTTAAGTGGAGTTCCAGATTATTGAAGGTTTAACAGAATATCTCTAAAAACGTGGAGGTATCTCTAGAAATGAGGAGGTATCCAGAGCAATGTGTGGAGCTTCAGTGTTATATGCACATTGGTCAAAAGCTCTCCGCAGTCCACAGACTGATGGTCCTAAAGGTCCCTTACAGCTTGTCCTATGTTACTGTGTAATCTGTTTTGGAGGGGAAAAAATTACAGGTAATGGTGGCAAAGCCCAAATGCGAAGAAAAAGTGGAAGTCTCTGAGACACAACTGCTACCCAAGTAAACAGAAGACATAAAGATACTATGTTTCACAAATGCAAACATTTGTAACAAACTAAAGTATAATAGTATTTTAAAATAAGTAGTATTTACTATTGAAAGAAAGAAAGTCAAGGGATCCTATACTGACTGTCTTATTAATTTTGACTTTTAATTCAGCAGTACTTTCCGTGTCTGGGTTTACCTGAGACTGCCACAGTGCTTCTGAACTGCTTCCCCTGTAGAGAGCTGAAAAAACTATTATCCAGTGTCAATCACTTTGCTGTGAGTTTCCAAAGGCGTATGCTTTTTTTTGCATTCTGATCCACTTCATTTAAGGCTATGGAGTTATATTTTGCATCTCTGTATTACAGAACTATAGAAAATCTGTGTCTTGAAAGAGGTATATTCTTCAACCTTAGCAACTTTTAAATAACACAGAAAGGTAGACTGAAGATTTGTCTCCAGGAAATGCAGAACTTAGAAAAGGTGTACATCTTTCTTATGTTACTTTCTGTGAAGAGCAAGCTCCACTTTCTTTTCATGCTCCCTCCTTTCCTTTATAATCCTTTTCAGCCTCTTTCTAGCTCTATTCTCTCTAATTACTTTCAAATATCACCAAGTCATCACCCCTGTATTGATGTGAACTGCCTCTTATTCTCAGCTATGCAGGTCTTTGGTGCCACGATACCGAAGCCAGGTGTATTTCTTGACTCTGAAGTGAGTAAGGTTAAAGGATTTGTCCTACCTGTATTGTTCTTGCTTCCACTGAAGTCTATGGCGAGACTCCTATTGCTCTAGCAGAACAATTTAACCCAAGTTGTTTTTTTAAAAATGGCAAGTATATAAGCTCACTGTGATGCAGCTCTGGGTGGATAAGGCTACATTCAAGTCATTGATTTGACTTTGAAACCCTACAACAGATGAATTAAAATGCCAGAATTGCCATCCTGCAATTCTATCCCTTTTTCTGCCTGACTAACCATTAATTATCATGGTCTCGATGCTCTGTTCTGCCCTTTTCTTCTCTTTCCTCTCCTCCCAACTCCCCACCATCACCCCCAAAGGCTGGGGAATCTTCCCACTAAAGCAATCCAGTTCGTTTCCCAAGAAAGGGCCATCAGCCAACACATTCTGGGCCAAAATTCATCTCATAAATGTTGGTACAGACTTAAATAAATGCAGTCCCTCAGTTCGCGCACTAGATTTCAATGGAATTACATGGGGAATTAATTTTCCTCCCTCTGTAGTCTGAAAAACAATAAAATAGGGAAATACTTAGAATCTATGGCTTGGATTTCCAAACTGGTTGAAGGGCTGGTTCTCAAATGTCATCCATTAATGTAGGCTGTAGCAAGATACTCCTGATGTATAGAAATCCTTTCTGTACAATGCTTTATGTATTAGGCCTTAGTGGTAAAGACAAAAACACTTCAAATTGGCAACTCAGTGGAAAGCCGGACAACAGACTGTATGGTTCTTTGCTGCAGGTAATGGCATCTATTTTAGTCAGTGTGTTGACCGCCGCCACGTGTGATGACACATCTATTTTGGTATGTTCTTTGGATAATAATGATGCTTAACATTTACCTAGCACTTTACAAAGAAGCTTGTAGACAGTAGTTACAGAATTAACCTGATGATGTCCAACACAGTGTATGCAGTTTGTCTGACACATGCTAGTGTATGTAATACTGTGTTAACTCTATGTGCCCAGTGGCTTCTTCCAGCACCTAAGAGAAAATATCAGGATATTCTAGTACAACTAGATGTGAAGATGCACAAATAAAGAACCTGTGATGAACTTTTCAGCTGAAACTTCCTTCATTTTTCTTTTTTTTTGATTCCACTTGTTTTTTTCCCATCCTTTCTCTCAACATATTGTACGCCATTCTCTTTCTTTATGATCTTTTTCCCCATTCTCCTGTGCCTTTTCCTTCCGAGATGAAACATCCCTCTTTTTCCCATTCATCGCCCCTAGTGGGTTCCCTCCATATAGTTCAGAATTTGTCTCCTCCGCTTCCTCCACTCATGCTCACATTTTGGGCAGGAGTGGTTGAAGCAATGATTTGCTGAAAGAGCCTGCACCCAGGATGCAGAGAAATACTACGGATTATTCTCTTTCTATCCATCTTAATGGAAAACCGGGAAGTGCGTAAAGTCAATTAATATCACAGTAAATGTATAGTTGAAAGTTCTTTTGTTGCAAGAGGTATCATAAACAGAAGATAGCATATGGTATTTCATCTGATGAAAAGTCTTCCTTGACCCTTAGTATGCTCATTTCATATTTATGCATAGTTGATGTCTGTAGGGACACACTAAAAGTCCATATCTGTGCACTAATGAAATAAATGTTGGGGGTTTTTTTAATGTGGAAGATACAGGAAAATATTTTGCCATCACTTCCAGAATGGGCAGCACACAAATTCTGATAATCTGCGTGCTGATTGTTATTGTGATACAACTGAATCTGCCCAAACGCTTTTTGTTGATTCTTCATGGATCAGTTAGGTCTGTTCTCACAGTGAAAATTGTTTGAACTGTAGCATTTCCATTTCAAATTATTTTCTAACTGCTCTTTGAAAAAAAAAATGCAATAGTTGGGACCCCTTATAAAATCTGGCTGGAGGAGTCCAAGGATACTCACCATTGATCTCAATGGAGCTTTCACACATCCTTGAAAGGAATTCATTAAGCTGGAAAAGCTGGCTAGAAACACGTCTTCCTATAATGTCTTCCATAATTTGCTTCAAGGGACACATTTATAGTCACTCAGCCTTTTTTATAGATCTTGTGCAAGACGAAGGGCTGGGTCACAGTTGCAAGACTTTAATGAATAGATGTTTGTTGCATGCCACAACCCAAATAATTTTTCAAGCATCTCAGTACAGTACAGTCTTTTCAGTATGGACTTTCCCAAGGATGTGCAATAGCTGCAGCCTCTGGAATCCCAATGATATAGTGACAACTTTTGTTCCAGGGGCTCCTTCTTCAGTGCTGATCCATTCAGACACAGGAAGAAAACATCCAGATAGGGCAATTTCTACTTTTGATCTC
Source organism: Dromaius novaehollandiae (assembly GCF_036370855.1). Classification (NCBI taxonomy): domain Eukaryota; kingdom Metazoa; phylum Chordata; class Aves; order Casuariiformes; family Dromaiidae; genus Dromaius; species Dromaius novaehollandiae. The sequence goes on from NC_088099.1 coordinate 8,368,063, forward strand.
TTCAAGGACCTGAAGATTTCAGCTATTTCTTTTCATCCATATTAATTTCTCTGCAGGCTTGCATGGCAACAGATTATATTAGAAAGACTCCTCCAGTTAATGAACAGCTTTGAACCATTGAATATCTATTAACATGGGCAGCTCTCAGCAAAACATGGTTTTTCAAAATAGTCCTAAGATCTTCTTCAAGAAGTCCATTTAATTTACGTAGAATGGCCTCCCATTCCCATTCCACCAAATGCCGCTACTGGATGACAGTGGTTAGAGAGAGAGGGGAGGAAAAGAGTGAGATGTTTGCTGGGTTTGAAGCTCATAGGAGTTTTAGATTAGGGAAGCAGATTTGGCTGCTGACCTTTGATTACCAAATACGAATTCAGTCAGGGACTTTTCACCTAAAGACAGCTCAAATTTAAGAACCAGCCCCCTTCCTAATTCCCCTTACCTTTCAGTGGAACCTGGGCACATAACTCACTTTCCTGCTAGACATTTTCCACCTGGTCACAAACTGGAAGTTACATCTCAGCAGTGTAAGCCGGGTGGGGATTGCACCAAGAAGTATCGAATGCATTTATGTATTGCAACAGAAACAGCCTTGAACCCCAATGTTGTTATACAAAGAATCACAGAGTGAACTTCGTTGTGAGCAGCCGGGAACTTCTTTTGAATATGATTCTCTTTGCCATCACTACATACATGCTGAATGATGCTGGTACAGGCTCTTTCTATCAGGATAGTGTGACTGTGCTCTAGAAAAGTGTTACTTTTTTTTTACAGATTTATAATTTTTTAATGTCAGGCCACCGCAAAGCTTTCAAGCAAAAGCTGCTGGCCAAAATTACATTAGGAGAGTGCGTATTATGCTCTAACTGCCTCAGGGAAGGGGTGGCAATCTGGGCTGGGAGGGCCGGAACAGAGGCAGGAAGGCGGCCAGCTCCTCCGCATCTTGGCTTTCACCGTGCTCTTCCAAGGATGTCTGCTGGGCTGATGCATGGCAGTGTCAAAGGAAGCTAATGGGGCTTTTCCTGAAACACTTGCCTAATCAGAGTCCTTTGCTTGCATGCCTGTTTCCATATTTAATAATAATTTAGCTGATATTATTCAACAGAGGTAGCTGGTCTGCTTTGCAGGGCAGGCCTAGTGGGCAGCCGCAAGCTGCTTCTGCCCGTGCCGTCTCGGCAGGGCTTTTCGCTCAGGCACCGAGCCAGCAGAGCTCGATGGCTCCTGGACGGGGCTGGCTCGCCGCCGGTTGCCTTGCAACGCGGCAGCGTGACAGAGTTCAAAACCCGGGTGGAAGAAGAAACAGGAGAAAACCTAACCGATCATCTCTGAATCCACCCTGTGCCAGCAGCTGGAGCGCTTGATGCGGCGGGGGACGCCGGGGCACACTCGCAAGCGTGGCAGGAGCCGTTCGGCTGGATCTTGCCGCTGTGAGAGAGGGTCTGGAGCCAGCTTGTTCCACGTCGCCCGCAGGAGCTCGGCAGGAACAACAGCTCTTGCTGCGTCTCTGTAGGCACTCCAAACACCCGTTTCTCCCCCAAATGGCCATACAAAAGTAACAATACAAAATACCGAGGAGGGGATATTGTATTCTGCTGAATACCAGCCACGCTGAGGACTGGGCGACACCATGTGATTGCTGCATCCTGAAGCGGAGACGGAGACTGTGTCCACAAAGGGGGAAACAATGTTTTTGGTGAACTGCTGACAGATGCGTCTGGTACGTGGGACTCATGGGTGCAGTTCCTTTGATTTGCGGGGAAAAGCAATGCCCTATAAAGCTCTGCATCATTTTGAAATGCTTGTAAAATCTGCACAGCACAAGCTGGAACTATTATTATCTGGTTAGTCGCAGTGCTGCTAATTGCAAGGCACCTTATACTGGGGAGGTTGTGTTAAAGAGCTGAGCTCAGGATAGAGACTGCCTAGTTCTGGCGTCCATTAATCACTGCAATAGCTAAAATTACGTGACTGACTTCAGCAGGACAGGCCAGGTCACCTAGGTTAGACGTTTAGGCTTCCTATGCAGAGAGCGAGTCAGAAGGGCAATATGTTACACGGGCAGTTGCAAGAGTGATCGATGAGATGCAGGAAGGGTGAGGTGGAGGAGGTGTTGGTGAGGTTAGCCAGTGGGCTGTGTTCGAGTTTGCTCCGCTTTCTTCCCCTCTCTGAAGCTTCAAGCCCTTGCTGCAGGGTTGCCCATTAGGCAAGGTGTCCTTTGGGCTCTTGGTCCTGGAGGAACCTCTCCTGGTTGGTGCCAAACTGAGCAGGGCTCGCTGGTTTTTAAGAAACGGCCAGTGGCTCTAGGCTGAGCAGCGCCTACAGTGCACATCTGCCTCCTGAGCACATGGCCAAATTGCTGCACAAAAGCTGGGGAGGACATTTGTCAGGGTTCTTCCAAGTATGCCCTTCCAGTGATCCCTTGTAGTATTTGGCCTAAATCTAGACTGTGGAGGAGTTTAGGTGGGAGACTGCTCAGGCTTTCAAGCTGATCAGAAGAGCCCCTAAGGGACTAGGCAATGATGGTGGTTAGGAAGTGTTTTCTTTGGCGCCCCTGGAATTGAGGTGCCTAAATCCTCCCTAAATCCACATGCTAAGGAGCGTGGGTAACACTTGGAGAACCGTAAGTTGGTTCTCCAGCCCATAAACCTCAGCCTGCACTGTTGGGTTCAGAGGCAAAAGGAGAGCAGGGTCAGGTGTTTCTTTTGTGCTCAGCATCATGCTGTCCGTGTGCCCAAGGAGCTGGAAGGGCTATCTGAGGTCACCGCGTTCGGCCCTTCGCTGCTGCAGACAAATATTATGTAATCTCTTTCTTTACAGGAGCAAAATCCCGTTCTAAAAGTAGTTAATCCTGCTTGTTTTCCTTTTCCTCTCTACTTGTTTTGGACTCCTGTGCTCCTGCAGCAAAGTTAGTCCCAGCTTTGCTTCTGATTTTTAGCCTATATTTATTCCAGGCCCGTTTTACCTATTATATTCTTATGTCTAGCCCTTGTTGCCACATTTTTATATTTCTGATGAGTGGAAATGGAAAATGAAATCCACAAGAAAGAATTTGATATCGCTATTGGCGCATATGAAATACACAGCCCACTAGTGCTTGATTAGACAAGCTTGAGATAGAGGCAAATGATAATTGCATTGGTCACAATACATTTAACTGAAAATCTGAAGTAGGCATTAAACAAAAAACCCTTCTAGAACAAGAATAACTTTTATTTTATTAAACAATTTATAATTTGGTCATCTGGTTCTTGAAGATGCTTATAACTGAATTTTAAAGTGGCTTATTTCACTTAATGTCACTTCACATTTTACGAGTCGGAAGATCTGCAAAGTATTCCATAAGGCAGAGATAGGTCCCTGCGGACCCTTCCAATTACATCTGAAGAAGTCCGTGTCCTTTGCTGTCTCTCAGTCTTAGCAACGTCCCAGTCAGTCAGAGCCCCCACCAGCAATCTGGTGTCTTTGTGCTCTTCGTCTTTGTCACATCAGACTTGCGACATGATTTGAAGCCAGTTTTGTGATGGAGGCGGAACAGAAAAGCATAGGTTTGGGGAGGAAAAGGTTGAGGGTAGTAAAACGTTTGCTAACTGTGTGCAGGTGACTGTGGTTAAAAGGAAGTGTGAACATTTGCTGGCTTGCCTCACACAACAGAGCAGTTCGAATGGCCTTCCCTTGTGATACATTCCAGGCAATTGCATTTCAAATTTCTTTCCAAGCAAAATTTTAAACTTGTGTTTTGATCAATTTAACACCTTGGTCCCTGGGCCATTCTGCTCGACACCTGTAAGACTGCATCTTCTCCCAGTCCTTCCAGGAAGCTCAGCTCTGCCCCATTACCTGTAAAACTTAGATAAAACAGTTGGATAGGCATGATCAGCACTGCACATATGTGCAATAATACAGAAGCAATTTGCAAATTTGTACGTATTCCCAAATTGTGCATCGCCATTTGCATGTGTCACCTCGCTGTGTGTATGTGGTAGTCAGCTGTGATGGCCAACGCTGTAAGCAGTTAGATGTGTGACTGGTGGTGTGGAAGGTGGCTGTCCCTGGTTGCCCTCCCCGGACCTGCTCTGCTCTTCTTGCTCAGGTGCCGTGGGACAGCGAGGACGCTGCCTGGCCTTCAGCTCCCGGCTCCTCTTCCACTCTGGAGCAGCCTGGGCTGCTGCTCCCTGCCCCGCGCATCCTGCTCCCAGGGCAGTTCCCTTGCAGAAGGCCAAGTGCCCGTGCTATCCCCATGTGCACTGGGGCATCGCACGGTAAACTCCTCGGGGCACGTGGAGCACCCTGACATACTCCTAACGCTCAGGAATTAGCAGAACTGGGCCCTGTTCCTGAGCAGGCATCTGAGTGCTGCGGTAATAGGTCTTTATATAAATTATTACTTCACTTCATCACTTGTAACCTCTTTTCATCACCTCTTTTCCTTCAGAGGCTGATGACCATTTTGGGATGGAAGGCTTTCTCCCCCCTGGCTGGACCAAGGCCATTCGATGGAGTGAGCAGCAGGAGGTATTGAAAGAGAGATAGTTAGCACTGTTTCCACATTCCCCAAAGGCTGATCTTTATGCAGCTGAGACTACAAGGGATATCCCTTCAAATAAAGGCCAGCTTATTACCCATCTTCTCCAACTCCTGTGGAACTAAATATCCTGAAGTTGAGAGAAGCTGCTGCACAAAGCTTCTTTATAGCTCTCAGTGTGCCTTCTTTGCTGGCTCCAGCTGCCCCTACACTCTGTTTTTCCTCAGTCTTTTCTTCAATATTTTTTCCAGTTGACTTAGTTATTACAGTACATGGACCAGACTGAGGAAAATACACTGAAGGTTGGAGCTGGCAGAGCGGGGCGAGCGGAGAGGGAAGTGCTCTTGCCATCCAATGACATCATGTGCGCGGTAATTGGTCGCGTTCCCGCGGATGGGAGGCACTGGCCAGAGTCCTCGCGCTTACTTCCGTGATGCAGAACAGAGACGGTGCCTGTCTCCTGCCAGCCTCTTTCATTGCCAGCGTTCTGGCAAAGCTTAGGACATTTATAAAAACAGTACAGTACTTTATTTAGCCTGGAGTGAGAAAAAGTCACTTCACAGCTCCAGTTTAGGCGCAAGGCACTAACAAGCAGATTAAAAAAAAATCCCTTACATAAAAAAAACATTTCAAATGAATACATGAAAGTTGATTTGTATTCCAGATGACCTTGCAAATCAGGAGATTGAGCTGTGCCTTTTATCTCCAGAGAAATGGGTTCAAATCCTGATTAGCCCATAGAGGAAATTCCATTTAATGGTCCAATTTTGGTGGGCTGAAAAGCTGTTCCCTGCCTAGAACCACCATCTATTATGGCATGATTGGCAGTCTGTGTTCAAGACAGAACAAGAACTTCACCTCATCTCTACTCCTATTACTTCATGCTGCCATCAGCTCTCACTACCTAACCTTCCACTTCCAAAGAGCCTGAGAAAATAGACAGGATTTGCAGCATGAACAGAGTCATCACAGCTGTGCCCAGGCAGACCCGTGCATGCGTGCAGTTAATAGGGGCTTGGTGGTGCCAAGAGGAGAATGGCGAAGTGACAGAGGGGAGCCTGAGAAAACAAGAAGGAAACCGATGGAGGAAAATTTCAAAGGAAGGAGGGAGAAAAGGAAAGTGGGCAAGAAAGGGAAAAATAGAGAATGAGGATGGACACGGAAAGGATACATGGATATGCGAAGGGTGGGGTGCAGCTATGCTCAGGCCTGAAGTCAATAAAGCAAAACGACTCCAGCTCCATCAAATTGCAGAATGAAACATCCGCTGTGGGAGAGTGTCCCTCAGGCTCCCTGAATGGTCTCACTGTGTCTGGTGGTTCTGGTTAGTGTAGAAATGTCCTAAGTCCTCAGCTTGTGCTAATTGTTTTGTGAAAAGAGTATCTCAGGATTGCTGTTTTCCAAAGTCCTCTTTCCTCAGAGCATGAAACACCCTGTTCTGCAGAGGAGTGGAGGATTTGCAAGACTGATCAGCAGCCAACTCAGTTCTCCATCGTATCTTTGCAGAAGCTATAGGGTAAAAAAAGAAATACTCATCTCCAGTCTAGTCAGTGCAGTATTTCCAAACCGTTCAGTTGTATTTCTCCTGCCAGTGTGACAAGCTTGCATGATGTCCTGGTAGGACAGGATGAATGGGGAAAATAAAGGAGATTTATATTGTGACACTAATGAGCCTTATGATCCTGTTCCATGCAAAGTTGTAAGCAGACACGAAATATTATCACTTTCGGTGCCTGCAGAAGTGGATGAAAACTTGCCAGGGGCAGATGTGAACATACTGCTGTCACACGTGGAGGGCATTTCCACCAGCCTCTGCTCTGCTCAACCTTTTTATGATCAGCTTGGGTGTGAGAAAAGTGAATGGGCTTATAAAATACCTCGGGTCGGGGTGGTCTTACTTGGGACAACAAAATCTGAATTCAGAATGACATTGGTAATTGGAAAAATGTTATAAACATGACGATTAAGTGTGAACTGCTGCACTTTGGGAGGAGGAAAGCAAAAAGGGCACCTCCTGGCTGGGCAGCGGCACGGCAGGGAGGGACTTGGGGCTGCGCGTGGCTGAATCTGAGATCGTACGTCCTGTTCTGGCTGCTGTTACTCCTGCAGCAAAAGCTGCTGTCCCCAATCCCACTGCTCATCGTTGCCTCCCACCGGACCTTCTGGCTTCTTCATACCTGCTTATACCTCAGCCTTACCTGGTTCTGCTAAAACGATGATTAGAAAAGACCTGTTGTTTGGATTGTTGACTCCGACCTGGATCGTTTGCCCAGATTGCGTTAGGGAGCGATTGTACAGCGGTTATGCTGCTTGACCTGGGAGGGGGAGAGCCTGCAGCTGAGGGGTGGCGATAAGCAGCTGGAGTGGGCTAAAAGAAATAAACTCTTCACCCAGCTCAGCTGCAGCCAGAACAGGATGTGTGACTGCAACCTAAGACATAGGAGATAATTATTCTACTCTACTTGGCACCGGTAGGGCCTCAGCTGGAATACAGTGTCCAGTTTTGGGCACCGCACTGTAAGAAAAATGTAGACAAACTGGAGGGAGTCCAGGAGAGAGACACTAGAAATATCAGAGGCAGAGAATGAACAACCTAGGAGGAAATGTTGAAAGGATTGTTTGTTTAGTCTGGGCACAGCAGAGTCTAAAGGAGAGACATGATAAAAATCTTGCAATACGTTAAAGTTTATTGTAAGGAGGATAGTGATAAATCTTTCCCCATGGCCCCTGGGGGACAGGGAAAGAAGGAACCAGCTTCATTTGCAGCAAAGAAAATATAGGTTTGACATTAGGAAAAACTTTCTAGATAAGAGGGCAATGAAGCACAGCTAGCTAGGGAATGCATGGATCTTGTTAAAATTCATAATAAATAGGTTTTGTTTTAATAATGAATATTGGAAGAATAAAGATGTTTCTTATTTAAATAACTATTCTGGGCTAAAGCCTAGGACTGGATTTCTACATATCCACAGTGCAATCTTGTGGCTGCACGTGCAAGAAATAGCTCTTGGACTGTAAGCCTCGGAGCAGATACTCTTCTTTCATGATCTGTGTGTACAAAACACAGCATCATGGGATTGATCACTTATTGTGGGATCGCTACATATCGCAACCGTACAAATAGGCTATACTATACAAATATAGTACAAAGAATTTGTATAAAATTCTGTGAGTTCAGGAATAACATTTCTCTTATGATTTCATTTTTGGCTGCACTGTATTTTTTTCCTTGCAGGTTCATATCCTATATCTCTAATCCGTTCTTTGTAGATTTGCCATATGTGCACAGCTAGAGATATATCCACTGATAGTTGTTAATCCTTTGAGTGTTTCTACATTGTACAGCATATGTCCAGTGAAAGTACTATTCTGTGACTTTAAGGATGTTCCCTGATCCTCCTGTGACACTACTAAAACCAGAAAACTGTGCCATCATGTTTCCATCCCAGGAAGTTCCTAGGATGTGAACTGGGTTTTCTTCCACTACAGAGAGTCAAAGAACTTCTTAATATCCTCCTAAGTTCAGTCTGATGTGTTTGAAATGTAGAAGAGAAATGGAAGGTTGCTTTAAAGGCAAGATGTGGAGGTAGGAAGTTGGCACGTGAAGGTCCCATCCTGGGTCTTTGGACTTGTCTGTGACCTTGTAGAGGTCAAATCTATGGCTGTAGCTGATCAAGAAAATTTCCTTGAGACTTATGACAGAATATGGATTTTTCTCATGAAATAAAGTCTACTAAGGAATGTATTTGTTGCAGAATGCACTTTTTGATCTTAACCTGTTTGAATTTTTTAAATGTGACTTTATGTATGAGTGTTTTGTGTTTCTAGTGCTTGAATTCAGCTGCAAAATCTGTTAGAGGTGTTTTACTTTAAATTCCTGATATGTGCGCTTAACCTTCATTCCATTTTGAGATAATTTGTTATCTACACATGAACACTAACCAAGAAACCTGAAGTCATGGCTACTGTGAGATACCTCTAATATTTTGAGGATGAGTAGCATTAACCCTGACTCATTTGTAAAGAGTGTACTCACCAGTGTGCTGGAACAGTACAAATCAGCAAAACAAAATAGCCAGTCAAGCTGGGTTTATATCTGCTCTGCTTGCCACAAAAGCAGAAACCACCCGCAGTGTATTGATTAACATTAATTAATTTTTTTTTTACACTTCTTTGCAGAAGATAGGTCTACAGCATCTGTCACAAAGAACCAAGAAGTGGTCACTCTTGTCTATTAAAATACAGCTTGGAAAGGAGCCCTTATGTCATGCAACCTCCTCTGCACATTCAGCGAGGTAGCAGGAGACCTTCTGGAGATGGTTCGAGCCCACAGCTCCCTTCCATGATGAGCCTCCTAGCCCCTAAACTCTTGGTCATTCAGCAGGGGATGAGGGTTACTGTGTGCTCCCCGTTCCTCTCGTTAGAGCTGTGGCAACGTGAAAGGTTCGTTGGGATAGAAGGAGATCGTGAGAAAGGGGTGGAGGGAGGAAAGGGGGAACTCATCTGCCCTAATTTAGATATTGAACAACTGGACTTCAAAGACTGTGTTAGTCACCCCAGACTCCATTTACCATCAGTGGAAAAGAAGAAGAACTCCAGGGAGATACTTGTCTCCTTTCAGGACAAGAAACATCTGTTTCTCTGCTGCCTATGTGAGACATCTAGATATCTAACGACTAGATACTTGAAGTTAGCTAAGGTGATCCTGCATGGCCTGTTGGTTACAGCACTTACCTGGAAAGAGAGAGCCTGAGTTCTGGCCTCTGCTCCAGGGACTGATCATAGACTTTGCCTAAATTACAGGTCATACAGCCATGTTCCTGCAGGCAATAAGGAAAGTGTGGTCTCCCTTCTTCCTCCTGCCCAGGGAGATTGTCTTATCACCGTGGGTAAGGCATTGCCGAGGCAAGTGGGAGATGTGGGTTTGAACATCCTCCCCCGGGTGAAGAAGTTCAGCCCATGTGCCACTTCCCGGCCAGTGCTAACCGCGAGGTGATTGCCTAGAAGTGGGAACCACCTCTTCCGCAGTCCCTGGTTTGCCTGCGAGGCAGTAGCGGCTCCCATGACGCTTTGTAAGGAGGCAGATTCCCTCATTGCGCTTTTGTCGGTCTCCAGAAGCCCTGGCAGCCGGTCGCTTTAGGGGGGTTAAGCTGAAGAGCGGTTCAGAGGCCCAGCTGGACTTAGAAGTGAGCTAGGTGGCAAACCTCGGGCATGTGAGGCCTGAGGCGTTTCTCTACCTCGGCAGGAGGGTGACTCGAGGAAACTTCAAAGGCAAAAGAGGCCTCCTTGCTCATCCACAGCTGACGTTTAGGCAAAGCTAATCTGACATGTCTCTCACAAGGGCAGCAAACCAAGTTCGTGCTGCCATTCCCTTGGGCGTCTGCTGTGTTGGACCACAGGGATGAGGTGCCAGCTGAAGGGCTCGGGACGACAGCCACGGCAGGGCACTGCCGTTTCCCAAAGCCTCATGGCACGCCACGAAAGCCTTGTCACCAGAGGGCTGCGCCAAGGGCCGGCGGGAGGCAGAGCAGGAGCAGCAAAGACACAACACAGCATAGCTAGAGAAGAGAAAGGGATTTTGCTTACGTACCTTTTGACATGTCCTATATATCAACATCGAGCACCAGGGAGCTAACGCTACGCCATGCTATGTTAGCAGTGCTTCTTTTTGACAGTTATCGTTAAACGGCGTTACCGTCTTGTCAGACGTTCTCCAGTTTCATGTCTACTACGTCCTTATGGGGCAGCTCCTTAGACCAGACCTTAGACATGACCAGGGGGCCATGGGGGAGCTGCAGGTGTGTGTGCCCAGACAAGTGGCCAAGGGAAGTCAGTCTTCTCTTGCACTTCAGCTCCTTGCAGGAGGGTCATGGACCGTCCCGCTCCCTGCTGCAGACCAGCACCCATTAGACTGCATTAAGACCTGATTTTCTTTTAATTCAACCTAAGGAATTCTCCTAGTTCTCCTAGTTTGGAAAGCAAAATCCTTTGGCACTGTAACTAGACCAAACCCATTTTTGCTACTTTTATGGCCCTCTGATAGCTTTTCCACATTTCACATGGGACCGGACTTTCAAACGCTTTTTACAAACTTGACCAACTCCCTCAAGTGTCTGCCAGGATTCGGTTTCCCACTGATATTTTTCTTATTCCAGATGAACTCCCCCACATTATTATTATTATCTTTTTTCAGCATAGAAATGGGCCAGTGCAAGTGCATCACGCGCGACGTCTGGGACCTGCACGGAGGCAGCCAGGCAGCCGGCCCCGGGGCTTGGCGCCGCGCGCTGCAGTGAGCGCCTGCAGGTACAGTGCTGTTCTGCTGCTCCCGCCGAGCGCGCCGCAGCCAGCGCGCTGCTGAATCCGAAAGGCGAGCGAAAAGCAGCTGCTTAAGGTGGAAGCTGAAAATCAGTCATAAGATAAACAGGTTGCAACGTTAAGCACCCTCCGAGGGAAAAGCAGCGTGCAGCATATGTTCTTACTTTGGAAGATATTAAAAAAGAAAAAAAACTTTAATGGACCCTTTACTGGCTTATGCTAGTGGAGCTGTTAATTAATTAAATAACTATATGTGAATGGCATCCATTGGGAAAGAGCCTCACAGCTTCCAGATGCCAGTTATTGGCCCCATCTCGGGCCTAAAACTATTACAGTAAATCATTACAGGCTCCAAGATGAGCTGGCACACGATTGCTGTGAGGAAGGATGGAGCTATTCTCACTTGTGCCATTTTGTGCCAGTTTTTATCTAGTGAGATTAATTAGTACTTGTAGATGTGCAAGTCAGAGCTGTGAAATATTAAAGAATATTGCATCGATGGAATGGAGACCTGCTGAAGGAGGGCTTTTAAAACTTGTGGGTGTTGATGGGTAGATAGGAGCTGGAAGAGGTAAAGAGCAATGTCTGATTTTGACTTTTTTTTAAAGGTCAAATGTGTAGTCAGTGAGGCCGCAGCGAGTCCCCTGTGCATGCCCTGAGGAGCACATCGAAGTTAATCGCTAGAGCTCAGGTGCCAGGTAAGCAAACAATTTCTCAGACCAAAAGCAATCATTTAAGGCAGTTATTCTAACTACGAAACCAACCAGAAAGGTGGATTAAAAAAAGGTTATTATATAACCTTTTAACCTCTGCTGGGAGGGGACCATTTCCTGAAATTCAATGGCAACCTGGACTCTATGACCTGGCGTAGAAAGGGCTTTTTTTTTCTCTCTTTTGTTAATTAATAAGCTATAAATTTTAACACCAGGTGATGACTATGGATCTTGCTGCCTTTTTAGAAATGGCTGTGAGAGAGAAAACCACTGAGCCACCTATGTCAGCCCTTACCTGGACAGGCTGTCCTTGAAAATCTTCTTGACTATTTTGTTTTAATTTGAAAAGTCGAGTACTGGAGGGGCACTCCCGGCACTGCTTATAGTTTCCCCAGTAATTAGTTTTCAGACACATCGGTCCATAGGCAGGCACTTCTGCCGAGGACTTATTCCACAGCTGGAAGTCCTCCCACAGCTGGACGAGGCAGGCTAAGCATGTGGGCCCTGCGATTTTACAGCCCTGACTGCACATAAACCTCTCGTGCCTGAGTTTAGTGGTGTTTTCAAGTTAAACCAAGCTCTGCTGTTTGGCCACCCGCACCCAGGCTAGGCAAAGGCAAGGATGCAGTCAGAAGCCACATCCACATGAATACCACCAGCAGGCGTGACTTACTGGTTGCGAAATGCATGAGTTAAGAGTTTTCTGACTAACCCCGATTTAAAGGAAAGAATATGATTTATTACAGGAACACAACAAATTAAGGCACCATCCTGCAAGTTGGTCTGAGTGAGCAGATCTTTGTGTCCGCATGGCCCTGGTAGGGCCCTGTAAGGGCTATGAGCTGGGTGTTGTAGCTGCCACACCAGCAATAGAGCTAGCTTGGAAAGGCTGGAAAAAATGTCTTTATATATATTTGTCTGAGATGCCTGAGATTTAGGAGGGAACTATGGGACCTAAAGCACCTATGCTGAAACCCAGGGACAGACTTTGTCCATAGGGCAGCATTCCCCGGTACGTGTGGTGGTACAATAGCGCTGCCTTTTCGGTTTTTAAATTTTTTAAATGAAAATGAATTACTTTTAGGACCTTGGATCTGATGAGGGGAGTGTCACCACGTGTCCAACACAAACAAAATTCTAGCTGAGCCAAGAGCAGCCCGGTGCTTGTCTCCCACTCCCTTGCTATAGCCACAAGAGACTCCTCTTGGCTTGAGTGAGAATGGGAGGGAATGCAACCACTGAGCAAAAAATGCTGTAACTTTATAGCTTACCATTAAGTAGGCAGCAGTTATGCTTTTCTATTGAGCAAGACATCTTTATGGAGCCCTAGACTGGCCCATCCTTTGCTGTAGAGGAAATGAAACCTAGATAGTAAATATACAGCTAGTTTTTTCCGTGGCCCAGGTTATTACATTTTTCTGGGTGTTTTGGGTGGAACATTTACACCGAAAAGATGAGTGTGCTGAACACGATGACTGTGCTTGCCAGGAAAGAGCGATGAGTGACCAGGGTATGAAAAGTGTAGGAGACTGGCAAAAGGTTACAGAGCTCTTCATATTTAGATCACGGATTTTGATGGAGAACAAGGTGGAAGTGAATGCAAGCTGTTACGGTACGAAAACGGGTCACTCTCCTCCGTGCAATGAACCTGTGGATGCCACTACAGACCTCCAAATCACAGTGTGAGTCAACAGCGACTGTCAACATGGTGCTCTTTTCCTCTCCAGTCAGCAGCCATCAGCTTTGCGTGTGCATGCTCTTCTCCAGCCATCAGCTTTGCGTGTGCATGCTCTTCTCCAGCCACCGCAACGGTTTCTGCATGCCCTGTCCTTGCTATTTTTGGAAAGAAACAGGAGAAAGGAAGCCAGATATATTCTACTAATAGGATGATCGTACAGTTAAATCATGGATTTCAACTTTCCACTTGGAGGAATAATGGACTGGTGTTAGAAATGTGTTTCTGGTGCATGTGTTTGGACAGACGCAGCTGGAGAAAAGCTTTGGGGATGGATGCAAAGTCCAGTCTGACTTTGTAAAGATGTATGCACACCCTTAACTTTAAACATAAATTTTCCCGTTGACTTCCCTGGAACTATTCAGGTATTAAACATATGCATGAACTTTTCTAGAAATAGGGAATATAAATGAGAGTACCAAAATAGTTAAGCAGAATTACTTTCTGTACAATGAAATAGGAAGATTTAAAAGAAGTGTGCACATAGGAGCTCTTAGTGATCCCTCCTTTGATAAAAAGGAATAGATAAAATCTAGGCCACACTGTCAAAAGACAAGGTGTTATTCCTTACGTATGCGAGGGTGTTTCCAGCTACCCATAGTGCAGACTAGAATGTTGTTTGCATTCATTACATTAATTAAGCAATTTACTGGAATTTAGCATGTGGTGGATTGGCAGGAGGTAACTTTAACTTAGGTTCTGTGGCTGAGATCCCTCATACTACACTGAGGACCCTGAGTCATGCCAGTGAAGCGGCACACTTGGTAATGAGTTTCTGTTGATAGCTTTGGTGCAAAGTCCAACTGAAACAATGCAATTATGGCCCGACAAAGAGAATTGATAAAAAAGACCAAGATCTACGTAATTTAAACAGTTTGCTGTGGGCAAGATATCCAGAGGCTGGTTATAAGTAATGAGTTATCATTCAAGGGGTAGCGTCTCCAAACTAGTGAGGCTTTTAAAATTAGTTATTAGTCTTTAATTTTATTTATATTCACATGGGAAATCTTCCCATCTCTTTTGTCTGTATCTGCCCCTTCACATTGTTTTAGGTCTGTTTTTCTTGATAGGTTTATTGTTTAGCTCATGTTGTAGTCATTAGCATTTAAATCAATATGTTGCTCTGGAGTGCATGTGTTTGTGCTTATATTGTGAATGTGAATGCAAACTTCCAGCAAATAAGCAACTTTATGACTTGAGCTGGTGGCTGGAGATGGACATGGACCCAACCGACAGCACTGGCCTCCTCCATTTTGTGGCTCAGGGCCACTTATTTATGCGAAGCTGCACTGTACTTCAGCCTTTAAGTCCCATGTTTGCTAAATTGTCTTACAACAGACTGTTAAGCTTTGCTGCTTCCCAGCAGAAGTTTTGGCAAGATGTGTGGTCAAGTGTCTTCTATGTTTCCTTCCATGCATTAAAAATAGATACTTGGCGTTTGAACAAGGCCATCAGCTATGTCTACACAAAGCCAAGTCCATATTCAGGGGAACTAAGGTTTTTATCCAATTGCAGTCCCTCAGGATTGTAGGGTTTTGGTTCTTTATATCAAGACTGTGCACTGATCTCTCTCTTCTTCTGTATTCAAAACCTAATGTCCTGATCTACTTTCGAGCATTGAAACCAACAAACTAGTGAGAAGGAGACCTGTGGGGAAACAAGGCAAGTCCTCAATGAGGTGAGGCTCCATCCTCTACTCCAGTCTCTGCTTGCATTTATTTTATTTCACAATGGACTTCTTTCAGCATGGGGAGAGTCACAGCTCTGAACTTTGGTGTACTGCTTCAGACAGTGAGGAAATCTGGAACTGGAGACCACAGTGTAAGATAATTTGCCTTGTATTCAGTTCCCATTAAACTTAGGGGAGCTCGAGGGTTTCCGCAAGACTTTGACTATTCTGCTTTGTATGGTGATGGCTTTCCTAGATGAAATGCCTTCTGTCCTATCTGTGTGTTGCTATCATTCACTCCAAGAAGCCTGGAGTCAGCTAATGTATGTTTTAGTCTGGGAATGAATTAGCACTTCTGTTTTTTAGTACATCTTACCCCATAATTACACTAAATGGTTTCTGGAAAGAGAAACTGGAAACCTACCTGGGTCCCAAGAGTAATGGTTTTGGCTTCAAATAAGTGACACTGAGATTCTCTGAGTGACAACAGTGACGCTGAGATTCTCAGAGCAGAGGTTTGAGTATTAGCCAGGCACCAGTCATATAAATATTGGGAACTCAGAACATGTCAAACTTTAGTATTTTGTAATATCTTATCCTAACACAAAGCATTTTCATTTGTGTTACCTTTATTTTACTATAAGCTAGACCTTGCTTTCAGAGAAACAGATCCTAGGATCAAAAGAGAGAATCAGCCTTGGTGTTCCCCCTCTGCACGTTTCCATCTTCAAGCTCTACTTCAGTGCTGCTGGATATGTAAAAGTGCAAGTTCAGAAGGAAGAGTTCAAAGTTTTATTCTTGGCTTTCAGATGCTGCAGAATCCTGTTCTGTGTATATCCAGCGTGTTTATTTAAATATTGGTCTATCTATCTAGAGCTCCTCCTGCAGTGTCTCTTAGTCCTCCTTCCTCCTTCTGCCATTGCCAATGTTACCTTTGATCAATCCAGGAGCAGAACAACACTACTCGTACTGAGTAATTGCACCGTCCAGCATGGAGTATGGAGTCAGTCCGGAAAATTGGTCCAGAGACTCTGTCCCTTCCTTTCCTTATGCCTCTCAAATATCATGTGGGTAGGAAACCAAACACAATGTATGACTTACTGGAAAAGGAAGTATTGGGAAATTTTGCTTCCTGGAAGAGGTAGTAATAGTGGCAATAAAACCCAAACAAAAAGAAAAGAAAAGGCTATTTTGAAATCTCAGAGCTCTGCTATGCAGTTCTGAGTTCTTCGTGTTCAGTTTGTCACTGATATTTTTACGGTTGCATAAAATGTCACTGGAACCAGTAAATATAACCTCTGCCCTTCATTCAGAGTAGCAAAACCACTTAAGTTTCCTTACAAAACAGAAGTAACTCCAAAGCAAAGCACAAGCACATGATCTCACCAAAACGGAGACGTGTGTAGAGCTGAGGTCCTGGAGGACTAGCTATAGCGCTTGGAAGAGCCCCTGCCACCATGTTGAGCAGTGTCCCTCTAAGGATGTGACGGGTCTGCTCTTCCCAGGCCACGAAGGACGGCTCTTCAAGGAGCCAGCACCGACCTCCCGGCCAGCCTTCCTCCTCTCATGCCTTCATGCCATGCATCTCTAGCTGAGGACTGCAGGCTTCCAAGCTCAGTGCAGCTGTGTAGGCCATACCGCTCAATGGGGAGTGTCAATCTGCAAGGCGTGTTGGGAGTAAGCTCGTCGAATAATCATCCGTCTATCATAATGGAGTATTTTGAATGCCTCCATGAATTTCAAAGGCAGTAAGCCCCTTCCGTTAGGTGCGTGACCAGTCTGAATGCCTGCCTCGACTGGCTTATGCAGCTTCATTGCCCACCCGGTCCGTCTGTATCATTTGCTTAGAGTCTGCAGGAATTTTATTAACAGCATCACTTTTTCTGATGAGTGAAAATACAAACATCAGTATAATTTCACAAGATATGACTTTATTGTCCAAAAAGTGGCAGTAATACCTATCCTAACTGAAGTACAAGCAGTGGGAATAGTCTCAATGCAGAACTCCAAAGTTAGGGAGTGAAATTAGGGGATAAAGGAAATTTCAGTGATGAGCCTGTAAGTGGAAAGCTCCCGGTTGTGGGGCAGGACTGCTTGGCAGCCCTGGGGATGGCGTGGCCTGGCACCGCTTGTCTCCCAGCTCCGGTGAGGAGGAGCTGTGTGAGAGGCTCCTGGAAGCAATTTGCTCTTCTCCCTGGGACAAGCTCTGCAGGGTTGGGAGGAGCAGGACAGCAGCTCTGCCAGTGCATCCTCTCCCGCGAGGGTTCCTATTCGTGGTGGCCACTGGCAGCTTGCTGACTGCCGGGGACTCTGGCTGCTCTTTCCAGCAAAGCTGTTCCTCGCCATTGGGGCATCTTCTGCAGACTCCGGAATGAAACCGAGCCCCTCTCCTGCCCATTTCTTGGTGACACTGCTTTTTCTTCTCCATGTTTGAGGGAAGCCTATGGTCGCTCCCCAAACACAGCCTCACCCCTTCCCCTCCTGCTCCCGGTCTCAATCCGTGTGGTAGTTAATGCCGAGTGGTTTGGCTGTGCAAGGTGATAACCTTCAGTGAGAAAAGTAACAAACTCTTATTCATTACTCAGTTTTCTAATAGGCAAGTTTTTGTAAAATTCCCTTCACGTTTTAGATGCCCCAGAGCCTCTTCCCAGTTGGTGCTAGCCCCGCCTTAGAGACTTTCCCCACCACCCTTCTCCATATTTTGAACCTGGAGAAGAAGAAACCTCCATGATCTCAGGGATGGCTGCGTGGGCTGACTGTGCACGGGACAAGCTGGGTTGTGACATGCAATACAGCAGAGGAACATCAGTGAGGCAATATGTGCTCAGGCTTCAAATTAACAGTATGGGGAACCTGCTGTGGTCTAATGAGGGAACCTGATTATACCGTGCTATGGGCAATACTTTTATTGGAGGACATGTCCCTACCCATGCACCAAAATAGGAAAAGGATGCTGCTTTTTGAGGAAGGCTGAGGGGAACCCAGCTACGTCCTGCTGGTATTCACTAGACTAATGCCTCCTGATGATGTGTACCTGGATGGCGTAGCTGCTGCTGTGCAAAGCGGTGAGGAGGTACTCCTGGCGTTATAATGCTGGAGACACACTAGACTGATTTCTGTACCTGAAATCCCATTTTATATTCCCTGTGAGGATCATCAAAGTTTTGGTGCTGATACTGCTGTTTTACAGCAAGTTGCAGGTCCCTCTGGGACTAACCTTATTTGTGCCTGGTGCATTGCACCATGTGGAGTCTTATTTACTTACTTCTGTAGTTGTTTTTTAATAGATGAGAAAAACATGCTGATAAAATTTTGCAAATCAAAAGCAGCTCCAGAACTGTTAAAACTGCCTAAGATTTTACTGAGCATAAATCAACCCTCTTTGACAAGATCGCTGCTAACATACGCTGATTTTCTAAACCCATGGGTAACGTAACCGTGGGAGACCTCCTCACATTATGCACTTCTATGGATAGGGATTCTTTGTCGCACGTGGTATCCACAGGGACTGAACAGGCAGCACAAGAGATTCGGGGTCAGCTGGCTGGTGCTCTGAAGTGTTGGCTGAGCTGGAGGAAGGCTTTGCAGCTGGCAGTCTGGCTACTCAAGGGAGCAGGACTTGCTAGTGCATTTTCACTGACCGGCGTCCTCGTATCGGGTATGCAGAGGACTCCTTAAGCTGGAAAGCATGGCTCAAACCTGCTCCAGGTGACAATGCCCAGTACCAGCTGCCACTGCACACAGCCTCAGGGAGTCACAGTAAAGGCGAAAGCAATGGTGTTTCCTGATCTCCTCCGCAGTGTTGCTGTCAGTATTACAGATGAGAAGGCTGGGAGCCAGTGGAGATGTTTGCCTGGAGACTGCTCTGTGGCTGGGTTTGAGCAGAGCTCTTGAGATCCTCTGCACAGAGGATCCACTTGAGCATGTTCTTCCCTCTCAGCAGTGTGAGAATATGTGCACATCTCGCACCAAAATCCTAGCCACCTCTTGATAATGTGGCTAGTTGGTAAGGGTGATGCAGAAGCCTCTCCCTTGGCCTTCAGCAAGCCACCTCCAAGGCTGTGAGGTTTACCTGGTGCTACCTGGAAGCCTGTGACCT
Source organism: Dromaius novaehollandiae (assembly GCF_036370855.1). NCBI lineage: Eukaryota > Metazoa > Chordata > Aves > Casuariiformes > Dromaiidae > Dromaius > Dromaius novaehollandiae. Next base: position 8,387,119 of record NC_088099.1, read on the forward strand.
TATTTGGCCTTTTTCATAGCAACAACCTAAAAATCTTGTCCTTCCTGTATACTCGGACATCAAGTTTTCTTCTCTTTGATCTTTCCCCAGAGGGCTGGGAGGTCCTTGGTACAGGCCCAGCTTAGATGCAGGAGAAACAAGCCTGACAGAAGGGTTAGATTAAAAAATAGTGGGTGTGCCAACCCTTCTGGAGCATGAGAGTGCAAAGATCCAGAGTATGGCTCTTAATCAGCATTCAGCAAGGAGGTGACATCTAGTCACTGTTACACAGTCACACAGGTACACAGAGCAGTTGCCTGGGGTAGGATGCAAAGCAGCATGGGAAAGTAGAGGGAAGGCTGCCAACATTTCCCCAAGGACAGTCACAGCCACAGTTCTTCAAAACCATCTACTTCTGTGTGAAACTATTCCTGACTGCAAATACAATAAAGCCTCCAAAAGTACTTACCAGTTACACTGAGGTGTCACATGGGTTCAGATCTCTTCTATTTGAGTATCTCAGTAAGTAATAATAATAATACTGGTAATAAAGGGTCTGTACACATAAATGCTCAGCAAAGCAGAAAACTATCCACTTCCACTAGAGCATGGCCCTGATGTAGAAAGCTGGGAGGCTGCTTTTGGCTCTAAGTGCTGACTGTCGGGAAGACACCCGGAGCTGCAAGGAGAAAAACAAGATGGAAAAGAAGTCTGTTTTTGCATTTAATTCCTCCTGAGTCTAGAGGAACAGGATTTTATGCCTTCTTTATGAATAAACCATGTAACATCTACATAGTTGACTCCATCACCAGTTTCATCCCTCAGTGGGAAGAACCTGCAGGTCAACCATGGCCTTAACATGCAAGACATGTTAGTTAACAGTTCAAGACAATATTAAGAATCCTTTTGTCTTGATACACTTTATTCATAGCTCAGTGCCGTTGTGCTGTCTCCTTTTAGGCACAGGCTGGCCAGACCTTTAATTTCAGAGTCTGCTGTAGGGCACCAGAGTTTTCCATCCAGAAGATCCTGCAGATGCATTGTACTGATGCTCCTTTCTCAGCCAGCAGCATTTTTCCACTGCCAGAGGCTTCCTATCTCTTCCAGTGTTTTCCCCTCTTTCCAAAACATGTAGCTCCTATGCGGCTCTATAGTTGTTGCAAGCATGAAAACCATCTGAAGCTTTTAAGCAAGTGAGGATTCGCTGGACCTTCCTAAATGAGCTCATTTGGTCACACGGCATGGCTTTCTCCTGAGGTGGGTTTTAAGTTTGGCATAAAGACAATTATTACAGCAGCCATAGAAAATAACTAAAATGTCACATTGTTCCTCTCCATGACATGGTCCAAGTCTTGTGCCTAGCAGCCATCAAAACAGTATTGCTTTCTGCCTTTGCCTGTTAGTCTCCAGTAAAAACACAACCGTGGATATGTTTCCACATGGGAACCTTTATCTTCTGCCATTTCCAGACTCTGTGGATAATTTAATGGTTGGCATCAGTTACATAAGAAAAAGGAAACTTGAATTTTGTGTGCAAGTAGAAACTTAAACCAAGCAAACTGTTATTTGTATTTTATTTGCTCTATGAAAAAAGTCTAGAATACAAAAATCTTTTTGCTGAATATAAAAATTGTATTTTCTTTCCAGGTATCTGTAGGCATACTGGTTTATTTAAAAATAAAGCCTGCAAAATGCCTTAATTTGTTTTTGCTAAAAAGCACTCTCTAACAAAGATGGGGGGGAAAAGGGCGAACTAGCTCCTCTGTATTTCAAGTTTGCTGCTTTAATTCAATGTTGCATGCAAAGCACCAAACAAAAAAAATCTAAGGTATAAAACAAGTTCGTATGCATGCAAAATCCTTAATAATACAACAGCAAGCTGAAGCACAATGATACTGGCACAGAAAGATTTTAATTTCTAAGAAATTCTTGGATCTATTCAAATTTAGAAAGATCTTTGTGAATTCTTTGCTCACCCTTAGCAATATGCAGTGGCACTTACCTTTTGCTCTTCATTGAAAAAATGGTAAAAAAACACATTTTTTTTACCCACAGTTAATGAAGGTACAAGCCAAATTATTGCTTCCCAGGTGCTTCATCACTGCATCTTTTCCAGTGTTGCATCCGAATGGTTCTTTTTCCTGAATGGCCTAATTTTGGCAGAGGAGGTCAGTGCACTCCCAAATTGCACACGGTCTCACACGGAAACGCAGCTGCTCAACAGCTTTGAAAGCTGGGCTGGGTGGGTATCGAACAGAAATGTGAAGAGCATGAACAGCACAATTACTAGAGAATTATAAAAAAATCTGTATTCAAAGTAAAAAAAAGATTTCAAAATTTTCAACCTTTTTGATCAATTAGAACTTTGGTTTCATTTCAATTTAGGCTTTTATTTTATAGTACAATGCAAAATATGAAACATTGTGAAAAATATAAAAGCTTTTTTCCAGCATAATTTCCACTGTTTTTCCCTCAAAAACATTTTTTAGCAAATATGATCTTATGAAGCACTTTTTCTTCACTAGAACTCTACTCTCTGATAGAAACTGAGTATTGATTTTTTTAAAGTAGAAATTGTACAGTCTTTCTACAATTTGCACCTTTGAAAGTTTTATAGCTATATTTACATCCCCCTATTTTGTACAAAAAAATGCAACTATGGCCTGTACAATAATTCCCAGCTTAAGTGTCCATACATGTTAAACTATCTAACTCTGGTCCAGTCCAGGCTGAATGGGGAAGTTGTACATTTTTTCATGTATTTGTGTACTTATGAGTTCTGAAATAAATAATGGTGGTGATGGCACAGAAAGCACAAGTGAAACGACAAGTGTGCAAAATCATCACTGCTGCAGAGACGTTGAAAAGGGAAAGTCTACTCATTACGTCTCACACAAAAAGAACTGGAAGGCATGAAGAAATGATCAGACAGCAGGTATCAAATGAGAAAAGAAAGGAAGAAGTTCTTCCATGGAAAGAATAATTAAACTAAATTCACTGTGAAAAGCCACTGTGGAGCCATGGAGGATAAACAGGTTAAAAATGGATTAAGTAGATCCATGAAGGATAGGTTTGATCAGTGGCTATTGAACGCTGTGGTCTGAAGGCAACCTCTGGTCGAGAGCACCCTAAACCCCGAGCTGTGGGAAGTTGGAGGATGCGCCAGTGAAAACAGTTTTTCCTCACACTTCCCAAAGCCTTTGGTACCAGCTGCTGTTAGAGGCAGCATATTGGGCTAGAGGGACACATAGTTGCTCAGCAACTCTGAAAAAATCCAGCCAAATCACCTAGCTGTCTATTCTATAAACAACAGTACGCCTATACGCTCCTATATACAGAAGTCTGAGTACACACACCTAACTATTATATATGGGAATCTAGATATACATTCAGCTTAAAACGGCTGGCTTCAGAAGTCTGGAAATTAAATGGTAAGATTCTCACAACAGAGTTTTCTGAAGGATCTTCTTCAAAAAGATACAGTGCTAGATACTTCTTAAATATGTATTCTTATTAATAATCTGTTCAATCTAAACTAGAAAGCATGTTGTGCGACATGACTGAACGAATATTGCTGTAATATTTTCCCCTTGTTTAGAGTAATTTAAATTTGTAAGCTAATGTAAGTTTTTGTATTATATAATGTAGTGTGTGCAATTTTCTTTCTTGTAAAGCACTTTGAAGCTTTCAAAGGGCACTCTAGGTTAATAAATAATATGGTCTCCCTTGCCAGAACTGTAGGGCATTTCTCATAAGTTCTGAATCTCCTTTGCCAGAGTTGCAACATGCTGCATGCCAAATCCTGCACATAAATGTTCTGTATGTGGCAAATGCATATCGGTAAAGACCAGAGGCATGGCATTCCTGGATTTCTTAGGAAGCGCGGGGGAAGGGAAAGAAGTGGGAGGGAATAATGAGGGAGGGCAGGGAAGAAATTTATGTCTGTGCATATGTCTTAAAAAAAAAAAAAGAACGGAACAACCTTCTTCACTTTCAAAGACTAAGGCTAAACTGTTTGCTGCATGCAGAACAAACTCGTGGGTACACAGGGCTGGGTCTTTTGTTTTCCTTCAGTTATGGAAACTGGGCCTCCATTTTTGCGATGGCTTTAGCTCCTTCAAAGCCAGATGTTTGCAGGGGTGAAAACACCTGCAATCCTTGCTTCTCCAGGCGCATGCTAATGTAAACAGAGGGAGTGCAAACTTGGAGAAGCATGGTCAGGACTGCTACTATTTACCGGGCTGTGAAAATGACTCCTCTTCTCTAGGCAAAGTAGCGCATACATTTCATATACCCTAGGCTACAGGGAATGAACCAAGACCAATATTTATAAAGAGCGAACACTTGCCTTTTTGCAGTCTCCCACATGGACAACTAGGTTCCTATTTCTGTAGCTTGGAAGAGGAGGAGTGAAAAGCATTAAGACCCAGAAATTGTCAGTGCTTTTGGCTGCATACCATGTAGGTTACGTTACTGAAGGATATTAGGAGTTTAAAATGACTTTGTTTTTAATTTGCTTGATTTAATCTCTTTATGCATTAACCAGAAACAAATAATTTCAACATTTCCCACTAGTTTAGACTGAACTTTTTCAGTAATTCAAACATTTTAAGCTTTCTGCCCTTCACTAAATTTTAAGTGAATGGTGACAAAAATTCTTAATCAACCAGAGACAACCAACCAGTTTAAAAGGCACTAAAACTACATAAAGCACTGAGATATGCCACCATTTTAAAAACAAAGAAGTTAAAACTGAACTCCACATTCTGCAATACTAAATGACCGTTTTACTACATGCTTTTCTTTGATGTGACAAGAAATGACTGAAAAGGCTTTGCTGTTGCCAGGGTTAGACTGCTCAGAAAAAAACATCCTGTGTGTTACCATTTGTTGCCATGCTTTACAAAGGTAAGGCCTATAGTCTGTATCAGTTTCATGTTGAAGTTTTAAAGAAAAAGAGCTTTCTGCAGAGTTTGTAGATTTCTGCATGATTGTTTGTGTTGTTGCAAACAGGGCTAAGTGATACTCTCTTACAAGCTTTTCAAGAAATTCAGCACATTTCTTCAGATTGATCTCCTGCAAGCTAAAACTCTCCCCTCCATTGCTTCTGTCTATCCAGTAAAAAGCTGATATGCTGTCTACAACCAAAAGGCAGAGAGAGGGGTGAGTGCAAAACATGTTTTCTAAAGAGTAAAGAGTGAGGAGTAGCTGAGTGCTACTATTACAGTTAACAAGAAAAAGCTTTTCTAGGCATTGTTTTATCATTTCTTCTGTGCTCTGCGCCAATCTGTGTTCAAGAATGGTAACTAGACGAAGCATATCAAAATGGTAGTCTGTGTCAATGAACATGACTTCCACTTCCAGTCCTCCTCCTGATTTTGGAAGGATGCAGCGGGCTATGAGGTGATAAAGCATTTCTGTTTTTCCTGTTCCTTCTGGACCATGGAATTCAATGACGTCTCCTGTTCAAAAACAAAGCAGCAAACTGTCAGGCAAGAGCATTTATAGCTCAGACAGAATTATCAATGTTCACTGAACCCATTTTCAAAGGTGCTGCATACGTACAACTCATTCATTTCATTGGGAAGTACAAGCGCTCATTAACTCTGAAAGTTAGGCTTGAGAACTATTTAGAGACCCCACAATGTCCATCTATTAGTTCCAGTTAAACTAGATTATTGCATCTTCATTATAATCACTAACAGAGGACTACTTTCCTGCGTTTAGCTTTGGGAGTCCTGCAGCTTCATAATGCTTTTGCAAATAGAACAAAAATGGAATTCGCCTCCTTTCTTGTCCCTCCTAACACGGCCCCCGAAAGCAGGGATCACGAAACACAAGTTCGGCTGTTTTAATGGTAACCAGTAACAATTGTACTTGTTTTATCGTATTGTTACCACTAACTGGAAAATGCATTTTAAAGCCTTGCACAGCCATAAAAATCGTTTAAATTCTGGTTAGCATCTACCAAGAGAAATTTCAATTTTCAAGAAAGGCCTCTAAAGTTGAAGAAAATCAACTTGTGAACAAAAGTTTAAAAAGATACCAATAGCACCTAAGACATCAACATCAATGCAAAGTTGGCAACTGGATTACAGGACCTCTCTATCGTTATAAGTAGACGAAGGCTGAAGAGGAAGCTGCTACACAAAGGACTGGCTAAGACACCATGTATTTACACTATAGACACAAAAATAAGAAATAAAGAAGGAGGAGAGAAGGAAAAAAAAAAGACATGTTGGAGGTACAAATCATGGCGACATAGCTATTTTTGTAGCATGGAATGGCCTTTAGCATTTCATGTCTGCTATGTGCTTGTTCAGTATCTGTGCACACACAAGACACCAGCAGGAGTCTGTGACAAGTAAAGAGAACGTCAGTATATTTATTTAGCACTTAATTCTATAGTGATCGTAATATGAAGTCGCTTCTTTTGACAAGGGGAAACCACAGACTCCTTTAACTCCAAGCAACCATTCTACTGTCTGAAGCAGAGGTTCTCTTTTCATAAATGGACTCAGCCTAACTGCTTGATTGTTACGTGCTGATAAAATGTTTCACATAAATTTAAAACATTAATAAAAAAGCATAACCCATTTCTAGGGAACTGGTTATTTTGGCAGATATGAATGTAAGATAATCTGAAGTCTTCTCCAAAGGCTTCCTATGTCTTATATCAGAGCAAGACTTTAAAAAAAAGTTATTTACTCATTGCTTTTTATAAATTTCTAATTTAGGAAACTGGATTACATTTAAGACATTTTGGATTTTACGCAAAAGGGTAAAGGCATATGCAGCAAGGTGGACACTTCAATTCTCTCTAGCTGAAGGAGAATCACACAACTGTAATTGCAGGAAGCTGACAGAATTCCATGACCTTGGCAAGTGTAAATGGCACAACAGCTTTCCACAGGAGCGATGCAAGAACAGAGAATTAATTGCAATTTTACTTAAACAAGTTTGTGCCTGCCTGAGTTAACAGGGTTTTTCAAGTCATTACCCAACTTCCAGAGGATGTTGTTTGTTCATAGGTGCACACAACGTCAAGCAGCAGCTTGAGATGAGAGGTAAAGAGGAAAAGACTATGTTCTTTCTTCACACATCACAAGCAATTTACACCCGATGTAATAATTCTATCCATTTCAGTGGCGCGCAGACCACTCTCCGTAATGAAGTTCATCAGTTCTCCAAAATGGCAATCCCATTTTCCTGAACATTCGATACTTCAAAATTTATATATATTAAAAAAAACCCACCACCTCATTGCCTCCCAAACCCTTACTTATCTGTGCCGAATGGCCCTCCCCCACTTTTGAGATGAAAGATGACTCCTCACGTTACATAGGTCTTCACCTTCTCCTCGTGCTCAGAGGTGGCAATATCCAACTCTGCCACTTGCAGCCAGCTGCTGCTCTGCTGTGTCACATACACAGTGCTGGTGATATAACAGAGCCCTGTTAGGATATGGCACCAGCTTGGAGAAGTCCTTTGAAATATGCTGGTAGGTCATTCCCTCCCTCCTACTGCAAAGTCTATTGAGAAATTTAAAACAATTGTGTAGGGCCCTTCTTATGAAAGAACAAAATATATGTTCTGTCTGCCACTGGCTTCTGCACACGACTTTTCCACCCTGACTGGCATTTTCGCATCCAGATCAATGACTTGATTGGGCAAATACACAACACGGATTGCTACAACTACCTTTATAGCAGAATATGACTTGTTAAAAAATAACCTAGCAACTCTATATGCCCATTCACAAGCAGCAGTGGGCAGATCTGAGTCAGTGTTCAGTAGTGATTTTAAAAAAAAAGTATTCTGTGAAGTGCACGCTTGACTTCATCAATTTAAAAGATGTTTTATCAGGAAGTCTGTGTGTTACCTCCTACAAAACTTTACATAAGGGAGCTGTAACTCACAGGACACTGGAAGAGCTTTTATTGCCAGAATTAGCATAAACTCATTTAAGTAAAAATGATAAGTTGAATGAAAAAAAATCATTCTAAAAGAGTTTTTGTGGTGGTGGTTTATAAATATTAACAGCAAGACAGCTAAGTACCTTTCAAAGTCTGTTCAATACAGTTGATGGAGATACACATCCGGGCTGTGGTGTGACTAAAACTCTTACGTTATGCTGATACTCTGAAGAGAATAACAGTTTGGACAGTAAAAAAACCTCAAGGGAGCAGGGGATTTCTGTGCCTTCATGATTACCAAAGAGGCTGCCCACAAGAAGAACTGGTGCAAAACAGAAGCCATTTATAGCAACATCTATAAATGTAAGGTTTCATTTAATTAGGAACTGGGCTGTTACACCAAGATAAAGAAATTCCTCCTTCTGGATCAGAGCAGACAAATCATGACACAGCAGAGGAAGAAGTGTGGCTAACAATGTTGTCAAAAAGCCTCTGACACTCTGTCAAGTGGCCACGGAAGAAACTAAGCGATCAGTACTAGCATCATCCTACGAATATATTTTCATCTGTAAATGTCAAAATAATTTAAAAGGAGAATAAGTAAAGAGATACTGTCACAGGATGGAAACAGTTTGGGAGTCAGGATAGGAATGGTCGTTTTAACATGGAAGAAAGTTAAATGGGAATTTTCCACTATGATTTGGTGTTGCCTGACAGGAATAATACCAATAGGCAAATGTTGCATTAGCTTGGCAAAACGTGTAGAAGACAAACTAACTAGGTTAATACAGACTTCAGACTGTGATGACTTGCCAGAACGAGATGGCAGAGCAGAACAATTTCAGATGAAATTCAGTACTGGCAAATTCAAGAAGTACATTTTAAGGAGTGACTTTGTCTATGGCAACACACTACTTGGCTCATAGCAGCTTCAGCTGCACACAAAACTGAGCTCGCCCACTGGGAGCAGACTAAAGAGAACAATAGGATAAACTACATAATGCTGCATAAACTTCAATATTAATAAATATATTTTCAGCTGAAACACTGTGCTCAGTCCTGGTCATAAATTCAGTGTCATCTTTGAAATAGCGGAGTCTAAGTTTTGTTGGTAATCATTACACTAGCAAATGTTAGTAAAATTACTTCCTGACATTGCAGTTATAAACAGGCTTTTAGAATACTTGGCAATAGCTTTGTGGGTGTCACCCCATCAGATACCTTGAAGTTACTGGGCTAGTAATTTACAATACTGTGCAGAAGCTGTAACATTTCTGTCATTCAGTAATATTTCTGCCATTTATAAGTGGGGTAGAAGGGCAAAATGTTTATTCCAAATTAATTTGGGGTGTCATACTACAGCTGAACATCAGGAGCTTAATACCGACACCCACACCTTCTTACCAGTGGCATAAGGAGAAATATGACTGGCAATAGTGGAAGATTATTAAAAGCTCATGTCACTTTTGCTCTGTTCCAGAAGAGCTTAAATGGTATGTATTTAATATGCTTATGTGTTCTTAAACATACAATTCCATCATAATTAGAAGCAATGCCTGGAATATCACAGCAGCACCTATATTAGCTGCTCCTATTTTATAGTACTCTGACATACATATTATGATGTAACCTTTGTATAGTTTATTGAAACATATATATATGTTGCTTTGTTTGAAATACCATCAGGAAGAAGAATAATTTAAGTTTTTGCATTGTTTTAATCATATACCATTTTACATTAAGAGCTGTTTATTATGGACTTCATGGACAATGCATTACAACATTCCAGAGTGACTTACTAAAAACCAAGTTTATGGCAAATGGAAAGGCAGATCTGCAACAGGGATTTAAGACTGAATAACAAGAAAAAAAAAATCAAAATAACACGTGGACTCACATAAATAGATGCAATGTTTATGGCCAAAAATTATTTTGTGGTATTAAAAGACAAGGCAAAAATTTAAGAAAAGGTGAAGTCCCTTTGTGCATATAAAGTTAAAAATGGGTGCAAGTATCTTATGCAGCTCCATTAGTGTCAGCCAAAAAGCATGACCAATACAAATAATGACTGATGCCATTTGTTAAAAGCAAAAGAAAAACTGAAGTGCTCTTAAAGCTCAATAATAATGTTGGCATAGTGAGGAATGAGCATTGAATTTACAAGGTTTCCAGCCATCTGAGAACTGAAGTTCTGGAACCTCAATTCTGGAACCTCTGTCACTGGACAGAAACAAACAATCTAGGTAGCTTTAAGATCGAAGCTGGTAACTTTATGAATGGAATTATGTAACACCATTGACTGTGACAGCAAGGGCAATTCTTGACCATTAGGAAGGCTTCATACAGTCTGTCCTAGGAGGATGTGCCCAGTTCAGTTCAGTTGTTTGTTTTTTGCGTGTAAAGCTCGAAAAAACAGCCTGAAAGATCAACATTTTTGTTATTTTATTTTTTCAAGAGAAAAATATCTTGTCTTTAAAAAAAAAATTGTTGAGACCTCAGGAACTTTTTTTACAGCATATCCCAATTTCACTGCTGGTTCTTAATTTTTGTGGGGTAACGAAACAGTTCTGAACTGAGAGAACTTAATAACCTTCTCTGCTCTGTTCACCCTGTCTTACCAATATTTCTCTGCCCTTTATCTTTGTTACATCATATTTAAATATCTGGGGGCAGGCAAAAAGCCCTAATGTATTCCCAAGTGCTGCAAAATACACATGAATGGTCTCACAATGACTACATTTTTAGACTAAGCATCATCTCTCACCCAATTATCTTGACTCTTTTCATTGGCTTTTCTGCTATTTCTTCTGGTCCTTCTATAATTTGTGGGAATTCAAACTGCAGACAAGTATGTTGATAACCACTACAGCCACATACTTTTCATATAAAATCCATTCATATATATATTCAACAACTGTGGTATATCACGACACGATCCTTTAAGTTTGCCATTCATGCATCTTTTTTACTATGTATTTCTAGGTTGTGCACACATGCACAGTAGTCTCTTCCGTTGTGAAATCTGTGGAATTTCAAATAATCTGAAAAAACAGTCTGACTTCTTGAATAATCAAGAAAATACTAAGTGAGTTAATTCCTGTCTAAGCTCAGTAATTTCTTTCATTAAAACATCCAGTCTTGATCTAAAAACTTCCAGCAATAGAGAACCTACCTTAAACCTACCTTAAGCTTATTGCACCAGTGTCAAACACAGGTACCCGGTTCCTCTACTTTCACTTAAAATTCTTATTTATTTGCTTAAGGAATAAGACATTTTGATCATAACATCCTCCATGAACTCATTCAGCTGATTAATATCTATGTTCATTAGAGAATCATTTCCAAAGTTTCATCATCTAAGTATAATCTGCATTTCTGCGGCCAGGATGTAAGGCTTGATGACTTGGCTTTATTTAAAAATACCGTTTGCTCATGCCCATTTTACTAACTGATCCAGACCATTCCATACCACTGAGCTCTTTGATATTTACTGAACCTCAAGTTCTCTGCAAATTTTTACAGTGATGATTTTGTAGGGTTTTTAGACAACTGATAAAAAGGTTACATGAGAGAATCGGAATGAATTTCTGTAAAACACTACTAGAAACATACCAACGTGCTTGGTATTTCCTCATCTACAATAGTTTTTTGCACATGTGAATTAGATATTTTAAATCCATTTAATAATGTTTACATGGTGACTCTGTATTATTCCATTTTATCTAGTTTGCCTAAGATGTAAGTGAATTACATCAACACTCAAAATTCTGAATCCAGGGCAAAAAAAGATCTATTTGTATTCTCAGAGCAATATGACAGAGATAAGCATACTTTTACACTGACATTTTTCCATAAATAAGATAAAGATACATTTTTACCATGAACAGGAAATCCTTCCTCAGCAAACAGATAAGGTTCAAGATTTTTCAGAGAACTTCTGCCCTCAAGTCGTGCAAGTAGCTTTTAAAGAAAAGAAAGAACAGACATACTGTTACCTAAAAACAGTGGAGCTTGGGAATCAAAATGAAAAGATACACTAAGAACCAGAGAACTGGAGGTTTTCAGTGACAGCCCTATCAAAAGATTGGTTTGATATTAAAATGCTTTCATAAACACATACACAAACCCATAGTCTGGAGTATATGAACAGAAGTTTCTATCCTTACAAGCAATTAACATACAGATTCTATGGCAACAATAAGCTGATATACCTTAGGAAAAATAAAGCTAAAAAAAGAAAAGGGGGAAAAAAAAAGATGTACAGGTAGACTAGCAAGAGGGAATGCCTCTGATATACAGCAGTGCTGCTATTTTACAGAACAAAGGGAAAGAAGAACGTTTGTAATAGCCATCACTGCCACAACCCACTACTGGACTACCAATCCTATTATATCATAGTTACTTGTTCAAATATAGCATGGATTAATAATAGTTAACATACGGTGGCTCTTTAAACCTTTTTAAAGCAAGTTCATATACGTAAAGCGAGTTACCATTTGTAAAGCATGTTATTCCAAAACCCATCGTAAAGCAGATGCATTTTAAAACAGGTTACTCTAAAGTTCTTGGACCATTTTTTAAACTGACAGGTATTTGCATAACAAGTAGACAGGTATTCATTCACACAGCCTGTGTTATTTGTAGTTCTGCCATAAATTCATAATCTAAGAATGAACACCTTACCCAGTGCTAGAGATGTTACTCCACACATACATTAAAACACAGGGGAAAGGACACTGTTGGGATGCTGAAGGCCCTGCCATAACGTGTATCCTGATGCCAAATATTCCAATCTACAAGGCACCAAGCTGTCATTTAAAGATTTAAGCAAAACAAAAAATCCCATTCAGCTTTCTCCCACCCTCCTTATGGCCTGTCATCAAATGAGCAGTGAGCACAAAACTCTAAATGTACACTGCATTATCTCGCTTTCCTCCCTGCCATATTGATGAGCGACATTCGCTCTGAATTCTTAAAAGTTGTTTGAACAGTTGTGTTTGCCTTTAATAGTGGAATAAAACTCCATTAAATGACCCTGAATTTACTTCAGGTGGTCATGATGTGAATCTAAGTGTGACATTTTCATTGACATTTTAACATTTCCTTCCATTAACAAAACGTCAATGTGTTTGCCTGTTCAGACACATTCAAGAGTTTTCCGACATGTCCACTGAACGATTATCGAAACACTTGAGTTGACCTTGCTCTAGATCTGTGGAGCCTCCTGTTATGCATTTGTGCAATGTACAAAACACCCAGCAAACTCTTATTTTGGGAAAAAGTAGGGTTCTGTGACCTGGACAAAGCCAAAAAAACAGGCGTATGTAGCCTGCACCAACCGAGGGGTCTGCCAAGGGTAGCACCTGTGCACAGGGTGCACCACCGCGAAAACCCAGCGCCACGGCGGAGGAGAGGCTCCCCCTGCGGTCTGCGCCCGCCGGGCAGAAGGGCCGGAAATCTCTCACTCGCTCGTCAGGCCATGGAAGTTGAGAGGAACAGGAAAACCACCACGGGCTGCTGGTTTCTGATGCCCTTCATTCCTTAGTGATAGGAAGCACCGCTCAGAGATCACGGCAGCTCGGCTGGAGGCACCGCTGGGGCGGGGGGCCGCCAGCTCTGCAGGGCAGGCTGGAAACGCCAGGTGCCAAGACACGGTCTGGGCACATTTGTGCAGGCCAGCCACCGACGCCTTGCAGCTTCCTGCTCCCAAATCTATTTTACATTAGCAAACACATTCTCTATGCAGCTTGTTTTATGGAGACTAGGGAGTCCTTGCCTCCTAGATTATAACCCTTCCAGCTTACTGCTGGACCTTTGGGTTGGTGGATTGATCATTTTAGTTTAAATACAATCTGTGGTTACTTAAAAGACAAGTTTATGCATTCATTGTAAATAACTACAGGTGCTTACTTTGAGCAGTTCTCATGCAGGCAATTTATGGTAATTTGCTGATGTTAGCGCACCTGTGTTTTTATCAAACTTGTATTTACTTCCGAGTTCTGAAACAGAGTCTCCAAAGGCACTTGCCTCATTAGTGCCACGCTGTGCGCAACGGGGTTTCCTGGCAGAAACAACTCACAGTTTTGCTTCAAATCCAACAAAGGTTTCTTGACACTACAACAAAGGAGACTGAAGCAAAGCTGCACCTAGGTAGGATGTAAGTCAGGAATCCTTCAGCTCAGTAGACATTAAAGATAGTGACAACATGCATTTTTCAAACAAGCAAAGGCTATCTAGTATCTTGGCTCCGCTCCAGGGAAACCATTTCCATTTTACCTTTTTATGTTTTCTCCTATAAAAGGGGGGAGGAGAAATCTGTGGCAATTAAAGGGGTAATCTCAGTGGTGGAAATCAGATGCTGCACACTTCGGTGTGGACAGCTCACAGGACACAAACAGCACTGCTGAAGGAAGCCTTTGAATGGGAAGAACTTGGAAAAATACAGTTTCAAATCACGTATTAGAAACTTTTGATTCTGTAATTTAACTGCAGGTGCTCATTTCTTCCTTCATAATGCTTTTTCTATATAAAATATTACCTTTTAGTAACCTTCTCAGTGGTAGGTCTTCACTCCTACTATGTGTTCTTGAAAAGTCTAATTACATTAGCAAGAAACTTCTTCACATATGTAGACAGTTACATGTAGAAAGTAAGATATACAGCCTAAGCTGGGCAATAACTGGATTAAATTTCATTAATGACGAGGCTGACAACATTCAAAAATATTTCAACAATGTCTTTTATAACTTATTTCCATCTTTTTAATAAAGAATTATGCATATGGGCAGTCCCATTGACTAATGTATTACGCTTATCCTATACCGCTTTCAACAGCTATGCAAAAGTGTAGGCATACATGTAGGTCTTGTCAGAAATGAGATACTATTCATTAAAATGTTAAAGAAATTCAAATTAAATACTCAAACTATGTGAGAGGCTGTGAGCTAACCTACAGGATATTTACAAACATAAACATATCTCAAGTATGGGACAAAACTTAATTTTCAAGCACTATAACCACTCTAACTGAGCTTCTGTAAACTTTGGGCACAAAGACATATGCTAGTAATTTATCATTTATTTTACTGTGACATACCAAAGGTGTGAAAAGTTCTGATTTGTCACGTTAATTATGCTAAAGAACAAAGGTACACGACTGCGGTCTCAGTACAACCCTCACTAAAACCAGATTTTACACGAGGCCATTTGAGGAAATAACATCTCAACCTTCTGTTTCGAGGGCTTTCACGATGTGCTGTGCTATATATTAATACGTTACTGATTCTTTCTTATGCCATCCTTGATCAGTTCTTCCCTCGTTCGGGTTTGGTGGCTTGTCCCATCACGGGCAGGTGCAGACAAACACACCTACCCACTTGAAGGCGTAGCCAAATTCGTGCCCTTAAGTTGCATGTGTGCTTGCCGATACTGGACACATTATTAATATTACTTTAAGTGCCAGAAGGGCTTAAGAAGGCGGAACTTTAACAAGAAATAAGTACTGATTTATCAGGCATTTTTCTATGCTTCTGCATACACTACTCAGCATATTCTTATACAGCAACACACAAACCTGCAAGTGATTAGTTTCCTGATTACAAGCAGAAGTAACAAGCAGGTAAACCATGGGGGGGGGGGGGGTGTCCCTCAAATCCCTTTCCTCTAAAGGGGAACAGGCAATTTTAAGTTTTGTACTATTTATTTAGACCAAACCTTCCGTATTCAACATCTCTTCTTCCTTATACCTTCTGCTTCAACATTTGGGTGAGGAAAACACGTACAAAGGTAACACTGCGACACCCCAGGAGCTCCCCTTGAACCGCCCGTCACCCCCCAAGCGCCCCAGGCAGCGCTGCCCACCAGGGCCGGGGCAGCGGCCCGCCTGAAGCCGGCTCCAAGTCGGCGACGCACTTGAAAACCACCGAAACGAAGCGTTTAAACGGCAGCCGGGGAGCCCCCTCAGAGCCACCCCCCCCCCCGCGGCCCCTCAGGCGGCGCCTCCCGGCCGCAGCGCCGCGGGCGGCCCTGCCCGGCGGGGCCCCTCCCCTCCCCCCGCGCGTGAAGCGGCCGCGGCAGGCGGCGTGGGGGAGGGGCGGCGCGGGGGCGGGAAGGGCGCGGCGCCGGGTCCCGCGTCCCTCACAGCGGCCCCGCGGGGGCGCCCCGCCCCCAGCGCAGGGCAGGGCCGCCAGCGGGGATGCCCGGGCCGGCCCGCCCGGGGGGCGGCTCAGGGGGAAAGAGGGAGGAAGGAAGGGCGGCGCTGTGGGCTGCACCGCCCGAAAAGGGGGGTGAGAGGCCGCCGGCGCGGCGGGAGAGGCCGCCACCACGCTTCCCTCCATCCCCGGCCGGGGGGGGGGGGGGGTCACTGGGGTGGGGGGGGGAAGGGCAGCGCCTCACCTGAGTGCCCGACTCCGCCCTCCGGAACGCGTCACCCATCGCGCGGGCTGGGGGAGGGGGAGCCGCCGCTCCCCCTCGAGGCCGGCGGCAGCAGCAGCAGTCGCCGCGCACGCGCGCTACCGCGGCGGCCCCCCCCCCCCCGCGGCGCATGCGCGTTGAAGCACGCAGCCCGTGCGGCGGCTGCCGCGCGTGCGTGGTTCGGCCCGGGGGAAGAGCGGGGGGGCGCTCCTTTGCTACGTGCTGCCGGGTCGCGGGTTCGAGACCCGTCTCGGGGCCACGTCACACCTGCCCGCGCCGTGCCGACATGCTGCTTGGGGTTCCCTGGGGACTAGTCGCCGCAGGGGGCAGAGGCTATTTTCAGAGTGCTGGTCGTCTGATGGGCCGGTGCTTTGGCACTGCTGGAGCGTGGCGGGCTCCTTGGTGCAGTGGTGGTGGCTGGCTGCACGGCGGCCTGCTCGGCCCCCCTTGAGCCCCTGCGGGTGCCGGGTCCCTCTGGGCGGCGTGGGGGCCTGGTATTTCGGGGCTGTGGACATCACTGCCACGAGTCTCCCGGGAGAAAGCTGCCTCCCTGGGGCGTGCAGACGAAGCGGGAGGAAACCAGGCCGCCATCTTAAGGAAGCGGCCATCTGGGGCCGAGGTGACTCAAAGGAGATTCATCCGTGTGGCCGCGATTAAGCTGCGATGCCTGTGAAATTATCTCTTGCCCCAGTCTGCTGTCACTTAGGGTTTAGATTAAAAGGGGTCTGGCACGTTTTACGTAGTTGTACATGAATGAAGTGGGCTAATGCGGTCGCTCGGTGAGGTGCTGTGGTGTGTGGTTTTGCGGAGGTGAGGAGCGGGGTAACGCATCTCTTCGGGAACGCGGCGTTTCAGCCCGTCCTTGGCGGCTGCGCGACCCGGCAGTGAGAGGGACGAGCAGGGGCAGACGCAGAGATGTTTTTAGCGAGGTTATCAGCGGTACTGCACGTCCTTACAGTTAGGAGCAGGCGATGGTGAGGGAGTTCTTTCTTCAAAAAAATTGTTTGTCTGTTTAAAAAGAGTTTCAGCCATCTTGATGCCTGAATACACAAGGAATCAACCTCAAATGAAAGGCGATGGCTTTGTTTACTCTTTCCACTCTTTTTTCAACCCAAACTATGCAGCCCTCTCTCCTTCACAGCACCCTGTTGCTGCCACCTGACTCTACCTTAACGTTTTAGACTGATGCCCACAGTAGTACAACAGCGAGATGTAACCTAACTTGTAGCAATACTTCTAGTGTCAGTTCCTAACATCATTGGTTATTAAAGCACGGAAAGGAGATGGTCTCTTGTTGGCATCTGTAGCAGCCTTTTGTATTTTCTGTATATTTACATCTACGCAAAATTATCAAGAGTACAGAAGGATAGTTTGCTAGGAAGAAAGAACTGGATGTCTGGGAGAGGACTTACATCACACAATGCAACTTCAGTAATACTAGTTTAATTTTACTGAAGGAGGCCTCTGCCTCAAATTTTGGGAAAAAACGACATAAGGGATAGAACTTCAAGAGTTGTGTGCCTGACTGTAGCTACAGTACCTTAGAGGTCTGGACCACGTTCCCTGGGAGAGTTCAAAAGACTTGTTAATTAGAAGTGATTGGCCCTGAAGTTGACTGATGATTGAACCTAACGCAACAGTAGAGTGGACTCACTGCCACTTATGACAAAGACACTACTCATTGCATCCACCGCGTGATTTTTTTTTCATAATTATAGGTTCTTTGTTGTTGTTCCCTAATTAAAGCCATTGCCCTAATTCCAAAAAGTGACTGCTATTTGAATTCAGAGACATTAAATATACAGTACGCATAAAGGCCAGCTGACTGAAACCTACTCCTACCTCGTCATTACTTACCACTGACTGTATCCCAACAGGGAACTCTTATTCGACTGCATGGATGAACACAGCAGCAGTTTGATATTACAGTCTAATGCAAGATGAAGTGTCACAGTTCAGTGGAGATCAAGCCATGAAGATTTGAGAAAAAGAGGGTAAAAACATTAAATATACCAGTATTTACACCAGTACACCAGCAGTAAAAACATGGATATTTAATTGCTTGATATATTTAGTATGTAACAGAATTTAGTCTGTAACAGCCAAAATATACTGGTCACTTTGACAGGCAGATTGCCTTAACCATCTTTCATGTTTAACCTTTGCATTCATTTGCGTAATACAGTGTGGCTGGTATTGTGAAGTTAGAAAATTGACACTTACTTTGACAGCACTCTGCTTGATAAGGAGTCACATTTGTGGGTTTTTTTTTTCCCCATTCATTTGTTAATACTGTTATTTCTCTTTGCTTACAGATGAAAAGCTACATTTTGGCTGTTTGACTCTAACGCCAAACCAGTCATTACGTAGATCTCCAGCTGTCAACCTGCACCCCTGCTCTCTGAACTTCAGCAGTGAGCATCGCTGGCATCTTACCAAATCCAACGTTGTAAGGTTTTCTCAAAACTGTCCATGTATTTTTCACCCTTTTTTTTTTTTGGGGGGGGGGGGGGAGGGTGTCAATCTACCTGTAGAGTACATCTCTGCCATTCACCTTTAAACTTTAGAGAAAAATGTTAGCATAGGTAAGCAGAAAAACTTTTTCCCATTGGCTTCAGCTGAGCAAGGATTTCACTTTTTCTTTTTTTAGTTCTGTGTGCACTCTTCCATGTTTCTCGGCAGCATTCCTGAGTGATAGTGTGCACTAGGAGAACAGGATCATACCCCCTCCTTACTGTTTTTTGTCTGAAGAGCAGAATCGTCCTTAATGCGGTATAGCTATAAGTAGATCATAGTATCCAGGGACTCTACGCCCCAGCAGTCCTGTTTCTAGAGGCAGAAAACTCATCTTCCTTTGTTTGGCATGTGGGGAGCCTGAGGGTGCCCCTTGAGCCACAGGCACTGTTTATGTAGCAATTCAGCAGCAAGAGCAATGTCTTTTCTAATAGTTGGAAGATCAGACTCTAGGGGTATGCATCTCTATAAAGTGTGTATTGTGGAGAAAATTCCTCTTTCCTAATGTAGATTTTGATCATCTTCCACACTGATATACTGTGTTTTCCACTGCACGTAAATATTTAAGACATTCATCATAGAGAGAGAAAATGACAGTTTGTCAGTGCGAGAGAGGAAGGTGTTTAAAGTTGAATTGCAGCCCTGAGCAAAGTGAGTTTTTTGGTATTTGCTCATTCATATGTTCATCATTGCTAGTTTCGCCTAACAGAAGGAAACTGGGTTGGGTTGGGGTGAAGGAAGGACTGGCACAGATGCCCCAGGGCTGTAGAGAACTGAGTCTACTGGTTATATAAATATTTATTTATTTATTTTAAGAAGCAAAGGCTTAACTTTAAATTGCCACTGGTCTACAATACAGAGACAAGCTGAAGAATTAAAACCCTATCCTTGAACAAGGCCTGAGGTAAGAGCTTAAACAAAAGAGAAAAGTCTGACGAAAACCAATGTGGTGACAAGAAATTTAGACTGTGTCAGGGTGTTTGTAAGAGGTTATACATCAATGCTCTTTAATTAGGTAATAGCTGAATTAGAAACTGGAATTTAAATAAGTTTCCTGCTTTAAGCATTTTTTCAGCCACAGAGATTTTGTTCCAATATGAGTTTCATCCTTTTGGTGTATTCTCACTTAATGTTCTCTTGCAAGATTTGTGTGGGTGACATTCCAGCACAAACTAGTTCCAAACAGATCTTCGAAGCTGAAAACAGTTTGCCTCTGTTCATATAGCTGAATTAAACTCTTTCAATAAAGTCAGCTGTTGTTTTTGTAATTAACCTCTGGGCTTTTAAATAACTGTACTCCAAATGTGACAATTTGAACATCCAAAAATTCATTTAAAAGAAGAATCACTCCAAGGCACAAAATAGAAAGGTTTCATTTTTTTTCAGTGTCTTATCTACTCCTTTGTGTAATGGTGTTCAAAAACCAAAAGATTTACCAGCTGAAGGCCATCTCAAAGTAAAGTACAAGTATATCTTGGCAGGGATTAATAGTAATTATATTTATTAAAGAAATTAAGACTTAAGGTAGATTTTGAATCTGCATCTGTCAAAGCAAATGATGAACTACCTTTCACATTATTTGCAACCTCTCTGTTGTGTGACTCCTTCAGTTTCATGTGGTTGATTTCTGCCCCACTGTTCCAAGTTTCTCTTGATAACTGAAGTGATCTGTCACTGGGTTTTATTAGATTTTTTTAGAGCAGATGGCCGATTCTTTTTACCTGGAGAGCTGCCACTTTCTTTAGATGGATCTCAGTTTTACAGTAGTGTAATTTATCTGTTTACTTGACAAATAACTAGCTTAAATTACAAGGGTGTTATAATTCCACTGACCTCAGAGATGGTAATAGATTTGCTGTATAACCTGGAAAAAATGGAAAGAAAAGAGTTTGCTCCATTGGACTGCTTGCCATGAAAAAAAAAGCCCAGGTCAGTACCAAGTTCTGGCATCTGTGATAAATTCTCATAGCTGGTTGCTGGATATTCTGCTTTACATGGCAGGTTGCAGAGTAACATCATGGTCTGTGTACCTGTTCACATATATTCATGACCAGATTCTGTATTTCTGAAGGTTGCCTTTTATCAGCTTGTATTCCTGAGTTTGAGTTACTCTCTGTGTGTACCAGATTGTTTTTCTTCTGCTGCTTCTTTGGTCCTGTTTGAATAATTTTGCACTACCTCACCGTGAAACTGCCGGATACTCTTTGCTCAGCAGTTAATCAGCATAGATCAAGATTGTTTCTTTGTTGGTGACCAGGTGAGTGACACTTTCTTGATGCTGTAAAAGTTGTCTTTATTTCAGGTGTAATCTGGGACACAATTTAAAGTTAGCAAAAATAAGTGAACAAAAAGTTTACAAAGAAGAGCAAGCAACTTACAAAGACAGCTTCGCAGCCAGTGATGACTATAGGTAAAGTTTCATTTTGAGTACTGTAGCTCTGACCTACAACCCATTGAAGAGAGGTCTTGTATCTGGTCTTGTGAATCTCCATCTCTGCTCATGCGCCAGTGATGTGAATAATGCAAATGTTGCCCTGGTTGGAGCTGCTCATGATGGTGTGCTCTGGCTTCTGCGGGCTGTTCAGTGAAGTATGAATGATCTTTCTAAATTCCTCTCCTGCGAGTTCCCCTTTATTTGAATGCTGATGCCTCTTGCAAAACTTAGTTTTTCTGAACATGCCAAAGAAGCCATACAGGCAGCATGGCCTTGCTGAAAAATTGACACAAATTCCAGGCCTGTCAATAGGAATGAATCGTTAGGCTAATTAACTAAGTATGGCACACTGGGCAGGCTGATAAAAGATGCATCTAGGTAGTTTATGGTGAGTCTAAGTTGACTGGTATTCCTCAGCAAAAGCAAAATGGAATTTTCCCCTGTTGTACAGAGAAATAATGGTAGAGTTGAAATGATCATTTGTAATCATGAGATACAACCCCATAAGAGTAACTGAGTAATCTAGGCCATTTCCATTAAAAAAAATTGACTAGGGAATCCCCATTTTACACTTTTTACACAAATTTAGCATTAAAGTTTCTGTTTTCTGTAATCCCCACAGGCCTCCTGTCAGTGTGAAATATACATCTATTTCTTTTCTTTTTGATCTTAACACTTGTAAGTAATAAATAATTGATTGCCACAGGAATTCTGGGAATATATTCAGCCTTAAATTGAGCACTAAACTATTTGCAAATGTACTTAGGCACCAGTCCAAAAGATAGATCAAAAGAATGTCAATTGCATATTGGGAAGTGAAGTGTCATATGTTAGAATTAGGAAGCATAAAATACAAGTAGAGAGATAACAGCTGTCAGATCTGCTACTAGTAGTAATAGAAAAAGGAATGTTCTTATGGAGGGCTATAAACCTTTGTTCAAGCAAGACCACAGTTTCACCTTAGTAATGACACACTCCAGACCATATTCAGTAAATGCCTCATTTGTTCACTGTTGTCTTGAAACAGGCTTGACAGTGAACTAACCCAAGAGATATCTGCAACTTAGTCTGAATGGTCCGTGTACTGAATCTATCCAATTAGAAAGAATTGGGGTATTGCTGCAAGTGACTGGCCATCTTTGGTATTGATGGCAGGTTTATTATGACAGTCTTGATTTCAGCATTGTTACAAACATAAGCTAGGCCAGTAAAGCTATAATCTGTGCAGCTAGATTGTTTCCAGGGCCCAAGCTAACTTGAATGTACTTATGCTGAGTATATATACTGTGCCTGCAAAAGAGACGTATCCCAGTATCTGGATATCTGTGGGACAAATTTAGATGTGTGCATGTTATCCTTGCCACTGCATTTAAAGCTGAAGTACCCTCTTTGTGGTGCACATCCTCATGGAATCCATTTCCAAACGTGTGAATAACAAGAAGGTAATGGCAAGGAATGGCAAGGAATGGTGAACATGGATTTACTAATGGCAAATCGTGCTTTTGACCAACCTGGTTGCTTTTTGTGGTGAAATGACTGACTACTATGGTGAGGGGAAAGTGATGAATGTAATATATCTTGTCTTTAGTAAGGTTTTTCATACCACACCATTCTATTTGGAAGCTGAGGAAGTATGGGTTAGATGAACAAACTGTTAGATGGGTTGAAAATTGGCTGGACCATCAGGTTTGAAGAACAGCAATCAATGGCTTGACATTACTGGTGGCCAAGAAGTAGCTGCATACCCCAGGGTTGATAGTGGTGCTGATGCTATTCAGTATTTTCATGATGATTGGTCAGAATGCTGAACCATCAGCAAATTTGTCCATGAGGCTAAATTAGAGGAAATGACTGGCACACTGAAAAATAGAATTTCAGTCTAGAGGAATCTTGAAGAACTTGTGGATTGGACCTTATGAAATTCAGTCAAGCATGTGAAGCTTGGTACCTGGGGCAGAATAGCCTCGTGCTGCAATACAGTGGTGACTGACTTAAAACTGGACACGGAGTTTTAGATCTTTAGAAAGGTACTGGGGATTATGGCAGATGCTGGGTTGAATATGAGCCAAAGAACACACTTTACAAATAAGGCAAACTGCATACTGGGCTGCATTTCAGTCAGTGTGGCCAGCAGATTGAGGGATCCAGCATAGTCAGTGGTGGTGAGGCCGTACCTGGAATATTGTGTCCAGTGTTGGCTGCTCCAGTTCAAGAAGGACGTTGAGAAATGGGAGAGCATCCAGTGGAGGGCTGCCAAAATGCGTGCCAAAATATTTAGGGGCCTAGACATGAAGAAAGGTTGAGGGAACTGGGCTTGTTTTAGTCCAGTGGAAAGATGGCTAAGGGGCAATCTTATGGCAGTCTATAACTACATGGAGGGGAGTTACAAAGATGGTGAAGTCGAACTCCTCTCAGGTGTGGTATTGGTTAAAAAAAAATTGGGGACAAGGGCCACAGTTTGCATCTTGGGAGGTTCAAATCAGATATTAGCAAAATTTTTTCACTAGAGGATAGTAGAGCACTGGGATAGATTATTTGGAGAAGGTGTGGTATCTCCAGCCTTGGAGATTTTCAAGACTCAGCCACACAAAGCCATGGATGATGTGGTCTGAAGTTGCTGATAGTTGCCTTTGAGTGGGAGGATGGTTCAGATGGTCTTCAGGAGTCTCTTCTAGTCAACACTTCTGTGATTCTGTAGTCTGTGTTTCCATGCAACAGCTAGATGAGACATGCGTGAGTTTGCATGTGATCTACCCAGGTTGGTTAGGTTTCTCCTGCTTAGAAGTTTCTTGCATCTGTCCAAACTGGCCAAACTGTGACAAAAGGTATAGATCAAAGATGGCTTTGCAATGGCTTTGTCAGAAGCCTTTCTGACTTCTGGTGCTGTAGGGTACTATATCATCCATAATGTAAGTTTCTTGGGTCTCAGAGATTCTCTAATGTAAGAGAACTTTCAGTAATTCTCACAAAGTAATTGCACATGTAGAGTGCTGCTAAGAGAGCAGGCTCTCTCCGTGTTCATCTGGCACGCTCATGGTACTTCTGCCATGGTTGTGGGAGATGGTCATAGGGAATGGTCACAGAAGTGACATAGAATAGAGTTAGTCAAGAATTTACTAATTGATAATTTTTCTGTTGGAGAATACAGACTGGCGTAAAACACAATGTTCTTGGGAGCTCTTTTCATGAAATGAAAATGGTTTGGATGATGGATTTCTCATCTTGAAAACATTAGGGGAATTTTTCTGGAAGTTGTTGAGACATCATCTGTTGGCAATTTCAATGTGAAAACTGACTTGTGAAATAATTTTTCTTATAGATCTTTGAAGT
The DNA here is from genome assembly GCF_036370855.1 of Dromaius novaehollandiae. NCBI lineage: Eukaryota > Metazoa > Chordata > Aves > Casuariiformes > Dromaiidae > Dromaius > Dromaius novaehollandiae. The sequence goes on from NC_088099.1 coordinate 8,411,704, forward strand.
TAATTATACTAAAATATTTGAATGAAGAAGACCATGTTCAAATGAAACATTTCAAAAATGTTCTTGTTGGCTTACTGGTGAATTAGAATACAAGGCTTTGGTCTTTTGGTTATTCATACTAGGGAAATTTTTTAAATCTTGGAACTCCCCTGGGATGGAGAACCTCTTCCTACTGTATATAAAAGCCAATAGCCACCTAAGATTGTAATATGTTAGGGTAGCACAAAATAACCTTGTCGTGGCTTGGGAACAGCTTCCTGTATTTTGATTTCCTATATTTAGTGCATTCTGACAATAGTGCAAAAAGTTACTTTAGGTTAATTAGCATTTCTCTAATTTTTATATGTATTCACTTTCCTAATGTTTGTATCTGTTTTAATGCTTGATTTTCTGCAATTTTTTTGACAATAAGCTGCTGATAGGATTGTTCACTAAAGCAGCAAATTTGTAACTGATTATTCAAGTATATCTGTGGAAAATGAATTCCGAGCATATATAAAATACAAGAATTTTCATCAACTGCATGATTTGCGCACTCCCATAACCAGCCACAGCCTGAATTTTCTGATGATGCATGTTTAAGACAAACTTGCTGAGGAACAGTTTAGGGAAAAAGACTTCTTACAGAAGAGTTTGAAAAAAGTTTAGAACTGAGATTTGGGAATGGTAGTTTCTAGAGAAAAATAGTACATGGTTAATATTCATTCTCTGCAAATGGGGTTCTCAGATTATGTGGATCATCCAAATGTGGTCACCTCTTTCACTACTGTAATCTTTCATCAGCAGTGAATGGGGTTGTATTCAAAATCAACTTTGAAAATTAAGCACCTAACTGAAACAAACTGGCTAATTCAAGAGTGTCAATCTGGAGACTAGGGCTGAAATTGCCTGTTTTAAACCAACCTAAATTCAAGCTGCTGCAAGATGCAATCGCTCGCTCGGTTGTATGTTCTTGCTGCCTCCACTGTGCTCTACGGGTGGTTGTCCAGTGAACCAGATCAGATCAGTGAGCCGGATGGGAGCCGATGGGGGTGAGGAAGAGGAGTGTGCATTTGTTTTCAGCTGCTCAGGTCCCTGATGTGGTGATGGGAACATGAAGCCAGAGGTAAGGGAGGGCAGGACTGCCTCCTATGCTGGCAACCTGTATTTAGGTTGGTCAGAAGTGACTATAAACCCAGTTGCAGGCAGACCTCACAGCACTGTTTAATCTCAAAGGTTAATTTCTCCTCTGTGAAATTTACTGCCTCAAAAACAAAGTCTGAAATTCTGAAGCACAAAATAACAGTGTCTAGAAGAAAGCACCCTGTTGCTAGGCCATCCTGAGGTGATCCAAAATGTGATTTGTGCCTGTTCCAAAGTAGGGCAGTTTCAACCTTTTAATTCGTCAAGGAATTGCAATAGATCTGTAGGCTAAAAAAAAAAAAAAATCTGTATAATTTCTCTGAAGGCACTGGAGTTTTAATGAGAATGATTTTGCCCAAGGTAGCAACTGCAGTAACAGATCTGTTACGGTGCCTCCCAAGGACTTGCACACAAGCATAAGCTTGGATAAATTAAACAGATGGCCAATAACACAGATAAGGGTAAAAGACAGTATGGTGAATTGGGAGGTAGTAGCAGACTTGTGGGGGCTGCATAGCCCATGACCGTGGATTTCTGGGAACCTCTCTGTGTGTGTGGCATTTCAGAAGTTACCTGCCAGATTAAAAATAACTGCAAAGATCCTATGCATCAAGAGCTGGTCTTCTAATGCACTGTGACTGTTAACCCAGGTCCTTGGGTTTCTGAGAGACCACTGCAGTTTCCAGCAGATCTTTCTGTTGCTGCTGGCTTCCTACAAGCCCATTTGTGTTTATGTTAATGGGAAGATCTGCCTCTTAGGAAGTGGTGCAGTTGTAGGAGGAGAGTGAAATGTGGAAACTTCTGCAAAATCTGTGCATCGCTTAAGTGGAACCACTGGTTTGACTGGAACTGAGGATGCTGAGAATAGTATTAGGGAAAAAAGTGACTGGCCTGGTGGAAAAGAGGGGAAGTTAAGGTTGATATGGTTAGGAGACACAGATTAACACCACAGCTTCTAACAGAGCATAACAGCTCCTGAAGTTGGTGAAAATTTTGCTGAATTTAAAGATAGCACAATTAGGTTTTGAGTTATTTAAACAGTGACAGAGTTAAGGGGGCCAGGAAAAGAAGCTATTCCCACAGAGGTTTGGATGATTAACATAGCCCCTCCATTTAGTGCCATTCTCACCCCATAATCTAGAGGTTTCAGCTGATTGCCATGTTTGTTGTCTAGCCTCCTAAAGTGAACCTAGCAGTTCCTTCAAAAATAGATTTAAATAAAATACCCAGACTCTTTCTCTCCATACGCCTTTGCCTCTTGTCCCTGGTAAACAAAACCCCAATGAACAAAAGCACTCTCTAGTGTACCCCCGCCCCAAATTAAAAGGTAGTATAAAAGGTAGTATGTAGCTAAAGCCTGTATTAGCTGGGTAATTTTACCCATTATTTTCTCTTGAAGGCTGTATAAGGAAATATTCTCCAATTTCTCGAAGAGTGAGGTGCCTCTGAGGAATTAAACAAAGCTAGATAGATGAGGAGTCTTGGGAACAGTGAAGGGGAACACAGATAGGTCAGCTTGCTTTCATTGCAGGCAGCCCTGCAAATGTTTTAAGACATGTAAATTAGGGGCCTGGAGAATGAAAGAGAAACAGTGGTGGTACCTTTCAGCAGTTGTGGAAGTATCTGTTGGAGGTAGAGTTCCAACCTGATCTGCAGCTTCAGTATTTTCCTCTTTCTCTTAGGATCCTGTCTTGGAAAAATATTACGTTTCACAATCCAAGGTAATTGACTGTGATTGAGATCATTAATTACAAGCGTCTCTGTTTATGTATGAGTATGCGTTGACCTTTGTATGGCTAGATGTACTACTGTACCACAGCTTTCTTGTATCTTTTTATCATCTCTCATGATCTCTTTCCTCCTTACGCTCTGTTGGCTTGCTGTGCTTTGCCTGTGGGATATTTCAAGCCAGGTAGCATTTCTGTGCTCCCCTCTTCACAGGCAACTATTTTACTCCCATTTGTGGTAAAGTATCCTCTCCTACTTGCATGCTGGATTCTCAGTGGCAGCAGTGACTTGGCCCAGAAAACCGTGGCCAGTGGACTGTTATAACACTGTCCTCATAGTGGCAGCCATGTGGTGACCACAATAAGAGAAATAGACTTTGGTTTTCTGTTTCTCCAGGTTATCCATTCCCTTTCAGTTAAACAACGGGTGAATCAGGCCCAGTCAGTGCTGAGATGACTGCTAAGATTCTCCAGCTGTGCATTTATCATCTGTTTCTATTCTTTTTTCTTCTCCCTTTTGTAGGATGAAAGTAATGACAATGTGGGATTCTAAATATATCTGAGTTGCTGGCAGGTTCTGTGATTGTGCTGTAGGCTGTGTGAAATCTGCAGGCAACAGTATGCCTGCTTGCAGTGTTGCTTTGGGTGAGAACCTGCTCAGTGCCCTAAGACAAAATCAGAGACATACAAAGGCCCAAAGGCTAATACACTGAAGGAGATGGTTGGCAGTGTTTGCTGGAAACACCCCTTCTTTTAGCAGGTGATGCCCCTGCTGGAAAATACTGAGTGTAGTTCAGTGGTAGGTCTCCATTACAGTGAATTAGACACCCACCAGCATACAAAGGATGTATCAAATGAAGCACTCCTGAGAGAGAGCACAGGAGGAACCATCCATCCTCACAGGGGAAACCTAGGAGTAATTGATCCTGGCAAAGTATTTATTTTTTTAGCCTGTGGTTAGACTGCGGGCCTCGAGACCTTGCTGAAGCAATCCCTTCTGCTCTCTCACCTCCTCTTGTGCATGTGGTGAAGTGCAATGGGAGAGCTAATGTGGCTGAAAAAATCCTAGCCAGAAAAGAAGGGGTGGGGGGCTAGCCAGCTCCGCTCCCTGACCTGGTTTCTTTTGCAGCAATCTAAGCAGCTATACTGGTAGAAGGAGGGAATGATGTAGGAGCAGGGACTCCTTAAACAGACAGAGCTGCTGAAAACAATGCTCATCGAGCTATGCTATGACTTCTTTTTTGTGATTACTTCCTCCTGCCAGCTGCAAGGAGACAAGACCGTCCCGTTACAGTTTGCTTGGAGCAGGCTGAGGGAGAAATTGCCTGCTCACAGCAGCTAGGGGTGGGTTCCTTAATTGGTTGGGCTGCAGTGTGAATGGTGCCTCATTAATGGGAAACTTAGGGGAAACTGTCCTGTCAAGTGATAGCTGAGGTCTTTTATTCTTGTTTGTTTGGCATATAGTTCAGTTTAAAATGCAGGGTTTTAACCAGTGAAACTCTGCGTGGTTTAAACCTCACTGCCTCCAGATAGAGGAACTGCTATTTTGTTTAAAGCACTGATATGAGAAACCAGTGCGCTATTACAGAATCATCTACCTGAAGGGAAACCTTTCCTTGGTTTACATCAAGTAGCGCCTGACTTCTACCTAGAAACTAATGGTTTATGTAATTTGTAAAAATCCTGCTGTATGTCTTAATGTAGTTTAAAATATCATTATGTAAGAAAATGTTTATATAATTTACATCCTCCCCCCTTTTATTTTTCAGTCTCACTTTCCTCTCGGCCTGAAGAGCTGAGTGGAGGCTGTAGAGAACATTTTCAAAGACTCAGTTTGAAAATCACTCTGAGGACCTGAGGCTGCACAATGTATTGGAAAACAGGACCAAGGGCTAGATTCTACCCTGTAGCTTCAGGTGCTGGGTTAAAGTGAAATAATGCTTCAAAACTAAGTCTTGGCCATCGGGTGGTGATTCTGAACAGCTGACCAAAGTGCTTAGAGTCTCCGCATAGTCAATGCAGCATTTAGCTCAGAGGGCAATTCAGAGTGCCCGAGGCAATACCTTTCCTTCTGTGTGTAAAGAGCCTCTGGGGTGATGTATGGATCCTGGCGGCTGAGGAGGAAGCTTTTGTGCTAGCCAACAGGAGTGTCTGAGACCTGGTACCTGACTTTGGACTGCCTAGTGGGTGTCTCTCTCCCTTACTAATCCAGGACTCTGGCTTTAGGAAGGTAGGTGATGAAAGATGGAGGGATGCTTAAATGGAAAAATACAAGCAGCCTCCAGAATGAGAACGGGAGTGCAAGACTCTGCCTTTTGGAGATGTTACTGTTGATGGGCAAAGAGTCAGATTCATGCTTATTTTCTCACTAGCCCATTGAATGCTGTGTTCGCTGCTGCTCAGTGCTGCAATCGCAGTAGGAGGTACATGGGATTGGGACTGAGCACATTACAGTCTGATGGCTGGAACATCTTGCTGAGAAGCTGGAGCTGTGGGAAAGGGGAGTCTGAGTCTTTCCTGTCCTTAGGTGAGTGCTGCAAACACTGAGTTATGATACAAAAGACTGCCATCTTCACTTAGGTATAGTAAGATTCCTTTTTTTTTTTTTTTTTTTTTTCCTCTAGGGAGTTTTGCAGGAAGCACAAAGCTTCACAGCAATTTTGAGGCAGCATTTAGGGGCTCAGCATATGTTGTTTTTTCCAGAATTTTGGTAAGTTAGTATTCCAAAGCAGTGACAACAATTGATTTTTTTTTAAGTGCCTCTGGAGGCTAGTTGGTACTTTAGTAAGTGGCCAGAATCACTATCTGAGAGTGGGTTCCCCGAAACTGGCTGAAATCAGAATTTGCTGATAACGTAGATGGGGAGGATCCAATTTTTTGGCTATTAAATCAAGCATTTTGAAAATCGAATTGTGTTAGAGAAGTAAAATATAGAACAAGTCCCTTGTGATACACTTTTTTTTCATTCCAGGAGGCATGGCTGAAGGGGAGGGGTGTAGTGCGTAGAGATGAGCCACAACTTTGTCATGAGAAAGTAAGTAAGAGTTTACAAAGTGATGATGCAGTGACTGTGTTCCTATGGTGTGCTGGGCAGATTGTGACTGCTGGATATCTTCAAACTATTGCCCCACCCTCTGTAAGTCGAAGCTCCAACGTTACGCTAGGATCTCTCATTTCATCAGTAAAGCTGTGAAGCAAATATATTTTTCCTTTCCTGAGGGAGCTATAGTGCCTGGCTAAGTGGAAAAGTAATCGCAGCTCTGCATTAAGCAGATAAGACTGAAAACTTGCTCTGTTGTAAAGGGTGTAGCTGCTTGATTGCATCTGCTTATTTTGTCTGTGTGTGATATCCACTTTCGTGTTGTTAGGCTTTGAGATTATTAGTACTGAATCTTCACCTCGTTGCTTGCATCTGCTGATAGTCTTTCTTACTTTCAACCCCATGATGTGATAGTCTCAGCTACTGTCATGATAGCTGAATTTATGCAAAAAAAATACTAACCAAGGAAAGATAGAGCACCCACACAAGTTCCAGAGAAGTGCTTCTTCCTTAGCTGCTCTAAAGAGTTGCTACGAACCTTAAAATACCTCAGAATGGAATTACAGGCAAGGAGAAGTTCTGGTATGCAAGTACTCACACAACAGTGGAGTGGCCATGCTTGTCTACCTGAGTGGGGAGTGTGCTTGTAGCACGGGTACGTTTGATTTAGCTTTGATCTACCTTGCTTGGGCAACAAGCAGGATGAAGAGATCATGGGAAGTGCCACCCACTTGGTTAATCATCCACAGCCCAATTCATGCTGCTGTGTCATCACTGCTACCCATAGGTGAGATACACGGACTAAGAAGAGTTTGCATATGTTTACAGGTGCTGCAGTCAGATTTTTCCAGTTGCAGAACAGACCCGTTGCTTTGTGGTCTACGTGAAGGTATTGTGTGAAACATTGGTTGTCCATGGATTTGAAAGTCTTTGTAATGCTGAAGCTATGAAAAAGGAGACTTGAAACATGGGGGTGGGGGGGGAGGGGTTGCCTTTATATAGCAGTAGTGTCAAAACATTTTGTAATTCATTAGCAGAATTCTATACTTTCTGGAAAAGTCTTAGTTTGAATGTTAGTTGATACATGTTGCAGCCCAAGAAGAAGAGTGGAGCTGGGTGCAGGGAGGCATTAGTGGAGGCACAGGGGGAAGAAACAGCAAAGAGTTTTTGAGAAAATTGTCTGTCTCTTTCCATGTAGCAGAAGATGAAGATACTAGTTTGGGAAAATGGGTTTCCTTTGATATACCTGCAAGCTCATGTGGACAAACATTACTTTTTAGATGGGGACGGAGCTTGCGTAACTTGGAACCATTGAGGCTGGCATAATTGTATATATGTCGCTTGAGGTACAGAAGCAAAAAAGTGTAAATCAGTGGACAGTTTTCAACAGGACAGCTACTATAGGTCTTGAGCACTCTGCAGTAGGTGACAGCTGCTGGATGTTTGACCTGTGAAGCAGGAGTCAGAAGAGCACCCCGTACTCTTCTGATTAGCAGCAAAAATGAAGAAAGAATACTTGCAGTGCGTTAAGTCCAACGCGACATTTTTTAGGATTCTTAATCAGTTTTCACAGGCAAATGCCTAATAAAGATATGTTTGCTTGAGTTAGAAGTAAGGTTCAGCTCCAGTTTTTGTGAATCTTTTCGTGGGAAGGCTTTGGAGGAGGAAACTGCCCATTCTTCTGTTGGCAGAAGGAATGTCCTAGGAGTCTCTTTTACTGAGGAGAATTAGCCCCTGGCCTCCATAACAGGCTGGGTTTCCATCTCAGTCTTACGTGCCTATACCAGCCTTGGAGGACTGCTGATGTGTGATTCAGTTGCAACCTGAAATATTGGTAAGACTTTCCCCAAAAGCCTTTTTAAAAATAGTTATTCTGCTTGGGAAAGTTGAACACAGACTCGGAAAAGATATTTGGTATAGACAGCAAGGGATTTGGGGGATGAGGAATGGCATGCTGCTTTTAATGGTGCTTCAGTCTGGCTAGTGCCCTACTCCAGAGGCAGGGCATGCTCAGACCCCTTTCAATGCCTCTGGATTTGATCCTCTTAAGCACACTTAGGATTTCTGTGAATTTTGGACAGCCATATACACAAACAGATAGTTAAAGCCTGATCAAATTGAACTAATGTTGTGTTCCATATGACAGTTTTTCTGGTGACTCTGAGAACCAAAGACTTCATTTCCACAGAGAGGCTTCGTGATATCTCTGGTTTGGCTGATTAACAAATGCAGTTAATAACTAGAAAAATATGTTGTTGCTTTGTTGATGTTTTGACTCATTTGATATATTAAAAAAACAATCAAACAAACAACAAACTGATTTGCTTGTCCAAACTAGCCCAGCAGAGGCAGGCTGGGCTGGAGGATGTCAAGATTGGCTCTCATTAGACTGCTGTGATCTCTTGTTTGCTTCATGGTCCTGGTGAAGAAATCAATTTGGTATTACCAGCAATGCTGCTGGGCCTCAGGTGAGATCTCCTACGGCATTGTTGTCACAAACAGATCTACGCCCTATGAACAGAATGTTACAGGAAACTTACCACATCATGAAGCTTAGTGTATTTTATACAAAGATTAAATTGCATTAAAGTTCTTTGAAAGATATTTTAATGAGTCAGAAGTAGGAGAAAATATTCAGTTCAGTGCACAGGAGACAAGATGTGCGGTTTCCATGCTAGCAGCTTAGTTGAATCTGCAGACAATTTTATTTAAGGATGGAAACCATTGGATAGGAGGTTCTGCATATACATATTTGCATAGTGCTCAGTCTTCTCGAATGACGCATTTCTCTTAGCGGGGGTGGTTCTGTATAGTGTGGAGTTGGGTTATTGTTTGCATCCTGGAGTACCCCGGGAGGAACTTAAATCTGTGGGGATTTTCTGTGCGTCTGAACAGCCTGAACTGCCATTTTTGGAACTGGCTGTAATGCATCTTTTCCCAAGCAGATAAAGACTTGAGTGGCCATGCATGCTCCAAGGAGGACAAATTCATCACTGCATTCCTGCATTCTGCAATATTCTGATGGCTTTTTGTAGCTGTTTCAGACAAACTAAGCAAATAGTTCTATAGATAGTGACACTTGGGAAGTTGTCTCTGCCTTGTTAATTTGTTGTTGTCTATTAATATAGCTGTGCTGATACTGCAGCCTCTTTCTGTGAGGACAATACCAGTCGTTCTTTGTAAACTTCCTAGCTATTTTCTTTATACAGCTATTGCAGACTCCCATTTTTCAGGCCTCTGCCCTTTAGTCAAGCTTGGCTGAAGTTACCAGTGAGTTCAAGTTGGAGGGAGGGAGTAAACTGACAGTGATGACAGAAGCTATTTCCTCAGCAATACTGATCTGAAAATATTACAATTAATATAAAAACATGTAATTATGCTATTCCCATGTTCAATATGAGCAGTCTTTTTCTTTCTTTCTCCTTCTTCTTAAACTGATAATTTGTATCAGTGGTATTGTTTGGAAGCAGATAGGAATGAATGGAGCAATTCAAATCTTCCTTAGGTGCTGTCTAGACATTCTGTTGTTTTCCAAGTTTCTTCAGACATGCAGGGATAAAACCCCCTAATAAAAACCGTAGCTTCTGGTGTATTTTTTTCTAAAATAAAAGATGTAATTTTTTGGCAAGCTACATGATGCAGCATCACAAATTAGACAGAATTGAGTATATGGCACAAATTTTTGCGTTCTGTTTTAAAAACATCTAATGCAGTTATGTTATACATGCATATATATATATGTGTATGCACACACACACACGGGATAAAACTCTGTATACATAGTTAATAACAATCCTGTCTACCTTTAAATCTGGCTAACAGGTGAAAATGAGTGTGAGAGTTTACTGGAAGTCTGCTGGCTTTGCCTTAGTTTGAGGGACTACTGCTTTCATTGATTATGAATGTTCGTCATAGCATTCATTTAGAGTAAGAGAACTATCTTAATAAAAGTGTGTTATTAACACAGATGTCAGAGTTACTGCAATGGATATTCTCAGCTAAAACTGGGTCCTGGGTCATGGTAGACTGGCTTTGAATTTTAGACTATTATTTGCAAAGTGCAGAAGGGTAGTTTCTCAACTGGAGTAAGCTGAAGTTGTTAGAACTTAATATTACAGGCAAAGAATCAGAGCAGTTTAAAATAAGCTTTGCATAGCCTTTACCTCAAAGATACTTTTTAAGGCATTCAGCTACCATGGTGATGAATGTGGTATAAATAGAAAATAGATTAGACAGAATCCAAAATGTTTCTGAGTAGATCTAAATTAACAGTAACCATTCAGGAAAGAGCTAGGGAACCACTGTTTAAGAAAATACACGCAAATAGTAAATCTACAGTGGTTTATATGAAGAAGAAGGTTGGAAGCAGTTGATAACTTTATGGCTGGTGATGCAATATCAACAGGAGTATTGGATTCTGATTCTGTTCAACCCTAGCACGGAAAAAGCAGAAACAGAAGGTATTCTAGAAACTCAAAAAAACCAGATTTTTACTTGAGGGACAAAAATCTCTTTTGAACAGAGAGGTCCTAGAAACTGTCCATGTCCCCTTTTATACCTATGAAACAAATAAAAGATCTCGCAACAGTGGGATACAGAACTAGGAAGGACACTCAAAAGTAAGTCATCCCTTCTACAAAAGACATATAACTCTTCCTCCCTGCCCTCCAACAAACCACTGACCCTCTTTAACTTGTCGCATAACATAAGATTCTAATATAATTTAAAGATAGCAAGCGCTTTTTATTCTCTTGGCAAAAGCAGCTTGTAGTTTTCTGCCAGAATATATTAAAGTCAACTGTTTGGTAGGAATTAAAGCTTGTTTAAGCCCCAGTTTGCAGAGTTATTTAAATGACATATAACTTTAGGGACATGAATAATTGTATTGTTTTCAGTGAGACTATTAGCACACTTTGAATTACAGATGGACTTAAGTACCTTGCTCATGAGTGGTCTTAGAAATAGCTGTATAAAGGTCTACGTAGGTATAAAGAATATACAGTAGGTTAATGTGTGGTCTACGGATAAATTTTGTATGAATAGTCTGCACTTTTGTTTTTTCCTGCTCTGCAGCCAAGGGGAAAGCTTAACTTCTCCAGGCATTTACTTTATGGTGATTGAATAAAACTCTGTGATTTCTAGTGTGTGAACACCATTACTTCATGACCTTTCCTAGTGATTGTATGATGAGAACTGCTTAACAGCTGCCATTAAACTAGCCTCATGTTTGAAATGATCCAGGATTAAAGATCTGTCTTTTCTGCCGCTGCTTTTTGAACTTCTGAACTGAGTCCTTCTGACGTTATCACTGTGTTTTGCTAGTAAGAAAACAAATGGAGACTGCAATCAGATATTTGTGACCAATATGTAAGCATGGGTTTTGGCTGGTCAGATGAACAAAATTAGAGGGTGTAGTTTATCTAACTCAAAGGTAATTGACTGAATATGATCTGATAACAGTCCTGTACTACTTGCCAAAAATCAAAGTTTAAAAGAACAGTGATGGCTAGCCATTTATCTAGAGATAGAAGTTTTAGACTTGAAAGTAACTCTTTAAAAACACATAGCTGAGCTTATTTTGGATGGAGGATGATAGCTGGATAGGACAGAAACTTTGGGGGACATGTGATAGTGCTCTCTCTCAGTCACATTACTTAATTCAAGATGCTGCTGACCTCTCTGAGAGGAGGCAGAGGTGCAGGAGAACGTTCTTGAGTCCTCTGTGGAGGTCTGCATTAAGTGAGCAATGATGGAAGAATATACCTTCACGACTAGCCGCTTCGCTAGAACTCAGCATGAACATACGGCCTACAGGTAAGCTGTTTGGGCAATGTGAATGTTAAATGCCAGCAGTATAGTCCTCCAACAGCCCTTAGCTCTTATCACTACCACTAAGGTAGCCTAGTGCTTTTAGAGATCAGCTCATCAATGAAGAAAAGCTGACTGAAGCTGATCTCAAGCAGGGGAGAGGTTATGTAAGCAAAGAAAACCTTTTTGTAGTCTCATTTACTTGAGAGTAGGCAAACACAGTTGGTTAACTTGCTAATTAGTGTGGTGGTGTCCCTGGACTCTGAGCTGCTGCTAAGCTTTTGCATGCATTTTGTTTAGGAACTCATGACTCCTCCTGGCAGACTACATATGCAACTGAAGCTAGGGTTCCATTACCTTTTCTCTGAAATAGCAACACGATATATCTGGGCATGACACTATCAGCTTTTAAGATGCATGATCTAGAACAAAATGTGCAGTTCATCTTAATAACACAAAGCTAATGCAAATGCTTCAAAACCAGCCTCCTCTTACATAATGGCTTCCCACAGCTAAGTGCAGGCTCCTTTTTTCAAAGAGTTATCCAAAGGTTTCTTGAGGGCTGCTTTGCTACTGTTGAACAAAGTCTCACAGAAGTTAAAGGCCTATCAAAACTTCAATACCTTCTGCTTCTTTAGATTTCCTTCTTTACTGTGAACATACTATAGCATGAACACTTTAAATACCCTAAAATAAAATAAAAAAACTCTTCTGCCTACACAGTTCTTCCTTTGAGACAAAAATGAAAGAATGGCAGATGTTAGCCACATCACTTAATACATTCCTGAAAGGCATTTGGATACTGTGGTGAAAAGGGGTGTAGACAAACCAATATAAAACAGCATAACTTCAATCATTTAACTCATGGTTGGCTATACAGATACTCAAAATGAGATCACTTATGCTTCTTGTATTCCTATTTCCCTTTTGGTATAGCTCCAGCTCTAAGCAAACTGTTGTAGCCTGTATTATGGAATAGCCTCTGTGGTCTCAAAGCATAAAACTACAAATAATGCCCTGGTCTGAGGCAGAAGCAATGATATCCTCCAAATGCTATATGGTTATGTATTGGAAGAGTATGTCATCTTTAAGCTGTACAGATCTGGTATCTTCTCCTTCCTCTTTTAATAATTTCTGAGGAATTAGCTAGTTACCGTTATTGTCATTTAAGTAATCACTAGATGCTTAAGTTCTAATATATCACTGAGGTGAATGAGTGTTTTCACATTTCTCATTGCTGCTTGGTAAGCTCATCAACTGATCTGTGCTATCACAGCGCTGTGGCACAGTTTTGTTCTAGGTTCTCCATTGAGTTTTCTCTGTGTTACTTAAGACTACAGACAGGTATCCTCTCCTGGATCCAGCTGGAGCAGTTTAAGATGTTCCTATGCTCTACCCCTCCCCTGACTTCTGCTAACACAACAATTTGTTTCAGTGCTCCCTAACCCACTTCAGGTAAAATCAACTGAGTTAGCCCATAGCACCTATTTAAACTGTTTGAACTATCTCAGCTGATTCTGCTTGAAGTGGGTTGGGGAACACACACAAACAGCTGGGAGAGCTGTGGGGGTAGTAATCTATGCCCCAGGGGTGGTGATGAACAGCTTGAAAAGAAAAGGGTAGGGCACAAAGTTTTAAGCCTCTGCAGCTGCGTGCAAACTAATGCCTGCAGTGCAGCCTGTAAACTGCACAGAAGCTATGGCAGTATCTGTGTTTACAATATAGGCTTTCTCTGAAGCCATAACAGTTAGTGACTTCTTAAAAAAGAAAGAAAAAAAAAAGTTGAGAGTCACAGAGTTTACAGGGATGTGCCCACAGCATGTGAACACGTATTCTCTGAGCCCAGCACAGGATATTGTGCAACAGCATGGGAGAGGGGAAATTTTGGCCAAGGAAGTCAAAGCATATTCTTTCTTTGCTCCGATGTGTTGTTGGCTCCTAAACCAGTACCTTTAACATGTCATTTTGATTTGACTGTCCTGAAGAGGGGGGCAGATGGTTTCTATCAGGCTCAAATCTCTAGCACTGGAGCTGAGCTAACATGCAGACGCTGGTAACTATTTCACAAATTGGGCCGGTGTCCACGATGCTCTGTGCATCTTCCAGCACCTCTGAGGGGAACGGTACGAGCAAATGCATTGATGGAGTGGGCTCTGTTTATGGTAGACAGCTGAACAACCCTCTAAGGGCATGTGCAGAGCCTGTAGCTGTCACTCCAAAGACATGGTCTTTCTGGGGATGGGAGGATGCGTCTCACTCTTCTCTCATGTGAGGCCTGAGCCCAGGTAGCAGCTGGGAGATGGGAGAGGGTGACAGAAAGCCACACCCTCGTAGGAAACAAAATTGCTCCTGTGGTTAATGTTAGGCCTGAGCATCTGGAGGGTCTATTTCTGGCTCTACCATGCACTCACAGCATGACCGCAGCTGAGTCACGTATGAGAAATCATTCTTGTGTATGTAAATGAGGTATCAGCAACTTCGCAGGTGATGTTTGCTGCTTTTTGTTTTTAAAGCTGAGAACTGTGCATGAAGGTGCTATGCGCTGCCCCTGTTCGGGCCCACCCCGGAGGGTTTGCGGGTGGCAGCGTGGCCACCCGCTCCCACAGAAACCTGGCTCTGTGTTTCACACCGGCTTGGCTAGATGGTGGCGTGCGTCTCGGTGCAAGCCGTGAGGCCGGCCCTGCGCTCAAGGGCAGCAGCGCCCGGCCGGGGTCGGGCAGCCCTCCGGGGTTTTTTCACCGCGCCCTCGGTAGCGATGCGCGGCCGCCGCGGGGCAGCCCAGACCCAAGATGGCCGCCGGCGGGGGGCGGAGGCGGGAGGGGGCGGGCGCGGCGCCGCGGGGCGGCGCATGCGCGCCGGGGGCGGCGCTGACAGCCGGCTGCATGGTGCCCGCGTCCGCGGGGCGGCCGGGGCAGTGAGGGCCGCGCCGTGCCGGGGGAGCCGGCGGCGGCGGCGGCGGCGCGTGGTGCCGGCTCCCCAGCATGGCGAGCTACCTGCCCCCGTGCGTGATAGACGGAGGCACCGGGTAAGTGCGGGCAGCGGCGGGGGGTGCCCCGGGCTGCCGCTCGCAGCCCCCCGCGGCGGGCACGGCCCTGCCCTCCTCCGGCCGCGGCTCTGCCCGCCGGGGGCTCCTCGGCCTGCGGCGCGGCGCAGCCGGTCCCCGGGCGCCGCCGAGCCGCTGCGTCCCGCTGCCCGCGCGGGCGGCTCCGCTCGCCCCTTTCCGCCCGCCGCTGCCCACTGTCGTTGGCGCTTCCCGGCTCCCGCGGTTAAACCGTTACAAATCCGACCCTGCTTCCCGGGAGAGAGCGGGCCGGCGGCGGCGGGGGCCATCTGCGTCTTCCTCGGCCTCCGAGAGCTTCGTCCCCTGCTACCGGTGTGTCTGGGCCCTCTGCTCGTCCCCCCGGGCCTTCGTCAGATCTGCGTGACGTGTAGCCCACGCTTGGCCCCACCACGGGTTTCGCGGCTTCAGCTCCCCGAGGCCTCGGTGCGTCGAAGCGGCGGAGGCCGCGCCAGGGAGGCGTCTCGCTCCTCGGGGGAACGGCTCCTTCCCACCGGCTGTGGCCGGAGGAGACCTGTTGGTCGCCCCCCTGGGTCGCTCTGCTGCGCCCCAGGAGCAGGAGGCGCGAAGGGGGCCGTGACCGGGGTGACGTTACCGAGTACACGGCAGTGCTCGCACTTATGTCTTCCCTTTGGCCCAGCAGCATGTGGAGCTGCGAGGAGGAGAGGAGGCGCTGGTCCATGGTAGCTCGGCATGTCAGGCCTCGCATCAGGGTCGTGGATTGCGCTAGGAACACACCTGCCTTCTGCGAGGAGTTTCAGGAGGCTGCTGCTCTGCTGTTGTCATTTATTGGAAAGTTACCTTTGAAATTCCCAAAGCTGAGCCATTTTTTTAAGGCTAGATAGCAAGAGGAAGTACTTTGCTTTCTGTTTGCGGTGGTGTCACACTGCCTCCTTTTTCTGAGAAAGGATTTTATGTGTTGAAACGTGTCTCTTAGACGGTCAGAAAACTTTCAGAAGTCTCTCGTCCTATCTCTGGTTATACACTTTATACATTTATACAGAAATCAGCTCCATCCCCTAACTGGAGAACGCTGGAGTCCGAAGTGTTCAGCTGTGGTAGCAGAACTGAGATGGGGTCTGTCTTGCCTATCGTTCTGCCTATGTACTAGATACTCCTGGGTAGTTTTTAAGGTTCCTTCTATTTATTTACTGAAAATAGTTTATATATGTTCTCCACAGAACATATTTAAATAGTGTTAATAGTGTCTAATAGCGTCACTTTACAGATTTAAAGTAACCCCTTTTTTTTAATGGAGAGAGAAATGGGACCTCTGAGCGTATCTCTTGAAAAACCTGCAGTATAATCTACAAAATCCAGAAAAGGCACAAAATGCGATCGCTGTCTCCTGCAGGAGCCCACCTCTCCTGCTCTCAATTTGTGGAGTGATCCCAGTGTCATACTAATGATAGATGTTGCTGACCAACGGTTGTGCAGAATAAGTGAATATGAAGAGAAAATAGCTTATTTCATGTGTTCAGAGAAATAATAATTGAAACAGAATTTCTGAAGTCTGTCTAGTTCTTGCATGGGTAAAACTGGTGGCATTTGTATGTGTGCCTGCATATCGGTTTCTTTCAGGAAAGGCTCAAATAGCCCCCAAATGGTGGGACTTCTCATTTCCATGCCTTCAAATGATCTTAATTCATATTAGACAAGATAGTGTTTCACTTGGGCCTCTGCTTGGTGTTGCTGCAGGGCACTCAAATCCGGAGACTTTTCAGCAATGAGATTATTAAATCTGAAACAAGTAGTCTTGCAGAATTCAAGACAAAAATAAGACTGAACCAAAGCAGCCAGAAGTAGCTTGACTCACTGATACGCAGTCTCTGGAATTTTCCAATGTGTGGGCTGAAAACCTTCTTATTGTTAGAATGAATCTACTTTGGGTTACAAGCTCCAAACAATTTGTTCAAATTCTCCTTGAAAAGGCTTTCAGGTGAAAAACTTGCAAGAGCATAGTAGAAAGGGAAAGCTGTATGCAGACATGCACTGCAGAACATCGTGTGTAAAACACACTTTTCTACTTACATCTCTGGTACTGAATGAGGTGCTTTGTCTGGGCACTAATCCCTGTTCTTTTCATATAAGTGGGTTTAAGAAGTTTGTGAACAGATTTTTTTTTCTTTTTTTTGTCGTCATTTTGTGTGGAAGAAGCCTGGATTAATTCATTGTTGTTTGCAGTCTTAGGCCTCAGTCATGTATGATTCTGGAGTTTCTCAAAAAAGCGACACTTGTACAGAGAATAGGTACAGATCTTTTGTGAGAAAATATGTTGTTATAGCAGGACAGGGTGGTATTCCTTTGTTAGATAGGTGATTTAAGCTTTTTGTATGAATAAAGAAGAACAGGTTATGGTAGATTTTGCAGAAAGCAGCAAGAGTTTATTTGCAATGATTGCTGTTTTCCTTCAAAGTATTTGCAGATGACCTGTCCTACTTTGATTTTGATGTACTATGTCTTTATTTTCTTTGGTGAGTTTTTCTAGTGATCAGTTTACATGTTGGTATCAATCTTTTCATGGAAAAGGGCATGCTATTTTTAGATTCTTAGCACAGTCAGGCTTTTCTGGTGTTGCTGTTTAAATAGCTGTAAACTTTAAAACTAGTTTTATTAACTGACTCTTAGCTGTGGGACATCAGAGCTTTAGTAGGTGGGTGCACTAAACAAAGATGGCTTAAAATACCTCTTTCCTCCTTAGTGTATGTATTTGCAGACACTGAGGAATATTTCTATTTTTGGGATATGTTATTTGAGCCACTGCATTTTCTTTTAGTAAAGAAAGCCTACTTTGGCAAAACCTTACTGATCAGCTTAGAGACAGGTACTTGATTTTGGGAGAAATGAGGTGAATTTGTCTTAAAACTTCATCTTTGTTGATGACCTATTAAAGATCTTCACATCAGAGCATCAGTTATATAAATATTTTTCCTGTTACATCTCTGACGCTACACGAATCGCTTTATCCAAGCGTTACCTCTGTTTTTTGCATGTAAGGCTTGTGAACAGGCATTTTTGTAATCACTCCGCTGTGTGCAAGGAGCCTGGGTCAATTGACTATTTTTTGTGATCGCAGGTCTCAGTCCTATAAGGTGCTAGAATTTCTTTTAAACAAACAAACAAAAAAGCAATGACTCTAATACACACTTTATTCCTATAGTGGCTGCTGGTGCTTCTCAGTAGCCTGAGCGGATATAATAATTTTTTTTTGTTTGATACTTCCGCCCTCATTCCCATTCCTGCATCCTGTCCTTCCTTCATTTCATGAGTGCCTTTCCACAGCTTTATGAAGACTTGGTGTTGCAAGTTTCTCAGGCATGTTTGTAATTAAGGGAACACAGTCTGTCTATGGCAGTATGTCATTATAGGTGTTCTAGCAGTAATAATTGTCACTTATTTGGCATCTTAGCTGTCACAGAAGGTTTTCTTTTTTAGAGAGGTTGTCCTTTTTGATTCGTTCAAAGGACTTTCCTAAAGCATTTTGATATTGCCAGTCACTTCATATCTGACTCTTCAGAGCTTGTTTATGGATGTAGCATTTCTTACTGTTTTAAAGATCTGGACCAAAAAGCAGTAGAAATTGAGGAAACTAAAATATTTACAGCAGGGCTTTTTTCTTCTGCATATTTTAAGAGTACCAGTGGTGGCCTGTGTGTTGAGATGGTCTCCAATGTCCTATACTTTGGTAGTTTCCAGTAGATTCTTATCTCACTGGCAATAAATCTACTACTTCTGGTGAAATTAAGGTGGAATACTTACTATCTACACATTCCCTAAAGTTGTCTTTGTAACTTACAGGTCATGAGACATTGCGCTATCATTAGTTTGCCAGGCTGCAACCCAGGAGAAAGGCAACCATGTTTTAAATACTTAAATATTCATTGGTAAAGGGACTAGAGACCACCTAACCTCTGGTTAAGTCCCAAGGCTTTCAGGTCAATGAATATTTAAGTATTTTGTATAAAATGGAATGATGTCTGTAGGAGGCCCTGAAAGTGGGTCATCCCATTGCTTTAATGTACCCCAGGGTGCTGTTCTGGAAGGTGGAACGTGTTCAGGTCCTGCTGGGCAGAGGAGAAGTCTGGGACCACGTCTCCTACGCCCTGATCGAATAGGCTACTGGATAAGAAAGGGGAGCACAACTGCATTATCTTTTTTCCTTCTCTTCCTTAGTGGTTTTGAGTAGTTTGAAGTTTTCCTTCCATTTGGTTTTGTTAAGACACCTGAAATGTGGTGGCTTGTTCCAGTCCGTGACTTGCTTGATCCTAAGTAACTTCTTTTTTTTAACAGCAGTTTTCTTCACTTCCTTGCTTCAACCCTGAGCTGAGAATTGAGTTACTCTCACAGTTCTAGTATTAAGATCTTTCCAGATGTTATCTTCTGTTAGATGTGTCCTCCAAGAGATACATCTTTCACGGATACTGAGAAATAAACTTGTCCCTTAGCTTTACCTGAAATAGAGAAACTCAGCTAGTGACAAAATAAATGGGTGAGATGTTGATCTATATGCTTTTAATTTTAGAAGTTATTCTAGTAGTTGGATCTGATGCCTACTTGAGCAGGAAGGAGGGATAATGCTCGTGCAGACCAATACCCACAGTTGGCCCTTGGAGCATGTTCTTTTCTTACTACTAATATTTAGTTTAGTTGGGGGAATTTGGCAAGTATGTGAAGGGGGAAAAGCCAGCAAACTGAACTCGCCTTTGGACTTGAGTTTAGTTTAAGAAATATGTTCTGTTTGTGTTGCACAAAGCTTTTAATTGTGTTTTAAAAATACGTGTATATATGTATGTATTGACGTTGCTTTTCGTTACTGGGGCTTGGAGGGCCATGACTGATATTTTTGTGAGGCTTTTCTTTGATTGCAGCCTCTAAGTCTTAGTTCTAGATCTTTTAGATTGTTTTCCTTGATCCTTATTATGCGCGTTTAAGCACAGCCCATTGAAGAGAAAGAAATGAAGAGTAAGTATCTTGTAATGCATCTTAAACCCCAGTGAAACTCCTGTTTTATTTGTTGCATTTCAACAATATTCCCAAGGTGGACTTCATTCTAAAGTGAGAAGAAACTATGCAATAATAATCATAAAAAGAATTCTTAGTAGCAATGGCCTTCTTTACAAATCATTCTAATTTAATCTCCTGATATTTTTGAGAGCCATAGTAAGTATGCATAGAAATGTTTGGATTAGGCTGAAAGTGTATGCCCATGTAATAATGATTAAAAATGCAACAAATTCCTCTCCTCCTTGCCCCCAAACCCAGTCCCTGTCCTTGTAGCCTTGAGGGGGAAAAGGCTTTTTTTTAAAGAGTATTTGATGTCTTTTGAAGCTATAGGTTTGAGAAGATGTTGAAAGTAGTTTTAAATTCCAAGGTTATTGCTAATTCAGTTCTAATTCCTTTATCTAAGCAAACTGACTCTTAATAAGTGCTTTTGAAACAAGTGCCCCATAAAAGGGGATCTTACTGTTTAAGCTGTCAGTGAAGAAGCAACCCTGTGCTTTAGTTTAGGCATAATTTTGTTTGCAATTATTGAGAACACGCTATAGACAAAGATCCTAATTTCACTTTAGGAGCTATTTTGTCATTGACCTCATTTAAGAATGTAGTGCCTTAGGTTTTCATGGCAAAACTAGATATGGGTAATGCTGATTTCCCTCACATCATGCTATCATTGTACTTCCATTTGAATCCAATGAGAACATTAGGGAGTTCAGTCTCTGGAACCATTCATGTTTTTTATTTTGGAAACTGTTTATGAATTGTTTTTCTCTAGGAATTAGAGCTGTTTTTCAGTCTGTAAGAAATATAGAGGTTGGTTTTTTTTTTTTTTTTTTTTTTTACAAGCTGTTCTTTTTAAATCTGAATGCATCTGATGACCTTGTGATCATTATTTTTTCAGGTATACGAAACTTGGCTATGCAGGAAATACGGAACCTCAGTTCATTATTCCATCATGTGAGCAATTTTTTTTTTTTCCTTCCAACTTGTAATACACACAGATATTACTAAGGACTTCCATGAGTAAATGACTTGCTTTCTAGCTCCCCACTCAACCTTTACAGTCTCTCGTCCATCTGGGAAATGATATTCATTGCATTAGCATCTTTGGCTAGAGTATATCGAAGCAGAACTCCTTGTTTGCAGTTAGCTAGGACTGCTCCTCATTAAATCAGCTTTTGGTTGCTATGACAAAGATGAAGTGAACTCTAGTCCTATTTCCTTTCTATCTCCATTATTTTTCTGCCAGGACTCTTGCACAGACAGAAGGCAACTTACTTCCTGTCTACCTGACACCATGGTTACTGCCTGGATAATCTGTGGAAGGTTTCTAGTGAAATTAAGTACTAAAATGCAGGTGCTGTCTGGCTTATTTGCATTGTCTGGGACTGGAGACAGTTTGATATTCAAAAAAAAGTTGTTCCTATTAGAAACCATTTGCCTTTGATGTGTATTTGCCCATTAAAATGTTTTTACCCATTTAACATAGTTTTATTGAGCAGATTTACTCTCTTAAAATTTTGCATAATAAACTTGTTACAGTGATATATGTTTTCAGTGTTCTTGATTTTAATTGTCCTCTTAGTCTCCCTCAAATGTTATGCACATCTATAAATTGTAGCAGGGGCTATGTATTTACTACCGGAGTGGCATTTATTATCTCATGGCTATCTCCAATTATGCTAAATGCTGTCTTTGATTACTTTTTCTGAACATTGTCAGTTGAGTACTAATTAAAGCATCTAGCTTGCCATGTGGCTACTTGTAGCAGAAGGTATGAGGATAAGAAAATAGTAGAGGTAATCAGGGGCCAAAGAGGTGGATCTAGCCTAACTAGAACTATTTAAGTATTATAAAAAATCAAACCTAAACCACTTGTAAAGATTTAACTGTTTTATGTTAAAGAAGTGAGACAGCAAGTGTTTACTGTGAATTTGTTGTAAATCCTGTTTTACAAAACTAAGATAACTTATTGAGGCTTGGGTGAGTTTCTGAAAGGGTAGTTTGCTTTGCAGTAAATTTTAGTCCTGATATTATTTATTTAGTACATCTGTGGATTGTGCATGTGTATTGTGTATTTTCTCCCGTATGTGATTAAGAGCATGATTCTGACCTACTGAAAGAAAACTGTAGATAAACAAGCTATGTTTTACAGTCCTTTATTCCATTTTTATTTATAGTTTGTCCCAATTGGGTGTGGTTTTTTTTTTTTTTCTATCTCATCTTCTTGCCTATACCAGCCATCATTAAGTAATTTTAGTGATAATTGCAGCCTGCTAATGGGAAGCTTAAGTGTCTCCAAAGGTTTCTCTGTAGTGCTACAAACTGATCTCTCCCCTTCCCCCCTTCCTCCTCCTCACCGACCAGGATAATGACTACAGTACTTCTTTCTGAAATACATAGTTTGTTTATTTTCTTATCCTGTGTGCTTTTTCTTCATTCTTAGACTTGAAACCCAGAAGAACATGTCACTAGCTTAAAGATTATCTCCTGGTGGAATGCCAGACATGTGCAGATCTGGTGACTGCTGTAGTCTGTAACAGAATACATTTTTAGAGATTTGCTCTCAGAGCTATCACTTACATTAATGAGGGATGTGTGACTATATTCCCACATGATACACCGAAGATGAACTCTGATATATTGGCTTGTCAATAGATCACTTATATAATTTCTGCTCTCTAGCAACTTACACTTTCTGTATCCCAGTATTTCTGGAAAAGAATCCCTGAGCACTTTAATTTAAAAGTGTGTTAAGTGCATTTTGCCCACTCATTTCGTTGCTTTGTGTTTAAATACGTATTTTAATTTGGTTTTGATTTATGTCTGGGTTTTATTTTAAGGTATTGCAATCCGAGAGTCAGCCAGAGTAGGTGACCAGGCTCAGAGGAGGGTCATGAAAGGTGTTGATGATCTAGACTTTTTCATAGGAGATGAAGCCATAGATAAACCTACCTATGCTACAAAGGTAAGAATACGTTTAGCATTTTTCAAAAGTCTGCTCAAAGTTTCCTTTTCTTATTGTTGCAAATTGTCCCAGACCTTTTTGATAACCATTTAAAAAACATGTTTCTCCTAGTAAAATGTTTTTGTTGCTTTTTAACAGCTGCATGCTTTTTGTTCCTTTGCTTTACCTTTTTTAAATGTCTGTTTTACTGGTGCTATTCTATGTGATTTATGCTTTATCCTTTTTGTAAATATCCATTGATACTGTGCAGCTGTTCGTTTTCCAAAATTATTAGCTATTAAAATAGTCATAAACACTGAATATTTAAACTCTCGCTAAGAGTATATCCTCTTAACATGGCATCTGAACTGGGGAGTGTATTGAATGCTTTGTGTTCAAGGAGCATCAGAAGCTTGTTTTGTGGAAGACTGTCTTCAACACAGCTTCTCCATGAATCATATTTTCCATATGCTAGTAAAAGACTTTATGTGCTTTCAAGATGTTAAAGGTTTATGAATTATGTGGAAAAAATCATATTTTATACATCCTACTCTATTACTTAAATGTCAGCTGTGTTCTTAACATTGAACAAAATGTAAACATCATCCCTGTCAGAATTTTTGTTGGGAAATAATGTATTGCCTATATGGTCTTTATTTCCTTTTGCGGTTTGGAAGGCGTGCTAAAGATGAAGATAAGTATGCTTATCTCAACTTATAAAATATATAATATGAAAATAATATAAAAAGAGATAAATTACTTGCCTACAGTGCCACAGCAGAAGAATGGTGGGACTAAGAATAGAGCCTGCGTCTTCTGGCTTCTAGTCCTGCAAGTTAAAATTGCAATTGGGGAACCTGAGAGTAGGAGATGACATGAAATAGTGCTGCTAAATTAAAATTGGAAAGGTGTCTTTCATAAGGAAACCATGATGTGGTGTGCCTCCATTCTTACAGAAGACGTAAAAATTTTAATACTTTTGCCATTGCTATTTTGGTGTGTTTATCCTTCTGGATCTAAAGTGTTGTCATACCTTTGTTTTCTTGCTTCAGTGGCCTATACGACATGGTATTGTTGAAGACTGGGACCTCATGGAGAGATTCATGGAGCAGGTCATTTTTAAATACCTACGAGCTGAACCTGAGGATCACTATTTTTTAATGGTGAGTGATGAGACCGGGTAAGAAAATATTTCTGTGAGAGGAAAACTAAACAATATCCCAAGCACAAGTAGCTCTCTTAGAAGATTTTTGCTCTCTATGTGTCTTATTTCTTCAGCAATCAAAAAAAAAAAGGGGGGGGGGAAGAGTAGTAAAAGTGCGCTAGAAGAAAATTCCGTTCAATATGTGATGCGGGCTACTGGAGGTTGGATTTTATTTTTGAAAAGCTTCAATTGCTTTTTTGGAGCTAGCTCTATTCAAAGTAATTGGCTGGGTTTATAGTGAAGTAGGGGAAATTTTTGCTTAATCAAATGCTGTATGTTAGCAGTAAAGCACAAATACACGTAAGATTTCTCTTTAAGATGAAATTAGGTAACTATTTTTTAACAAGCAGTTTGCAATAAACTTTTTTATATTCTTTATATTAATTTCTCCTTATGTCTAATTTATCTCCAGGTATTGAAGTTAAGGGAGCACTCTGTTAGTTGCAGTTTGATCTTTAAACACTCAGTAGCTTACACAAATTGATTGGAAGAGTGATTATAAAAACTGTGATATGAATGGGATTGATTATGCTATAGTAATGAATCTATTGATTTCAGTTTATTATAAAGTATTGCAGTTATTTTCAAGTTACTCTTCCTAGTGATCCATCCTTCTGGAGGTAGGAATATTTGGGACATGAGGAGGCTTTAAATGTTTAGTCTGCTCCCTGAATATGAGTAAACGTCTTCCTGCTTTATGTTTTGACGTTGAGCATGTGAATGCTTGTACACTATGGCTTTTACTATGAGTAGTCCTGCTGAAATCAATTGGGCCACTCATAGCCGGTGAGTAAGTAGTGCGTCAAACTCGCATGTATGACTCCAGAACTCTACTGCGCTGCTTTTTCAATTTTTATTTATTTATTTTACAGACAGAACCTCCACTGAACACACCAGAAAACAGAGAGTATCTTGCAGAAATCATGTTTGAATCTTTTAACATACCAGGACTTTACATTGCTGTTCAGGTGAACAAAGTGAATCTATACTTCTAAAGTACAGTATAGCTGCAGTATGTATAGTCTTCTGTATGCGTATGTTTAAAATTATGAAGCAATACTTCTTAAGACTGTAAATTAGCATAGTCTGCCTACTTCTGAATGTAAATTGTTTCTCATGTAGGCAGTGTTGGCCTTAGCTGCATCTTGGACATCACGGCAGGTTGGAGAACGTACTTTGACTGGAATTGTCATTGACAGTGGTGATGGAGTGACCCATGTAATTCCTGTGGTACGTAGCAGGGTACAATTTGAAATTATCAGTGGTTTTGGGTAAGTATGGGGTTTGTTTTGATAAAAATGAGAATCATGGAATCACAGAGTAGTCGGAGTTGGAAGGGACCTCTAGAGAGCATCTGATCCAACCCCCTTGCTCAAGCAGAGTCTAGAGCAGGTTGCCCAGGACCATGTCTGGTCAGCTTTTGAGCATCTCCAAGGATGGGGACTCCACAACCTCTCTGGCAACTTGTTGAAATAAACTTTTTTTTTATTTTTTAACTTTTTTTTTTAATTTACATTTTTTTCTACGTAAATCTTTGTCTTGTGTTTCTGTGTCTCCTGTTTAATGATTATCACTACATAGATCTCCTGCATTCTGAGATGACTGGGAGTCCTGACTCTGTGTTCTGCATTTTGATTGTGTAGTGTAGTTGACAACCTGTTTCTTACTTGTTTCTTTTTGCGGCATTTTAGAGGTTAGAGTGAACGTTGCTTGTGTGGAAATAACTACAGGCTTGCACAAATGCATGTTTGTATACATGGTCGATCTCAAACTGTTAGGATGTTAAAAATACACAATTATCTGTGTGTACTAACATCTGTTCTGTTGATGTCATTTAGTATATTTCTGAAGCAAATAATATGCTTGAATGGTCAGTTGTTTTAGAAATGAGAAGTTGACTGTTTAACTTCATTTTGCATTTTGGAGTTAATCTGGTCTCATCAGTATTTTCTTAAACTGGGAAATACTGAAAAAAACCTTTGCCATGTGAAACTAAATGGAAGTATGTGAAAAGCAAGGGAAGAAATAATGCTGGCTCAACAATAGCAATCTTTTTCAGTAAATGCATCCTGAAGAAACAGAACAAATAGATTTTACTTTTTCAGTGTTCGTTGTTAGGTGTGTTTTACTTTATTTTTCTCGTCTGAGCATTTTTATCCATTTTAGACTTACTTTCTACTATTTTTTCACTCATAGAGGACATAAAGGATGTATTCATGTTACATTTGCCTTTTAGATTGTGTTTGAAAAGGACCATCTAATCAGACTTTCTCTTCTAATATGTGCAAGATTTTTCCTATTTACTGCCTCATGTATTCCAATGTTTAGATAATCAGTATCTTTTTATACACATGGTAATCAAGATCTTTTGTTTAAAAGAACTGTTTAGTTTGCAGCAGGTTGCACATTTCTATAGTAATTTCACAGCGTCAAGATTTTGCTTTAATTAAAAATCAAAGCAAAGTATTGTATAAAAATGAATGTTAGCTTTGCTGTTAAGTATTAGTATTTCACACAGCAGGTTTTTTCCTAAATATCTTTTTTTTTTTTTTTCTTTTCCTTCTGTCTTCCCACGTAGGCAGAAGGCTACGTAATTGGAAGTTGCATCAAACATATTCCCATTGCAGGTAGAGATATTACTTATTTCATTCAGCAGCTCCTAAGGGAAAGGGAGGTGGGAATTCCTCCTGAACAATCTCTGGAGACAGCAAAAGCCATAAAGGTACACCCTTCTTTATCTTGTCGTAAATACATAAATAAAATTCTTTAGGCCAGCTTTTGGGCCAAAGGCTCTTTTAAAAATGTGAATATAGAAACTGTACAGTAGTTTCACAAACCACTGCTGGTTTATCCAGTCAAGTGCGGAGGAAGGGAAAAGAGAAGGAAATGTCATTTTAAGCTTTAGATTTGTTTAAAACTTGCTTTTTTATTTAATAAAAAATGTGTCATGTAAATTGTGTGATTGTGTGGGTCTGATCTTGCAATGAGAGATTGTCATTGAACTTGTCTGTCTTCACAGACCTAATAGTCATGGTTGTTTTTATTCTGAGAGACTCTAATCTAGATGAGTCAGTTCAGAATCCTGTTGAAAGTAATAGACCTTGTGCATCGGCTTGTAGGGTTGTGACTTCAGTGGTCATTTGGGTAAGAACTTCTCTTGAACAGCTCCATCTGTAAGGATGCTGACCTACTTCTGTTATTTCTAGCTGTGATGTGCTTGAATTCAAGGATGGAATAATTATTTTGTCAATTTTTAATGCACAGTGTTTCTTAATAGGAAAAATACTGTTACATTTGCCCCGACATAGTAAAAGAATTTGCTAAATATGATGGAGATCCTCGGAAATGGATCAAACAGTACACTGGCATCAATGCGATCAACAAAACCAAGTTTGTTATAGATGTGGGTTATGAAAGGTTCCTTGGACCTGAAATCTTTTTTCATCCTGAGGTAAGAATAGTGTCTAGTGTTAAGTTATAGGAGCTCTTCTGTGTGGGTGCAGAGATGGGGAGGGAGGTACTGTCAATTTTGATACCAGTGCGCCATCACGTGGAAGTGAGATACCAGGAAGTCTCCTAACCGCAAACCATGTGCAGTCCCGGAGAATACAAGTGCAGAAGAACATGAGCACATAGGGAATAACTATTTTTTTTGTGGTTGTGCATAATATTTGAAACCTCCTTTTTTTTTTTTTTTTTCTTTAAATGCAATCTAAAATAGAGAAGAAGTTGCTTGAACTTGCAGGTTTCATATAATGTTTTCTTTCCTCCTTTAAACATGTGTTTAAACCAATAGGCTTTTATACTGTGTATTTAGTTATACAGTCGATCCCTTTGGACGCTATTGTACACAGTAGCATTACATTGATAATATTTTAAATCTTGGGCGTTGACTTTTTTGTACTTTCTCTATTGACGCTTCGTTATACTGAGTCAATTTATAAAGCATAGATGCTAAATTTATCCTTGAGGGAAGTCCACTGAAATCTGTATTTAGGTGGTCGTAAGTGACATGTATAATTCTGGGAACCATTACAACGCCTAGTCCTTTTTTTGAGGTAGTTCAGCTTGAGTGAGCTTCAGGATATTG
The DNA here is from genome assembly GCF_036370855.1 of Dromaius novaehollandiae. NCBI lineage: Eukaryota > Metazoa > Chordata > Aves > Casuariiformes > Dromaiidae > Dromaius > Dromaius novaehollandiae. The sequence goes on from NC_088099.1 coordinate 8,439,698, forward strand.
TGGGAGAGGAAGGAGTCAAGTTTTAATATGATACAACACAACAGAGAAGGTCCTCTCTATTGCTATGCAATCCATTCGGTTAAAATTGCAGGCAACCATAGAATGTAATACTATTAATGACTTTAATCGAGGTCCATGTTGGCATTGCTGAAGTTTCCATTTTGTCTACCCTCTTCCTACTGGAAGGATATTCTAGAACCTCATTCTCTTTATTCAAAATTCCAGCCTTCATCTGCTTGTGGGCAGCTTATAGCCATTTGTTCCTGTGCCAGCGTCAAAACCTCTGGGCTAAATAGTTTCTCTCTCCTCCCTGCAGTTTACCCATCTGATCTTACCTAGAGGCATTAAATCCCGCATCAGATGTCACTTCAATAGCTCCTCTTTCCATAGGCCCTTCAAAGACCGTTAGGAACAGGATAAAGGACTAATTTCCATTTTCTTCATTTCTTGATAGTTTCTTGGCTCTGTATTTGGAGAAAAAACAAAACAAAACAAAACCCTGAACTGACTTTCTAGACAAGAAAAACACGATAGTTGATACGTACTGCATGCAAAGAGAATTTCTCGCTGGACTTCACTAACTCTTCACTTCAAAGGGTATCAAGTTAGCTAGGTAAAAGCTACCTTTGGTAAAGCTATAAATAAATCCTATTATTGGTTTATCCATCTTTATTATGCTTTACTTCAAAATTTGTTCTGAAGTCTTGCATACTATTGAAGTTAGGCTTTGCGGTTTGCAGTTGTGCAGATTCTTTCTCCTCTTTTTAAATTAGGTATTTTTCTTACTAGTCTCTAACCATATGGTATTTGCTAGCAGACTGCAATTTCACATGTCAGTTCTCTGGTCCTTTTTCTGGGAGCATATTATACTCCACTTTGAATGCCATAACTTTCATTTCAACATTCTCCTTTTGCCCTGCAGCATTATCTGTATCCTTATGGAGAGCTGGGGTAAAGATTTTGGGCTATAGTTCGTTTCAAACTCTCACTGTGAAGCAACACCACTTCTTTCTTCTCTTTTTATTTATATGGCTTAATATTTTACTTCTCATATTGTAATTTCTTATAGTAGAAATTAGCTTGAATTCTTGGATTTTTCACACTGTCCTTATGTCTCCTGATCTCCAAGCCAACTTCATTTGCTAATTTCTCTTTCAGTTCCTTCCTTACCCTATTGTGTTTTTTTTTGTTTTTTTGGTTTTTTTTTTTTTTTTAATTCATACAGTTAGAGATTTCATCTTGTTTAGGATGTAAATCCTGGATAGTTTCTGCATTTTTGAGAAAGTCTTAAATTTATATAATATCTATATATTTCCTCAATAAATAGTTCCTTTAATGTCTCAAAGTTTCATCTCTGAAAGGGCAAAACCTAGGTTAAAAATCTAAATGTAGCTGTAAAAACTGAACAACAGTTCAAAAAGTTTTAAGTGGAAAATAACTGTTAGTCATTGTGCTTTAGCATGAGCAATTCTGACTCTAATTAAACAAAGAAATTGCATTAGGACAGTATTGAGGTTCGTGTTGGGGGCTTATTTCCACTCTAGACCTAGAGTATTTTTGTTTTTTTGAATATTGGAGATTTTCTGTATGCTCAGGAAAAACTGACTTTTATGCAGAAGTTTGACATAAGTGTTTTAGTAGGGTTGAAGCATTTTTTTCGTGGGAATGTTCTGATTTGCACACTAATGCTTTTGAGGCCCCCTAAGAGGAAAGACATAACCACATTGCACGATAACAGTAGGTTTAATATTGCAGGAGAACTCAGACTCATGCCGTGTGCAGTAACATATGCAATAGTAAGCTCCCAGTGCATAAATGTTGACAGTGACTTTATGACGAAGGGAGAAAATCTGAATTCCTCTACAGAAAGAGGAATGCCTATTTCTTATGTATAGAAATGGGCTTGTTACAATGTAGAATACTTCCCCCATACAAAATCTCTCCACAGTCTCACTTCTGCATTTTTGTTTCTTTTTTTTCTTGAAAGCAAAGATCTAACGTCAGTGTTCTATCTCATTTTAGTTTGCTAATCCAGATTTTATGGAATCCATTTCGGATGTAGTCGATGAAGTTATACAGAACTGTCCTATTGATGTCCGGCGTCCGTTATATAAGGTATGGTCTTTCTGTGGTAAGATTAACTTAATTCACTTGAAATGTAATACACCATGTGCATGCACGCATGCACACATGCAAAGCTATATATTCTCCCCATCTGAGAAATGTGAACTCCAGATAGAAATAGTTAAGCTGCCATTTCTGAATGAGGAGTACTTGATCTATGCTGCTTCTCATTTCTGAAAGAAGGATTATCTATAACAGGGTTTTGATACATAGGTAAGTATTGCCCTCAGGGAACTGAGGCAGAGGGATGTTATTTGTATCTGAAGTTATAATGTGAATTCTTATGCACAAAGGTTTCTGGATTTTTGCCTGTGTTAAGAGTTGCTTCATGATCTTTTCTCCCCTTTATAACCAATGCTTTCAAATAAACATTTCTTTTTGTGTAGTCTTGACTTGTATATTCCCATTGTCTGTAGTCATAGCCAGGTATTGAACTCAGTGTTAAAATACACTAAGCCTTAAAATCTTTGAGGAGACAATGATTAAGCCTGCTTGAACTTGTCCAGGGTGTAGTCCAAAGATCTTTTAGTCATTGATTCCTTAAGAAATGAAAAGGAAGGTGCTGACAGGTGCAGAAGTGGCAAGCTTTCTGTCTGCATTAGCAGCACATCCTGTGCTTCCTAGTTGTTTTCCACTTGTGTGGCAGCAGAACCCTTTTGGGGATAAAGGCATAAAGTAATAGCATAGAGAGGCTTGTCTGCTCATGTGAAAGGCAGTAGTTTTCATAGTAGAATGAGGTTTATCTATGAGGGCTGACATTTTCTTAAGGATAGCTAAGTTCTAACTAAGCCATATCTCAGGGTAATTTGTAATTCCAAAAATTCTGTAGTGTGTTTTATTTGTCTAGAAAACATATTCTGTAATTTAGAATGAGACATAGTGCTTTAGAGCAAATCTGTTGAGTGGGTTAAACCAGGAAGTTAAGCTACTTGCTAAGGTTATATATGGGATCAGTTCTGCAGTAAGTTGCTTCAGTGGCTGCAAGCTTAGGTGTGCTGCAGAAAGTTTTAGGAAACTCTAAGTATGTATGTTCTCATTGGTTAAAATGGTATATAGGTACAGAAACACTCATCCATATTTACTTTCTCTTACTCCCTGTGGTTTACCAATTTTGGTTGCCTGCAATGCTGCTTGGTGGCCAGACAAGGCACTGGCTATGCAGCTGGGTTCCTGTCCAACATACTTGGATGCTTCATTGATGCTTATGCAGAAAATACCCTCAAGGACCCCTTTTCAGATTTCATACAGTCTGTAGCCTTTGAAAAATTGTTTCATGTCCCATCTTTTGATGTCCTATGTTTTTCTTTTTCTTTCTTGCTCTTACTAGCAGTATTGCTCTCTCTTGATCTTATCAACAGCATCTCTCTTGTGTGAGTCTAGTTATTGGCTGCAGTTGTTTCTCCTACCGTATATTGAAGGTTGGACCAGCAGGACCTTCACCAGACTGTTGTTCTTCAGCCAAATCCCAAAGCTTGTAGCTGTTCAGTGCCACGCACAAACATTCTTTCACACCTTCTGCAAGTGAAGCATGTTTGTTCTTTTTAATTATGTAGTTATATTACATAAGTGACTTCACCAAAAATACAGTCTGTAAGAAAAGTTAGAGGGAGAGAGGAGTAGCATGATGGGGACCAGAGTCCACAGAAAAAAAGTTTCTTCCCCAGGCTTTCATGTTATACTGGGTTTAGTAGTATACTCACAGTAATTAACACACCCCCAGCTTCCATCACTGAGAAACAGGCAGCTACTTTTTGCAGGTCATGTCTGGCATGTAGTTTCTCAGGTAGCAATGTAGCTGCAACAGATGTTAGTGTTGGATGTTTTCAATGTTAATTTCTAGTAAAAGTCTTTTTTTAAGCTGACAATGCTCTGTGCAGTCTTGAAACTGTGCTAAGTTGTGTTAATGTTTTCTCAGTATCAGAAGAGCCAGACTTAACATTCAGTTAGTGAATACATTTATAGTAAATTTCAGGGTGAACATGGTGCTTTTAGAAGTTCTAAAAACTCCTTGGTACACTAATAAATGGTAGTTCTTGTTGGTGGCAGGTTCAGAAACTGTCATTCTTGTTCCACATTCTACTTCATCTTGCTTTTTTTTCCATCCAGAGTATCTCCTGAGATACTTCCAGAGTTTTGACAGTCACAGGACAGCTTCTCTCCGTTCCCTGCTATGGTTTTGGTACGAATGTGTAGTAGAGGGAATTTGAGAAAATTGAAGGCTGACTTGAGAGTAGACACCTATTTTCAGAAATATCTCTGAAAGATCCTGAACCAAATAGCCTTGTATATTCATGATTCAAATCAGGGTGGATAAAGTTCTAACATCCTTGGTCTCAAACTTTTGAAGTTAGTGCATGTAAACTTTACTTGGGGCAGGGGCCGTAGCGTATTGACAAGTGTGGCCCTTTATTGTATCTGCATCTCCAGTAAGGTAAACTGACTGCCTAGCTTGTAATGGATATCCTTAACGCTTAGAGAGATCTGAGGTGCAGGAACATTATGGGGTGATAAACTTCCCCTAATGTCCCCTGTAACTTGGAAAGCTTTTCGGTACTTTCTGTGCAAGTGGCTTAACGTGCTCTGGATGGTGTGTAGGTGGCGCTGCCAGACCGCTGTGCTGCATCTAGCTGTGGCGGATGATCTGCGAGCTGCAGAGAGGGACGTGCCCTTTGTGATATTTGCCGTATCAATGCTCTTCTTTCCTTCCCCCTCTGAAATTTTAAGTGTTAGTGGAGCAGAAGACTGGGTAGGGCTCAACAAATTTTTGCCTGTCTGCTTCAGCAAAATGACAACACTTGCTCTTAATTACAAAGTGCAGAGCAGGGAGGCTCTGCGGGTGAGGTCAGGCTGGAAGAATTGCCAGACCATTAGATATGCATCATCGGCACTGAGAGTAAGCCACAGGGAAAGAAGGGTATTTCTGCAGCTTCAGGGTGGAAGCCCCAAGTGATTAATGCTGTTAATGTAGCACGGGAATGCTGAGAAGCAGCCCTGTTTATTCCTATCATGGCTGTACTTGGACTTACAACTCTACCCGTGCTAGCTGGTTTAACAGTAGCTCAGTACATCCGCAGTATGCTGTGGTCACTTTTGTGTGCCTGAGCACAGAGATATGTTTCTGCAGAACAGCACAACTGTAAGTCATGATGAACTGCTGCCACTACTCGAACTGTGAAATGTACATTGAAAAATGTGATTTTAGAGAAACTTAAGTTGTTTCTTCGTGATTAGAAGTCAAACTTACTTCAGAAGTAGTGTTAATTACAATAAATTTGTTTCTTTGTGGGAATAATATATTTCCTGTTCGAGATTTATAATATTTCCCCTCGCACCTTCCTTACAAAATTGGCAAATATTGCCCTGTTGTAACTAAATTAACAAAAGCATATAACCTGATGGGTTCACTTGCTCATGGCGTGTGATTTCAGCTTGTGAGTCTTCCAGTTTTGACCCGTGATAGTTTTTATTAGCACATCACGTACTGCTTGCATTATATGTCTGTGGTGGTATAGTTGTGTCACATTAAACAGCTTTAATTTAGGTTGTCATTTGGAAGAGGGAGAAATCTGGGTATGTTACCGAAATTCACGCTTAGCAGAAAAACATCGGCTGCCTCTCAGTTTGGTGCTGCAAAGTCTAAAGCATCTGATGGAGAGTGTGCTTATACTGTGCTATGTGGTGCAATGTAAAGATGCAGAAACTAAGTCTAAACATCCTGTATTTGGTGTAGGATTTTGCAGAGGCCACTTTAGCTTTTTGGAATTTTAATGTAAACCTTACTTATATGGCTCTATTAGTGTGGCCATATTGGTTTGTTATCAGATCTACCTTCATATCTCTATAGCATGGCGCTATATAGTCGTAATCTCAGAAACGGTATGAAGGAAAAATCAATATCTAAGTGTTCATAATACAAGGAAAGGGTATAGATGAGAAGTGAGAAATTTCTTGCTAGCCATCTGAGGTGAATGGCATTCATCCCCTGATTTCCCTTCCTAAATGACCTACTTTCATCATATACATGTCATGATTAGCTTACTGAAGTGTGTGGAAAGTCTCGTACTGTTTCTTCTGAGGGAATACATTCTTTCGAACTAATTTAACTTTCAACCAGTTAGCCATAAGAGTAAAATCAGTTGGAGCTTCTTTCCATCTGATGGTAAGATTCTCAGTGTCAGCTGTGGAAACCTGTGGTCTGCTTAGAACTGTTACACCAGCCAAAGGGTGCTTTAGCACAGTCAGATTAGAAGAAATCTCAATTAAAGGCATCAGCTGGAAACAAATAGACACTTGAATCCTAACTACCCTAATGGTTTTATCTGGAAGGCCAGAGAATTCCCAGGTGGGCTGAAAACCTGAACGGCACTTGCAAGCTTTTTTTTTTACGGACGTACTTAGCATTCTTCACTATTTTTTTTTTTCCTTCCGATAGTTTCTGGAGTTGCTGTTTTGTGTTCCACTAAGTTATACTAAAGGAGGTATATGCTTTGGTTCTTTTGAACTGTGATCTTTTGCTGCCTTCATTGTGTCCTTTGTAGATGGTGGGCATGTTGTTAGAGAGGTGGGGAGTGTATGTGGATGCTGCTTCCATCGTGAGTGAGGGCGATCCGTCTCCCGACCTCCTTGCAGAAGATTGACCTGCTGCGTTCTGATGACACGTCGGAGCCCGTAAATGAGCACAGTCTTCTGGCAAAGACTTAGCATAGCTGTGGCCCAATGCTGACAAGGAGCATGTGCTGCAGCAGGGCTGTAACTGTATATAAATTTACCATGTGATAATGGCAATTGGTGTTGCCTAATTATATCCAGCATGCTGCTTGGCATAGCTTGTCCAGATATCTGGTAATGAAATGGCTTACCTTTTCAACAGATAGCCTTTAGTGCCTCTATTTTGCTTGAGCAGCACTGTTCTTAATCTTTAACATATAGAAGTACTTGAATGACCATAATCTCAAGAACGTGTAACCTGTTAGTTTACTTTTGTCCTTGTAATCATAAAAGATCCTCCCTGTGTTACTGCTAACGCTAGTTGTATAGTCTGATTTCAGATGTATTCACACAGTTATTCTCAGGTGTATTCTGAAATTCATTTTTAGTGGTAGTATTGTCCACTTTATGCAATATACCTGAAGTTTAATTTGCTTTGAATAGAATTAGTGCTTTTGCCCTCTTTGCCAACTTCATTATCTCTAGGTCATATTTTTTGATGGTGTCTTTTTAATTGCTATTTCATAGCTCAAGTTAGTTGTCTTCCCCCCCCCCCCCACCCATTAGCAGTTCCATTTTCTCATATGGAAAGCATGACCACGCTGAGGCAGGGTTAGAGATGTTCAGGTACATGGAAGATTCACTTGCTTTCCCCCTCCTGTTTAATTTTAGGACCAACTGTGGTTGTTCTGGCTTCTGCTGTACCTAAGCTCCCTTCTCAGTCCTGCTCTTTCTTTTGGAAAATGTTTTAGTAATGTTATGGGGATGTGTTTTATGTGGTGTGTGTGTTTTTTGGGTTTTTTTTTTTTTTTTTTTTTTTTTTTTTTTTAATCTCTACTCCTGCTTTGGCATATAATCTTTTATACTGTAGGAAATCCAAAACCTAAGAAATGAGTTTTCCTTATTATAATGGCTTTTATGACATGCAGAAATTTTTTCATAAATAAACAAACAGCTTTCTTCTCACTTTACAAGTTACAAACAAGATTTTCCTTGTTATCTGTTGCTTAAAATCCAAGCAGTTATTTTTGCACCCTGCAAGTGTGAATGCTTATTATGTATGCCTTTGCCTCTTCAGATCTGTATGCAGGCTTCTAGGCTGAAAACACTGGTACAGGGATTCTTTCATTATGTGCACAGTCCTGGTCAGCAGTGTCAAAAACTATTACCATGAAGTAACACTTTGCCCTGTGTATAACAAACTCTTGACCGCAGTCAAGTTCCTTGTGGACATCTGTCTAAGGCATGGCAGTGGTTTTAGTAAGCACTAATTGGCAGTTTTGGTTTGCCGTTGAAGCAGTCTGCAAGGGCACAAATGTTTGTTTTTGTCCCTTCCAGAGCTCATTTTCTGATTTTGAAGTGCAGTCTTGCCACCAATATTACACTGCATAAACAGGAGTTTTTAAGTTTCAGGTGTTCCTGTTTCGAAACCTGTCCCCCACCCCTTTAAAACTACTTCTGTGTTCAGTGCAACCCTGCAACCTTATCAAAATTAAGGATGTAAAATTCTAAAACTGTGTTTTGAATTGGAGCACAAGCCTGGGTTAACAGGCTTTCAGTTCTGCTCCGAAAGCTGCGTAATACAAGACAAGCCGGTATAGAATAGTCGGAGACATTGTACCTGTCTCTGTAATGCGGTCCTCTTTGGAGGAGCTTAGTTCTTAAAAAATTGAGATTTACATAACTATCTCTTTTGGAAAGACACTAACAGTGGTATGAGCAGGCTAGAGCCTTTTCTGGCATCAGGATCAAAACTACTTACTATGAGCATCTCTGGGAAACTTGTTGATGAAGTATCTTTTTTTTCTGCTGTTTTGCACATGTAAAGTACTACTCACTGTCTTAATGGCACCCTTCTACGTTGTGATAACATATCTGCATAAGACTTAATTTGGTATAGCTGAGGTTTTTGCTAATTGTGCAGTGGAACCCACAAGAAATCAGTTAAATAAAATTCTTTAAACAAAGAGAGAAAGTGTAGGGGGTCAGAGACTTACTATGTAAGTTGAGCAATGCTTAAGGTGTTCTGTATAGCTTGTCAGCTTCCTATTGGTGTTAGGATCCAAGCAGCTACCTCTGTAGTATTGGTTTTTGGGAAATTCACTTGAAGGTGCATTTAAAGAAGAGTGGGTATTTATTTTCTTCACAGAATGTGGTCCTCTCAGGAGGATCCACGATGTTCAGGGACTTTGGACGACGACTGCAAAGGGACTTGAAGAGAGTTGTGGATGCGAGATTGCGGCTTAGTGAGGAACTCAGTGGTGGTCGGATAAAAGTAAGTAAGAATTTCAAATGCATTGGTTACATGAGCAAGTCAAAGAAACATTGACCCTAAAACTGGTGTGTATATTAATAGGGATTTCACTCATGGATGATAACTTCAGAAAGAGGGTTTAAGGGAGGATAGTCAGAAATAAAGTTGAAAAATTTCACCTCACTAGTGAAATTGTGGTATTGTAAAATGAGTCGTATATATGCATGTGTTGTTAAATCTGTTGGTAGCCTGGCAACACATTACATGTCATTACATGAATTTTAAAGTTACTGTGAACAGTTTCTCAGGGCACTTCTGGTTTCCCTTTTGGGAGAGACATGATGTTAGTAATAGGCAAGAGAGATGTAACTCGTGTCCTTCAGTGTAAACTCAAAGTCAGCATATGGAACTTCATTAACTAGCCTTGAAGAGTTTTGTGACTTGGTCTTCTAGGGGACATGGGAGACTGAGTACGAAGTGTGAGATAGTGATGTGAATGGAGGGGGGGCGAAGATGTCCAGGTCTGGGCAATTAAAATGGGCAGCTTCAATTTATAAGGATCTTGTCAGCAAAATGTAAGCCAACTAAACGTGAACTGTTTCTCTTAGCCCAAACCGGTTGAAGTTCAAGTGATAACGCACCACATGCAGCGTTACGCAGTTTGGTTCGGAGGCTCCATGTTGGCTTCAACAGTAAGTCTTTATTAAAATGGTTCTGAATGGTCTTTCTTGCATATTTTCTACCGGCTGTATTTGACCCGAGTACTAAGTTTTAAATTTTTTCATTTTGACAACCTAAACTGTGTCAGATCCTGGAATCCTTACCCAAATTTTATCTCAGTGAAACTTGTACTGAGCCAGTGTGTGCTTTACTTGAATAAGAGTACGGAGATTTGACTTGATTTTGAAGTAGCTTGTATATGATAGCTGTAATGTAGTGCCTATATTCTTGAAGCCAGCACTTGGGATTAGTCAGGACTTCAGGAATATAGGATCCAAACCAAGCTTTTTAAATGTGAGAGAGAAGCAAATGCAAGAAAACAGGAACAATTCATATCTCCAAACTGTGATTTCTTACCGCAGTCTTCAAAAGCAGTCTTTTGCCCAGACAAGCTTCTCTTGATTAATTGGATTTAATTCTAATTTCTAATTTTATTCTGCTGCAAAGGTGTAGCACCATTTCATAAAGCTGCAATCCACAAAAATTTTAAGTGGTTAATTTATTTATATGTGTCTTTTTTTTTTTTCCTGCCTCCTACTTTATGTATTCTTATGCTGCTGGGGGATTTGTTTTATGTTTTCATAGCCAGAATTTTTCCAAGTATGTCACACCAAGAAAGACTATGAAGAATATGGCCCCAGTATTTGTCGTCATAATCCTGTCTTTGGAGTTATGTCATAATGCTCGTCTACTGGCAACAAGGTCTATGATATCTTGCTGGTGAAGAAACTCATTTAAAGCAGAGGAAGACAGCAGGTACTGTAAACTCTGAAGATAGATGTGGTTATCTCTTGGAAGCATTTGGATCACCACCACGTACTACAGCACAACATATAGCCCAAGTCATTTCAGTAAAAGCCATTTCTCTGCTGACTACTTTGAAGCCTTCCTTCTTCCAAAGTGTGAGTTAATTGAAAATAGGTAAGTCTCTGTTTAGGAGGTTGTGCAAATACTACTGAAACTGAATCTAGAAGAATAAGGCAGTGTTTTACTGCCTGTGGAAAGGAGATAAGATTTCAGCCTTTCCCACCTGTGCCCTAATTCTGCAATCAAATCTTTAGCAATGGAGCACTAATTTTAATACCATATTGCCTTCAGGGGAGTTGGAATGGATGCAGGTACCTGCCCAAAGAGATTAGATTGCAGGATTGGGACTGTACTGTGTAAATGTAGGTTTTTCATATCATTTTGTATTTTATGGTATTGGTAGGGTGAATTGATGACTAGTTCTCAGCACGAACAGCTGTCAATGTCATGGAGTGACGTTACGCATTTCCAGGTGTGAGGCATGTATTGGAGTTGTGCTGGTATGTTTTTTGGCAAAAAAAGCCATGTATGCTAGAAACTGATTTGCTTTTGTTTGAATGACAAACTAAGTGATTTACAGTATTGTATAAAGTTTGTTATAGCCACTCTTACTTTGTTTTGAATTTTCTGAAGATGTTTTATAGAAGATGACGTTTTGTTTTGATGTTGGTGAGTGGTGGATGACATGCTGCCTTGCACCAGTGAAATAAAAGCTGTTAACATCTTTATGAATGTTTGTTGTAGTCCTGATTTACATATTTCTCTATATTTTAACTCCCAGATTAGCCTTCCATTTATACGTCAAGGTATACGGAGTCATAGAAACGCTTGGGTTGGAAGGGACCTCTGGAGATCTCTGGGTCCAGCCTCCTGCTCAAAGCAGGGATTGCTTCAGTTTTGACTGGCCTTGAGCAACCAGACCTGTTTTGAGTACCTCTCTGAATGGAGGTTCTCCATCAACTCTGGGCAACCTGTTCGAGGGCTTAATTACCCTCGTATCTACAGATTCATGTTCTTGTGTTGGGAACACCGTGTTTATTCTTCTGCGATTTAAATCTAAATATGGTAGCAAATCCTGCTGCTTCTGTCTGTGCTGATATTTCTCTGATCTCTGAAGTTTTGCAGGTCTGCTGTTGTAACAGTTTGTGTAACCCAGAAAGGATTTTGCAAGGTGCAACAAATTTTGTTTTTTAACAGGTGTGGAGGGATTGAGACTAAGCAATTGTTTGTTCAGCATAAATTATAAATTAAATAAGGTGGAGGCAACTCCAGGACTCGATCCTGGTTCTGAATGCTTTTGAACTTAAAGCACAGCTGAGGAACAATACATTGAATTGTAGTTTGCTCAAGACTCTAAGAGATAAAAATAGATAATCTAATATATCATGTACTCTTTCAGCTTGTTCCAGAGTTACATCAGCTTGTGTATATTTAAACCATTTTGTGCTGAGTCCTCCTGCAATATATTGTGAGATACGGACTTCTAGTAGGTGCAAGTCTGGGAATAAATTCGTAGGAACACATTTGAAATGCTGGACGGATAACCCTTTGTGGTCCTGAACTGAAAGAATTTTTTTCTGCCCCCTTCAAGTCATCTGCTTAAGCAAAAGCTTGAGAAAGAGAGAAACGTTAGAATAAGGCTTAAGAAGTCTGACTTACTAGCCTATTGGGAATTCAGAGGCCATTAATTCAAGGCAAAGAGCTGATCCTGAGAATAACATGCTTCAAAATTACACATGAAATCAAGAGCAGTTAGCATTATCCATTCAGCTGGTCTCAAAATGGTGTTGGATTTTGAAGATGCAGATAGAAGTTTATCACTGCACGGCTGGCTTTCTGGCTTTTTTGCCTTTGCAGGAGAATCCAGAACCCTGAGCACAGTATGGCTAGGGTCAGGCTTTAGAGGCAGACTTACATGTTCAATGCACTGAGCAAGTGTGCGATGATGCACTGATACACTTGCTTGGTGCTGCAAAAATAGGGAATGCTGGGAATGTGAGATGGTTACAGGGATCTGCATCCAGTTTTAGCCAGGCGTTGAGATGTCTTAAGAGTTAGCGGGAGGTAGTCTTTTTCCTCAGGATTTCTAACAAAAGGCAGGGGCAAGAAAACTTCCTTCAAAAAGGAAGCAAGGCTTGCTTTGAAAACAAATGGGGAAATGTGCTTTTGTTTCCCCTTCATAAGAACGTTGATAGTAGGAATACTAATACAGGATGTTTGAATGTCCTGAAGCTGAGGTTCCTTACCCTCCCGCCTTTTGGAAAGGTGCCCTAGCCTTCACACTACAAACCATGTGAGGTTTATACCCTTGTTGGGCAACAAGAATTCAGGATGAGTTGTGTCAGAGGGTAAATGCAAATGTGACTTGCCAGCCCCTTAGCTTTCTGCTGCTTCTGTTTTGCAAACTATTGTTTAGCTAACTTAAGCTCGTTGGCAAGTAGGCTTGCTTTTTTCAGTTACCTTTCATGGATTTCTTGCAATGAATCTTGTTAATGAATCCCCACTGTGGTTTGTGAACAGCAAGTTCTGTTCCCTTAATCTGGTGTTTCAGACACTCACCTGAGAAGGAGCATGGTGCATTGGATTCAAATCCCCTTAGACAGAGGAAAGAATTGAATCCAAGATTTAAAGCCAGAGGGGGCAGCAAATATCCATTTTGCCTCCAGACACTTTTAAACAGTAGGAGTTACTGCTGTACTTCTGCAAAGCCTGCTTTCTTAGTGAGCGCTCTGTTAATGCCTAACGCATCAGGGCAGGTTTGGGGAGACTGGCACCAGAGACACTGGGATAAAGGCATCAGTTACTCAGCTTGCTAGGAGAAGTCTTTCTAGAATAGAAGATTGTATGTTTGGATGTGAAGGTGCTTGTGGATTTTTGTCTAATTTAAAGAGGTGAGGTGGTATCGGTATAGCAGTCCTCAGCAATATAATTTTGGATTAAACTCTGCCAAAGCACACAGGACTGTAGAGAGTAAAATTAGAGTTGGCATTTAGAAGTAGCTAGACTAGGTGTTATATTTGACAAACGAGTTGATTTCTCTTCATCTGCCACTGCATTTCTGAAGGCTCAGTGTGGCTTATGCAGTTTGAATCTGAAACAAAGGTTTGTATGCTTGGAAATTGTGTGACTTAGGCTGGGGTTTCAGAAGTACCTGTATAGCTCTAATAGCTTGCTGCTGTTGAAGGGACTGTAGTCCCACTTTTTCCCTGGAGCAGGCTCTGGTGGTCACAGGACACTTCTGTGAGATAATTTGACATGCTAATCCAGTAGAAAACTTCTTCACCTATTTGTATGTGACTTATTTTTCTGTCACCTTAATGAATTGAATTAACTCTTTGAAAGGTCCAATTAACAGTGGAGTTGGTGTAGTGGAGTTAAAATATGCAACTGGGATGGAAAGCTCAGTGAGGGACGTCCTCCCCCACCTCACTTTTTTTGGAAGCAATGAGCTGTTAGATTAGCTAACCCTGTTTAGTGAACCGATAGCTTTACTGGATAGAGTAATGAACCTGGACCTAATCTGGTCTTAAGCTTTGCTGCTAGTTGCTGGGTGAGTCCGGTGAAGACACTTTGCACTTCTTGTCTTGTTCTTGATTACTTGGCTTGTTTAGAGAGAGAGAGAGAAGAAAAAAGCTTTAAAATTTATTGAAAAAGTGCTATAATTATCTAGGTCAACAGTATTGCTTCAACTGGTGGGACCACATGGAGTCGGAACGTCATGGAGGCAAAACTTAGGTAAGGAAACTGCAGCAAGAAATTCAGTCTGATCTGCACAGCTGTAATCGGGGAAGCTGATTTTGGTGAGGGTTTATGGTATCATTTTTCCATTAGGAAAGGGGGATTACCTGTCCCCATCAACCAATTAGCAGGTGATGTGTTTTAGCCTTGATTAGCTTTGACTGGATTTGAGTCAATGCTCTGAAAGTAGAACGTGTTGTTTCCTGCTATCAATCTCCTGAGCCTTTTCCCTTTTCAGTGGTATTTAATAGCACTTAAGGCTTTTATGAACCTGAAGAACACTGGGCATATGTTCAGTGTGGTATTTTCAATTAAATACAATTAGTGAAGTCTTGACGTGAACTGGAGTACTGATCTTTTTGTAAATAATTCATTCTTTATGATCACTGGGTTCTCTCTCATCTGGAAAAAATACCGTTGTGCCAAACAAGTGTTGGAGATGAAACAAACGGAAAAATCTTATTTAAAACCATCAGGAATACTGAGCAGGGATATGCAGCCTCCTGCTTAATTGAATAAGGTCGCATAATATTAAAAAGCACTATGTGGTGGCTGTCAGATAGTTACAGTGAATAAAAGCTTGGGTAAAACTATAATAAAGGAATAGCCCATCACCTAGTTTTTATAAGCTGGACTCTAGCAAGAGCATTTCTGAAAGGGAAAGGAAAACCATAGGAAGAAAAATAGCAAAGAAGAGTGGTAATGCAATTTTTCAGCTTCTTAGGTTTCTTATTGTTCCAGATCTGATGATTTTCCTGTAGACATTCAGGGCCTGATCCAATGTCAGTGGAAAAGACTCCCCAGTGCCATTACTGATCCAGAGCCTGGACCTGTAATGTTCTAGGTCACCTTCCAGTTCTTACTACTATTTACCAGGTCAGTCTCTGGCCGTGGTGTGTCATTTTGGGGAAGTTGCTTCACTTGCATATGCTTTTGTTCATTTCTGTTCTAGGGGCTGCCTCTTAGACAATGCCTTAGTATTTATCTGCTCTGATACAGTTATCTAAAAGTTAGGTGCAGATGTCTGGCATGGTCACTTTTACCTCAGAGAGGGTCCAGTGGAATTGTAAACTGAGGGCAATTTATCTTATCCTAGGATATGCATCTAGAACAGGTCAGTGGACTAATCCTCTGCTGCGTTCTCCTCTCCATTGACTATAAAAGTCTATTATGTCTATCACGGATGTGGCATCTAATTCTTGATGGCTCAAAATTAATGGAAAAAAGTCCCACCCTGGCCTTGACTGTGGTCTGTAAGCACTACGGATGGCACACATCAGAGCAGAGCGGTGGGGGAGCTGGCTCACCGAGGAGCAGGGCTGACGCCATTCACTGCACTCTGTCCGTCAAGAGTGGTGACTCTTGAAGGATGTAGTTACACTGCTTCTTCTTTGCAGTGACTTCAGGATGTTTTACCTTAAAATTCTTGAACTAAACAGCCTGTTCCCTGCTTTAGTCTAGCTCTGTGCCAGCCTGCTATTTGTTAGTTACACTTTATGCCTGCTTTTATGAATAGTTTAAGAGCATCTCCTGTAAAGTGCAGCTTATTCACATGTAAGCTATGGGTGTGTTAGCATAGCAGGGTTGATACGCCTCAGGAAACACCGAGCGTCTGAACAGCTGCCATGCTGTGCTCTCTTGCATTCGGCACAGAGCTCCTGCGAGGCTGTGGCTTTCTCATGCATGCTGCCACTTGTCACCTTGTTCAGGAAGGAAACCGTGTCCCCTCTGCCTCTGTATGCAGTGTAGTTTAAATGGCTTTTGTGTCTTACAGCACGCTCCTGCCTGGCAGATGAAAGGCTCCTGAGCTCGCCTAAGAATCCATCTGCTGCCGTCAGCTATTGTAAAAGCAGAGGTCAAGCTAAATCAGGGTGTTTGCGTTATCTTCTACCCTCGGCCCAGCAGAATCGGGAAGAAGGGGGAGTGCTTTATAATTCCTTAGGGATTAACAGATACTTTCATTTTGTACAATTATATTGCAGTAAAAGCTAGGTGTTGTATTGGGAAGAGCCACAGGGTTCATAAATACCTCTAAATAAGTAAACAAACTCCCTGTCACCTCTCCTGCTTCTCTTATGCTCTTCCCATTTAAGTTCTCTTCAGTTCAGCTGGTGAACATAAGCAGGCTAAATTATTAGTCATCGTTTCTTATTTGCCCCTAGTTTGAATTTTGCTCCTGCTTTACTTCTCTTCCCAGGAGCCTGTCTGTTCTTCCCAGTTGCAACAGCTGGTCTGAAGTAAAAGATTTTTACCTTTCCCAACAAACACCGCATCTTGTATACAAATGAATACGTGGAAGAGTTCTAGGTTGTTAGCATGGAGGAATTTCTCCCTTTTTTTCAGTTTATCTTTCTCTGTAGTCAAGGGAAGGAAGTTATTGTTTATGAAAACAGGTTTGTATTTTCAGTGCAAAACTGTATTGTGCTCCTTAATTTTATTTCCACTAGTAATCTGTAGTTTGGTGCAGGAGACAGATATTTTGGGTCAATTCCAATAAAGATCTAGTCCGTAGAGAACAGAAAATACACTGCTGACGTGTCAGACACCTACCTGACCCACAGATTAACACCAGAGTCCAGAGTGAGTGATGAGAGTCTCTGTGCCTGGATCCTCTGCCCGAGTGAGCAAGGACAAGGGCAGCCTCTAGGAAATGCTAGACTTGATGGTATCCTAATTCCTGTCCTTTCTCTGGAGCATCTAAGGGCTTCAGAGACACCTTGGATACAGAAACCAGATGCATTTCTGGGGGCTGGCATTACCTTCCTTCAGTGTTTACTGAAAGACTTAGACAGGGCTAAGTCTTTTTAATGTGGCAGGTGATGCCTGCTTCTAAGATACTAACCTTGTGGTAGGAACAAGTGCTGCGGAAATTCCCCAGCAGGTAGAAGTGGTCTCTCCTTCTACTGAAGTTGGTTACGCCAGCAGCAGGTGTGAGAGTCTGGATCTAGCATCAGGGGACTGGAGTGGCCAAGGGAAACCCCGAGGTCCAGTTCCTATGTTTCAACTGTTTATGCCTTTACATTAGCAATCGGTAGTTAAAAATACAATTAACTCTTGGATCAGTAAAGAGATTCCTGAACACTGAACTACCTACCAGAGACTTTAACAGCTACGCTCCCAATTGCTTCCTCTTAGCTTTTTCCCTTCTGGTCCCATAAACTGTGTATATTCTCAGGTTACAGTTAAGCAAAAGGTATAAGCAAACTGTGTCAGCTTCCCTGGCCTTTGTTTTCTAAGGTAAAAACAAAATGGTGACAATGTCAGTGTGGAGAATATGAATAACAGATGACCAGAAGAACAGTCCTCAGTAGGACCAAGGTGTATGATCATTTGTGGTTTCATTGCATTTTGGATTGGGTCTGCATCTGTTGCAGTTTAAGTCCACGTAACTTCTTTCCAAAGAATCTCTAGAAATCTCTTTCTGCCCTTTGCTTGATGGTCGATTGACATAAGGAGCAGTTTGCGACAGGCTTCTTTCAGTAGTCTTATTCTGTGCATCCAATAAGGTACCCTAGAAAACCAAATATTGGTGCAACAAATACAGAGAGAGACAGTAGAAATCCTGATGTTTCTAGGCTCTGTACTCTGTTGCTTATTAATCATGCATCTTGTTTTATAGCCCACATCACTGGCTATGCTATTGCTTTTACTGTGGCTTGCTTGCAGGGTGTTTTAGTACATTTGTTCATTTAGTCATATGGTATGTCTATAATGCATTAAATGATATTGGCAATTAAAGGATTACAGCCAGGATATAATTATGGCCCTGTGGAATAAAGTTTTCAAATTATTCTGCCGCAGTCTATAATTATACTGTGTGTACCCTGATGCCAAGGATTAATAGGGGGATTACAGACTGTTTTCCTGTAACATGCAGTTCACGGATATGCAGTTTACAATTCACTGGCTTTAAGGAGTCAGTGACCTCTCATGGGAAATGCTATTAAAGGATACTGTCCAAGGGCTATGTTTTCAGGCTATATTATGCTTGTTTCTTACCCCTGCCTTGAGTTCGTCATGCAGTGACTAGCCAGAGTAGCTGAGTTCTTGAGTAGACAGCCCTTAAATCTGAATATCCAGGAGATGAAAACAGCCCAGCTTTAGTAGACAGCCATGGACTGTTAAACTTGCTCCTCTCTTTGGTCTGAGGCAAGAGCAGAGCTAGAGAAGTCTCAGCTAGGTTGTCTGGATTCTCCTTGAACGTGTGTGAAATGGAGGTGGGAGCCTGCATGATATGTAGTTACATATTACACAAATAGGACTTAAACACTTTATTCTTGTATATCAGAAAATGATTTGCTCTAAGAACTTCTGCAATCAACACTTTTCTAAAGAACTGAATTTAATTAGTTGTGATGAAGATAAATCGATACTGATACTATTTAAAATGGATGAGAATATAACTAAGGATCATCTTTGAAATGGTAAAATAGTGTAGAACAGTTGGTTGAATCCCAAAGGGGTGACTTACACTTCTTTCTGCCAAATTGCAAGTAAACTTAAGGCCGTTTAGTTTTCCGAGAATTTGGATGAATCTCTTTAAGGGTAGCATCAAACATTACATTAGGTTTAAAATGCAGCATCTTGCTTCCCATCTCTGTTCTGAGTGGCTATAACAAAGCTGCCAATGAAACGTGCTCACAACCCTTCTCTGGCACTGACACCAACTTGCAGGAACAGCCTGTTCTTACTGAACTCTCCTGACATCCCAGATACAGTGACCACATGTGGATTGCCTTTTGGGATGGTCTCAGGTCTGTGCTAACTCCTGAGCTGTGCTCAGGCACTAGCTGGCTCAGTAGCAATTGGCCATGGCCAAAATGGTGCTGTGGATTGTGCTTCTGGTTTAACAGTGTAGATGATGGAGCTCCAGTGCCTGGGGATGTTTCTTGGCACTGTTTACTTTACTAGCATGAATAGACCCTGTGTATATTCAGTGGCAGAGTGATGACAAATATTTCAAATAAGTCTATTTTATTTTCTTAAGCCTCAAGATCTTTGTATTGCTGTTTATGTGGCTCTGCTTTTTATGTGGCTCTGCTTTTTGTTTAAGAAGAATTCTACTATATTTGCTGAAGAAATATGAACCTTGGGCACTCAGATAATAGTGAAGAAGACTCCTCAGTTTGTTTTGAAAAAAGTCATGATTTTCAAGCCGGTGTTATGGTTCTTAATGTCAGAATAATATTAAAATTTGTAAGTTGACAATGTTCTGTTATTCTTTAAGTCAGCTTGTACTCAACTTCCATAGTGTGGGATGGCAGGTTTTGCAGTTTTTCATGGCTAACAAGGCGCTTTTTTCTTAATTTTTTTTCATTTTATTATGTTGCATGAGTTACTTTCATGTAACCTCAGTGAGGGACTAGGGTTACAGAGATGTTTCTAGCATCTAATTTGTCTTTGAGAATCTTCCTGATGGGGGTTTTTGAGAAGGAAAAAGAGCCCAGCCTGGCTTTGCGATTTCTCAGGGGGGGCTTTATGGGCCTATACACTGAACAATTTGTTCTGGAATATTGCCGCAAATAAGGCCTGGTCTTGACTACATTTTCTGTCAGGTTAGAACTAGTCTGCTACGTGCATTGCATAAATATTAAAGCTTGTATGTCTTTTTCTTCGTCAAGCAGAGATTGCTGAGAAATTGAACTCAAAATTCTGTATTCTCCTTCCATGTCTGTCTGTGGGTTTTCCCCTTTTTTTCCTTCTTTTCTCTCCTGTTTTTCTTCCTTCTTGGACCTAAGAAACCTACACTGATGTTTCAATGAAATGATCAGATTAACAAAAATGATTGGTTTTGACAAAATGACACTTTTCAACAGAGGGGTAAAGACTTTTTGGGCAGCCCTGCTAAAAACGGTCTCTTTGCACAATCACTTTTCAGAAGAAGAAATACAATTACCGCTGTTTGGCAACATGCAGTCTTTTGAACCTGCGCATTCCCTAATGCGTCAAAGTTAATGAAATTGTAAAGCTGAATTAAATATGCTGCTAGATGCAGTTGCCATGGTGGTTTGCATAGCAGCAGAATAACAATGAAAAGATAAATTGTTAATATGAACAAAAGACAAGTGTAGTGATGGCAGCAGTTTTTCTCCCGAAACCAAGCATTGCTCATTTTTTCAAAGGCTAGGCTGTGTGCCCAAAAGAAATCCCAAGCAAGAAGGCAAGTCTTTGACGGAAGAGTAATTTAAATCCTCCATCCTGTGAGTTACAGGCACCTGGTCATGACTACTCCAGAGTCTTAATATTTGAAAAACCAAAGGTAACCCTGAAATTAATGTGCTTTTCCTCTTCTGGGGCCAAATGTAAACAGACAGCACATCAGTATTATCATTAGTTAGACTGCACAAACATAAGTATCCAAAAAAATACAGAGTAAATTGCAGCAAAGCCAACTCATTTCTTTCCCAAGGGAAAGTTTGCTCATTCCAGTCATGATTTGTACTACGGATTTTATATCAGGACTGCAGAAATCTTCTAAAAATTGTATTAGAGTAAGATCAGCCACCCTTAAATATACTAGGCTTCCAGCTGTGAGCAAATTTATCCCAGAAGCTCAATAAGTTTTGTGTGAGACTTCTAATTTTCTTAAAATCTTTCTTTAATGATGTCTGTTATTAAAGCTATTTATTCCTCCTGGGTGTGTACAAAGAAACAAGCGGCTTCTGAATAAATCCGTGTTGGTGCACTGGCCATAGTAGTTACTGATTTATGAGCTATTGTCTCTTCAGAAGGAAAAAGACAATTACACTGCAGAAAATAGACTTTAGTTGTTCAAGTAGGTACATTAAACTTTTACACTTGAATAATAAATTATACAGAAGTAGATCTGCCTCTTTGCAGATACTTTTTATATGCTTCAACCACTACCAGAAATCATCTCCCAGATCAACAGCCCACCGAGATCATTCAGTCAGGCTTTGGACAGGGTCCTGCAGATTGGAGCTCAGGGGTTGCTGTTTTCAGGACTGTGTTTTGGCTGATGCTGCCTTCAGATCCATGTTCTGCAGCTCCTTGAAGTAGCTGTCACTTAAACTGCTCTTAGGAAAAGATCCTACTTTAAATATGTTGTGACTTTGAATGAAATACCTCAAATTAAGCAATAAATGGTTTCTGTAAAATGTGTCTTAAAAAAGGAACAGGAATAGGAAAAAAAAATAGCGTTAACTCTCCCTTCCCCATATTACTCTATTTTATGATCAGGCGGGAGTGTAATAAGACACAACCCTGATGAGCTGGAGCATGAGCATACCAGGTAAGAGAACATATACAGCATGGACACCAGAAGCAAAAGCCACTGTTCCTTCATTTATCTTAAACTTGCCTCATTTAATGTAATCAGTTTTCCTTATTCACCCCATTCTGGGCTCTGCTGAGATTGCCAATAAGATGTCCAAGCAGCATCAACTGTGAGGATGATCTTTAGAGCAGCACAACTGGGAGCTGAGCTGAGATCAATTAGTGCATTAAAGCGAAACAAAACAACCCTCCCTCTGCCTCCTAAAATCAGTACTTTTCCCGTGAAGTTTACACTTGCACTGATTTTGAGCAAAATCCTGTTTGATTGTCCCAAAATGGTTCCAGGTCAGTGAACAAGGCTCGAGGAGGATTGTTGATGGGCTGCTTGACATTTGCTCGGCAAGATTAGGTTAGTCTGGAAAACTCTTTGACTAAACAGAATTTTTCATGAAAGGATCCATTCTGTGTGGAAAATAAGAAATATTTCTTTTTCAAATGATGCTAATATATCTCATGAGTGTTATAAATCAGAGAGCTCTATGCTCCCCTCTGCTGCTACCAGTTGGCTCTAGTTGAGATTCCCATTTGCTTTGGGATCATAGGGAGGTGCTTCCAAGATTTCTCACCAAGCGTGCTGGGTGTCCTGGGAAACAGTCCTCCATGAGAGTCTGACTGAGGTCAACACTAGGGTCCTTTGCTCCTAATCTTTCTTTTGTCACGTACGCCATCCTTGTTTCTCAGCTGTCCCAGGGTACCTCTGTGAGGGGCAGCACACTGTAGCCTGATGTGGGCAAATCAAGCTGGAAAGAGATGCATTATGGAAAACTTGCTACTTTACAGCCATTCCTTCTTCTGGTGTCAGTTTTTGTGTTAGAAAAGTAGTCCTCACATTTGGTATTCCTCCTGATTCCTTGCTGCTAGTGGATAGCTGAGGAACTCACTGTTGTGTGCTGAGAAAATGGGATTATAATCCTGAGACTGGGTGCTATTTTTTAGGACAGAATTCATCTGCTCTGCTTTAAGATTCTCAAGACTAGACTTTTAAATCTGAGCTGGTCACTTTGGTTCCCTTTATATCCAAAGAGGGAAGCATGCATCTGTGTGGGCAATTCATACAGTATGAATGACTGTGGTGCTGCATATTTCTTTTCAAGAAGTTATATCAAAATACACAGCTGAACTTAAGTGAAAAGGATTTTCTTCCTAGAAACTCAAATCTGTGCCAAAAGCTTGGGCTCAATTTTTCTGGTGGTGTATCTACTCTCTGATCAGAAAAAAATATTTGCAAACAGTTTTTTGGAAACTTTGGATTTCTTCATATTCTGACAGCATCAAAAAACAGGTTAGGACTAAAACCTCTGAAGGGTTGAGAAAAACTGTTTAGCCCTAGAAGTGTGGAAAGGCCCTGCCTTTCTTAGTAACATTTCTTGTAATGTTTTCATATTGCCCTTAATTCTAGTCTGTTCACACATCCAATTACCAGTTTATAGCAGCACTTAATTGGGTGTAACAATCATGATCAGATAAACCATGGGTGTTTCTTCTTTCCACACGTTCCTTCTACAGTATTGAGTTGTGCGTCGTGATGCTGTATTTTAACTGCCCAGTGGAATCTGTGTAAGTTTGAATCTTACATATTTTCAAATACACTGGGTTGACGTGTAGTGTCAGCTGATGAGATTCATTTCGTATTGTTGCTGCTTGTGACGAATGAACCTGTGGGAGCCGAGAGAATACTGTCTATGTTTTAAGCTTTTCTTCTGACGTCTTTAAAGTCATCTGACTCCTGGACTGACTCCTGACTGCTCATGGGTCCTTCCTTGTTTGTTTTTCATGACTATTTTTAAAGCCATTTTGCTTCTTATCTTTATCGAAGTATCAGCAACACTTTCTTTTAACAGGCAGCGCTGCAATGGCTTGCTATATTATGATTTATCAGCTAATACAGACATGAACTAAGCCACTTATTGTAGTTTTTGTAGTTCAGTAATAGGAGTTCAGATTCTGGGAGTCCATCATATTATCTTAAAGTTGGCTGTGCTTCACCAAGGACTGTAATTCTTGTTTCTGGGTCTGCATCTGTTGCCACTGAAGGGGAAGACCAAATGCCCCTAAATCAGCTTTATAGATTCATTTCACATCATTTCGGATTGCTTTAAGCTTTTCCAAAACAAGAACCAGAACTTTGAAGAAAAAGCAGACAGAAGAGGAGGATGAGAGCAGTATGTTAGATTTTAAGCATGTAGATGCTTAGAAGAGATGACAGTGCAAAGCATGAGCAGCCACTTGGGGGAAGAAGGACAGCCAGCTCTGCGTTGGAGCCTGTTCTATAGGTATTGCGCTTGTTAAGAGAATACCAAGATGGAAGGTGCTATAAGCATCAAAGAGGTGCTGTCACCCTGAGCCTGATCTTTTGTTTTTGTTAATAAGATTGGTTAGACCCGAGACGATCATGCTGTGACTTAGCTGTGTGCAGCCTTTTCAACAGCTGGCCTGCTCTTTCTGATGTCTCTGACTGTGTTACTAATGATGAATGTGACTAGTATCGACACGGGGTAGAATGACAATACCCAGCTTAGTATTCTTTTTCATCACAGAGCAGCTGATGTGGTGCTGAAGGTTTTGTTGAAAAGCTACTTTCCAGTTTTCGTGGTGGAGGCTAAAGTCACTATGCAATCCTTTAGCTGTAGGTGTAGCGTGAGCAGAAGTAAAGAGGAACTTGGAAGTCCAAAGCATTTCCCTCGCTTAAATTTTAAATGAATAAGTGACTAGTGCCAAATTCATTGCCCAGCAGTTCAAAAACCGCTTTTAGCTGGTGCAGAGCATCACCCATGGTTGGCTTTGCACTTGCCTTTTGGAACATAGGGGCAACTACAGCTCTGTTGTGTTTTCGTTGTCGCTGTAAAACTGAAGGCAGTGCTTCCATCCCCTGCTCTCCGCTGGTGCATGGTGTTTACTCTTACACAGTGGTCACGTATCAGAAAAGCTATTCAGCTGCACAATATCCAGGCATTTGTCTTGCACTGAAAATGACTGCCGAGTGTCCTGTTGTTTTGGCCATGTTTACTTCTCAGAAGGTCATTACCTGTCTGATCCACTTATGTTCTGTAGCGAACACCAGCAATTGTCATTGACACCAGGGTGCTGTAAGGCAACTGTCAATCAATTTTGAGGCATGTCCAAGCTCCTTGTCACAATGAGGTGATTCAAAACCTGAAGGTAAGTTAACCCTTCAAGTATGACTCTGAAGAAGCAAAAGGCATGTGCTGTTAGCAGTGAGTATTTCTACCATTCTAGCTATTCAGGCAACACCATGAATCATGTGAGTAAAAAGGTACAATTGTACCGGGGAACAGAATATTCCACTGCACAAGAATAACAGCCTCCACTTGTATGTGGGTTTCCTCTTTCCACGTAGGGAATTTTGCAAGTGAGTAAATATTATTATAGCCCTTTCACAGATGGAGGGAAAAAGGCAGAGGACTCTTAAATAACTTGCTGTAGAGCACACAGAGGAGCAGGAGCTAAGGCAAAAACAGAGCCGAAGTATCAGAGGTTCCTCTCTGAGCCTGGACTTGGAGAATTTCTGTTGCTTACTTACTGGGCTATTAATATTCCCTTGCTGTGGACTGCTGTTGTACTAGCACGTTACTCTGAGGATAGAGCTCTAATTAAATTGTTTACAGATGGGTGATTTGCTGGACTACCCACACAGTGTCTTAATAAAACTGACTTTCTTGAGGGTGTAGTGTGTTACTGCGAAAGAGGTATTTCAGCTGCATTGATCTGGAGCGCTGAGCACATTGTGGGGATTTTAGGTTCGTCACAGAAGCATTTTTTCTGCGAATGCACCCGGGGAGGTGCGGTAGCTCAGCGGGCACTCTTATGTTCTGAATGACTGACAGAAACGACACAAGTAATGCAAATGTCTTGTAATCAATACTGATGCTATTTAGGACAACACCTTTTTCTCCATCTGGACTTTCTGTCATGCAGAGTGCCTGTGTGCTGTAACAGCACCTTCTGAAAGCATGCCGCGGCTATGGGATGCAAGTCGTTGTAGCAGGCCGTATTTCATAGCTGAATGTTCCAAAATAATGTTCATTTGTTTGGTTATTTGTTGGCAACTTTAGAGCAAAGCGTGTGGGAGACTGGTCCAAACGCAGGAACAAATCGTCTCTCTCCTCCATGGCCAAGAAGGATCTTGACGACTTGATTTCTGGTAGTAAGGTGGAGCTCTGGGGCACTTGGGAAGGAATCACCCACCAAAAGATGCCCTGGGGAGCAGGTAGTGGCCAGATCAAGCAACTGTGGGTTTTTTTCCAGGCTAAAGGTATAGGAGCAATGTAGCAGTGCCTGCAAACAGGATCTCCTGTTGCTCTAAGGCACTGGAGAAGATGTCTTCAGTTTATCCTCCTGCTTGGGAGAACAGTGTAATTCTGTTTGTCAGCCTGTTGTAATGTGTCAGGTATAACATTAAGAACTTCCTTGAGTAATAATGTTAACAACAACAGTGTGTTCATTTCAGATGATCAATATTACTGGGGTTGTATGGACTTCTGAACACAGAGAGTTGTGAGGCATAAAGTGCTCTCCTAGCATTTAGTATAAAGCTGCTGTGGACCTGATTATTTGCTTTGGCTGCCCTTAGTTACGTGTACCCATTGGCCGAACTTCTACATCCTGCTCCTTTCAGAGATTGCTAGGTTTATCTTGGTATTACATTTTACCATCTTGATTACAGCTGTACTTAGTCCTAAGTCAGAGCCTGAGCTGCTCTGTAGGTTCATAATGTGGGAAGAGATGAGTTGATTTATCCCATGTGATCAATAGGGAAAATATTTCTATTACTCTGTAATTTTCACTAGGGAAGCTTAAATTGCTAAAAGCTCAAATGCTTTTAAAAAGCTGTTTTACTTTTGCCTATTTATTGTTGTTGTGCTTAGTTTGAATATTAAATAGTTTGAAAATGTTTAGTTTTCTTAATCTTGATGAAAACGCATATATGAAAAAATTCACAATTGCCATCCATCCCTACCACCATTTTGAACAGTGCCTGTTAAACTAACCATTTTTAGTCAGTTTTAAATCCTTCTTGTAGTGTTAATATAGTGTATAATGTAGTGTTAATATCCATAACATTTGGTAATTAAAAGAAATCCGAGTTCTTTGTGTGGAGTTTTAACTGGCACAACTCTTTTATTCTTCAGCTATTCTTCAGCTAACATTTGTATAAGCAAAACTAAATTGGACCAGGGTAGTTAGCCTGCAAGGTGGAAATTCATAGCTATTCATGGCTTTCATTACTCTGATTTTTGTGTAGGTAAAGCACCTCTGGTATATTGCCAGCCTTTTCTTCAAGGTCATTTCTATTTAATGCTTCATGCTGCTTAATTCTGCTACAGCTCTCACTGAGCAGGAATAAGAATTCCTATGTACTGTAATGGTATCTTTTGAAAGCATATCTCAGTTATATTTTAAAGACCTTAAGGAATGCTTGAACAGCCAGGTGTTAATGTGGGTGTTTTTCTAAGGGTTTTGAGGAAGGAAAAAAACCTTACCATTCAGCCCAGTTCCCTTACCTGAAATTAAATGGGGGCGTGTGGTGGAAGCGTGGAGGCAGCACAGCCCAACAGCCCAGGCTTGATTTACTTTATCCATTTCAGAAGTGAGTGGGAATCAACAGAGGAGGGCTTTCAAGCAATGTAGGTAATTGGAAATCCGATGGATAGATTTTGCCACCTTTTAAAGTGTCCTTTCCGTAGTCAAAATGTGTCTCTGATCCGTCTTCACAGGATCCCAGACTCTCAGTAATGATTCTCTCTAGCAGCGTGCTGTGCTCGCTGTCCCATTGGAGATGGAGTAGTGAATGTAATGTTCAGCAGTGAGTTAAGCTGAGTCTTGGGAAAGCTAGTTGTTCCTCGTCATTTTCTGCTATCTGCAAAAGAGATGAGTTTAGGGGAGGTGGTGGTGGAGTAGAAGGTCCAACATCTGCTTAGTTGGCAGAGAGGTCTCAGTTACTCTCTCTGGTGTCCACAGGGGTTCTGAATCTGGTGGGAATACATAGCAGCTACTGGTCAGCACAGTCAGGCAGAGCCTGAATACAGTCCATTTTTTAACGCACAACTACAATTTACATCCCATTTAGGCCACATATAGCCTGCTGCACCTTTTCCTAACTGCAGAAATGGCTGCACAGTCATTAGCTTCTTTAATTAACATTTATATTATTGTTTAAAAAAAATCAGGTAAGAAAATGCTTCATTAAAATAGGTAAAATGGCTGGGTTGTGTCTTGTGTTTTTTGCATAACACCATATTTAGAAAAATGTGAAATTCTGAAGCCAAGAAGTTGAATGTTAGGGTGAACAACCTTAAACTACCAGGGAGAAATATCCCAATATACTTGTGGAATAGTATATTCTAGTCCTGCCCGCTTACACTGATCAAAAGTTCCTTAGTCTAGCTCAGTCCATTCCCCGTACAGAACGTGCTGTCCACCGTGTTTAACAGCCTCTTCATTAGAGACCGTGTGTGTGTGTCCTCATCCTGCGCTACTTGTCAGCCTGCAAGCCACACTCATGTAACACCCAGGTGCCCACTCAGCGGGTTCTTCTGTCCCAAGAAAGCTGTGTTGGTCTCCATTGCATCAGAATTTTTCCAGCTTCCTTTCTATGAATCCCTCCATCTTCCAATAAGACCAGTTAACCTTGGGAATGCAGCTGACTGGTTGTAGTAATTTTCCATTGGTCTTGCTGGACTGAATAGGGGAGGAGCAGGGGGAAGGGGAAAACAGAGTTAAGACTGTGAGTTTGTATATCTTCGTTTCTAATTTCTTGCTTTTTAGAGGTTTGACTTTGTCTTAGTTTGGTGTTCTGAGAGGATGTGTGATGCTAGATGGTAATTTAAAGTTGAAGCTTCTTGGAATAATGAAGAAACTTTAATGTTTGATCTGACTGATGACTGGCAGAAAAGCACATGCGAGCTAGAACCTGTGGGGCAAAAGGTTCCACATCACCTTACCCAATCCTTCAGCTATCCCTTCTGCCCTGCTTATGCTGTCCTTGACTTAGCAGCCTCCTGTTTGGATTCAATGCAGTAAAAGGAGACTGTGGTTGGGTAACCAAAGCCATCCCAAAATGCCAAGTAGACCTGGGAGTAAAGTAGAGGTATTTATGTAAGTCGTCTTGTGTATCTAAATATGTTATAGCAGCCATATTGTTTAAAAAACATTTTTGCTATCTTCTACCTACTTCTTTTCTCCTCTAACTAAAAGTACTGTAGCCTCCTGCATCATGACCAGTATGGATTTAATTTTGTAATAAAACTCCACCCTATAGCAGTGTTTGGAGATCACTGCAAAGCAGTGATTTACCCAGTAGGCCACCTGCTCATTGGTAGATGTGTATTAGCATTTCTCTGACTGTGTGAGTTAAAATAAACTAACAACCAGCACTTGTTTGTTAGTTATGGAAAGGCAATTAAGGTACTAATTGGAAAGGGGGTGCATAAATTTGACTGGCATGGGTAGGAAATGCCTGAGGAAGCTGACAATCCATCTCTACAACGTTACTCCTTAGAAATTCTAATTAGAGATAGCAATTGGATTCTTTTAATTTTTTTTCGCATGTACTCCAAGCAACATGAAACCAATTAACTTTCTTATTGCATCTATACATTGCTTTATGTACAAAACACAGTGATAGAAGACATTTCTATTTGAATTCTTGCCTTTTGGCCTTTAATAGAAAATCAGATAGTCGCAGTTTATTAGACTATTAGAGAGTATATAGGAACACAAATTTTTATCTTTTTCTTCCAGAAAGGGAATCTTAGACCTTTATAGTTCTAGAAACATTTTTTTCTACAGTGCGTGTGATTTCTCAGCAGTTGTATAAACCCTGATAAGAATGCACATTAATTAAGTTTAGATGAAGGAAACTTAGCAATTAATCCCTGTAGTGCAACTGCTATTCTGTACATGAGGCTCTCCTCGGCTATGAGTAGGTATTTAACTGGGATTTTGTTCTGGGGAAAGGAAACATGCAAGCTTAAGTCTGAGCATTGTGCACGTTCATACAGAGGATGAGCTTTAACTAAAAATAAAGTGTCTTGATACAGCTAGGGATGAATAGTGGATTTTACTTTTCCCTTTCTGGCTTTGTTCTCTTTAGATAGGACTTATTTCTCGGGGAACAGAATATAGAGCTATAAGCTGAAGTCTTACGGTGATTCTAATCACTTTGTTTGGTGTTGCTCGAACAAAGAAAAAATCCTGGATTGGCTCTGGTGGCTGGGTTGGGAGGGAGCAGACACAGCTCTGTCTCAAAAAGGTCATTATTTTACTCTCAGCCTTACTTCCATTTATTTTCTTTATCAGTTCTTCCTTCATGACACACAAATCGAGAAGAACAAACATGATGGCTTCTGAGAAAAAGTGTCTGTATCTGGGGGCACTCAGCGCAGGGTGAGCAATTGGCTGACATTAAAGTCCCTGGCACTGTTCAGGTGGAGATTTGTGGTGTCGCGGGCCCCCAGCCACATCCCTCTATGGCCTCCGGTGGTGCTGCCTGTACTCCATGATGGACAAGAAGGAAGAGGCTGTCAGCTCCTGGGGTGGACCTTCTCCCCAGCTGTATGACAGCTGTATCCAGCTCTGCAGCTCTTCCCCTGCACCAGCCCTGGTTAGACATCATCCCCGGATGGATGCAGTTGAGACGCCACTTTCTTTCCCTGCTCCTCAGTAAAGCCAGGGCAGCTATACTTTCTTTTGCTCATAGAGGTGCTGAGGTCCTTGGCAGAGGATAAAAGCATGACGTGAGTCCTCATTATTTGTTTTCAGCAGGGTGATCCAACCTTTAAAAGGGCTAGATTTGAGGAATGGGAGCCTTCCCTCATGTTCTCTCCCTCCAGGGATGCAGCTGCCTTTGCCCTCTGGAAAACCAGCCACTTTCATCTCCTCTCCCATCTCCCCTGCCCCTCCAGCAGCCATTAAAATCACTCTTTTGTAGCTAGCTCGTAACTGAGGATTGGGGGGAAGTTAATGAAGCCGAGACAGTAACTCAGGCTTGTGTTGACTTTGTGCACGCTCCGTAAGGGGCGTTAAAGCAGTCCAGCTGCTTTAAGACTTGTTCCCCATCTCTGCCGAGGCCAAGGCAGCAGGTCTGTCGGCAGTTCGGCTCACAGGCCAGGAGCTGGGCTGTGCTGACTTGATGGTATTCAGAGGAGTTTTCAATAGGTGGCTTCAGCCCTTTTGGGAACACAGGGTCCCGTCCATTAGTATGGCTGCAGCGAGGGCAGACACTGCCCCCATTAGCTTCCTGCGAGTTTATTTTGCTAGAGAAGTATTTGCCCCTTTCTCCTGGCCAGTACTTGGCTGCATATCCAAATTACCTCTGTTTCCAGTATTTTGGCTACTGGGTCTCCATGATCGAGACAGTCCTTTGCATAGTGCTGCTCGGTGCATTCGAAGAGGTGCTGCCTTGCCCCCCTAAAATGACCTCATTTCAGTGGTAATTGAACAATTTAGGCTTAGCCATTTCTTCCCTGTGAACGTGCAGGGAGAAAGCAGAAGCTGCGTTATACAGGTTGACATAACAATATTGAGAGCTGTGATTTTTTTTTGTTTTGGTAAGAAGTAGGGAGCTGCAAGAAGCAGCAAAAACTATTTGAAGCAGGACTAGTCTAAACGTTAAGGAAGTAACCTCAGAAGCGATGTCTCAGGAAACCAAACTTACTGGCTTATGTGGTCATATTTATTGTTGTCCTTTAACATATGTGGCAAGGAGCAGAAGTAGAAGTTCATACTGTGTACAGGCTGTACCACAGTACTTTCTCTAAAGTACTACTTGAGTATGTGCAGCATCACTCTGGTGCAAGAAATGCTTCTGTGCTACTGAACACAATTTGATTAGCTAGAGGGAGCTCTTCCTTTGCCTAAAATATATTATTCAGTATATGATTATTATGTCATTTCAGCCCTGTTTCTTTCTTGTTGCTAAACAGTAGTTTTAATATCACTAGCCTATGATGACTGTTGTTTTCCAAACTCATTTTAAAACGACATTGAAGTTTTGCAACAGGTTTTCTGTGTAGCAAACTGACTTTTGCTGTTGGATCTCTGAATATCGGTACTGCCGTTCTGAATATCAGTACCAGAGGCAAAGCACACAGCCTAACTGCCCCCTGCTTCAAAATCCAGTTTGTTAAATTAGAGCGATATTCAGGTGTCTCAGATGCATGCGATGGATTCATAGTTATGTATCTTTGTAAGCAAGCTGTTAACTTGATCCAAGAATGCAGTGTCTTAAAACTGGGCTATCAGCATTTGTAATTCAAGGTTGCAAGATTCATTTTTTCCTGTGTGAAGTTAATGGGTACCAGGTCTAAAAGACTCCTGCACAAAAACAGCAGTAAAAACAAGTGGAGCATACAGTACTTTTCAGTACAGATTAAATCAATGACTCCTTTCAGTTCCAGCTACCACACATGATGTCCCAGGCAGGTATGTCTGTGGAGGAAGCTAGTGATATTGGGAGGACTTTCATAGGCAGACGGTTAGGTTAAGTACCTCATTTCACTGAGCTTCAGGAGGAATTGGCTGTGTAACTCCACCATTGCTGTGAGCCTCCTTTCTCAGTGAACAATTTGTCTTGGATAGGAGAAACATCATTTACATTTGCCATTTAAAAATAAATACATTCAGGGTGAAAAATGTTTAGTTTGAACACAAAAAGCAAATCGCTTAATTTAAAAATATGAAAACAAAATACTTCTGAAGCCTTGTAAACTACCTCATTGTTCCTCCTCAAAACAATTTAAATAAATTCATGAACAATTTTGCTCCTTTAGGCAAGGCGGTTTGTTGTTAAGGGAGTTATCTGGAAAATGCTGGCCGAGTTTCAGCTTAAAGGGGGGATGCTGCACCTCCGCTGTGAAGATCAAAATCACAGTTTCAGATGTTGCCTCTAAAAAACTGGGAGAGGCAAGGTATGGTTTGCCCTTTCCCCTCTCTCTGGCATTCACCCTCATCTTACTTTTGGAAGACCTACTTTCTAGCTGCTCTTTAGGTCAGTCAG
The DNA here is from genome assembly GCF_036370855.1 of Dromaius novaehollandiae. Classification (NCBI taxonomy): domain Eukaryota; kingdom Metazoa; phylum Chordata; class Aves; order Casuariiformes; family Dromaiidae; genus Dromaius; species Dromaius novaehollandiae. The sequence goes on from NC_088099.1 coordinate 8,472,361, forward strand.
TCAGTTTGGTCTGCAAGGAGCACAGATGAAAACAAGACTTTCTTCCTTATCTGCAGTCAGAGATGCTCCATTTGGCAGCTGTTGTTGAAGTCATTTCCAATCTCACCTTACAGGGATGCTCTGCCAGTTAACATGCACTTGCCTTCAGTTGTCCCCATTATGGAAGCAGCCACCAGGAGCTGAGGCTGCGTCAGCACTGGTCCCTCCGGTGGCCAGTGGGCAAATAGGCCCCCGGGGCTGCGGGTTGGTGCCCTTCTAGAGCGAGAGGGAGAGAGCAGGGAGATGGCTTATTCCTGTGCATCTCCTGATCCTTGGCTGGGGTTCCAGGCTAGGGCCTGGTAGTAATTTTTTCTCTTGTTCGTTGCTGTTGAGTCTGTTTTGCCTGCGAGTGCTGCGCAGGGATTGCCTCTCGCTGTTGTTTGTGCAGGGCTGAGCACTTCTGGCACGCAAGAAATGACAGCAGCAGTCTGAAGGGTGCTCCAGGTTGAGTGGATAGCAGCAGCCATGTGAAACTCTGCTATAGGAGAAGCCACGATGACATTCATCACAGCTACATCTGCTGACTGTATACGTAAGCAGAGATTTACAGGGGACAAGCTAAGGAAGATTAAGTCTGCTTTGATCAGCATCAGACACTAATGCAGATTCCCACATCACCTGATAGGGACACAGTTATATAGCTGTGCAGCCCACCTGCTTATATCCTGATGCATCTGGCCCTGTGTAAAGGTCAAGTGATTTTCAGTACTGCTATAATTATTTTCTGGCTGATGAAACCCTTAAAGTGTCTGCTCCACAGCCTAAGATTAAACTCTTCAATATTCACAGGGCTGGGACATCTGCCATTAAAAAATCCCTGGCTGAAAAGTTCCTACCAGGTTAGTATTTTCAGGACAGGATTGTCTCCTGAATTTTTTGTCTATGGTGTAAATAACTTTCTTATTTTGGGTGAAACTTTTACAGTAAAATTATTGAAAGATACAGGCCAGGTGGTCTAGCCTGCAAGTCTAGGAGCTGCTCCAGGGACTGGCTCCACTGGTTGACTGAAGAACAGTGAAAATGATATAGGAGATCAGCTCACTGGCTTAGATACCAAATCTTACATGTCTACAGTGTTAAACATCTACAAGTGAACCACGTGTCTAAGGTCTCATAGTTAATGGAGGTCTAGACAGAACAATCAGTGGAGTCTGTCTGCTTTAGCATGGATTGAATCGTTCTCTAAACTTTGTTGATTGAATCTCTTATCAGCTACAATGGGATCTTAGACACCTGGCTTCCATGTCTATAATTATAAGTAGTCACTTCTATATAGGTTTCTTTTATCTGGAGGTGAATCCTACCCTAAAAAAACAGAAAAGAACCTGGAGAGATTGAGAGAAACATGGTTGCTTAACCTAAATGTGAGAAGATTGAAGAGGGATAGTGCCAGTCTTCAAATGCACAGAAGACTGCTACAAAGAATAACTTCTTCTCCAAATCCCTGGGGAATAAAGTGAGAAATAATGGACTGAAGTTACAAGGAGGGTTTAAGTTCAGTGTCACAAAAAACTTGATAATGAAACACTGAATAGATTTCCTGAAAAGGGTGTAGAGATGTCAATGTTGGAGGTATTTGCCAGCAAGTAGAGACATATCTGCCAGGGATGGGAGAGGGTTAGCTTAGATTCTTTCCAGTTTGATGACTGTAGCATCTAGGCCATCATGTCATGCAAAGGAAGCTTATGAAGTTGAAAGAGTCCTATCAAAACCTGTGTGATCTAGTGACTATATGCCACACCACACCTTTTTTGCCCTGCCTTAAGGCTGAAAATCTGCAAAGTTAACATAAGAAATGCTTGGATACTGGATTTTCCTGGCAAAAATATAGAGAAATGAAAGCTTCAAAGGCATTTGACATAAAGTCATTTAAGCCTTGAGAACTGCTGAAACAGCATGTTTGGGTAGGGCTATCTACTGTAGCTATTATAAATATCAAGCAATATATTACTGTGGCTGTGTTATCTCTGACAAGATTAAGTGCATTCCTGTCATAGGGAATTCTCCAATAGAGATTTCATTGCCTGTTCCCCACATACAAAATGATAAGCGACCCTGATATTTCTCTGCTCTGCTTTATCAATAAAAATTGCTCTGGTTGGATTATCCCTGTTTGTCTCCTAATGAAGTGATATTCTGTGATGTGTCAGTCAATCCTGGAATTGAGAAAGACATGTAAAATCAAATCCACATCCTAAAAGTAGTAGATATATACCACACACTGAAATATGCTGTGCTGGGCTTTTAATCTTCTTTGCTCAGGAAAGGATAAATCATCCATTAAAAATAATTACCGAGGTGAGGAAATAGGTTATTTGATGAGCCAGATTGTGCACTGTGAATCATACTACCACTTGCTGAAACAGACATATGAGGATATTGAATTGGAGACGTCTGAACTGATTTAGATAGAGATACTAGCAATGTTAAATCAAAGCTGCTACTTACAGAGCAGTATATGTGGCCTGCTGGATAAATATCCCAACGACCATACGGAGTCCCATGAATATTAAACGTTCTATGCGACATGCGACAAATGCAACTGAAAGGCCTAGAATAGGCGCAGCAAACTGAATTGATGACGGTGGCTGCCGCATCAAAATCCACCATCGTGGTCTTTTCATCGTCTGCTCAATCAAATGCATCAGTTTCCGGGGAAACTCAGCAATGCTGTGGTGAACCCTGCAAAGTGAATTAGGCCCAGCACAACGGCCACGTAGGCACAGGAGAGCTTAGCCGTAATACAGATTGTAAATTGGCATCTATGTAGATTGGAGAAGCTCACGGTAGCTGAGGATGCTTTGCAGGGCTTCTTGCAGAATGTGAATCCTGTTTTAAGAATAGTTTTGGCAATGGAGTTTGCTTGAGGGATGCTAGAAAGAGTCTCTGACCGCAGCGGTAACAGCTTGGGATATTCCAAGCATTCCTGGCTTGGAGCGTTAAGGAACTCCTGCTGATGGTATCTGAGGGAGATGAGAACCAGAGCTGCACCTTGACTGGAAGCAGATCAAGGCATGTGTTAGTCCCCAAGCATGAGAGGAAGAAGGTGGAAGTGTATTTCCAAAAGCCTGAGGCTGGTGAGATTGTCTGGTTTATGGTGTGGAATTGGCCATCTAAACTGAGGTGCGGAGCAAAGGTAAGGGACAAGAAAATGGAGCAAGGAGCTGTGACTAGGGAATTGACACCACGACACAGACAGATAATTGATTCCCTCCGTCCAAGCAAAGGCCCGCTGGTTATTCTTAGAGGCTGGTTGCCTTGGAGCACCCAAGTAGCAAGAACAGGGACCTGGGAAGTCCACAGGAGTCTGCAGCAGTTAGTGCCTCTGCTTCCAAAGAAGCTGCCTCTGTTTGCATAGGTGACATAGTTTTCATTTCCAAGCGTGATGTCAAGTGTGTTAAATTTATGATGCAATGTGTTTATTTTAATTGCAATGTCTGCATCTCACCAGCCACATATATTTCAATCTTTAATATATCCATCTCATTGTATTATAATGGCTCTTGCATATTTACTCACAATCTCTCTGAATGGAGAATTGAACAGTATCTCATGGCATTTTACTAATTAAATAGATTGTGTGTTTTGCTGGCAGTGTGTTGTGAACATTAACTTCTGAAAGCTTTTTCATTTATCATTGTCTCATTCTTTGGCATTATGATTACTGCAATTTTATATGTGATAAGACTTTACAGCAAGTTAGACTGTATGTCAGAAATTCCTGCCTGCAGCAATCTGCTGCACTAGATAGAAGTGTAATGGGATTCATAATGTTCACTCACACTCTCTTCATCAGCATTTCCTCCTCCTCTTGACTGAGGGTTTTATTTGCATCTCTCACTATTCCATTTTGACTCTGGGGAGGGGGCAGCATTCGTCTTTGATCTCCTGCTTTAACCTTGTCTGCGAAGCACACTTTCTTATCAGGAAACGGGGGGTGTATGGTGGCGTTTGAAAAATGCCTGGATGTCAGAGGAGCATATGGCCGTGAATGGGATATGTGCGCTCACAGGTGCTACCGGAAAACCTCTGCCTCTTCGGAGGTGGAAGTAGCTACTCTATCCAGCGGAGCGGCACTACTCTGGCAGGGTGCGAGGCATAAAACCAGAGCGAAGCACTTGGTTGCTCCTGTCACTGAGTGAGCTTCATACAGCTGCATGAACCTGTGTGTTGGCTCTAGGCTTGGCACTGACGTGACAACACTGGTGTTGGTGCCTGTTGGTGCCCACATTCTACTGTAGAAGAGCCACGGCTGTCAGTCGGAGTGACATTTATCTCCCCTCGCTTGGGATGGCTACATTACAAAAACCTGCCTCCACTGGATTCCAATGTGGGGTGGAAAAATGATTTGTCTTTGGGAACAGAGGTGTATCCTAGTCCTAATTTCGGAAGCTGCTGGTGGGATTCAGCTTGCCCTGAATTTAGGGGTGGTTAAAGTTGCAGATCAAGGTGTCTGTGTGTGAGGCACCTGTCTGAACTCCCGTTTTAATCCATGAAGATCCAGTCAGTACAGCCAGTGGAGTCCAGAGAGCTGTTCAGCTGACCAAATGTAGGATGAGCTGAATACCGTCTATATTCCATTAACTGTACAGACTGGCTCTCTGTGGGATATAATGGGAGCTAACTGAAACCTACCCTGGGTGTCCAAAAATGGTAGGTCACAAGCATCAGAATAGTAAAGAGGTACTGGGAGTGCAAAATGCACCATGCTGGGAAACACTGCCGTCACCCAGCTGGAGGCAACGTCCAAGGGAGGATCAGCCTCCTCAGCACGTTCTGAGCTGCAAAACCCACTGGGAAGCACAGCCACCAACGGCAGCGCAGGGATACTTCTAATGAAAAATGGACAGCACTAGAGTGCCCAGAGTGGAGGCTGCTGGATGTCGAAGCTAATGTGCTAGCTGCAGACTGCAATCGTCCGTCCCTAGGGATGTCAAGGACCTTGAAAACTGCCTTCTCCAGACACCTGCCTTTCCTCAATTGAGAGAGAGCCCTTCCAGAATTGCTGTTACGGTAACCCTGAGCTACCCTGCCTCTTTTCTAATGCGTACGCTTCTTACTTCCTTGTCAATCCTTCCAAGCCCGTGGGCTTTGTGTGTGGCGGCCTGCTTCCCCCCTGAAAAATGGAGCGTGAACAGCAGTGCATGTACTTCATGCTCTTTCTGGAGGCTCATTTCACCTTGATGCCTGTTCTCAGTTGCATCTCTGGGAACAATCAGTTGCCTCCACTCTGATTAAGTCTGTTCTTCTCTCTCCCTCTCCTGGTGGCCTTGTGGCCTGAAGACATGGCTATTTGTGTACATAAGCATTTTGGAGTCCCTCTAAGCACTTGCACACTTTTTATGTTCTTTAGGTTATTCTGTTTCCTCAAGGTAAGGAGGTAAGTTATATTTTTTGAATTGATTTCTTCTCAGGGAAAATAAGATCAATCAAATCATATGGCTAATAAAATTGATAAAGAACCAATAAAAGTCCAGTGGCACACCATCTGGCACACTGAGGATGAACAACAACAAAACTGAGCCACTGCTCAAATCTTAACTTTCCTTATCACATTAGAAGCTCATTCACACTTCGTAATAGCCCAACATTTCATTTCAGCCACTGAGATTAATGTCAAAGAATACATAATCACGCAATAATTCTCTATCTTTCTATCCAGATGCATGGGTTGGAGTCATCCAAATAAACTGTTAGATCAGCCATTTATTCCACCCTACCCTATTCACCAGCATTGTAACAGCAGTAACCAGAACAGACCCTCGGCAGGAACAGAGGTTCCTGCTGTTAAACAAAAGTCAGTTGGAAAGAACAGATTTTCCAAAGCATCAAAATTATTTAGGAGTGGAACCCCTGTTGAAGTCCACAAAATTTGAACTTCTAACTCAAGGGGATTCATGCCTTCAAGCTGTCAATGGTCCTCTGAAATTTTCACCTGATCTCGCTGTGAAGGAAGTTACCACAGACTATAAAATTGAGGTCCAGATGTAGATCTGATGCGATAACACCCTACTGCAATCAAAGGACCTATACCTTGCCAAGGGCGGATTTTGGCTTTCAAACTTCAGAAAGAAATTACAAAAGCCAGATAGGGGTTCTAGATGCTTGTAGCAATTCATAGCACTGAACAGTCACCCCTATAATGTGAGTGACAGTTTAGAAACTGCGCATGAATGTATCCTTAATATGAAATGTGACCCTGATGTACACCTGAAAATGGGGGTATTATAACGAATATTGACAAATTATCAGTATAATCGTGCCAGACAAAGCAGCACACTTGGCTGCTTATCTGAAGTACAGATTGCTAAAGGCTCCTCGGTTATGCCTGTCCCAGTACTGGCTATTCTTCTAGCAAGGTCCAATATCACATAACGTCCATCTGCTGATGTACTGTGAGCTGTTCACAATCCAAGTGACAGATTTCAGTCATCTGTCACTCCAAGTCCTAATGAGAGTGCCACTATACTCGTGATAGGTTAGTGTCATACATCTGCCCAGAGACACTTGTGAGGATTGTGTACTGACAGAGCTGGAAAATGCATATGCCCGGCATATTTATAAATGTGTGTAGAGGTGTGTATGTACACATCCACGTGCCTGTGTGCTTTTGCTCTCTTTGGCTTTAGATTAAAATTGTGTCTATGTCTATAGCACAGCTCAGGCCTCGCAGAACAGAGGGATATTTTTCTCCTGAAATGCGTGTGGACCAAAGTAATCCTTGGTGTATCTCCACTGGGGGATGACATGAATTTGGACCAACGACGTTGGGGAGAGTGTTACAGCAATTGCGCTGTGTGCATCTTCAGATAAGCCATGTCTGGGTGCAAACAGGCTTTATATGGGCAATTTAGGCTTGGGTTTGTCCCTTTTAAGATAAGGGAGGTAACCGAATGCCTGAATTAGGACTCTTGCTGTTGTGGTCTCTCTCTCTATAATAGTGAACGGAGAGAGAAAAGGAGAGACAGGCACCTCCAGAGGACAGGTGCCATTAATTCCATTAATTGCCTAGGGAAAGAGTACTCCTAAATCATCTGCTTCCAGTAGGTACCTAAAATTAGCTAGAATGAATCTGGTCCTTAGGCTGTGGTTTGACATTATACTCTTGGTAAAAATACTAACTGATGAAGTGTTTGTCCCCGCAACTAGTTGTGTCAGGAGGACTGGCATGATGGCACAAGGGTGCAACGAATGCCAATGGTTAGAGAGGGAAGTCAAGAGCCACAGCTATTGCGGAGAGTGTGGGGACCTGCTGACATGCTGTCTTGAGGACTTGACCCATAACATCATTCAGTGCAGAGATGCTTGGGCAACGTCATGGATGAAGAGTGTAGTGTGAATGCCAAGACAGAGAGAATATGGATCCTGGAAACTGTGATGAAAGTAAGTACATAAGGGAAGAAAAAAAAAGTTGTGATGAAGCTAGTAAAATTTTTCTACTTTAGTTTGTTACTCTGTTGCCTGTTTTTCAGCCTCTGCATCTTATCAAAATTAATTTAAATTAATTTTTTGAATGAGATGCTATGTGATATCCTGTCAGGTGCCCATTAATGCCACTTAGCATGATTTTATTAATATTTGTCTTATCAAAACTGGCATCAATTTTTTTGATGACAGTAAAAGTTTTGTTGGAGGGAGGTAACTGTTAGAATATTTTCAGATAATGAAACGTGCATCTTCAGGATATTCTGCTGAAGAAGCAACATTATACAAACCAGTCATATTAAATGACCATTAAACCATATATTAAATCTCATACTAAATGGCATATTAAACCATTTAAAATGTGTAAAAAAGATGACTTATCAGGAGATCTCCATGAGTGATTATACATGGGAAAATACTCTCAAACTGGATGGTTGTGTAATGTGAGGCATTTATTGACGATCTAAGAGACAGATCAGCTCCTTACGAGCGAGTTTTAAAGTTTGGACCAATAGCTGGCAGAGTGGTGAGTAATTGTAAGGGAAGGAGAGCTATAAATTGTTCTGTAAGCTGAAATAATTTAAATAACAAGTGCTTTTAATGTAACCAAATGCCAGCATATGCTTCTGGGAAGTGAAGATGTGCATAATACTTACAGGATGTGGGGCTATCTCCTGGAAGGCATTGGCTAAGAGAGGGAATGAAAGGTCATGGTCAATAAACAACTTACCATGGTTGTCCAATGTAAGCATGTGGCTTAGAGAGCTAATGGGAGCCTCAGATGTATAAACCGGTGAAAATTAAGTAGAAGAAACAAAGTGATATTACCACTGTTTACTAAAATAGTATATCCACTGGCCAGAAATAATTCTGCGGTCTTAATAAAGACACAATGCAGTAACAACTATTAGAATTATTGCAAATATTTTTCAAAAATAGCTCGGTTTAGAGAAGAGCTTGCTTACAAGACAAAACTTACTCAAAAAATAAGAACATGTCTCATTCACCGATGCAGGGAAAAAATTACTGATGGCAGAGGACTGGAGAAATAAGCAGGTAAAGGCATAGTGAGATCCACTGGATGGGACGTCAAGCTGGACAGGGTAGCACCAGGAAGCAACTTCTTAAGGGGGTAACAGCCTTGACAATAATGCATCTGATGAGCTTATGGATTCTCCATCACTACTGGATTTCTTTGATAAGTTATGCTCAATTCAAGCAAAAGTTATGCAGGAAGTACCAGGTGAAATGTTATCCCCTGTGTTATGGTGCTGTCACACTCACTGATCATGGTGTTCCCTTCTGGCATTACAAACCCATGAACCTAAGAAATGCTTGACTAATTGGAGGATGTGTAACAGCTACTGCATTCTTGGGTGGAGAGAACTATCTGGGTCGTCTCTTGAGGAGGGATGCCGTGCTAGGCTGGGGAGATGGGCAGAGGTGAGAACTGACCTTTGGCTTGTTCATAGTGACAGGAATTGCAAAGTACACTTTTTTTGGAAAAATACATCTTTTCGTGCCAGTCCTGGGAAGCCTTCCTTCTGCCAAGGTCTGCTATAGGCAGTACCTGACAGGGTCTGCACCAGGCTTTCAGAGGGAGCAGATTTAACAGTACAGCCTGCAGAGGGGTTGTACTGGAGGAAGGCTATTTGGGTGGCTGCTGAGTCAGCCAGCATGCTCTGACCCTTCCCAGGCTGAACAATCCCATCTCTCTCAGCCTCTTCTTGTATGGGAGATGCTCCAATCCCTTAATCATCTTCATGGCCCTTCACTAGATTCGCTCCAGTGCGTGCATGTCTCTGTTGTACCGGGGACCCCATGACTAGACCCAGCACTCCAAATGTGTCTAACTAGGGCTGAGTAGAGGAGAAGGATCACCTCCCTTGACATGCTGGTAGCCCTCTGCCTAATGCAGCCCAGGATGCCATTTGTCTCCTTTGCCACAGGGGTGCATTGCTGGATCATGTTCAACCTGGTGTCCACCAGGAACCCCAGTCTCTTTCCTGCAAAGCTGCTTTCCAGCTGGTTGGCCCCCAGCGTGTACTGGCACATGGCTTTATTCTTCCCCAGGTGCAGGTGGTGGTGCTTCCCTTTGTTGAACTTCATGAGATTTCTGTTAGCCCATTTCTCCAGCCTGTCGAGGTCCCTCTGAATGGCAGCACAACATCTGGGTATCCACCATTCCTCCCAGATTTATATTGTCCACAAACTTACTTCCAGGTTGGCTACCTTGAGTCACAGCAACCAGGTTGTTGGTTCTGCCACCTGAGGCAGCTATCAAGATTTTCACCAATGCAAGGAAGGCATCATGCCCAGGCAACGTGATGTCTTCAGGGCTGGAAGCTGAATGCCACATTTGGGGCACCTCTACACACCCCCTTCACTTACACAGGTAAATTGTAGTCAGTGGGCTAAGGGCACAGGTGTCTCAGAGAGGACCAATAGTTTCTGTGCTTCATGAGCTGCCAAAAATGGCCATGCCCCCTTCACCCCCCTGGCCTAGTGCAAGGCTACACTAGAAGACCATCCCTTCATCTATCCCAAAGGCTGCCTGTTGGACCTCTCAGACTGTGGGTCATGTCTGTACTATGTAACTGATTTCAGTGCAAAATTAAGCAGGCTGATGTGGACTGATCTGATATAGACACATATCATGTGGGGTGCTGAGCTGTGCAGAGATCCTAGCTCAGACCCTAAGAGCAATAAATTGCTCTTAGTGCAGTGATACACCCAAGTTTGTAAGTTCTGCTTCTTAGCAACGTTCAAGTACTCAGAGAGGGCTGGGCTGTTCTGGAGCCTCGGTGGCCGTTGCTTGCTTTGGCATTTCTGCTCTGTCCATCGCTGCGTGATGTAGACACGCTTTCAGATTCTTTCAGACTCACTAAATAACAGCAGTTCGCAGGAACTTCACTGAGAGTTGTGTTCCCTGCTCCCTAGAAAATTAGGGCTGTTATATTGTCACACCAACCACTGGGCAGGCATTTTTACAGGGAAAGAATATTAGATCAGGTAGGAAGATTGAAAGGTGTAACCAACACAAAGAGCAAAGCAACGGTGACAGAAAATTGCTGCAGTGCAGATTAATTGCAAAGCAGTTAGAGATGTAAAGCACAAGTCAAACAAATCAGGTAGATAAAAGATAGCTTGATAGACAAGAAATAAAATGCAAAGTACAGGAACAAATGCAGGAACATCAACAGGAAGTTTTATGAGGCATTATTACCCTGAATTAAAGATCTGAGGCTGGAAGAAATACCACTAAAGCAGAAAGAAAGTGGTTTATTAGGTGAAGAGGTTAAGTTTAGGAGCAACATCTGTGATGGTCCTCTAATATCTGCAGAGATCTGAGCACCATTATTCTGCCAGGTAACCGCAAGACACCTCCGAAGCTTCTCCATCAACCAGAATGAAACCAGCAATAGTCGGTGTGGCGGACAGATGAATGAACTTTTGCCTTAAACACTTCTTGGTACATAAGGTGCAAGCAAACCATAACCCCGAACAAGCCATCTGTCCCTGGCGGAAACAGGACTAAGCTGCTGGGACCCCTGAAATGGTCTCCCTGCGACCACCCAGGACCCACAGAGCCTGTGCTGAACGAGACCACAATTTGACTTTGGGACCTGGACTGTAAATTATTGCCATTTTTAGCACAACTTCTATAAAACTTGCTTAGCATGAGTAGCTAAATTTGCTGAAGCCTTAGGCCGCACTCCCTAGTACAGTGAGAAAGGGCCCAGAGCTGCTGCAGGCGGGAACGATAAGGGAGTTACCAGCAATTTGCATTCCTGTGCACTGCTGGAACAGTGCTAATTGCTGGAGTTGCCACCTCTTGTCAGGACCTTGAGAGATGATGGCGGGACCCGAGGAATGGAGACACACCCGTCGGCAGAAACTGCAACAGTAAAGATAAGGGAGAAAAGAAACAGCCTGCCTAGGAACAACGATGAGACCCAATAAGGAGCAGGAGACCCCAGACCCAAAAAATTACTGTTGGTCTGAACTACCACATGAGGGTGGGAAACTTAATTTGAAAAAAGCTATAATTGCCCAGGGATCTCTTTGTTCAGGGTCCCTCTTCAGAGGTACCCAACTCGAGCTGTAACCACTGCACGCGTGTCATTCCGAGCTTTTCAGCGGGAGCCTGGGGTCGGACCCTGCTTGAGTTGTAATTACTGCACGTGCATCGTCAAAACTTATACCCAGGGTGAAGAGGACCCACCTACCATCAGACGGGAGCCCCCCGCACTGCCGAGACTCCCAAAGGAAGAGGACCAACGGGACGCCGCTGGATCCATGGGTGGTGATGTCTCTCTCTCTCTCTCTCTCTCTCTCTCTCTCTCTCTCCCTCTCTCCCTTTTTCTCTCTTTTTCCCTCTCTTTTGTTGAATGTTGGCAAGATCTGTTTGAAATGTGTGGCATGGGACTTGTCTAGCTAGTTGCAGTATTCGCCATTGAATTATCCTATTTGACCACATGCCTTATCTTTGTGTTAATAAATCTTAAAACTGGTTGGCTGGTGTCGTTTCACCTTAATTCAGTCCAAGGGCATCACGAACTTGGTCGTTGGTCCCAAGGGGAGGGAGCTCGTCCTGAACGACTCCTTTCAGGCCGTGACAGTTGGCCCTATTCCCGCAACAACTGCAGTCCTTCACTGTAATTCAAGAACACGGGACAGCAAGAAACTCTGAGACAGCAAATGCAAACCTGAAGGCTGAATGAATCTGATGAATACTTAACTTGTGAACTGTATTGTCCTGGGTGCTCATGGTGCCCACCACACTCAGATAGTTCATAGTTAACATTATATCCTCATAACATTAGTTATAAGGATAAATACTACATTATGTCGACAGGTCAACATTACGGCTGAGCCTGCCTGACCGAATGAGCCAGCACGGGCAGAGTGTACCAGTTTCTTCAGCCACTAGACACGCAAGGCAACTATCATCTCCTGTTCAGTACAGGTGGCAGCTCCTGCAGTATTCACAGGTAACGTTGCCTGTCACAACGACTAATTGACAATTCCCACCATAAGACTGTTATATTAAGCTGGCATAACATTTCCTAATGTTAATAGAGCCAAAACTTTCTCTGATGGACAGTTCAAAGAGGATGGGATTGGTGACTTCTGTTTTCCTCAAGTCATTTCTGAACTGTTCCCAGCTTAGGCACTGGTATACGGTAGCTGGCTTGTCTGAGGTTTCCTTAGGGCCACCAAGGCCAGATGCCTTCAGCAGTTAGCATCGCATTCTCCTCATTGCTGCAAAGGGCTCCAGCATACAGTTACAGAGTTGGTGTGTGCAGGATTTTGGTTTCCAGGAAAGAGTAGTTTGATAACTTTTCCCCATGGTGGCTAGTCCAGCAGGCTGAAGCCTTTCATACGTGCCTGATCCAAAGCCCATTGAGTCAGTGGCAGTCTTCTGATGAATTATAAAAAGCATTCTAGTAAAGCTATTTAACAACCTGCTAAAGAGTACCAATGTCTTGTAGGCTTCATGCTGTCCTGTACTAGATGAAGGGTTTTGAAGAGCTTACACAACTCTATCATTTTATGTAGAAATAGCTGCCTTATGTACAAAAGAGCTCTCTGAAAAAGGAAAAAAATTGATCCTATTTATACATTCTTCTTTCGTTAACTTGTTCAGGTAATATGGGGAAAAGCATGAAGACTATCGATCTGAAGTGGGGAGAAATAGTTCATACCATTAACTTTACTGAATGAAGAATTCATAAGAACATAAGAATGACTGTATGAGGGCAAAGTTCATCTGGACACAGTCAGCAAAGGTGGCATAAGGAAAATGTAAAACAAAAAAGCAAGGGTACAATATGCCGCCTTAATGTCAGCAGTCTGTGGCTTCCTTATACATAGTTTCTCGTGGTTTATTCCCTTGCCTTAACAAACATAGATCATGGTACTGGAGTCAGTAGCCGTGCTATAGATTTATATAAGAAAGTTTGATGTTATCTTGGGCTGGGGTCAGTAATGCAAGCTCTCCCTAGGCAGACCAGCCACACTTACAAAATGCCTTTTCTGCAGGAAAAGTCCTGATTTGGAGTTCTTCACTGGTGCGATTTAGATACAATTAAACAATAAATAGGATTGACTGGCTCTCTGGGAATTGTGAGGTACTGATTTAACATTGCATAAAAATAAATGGTCGTCCTGTTTGACTTATCAGCGATTGTATTTCACTAACAAATAAACTTTGGTAGTGAATTCCCTTGAATAGCTGTCAAAGATATCCATTGGTATTTCAGTAAATGTCAGAAGCCTAGAAGATATAATAAAGTTGAAATACTCAAGCAAATGGAATTGTGGCCAGTGAATGCTCGAGGTTCCGTTAATCAGTGATTTAAAGCCAAGAGCATTTATTCTTTTCATTATTGACTTTAGTCATATCATAACTGTAAATACAATAAAACTTGCTATAAATTGTGCCAGTCATGTATGGTCAGATTATTTGTGGGATTGATTGCTACACAAACTGGAATTACATTACCTCAGGTTATTGGATTACATATCATGTCTTGGTGAATTTTAATATCATTTTGTTTAAATGCAAATGCTAAAATAAATGATAGCTTTGCTTTGGGGCTGTGGATTAGTTATTCAAGATGATCTTACTATTAACTGTGCAGTGAAGATAAATTGGTCAAAGGAAAAACTTGACATCTTATCAATTTTTTCTATAAAAGGCTTTAGCAGAAAATGCTTGTTACAGCAGTTTCCTTTTAGTTACTTAATCATGTGTTAAGTAAGTCTGCACTATGAGTTTAATACAGAATTTTAAAGTGCTTAGACCTAATGAATCCTGAGAAATTGCTACACACAGGACTCTAGCACTACAGCAGCAGCAGAAGGCATGCTGTGGTGGGAACAGCCCAAACAAGGCATCTTGGAGTGCCTCCTTCCCAAAGCCAAATTCCCCAAAGCATTTATGGTGCTTGATGGTTTCCAGGCTATCAGAGAAGTCACCACAGTGCCTGAACTGAAGCTCCCCACTGAAAGCCAGGGGCAGATTGGGTACGTTGGTGGATCCACCTTGATGCCCAGATACTTTGATAAAGTTGGCTGCATCTCATCTTTTAGAAGAGCTGTTCCTTACTCTGTTGATCCCAGGACAAAACTGAGAGTTCATCCCCAGCATCAATAGCCCACTGGGTTGGCATGGTAAAGTCAGGCCAAATTTGGGTGCCAGAGAATTCACAAGAGAGGCAGGTATCTGTCCGTCTCCCCAGGGTGGATGGACACCCCCTTAGAGCTGTGCCAGCCTTTGGTGCACGGCTGGGGAAGTTGGGGAGTCACGGAAAATGCTTTAATCACCCTACAGCCCTATTTCTCCTTGGCGAACCAGAGTATTTTTTTCTCCCTCTCCTGTGGCTATAACTGAAATGTCTAAAGGAGGCTATGAAATGCAGCTGCAGATTCAGGGTGCTAATTTCAGCAATCTCTTTTATTTGATGTGAATTTCTAGATACTCGCACTAGGCTTACGTGCACTGGGCTGTACTGAATGACAGCACAGGAGACGGTGGGGAGGAACCCAGCTGAACCCTGTGAAACTCTCTGTAGTGCCTGATTTGATTTTGTCAACGTGCTGCTCGCTCTTTGTCCTGGAGAACAGCGACATTTTGCAGCTCAGTTAGTACAAAACTTCTGAGACGGCAAAGGCAAACTGGGGAGATCAGAAAATGGGACAGAGAAAAATGAAATGAGAGGCAATTTAGAGAAGAAAAACCTGACACAAAACCCAGATTCAGTGGAAGGACTGAGCCCATAAAGAGTAGCAGGAAGGGGACTGCAGTGATTGCGCGGGTGTTGTGGCAGGGAGCGATGGAGCGGGAAGGCATTGCCTCCCGCCCTCCCTGAGCTGGGATGCAGTTTCTGGTCTCCCTGGGCAGCTCCTAACTGGGACACACTGATCAACCGGAGAGAATTCAAGCATGGATAATAGTAAGAGCTGTATGGCAGGATTTATGAAGAAAAGTTAAGCACCAAATGTGCACAGTTTGTCTCCATGACAGCCTGACATTAGAACAGTGTAAATACAGATGAAAAGGAAGAGGTGTCATTTAACATAATAGAAGGATGCCGCGAGCAAGGGCTTTCCCCAGCCCTTACTTCAGACAAGTCCACAAATTAATGAAGACTAAACTCAACCCCTTCTTCACCCACTTGGTTGCTCCTGAGATCCCCCCTGCAGCTCTTCGGCCTGTGCCCTGTACCTCCCCTCCCAAGGGAAAGCACTCTCCTCTCCTTCAACTCTGGGTGGGATGAAGAGCCACCTCTCCTAGGGAGTCAGCCCATCTCCCTTCCCATTTCTTAGGAGGCTCAGTATAAATCCTCTTTGTCAATGTTATGCTGTGCTCAAACGCCGCTCTTTTTAGCCCTTAGCTCAGGTTGTATGGGAGTCGTAGCTTCTGAAGGCATTATCTCTTTTTTTCTGACTGCCCCAAGCAAACACTGCTCCTTGGGGCAACGGCATAAAAAGAACTGTGAATGTTTGACCCTGGGGAACCACTTCGTCAACGAAATGGTTCACAAAGTTACCAAACCTCAGTGAAATCTTTGGAGACCACCAGGTAGAAAGAACAACCCAGCCACCAGAGCAGGACTGGTCCGCGAGCACCTCCCCTCCACATTTACAGCTCCATTTCCAACCCTCAATGTTACCTCTCTCAGGAGTAGCAGTTGCCTGAAAGCTCCTACAGCTCAGAACAAGACAACTGATGCTCAGCTATCAGGAAAGCATCCAGAAGTAGTAATTTCCCATTATTTCTTAAATTGCATTTTAATTATTGACAGGCAGACAGCCAGCATTGGCTGGTGATGACTGCAGAGAGCTGGAGTGCCCAAAGGCATTCTGAAGTAGGGGGTTAAATTTTGTTAATGATCTGAATTTCTGCCAAATTCACTGCCACATATCATGAGTGACTCTAACTAGACTTGGAGGCTATTTCAGTTAAGTACTTGCACTTTATTTACATCCTGAAGAGCACAGAAGAGCAGAAATAAGTATAGGTGAGCTGGCTGACTGGTTTTCTTCCCCACACTGTGGAGTCAGGCTTATTTTTCTGCAGCTGGAGAAGGAATTAGCTCTTATTTTGTCCTATTTCTTTGATAAAACTCCCCCTTTCCACTGCTACCTGCCCTTCTGCCTCCCATTCCAGGAAAGAATCTTACAAGGGCACTGGAAAAATTTTTACAAGAGGAATGTTTTCATTTTGGGGTCCTTTTCTTGAGCACTAATGTATCCATTGTATTTTTCCTTAGTGCTCCAGCTTAAGCAGTCACATACACAGCTTAGACTCACGACCTCCCTCCACAGAGCCTCTTATGATCTTCAGCTTCCTTTCTCGCTACCAAATCCATCCTCCTCATCTTATTTTCCCTCTTTAGGGTTGCAGTTCAGTACATCCACTTTTGTCCTTACCTCTAGTATATTTAATTCAGAAATTCAGCTGACTGCTTCAAATTCTTTTTGATCCTTCCCTCTCCCATTTCTGGAAAAATCCTCTTTCTTTCACTACTCAACAGTTTCCAGCAAGCCCCTATACTGTCCGTCCTTCCCAGAACACTTGGTAGACTCTTATAACTCCCATGTCAAACAATATGGTGCTTCTGCCACCAGCTTCTTGGCCCTGAAGAGGGGTTGTCCACCAACCTTCAATAATTCCCTCCTCCTGCGTTCCAGAGGATCCAAAATAAAGGAATGCAGTAGCAGCAGAGTCGTGGCGTTAAGGTGATCTTAAATGCAAGTGATGTCTTGAGTTGCTCACTAGGTATTGACCAGGACATGATGCTGACAGGATGGTCACTTCAGGTGGTCATTCTTGTAGCTGACATACTAACAAAAGCTAGGCCTTGTATTTTTATTTACTACAGTTCCAATGGCATTGGAAAGCTGTGGTTATCTTGGCAGATTTTTTTTTTGCAGGGTACAGGTTTGCTCAGCACTGCGCCATAAGGATGTTGGCTGGAACTGTCTTCAGGGGCTCAGGCATGAGTCCAGCCATTAGGAGTTTGTGGTTTGTGGGTGCCCTTGAAGGAGAGGAGGGGCAAGCAGAGGGTCTGAGCTCCCAAGGTGGGAAGGGCTCAGCTGTAGCTGGACTTCTATCCTCTGTCCTGCAGGGGAGAAGTGCAGGAAATGTCACAGTGTTCAGGCAAACAACTGGGCAAGGCACGAGTGGCAGAGGCAGCAAAGGGAGTCAGTGGAGCCTAGGTTTAGGGGTTTGTTGGGAATAGGACGATTTAATGCAAGGAACCCTTGCTCCCATTGGGAGCACCTTTGCAACATGGTGCATTGCAACCCATGGGCAGCACCTTGCTCATGCAAATGGAGAAAGGTTTGCCTTTGCCCTCCTTTCCAAATCTTAGCCAAGACTGTTGGGGGCTGGTTGGGAGAGGAAATGGGGACTGAGCTCTCAGTCAGTCCCATTTGGCATCAGTCTTGTATCTGCACAGCTTGGCTGGACCCTGCTCTTTCTCCTGGGCAGTTGACACCTTTACATACTTTGCAAGGTGATTGCCTGGAAATTGAAGAGGAACCAAAATACACACTTACTGCCAGGACCCACATGGGGTGACTATGAAACCCAAACTCTTAAGCAGGGTTTAGGGACAATGAAAAGTTGTGTGACTCCTTACTTTAAATCAAGAAAGCAATCATCTATCAAGGCAATCTATTTTCCCTGTTTAAGCTTCTGAGAAGAAATGCATGGCTGATAAATTTATAGAAGTTAACATGAACAGGTAATCTTATATGAAATATTCACCACCATCAAGAAATCCTTTCTGCTCAACCTGGCCATCAAATCCCCTGCAGAAGGGTCGATACTGACTCTGTTTTCATTCACTTTCCAGTTCTCTGCAGCCAGGTATTCTCAATCCCTCTCTTCAAGTTAACTTCCACTTTATTTTGAAGGGTGTACAGCTGGGGATAGGAGCCACATTAGCTCAATTTAAGAAAACGCAACCCTGACCAGGTTCCTTTGGGTCTCCCTGTACTCATACTCTCCTCATCTTCAGTGGCGTCTACTGTGATGCCTAAAAGAGAACAAGCTGGGAGCAGGGAGGCTGCTGCTCAGAGCTGCACAACCACTTGTCCTGTCATAGCTACTTTACTCTATACTTCTTGCTCAAGACAGAGAGCAGGAAAGAGGGAAAAAGACCATCACTTTGCTGACTTAAGCTCATATGCTGTGCATATCCCTAATGCCCCTCCATATCCCTAATAAAACCAACTATTCATGCTCTAACTCTCGTGATTTTTTTTTTGTTTTTACCATTTCCTGTATAAATAAAAGGCTAAGTGCAATGCATTGCGAATGATGCTCTTGTTTTATGTAAGTTTAGGTAAAGCAGGAGAGCACACTGTAAAGAGGACTTAATTGAGTAATAGGCTTAATACTACCAGGCTGGGGAAAAAGAAATTCCCAGAAGGCTCTGTGCTTTGTGTTCAGCTCACTACCTTACCTAGTTCCTTATCCTGGTAATAGACTCCCAGTAAAATAAAATAACGCTTAATAAAACTTACACTTGGAAAAGTAATTTGCTTGGGCTATTGATTTAACTAACTTGAGTCCATTTGTTTAAGCACTGTTTGTGTTTTAAATGCATAGCATGGAACCTACAGAGGAGCGTTCCTTCCTGCAGTGAGCGCGGGAAACCTTGTTCCAGCAAGGTAAGGTCAAACTGGAAAGGTAAAGCGTCCCCTTGCATGTGCTGTGTTGTAAATCTGCAGGGCTAAGATAAGGCACCAATAACCTGGTTCAAAACTGGGGCTGATGTTTATCCACTGGGAGCCCTTTGCATGCCTGCTTTACTGGAATACATGGTTCTAGTAGTGAGAGCTGACAACTTTATGTGTTTGGGGATTTTGCCTGAAATTGACTGGCTTTCCTTGTCATCTCAATAAAAAAGGCCTTTAAAAGACCATGAAACCTTTCTGCGTTTGCAAAGCTGATGCCTACTTTATTGGCTCACTCTCTTTTTTGTTAAATTTACCAAGCTCTATTGTTTCGTAACACTGATTTCACTTCATTAGCTGGCGAGTCACACAACTGATTGATTAAAACTACTTGAGTTTGTCTTTTGGAAGACCTCATATGTGAAAGGCCTTTGGGTCTGAGATGGAAGGTCACTTGGTTTTGCCATTCGTAAGGTGGAATCGTGCTTTCCTGCCCAGTTAAGTGCCAGGAAGCTGCCTGCAGGTGGAGGAAGCAGTGAGTAGAAGGATATAATGTTAAGAAACATAAACCTTTCGTACAAAAGTGCGTAAACAGGTTACCTTGGCTTTATGATTGCTAATAGAGGCTGAGAAAATATCAGACTTCTCATCTGCTTAGTGTCTATTTTTGAAGCTGAGATACGGAGATTGAGAAGTATTGCTGCTTTCAGCAGTGGCATTCTTTACTCCCGGCACCACACTGTGAACCTGGAGTCAGTAGTGTTCTGCAGGAGTGGCTCTAAAGAACTACAGAACTGAATAAAAATAATATTTCTGTAAGATTTTACTGGCCTAGTACAGAGTTAAAATTGTGGGGAAGGTTACAACTGTCTATTAAATTCTGTGTGTCTCTCTTGTGTGCATGAGAAGAGAGGGGACAGCAGCCCCTCTAAATTACTGAACTTTCTTTGCACAGGGTATAAAATGTCCCCTCCTCCAGATGATGCAGGATGAAGCATCACCATGCCTCTGTCACCGGGGCATGGCCCCAGAGATCAGCCACAGCACTTGCTTTATATCTGGAAGGCTCTTCAGTCCCAGTCTCCATTGATGAAAGATGCCTAAGTAGATTTGAGTGCCGACACTCAGATTCTGATAGATAAAGGTGGGATGGGAACCTGATTAGGATAGAGTAAATGAATATCTTTTAACTCTGGTTCCTGTTTAGTGCCCTGTATCCTACATAAAACAGAGAGCGGTTGTGATTTTCTTCTTCAAATAGCATAATGTAAGTGTGTGTTTTGGCCTGACATTTCATTTACCTCATCAGCCACAAAGCTGCCATTTTATACTGTCAGTAAGCTGGTCATTAGAATTGAAAAGGGAAAATGAATTAGACACATCCATGAAAATCCAGAAATCACTTGATGGCTATGGGTGGGTTCATACAACTAAGGGGACAGGTTTATGGCTGAGCTAGTAACTTTTATCTCCTTTTCCAGTCAAAGGAGACCTACTCTATAAAGCCAATGAAGTGTATCTAGGTAAATATTCTCATTATGTTTTGCAATAAGGGCCTCATCATTATAAGCTATTGATATTGCAACTCATTTGGAGAACTCTCAGCATCCTTTAGGTGCCTGATGCTTATAGACTTCATGATCACAGTGATGCCAATAACTGAGCAAATTCATGCTCTTCAAAAATGTAAACCTCTTTACCCTCAGAAAAGTGATTTCACAGCACACAATAGTTTTGACATGAAGTAAGAGTTTCTATTATTCCTCTTCCGGATTTAGATTCTCTTGGATTTTGTGAGTTTTTTAAATTAGTTTAATTAACTCCTAGTATCTGATATCACTATGGCTAAAGAGAACTCAGAGCAACAAGACCTTTGTGATTTAGTATATCTACTTCCTAATATGAAAGATATGCCAGAATTTTTTAAGATTCTGAAGTCAGGAATGAAGAAATGACAGAACTACTGTTGTTCATTCAACTGTATCTCTCCTTTGTGTCTCACTCCATGAGGCATACATGGAAAAGAGTGTGTGAAAGTGTAATTAAAGACTGCATCATAATGCATTTCCAGGACAGCTTCCACTTGCTTTGTATGGAATTTCACATCTTTCTTTTTAAAAAGCTGAGATCATGAAGTTCATTGTGTAACCACTAGCATTACACCCACTGGACATCAAGGCAAGATCTGAACTTTGGAAAATCATCACTTTAATATGTCATCCTCAGGAGCTTTGAAATCTCTTCTGCTAGGTGCAGATAATGGGTTTTTCCTTAGCAAGAGAGGAAAGATTTGGATCTCACTTCCTAAAACTTCATCTAGACTCAGAGATGAGTTTTACTGGGTTGGCATCCACCTTTTGGATTGTCATGGGATGGACACGATAAGCCGCAGACGCTCCCAAGACACATTTGTAGCAGCTTTGTGCTCCGCTGAACATCTTCTCCAGACTTCAGAAGGATGGGACAAAGCTTCGAGATCCTTGTATAGGAACAGAAACATTTCAACATGCTCAGCCTATTCAAATCTGTTGTCTGAGCCATGAAAGATGTGATATAATGTTACAAACTCCCTGAGCCATTCTATGTACCATGAGCCACTCTGCTCACTCATTTAATTGTAAAAGCACCATTCACTGCGTTATTGGCCATGTTGGGTCACATCTCTCTTGAAGCTGTACCACAGAGGAGATGGAAAGGGAGCTGGGGGACTGTCGATGACATAGTGTTTGCATGCAAGACTTTCTCATTGCTGTTGAGAATGAAAATAAATAAAAGGAACAGCATCTAAATAACTAATAATTATAATAGTTAAATAATAGCAAAGCAAGTAAATGCTACAGCTCAGAAAGCTTTGCTATTTATTTATTAATTTTAAAAAGCGCTTACTGTCTAGCCAAGCAGGATTTTTACTGCGTTAATGAAATAATAGTAAAATCCATAACGTGTCCCCTTCCTCCCCACCATTTCCTTGTTGAGCTGTCTGAGATAAACTTGGCTGGCTGCTACAGCATACTGATACTGTTAAATCCAGGCCATCCATCTTGTGATTGGTTGCAATCAGTGAGGTCAAAAAAGCTTTGCAGAGTCAGCTTTTTTAGGCTCAATATATGTAAAAAAAAGCAAAAGCCCAAAATTCTGAGCTGAAGAATTCATTCAGCAAATTCTTTCTTTAATCACAATTAAACCAGATTTCTATTAAAACTCACTCAGCACTTGACTGCACATGTTATAGGAACCACACTAAACAATTAGGTATTAGCTGCCTTTTTTCCTTTCCTTTTCCTGTGACCCTTAAATCTGTACAATATCCATTGAATGCAACTAACCAGTAATCCCAGTATTTAATCTTAAAATGTAATTAAAACAAAGAAGTGTGAAATGAAAATCAATCAGACAGAAAACACAGACTTCACTCAGAGTACTTCTGTCTTTTATTATGGGAATATAAATTGAACTGGTTGTATAACTTGGACCAGTACAGTCTAATCACAGTACTGGAACCCATAACCAGTTTCTGAGGGGGAAAAAGCAGATGAAATCTACAGATTGTCCATTGCATAGTGGATACAAAGCAGCCAAAGCTGCAAAACTGTCCTCCAGCACTGAGTTCAGCTCAGACTGTGGGGATGAGCCAGTGCCAGGGGAGTCCATGGGAAGGACAGTTGTAGCCCTCCTGAGGAGGCAGCAAATGCCAGCCCTGCCAATTTTGGGTATCACTCTGTGAGATGTAATTGCTGAACCAGAAATCACAGTGGTGGACATGCACTGCTGGTCAAAGGAGCAGTGGCAATGGCCGTTTTGGTTTGACATCTTTCTTGGGTCAGCCCTTAGCCATATTCTCCTTTGGATTCCTACCTAAGCTAATCTTCACTAAGGAGGCTTTGCAGCCCTTGAACAAATAAGTAAATGCTTAATCCTTCCTGTGCCTACCCTGAAAAACAGGAAAAAAAAAAAAAAAAAAAAAAAAAAAAAGGAAAAAAGAGAAAAGAGAAAAGAGAAAAGAATTCCTATCTTTTGGGAACTCTTTGGGCAGGGTTGGCATGCTCTGTATGTGTACCGCTCCTGGTCTAACGGGAGCCTCATCCCTTTGGACTGTTGTCGTGCTAGCAGGATCTGTATAATAAATGAACTGCTCATGGCCATGTTGTTTTTATCCTGTAGATCAGCCCATTTGACTCAAATATTAAGTAATAAATATACGAATGTCAGTTACTGATATGGATAATAAAGCTCTCAATCAGCAGATCTAAGAGTGCTTTATGGAGGTGGTCAGGTACAGCAGTAACTGGTCTGCAGACAAGGCAAACATGTAATACTCTATGTTCTTTTTCTCAAAATAACATAGACGGGGTCCGTTTGTCCTTATCTCTGTCCCTATTGTGCACGAACTGGGATATAAACTGTTCAAGTGGCAAATTATGTTTTTTATCAGTATTATCTACAGTTCCACAGTGGGATGGTGGCTCATAATCTTAAATAGATGGTTTTAAAACAAACCCATTGTGTGTCCTCGCAAGAACCTTAAAATGAGAGGAAAGATCTCTGTCACCTTTGACAGATTCCACTGTGTTGCTAAAATCACTTCTGTATTCAGCCTATAACTGCTGTCTGAGGTGGTTAGGCTGAATGCTGATTAGGATCAACGCCATTTGCTGCACCTCTTAGATGGACTGTGGACGGAAGTGTATGAATGCCCATGGAAAAATGTCTTTCTCAAGGGAGCCTATCTTGGCATGTGGGTGGTGGAGGAGAGAGTCTTGCATCCCATTTTCTGATAAGGCTCTGGGTTGGGAAATGGCTGGAAGCAGCCAAATTTCTGGCTGCAAGGCCAGAATGAGCCCAGTAGGATTAAGCAGTGAGGAAGAAAATCCTGAAAAATCACTGGTGGTGCTTTCTAGTCAGATAACTTCCATGGTTTAATTGGGAAGACAACTTTATAGGAGCCATCTACTAGTTTTAACAAGTGGCTACTCATTGCCCCAGTGCAAAGAGAGGAAGAAGGCTGTTGAAATACAGTGTTGACTGGAGTGCTGCTCCAACTAAGTAATTGCTTTTCTGAAGGGTGTGTTGGCCACCAACTAGAAGAAAGGTCCTTGGTTTAGTTAGGCTCTCTGACTACCTGACTCTCTAGTTCTGCAACATGACAATAACACAAAGTCATTTATTTTCCTCACTCTTCCCTCTTCTGATAACGCTCTTCCCTCATTTCCCCTCTTCAGTTTTCCTGCCCTCTGTTCCTTTCCTGGAACTTTAATTCTCTTAGCCTTTCCTTCCTTATACTGCCAGCATTGCCTCCTAATTTCTCCTTTCATGGCAGCTCCCTCCTATCTTGTTTTGAGCCCAAATTCCTTATGTTTAGTATCAGCCAGTGTTATCTCGCCAGCTCTATTCCTCCTCTTTACAACCCAAACTCTCTTCTCCCAGAAGACCTGGCTCATCCCAGCTCTTTGAATTCAATTAATTGATCTCCATCAGCCAGATTGCCTTTGGCAAAGAAACCAGCACGCTGACTGTCTTTGTGCTTTAACTTCTGTTTTATCCTCCTTTAATCTGTGCCCTTTGCAGCTTACTGAGCCCTAATTACCTCTGTTACCATCTCACCATATTCAATTATAGCCTTCATCTCACTGACCTGATGTCTCTGTCCTCATCAAATCTCACCTCTCCGACTTTGCCCATTATTTCTGTACAAAGTCACTACCCTCCACGGGGACCTCAGCTCTTCCCATCTCGCCTTTCACTTCATTCTCTTGCTATTCTCTCTGCATGTGAGGACATGTTCACTTCGTGTTTCTCTACCTTTATCTTCACAGCTGTTGTGGGGTGGGACAGGATGTTGTACAGGGACCACAGACACTGGCACCAAAGCGGGACCAGAGGCACTTCAACAGTGACTTCAACCACTTCAGCTTGGCCTGGCTTGAGGAAAGTTGATTTATACACCAGGATTTTACAGTAAGGATCAAGACACCCCCAGCTGTGATAAACCCTTAGATGCCCATAGGAAAGCTAGTTAATAAATATTTCATAACACTTTCTGCCTGGGTACCACCTCCCTCCTGCTCTTTCGTTCCTCTTCCTAGTATCTCTTCTTCTGCCATCCCACACCATTGCTGTCAGGTCACGATCCCTAGATATTTCTCCTCCAAATGGACTAAAATTCCTGAATCCTTCACTCCTTGACCTATTTTTTGTTGTTTTCCTGCCCTTTTCCTTCTTACAAGCCATTCCATAATGTGGAAGGGAAAAAAGAAATTCTGCTACTGGAGACTGCTGCCGTGGTGCCCTGTGTCTGGGATGCTACGAGAGGAGAAGATCTGGGCTGCTGCAGGAACACAAGCCTATTAAAAAGTGTCCCACTGTGTAATTTCTTTCTGTTTTTGTAATCCACCTCAGAGGTGAGGAGGTCTGGCAATTACACTTTCTACATTGCATGAATCCCAAACTCATTAGTCAGGTTTCTGATTCCTCGGAGGGTCCGATTCCCATTTCAGCTCGTTTCTCTGTGAGAAGTTTGGCTCCGTAATTGACCCCAAGCTGGCTCCATTTCTTGAGTCTGGCTGAGGAGCAGCACTGGTTTTTCACAGCACTGAAGGGGAGAAGGGGCCGTTAGGATGTCTGTATACAAGAGGTGTTGCATTTTAGGTTGCATGCAAAACCCACTTGGCTGGGTGTTTTGCTGTGTATGTGGAGCCAATGGCCAAAGCCCTGCAGCTGAGCCCCTCAGGAAGGAAAGTTTTGAATAACCACTTTGAGCTTCTCGTTTCCACCGTGAGAGCCACTGCCTCCAGTGGGAGGCAGCTCCTGGGCTCACACGCGCAGTCCCTGGTTGCTAGCTCAGCCTCAGCAGAGCATTTGCCTGCCTTGCAGGCAGGGCAGCCGAGCGAGGAGGCAGGCGGTGAGGGTTTTCTCTCCAGGTGCTTCCCCCAGAGGCAAGGAGCAGAGTTACTGCCCGATCTCCAGTTCTCAGGCACGAAAGGAGTCAAAGGCGACATGCCAGGTTCCTCCTCAGACCTTATTTTAGAAGACAAGCTGTTTTTCATTTTTTTTTTCTTTTTGGCATGATTCTACTCCTTTGTTGCTTTCACGTTATTCCTGAATGCTCAGCTCCTATCATAAGGCCCTTGCTAACCACAGAAATCCTTTCGTCCTTTCGCCTTTCACTGGGATGTGCTATTAGAGAGATATATGAGAATAAAACAAAAGAAAACTTAAATTTGGAAAATACAGTGCTATTTTGAATTACCTGGTTGCTTCTATGTCTTCCTGAAAATACTATTTCTGTGGAGGATGCATTTTTTTTTAATCTGAAGAGATGTTTCTGCTTTCACTGCTCATTGAGAGGTTTTGTGGTACACACAGGTACAATAATACAACAGCAGAGCTTCAGCTATGCTCAAATACTCATTTATCCAAAAGCTTTACATGAAACCCAAGTATTCAAGGTCACCAAGAAAGTCTATTTCTAAGGCTCCTGGGCCAGTCAGTCTGAACCCAATCCCTTTTGAGGGCACAACAAAATGAGATCTTCAGCCCTATTACAATATTTATCCCAAAGCACCAGAGGCGAATAACAGCGCTTAATACCAGTAAGGTGTGTATAGCAGCATTTTCTATCACATCCAGCTAATGTCTCAGTTTTGCTTTTATTTACTTACTTTTAAATTCAGAAATTCAGTGCTTCAAATATGTATTGTGGCTATTTCTGCCTGGAAATAGATAATATATGTGCTTATAGCCTCTCATAAATGTGTCTAGAAACACATAATGAGGACCAGATTTTCAGCAGATACAAACCAACCTCATTTCATTAACATGTTTGTAATGTCAGCCAGCTTCCACTGCCTAGAGCTTTTTGTAGGCATTTCCCTCTTTATACAATGCATGGATGTCGAGACCACGTTTAGCTATAAAACAGTGAAGAATTGGGTCAGACTGGAATGTCCGCGCCTGCTGCAAGATGAATAAACTGGCTAAAAATGGTAATGGTGTTGTAGGCCCAAATCAACATATAAATTGGAGGATGTTAAATGTGTGGGCTTGGGAGCTTGGTGTTTGGGAGGAGGAATTTGAAATTTTACTGCCTGCTTCCTTATGAATATGCTTTAAGTGAAGCAGAATAACATAGTGACAACAGCATTGGGTGAGTTCCCCAAGGTGTTTTGTGATTCTGGGCATATTCTGAACCCAGCCGTAGCCTCTGTTCACCATGGGTGGAAAAAAGGCAGTGCCACTCTCCTCAGTACTGTGTGTTGAGGACCTTAGAAAAGTGCAATTTTTATTTTTTAACATAAAGCCCTCATTGAGAAAGACATGTCGTATCTGTGCTAATTGCCTGTGAAGGTAAACATCAAAGCCCTTACATTTTGAAGACTAGTCATAAGCCCTCCTGCCAATTTTGGGTTCCCTGGGGGAGCAGGTGGAGCCGAACCTCTCTGACTTCCATGAATACTGAGGTATCGACGTTTTGTGAAACCTGCTCCTTTCCTAGCCCGGCTAACGGAGGCTTGGCGTTGCTGTCACGAAAGACAATTCTGCATGTAATGCCCCTCCGCCCCCCGCACGCCTCCTGGCACTTCTCCTCCAAAGCAATCTCAGAACCGTAATTTGGGAAGCCGTGCTCTAAGTCTCCAATTCCTCTGTGGACAGACCTCTTTCGGAGTCTAGGTCATTCCTTTAATGGCGGTTCACCTTTTGCCACCTGGAGGAATAGGTTTACTACTTCATAAATTTAAAGTAGCCTCGAAGTGACACCTTCGTTCTCCTCGCTGCGTGCCTGTGCGGGAGAGCTGCAGCAGCAAACCGCAGCCCCTCTCCTCTCATTAAGCAGCTCTGCCTTGCTTGGGAGCAGTGGAGGGGTCTTTCTTACTTTTTGGGACATCTTCTGTGTTTTGGGCACCTGTCGTCCTTTCAGCTTCCTCCCCTTGGGGTGGACACACAGGAAGGGGGGCAGATGGCGATGGGGATGCTGAGTGGGGGCTTGTGCCGCTGGGTTTGAACTGAGAGCATAAACTGCACATTGCCCCGGAGCTCGGGTAGAATCAGAGGGAAGCCATGGAAGCAGACATTTGGTGATGCTAGGGATAAAATGATAGAGAGGGAAAGTGAGTATTAAGCAAGGAACATGGTCCTCCATGTCATGGAGAGCTTTGGCAGGGAATGGGACTGTAAGCATGGCAGGAAAATAGTTTTCTTTACATGGAAAATCTTACGGCAGCTATGAAAGCTGCTGGGCAGTGAGAATCAGGAAAAGAACTGTTTAGTCTCTAGTTTGATATCTGGATTAGACATCTGTGCCTGCCTTTGCCTGGGAACAAGCAGCGATTTGGCTTTGGTCATGCTCAGGAGGTGCAAAGACCTGAGAGCCATGACCCTGTTCCTCAAGATTTCTGTCGGCTGAAAGACGGCTCAGTCCAAGCGGGCAAGACCTGGGACGTCCATGTGTCTCTCGATTTTCACGTCCCGTGTTTCACTGAAAGGGCAGCTGCACCATGAGCGCCGAGCTGAGCCCCAGTGCCTGCTCTGCTCCTCCTCGGCTCACGCAGGCTGGGAAGTCTGCAGGTTTCCAGTCTGTAGATGGCTTAGCACTAACGGGTTGCTAATTTGGTTTAAAGCGTGTCTGTGCTTTTCTACCATTACTGCTAATAACGATTGCACGAACATAAAGGCTAATCTGTAATAAAGGAGGATTGCTAAAGAGCTCCCTGACTTCCCCGAGTTATACCTTGCTGCAACGTTTCTTATCCTCAGGGAAAACGAAGACTTGCGTGACTGAAGCCAGAGCTGGATACCAGCTCCTCGTCTTCTTGGGGGCTTCGTTCCAGCACCACTTGTAATTTCTCCAAGGCTGCTGACATTGGAAATTAATAATTCCCCACTTGAATTAATTAATGTGTTTCAATTGTCTTAGTATTAGGAATGTAATGAAGTAAGGGGGGGCGTGGGGGAGGGGCACCCAATTAAAATGTAATTGTTTCATTCGGTTCACAATCTTGAATAAGTGAACCTTTGAAAAGGAGTCTTTATAATTAAAAACAAAAGTAGGTTTGGTGATGACAGCCACCACACTGGGAGTCCATCTTCATTCTTACTCAGTTACCTGTAATGATCTTCAAAACTTGCAGTTTGGAACAACAGAAAGAAAGTCAAGATGTCTGTGTTTGGAGAGAGCATCTGTTATGTACCACTTTCTGACTTGCTAAAGATTTGTTAATCATTTACACGTGAATAGGAAAAGGGCTGCCATTTCCATGAACACAAGTGTCCACCTCAGCCAGCCAAAACACAGCCATATCTCACGGTAGGCAAAACTTTTACTACCATTTTTAATGCTTAAAGTATGTAACGCATCTTGCTGGGGACCCCTCCTCCACCACAGTAACATTTTATAAGCTTGATGAAACGACTACCTACTAACTAAAATCCATCTGTTCAAAATTCTCCAGGAAGTACTGTATTGCGCTAAATTTTGGCAAACGTACTATACAAGGTTTGGCCCCATATTAGCATTTTAATTGCTGGCTGATTGCTTTTATGTTGCAAAACTCGGTGCAAAACAGTATGTAAGTTGCAATTAGTTTTTACTATGTGATTCATTAGTTCCTATAAAGTGTGTCGTGCTGCAACATTTGGAAGGTAATATGCTAGAAACATTAGTGTTCACATTAAAAAGTGTGAAGCGGTGTTGAAAATGTACCAGTCCTGCTTTTGACAAATACATAGCCTGCATTTGTTGGCAGGACATATTCTCTCAAATGAGATTTAGCTGACAGCTGCAGATAAAATTGTATCATACTGACAGGGTTGCAGTAAAAACAGCATCTTGATCCTGCAGTCTGGTCCATATGGGTTTACATCTGTGTGGGATTTGACCAAAGTCAGTGGAGTGGACACAGGTGTGAGAGTTTCCTTGATGAGAGTCGGACTGCTGAGCTCAGCCTGGTTTGTGATATTCCTTGGGGGAATGGGCTGACATCTTCTTCACACATCAAGGATCACATGCTGCCTTTGGAGATACGGTCTTGCTCACATTGCCTGTGACGGCTGAGGAGTTGTATGTTTGAGTTACATTAATTCATCCTGCCTTGAGAAAGGGGGATAAATTAAATGGCCTCCTTGAAAACTTTCCTACACTCATTGTCCTCTATTCCTCAGGCAAAAATAACAGGAGTTTTGGCTGGGTTGAAAAGCCACGAAGAATTACTGCCTTCATTCTGGTAACTGAGGGTCGTTTTGTTTTGGAAATTTTGGAAATTGCTGTATCTGGCAGGACATTTCAACAAAGAATGCACAAGGACATGATCAGCGAGATTTCCACTGGTACGTGCCTGGTCTGGTGGCTTTTCTGAGTGTCCATGTCACTCACATGTTATTTTTATCCTTCCTGACTGGGTGAAACCACCCTGGCAAGGTTATTCTGCACATGGGTGCTGGGAGTTTGCACTCTAATTCCCAGCTGCGAACGCTCTGCCTTTCAGGCAGTGCAGGGTCTGCTCAGTGCTAGTACCTCACCAAAGGGGTAAAACTCAAAACATAGCCTATATGTTTGATGTAGCATATGAATTTTTCAAGACTGATGAATAATGAATTGGTGCAAAGACCAGTAGTTTAAAGATCTTCCCTCTGGATGATTTCCCATGAGATTCTCTAGGTTGTCTGTCTTCTGTTTTCACAAAAACCCTGAAAATTTGAAGCCAGATTTTTGTTCCTGTTCCTTGCCAGAAATTTTACACTGAGAGCATTTGTCTACTGAAGGAAAATACTGCTTATTGCGGCTTATAAAGCCAAACATTAGTAATTAGACAACAAGTTAGGTAAAAAACCAAACTTACTAGGACTTCACTCAGACTGTAGCAAGGCACTTGCTTTTCTGTCGTATGCTTTACACCTGCAGGAGTCAAAAACACCCCCAGCTGCTCAGTCTTCCCCCTTAATTTGGAATAAGCCTCAGCTGCCTCCTAGCCCTGTTTTTGGGCCTCTCATTTTAAGCATTTTTCTGCCTGAGCCAAGTCTTACTGCCAAGTGTGGCCTATGCCTGTGCTTCTTAGACACAGGCTCTAGTTATATACTGACAACTCTTGCTTTGGAGCAAGTGTTCCTTTATTTCTTTTAGCTTAAACTGTGTAAAATGTTCTCAGTTGTGCCAAGACAGAAGGACCCTGGTGGTGTGAACACACAGCGGCTGGATATACTGGTGCAACAGGTTGAGAGGCAGGTGAGACTACCCCAAGGGTTTGAGTTAGGGGGTGAGAAAGCCAGGACATGCGGCTGCTTTTGGTGGCTGCTGCCTGGAAAGGGGAAACCAGAGGAGCAGTACTGAGAGCAGGGGAGGTAACACTGAAGTGGAAAGGCTGGGGATCTTTTCCCTACTTCCTTTTCCTGCTCTTAGAGTTCATAGCGTATGAAGCCTGGCCAAATGAAACCTTCACTGATGTTTTGTTTGGTAGCTGCCCTAAATCTGCAGTGTCCATGGATCATTTGAGTGTTTGTTGAGTGAAAGGAGGTGGATTTTCCTGAGTGTGGCTTTGCCTCATCCTGGTAAGAGGACAAAGTCCAGCTTGTCTGGTGTAAAGTGGCCACTCTGGTTGCAATGAAAGGCAAGAGACTCTTTGCTGTGTGGCTGCGCTTCGCCTGTTTAAAGTCTCATCCCAAATTTAAGTGCAATCAGGCAAAGCCCAAAGAAATTAAGAGCAAGGTTTGCTCTGCCAATATGCTCTAAACCGCAGGCGTTGTTGGTGAAATGGTGAGGTTTTTATAGTGGTCTTTTCTCTGTGAGAAGGAGTGAATACGTGGGCAGCACAGAGGAGCTGGTGTGAGACAAGAAGGGGAAGTAATGGGCAGAGATTTGAGCAGTGGAGATGCTTGCTCAGTGCTTGAGAAGGCAGGAAGAGGACTCTGAGTTTGCTGACCTGCTGGCCTGTCTATTCCCCATGGATTTAGCCACAGAAGTCTTACCCAAGCTGTCCTTTGGATGGTGCTTGCACGGTACATCACACAACTGGTCTCCAGGAGTGTGTCCCTTATGTATTAGGAAAATATAACTATGCATGTGAGTATAGCTGTAACTAACTTAAAATCACAGTATACCTTATAATGATCTCACTTTACTGTGTGGACAAATCTTTAAGGTGGGGTCAGTAATGTCCTTGTTGGACATGGGGGCAGGAGGAGGGATTTTTTTCCACAGTCATTTATGTATGTGCTGCGAAAGAAAACCGTGGTTTCTTTGATGTCACTGGAACTTGCATTTATGAAACAAACCTAGGTGATTAAATTAAGAACTTCCTTCAAATGTAAAATTACTATTATTATTATTTTTTCCTCTACCCCAAACTTTGGGGCGAGGGGGAGCTGCTGTCAGAATTTCCCTACTTCGTGCCAGTGCTGCTGGTCTGCGGTGGAATTTGACCCTCTGCCCTAATCCGCAGCAAACTTACAATGTGCAACTTGAGATGCAAAACTGCTTCTTTGTGAGCTAAAAAGGAAAGGGATAGTAATGCGTTAGGCCCTTTTCTAGGTCTGCTGTAAATGGAGCAGTGTTTAACCATATTAAATTCATTGAAAAGCATTTCATTTCAAAGGCCTCTTCCTTTGTGAGCTGCAGTTAGAGCTGATCTCGGACACCTTTAACATAGGGGTGACGAAGCAGGTAGGAGATAACGCGTTTGCTTTGTTTCCTTTTTCCTCGGTGGTACAAAAGCTGATGATATCATTGGTCTTGGTGCATACTCTTTTTAAAATACTTGTCAGCCCAATGCTGCTCAGATTTCCAGCTTTCCTCTCTTCAGTAGCTTCCCAGGGCAAGCTGCAGCTGGGGACAGCTGGGTGGGGCTGGTGGAAGCACCATGTGAGATGCTGTGCTCCTTCCAATGTACCCCCTGTGCCATTGGCAGCATGATGCCAACCCTCTGCTCCCTAGAGACTTTCAGTGGTGAAATACTGGATTTTTTTGGATATTTCCTAAATATCTAGAAGTCCTGGGGAGAGGCAGATTTTCTATTCCACTGAGTGTTATGGATTGTTTTTCAAAAGTTGTTTGCTCTGGCAAACAAATGGAAAGTTTAACTTTGTGAGCAGATATTTAAACCATCCAGCATTGCTTCTGGTCTCAGGGGGAAGGAGGATTCATGGACCAGCTTTGAGCACAAATGGAAAGCTGATGCGATATTCAGTGTATGGGAGCGGAAAACCTTGGGGCAGCCTGGCTCTGTGCAAGGAGGTAAAGGGAGATGTGAACCACTTGCTTTGTGCTGCAAGGCCGTGTCAGGTGGAGGGAGAGGATGGATCCCTGGTATTTCAGGGCAGCAGACAAAAGGCCTGATCTCCATAGCAGCTATCAGCAAATTTCTGTCTCCTGGAGAGAATGGGAGCAGAGAAAATTGCACCTTTAAGGAGGCCCCTTATTTAGAAATTTGCCCCTCTCTTTGGGTATATCACAGCAAGCACAGTAGGACAAAAAAAATGTGGCAGTCACTTTCAGCCTAGCAAACCAGTTGACCTCGATGCCATGACAGATGGATTAGCCATCGATTTATCTATTAGTGCATTTCACTGATACACCCAGTCCCCCTTTTTGGAAAAGCAGTAACGTTGGTGTGCTCGGAGCACGTAGGAATTGATGTGGTGTCAGCGGTGCTGCTCAGGATGTTAGTTAAATGCAAAATAATTTTATGTATTTTACTAAATGTAATTCATCAGAAACTGTGCAGATTAACTCTGTAGAGCTACACTGAACACAATGGCATCTGCAGATAAAAAATGACAAACGATGATATTATTCCTGCTCTCTGATTCATTGGGAAGAACTCAGAAGCCATGCATTTTTTTCAAAGAAATTATTCAGCGAAGACGGAACAGCAACTATAAAACAACAAAAACACCTACTTTGCAATGGTTTTAAATATTGTTGTACATAAAATCTAATTTATATGGTATTAAAGGTTTTTCTTTGGACTACAAATCATCTTTGGAAAATGTTATCTTCTAAGTGGTTCATCAGACACATCTCAAACATTTTTATGATTATTAGTAAATGGAATTAGAGCACCTTGTAGTAGTTTTATTATGTTTTGCACAGCCATAATGGATTATTGAGAGGCACACACTGCTACAGCTCAGGCAGTATAACAGCTTCTAAGCCAACACGCTATTTTCATAGGCTCTTTGCTTTTTGGAAGATTTATCGCTTCACTCAAAATGACCTGTGCTTGATCTTAGCTGGAAGTGGGAGCAGTGGAACTTTGCTGCCGGCATTCATTAAGAAATTCTGCAAGGTGGTTAAATGCCTGGCCTTTACCTCCTGTTTTTGTTTCTTGTTTGATCTGGCAATTAAAATGGGATTCGCTGCACCCTATTGACCATTAGCAAGTTAGAAGATGGGGAGGGAGGGATTCATCTCAGCTGATATTAGGTGCCAGTAGTGCAGTGTCCACAGGTGATCTGGCTCTCTAAGCCCCCATGATATGCAGTGGAGTTAAGGGAGTGGTTCCTCAGATCATGTGCAAGGGTCAGTTTTACTGCCGTACGTGCTTCAGCACTTAACAGGTGTCTACAAGTGAGCTATGTAGGTAAGGGGAATCTCACCTCTGTCATTTGGGGATGGGTTCACATGACTGGACATCACTGTCCAGTGCAGTTTGAGATGCTTGAGGGCATCCAAAACACCTCTACAGGGCCCGCAGATACACCACAGGATGAAAAGAGACCTGAGCTCTTCTGGGATGGCAACCAGTGGCTGGGCTTGATACCCTGCAGTGCCCAAAAGGACGCTAGGCACCTACATTTATGGAACTGGCTTTGGTTCCCTGTCTACAGCTGAGCTCACTGAGATAAGCTAGACTGGAGAAGACTGGAGAGAAAGAAGCGTGTTTAGGGCATGAGTCATCTCAGTTTAGATGCCCACTTTGGGGCATGGTAGACCTCAACCCAAGTGTCATCTTTAAGTATACAGAAAGACAGCTAGCTGAGATGGACACACTTGGTCAGGTGAAACCCATGTGAGATATCTAGTCTAAATTAGTTGCGTGGAGTCTTCCAACAAGCAACTCGGAAACAGAGGATGATTTGTCTTACCTTTCCTGGACACCTTAGGATGGGATGAATCGGTACCCAGCGATCCCCTCCACTGACTGCAGAGAAATCCCAGACCAGCCAGCTTAAGTCAAATGAGATGAACTGGAGTTCTATAGGGCCAAAGAAAGATTTGTATTCTCTGAAGTTTCCAAGTTTTCTCTGACTACAGAGTAGTAAAAGATGGTATTTCCCACAGAGCTTGTCTTTTTTTGTCCCTAAATCATCATAGTTACAGCACCATAAGTAGATCATTCTAGACACTGGTCACAGGTTCCAATTTATACAGATACTTTTGAAAATAGAAGCTTTTACCCAAGCAGTGTAGTATCTTATCCCAGTAGCATTGGTAGGATAGTTCTTACAGCTCCCTTACTTTCCCTGCTCACAAGACTTATGTGCGTACTAAATGTGTGTTGAAGTTAAGCACACACTTAAGTGCTTTGCTGAACAGGGACTGATTAAAATACATTCTTTGGGGCCATTATGTCTCAGGGACTGCATGATTGGCACTATACTGAGGATAACGAGTAAGTTTTTTCAGCTAAATCTGTGCGTACACAACGATCCTGAACTGTAGTTTAGCATGATAATACCAGCCTCATCACAGCCCAGGGGCAGAAAGACGTCTGGATCTCTGAGTTCTAGTCAGTTGACTGAGTTCACAATTGTGGTCTCTGTTCTGATAAAAGGCAGCTTCAGTGTTTTTTTTCCACTGAAATAGCTTCTTACTTGAGAGAAGCCAAGGAGCTCCCACACAGCTTCTCCAGGTAACAAAGCAAAATCTGAGCCGCTAGTCTGAGTCCTGCTGACAAACAATGGCACAAGATAAATTCGCTGAATACACGTAGCGATTATAATGCCTTATGTAATGTTTCAAACAATAATCACTAACAGCAGCCACAGAGCCTCGGAAAATGTGTACACTTACTAAACACATTTCTTTGGGGCCCAGTTGTGTCTCCCTTCCCCTGCCTCTTCTGTGTAGTATAAAGGGAAAAGACAAACTCTTGCACTACCGGAGTGCAGGTGTGTGCATTGATGCCCACGCTGAATGCAAGCAGAAAGAGGCAGCATAGAGGAGACCTTTGAGGAAGGATGGAGCTGTGATCCGAAGGTCACATGGGTCAGCTCTCCACATGTGAGTCCTGGATGCAACTGCTGATATGTCATTCCTAGCCATGGACAGAACTTATAACTTCCTCTCCTCTGTTGCTGTCTCTTTTTTCTCAGCTGTTTTGAAGGGCAGCTTCTAACATCCTTTTCGCTATCCACTGGTGTGATCCCTACAGAAGGAAGCTCAAAGGCTTGTAAGATGTGTTGTGTTGGTGAAGAAATGTGCTTTTCTTTGCAGCTGAGAAGGGATTGGTGTGTATGAGTTTTCCTCTGTGGTTCTGGAGCTCAGCTTGTGCTATATCTTGTAGTGCAGGGAAATAAGCCTGTGCGATATTCATACCCGTCTGGGAGATAACACGGGGCAGTGGTTTTCAGCCTGGGAGTCCAAGGACTTTCTGTAAAAGTCCACGAGAAGCAGACAAGCGAAGCAAGCTCTTGTGAGGAGGATGCTAGATGAGAAAAACTTTTAGGCACCCACAACAACAGAGGGAAACCGTTGCTCTGAAGTATAACTTTCTCTCTCTACCTGCCAGCCCTTCACAGCTCTCAAGCAGGAGGGTTCTGCATACGCTGTGGTCCATGGCCGTTGTCCATGGACACTTGTCGTGGGGTCAGCTGACCACACGAAACTGTCTGAGGCAGAGATGCCTGTACTTGAGCCAGGTGTAAACTCCCAGTGTAGGCCATGGAGAGAAGTTGGCATATGCTATTTTTGCAGCACATTTGAGCTTGCTCAGCTCATGCTATTGGCTGGCCTTTGCAAGTCAACTCTCTCCCGAAAGAGAAAAAGCCACGCTAGCTGATGTAGCTAGTCTTGCTGGGGGCAGAGAGTGGGCAAAGGGGAGCAGCCCTGCAAGCAGCTGTCAGTGTGCACTGGCTCTGGGCTAGTGTGATAAGACTGACACTGTCAGAACCTCCACGACTGATTGGGGCTGTGTCTGGCTGCTGAATCGCAGGCACTGCAAAGTGTGGCATTACACTTTTTTCTCTGAACTCTTGAGAATTTTTGGCAAGGAGCAGTGCAACCCCAGAGAGGGAGACCTGAGCTGGCAAGTCTGCATGTTTCAGCACAGCATCACGTCAGCTCAGTCACCTTGAGATAACTGGTGGTTGCTCTGATTCACGCCAGTGAAAATTGGTCCCTGTCAGCGTGGTGGGGCTGTGCTGCATAACCGATGTCACCCAGGCCCAAGAGAGGGATGAAGGGGGACACAGAAGGGGACAGGAGACATTCCGAGTCTAAACGCAGGGGGAAGTATCTGCTGAGCCAAGTGCCAGGGATGGTGGCATTTAGCCTGGGAGAGGGGACAGCAGTGGCAGCTGATAGACCCTACTGAAGACCTAGGGGCCAGCTGTGAGTCCCAGTGCACAGAGCATCTCCCTTCCACCCTCCCTGCCAATGGCTTTGCAGACACCTCACCCTCTTCTTGCAAGAGGGGACAATAAAGCTACTGACAGGGGCGGGATGCCCCCTGCGCTGGCAGTTTTCCCCAGCCTTGTCCAGTGCAGTATGCTGAACTAAATGTGGCTGTAATGGACTAAAGAATTTGGCATTTTACTTATGAGAAGAGGCTGCCAAATAAATAGGTGCCAAACGTTCCTAATCTTTTTCTTATCTGGTAGCAAAGACCTCTTGGTTCTTGAAAACTTCAACCCTCATTAATAGACTTACATGACTAAACTAAACAATGGGATTTAGGGTAATTAGGCACAGAATAAATGAAATTGCAGAACAGGTCAAATACATTTAATCATAAATCACCAGAGAGCAAAGCGTAATCCAACATGCCGGCAGAAGAGCTGAGGTTTTCACTTAGTCACCTATCTCTTAACAGATACACTGGAAATCAGACCTTCAGGGCAGAGTTCAAGAAAGAAATCTGCAGAACAGAGGTCTGAGTGGCTTCAGAAGCACTTAATGGGGAACAGCAGGGTCTGAGTTACTACAGAATCAAGAGCTGTAATGAGAATTGGGAGCGGTCTTCATCCACATTTAAAAACACAGTCACCAACAACCATGTCTCACATGTCGCTGTTGATGCTGAGAGCTTCTGGGGATGTAGAGAGTACTATTTTAGAGGAAACCACCCCTTGCCCTCTAAAAACAGTCTTTTCCTTGCAACTAGATATATTGAATTGCTAGATGTATTCAATGAAATGTCTGCTGGAGCAGAGCTAGGACAAAGCTGAATTGTTTGCTTGCTTAGTTGTACAGCCTTATTGCATGGCATGGATTTGCTACCACAGCTTTCTGATTTCTGTCTACAGCTCTAGCAGCCCTGTCTGTGGTGTAGCTATTACATGTGGGCTAGTTTGAGAGCTGCCTGTCTGGGCTTTTTCCTCCCTTCATTTCTGACTCTAGTAGACCTGGGAAGAACTCTTCACATAGCAAGAGGAGTGAGAAAAGCAGAATGAAACAACTTAGTCCTGAGCTGAGGTGGTTGAATCAGTACTTAATGAATTACATTCCTCATGAATTTCTATTGGAAAATACATTTGCATTGCTTTATCTGCTCTGTATTAAATTTTCAGAAGTTTTCATTAAATAATTGTCAGAAAAAGGATTGATATGATTATTGTCTAAAAACAAGCCCAGCCGCTGC
Source organism: Dromaius novaehollandiae (assembly GCF_036370855.1). NCBI lineage: Eukaryota > Metazoa > Chordata > Aves > Casuariiformes > Dromaiidae > Dromaius > Dromaius novaehollandiae. Next base: position 8,511,309 of record NC_088099.1, read on the forward strand.
AGTAAAGTGTCTTTCCAAGTTCTTCTTGTTACACTGGCATAAAAAAGAAAACATGATATGACCAAAATTCATTGAAATTAATTGATTTTAGCCAGGTTTGGATCATGCCTATCATTGCAATCATTCAGGAAATTTCAATTGTCATCTGGATTTTCATTGCTTTGGATTTGATTCCCAGGATTTTCATTTGGCACTTGAGATACTCTTTCTCTGAAATATCATCATTAGCAGTCTCCTGCAGATTAGAGTTCTTCCCATTTCTGGTCTGTTATACCCTTCTCCCAAAGAAATTTGCCTGGGAATTTTAATTCTTACCACATTTCTGTTCTGAATTGCACTAGACTGAAAAAGTCTCTTGCTGCAGAGTCTTAGTGTCGCACAGGAGCATTTGGCTCCTCCCAGAGCTGCTTACGTCTATTCATTTCTGATACAAAACTTAGGGTGTCAATTGCTGAATGATTGCTGCTGTGGTTCCTGGGATTTACTCAGCTCCTCCAGCCAAGATGGACCAGGAGGACCACTGCTGGGTGCCTCCTGATGCTGTCACAGCCTGATGGGATCTGGCTACAGGCCACCCATATATGAAAGCATCCTGGGATGCTCCTGCTTGCCCTGGTAGGCGAGAGCACAGCAAAGCCGAGACTTCCCCAGATGGTGGCCCTGTCCCAGAAGGCACAAGGAGGTCTGGACAGGTCCATGGTGGAGTGAAGGGGGCCATGATCTCCTCACTGATGCTGCACGTGATGTGTTATGAGATGGGAAGGGGCAGCACAGCTCCAATCACCTCTGAGGGGGCATCTACAGCTGAAGGAAAGTGAAGGGCCACTCTGGCCAAAAGACACTTCTGAACACCTGCCTGTGCTTCCACATAGCCGAAGCTCGTGAATGGTCAAACATAGACCCCGAAGTCAGGGCAAATGATAGACGGCCATCAGGGGGCATTTCCCTGTGCGGACTGGTGCAGTTTGCCAGCAGCAAAGTGGTGTGAACAAAGCAGCAGTGGGTGGGTAGGACGGGCAGGTGGCACCACATGGCTCTGCTCAGCACGACATCTTCGTGTGCTAACGCTGGTTGGGCAAGACAAAGCATGTGCCAAGTTCTCCTGTATTTTTTTTTGTTGTTTCTAAAGGTTTAAGATATTGAACATATGTGCTCTTCTCTTTTCTTTATTGCAGCTTCTGTTTAGAAGAAGCTAATTTTTTGCTAGTTTCTCCAGCACTAGTCTTACAGGGCATTTGTACGTTGGTTGGATCAGCTTGCACAAAAGGGACTAGATAGGTATTCTTTGTTTATGAACACACTGCTGACATAAATATTTTAATATTGTTAAGTGGTTGCTGCTTTTTATGGGAGAGCTAAATATTGTGCAAAACTGAAATAAATGTTATATCAGGAAACTCTAGGGAGCAGTAAGAAAAACAGTCTTTAGAACAGGAGCAGAGCAGTAATTTTATGTTTTCACTTAATTTGGTTTCCCAAGAAATTATCCAGCTCTATAGTCTGAAAACAGTAATCCTGCCCAAAGCAGGGGAGATATTTTCCTAAATGTTGTGCCAGTCTTAAATCAGGACCTAGTGTTTCTTAAGCAGATGTTAGAACAGTACAAAAGAAAACAAAGCACGTTTGACAGTCCCCTGAAGTTAAGCAAATGGGAAGCAATTGTTAAAGGTAGGAAATAGGATGTAAATTTGAAATAGGGTCTCTCTGGGGGTGAAAAAGGAAAAAAGAAATGCTTCCAAGAGATTTGGGAAGGGTGAAAGGTACAATGCAAACAACTGTAGCTGTCTTAATGGGAAGCATTCATTAAGGAAGACAAACAACAAGGTATGCCCAGATGTGGCTGGGATCTTACCTAGTCCTTGCTTGTCAGAGCTGGCACGTTTGCCTGTAACTTTAGGCAGCACGTAGGTTTTCAGGCAGGACTGCATGCGACTTTGGGATCACACCTTTATAGTCAGTAGAAATGCAGTCTTTGGTAGTAGAGACTGGGTCACCGTCAAAGAGTAGGTATCTACAACAGGGCAGAGAAATTGTGCTTTTACAGTGCCTCTGTGGAAAGGAAAGGGAATTTTCTCCCTCACGAGGGCAGGGACTGCATGAACATCTGCCAGAAGGTCTCAGGGGTGCCTCCATACTCTCCTCATCCCTGCAAGGCAGCCCATGTATTTTGTTTGAGGAAGTCTCTCATCCATCGGTAGAACCACACAAGATGAATGGCAGGCATCTAAATTTAATAAAGAGTGTACTGAAAACGAGGATGAAAAGTAGGATGAATTAATTTAACGACAGTTAAGGAGCTAATAGAGAATCACAAAGCTGCTGGGAATAGGCAGCAGCAAGGATTAGAGTTGTGAATTATTAACTTTCTGCCATCAGATAATGAGAGAGGCACAGTGCAACTGACTTCAGATCGTCTCCATTGCTTCTTCCCCACTATGTGTGACTTACATCTACATCGGATTACAGAATCTGCCATAAAAGTTAAATTACATTACTAAGAACACTACAAGGGCAAAGACAAAACATTTAAGGATGCTACTACCTCTGCTGATGCTGGTGACCTGCAAATGGTGCAAATTCACCCAGCGGTTCAGACTGCATCCTAGGGATTCTGCTGCTGACCAGTAACAAATCTTGATGTTCCTTCAGTCTCAGTTTGGTCACTTCTGGTACACTCACTTCTGCAAAGGTGAGAAGTAAAGTAAGTGAGCATGGCTCCATCCAAGTCAGGGCAGATCCACTCTGCAGTAGCCTATCCACATGAGATGCTCCTCACTAGCCCTCTGGCAAGTGTGCCCTATCGTCTCCCATTGAAATTGTCCTTCCACCCTTCCTCTAGTACCTGGGCTCTGCCCTCTTCTTTGTGTCAGCCTGATGGGACATTCCCACCCAGCTCTGCCATAGTGGTGGATCTAAGTGTTGTCAGGTGGATTCATCTTCTCTCTTGGTTGCACACATCCAGAGTCATCGCAGTGAGCACCTGGGCTCTTCTCTTTGCTGCATCCCGGCTGGTATGTTTGTCAGAGGTAGAGATGAACCAATGAATAACTGAAAGAACTTTTAATTTTCAGATGAATATTTGGCTGTCAATATATCTTGATGTAGCCTGAAAGATTGGCTTGAATTGCCACTGCCTGGCCTGGCACTGAAATGCCTGGGCAGACGGTATAACCTAAAGCTAGCTTACGAAGCCCAGTTTTGAGCTTATGTGACTTTGACTCTCTGCTGCCTTCTGTGCAGTATCTTCTCCTTCATGCTGCTGTTACCAAAAAGCAGAGTCAGGCATTGCTCTTGCAGCAGATTTTGGGCTGACAGCAGCCGGTTGACAAATGGTGCTAGGTACTACAGAGCTCATTTATGTTCTGCTTTGCTCAGCTATGCTATCAACCACCGCTTGGTTCTGGTTTTGTTATTATCAGGCTGCTACAGAGACATTAGCATGAGCTGCCATGCAAATTAAAGGCAAAGAAGTGCACCCAATAATTCATTGCCTTTCCCAGTTCTAATTTGGTTTTGGGAGAATATCACTTCCTAATACAGCATTTGGTGCCTGGCCAAATAGTAGATTTAGATATTCATTGTCCTATGTTTACCATTCACATGCAGAGATAAAAGTTGCTTATGTGGAGTCACTGTTATTACCTTAGAAACAGTTCGGCTGCCCCAAAAACTTCCTGCCTAATCAAAATGGGCAAAAGGTGTGTCAACTACAGAAGGCAGAACAGCTACCGGAGGAGATGCCATGCGCTTTGCTTGCATGTGACCTTATTAATTCGTACTGCTTATTCCTTGAAGGGAAACATTGCACATCACTTCTAGATAAATATCTTAGGGCATGACTTCATTTTTAATACTGGAGACCATGACACTGCATTTATTACTGCAGTCTTAGCTACTACAATTTGATTTTCCTGACAGGCACAGATCCCAGTGTAGTTTATCCTCGCAGGATATTGATAACAAGGAAGTGGATTCTCAAGAATAGGAACTCTTCGTGGGAAGATTAACAGAAGAGCTTCTTATCACTGTTCCCTTCCCTCACTGCCTCCAATAAGCCAGAAGCAGGAGCAGGCCACAGCTTGTACACACGAGCTTGTCAACTGAGAAGTTGTAGGAAAGTGTGAGGGCAATGAGAACCTATGGTTATGGGTATAACATAACCATGGGTATGTTACATGGGTTTTCTAGAAAGGACAGGGAAGATTTGCACATAGTTTTGCATTCTGAGTATCTTCTTGCAGAAAGAAAATACATGGAGATGGCCACAACCAATACTTCATGAGTAAAGATGCAATTTTGAGAGACTGGCTCAAGAAGTCAACACAGTTCATAAGCTGGGCTCCCATTGCCACAGCGATAAAGGTGATTGCAGAGATCTCGAGATATTCACTAGTCCTTTCCATGCTCTGCAGTAGACTATCTAGAGTGAGAGGATTTGTTCTTTGATATCTCTGCTTTCTAGCCCTTTGCTAGTAACCTGTTCCAGTGCTTCACTAGCTTTATCTAGATATTCCTCCTAATGCCTAATCTAAATCTCTGTTGATGAAAATTACATAAGTTTTTCTTTGCCTGTTTCCAGTAGCCCTGGAGAACAGTTGATCTTGGCTGTTTTTAGAGCAGCCTTTGACAGATGGTTGTGAGGGATGGGATTTACCTCACCTAACTAGAGGACAATGCTGAGTTAAAGGCTGCTCTTTGCAGACTTACCAACTTGGTGACAATTTTGGGGCCTCCCGTGCCTGTCCTCGAGTTCTTGCCTAGACTCCTGTCTATTCTGCCATAGTAGTAGCATGTTGGGAGGGGGCCCACATGTCTCAAAAAATCACTGTAGATCTCCTTCCTTCTATCCTTCCTTCCACAGCTTCAGTCTTCTGTTGGGCAGCTGTGGTTGGTCCCAGTGAGTTAGTCCCTGTGGTTACAGTAAGTTCTTTGGGATTCTGTTTTTTTGGATGCTGTTTTTTTTTTTGTTTAATTTTTAATTGGTTTTAATTGTTTTATTGGTAATTAATTTAGTATTCTATTTCAAAATGGTTAATGCCTACAGAAGTCATGACCATGGTTTATGGTGAGCAGCCACTGTCTGTCTTGCTGAATCACATTGATTCACTTATATCTTTTACTTTTGTATTCTTTCACTCAATACACTGTTCAGAAAGGACTCCTGTACCCCATCATTAGTGCTATGCTTTTGTTGTCGGCTTGGTTTTCCTCCTCTATTTTTGCCCACTTCTGGGTTTGCATCATCTAAGAAACACCCCTCCCTCCAGCAAGCAGCACTCAACTGCCCCTGACTCCACATGCACAAGATTTAGCTCCCGACTGCCTGTTCACAGCTTGGGACTCCTGGCTCCTATCATATCATCTGTCTTACACCTAGACCATGCCTTAAATTCCTCCTGAGGGAGGCAGGTCACCTACGTATTGGCTTCAGCGAGTTTTCTCCAGCTTCCTGTGCTTTTGCCTGTTTTCGTCAGGGTTATCTTTCTGTCCTGTTTCCAGAGTGCCTCTCCCTGGGGAGGCTTGTGTCACGACAGAGGCCCTGGGTGCTCCTGCGTGTGGCTAAGTCGTGGGTGGTTCTTCCCGGTGCCCAAATACACATGAAAGCCATAACCTGATGTAAATGCACAGTTCAGGTTGAGGCTGTACCCCGCCGTTTCAGTTCATGGTTTCTAATGGGCAGAAATGCTGCTACGAAGATGATGGAGCATTAAGGTGTGGACTTGGTTTTGGACTGGTTTGTATTGCTAAGAGCTATTCAGAAGCTGGAAATTTAATTTTATTTGCAAATCATGTCTGCCTCTCTCCAGCTCTCTTGCTCCTTTGGCTGGCAGTCGCAGTGAAAGCACAGGCCACTTGTTTGAATCCTGGTTTCTATGCACGAACGTGGTGACATCTGTTCTGCCTGACATTGTCTGTGTTGTGTGCAGGATGCTGAAACAAGAATTTTATGCCTGCTGCCCCTTTGGGAACTCCAAGAAAATTAGATATTTGTCTCATGAGGTTCTTCCAGGGGGAAAAAAAAATTAAATAAATACACTAGGCTGGAGTGATGCCATTTTTTCCCTTAAGATTAGAAACCAGATTGGTTTGCTTTTGGCCCTCCACCTCTGCTGCTTGTATTTTTCTCTCACATCAAGGCTGATGGTGATCCCTGACAAAGAGGGAACAGGCTGATTTCCGCAGCGCTTTGGGAAACATTTGCACCAGCTTGTGTGTACCAGTTTTAAGACCAAATAAAAACAGTAAATGGAGATGCTTGAATTTCTACGAGCATCACTGAAGAGTGGGAATGGCTTTTTCTGCATCCCTCCATGTAACTACATTTATGCCTGTTAATTGCTGGCCTGGAAGAGATAATTTGACAATAATTGGCTATGGATCCATTAGTAAAGACAATTCAGAGGAGCTGATGCTGAGGACCCTATAGCTACATGCTGTGAAGGATTTTACTGCAGACCAGACTTAGCCTAGTACTCTGGAATGAGCATTCCCATCTGACATGTGGCTTGAAGCTGTGCAAATGACCTATCCTTGGTTTAGATCCCGTCCGGGCGTGGGAGCTGGAGCACATTTGGTGTGCACCTGGGGAAGAGCTTCTGGCGTGGTTTCTTCCAGAAGAAATCTGGCTAGCATGCATGAACCCTGCTCTGCAGAACAAACCCATGCGTGGTGAGTGGGGGCTACCAGGGGATTTGCTTTACAATCTTATTCTTGCTTTGAACCCCACAAAAAACAAATCGAAACAACCCAAAAAGCCCTAATGCAGCCTACTCTGAATTAGACATGAGTGGGAGTTTTTCTCACGTGACCTGTCCATATCAATGAGAACAGACCCCTCCTTCCCTATTTTGACTCCAAACAGAAATAAATCAATCTAAAAATGCTGCCACGACGACACACGGGAATTATCCCAGAAGGGATCCCTATGCCCCTTTTTCTCCGTGGCTGGCCTGGGAGAGTGGTGGTCTCGAGCTGGGGCACGTGAAGCCGCACGAGGTTCGTTAGCTGCAGCCTATGAAGGGATGGGCAGCCTGGCTTGCAAACAGCCCCAAAACCACTACTGCTACTCTTTTAATTTGGGTGGATTTGGGCTTTTCAGTTAGTCTGAAATTATCCTAAGAGAGCACTTAGTATGAGCACAATTTTCCAGTATAAGACTGTTATTAAGCATTTTTGATCAGCCTTGTTGATTGTTGAATTCCTAAAGATTTCCTTTTGGCATGTAATACAGACTTTAAAAAGCACATTTCTTATAAAAGGACTCAGTGGTTGGTTATAAAAAATGCAAGCAGATGTGATTAGCAATAAAATCACACTCTGAGGTCTTTTAATTCCATATTAATACATAGTTGAGTAATAAAATAGTAGGCTAATGTTTTGCATGCTGTAGTTTTACCTACACATAATTTAGCCTGTGAAGTTACCTGACTTTCTTAATCCCATCATACTGTAAAATTGGAATTTCATTATTGGAATGAAATTCTATTTCTACTATGCTTTAGGTCAGGTTCTGCCAGGCAGTACTCAAAACCTTCAGGACAATTTAATAGGAGCTAAAAGTGCTGCTTATCTTTCAGCATAAGACCCGTATGAGACAAAATGACATCTTCTGGTAACGTGAATGACAATATACAAAAGCTGAACTTTCAAAAAAAAAAAAAAAAAAAAAAAGAAAAAAAAAAAAAAAAAAAGGAGGCTTATTTATAATTAAGAGTAGGATAACCACTAAGCCTATAAGCCAGCATCCAGAGTTGATATTGAGATATGCTGCAGATATTCTGATTTTTGGAATCTTTAATCTTTGTAAAAACCTACAAAGTCCTGGAAGCTTTAAGAGAATTATTCACCAGTCTTTTTTGAATGCTACTGAAACAGATTTCATTTTGGGGATCTTTCGGTGACGCTTCCCTGTCACCTGCAGATTCAGTTCCCTCTGGCTCACCCTTATTCCTAAACCTTTCTTACAGAAGAATCTCCTTGGCTTTAATGGTACACAAAATTAATAATTGGGCCTATTCCTGTAAGTCACAGCCGTTCTCATGGGACAGAAACAATGCAAATGTGATTTGTTTGAAAGTGGTGCTAACACAGCAACTGCTGCTGCTCTCAAGTGCTCTCTCTGCACACAGATTGCTTTTGGCTTTGGCAAGAAAATTAAATTAAATCTGCAAAATGGAGACTATCAGATAATTCAGGAGCTCTTTCATTAACTCTAAGCTGGGCTTTATACAGATGCCTTAGCTGGGTGCACTGCTTCTAAACTGTAGAAGATTTTACTTATTTTCAACAGTACATTGGGAAAAAAAAGATAGAGCAAATGTTACATGGATTGTTAATTTGTGGATCTAGCAAACAGAATAAATGTTACTTTTGAAAAGCAGAGGTGCATCTGATTCTCAGTTGGTGTGAGCGTTATCTCAAAAGCCTTGCTGAAAAATGAGATTTGCTTTCGAAAATGCGCATTCAGCGAAGCCCTGTTGCCATGGGGGAGGCCTTGGGGCTGTGCTCGTGGCACGCGGTGCAGTGCAGCAGGCTGGGGGCTGCTCTGATTTGTGCCCTGAAATGCCGCCTGGGACCTTTGGGGGCAAACTTGCTTTTTGCCACCACGTCACAGCCATGGGGAAAGGCCAGGGGTGGGACAGAAATACAGGAAAGTCTCATGAAAAGGCTTTATTTTGGAACACCTTTGAAGAAAACAGCATTTCCATTGCAATATCATGTGTTTTCATCTCAAATGTATATTTCTGCTGCCTTCAAGTACGCTGTCTGTCATCATGGGCTTCAATTTATTGGTTAAGATGGTACTTGTTATCACTCTTCATATATTTCAGTGCGTTTTTGTTTTCTTAAACCTACTTATAAAAATCCGTACCTGTACCACCGACAACTTTAATAGAAGTTCAGCCTTAGCAGAATCCATATTCAGCAAGCTGCTGCACTCTGTCCAAATCCATTTACAGAGAAAAATATTCTTTCCATTGCCACATTAGAGATAGGAAAGGATATAATAAATTGCACAGGTTTAAAGAATTTGAGGAAAGTAGCATAGAAGATTCTGGAAGTCTGTGTGTACTCACTGTACTGAAGCTTTAGGTACGCAGTATTCCTAATATAAATAGTTCATATTCAGGCTTTTATTAAGATCTGATCTATCAGTAGTGCTTGAGATAGCCTTAAAAGTCAACGTTTTCTTCAGAGGAAATGGCTGATTCAGGGTAAGATTATCTTATTTGCTGGAATCAAACGTGAAGTTGGGTATCCAAGAGCTAATGTATATCACTGAATGCAATTCCATCCTTTATTTTCTTCTTTGCTCTGATATTTTTAGATAAGTTGCATTTATGACTAAAGAATTTGTTCTTGTTTTTCTTTTGTTATAACTTTTCCATGAATCCATTATGTCATAAACTTCGGTGCACCTCAGATAAGACCGTTCCACTTCTAAGACAGCACCTTGAAAGTCTGAGCACATAATTTCAGAATGTAATTGGTATTCAGTCATCAAAATGTCTTTCGACTATCCCTGTCTTTTCCATCTACAAAGAAAAGGTAACCCTCACCTTGCCTCTAAAGGAAGCAATAATTGTTGGAAAACATTTAAGATCCTTTGAATATACATGTAATTGCCTGTGTGGGTGTGCCTCAACAGTTTGCTGTGCTGAAGGCTAACAAATTTCCTAGAATTTTGCAACTCCCTTGGCAGATGACAAGTGACTGAAAACTTATATTGCATAAACTTCGAGATCAAAGGATGACTTTCTGATCATGCTCTCTGCTGTGCTACACAGTATAGGAGTGAAGCACCTAGCTGGAGGCAAATATTTATTCTTGTTTTCCTTTGAATTGTAGACATGTTAAAATTAGGAGTAGTGGCTCCGAGTGCGGTTGTAGTTTCAAAGTCCCAACGATTTGATTGCAGGAGCCTTTTCACATCTGCAGATGTTCTGATTTAAGTTTTACTGCTGTTTTGCAAATAATCAGACAATGGATTGTTCTGCTCTTATGCAGAAAGTAACAAAAAGCTATTGGAGACATTTTAGTAGACCCATGGTTTGAAGTTTAGTGGTTACAGAGGAAGAATAAGCTATTTTCAACCATGTCATTTTTTTTTTTTCAGTTGGAAAAAGAGCTGATGTATTTGTGGCCGAGCACAAAGCTACTGAGATGCATCATGTTATCTCTAAGTTTTGTTTTCCAAGATTCGCCCTTATATTTGCTGGTGCTCTCAGAGTTTCCGTATGAATGATTGTGGGTAACGCTACAGGACACTTTTGCATTTTCTACAGCAGTAACCTTGTTATTTTCTGTCTCCTCTATGTTTTTGGCAACAACGTGTTTTTAAAAATTTTGTTCTTAAAAGTTATAGAAAATTACTTCTATAATCTGCTCCATTTGCATGTTCCCTTACTTCTGACAGTCCACCATGGGCAATTGAGAAACTCTGCCCGCATGAACCACAAGAAGCCTCATGGCAATTATTGCTTTCTTCACTGAGCCATGCAAAATCATGTCTCCACTCCTTTCACAAAATGCAAAGCCTTTCCCTCTTCCAGGGCTTATGCCTTGTCTTGCTCATGGGATGTTACCATCTCCATCACTGTCATTGTCATGAGCCTTGTAAGACTGTAATGCAACCAACTGGAAATACATAAATAACCCACGTATCTGAGCTTAGCTCATGTTCACTTAGTCCGTCTTGCACTCCTTCCATGTTGGCTCATAGTTTCTCAGACATTGTGTCTAAGTGCGATCAGTGTTTACTGTGGGCAATAAGTCCATGGCAGAATTCGTCTTTGGAAAGCAAAAGAGTGCAGGTGTATGGTAATCTTTACTTGATAATAGTTACATGATAATCTTTTTCTGAATAGGGTGAGTCTATTTTCAGAAATCATTTCAAATTTTATACTTTTGGCATGTCAACAGCGGTTGCAATTGTGTCAGTTGAAAATTTCTAGTGAAGCTTATCATCCTTTGTTTAATGAGTTGCATGAATGTAGGCTTTTGTTTAAAGACAAAAACACTGGACATGATATCAAACAATAAAATGTTTCAGGGAAATACATCATCCTTCTGTGAAGTCCATCCTTTTATGTGTGATAAACTTGCCAGATAAATAGCTCTTTCAGGATGGTCACCTATATGAAAATTGTGTGTCCTTGTGAATGGTGTTTATACATCTGTTATTTTTAATCTTATTTAAAAGATGCCAGTAAAATTGTGCTGCCTACAGGGTAATTAATAATTTTAGATTACGTGCATGTGTTATCTCAAGAAGTAAACGCCGAAGGAGCCAGTATACTCCTTTCCAAACAAGGCAGCATTGCCACAACTTCAAAAATGTCAACTGCTAATTTAGCGTCCATGCTGGTTGCAAATTAATGGCACATTCTTCTGAGAGTTTCCTAGATGCACCGTCATCTCCGTCTCCAGATGACACCAAAACTTTGTTAAAAATGAAGTACTGCAGATTCAAAATCCTCTGAAATGTTGAAGTGGTTTCATGATGAAAACACTTTTGAATGTAATCAAAAGACCTAGGCTTAAGGATTCTAACAAGAAAGAAACTTCAAGGAAATCACTGAAATGGGCTGCAAGTTCGTCAATATAAGCTGGAATATATCTTCCTTTCAGAAGTAAAATGAGTACTTGGAAAGACAAAGCACTAATGAAGAGTTGGTTAAGTGCAATACACTAAGCGCAGATGGACAAGTGGAAAATAATTCAGCTAAGATGATGGGTGAGGGGATTTCTAGCATTGCCCATGTAAATACTGCAGAACTTTGGTGTCCCAGTAATTATTGTCTTCTGTACATAAAATCAAGAAGAACAAAAATGAAAGTGTAAAGTACTGTAACACTAATGATACATATTCTGAAATAGAAAATGCCACTTACCCCAGACTCATTGCATTCATCAGAAATGAACCTTTTGCTAATTTTTTGCTAACTCCAGAAGCTCACAGAAGGGTGAGTTGAAGCTTCACAGGTGAGATCAAAGTATGAAAAGTGGCCTCCTTGCTCTGAAGTTTTGCAGTCAGTCATGCTTTTTCTTCTATTTTCTTCTATTATCAAGAGACAAATGAAAGTAGTTCATCAGCCAAGATAGAGGTACTACTAAATTATTTCTCTGATGATTGATGTAATTACAGGAGAAAAAACATCAACTGAAGCACACTTTTCTACCATTTGCTCTATAGGAATATTTTGAATACTAAAGATAAGAATACCATCATTATCTTAGTAAACGAATAAATTACTTGTACTGTTCTACAGGACTTGACCTTCAGAAATGAGGATTCATTTCAGAACAAGATGTTGTGTGTATACACCCTGAGTGTTTGCTTCTCCAGCTTGGAGCAATGTACACAGACTAGGCCAGTGTAGGTGTCTACTTTAGGCTGAGCTGGATATCTCTCTAGCCCCCATTGACTTTTTTGATTAGATCACCATGGATTATAAACGGAGCTTAGATTCACATAGACACCTTAATATAGGCACCCGCTTTCTGAGCTGAATCCTGCCTGCAGAGATAGTAAGGGCTCAGTTCAGTTGCCCACACAGAGGCAGCTGCTGTCATTTAAGATGTCCTCAGGTATCCTGCTGAGCTACTGTGCATTACATGATATACATGGACCTGTTACTTACTTTTCATTCATTAACTTGCAATCCAGAAAAGAAAGCTATTAATGTTAGAAAAAGTAAGCAGAGAAAAATCATAACACTATCTCCCAGATTACAGATACAATTGGAGACTGCAAAAATGGAGAAAGAGGAAGCAAAGAAGAAGAATCTGCATGTTCACATACACCTCCAAATAATCCCATTCTCTGGCCACAGGTCTGCATTACTAATAGAAAAAGTCTGGTTGAAGCAATCAGTGCTGTTAACAAGACATTTGCCAAGTGGGATGTTTCTGATCATTAGAGCTCTATGAAGATGCAGAAAGTCACAGAATTAATGTAGTGTTCAGCGTTTACAAGGAGGTATCAATTAAAGATGCAGAGAAATGAAACAGAGGATTCAACACAAACATTTATTTCAAGAACACAGATGCAGATCGCAAAATCTGCAGTGTAGTCCCATCAGCAAGTCAAGCCTTGCCATGTTCTAGGTAGAAAAGCAGCAGAAAAAAAGTTACAAAGATACAGAAAGTAAGGACGTTTTCTATAGCACTTGTGAGCCCTGATTCCTGTTAATCTAAGGCACTGGAAGGAAGGAGAACTTCTGCGCTCATCTCCTGAGAAGTCATGCTCCAGCGGTTTTTTTGTATGCACTGTCTGCACCAAGTAATGGACACAAAACAGTCTTAATCAGAGCTGAAGACACAGGCAGTCTCGGGCTCTTAGCCTTGGGTTCAGCAATGGTGCTCTTTGCTTGGCGTATAAAAAGTTGGATGAGATTTGGACGTGGCTTATTGACCACTAATTAATGAATAAGCATTCTGCCTTGAAACTGTTGTGTGGAAAATACTGATTTTCCTGCTTGACTTTTCAGTAAACTTTGGTAAATGGGACATTATTATAGATTTTGCTGATAAGCGAAGGTCGGGAAACATAACTTTTGCAAAGTCAGTATCAGTGAATGTCATTATCAGCTCTTCTGTTCCAAAAAGAACGAATGTGGCCCTCACCATGGTATTCCCTCGTGTGCGATGCGCAGACTATTCACGAGCAGTCAGGAGATGCTCGGTACAGTGGGAGCGTGTAGTGCTAGACATGACAAGTTATGGCTGCATTTTTCTTGCCAATGGAGCTTAGATAGTAATAGAGCCAAGACACAAAGCTGCCTAGGAGACTATGAAGTGCAGCTGTCTCCATTTTTGACAAATCACTGAATGTAGGTGTTTTAGTAATGTACTCAAGCATGCAGTGGTGCACAAGTATTACCAATCAAAAGGCTGATGCTGAACAGGAAGAGAGTGTGTTAGATCATTTCAATGAAGATAAGAAGGAGGAAGAGAATTACCATAGTGTTTGAAGTGTGTATCAAGTGTCTTACAAGTGCCTTACCATATGCATATGTTCTTTTATCAGAATAAGATATTGGGTTATTTATGTCACTTTTAAAGAGGAATATATTATATATTTTTAGTTCCTTGCATGTATTAAAAATCTATTTTTTTAATAAGTAGCAAGATTTAAGTGCAAAACTAAACTTATTTCAAGAACAGAGATTGTCACTATTCAGAATACAGCGCTGTTACTGAGCTTTCATTCAGGGAAGAATATCATAACTAAATCAAGTCTTTGACCATATATATCTTCAAAGAGCATTACTTGGGTTTACCCTAACATGCCAACACATAAAGTGTTGGCAACAATTACCTTTTCTGAGCTTGTTTCATTGCTGATTGCCAGAGATTTCTTTTCCTTTGCATGGCATTTGCTTAGCAAATGCAGAAGTACATCCTGGGAGTAAATCACTTTTTAAGAAGTCCTAAACAGGAAGCAAACCCCGTATTTTTTAGTTTAGGTTGGCAATTCAGTATTGTGGCAGAACAACACCAAAAAGACTTTTTTTTCCCTCTTTTCTCCCCATCACCTTCTCTCAGAGCACGGGGTTATGTAGTGCCCTTTCCTACTCCCCTGTCTCTGACCTAGCTGTGATCATTGCTGACTTGGATAGCAAACCCTGAGTTTGTCGTGTTGCCTATGTGCCACATAGACGATTCTCTCTGGGGAGCTGACCAGAAACTATGTTGCTATAAGTAAGTGAAAAACATCTTAACATGTTTATTGGACATACGTCGACTGTTCAGTGGCCTCAGGTCTAACCTGACTTCTGCTTTCAAAGGGCTCCCTGGGCCGTTTACACAAGATAGATTGTAAACGTGTCTTTGGAATACCATGAAGCCATTTATCTGATTTTTCTTTTAGCATTCCTGGACTGAAGGTCAAAATCTCAGACTTTGAAGCTCTATTTCTGCCTCATTGAAGTTAGTGGGTGTTTTGTTATTGATTCCTACAGAGGTGTGACTGAACCTTGCACTGTGTAGCTTTGGTCTTTGCTCTGTTTTCACAGTACTGACAAAGAAAGATGTGGATGAGATCTGAGGAGGTGGGTTGAAGGCACCAATTAAGACAGTGTCCTTGGTTTTAGGCCTCTGCTGCCTAATGAGAAATCTTTTCCTGCGGTCGAGGACTCAGGACACAGTTTAAAAGGCCATGCACATCGAGGAAAATGGGTTGCATTTTGTAAGCTTCACATCTACTTAAGTTCCATGGAGCTCAATGGGGCTAAAGCAAGTAATTAAAGGTTCTGCAGAGTGGGAACCCATATGTAGTATATTTTCACTGCTGTCAATGTATTTGGTGGCTGATCCATGACAGGATCATTTTTTTAGCTTGTGTCTGTGACGTGTTGTTAGCATGTAAAACAAACCCTGCCTTCCTTCAAAACCATCTTATCTCTACACACTTATTCCCATAAAAGATTTTTCCCCAACATACTTTAATTAGAGGCATAACTTCTCTAAATTTGGCAGGAATAAATAGCTGCAATTCCATTTTAATTGTTCTATGATGAGTTGTTATTAGGATTTTCTTCCACTCTCTTAGGATTCCTGTTAAGTAATACTTTCCTTTTCTTATCACTGAGAGGACATTGGTGCTTTGCCTTTAATTGGAGCACAGAAAGTTTAGGAGAGAAATTAAGATTGATTTTTTTTTTACCTTAAATCATATTGCAAAGGAAAATTTCCATGGCTCTGATAAGAACTGGGAAAGAACAGCTATAGGTAATATAATGGAATATTATGATGTAATAGATAATGAATTAAATGCAAACATCTGCTTTTTATTTTATTCTGAGTCAAATTTAAATTAAATATGAAATTCAGATCAATGAGATGATTTTTATATTAAATACCCCATTATCCTCTAATGGAACAATAAATACTAATGTATATAATCTTAGATAGTAATTCTCTTTGGAATATTTTCTGTTTTACTGTAGAATGCTTTAGCTTTTAATTTAAATTATAATAGCATTTAATATGTTTGTGCGTTAACATGATATTTTAAGAGGATTGGCTCCACCCTTAGGGAAAAGAAAATGACAAATGCAGATCATTAAATGAGCTTTATTATTACTCCTACTTTACTTGATCTAAGTTTTTTTTGTGTGAAAAGGTATTGAAATCAATAGGCAGTTAGGCTTGCTAAATGAACAGCAGAACAAGATATAATTTAAGTGAGGCACAGTAATGAAAAATAGACAGCATAATTAGGCTATAATGCACGATATATTTAAACAGGAAAACAATGCCATGAAATCTTCCTTCTCTGCCCCCCCGCCCTCCCTGCCCCATCTGTTTATGCACAAAAGAGCAGGAGGTATTACTTTCAAAGTGGAAATACTCAATGTGCAAGATTCAAGTGTATGTTGGGGGCCTTGATGTCTTGATTACACTGGGTTGACTAGGGACTTAGGAGAAATCGGAGAGCAGTGGGAGCTCTGTTCATACTGCCCAGTTTGCTGGGAGAGCTCCTGGAGGAAGCTGCAGCCTAGTGTACAGAGCACTCAAGAAAAGAGAAGCTCTGAGGAAAGGAAATCAGTCACTTGGAGCTCATGAGGCTGAGAAGATCCGTAAGCCTGTAGCCTAGACAGGACTATCCTTGCGAGAGGTACGCTGAGGGGAAAGCGGTTCCCTTCAGGACTAGTACGGCTGGACCTGCCTTTGAGATGGCTGTATTTATCTGGAAACCATGAAATTACCAAAGAAGTCATCCTTCTGAGGCTTTAAGTAAGCACTGGTTTACCAAGACTTGAATTGGAGGGTTGTGAGAAGAAAGCCAAGGAGAGCCGAATAGCTCATCCTAGGGTTACAGCCGTGAACCAAGGAACAGGGTGGCTAGAACAGGTCTTGAAGAGGGCTTGTAAGAAGACAAAGAAAATTTCACACTCCAGCTAACCATAATGGGTTGTCCTTTAACTTGTGTCTCTTAAAGCCCTACTGAGCCAAATTCTTGGGTGGTGTTTGTTTTTCTTTGTGGGCAGTATTTTTTGGGCTGTATCATGTTTTTCTCTTCCAAATTCCAGGAGATGCAAAACTACCTTGGGGAGAGCAAGGTAGTGTCACTAGCCTAATAGACATGTAGTGTTACGGGAGCAAAATTGGCTTTGCAGCCATGGGGGTAAAACTTTACCTAGGGATAAAACCTCTCTTACGAGTTACTTCTGATGCCTTTTAACTCACAGGTGTATAGACCACACTGAGTTGGTCATGTGTATTCTGTTGATACAAACCGTGTGTTGAAGTACGAGAGTGAAAAGGTGTTACTTGCTTGGGTCCGAGCCTATTAAAAATTTTCTGAATGTTACAGTTCTCTGCTGCTTGCAAACTTCAAAGTCAGGCTGACTTCAAAGACAGACTGGATGAGAAGAAGCACCTGACAGGGACCCAGCTTCACAAGGAAAACGAATGTGACTGGCTTGTGTGGTGATCTCTCCTCCCCGAGGTTTCTCCTGCAGTTCTTCCAGGGATGATCTGCTGCACAAAAACGCCCTCAAGCTGCAGATGCTAAACTCTGAAGTCAAGATTAGTAATACAGGTCAGAAGTCACATTGTGCTGAGTGCAGTCTGGGAAGCCTGTTCAGCCAAAGCGGGAATTTCCCTAACGGGAGAAACTGAAGTTGAGGTTACTGAGCAGTCATGCTTTAACATCTTGTAGGACGCGAGTCTGGTTGTGCATTTTTTCCCCCTCTACTCAGGTGTATTGATTATGGTGGAAACGCATGTTTTAGACAGCATTCACGATTACTACAGTGTTTTCAATAATGAGATGCTATAAATGATGTAGATTAGAAATGATGCCTCAGATCTGTTGTACCTACTGCTGCTAAGTGTGGTGCGCCAAGGAGTTTCTCTTTCTGTACAGTCTGGTATTTTTAGATTTTTTTAAATCACATTCCCTCCTTTGTAAGAATCCAGTTTAGTTTGCCATTGAACAGAACAAGAAAACAAGGTGGTTTTACATGCGTTTGGATTCATAGCTGGTTTAGTTTTGCTTTGGGGTTTTTGGATGCAACACCAACAGAAAGGCTGGCAAGCCAAGCCTGACCCTGAGGGCTGTGTCATTCCTGTGTTATTTAGCCTAGCGGTAACCCAGTCATCATGTGGTGAATGAGAAGGATGAAACCAGGCTCTTGTCAGTCCAACTAAACCCCTCAGGTACGAAGGGCTTTGTGATCATTGTATCATGACAGATTGTTTAGTCAACTAAAAACAACATATGGGAAACCTTGCTTATCAAAGACACGTACAAGACTGCTCCCCTGAGCGTATGAATCCTCTGCTGTTCTGCTTGTTACATCACATTAAGCAAATAACCAGTGTCACATTTGCTGCCTGAGCTTTGCTGAGTAAGTTAATATGCTTAGACCTCTGCTTCCATTGCATACTAAATGTGACTAGCCTGATCTTAAACTCTTGTCACATTTTGATTAATGATTGAATTAAATTCTGATCTTGTGATGCAGCAAGAGGGAGTAATAGTATGAGCAAGTGAGTTTCTATCAAGATAAGCACAGCTTAAGATGAAATCTTGTATCTAACTCTGAAAGCCTTAAGGGTTTAAAGGAATATGTGAACATCTTCTGTGTATGGTCATTGGGCAAAGTCTCAATTCCAATTACACAGGTGTGTGTCCAAAATAACCACTCTTGAAACAATGAACCTGTGGGTTGGCTTTGTTGAAGTGATCTCAAATTTAGCAGAACAGTGCCTCGCCTGATGGAGGTCTCTAAAGGACAGGGGTAAAATGTCATTGGGACTTTGCTTGAGTAAATAAAAGAAGAGTTAGACTGAAAAGCTGAACTATGCACCAAGACTTGTAGTTATAGAAGATGGGTAAAAATTATTCATCTTTGCTTACTCTATTTTAGCTTATATATGATAGAGGAAGGAGAGGAAATTAAGTGTTTTTTGAGAAAATGGATGTGTTCTGGCTGAAGCTTTTGATTCCATGGAAACAGTAATTTTCCACTGGCACTAACATTTTGACTGACTCTGATAATACAGCTAGCTGGCAGTTCATATTGCAGTACTGTATATTTGCTTTCAGTGTCAGTTTGGTGTATAATGTTGTGGTCCTATTTCTTAGCTGAGTAGCTGTGAGTGTGTCAACACCGACTTTAATACACTATGCTAAATCAATGGCCACCTTAATCCCCTTTGTGCTCAAATTGAGGCCGACATATTCTGAAATGAAGAAATCAATAGACAATTGATGTCTTGGATGAGATGAAAAATGAAACTTGAGATGTGAAAAAGCATTTCAAGATATACATAAATATGTGTGTGAAAATGGCCTTGGACAAAATAGCTTCACCTGATTTGCTACAGTTTTCCTCGAGTACTGCCAATTGTTACATTTTTGCCATATCAAACAGAATTTTTCCGATAGTTAATGTGCTATTTCTTACAGGTAATGTGTTATTGCTCAGGTCGCTGCCTTTGTTTGCTGGTTTGTCTACCTCCTTTTCTCAATCTGATGCTTTTTAGCAGTTCTTTTCTTCATCTTTTGCCGGCTATTCAGAGAGTCCGCGTTGTTCTGAGCCTGCCAACATCTCTTCCTACTTCATGACTTTCTGTTTTTATCTTTCTCTTGCTTCTGGCATTCTTCTTCCTTTCATGCCACCCTCTACACTTTCTGAATCATTATCTTGTGTGCTAATTGCGATCCTTATCCTTCTTTAAATCTCATTTATTTTCTAAGGCTCTAATAAAAAGCCCCTAGGCTCTAACAAAACCTTTTGAAACTGGCTGGTGCTGCATTCATTGACATCAGCAGCCTCTAGATACTTCTAAGCTCTTTTCTTTAATATCTTAACTTGTTAAACTACAAGACCTTGCTGGTGGATAGCTTTCTCGGGTTCTAGCCCACAAACCCTAAATATTTTTAACTTTGGCTTATGAGTGGGTGAACGAGAGTTAGCAGTGTAATGCTGAGATTGAGGGCTGTGGGAAGAGTTTCAGAAGTGAGACTGAGGGAGATTAAAAAAACCCCCAATAGCTAGCACTGTGACTGGGGAAAATTAAATCCTTGTTTCCTATGACTTGGTTTCATGGCTGGATTATCCCCTGTCAAATTAAGTGCAAACTCTGACTGAAACTATTCCTGAACTTGTCACAGCATTTGTAACTGTCTGCTCATGGGGATTCTCTGATGTCTAACTTCATAATTATACTCATGTTGAACTAATTTGAATTTCTCTCCTCTGCGCTGGCAGCTCTTTTCACAAAACTTTTATGGATTGAGTACATTTATGACTTAAGTTCCTCTCTTTAAATTTTCTCTGAAAGTGGCTAAGCAGTTCAGATGTTAAGAGGACGCACAAAGGCAGCGTGATCACCCAACCCCTTTTTGTTTCAAACCAACCTTATAAAAATTGCTGGAGCAGGACTCATTATCCAAGACCTTTGAAAATCAGTGGCAGATTCCTAGTTATGGGAGTGGGTGAAGGACTGTCCACATAATTCCCTGCTTGATTTTTAATGTAACATGTCAGCAACACTCAATAGATACTCTCTGCAATACAAATATACTGTCAGTATCCAACTTCTGTGGGCATGCATTTAAAACCATCTTAGTGTGTCAGAAGTTGTAGAGAAAAAGCTTTATTCTTGTTTTACGTATCATTTGTTGTGACAGTTTCATTTTAAGCCGACAATGGAAAATAGAACTTTGCAGCAATATAAAAATATCTGCCTTTGTAATAGGAACTTATTTCAGAAGTGCATTTCTGCTGCATAGGAAGTATGGATGATTTAGTCAATACACAATGTAAATAGCAAGACAGTAATTTGCTTTTTGGAAATGATTAGAGAGATAAATCCAGACTTTTAAGTATCCGGAGGGTACTTATGTGCTTGTCTTTTAAGAGAGATTCTGCTTATGTAGGTAATGTATCCATTTGCCTTTTATGGTTACGGGTCAGCACTGAGGGGACATGCTCACCTGGATTTTGGTACTGGTTGTGATGGGTTAATCACACAAGGGATTTGGCAGAGTTTGGGTACTGGCAGAGAGTGGAAAGGAGCATCTATTGCGTGTAAGCAGGAAATGACATACTGATGTTCAGGCACCTAAGAAAGCTGCTTGTGAAAATAGAAAGGAGACTGGTTCCTCCATCGCCCAGATTTCATTCTCTGGTGTATAGATGCATTAATCCCACCTAAATCCTGAAGCTACGGCAGATGAACCTATGTGTTGGCACAGAGTTAAATTTGCCCCCATTCATTGCGCTGCCTTGCTGTGTGTTGGACTCCAGCGTTTTTGAAGGAGGCATCATCTTCATGTGTTGAAATCCCAGCTAATGGCTAACGCCTGTCTGCCTTGTAGAAATGCTAAGTGAAAAAAACGCAAAGACCACATGGTTGCTGATGTGAGGAACCACTTGAAAAGCCATTTCTGTTGTGCTTTCTACACACAGCATTATTTTCTTCTGCAGAAGCACAAGGGAAGGGAGTGCCTGTAAAAGTACATTAGGATTTAGCTAAACCGCCTGTGTTGCATGAAGCCTCCTTGAATGAGTATTATGGGCCTGCTATAACTACTGGTTAAGACAAAATGTGTTCTAAAAAGTTATTTAATTGCAGGGGATGGCCAGTCTCTTGCAGTCATTTGTAAGCATTTTGTAATGATTAATTATTCTCTGCTAAAAATTTAATTTTATTTCTTACTTGAATTTGTTTTGCTTCAGACTTCAGACACTGGACCATGTTATGCCTTTGTCTGCTAAGCTAAAGAGCCTGTTAAATCAATAAGAGCTCTTTCTTTGGGTAGGTATTTATAGACTAATTCATCGCTTAAGCCAAATTGAGCTTTTTAAAATCTCTTGGTGCAGAGCTGATTTTACAGACCTTGAATTATTTTTCTGTATCCTTCGCGAACCCATTCCTGACATCCACACTGTGAGAATGATGATAACAGAAATGTAATGAGCTGTTCTCCAGGCATGGTGTTGCCACGGTCCTGTGTACAGGCAATCCTATATTCCCATGGGATATTTCTATTTATAGATTTAGCAATTCCACAGCCATCCCAGACATAGTGCTCTTGATGCCTCACCTGAGAAGTGTGCATCACAGGTTACAGAGAGATGTATGTTTATTCTTTTTGGCCTAATAATTTGATGCTTTTCTTCTTCAGCTTTTCTATTACTTTAAGGTAAACTATAATTCTTTTCTTGTCACCCTCTCCTCTTCAACTTGCCTGTCTACCTGAATATTGCACAGAAAATTTTTTTTGAAGAAAGAAGCACAGGAAGAAAGTCCCCCTCAAAATCTTGCTTTCTCCTCTTCACTGAATTCTAGCCAAATCCTAGAAGAGTAGGGCCAATGGAAAAATGTATTCACAGATGGTTCAGAGAAAGCTTGTAGGGAACTAATCCATTTTCCTCATGACTTCAACATGTACTCCTTTTCTACTGTAATCAAACTAACAGCAAACTGATATATGTATGTACATATATTATTAGCAGACTTATGACTAAACACTTTTCACCCAGTCAAATGTATAATGAAGCCATGGACCTTGTCGCAGCAGAAAAATGTGAAAGCCGAGTGGGGTGAGACAAATTCACACAGAATTGTTCTACTTTAGTCTGTTAATGATCCAGCTGCAACCCTCAATTCAGAAAATTTCTAGCCATTTTCTTACTAGGAGTGTAAGGCGGGTTAATGAGCGTCCTGTAATGTCCTCCTTCACTTGCTCTTTCCCTAAATATTTGCTCTCTGTCGTTACTGGACACAGGCTATGCAGCTGTATGGACCAGTACAGCTATTCTTGTGGCATGTGATTAGGCAAAGGAGCTATTGGTCTTTTGGCGCTATTTCACTGAAATTAGTGGTCTGCTTACTGCAGCTTTATTAAACACATTTGAATGGGATGGGTTTGCAGTCCTGGAATGTCCCTCTTTGTGGTAAGTCACCTGGGTGCCTTCAAGAGTCAATGTCTGGCTGCAACAAGTTGTTGCTATTGCCGTTGTCCTGGCAGATACCTATGGGCTAGCTGGCAAGAGAAGCTAAATCTGGCACAACTACACTTGGGGTGAAAGCCCACAAGGACAACTGAGTAGAGGTACATAGGCAGCTGCTGGCAGAACTGATGAATTTATTAAGTGGATACAGTTGACCAAAATTTTTCAAACTTAATTAGACCTCTATATGTCATTTTACCTTTGCTTATGGTAAGATCTTTGATTAAAGGGTGCAATGCTTTTTAAGCATAGTGTTAGTGTGGAGTGAAGCGAGTCACTGAGTAGTGATTTGCCAGCTGGTTGTTCTCTCTTGTTTCCAGGACAGTCTTTCTCTCTCTACAAAACTGGCTGCATAGCAAGATGTAGCAAGTAACTTGATAAAGGATGGGGAGAAAATCTAGAGTCCTTCTGAGACAAGATACTAGATACTCATAACCTACTTCTGTGGCTGGGTGAACATTGCATCATCATCTTTTCCCATGTGACAAAAAAGAGTGGGAATCCCCAGACTATCTGAGATGCAGATAGTTGGTCTGGGCAACTAAGCATTTGAAGCATATCCCAAATGTGGCTACAGGCCTCAGACATCTTTTTGAGGACTCTCCATAATGGAAACTACTTTGGAAGAATCTACAGAGCTGGGATCAGATTTGATTAGAGAACTGGAAAATGTGATGTAGGAGAGGCAGAAAGAGCTGTGTTGGTTCACCTTGGGGAAGAGAAGGCCAAGGAGGGGGATCTAACTGCTGTCTTCAACTATCTAAAGGGAGTGGGGAAAGAGAAGGCAAAACCAGGCTCTACTTAGAGGTGCACAACAAAAAAACAACAGGCAATGAACACGAGTTGCATCAAGGAAATTCCAATTAAATCAGAGTGGTAAGGCACTGGAAGAGGAGCCCCCGGAGGCTGTGGAATCTCCATCCTTTGAGATATTCAGAACTCAACTGGATGAGGTCCTGAGCAACCTGATCCAACATTGAAATTAGCCTTGGGTTGGGGGTTGAACCAGATGACCTTTAGAAGTCTTATTCTTATTCTTTTTTTATTCTATTTTATTCCTTGCCTTCTGGTGAAGGAGTGTTAACGCAGAGTTGTCAAAACCTGCTCAGTGGGAATCAATAGCCTGGAGAGAAGTTTATACAGCACATGATTTCTGGCACTGTCGGCTTGTATTACCACTGTTAGCAAGAGAGTCATGAATCCCTGCCAAAAGGTGTTTTGAGTTTCACACCTACAGCAATACAAGGATTTAAAATGAAATTCAATGAGAAGAATGAGTTGTGTGTTCAGCACAGCATGTTCCTTTCTCAGTGTCACTTGTGTCTCAGCAAGGGTTGGTGACCTCTGCTCTGCAGCAAGCAGGTGCCTCTGTTGCTGCAGTCTATCCTGGTGATAGACTATCCATCCTGCAACTAGCTTCTCTCGGGAGAACCTGGGGTTTACTTCTGGGTTCAGTCCTATTGGTCTTGCCTACTTCAGAAGCACGCCAGCATAAAACACTCCAAGGAAAGATTTTAATAAGAAGAAAAGAATTCAGGAACCTATTAAGTTTCTTCCTCTTTCTGGAAAATAAGCAGATGTACTTTCTCCTTACAGAGATTTGTTGCTGCCACATTAGTCTGAAACGAGAAAGAAAAGACCAGCAAATAATACGGGTGATACAGGATTTGCTGATGTTTCATGAAGGCTGCTAGACTGCTGCAATACAGTTGGGAAACAGGAATATTAAAGTCTGCTCTAAACCCCATTCTACTGTAATGATTCATAATACCTTGTTTCTTTGCTGTGAGAGACTGGCTGTATAGTGACTATGGATGTCTGGAGAAAGTATCTCTAAGTTAGGTGCTAAGACTAACTTATCAAATTGAGAGGAAATCGGTGAAGGAGTTTTTTCCCTCAGTACAAGCAATATTTCTTGTGATAGCTTTGAAGGTGGAATTTGGGTCATATTTCATGTGCCAATACATACAACAGTTACTGTGGTATGTGACAAACATCAGTTTTTGAGAAAGCCTACTTCTTGTCGATACAGAGACCTACCACCTAGAACTAATGCTACACTTTGTTATCTTATTCACTATAAATCTGCAAGTGTTTTGTCAAGGAAACAAACAACGGTAGCAGCAAAAAGCTGGAATGTAATCTCTTTCTTTTTTAATTGAGTTCTTTGTTGCGCTCGTCAGACTCCAAGTTAAAGTGGGTTCCAGAAAGGCTGTGTACGAAGAAACCATGTCAAAGAGCCAGGTCTTTAATTCATGAGAGTAATGATGCTCCCCAGCGCAGCTTCACAGAAGTCAGCAGAATTACTTCAGATAACCCCCGCGGAGGGTCTGCTCCATCTGTTCAGTGTCAGAACAACTTAATGCAGGGTTGATATCGTTCTTCCTAGGTTCAGTCTACTGCACAGTTATTAAGGGTGACCTCATCCTGTTCAGCTCTAGAAGTGTATAATCTAGTCATCTGCAGCTGAACCCACTCAGCCTGTGCTCTTTTTAGTCAATAGGTCAGCAGAACTGGATCCTAAAAGTCAGCAGAACTGGATCCTAAAAGTGTCTATTCCAGGGAGTTGGATGAAATACGTAGGGATCTAATCTTTGTGAAAGGAGGCAGAAAGCAGGTACGTAAAGTCTTTTGCAGATGGATATAGGCTTGCTTTGCTCTTGATGTGCATTAACAGAAAGCAGTGTACATATACTAGTGCTGTTCACAGTTTAGGTGAACATATCCCGCCTTTAAGCAGGGCTTATTATTGCGGGCTGTGCACCAGGTACCCACAGATACTTGGCTTTGAGTTTGCAGCAAGAGAAGAGCAAGCACATATCTGCCAGCACTGTGCCCCTGTGGCTTTGTCCTAGCTATTGCCACCCCCATTCCTGCATGAGGACCCTGCATGATTTACATGTGCTAATGCGCAAGCTGAGAGAGTGGCTGAGCCAATGTTGCCCTGGAGTCCTCCCTGAGCTGTGCAAATCCACAGCTAGCTAGTATGGAAAATGGGAAAAGTTACTGCACAGGTTCCTTCTGCCTGAATTTGCCCTGCAGACCTTTGTGTTTCATGGCACTGCTTAGCGGATCCTAGCTGTTTAAAGCAGGCCTCTGAACAGGGGAAGGAAGATGCTCAATGCAGATTGCATAGCCCTGAGGACTAACCAGCTCATAAGGAGACAGCACACAGCTAGGTATCGTGCAGGTACACTTATTTACTCCTGCATATTTTTCTTCCTCTTGTTTTGCTGCTGTGAAACTCCAGCTTTGGGAGGCTACATATATCTTCTGTTGCCATAGAGCCTGTACTAGCAAAACAGGGAAAAGGAGTTGGGTCAGAATAGCAATTTTTGGCCTCTTGTGATTATTGCAGTCTAATGAAAGCTTGAAATTTGTTGTAGTGTAAAAGGGAGGGGAATACGAGGGAGGCCTGCCAGTCATTCTTTTCACACTACCTTGTCACTCGTGCTCTTTTATTTAGCTGCACCTCACAATCCAGCTCACAGTAGTTACCCATCAAACAAGCTCGGATGCAGCTTAGTGCTCTCAAGCAAGGAAAAGGATACCCAGACTGACCTTGCATTGAAACAAGGGCCACAGTGCTATGTGCTTAGCAGTATCACTGTCACGAGCAACAGCAGTGTCCTTAAATTTAGCTTATCCACAGGAGCAGACCCTGGGCAGCAGTTTTTGCAGGAGGCTTTAAAGGGAATGGTCAGGGAGGCAAATCTGCCGTGAGGCAGCAATTTCTGCCTGGTTCTCCCTTGTACCTTCCCCCTCTTTCCCAGCACAACTCTGAAAAGGTGTGAGGGAGAAGCAGCAGATGTTTCATGGGGACCTGTGAGTCGCTGCCTGGGCTGTGAGCCGGGACACTTCTGTGGGAGCAACACAGGGACACGTTTACAGGCACGGGAGCCAGCAAACTGCAGCTTGTCCTGCCGGTGCTCTGAGGCATTTCCAGTCCAGAAGTCTTACAAGCACCTCGCAGTGGCGCAGCTGACACAGCCTGTCTCCTCCTGTCAGCTTCCATCCAGGATGAACTGTTTCCCTGGAGTGAATTGCTTGGAGGAAGAAAAAATTCTCTTAAAAAAAATCCACAAAACTGCATCCAGAAATAGAAATTATATTAGTACACAAAGTAACCCACCTCAGGAACTGGGCAATAATCTGAGTCAATCCAACACACAGCAGTAAAATATGCAGCGGAAACAAAAAATGAACAACAACTTATCTGAGCAAAGGCTCCAAGATACTGATAGCATTTAACCTTCTCTCCTCTTCTGTAAATAGATGTCCCCGGAGGACACAGGCAATGTTTTAAATCCAACTGTTCTGTCCAGCAGAGCTCGGGAGACATCCCGCTGTTCTAAAACAGTGACTGTGAAACAGGATGGCAATATGTCTTATTATAAGAATTCCCTCTGATACTATTTGGGAGTGAATTTAGTATGCAAGAAGTGTCTTGGAGCAGAATAGTGGCCTTCCCGTTTTTCTTTCTCCTCTATGATATTGTCCATGTGGGAGGCAGCCATTAGAAGGCCTGCAGGAACGTGAGAATTTGACTGAAAGCCATGAAGTGGCACAAATATGTTTAAAAGCTCTGTGCAGTTTCCATTGAAGTCTGGACTGGGAGTTTATGATGAAACTGGCAAACTTTGCCTGCTTATTATCTTTTTGATGTGAATGTTTTGGAAGATCTAATCTGAAATATTAAAATGTCTGGAATAACAAAGAGGTGTAAATACATTCCAGGAATCAACCGCCATGCAAGAAATTAATTACAGAAAATAATTCTTTGTAGCAGCTATCAATATGTCTGTGTGCATCTAGGGCTGCTGTTCATTGCCATTCAGAGGTATTTTCAAATTGCTTTGCACTATCATGTTAATTAAGATGATGTTTTCATTAGTTTCAGTTCAGATATTATTTTAATCTAGATTTTTGAAGAAAGTGATTTTAGCAGATAATGGAATGTGGGCAGCATGATGAAGGCTACAGGGAGCTCATTACCCTTTTCTCAATTCATTGTAGTTTCATCAGTCATTAATTCCACTTTAAGCTTCCCTGTTGCTAGAATGTACATTGCAACTGACTTTATTTTTCATCTTCAACAATGTGCCACTTTCGATACTTAATATAAAGGTAGAATGCAATTATTGGTAGCATTAGAATGCTTCAAAAAGTTTGAAGAAGTGGAAAGGCTCCCTGAGGAGAGTACGTTTGAAAGCGTTTGAGACAGCAACACAAATAACCTTGTAAAGGTGAAGGAAAAGACAGGGGAGAAAAGGGATTATGTTGAACATACTATTTCTTCTATCATAAAGTCACAGAAAAAGTTAGGTTGGAAGGGACCTTCTGGAGGTCTCTGGTCCAAGTCCCTGCTTAAAGCAGGGCTAACATCAATGGCAGGTCAAGCTGCTCAGGTCCTTGTCCAGTTGAGTTTTGAGTATCTCCGAAGATGGAGATTCCTAGCCTCCTGGGGCACCTCTTCCCAGGTCTGACCACCCTCATGGTGAAAAGTTTTTCCTTATATCTAACAGGAATTTTCCTTGAAGCAACTAGCATCTGTTACCCCTTGTCCTTTTGCCATGCATTTCTGCGAAAAGCTTGGTTCTGACTTCTCTATAACCCCTGATAGGTAGTTAAAGGCAATTATAACATCCCTCCCTTAAATCCTCCCTCTTTTCTAGGCTAAGCTAACCCAGCTCCTTCACCCCCTCCTGGCACTTCATGTGCTCCAGCTCCTGGAGCATCATGGTGGCTATCTACCCTCCTCACTCCAGTATGTCTGTGTCTCTCTCATGGAGTGGAGCCCCAAATGGGACACAGTACTAGACATGCTATCTTTGAAGTACCAAATAGAGAGGACAAAACCCACCTCCTTTGACTTGCTCTCTGTGCTTTTGCTGATGCAGCCCAGTATGCGCTTGGCCTTCTTTGCTGCAAGGGTGCTCTGCCCACTCATGTTCACCTTGTTGTCCGCCAGGACCAGAGTCCCTTTCCACAGAGCTGCCTTCCAGCCAGCTGGCCTCTCGCCTATTCCCCTGTGTGGGTTCGTTCCTCCCTGGATACACAGCCTTGAATTTGTGGGACTCCAGGAAGTTTTTGCCAGCCCATTTATCCAGTCTTTTGAAGTGCCCCTATAGGCAGCCCTGTCTCCAGTGTACTGACTGCTTCTCACCAGATCAGTATTTTCTGTGAAACTGCTGATGGGAGTCTGTGCAGTCACCCAGGTTGTTAATAAAGGCATTAAACAGCATTAGCCCCAGTATCAATCCCTGAGGAAAATCACGAGCAATCAGTCTCTAGTTGTACTTTTAACTTCTTACCACTATTCCTTGTGCCTAGCAATTTTAGACCTTTTACACCATCAGTCTGGTCCAGATCTCATCAATCTGGTTATCAGGATACTATGGGAGTCCTTGTCAAAGCCTTTGCTAAAACAAAATAAGCAACATCCACTGCTCTTCTTGTCCACTTAGCCAGTCATCTGATCACAGGAGTCAAACAGGTTTGCCAGATATGATTTATCCTTGGTAATCCAATGCTGGCTGTTCCCACTTATCTTCTTGTCCTATGTGTGTCTGGAAATGGCTTCAAGGAGGATTTGCTGCATAACTTTCCCAAGGACTGAGGTGAGGCTGACTGGCCTGTAGCTCCCCAGCTCCTCCTTCTTGCCCTTCTTGAAGATAGGTGGGTTTGATGTCTGCATTTTTCAAGTCATCACGATCCTTCCCCCAGTCACCATGACCTTTCAAAGATAATAGAGAGCGGCCTCACAATGACATCAGCCAGCACCCTTGGATGCATTCCATCTGGTCCCATATATTTGTGTATATTCACCTGGCTTAAATAGTCCCTGTATTGATCTTTCTCTACCATAGGTAGTAGTCTCCTCCCCTAGACTCTGCCCTAAGCACAGGGAGGCCTGAGAGCAGACCTTGCCAGTGAAGACTAAGTCATTGAAAGCACCGAGTACCTAAGCATTTTCTGTGTAAAGAATCAATGCCCATACACAAAACTTGGTGAATTTTGTGTACGTGCTCATGACATCATCGCCCACCTCCTGATGCAGACACAAGAACAAAAGGGCACACACATGAACAAAGCCTCGTACCCTGACAGCCTCCTGTCCCCCTCCAATGCTGCAGATGGACTATATGCATGCTAAGGCCCTCACCGGGGAGGTCAAAGTGATCTCCCCAGAATGGACCGAGTTAGTAACAGATTTACTGCTGGCTATGTTTTATCAGTGGATCCAGAAGTGAAGGGTCCCCCTAGAAAAGACAAGTGAAGACTGGCTAGAAGTCAGCACTCAAGCAGATCTATGCAGAGAAAAGTATGACAGAGAACTAAAAACTATCAGAAAAGCTGAAGCATAATCCTGGCACAGTCCTATAATTCACAGAACATATTAGGCACTGAAATTCTTATTCCTCATTTTCTTGACAAATGATGCAACAAGAGCAGAAAATGGCTAATATGAATCTTGTCTCAAGACCTTGATTGCAGCAGTAATAAGAAGTGATGTAAACTTAACTCATTCTTGTTACTGAGTGCTAAAGAGGATGTCTTAGAATGCAGGAGCATTGTGCAGCCAGTGCAAAATTCTGCTATGAAATAGCTCTTTAAGCACTTTTATCCATAATTTTTGAACTCTGCTTAGGAAGCATGGTGCTTGTGCAGTCCTCAAAGTGACAGAAAGCAAATACTTTTTGACTGTAGTTTTTGACTGTCAAGAATAATTTTACTTAAATGAAGGAAATTTTGTATGAAAACAAGGTCATGAAACACTTGTTCCCAGGCAGCATGTTTTGGCGAGGCTCAGGGCTGCTTTGCTTTACTTGAACATGGAGTCTTGCAGAGAACGCAGCGTATAAATATACAAAAAAATGGGAAAGGAGATTTCTGGAGAACTCTCTTTGCTGCTCATTTTTTTCTGTCTTTTTATCCCTTTCTATATTTTCTAAGTATGAGATTATTAAATTAAACTCATAAGCGCTAATGAATCCAGTAATGGACATAGCTCTTCAGTTTGCTTTCATGCAGCTCTAATGTGCTTCAGTCTCTTAGGAGAGGGGCAGTCCTGCTAAGCTGCTGCTTTGCAGTCTTCTTGGGTGACAGGCTGCTGAGTGACACTATCAGTACAGGATAATCTTGTGCGTTTTTTTTGACCCAGGTGCTTGCACCTCGCACTTGCTTCTGTCAAATGCTGAGGAATCTCGAAAGCCTGATTCCCTTCAAAGGTCTTGGCCTTCATCTCTGGCTACTGAGTGTGATGATAGTTTGGCTTATCACTGTCTCTCTTGCCAAATTCTTGCCTCTTTTTTTTTAGACAGTGGAAACTTTTTTCTTCTTTCTTTTGAAATGCTTTGTCTGCTTTCTGCTCAGCATCTCCATTGTTTTGATATATTCTATACCTGTTTAGCATTTCTTCAATGCCTCTATTCATCTGTGGCCAAGTGAGAACAGTTCTGGCTTTGAGTCTTTTAGTTCTGGTATTAATTCTGTTATTTTTCTTCCCATCACTTGAGTTGGAGTTGTTTTGTTTATCCTTGAAAAAGATCCTGGACAACAGTGCAAGTATTTTGATAGAAAGAATATGCACACAGGCTGTTTCATTCTCTTTTACTTGCAAAGTTTCTTCTTGAGTGGTTTGTTACTGGTTCATCTTGCAGACCTGGGGATTCAGTGTAAAACTTCTTAGCATGTTTGTGTGCAGGTTTACCACTTGTTTCAGACCACTTGCTGCTCTTGAGAGTGTTTGTGCCATTACTCATGGCATCCAAGCTGAACCTTAGTCGTGATGAAATACTCCTGTATTTGCAAAATCCTCTTTGGTGATATCTGTTAGAGTTTCTGTTTCGGATACTGCAGCCAGTGCGTGTTGATTAATTTCTGCTTTGAAGCTGCAGCTCTGGAGGAAACTAGAAAATTTTATTCATAGATCCTTGCCTAGGTCAATATAGCAAATGTGCCACCTATTTCAGTTTGTGTACACTTCTTCAAGTAGCTCTCAAAACTGTGGGTGTGTGAGAGGCTAGTAAACAGTCTGCTCTCTGATTATGCAGTAGTACTGTTCCCAACCTTCCCTCTGCTGCTTCTGAGAAGATAGCTCGATGTTTTTCAACAGACCCAAAGTTAATGTTTGCCGCTGATGCCAAAATGTTCTTCATCTTGTTGGGCTCTTGTTGCTTCATTATTCCTCATGTTTGCTAGAGCTCACATCCCAATGCCATCAGCATGCCCTTCCACATTTCTCAGATGTATAACACCTGGCTTGTTGTCCACTGAAATTTCTTTGGAGCCAAATGTATTCCTACGAAATCCTTAAGTCCTACTTTACAACAGGGAGGTGGGAATGGATATACAGGTTTTAGCTCTGTTCCCAGCCTTAGTGTCCTGCTTTCCCAGTTTCCTCCCTCTATGGCATAGCAGCTGGAAATGTGTCATTTTGAATTCTTCGCAGCATCTCATGACCTTGGCATGAGGGAAGGAGAAAGCTCAGCTCTTCTGCTTATTAATCCTGGTGCATCGTTTGCTCCTGCTTCATTTTGACCAGTTGCACGTCAGCAGTGAAAATTGTGCAGTCCAAGGTAATTGGCCAGTATCCTCCTAAGGTGAAAAAATTGGTGCATGCCACAAGAGGGGAAATTATTGTGCAGGTGAAATGTAATAGAGGGTATCTTCCGCTGTCAGAGTTGCATAGGTACACCTAGAGATTCGACATTTGACACTTTTTTAGCTTGTTTGCTAAGGATCTTCCATGAGGAAGATTCAGAAGCCCTTGTAGTTAGCATAAAAATAATTTTGTGCATTTTGTTATGGCATTGTCTTCATCTTTGCTCGGCTGATAACTAAGCAGAAACCAAGTCTGTTGATTTGCCTCTTTTCTGAATGATGCCATCTGTTGTCTTTTTAAAGCTTTTTCCTTAGGGCTCCTGGGAATTTTGTGTAGCAAGTACCATGAGCTCCACATCTTTTCTGAACTGCTGTGATGGTACTGATATATGGTGCTTGGTCGTATTTATATTGTGGGCTATGTATGGGATATCCTTTTGGTGAAACAGTAGTTCCTAATGTATTAAATTTGGTGTCTTTATGTGCCAACAAAACTCTTGGTTTTACTCTTTTCCCTGTGCATTTTAGGACTGCATATGCTCCTGCAGTACTGAAATTATCCCTTCACTGAAGTCCTTTTGGACACATTCTTTTACAGAATATTTACACTTTATTCTTCCAGTTTCTTTTGCTAGGTATATCTGTGCCTTTGTATCCATCTTGGATGTTATTATGTGTATTATTGGAATACATTTTAATTACCAGATTCTCTTAAGAACTGTGTTTAAAAACTCCTTTCTCTATTTAAAACATGCATCTTGCTAACTTTTCTGTACACCAGAGCATGAAAGTTGCATAGCAGCATACCCTTTTTTCCAGTGTCTGTGCACTTGCCTGGACAGTGGGCACTTCCAGTAATCGTGCTGATTGCCGTGTTACTGGAATTGCTTCCTGCTTTCCATACTCTGCAAAACATATCTGTGTTGCCTTTGCTTCCCAGTTCTGATAAGACACTGTAGTTGTATCTTTTTGGCCTTTCTCTGGAGTTCTAACTGTTTCTTTTGCTGCTTAATGTACGTACATATATGTATATATATTGATCCATCGCAGTAGAGTCCTGGACTTGCTTTTTAATAGTTGTACCTGTCTGTGTTTTAGTTAGAAAGTCTTTTATGATCCTGTCTTCAGAGGAAAGGGTCCTTAAATTTGCCTCTTGGTTTTGTCTTCTCCTGATTGCAGATTTTTAAGAAGTAATTCACAGTGTTCTGTGACTCACTATGGATCTGAAAGAACATTTCCATCTTTGTTGATTTTTTTTCTGTTTATTTTCATGGGGTACATTGCATTCACAGACTGATGAAGAAGTCGATGAGACTTTCTTACAGACAACCAGAAGCTGCCTCACATTCACATGCCAATATCTGCTGGAAGAGCAAGGGCACAGCAGGGCCCAAGCAGTCCAGGAGGCTTCTGGAGCGCATTGACGACAACTTCCTGACACAAGTGATTGAAGAGCCTATGAGGGAAGACACTCTGCTGGATCTCATACTTACAAACAAGGAAGAACTGGTTGGGGATGTGAGAGCCGGGGCAGCCTTGGCTCCAGTGACTGTGAAATGGTGGAGTTTAGGATAATGAGAGGAGGGAACAAGGGAAAAAGTGGGATCACAACCCTGGACTTCAGGAGAGCAGACTTTGCTCTATTCAGAGGCCTCTTTGGAAGAATCCCATGAGATATGGCCCTGGAGAGAAGGGGGGGTCCAGGAGAACTGGTTGATATTCAAGGATCACCTCATTCAAGCTCAAGAATGGCATGTCCCAAAGTCTAAGGAATCAAGCAAAAGTGGCAGGAGGCTGCATGGTTGAACAAGGAGCTCCTGACAAAACTCAGACATAAAAAGGAAGTGTACAACAGGTGGAAGGAGGACCCAGAGGACTGTCCGAGCATGCAGGGATGGGATTAGGAAAGCCAAAGCCCACCTGGAATTAAATCCAGCAAGGGACATGGTAGGCTTCTGTAGTACATCAGCAGTGAAAGAACACTATGGAAAATGTGAGCCCACAGCTGAACAGGGACTCTTCTTAGTGACATCCAGTGACAGGACAAGAGGCAATGGGCATAAATTAAAGTATAGGAAATTACATTTAAACACAAGAAAAAGCTTTTTTACCATGAGGGTGGTCAAACACTGGAAGAGGTTTCCCAGAGAAGTTGTGGAGTCTTCATCCTTGGAGATATTTAAAACCTAACTGGATACGGTCTTGAGCAACCTGCTCTAGTTGACCCTGCCTTAAGCAGGGGGGTTGGACTAGATGATCTCCTTCCAACCTTGGTTATGCTGTGATCCTGTGATTCTGTGATGCTGTTAAGAGCAAAACATTACCGTGCTCATCCTCCAGGTTGTTGACCAGTTAGCTTTGGCATAGAGCTCAAACTGCTGTCTTAGCTGCTTCCTAGTCTTGCCTTCAGAGCTAAAGAGGGATATAGCCTCCCCAAGATTCATTTTAATGCTGCCTGTTCCTGGAGCCTTCTAAAACTTTACACTACACTACACTACTACTTCTAAAACTTTACACTTTGTGTAGTGTCTGTATTTTGGGTAACAGTTGTTTGGAGATTAACTTTTTAATAAAGATGCAAACGTACTGTTTTTTCCTGTTGCACCCTGAAGTATATGCTCCTTTGCTCCTTTGAGGAAACTCTCTGCTCTCCTTAGATAGCTCTACCCCCCAGGCACAACTCTTATTTAAGCAAAACATTTGCTTAAATAGTAATTAGAGAACAGGGAACATTTGGAAGATTTGTCCCTTTGGGGGTACATGTGTTTGAGGAATTCACTCAGATGGACACTTTGCCCAGATCTGAAAAACCTACCTGCAAAACCCCTGTTCGTGAACTTCATGTTATTTTGGTTTTGTAAGGGAACACTTGCTGTGCTATGATGAAAGCTGTGAGTAAAGTTCTACTTCTGTTTATGAAGATTCCTGTCACTGAGCCAAACAGACACCTTGTGTGTTTGCCTTCAGCATCTCAATGCAACAGGGAAATGTTTTTCACAATCCTGGGTGAGTTGTGAAGAAAATGAAGTCCAAGTCCTCAAAGGTATTTGAGGTCAATACATTTTCAAAAATCTTTCAAGCAGCTGCGTCTTGTCATAAAGGGAGCTCCCATAGAGCAAGGAGTTTTCATGTGATCACGGATGGCCAAGGTTGGAGGGAACTCCAGAGTTGGATCAGGTTACTCAGGGCCTTGTGCAGTGCAGTTTGAAAATCTCCAAGGATGGAGATTCTCCAAGCACCACTCTGACTGTGAATATCTTTTTCCCTCTTCCACCCTTCTATCCTCTGTCCCTTCATGCTCCAGCTGCTGGATCAAACCTTTCTCTCTTCAGCAGGCAAAAACTTTCACTAATCTGTTGAAGTCAATTGATCTGCTGTGGTCAGCCGTGTACAGGCACAGCTTTCAATTTCAGTGACCTGTTCAGTTTTCCTCTTTTGTGGGACTTTTATTCTTTCCAGTGAGCTTCTCAATACTGCAGGTCAAAGTGATCATAAGGCTTCTGGGGAGAGGCAAGGATGAAAGAAACAAGGGCACAGCTGTCCTTATTGTCAGTCCACTCAGTCAAGGGTCAATGTTCAGGGAGTGCCAATAGGCATCTTGGAAGCAAATGCAGCTACATACCACGAGGCCTTTGTTTTCCTTGACCCAAGAGTGATATTCTACAAGGTGATGAGCAAAAATGGAGTCCAGTGAAGATCTTTGACTTGGAATTAATCAGGAAAGGTTTGGCAGTCCCAAAAGTAGCATAAACGATGATGACCTAGATGGAGTTAAAACACAGGAAGAGTGGTAGTTCATAAAGTCATGGGAGGGACCAGATAACAGTCACTGTAATGCAAGAAGTATGAAGAATAAAAAGAAGAAGCCGAGAGTCTTAACACAGGTTCTTTGTTACCCCCATATCTATTGAAAAAAAAAAATATTTGGGGTATAGTCTATTTAGCAAGTTCTTCAAAAGTGCTCGGATGTACTTTGGTAAAGATGATTAAGATAACTACAACAGGATGAACTCTGATTGATGTTGACCAATAGGGAGAAACAAGTTGTTTGGTAATGTGAAGATAAAGGGCAATTTAGGTGAGATTGATCATGAAATGCCAGATACATGATTAATAGGACTTGAAGGAGGCTAAGCAGCAAAACAGTAACAATGGATTTCAAGTAGGAGGACTTCAATAAACTCACGAAATTGGTAGGTATTGCCTGGGAGGCAAGCCTAATGGAACAGGAAATTTGAGAAAGCTGGCAGTTCCTTGCAGGAGAATATTAATAAAGCTCTCTTATTGTGGAGTAAAGATAAGAAAGTCAGTAAGAGATCAGCTTGGCTAAATTATGAGCTTTTCATTGACTTCAAACATAGGAAGAAAGGATGTAGAAAGTGGAAACTAGGTCAGGCTACTAAGAAGGGGAATAAAGGTATTGCAAGAGCTCTCAGTGACTGAATCAAAAGGTCAGGACACAAAGTAAGATGAAATAGCAAGGTGCATTAGCTATAAGAAATCCGAACGTTGGTCTGACGCTTAATAGAAGATTCTGAGAAGTCTGAAGTAATGAATGTTTTATTCTGTATTGATCTGCACTTGCAATCAGGTGGACAGCACTGTTAATACTAGTGCTCAAAGGAGAGAGATGCCATCCTAGAGCTGGAGAAGAACAGGGCAGAGGGACTGCTCAGAACAATATCTTTCAAGTTCAGCATGAAACCCTTGTGTATGAAGTTGTTTTCAGAATACTTGTCAGTCCAAAGTCATTTAATCTAGATCACACTTCCCTAGCTTCCAAGATCCCTGCCTTTCTCCATCCACTGGGTATCTTGCTATCCTCCAAGCACTCTCAAGAACCCGCCCACTCTTTGCATATTCCAGATCATCTGAATGCATGGTGGATATGGAAAAAAGGAGAGGGTTTGATTTGTGGGAAGAAAAATTCAAGTTGAGTTATGGAGACTCACTCATTAGATTGTTTAAGAATGGCCTTGGCAAATATTTGTCAGTAATGCCAGTAGGGATAATTGATCCTGCCTTAGGCAGGGAGATGCATGGACCAGTTAATGACCTCTTGGATTTCTTCCAGCCTAATTTTCTGTGATGTGAGTGAACGAGATTTTTATTTGCATGAATATTTGAAGGCAATGACCCTTCTTCATACTAACATCATACTGGCTTGTGAACAAGAGTATATGAAGATGAACAAGACCACTGCTCACAGTAATCATTTGTTGTTGTCCCATCTTTAGTTTCAGACACTTAGCCACAGAAAAAAGAAATAGTATCGTATGGCATAGCTGACTGCTCAAGTTGTACAGATAACTAGTGAAATGCATAAACAAGCCTTTGACTGAAAACTTTTTAGCTCTTAAGAATACTTGTGGCTAAATACTACATTCTCTTCAACGGTCACTTCACGTTTGACTAGTGAGCAGAAAAATAAACATTTTTGTGATCATTTTTTCATAATACAAACAGATCTGCTCACAATATAAAATAAAATTGGTTTTACCAGATTTCTGGGAAAACAGATTTTTTGATGTTCTTCATGCTTCAGTATTGAATAAATTTGAAAGAGCATTTTAAGCAGGCAAAATGTAATTGCAAAAGATGGAAGTTGGCCAGGGAATTAGGACTAACTCATCTATCGTGTATCTTTTTCAAAGGAAATCAGGTTGCCACAAGCTAGTGTAATTTTGTACATCCTCTGAAAGATGCTGTGCCTGTGCCCAAGGGAGAGTGTTTCCTGTGGATTTATCACATCTTCTGCTTGTGGTCCTTGGAGCAGCCCCAGCCCAGTTTAAACTGTAAGACCTTGTGAGGATACAAGTCATGGTGGTACCTCTACTATTGCTGTTATTCTGCTTGCTGGGAAGCCATGTGAGATTTCAAAAGCAATAAGTGGGGGAAGAGGGCATTCATGCGAACCCCCAAAGCTGAGAGGCACCCCATGAATGAGTGGAGGTAAAAGGTGATTCACCCATTTGAAGATAATGTGAGGTGAACTGCTCTTCGCAAGTGCTTTTGCCTTCATTAATTATAGAGGGGGCATAGCTGGCTCATGTTAGACTTTGAGATGGCTTATGTTAAGATAGTCTGGTGTGTTCAGTGGCACAAAGACTGTCTGTGAGGCAATATGGTTCAGCCTTGTGTACTCATTCTCCAAAATATCTCTAGAAAAATACCCTAGAAGTAAATGTAGCTGTAGGTTAGTTAATATATATTGAACCCCAAACCTTCAAACAATTTTTGGCAACTAAAAATCTTCTGAGAAAAGAAGGACAGGAGAGAGACTGTCAGTTCCTAATAAATCTGTTCTCATGAGCAGTGAATGCTGCTAATATCTGGGACTATATTCCCAGGAAAAAGGTCATCAAATTTCAGTGCTTGATGTTGTTACACTTACACATCATTTGTTCCCGTATGCAGAAAATAACTGTATTCCATTGAGGAAGCTTGTTTGAGTGCAGTCAGAATGTGTAATCAAATATTTTTGTATTTTAATATTTTTTATTACTTGTGGGAAGTTATGCATAATGCAACATGTGAGAATACCTTTAACATTGCTGTAAAAAAATTTTTTTAAAAAATCTTGTGGTTTAATGAATACAGGAATGGATAATTCCTTACAGTAATTATTTTGAAGATTATCCCAGGTTATTAGATTTGATTAAAGGATTTTACGCTTGGTTTGCTCGAGAGCTGAGGATTAAGCAATAAGGAGCTTTCTCCTATGCTCTATCTCTGAGCTTATCATTTCAGTACTGCAGGGCTCTGATTACTTAGCCATTTTTGTAAAACATACAGATTTTGTTCATTTACAGCTTTTTAGATCAGTCAGAGCTATTAAGCCTGGTAGGTGATATCCTGGCTGACAAGTTCTAATACAGGCTAGATCTGTTCCTGTTGGCTTGACCAATATATGTCCCTTTTCAATACAGAGCACTCAGCCCATGTGGCCTCTGCAGGGATAATGCTGGACTCCAGTGACAGCGGGGATTGAACTCACATTCTTACTAGCAAGTACATGGAAAATTCTGGGATCAGAAATATTTTCATCTATCTAATATGAAAGACTTGAAGTTTTCAAATGCCATCCAGAGGCATGGAGAGATACTAAGATAGTTTGGAGGATCCCTAGTTGGATTTACTATCAACTGTATTGTGGAAGTATTTCACGTCTGAATTTGCACAAGACCATTCTTCATCTAGAGCTTTCTTTTAAACACACAGTGCGGAGGGAGAGGGGAGCAATCCACATGCTCTTTTCACCATTATGGTGGCTTCCAGGCAAGCAAACAAGTGCATTTCTGCTACACGGAGCCTGGAGACAGAGGGTATGATCACATGTCTGTCTGTCTCCTTCAGGTGGCCAGAAGAGTGTGAATGGGGCCAGAAGATTGTTGTGAATTATCTTGAAGTGGGAAAAACATCCTGCACGTGATCCTACTTCCCACATACCCAGCAGTTATGGCTGTGAAATGTCCTCTCAAGGACAGTGACTAACCTGGCTGCTGTGCTACATCTAATCTGATCCACAGCGGTCTGCGTACTGTGGATGTCCAGGCGGGAACACTGTCACTCACATCCCCTCCCAGCTAAAGCTACAACGGTTTCAGCAGATGCTCTCCTGAAGACATGTCCACACCCCAGTCTTTCCCGATACTCTCTCAAATATGAGGCCAAATTCAAGGACGAGGGTTTATATTTTGTGTTGATTGTCAAAGTCACTAGCAGCAGCCCATGTAAATATGTGGTTGGCTTTGTCCATGGCAAATGACTCCCCTTGTCCCTGGACAGTGACATGCAGGCGGCTGCCTTGAGGCAGGAGCTTTCGTTTCCTGGACATTTTCTTGTGATGGTCCTTCAGATTGTTTCCAGGCTGGTGAGTTGAAGGACCTTAGAGTTTTAAACAAAACACAACCTCCATTTCTTCTACCTAACCTTCCACAGACAGATTGCCGACAGAAGTAGCCCAAAGGTCTGCCCAGGCTGCTTTTTGACGTATAAAGAGCCTGCATACTTGCAGATTCCTTGGGATATTTTTTAAAGTATGTGTGCTGTTGGTGACTTTAGTGTTAAAATTAAGTGTATGGAAGCAGATAAATAGAAGTGCTGAGTTTTCAAAATCGCTAATGCATTTAATTGTTACTGTCCCATCTGACTTGATGTTCCCACTTTGGTCTTTGACTTTGATTTTTTTTCCAGCTTTGACCTCTTTTTTATATCAAAGGGCTGAAGAATTGACACTATGCTTTTACTTTTTATTCCCTGAGGTCAGTTCATAACTTACTCAGCCTATTAATTGTGTGTTGCATCGTGCTTGGCTTATCTTTCTTCAAACAACTCATTTGCAGGAGCTGCAGTTCCATCTTGTTGCTAGTGTTCTGGTGCTAGTTCTCATTTAAAAGGACTTAAATAGAGATTCAGCTGAAAATGGTGTCCGTAGCTGATAACCCACAGGAGTGCAGGGAAAACTCCGGGCTGCAGAGCTAGAGTCGGCTTGTTATTGCAGGGGTCTAGAGGTGGTTCATGTAGTGGTGGGAGGTGTAGGAGGAGCAGTTTATGGAAATACCACAGGAAACTTCTTCCAACCAGCACTTTCTCTTGAAGCCACCCTGGTCTGGAGAGTAAGAGTTTAATAAGATGGATACAGGCTTCTCTGTGTAACTCATTTGCAGACTCAAACTGACCTGTGCAGTTCGGCTGAAGGTGATTCTCCTCTTGTGAGGTTCTGGCTTCCCATCAGAAGAACAAGACTAATGAAAAGACAGAAGGTGGAAATGTACAACTAAGGGGTAAGTGGACAGGCCATTGACAAACCCTTGTGGGACCGAGCTCCACTACTTCCAGCTGGGGCAAGTCACGTGGTGGTGCCTATGCTGCAGCGGATGGGCGGTGGTCATGGGACCACTGCGCTGCTGGAGTGCCCTGCCATCTTCCTTCCCCCGGCTGCCTCACGTGCATGCTGCCCAGGCACATCTGCTCACTCCCTAACCTTCCAGGAGCCGGTGGGCGCACTGGCCAAGTTCATATTAGGAAATCAAACACTGCTGGGGAACGTTCCCAGGCCCCGCAGCGCACTGCATCTATCCTGTTCGGTTGTTAGAATGGGCCCAAGAATGATTTTTAACTGAATCATTAGCACCTCCTTACACTATCCTTGGGGCACAGTTCAAGAGCTGTTGAAGTCTTGGAACTGTTCCCAACAAGCAGTTTGGATAAAATCGTATGGGTTTGGAAAGTGAAGAGGTTTTAATAGTGTAGGTTGTTGCAGCTGGCATCAGTGCCAGAGTGCAGTCCTGGGCGTATTTAATACACTAGTATAGCTGCAGCCTTAGGATCCAGTGCGAACTGAGGGTGACATTAAGCTTTAGATGGCATATAGGCATGCATACATAATCTAATGTGTGGCTCTGTTCCTCCACCTTTAAAATAAGACCATAACTTTTCTGTCTTGTAGGGCTGTTTGCCTTCCCTTCATCAGTTAATGGATGATGCTTGTCTACCATGGTGAAGAGGGCAAGGACAATGTTGGTCAAGGTCTCCTTCCATGGCACATATCCAGTTGCCTGATAGCTTATGGGGGAGCTGAGATCTGAAATCACAGGTTTTCTCCTTACCTATTTGCAGAGAGCAGAGTCCAGGTGAGACAGTGAATGGAAGAGGTGTTTTTTTTTTTTTTGTGTTTTTTTTTTTTGTGGTGATGAACAGAAACTTGGACTCTTGTCCCTCAATGACTCCTTTGATCTGCTTTGTTTCTGTTGCATCCACTGCAATTAGTACCTAGACAGGTTCTGAGTGGACTCAGTTCTGTGTGCGTGTGTGTGTATTTACATATATACGTCTGTATTTATGTTTATGCATATATATGTGTATGTGCATATATATTTATATATTAAACACAGATTATTTATACATATACATACGTATGTGTGTACCTTCTCAGCTTCTTTTTTATCCGTAATGTAGTGTCCATCTTTTTTTTAAAGGGAGAAAAGAAATTTCTAACACTGTTCATCATGGACTATATATCTTTCCTTTGCTTTTCTTACTTGCAGTTCCTTACCTGGACTCTCCTTTCTTGTCCACATTTTTGGACAGATTAGATCACGCAAGCTTGCATGTTTCAATATGGGCAAAATGTTTGC
This sequence comes from Dromaius novaehollandiae, assembly GCF_036370855.1. Lineage (NCBI taxonomy): Eukaryota > Metazoa > Chordata > Aves > Casuariiformes > Dromaiidae > Dromaius > Dromaius novaehollandiae. The sequence continues at coordinate 8,554,036 of NC_088099.1, forward strand.
TCTGCTCAGGTGCTGTCTGCTCAGTTGCCCCTTTTTAAGTTTGGGAGGGATGGACCTGGTTGAGTAGCGAAGAAATTACACTGGCTAATAATTCAGAAACCCTTCCTGGCTAAAACACCTTGTATTTGTTTTTCTATTAGTGTTCTTTTGATTAACAAATTAAATTTATTAAAATATGAGTTATATTCAGAGATTAAATGTCTTTCACCTGAAAAAACTTTAGATAGAACCATTTTACTAGTGTTCTTAGATCTCCAATGAAGAGTAATGATGGTAAATCATTAAAATATATTCTGCCATTTTAAAAATTAAATCTGTGCCATGATATGTTTTACTGTTTTATAGCTATTATATGAAGCCCCTTGGGATGTTCTCATAAAAGGTGCCCCATAAATTTTATATAGCCTTGTACTGCATTATATTTTATTGCAATATTCCAGCTTTTCAAAAAACCTCCAAGGCATCATTTTTTTTTTTCACAAAGGCCTCCATGGGAGAAAGACATCAGATTTTGTGTTGGCAATTTCTAGTGAAAACACCTACCATTTTCAATTGTCATCTCGGTTCTCAGTGGCATACAGCCTTCTGTCATTCTGAATGGTGAAAGCTTCAGCGGAAAAGATACAAAAGGAGATAGAGCCAGAAGAATACGGGGGATCTCTTTTCATATGTATTTCTTCTGTCTCTGATTACAGTTGTTTTCTTTTGGCTTATTTTACTCTCACAGAGGGATTTACCTTGCTTTCATGTCTGCAGTTTGACTACTTGACAAAAACAGGCAGAGCTTCAAGCTAAACGGGAGGCAGTGGCATTACCGCGACCACGACGTGATGTACATGTATGTGCTGTGCTGGCTGGTGCTACGAAGGGGTGTTTAGCCACTGTTTCTGATTCCTCAGGCTTAGGAGCTGAGCCCTTTAGCTTCTTGCTAGAGATGGGAAGCAATATTTCCCATTTCCCATGGTGCGTGGTAGCAGGTCAAGGAATCTATATAACCAATGAAGAGGTGTGAGAAGTAGCCCCGAATCCCCCTTAAACTGCCTAAAATTGCCCCAGCCAGCACCGTGTCCTTCTCTACAGAAAATGTGTGGCTTTTTCAATGACCCCTCCTGCCACTGCCATGTGCTGCCTAGAGCTCATCCTCAGCTGCGTGAGCTGGTCACACTCTGAACCCCTCAGAAATTGCCACCAGGGTAAGCAAGGCAACCCAAGGGTCATATCTGGGTTTGGGAACATCTCCCCACAGTGCTTCTTGACATGAACAAGCAGCACTCCACCGATCTTGGCAGGCCTCTGAAGGCACATAGACCATACAGAGAACAGGAAGATACCAGCCTGAAATTTAGTAAATGGTCTTACATTTGCATATCTGCCAAAATAAACTCTCTGCATATTGGGGTGACACTGCAAGGGTGACCATTTTTTCAAAGTTGTTTGGTGGCCTAAACATGCAGAAAGGGATTCTGTGTGCTTTCAGTATGGGGATTCTGCAGTGTTCTGAGATGCTTAAATGTTAAAAAGTAGAGGGAGATGGGAACGTAGGGAAGTCTCTGGGACAAGTGTCATCTCATGATGTGAGTGTGCATTGCCAAAGGCAGCCTGCCGGGAAGGGGTATGCTTTAGGAAAAGTGGTACTGCAAGTATCTTCTATTCTTGGAGTCCAGAAACAGCAGCTGTTCTGGTTGCAAACCCTAACAAGGAGTCAGGGAGCTGCAACCTGGCAGCTCAAAATAGACTTTTGCAGACATCAGGGAATACGGAGCAACTTCTCTGCACTGTAAGCATCGTGGGAATTCAGCAGACTGAATGCTCCTCTGCATCACATCAGCTGTTTTTCAATGTGGAAAAGAGTTTGTTGTTCCCATTCTCCTTAAGGACTGAAATTAGTCTTTGCTTGAATTAAATTGGGGCATAGAGGAAAGAAGAACTTTCCAATTCTTTCAATTTTGTAAACAGCCATTGATGCTTTTCCTTAGGGCCTTGCTTGCTACCATTCTCAGGTATCAGTTAACAGTTAAAAAGTTCCCCTAGTTTCCAAGACTGAAGATTGTAGGGGAGGAAAACCTTAAAAATGTGGATTCTTAAAGCATAAGGTACTGCCAAAAGGGTCTCATGAGTTTTAAAGCTCCTGATGTTTCTGTTTCTGTCAGTCTGTTCAAAGGTTTTTTTTTGGCAGAATCAGTGATGTTTTCAGCTAACTCTGCCCACCAACAGATCTCAGACCATACAGGACATATCAGAGTTGTTGCCTCTGAGCAAATTGCCTGAGAGGTAATAACCCTGAGTTTTGCCTTATGAATAGTACATGTATCTTCTACTCTATTAGATCTCTTAGGCTGTGATCAAATTCAAAGAGTGCACTCACTTCAGAAGAGGAAAAATGGTTCTGAGACACACTCCATCCTTGTAATTTTTGCCTCCCCAGTTCTTCCCTTTGTGATTTGGTTTTGCCGTTGTATTAGGTGTGCCGTCGTTCTTAATGCCACTGTAAGCCCATTTATAGCCCATTTATAGTCACGCTGTTTGCTATGCTCGATTCTGTTCATCATTATTTTCCATCCTTGTCAGCAATTTTAATCAGAGTGATGAAACCAGATTAAAACTATTTAAATATGCTAATATGGTGACAGGCAATTGAATAGCTTCTTATAAATGATTCAAAATCAAACATAGCTTCCTGTGCCTCGCACAGCTGCACCTTATTAGCTTTGATATTTCTGCTTGTCAAATACATTATATTGCCACTTACTTTCTCTGCGGTCTGACTTATCCTTTTGATTGCTCTAGATTTATTTCATATTCTTCACAAATTGCATTCCTGTGTTTCTCGCGTCACAAAGGTGGCTTTGTAAAACTGCACCACAAATTGCACCTAATTGCATTTCTTATGCCTTATATCCTACCAGAAAAGCAGGTGATCGGCCGTGAACTGTTAAACAATCAATGAAAGACTTAAAAGACTAAATCAGGAAGTTCGAGCCCTTGGCATCCATTTTGGGACTAGCAAGGCTGGAGATTTATATTTGAGCTTTAGAAACTACTGGCTAACAAGATGTAGGAATACAACGGTAGCACACGGTTGCCAAATCTCCCAGTGAGGAGTTTCAGCACTACAACAAAATATTTACAGGGCTGATTTTATTGCCAAGCTTAGTTTGTTCAGTTCAAAGTATGACTTTATTTCACGCTCCTGACTAACCTAATTATGGCAGCAAAACATTGTCCATTAGCAGTCTCCAGTGTAACCTTAAATGAAGAAGACAGCCTTGATCCCAGCAGAGGAACTGCCCTATTTTATAATTCTGGCAGAGTTAGAGGGAGTGGGAATAGATAAACAGTGTGTCTGGTGTGTCCTGATGGGAAATTAACTCTTTTCAGATTGTACAGAAGTGCTTGTCCTGCATGAAGTTATGTGGGGAATGCAGAGTTTGCTAAAGGATGGAGTCTCTAGACTGCCTTCCTAAGGAAGAAGAAATTGTGGTTTTCTAATGTTCCCAAACTGAGCTAGTGAAGGAACTGTTTGGAAATTTATAAACAGAAACACTGAAAATATTGGATGTTTTTGTCAAAATTGAAATATTTAGAGAAAACTAATTTTTCAAACCCTAGAGGGAAAGTTTTTCTAGCTATTAAAATTTCAGAAAAAGTAGGAAATCCAGATTTTGTGTATCCTTGTCCTTTTGTGACATCTCCATGACCTCAGGCATACTTCGAGATGCTGTTGTAAAACCATATGTTGGTCTGGGAGATGTATATAGGAATGCTTATTTGCAATATACATTAAATAATTCCGTGCCCGTTATAGTTAGCAGTAGCTAGATATCAGCCAGAGTGTTATCTACACATTTTGGTAAGACATTTAAAGAAGATGCTCACCAATTGTAGAAAATCTGGAGGATGAACAAGAAGAAGGAGAGGGCTGGAAAACATGACCTGAGTCTTCTTAAGTATTCTTATATATATAAAAAGAATCTATGTGCACAAAAATACAAGATTTGCCTCTTAGTTTAAAAAGCTGATGAAAGCAAATCAATGTATATAGAAATGAGGGAGAAATGTAATTAATGCCTCTTAGTGAGCTGTTCTCCAAATAAGAAACCTCTGGCAAAAACTACACCTGCAAGCTACTGGGTAATGTAAAATGTCATTTAAAGTCTTAGGTAATGGAGCTCTCAGTACATAAAATGATGAGCTCTTAGTCATAGGGTTTATTGCAGATGTTAAATAGCTCAGGACACATGAAAACAAGCTGAGCTGAACCTGGTGCTCAGCTTTGCCAAGAAATCTGTAAAAGGAGGATTTAAATGGGAGATGGCAGGAAGCTTCTGCCTTTGATCCTATCTACCTTCCCCATCCAGGGCAAACTCTTCTTTAGAGCACATTTTCCAGTGTTTGTCCATATATGATCTGTGACCAAAAGGGACAGATCTGAAGAGAACAGCATGTTGTTTTAAACATACCTTTGAATCAATACAAATTAGTGCTGGGTGGTGAAGTGTTGAACTATTGTTGTCTCTTTAAGTTGGACCAGCTAGGAGACATTTGTTCAGTTTGTTACGCAGATTTATTCTGCAGTAACTGTGATTAGAGCAGGAGGAAAGCTGCATTTCAAAATCTTTCAGAAATCTTAATGAACTTAAGAAATATCACTCCTTTTATCAGCTTTTCACTGACCCCCCCCCAAAAATGTTCAGCTTCAGCTTTTGAATTTCTCTGTGTCATTCTCATCTATTTATATTCCAATCAGTAGCCTGAAGCAGTGAAGAACACAAAATAGTGATATTTTATTTCTTTCCTGTTCTTTCCTTTTTTTATGTCCCAAAGCTCCAGCTCAAGGGCCCAGCTATGAAATGTGGCATTGGTTTAAATTCAGTTCCCTTAAAAACATTACTTAATTGTGGTCTGTAAAAGAGTGGCTTTCCTGCGCTTAAGCATCGTAGTATGCACTTTTGGAGGAAACCCTTCTGTCTCTATGAATGAACAGCACTAGGCACATCAGAGTTTCAGTCTGGCCTCTAGTCTTTAGAATTTTTCTAGTAAGATTAAACAATAATTAAAAATAGTAAGAAAAACATAGTTACAGAGCCATTGCTTAGCATCCACAACCAAGTACTTTCCCTGGCACCCTTGCTAATAGTGTTCAGCTAGTCCTTTGGAAGAGTTTTAACTTCTCAAACTCAGTTTAATTTATTTTTCATTTTCACTTCTTCTATTTATCTTTTTTGTAACAATCTCTACTCAGCCCTGGCGAGGCCACGTCTGGAGTACTGTGTCCAGTTCTGGGCTCCCTAATACAAGAGAGACATGGCACTACTGGAGAGAGTCCAGAGTAGGGCTACGAAGGTGATTAGGGCACTGGAGCATCTCTCCTACAAGGAAAGGCTGAGAGAGGTGGGGCTGTTCAGCCTGGAGAAGATTGAGGGGGGATCTTATCAATGTATAAAATATCTTAAGGGAGGGTGTCAAGACGATAGGGCCAGACTATTTTCAGTGATGCTCAGCGACAGGACGAGAGGCAATGGGCACAAGCTGAAACACAGGAAGCTCCATCTGAATATGAGGAAAAGCTTCTCTGCTGTGAGGGTGACAGAGCGCTGGCACAGGTTGCCCAGAGAGGTTGTGGAGTCTCCTTCTCTGGAGGAGAAGCCCACCTGGATACAATCCTGTGCAACGTGCTCCAGGTGACCCTGCTTGAGCAGGGGGGTTGGACTAGATGATCTCCAGAGGTCCCTTCCAACCTCAACCACTCTGTGATTCTGTGATTCTATGGTTAAAGCTTGATCCTCCGTTCGTTCTTCCTAGAATTAGTGTGATTCATTTTTGAATGTTTTAATCTGATTAAACCAGTGAAGTAGCTCAGGGAATTAGCACAGTAAGGTGTGATCAGTGAGACACTGTCTGGCTTTTCTTTTGGGTGGGAGATTTTTTTTTCAGATGGAAATTCTACTTTTTAAAATAAAACAAGTGAAATGACAATGCAGGAGTGGCACAAGGTTAAAATGGGTTAATAACAGCCAAACAGAGCAGCTGCGTGAGAGCTTATCAGCATTGCCTCCCTCTCCGTAAGCAGGAAGGAGTCTGGATGCTGCACCTGTTCCAGATGGGCATGGCTTCCCCATGCTCTGGTTGTTCATTTTTCCTCACCCTACATAAAACCATAAAGCTCCAAGAGATTTTAGAACGGAAGGTATGAGTAATGCTGTCAAATGTGACAAGTGACTGAGAAGACCAGCCCTGTTTTTGTGGTGACATAGGCAATATGGAGCCAACATATTGTTGACTTTCAAGGAGAGTAAGGCACGAAGGGCAGCGGGAATGCCCATCAGGTTAGTTGTATTGACATGTACTTGATGGACAAGACTCAGGCAACTCACATGAGCCCAGAGAAGCTTCTGCTACCACAGCTTATTCCCTTCCCTTGAGCAGCATACTGGCAAAATTGCATGTGTAATGCAACCGTGCTGCAAAGCTTTTGTCAGCACAGCTGTTGGTCACAAATCACAGCTTACCCAGCTGCTGGCTGAAATAAGTATTGTAGCAACAGCTGGCGTCAAAGATATCTGCTCAAGCCTTGTCTGTACTAAAAAAAATCTGCTGTAGCAATTCCGGCAATACAAGCAATACAGCCCTTGCTTCTGTTTTGCCAGTGTGGATGTTATTAAATGTTAATGTCAGTTATAGAGCTGTTCTATTATAAAGCTGCTCCCCTAGGAGTTGTATTGGGAACCAGCATACAAAGCCTGAGTAGAGACAAGACTGAGGCAGTTTTTACCATGGCATACTTGCGTCCATCCCCACCAGAACTTTACAAAACTTGCTAAAATCTTTCTATATTCAGTCCTAATAGTGACATGCTATCGATGCATCAGATAATAGAGGTTTATCAGAACAATACAAGAAGAATACAGGTTATTCATTATAATAATAATAAGATGAGAATAATTAGTCATTATGCACAGAAAACACAATAATTTTCTTGTAAAGCACTTTGTAACTTTTTTTCTGCAAACCTCCTTTGTGTAATGTGCATGCATGCACACACAAGTCTACTACAAAACCTTCTGTTGAGCTCCCCACCAGCTAAAATACTCTAAAGCCATTAGTGGACAAGGCTTTGCAATCCTCTTTGCCTCAAGTGACTTATGGTATTGAGGCTTCAGATTTGCCTGCGATTTTTTTAAAATCATTACCACAGACTCTGCCCTAAAAACCTTTCCTTGTACTACAGGGATTTGGAAAACATGCAGTTACCTTAGGAGTAATAGTCACAACCCGTCTCAAGGTCTGCTAATGTGCATGTTCCTAGCCTGAATCAAATGTGAGGTAGAATGATTTAGGTTGCCCCTCCTTAAAAGCAGATTACATTGTGTTTGTTGCAGGCTGTGAGTCACCTTTTCAGAGCTGTGATATGTGGGATCATGTTCAAATGTCTGTGTTCAAATCCTCTTGTCAAGACCAGAACTGAGATCAGTTCAGACGTGGATATGGTAGAGATCTTGGTAAGCTCAGCATAAAGAAAACAAAGGAGGTATTAAGGAGAAATCTGTGGGGATGCAAGTTAGGTGGAGTGCAGGGGCAGGAGAGAAGCAGAAGGAATAGAGATCATATTGTAGGCAGAATTATGCAGGACCTTTAAAGAAAAGCGTGAGAGATCTGGATTTGATCCAGTAGAAGAGAATACCAGGATTCAGTTAAAGAACCAGTAGAAAGGGTGTTTATTGCCTCTTTGGGCAATGTTCCACACTGGGACTTGTATATCACTATGGCCAGTCCTATTGCCCCTATCTACCATACTTTGAAATGAGACCTGCTATGACATGACAGAGAGAGGCCAGAGCATGGAGAAGGTACAGAGCCGATGACGTAAGGCTGGTATAAGCGAGGATAATGAAAAAGGCAGTAGGAGAGCTGTCAAGAGCCCTAAACCAGCTAATAACCATCTTTTTCGTTAAACCAAAAGCTCTTAAAGAACATCTCCATTGGATGAGCAAGAGAAAGAAATCCTGCAGACTGATTATCTTTCCAAAAGAGGACTAAAAGCTCATATGAAGGCAGAATTACGTTCCAGCTGTTCTGCCATGAGCCATTGAACTTACAATGAAATATGAAAGTGCCATTTTTTGCCAGATTGGATTAGTGAACCAACTGCAGCTATTAGCAAAACTTAGGGCACTGTGAGATACAGTTATCCTATGGAAAATGATGTGCTGCAATATAAAGGGTAGGTGCATTTGACATTTTTGATAGCTAATGGCTTTGAAATTGTTTTTGTTAAAAGAGAGGGGGGCCTTATGAATGGGAACAGAAATGCTTATATGTGTATATTAACTGTGAAAGACTTAGGGATCATAAGGAAAACAGTTCTCCTTTGGTAGGAAGTTCTTGTCCTTCTGTGTTGACTTCCTCCTCTATTGCCCTGTTGTCATAAATAGGATGGAGAACATCAATTAAGTTGCAGATAAGAACGGACAACTTGCATTCCAGCTCTGTTGCTTTTCATTTTTCAGTTACAATGTCCAGCCTGGAACATGACAGAGGACAAATTTTCAGAGTAATTTTGTTTGAATGGAAAAAATACCATTTTCTAAAATACCATTATTAAAGATCACAGTATTTCCACAAGGAGAAAAAAGTTAGAGAACAAAGAATCTTCATCTATGTATTAGAGATGTGTGCCCAGCTCTGCCTCCAAATTTGCCACAGAGGATGGCTCACTGAGGGTAGGACAGGAAAGACTATGTTTGGCAGCTGGAATGGCTGGATCTGCCTGGGAAGCTACACAGAGAGTAGCTGTCTCTTTTGCAGCAATAACCACATGTCTGGAGATGTTGCAGTTACCAGGTCTGGCCCTGGGATCGTCCAATGGTTCCTCTACTCCAAAGAACATTTCCATGATTATTAGGTTTCAAGACCTGGCCTATCAACTCCTTAAATTACTAAAGTAGCAGGGTTTTTATCCTGCATTTATATTTCACATGTATGTCACTGTTCTCCATAAGCACACTTTTCATAGCGTAGACAATGTAAAGAGCTTGATCAGTTTTCCCCTTGTTTCTGTTTCATTCCAGAGTCAGATTCTCCTCCATCGGCAGCATGGTTGTAACGTGTGGTTGGGAGCACTGTCATGGGCTATTATTTGAATTGCAAGGACTGTTTCTGCTGGACTAAGACAATAATGGAAACATTAGCCTCATGTTCTACCTAAAAATAAAATTGAACATAAATGTTAAATTTTACCCAATAGCATCTGTGGTGCTTGGGGGAGAGTGTCAGCAAAGCTCACAACACGTCTGAACTCCATTGCATTTGCCCATCCTTCTTACAACACAGTAACATGATTGTGGTGTAAAAACATGTTCACTAACCACTAGGAAACGTAGCAAGGAAGTATCTAATCTTGTAAGTGAAGAGAAATCTTAACAGCGCAGGTTGAATGAGTCAGAGATGATAGGCATCTTCTGTACTATGAGTATGAGGAAATATCAGCAGTTCTCTGTGCCATTAAGGTATTGCAGCTTCCCAATGTGTGTCAGAACATCATAATGTATCCTGTGATCAATACTTAATTGTTTTGCATACTTGTAAGGCTGAACGATTAATTAAGGAGGCAAATATAACAGAATGGCAGTTCACTTCTGGGTACCTTTAGAGGAGCATCATCATTTACATTACAGTAGAGATTTAGAGGTCTGCATGTTTTTTACATCTGGTTTCCATGTAGTGTTGCTGCAGTGCCTTTTCGATCGGCTGAGCACAAGGCAACATGTGGGGGATTCACGGTGCCGGCTGGCTGTCAGACTGTGCAGCCTCTCCCTTACGATATTTCCACTGGAAGTGGGAATGGGGTTACAGCCTCCCTATACTGTCTGCTGAATACCTGCCCAGTGCAAATAGTCTTGTTCAGTAATTCCTGCACTGACCCTAATGTTTTGGGCTGATTTTCTTTTTGGCATAGCTTTCAGCAAATTACTCGGTCTTCATTCAAATCTCTCTTGTGATGGAGAGTCCAGCATTTTATTATGTTAGTGGATATTTTATACTCCCTGTTCAAAATTTGCACCTCATTTATAGTTTGAAATTATGCTACTTCATTCTGTCTTGTATGTCTTTTTGTTCCACCTTCAGAAATCCTTTTTCTCCATGGGACACAAGGCCAACATGGTCACTGCCTATGAATGAAACCAAAACCGCATCAGAATCTCTGAACTGCATAATTTTAGCTATGCCCACTGAACTCCTCACAACAAGCCTTGTGTCTGCTGTTTAGCTCGTATGTACAACACACCTCTGAGCGCTTGGCTCATCTTGGTTCGTCAGAGCTGGCTGCCTTGACTTGCCTGTAGCTTTTGGTTGACTCTTCCCCAGAAATCTATTTAAAGCGTCTTTTCTTTCTCAGTCTTTGACATGGGACTTTGATCTCCTGTAACGTCACCTGCTCAGAGCTGGTCTGTGTGCCATGCTGGCTGTCAGGTATTATTATTGTTCATTCTTTAACAGCACCTGCCTGCGCTACTTCTCAACGTCTCTGTTGTTGGACCCAGATGCCCTGGGACTTTTAAGCACTGACTGAACATAGTCATGCAGAAGCTGTTTGACACTGAGGTCCATAATGAAATGATGAGGGGGAGGCTGTGGTTGTTGTCACTTTCTTCCTGTGTTCAGCTTGACTGTAACCCTTAGAAAATGTGCTTCTTGGTAAAGAAATTCTAAGCACTTATGTGGCTTTAGGTGTCTAAGAGCAGAAACAAAAGTGGTAGTATTTCAGTCACTTGTTACAACAAGTTCTGTACTGTGCATAGAAATGAGGACACAGCAAATTGCATGGGAATGTATTACCTCTTGACTCTGGGTGGAGGATGTTGGCTGAAAAGGCTTTGGAAGAAACAGGTTCAAATCCCAGCTTTGCCTGGCTGATAACAGAGTTTTCCTACCTTTGTCATCCTGAATCCGGTAGAATGAGGGCGGAAATTGTTTCTCCAGCCATCCAGTTTTATGAGCACAACTGTGTTTTCCACCCTCAGTCTCTGATGTGAGTTGCATGAAACTGCAGAATCTTTGCCAAATTGTCTTTCTGATCAGTTCTATATAGAAGTGGTATTATAAACAGCTCATTTCCCAGATACACGCAGTAGTGGAAATAGTACTTTCTAATTAGAGATGGGACTGCTAGCCAGACAAGCATTAAGCCACCTTCTGAGTTGAAGGGAATGGCCCCATGTCAGAAAATAAACATAAATCAGCTGGAGATACAAGCTCAGAGAAGTGGTTTGTTAAGTTGTTAATATAAAGAACAGCTCTTGCAGCTTCTTAAAATAGGCTGTATTTACTTAAGAAATAATGTGAAATACTGAAGGGATGGGCATTAGACAAACACTAATTATTTGGTTTGATGCGGGAGTATCTTCAATAAAGGCAAGAAATTCTGTGTCAGGTGATTTAGGAGGTAAGAGCTGATTTTATAATTGGTCTCTTCTGAGGTCACAATCTACAAATAAGTCAGGGAAAGGGAGAAGAATTGGATATGAAATTTGCTTTGGGAGACAGCTGAATCTGTGAATTTCAAAACTTAGGGAAAATAATCAGAAGTTTAATTCAAAATGGGAAAAACATTTGCATTTGAACTATTGGGACCTTTTCATCCTCCTGCCTCCCCAGTTAGCTGCCATAACTTTACTGAAAGATATAGAAATGGAAAAAGATACTTACTGTAGGCCAAATCTCTATCACCTTGCTTGTAAATGATTGCTTCTTCTAGAAATGTGAGCCTTAGTGCTCTGTTCTCTGTGTAAGTCCCAGTGAAATCAGGAGTAAGGTAGGAACAGGAATATTGATGGAATCTGTCTCAAATACCTCGGGATAAAAGTAGATCTTTAATCAGAGGAATTTTAAGTTCTGCCAGTTTCTCTCTAGGCTTTGACATTTGCAATATTTGCTGAAACAAGGGAGATTTTAGATCTTTTGGATGGTGCTAAATGTACCTGAGAAAGTCAGGTTGAAAAGTGCGGCTGTTTGAACTCCAATGGCTTGTAACTCCACACTGTGCAGCTCTGCTCCCCTCTCTTTCTGTGTGGGGCTGTGACATGTCAAGACCCTCTCAGCATGGCAAGACTGATGGTTCTCCAGGCCTGGGGTTTCCCTTTGTCTTGGGAGAACAGCACAGCTTGGAGGAGCCGCCAAGGTCACTCATCCCAAGCTGTATCACTCACAGCCTTAACTCCCTCACTCTTCTTCACGGTGGGTAGGGCTTCCTGCGTGTCTTCCCGATAAAACCAAAACTGAGCTTTTTTTGTTGGCTTCGTTTAGCAGTGTGTGGTGTCTCATGGCTGAAGCAGCTCATGAGCTCTTCTGTGAGTAGGTCGAGACAGCAAAAAGTTGTTCTGTGCTTTTCCAGTGCTCACTGGCAGAAGATATCTTCTGGGAAGCTGTCTAGAGCCATTAGCATTTCAGTTGTATTAGTATGCTTCCTTCATGCATGCAATTAAAGCCATTGCCACTGCTCCCCTTATACCTAGCGAGAGGAAATAATTATCAAAGGCGGAAAGGTGACCTTGAGGTCAGGTTTCTATTTGAATATTTAGTATTTCAGACACCAGGAGTGACGTGAAGCCTGGGACCTCCCCCATGAGCCTCACCTACCTAAAAATATGTCTGGTCCATGGAAACCAGCTCTTCCATATATATCACTCCATTTAAGCAGAGGAAGTTTAGAAGTCTGCCTTGTTCTTGTCACTTCCTGATGGTTCTTGTGGGGTGGAATGAACCCACCCTTTACTGTTTAAAAGGAATTTTCTCTGCTTTCCAAAAAAGCATGGCTTTGGCTTTTAAAAGGTTGGAGAGTTTGATGCCAACAAGACTGCCTAATATGAGCTAATCAGACTAGAACCTGCAGTTTTATATAATATACATATATTTTAAAGGAAATTTACAGGTAAGTAAAGTATTTAGAAAAACAGTGTGACACAGGGCTGGATTCTCCTCTTTTGGCCTCTACCCAGTTGTTCAAATCTGTGGAAAGGGTGAGCAACTTTGCTATTCTACGGCACACAGCTTGCAATTTGCAAAATGACATACAAAGCAGGGGGAAATTTAGTCCCTTAAACCTGTTGTACGGACACGCAACCATCTCAGCTGCTTACATGACTGCAGCTCAGTAGCTGCGCTTCACAAAAAGGCCTGGTGGCAGGCTTTTTCTTCATGGTTTGACCAGAGTGGAACCTCGCAGTTGTTTCTGTTTTGCCACAAAGTCCTGTTAAGAAAAAATGTGAGAGTCACTGGCTCAAGGTGTTCTTGTGGTCAGTGGCGGTGTTGTATATCAGTGGTTCCCCAGCTTTTCTGAGGTGACTCAAACCTCCTCCTCTTTCTACAATACTTCGAGTTTTAATTTTCCTTTGGTGGCTTGTCAGTCATGTATTGTGCCCATTGGCTTTAGGTAAATGTTTTTCTCTTTATACATCTGTCAAGGGAGAGGGAATTTTCAGGAGAAGGAAACTCCAGACAGAATTTTTGGTAGCTTTTTGTGGACTTCTCCAAACCTACATCTTTCTCCCTTCCCATAGTCTGAGAACCAGTGAACACTGCCTTGAAGATCTACTGTTGTCTGTACTTACCCATGTGGAATAGCAGAGCCCAAAACTTCACTGATTTTAGTATCGCTGTGCTCTGAGAGATGCGCTGTGAGGATAGGGACTTGACATAACATTTCTTTTCCTGTCATCTCTGATGATGCAGATGCACAAATGAGGTTCTGGCTGTTTACTTGCATGTTAATTTTAAGCTTAATCAGTAACACAAGGGGTGCGGGGAATTAGTGTTTGACAAATGGAAAAAGACACATTTAGTAGGAAAATGAAGCAGCATTTATTTTTAAGCTCCTAAGAGGCTATTACAAACTATGAAGAGAAAAGGAAAACAAAGTTGAACTATAGGAAAAATGCTTGGGAATGTGTCCTTTCAAGTACTCTCTCCTCTAATCTAAAAGGCTAATGACTGCAAATATAAAGAATGCGGCAGATTAGTCCTGTATTTCACTTGCTAGTGGATCAAGAGCCAGTTTGAACCTGGCTGTTCTATCCCCGGGGAGGACAAGGGACTAAATTACAAAGAAGGAAACATTATCTGCAACCTCTATCTTGGTTACATCTTCCTCCTAAAAGCAGTGAAATTACCTATCCGGTCAAGTTGTTCAAATGACAGAGAGATTTACATTTTAAAAGGTTTTAAGATATTTATAATCCACCTAGAAGCTTTCCCACTTTTATCTGCAGGACTCTTAACCTCATCCATCAGCCATACTGAAGCACTGTGGCGCGCCTGATGTATTTTATCTTCAGTGGTCTCATGTCTAGGTGCTTTCCTGCTTGCGACTGTCTTTATCCAAAGAGTCTCTGATCTTCTTCTCTTGGTGCTTTCCAGGCATGCAGGACTACTGCAAGATCAATTGATTTCATAAAGTAAAATTTATGCTTCAAATATTAACTTCTACTTAAAAAATCTGTATCTCCACTAGGCCGAATCTGGTGGTCCTGCTTTTTATTTCACTTTCTTTCACATCGACCCATTTTTTCCTTTTTGTTAGTTAAGTACAACCCAAAGCCAAATTTTGGCAATTAAGAAAAATGTTTTTCTGTTGAGAGATGTGCTTGGTCTCCCTGTGGCTGGTGGAGAAGGTAAGCCGTGACCTACAGGGAGGGATTGTTTAGGATCTGACCTTCCCTTTCACACAGCTGACAGCTATCTCACACCACCAGCTTGTAGGTACCAAGGGTGCAAGAAATGCACCAATGGGCCAGAGGAACCCAAGAGCAGGGCTATGAAGCGTAGGAGGAAATTGAAGTTGTTAATTGCCTGGAAAGGGGATCCCATTTTGTTTTATCCAACAGCACCCACACAATTGCCGTAATCCTCAGATGTCAGCGCTGTTAGTGGCTTTGTTCCAGCCCCGTGCTGGACAAGTGGTCAGCAGGAGGGATCATTTTCTCACCCTTTACTAGCAATGCTTGGACATAGGGAGGAAGACTTCAAAGACCCCTGACAGTCTGCTTTACTCCGGATATTTCCCTTTCCTGATGGAAAGACAGAGAAGCAGCCTTTGTGAAGAATCTTACCAGATGTTAATTTCTAAAATTTTTCTTAGACTGCAAAATGGTGCCAAGAGCATATAAAAACTGATGGCGAAGTAAAGCTCTGGTCTGAGGGCTAAAGCTGCACAAGCTGTGCACAGAGCTGAGCAAGCTGTAAGCAACTACATCAGCTATTCAGAGGATGGGATGTGGCACTGGCTCGTGCCGTACTGTCGTTCCCAGTGAGTATGGAGGCAATATCACCCCCCTTATTGCTGTGTTTGCCACCTGCCTCTGCCCACCTGGAAACAAGGAGCAGAAAGATCAAAGTGCAGGAAAAAGCTACATCGCACCTGCAGGGTACTTGAAACTTTTGCGCCTCTGTTCCTGGGAAGACGGCAAGCTGTCAGTTGTACAACCTCAGCAAAACACGATGGCTTTGCTCCACAGCTTGCTTTTGATTTCTGAAAGTCTCTGGAGGGCAACTGCTTGATTTAGCGTTGGAGGAAAAGACTGCAAAGGTTTGGTGGGAGCAGGCAAAGGTGGGAATTACTGCACGACTCGTGCACAAAAGCTAATGGGTCACAGTTCCTGAAGAATTTAAGTTGCGAATGATTATCTCCTCGATGCAGTACTTCGCACAAGACGCTTCTCTCAATTTGTCTCCACAGCTTGAGTTTCCTGTTGCTTTTGTTTCATTTAAAATGTCATTCAGCACCTCTGCTGAGCACAGGTGTGTGGGGAGGGAACACTCGGTCATCCGCGCTGGCGGTCACGGGAAACAGCTCAGCACCTTTCGCCCCTGTAAAGGGCTCCTTTAACTACTGCACTCCAGCGTGATTCGCTCCTTGGCATGTTTGTGCTGCTGTGGGGACACCACACAGAGCCGCCCTCCAAGGTCTCACAGGCCAGGTCCCCTCCTGACCCCCCCGAGAAAGGACACTGAGCAGTGATTTGTTTCTGCGTTATATCGACAGAAAGGTAGGGCCTATTCCCAATGGCTCAGATTTATTGCCTGGTTTATTCCAGGGTGTTCTGCTCACCTATGCTGACTCTGCGGGGAGAGGTGAGTAGAACAGCACCTTCTGGGTTTGCTGGTCCCTAGGAGACCTCTTGCAGAGGCATAAGGGGGTTCTTCCATTTCCCTCCACTCTACAGCTATGTCACTGAAATGACAAAGGCACATTGTTAACTTTTGGGTGGCAAGTGTTGGTGTTCTGCATGTTTCTTACTGTATATACAGTTGAAGGTAAAAGTGTGCCTCTGTCAGGTATCTCTTTCTGTATCAAACTGCAGTCTAGGTCCATGTGGGTTGCAAATCCTGCTGACATGGTTTGGGTATTTCTTTTTTTTTTTTGCCCTTACTTAGAAAAATACAACTCTGAACAACCTTCAGTACCGGCCTCTCTGTTCCTTGCTAAATGATGAGCATTTAGAGAAATGCCTGTGTTGCTGGTAGCAAAGTGAATTTATGCTGGGGTTTCCGAGTGGAGTAGTTGGCCCTGTATAGGTCTGCTCATACTGCAGTGAATGAGTGGGTCTATACGGTCTTCTTTCTGCTGCTTTACACCTCCCTTGCGAACGCATCTATTTTCCCTGGGGTAGTGGAGAGGCTCCGCACCGGCACAATGGAAACTGGATTGGCTCCCAAGTACCAGAAGTCTTCTTCCTGTTTTTTTGGGTGGGACTTCCAAAACCATTGACTAAACTAGATGCACAGTTAAATATACATTGTACACTTACAATCTGCCTCTTCTGCTTATACTACTTTTCCTATCTTTATTTCTTTTTCTTAAGCCTGTCACAGCTTCTCTTAGAGCTTTAAACTGTTGTTGCATTCTGTCGCTATTTAGGGATAAATGTAGTATATGGCATGTGTGAGGAAAATGTAACCTTCAGCAGCCCCCTGCTGAGCTTTCTTAAAAGGGAATAACCCATTCCATGTTTTAAATTTACCAGCTTTAATAAAACTAAAAGGCATAGAGAGATTTCTCCTTCCTCCTTCAGAATGAGCGGAAGCCAGATATCTTCTGTTTTCCACTAGGCACCAAGTGCAAAGAGGCTCAGTGCTTCCTCAGCAAGGTTTCCCAGAATCACAGAAGAGGCTCTACTTCTCATGAATTCAATAGGCATCAGCACAGGCCCTGATCTGCAAACCCACTCACCACCAGCACTAACTAACATTCTTCTCCCTCTATAAAGTCATTTTTTTCTAGATCTAAGAGACATCTTCTTTAAACTGTAAGCATACTTGTTCTGATTGTATTCTCTGTGCACAGGTTATACGATAATGTTCCAAGAATTTCTGGACTTCTGCTGCAGTGTTTTTTTTGCAATCTTTTATTTTCCCATTTCCCTTTCATAGCATTTAGCCCAGATCTTGTAATTGACCTGGCTAATTCAATTAAATGTCAGGAAGATTATTATAGTCCTGTTTTCTTTTCTTGCGAAGAGAATGGTGAGCATTTTTAATGTCAGGATATAACCTCTTTTTTTGCTGGCAGACTTTTGGGTCACAATCATCCTTTGAAGCCAAGAATGTCATAACAGAGCTGAACCTGGTGACTTTTTGCCAGTCTTCTGCAGCCGGATGATAATTCTGATGAGGTTCATGTTACGATTCAACCCCATTTTACCTGCTTTTGCCAATGACTCATGTTCAAGATAATCTTATTGATCAGGCATAATGCAACAAATCTGTGCTGGCTTTGACCCTGTTCTGCTTTGAGGACAATTTCCACCCCTTCCTCTGTGATATCCTTCTACTGCACTGTCTACATGCATTGTTTTTGTATATTTATTCTACCCCCTTGATTGAAATTATTAGTGCAAAACTTCTCTACCCTAACTTCTCTCTTTGCATTTTTCTGACAGTTTGTGTTCATTCTCTTAGGCTGTATCTCATCTCCAGTTCGAACAATAACTCTCTCATGCACTTAAATTTTTCCTTTAAAAAAGGAATTTGCATCCTGTTTCAGGATTCTTGCTCTGTTCCATCCATTTTAATTTGGAGAATGAGAAAGTATGGTTCAACTTGATCTAGCTGAAAAGGATATACTTTTTTAAATTGGGAGGATGCTTCTATACATCATGTTACTGCCACTGGTTCTCATTAATGGTGTTCTACTATCTGGGGGCCCCATATAGGGGCTGAGATCCCCATCACTTTTTGTAACATACGTAGCCACAAAATTATTAGTTTGCCTGCCGGTGAATGCAGTGATATTTTCTATGTTGTGCATTCACACATTTTATTCAGCATCATTCCAAGTTATTTAAGGAATAGAATTTCTACGTTTTTGTTTGGAAAATAAAATGGATACTTTCTTCTTTCTTCTGCAGACTGCTTCCTCCTTTGATGAATACCTAGCTGTCTGCGCTACTTCTTTTCAAACAGATATTTGCCTCCTAACACCAGCTCTTATTTTAAGGGGGATTGGCTGGTTCTGTATTTTCTAACCCCCAATTGCTCAGGTGCTTTTCGTTAGGCGGGTTGGCTGCATTCTTGTCATGTGCAAACACACGTATGTGATGTTATAATGCTGTTTAATGCTAAACACTCCTCAGATGCCTTAGAGTTGGCCAGTCTTTCTAATTATACCTTCCTCTGAACAGCTTCAACAGACCCATTGTTTTACTTCTGACATTGTTTTACTTCTGGACCTACACCATTCATAGCCAACGGTCCTTTATATGAGCTCTGCAAAGCTGCTCTGTCCCTCGGTGGCTTGCTTTCCCTGGGGCTACGTCAATTTGCATTCTCTTTTGCTTTTTTGTATTGCTGTCTTTCCTTATCATGGAGGAGCCCTGGTACTTTTCCAGTGTCTCTTATCTAGGTGTATTGAGGAGACCTAAATAATGTCCCTTCTTCTTCCCAAATCTTCTACTGTCCTTGGCAGTGCTCTAGAGGTAAAAATAAATCAGGCATAATAAGTTTTCTCTCTCTGTTTTAATGCATCTGGCTTTATTAACTTTAGTGCATGAGGCCCAACCTTTCTAAAAGCATCACTGTTTTGGCATGTTCTAGGCCTGATGTTAAGACCCACCGACCACTTACAGCACTGCTTCAAGTCACTGGGACAGTGGTGCTCAGACCACTGCCAACTTGTACTTCACTGTATGGTGTAGATATACCCTTAGCCTTTAAAGATCTGGCCTTTCTCCATTTTACTCTTCCACCTTAAATTTCAACACGTGATGCCTTCATCTCCTCTTATGCCCTGTGACACCCAAAGTGACAGCAATGAACTTGCATCCTCCCCAGATATCTTTCCAGGAAGACTAGCTGAGGTGAAACCACATCTCTTCTGTGGAAATCATTCAGTTCTGCTGTAAGAAAAATGGTGAAGGAGGAGGAGAGCCACATCCCACCCCACCTTCACACACTGTTTTCTCCCGGAGAACATTTGCAATAACATCGATCACAAGCATAGAGCAGTCACTAACAGGAAGTTCAGTGCTTGCTGGGAAACAACAATTTTAAATGAAAGACAATTACGCACAGTTAGCAGCAGCTGTAACAGATTAGTCAAGGAGGCACCACTGCCTTCCCGTGTGATCAGCATCAAAGGCAGCCACCATGGTAAGGAGAGCTGCTACAGAAACAAAACAGAAGGGTCAGATAGTCTCTTCTAGGGCCACTGGTCTTACCCCTCCCGAGCACAACCAGTCTCAAGTGTGGCTTTGCCTTCCTGTCTCCTGGTGTGGATAAGGACTTTCTTGCTCATCTCTGCTTTACAGTCAGGACCAGTCCTGAAAAGCTTTGGATCTTCGGTTAGGCAGGTGGCCATAGTCCACCAGGTTCAATGGTGGTTACTGATTTCACTGGGCTGTTGTCTTTTGCTTGTCTTGCTCTAGATCTTGGGTTTGATTTCTTCTTAGGAGGTGCTGAGTAAGCAAATATTAAAGAGTAAAAATACATAAAAGTCTTGCTTTGTAGCAAAGGAAAGAAATAACTTGGCATCAGATTCTCTTCTCCTGCTGTCCCACCTCTGTTGGTCTATAGAGATTATTTTTGGGGAGCTCAGAAGCTGGCCCATGCTTTGTAAAGTATAGCTTGGCTTTCTTTGCAGTGCTGTTGCTACCTGGATTTTGGGGAGGAATCTCTAGGGTCTCTCATCCTATTTTAATCTTCCCACTCTTCGGCTCTTGTTAACTTTTCCTGTAAGCTTAGGGCTAAGCATTGGATAACCACAGAAGTCACCTGGTTACAGACTTTAAAGCCTTTGGACAGACATTGAAAGCCATATTTATCCCTCAGAAATAAGTCTTTCTTTATATTTCCAGGCTCTCTCTTCCCACTTATCTGTTAGGGGTGCACCAATAAATATTGTGATCTGTTTGAGGACTTCTCTCACTGTCGAGCACGTTGAAGAACAGCAGCAGCAGGGGGTTAATCTCTGTGCCTCCTTCCCGGTATTTTTGCACTTTAGCTACAGCAACTGTAATGAGTCGTACTATGATGTGGACAGAGTTGCAAGCTTGATTATGGCACACTGGAAGCATGGCTGTCCCCACGGTAGCATGGCATATGAGTGTGACGGGGTTAATGTTGTGTGGTGCTGTGCAAGGACTAGGAAATGTCTGGTAATGCCGTGATTGCCTCTTGTGAGCTAAAATGCTTCCAGTTTGTCAGTTCTGGAAACAGCCTCTTCAAGTCCATCTTGAACTCGCTGATGAACAGAACCATCTCATTACAAGGGACTATCAGAAGCATGTCTCCAGCAATGCTCTCAACACTTGGGTCAGCAAAACCGTGGCAGTTTCACAATGTGAATTATTTCCTAATTTAAAAAATTAAATAATAAAAGGGGTGGGTAAAAATGATAGCTTAAAAAAAGCGAATCTCATAAAAGTAAATTGAGTTCAGCGAAGTCAAATGAGATACGATAGTCTTTTATTTTTGGCTCTCCCAAAATCTTGTTAATTTCATGTCCTGGTCACTCAAGTGTTTTACATAATGAGATCACTAAAAATAATTAGGTGTGTGTTGCTGATGTAAAGGAAATTCCAGCAGAGATTATATATAAACTGATAAAGAATTGCTGCTGGTAGAGTTCTTGGAAATTGGAGTCGGAAAGAGGATAATTATTATGGAAATCTTGTTGACATTAGTCAGTGGTTACATAAAACTGTCCTGTCCTGTTAAAGGCAAACCCATTTCCTTAGAAAAAGGCAATAGTTTCCTATCGAGGAAATCACTTTGCATTTTGGATGCCATTTATCTAAAAAGAATCACATTCCCTCATAGAAGGGGAAAAATAACAGACTGTACATGTCTGTACATATGGAACTATAATTTGGATAGGGTCCATTTGCTTCACATAAGAAAACAAAGGGCCTAGATAAGAGTATAGCCAGACTCATGAGCCCAAATTTGCTTATGTTTCACTGCAGCCCACGAGGTCCATGTTGCAGATTTTCTGGCGTAAAGCCTGGTTTTCTTTTTGAGTTTAAGGAGGACTCTGCATTTCCCTATTTCTCTGAATTGCATTTGATGTCTCTGTATGGACGGACAGTTAGCTCAACCTTGGTGCACTGCAAATATAAGGATTCAAGATGAAAAGATAGCATGAAGATGCATGGAGCTAGAGCCTTAGTTCTTCCCAGCCTGTCCTGGGCAATAAAGGGAGAGTACCGACTAGGGACACCTCCTTGCCAATGTGAGTGGCACTGTGCTATATAGCCCCTTTTCCATAAGCAGACAGACGTGACCTTTGAGTGCTTCTTACTGCTTTTGCAAGGGTCAGAGTTTGGTGCTCTTTGAGTATTTCCATTTTACTCAGTGTCCATTCTGCCCTACCCTTGATGCTGCAAAAAGCCTGGAGGATCCTTGCCTGAAAGGTGCATCTAACCGTGCGCCATTTCCATTGGCAAGATCACAAAGGGCTGGTAGCTTGCAATCACCTTGGAGGGTTTGGGGAACTGGGAGCAGGGGTAGCTGGGAGTGCAGGTGGCATTACAGAAGCCTGCAGGGCTACGACCTGCTGGCCATAGTCTCCTGCAGTATTTGGAGGTCAGCCTGAAGCTGTGGGGAGCCCCCATAGCTCGGCCCTGCAAGCCCGAAGGTCAGTTCCTTAAGGTGCTTGGCCAAAGGGGAGCCAAGGGGGCAAGGCCAAAAAGCCCCCAAAGAAGCCAGACTGGATTTTCCCTGCCAATCTTTTTCAAGATCACTGCCTTAAGTGGTTATTTGTCTCTAGGTTGCTTTTCTGCAAACAAGGATGACTTGGGTTCCTGGGCAGAGCTCTTCCCACACAGAGGCTGGTATTTGTCTGGAGAGCAACTCCATCGCTCTTAGTGCTGAGGGGCCAGGAAGGCTGCAAGTTGGAAGATGGACTGCTGAGATGCACTAGGTACTGAGTTGATTTGCTGGCATTTTTGCCAGTGAAATTTTTGATAGCATTTTCCAAGGAAGGTACAGTTCTGCCCGTGCTGACGAGCTGGACCATAACAGCTCTGTAAAGGAAGATTTTTATTTTGGTGCTTTGATTCCCTTGTGAAGGAAAGCTTGAGAACACATCCATGAACTCCAGTGTTTTACAAAGGCAAGGCTTCAGAGGTCAGAGGTTTCTTTGCATGGTTAACACAGGCCTCTCAAATGGCCTTTGGCTTCCCTCGCAGCAGCCTCTTCAGAAGTCATTCAGGGAACTTTGCCTCTCAACTTTCTGCAAATTGGTCTCCAAGCAACCCAGAAAAACAGGACACAATGAAAACATGGAGTCTCTGCGGGGACAGGAATTTTCTTCTGGCAAAAGGTACCTTCTAGCAGGTGAATTCTTCCTCTTTGCACCTCTTCTCTTGGCTGCTACTAACCACTGATTATGGTGTGACCCAGCTAGAGGTCAACCTTGAGAGCCTGCTGAAATGTTTTGAATCCCACTGTCTATCTACACAACAGCAGTATTATTTTGCTGTTGGCTTTCATACAGGTTGAGATCGTGTTATTTTTGAAATGAGTGTTTTATACCTTGGGAGGCTTAGGTTCACCTCTCAGCAGATAACTGTGTCTGAGTGTCACTGAACTCAGCTTGTTAAAATGATTCAGTTTGATTCAGTGTTCTTTCATGAATTCAAAATTATTCTTTTGTTTGCCTCACCTTTCCCCTACAAGCTTGTGTGCCTTGAAAAGCAGATTTCAGGTAAAAGGCCATTGCCAGAATGCTGAAACGTTGTGTTTGGTATGGGTATTAAAAGATATTCCAAGCAATTGCACTAGTGCTAATAATGGTAACTGAAATTGTTCGGCTTATAATGAACACGATGTTTTAAAAGTGTAGAAGCTACTGAGTTTTGCAGCTAGAGGGATCATCCTCAATGTGGAATGATTTCATTTATTATATTGATGTGTGAGCTCCTATCCTGCACAGTAAGGGAACCATGCACAATAAGCACTGAGAATGGCTGGATTAAGAATGTCCTGGCTTGAAATAGTTGGCTGAATACTTTGAGTTATGGAATAGGTTTAACTTCTCAAATCGTGGTCTTCAGATAAGCTCTGTGTGAGTCCAACCATTTGAGATTCATTGGAACAATTTCACTGAAGAGGCTGTTTATGCTCAACTTGTGTTTATCAGGAAAAGAGCAGCTTGAACTGAAATCCTGATTTCATTAACAGTAAAACTGCTATTTGTTTAAATGGGAGAAACTGCATTTATAATTGGGAGAAGTGGGAAGTGCTTTACAGTTACTGTAATGAGTGATTTCTTGTGTAGAATTAATTTGAACCATCAAAAATACACCCTTAAAAAACAAGGAAAAGATTGCTGGAAACCAGAAGCCCAAACCTAAGTTCAGTTACCAAGCTGTAAAACATTCCTGTGTCTGAATAGTCAAGAACAGAACAGCAAGAATAACTGTTTGTTGGGAGCACTCGAAGACCAGGCAACTGCGATTTAATGAGATTCAATTGTCTTCCTCTGAGTTGCAAATAACTCATCTTACACTGTATTTGCTGTGGGCAGCAGTGCCTGTGGATGGCTACCAAAGCTCAGCTAGCCTGTGGTAGCCTTTCCTCAGTAACCCCACTGTATATCGCCATCTCCGAAAAAGCTCAGGGCTAGCTGGACTGCTGTTTTACTCTGTGATTATCTGGAAGACCAGAGCAGCTGGAACTCTAGTTTGGCTTCCTATCTCAAACCATGGCAAGCAGACTACTCACCCCCATAGGCATCAAACATGATCAGCTTTTCTGCTTTTTCCAAGTATATCTTTTGATCTAATAGTAATAAAGTCATTTTGCCCTATGCACACTGCTTTCCTTGTATCCTTAAAAGCCTGCAATATTATCACTACCAATTCTTTAATACATACAAAATGCAAGGGGAAATAGATGAATAAGTGAGTATTAAGCCCCAATCATTCCAGCCTGATTAAGGATAACCACAGTTTTAGGGCAGTCATATAATTATACTTTATCTTTTTAAGTGGTGAGAGTATTCAAATTTACACTGAATATAATATCTTTTTTTTTTTTTTTTTTTTTTTTTTTTTTTGATATCTCTTCCTTGATCCTGATCCCAAGCCCATGGAAGTTGTGAGAAGTTTCTCTGCTGACTTTATCCAGCTCTAGGTCACTTTCCTAAAACTGTTGTGTTTCTGAAAGCCATTAATCACGTGGTAGAACCTGCCCAGAACTGTCTACTGTTCAGATAGGAGACAGTCATGTCTATAAATATTCATTGGTTGAACCCTTCCTCCTTTGTATCCTGTCGTGACTGGGACTTGTGGCTCTATGTTCTTTCTTTAAAGCCTGATTGTTAATATCGGGGGACCTCAACATCCTTCTGATTTACTGAGTCAGTTAACCTTTGATCTATTAATATTAAACTATAAAATTCAATAAGAAAGGGCTAGGCTTTAAATAATTGAGCACAGGCTAGCGGAGTAATTAGATGTTATGAACTGGGGGTGAAGAAGATCAAATAATCTGGGGAGAGGCGAAAATTCATAGAGAAAACATCTCTAGAGAATTACTCCATTTTTATTTAGGGGCTTCTACACAGGCAAAATGTAATACATATGCCTGCAAATCAGCCTGCCAATACTGTGCAGGTCAGGGAGAAAATAAATATAATGCTGACATGACCAATATGGAATAAGTGCCAGAGTCCAAATCAGTCAGATTAATACTTCTTAATTAGCTTGGGAACCATGCTGCAATTCAAATATATGAACGCTCTCTAGCATCTTCATGATTTATATACGATTATTCCTAGCTGCTACAGATGAAAACCATGGCATAGCACAAATGTCAGCTTTCTGTTGCTGACAAAACTAAACCCCATGGAAATTAACTCCTTATCAAGTCTTGGTTCTCAAAGAGATTTTCGTCAGGCAACACTGCAGACAAAGGATCCAGACCCCAAATGCTCCCTTGTTTCTGATGTGGTTAAAATTCTCATTGAGATCATATAGGACTTCTGCCTGAGTTGGAGACTCCAAAAATTATGGCATGGACAGAAGGTGCTTTGGTAGTCACCAGAGAGTTCCTGTTGACACAGTGGCATTTAGAATCAAACTTTTGATGTCATGATGCCCGTGGTGCTTGGATTAGAGGATTTCCAAGGAAACCCTGAGAAGTTTGAAAAATAAATATTTCTTGCCATTCCAGCTTGACATTTGCTTCCAAGAGCTGAGAGGGTTTGCATGTACTGTTGAAATTACCTACAACCATCCACCAGTTCACAATAATTGCTGAAGCTGTGATAGAGAACAACATTTCAGCATGTTTAAGCCAAGACAGAGTCTTATTGGGCTAACATATTTTGAACAAAATGGAACTACTCATGTGCTGGCAAATCAGGTCCGAAATTAATAGACAACATCTGGATTTCACTATTGGTTTATCCACCCTTTTAACAGACTCTCTCTGTATATAACTGTATATGCAAATTGCACATCTCAAAAGAGGTGGCTACAAAGGGTACTCTCAAGTGGCTTTGAGTCTTTGTCAGCAGTTTGGTTAAAAAAACTAGATTGAAAATGGGGTCTTCACTTCTGAATACAGCAGTTCATCTTCCCAAGCCCCCACTGTTCCCAACAGGGAGAGAAACTCCTCCAGAGAGTAATGTTGAAGCCTAGGTTGACTTGTTCAGCTGTAGATGTCAATAATTCAATTTTCTGAGCTGAGCTGAACTGAGTTTCTCCGGTGATTCAGACCACTTTGTGTGTTTGTGTTGCTGCATGAACTGATTGCTTCCATGGCCAGCCGTGTCCAGGGAAGACAAGCTCCCCATTGCTTGAACTATTTGTAGTGAGAAGCGAAGGAGAATTCAGGCTTATGCCCTTTTCCACTCTACTCCGAACCTCTTTCTAGTCATGTTCTACAAGAAAGGCAGAGACCTCTGCACCTTTGGCAGGGAAAACACAGATGTAAGTGCTAATATAGTGGCTGTTCACATAGGCCATTTGGACAGCTATTCATCTTCAATGCTTATTCATGATTACCTAGTGACCTCAATAAAATTCCTGAGCCCCCTGGGTAGCACACAAGGCAAAAACTCTTTTGTTAAATTAATTCTATTCAGGGCTTCCTCTGGAGTCTCATGTAAAATCAGAATAGGGTCAGCGTCCCCAGAAAGCATGAAGAAGAGACTGCTTTGAAGGTAAACTCAACATCTCAGCTCAGCTTTGGCATTTATTCATTATGCGGTAATTTCCCAGTGTGGTTCTTACATTGTTCTTCTGGAAATACACACAGATGGAATTCCTCCAAAAGAGGGAACAAAGATGCTGTTTATAGATGAAAAGTAGGTTATCAGGAAATTGAATTATTTTAGTAAAAATTTGGCTGAAAATCATCAAGGTCTCTTGAGCTGAGATAAAAAAAAATTCCACTGACTTATTTCTATTAGTAATTTCTCAGGACTCCAGTGATCTGTAGAATTATGCCAACATCATTGTTACAAAGATCCAAATGAAAACATGTTTGCGTGTCTTGAAAGGCAGACACTTTAAAAAGATAATCAGCACAAAGTGCATAGAAGAATTTTCTCTCTTTAATCCACTTCTACATCCATGCTACAAACCTCTGTAACACACTTTACACTGATCAGTTTATATCCTTCTTTCACAGTTTACACAGAAAAAGGAGTAAGTGATTCAGCTTTTATATCCTCTTTTAATACAAAGCTCATCTGCTTGTTTGTGAATCCCTTCTTTGCTGTCTCTCCCCTAATTGCATCCATGTTTATTAGCAACCGCTAATGTCTCTAATAACGTGGCAAAATTTGCAATGGATGAATGCAAGGCATGGAAATCCTGAAGTGTGAGTGTAATTGTACTAACTAACATTGTGTTCTTTTTTGTTTTGTGGATCTGGGATTTTGTTAAGCAGACTCGGTTTTTGTGGTGTGCTGCAGGAGTGCCATTTCTCAAGGAGGAAGAGATTTCTATTTGTAGCCCAAGCCAAAAGAAGAATTAGGAGTAAACAACAGAGATTTTTTCTTCTTTTAATTCTTTCTAAGGTTGATTTTGTGTGAACTGGGAGTAAACAAGAGTTTTTTCTTCTTTTAATTCTTTCTAAGGTTGATTTTGGGTGAAATAAGAAAACTTGAATGTATTAATAAGTGTTTTATGTTTTATTTAAGCAGTAGGAGATGTCAGGCACTGTATTTTGGGGTGATAATAGTGCACCTCAGTTGGCAATTTATTTATATATTTATTCCCAATTTCAACATGCACATTAATAAAGTGCCTTTTCCTGGCTCTAGGCAGTCTACTAGATACTTAAAAATTCAACCAAACTAAGATAAAAAATAGCACTAGGAAACTATTTTTGGGCACTAAAATAGCTATCTGCAAAATACAGACTTTTCCCTCCCACAGTCCCTCCAGACCATCTCAACCCTTCAGTGCACACAAACACCTTGGATCTCTGAATTGCTATAGACACCAGTCCAAAAGGGATTTTTCATGTACCCTCAAGAGCAATAGATCTGGGGTACTTTGGAAGCAAAGAGAGTGAGGATTACAAGATGCAGCACCCTCAGAGAATATATTCCAGGAGCAGCTTCCTTTCTTCTGTTCAAAGCAAGGTTCAGCCCTTCTGTTGGGAATGCAGGAAAAGAGAATGCCTTGGCTTAGAAAGAACCAGATTTGCAGTTTGTGGTGAAAAGAAAATGCACTGATTTAGAGATGTAGAAGTGTTAGCAAATGTCAGAACAAAACACTTCAAACTACATAGAATTAGAAAACTTGTACCAATAAATTTTGAAAGACTTGGCCAAAAAGCCCCAATCTGTTGATATTTCACAAAACTGGGAAAACTGGAAAAATTGCAGCTTCCTGAACAAATAGAAATAGAAAAACGCTATTACTATTATCATATCTTTCTCAAAGCAATAGGGAGTCTAGCAAGAAATCCCTGAATTAAAGGATCTTTTGGCATATGGCTGACAACCTTTGTTATCTCTTAACTATCACATTTTCCCCATCTACCTGCAGGTCCCATCCATGCCAAAGGATCAGATGTTGTGTGGCATACTCTGCTGCATTGCTGGAGTGGAATGATGGGGAAAAACACCCCAAATGTCATTCTGCAGCCAAAGCTGCCTCCCAGGACTCCTCATTTGGCTGCTGGCTTACCTGTATGCACAGTGTGTCCTGTGTGGGCTGGGACAGCAGATGATGTAGAGAGGCTGCTGGGAAGACCCCACAGCATCTGACTTGGTAAACCATCTCTGCCAGTTCTAGGTTAGGTGCAGGAGAAAATCTCCTGGGCGGAGATGTTCCCATGGAAGCTCATGTGGACAAACCATGTACCGCATGGCCTCCAGCAAACTAATTAGTATAAGTCTAATGATTGTTACCAGCCTACCTTTTGGCGTGCTATGATGTTTAATGGATAAACGCCTCTCGGGACCTTTGCACAAAACATGGCATTTGTCTTGTCTAACTTTGGATACCTAGTACACAGAGGGCTATAGCTAAGTTAGTCATTATGGCCTCTTATTGGAGAAAAACAGGCTGTTCATTAAACTCTTCTAGGTCTGTGCTTTAACATCAGATTAATTGTGACCTAGACTCCTTTGGCTATTTTAACTCGGTCTCCATTGACTGAGGAGTAGTTCAGCTCAGACCTTAACAAAATTTAGACAGACAAATGCCACCTATAATGCTCTCTGCAAGTTACCATCGTGGTACTATTTTGGACAGCAAGGGAAGAAAAGGGGCTTTATAACTTACTGAGGTTCCATACCATGAAAACAATAATCCCTCCCCAGACAAGGTCTGAAAGACCGACTTCAAGTTAGGAATTTATTAGCAGTTTTAGCCTCTCAGAGGAGCTCTTCTTTCTCTCTCAGTGTGTACGGAAAAGGAGATATAGACTAATAACATAAGGTTTTTCAGAGCAATGTTGTTTACCATACGCCTTTAAAACACTTGCCTGGAAACCTCCTCCCTATCTCTTCACTTCATGCTTCCCAGGCTGACTAAAACCTCTGAGTCTTCCTGAAAAACAGATATATGTTTAGGACTCTACTTTGCTGTTATTTATATTAGTTTCTGGTAGGAGACTTCAGAATTTTCTGCTAAAGAAAAAATATAGGTATTATGTCTGACATATCTGGATTTTAGATGATCAGGAGTGGAATTTTCCAGCTTCACTGTACGTTTCACAGCTTCCTTTCACAATGTTTAAATGCAGTTCTCTTTTGTTTCTTCCCTTTTCAGACAAAATCAAATGCCCATCTATAGGATTTGCTAACCTTTCACAAATGATTTTGCAAAGCTATTAAATATTCTGTTTTTGACAGTTACTTCTGTGCCACCTGTCAGTTAATCCCATTAAGCTACATGCTTATTTTTTGTAAGATGAAGAACTTTGTAAACATTCATAAAATATTAAAGTAACCCAAATATAGTGCTGTATGTGATAGGAAAATTACAGGCAAACATTTAAACTGCCATTTCTTGCAACTGCCGGGACAGCTGTTACACTTGGAAGAAATGATGTATTCCATAATGATCTTTGTATAAACTGCCCTCACTTGTCACATCAATCAATGGAAAAAAACAATCTTTGGGTCTCAGGATGTCAAAGCCGTTTAAAAGGTTCTTGCTTGCTGTCAGAGTGTCTTAAAATTGTCTTTTTAATAATAAGAGTAAGTGGATTAATATAAGCAACTTTTCAAATTAAATCCTGAGCTTGGGCCTTGATCATGTTCTCTGTGAAGTTGATAGGTGTTTAGTCAGGTCTTTGGTGGACAGGGAGGCAGGACCATTCCCTGTTGTCCTGGCACGATCCTGGGGTGACCAGTATCCCTTTTACTTGGAAGCGGACGGTTATCATCTCTGCTGCCGAGAACAAATAATCCTTCTTGAGCAAAGCTGACCTGCAGTTTTGCACTTGGGAACAGCACGGGGAGCACTGTTTCTGTGTGGCCCCTTGTGTCCATTTCTTCTCATGAGGCAGAGAAGAAGAACTGCTCTTGCTCCTGCTGCAGCATGCAGCTGCCGCTGGTGCGGGCCAGGTTCCCTGCAAACAGACTCTGAAGGTGTGAGTCCTGGGGCTGGAGGAGTTCGTACGGATCAGGCCTTTCACTCGGCTCCCCTTGGGGCACTGTGGTCAAAATGCTGAACGGAGCTAGTGGTGCCAAGGGAGCTGTAAAGCAGAGAAAGAAGAATCAAACTCTTCTATTTCAATTAAGATAATGGGTAGTAGAACAGGGGCCATAACAGCTAAGTATTGCTACTGCCCTAAATGATCTGCAGAGACTTTGAAGACTCATTTTCCCTTATTAAAAAAGGTACAGCTATGAGGCTCCTTCTCCAAAATAGACACATATCTTAGCTAGACCACAGCAGGACTAGCTAGTCTCACCGCTCCAGTTCCATGCTGTGAAACAGCCATCTCCTTGATTTGCTAGCACAAAGGAAAAAGGGAATATGACCATGAAAAGTAATGCATAGAATTAGTACAGAGCCAGGTTTATAATGGCTTCTTTTACAGCTACAGTAACTGCATGTCCCATCTGGAGAGAACTGAAATTCAAGGTGACAACGAGACTCTTCTGTACCTCAAAAGATAACTATTAACTGAAGAATACAAACATCATGATAGATTTTCAGCTGCTGAAGCATGGCACAGGTTTATCAAGTCAAACAGGAGTTATCCTAAAGAGAATCTACCTGGCCAACTTTTGCTGGAGAACCTATAACCAGAGAGTGCCTTGACTTCCAGAAGAAGTTATGCTAAAGCTAACCAAATGGTAACAGAAAGCCAGTATGTGCAGATAGCCAGAGCCCCTAATACATCAAGTAACATCTAGGAAGTCATTATGCCAAAATTTGCTTACTTATTCATACTTATGCACCTTTTGCCTCTTTTCAGATCTGTTCACTGTGATTTGCATAACCTGTTGGCAATGCAAAGCTGAAATTGCAAAGAGCAGATGATCTGGGCACTGCTTTTTCTTAGGCATTGTCAATAATCTAGAATATAAAATTCTAATTGTGTACACCTCTGCAGCTCTACATCAAAATTGCATCGAAGACAAATGAGGGTTTATTTGACTTGCAGAACATTTATGATGGGTAAATGATTTTTTTTCCAAGTCTAATTTCATTTTTCAGACCTTGCAGTTGAAAAGCCCTGTCACTTCAGGGTGTATCACCACCTGTGCTTTTGGCTGTATGTAGCACATGCTATTGTCATTACATGTTGAACAATGTGGCTATTAGTTCTCATGTGAAAGGAAATAAATGAGTCCAATGCCCTCATGACAATTACAATTACGTTAATGAGACTATCAGATAGATTTAGCCTCACTTGTAAATGTAGGAGATTGATCTGAAAATAATAAGGATACAATAAAAATAAATTCCATAATTCTAATTCTGAAGCTCCTTCTGAAAAGCATTTGTTACTTAAAGCAGGGGCCTCTACATTAGGAAGAAACCTTTAGATTCTAATCTTCCTAGCAGTCACATGTAGAAATGCAGAACTTTATATAGTGACCCAAAGCAGACTTCTTATTACTGATCTCATCCATTTCTAGCTACAAAATCCAAAGGGAACTCAAGGAGTAGAATGAATAGTTGTCCCAGTCAGACAGACCAATGATCAGTTTAAATTTTGTATTGGTTGCCTCCCCAGCAGTTATTCAATAGAGCACAGCAGCTTGACTTATCCTCCAGAAGATGGAAAACAACCTGTCAGGAGGACAAAAATGTAATCCATTCAAAGAGTGATCTGTGCTGATAATACTGATTGAAACTTGACATGATTGAACTGTGTTATACTTGAATAAATGTCCAATACCTACCAATAGCTCAAAATAGAAGGCAGATTGAACTGCAAATCTCCAGCTAGTTTTGGGTTTGGTGTGGAAAGAGCCTGAAACTGAGATTATTATTCACAGGGTTTATCTGAACTATCCAGACCTGCAAACCCATGCTGCAAATGAGATGAAAGTACTCATGTAAAATTTCTGGAACTACCTGATTATGGCTGGGTCACAGGAGAAAGGATAATTTCACGCCCTGTACTTTGTACAGTTTGGATGGGTCCTGGCATATTAAAGGCAAGAGAAGAGTTGAAACCTTGCTCAGGGTGCAGCAAACCAGGTTTAAAAGTCACAGTTGGAGTGCACACAGCTTTGAAGCTCCAGCATGGTGTGTCAGCTGAACTGTGAGCACCATCTACACCCGTGCTCTATGCCTGTGACAAACACAGTATAATGCAGTTTAGCTTCACCTTGTTTCTCTATGGGATAAGCTAAATTAAAACTACTGTGCAACTGGTACAGTAGCTAAGCTGATGTACGGTAACTTCATATATTGAGGTCATACGATCACCTAACTGGATGCAGGTGCATTAACATTTTCCCTCAAATCAGGAGTGCATTTTTGAAGCAGATCAATCCCACTTACGTTGCTTGGGTTCATGTTGCAGAGAGATATTGGAGCATGTGGACTGAATTCCTTTCCAGTGAAAATGTGCTAGAAGACATGCTCCAGAAGAATGCATCTAAAGCTAAAAGAACTAGGATACTAGAAGAATGCATCTAATGTGCTCCAGCTGCTAACAGATGTTTAGTGCCTGGGAATAAACTTTGAAATATTCTGAAATAAAAACCCAGTAATCCATATAGCAAAGATGTTAGGTCTGTAACACTGTTTCATGTTTCATACGTACTCCTATTGGGCCACATTACTCACTATTGTAAACACAGCCATTATTTCCTTCTTACTCTGTTCTGCAACCGTTCAGATCCTAGATGTCCTCTTTCAGTATCAAAATTGGGTATGAGCTCCAGCGAATGTTCCTGCAAAGTAAATGAAATCTGGGTATTATTCTTATTGCTGTAGTGTTTAGAGATCTCAGCTGAAAGCAGAGCAGAAGCACAACAGATGCTGTGCAAACCCAGAAGACGAGGCAGGCCTTGTCTTCACCATTTAGGTGGACAGCCCGAGAGTATTGCCAAGCCCAGCAGTTTAAAGGTCATGAATCAGAGGTTCCCACAAGTTTAGATTGCAGTTGTACTTTATTATTGTTTTAAAATGATGAAGTCTAGGTTCTTTTTCTTTAACTACTGGTAAGCAAACTGTTGTGGTTCACGTTCTCAAGTTTTTCTTTTCAACTTAGAGGAAGATAAACTCTATTTTGGTAAATGAAAGTGAAATGGAAGTAAAGTTCGGAGTTAGTGATGCTCAACTAAAGCAGAAGAGTTAAACACTGTGGTTGTTATCCCATTAATGCTGGAATAATGCTGGCATGGCCATAAGCTTTGAGTATTAAGGTCCTCGAAAAATTCCTTTTTATGTGAAAGCCTTGAGGGAAAGATTCCTCCTCCTGAGAATATGAAAAACTTCAAATTCTTCAGCAACTTGATCACTCTTCAAAGCATGACTTTCCAAATACTGTGAAATCTTTATGTGAGGGAAAACATCACTGATCGGAAATATTTAAGGATAAGATCTACTAACACAAAGTGTTTGAAGACAGACCTTCTGAAAGGCTTTGAAGTCATAGGAGGCAAAAATTCCTAATTGCTAGGGAATTTCCCTCTAATCAGTCTCTCATCAGATTGTTCAGCTGAAGTTTAGTGTCACTAAAGCTATTCTGTAAGACATAAATGTTCACCCTGGTTCTCATAGGGAGCATCCTACAGCATAACCCTAAATTATTATGTTATAACATCTATGCAAGACTTCTCATAAATCTCGTTCTGACTGCCACACTGGATTCTCATTTAGTTTGATTATTATCATTTGCTTCCATGCTTGTTCAAGTTTGCTTTTGAGAGCTGGAGCAAAGTGGTTGGGTTTATATGTTTCTTTTGATCATGTTATGCTGTTGGCTAGAGAAAATCTACACTTTAGAGAGCATAGCAAAGACAGCCAAAAATATCGGCAAATAGTTTGATACCTTTACTTTTTCTCTAAATATTTCACTGTTGTTTCTGACTTCTTTAACTTGTGAATACATGAACATCTGGGGAAATGACAATTTATCTCTGTGTTCTTATAAAGAAAAAGTACATATTAGCACAGATTAGAACTCTTACAAGCTGCCTCCCAGAGGTGTTTCTGTGCCCTTAATTTAAAAAATTAGCAAAGTTAAATGCTTACAGTACCTTGAAATTGAATCTGAAGCAAACAAAGTGCACACAGTCCTTAATGCAAATGGTGTTCTTTGTTTTCGCTTCCAAGATGGACAGATTTTTATATCATATATGGCACAACTCCAGCCATAACTGTCTGGCAGAAGAAAACCTTTTCTGAACATACAGTCAAATGCCATAGATACAGTTCTCTGAAAAACACAGTAGGTGCTAAGGCTTCTAAAGAGTAATAAAAGTAATACTTAGCTCTTGTGTAGAGTTTCCATTTCCAGACTTCTCTGTAAATCTGAGCTAACCCATGCTTACCCTAGGGGTGAGGTTAGAACCATTATCCCCATTTTACAGATGGGGAAGTTATAAAACCGTCATAATGTTTGCAATTAGTAGTTTTAGTATGCCTCATCTGAAACCAGAGTGCAGGTGTGCCTGGGACCTGATGTTGGTCCTGCTCAGATCAATGGGATTTTGAAAGTAGCTTTAATGGATCTCAAGGACTGTGATCTCTTTTTGCAATGGGAAACTATGTGAGAAACATCCTCATGACCTCATTACCAAACAACTGGAATTATATTTGTTGTTAGATGTGTAGAAATATTAGTCTAGATTTGCTCAGGCCTAGCTTTGGTGAACAAACACCCCTCCTACATTATGTCATTGTTCCTTGAAATATGAATGTCAAGGTATTGTGATGGCTGATACTTCATCTATGCTGAAACTGAAAAACTTACGTGTTTTCATCCACATTTTCAGTGTTTCAATGTTTTCAAGCTTTTGGTGAAAACTAAAAAAGAAAGTTCTCAGGTGTAAGGCAGAATACTCTGACCAGAAATAGAAGTTGCAGCTCCCGCTCTGACCCTGCTTGAGTAGGTAGATTAGACCAGGTGATCTCCAGAGGTCTTGTCCAACCCCAACTATTCTGTGATTCTGTCATTCCTCATTGCAGTTACAATTTTTCTATTTTCCATTTAGTGTAACATCACCACTTTCCTCAAAAACACAGGTTTTCCTTCCCTCTACAACCTACCTTTTCCAAATTACATCAGAGCCAGGGACCATATACAGCCCAATATTCCAGCCCCATGGTGGACTTTATTTGGAATATATCCCATTGCAGGCCTGGAGCATCTCATCTCATCTTGAATTGGGCAGGTGATCTTCAGAAAAATGGATGAGATTTTGAAAAATTATCATTTGTCAAAATCAAAAACATTTGCTAGAGAACTGTCTATCTCACAGCAGAATTTTCTTGCCAAATGTATAGAAAGAGAAACCTACTTACTGTAGAACAGCCAACAGCTTCATAATCAGGCTGAGCAGGAGACTCAAGTGGCCAAAATCTTTTGAAGAAGAAAATAGTCTTTTCCCAGTGAAACCAGTGATGGTTATAAGTGAGACCAATGTAGCTGAAATCTCAGTGTCCTGTTCAATACCAGTGGCCTTGAAGGATTTTGATATGGTGAACTCCGGGCTGGATTCCACACAATGTGTATTTGTTTCCTTGGTTTCAGTGTATTCTTGCATTTGTACTCTCTCAGTTTGAAAGCATAGCCCTTTACATCTTCCAGCATGAAGATAGATAGGCCTGGTATTTTTTCCAGTTCTGAATAATGCTGTCCATAGAGGTTCTCATTCATTCCTTTTCTCATTCAATCCTGTAATGATTATAACTAAGTGGTTTGCTAGGTTAGCCAGGATTCCCTGCTCTCCTGATTTATGAGTAATTTAAAGTAAAATAATTAGCCTCCCCTGTATGGAGCAAAATGCCTCTTTGATAGTCAAGGAAATGCAAAAGAACCAAAGTATTAAACACATTTCATCTAAGTAGCTCCTCAGAGGCAATTATGGTCTCCAAGAACTTGTAACACCTGCACCTTTTGCTATGAAATCCAGTTCAGCATCTGATAGCAATATGTCAGAGACCATACACAAGAACAAGCATTCAGGAATGAATTATGACTGGTGATATGTATTGAATATACTATAATTTTTTCCTGTTATATGAAACTATGTAGAAGTCACCCTCTGTATG
Source organism: Dromaius novaehollandiae (assembly GCF_036370855.1). NCBI lineage: Eukaryota > Metazoa > Chordata > Aves > Casuariiformes > Dromaiidae > Dromaius > Dromaius novaehollandiae. The sequence goes on from NC_088099.1 coordinate 8,590,692, forward strand.
CGTACGTGCACATTTAAAAATGTTAAAGTTGCAAAATCAAGCACTCAGGAAGCGCCAGTATGAAAGGATGATACACAATCTTTATTTGGCCACCTTGAGCATGTGCTGTCATGGTATTGGCTTTAATAACTTATAAGCATGGTTAACTTTTTCATTTCCACAGGATTTCTATTTCTGTGTTTCAATACCAAAAGCTTTCCCACTCTTTTTTAGTGACCACAGTTGTCCCCTGGTTGCTGAATGGACAATGGCAGGGAAAGTTTTGTTCAACTCCTGCAGTCTTGGGTTAGACCATTTGCAATACAAGCAGTATGTTCAGAAATTCTTTTTGTTCTGCAATGAATCTTTCAAATTTATGGCTGAATGAGGGAGAAATACCAAAAGGAATGTCTCAAATAGAAACATAATATTCTTCCAAATTTGACGTATTTGTTCCAAAACCTGGACTGTGAGAAAGCTTCCCAGAGCAACTATGAAGACTATTTAAAAAATGCAAACTTTTGCATAAAACAGAGCGTCCCAAAGTCCCCAATTTAGGGTAGTTCATATATCGGGCTGCCCAGAAACACAGCCTCTGGAAATCATGAGTTCTCCAACACAAGGACAGTTTGCTTTGCTTACTTACTGGAACAGCAAACCCTAGGGACTCAACAGCAGTCATGTGCCAGACTGGGTCCGAAGGACGCAGGAAGAGGAACAATCAGGGCCAGGAGCATACTTCTATCACCTTCCCTCATTTCCAGGGAAGTTTGGTGAAAATTTCAGCATGTATATATATACATATGTATGCATGTATACATTGGTATTTATATGTATAGTGTGTATATATGTATGTATGTACATATATGTATAGTATGTATGTGTGTGTGTGTATATATGTATGTATAGTTTGATGAATGGTTACATACTGGAAAAATATTTTTAATGGATTTTTTTTGGCCATATTCATTCTGATATAAATATTCTTGAGAAATGGTTAGCTTTTTAGAGGTGAAACTATAAAGGGGAGAAAAAAATAGAAACATTTTTTGCTTATGTTTGAAAATGACCATCTGTATTTAGAAAGCAGAATTCAATCTGTTCTAGATGGTGAATGTGTTTTAAACTTTGGCTAATATCCAAATTAGTAAACAATCAAAATCAATTTGATTTTGAAGCCAAAGAGCTTGCTCTTTTTTTGTTTGTTTCTTTATTTTCAGTTAGGCAAGTATGCATTCAGTTAGGCAAGGTGCTTTCAATAGGAGCATTTGGCAGATTTCATCTCAAGGAATAATATGTCACTTGGAGTGGGATTGGTCCCACCTTCCTTTTGCTTTTGAAAAACTAGGTATTTAATTTGATCTTGTAGCCTGGGTGGGATTCAGGTACCTAAACTCCCGCTGTAGTCAGTGCATCATGGAGAGTCATTCACCCCTAAATTAGGCACACACATGCAGCTGCACATCTTCAAATCTGGTAATCTCAAACCAAATCTAACTCCTAAATTCCCTTAATCATCTGGGCTAGAGTGAGGTGAAGTGGATTTTGCACTTACTGACTAAAATGGGAGGCTGTGGAAGATGTGTGCCATAGATATGTATCTTAGACTGACACCTGAATTTCTTTTCAGAGCTGTATAGCAAGAAATAGGAGTGTGCCATTAGCATAGCAGTAAGTATACGTTGCCAAAAGCAATCCTGTGTGACTGGTTTCTGAGGCACAGAAATATTTCCATTTCAAGTGTGATTGCTAGTCAGCAGAATGTATGGTGAATGCTTATAATGATATGTATTTTACATCCAGCTCCTGATTTCTTCCTAACAGATTGCTTGAACTCTGTAATAATGGATGCAGGTGTATTCTTATATGGTAAAATAATAGCTCCGTATTCATCATTTCGCTAATAGCAGGTAGGTATTCCGTGCAGCTCATTAGTCACAAAGCAAGCGAGAAATAGGAATGTGACACGCAGCCCCATCCGATGACAAGGCTGTGCTGTGATTGCGCACGGCGAGCAGGCAGCTGGCGGTGGCGGTACCTCGGTGGCAGCTGCATAAGGAGCAACCTCAGCTTGCAATGAGCTAACCCCAGCAGAGCCCCAGCTGGGCTGGCCCGAGCGGGGACTTAGGCAGAGCAGACATCTCAGAGCTACAGCAGATCTCAGTTGTGGTGGGGAGCTATAGACATGTGAAGGGGCCCGTGAATTAAAAGACATGCTGCTGCCAGATCTGCCAGCTGATGGTACCACCGGTGTGCTGTTTATGGCTCTCTGATGTGCCAGCGCTCTGCAGAGGTTCAAGACTGGATGGTCCCTGGGTTACGGAGCTTAGTTTCCTGTTGGCAAGTAAGCATTCAGTGAAGCCAGCTACCTTCACACTGGAGTTAAGATCCCTTACTGTAGCCTGAGCCTGTTATTTCTCCTAGTGATCATAGGCATGAAGAATAGCTTATTTCTAATGTTTTTGTATGCACCTCATATCTTTGAAGTTTCTTGTCTCGGTCTGCTCCTGTCAAACTGAACTGACCCAATGCTTGCAGTCTTTCCTATAGATTATATTTTCTAGAGCTCTTCTCATTGCTGCTGTTCTCTACTTTCTTTCTGACCCGTGTGTTCCTTGAACTGTGGTGCTCAAAGTGAAGCACAGCACTATCGTAGAGGTTTGTCAGTTCTGAGGAGCAAGGAAGGAATTCTGTCAATATTTCAACAGTTATTTTTTGCTCTTAGGTTTTTTTTCTAGTTTTACAATAGCTTCACATTTATTTTTGTTTATGATCCTCTAGAAACTCCAAATCCTTTTTGTAGAATAGCTACATAACCGATTGCTTCCCAGCTTTTATGCAGTTGATTATCCTGCAGAGCTTGCACGTGTCCTTTGCAGTGTCTTCCTTATAGCCTGTTTCTCCTTTAGAGATGTGCTAACCACATTCATTGCACTCCTGGCTGGCTTAGTGTCTGGGCAGAACTCATGTATCTGCAAGAAATTTGGAAAATAGTTTCAATAAGATTTTTTTTCTTTAATAATGACTTTTCAATGAACTCCTGAAAAATAATGGTTTGAGTAGGGTATGTTTGGTTTCAATAAAATCAAAGCATATAATTTTGGTTTTAAATTTAACATTTTTCCCATTTAGGTATAATTTATATACACACAGTTAAATACTGACAGTGAAAACCATTTTGGAACAGAGCAAAGGTCTGATCTAAAAGGCTAAGGGAGAATGTCATTCATTGTAGCACTTTTCAAGTGGAATTTTATTGAAATCAATAGAAACGTTTGGAATTTGATGTACTGGTATTTCGTGAGACAGAACTGCTGGGCTGTAGTATTTCCACCTGACTCTATATCAGAGCTGAGTTATAGCTAGGTTCTTTCCATGTGCCAAATTATACTGGAGATTTAGGAAACTCCTGCTGTCTTTTTTTGTATGAGCCTGAGGATGGTAACTACTGGTAATTAGTAACTAATGGAAATTAATACAAGACTAATATGGGGAAATAATTTAGGTCCTGCTTATGTTCTTCTGGAATGACTGTTATTTTCACAGTGTGAGCTCTGATAGAATAAGGGAACTTGAGGTGTAGATCAATTTGCAGTCAAAAAATATTCAATCTGGAAGAAACCAATTCAGCAATTAAAGTATACTAAAACTTTTAATGAAAACACAGTATTGTTCCCTTAATGGTCATGCCAAGTATTGATGCTGTATGAGTCATAATGCCAGAGCTGTCATTCTTTGCAACTTCCAGCAGAGCGAGACTCTTGCAAGAGAACTTGGTCTTCTGTGATCTGCGTTTCTGCTTCTGTTTGAATTTTCACTTGGTTGTGTCCTCTTTCTTGGATGCAGTTTTGTGCTGCCGAGTACTACAGCTCCCCTGAGCTGGTAGCTTCAACAAATACAACTTTATTCTCTGAGCTCATAGTGTGCTGCATGCTGTCTGCTGGCTAGAGGTAGTTTCAAATCAAATTACTACAACGCTCTCTCAGGCACCAATTAAAAATGATCCTGAAATGCACTGTGGTATATAGCCTGGGAAACCTGACAGCTGTATTACGAAGAGCAGGAAGATTAGCCTTCTCCCATAGTCACCGAGAAATCCCTGAAAACAGTATTTTTGAACAATGATATGAAAGTATATATATATTTTGTCCACATTTGTTTTTAAATATATAAACTATTTAGGAGCTGGGATTACATCTATAAAATTCCTGTGAACTCTGCTTCACTTCTTCCCATCTCAGTAACATAAATCTTACCTAGGGGAACTATTTGCAAACCCGAGCAGGGGATTTCAAGCCTATATGAACACCTCCTGCCCATCTCACAGTGGCTCAATCAATACCACAGCAGCACAATAATGCTCTGCATCAAAACTTCTGCAGAAGCCTTATCAAGACCTACCAGAGAATGAAGTCATAAAGTGTTATTTTGAGTGCAAAGGCTGCCCACACATTTTGAGAGTGAGGTTGTTAATCTCAGCACTGTCATGAAGTGTGGTACCTGGGGAAGAAATAAAAAATAATATCAGCTTGCTTTTGTTTTTATATATATGGCTGGGGAATGCAGTATTTCCTTTTCTTAATCCTGCTTCTGCCTCACCCAATAGATTTCCTACCTACATGGGTATAATAGGTCAAGTTAATAACTGAGAGTGCCACTTGGTTTGACTAGAAGGCAACAGGTTTTTTTCCTTTCTTTCTGTGCACTTTTGCACAGCTGTCCACATGGACTTCTGGGATTCATATTTCAAGATTGCCCTGCAGGAGCTAGTTCCTACAGCAGATGAAGAAAAACAGTGTTATGAAATATTCACATCAGTAATGAACACTTAGACTCTGATTCTTCAGCATCCTGTAGCAATGCAGCCACTTCTCCCTGGTAAACTAGGTGTAAAACGCCTACTACAAATGCAAACAGCTGTAAAAGCATGCAAGGCAATGCAGTATGTAGCACTGTGACTCTAAAGTTTTAAAAGGGAGGCGGTGAGATTAAATTTTAACCTACAGAGTACCGCTCGCTCTGCTATTGATGAAGATATCATCACAATCACTTCCAGTAGCACTCTTATTAGTCTCTTATGGTATCTACATTAATCACGGCCAACCAGCTGACTTAACATGATTCATGTAGAAATCAAGAACAAACTGTGTCTCTTATCACAGCTTCAGTGTGATGGGTAATTAAATGCTAATCAAGTGGTCTCCCAAGGTTCTGGGCTATAACTTACCACTGTAGCCAGAGTGATGGATTAAAGCAGTAATTCTGCCTGATAAGATAGACTCCATGCTATTTTTTCCTACTTTTAATTCAGATGATAGAATTTTATCCTTTGTGTAAGACAGATGATGCCATTTCAGAATACTGTATGTTTGCAAGGAGATTTAAGAGGGAACAATATGATAATAAGGCACAGAGAGAAAGAGAAAGAGATGTTGTTAGGGCAATAAAATATAGGCAGCACAGCAAGCTGGGCAAAATAGCAGTCTTAGACCTCAATCCCTTTTGAACATGAGCTGCAGTTCAGTGCAGTTCAGCCTGTGAATCCTTATAAATGCTCTGAGAACACAGCTGAGTTAGCTGAGAATCTGCTCTATGATGTTTCCTTGAATTGGGGAAATAGTCTGGATTGATGGGGATATGCATGAAAACTCGCACTGATTATCCTCCTGACTTAGTATTTACTTGGATTTATAGTTATAGGAAGAGTTGCCAATCCCAGCCTTTAATCACCCCAGACTATTCCCCAGACAGGAGTGGAAACATGGAGTTAAACCCTTGAGGCTGTTACATTCAAGAGAGTCTTCTGCCTAAGTTAGGGTAAAAAACACACGGCCTAGATTAAACATGGGAAAAGTGAATTACTAAGAATCCAAGACTCTTAAAGAACTTAGTGAAGTTGTTTAAGATTTGTTATCCTACAACTGCTAACATTAAAAAGATATAAAGTGTGTAATGCAGATTGTTGTCGAAGGCTAAGCGCGCACTTCGAAGAGGCTAGTTTCTAGCAGAGTTGAGCAATGATAGGCATGCTCTCTTGCTTCATCACACTTTCCCAAAGTTGTTTCTGGAAATATCTGACGAGGACATGCCTTTGCTATCTATTCACAAAGTGTCACCGTTGGACTGCCTGCACCAGTGAAGGAAAAAGCGCTCTCCTCTCCTCGGCAAGCTGATTTGCCTGGTATCAGTATAAACGGTGCGTAGCACTGAGAAGTTCAGAGTGGTATCAGTGCTGTTTTCAGTAAATGAAATGACCTTGTCTTTTGACTCTATGACACTTCTCATTAATGGTAATTAGGCATGCACTATGTCCTATAGCTTGTAATTTTGCTCCAACCAGCATTTTCTCACCATTCTTCCCCACAGCTTAATTTTTCAGAGTTCTTCCTATAGCGCGTTGCACCAGTTATACGGGGTTATACTTAAGATTTTAACAGGACTTTAACTTCTACATGACTAAGAATATGAAGCACATGGTTAGCTTAGCTTAAACCTGAAAATGACAAATTATTAAGAACCCCCTAAAGGTTACTGCTTGCTATTAACGTATTTAATACCTTGCTGTTCTTTAAACAGCACTCCCTGTAACAGCTACAAACCACAAAGTGTAAACAACAGGTTACGTTTTTATTTGTCTGTTGGAGTTGTCCATCTATTCCTTATGCATTTCTCCCAGTACCGTAACAAATAAACCATTAACACATGTCTTTATAAGCAGCAGTGTCAGCAGTGGCTTTGAACTTAGAGGCTCCGTACACTCCTATAAAATGCAGTTGTTACACAGAAACTGAGCTATCCTAGGTCCATCTAAGTCAGATCAAAGGTCCATCTCACTCAATATTGTCTCTGACAGTGTCTGATAGTAGGTGCTTTGGGGAGAATATAAGAACACGCAATGCACAGTGATATTTTTCATCATATTCGTCTAGCCTCTGAGGATCTGTGGCTCAGCGAGTTCCTGAATCAGAGGAGGGTCTTTGCATTTAATAGCCCTTTTCTCCATTAATTTGTCTCATTACTTTTGAAATACACTAAAACCTTATGTAACAACGAATTCGACAAACTCCAGAGGCTCGAGTTTCATAGGGACTGAGGTTCACTTACACCACCCTTGTTATGTTTACATTAACTGTTATTTCTGTTTTCAGTCCAGAACTAGAAGGAGGAGTAATGGAGTGCATTCATATACACTGCACCTCATGGAAGAAAAACATGCTAGGGATGGGAGTATGAAGGATGCTGCTAGAAAGCTAGATATAAAGTGGGCTCCTCAAAAAGACCTGCATTTATTGAGAGCCTTAGCCATCCAATTTCTTGACCAGCTGAACCTGAAGGAGGCTTCGGGTCCTCCAGCGACCTTGTTTAATAGACAGCATCTCACAGACATACTGGTGAGGACTCACAAGTCATTGAACAGAAACTCATGGTGAGCCAGGGATTAGAATAGCAGACTAAAACTGGAGCTGAAACATCACCACTACTGATGCCCATTTGACTGTTTCTCCAGCCTGGCCTTAATCTTGTATCAGCAGTTACAATAGTAACAATTTCATGATAATTTTTATAAAAGCAAATGCTTCTGGAGGTGGGACTGGACTGGACTGGACTCTTGGCAGTGGGTCAGCTGTGGTCTTGCTGGCGCAAAACGATGTTGGGAGCAGGAGCCTAGACAAAAATAGTGACCTGAAGCGTGACCTGTACTTACACCTCTGGCACAGGAGATGGCTTATAAATCCCCTCAGTAATGTGTATATCCCTAGTGACAATATAGTCTACAACTCAAAGCTCATGGCTTTTTGGTGGAGAAAGAATGTCTCTGGTGATGAGAGCATCAGTCATAGGTTAAAATCCATGAATTGAGCCCTGCTGGCTGAGGGAGATAATATTTTTCCAAAAGATAGGGCAATTCAGTGCATTCTGGCTCCATGGTAGCACCAGATGCTAACCTCTGTGCCATGCATTACATGGGGAGGCAGGGCCCTCTTAAATGAAGGGACGCCACGTGGGAGTTAGGACTACGACTGTGTTACGTGCTCTGCTGTTAGATTTTAGGCTGACAGTGAGGAAGTTTGGAATAGGCCTTGTCCTGCTCCACGATATGACAGCAGCCCTTCTCCATTGCTGTGCCAGCTCTGGGCGGCTTTGTGTGGTGGCCAAATTTATCCACAAGGATCAACTGTTCTCACATTCCCCCTGGCATTCACCTATGCGAAGAAAGAAGGACTTACTGTGACCCTCTGTGTTGCTCCAACAAGCTGCACACCCCTTTCCCCAGCAATTTATTTCCTTGTTTTCCAGTGCTTCACTGATTCTGCAATATATTTGATTTTCTGCCCTTCCATAGCAATGATTGGTCTCTTAATGTATAGTAATAAAACTTGACCTACAGACCATTCTTTTTCCCCAATAGTGATTATATTTAATGTGGAAGGAAATATTCTCATAGCAAACAATCCTTTCTCAAAATGAGAAATGGACAAAAATAAATAAATAAAGGACAATAGAAGAAGGAGTGAAAAGAAACAGGGAGTTATTCTGCTTATTCCACTCCCTGTGCCCTGACAATAATTTATGTGCAGTATTAAGTAAAAGAAAAGTTGCCATAAAGTTGCATATTGTCTCCCTCTTGAGGGAATAATAATTGTAAAGCTGTGAAACCCAGACCCAGTTTACTGTTATAAATGGATTGTATATATGAATAGCTTTTGGAGGTAAGTGGTGAAACTATTGCTTATGAAGGTGTTTATTTTATATTGCTTTTGCATGCAGGGCAATCATTCTCCACTTGTTTGTGATTTTTATTAAATATGATGCCCACGCATTTTATGAGGAATGTTTATGCAAAGTAATCTATTTGATTCGGCATCTCAATACTTATGTAATGAATATATATTGCATATGATTAATCTTCTTATATTTTGCTGTTCCAAACATTTGAAAAAAGACTATAACCAGAGGTGGGCAGCTTCATGCTATGCAATAAACTGCAAATGAATAGAGGCTTTTAGCAAAGGTGCTTGAACTTACAGCTCATGGCTGGCTTGCCAATGGTTTGCTTTCAGACAAAATGTTTTTTTCCAAGAATTCTCTTTTTTTCTTTTTCTGAACTGAATTGAAATGCCTGACTTGTGGTATATATGCTTTAAGAATTTGAACTGCATAATTGGATGGCATCTGCAATTTATTTCCATCCTGGTTTTTTGTTTACGTCTTCTTGTTTCATCAGGTACCGTAGAGAGAAGAGCTAGTTGGCCTCTTCATAATAAAAAGGAAAACACTTCAAATGTTTCCAAGTTTGGACACCACTTGTGAAACCGTTTTATTCCCTAATATTTTTCATATAAATTAAAATTTCCTCAAAGTTAGTTTTTTGTTTGTAACTGATGTCAGGGAAAAGGGTGGGTTTCCTTTCATACACACTGGGATTCTGACTTAGTCACCATATCTCAGGAGGTGGAAATTTCAGAAACTCTGCAGACAAATGTCTAAAGAGTGATATCTGCTGATACAAACAACATAATTGTTTTCTTTTATGTGACACTTTTTGTCTTGGAATCAAAATTGCATAGTGGAACTCTCAGCCTGTCTCTCCTCCAAAAGCTTTTGAAGCTGTTGGCCAATTTTGCTCAAAATTGATGGAGAATTAAAGATCTGAATGATATCATCTAAGCTGAGGTGAATAATGGACAGGAACCCAAAAGAAGGAACCTAGTGAGACCTACTGATAGGGGCACTTATAAACTCTCATAGTCTCAGGGGTAAGAGCCATCTGGTCAATCTGCACCGTCCATGTCATGTGTGGTCCATACAGGTTGGTGGGAAGGAGCTGGGACAACTAGGGGAGATAGATGGGAAGGAAGTGGAAAACCCTGGTTATAGGATGCAGGATGCACATTTGCAAGAAAACGGTCTTCATTAACTTCATCACTCATGAAACAGCTTCTTTGTTTTTGAGCTGGATTGACTGGATTTTTGATACGGTTAAAGCCATGTGGAGAATCTCCAGTGACAAGCAGGATAGTTTTCCTTCATGCCTCATGCTTCCTATGTTGCCAAATAAGGTATCAACTGTGGATAATCAAGGCTGTGGCAAAGCCTCCTACAGTAATGGGGAAGGAGGATTTTTGAGTAAGATTAAGGTATAGCTATTATTCCAATAATATTCAAAACAACTTCCAAATTTTTCAAGGAACTCATATTTACTTTTTTTCTACATAGTTTATTCTATTTTTATATTGTCTTTGTTCATGATTCAGTATGAAGTTTTCTGTGGGAAAGCTGGTTTTACCAATCCTACTGTACTAAAATACCAGACTTTTTTACTGTATTTTTCTCCTTATTTAATATTACCCGTTATGGTTTTGTAATTATTTTAGTTTTGATACTAGTAGCTGAAGTAGGAAAGTGAGGCCAATAATCCATTTGCCTTTAGACTGGCAATTAAAAATGTAGTAAATCCTAGTTATTTTACACCTCCTCTAGTTTTCATACAGACATACAGCAGTTTGACTTAGTTGCTTCTTTGCAAATCTGGGCAAGAATGATGTTACTAAAAATATAAGAACCAGCATACCAGGCCAAAATCTATTCAGTTAACAATCCTGTCTGTGGTCATAGTCAGTGATTCGCAGGGAAGAGGATTAACAGGCCATGTACAGAGCTGTCTCTGTCTGATATATCCTACCAGCTCCTGGCAAATAGCAGTTCAAAGAATTTTCAAGATAGTGATAATATCCAGTGACCTATTCTCTATCAATGAGTTTAATCTATTTTATGAAGCAGGTTTTGTTCTTGTCTCTACAGTATCCTGTGGCAATGAGTTCCGCAATTTAATTAGGAAGTGTACGAAAAAGTAATTTTTTTTTTTAATACCTGCTGTCTGATCATTTCCTTTCAGACTGCCTATTTCTTGGGCAGTAAGACATAGTGAATAATTATTTGCTATTTTTCCTGTCCACACAGTGCCTGGCTATATAGACCTCTTCTACCCTCTTCTTCCCTCTCTGTAATTCATACAGCCTGTAATTTTGTATGCATGGTTAGGGTTTTCTTTTCCTAAATGCATTACTTTGTATTCATCAATATTGAAATTCAGCTGCAGTCTTATCACTCTGTCACTCAGCTTTGTGAGATTCTTTTGTGAGTCTTTGAAATTAGCACAGAATTGGCTATTCTGAATAATTTTGTGTTATTTATTCCCCTTTTCCAGACCATTTATGAATATGCTGAGATGAACTAACTCCAGGACAGATCCTTGAGGGACTCCCCTGGCAACTTTCCTTCACTCTGAAAACTTCTCAGTTATTCCTTTTATTCCCTATATTTTAAGCATTTGTTGATCTATAAGGAGATAGTCCCTCTTCTTATGTGGCAACCTAGATTCTTTTTAGTCTTTTGTAAGAGATCCTGTCAAAAGCTTCCAAAAAAGTTAGGTTGGCTACACTGGTCCAAACCCATGCTTGCTGACCCCTTTCAAGCCTCTAACAAATGAGGCATAAACAATACTGACTTTTCATCAATGCAGCCGCATATAAAATGAATCTGATCTCTATTATTGTCTTCACCATTTTGCTTGGTGCAGAAGTCATCTCACTGATCTGCTATCCCAGAACCAGTCCCTTGGGTACCCTGCAGAGGCCACAGTCACATTTGCCATCTTCTGGGCTTCTTGTGTGTGCTACAGCGGGTTTCAGAGGTAGCCACTAGCCCATGGCAGCTAATTCACTCCTCTGGGGCTTGGGGACGTGTACTGTTTGCTCCTGAAAGCTTGCTATCATTTGTTTTTATCCATTTGTTTTAAAAACTTGTTGATTGCTAATTCGTTTTCATATTTCACTTCCTCCAACTCATCCCCCATGAAGTAGAGCTCTGATGTGGGAACCGCTCACATCTCCTCCCTGCTGAGCACCACTGCACAGGGTTCGTTAACCTCCTCTGCAATGGCCGTCCCCTCCTGAGCACTGCTGTCTTGCCCTGGCTGCATCGGCTCTCCCACGGGCCTCCTGCTTCTTGTGTATGCAATGAGGAGCTCATTAGAGATGCTTAGCAAATTGTTCCTTGGGTTTTTTTTTTTGCTTGTTGGGCTGTCTTCTGGTGGTTTTACATTTCACTTGTCAGAATTAGTGTTTCTTTCTCTTTGTTGGGTACATCTTCCACTTGCGAAGCTAATAGCCTCCATTGTTGTTAAGCCCATGGTTGTGAGGTTTGAATCCTTGTGAGCAATTCTGAATCCTTTTTGGATGGGTGATACATATTTACTCTGAAGAATTTAACGCAGGTTTTTAAACAGCTTCCATGTCCCCTGTAGGTATTCTGCCTGTTTAGCTCTTCTTCTTCAGTGTCTTGCGGGAAGTTTACTCTTGCACTCTTCTTGTGTCTTCTAGATATTTCACACATCCCTGTTAGAACTGGAACTCGCTTCTGTGACAGTTTCCCTCCACTGACTTACCCTGGCGGCAAACCTGCTCTCAGGCACCATTTTTCCCCCCTAGGAAAATTCATTCAGTGTCAATCATCACAAAAGATTTCATTAATTCTTTGATCTGATATTAAATCATGACAACATCACTTCTCTCAGATGACTGCGACATGTGAATATGTTTTAGAAATACTGGCAGGCATTGCCAACAGAGTTATCACCTGGCCGGTTAGTAAATAATGCACTTACTAAAGGTAAATACAATGGGTAATTGCTGACACAATGCTTAGTTAAACTCGAACTACATTATTTGTTCACTGTAAATAGAATTTTCCCTGCAGTCTGCAGAAAACTGTTTTTAAACTCATATTGTAACCCTGTATATCTTAATTGGAAATCACATTTTACACAAACATATAAAGAATGATGAATGCGACAGACTATTAGCTCTTGACAAAGACTAGTTGCGATAAGAAAACTTTTACCTCATCACCTTCCCGGACAGGATTTGTCATCAAGGTGGGTTGCATTTGGTCAGTCTGTCCATTCCTGCAGTTACTCCGTATCGTTTCCCACCCGTATTCACACGCTCCTTCTCCAGCTGAGATTTTTCACAAAGGGAGACCAATTCCCTGCTCATTAAGCAGCAGTGAATTGGGAGAGAGGGTGGTGGAGCTGTGAACAATTCACTAAGCCTAGAAAGCCCACTGGTAGAAGAGGCCATGATGTCTTTCCTTTTCCTTCAATGTAAAATACATCACCAGAAGAGAAAAACAAGTAGAAAAATGCAAGAAATGCAGCCTGTGCTCAGTGCAACAGCAAGACAAGGGTAGAGGAGAGTAGCAGAACTGGCTGGCTGTAAATTGAATCTGACAGGTGTTTACACGAGGAATCAGACTGGCTGTGGGCGAAAAGCCCTGATTTATAAAGCTATTGATTAGTAGTGACCCAGTCAGGAAGAGCAATGGCAAACTGCTGCTTCAGCATTGCCCACGAGAGCAAAGTTCAGTGTAGACAGCCTGCATGCATGTGTTTATAGAGGTATCCATGTGCTCATTACCATCCCAGGCTTCTATTAACACATCCATATCTTACAACATCTATGCATTCACCAGCCCAAACCTATACTCCGTTACCCTTCATATTGATTAGATATTTACGCACATATTGAGACAAATGTACTTGTTTTCAACTCATACATATTTATAAAGGCAGATAACCAAATATGCACCTGTGGTCACAGTTTATCTTTTGTTGCCTCGCTTTCCTAGAAATATGGCACAGCTCTCTTCAAGATTACTTCCCTTTTTTATTGGCATCTCATCCTCTGCACTGAAGCTGTTTCAGTCTCTAAAGTAGTCCCGTCCTTCAAATTATAAATATATCTTAGCACTCCCTAATGTAATGCATCATATGTATGCATCTCACACTCCAAAATCCTTCCTTAGTATGAAATATTCACTTGGTGCACTCCGCTTGCGCTACATGGAACACTTCAATATTGTACAAATCAACTATTTTCAGGCAAATATTTATTCATCACCTTAATATTGGAAGACTTTTTTTCAGATAAATAAATTCAGTGCGTTAAAGTAGTCATCTATACTAATATTTCTGAGCATGAGATGCAAATGCAATGCAAAACAAGATATTGTCAGAGGTTCATTGTTTGTCTTTTCTCTGATAACACAGAGAAATGTTCTATTCCAAGTCCATGTTTTACTTTTTAAAAAGAGTTTTCTCATCTAGAGTGAAAAGGTAACGGACTAGGGATTAACAATTTGTCAGAATTAAAAAAAAAAAATTCAGTTTTTTTCTACACCAAATTAGAAAGCTGAAATTTTGCAAACCTATAACCAGGATAAACTGTAACCTCAACTTCAAAACCCATTCAAACTCAAAAACATTCAAATTTTGTCAATCAAGATGTTTATTTTTTAATATTTTAAATATATATATGCATAAATTCAAATATCCATTAACTAAAATAACCAAACTTGAGGATGCTTTTAAAGAAATATTTTTCATAATTCAGGTATTGGATATCTTTGAAAACTTGGAAGTGGTGGTATAAAAATATCGCAATCAGGAGAGCTATAGGAACTGACTCTTCCCCTCAGATATCTTTTGTTTTGATGAACTGGCATCTCCTGAGAAGACAGAAGCCTTTAAACAGAAAATTCCCAGCCAATTCTACTGACATGCTCTGTATCGGAAGCTGTGCAGTTCTCTTTCTGCGTCCATGCTGTAGCTATCTTGTCTACTTGCACGCAAAGTGATGAGAAATGTCATGGAGTCAGGACTCCAGGGCTCAGGGAGCCTTCTCAATAATGTCATCCCTCTTTACAAATACAGCTCATCCGTAACAGTCGTTACATCTCTGTATGATTTTCCTTCCTCCCTTTGCACAGCTTAGCAATGCTGGTGAGCTCCCAGGACGGTGCCTGGAGAAGCTGGAGTAGCCAAGGGGAACACCAAGAAACGTGGTGTCCTTTTGCACATCCAGGCTTCCCCAGAGATTTCTCCTGGGTTCCCAGCAGTAAACGTATGACTTCTTCTTTCTGCTTCTCAGCTGAATCAGACCTGACACCAGCATCCTGACTTCTAGGTCCCACTGAGTTTCCAAATCTCTCTGTGACAGATCCTAGCTGGTGGCAGGACAAGAAGTAGGTGGCTCTCGAGAGACGGCGGCAGGAATCAGTGGCATTCCAAGGTGCTCTGCAATCACAGGATCTTCCTTTCAGAGCATCTTGGATGTTCAAGTCAGCAGCTCCCACAGCACTGAGATACTTAGTGTGGTGTGGGCATATTTTGCTTCCTGGGCAGCTTTTGCAGTCACCATCGACATCTGGGACTGATACCAACTCCCATGGCACTGCACTGTCACTGCCAGCTAGATGCACTATGATGAATCACTGCTTGAGACACCCAGTCAAGGATCTGCCAATTCAGTTAATTATGGCACCCAATGTCCTTTGTAAGAATCAGGGGACTTTTGGGTTGGCTGATGTAAAGTGCAAAATGAACAAGGGCCTTTAGTACAGAGCTTAGACTCCAAAGCAGGCCTGCCAGATGAGCATAGGGAGGCAGTCAGCAAAGAGAGGACACGAGGCCATAATTACTGTCTAGCAAAACAAGCGAGTTTTATTTCTCTCTGTTAAATACACAAATGGGAGCTTTTTCCTATCCAAAGCTCTCATTTCTACAGTAACTGTTCTGGCCATTAGTATGAAGTTTACCTTGGATATCAAAGAAAGAAGGCATTTAAAAGACAGAGCTATGCAAATGGGTTTGAGAAGCAGCATATATTCGCAATAACTCATATTAATTGTTATGTAGCAATACCTTCCTTTGATTAGCGAGTCCCTGAAGCAAACCCATCCTTCTCTCTGCTCCCCGTTTTGACCTGTTGTCGCAGCTCTCACTGCTGTTGATAATAACATCCTATCACCCAGCATTGATCCCCTACCTTGACCTAGGTAGCAACTGACCTGTGAGTGGTTCCTGGGTCCATATCATGAACTCTCTTCTCCTGGAGTACTAGACTAGCTTTCTGGGGGACAGACAGGAGCCAGAGTTACTTATATACCTCACCCATCAGCAACGAGAGCACAAGGACCCTCACTAACTGTCTTTCACTCTTCTGTTAGTTATGCAAGAAGCTTTGTATGAAGTTATGGTTTTGCAGCTCTATAAATTGTCCTGGCAAGAAATCAATAAAGACTAAAGTCTAAGAAATTAGTTTTCCACAACTGATTTCATTAGAGTCCCCAGATCAGCAAGGTACTTAGACAGGCTTACCTTTCAGCACCTGATCAATCTTACTTCTACTTGGCTCTGTGAGGTCTTAGCTCTAGGCATGCAAGCAATTCACGTGAAGATATCTTACTGAATAGGAATAGGATTATTTGCATAATAAATCATGATAAATGAAATACATGCTTTGTGCATGTATTTTGTAACCAAAAAAGGCAATTACTGGTTTGCTCTTGCTTTGGAAGTCCTTTGTGTAATAATATCACCTATAAACTATAGCTGTGAATAAAATTCACCGGGCTGTATGAACAGAAAAATAATCAGAAGACTTTTATAATGTATGTTAACTTTAATGGTGGGGAAAGTTCAGAGACAGCAATTCTGGATTGTCAGCTCTCTGTTGTGAGTACTGAGCAGCAAAGCTTGGAGTGCACACTTCCTTTCTGCTGCTCTTTCAGCACTGTACGCCAGAGCAGTGCACAGCCGTAACTTGGAGGACAGCTTGCACCTACCATCCTTTCAACTTTCAGCAATCTCGGGAAATTGCTATTAAAGTTTCTTATCAGTACTCACTGAGAGCCTCAGTTTCTGTAACTGAGGAAGGGTGTTGCAGGGAGGCAGGATTTAGATGAGCAAGGAGGTTGGAGCGGGAATACAGAAACAATCCCAGTCTGCAAAGTGCATTCAGCTGTGGTAATTATTTTGCATATGTCATTCTTGGTTTCCAGACAAATATCAGCACAAATGGATTTACATATACATCTGGCCCATGATGATATGTGGTAGAAAAGAACATGACTCTCTAGGACTTGCCTGCTTTAGTCCAAGGGGGACCAAGTTCCTGTGTAAAGTTGACTGGTGTGTTCAACATTTGCAGGCATGGGACCCACGGAAAGAAAGAGAAACAGGTGAACTCCTCTGCCAGCTTTGGGTTATTGCCACCAGCAGGTTAAAGCATAACAGATACATCATTGTGGGGTATAAAGGGGCAAGTTTCTGTTGGGACCCAACTTCCTTTAGAGCATCTGCACTTCAGAAGTGACGCAGTCATGACCACTGTTAAATTGCTTGGGATTCCCCCCACCCCAAGGCACACAGGATGGCCACCGCATGGCCCAGTCAATCTAGTGCTTGTTAAAATGACACAAACCCAACCCTCCGGGGTTGAGTAATGACAGAATTCTGCCTGCAGGAACATTTAGTCAACTCCCCCTGAAAATCATCTGTTTGTAATGGAAATGTTGATATCTTATCTTTAGAGGCAATAATAGAAGAACCATGAAATGTGCACAGAGAGCCCCTTTATTGGTTTTAAAGTGAAAATGGAGGCATATTCACAACTGTAATCTGCTCAGGACAGAAATTTGCTCCTTGTTATCTATGGGTCCAAATTTAATGTGTTTTTAATTGCCTATTCAGCACACCTAGCAATTAAGGCAAAATGATATCTCGTCTTTTGAAAAATGTATGAGCTTTACAATTAGAAGTAATTGTCCTCGTTAATTGAAAGCGCAGCATTATTTTCTGTTGGTTGTACTTTTGTATTAAAGGATGCTAAAGACTTTTGAAATCTCATTAAAGGGCAAATGCTCTCATCTGGTTCCACTGTAGTCACAAAGGACAAACTAGAGGGTCACCTCAAGACCTGTGGGGCTCTTTAAGCCCCATGTGAGGGTTCAGCGTAAAGTTAGTGACATATGTTAAACTGTGCTGGAGTGTAAGTTTAATGCTGGACATCTCTTTCTCACAGCAATCAATATCACTCAGATTCTTGCCTCGGGACAAAGGCCTTCTCTGCGTTATGTACAGGTACTATGCCAAAAACAATAGGGCCAAGCCCTTGTGTGCTGCTGGTTGGTAAGGAAGACTTAATACTGCATGGAGCGGAAGACATTTGGGGAACACCATGAGATCAGGGAGCCCAGGATGAGTAGTGGACACCAGAGCAGCAAATCCATACCTGAATCAGACAACTGGCCAAAACAGAGCATGCTGCACAGGACCTGCAGCTGCAGTAGATTTGTGTGATGAAGCTGTTTTTCAAATGATCATGTTATGCAGCGTATAAGGGAGAGGTCCTCTCTCTTGTTCTTATTTCATATGCTGGGAAGAGTTAAACTGAGAGAAGACAAGAAAAACGCTGAGCCCAGATGAAAATGCTGGACAAAACACATTCTGGAAACAGAAAAACCAGGGCAATCCTTGTATGTCAGGA
This sequence comes from Dromaius novaehollandiae, assembly GCF_036370855.1. NCBI lineage: Eukaryota > Metazoa > Chordata > Aves > Casuariiformes > Dromaiidae > Dromaius > Dromaius novaehollandiae. Next base: position 8,609,060 of record NC_088099.1, read on the forward strand.
ATACGTCAGTCTATATATAATGGCATCTATAATATAAGCTGCATCATACCTACGGTGGAGGAATTGGGACATCAAGGCTACTCTGCCTGGAAATGGGTGCCAGAATTAGATCTCTGTGCATGAAAGACTCACTGCTGCACTAAGAACCTGCCCAAGACCCTCAGAGTTCCTCTTCACCCATCAGAGGAGAGCTCGAGTGTCCAGAGGTGCGCTGATTTACATGTAAAGTCATCTTTCACCTTTTCTTGTCCATGTCCGTGCAAATGGAAGCAAATGGACCTGCCCAGGCTTTTCCTCCTGAAACTCTACCTTATTCTTCATTTCACATTAAATTACTAGATGCTCTATTTTGCGGAAGAGCTCTGAAGAAAGGCATAAAGCAACTGCTTCATTTAACACTGCTTGACAAAGTGAACTCTCATGACCTCCCAGCAGCAACCAGCTCACTCATTTTAAGTACAATGTAATTGCTGAATGTCTGATTCACCTCACTGTCTTTCAAGTGCTCTTCTCTGCCTACATTTTTAGGCACGACTTTAAAATACACTGCTAAACACTATCCGTTCACATTTCTATATGCTATTTCTATATTGCTGTGCTGTTCTGGGTAGGATGTCTGTCAGTCAAAAGGGTGCTTAACCTCTTCTTCTGATGGGAGAAAATAATGTAGGATAATATTCATTGGTCTGTGGAAAATGAGTACTTGAAAACAGCATGTATCCATGTATTTGTTTGAATGTAATTAGATTTAATAGGACAATGTTTTGGCTGGTTCTACCCAGACTTGGCAAACAGCTCAACCATTTGATTTGTGAATATTTTGGTTCTGGCAGTGAGGGTCCAGTTCAGCTTTTGACTGGTCAGTGCCTCTCTGACAAGGGACTGTGTATACCTAGCAATGCTGGAGGATCTAGGCCCACTAGTGATGGCGATGGTGCAGCTATGAATGTACTTCACGTTAAAGCATAAGATAAATATTTGTGCTGTACTTATGTCCAGAGGCTCTCACCAAAATTATGGTCCTGCTGAGGCTGGCTTTCTACAAACCACCTGTGTCTGGAGAGTTTGCAGTCCCTGTAGTCAACATATGCAAAAGAGGGAGAGAGACACTGAGAGGAGAAGTGACTTGCACTGGCTCGCTGGTAGAGTTGGAAGTCACTTCTGTGTTTCTTCACCCTCCATACCAGCACCTTTGCCTTTAAAACACTGCAGCTCTTATCACCTCCAAATGCCTGAAGTTTTCTTTGTGCAATTTTGGCATTTACAATTTGGTGACCAGTCTAAGGCGCTGTCTCTGCTCCCTTACCAGGCAAAAGAGAGAGAGAGAGAATAGCTAACATTAGCAGCAATGAATTCCCATTGTGCTTTCTGTATAATCACAGTGTGATTAATGTACTGGAAAAACCCCATGTGGAAAACCCCATGTAGTCTACAAATGAAATCCATGCTGATACTTCTGGCATCTACCTTAGGATGGGCTGAATAGCTCTGTCTAGGTGCCCATCTCCCCATCAACCATGCAAGAAGCCCAGGAGCAGGCTTTCAGACAGCCAGAATAGTGAGAGTAGCCCCACTCCAGGTGGGTGAGCCACACTTGGCCTCTCTGCTGTGGGTAGTTGGGTGCAGCACTTCACTTATCCATCTCAGATCTTCTTCAGGTAAAATGTATCCATCAAAGGTCTTACCCCACAGGGTCCCGAGCATCTTCTTGGAGCTACAGAAAGTACCCTAATCTTCAACTGTCTCTCAAAAACACTGATAGTGTCGGGCCCCTTACGGCAAGAAGCTTTTAAAGAGTAGGGCAGTTTTTGCTTTGTTGCTTATGTCCTTGCTGATCTCATTTTCCCAAGGCTTACCTTCCCTTGTAAATGTGACCTCATCCCTAAAACCAGAAGCTGGCTGGGGGAGGGATGCTCCCAGCTTCCCCCCTAGCCCCCCATTTGGTGCCAGTCACAAGCAGTCTGCATTCCTGTGTTTTATGGCAAGCCTTGCATACGGACTAAAGCTCCAAAAGGGAGGATGTCAAGGCTTTGAGATAAGGCCTGCTTGAGACCCAGGACACTGAGAAACAAAAGCCTCCTCTCACGGCTGGGGCGGTGTCAGTCACTGCGGGCTGGACCACCACTGCAAGAGCAAAGCACTCAGTCACTCCGACTCCTTTCTTCAGTGCTGAAGAGTGCTCAAGGCAGCTAGCCTGCCCTTGGGGGTCTTTGCCCCCCCCCCCCATGACTGTGGGTGCGATCATCATAAGAAGGACGGAGGAGAGTTGAACCCTGCCGCAGCCATGAGCTAGCGACTGCGACTGCGTGCAGAGAACTGCAACTGGCCTCGCGACTCCACCTCCACCTTCCCCTAAGGGGTGTAAAGAGGTTGGCTGCGGAGGCTGCCTGGGGCTCTTTGCGGGTGACAGCGGGTCTGCCAGCTTGCACATCCCCTTGGGATGCGGACACCCTCCCGCAGTTACTGCCCGGGGATTGAGTGTACGTTGGCTGCTGAGGCAACACATGGATAAGATCAATTAGAATTGGAAAATAAGTATTCTAGTTGAGCTAAGTTTCTGTTGATAAGAATTGCTGCTTTGTACCATTGCAACTTGTGTAGTAAATTTAGATCTTTAAAATAAGTTGTGGAGTCATGCAGTAAATCTCCTTCTCCCTCTCCTCCCCTCCCTTGCGCCACATGAAACCCACACGACCCAGGACTGTAAAGATAGTCGGTCGTCCCGCAACACCAGCTTTGCCAGCAAGTGATTACACAAGATGTTGTTTTCATTAAAAAATATTGAAGTAAGATAAGAATTGGGGGTGAAGCAATCTTGCTACCTACTAAGGCTTGAATAGTATCTCAGATATATTTATAGCAGTTCATTCCTGTGTTCTATAATTCATATGGATTTTTAATTCTTCTTCAAGAAACATGCTGCCTACAGTGATGTGCATTTTTTACCTTGTTTGTTTCTCCTGCCACTCCCAAGCCAGTAAGTGGGGTGAAAGCATCTTTGAAGCATAGACTAGCAATTACCATGTCTATATGTAATTTAGTCACCAGCAGTAGGACACATCTGACTCAGTGTAGACACTGCAGTGTAGATGAGCCAGTCAGCTGAAGCTGCCTTGGTGTCAGTATAGTACAGGGTATGATTTGTCTCCTCCTGAAGTAGGTATCTGAAATAAATCGGATGCATCATGTCTGTTTCTCCATCTATTAGGAAGGGAGCCAAGAGAGTTCACTTTCTACAGTGTCTATACTATAGATGTCTGAAGTGGGCTGAGGTGACACCCCTCACCTCCTATGGTAAGGTGAGGCGAGACCACCTCCACTGGTAAGTCCCATGTGGTAACTGTTTGCAGGGCCATGCCCAGTCATCACCTTGGCTCCCAACAGAGCTCTGTCTCTCAAGCTCGTAGACTTTCCTCAGGTGCTGGCACTCCATTCCTGGGAAAAAGTCTCCTAAATTGCCATAGCCCATTCTCAGGTCAACAAAAGCACAGATTGTTGGGCCAAAGTTTGCTAAGAAAGCACAGCCTGCTCTAGAAATGAGTAGACCTTAGTACTTTAGGAATTTCCAGAGACAGCTTCTAGTCCTGAAGCACGGCTGTGGACTCATCTTACTCAGAAGATTGATTCCCGATGTAGCTGGGAAACATAATCAGGGAGTTTCCATCTTGTGGCTGGCATTGCTCCAGTCATTCTCTGGCTTGACTGGGACATAGCTGTTAATCTTGATAAAGCCATCCATCAGAAAGCTTTCTTGTGCTTACTCATGGTCTAAAGGAGTTGCAGAGTCAGTCACTCATTACAGAGCAACTTATTCAGCATAAGGATTGCACTAGCCCCAGTGCCCTCAGGGAAACACTAGTCAGGATGGAGAGATGGAGTGGAGAGAACAGGGACTGTGTGTCGCCACAGGGGAAAAACTTAGAGGGAGAGGAACAATTGTCTGTGATGACCTTGGATGTGCGAAGAAAGATCTTAATCATTATAGATTCATCCCCTCAGCCCACAGCACAAAAAGCTGAAGAGGTCTATGGGGACCATTGCCTCTTCATATACTGATATGAACCAGGCACAAAACTGGCAGAGAGACAACGTGAGAGACTGTTAGGTAATGTAAAAGTTAATGTTGTAGGGGCTAGGTGTGAATGAGCACTGTCACCCTCTGATAGCAAAGAAGCTACTCCTCTTAGGAGAAAGGATTATAGCCCTCACTTAAGCTTGGCTTGCTGTGTCAGAAGATAGGAAAGACTACTTTGAAGTGGAAAAAATGTAGAAAAAACCCTAAGAAAATGTCAAAACTAAAGATTAAAACCCAGCACCTTCTAATTCCTATATTTTCCTCCCACACGCACAGCAACTTTCCTTAGTGTTTTCTGTCCTTCCACACTTTCTTGGGAGATGACTGTGCTATATCTCACTGCTGTCCTGTGATCTGTTCCCATACAGGAGTGAACAGCAGCTTATTCGGATTTGTCTTTTTAATGCTTTCTGAATATTTGATTTTAATGATCATAGCCTCGCGCAAGGTGAGGAAGTGCATTTGAACTGAATGACTGATAATGCAGCTGATCATGACCTGAATCATGTTAAGCGTTTTTTTCAGAAAACGTCAGCATACATTCTGACACAGGCATTTTATGGGTAGGAATAAAGTGTTTAACCTAGAATCTGACTGTCTTGTTTCATTTATTTGAGACTACTCACTATGTGCAATAATGTAACAGCAAAACATAACAAAACAAACCATCTCCTGACTATCATTCCACTTTTCTGTCTATTCACAGTATTGTAAGGCTACCCTAGCACCACAGTGGCGTGAATCAATGTGCAGCTATTCTCTGTGCTTATGAGGCTAAGTTGGTGTTTTACCCATACTATATATGGGTAATATATGGGTATATATACTTTATACCCATACTTTACCCATACTACTGGTCTGCAGAGAACAGGTGAGGTGGTTCAAACTTTAGGACAGCACGATGGTGTTTGAGAAACAAACAGCTGGAAAACATCGCTAGTAATGTACATTTTTTTATTACTAATCCACACACTTTTGGACGACTTCTCAATTGAGGTTGGTTTTCTCACAGGATTGAGAGTGGCTGGGGTGGGTTTCATTGTGGAGGAGGGTAAAAGGAGGTAAGCCAGTGTTACAGAGTAGGATGGAAATATCCCTTTTTTTGGGCTGTTCCTAGAAGTGTTGTGGACTGGTGGGCTCAGTCCATTTATTTTTAAACTATTTGTCTGGCAGAATTTTCTCCTTGCCTGTATTCTTGCTTGTTCCCATTTTCTTTTGCCCTCTGAACTTCTTCCAGTCTTCTGACATTACCTTTGCCTATGCTTCTTTTCCCTATTCTGAGCATCTGTTATTCTACCTCTCTCTATTTATTCCTCTTTTCTACTTTCTGAGATCACTTACGATCCCCTGCCTCTTTCTTCTTTCTGTCAGCATCCCTCAGGCTTTCCATCTATTGATCTGTTTTCCTGCATTTTTTTCTTGTGTTATTTTGTTGTCTTAGGAGTGGAAGCTTAACTATGCAGGACTTTTGTCATTCCTGCACTGCTAAAGCACTGGGCAACTTAAATGGGGTGGATATGCTTTGTAATAATAATCACCTATAAGGCAAGTTAGAGGTGTAAATCCTGCAAATTGCAGTGGTTTCTAAATGTTCTTGCTGCAGCAATGACTTTAATAATGTTGATGGCACTTCTGTTCTTCTGTGTGACACGGGAGAAGAAGGGAGTAGCAGAGGCCCGTTACAAATTTTGCCTTTTATGTTCCTCCAGCCTTACCAACATGAGCACTGCAGCCTGATTCAGCACAGAGAAATTTTTACCACTTTTATCTGAGGTCAGAACTGTACAGCATTTTACAATGTGTATATAACTTTGTTTTAGTACCACATGGCAGGCTATTGGTGAAAAAGGGTAGAGACAAGACAATTTTTTATATATACTCACCACATAGTCAACATGGCCTTTTCTTTTATTATGGGAGCACATCGACCAGCAATGACCAGATCCCATATTGTCCAGAGTATACAGAAATCACACTGGGTCTACAGTGGTCTGACCTTGTGATGTGTAAGTGGTAGAGTACCATCACTAAAGAGATTTTGCAATATGTCTCAGGAATAAATCTTCACAGAAATCAGATTCTTGTAAGTATTCAGCTTCTGCTGACACCAGGTCCAAATGAAATTCCTGAAGGTGCTCTTGAAAGGCATCAGATTATAAGAATGTCTTTTTTTGCCACTTGAGTACCTTAACAAATCGTTGAGATGTGTATGTTAACAACGTTTTTCAGCATCCCAGCACAAATAGTGCAACTTATATACATGCATGAGTGAAGCACACACGTATGGCCACACTGACATATGTGTGCACACACAAAATCACACACATGCAAGGACAGAAAAAAAAAAATTTTTGCACTATTTTTCTCAGAGAGCAAATTCAGGGTGAGGCTAAGATTTGTCTACTTCATTAAGCCGATGAGTATTAAAGGTGCAATGAAGATGCAAGGGCATCAGTAAGTGTAACATGCAGTGTAGTCAGAACCAATATGTTGAAGTCTCTGGAAAATGTGTTTTCTTCCCTTTCCCTTTAAGTTTTCTTTCTTTTTTTTTTTTTTCCCCCCCAAAAGTAACAGTGAGCACAATTTACTGTCCTTGCAAGATATAAATTGTTTTCTGAGAAAAACACTGGGCTTTTGCCTACATATTTCATGCAGCTGTGATTATAGAAAAAGAGGTTTTAGGAAACTGTCCTCTGATTGCATCCTTGTTATAAATACATTCATTTCCATTTCTCTGTTTTGTTACAACTGCAAGCACATTTTAATTAATGTTTATTTTTCAGACGAAACAAATAAGTCATGTTTATAAGAAAGTTATTCCTTTTAAACAAGGTTCCTACCCCTATCCAAACTTTAGGTATCTTTTAATCATTTGTTTTCTCTCTCAGCAATGAATCTTCCTTCAGTGCTCTCAGATCAAGATCAGCTGGCTTTATGTGGAGATCAAGGAATCCCCATCACTGGATTTTTTTAAAGAAAAAAGCAGGTTGGACAAACTTGTGTCAGCAATGGCAAAGGTACAACTGATTCTCTGTCTCACTCCCAGTCTTATTTTCTATGAATCCATGATTAAACGTGACTTAACCAAAGAAATTCCTGGATTAGTGATGTGGAAGCCAGATAAAATGGGGAATGATATACCGGACATGCAGTATATTCTGTCGCACTGGAAATAAACTATGAAATTCTGAGTGTTAAAAGCTCAGCCCTGAAGACCTTGTGCGAGAAAGACTTAGTCTGCATCCAGCAAAATAGCCTGCTAAGGGCAACATATTAATTGCGCTCCATATTATCTCCCATTGCAAGTCTGGGTAAAAGTATCAGGTCTATAAAGACCCCAAAGCCTATTAAGAATATGTACGTATTCAGGATGTCTCCTTGATCCATAATGGGGCAGACTGGAGTGATAGCATCTTCATACCTGCCAGTCAAACACCTAATGAACACAGTCCTCCCTGCTGGCATGTTGATTGCAGCAAATGCTCAAAACACCAAGGTAGCATAGTTCTTATCACAAAAAAAAAAAAAAAAAAAAAAAAAAAAAAAAAAAGAAAAGAAAAGAAAAGAAAAAAGAGTGTTGTAGCAGTACCCATCCTACCCATCTGCTAACCTTGTCACCTGGCTGGTCCTCCCTCCCCAGGAACCCTTCATTAGAAGCAGAGCCAGGAGTCGGCATCATTGCCAGGATCACAAGGGCGGATGTATGTGTGTCTGAAATATATGGCAAGATGCGGGGAGTGCTGCTTGAGTTTGAAGGTGAAATATGCCTTCAAATGTGCTCAAGCGGGGCCACCTGAAGTCTCTGAGGGCTGCACATACGTGCCTGAAGGTAAAATTAGACCTTTGGTATGTCTTGCATGGAGCCAAGCCTGAAAGTGATACGTACAGTGAGATTTGTAGAGATATGTTTTCAGGTCACACTGGCAAGGATCATAAGTTAACCTTACAGCTTGGACTTGTTGGATAAATTACTTCTCTCCCTTGGGCTGTAAAACTGTTACAGCATCCATTACAACAAGAGACACCACTCTGTAAAAGAGCCTGGCCAGTCTTACCTCTCTGGGATAGCCAACATGTTCAATTTTGGAATTTTCTGCATCTGCAACTGTTTCTCAGGGGAGACTAAAACCCTACCCAACCCCTTTTTTTATACGCAATAGGTCTGGTGGTGTCATTTACCCATATTCCCATAATTATTGATACTTTTTGTTAGGATAAGGCATGTAATTTACACTTTGATCATAATTCTGAAGTTGCAATGAAGACTTTTCTTCCACTTAATTAATATCATTTGCATAACAGTGCCCTGGGATGGGTAATTTTGACTAAAAAGCCCACAAATGTCTTTCTGTTTTAGTACAGGATTGGATGTCTAGTGATAGTAATAGATGCAAGAAACTTTTCTTCTGAGGCAGCCAATAAGGAAAGTCAGAGATGTACCTTTTATTTTCACTAAACAAAGCAATTCTTTGGGCTTTGTAAATCAATTCCTGCTAAAGTAAATACCTATGGCATGGAACCTAGATACTTTCTTAATCTAACTTCTTAATAAAGTATATACGACGCATTCATTGTGTAGAAGTATTCAAAAAATCAGATCAAAATCTCACTCCAAACAATAACTAAGCCATTCAGAGTTCACTTTTTCTGGACAAATTAAGTTATAAAATAAACTCTGTGCTTGCAAGAGCTCCCCCAGAAGCAAGACATCACCACAATAACAATATGGCCTTTCTTGAACACTCTTGCATCCAGAGAAGATATAAATACGGCTCTAACTGAGTCATTTATTACCCCTCACAGTAAGAACAGAAGAAGGCTCTGTCTGTGCTAGGCAGGCAAATGATTGGTATTTGACGATATTTTATGAAAATTAGAACAAATTGAACTTGTGGCTTTCGTGATGTTCTTAGCTACTTCTGGGTATATTCTTCTGAGAAAGGACTATCTTTTAGTTCTTTAATAGAGAAAGGCAAGTCCTTTGTCTTGGTAGGAACGCTGTATAGCCTCAAGAGTCTTGTGTTTTCCTACATGATGAATAGCAGGTAGGAAGGCTATGTTGTGGAAAGTATTAGGAAAATCATGTTCTGTTTAACTACGGTACTTAAAGAACATGTTCTTTTCTTTAAGATGAAAATTTGATTCACCACAAATATAAAAAAAAATAATTAAATGATGCGGACTTCTTCCGGCAACATGTTTTGTACAGTACATAGCCACACCACTGGGAAATGTTGTAAGGAGGGTCCGTTTGTGTTCCACTTACTGGCTTTTCTTCCTTAGAGAGATTCTTTGATGATAAATGTGTTTAAGAATCCATTACAGCTGGTATATTGGGTTGTTTTGAATTGGAAAGGGGGAAAAAAGCAGCATAAACAATTTTATATTTCAAATGCAATTCATGCTGAAACATTCTGCTGTGGCATAATTTAAACTGCAGACAGATTGGAACAAATAATGCAGAACTGCTTTGTTTTAAAATATTGATATAGACAAAAAATGTATTATTCAAGGGAGCTCTTTGGGCTATTTTGAAATAGAAAATAATGTATGCAGATGGTCTTATATACATATGTAAGTGAGAAATTTGAAGAAGCAATAGCACATGGGACCCAGCTGTGATCTCATCAGACGCTCTACAGGGAAGCTCTCTAGCTTCTGAAGTTTATTTTTTCTTCCTCTTCCTCCAGTTCTAAAGGCCTGGGTAAATATTCTTCCATCTTTTATTCTCTTCTCTACCTACCTTATTTAACCTGCCCCTTCTTAGACATCCTTGACAAGAATTTGATCGTTACTTGTGCTCCTTATGCCATTATTTCACCTGTCTGGTGTCACTGCTTTTGAGCTCTTCATCCTCCGTCCATCTTCGGTGGCCATGACGAGGACCCAACAGGCAGAGAGCTGGATGTTTGCAGGAGAAACAAACTTCTTCACGTTCAGAAAACAGCTGTGACCTGTGCCACTGCCGGTGTCACCCCGATTGCTGTAATACGCCTTGCGAGTGGAAACTCAATAGCCATGACACATCATATTTTGCCTCAGAAGCAGCTGGACCTGTGGTACCCTGTGATTTTTCAAATCCGAAAGCCTTCCTCTGCCCTCAGCTGGCACGTTGATTTGGCATAGCAGGTCCTTGGCCTCAGAGGGGGACGGGTGGTCACCTGGGCCCGTGTGTGTGATGCAGCTGTGCCACCGGGGTGATGTGAGGAGGCTCCGGGCAGGTCTCTGCACCTGGGCACTCCCGTAGATGCAAGCGTGGGCCTCCTGCCTATGTGAAATGCTGGTAGGTGCGCAAAAAGCAAAACAGCAGCAAAACAGAGTATTTGAGACAAGGAAGAAGCTCTACCTTCCCTTTGGTGCCTCAGTGTGAGCTGGTGGGGACAAAACACGTGGGAGAAAAAGACAGTAGGCAACGCCACAGAGTTGAGAAAGTGCATTTACTTCCTACCCTTGAGAGGACTAGTGACGAGAGGGATATTTCAATGTGAAGGCTGAAATGGCTGTTAAATTACAGCATCTTCCCCATGTGCTTCGCTGTACATTTTTCTTCCACCCTTTAAGCAAATGAAACTGTAGGTCAGATGACATTTCTATAAAAACGGATCTCAATAAATAACTGTGTAAGATTGAGGGATGTCTTTAATACTAGCAATGTGCATCAGCACCTTTATTAAGCAGGGCACCAGCTGTAAAAATGACTGCTCTTTATAAAGACCTGAAATTGGAATATTGTGTAAGAGCCTTTTGATGTGTAGATGTGATCTGTCTTTGAGCGGTAATCACACAGCTCAGGACAATGGGTGTATTAGCATGTAGACTGTGCAGTTTGACTCTGCAAACGCATTCTGCTGCAGCAGATGTAGTAGCAGCTTGTTTCTGAAATTGAGCTAAAATATTAAAAAAGTGAGAGGCATCTTTTCGGGGGGTATAATGACTACATTTCTGAAAGATCTTAAGAGACCAAGGTCAAGTATCTGAACTCTCCTTAGTTAAAACTTCTATTGCCATGAGATAAAAATATCAATTCGTTCTTGGCAATATCGGGGCTTACATTTTCAAAAACAACTGGTTACTTCTGGTGCCCCAGTTTTTAGTTTCCTAGTTTTTTTCCACTATGCAGAGACCTATTTTTGCAAAAAGGCACTTCAGAAATCAAGCCTCTTCAATGAGATTTAAATTGGACACACAAAATCCCTAGTTATTTTTGAATAATTTGGGCTCAGATAATTCTAATGTAAGCATCCACCATTTATCCGTATCAGAATCAGTTAATTTCAGAGAAACAGTTTAAAATTATATCAATCCATTGATGCTTTGTGGATATGCAATAGGAAAGAATAAACTACCCATCATATCCCTGTTGGACAGGACAGAAAATGATGGGATTAAATTGCAGAAAGGCTGGTTTAGCTTCAATATCAAGAACAGCTTCCATGTGGTAAGACAAGGTAGCACAAGAGTTGCTGAGGGGGGAGGCTGTGGAGTCTCTGTTGTTTACGGTTTTGTGAAAAGATTAGATACCTTTCAAGGATGATCGCTTAGAGCTGGTCCAGCTTTTCACAGGAAGATGGACTAGATATGCTTGCAAGGTCTCTTTCAGCCAGCTTTTCTATCATTGTAGAAATGTTCATCTCGTTCTATATGATGTATATATTGTGTACACCAAGTATATGGCCGAATATGTATAACTGATTCTATTCCCACATATATACACACATCTACAGGCCACATGTATTAGCAGTTTTCAGATCTGGCCCACAGGATGACTAGTGTATTTGGATTTCTAATTTTTCACACTGTGGAATGAAAGGCTAATAAAACTAGTAATAACGAAGGCCGTTATGTTTGCCAGGTTGGCAAGAGTGCAGTGGAGGCAAAGGGTTTGCTCAGCAGCTGATACTTTCTGCTCAGTTCCAGGAAAAGTTTGCAGCAGGGCCACAAGGTGGCAGATGAGCTGCAAAAATTACGGATTAATAGCTGCAGAATGAAGAATAGATTGCAAATGACAGATTAAAAAAAAGACATAAAGGATAGACTCATCGCTGTGCTCTTGAGTGCTTTCCTAAAGAAAACAGTAATGCTTCTATCACCTAACAAAGTAAATCAGGTACCTGCTCCTTCTTGTGGCAACAGGTTTTGGTCCTAATTGTACTCAGTGGTAGCTAAATCAGCCAAGGCCAATTTTTGGAAGCCTCCTTGCAGTCTTGGGCATTATTCCAACCTATTTACTATGACTGACATTTCATCAATGCACAAACTGAATCAGCTCATGCATAAAGTAATTTTTATCTGATGCTTTGGACCCATAGTGACAAAACCACAACAATTTCCTTGAGACAGGAACTTAGCATATACATTGCTGTCTGTATTGGAGCACACACCTGCTTATTTAAATACCTTGGTATAGATACTGCTTATAGCAGAAGAGAGAGGAGTGATAAAAAAATTGGCTGCACCTATTTTCTGTGGTTCAGACCTGATGATCGGAGGCAATAGGCAGGGGATCCTGTTCTAGTCTGAGATTCCTGTTCAGCATCTGAAACTTTTTCCCTGTCTGGTGGCTCAACAGTACTTTTTTTTCCTGAACTATGGGGAGTCTGCTCTGTGTGACTTGTAACCAAGCTCAAAAAATCCTCCTGAACTGCTATTGTCTTTTTTGGGGGGGTGGACTAAGTTATAGGTACTGTCCAAAGCTACTTTCTCCCCCAAATATTAAGTAGAGAGGAAACATCCAGAGCAACCTCCAATTCACTTCATCCTTTCTCAGACTACACAAGCTAGGACCCATCCTGCACCCTGAATATGTTTAAAGGAGATGAATAGGCTTCCAGGATGTTTCCTGATGCTTCAAACTACTGCTTCAGTTTTCAGGTGCTATAAAAACCCGGAGACCTTCAGTCACAGGGACTGCCAGCACGTGCTTCATTGGAGGCCTCTGCCCATGGGCTGTCCTGTGGTGAGGCTCGGTAGGCTGGTATGCCGCAATGGTGTATTGCCATGAGGATGCTCAGCTGCTGAGCAGTCCAAAGAGGGTCCTTCATCCCCCCATGTGGGGCTCAGCATCCCAGAGCTGCTGGGGGCACCCAGCCAGCATTGCTTTGGGTATTTTGCCTGAACACTAGTCTGTGGCCAGATCTGATCAGCCTCTTACAAACACTCTAGACTGATACATTGGACAGCCTGCAGAGCAGCAAACATCTCAGATTTTTCTGGCTCTTCAGGACAGCTGGGGCAGTTGGTTGACCACCTCCCCTGCTTGCTCTGCAGGCCCTGTTTTACTGGGTTGCTTCAAAGAAGACTAAGTTCTCCTTCAGATTTTTCTCCGAAGCTGATCTGATCCTATTCTTGTAAGAGCCATTTAGTCCACACAGTAGCTTTCAGACAATGACAACCCGTTGCTAGCAGTAATAAACCTAATCTGGGCAAAGACATGCCAGTTATTAATGGAAATGTTAATAACGATGCCACTGCTTTTGTGTTTTTAAAACAATTTTAGTAAATAATTAAGCAGCAATTTATTTCTTTCTGTTTTGAAAGCATTCCTTTCTCTGTTTGGCTTGTTTCATTATGTTGTTGATTTTCCTATGTTTGATCTTAATGTTGGTTATAAGAAGGATATACACTGAAGTGCTTTTAAAATGTAGTAGCTAAATGAATGTGCTCCCTGTGGTCTTAGGAAAGGCTTTGCAATTACATGACTGAATATTTTGTCATAAATAATTTAGTCAGTATTAATTAAAAATTCTTGTTTAGTAATCAGTGGGCTCCGTATCTTCTGTTTATTAGCATTCTTTTTATTACAATAGTCTCTAATAAGTTATTTTCATTAAAGGAACATTCTAAGTATATTCCAGAGAGATCCTATGACAGTCAGAATAAGTGACTGAAAAGACATTACTGACCCATTCTATGTTTTTTTAAAAGTTTTATCCTGTTTCTGCCTTGTGTCTTACATTATTGTCCTAAGAACAAGAGTAGAGAAATTTTCAGAGTGTAAAAAGAAATGTTCACAATGCTTCTTGCTTTATGGTTGTTTATGGTGGTAAATTATAATAAATAAAGAATATTTAATGATTAAATTCACCAGAATGCAGCAAAATCAAGAATGCTTTTCCTCAGCATCTGCATTGAAAGGAAAGTACAAATCAGTGGCTTGTATGTATCGACAAATCCAGCTCATTATAGTCAGAAGAGGAAGACAAAAGACTGTTATGAGATACAAATACCTGGAGTACCTAAACCGAAATACAAGAATGATAAATTCCTAGTCCTGTGGTGAAGTGAGCAGCCGTAGCCTTGACTGGCTTTGGGGGGGGTCAAGCGCTTTCGATACCTCTCAGACGTGGGTACCAATTCTGGAAGCGTTAAAAGAACAGTCGAATGGCCACTTGTTGGATCTGGCACAGCAGAGAGTGGAAGTGCTGATCTTCTGAAAGCTGCACTACTTACAGTAATGAGATAAAATAATTTGATTCAGGTAGTATTTATTCACTCTTCTTTGTATTTCCTGATTTATCTTGGTTAGCTGTTTTTTTTCCCCCCTAAGCAACAGTTCCAACAAAGCCTCATCTCCACAAAGAATTTGGTTTTCATATTTATCACAAACCTTATAAAAATTGACTGCTCTATATTAATCAGGTCTTTTGATATATTCTTCAAAAATGAAACCACTAGGATTTGTCATTCAGTAAATTGTTTTCTTAGGGGAAAATGACATATTTTATTAGCACTATTGACCACATCATTTGGCGTATTTAAAGGTTTAAGCAGCAGGGAAATGGCAGTTAAGAAGTTATGATGTGTGCACAGTTTGTTAAGCCTTCTGGACATGTTCATTCTCTTGAGTCATGTTTCCGATTTTGTCTAACATCTTAAATGAAGTCAATATCATTTCAGAACAGCTCAGAATGTGAGACCCTGCTCAAAGGAGCTGCACAGATATCTACATCTGAACTCATCATCCCGGCCTTCCTTTATAGCCACCAGAGGGGAAAAGAAAAGACCTTCTAGAGTGTTATTCATCTAATCTAAGAATAGTTTAAATGAATCATATCCTTAACGTGTCTAATTCTTTTCTGCTGACCCTAAAGAGAGCCTAAGGTGATTAGTTTGGCAGCTGACGTCTTTTCCGTGGATCTAAAGTGAGATGAAATCCCACCCTCGTAGTCTTTGTGCAACAAGGAGGTATACTATGGCATCAGCAGAACTTATATGGTGTAAAGCTAGATTCATCGTACGAGTCAGTGATGCTATTGTCAAGGTCTGTAGAATGGCTAAATCAACCTCACGATTACAGTATCAATTTTTTTGCCTATTTCGAGTTACAATACTGTGATTAGCTATAACATTATGCTACAGTTCCAACTGTAACATTATGATTATTAATTATTATTCTATGATATATTTCCTAGGTTGGAAAAAGGAGAAGATCTCCCTAGAATACTGAACTAAAATCGTTACTTCTTTAAAAGTTTCTGTGCTTTCCATATGGACCAGGTTTAAACATTGTATTTAGAATTTGGAATGGACATTTACGAATTTTTCCTCCGAGTCCTGTCTGGAGGATCTCAGATATTTCATATACTTCTTATAAACTGTTAATGTGATATCCCACTTGACAACTGAAGTGGAGAAGTGCTGGCTTGATAATAGCTCTGGCTGAACATTATCTCCATTTTATAACCATACTATATGTTAGTTACACACTACTGCAAATGGTTTCCTGCCATTATGAAGACCTGACTTGCTACTGAGCGATGGAATGGAGACAATATCAGAAGATGGGGACAACAATCATAGGAAGACATAGTTCTTGGCAATTTTGATAGGACATATCCTGAAATTTAGATTATTGTTAAACCTAGGTAACATCTACATTCCTACAGATGCCTACATGGAAATGAAAGCATGAACGTAGGATCTGTGAGAAAGGAAAGGCAGATCATAGGCTTGGAAACTATGGTTACAGGTGAAACCAAAGAGGACAAGGTGAAGGAGATGATGGCTTGGAAATGTTTTTCTGGCAATGCTGACAACCTATATATGACAGAATGTGAAAATTTTAATCCATCATTAGGCAGCATATCTTGTCTAAAACTCCCATTTATCTTTCCTATAAGGAATGTACAGGAGAATATATTGTACATTGTAGCAGATGAAAGATTGCCAAAGTTGGTTATCCGGAGATAGTGCTCTTAAAATAGATTTTATCAGAATCCTGAAATGAATTTTATGTTCTTCAATGTTGTTTTTTCTGGTGTCTGTTTCTTCCTATGACAGACAATACCACAGAGGGGACTTTCACAAATGTAGTGTGTGCATACTTTTCATTTGCTTTCTTCTTCTCTGTAGATAGTTCCTTTCATAAGTCAAAAACATATAATCTAAGTGGGGAGTTAATTTTCTGCAGAGGCTCTGCACAGTGACTCATGTAGTCAGCGTTGTGCAACACTAATAAAACTTCATCAACAGTTGAATCAGTAGCAAACTGGTGTTTGCTTTTCACATCCCACTTACATTACAGTGCTAGGATATCAGTCTGTGAAAATGAGCCTGTTTGGTGGAGATATTCTTACACAAAGCTTTGTTTTCTGTTTTTGCCATGCAGTATTATCATTTGCAACCAATCCTTTGGGCTATGTCATGCTCAGAGTAGTTCTTGTAATACAGACCAGCAGTTAAAATATTTGTCACTCCAGTATAGCTGGCTGCTCCTCAAAATGCAGTAATACCACTTACAGCAGATTTCTACAGCAGGAATCTGTCTTCCTCTGGGACCTTTCCTGGCGGGAGATAATTTGGATCCTTTAGTTACAAGTGTACTAAGAAATTAAATGTGCCTGGGACTGGCAAGAAGGTCAAATGGCACCAAACAGCCCACATCCATCTAGTCAAGTTCTCTTACCCTCCAAAGTAGTCTGTTGGGAATGGCCAACTGTATCTAGGAACCTTGTGAGGTTCTTGGTACTATTGGTCAAATCTGTCCTTGGAAGCACTCTGACAGTGTTAACAGGATGGACAACGCTTCAATGCTGGAGAATATGCCCTGCCATTTTTTGGTTTAGTAGTATAGCTATAGCTTTTGCAATAACCAAAGTTATATATATATTTTGATACCACAAATGTCAGTACTCAGAAATCTACCTCTGCCAGCAAAACTTAGAGTTAGTGCCAGTTACATATGCTGCCAGTAAAAAACCAGGTTTTATATTCTCTGAGTTGGGGCTGAGAGGAAGAATACATGATCCAAGTATACATGAGTTAAGTCACTGAACTATGTCACATACTATTCCTTTTAGACAAATGCATCTAAAAGCCAAAGAGTTCACATCATTCCTCAGCTGCCAGTTTACAATACGACATAGCTGCCTCCCTTCAGACACCATGGCTACTGACAGGAATTGAATCCATGATCTCCAATACCAGAAGAGTAAGTCCTTATTATCTAAGCTAAAATAGTAAGCCTTTTATCTGTAAGAAAGCAGTGGACTGTTACAGACACTGGGGCTAGCTATTAGATGAAGACATGATTATACACTAAGCCAGTGTATTATTACACTTTCGCTTCCTCTGCTGAAAGGTCTATTATCCTTTCCACGAGCATGATCTAATATCTGTCGAAGTCAGTGTCAGCTTTTCATTGAGTTTAATGGGCTCTGAATCATGATCTACATGTGTGAGCCTCTTCATATCAGTTAGAATTATACAGAGTAAGAGAAGTATGAAGACATATGTATATATGTTCTATGTAAACACTGTTTTGGGCATTTCCAAAATAGCTATCTGAAGAGGGTAATGCAATCTGTAAAGAAAGCCAGTCTAAATTTAATCAAGGGATTGTAAAGGACAGTTTGGGAACAAGTGATGAAAAGATGAAAGAGATTTGTGGATTAAAGGAAAAGAGGAGATGGAAGTTCCCAAGAGTAACTTTCCCACAGAAGGGAAACTGAGACCTAGTTTCATGCTGGCTCTTTTTCCTTCTGTTGTTCTGAATAACTTGGCTATCCTATGTCTGATTAACACACTCTCTAACAGCAATTTATAATAACCAGCATATATTGGTTCGAGGCATATCTTTGACTTTTTCTTTCTCTGTTTCTGTAATGAATATATGTTTTTTTCTCCCTCTGGATATTTTCCTCAGATATTTTGGCCACTGGCTTCATCACAGTTACAAAAAGAGCATGAGAGAGGGGGATTCATCTCAACTAACTTTAGCTAGATAAAGTAAGCTATCTATTCTAGGCAAGACATCTAGGCTCTCTCTTTAGTCAATGGAGAGAGCTATCAGCTCCAGGACACATTTTATTCCACTTTTGTTAGACACTTGGGGTGAGATGAATCACTTTTTGGAAGATGCCCATCAGCCTGCAGAAGACTCACTGGCCACTTATGGCTGTGGGAGGTTGCACACTGGTTCTCTGCTTCTATACCTGTAAGCTCCCAGATTTTTCTTGTTCTAGCCTTTAAAAATCTAGTTCAAGTTGTACTGCTCCTACCAATGAGGTAGTCGAGCAGCTCTGTCAGTAGGCTGTTTAGTGATTACCACTTCACCGTTCACTGAGTTTTGCCGGGAATGCCTTAAACCTGTACAACAGCAAGGTGACAGCTGCCATGTTAAAGGTTGTTCCTCTGAAATTAGAGAGGGGTTGATCCAAAATCCAACAGCAGTGAATGAACACTCTGACTACGTAAATAATAAGGAAAATATTCCCATCCTTCTAATTCTGGACCATATGAAATAGGCCCCAAATTCTGAATATTTAATTATTTGAATTTTTTTCTAGTGCACAATATTCTTAGAAGGGTAAGACTGTGGCTTTAGGGTAGTTTTATGTGGCAGGAAAAGGCTTTCAGTCATCTTCAAGGACTCGCCTTGAATCTGATAGGTCATTATTGCTGTATATAAGAACATCCACACCAGTCAGACCAAAGGTTTGTCTAATTCTACATACTATGACTGACAGTGGATAGTTGTTGATACTCAGGAAACACTCAAGAATCTAAAAAAAAAAGTGTATATATAGGGTTGTCCTGCTAAATGTACTCCTTGATTTCTCTTAGTCAAGAGTTGAGGAAACTTCTGAGCTGGAGGTTTTCTATGCACTGTTATGCTTAACAGTCACTCTCAGTCCTGCTTTCTTGTCTTCTAGTTAAATTCTCCAACAGTGTAGGGAGTTTTGCTAAAGTATTTCTTTCTTGACAACTCCAGCCTGTTTGCATACATACTCATGGCTACCTACTGATGAGCAACTAGGTTAGACTCTAAAAGGAAATGTACATGCTACCGCTCTGCCCAGACTATGGATTACGCCAATTCTACCCGTTGATATAACCGCACAATTACAAATCCTTAGTGTGACAGCCAAAACTGCTATTTACACCCGTGGAAATTATTCCTGTTGGAAAGCAGAGTAAGATATTATCCTGCAAATTGTGGTTGATAGCCATAAAGAGTCTATCCAAATGGAACTGCAGCTGTGCAACTACAGCAATAGATGGATAAGTTTAAATCTATAGTATAGACAAGTATAGACTATAAATCAGGAAACATTCTCAGTAGACTGGCAATTTCAGCCACAATTATTTATCATAGTAGAGATTAACATATGCTTGATGTACATATAAAAGGCAATAGAATATACCAACTGTGAGAGCATTACATAGCATACAGCTGTGGGATGCACACTGCTGGGATCAAATTCTCCTTTGCATCAAACCCATAGAAATACTGACACAACTAAAATCTACCATACTTTGTCACTGCCAATAGAGAAATCACCTGGCTAGTATTATAGTGTCAATAAATAAAGGAAAACTTTCATAAATCAGCCACTCACTTTTAACAGCGAGAAATGTATCTTAGTAATAACATAGAGCTTTCCAAAATGCTCACAGAGACTCGTATCCAAGACCCTCTGAAGACAGTACAAGTGACTTTCAAGGGTCTGGGGCCCCATTTTCTCTATTTCCTTGTCTTCCCCCAGACTGTCCAGTCAGCTGGCATCAGCATCAATTACAATTCATACAAGAAGAAACGGGAATACTTTTCACACTCTATCATTGGTCTGTAAATCATTTTCTGAGCAAGTGAACTTGGACGCCTAAAACAGACCAAATGGACGCCTAAAACAGACCAAAGGCCAAATCACGTGCTATGTAGGAAGAGCGCAGGTACAGAACACGAAACATGCAATTAGCACCTCCTCCGCTTTCTTCTACCAGAGTGAGAGAATGGCCATGGCCCAAGTCCAGAAA
The DNA here is from genome assembly GCF_036370855.1 of Dromaius novaehollandiae. NCBI lineage: Eukaryota > Metazoa > Chordata > Aves > Casuariiformes > Dromaiidae > Dromaius > Dromaius novaehollandiae. The sequence goes on from NC_088099.1 coordinate 8,629,392, forward strand.
CCACGTCCCCGAGCGGCCCCATGTTTCAAGGGACCCTGCCAGAAGACACATGCCTCCGGCTACAACTTTGTCCTGCAACCTCCCTCTTTCCCACCCTTCTTCCACCGCACAACTCGACCAGGTCTCTCTTCATCAGTTGGCCCAAAGTAGCAGAGGTGCGCTGGGTGAGAAGGTAGTGAGAGAAGGCTGGAAGTCTCAGTAACCGGGGGTCCAGGCCATGTTTGTGCTGTCACAAGCTGCAGGCAGTTTGGCACCGTGAGCTATAAGATGAATATCTTCTTTGCAGCATCTCCTGTTTGCCCTGTATTCGGCCGTAATAGCTTGGGCTGTAACACGGGTAACACCAAAAATGTGAATGAACAGTGCTCTTTCGTGAATAGCATTAACTCTCTGCTACAAGGAACCAACCTATTAATTAAACCTTCTTCGATAACGATGGGTCATCCCTAGGGAGCTGGTTTAGACAGGAAATGAGAATAAAAGGGAAGGAAATATAATTTAGGGCAACAGTAGTTTTTTATGACATTACCATTTTGGTGCACTTAGCAGGAGTGGGCAGGCTGTCTGATCAAATTTACATTTGACCTAATGACCTCAGTCTGCCTTAATATCAGTGGAGACAAGTAGGCTCTGCTAAGGCATGATTCATCTCCTGAAAGCAGGTGTCTATGTCAGGTGAAGTCCTCAGAAGTGCCTATTTCGTTCCATTCATCATATAGATCAGATATAAGTGCTCACATTGCAGATACATAAAGTTAGGGGGCATGAAGCCTGCTGTAAGGACACTAAACTCAATGCAGAAAAGCACTTTCTACATGTTCATCCACCAAGTATAAAAGAAACCAACCTATTACACGATAAGGTCTTTTGGATGGGGAGAATCTTCCTGACATGCTGGAGCAGGTACCTTGCACCGCATGAGCCTCGGACACAAGTGAAGGCTCTCAGTAACATTACAGGGGAAATAATCATTTATGTATTTTATTCTCATTGGGCTGGTATTGGATTTCTAGTCAGATGTGTATGCTCGGCATTTTATTGTGTGGAAACCCAACCTCTACACAGAGATCCATTACAGAACCCATGAAATACAATTCACATTACAATGATGTTTCATTTTATTCATTGATTTTGCCAGTTTACATGATAAAGAAGGCTAATTTGGTAACCTTTTAACTATTGTGTGTGAAATTAGTTTTTATCTGTTTAGAGGATTATGTTTCCACATAAACTTTTATTGGCTACAACATCTTTATTGCTTGAATCAAGCAGGGTCTGGTTTTCTGGATTTTATTTTGGTCTTGCAAAGATATTTAATTTTATTAGATTGTTTGATCTTGCTAAAGTGCAGCTGTTAATCAGTACCCTCCTGCATCCTCCTTTCTTCCTCTATCTTTTCTGGGAATTAATTTCTGTCATTAAGACCAGTCTTAGCAAAAATCGCCTTGCTCCCTGCTGTCATAGGAAAGCTTTACATGTTTTTCCAGAAACCCAGATGCTTGCCATAAGACTTACATTTAGCAGGCTGACTGAAGGAAGGTTTCTGGTGGGTCTGGGCAGTTTTGCTACACTTACCTCTATGCCAGTTCAATGTTATGTTCAGTGCTCTAATCCCACACATAATTTTTAGAGGATTATTTAGGTTTTAGACCTTGCTGCTTTAATTACATATGTAATATGTAATGGTATTATGGGTTTTTTTTTTGTGTTACATTGTTAAATATAGATAAGCGCCCTCAGCAGGGGCAGTTTGAGGTAACTTCCACTTTCTGTTTGTACATGTTTTTTTGCAGAGGCTAACATCTAGTTTCATACTTTCTGAACCTCAAAGATTTTATAAATGTTCTTTCTGTCTTTGCTTATACAAAAATAAAAATAACCTTCTTCAGAAAAGCACATTCTTTTTTTCCCTATATGCATGCATTATGTATATATTCTTAATACATAGAGAGTTAGTTTGTTGTTTTCCGGGTTGCTACCTACCCTTTGCTACACAGTACAGAAATATGCCACTCATAAATGAAGAAAATCCAGAAACGTGCCAACAAGGAGGATGAAAAGAAAACTGATGTTTGACTGATCTGTGTTTTCAGCATCTATACTCTGACACCACAAAAAATCTTAACTTATTTTTACACTTCTAAAGGTATAACAAAGCTAAAAAGACAGTTAAATTAGCCATTGTGTGTCTGTATAATACTTATGTGCATGTATGGTTTCTAGAAAAGCAGTAGTGTTCAAAATATACAAAAGGCTCAAAAGGTACAGTTGAGAGTCTGCTGTCCTGAATAGGGTTAGATTCAAAGCAGATAAAGAGGAGATCTTAAGGACACTCTAAAATCATTCATTGCCTATTTATTGTAGACCTCTAAGTAACCCCAAAGGGAGTTGTTAGTGGATAGGCAGTCCGTCCATATCACCATCAAGTTATAATGTCATCCTTTGCATCAGTCACATACTGTGAATCCTACAAGTGATTGCAAACACATAAAGGGTTCATGAGTTGCTGGAGTGATTTTTTTTTTTTTTTGACTCATTGATTTGATGCTATTTCAGTAGCCAGGAGGAAAAAAAAAAAACACTCACACTCTTACTTTGGCCAAAAATAGCTAGCATGTAAATAGTCAGACGTTCCAGATTGCCCCTTAAATGCATCAACATTTTCCCTTCCACCTCTGTTTCTGTAGGTATATGGTAATGCAATTCTGTTTGTATATGTGGATATTCTCATTCACTTTTCATGGAGGATTATGTTAAGTGTATTAAGCAGTAATGCACTTAAAAAAAATCAAAAGGCACATCAAGACCATACTTTAACCACTGTTATTATATTAATATATGCAGTATAACTGAGACAACGGAGAAATAGTAAGCTCAGCAAAACATGTTCCCCTCTTTCCCTCCAGTGTTTGTCCCGTATCTGTGAGGAGCACAAACCCCAGAGCAGCCTGTCCCTCCTGATGGCATTTGTGTACAAAGACGGGCTCTGCACAGCCCGGTGCCTGTTAACCCAGATGGAGCACTGAGCTCACAAAACACCACTGATCCTCTTGCTTTGGTCCATTCAGAGCTATGCACACCTGGGCCAAGTGCTTGTCTGGGGCAGTTGTTTCCCCCTTGTTTGGGCTGTATGGAGCACCTTGACTTGTGGGGTGGAAGAAGGACCTTGGTGCTCTTTACTATGAGTGGAGCTGGGCCTGCTTGTGGGGCCCCCACTCAAAGGGAAGATGCATCTCCAGCCACAGCCCAGCAGCAGGTACCTTCCCAGGCACCACGACATGGGCAAATAAACCAATACATACTGTCTCTCCCTTTCAAGATACCTCTGAACGCTGATCAGCAGCTCATAGGCTCTTGCACTCTCTGTCTCCTAAGGCTTGTGCACCTAACACCTCCTCTAGAGCTAAGATTTGGGACTAAAAGGACTCATCACTGCACCAGCTCAGTGGCATTGCTGGTTCTGGAGCTGTATTTTTCTTGTCCTTAACTATTGATTCCCCTCCAGAAGCTTAACAGGCTGAGCAAGTCTTGGAGTTTGAAAATCTCTGTTGTTCAAAGTGAAGTTTAACAAACTGTGAAATACCTAGCAGTACAGAAGCAATATTGAAAGTATATGATGATTAGAGCTACTGGAGCCCAGTTATTAATTGGATTGTTACAAATGAAACCCCAAGATCATTAAAAGGACATCAAACATGGTGGCTTACAGTAGGGAGAGCAGGCTTTGGCAAGGACAAACTGTTCATTAAGGCCGTATGATAACTATAAGAAGTGGTCATTAACACCAAATTTCACTCTAATGGTGCCTGCCTCTTTGTCTTCTTGTGCTTCTTTAATGGGCTCCTTCTTTTTTTGTATTTTCTTTGGATTTGTTACTGTCAGCTGTGTGCACTCTTGCCCTCACAGTCTGTTTGCTTGTTTGTTTGTGCAGAAATTTCTTGACTAAGTCACTGACATAGACCAGGAGACACATCAGTCCTTTTCAGACTGGTGGGAATGCTCCAGTGCATCAGAGAGTACCCTACTACTCTTCATTATCCTGCTTGCTTTTCCTTTCTGTTCCACTATATTGTTCCTGAACTTCCTGTGCAGCCATCCTTCTTACTGACAGAGCCCTAACCCCAGCCCTAGAAATACCCATTGCTCTGCACTGAGACTGTTTCTTCTCTCATTTAGCCCTGCACAAACCAGAAGCAAATCCGCCAAAACGACAGCGCAATACCAACATAAGCAAAACCAGGAGCAAGGCCTCAGTAAAAAGACCTTCTGCATATGCCAAGGTGGCACTACTAGTGCTCTAGGATAGAGCTGGTTTTGGGGAAACCTTTTAGCTTGCATTTCTTAGACACTTTTGAATAAATTCAAGATGGACCTTTATATTTCTAGTATTTAATTACTCAAGGGATCTGCACTGTGAAGCATTTAGCGGTAAGCAGCTAGTTGCAGTGTCTGAGCTGAGCACTGGGTGCATGTCACAGTGTGTCCTGAGCTCCCGTGTCTCCGTGTCCCAGATCAGTGCTCTGGCACCACTGTGCTGTGTATCATCTGCAGCTCTTCATGTAGGTGTTTTTCCCTCAAAGGTCTGGTGAACGCTGCGCACCTAGGTATTTTCTCAGTCTCAGTTTGGGATACAGCTGTGATCTGCACCCTTCCTTGGGATCTTGGAAACTCCCAGAAGCTGGCTGCTTTTTCCAAAGTCTGGGCTATCTACTGGCAGTGCCAGCAAGTGACAGCACCACCTCTTCCCTGGACTGACTTGTCCAGCCTTGCTGGGCCATACAGCTCAGTACAGCACTAGACTGAATGTGTTTCATTATTCAGAGCCACCTGCTACACAGTCTGTTGATCAGAAAATACATGGATGGATCCAAGTCCTCAGAACCCCAAGCTCAAAGAATCCAAGCTATGGTTCCTCCTAGTGTACATTCGATCGGCTCTTTATACATTATGCACCAGTGGGAAAATCACCCCATTGGTTGTCATCAGGCATCTGTTGTGCCTATATTAATTGCTTAATTGCTTTTTTTATAATCCTAGCATGCACACTAGCACAAGTCCTGAGCAACACTATAGATTCACTTCATGCTGTGTACCTTTAAATGCTGCATTTGAACATTTTCCCACTCTGCTTCTCCTCCTCCATACAAATACCACGTGTCTTGTATAGACCTTCATTAGTCCTCTGATGGACGACAGGCAGCCTGCTCATTAGTCTAGTATTTAATTGCTTATCAGTCACACACTCAAGCTTCCCATCCCTTGAGTTGCACAGCTATTGTTATTAGACTTCACATTTTTCAGGCCTTTCTAGCTTTTCTTTAGCTCTTGCTTGTGCAGAGGAAGCCTCAAGAGATCTCTAAGGGCCTGGTGCCAGTCAAAAGAAAAAGTGAAGAGGGAATAATAGCGGAAGGATGCTCTATTCCATCATTGTCCCAAATGGACAAGGGACTTCTGGGGCTCATAGTAATGCCCTTTTTGCTTGCTCAGCCTTCCCAAATAGTTGAAGCTGTGTTTTTTTTATGCACCGGGATCAGAGTCCTGCCTGTATGCAATCATGTGAAGCCCCAGTGTAGGTAGTATTGTGAACCAAACAAACCCAAAGAAACACCTATGTGTTTCTGCAGTCTGTGGAAAGCTAAGTAAACAGGTACTGCTTTGGGGGAAATGGGCAGTTAGCTTGGCATCTAGCTTCACTTGCAAAATTAAACTGAATAAATTGGCTATTGATCAAGCTGCTGCAGCTGTGTAGCTTTGAGGGGTTTGGGAGTCATGCCTTCAGAAACAAGCATACACCACACACGTGGTGTAATAACCGTGTCCATGCACACAGAGAACTTGATTCTGCAGCTCATATTGTGAGCAAAAGCCTTTTCCCATGGGGAAATCCTGTGAAATTAGGAGTTCCCAGGCTCAGCAGGGACAGTGCAGACAGGTGGGAGTATCTGTGACATGGTGGCCTGTGCTCTATGGAGATAGGGATAACTTTGATAACAGAATTACTTTCAGTAAAGATCGCATGATGCTTCTCTCCTATTGGTAAGATTGATACATCGTTTGTATTCTAAAAACTTTCTTAAGCTCTCTGACTTGAATTTTGGGTAATGGAAATGAGTTATTTTCCTCCTTCCTGCTTGCAATACTCCTCAGTTGTTCAAGAAATGGCTTTTCACAGCAATGATCAGGCAACGCTTTAGTCTTTCTAAAGTCTCAAATCTGATGGTTGTAATTACATTCAATTATTTCTTATAACAGGCCTTCCTAACCCTAAGAAGCTATTGATGTCATTGTATTTGTTTGGTCCTTGTTAGACAAATGATATTCTGTAAAGTGTCTTGAGCAAAATTAATTACTCCACCTGTTATTGATCTGTTTGGTTCATGTCATTGATTTAACTTTTATTGCTGGTTGGTTGATGGTATTCACAATATGAGTTGCTAGATAAATCCTCTTCTTGTGCAAAGTATTGCGAAAGATTTTGCCCACCAAAATTTTTTCCTTTGTAATAGAGATTTTACTGATACAGAAAAGGAGTTCTGTCACAATGAATAGGAAGCAAAGGGAATTTTTAGCTGGGAAAACACGTTTTGTAATGGGCAGAAATAACCCCTGAGAATTGCAACAGCTTTCTGTGGTCACAGGAAGAATACTCCCTATGGAAAATACCCTTCTCCCTAAACACGCTGTGCAATAGGGATTTGGAGTGTGTATCTTAGTAGTCAGTACATCGAACTCTCTGTTGTAAATCTAACAGAATCATCAAGTTCACTAAAACAATTATGGAGAATGATGATGAACAATGAATGCAGACTGGTGCAGGATGAGATGCTTTTCACTCCTCTGTGAAATCATCCTGTGTCATGCCAGCTCTTGAGGACGTCCAAATTCGCAGTCAGTTATAAGTTCAATTGTTGTTGAAAGACACAACTGGAAGGTGGATACCTGCAGCTGCTCTCTTGCCCTTCGTCAGTCTTTCCCATGACAGGAACAGAGTGCATTAGGATTGTGCATGTGGAAAGCCATCTGGAAGAAGTAAATGGAGAGAGGACCGAGCCCAGCACCTATGGCTCATAAAGCATAGGCAGCTCTTATTTGAAATGAATACACATGTGCTAGAGTGTGATGCTCTCAGTCTGGTACTATACTCCCTTGGAGTGCATCATAAGTACGAAAGGGTTTCTAGTCTAGTCTGATTGTACTTAGCTCCCAGCTCTGCTTGCCTTGCACAGATATGAAGGAGAGAGTGGAGGCCAGGTCTGCAAAGATATGCCTTGGTGGTTTTCAGCTGATGCACTCACATGAATTACCTGTATGAGTCATGGCCCATTCACATAAGTTACTTTTGAAAGGTCCATAAATGGTGGCAAAGATGAGTGAGTTTATGTATGCTTTATGTCCATTTATGGATAAGAAATTTCTAAATAGGTTCTCACTCTCACTGAAAAGTGTCTAGGGATCTACCAACCCAAGAGGAGCAAGGCTGAACTACATTTACAAGGTAGAGAGCCGCTTCCTTCTTCTTCTTCTTCTTCTTTTTTTTTAATCTCTGTGATCTTCTTCAGGATGACTTTTTAGAAGCAGAAAAGATCAAACGCATACATACCTGCATATGTACAAAATTTTTCAGAAAGAATAAGCCTTAAAAAAGCAAAGCTTGGAATATCATTGCATAACGTGGACTTGGTTAAGTGTTGCATGTACGTGGACTCACTGACTGTGCCAGCCCTATGCTGGGGGGCAGTTAGGGTTTGGAGATCCTTTGCTTGCAAGTGTTTTAATTCACTGCTCCGGAGTAGCAGGCTTGGTAAGCTGCTGGTAATTTCTGCCTCCTTGAAACAAGAACAAAAGGCACTTGTGCTCAGCACTCAAAGTGAAGGGAGTTTGCCCATCCACAGAGCATCACAAGGAACTAGAATTGAAGTGCTACGGTATTAAGTAACCTTTACATGAGATTTTTAAAAGAGTTTTTGGAAATCAAAAGGAGGTTATGCTGTCTATATAAACACAGGCTAAGAATCAGGACCCTAGACCAACCTGCTCATGCTAAAGTCGGTAGCAATTACTGCTCTCATGTTAACGTGAGTGGGAGTGGGACATGAGAAAGCTGCTTCCATTGGAGTTAGTGAAGGTGGGAAATGCTGAGACAATCAGAATCAGGCCCTTTGGATTTTTTATGCTGTTCTATTCGAAGCTTCTAACCTCCTGCTTCTTTTAGTCAGAAAATGAAGAACAATATTAATTTGTATAAAGCAAACCACATGTTCTTATTAAATAGACTCCTGCACCTGGATAGCAGCTCCTCAAGAGCTCTTTTGCATATCCCATTCTCTAATGCCAGCCACATTGACCTTGAAGCGGTTTGTGCAGAATGCTGAAGAATGACCAAGAGCAACATTTTAATAACTTCACTAGCACATTAAAATATGGGGAAAGAGCTACTTTATTGTGTGGAGCAGCTGGTATACATTCCAATAGGATTTACTGAAAAACTTTTTTGCTTCTGGCTTTAGGATGAGTCATAATTGATCCCAAGAGGATAGCTCAACTAATCTCTGAACAAAACATAATTATGATAAGTATTTTGGAAAATTTAATTATTCTGCCCCTGGGAACTCACAGCCTTTAGAAGAGATCAGCTTCTTACTAGATTTATTTGGACTAGTGATTTGTAAAGGGACAAATAATATTTAACTCCCATCATAAAACAACCTTAATTTCTGTCTCATTAAAAAAAATTAATCAAGGGACATATTCTTTATTCCAAATCACATTGGTGTGTGGGCCAAGACTCAGGCCCTCAAAGATATGCAATTGTCCAAAAAGGAATTAGATATCTAACACTCATCAATTTTAATGGAATTATTTACTGAACTACATTTGTGGATCCGGGACTAAATCCTTGCGGGGACCTGTGCTTTCAAAAAACCCTCGCGGGAACCAGCTTGTGCATCTGTTGCTGTGAGGATGCTCATGCTACACAGCAGTGAGTGAAACACTGAAAGAGCAGTTCTGACAGTTGTCTGTGTCTGGTGAAAAGTGGAGACCAGTGGTTTGGGCAGCAGAGGCATATAGCAGAGCAGTGTCAATGCAGTCAGACAGAGAAGGGCAATGGTTTCACACAAGGTGTGCAAAGACCATATCTTAATTATTTTAAGTGCTTAAAGAAATTGGCTTATTGCACTTATTGCTCAAGTGTCTTCACAAAAATCCCCTCAAAGGCACTCATATTTCATGGGTTCAGGCATTCTTTAGAGCATCTGACAAAAATACATTGAAGCAAAGATCAGAGCTAGAGGAATTACATATTAGTATAATAACAAATCTTGTCCAGTGTCAGATAACATTCGGACTATGATTGCCAGAACTACTGCTAGAGGTGTGAGCCCACAAAAAGGAATTAATTCTATTGGTGAAAGGTGACTGGAAAAATATATTCCTAGTTCACTTTAAGAGGGAGCTCTTGGTGGTAAATCTGATTTTTACTCCTAGGCTCTAGGAGAGAGAGTCTGGAAGTATTTTAAGGAAAAAAAATGTTTAAAAGGTACAAGAAAGGCCTGTAAGATTAAAAAAAACAAGAACAACAAAAAAGGACAAAACAAAGATATTTTCTACTGATTTCAAATGAACATTGAGTCTTTCTCCTGTGCTAAAATAGTCAAGATAATTGAAAGAATCCATCTCTATGTCCCAGGAAAACAATGCCTCCTTTGGTAAAACAGTATAAATGTATTTTTGTTGGTTCAAAAAATTGTATTATAACTCTAGACTATTATTCTCATTTCCCTGAGATAGCTTTAATAGGGGACCCTGAAGCTGTACAAGTGATCATGTGAATCAAATTCATTTTCACTACATACCTGACATAGTAATGCTTAAGATCGGAAACAGGTTGGTAGGCACGAGTTTATCCAGCCTGCTGTGAAATGTGGTTTCAAACACTGCACCACTAATTTCCATCATGCAAAAGCTCAGGGAATTATAACAAGTAATAAAGATGCTACTAAAAAGGCTACAGAGTCAGACTCCGATCCATATGTAGCACTGTTGTTATAGAGTGGTACGCATGAAGCATGAGCTGTCACCTACTGATGTTTTGATCAACACAGTGCTGAGTGGAGGGATGTCTCCCTGGTATGCGCTGGTGTCAGATCCGCTTAGGAGGTGCAGGTGCTGGAAGGGACATTTTGGAGCCAGATGTGGGAATCCAGCAGCCCTCTGTCACGGTCACAGATTGCACTGGGGCTGCTAGAGAGGAACTTTGTGATTGGGAAGGGATGGAAACACGCTTCAGAGAGACAGGTAGCACCTTTTAATCAAGAGAAGAAGGCACATCGGAGTCAGTCGAGCGGAGTCAGCCACTCGGCGTAAGGTTTGGGGGCAGCAGCAACTGCAACGACCTGCACACAGGTGAAAGCTGGCCCCGCAGCAGTGCTGGCCTTCCCACCACCTGCTAACTGTGGAGACGGTGTACCAAGGGGGATTCGTGCTGTGAGTGTGACTGCTCAGAGCATTTTGAAGCTGGTTAACTAGTGAGTTATTTATGTATGATCATGTTTTCCTGTGATTTTTCTTTGGCATGGCTATGTTTTGCTGGGGAGGGCTGTAACTTCAAGAGGTTCCCATAGGAGCTGCTTGCTATATTTATCAGCAGTCTGGTGCTGGATGAAGCATACTCTTGGCTCTGAGTAATGTCTGAACACTTTGCCCTGATCATAGTGTAACATGCCTCCATGTTACAAAATCAAAATGATTTTAGACTCTACTTCCATCTACCCAAGAAAGAGGATGGATTGCTCAGGATCAGGGACTCCTGAGATTGTAACTTCGCACCTGGCAGGCTGTTTGTTTTAAAACTGCAGTGGGCTGGAGAAAATTGCCTACAAAAAAGAACTATATGGTTCCATATTTCAGAGCTCTCACTCAGGATTTGTTTGCCTTGCAAGTAAGAAGATTCTTTCCTGCCAATTATCAACTCCAAATTCAGACTCAAATCTGAAAGTCAAGCTGAATTTTTCTTCTTATTCATCATCGCTAGTAAAGGAAGTAGTTGGGTCAAGCTGTTCATCTACAAATCCATTACCCTTCAGCTGGGCTGCAGGATTTCTGTAGCTGGAGCTCAGATCATAATTTGCAGACAATGGAGTTATACAATTGACAATGTAGTATACAAAAATCTCTATGACTTTTGCTTTTATTCTACAAGATAATCTTTATTGTTGATTCACCTTTTTCCCTTACATTTTTCTTCATTGTTTTTGAGGGTTTCAAATGGCTTTCTTTCTTTCTCCATTTTTTTCTGGGGCTTTTTATTGACAGTAATGTGTGGCTGTTGCTTAAATGAATAATTGAGTGGACGCAGGGTTAAATATTGATTAATTGTTATGGAGTCTGGATTCAATGTGAGTAGCTGTTCAAAGGGCTGGCACATGTGAAGAGGGAAATGGCAGGAAGGAAAGGATCATATTTATTTTTTATGCACAGCAATTGGCAACATGGCTGATTTTGCCATATATTTCTACACAGCTTTAAAAAATAACACTGTGCTCTTTTCAGCTCCAGATCTGCCCTGCTGTATGAAAAAGAATATTATTTTCCCCAGTATATTGCTGGGAACAGTAGGTAAAATTTGTGTCTATTTGCAGAGATGTAAAGAGAATCCAGAGTCATCCTAACCAGATGCTCTTGTCACACCATCATGTTGCCTGATCATACGTGAAAAGCTGTTGGGTGTTTGAAATCCAGATCCATTTCCCAAGCTATCCATTTCTCACCAGTAAGACTTCTCAAACTTCGAATGATTCCTCATATAGAACTAAATTTGGAAGTTTGGAGTCTTTGAATTTATTGTGCAGCTATGTGGTCCTAATGGCAGATTTTTAGCTGAAACGAACAGTCATTGTGCCACTGAAATCGGTCAAGTCACAGTGATTTAGAACAGATTTGGAATAAATTTGCTTAGCAGATGCTGTTAATGAAGGACAGAAATATCCTGCAGGACATTTCAGCCCAATGGATCACTAATTTTAGGAAGCAGAAGACTCTATCAATTGCAGATTTGCCCTACCACATCCGGCATTATCATTTCTTGCAGTGGGCGATGATAGCTGCTTGGCAAGGGCAGCTACACTCCTGAAATCAGTGCGGTTGTTTTGCATTTACTATTGTGAAGGTAGGATCAGAATCTGGCTTGCTCTTTTTCTGCCTTAGACACCTGTCAGTTCATGTATTTGTTAGATCTCTGCCTAGGTGGAGATCAGCCAAGAGCTAGATTTAATAAACAGATACAAACAATTCTATGAGTAAGCAGCAGGGAGTAGCACCTCTTTTGCTTGCTGACCCATACAAAAGAGTCTATTTTTCTTTCCTAGCAAAACCAAAGAAGCAATTTTCATTCTGGAGGAAACTGCAGAAATGGCATGAAAAGTGCTTCTTCCAAGGATTTTTGTCCAAGGCAGATGCACCTTGCATCCCAATGATGACAGAGGGCTGGTGCTCTGTGCACTCCCCATGCTCCAGAGGAGGAGGAAGTATATTAATCCTGAATTACAAATGAACAAGCTATGTCCTCCTGCTACGTTCAGATGAGGGTGATCAGTCTGTCCGTCAGTCTCAGCAATTGGTACTACTGCCCATCGTGATATGTGAGCACTCACCATGCAAAATTCACTGGCGCTAACAGTTTCTGCCTCTCCTTTACTATCATTCATTTCACTATCAGGTTACACCAAAACATGTGGCTAAGAGACTTAACACTGGGTGAATATATCCAAGAACTAAAGGAGCCCTTTCCAATGTGAAAAATTTTGCAAGTCTCTGATGTAGTTTAATGTTTTGGTGTATCTGATATGCAAGCCTGGACATATTATTTCTGGTCACATTGATTTGTCAGATCAAGAGATGTGGGGTCATAACCAGATTGCTCCAAATATTTCTGTGCCTGTATGTGGAAAATCTAAACAAGGAAGGGTTTCTGGTTTTGGCCCTTTGTGTCACATGTTTTTTGTTGAAAGTGGTGAACTGAGGCAAGCACAATTTTTAAGGAGAAAAAGTAACATTGCAGAACCAATTCTCAAGAGATTTCTGTTTCTCAGCATTGAGTAACACGTTTCCACAAGCCAGCACATTGGCTTCCAAGAAGGGGGAACAAGTAGGACATTAAGGATTCATTTTTCTCTCAGACAGCAGCGTTTGCTGCTTTGTGAGCAAGTTTGTAACCCAGCACAACAGCAGTGTTTATTACTTACTTAGCGACTCCATGACTAGTACTGTTGTCTCTCTTGTAGTAACTTGGGTTTTTGGGCTGTGAAAGATCTGAGCTGCCAGGGTGAGAAACAGCTACTAAGCACTGCTAAGCAGCTACCGCCGCTGCTGTGGAGGAGCCGCAGCTCAGAGGATGACCACCAAGCAGAAATGTTCGGTCTTTTCAACAGCCAGACAAAGGAACTTTGTGTTTGTGCTTTCGGATGGTGACCCCATGTCGCTTGATTAGATAAATCAGTATGACCAGAAACAATCTGGCCAGGCCTGGATATCAAACATGCCCAAATAGTAAACTACTTCAGAGCTGTACTGCATATCAGGCGGGAGCAGAGAAGTCATTTATCCACACCTATAAATTCAGGCAAAGCTGTCCTGTAGTACTGTTGAAGCTCTCAGCACAAATAAATTCCATCTTGCCCAGCTGAGAGCTCAAAAGCTACAATGAACCTTGTCTGGCTTTAAAAAAGCAGAATTAGACTAGCACTAAGTGCTTTCTAAAATTTTAGTTGATCTGTGGCCTGTGCAGTCTTTTTGACAGTTCAGATCCCTTCTTTGCCTGCAGAAATGCTTATTTCCCACATTACTTCCAAGAAACAGCAGTTTTGCCCTTATGGAGTCTTTTGGAAGGATTATAAGGAACAACAAAATGCAGGCTTGGACCTTTGCAACAGGCAGTTGAGAATATAAGCTGTATGAGAATACAAGAACATAAGAGCACCAGTTCAGACAAAGGATCCCTCAGTCCTCAAGGCTGTCCCTTGGCTGCTCACCAAGGCACTGTGATGAGTTTCCAGGAAACCTGTTAGGGCAGGGTTTGACCCTGCGAAGGCTGTGTCATGGCCATGTCAGGACCACCGCGTTTGAGCAGTTCAGCCTGTTGTGTTGTGTTTTCCAGCCCTTTGCTGCCATGCAGACCGCAGCCACAGTTGCTGTTGCAATGGTGACACCTGGAGCAGTGTCTGGACTTGAATGCCTGCTCATATTGTGAGGAATTGTAGTGCCCATATTTGAGAAGAACAAAACCTGAAAGTTGCATTGAATCTACTATCTGCTACTTCTTTTCCTTATTCTTGCTTCTACTAACTTGCCTAGTGCAGCTCTCAAGCTTACAGGCCTTCAGTTGTCCAGATTCCTCTGGAATCTTTTTATTTGCCACCCCCAACATCCTTCAGTTCATTAGGATGTTTTAAGTGAAGTTAAATGTTGCCAATAGTAATTCAGCTATTTCATCCTTGAGCTCCCTTAGAAGGAGTGGATACCCTGGTCAGCTGTTAGTGTTCACTTTGCCTATTTGTACCATCCCCTCTTCCATGATTACTTCAGTCTCAGACAGATCCTCTGCTAGGCACCAAAGGGTACGTGAGACTTTTCCCAGTTTCTTCTACGGTGGACACCAGTGAAAAGACTTTATTAGCTCCTGGGAATGGCCTTGTTCTCTCTGAGTGCTCCTTCCATACTGTGGTCATCAGCTGGCCCTGCAGACTCTGGGGAGGCTTTTTGCTCATGGCGTGTTGGAAGAAAGACTTAGCATTTGCTTGTTAAGTTGCTTCTTGAACTGTTTATTTCTCCTGCCTGATTGCCTGATTGTTTTATTATGTTTAATAAACCGTGCTTAGGATACATTTTTTTTGTTTGTTTGGGTGTAGCTTCAGCATTTCGAATATTCCCTTCTTAATTCTAATAGACTCTTCTTCTGTGCTGTGCAGCCTCACTGCTTTCCTTCTATGCTCTCTCAAGCCTTACTTAATGGCTGGTATTCACTGGTGCTGTGCTTCTGGTTTGCTATCCTTCAGTAGCTTGCATACTGCCTAAAAAGATTTAATTACATTAGCTGCCTTTTTTAGCTTTTTAATGAGCTTCCTCATTTTTACTCAAGCCATCTATTGAAGTTTAGCCCCATTGTAGTGGATTTTTCTTGCTCCTGTAAGCGTTTTGAATCTAAGCGCATTTTACTCACTGTTACAGTGTAGGGCTTCCACTTCGAGAGTTTGAATCAGATCCAGCACTTTCCTCAGTATCAAGGCCAGGGTTGCTTTGTCTCACCATCTGCTCCAGCAAACTCTTGCTGATAGCTAAAATCCCTGATATATTAAGAAAGTAATCTCTGTTTCACTGAGGTCATTGAAATCACCATTGCTTTGGGGGTGGTTGCAGGGATATGAAATTCAAACCTATGCGCCTGAGATTACTCATGTATCCCTGAGCAGCCAACCCCTATTAGTAAGGTAGAGAATAATTTGAGGAATTGGAGTTACTCTTGAATTTTTGAGTGCAATGGCCCCTTCAATGGATCCCAAATCACCAGCAGCCAGTACTTGGTCTTTGCTGGGAGTGATAATTCTGCTCCCTAATACATCTCCACTGGACTACTCGCTAATCTCCTACAGAGATCCTGTACCTTCAGTGGAGGCCAGCATAACACAAATATGTATTCTGTTTTCATGTTTTTTGCTGGGGTCAGTAATATCAGGAAGAAGTTTTACAGTGATAAAAAACCCAACATCAAATTGGCCTTATTCTGGGCTGAGAAAAGGTGGTATTGTAATTTCATTTACGAATGTCATGTTCCCAATTCTGCAGGCACTGATGTCTGTGACTAGTTTTCATACATTTTCAGCAGGAGTAGGATTTGGGAAAGGGCTGGAGTAGTTTTCCCAGGAGAGAAAAAACATGTTTCTAAGTCACAAATTCAGGAAGTAAATCGTCACAGACACTGGCTCTTACCCTGTGCCATTAAACAGTGCTACAAAACAGGCTCCAAGAACAGCTGAGGTGAATGGAGACTGATTTCTGCTAAACCTATGGTATTTTTTTTGCACTGTGACAATCCTCAGATGAAGTGAAAACTTAACAAGGATTAAGGACATAGCAGTGCCATCCTGGCAAAACCCATAGCAAGAGGAAAGTATCATGCAGATCAGAGATGAGATAAAATATTCTATTTCTCCCTCAAAGTATAACATTTTCTTTGAAAAAAACAGAAAGATCCAAGACCCAAAAGCAACAACAAGAAAGATGCATCTCATGTTTTTACCTCTCTCTCTCACTGTAATTGGACAAGGACAAGTCCCACCACTGGGCTGCCTTCACAGTTTTTGGATACAATTTGGCAATGGTGTCACACTATTGGCAAGAACTCAAGTGAAGAGGAACCCGTGAAGATACCTAATGACACATTATAATTTCTGAATGTGTCCATCTAGTGGCTTGTGCATTCTTAATTATTTATCCTGCTGACCAGCTCTCAGCACTGACAGGCTCTGCTGTGGGTCTGGCTGCTCAACAGAGCATAAAGGAGTGCCAAGATCTGTGAAACACAAGTAAAACACACATCAGAATTCCCACTGTATTTCACAGAGCTGTCAGATGATAAATATTTGATCAGCCATAGATCAATAAAGCACATATCCCACCTGCCAAGGTCTTTATTTAGGAACAAAGTCTTGCGAATTAAGACCATTGCAATGCAACCATTTTTAGGAGTGCGTAGGACTGGGAGAACACAGCTGTTTTTGGCAATGCTTCTTGCAACCTCTTGTAATTTCATTAGGATTTGATTATTTCTCCCAGACAATTTTATGAAGCCTTTTTCAGTTGCCACAGAGTGTTAGGGAAGATGGCACTGCTCTGTCAAGTCTTACAACAAGTGCTTTTATGGACTCTAGGTGTTATGTACACTATTGGGAGCTTTTCCCTTTTATGGTGAATTGCAAAGCTGAAATGAGAAAAGCAAGTTTGTGCCCTTTATTGCTTCTTTATGATGCATAGAGGTATTCTTGATGCCTTTTCTTCCATGGGCCTTTCAACAACAGAAATATCAAGCTCTGAATGCCCGTTTTTGCTCATGAGTTCTGAGGAGAATAGATTCAGCAGGACAGAAATATCACAGGAGACAGAAGAACCTCTTTTTATTTCTCATGCAGCTGCTGAACTGCTGTGTGACTCCCAAACACTACCTCACTTTCCTCTTTTCTCTTTTGGGGTCTATCTCTTTGCTGAGATTCATTTCACCTACCTTTAGACGTCACCCTTTTAAATCAATGGAAAGAAACAGGTGTGTTTAGGGAGTGGCTGATCTGACCTATCTTAGATGTCAGCTTTAGCTTGTGATGAATTGATCCAGACAGTATTGCCAGTGTGAATTAAGACACACTTCACCTTGTCATGAAGACGATGCCCAGGACAGGTGAAGTGAATTACTTAAACATTTGGAAATCACTGATAAGGGATCTGGGTGCCTCCTTCATCTTATTTGCACACAGATGCTTTGACTGTGCAACACTCAGAATCCCAAAGGCTGCAGAGGCCTTCATCTGTTTCCTGGGGTCATATACTGAGAACCACTATTTGATTCCCAAGGCACAGTTCTGCTTTATTTATGATCCTAGGTATTTTATGGAAAAAGAGCATCAGAGCTTCTTCTGAAGAAATCCTTCAACTTTTCATCTAAAAGGAAGAAGTTGTTTGTCGCCTAAGAATGAATCAGCTTGGAGGACTGGGTATGACAGTACCTGCCAACTTTTAAGCATAAGAAAAGCAAATTACCCATCCATAGATAGCATGCGTGAAACTGGTTGACAGCACGGGACATGGTGATCTTGAGCCCTCACCTGAGCACGGACAGCAAAGGCGCTCCAGAAGTAGACTGTGTGTCTAACACGCAGTTCATGTTTCAGGCTATTTTGAAGTCTACCAGATAATCCTCTGCTAAAAAGATAAATCCAAACTTGCTTATTCCTGACAGATCTGCAGGAAAGAAATCATTCTGATAAAAGGACACGAAGGGACATAGTGACGGGCATGTGAAAGATTGACCTAACACTTGATCTAATACTTCTAATACATTGAATACTTATTCCTGCTGAACACTGATGCTGATATGCCCTTTGGGCACATAATGAGGACAAGAGTTGAATATAAATGTGTGCTGGGAAGGGTATATTCCAAACAGGGGAAACCTGTGCCTCATCATCTCCTCTCATGCAGATCAAAGCAGCTGCTGCTGATCATCTGTTATAGATAACATTAATATATATCCATTTCACTGTTTTTTGTCTACACCTCTACCAGTGTTTTATACCACTACATCTGTGACATAAAGATAGTGAAGAAGAAGGACAGGAAAGTGAATTGAGGGGTGTACCTCATCTTCACCATGTAATATTTAGGTGCCCAGTATATACTGGCCAGTTAGGCTCGCAGTGGATACCTACCAAGGAGAACAGATTCCATAGAAATATTACATCAGTGAATATGGAGGAAGCCTCGAAACTGGTTTAAATTAGACAGGTAGAGTGGAATTCACCTGAGCATCTGAGCTCCTTCTCCCGGAGATAGGTTTCATCTTACCTTATTTACTTTTTCAGTCAATGAACAAGAAGAGGCAATTTAGAGAATGATGCATGTGATTACTTAGACCTCCGCTTTAGGATGAGATAAATAGTAACATAGATTCCCTTGACTGGGCATGAAGACAAAGTTTGAGTGACGTATAAGTGAATGTGGGCCAGACCTTACTGAAACTTTTCTGCCCTACTTCTCCATTTCTTCCTGCTCTGGAATGTGTTTCTTCTCTCTGTGTTAAGGGCAGTAGTTAATGCCGCACAGAGCAGTGTCAGTCTAGCCACACAAGCAGCAAACCCAGCAGTATGAAGGCATTAACTTCTTCTAATAAGAAATTGGCAAGCAAGTCTCAGAAACAGGACTGTGTGAAAAACACCTATCAGATTGTATTTTGGAGGCAGCACTGGAGCATAGCTTCCTTGGAAAAATAAAATAAATGTACGTCATTTTTTAGCTTTGGGTTGAAAAGTCAACATACGTAGCTGCCTGGAACCAGTGGCTTCAGTTTGCTATGTTCACCTCCGGAAAATTGTTGCTCATCCAACTGTGAATATCTGACAGAGAACCAGACACCCCTGAGGGCACCTCAGAAATAGGCAGTTTCACTGGATACTAGTATATCATCAGCATACATACATGAAGCAAAAGTGTGCTGATGAGACCTATTCCCAAATGATGGCAAGTAAATCACAAGTAATATCCTAGGCCAAAAATTGCAGCTCTGGAGAATACTTGAAAGCATACTTAAATGGACAAAAGGTGAGAGCAAATGACCTTTGGATGCAAGGAAATCGAAGGGTATAGATAGGATTAATAAGGTAACTCCTGAGACGGAGAAGCAGGATTGTGAAGGACCACAGGGGTCTGGATAGCAGATAGCACTAACAAGCACTGCAGAAATGGGATCTATGAGGTCAGAGGTAAATTAGATTGGCCTTTGTGGCAAGCGCTTGAGAAATGTGTCTCTGGACAGCGGTCAGGTGAATGTCCTGCACCTTGACCAGACAGCAGACAGGTCAGTGGGAAAGGATAAGGCCGTGAAATCATCTGCTACATGAACACTGACAGACTGCAGCAATTGAAAACGGTGTTTATTACAGGCACAAGGATCCTTTTTCGTGCAAGCATAAGATGTGGCCGCCTTATGCTTGCATGAAAAAAAAGAGCATAACTGAGAGGTGATTGAGTCTCAGGCTGACCCTACCACTTGGGTGGAGAAATCCATAGGGTGTGATGGTCTCTGCCTGGTTCAGTGTGTCATTTCTCTTCCTGTGCCTGGAGAAGGGACTAGTTAAACACTCATCATAGTGGGGAAAAGTCTTGAAAAGCCAGAGCACAGGCCCAAGGCGTAGCACTACGTTGTGTGTACTAATAAAATCTTAGTAAATATTAGTTGGTCTGGTGTATGCATAGTACTCAGATGAGATGTGAGTTAATACTGGAGAACTGCTCATCAATGAGGAAGAGTATTACAGTGACAAAGTGCATCCTCAGTAGCCCAGCTGACAAACCACTGTAAAGAGCAGGTTTCCAGTGTCCCTGGCTCAGCCAGCCAAGCACATTGCCCAGAGGCTGCGTGCGCTTGGTATATCCTGGCTACAAGACAGCTTACCAAACCTCAGCCCATTTCACAGAGAAAGGTGAAGTTTTGAAATTCTCATTCTGGAATTAGAATGAAAACTAAATTTCAAATGATTGAGATCCTCTGTGCAACACTATTATCCTCCTCCCTCTACTTGCTTACACTGTCATTTAAACACAGAAGCCCCTTGCAGCTCTGCTGTGAGGGGTGTGTGTAAGTAAAGCGCAGTTCCTCCTCTCCGCTGTGCTGTACTATTTATGTTTTTGCAGGCGCATTGTCAATTCTCTCTTTCAGATTGCCTCTCTGTGACAATCTCAGATCCATTCTAAAGACAATCTTGAATTCTTGCTCACCCATATCTATTATCATTCCTGCTATTACGCAGCTAGTCTCATCCAACAGAAGAAGGCCGCTGTAGGTAAAGCTTGTAATCGGGGTCAATTAGATTTGACATCTTTATGTTAAGGGGCAGCGAGAGCGGGACTGCACAGCGAGGAAAGGAGAGCTGGGGGTGACAGCAAGGCTGGCATGGGGGAGGCCCTGGAGGAGCCTTCTTGCACTTCTTTCTTAAACTTTGCTGTTTTCACAGAAATCTGATCCAAGGTTACAGTTGCGCCATGTTAGAGCAGACCTTGACCAGGCTGCAAACTCCTGGGAGGGCAATGGGAGAAGAGGCTGCAGAGGAGGATTACAGAGAAAGACATTCACAGCGACTCAGGGGTGTTAGAGCCTGTTGGTGTCCTCAGTGCCCTGACTATCTGTTTCTGTCATACACTTCTTGTATATTGTCAGATAAGTTCTTTTGGTTCATATCTATAAGAAATATTTAAGTGTCTCAGGAACCTAACTCACACTCAGAAAGGTGACCAAAGGCCCTAAGTCACTTCAAAGTTTTTGACATTTTGCTCTTCATACTTCTGTGACTCTGTTTCCTGACTGAAGAACAGGGACAGTTATGCTTCCTTACTCCACAGACGTGTTGGTAGGTGGCTGTATTAGAATTAATATGGGGAGCTACAGAGTTACAGGTTTCCAATATGATACTGCTTGCTTGCAGGAGAGTGTTTTGCAAGCAAAAAAGACATGTCTGTATTTTCAAAATAGAGTTATATTTTATAGCATTTTGCACGACACGTCCCCAAGGCCAGTGCTGCTGTGTTATATCTGCTGGAATCACTTGAACAGAACTGCTCATGTTGCTCAAGAGAGTGAAGAATTTGCATTATTTTTTACTTCAGTCAGAGTGAGGATCCCACTGTGAAGGTTTAGAGAGTCTCTTTGGGGGAAACAGATCAGGCGCTCAGCTATCACCATGTTCCAGCTGCAAATCTGATAGCAACTTCTGCAGGAGGAACAGCTTTGAAGGACTTGGTGTTCCTGTTTCTCCCCCTTTTTCTGCATCAAACTCTTTCAAAGTGAAATGATATGCAAGGTCCTATAAATGGGATTTCTTTTAAGCATGTTATAGCAGAAAAGGTGACTAATGCTGCCCCATGACGTAAGGATGTGCGAGATGGACAGTGTGCTTCCCAGGCGTCAGCTGGGCCCTCCATTCGTTACCACTGAGGCCAAAGTGGTCATCATTAAACCTGTGTGAATGACACAGAACGATTCATTTACTCCACACGCAGAGCCTGCCTTGCTAGTGGGAGAGTGTCTGGGACAGATTGCAAGTTCCTAACAGGATTAGATCTTCAGGCTTATTTGAATAAATTTGGAGTATGATGGATTTGGATTTGGGCCATTTTTTCTAAAGTCTGTGAACTCAATCATTTGAGAGTGTGTCTGATTCTGACACTGAAACTCCCCAGGGGTCAGTCTCTGTTGCATCTGGTGGGCGGTTGGAGAGCCATGCAGGTGATGAACTGACCAAGGACGGCCACAGGATGCATCTTTCCTTCCCACGACCCCATGAGGGGCATGACTGAAAGCCAGAATTCCTGCTGCCACATCCCAGGGCAGTGGACCCGGTGGACCAAGCTTCCCACCTTTTCCTTGCGCTGTCTGTTGACCACGCATTAATCATCTGATGCTGCACCAGCATCCATCACAGATGGGAGATGAAGGTCCAGGGAACCACAACTGGTTCCCTACCTTTGTCACACTCTGCCATACCTGAGCAAACCAAGTCCTAGTAAGGAATCACTCAAAAGCATTTGCATGGGAGGCAAATACCAAAGGTCATGATGTGGTGGATAGCTCTGCTGGGGAATAGGAGAAGGAAGGAGAGCAAGACAGCAAGACTGGGCCTTCACACAGCCTCACCAGGGATGCTGTAGCCTTTTATTCACACAGCGTTTCATGTTTAGTGAGTAAAACCAGATACTAAATTGATGCGATACCAATAGACTAGGATATGAAATGGCTAATATGGCATGGAGGTGTTACTGTGATGTAATAGGCCATTTAGAAAAAAGCAGATACAGATTTTCTGTCTTTTTACCTGATCCATTTCCTTTCTCACAAAAGAACAGCTAAGAAGGAAAGTGCTATGATCTTGTTTCATAACTGTTATGGTGCTGCTTAAATGGGGACACTCTGATTGATTTGCTTTAAATTGCTGTTACCTGTTATTTTCATACTGCTTTCCGTTACAGTTAGTGAAGCACCTATTTAGTAATTCTCATCCAAGGCCATGAGCAAACAATAGCCAGATATTTAGTGTTACCAAGTAGTGTCAGTAACCTAATGTGTGTCCATAAAGTGCACAAATGTTTCCGTGGACGAAATGAGTTTGCACACATGGCTGGGATTTGTGCACAGAGCTATAGCGGTTAGCCGAGCTGGAATCTTGGCAACTGTGCTCCAGGAGGGGGCAATTTAAGTAATTTATTAGAAAATGCTGCATTGCAAAAGGCGTGAGCACTTTTTTAGCGTAAAGGATTTGTTGTATATTGCACATCCTTCTTTAACAACTTGTCTACAGGGGAGTTAGGCTCACAGCAACCACAAGCAGAAGTGAGTCCCTAGATCAAGCGATAAAACTCCTGGTTTTAGCCCTAGGGGTCCTTAATACCAGCATCAGAACAGATGAGTGATGGTGTTATTTTCGGAGCTGATCGCACTTTCCCATTATTATGTTTTTCTGTCAAAAAAGGTTGGTTTTATCCAAATAAAAAAAAAAAAAAGATCTACAGGAATCTATCAGCTGTAACAGCATTTTGCTCAAAGCAAATAAAATGGTCTAAGCAGTCTACTCTGCCTCCCCCATCATACATGATCGCCCTGCTGCAAACCCAAGGAAAGAGTTTGATGGCAGCAAAACATTCTGCTTTTGACATTTTCTGAATGCATCATTTTTCACTGCAAGGTCATCTCATATGTCAAAATTTTGCAACCCTTTTAGAGTTATATTAAAAAAAAAAAACAAAAGCAAAAGTTAACAACGACAAAGCAACACATGCTTTTTTGAAACCTCTACATGAAATTAGTGTTCGCACTTTGTTTTATAGACAATGAGTCCTTTGAGCTGTTGTGTTCTCCTCTGAGTGTTGAGGAATGCAGAAAGTTTGGGATTTGGGGGGAAGAAAAGGTTCCTTTTGAGATATCCTGTGCAGTCATTCACTCTTCAGTCTTTGGTAGAGGCACCTTTGAGTATTTAGTTGCTCAGACGTATATGTCTCTTTGGCATATACAGAGCATACTGGCACCGTGCAACCAAGGGGTGTCCAGTCTGGGAGCATGGAAAATAGTAGGAAACTGCTCTGTGGCATATTGTGTAGGATATTATACTATATTGTACAAAGTAAGAGACAGATTCACAGTTCTTCAACCACTCTATGGGGAAAATCCGTCGGCATAGTGCTGTGGAAATGAATGGGCTACATTCCCTGGGAATATGGTGAGTGCATCTCTGCATATCTTTTCACTTACATTAAATTGGGTGCCAAAAGCAAAGCTCTTTCTAAATTTAGAAAAGAATTAGTTGGATACAACCAAATGCAATTTGAGCAAGGCCAAGAGAATTAATGATTTGTCAAGTCTGTGTTTAGTAAATAACAAAACAGAAATTAAGAGACTGTCAAAAAACATTTTGTTCAAAAGGTAAATAAAAAGATTTTTTACAAAGTGTAAATCAAACCCCTTATGTTTTACTAATTCATATTGTCATGCTTTGTATTTATTATGTATCCTGTGGTTTTCTCACTACCTTGCTATTAATTCAGTGAGACAAATGTAGTAGTGACTGATTCAGTAGTAATGTAATTAAAACCCCATAAATCATATTGGTCCAGTGTCTAGCAGTGTTTGGCTCTCAGTCCTTTTGGAAAACTTATTCCTGAACCATTAGGACATGATTTAGTTGAGATGGGGGATTAATGTTTCTTTACTGTTCTTGTTTTTGCAAGACTGTTTCGAAAACAAATCCAACTGTAAAAAGATTGTCTGAGTCATATTGTGATGCTAAAAAAAACACAAAAGCAAATTCCTGCTGAAACTCCCGTGCCCATCCCCACCCTGTTTACCACATAGTAAGGAAACCATGCAAAATCTGTGTGATACAAGCTCCGTGTTCCCTTAGCTGTGCAAAGTGGGGATCACGAAGCAGCTGCACCTGAGCTAATCCTAAGGGCCACGAGGGGTTAATCAATCTGATCCTTGGGTCAGCGTTCAGCCACAGGCTGAACTGCACAGCTCAGAGTCCTCAGACAGCTCCATCTCAGCCAAAATTCCCCTGGGACGTGGGAGATGTGCCTTTCTCAATAGCAGGCTATCCATTACTCCATATATCAAACAGACCGTGTTGGCAGACTGGATGGGAGTCAGCCAGGGGCACAGATTTGTCTTGTGTCGAGAAATGCGCTTTTCTGGAGGAATCCGGTACCCATGGCAGCGCTGGGCTCCCGTGGGACGTTCCTGTGCTTGGGGCTTGTGATGGGGAACGCGCTGGGACAGCCAGTGCTCAGTTGCTCACTCTGAAGGGGATCACTCACTTCTCTGCCTTTAAAGTAAGCCCAGCCTCTCTGTAGGAGTCTTATAGATGTTACAGTAAATGCTGCTTATCCTGCAGCATGAGCATGGTGTTTTGTGCTCACTGCATCTTCTAAGGTAACTATAAAAGGTGACGGATTGTAAAAGCACAGAGGTAGATAATTTACACGCAAGAATTTTAAGGGACTGGCCAAAGTGCCCTCAGATTCATTAAAACTGATGATTAGCAAGGCCAGGAAACTGCAGGAAAGTGAATACACCAATATTTTAAAAGGATAAATAGAATGACTTGGGTAATTACAGGTCTTTCAGCCTGACATTGATCCCAGAGAAGATAATGGAACATTCAATCTCGGATTTGACTGATAGAGGATTAAAAGACAGTAATGTAATTAATGCTAATCTACCTAGGATTACAGGCAATAGATCTTGCCAAACAAAAGTGGATAGCTTTATTTGATGGCTTTACAAGCTGCGTTGGTAAGGGGAATAGTATCAATTTGATGGACTTAGATTTTGCTAAAACATTTGCCTTGGTCTCACATGTTTTGATTAAGCTACTAGAAAAATAGAAAATCAACATGGATGCATTAAAGTGATTAAAAGCTGCTAATGGGCAAAACTCAAAACATTCCTGTAAATTGGGAATCATTACTAGGCAGGTGAACTGCTAGTTAAGCCTGCTATGTAACACTTCTGTCAATGATTTGAAAGAAAGCATAAAATCCTTCCTGATAAAGCTTAGAGATGACAGTAATACTGGGGGATGAATAATGAGAAGAAAGGTGATGGACATGGAGTGGTCTGAATCGACTGGTAAACTGAACTTGGCCAAGCAGCATGCCTTTTACAACAGCAAATATAAAGTCATAAATCTAGGAACAAAGAACGGAGGCGCTGCTGTTGGATGGGAGCTGCCGCTGGAGAAGCTGTGATTCCCCGGAAAGGCTGGACGCAGCGGAAAGCAGACTTGACGTGGCCTCCTGGTGTGGGATCTCTGCAGATGAGCTAAGAGGTTCCTTAGATTATCAAACAGGGCAATATCAAATAGGCTCACTGAGGTTTTGACATCCCAAACCTAGCTACATTGTCACTGTGGCCTGTTTTTGTTTTATAATATATCTGTACATAACTAAGGCCTTCATTTTGCAAGATGCTCAGGGCCATTTTGAGACCCTCCTTTCATTAAGCATGTACTTAAAGAGTTTGCTGAGCTGGAGCCCTTCACCACAAGATACTCTTGCATTGTCTTGTGGTTGGTTTTCCCTCCTTGGTTTCATAAACTCATTTGGATGCAGTGGTTTTCTGTGGTTTAATTTACTTTCTCTATGTTATTATTGTCTCCAAACTGTGTATATTTACAAAAGGAATTAAATGAGTTCTATTTATTTTACAGCCTGTAATGGCCCTTTTGGAAAGAAGCCATTATGTAGATTTTTAAAACATATATCTTTCCCTATTAGAGAGCTCTCATGACATAAATACAACAAAACAAATATAGGGCTCAGTCCTGAAAACGGATTCTCGCAAAACAGACTTTATTTCCAAGAGCAACTCAGTAAAAACACAAGTATTCATTCAGCTTAAGAGCTGCTGGGAATGACTCCTGAGCTTACCCCATTAAAGCAGATGTTTGGTTACTGATGTCTGGGTAAAAGTGCCATTGAAAAACGGGTGTTTTTTTTTTCGTCTTTGAGCAAGTGCAGAAATCTCAGTCTGATTCAATAGGAATATTCCTGTGGCTCCCAGTGTCAGTTAAGTAAGCAAACTGTCCAGTTAGGATGATTTTAAAACCCCTTTGTGCTGCCAAGTCAGTGCACAGCACTAAAACAGGTGAATATGGACCAACATATTTAATTTTACATTCAAAAGATGAAAAATGTGAAAATAAACCAAGATACTTCTCTAGAATGGAAGGGAAGGGAAGGGAAGAGAAGGGAAATGATTTTCCTCTTGTCAAATAACCTTGCTTTTAGTAAGCTGATAAAAATGAAATAATTCCAGACATACAAACAAATTTTCCTCTTAGAATAAAATATTATGGAATAACAGCATCACAGGATATGTCAGTTTGGAAGGGACTGCTGGAGGTCTCTTGCCCAACCTCCCGCTCAAAGCAGATCAGCAACGAGGTCAGATCAGGTTGCTTAGGGCTTTATCCAGCTGGGTCTTGAGAACTTCCAGGGATGGAAACTGCACAACCTCTCTGGGCAACTAATCCTCATGCTTGACTGTCCTCATAATAAAAAAGGATTTTCCTTACATCTGGTGAGAACCTCTCTTGTTTCAGCTTATGCCAATTGCCTCGTCTTCCTGCCATACCCCACTGAGAAGAGCCTGGCTCCACCTTATCGATGATCTGCTTATAGGTACTGGGGGCTGCTGTTAGGTACTCCAAAAGCCATCTCTTCTCCAGGCTGAAGAAGACCAGCTCCCTCAGCCTTTCCCCAAAGGTCAAGTGCTCCAGCCCTTGCCCGTCCTGGTGACCTTCAGCTGAACTCACTCTCATTTATCAGTCTCTTCTGCATTGTGGTCCCAAAGCTGGATGCAGATCTAGATGTGTTCTAACGAGTAGAGAGAAATAATCACTTCCCTCAGTCT
Source organism: Dromaius novaehollandiae (assembly GCF_036370855.1). Taxonomy (NCBI): domain Eukaryota; kingdom Metazoa; phylum Chordata; class Aves; order Casuariiformes; family Dromaiidae; genus Dromaius; species Dromaius novaehollandiae. Next base: position 8,657,107 of record NC_088099.1, read on the forward strand.
CCTGGATCTGCTCCTATTAATACTGCCCAGGATGCTGTTGACCTTCTCTGCTGCCAGGGCACACTACTGGCTTATGCTCAGGATTCAAATCCACCACGACCCTCAGGGCCTTTGCTGCAGAGCTGCTCCCTGGGCAAGCAGTTCCAGGCTGTATGGTTGCAGAAGGCTCTTCCTTTCCAGGGGTGGGATTTTGCATTTGTCCTGGGTGAATTTCATGAGGCTCCTGTTGGCTCATTCTTCTAGCCTGCTTAGCTCCCTCTGGATGGCAGCCCTGCGCTTGCGTGTATTGACTGGTTCTCCATCACCTCCTCCATGTCAATGATAAAGACGTTAGGACAGGACATGTCCCAGAATAGACCCCCTCAGTACTCCATTAGCTGCCACTCTCCAGGTAGAGTATAACCCATTAACCATGACCCTCTGTGCTCAATCATCCAAACAGTTATTTTACCCATCTGATTGTCCAGGAATCTAGGCCATAACATCCTAACTCAGATACAAGAATATTGCGGGAGATGGTATTGAAAGTCCTGCTAAAGTCAAGGTAAATGACATCCACTCCTCTCTTCCAATCCCAAAATCCAGTCATTTTATCATGCAAGGCAATCAGGTGGATCAGGCATGATATACTTTGATCCACCTTCCAATCACCTGCTCCCTCTCCATGTGCTCAGAAATGTGTTCCAAGTGGCCTGGTTCCATAATTTTTCCAGGGACAGGAGTTAGGTTGACTGGTTTTCCTTTTGGCCTTTTTTGAACATGGGTACAGCATTTCCCTTTGGTCATCAGGGACCTCCTATGATCTCCATGACCTTTTAAAGATTACAGAAAGTGGCCTCAGTGTGAAATTGGCCAATTCTTTTGGCATACTCAGATGCAGCCCATCTGATTCTTTGGACTTGTATGTATTGAGATCATAAGATCCAGGGTCTAAGATGCAGAGACTTGCTTAAGTTACTTAAGAAAGGTTCTTCTCACCTCAGTCTGCTGGTTGGTAACATTGTCCCACCACAGTGTCACCCTTACAGGCTTCTCCTCTGATCCTGGCCCACAAGCTCTTACACGTCCCATCATCTGTCCTGTACAAGAGCTCCATACATACGAGCTGCTCCTTCACATAGAGGGCAACCCCCTCCTCATTTTCCCTGCATGTGTCTGCAGAGTTGTATCTGTCCTTCACAACAGTCCAGTCATGTGGACTGCCCCACCACATCTCAGTTATTCCAACAGTCCTGTAGTTTGCCGACAGAGGGAAATGAAAGATAAGTAAATGCTTATTGTATACCTTGTGGAAGCACCTACAACCTTCCAGTGTTAAGCCAGCATCCTGGTATGTAATAGGCTGTACAAATACAAAATAAAAAGTTTTCTCTGCCTTGAAAGCATAAGCTAGTCCTCACCCCTGGCTTGCAGGTTGCTTGGAAGACCTTCACATACCCCTTGGGGCTGCAAGAACCAATTTAGCAAAGAGAGAGCAAAGTCTGAAGTTGCCTGCAGTGTGCTCCTTGCTCCACTGCCTCATGCCAGGGCCTGTGGTGAGTGCTCCTTCACAAGTCAAATTTTGGCTGGGGGCTGGTATTAACTCCTTTTGTCAAAATAAGTTGATTTGCTTCTGCTTGGATGAAATAGTATTGTTTTAAAAATGAGTGTACCGGGGAAGTTTTGGAATGAGTGTGATATCTTTTGCCTACAGTCAGTTTTGAAAATAATTGGTATAGGCTTAAATGCAATTGGTCTCCCACAGATGAAGCCAAAGGGCCTTATATTAAGCACAGAAATTGTCTGAATGTTTTGACCTTAATGAAGCAACAATGATTTAACTCAGCTGAGAAGCTTCCTCTGCGTGATTATTTATTTCCATTGCTTTCTTTTTTACCACTCTTATATTTTGCTCCTCTTGCCTGTCCCTGCTCCTTTTACACACAGACATGTATGTACACCTAAGCTTTTTTCTTATTCATAGACTTTTTATTTTGGACTCAAGCTTAAGGCTAACTTCTGAACAGAGCCAGGAGTGCTTCGTATTTTAAGTTCAAGGAATTTTTACCCTCTATATGCCACTCAGACCATACAATTTGCTTGGTATAAAGGCAGGCTGTGTCAAGGCAGGCTGTGACTAGCCTTGCTGAAAGACTCTATTCCTTGACAGCATTTTAATGCCAGAAATCCTGGTTGTTTTATCCCAATCTTTGCTGCTCTATGGAGGCATGAAAGTGGTTTTATTTTCTTTGTATGTCCTAGAAAGTCAACTCAATTTTCTCTGAAAGCCTCTGTTGCCAGAATCTGTCCCTTTGATGCAAAACCTGATGTTTTGATACTATGCCTAACTCACAGTTGGGTACCAGAGGCCTTGAATAATTCACTTCAGAAGTGAGATGGAACAGATTTATCACCTCCTGGGCTGATACTGCATGGAGAACAACCAAATTATTTTTTTTTCTGATACCCACCTGGTTTGATTCTGAAAATAGAGCAATTTAGGGCTCTTGTCACAGTCACGTTGATTAGCTGAGGCACTGGAGCCATCATTAGGACTAGCCCTGTTAGAAACGATAAGTTGGTTAATCTTCTCAGTTTCCTTTGGTCATATCATTTTCCTGCTCCAGTCTTGGTGCCTCTCTACATTAAATATCAGAGCTCTTGGGCTCTGCATGCCTTCTTGGTTCATCCTGTATTCCATCTCAAGCATAACACTTTGCCCATGTTCCTCCTCTCCCAAGTGCTGCTGCCTGCCTTTGCATCCTCCCAAGAAGGCAAAAACATGTATAGAATTAGAATTCAGAAAATGGGAAACACAACGTTTCTTTCAAAATGATTTATTTGTATTGGATAGTCCCAGACAGGGATGAGGAAGACACTAGCGGTAGTGCAGATGTTGCAAAACATTTTGCCTGAATTCTTGAAAATACAAAAATTAAAATGAATTGAACCCCTTTATATTTCTCCCCTCTTGCAACAGTGATCGTGTATGAGACTGGCTGTTACTTCCTCTAACTTATGTCTCTGGCAGCCTCCTATTTGTTGTTATTTTTCTGTGCAGGTCTTTGAGGTTCATTGCCAGGAAAAGGTATTTTAGAGTATTTTGTGCTACCAGCTTAGTTTGAAATTTGCTCCAATAACACTGACTTGGTGCACAGGGAGCAGATGAAAAAGAATTAAGTTCCTCCAGAGCTTGGACACACGACTCAGTTCAGATAGGAGTGCCAGGCTGTGCTCAGCCCCGCGTGACAAAAACAAGTGCTTGGCATAGGAGCATGAGGAGTGGAAGAAGAGCAAGGCAAATAGCACCTCATACAGTTATTTTTTTGTGGCATTTACCATTCTAAATCCTACTTTCGTTTGCTGGTGAGTTTAAGTTTTAACTATTCTAAGTGAATTCTCCATGCAAGATGCCCAACTCAGGCTGATGTCTTTTTTCATTTTTTCTAAGCTTCAATTAAAAACAGCCAGGGATTGAATTTAGGATTAAAAATTTCAAGTTATCCATGATAAAGACTTCCTTGCAGTCATGGTGTTGAGAAGCTGTAGCCTCCCATGTTTGGAGCCAAAGACTTAAGTTTGCAGCTAGAAGGTCTGTATTTCAGAGCTGTGCTTTCTCCCTGCTTCTGAAAAATCTGTCAAAACAAATCTAATGTAGAAATCTTTAAAAAACTGCAGTTTGTACATTTTCTGCATCAGATGCAGAGGATTCGAGTCCAGGACCAGCAGAGACAGTGGGATGGAATGAGGACCATGGGTCATGAAGAGTGATGGGAAGAGGCAACCAAGGACAGGTTTAGAATAAGAGGAGACTTGTGATGAGGCAGCTGAGATGATACTTTGTGGAGGACAGCAGAAAGTGGCCCCATAACCATTGCAGTGCACTTAGCTTCTAACCCAGCTTTAGTGAATCTCCTGTTGATAGCAAATAATTGTCAAATCTACTGGTGAACTTAGTATCTTACCTGCATTTGATGCTGCTCCCCTACAGGCTGATGACCACTTGTGCGTGTAATGCTGCTATCTCAGATGACATAACCTATGGAGGGTGGGGTTGCAGGCTTATGAGTGAACACAGGGGGACCAATATAACTCCTCATGGGCCTTTAAGGAAGATCTGAGCTAAGGTCTAAATCCTTTGTTTTTAGCAAGCAGAAAGAAAAAAGGAAAACAAGGTAGCCAGGAACATGATGACTTCAGGGAGCAGAGCTAGGGGAAAGAAACTGTTGACGCAGCTCTTAAGAGATGAAAAGGTGCCGGCAGGAAAATTCTGGTGATCAAAACATATCAATTGAGTAGAGGGGAAGAGCCTTCCAGTTGCCTGGGAGACCAGAAGTGCTTCTTGAGAGAGAGGAAATAGTATTTTAGTTGCTGTTCCCTGTTACAAAACTAACAAATATTTACCCATTAGCTGGCAGAGCTGTAAAGTTTCCATGTCTTGCACTGGATCCCAAATGCCACTAAATGTTTCTTTTAACAATGTCATTCTTTCAAGACTGCTGAGTTTTTTCCCTCATGCCCTTCCAGAACAGGGAGAGCAGGTGGCTGCTTGAAGACAAGCTGTGGTCTTTGAGGTTGGGAAGGGACCAGAGCCCTATAACAAAGGCTACCTTCATACCCTGCTGACGGACAAACTAGGAACTGGGCAGTAAGAAAAAAGAGAAAATTAACAAATTAACAGATGCACTGGTGGCTTTGCTGTCTCCTGCAGCCTTCAAATAAAGACTGGATGCCTTTCTGGAAGGTAGGTTTTAGGCAGACACCAATTATTGGACTTAGCACAGGAGTGACCAGATGGAACGATATGGCTGCTATTCTTCCATAGGATCAGGTGGTCCCTGCTGACCTTAAAATCTCTGAATCTCAAAAAAAGCAGACATAAAGAGACACTAAGGCAATGTGCTGTTGTTGCATTCTCTTCTCTGGGCCTGAATCCTAGCCTTGTCTGCCAGCACCATTTGCTGTGTTGGGTGGCAGTTGTACTGGACGACAGAAGGATTAGTTAAAGCAGCCTGACAGAGCTGCAAACTGTGATATAAAGAGCAGTGCTTGTGTATCGGCATGGAATAAGTCTGCTCCATTTCAGTCCTACTGTGGCCTCTCTCCAAAGGGAAGCAGAATGATATCTTCTTGTGGTCTTTGTGGTCAGCAAACATATGGCAGGGGCATGTTTTAAGGCTAGAGGAAAGGCTGGTAACTCAAGCTTGGAGATAACCAATGCCATCTTGCTTGCCAACCTCAAGAATCAAAAATATTTTGCTGAAGGTCAACCTCAAAATTTTCTTTTCAGAAAGTATCGCCTCCCACAAAATTTATGCGGGCTGAAGAAAAAGTTTAACGTAACCTTTAAATGAAACAAGTTTCAGGCTCATATTTACCACCAAGACTTGCCAGAAGCTTTACAAATTACTGTGCATGTCACGTTAAAATTACTCAGTGCCTTGGTGCTGTTAGCCTGCATGACACTCAACACAGTGTAAATTAGCTGTCCCTTTTTTCCCTGCCATCAGAGCTAAGCCACTAAAGCTGCCTTTTGCAATGGGGCACATGCACACACACAAACTCTTGCTGCACTACAGCCAGGCCTAAGTGTTGCTCTAAAATGAAAGAACGAAAAATTGCCCCTTAAAAAAAATGGGATGAAACCTGATTAACTCTTCTGTAACTATGTTTTTTTCCCTTTTTGGTCCTAATATGTAGTAAAAATTCACAGTGAGGTTTTCTGGGAATTTTAACCCCTGTTCCCCCCTCCCCAGATGTAACGTTGCCCGTGTGGTGTTCTTGTGGAGAGAGGAACTCTTCTTGCTCTACCTGACCTAAATCTCTGTTGCTACGGCAAACAGTAGTTCAGCTTTGCCCCATAACGCTTGTGTGCTTGGCTCCCAGGGTCTTCTGTGAACCCTGTTATTTACCTGGCATTTTCCAGAAGAGCCCAAGGTATCAATGGGCAGTCTTTACTCAGTACTAATGACATTTGGGAGCAGTAGTAAACAGTATTATTTACATAGCAACACTTTAAAGTGGTTAAATTTAACCATCAACCCAGGATTTTGTGGCTGCAGTAGTCTATTCTCCTGAAGTTGATGAAAAACTTAGGTTATTGACTTCATTGAGATTTGTGTAAGAGCTGATGTACCCCCTTCTGATTACATTATTACAGTCAATAACGATGCTTCATTGACAAGAGTGGGGACAGAAGGGAGCCATGAGAAAAGTGTTTATTTTTAAATGGTTTGTCTTTAAATGATTGGTACCCTACAGGGTACCATGCCATGGAGCCTTCTCAGCAAAAATGGCTTAACAGTGCAATTAAACAGGTGCAACTATTTTTCCCGTACAACAGTCACTGGTCTCATCAATCTAAAGAAAACAGTTGCTCTGAAGCAAACCTGTTTTGCTCCATGGATTGATCAATGGGCTAATTAATGTAAGAGGGTAAAAATTCGCTCACAAGCACATTATTCTAGTAGCTGGTGATCATCCATTTGGGAAAGGCTTGCAATCCTAAAGGCGTGTCCTCCATCTTGCTCTGCTCTCGGCAGCAGAGGATGGGGTCTCTAGGATGCAGGGCGCAGGCTGCTGACTTAACAGACAAGCAGAAAGACTGGCCAATTCCAAGGACAAGGTTTGGCGTGAACTTTGTTGAGTTATCACGTTTTTTTTTTTTTGTATGCAAAGTCCAAGCCCAGGGTATGGTTGCTTTATAGTGCAGCAGCTCCCAGGGTAGAAGATACCTAGCATTTATGAATACCTGACAGAAATTCAAGAGTTTCTGTTTGTATTCAGGGTCATGACCTTGGGAAATTGGAGCGATCCACAGCCGAAACGTGCCCTCGACTGGAGGTGGTTTGGAAAGCATTCAAAGAGAGAAAGGACTGCCTTTTAGAATACGTTCTGGAGAGGCAGCTGATCTCTGAGCAATAGCAAGAAATGCTTTTGTTGGTTTGCTTTTGTTTTCTTTAATGCATGCATTGCAAATTACTGTAGCCTCTTCAGATTTTAGGAATATAAGTGTCATTCAGAGGCAACAATTCCACATGCATAGAAGGGTTAACTCACAGCATTTGCTCTAATTGATCCATTCAGGAGAGTTATGTTGGTAGTGTGAATATAATCGACCAGCAGCAGATTATTATTTCTGTCACAGAGCTCTTCTGCTGATGTGATAGAAAGTAACTTTGGCAGGAGCTTACGGGCTTCGGAGAATCTCATCAGCCTTGAGCAGAACACATACTTGTATGCTGCTGAGATAAACATGAAATACAACATTCATAAACACTAAACCCTTGGGCTCAGAATGCATAGTTAATGTGGTATGTGTTTCTTATATTTAAGCAGATGTGAAGAAATGCTGCGTCTTAATTGAAAATTAAACAATATTCATGAAGCAGTCTTTATAAAAATGTATATTTTTATTTATCCTTAAATAATACATTGCAATAACATCTATTCATATTATCTTAGCAAAATTATTGACCCAAATACAAGTTATATAAATAATCATATGTCTCTGAATGGCAGCTTGCTGGCAACACTAGCATGTCATACCCATATCATGACAGGTTTTGGCAAACTGCACCTCACAGACACATTAATATTCATATCAAAACATCAATAATACCTTTGTTGGAAGAGTTTTATTTATCGCAGTGATCTATCATTTAGTAGCCACAACCAAAATTGAGTGAGATTGGCTCAGGTTACCATGAAAAGGCTGTACCTATAAAAGTCAAACTGGTAACTGAAACATACTGAGGAGATTAATTAAAAAATATCTCTTGCTGTTGGACTTAATACTTTAATCAAGTCCTTTTTGAAATTATGGCAAGCATGTAATCCTGCATTGAGAGTGGTGGCAGGGAAATACCTTCACGCTTCCACTACTAATAGGTTTTGCAGAAGCTGTGATTTGGCAACAATTTCCTAAATCCTGATTGTATTCTCTTCCTACCTGCCATCAGTATATTGCCAGGATTTTTTTTTATTTAAATTAAAAATGGAAATACGGCATGTGCAAACTCTGAAGTAAGCCAGTATATGAATCATTTAAACTGCAATGTATACCGCTACAGAAAGTGGTTTGGAGTGCATTTCTGAAAAGAAAATTGCGTAAAAAAAAAAAGTGACACCTTCTTATCCATAGATTTGTGGCTTCCTATGTTTATTTCAAGAAGACTGGCTGGTTTTAGCGACAAATGCACTTTATTACTGTGGTAGCCAAGACAACTGCACAGCAAGGAGGCAATGAACTGTGCATTAAATTCTTTCTGTGTGTTATCATTAGAGTCTCCTTCCTGCTTTCAAGAAGTTGTGCCTGTGCAAAGCCATTGAAAACAATGATACTGAGAAGATGCTTTTGAGAGCAGGTAAGGCTGCAAAACCTTTGCCTTTTCTGCAAAGTTAATTTAAGATTTGTACCTCAAGCCCTGCCCCCACACAAAATCTCTGATCTGGAATGATATATTGCTTTTAAGTATGCCAAGCAGATTGCTCTTATAAGTCATATAAACTGAAGTTTAAGTTCAGGGAACACATCCGATTTTGCTATGCAGTCATTTAAAGTTCCTTTCAAATAGTACGAGTCTGTCAGGATCTTGCTGCTATATCCTCCTTTCTGTTCCCCCTGTCCAGGACAGAAAAGTTTGCCCTCAAAAAGGAGGCACAGAAAGATGGAGTTTACTGCAGCTCTAAAAGTCTGGCAGTCTGGGTCAGGGACCAAAACTCTCTCCCTCTCATCTGATGAGTTTGGGGTCAATCCCTGGCTCTCTGGCAATCCGCACTGTAGTGCTCATTCAGGCCCAGTGCTGGCACGTGCTGGCTGTCCTGGCAATTTTCAAGCTCCGACATGGGGTAGGAGTGCCCAAGCATCGACAGGGTTGGACCTGCACTGAGCTGGATCACCCTTTAGCCCTCCCTGGTGTCCTAGCAGGCTCTGCACACTCACAGGTTCATGCATGTCTGCTCTGAATGCTCCACCATGGACCCCTTCTTGCCCACCTGCCAGAGGCAACTAATTTCAAAAACACTGCAGACTCTAGGTGGTGAAAGTATGGAAACCTATGTCTTCATGGAGGCAGCCCACACACACCTCAAATTTTGGTGCTGGCAAAATCTTTAGGCATCACCATGAAGCTGTGATTTTGGATATGATCCTTGCTGCATAAGACAGGAAGGGGAAGCAGGATGAATGCAAACTTCAAAATCTTAAACTTGCACACTTGTACAGCTGGAAACAAGAGCCTGGCAGCTCTCATGTTTGCCTACTCCATGATGAGATGAATACAGTCTTAATGAGAGAGACAATTGCAAAAGTCTGGTCACGCTTGGCCCCTGTGCACAGAGAAACCCTTATCTGAGGGTATTGAAAGCTGACAAGCTTCTTCACACAGTCTGCATAGTCCTGATTCACTGGTGAAAGACTAGGCGTGGAGGCGGAGCTTAGAGACAGCCCTCAGGAGTCAGGGTCCTCAGCTGCCCTTGACAGAGCCTCTGGCTCCCTAAATCCCTGCAGTGGTCTGGGAAGGTTTCGGTGAGGGGGCTGAGGGAACGATGTGGCGTGGTGCATGCTGAGGAGGACTGCGCCGGGCTGCAGCAGGGGCACGGCAAGGCATGGGGATCCTCAGTGTTCATTCACCCAAATGTGAATTCCTCCAGCCAGAGCTCCCTTCTCATCCCTCCACAATTCTCAGGGTGCCCCAAGCAATAGACTGAACCCTGCCTAAGCCACGAGTGTGACAGACACTTTGGAATTAGGGCATTTTCCTAGAAGATATGAGCTCTCAGCAAGAACACAGAGTATGACAAAGACCCTGGAGAGTGCCAGGCTTGCCCAGAAGCAGCCACTGAGCCCTCTTAAGCTATGAAGGTCACCTGAGCAGTGATCTTCAGGGCATCTCCGTCTGCAGTCCTAAAGCGCATCCCAAGAGAACAGGCAGATGTTTCCTTGACTGGCATCTCTGCACACACACACAGTGGGCTTGGCTACATCCAGGATGAGTAGGGATGCAGCTACAGCATGGAAGGACTAGCAGATATGTTGGTATTTGGGTCTTGGGGCCACCATAGCCACCAGGGTTATTTCTGGAGGGCCCAGTCTCCCTGTGATTTTTGATTTGACTCTCCAGCCAGACCAGTGTTGAATTTTAACTGATCTCCAGAAGATTGTACTGGCTCATGGGGAGACTGTTTTTTCCCTGTTCAGTTTAAGACTCCTGTAGGAGGCTTTATTGAGGTGTAAAACTCTCATTTAAGTCTGTACGATGGTTTGTCCCTGCATCGGCTACACACTGTATGTTTTCTGCATTTCTTTTGTCTCCTTCAGGAGAGTTTGTTTGAGACAGGAGTAGCCCCATATGAAAATGACTCTGTTCCTGAGCCAATTTTATCTGGAAACCACTGAGAGACAATAAACACAGTGCCCCACATCATTGGCGTTCTTGCAAAACCACTTTTTAGAGCAGAAGCTGACATTACCAGGTGCCAACTGGCACCTTTTACGAGCCACGGACAAGTACTAGTTTTGGAGACAATTCAGCATATTAACTGTGTGTGGGGAGCTAGAAAGAGGGTTACCTTATTTTATCAGATTATTTAGCATAAAAACAGCACTTTTGCTTCTCAGATGTTCACTTATTCCTCTTGCTGCTGCTTTACTTGAACAGATCAGGCCAAATTTGTCTCGGGTGCAATTTTGACTTAAAATAAGATAAAAGTTACCTTTATTCAGGTACTTCATGCTCTGTAGTTTCCCAGTCATTCCTTATCTCCTGTTTGAGCAACATTACCTACTTTTTTGTCATTTTAATTTTGTGTCAACATTTGCCAGGATTGTTTGTTACTGTCCTCCCTGACAATCAGTTATTTCACTGGAAATGATTTGGGTTGGCCAGGCTCTTTCAATAAATAAGACAAAGCCCTAGAAATATTTGTTAGAATTTACAGACTTTTTGACAAATAAAGAGTTCTGTTTTTTAGACAAATTCCTAACTTTCCAGTGCCTTCTATATTTCCATGCTGGTTTAATGCCTTGTCTGATAAAATGATAGCATTCTGGAAATATTTCTCTACAGACAGATGTTTCCTCTCCTTGCAACTCTGCTGCTGGCAGGGGAGATTGCTCTGGGTGGCAATTTGATTTCCTGCCCCATCTTAAGCTCTGTTCCCAGGGAAGTACATATGGCTGGATTTTGAGCTTTCGCGATTGCAGGGGACCAGAGCATTATGGCTGTCACATATAAGCTTTCCAGTAAACAGAAGTACCAGTGGGGCTTCTAAAGCAGGTTGTAGGACTTGGCACAAAAACAATGTCTCCAGTTTATTTGGGATCATTCTTTTTTTGCTGAACATTACTAAAACCTTCATTAGCATTTGCCATCAGATTTCCCAGCATTGTACCAGGACAAGTCCAGGGTCAGCAGTAAGAGGACCAATGGTAGCAGAATTAGCACCATCTGAGCGAGGACTTTGGAAAGGACTTCATGACTTCAGGCTATTTCATATTTTGAAACCCAAATTGTGCCATGTTTCAGAGTGAAAGTATGTAATGCAGTTCTCTGAAGAGACTTATTATGACGTTTCAAGTTGTGCAATTGGTAAAAAAAAAAGCCATCAAAATCATCAGCCACTTCACAAAATGCAGAAGAGTGGCTGAAACTATTGCTCATCACTAGAGGTCCCACTACTTCTACCACTATTGTATTGGCCCTCAGTTTTAGTGGGGCCTGGTGGGAAACGTGAGAGAGCACGTTAGCAGAGAGTGAGGCTAACAACACAAGTGAACAGAAATTTATTGTCCTTGGCCTGTTAATGAGATGTGTTCAGCACACAAATCTGTTTTATGTTTTTTGAAACTTTGTTTCCTGCGTCTTCTTGAAATGATTTGACAGAACAGACTGAATTGGCTTGAAAGACACATCGCTGTGAGTAGGACAGGAGCAAGACACTAGAATGCAGTCTTTGTGTGCAGACCTGTCAGCACAAGCTGGACTGTTCCTAATAATACCCAAATATTTGGAGTCCAGCCTCCAGAAGACCTTTGGGGTGATTCAAAAAAAGAATCAGAGAAAGAATCAGTCCAGGCAGCAGGTACTTCAAAAAAGAAGAAAGGAGTAGCTTTGAGCCATTAAAAGTCAAAAGAAAACCTTAATAAATGGAACATTTCTGATTTTGATGTACAGTGTTCAAATTTTATGAGCCCCAACATGCTACTTTAAGATCTTGTTTTGTTCTTGACTGGTTTTCAGTGCATTTGGAACAGACTCTGAAAATTGGAGGGCATGAGTAGAGGCAGATAGCTACAAACAGTCTGAACTGGAGATCTACAGGGAGATCCATGCAGTTTGATTTTCAGCCTGTGGTCTGTGGTTCCCCGGAGGGAGGATGAGGGCAGGGGGCTAAGAGGGTTTGTGCTTATTTCTTAAGGATCCACAAGGAGTAATTAGGAAAAAAACCCTCAGGCTAACTCCACTATCCAGGGGTCCCTGCCTCTGTGGGAAATGTCTGAAAGCCTGCAAAGTAGAAAAAAGAAGAGCTAAAAACAACTAAACTAAATCAACATTAGAACATCACAATGTTTCCAGACTTTGCTATGAATTTGCTTCTTTCCAGGGAATGCTGAGTGGATAATGTATAACAATGTATTTGACCTGACTTTTTTTGCTTCTTTTATTTTGTCTATATATTGATCACAGTTTTCAACTCTGCCTCTGTTGTTTTTTTGTAAAATGAAGGCCCTAATGCTCACTTATCACAGAGAAGTCTTATGAGCACAGACTGGTGAATTCCACAGAGTTTAATGGTGCAGCCCAATGCTTTGGGCTCTTTGAGAGTTCAGTGAACGTCCATGTGGAAGAGGCCAGGTGGGATCTGCCTGGTGGGACTGGGCAAACAGCCTCACTCTGGGTCTGCAGAAGCATTTAAGAACATCACACTGGGCACTTCCAGTGTGTCTCCAGCCTGAATGGATTCAATGCTCTATGCAAATATTTAGAGCAGCTCTAGTTGTTAGGCTTTCTTCATTCAAACCATATTGTCCTATTGAAGTATGAAATGTGCTACCAGAGTGTATGATGAATTATTAATTTATTATAATAAACGTACACAATTTGAAATATGCTCTGCACATAAAGAGGTCACATCAGCTATAAAGCATGGTGGTAGGCACATGCCTAAGGACTGTGCCTTATCATCAAGTTACGGAGAAAATTTCATGAGCTTTGGTTCTGTGTCTCCCGTATATGCGAGTCCTGGGCTAATAGTTTTCTGCCAACCCATAGTGTAATAATTGTGGCCCAAAGATGACTTGCATGACTCATTCACAGTTTGAGCATAAGATGTTCTTAAGCTGAATAAGCAGAGCTGTTCTCAATGGTAAACCTATAGCTGGAGGTCTAAGCTCTGGATCCTACAGTGGGTTAAGCTGGAATGTCCCTTGTGTTGGCAGAATCCATTGTTGGACCGGGACCTCTTCTTTCATGTGCATAAGTGTAACTGTGAAGAAAATACCATCTCATGGCTGATGCCAGGTACCTTTCTTAGGCTTCCTATTTGCACAGCCATGTGAAGTTTTGTCACCTATGACCGATTTTGCCCAGTCCTCTAGAAACCACACTGGAAATTTCATTGAACCTGATTATTTCTGAGATTTTTTTTTTTATTCAGCATCTGACTAAGCTGGGAACATCATGGTAACAACCTACATAATAGTACTTTTTATTCTAATTGTAGACAAACAAGAGCTACAAATGACAAAAAGCATGAAAGTGCACAGTATTTTTGTTTCTGCTTTTATTCAATCAGTTGGATATGGGTCTATGTGGTTTCTTGGTTCTAATCTGAGCTATTGACTGTTACAAGCCAAAGACTGCACCTAGCTAATGGATTTATTAATGGAAATGACAGAGGTGGATGTTTGAGCTTGAAGGTCTCAAGTTTAACTCCTCTTGACAATCATTCAGCTTTGCACTTAAACAATTTGAAGCAATTTGCTCCTGATTCCTAACTGTTGGTGAGCCAGATCTGGTCAATACTGCTATCATTTTCAGGAAAAATGTTGCTGTTTGTTCTCTGTGAAAGAAGTCCTGGTACTATATTTGCCTCAAATAAAAAAAGCCCTGCATAAAATAACATGATTTATCTGGGGGAGATATGATGAGGATGTTATTTTTAATGATAGCTGAGCTAAAATAAAATGTGCAATGACTCTAGGAGGTTATCATCTGAGAACCAGAATCTCGTGAAGACAGAAAAAGGGCAGCATGAAAAATTGATCATAGAGATACCTATCACACATAGACGGCATTTTTCAAAAGGGAACACCTTTCATACTTTCAAAGGGAGCCCTACCACTTGAAAAGACATTTATCAGAGACAGGAAACAACAGTGCCGTGAAATTTACAGGCTGAAACTGAAAGCTGGAGAAACATGTTCCTGGTTTTGTTGCAAACTTGGAACTTTGGATACATTCGGTGAAAGCTGGAGGCAAATTTGCACTGTTTGAGTGAATCTGGGAGGATTTCTGAGCTTCACTGAAGGCTGGGTGAATGCAGTTAAGAAAATGTTTTTGTTTTCAGCATCTTGAAACAACTCCCTAGTGTACAAATCTTCAGCGAAGTCCCAACCCTAGCCCTGGTGTTTGGGAAGGGTCTATGTGAGGTACGAGAAGTACTGTCTTTTGTCTTTTGAGGGATGCTAGGAAGTACCAAACTGGTCTAATTACTGTGTGAAAACAATGATGTCCAGTAAAATCAGTAGAAGCAGAAAGCACTTAAGAACTTCAGAAAAGCAGGTCAGAGACGTACATGTTCCTTTATATATTTAAAAGCCTGTGACCTAATTAAAAAAGCTAAGACAAAACATGAGCTATTCCTCAGTTTGTTCCTTGATATCATCACAAAGTCAATAGCTGTGTGTGTCTAGTGTATAGTTCTGCTCTACTGCCTCAAGATGGCCAAGCCTGAGCCCTTAGGTTCAAAGTAAGCTTTTTTAATTCTTCAGAGATTTTCCCCTTAGCCCTTGTGCCAGTCTGGATCAGTCAGCAGTACAAATTTTCTAGAACTCCTGCTAGATCTGCTCTTAGGTCTCTTGGAGCTGCTCCCAGGCACAGGCTCTTATCAACAATATTCTTGAGCTTGTTTTGAACACAGTTTGCTTCTCATACTTGTACACCACATTTCTATTTTTCCTATACCTTTCGTTTGGACTGTAATACTACAGCAATAATGTTTGCTAATTCTGTTTTTCTTTGGGCAGTATTTTTGTGTTAGGCTGAAGGTGCTGGAACTTGGGCGTATTTCATGGATATCTGAGACTCTTTTGCATCATGGATAGATCAACACTATCTCAGTGAAGACCCCAGGGATTCATATCTCTGCAAAGCGGACAAGCGTTTTCCTGGGCCAAGCTCATGTTCTGACAGCCAGTGGAATTAATGGTTTTGCTTTGAACACCACTGCCAGAGTAACTGATACAGCATACCAAAGTGGCCTGTAACTTGTCCATTTATCAAAAGCTGAATTGATTAGTTTCTTAGAATTTTCTACATGTCTGGATAAAGGGCTAGTTCCAAAATCTACTGGAATCAGTGAAAACATTGCTGTTAACTTTGCTGGGCTTGAGGCTGGACCCCCTGAGACTAGCGATTTTTGGAAAGCAAAGATTTTTGGATGGCATTTTGTAATCTCTCCTTTTCATCAGGACATAGGAGAGAATGTGTTGAAAGTTTGACAGTACAAATCACAATCAGTCAGTGGGGCCATCACGCAGAGATTCATAAACTTCTGTATGTTTTGCCCAGCAGAACCAAATATTTTCTAGCCTCTAGTCTCTTGAATTTCTTTTTAGAGGCAGATTATGTTCCTCTAGTTCACACATGACTTCACAACCCAGGGACCTATGTTCATCCCATGCTGCTTGTGACCCACAGTTGGAGTTAAAGGTCATAATCCACCTAATCATCACACAGAGACAAAACATTACACTGAATGTATACATTTAATGGAATATAACTGCAGGCCAAGTGTTTGGGCCAGTTTGCAACACCTCTCCTACAGGCTTATAAACACTGCAAAAGTAATGAGATTCTGTTCAGCCCAGAGCAACCTGTATCCTGCTGTGATTAGATATGGTCTGTAGTCGTGCCTCTGCCTAATGCTCACTTATGTGTCAGGAGGTGAATGCATTTCAACTCCTCATCACTGAGCACCAACAACATGTTTATGAAATAAATTGTAGAGAAACAAAGAAGTTTCCTTTCATACAGCACTCCAAAGTCACTGGATATTTACCCAAATTCATTCCAAGGAAAGTATTGAGTTGAGTTTAGGACAGAGACAGAGAAAATAGGAGCAAAAATTTCTTTTACACCACTAGTCTTCCTTATGATGTGAAGTCTGTGGACTAATTCAGATCTTCATACAAACTACAGCATCCTCCACAGAGTCCTTGAAATTATGGAACTGGGCACAGGAAAATTTGGTGTCTCCTGCCTTCTGGGATCCATACCCTACTCTGGGAAATATGAAGTCAAATAATAATCTAGAAAACTCTTACAAAACCTTCTTGCTGATAAGTCTAGCTTTCTAGCTTTCCTTATACAGGGATAAAATAGGCCTATACACCAAATCAAATGAGGTATTACTGCAGTGAAATTATTATGGTTGTTTCCACCTAAGGGAAAAAAAACCAAACCTCATGGATTAAGACTGACTGAGGATGACTGCCCCACTAGCCAGTAGAAACACCCCATAAACCAAGTGCACTGGGAGCCCAGGCTGCTGAAGGCCAGAACTGGGGACGTAACCAAAGTTTCTTGGCAAAGAGCCAGTCAGACTGCCAAGGTTTTGGGGCAAGTTAGCAGGAAACCAGGTTTCCAAAGATAACTGGCAGGCAGAGCTTGAGTGGCAGACAACCTTGGATCTATCAGAGCATCTTGAAAAGTAGTATGGCCTTGCAGAACTTTTCCTTCCAACAAATAAATTAGTTCAAATGGCAAAGGTATATATAAATACCTGCTGTGCCGAACTCTCTCTGGTCAGGCATCCATTTTTTCTTTTCACAGCTCGACCATGTCTCACAGTAGGGCGAGTTCTTGAATGTGGCCTACAACTAGACTCCTGTCCTTCCTGGAGCACAACTCTAGGCTGATGGAAAGTTGTTTACTCATAATAAAGGGATTATATTTTTTATTTCACCATCACATAACAATTTATTCTTTCAGCTTCTATTATTATGTTTAATATTATATTCAAGCTTATGTGCTTCCTTCTTCTTCCTCATGTGCATCACTTGCAGCAAGACTGATGACTTCCTGTTTGAAACATCAGTGAAGGGTAGAGAAAAGCATAGAGATAAAAAGAAAAAAGTGTCTGGCTCACCTCAGCAGCCTTTAATAAAAGTCTGAGATGAACCTCATTCATTTTAGGAAGTAAGTTAGTTACCTCCTCCGGGATTGCAGGCCAACAATGCCATTAACCAAGAGATATCTCTCTAGGTTCCTACCAGATGTAAATCCCTTTTGTGCTTAAAATGGTTGCTTTCCAGCTGAGGTCTGAACATAGATGTATAAGGATAGTTAAGTTGCATTCCTGTTTCACAGAGGAGGAGACTGCATGTTCATTTCCTCAGGCTGAAAAATTAGGCACTTTCTCCTTCCTTTTTGTCCTTTGGAGAAAAGCTGCACTGAGATGTTGTAGGAAACTGTTGTCCTCCATGAGTATAACAGAGAGGTAAGCACAAGCGGGGAGAAAGAACTATTTCAGACTAAGGTCAGAGCTGGAACAACATGCAATTACTATAAATTTTCCATGAATAAATTTATACTGGACTTCTCTAATCAACAAAACTGCCTTTCAGTGAGTTTAATAAGGGCAAAGCAACTTATCAAATCTTGAACCAGAGCTCAGTAAGCTTATGAAATACATTATGTGATGTTGTAAATGCCACAGCAGAGCATGGGACCCAGTGACTGGGGGTGCCCCTGAGAGGCTCTGAGAGGTAGGAGCTCTGCAGAGGCTCCTGTGGTCAGGGGCAACCATGGAGGTCCCCCTGGGAAGGACCTTCTCCCTGGCAGAGAACAGCCTGCAGCACGGTGCAATGCGACTGCTGAGCACAGACAAACACCTTCCCCCAAGCATGCGTGCAGCCCAGAGCTGTTGCTGCTGCCACTGCCACCATGAAAAGTGGAGTGGAGGCCTGGCTAATCTGAAAATGCCACTCATTTTCTTTTTCTTCAGACAGTGTCTGGGATCAGATCTCTTGTGCACACATGTGGCACCATTTGAGATGTCCAAGGGTGTCTCACCCGGCCAGTGTCATTGCAGGAGACATGTCTCTTATAGAACCTGTGTCATACTTGCCAGACTCATGTGGATATTCCCGATACCCAAGGGTCTCTCACGTAGCATGTTAGTTATGTTTAGGCAACTACTTATGCCCCCACAGAGGGATTTGTCTGAGTATATCTAGACATCTTCAGTGCAGACATCTGCTGGAGCGAGTCAATATGCCCATTGACTACATCATGACTAAATCGATAGAGATTTAGTCAGTATAAGTAGCTGGAGTTTATGGCACAATTCATCTCATCCTGAAGCAGACATCTAAAACAGGTCACATGACTCCTACTCTGGCAATGCCAGTTTCTCTCCACTGATTATAAAGGGAGCCCAAAGTGAAATGCTCTGATGTAACCCTCCATTTTGCACATTTCAAAAGTTAAGTAAGACTGACCCATCTCTTGTTGTACTGGTCTTGTGTGAACCCTGATGAAGCTCCCCACATCAAATACTGTCTGGGTGGAAGATGGAGGCATACAGTTTTAGCGACACACAAATCAAAGTTTTGTCCAAGTGATAGGGTCAGCCATGCCATCCACAGTAATGGTAAGTAGCTCAAGGACTCAAGCTGCCTGTTTCAGCTCAGGCCAGCCACCTTGATCTGATGGTTGAAACAGCGACTGAAGCTGCCCACTTAAACAATTACAGGCTAGGCAGCATTGTCCAGCTCAGCTCAGAAGTCAGCATGTACAAATTGATTTGCTAAACTGTGCAGATTCATTATCCTGTCTCCTATTAATATCTGTGGTATTTGCAGTACTTAAACCCCAGGCCTTTTTTCTCCTTAGGTCATCAGTGTTTGGTTGCAATCCAGAGTAGAACGGCTCTGTAGATGGTGCTGTTCTGTGCCTCCACCAACATGTCTGAGGACAGAATTAACTGATACCAGCAATTATAAGACTACAAGATTCATAATCAACCTCCTTTGGAATGACTATATAAGATGAATGGATGTGATGTCACTGAACGGTTCTCTGATTATCCCTTAAAATCACGAACATTCTTGCAGGTAACACTTGGGATGTTATGTAGGAATATAAATACAAAATTTATTGATGGCATATTGACTTTATACAGTGACTCAAAGCATTTATCTTAGCTCTACTTATTACTTATTTTAACTCCAAGGATGTCAGCAGAATCAGATTCTCACTAATGGAAAACATTTTCCATGTTTCTCTGAAGGGAGATACAAATTGTTTGGTAATAGTATTTTGCATAATCACCTGTTTAAATAATTACAAGCATCATCCTCCTGCTGATGTTCTGTAATAAACCTAATGATTTCCAAAAACATTGTACAGCCTTCTCTAACTGGTCCGGACATGTCAAGGTTTTCTGGTCTAGCAGTCAGCAAGGTGAGGAAATCATGCTTAGCATATGTAAGCCTGTTGTGTCCAATGTCAAAGCCAAATGCTTTGTCAAACAGCTTGCAGATATGTAGTGTTTTCTGCACATATCCAGCTGATACTGCCTTGCATCATGGAGCATCTGGGTTGCTTCTTGGATCAGGAAGAGAGAAAAACATTTGGCCTTTGGGATTAGGCTAGTGATTAATCTTTTGAGTTTTCATTATGAACTTTTTTTAGATGGTGTAACTACGGTTACTTGATGCCATTGTTTGAATTTATGATATTTATACATCCTTTTCTGTGGGGGAAGTGGGAAGTTGTCCAGTAGGGCCAAAACTGTGCTTAAACAAACAACAGTGTAAAATGCAAAGCATACTGTGGTTTTACCTCATGATTTGATTTGCCATTCCTGTCAAAATGAAAGCAAATTTGGAGAATATATTTCACTGCAAAACTTGTTTCACTTTAATTATGGTAAAATTTAACCCTGATGGAAGTTTGCAAGTTTTCTGCAAGTACACGTTGAATGCTTATGGGTATACAGGGATGGTGCCATGCAAAAAGTGATCATAGATATGCACAGCTCTTCTGTTGATTCACAGGAATGTGGACCGTATGGGTCCATTTAGTTTGCCACATGTGTATAGTGTAGACTAGTCAAATATTTTCCCTTGAAACAGCAAGAACATCTGTCAGAAGGAGAGAGGTCCTCATGGAAAAAATCTGAACAGAGTCTGTCTTAGCTTAGAATGGAGGTTGAGATTTGCCTCTTATTTCAGTTGATACAGAAGATGCAGCTCAGAAAGTGGAGAAGTTTCAATAAGACCCCAAACATGCTGGGGACACCAGCAACCCTAATGATCTGGGGATTTCCCATGCCCCTGTCCAGTACTGGCTGCTTGTTCTCACTCTTGCCCTGGGGCTATACAATGGATTAGAGAATAGCTCTGGGTTAAAAATATCCCTTTTAAAAAATTGATTGGTTATTCTTAGCCTGACTCAGATGGCCCCACCAATAGTTGTGGCAATGCCTCTGAGAAAGTGGTATTTTGTGGCAGGGTCATGGAAACCTGAACCACAGTGTTTCCACTGTGGCTTTGGTACCATCAGACCGTGGATTCAGTCTTGACACTGAGACATGACAGTGGTGCATCCTTTCCGGCTCTGCTTGCCTGGTGGTTACTGACTCCCATTTTCACCTCACTGCAGGAATATTCCCCTAGCAAGGTACTTGTTATTTATATTGAACAAAGATGAGCAGGATGAGGTCACTAGCTACCTGTTTTCTGTATCAGCATCATCGTTTTTTTCCACTGAGTTAAGTGTCCTTATCTTGTGTTTTTCTCTCATATTCCTGAGAAGATCACAGGTCTTCTGTAGGAGGGAACTTTAATATATTGCCGTTGAAACCTGCAGATACAGATGAGCCAGAATTAATGCTTAAATCTCAAGGGCTTCCAAATGTCAATGACAACATGGGAGTTGTGGAAGTAATTGTTCTGAAAATTTCCACAAAGACTGCCTGTCTACAAACACTGATTTTCATTTATTGCATGTATTTCACATAAAATTCTCATTCTCAAAAATTAACTCTTTAAGAGTTACACATTACTTCAGTTTCTGTGAGCATTCGTTACACCACAGAGCACAATTATCATTCCCAATCCGTTGTGAAACAAAGTTTACAGAAAGGAACAGGGGTGCTGGGTGTTTAGGCCTGCTTTTTAAAAGCATGTTGATCTGTACGCCCTGGAGTTAATACAGTCTATTTTCCTCTAGGTTATAGCTTGTGCTTGGCTGTCTAGTGTGTAATGAAGTGTGTGTTCATGTTGCATCTTTTAGTACTTTACAAGCTTTCTGTTGGCAGCCAATTTTCATGAAACTTATCTCTGAGACTTCTGCTCTCATGCTGAATTTGGTTGAAATCATTATAGCAGCGCTGTCACACCGTCTCTCTTGCGCTCTCTCTCTCTCACACACACACAGAATTGCTGAATACATTTTATTTCCTTGGAAAACAAAGCTAAAACATCTTGGTCCCCAATAGTTAAGCTAATTCAGAATTTGCTTGCTGGGTTTGCTTGCATACAAGTCATTGTTACAGTGACTGACTTCGGTATTCACTGGCTGTTGCATGAGTCCACACCTCGACCTTTCAGTGATGTTCTTGCAAACAAAAATTGCCTTGGGACTGTTTGCATCAGGAAGGTATGAAGGCTATGAATACTATTGAAGGCTATGAATACTATTGAAAAGCATTTGCTGGTTTGGAGGTTTTTTTTTTTTTTAATTCAAATGAATGCTAGGAGGTAACATTTTGTAGTTTGTAACTTAGCCTAGTGATTGCAGCGAAATTACAGCTCTTGGCAGAAACAGATGATGGTTGTGTCTGAGACACAGAAGAGTTAGAACATTTGAGTGAGGTTTTAATAAGCCAAAATATTGTTACCCAGCTCTAGATCCAACAGCTTGTCATATAGTTGTGAGCAGAATAATTACCAGTGTTAAGGATTCATTAAAAAGTTAGCTTGCTTTTAAAACGAATTACTGTCTGAAGCTCAGCCTTCAGGCTATCAAACCTCCGAGTGGGATGCAGTGTAAGGCAGCGAGATGGCAGTCGGTGTGAGGCTCAGAGTTTTGGGACAGAGCAGAACGCTTTGCAATGTCACCCTTCATTTGCTAAAAAAGCATATTGGACAGAAGCAAGGGGAATGCGTTGACTGCAGATCAGTGGATAGAGTCATCCCGGTTGTGAGAACCACGATGAGACTTATTACTTTCAGACTTTTCTTAACTATAGAAAATATGAAGAGCTCAATAATATCTGGCTCTGCAGATGTGCACAGACTAAATAGCAGGGACACAGGTGGCAAATTGGATCTGAAATGAATCAGAGAGGAAAAGCACTTAAAGGAACAATGACTTTGGGAACTTTAGAGGTGAAGAGGCTTTCGGAAGAAAAAAAATCCTTTGTCCCTTTTAGAGATGATCTCTTCACATTTTTTTTGCCTCTTAGGGACTTGTGGAGGAGAGATTTGGCAGACTGGCAGAACAGACAGAGCTGCAGAAGTTCACTGGCTCCTACTCACTTAGGAGAAGTATTGACTACAGTTTGTCCTGCCACTGAGTGATGCTGTGACAGGCTCACAGCCAAATGCGTTGAGATTAAATTAAGACCAAATATGCTTTTTTGAGGTCGGGAATGTATCTGCCTTCATTGCTCGATTTGACTGAATGGAAGGGGGGGATTGCCTTTTGGTGAGAGGGCAGGTTCCCTTCCCCATGGCAGCCCTGGAAAGCAACAAGTGAATAAGGTTGTAATATGCGTATGTTCCTCCAGTGGGACCATCCTGTCCCTTGACAAAGCAGGACTGGAGTTTTTAGACTTTTTTTCTCTAAAAATTAGTGAATTTTTCAAGCCTATACTAACAACAAAAGTTTTGGGGGGGGCTGTCTAAAATCTAATAGTATTATTATATATAATATTTTGTGTATTGATACAATTTTACTTTATTAGTAGGTAAAGTGTATTGCTTTTTAGTAATTCTCAAAGGCAAAATATTCTACTCAGCACTGCACAGATGTTGGCTCTGATATCTCCTTCTCTCTACATCTGGGAGGACTTTTTGATGTAGCTCATTTAGGGAACTCTTTCTTAAATGAGCCTCTTTTTTTGTCCACTGGGGAGTCTATAACCCTACTGCCAGGTTTCTAAGCTTCTGTTTTCAACATTTCCTTTTAGAGAGGAGACACTCTACATTTTTAAATTCCGATCACTGAAATATCTTGCCTGGGAAGGGCTGTGCTGGCTTTTTCTTCTCTGACAATATTTCTGAATAGGCCTAGGAGTGTGATATAATCTATAGGAAGCTGAGTGGGGACCAGCAATATAAATGCATGGTGTATCCGTGCTCTAAGGTCGGCCTTGTCCTCCTCCAGGGTGGATTGTGCCAGGAGCTTGAATGTGCCCAGAGAGAAGGACCCCAGGTAAAGCCCATGAGTTCTCAGTTGGGAGGCCAGGCCGTGACGCATAAGCAGGGGTAGCGACTAATTTTTTTGCCCTTCTGGAGGGCCGTGCATGAGTCCAGGCTGCTATAGGAACCTGCCAGCGCTAACTGGCAGGTCTGTGAGTGCTTCTTGCCTGTGACGTGGTGTTGTGCAGCGGTGCCGGCCTCCCACAGTAGCCATCTGTGACCGCAGATCCCTGGAGATCAAGGATGGTTGAATTGCACTTGCATTTCCACGGGTGCTAGGCCTGGGGGAGGTGGCCAGGCTGATCCACCTGGGAGTGCTGAATGCATTTAGGTTCTGTTACTGGAACAGTCATTTTGCTGTTAAGGTTGAGCAATAAAGCTGAAATCCCACTTTTGCTTTCTCTTTACTCTTACAGTGCCTCAAAGCACATTTTAAGGCATATTTCTGCACTCTGCCTTAAAAATACAGCACTGACCAGGGATGAATGGTCCCTGTAGGTCTGTTAATGTTAAATGAGGCTTTTCATAAATCATGATTGAATTTCCCATGTTATATTATGCCAGAAATTCTGATCTTAGTGCTTAGTGAAATTAAAGTAGCAAACAAGGACTGATTGATATTTAAGTTGCATATCTACCTAAAAAAATGTTACAAACTCCATTAGAAAGATGCAGATAATTTAAATGCATTAATTTATATTAATGTCATTAGATAGAGGTAGAGTATATTTAAATGCTGAAAAATGTTTATCTGGCAGCTTAATTAAGTATTTAGAACAAACAGAAACAGATGAGATCTAATTTTCAAATGCCACTGGGTCATGTTTGTAGAAGGGTAAATACACCTGCATCTGTCTGACTTTCCAAACAATAAGGTTGCCAGCTACAGGCAATCACTAGAAGATTTATATGTCTCTCCTTGTCTTTCATCTACCTAAAACAAATGAAATTCATGCTATAGCTATAATGATGGAAGTAATAAGGGAAACATTAATCAAGGAGAATTTAGCACTCTCAAATTGTCTAGAAGTGAATTAGTTTAAATGAATGTTCAAACTGAGTAATAATTTTGGGGGGAGATTGAAAAATGAGGATTCATCAGCTGCTACAGATAGACAGATGGAGAGCTAAGGGTCGTCCTTCTCATGAATTCAGTCCTTGCTGATGAAAATGGCCCTCCCACTGGTTGCTGTCACTAGCAGGCCTCTTTCTGCCTTTGCAAGGCTGCAGTCCTATTTAAATCTTTACATGGGAGGCCTTACCACATTCATACCATTTTATGACTGCTTTTTTAAACCAGTTAAATTAAGAGGGGAAAAAAATCCTTCTATGGCCACTCTCTCATTAGTATAAGAGCTTCAGCTCCTGTCTTCTGGACTCTTAAATCCAAACATGCCTGAGGTAGGCTGATCATCTGTGCAGCCTCTTCCTGTGACTTAAAGTCATGGGTTCACAGAAGTGGGGCACTGGCTATCCAGTTCTTATCCGCCGTGCTATCACCCCTTCTGTGGTCCCTGATGCCTCTGCAAAAGGAAGGCAGCACACAGCTGAGTACTAGGAGTATTTACTCTTTTTGTTTGCTTGGCCCCACTGGAAAGGTCTCCTAGGGACAAGGCTGAAGGCTGTGTGGTTGAATGAGTCTGAACCATTTGACAGAAGGGGAGGAAACAGTGCCTTGACTCCCTGTTGCTCTTTACAGTCATTTGCACACTAGTCAGTCAGCGGGGGAGTATTTCGCACCCATTCGGAGTGTGAAAATCACAGTGGGAGGTACTGAAGAATCACAGATCAGGACTCTTTAGCATCTCTGGACTGCTAACACACAGGGCAGGAGTGTGTCGCTTTCTTGTCTCAACTTCCATGAGTCTGGTTTGTAAGAGTCTGGTACAAAAAGTCTTAGCATGGAGGTGAGGTGAGGTGAGGTTTGGGATGAATAGGGATGTTCTGCAAAAAGTGGGTCTCTCTCTGCCCTGTGCTTTAGCTTCCATTGTAGGAATATGTTTTACCAAAGGAGAGTAATGCACCCTCAAAAGGAGAGTCATTACTATTGGCAGTCAGGAAAAGTGGATCCAGTGATATGGGCTGATTCTCTTCTCAGCTGATTCAAGCTGAAGTACAACTGAATCTTTTTGGATGTGGTGTTACCCTTTCCTCTAGGTAGTAACATGGTCAATGGAAAGAGGGTAATCAAGGGCATCCAAATACCACCACAGCCATGTGGATCCACGCACAACATGGCACAACTTAGAATAGCAGTAAGGCTGCTCTAATTTATGGCCAGTCCTGAGGGAGACGGTGTTGTCCTCTGAGATATCTTTGGCAACTTAAGCCATCTGCTTGAGCGTGGAAGATATTTTTGTAAGACAGAAGGAGGACATCCATTCCACTTGAATGGCTCTTGAAGGTCATGTGAGACAGCTGATAATATTTAAGATTACACTAGACATCTTGCTTGGGGAACTGAATCCCATCAAAATGAGGGGACTCAGCTTGCAGATTAAGACCCCCAAACTTAGGTGTCTACATGTGAATCAGGTGTTTGTGCTCTAGTTATAGTCAATGAAAATCTAATCAATACAATCAATAGAGCCTAGAGAGTATTTAGCTCAGCTCAGTGAGGTAGACACCTAACCTGGATCAGCTGAGTAACAAGCCTGTCTTAGACACCTAAATTTAAGAATAGTAATCAGTGAGCTGAATCCCATTCCTAATTATATCCATAACAGCAGGAGCGTGAAAGTGGCTTAGAGTCACATTGCTCCATCCAGGTCAGGCTGTGCTCAGTGCCAAGGAGACGGATGCAACAGACACGGTAGGGAGGTGGATGTGCCTGATTGTTTCAGATGACAGCCTGGACATATGAACAGACTGTAATAAAATATATGATAATATTGTTTTCAGGAGTGTTGGCCCCAAAGGGACCTTTATCTGTATGTTAAAGTCTCTAGAGTGTGACAATACACCTGCTCTCTCCATAGTAGCTTCCCTGGCAATCCAATCATTATGTGTTTCTCTATTTTATAGTAGATTACTTTCTGAAGAAGTTCAACTCCTTTATAAAGAAGTGTTTCGACTGGGTGAAATCTCTCTGGCTCTCTGTTATTTTTATACTTGCCAGCTTTCCTTGAGGGTCAGTTTTTCCTCCCCTCATTCAGATGCTTAACAAAAATCATCAAAACTGGCATGAAGCTGTCTGTTGTGAACAATTCCTTTGCTTGAAAGAAAACAGACAGAAGGTTGTTAAATGAAATGTTTAGTTTTGAAAAACTCTTTTCATACTCCCCATTTCCTTGTCCTCTTTAATCATGTGAACATTTAACTAATAAGATATTTGTGTAAAATTATTTTTCTTGCTCTTGTTTTATATTACATTAATCTATCAATTTGCCCTCTATAAATACACAAGATAAATATTTTCTGGATGTTCCAGAATCTGTCTACCTCTCATCATGAATTCTCTTTAAATGATTAGAAAGAATAATAAGAACAGTATATCATGTTGAATAAAATGCTTTTTATCTGATCATCAACACCCTGTGAGCCTTATTTACCAACATGCTGAGCAACTAAATTCTCATGAGGCAGATTAGCCTTTGAGGGCTCAATCAGAAATCCACTAGAATCATATTTGAAAGGGACACATATTTCAGGAGCTAGCTGAAGAATGGATGTTAAGAGGTTGTTTTGAATGCAAGCTGCTCAGAACAGAAAATAGTCTGTTGTCACTAGAAGTGAGCATGAATGCATTTTCCTGTCTCATGAAAAATGTTGAGGCTTGTTCCAAACTCATACACATTGGAAACCTTTCAAAATGTTTGTGTTTACTTATTTATTTTTCCTGAGAAATGAGAAAGAGAGATTGAGGAATAGAAAAGGTCTGGGAGATCAAATAGCTTGGCAGTGGAGTCTCTGCCTTGTCACTCTCCTGCATGCCTAGAGGATGCTCTACTTGTTAGGAGGGCGGGAGGCTCTTCCAGCCTCCCCTCCTGGTAGGATACCACTCTGGATAAACATCAATGCATGAGCATGCATTGGAGCAGGGCAAGTTCTGTTTCTTGTGTCTGTGAAGATTACCTTAACTTCTGATTGCTCATTTTGGCTTCTCATCCTTTCCCACAGAAAAGACCTGGTTTTGGGGCAAAAAAAGAAAGAAAAAAAGAGCAAAGGCTCTCAGCAATTCAACATTTTCTAGAAAAGAACATCTTGTTGAACATTTCCCATCAGATCTTCCTTTTTCTGTGTTCAGTCAGTGCCTAACTTTGCTGGTCTGTGTCAGGAGCGATGACACTCCTGTGATATAAAGGATGAAAGCATTGCTTTGCTTCTTGTGATGCAATGTGGAGAGACTGAGGGATGGGTGGCAGCCCTTTGCAAGCTTGAATGAGTCACGGTGCTGGCAGTCATTTGGTGACTCAGGAGAGCAACAGTGCAGTGAAGCCAGGAAGAGGCCCTGCAAGTCTTCAGGAGCCCAGCCCAGTGTACTTAGCCTATATCACCACCTTTTTTATTTAATGTTTAATACCTCTCTGCACAAGCAAGGATTACAAAGTAAAGAGATAACCACTCTGTAAGCATCAAGAGGAAAGAGAAATGAGGTAGAGTCTCCTTCCAGCATGCAAACCTGCTTGGCAGCAAAGTGTCCTTCTGATTCAGTGTAGCTACCAAAGAAGATAAAAGCAGGTTGATAAGCTGCTGAGCGCTGAAATGAACTTAAGAGAATCACAATGATCGTTTGGGAAATGCCCCGTGAAATGGGCACATTTCTAATGCGGCGACGGAATTCAGTGAAGGTCCACATAGCTGGGACCTTCACTGCAGCGAGGGAGGCATAGAAATATGGTGGCATTTTTCTGTTTCCACTTCTGTTCCCCCTTCTACCGCCATTGCCCATGTTCAGTGCTTTAATACTTCTGGAAACTAGAACTGAGGGATGTAAAAGCTGGGTGGGGAGCTGTTGCAAGCATGAGGCGGAGAGAGAGCTCAGCAGCATCCCTCAGTCATGACCTGCTCTCTCCTTTAGAAAATGCCTCCTGCGAAAATGTTGTGATGGAAGTGAGGGGGCTACCACAAAGTGTGGCTGCCCAGAGACCTGAAGCCTGGTACATGTCTATATTGAATAGCTAGAGAAAAGATATTTGCTCAGAGTGGACTTTAAAGGCTGTCACAAAGTGATGGGGATGTGCGTGTGTAGAATGACAACAGTGATAAAAGTAGGATCAAGTCAATGATGTTATCCTGAGGTGAAATCCACCCACTCCAATCACTGTGGTCTCTAGCTGAACCCATGTAAGGCATACTTTCCTGGGATGCCACAACAGTTTCTCAGGCATGCACTGAAACCCAGCAGGTGCTGCTGATCTGGCAGAAATCAGTAGTGGCCCTGTGGCACTCTACATCCAAGTCTGTCAGCTACATTCAGCACCAAAACTGTCATTGGCTTCTGTCATATTCCTGCTGGAATTGGTCTGAGTCATGAAGCTCAAGGCTCTCTCTCTCTCTCTCTCTCTCTTTTCCTTTCAATTCTTCTCTCTCTCTCTCTCTCTTTTGGTCCATGGATATGCGGCCAAAGATATTGTGCTGCATTCATCTTACGGTCAACAATCATCAACAAACATTATATTTGGCAAAAATTTACCAAGGCAAACTTATTCTGTCAGAAAAACATTCCTTCAAGTCAGACCTGCTCAGTGGATGGATGAGGGGAACATTACGTGACAGACTTCAGAAAGGTTGCTCTGGCAAGTGTCACGGCTGCTTGAATTTAAAATGTCAGAGACTTGCTCCAGTTACAGCTCCTGCTGGGCACCAAAGCCTGTTGAAAAACCCTAAAAGACAGCTGGAAAAGGAGTATTGTAGCAAATGTCAGTGAGTTTTAATTGACTGGTCTGAGTGAGGATATTCACAAAATACTGAGAGGCCAAATCCTTGCCCTCAGATAGTTGGCTTCAGGAGAACTTGCAGGTGTCTTCAAAGTGTATGTCAGGCATCCCTGTTGTCTAAGAAGATAAGAGTCTAGTGCTGCTGTTGTTGCTGCTAGCGGCTGAAGTGAAGCTTTGAGTTTGAGAGGTGGAGATCTCTGCTTAACTCCACAGGTCAGGGGTTCAAACTTTGCTAACAACTCTTGAGGAAGCAAATCTCACACATCTGTGGCAGAAATCAGCCCCAGAAGTTTAACACTGTTGAGTTCTCAGTAATCTATGGAAGAGCAATACCAGGAAGAAGGTCGAATTCTTTTCTTCTGAAAAAAATGGCTAAGGATACAACCTACACACTGCTGTTTCTGAAAATGTATTCCAGCAATGGTGAAAATGTCACATTATCACGAGTGCTGACATCACTGCATTAGACAGACCTGCTTGGAGCAGATGTGGACCATTTGGCACTATAGGTGTTCATAGTCAGTCTATTTAGGACTGCAGCACTGGATAGAGATTGTCAAAGTTCAGTGTGGTTGAGGCTTTTGGCTGAGCTAGAGCTGAGCCAATTTGTCAGCGAGGGCTGTTCTTGTTTTTCTTAGTCGGCTGTCTCTTCACACTTGTTCATGACTTTCTCCCAAGGAGAGGAAATAGTCAGGTAAGGTGGTTCACTCTGCAGAACTGAAGGCAAGGAAGCTAGTGTATATCTCAGATAGAGAGTTGTGTTGTTGGGGAGCCAAGGCCATAGGCATGGGCAAGATGGCCAAGGTCAACACATCTTGACTCCCTCTTCAATCAAAGAACTATGAACTATGAAAAATTGCTTCAGGGACCGCCTTCTGAGCTGATGCTTCAATGCTTTTATACATAAATAGATGAACAATAGGTCTCAATAAGTTCAGTGTGCAGCTTTTATTTAGTTCTCTCATTTTGTTCATGCTGAGTGCTTGTTTATTCCACGTATGGGAAAAGGGTGCATTTGAGTTTTATCTCCAGTAATAGCTTCACAAAGGACCTTCTAACAGCTTACAGTGCACCAGTGGCTGCTAGAGGCTGGACTAAGAAATACCAGCATAGATACACCTTTCCAGTCCCTGGGGTAGGTGCAGCATGTTGTGATGTTTATTGGCAAAGACAGAAAAAGTGTGAGGGGACAGCAGCCAGCCGAAGAAAACTGGCAGCAGGCAGAAAGGACTTAAGTAACTTACAAGGAAGATGTGAACACCTGTTCCTTGTAAAAGAATTCAAGAAAAACTACCCAACTGTAACTCCTCTGGCATGAGGTGGAAAGAAATGAGTGTTGTGCCTTGCAGCACAGCCCTTTAAAGAAAGAAAAGGATGCTCTTGCTCCTCTGCGGTTCACTTCAAATAGAGCTCCAGCTTCAGCTTGTTAAGATTGTCACCTTGCTCCTTTGTAGCCCTTCTGGCATGCATCCACACGTGCACAAAGAGGAAAGCTGTGCTCCAGCTCCCGAAAGTTTCATCTTCTTGTGACAATACTCAGGGGACAAAGAGAATAGCTCAACTTTCAATTGGGGGTGGACAAAGGTACCAACAAAAGGTAGGAGAGGAAACACATGCTGGAAGAGGTAAAGCGGCAGCTCAAGGTCACAGAGCCAGAGCAGACACAGCAGAGGGACCAAAGTCTTCCAAATCACAGCCTTTGCCTATTCATTGGGTGATCTTGACTTAAGATGCTGGTTTCAAAGCTGAGTTAGCAACTATAATTGCACTCCAGTCACCTTTATGGCATTCTCATAGTTTACTCAGACAGCCTTATAGGCACAGGACTTTATGGACCTCTCAAATGGCGGGTATCTGCTATAAGGAGCTCAGTTTAGACTGCACTTAGTACTGCAAAGTAATGGCAGACAATAAACTAAAGAAGACAGGTGGGAGGGCTGTAACACTGAATGTGCTGATATATCAAAGAAAAGGTAATGAAATCCTACGTGGCCAGATCATCCTTCATCCATAAAACAGGACAGTTCACAGCAAGGGAGGATTACATTTAAATGCAGCTCTGCCTTACTAACAATTTTTGGCCATCTACCCTTCTCTCTTGCCTGTGCTGCTATGATTAGCAGAGTTTCTCCACTAGATTTTTCCCTTGATCTCAAGCCTAGTGGGTGAATTATGGAAGAAGGCTCATATAGCCTTTAAGGATAACCCAAGTATGGGTAAAAAGCTAACTTAGCATTAGTTTTCAAAAAAGAGGATGAGGCTGGCATGCAGGCAAGGGTGTATTGGCCAGGGAAAATGCATGTACAGAAAAAGACTTTGCTACATGAGAAGGAAGAGTGAACACAAAGAGCTTATTGCACTCCAGTTGGGGAGCCTGGGAAATCACCATCCTGCAATACCAAGCCAAGAGGGTGAACTGGCATTCACAGTACCATTTCTATAATCTCATGGCATGATAGTTGGAGAGTACAGTACTGGCATTTAGAAAGAAGGAGGGAAAGTGGTATGGACAGTTAAAGGCTAATAATCTGAATTATGTTTTGGAATCAGTGTGAAAGCAAGGAACAATCAAAAATACAAAGGTGAGCAGAAAGTGGACTGAAAAGCAACCCAGGTTTATCAAAGGGAGAGCATGCTGTACTACTTGATACGTTCCTTCGATAAAGAGATCATATCCATGTGATTTCCATTGTTTAGAAAATCAAGAAACATGTGAGAGTGCCACATGAGAAATTATCAGTAATATCAGAAAACATGAGGACCAGTGCAAGAACTCTAAGGTGAACGTGGAAATAACTGAAGAGGAGGTTTTAGCAGTTGCAAAGAAAGGAGCTCTGTTGGTCTCAGGAAAGTTTCTGGCAACCTTTCTCAAGAATCCTTGCAAGATCATGTGATAAACAATAAAAGAGAAATGGTAGAGAAACAGAAAGACCTTCCTTCCCAAGGTGCCTATGAGCCACAGATGCTGCAAGGCTATAAAAAGGCAAATACAATGGCAGGATGTACTGGGAGAAGCACATCCAGCAGAGGTAAGGAAGTAGTGACACCACTGGTCAGGCACCAGGAATTGTAAAAATTGTAACATTTTTGTATGTAAAATATGAATGTAAAATTCTGATCACCTATGTTCAAGCAAGATAAATTACAACTGGGCAGGCAAAGGAAAGAACAGATGCAATCAGGAGAGTGTATTTTACAAAAGGGAAGTAGAAGAGTACGACTCTTGCAGCCTAGCAAAAAAGGGATGAGAGAGTGCATGACTACTGTCGGTAAGTACACGAGAATGAGTAAATACACAAGATGGCAACTCAGCACCAGAGGGTAAGAATAATGCAGGTGAAAGAGTGGGCAGACACAGACTAGCTACAGATAGGTTTAAGCTAAAAATTTCTAACCATCAGAGAAGTGAGGCCCTCTGGAAGGGCTCAGGGTGCAAGAGACCGAACTCTTTTGAACGTGCTATATAATCCGTTACTGCATTGGACTTCAGGATTTGGCTGCCAGTGACACCAGAGGCTGCATTCAGTGATCTAAGAGATCCTTTCTCACTCTAAGCTCCTCCTGTTTGACACAGCAGTTATTTGTGTTGAAGAGGAAAGGGCAATGCCATGGGTGGACATAGGGAACTAATCTCTGTTGGCATTGCTCCACAGTGCTCTCTGCTGAGTTTTTTTTTTTTTTTTTTTTTTTTTTTGATGTTTACAATGTCTGAGCACTGGCTGTCAGAGTCTTGGATCTGATAGCTTTGAGTGTTTTGGCGTAATCTGCACTCCTCTCCCCCCAGGCCTGAAAGTATGTTCATCCAGTGTGGAGTATGACCCTGAGCATGTTGCCCTCAAAGGATGCATTCGAAGAGCTGGATATCACTGGGAGGTGCAATGTATCAGATGTATATGGGCAGGTGTGTAGTTGTAAGAGATGCTCTGGTTTTTGTGCATCTGCTGTGGGGAAGAGGTAGTGTGAAAAGTACATAAACTGTGGGCTGAGCGCTGCTTTTACAATTACTAAGAGAATTCACACTCCATCAATTCTAAGAAGACCTCTGGTCTTTAATCCAATAGCTGAGACTTACCACCAACTTGCTACCATAACTCACTAAATCTTCATGACTCTGTAGGTCAGAAATGCAGCCCTGGTGATTAGAATTCAATAGAGCTGCATCTCCATTATGCCAGGATTGGGTCTGGCCACACAGTCATCCTGGTGGCCTTTGGCATAGACTACGTATTAATTTGGATACAACATTTATCTCTGCAGTTCAACAGAGTAAAATTATCAGTTATCTGAATAATGTAATATGAAAGGGAAATACAATTTCATTTAGAGATCTGCAGGGATAATTTAGTGTTCCAAATAGCCTCTTGACAGATACCTGCAAATTAAAGGTTACTTTCTTGTTCAATTTAATAACAGAGCTCTCCTAGAAGCATCCATCTTAGTAAAAAAAAAAAAAAAAAAATTCAAAATCTAATTTAGCAACTCCCCACATAGTACTGGGATATTTATAAGCAAGTAACATCTGAATTAGTTCAGCCTTTAGTAGGTCTATAAATATCACTCAAAGAAGTAGACACTGAGGCTTCTTCTGTGAGCTGGAATCAGTGGGGTAACATTGAAATCCTCTCCAAACATCCCCCAGCAGCCAGGCCTAAAATTTATGACTCCACAAGCAGCTGCTAAAGATGGTCAGAGCCAGGTTCATGATTTTGATTTATACTAGTTGTGCACAATGTCTCAGAGCATGTTTACAGGCATATCTCAAGATTTTCCAGGGATTATTGTCCTCTGGAAATAGGACCATCCCTTCGGCTGCATGCAGAGAATAATTGCCAAATCTGTCTGAACCACATCCCAGAAGCGCGAGGTTTGCTCTTGCTCATCCTGTCAATGACATTATATAAAGCCCAGTTCTTAACTGGGCTCTCACGAAGATGTATTCCCCAGAGTGCTCCCTCCGAGTTTTCTCAGCAGGTATCTGGGGAAATAGTGTGACTTCCTGAACTTGGCTGTGCGTCCAAGCACTCTGAGGACCACCACCACATCTGACCTTTTAATGGCCTGGATTGCACTCTGAGCTGGGCAAGCACCCTGAAACCCATCCCAGCTGGGTCAAACCCAGGCACTTCACAAGCACTGTGGAAAGACTGTGATGCTACTTTGGTCCCTAGTTGGGATCTTTGGATGTTGCTATAGCTGGAATAAATACTGGAAGCTTTTATTTTGTAAGGGTATGGCATTAAAGGTGCAGAGAATGAATAAGTCAAGCCTTATTTCCAATGATTCTCTTGAAGTGTGCTGACAATACTGGCAAAACTTTCATTTGGAAGGATGTGAGTGTGTTTTGGTGCTTATAGGGGGATAGTACTTAGAGAAGAGCATCACTTGAGAGACAGAAAAAGGCAGCAGCTGGAAATGAGCAGTCATTTCTGATCATGACATTGATCATTTATAAATTTTCTCCCTGTTTTGACCTGCTGGCATGAACAATTTGTAATTTGCAAAAATCATTTATTTATGTGACAGTCTTAGAGGACTTACAGAGACCTTTTGAAACATGTGTCTGAATTTATTTCAATTAAAATATGAAAATGTGAAGTTAAAAGAAAAATAACGGAGTACCCTAGCCACTGATAGTCATTATCCAAGAAGGACAAGATATCTTCAGGGATAAAGAGTTCTGTTCATTGACATTTAAGTTGCTGCAGTCTATACAATACATTTTTGCTAGCATTTTTGCTAGCTATTTTGCCTATGAACATGATGAGGCTGATTCCATACTGAACTACATGTCCAGGTAAAAGCCCCTTTTTTACATGAAGTTAAACTGTCATTCTGTTGATACAGTTTATTTCCAAGGTAAAAGGACCAAACTATTGGAGGGAGAGGAATTGAGACCCAGATGCTTAACAGATGTCACTCAACTTTTCTGTGCTAGCCTATTGAAGTCAATACCAATTTGTGCACTCCTGATGCTCAACTAAGCAAAGACTGCAACAGCCGCACGTAGAGCTGAGACAACATGCCTCTTCTGATCAGTTATTGGGGCAGTGTGTTGTGCCCCTTCCCATCACGCCTGTGTTGTTGTATGTCTCAGAAAATGCTGCCTCTCAATGGCCTTCCTCTCTAGGGCGATGAGTGGAGGCATTTGACTCGCTAGCCTTTTGCCTCCTTTTTTGCCCAGTGTAGGTGACTGCACACAAAGCAAAGACAATGAAGAGCTATCTTGTATTTTAAGTTTAGAGTATCTCTAAAATAACCCAACCCACTGCTACAGTCCATCTCCATCTTGAGGAGATGCTTATTTCTGTCACCAGATAATGAATGTTTTCAAACAATACAATACTAAACAAGTAACATGCTACTTTATTATCACTTTGTCTGAGTTATACGATTGGGACATAGCTGTCTGCGATCAGGAAAACAAGGATGGAAACATAGCGCTGTTTCCTGCCTATGGCATTTGCTGTACTCTCTGGAATGTAAAGTCCTCTGGGTTACTATTAAACAACATTTCTGCAGTCTTTGGGTTCGCAGCTCAAGGCTAGGTTTCAGACCAG
Source organism: Dromaius novaehollandiae (assembly GCF_036370855.1). Classification (NCBI taxonomy): domain Eukaryota; kingdom Metazoa; phylum Chordata; class Aves; order Casuariiformes; family Dromaiidae; genus Dromaius; species Dromaius novaehollandiae. The sequence continues at coordinate 8,693,181 of NC_088099.1, forward strand.
ACCCCAAGGAACACTGAACATTTTAAATTCCCATTGAAAGGGATACATACAGTGAGACTCAACATCTGCTCAAGTCAGACACTTCTTTGATTCTGCCACAAAAGAGGGAAGCCAGGAGCTGCAGTTCCCATAGAGTTATGCAGTGTTTATCTTCAAAGGGGTGTGACATTTGAAGCTTAATAACCAGTACCCATCATCCTGAGCAGACAAAGCTAAATGCAATTTTCATGGCAATGCGAATGGAGAATTTCCATTTCATGCCTGGAAGAGGGAGGTGGCTTTGTATGACCTGATCCAATTTCAGACTCCTCCTGACCTGATAGATCTGATCTGATCCAAACTAGCTGCTGCTGCCCTTGAGCGTTTGCAGTCCTTGCCCTCTCCTTGCAGTTTCTGTACTTCTTTCCTGTAATCTGATCCTCTGCCCTTCCCTGTCCCCCAGCACTGACTCCATTTCAGTGCTTTGCAAGTCCCTCCTTTCCCTACCCTAGGGAGGCTTATTTAGGAGCCCATGTTGTTAATCTGAACTCATATCTCTGGCCATGCTGGCCCATGCCAGCCTCTGCAAAGTCCCCCATCTCCCCATCTACAGCATTAGCACCTCCATTGCCCTTCCTATGTCAAAGCACTGAAGTCATTTCCCACACTGGATGGTCCTTCCGTCTGGTACATCATCACTCTGATAGCAAGTTATGGAAAAGATGACATTAATTTGAGACAATGGATTAACTGTTATCATGGTACTGCTCCACCCTGCTCAGCACAAAGCATGTGGCACTGAGCTAGTGCAGCCTTGCTCGGGAACCACAGGCACCTTCCTGCCCTCTGCAGCTATTTTGTGCCCCCGTCAGGGCTGATCTGTCTGGGGGTACGGAAGGCATGACTGTGGTTTTGCCACTTTGTCTTTGGTGACTTGCTTTTTGGCCCAAACAAAATGTTCTCAGTCACACCAAACTCAAATAAAAGGTGTGGTCCCCTCCCTGCCCTACAACCCCACTGGCCCTCAACTGGGAGATGAGACACCTGGGTTCAACCCATTCCTCTGACTGAACGGATTTCCAGGCACATCTCTCAGTAATATGCTACAGGGCTGTGAGAGGTGAGGTGATTAAACAAAGCCAGCGTACAATTATTCACTGAGTTAGAGGAGGAGTCTCTAGTCTGTTAAGCATGGCACCAATGCCCTAACCACGAAAAATAATGAAATAAAAAGAAAGGAGGGAAAGACGTATCTCTTCCCTTCCCTTCCTTTGCCATTCCCACTTCCATTTCCATTTCCATTCCCATTCCCATTTCCCTTCCTCATGCACAGACAAAATGTTCTCAAGCAGCTTATCTGCTGTCTGGACCACTGCCTGGATAGGCAGGGTACAGCTCCCCAGGGGCACATCGGAAGTCTGTGGTAGAGCAGGAAATCAACCCCCTGCTGAAATGCCAGATCATCGTTTTCAGGGACTAAAGCAAAAACACTTTTTCATTCTTTTAACCCAGATCACAGGCAGAATGCCAGGCCCTGTGAGCCCTGCTAAGGGGAATGGAAATGACCCTTCGCTGACTTTGTGCAAGTATTGCTGTCCTTGCAGCAGAGACAAATTGGGGCTCTCACACAGGGATACAAGTGTCCCCCGGGTATGCTCCTGCAAAGGTCTGGGGCTCCTTAATCCTCTAAAGGGGACATGACATTGCCGTCTTTTTTGGAGCCACTCTATGGATCACTTGATAGCTTAATATCAGTGTCTCCCCTTGAAATTATGGAGTGGAGCTTGCCCAGACGCTGCTTATGAATCATGAAACAAAATGGGGCCACTCAAGTGCTGGGATTTCAGTTTCTCTGCCTCGGCAGGAAGAGCGATGGTGCAGAAACCTCCTCTATGATTGCAGCCTGGCCTCCAGCCTGTGGGCTAGCGATGAGAGAGGGGGCAAAAAGGGCATTGCCTTCCCAGAGTGGCTCATGCAGAGCAGCGCAAAAGCATTCCTATCATGTCGTAACCAGTGTGCTCCTCACCTAGCCCACGACTGGGATGCAAACTCTTCTAAGGCTCTCCGTTCGGTTCAGTCAGTGCAAGGCCACAGACTCTAATCGAATTCCTGACTTATCGCACACTGTGCACAGGAGCAGAAGCTCCCCCCAGGCAGCGATGCATACAGTCTGGGTCCTCTGACGTGGTGTTGCGGTGTGTACGTGAGGTACTGTCTTGCTAACTATTCCTCTCTTAATAATTTATTGACACAGCTTCTCCTTGACAGATTACAAAGCCAGTGAGCCCCGGGCAGTTCTGCTCCTCCCCTAAAATGTTCTTAAGCTTATATTTATCCAAAGAACAAATGCATGTTTTTCCTGATGACTTAGCAGCTTTTTGAATTGCTGTCTTCTTCAGAAACACAAATGCTTTGGCTTCCAGCAGACAGGAAAACCACTTTGTTTTTTTTCCATCTCTACATTCAACTTTTCGTATTGCTTTGGGGTTTAATGGGGAAATACTCTACTGGAGACGTGGTGAGACTGCTTACTGGCAGATAGTGAAATATTAACTCTAGGCTGGCAGCTGGCTTCAGTATAAGTGCTCAGCAAACAGGAGAGTTAAAGCACAAACACTGTTTTATAGTTGTAGCTGACTTGTGCTGAACATTGTTCTGTGATCTCGATGGTGAGATAGGAATGAAGTACTACTTCCGACAGCTTTTTCCTTATGGAAAGCTCTGTTGGACAATGTGAATGAGGAGCAAGTAACAGGATGACTACAAAATATTTAAACCCCCCAGTTCTCATATTGCATAGGTCACTTAATGTTGCAAGGTTTTATTGATTATTGGAGCTGGTTTGCAGCTTAATTATTGGATTATTGGTCTGCAGTTTATAGAAAGTGGGAGCAGCTGTCATACTTCAATTTTTTTCCACTTTCCCCAATAGCACCTTTGTAAAATTCTGCATCCATTTAGTGTGCCAAAGAATGTTTTAAATATTCACTTTTAAGTCAGCAAGTTCTCTTGCAATTTCATATTTAACTTCAGCATTATTGTTATCTGCTCTGTTTTACACTTCTAGAGTCAAGTAGGATTTTTTATTCCCTTTGAAAGCTGCAAATTCTCCAGTGCTTGTCCAGGTTAGTGTTAGTTCTAACCACTGGCTTCACTGGAGAGAGCTCTTCCAAATTCCCCAAAGAAGGGGATATAGAGAGGAGGAGGACTAGAGAAAAGCCATAGAGTCTGGAAAATAGTCCACCCTTTTCAGCTCTGTTTCTGCGATTGTCTCCTTTGAGGCATTCAGTGCTGTCAACATGGTAAAAGCTTACACCTTCAGGTGCAATTTTAAAAATAGAGATTGTTTTTATCCCCATAAGTCATCAAGTGGCAGGTCCCAATGCCATTGTTCCCTTGCATCAGAGAAGAATACAATCTGGCTGTCTTTCGGTACCCCATCTCACCAAATGAATCCATATTTCAGAATATGAAATATCATAAAATTTATGTAAGATTGTGCTATTCTCATTGCATTTCTGCAATTACCAACATAGCCTTTCTAGCCAAACTCCACATATACCAGCAACCCTTTTTCTGCTTCTTTTTCCAGACCTTTTTGATGGTCTGGGTCAGTTCTTGACTTCTAGATAAAAGTTGGGAGTAAGATCTCTTAAACCCATTTTATTTTTATGTATCTCCATTACTGTCTGAGATCTGCATTTATTATTTTAATTCAGAGTGAAGTGATAGAAAGGGTATTTAATGCTGTCTAGAATGGGTATTTCTAATCCATCAAAGGCACACCCAGTTCACCTTTCTAAATCCTAAATTCCAACCATTTTTTTGCACACTTTTGAAAGGTTACTATTGAAAATAAACAGTAGTGACCTAAGGCAACATCCATGGTAGCAATTATCTTCCTAGTGAGGTAATCCTTCCATTGAGCTCCTAAAGGTTATAGTTTAGAGTACCAGGGTCTTCTGAGGTCTGCAGTCAAGATTTTATGAGTTTTCAAGGATCTTGAGCTCTATTTGTTATCTCTTTGTATAACTTTATGCACTGCTAGTGAATGCTTTTTAAGTCACCACTGAAACAATCATGCAAGAGACATCAGCAGAGTTTGGATCTCAGATACCTCCCAGTCTGTTACAGAGACTGTGAAGCACTTCAGCTGAATACAGCTTCTCGGTCCTGACCTCAGGAACAATGGGATTATTTCTGAAGCCAATAACACAAAGATGAACCTGAACGAAATTCCCCAGTGTGAGCATCTCCATTCTCATTTACTTATCAGAAGGTTTTAGAGAGATGTTTGGATCACAGACCACTGGCAGCGATCTCAGTGTCTCACAGCCCTGATTGCACCAAACAATTCTTGTGCCTGGGGACTTGCAGAGGCAATGTAAACTGGAGCTAAAGGAGAGGCAGGCTGGGAAATTTCTTGGGGACCAGACGACTTTCAAGATTGTCTGGATAACTACCAGTTACTCCTGCAGGGTGACTAACACAGCTGGTAGACTTGGGCATAAATGATGGACAGAAGAGTGGCTGGATCTGCTCTGGGTCATCAATCATCAAGTCCAGATACCTTTTACCACTGGTGACAACACTGTAAATCCCATTCATAAGCTGATCATGTGCAATCTTGAAACAGTCTAGGTTTCTCTCTAGGTTTCCTTTCCTCGGCTAATTTTACTAGCACACCACTTCAGATCCTCACTCTTCTAACAGTTAGAAACTGCCATTCAATTTTCAGCCCATACTTAGAGCCAGTTCTTGTCCCTATTCCAACACTATCTCTAATTCTCCTCCCTCTATGGTTTATACTTACCCTTCATTTTACATTATATGGAACAATGACACTGCTTTTATTTTGTTGAACTAAAAGCAATTTAAACATAAGATAAATAGATCTGGGGTTAGAGGAGCTCAGACTCCTTGTCCTCCAGAACTTCACAGTCAATCCCAAGCACCTCTTCAAACCATACTTGTCTTTCTAGATCATAAGGGACTTGAGCAGAACAATGAAGTGTTAAAGATGGGGATTTGCTGGTTCCTGGGGAAAATACCAGTCCTTCTGTACCACTACTAGAAATATCTAATCTGATAAGTCCCTGGTTCACCGTGGTTTTTTTTCATGCTGAATTCCTCCCCTCGCTCTGGCTTTCTTGAATGTATCTGCCACTACTCCCAATCCAGCAAGCTATTTATAGTTCCTGCTGTTGGGTTGGTATGTTATCTGCTGTGTTTTCCAACAATCTGGGTTGAAGACTTTTCAGTCCCCTGAGTGTACTGAGATCTCTGGACTTTGCTTTTACCTGGGATGTGACTGTACTATTTTACATACACTCTGTTTTCCTAATTGCCTGGGCTTTACAAGCAATCCTGTATCTTTCTCCTTATTAAAATATGAAACACTATGCTTATTTCAGGTTTTGTCCAGGCCTGTAATCCCCTCCCATCCATAGTGGCCCTGCCTCTTTTGATTTTGTTCTTTTTATTATATAGACCCCTTTCACTACCTCATTTTGATTTCTTTTGCAAGATGTAGCTCAATGTGACTCTTGGTATTTCTCATCCTATTGACAACATTAACAGATTGAATATGTTGCTAATACTTCTGAGAGGATGGTCCCATTTGCCTTTCCTATTCAGGTCAGGTTTTAGGAGTCATTTGCAAGAGGTGAATAAACAAAAAGCCTTTACTTGCACAGAACTTAATATGTAATGGAATAATTTAGACACAACACTGCAGTGCCCTTTTGGCATGGAATGAACCATCACGTTCATGCTCATCTATCCCATTTAATTTCTGTGGCACGCTGACTGCAGGTCCCATCATGCCTCCAGAGCCCACTGTAGAAAGGTGACTGTATTTGACACCCTCTGACATGTCTGAGGTTACAAGTCACATTGGTCTTGTCCAGGTTACCCCTAAGAGTAAAGATTATGTTTTTCAAAGCTAATATCTGAGTGCTGATTCGCCTGTACTGAGTACATGCCTTTAATATAACATCCATCACAAGAGACTGTCCCTCCATTTCCCCATTTCCCTGTCTCCCACCTTACATGATGTGCAAGTGCTGCTGGGCAGGCATGACCTGTTTGGTGCATGGACAGCACCGAGCTGAAGGAGAATGGCACCTAGCCATAGGGCTCTTGGATATCACCATGCCCGTGGTGAGAAAAATGATGGAGTTTTGCTCCAGTTTAATCATTAGTCTCCCAATCTTGCAAACATTAAAACCATCCAAAGTGATTTCTTGAAAAATAAGAAATTCATATAAGGCTAGCTGACAGCTTTTGTTTGTGAACAATAGAAAGAAGTGGGGTGAAATTAAATACCTCTAAAATGTTTTGTCAGTTTTTCCCCTATGTTCCAGCTCTGCTTTGCACTGACAGACAAATAAGATGCATATGAAAATAAAATCACCAATGAATAACACATTTCTTCAAGAGAGCATGTAAAGTCAGGAAGATTGTCTTTCCTACTTATGAGTTTAAAGCATGAATAATTTAACAACGTACTGGCACACTAAATATTTATTTGTGGCACTGCTCTGAGCAGAAAAGTTAAAAAAAAGTGCAGAAAACAAACTTTATTATGACCACAGAGATAGAAATAGGAGATTTACAAACTGACTTAAGGGGTTTAGGAACATGTTACTTATTGGCAATAGGACTTATACTTCTAAATCTCTGAAGTTCTTTTAGAAATGTCCTCTAACATCCTGCCTGGTACCTAGATGCTTACACTGCTTTGTCTACATGTGCCTTATACCTTCTGCTGACACTTTGTAAACACAGTATTACTAATACTCTGGAAGCAACACTTCAAAAAAATGCATAGGCTGCATTGATTGTAATTATGAATACACTTCTTACAAGTGAAAAATTAAATCCCACATCCTTGACTAGTTTTTCTGAAATTGGGCTAACAATCTAAGCATTTGTTTTGCTGTGTGCAAAACAAATCATGATGAGTTCTCCCTAGAATTAGCCTCCGGAGGAAAGATGGGGGCAGAAAAAGAGGACAGCAGAGTCTGCTTGCTGTAAATAGAGAGGGAGGAACGTGGGGATGTGTTTGCCACAGTGTTGTTTCCAAAGCCTAAAACAAACATCACCCAAACCCCCTCAGGCAACTCAGGATCTGTTTTCTCTGTGTTCTCAGATGTCACCATTTGAAAATGAGACTTAGGTCCCTAGATCTCCAAGCTGCTTTTGTATATCAGGTCACAAGCAGTGCATGAGGGGATGAGTGGACGACATGTTTGGACATAGCTCTGCTTGACTTTATAGTTCATGTAACACGTTTTTAAGAGGAAACTGAGTGTAGGCAATTCTAGCTAGCGACAAACCGTGTAGGCAATTGCATCTTTATACAGCAATCCGTTTATATTTAGACACACACACACCAGTGGCAGACAAGGGTGTAAAGAAAGACCGTATTTTAAATGGAGAAACACAGGATGCCAGAGCTATGACTGAACATTTCAGTGTTTGCTTTCTGAGTCATATTAGAACTAGCTTTTCAAGAAGCTTTCTCTGTATTGTTCATATTGCAGTTCCCCTTTTAACAAGCTGAGCATATTGCTTCTCTCTGCATGGTAAGATGAACATCAAATTTTCAAGCTAGTAAGCAAGCTGTCGGCGTTCTGCAACACCTTGTCTAATGTCATGCTAAGCCAGCTCCACATCTGCCAAAGCTCCTGTGCATGGAAAATGCCTTGTGGGCCTAATAGGTTGCCCACAGCAGAGTCTGGGAAATCCAGGCTCCAAATACTGCATTAGTTCCTGGCAGAGCTGCAAAAGTTTAAAATGTCGATGAGATGGCTTTCAGAAAGAAGTGTCCTAGTTAAAAGTTAGGGCATGCATATAGGAATTTTTGGATGAAGTTCTTTGGCCTGTATTATAGTAGATTGTTGGAGTCAGACTAGATAATCACAGTGGTCCTTTGTGTCCATATAAGCCATAAATGGCATGAAAATAGCAACATACACTCTTGTTGCACCCATAAAAGCTATTTGAAATGATCATTAGGATTAGAGAGTCAGGCATGCAGAAGCTAGGGAAGGCCACAATTAAGAGAAGACTGGTAATTTGACTCATTTACACATAGCCATTATGATTGTTTTCTAATTTCATAATTAATTATGCATGTTGCTCTGTGATGTGAGGATGCAGGCAGGAAAAAGAGTTCTCTTCCAGCCTTTCCTGACCAGCTGGGGGAGAGCTGCAGCAAGCAGACACGTAGTGTGGGCACAGCTCTCTCCCTTCAGGGCACGGGGAACACCCGTCGGTGGGTTTTGGAGCCCTGGGAGCAGGGATCAGAGCATGAGGCTCTTTGCTCTGGAGGGGCTCCAGTGCTTAGGGTTTCCTCTTCAGCGAGTGCTCCAGTTGGCAAGACTCCAGAAGACCGCGATGCATGGGGACCATTACCTCGTGATCCAGGCAAGGTGCAAGCAGACACCGAGGAGCCACGCTCCACTTGGGCACAGTGGGTGAGCGGTGGGACCCCAACCCTCTTCTCTCTGAGTGTCACCTCGAGGTCTGGGCCCTGCAGGAGGGGTTACAGTGACGTTCAGCCCTGCGATGCCCTGCTCTGTCAGTGGGCTGGACCTCAATGCCTCTCTGCTGCAGAGGACAGCTGTGCAGGCAAAGAAGTCCATTACAGACAGATTGCAACATGCTCAGATAGATTGGTTAAATAAATGGAAAATAGCCTGTCAGCTCCTCCACTGAGCTTCTCCAGAGCAGTGGTTGGTAATTACAATCCTAGACATTAAATTAAATGGTGAGCTTGTCCAACAAAGACTAAGTTAATTAATTTTCACTTGTTCGGTACAAGATTTGAACTGAGCTCGTTTGTGTTAAAAGGACAATGCCTTAACCCATTGCCTGAAGTGATTTCTAGTCTCACTGTCCTGGCCTAGCTACAACTTAGTTCACATCACTCTGGAGCTTGCAGCATTCATAGGCCAAATGTATGAAAGCTGATTTGTTTTTGTGTATATTGCCCAGTGGTAGGTGACCACCTATCTGAAATTAGAATCAGGGCCTTTGTTTAGTATTCTGGGGATAAAATTTTCCTGCTTGAATTCCCTTTTTATTCTTGATGTGATTTCAGGCTCTTTAATTATTCGACACTATGCATATTTTCTATTATTTTCTTCCTCACTTCACAACTCTGTATATTTTAATTTCTTCTCCCCTACTGAAAAAAAAAAAACCCTTCATTTGTTTTGCCATTCAGAATAAGCAATCTTCTGGAAGCTCGAGAGAGAGTCCACCTTTCATTTGCAGGTAAAAAACAAGCAGCTGCCATAAACGCAAATCAGTGTCATACACTAATGCCAGGAGTGCTCACAGTGGGACATTTTTCCACCCTCTAGCTCTGAATCCTCCTTACTTCTTGCACCACCACCATGTTGGTTTGATGAGCTAAAGGCACTTTCCTCAGTTTATCCACGTATTAGCTTGGGGGTGTCTTAGGCTGTTCTTGACAAAGGCAAAGCCTCCTGCCTACTGCACTACACCGTTGGGGCGGGAAAATGGCCACAGTTCTGCCATGTACTTCTACAAACACCAGCGCCTTGGACAGCCAAGCTTGTGATGGCTTCTGAAGAAGTGGTAGGATTGTGCAGGGCAGCAACTGTCGTCGTTGGGGGAAAGAGTGCTGTCCTCATTCCACCCAAACAGCCAACACGAGCACTGCACTGGGCCTCCTGGAGCTCTGCTCCCCATTGCAGTTTTGACCTTTCTCTGTCCCTTTCCCCTTCCCATAGCAGCAGCAGCCTGGCTCAAGCCTGGCACCAGCTCTGTGTCAGTGGGGCAGCAAAATCCATCCCTAGAGAGCCAAGAGTCCTTGTTCCCTGCTGCCTGCTCAACCCAGCACTGTATCCTGCCCTAGCAGCTTTGCTGCAAAGCTCCCTCCCAAGTTGGTGGTGATCATACTTATGTGTCTATGTTTTCCAACATCCAGCCCAACAGGGTGGCTCAGAAATGACCTGCCTGAGGGAAGGTTTTTTGGATAGCTGATTGTTGGCCTGAAAATATTGGTTTCTGTTGGGTGTTACCTCTCCGTTGGATGTTTCCTTATGCTTTCCTACTTCTGAATGCTGGATACACTGAATGTTTTTTCCACATGTTCTCGTACCCGGGCTCATGGGATTAGCACTAGTACTATGAAGCACTTTGTACTGTATTTTATCAAACTCATAATTTGGCGCTGGAATCCATACTCAGCAACAAAATGAGAGATGTCTCAAAACTGGAATACTTATTACTGAAATATACATTTAGAACTCAGGCTTTAGGATACATTGCTGCTTGTCAAAAATAATTTCCTTTGAGAAAGACTTACCTTTCTTCATTTTGGGTATATCGATCTTTCTAAAGAGAAACTTGGCCTTTGTAGGAGGGCTGACTGTAAACCTGCAGAAAATGAATATATACAACGCTGAGTGAAGGTCTAATCCAGAACATTCAAGAGCAAACCTAAATAACAGGGAATCAATCCCTGAGCCAAAGTTTGTAACTACTTAAAGAAATATACAGAGCTATTCCTGTCTATGCAGGGCCAACGTATTTGTGCCTTAATTTGTACTGTCAAAAACTGTATTGCAAATAGTTTATCTACATCAGAGGAATAACTTTTTTTCTGAGGGGGAGGAATGGTTAGTATGTAACTTTTTATGATTTTCTGGGAATAAAAGCTAAGGAGAATGCTCCAAACTTGCTAGTGAAAGATGAACCAATGATAAAGATGCAAGGGATACCCACAACCCACAAGTGCCTTTCATCAAATACTGCCCAATCAATACAATGCTACAGAAAATCTAGACTGCTGGGGTAAAAATAACACATTCAAGATCACTTTGGAAATTGAACTAAAAATAAAGATTAGGCTTTGCCCTGGGATTAGATGGTTTAATCCTTCTTCTTTTTGTATTTTTTTTTTTTTAAATGCAGGGTGGTTTTGTTAGTGGTTAGTTAGGGTCTTCTGTGGGAGGTGCATTTTCAAAAAATGAGCTTTGATAGCAGGGAATTGCAGAGGAAAGAAGAGAATATGCTTTTTTATTCCAGCTGCTTATTTCTTTGCAGAGGCTGTTCCCAGCTCTGTGGCCCTCCCGGGTCTGTAGGCAGCACAGCCTTGCTGCAGGCAATAGCATCACACTTTCGAGAGGAACTTCGGGCTCTCTGAATGCGACACCTGTTTGGTTGTGTTGAAGTTACAACCTTTTGGCAGTCTCTAAAGCCAAAACATATCTGACATTTTGCTGCCAGCTAAAACAGTGCAGAGAGCCTGAGCTGCAGTTGCTGGGGGAGGTTGGCAGGAGTGAGAGGATGTAAAAAGGTGGCTCAGTGCTCTCTCTGCCGTGGACGGGTGGATTATCCCGTGCTGAGTTAGCTCATCAGAAGGAATTAGAGCAGCAAAAGTGCACTGGCTGCACTGCACGTCAGTCTCTTTCCAGCCACCTCCTTTTTGGTGGCACACCAAGGCTGCTTGGGGATGGAGGTGGCTTGGCAGTTGCTCTTGATGAAGATGTTTTTACAAGTTTCTGAAGAGAATAACAGAGATTTGTCTGAAGATCTGCTCTGTAGACAAGTTGCAAACCACCTGTTTTTAAATAAGTTAGAAAGAAGGTACCCCAGACAAGATATATGCAGCAACTGTTAATATCTCCAGTAACAACAAAAAGCTGACAGATTATAGGGGAAGTAGGGGTGGGAATGTAATGTAATGTAAGCAAGCACATGAAGCAAATGTTCTGCTGCTCCTTCCTTACTGTGGGAATTCAGGGAAAAAATAAATGGAATTTCTGTCTATGACATTACCATTAGATGCAGATTTTAACAGCGAAGTAGAATCAACCAGGTAAAGAGTGACATATCTCAGGGTGAACTGGGAGAGGAGAGAAATGCTTGATCTGCCTTTGAGTACTGAAGGTGATACCTTTTTCTGGATTTGTAATATGAGCTCCTCCATTAAAAGAATTGATACACAACCAGAAAAATAGTGACCTTAATAAGATAACTTACAACTTTTAAATGTCAAGGAGATTTTACAGAAACATGGATTTCAGTCTCCTACTCTTCTAGATATCTGTGCCATACAACCATGTTTGCATTGTAATAGTAAAGTTTTTATACTTTGTTATAATTACACTCCTTATTACTGTTGACTATGCTCAAGGCACTTTTTACTAATTTTTGATTACTTTGTTTTAAAAAGAACATGTGTAAAGTTTTAAGTTTTTACACTTCATGGATGTGGTTAGTGCTTGTTACACATTCATGGGAAACAGGAGCTGCAGATAAGAAGGAAGGATAAAAACAACCAAAGGACCATATTCAGCCCTACTATAACCACACAGCATTTAGGAGACTTTATTATAGTTGTACCAAAGTTGAATTTGTTCCACATTTCCAGTCTACTCCGTTAAATCTTAAGCAGTCAGCTTAAATGTTTTGGTATATGCAAATGAATTAAGTAGTTTTAGACATAGTCTGTCAGGTAGCACACAAACTAATCGAACATTTCAGCTACTAAAATATAGTCTATCTAGTACGGTCTGCACTCATTTCTTTTCTATTTGCCCAGCTTACTCATACAAGATTGTGACATTTTAAACCAGGTCTTCACTACTCTTTTAAACATATTCTTTTATACTTCCCATCTTTGCCCCTTGTTTTTCAGAGAGTCTTCTATTGCAGTACAAGTCATGTACACTTGTGTACTAAAATTGTATGTAGTAGGAAAATGTGAGTCTCTTTTACTTCTGCAAATATAGAGAGATCCTGTTGGTTGCAATGGATTGGCATGTTTTAAGGAGAGCAGAATTTTATCCTTTGTATATGACTTAGTAGCTTTCTGTGGGTAAATGAAGTTACCTTCTTTCCAAAGAATCATCTTTCAACCCACATCCACTAATTGATTTTTCTGTATAAATTGTTGTAGTGTTTGAGATAGTTTTTCTGTCTACTGAGGTTTCTGATTCACTGCTTTATTTGAAGTGGTGCTTTCTATTTGATGGTACTTTCTGATTCAAGCACTTCTGTGCCTGTTGTATGAAAAAGGTTATCCTGATCATCACTGTCTGCATGGAAGTCACAACACAAGAAGATACTGCACAAGTTTGATTTGTTCTTCTACTCTCATCACCTTGACCATACTCAAACACCCCGTGTTTACAAACGGTTCAGAATATGCACATGGCCTCATGTTCCCTGCAGTTCCTGGAAGAAAAGTCATCTCTGTATTCATGTGGAGATGGGGAAGGGACCTCACTGGCTTCTGCTATTAGAATGGAGGTGAAGGTACTTGTCGGGAAATAAAAGGCATGGGCAATAAAAAATAATGGGCCAGTGGGGAGGGAGAGATGACTTCTCTCAGGTGAAGGGTAGATGATAGCTAAATTGAAGGTAGTCGCTGAAGGACCTGGAAAGAGAAGCAAAGAGATTTGTATCTGATAGGACTCAGAAGGGAAAGTGACCAAAAAATGCAAAGACAGAAGTGAGAGAGACAGAGCTGTAGGAAAAAACATCTTGTCAAGAGTGTGGGGACTATTACTGGGCTGAATTACGTTTGCCAAGGTAAGAACAAAGAATGTTAGAAAGATCAAGTGAGAATATGATGAGAAGTGTTGGAGGTGGAAGTCTATCTCTCCCCTCTAATCAGCCCCTCCATTCTGTTTGATTATTTCCTTGGTGATGTCACCACCAAATGCTTCTTGCAGCAAAATTGTTCCTTCTCTGGTGATAAATTAGGATAGAACTGTTGTGACTTGGTTATGAAATGTGACATTAGTGAAGAAAACAAAGAGGAGGTGAAACGTTATTAGGAATGGCATTAGGCTGGTGAATAAGGTTTCTCAGCAGTAGTGTTGTGAAAGGGATTGTGTAAGTTGTTTGCGGCAGTTTTAGTAGAACTGCAGAGTGAAAGGAAGACATACGACTTACAATTTACTGCAAGGAAATTGAGTGGTAAGGTCTGTCCTAAGCTCCTGGGAGGAATCACAGAGAGAAGTCATTTGATTTTTCAAAGTCATAGCATCATAGTGTTGGAAAGGCCCTCAAAAAGGTCAACCAGCACATCCGCTGCCCAAGGCAGGACCAACTTTATCTGTGTTATTTCTGTCAAACTTGCTCTTGAAGACATCCAATGCTAAAGATTCATACGCTCCCCAGACAATCCATTCTCATGCACCCTGACCTGATTGTAAAATGTCTAGAAAGCTTTTTTCCTGGTTTACAGTCTGGTGGTTATTAGTAAAATATGTTGAGCTCCTGTTTTGAAAGTCACTTTGTAGACTCAGATTGCAGCTTGTCAGGACCACAAGGCAGAGCCCCAATTCCTATCATAATCATTGTTACAGAAGATCTACTGGTTTAGTGGCCAGGGTTTATCAGATGTTCCCATGGCATAGAATTACAGTTGACTCCAACACCTGCATCATTTTGTAGCACATTTTTGCATTGCAATTTGGGAGTTCAGTAAACAGCACTTGCCCTTTATCTCTGATACAAAGACCTGGGATTTGATGCTTTTTCCTGAGAAAGACAAAGCTGGAGGCACTGCCCTCACTATCAGAATCCAGAAAAGAGGGAATCGAAAATGGGTTAACTTGGGCAGTCATCGGACTCCTAGAACCTGCAGCCCCACTTCTCAGATAGTCACAGAGCCACTATCTGGAGGATGACTCTGCAGCCTGAATTGTTCAACAGCATGAATGGTTGTTTCAAACTTTTTTGCTGTGTATCCCTATGAGACCAGAGCTGATTCTGTCCTCATGTTCCTTCTGTTTTTATTATATAAGCCCCAAACTGAAGCACTGCAAGATTTCTGAAATCCTTCAGAATTTATTTTCTGAATCTCTTGAATTCAATTCGTTGTTGCTGCTGAAGTAAAAAAGTGATGAAAGATTTCAGAAACTTTGCAGTGTTTCAGCTATTTCAGTGGAAACAAGGCACTGAATTCAACAGATTCAGAAAATTCACGAACATTTCCTGGCACCCCAAGGCAGCATTCCCAGAACTGAAAGGACTCAGGGAATGAATTCCTTTGGATTTGTGCAGATGTAGGGAGAAATGGCCAGTCTGTTTCAGGAAAAAAGGAATGCAAAACAGGGAATAAATATTAGACTTCAATTTTCTTGTAAACTGTAAGCTCTCTGGGTAAAGCACTCTGATTAACTGCATGGATGTAGAGCACCTAATGCAATGGAGCATTGACTTAGTTGTTTTTGCCTGACTATCATATTAATAATATCTAATAGGAATACTAAAACTGTCTTTGCATCTCTGTCACGATCTAGGACAGGCACACCAAAGCCTAAGTCCCAGGACTTTATAAGCACTTAAAAGACAGTTAAAGTTTCTAGCCATTAAGAGCTCCTTTCTAACCATAAAGAATTTAGCATAAATCTCAAACACAACTTGTTCTCCACCATAACTATGAAAATGCATGCATTCACATCCAGAACTGTTAGCCATTCTTTAGCCTGGTCCCATGTACTTGCAGAGTCCTTTGGCCTTAAAAAAATCTGATTAATGGAAATGCTGAAAGAGTAAGGACTGTGTTGAAACTCCAGAATTGAGCTTTGGGTTAATTTTGTGTCAAGAAACAGCACAGAAACCCAGGTAATGGGCTAACACAGGTATGCAAGTGCTGGTACAGTTAGGGCTCCCTTCCCTTCTTTCCACCCCCAGCCCCCCTTCTCTCAATCCTTGAGTGTTTGTGTCCACTTCCTGCTCTTCCACTCTCTTCCCATGATTACCTGTGCAAATTGCAGTATTTCATACGATAATAAAGATACGATATGTCCTATGAGGACCATCTTTTAAGTGGGCAACAATCCTCCATGGGGATCTTGTGAGGATGAAAGAAGCTTGCCCTACCAGATAAAGCATTTGGTGTGGAAATCTGATTTCCATTCTTGACTGTGGCCTGTTTGGCCCCCATGGAGAAGTCTCATCATTTCCCCATGCCTCAGTCTCCCCAAGTGTAAACAGAGATATTGATGATTATCTGGTTTTGCAAATCATTTTTGTACATCATTCTTCTACTGAAGAAAGATGTAGATAAGAGCTAGACATCATTGTTATTAGTATTAATAATAAAGATTGCACATTGTATATATATATTTTACAGAACAGGGAAATAGCAGTATGTTAGAAAGATAGGATGTCCCCCCAAAACTGTTTGCAACTGTTTGACTCCAGCCCCCCTATACTTCTGGGCAGAGCCGCATGCCTTGCACTGTGCTCCAGACAGTGACTTCTGTCTGCTGTCTACAACTGTGATGGAGTTCCTCTTTCAAGTGTCCACTGAGCACTAACAGGATATTTTGGAAGTGTATTGAGACAGTTCATCCTGGAAAATGTGATTTCACAGTTAGTAAAACATTAGACACGATGATAAAAAGGCTTAATATGTGGTGTTTGTTTTTCTGGGAACAGAGTTTTTTTTGTTGCACTTTTGAAACTGAGCAAAATGAAGTCTCTATAGAATTTTCTGAGTGATTTGGTTTTGATTTTCATCTGGAAGATTATTTGTTTTCTCACAGAAATTAAAAAAAAGAGACCCACAAAATAAATGTTTCTCTGGATTTTTGACAATAATATGCGGAAACCCTAGACCCACCAGCTTGTCAGAAATATATACCCCAGTAAAACAGCCTCTTCAGAAAAAAAAGGGTGCAGCGGTCTCTCTTTTGTGTTAGTCCATAAACTATGAAATAAAGGGTGCAGCTTAATGATTGATTTAAGACAGCCCAAGTCTGCACTGCTGCTCGGGTCCTGCCCTGCTTTCCACCCCAGCTGCCTAGCATGCCCCCAAAGCTGCCCTCCCAGCGCAGCAGAGAGAGCTGGAGGATCTCGACCCTGTGTGATGCCAAATACAATGGCATCGAATTCAACACAGCCAAATAAATGGTGGGGCTCCAGCCAGAGCAGTCCCATGGGAAGGCACAGCCGGGGTCAGGGGCCAGGATGGGACAAGCACTTTAGACAGCAATATCAAATTATGTAACTGCGTTTTCAGGTTTGCAGGCAATTAAGGTAGGGCTGCTGAAGCCCAGGTCATTAATGTAAACTGCATCTGGTGGTGATATACATAAATGCACAGGCTGTGAAATTCAGCAGTTCAGAGGCAGCTACATGTTCAGTTTGAATACCACTGCGAAGAGGGAGGCAGAAAGCCTGAACTTCAGAGACCCCTAAATTGGCTGTGAAATGTGAGTCAGAGCCTTGATTTAATCCTTTATTATGGTAGGGATGTTCAAAATGACGCATTAAATTTTATCTCTTAGCTCCAGTAAAGGCAACAGGTTGTGACGCAGTGAAAGCCAAGCACGGGGCTGCGGTTTCTTCCATGTGTCCTGTTCTTAAAATGAAACATTTTGCTCACCTAGAGAGTTCCAGTTATCTTCTAAAATGTTTCCTATATTTTCCAGTGTATGAGTGTCCAAAACTAAGAAGAGTTTTATGCACTGAAACTGTCACCACCACTGCTGTGTGGCAGCAGGACGGGGGCAGCTGAAGTGACTACAGGCAGAAGGGGGTGTCAGGAGCTGTGTAAAACTGCCTTTTTAATGTGTGGCATTGGGAATCAGCTCACTGTTAGCTGAAAGGGGAGTGACCAAAAATAAAAACAGCAAGTGAGGGATGAGCAGGCCAGAGAAGCAGAACAGGGACTCACAACCTTTTTTCTAAAAAAAGTTCCCTTCTTCCTCCCTTTGCACCCTGGACAGACAGAGGGTCTTCATGCAGCCCCAGGAGCTTTCCAAAAGTGAGGAGAGAGCAAATCTCTTCAGACTCACAGGGAACCAAAAATGTCAGAAAAAAAATATCTCATGATCAATAGTGTCAAAGGCAGGAGGCAGATCTAAAGGAATGGGAACACGTGTGTGACCGCAATCCATCACCAGGAAGATACTGCTGACTGAGGCAGCTCTTCTCGTTTCTTTAAAATGTCCTCGCCTGCGAGCAAACTGAAGTCTCACCTGTCCAGCAAACTTCAGGAAATAACGAGAGGCTCTGGAGTGCTGAAGGACTGCTGATAATGGCCTTCACATGAGACAGGCCCCAGACAGGGAATCTAACCTCTGCATCCATGTAAGACCCCTACTTCCCACTCCCATCCATCTCCAGCGACTGGGCGCCAGCAGAAACTCTGGCGTTTCCTAATGAGTTGCTGAGTGTGAGCAGCAAGCTGAAGGAAGGGGGAGGTGTTGAACAGGTATAGGTGTGCCCTTGGCTTTTCGAAGGGCATCTCAGAGAGCTTGTTAAAGGACCACAGAGAAGAGACTGGAGTTGCCCCTGTGCAGTTAGTCATGGGCAGCCAAGAAAGGGAGGTGGTTTGCTTAAACCCAGCTTAATAGTGCAACTGTTTATCGCCTGTTGTTTCAGCATCTCCTGCCCAGGTGGCAATCACAAAGAGCCTGGAGAAGCGTCAGAGCATGGTCCATTAGGCGCATGGAGAACAATGCTTTTGCGGATATAATTATACACGGTGCAATAAATAACCGTGGTTGTTTTCAGCTCTGTTCCTGATCTGTGACTAAATGTAAGCGAAGATTTCTTCTGCTTTGTACACCTTGGAAGAGGTGCTCTGGGTTTTTTTTCTACACTTGCTTTAGATTATGGAGAGGCTTGTAAGTCTCTCAACAGAGAAGAGTCAAGATAATTGCTCGTATGCACAATACAGTTGCTTGTTAATTCCCGTGAAGATTAGTATAGAAAAAATATCTGTATATTTAGGCAACAAAAATATCTATGTATTTGCCATGACTTTATCCAGAATGGGTAATAATCTCAAGCTGAAAGTTGGGTTATGCTTTTGCCTGCCAAGGTGGCACACCTCAGTCTACTTTGCTATTTAGATCTGCTATGTGTCTCCAAACACATCTCTTTACCTTCCTGTGACTCTTCCTCACTTTTTTTTTCTGAATGTGGCAATGTGGCTAGGCTGTAAATTGGAAGGACTGAACAGCTTTTATTCTGCCTCAGCATGACAGGGTTCCCACTCTGGTTTCAGGGCTCTGGACTGCCACAGCATGAACAGTCACATCCCAGTCAGATGTATCAGTGACTCTGGATGAGTCCAAACCCTCCTCAAGCACATGCAGTCCCATTTGCTGCAGGAGAAGTCTCTCGAGAGTATCAAACCAATTCACCAACTTCTGGAGAGGTTCAGTTACTCTCAAGGTAACCTGTAGATGATAGAAATGTCTCACATGAAGTTCAGCCTTCCTCTGAATGGCTGCTGGCCTGAGTGCCCACACTGATGCTTGGACTTACAATGGTGCTAGACCAGTAATTTCTCCAGTCTTTCTGTCTCAGGAAGGTAATCTTTGGGGTGTTACACATACAAACATCTGGCCTCTGTGATATTTGTGTGTTCTTCCTCTGACTGTATGCATTATTTCAATATATTAATGGAAAAGCCTTGTGACAACTTAGTTCTTCAACTGTTTTAGTAACTCAGGATTAGATTTTCTTTTTACTGAATCCTTCAGTTTTCTGCACTCTTTGTTCTGAGTTGCATCTCATATCCAGTAGCCACATCTGTGTAACAGTATTCTCAGTTTCTTGGTCCATGTGGGTAAATAAATTTACAGTGTTAATTGCTCTAAAGAATTTGAGTACTACTTTATTGTATCTTGAATCAGTCACACTGTTGTGCTTTGGGATTCCCCCATGTACTTGAATGTGCTAATTTCCCTCCTATATATGTTAATCCCAGCAAATGGGTTTGTATGGCTGGGCATGAGAAGCAGGCTGAAGAAACAAGGGAGATGCTGAACAGGTACAAATGGACCCTTTCCAAAGGGTACCTGCTAGTCTTGATGGTTCAGTAAGCGTATAAACCCAGCTGACTTTGGCCATCCCCCATGAAGAATGTCTTTCCTCTATCATGAGAGAATGATATTATATTTGGATATTTTATTTGGTCATTTTGGGTTTACTTATAAAAGAAAGGGTTACCTGCTAAACAACCACTGAATGTACCCACTGTCTCAGTCTGTCTGTGTCATAAGAGGAGTCAGATTGGATCAAGTCAGACTGGATTCAAGTCACGTCTTTGAGAGTGGCCACTGGTGGTAGTTTCATGGAAAATTTTAAGAATAGGGTGTTCCTTTCTTTGGCATATGCTCCAGTTTCCAATATTTGGAAATTTAGGGGATTTTCAAGCTGCATTTTAACCTTTGTGTTTAATAGCCACCAGCAGACCTGCCACCCATGAATGTGACCATTTCCTTTTTAAAGCCATGCTAGTTGTCTGTAGAAGCTAAAGGTGCAGATGTGACTGTATACCTAACTAACCTGACAGATCTGTGTTATGGATCTTGTTTCTGAATAAATCCTGTTTTCGTGCTGAAGTGGGGAAACTGAAGTAGGTTAACTATTTAATGAAGAAGTCCTGGCTTAGTGTCCATGGAAGTCAGTGGAAGTTAGGTGCCTTAACTTATCCTTTAGTTGTTAAATCTACTATGTTAGACATGGAAAACTGAAATTAGAGGTTCTGTTGAGTTTCTGCAGTCCTGGAGCAATTCTAACCCTGGTATCAGAAAGGGGTGATAGACACCTCCTAGCAGAAATGTAATCTATATCAAAATCAAGATGATGACATTGGATGTGCTTAGTACACCACTCTGGAAAATGCTTCTAATATTAAGAGAAAAAGTTTAGATCTGGCCCACTGATACATTAATCTGCTTTGTCTCTCCTTCCAAATGTTTAGCAATGGAAAGGTTTTGACACATGAATGCATTACTGGGGAATAATAAGTTGTTCTGTGTCAGCTGCTTCATAATCATTACCCATGTACATACTCTTAGGGGACGTGACAGTATATGTGAGGTATTTTGGGCTAGTGTACTCTATGAAAGAGGGACATGTTAATTCATATTCACTGAGGAGTTCACTGACATATTCACTGACTTTTAAGGAGACTTAAAAGCATGAATACAAGCCAGTTACTGTAGAGCAACTGGTGTACAGAAACTTGTTAGTCTATGGAAGGAATTTGTATTTCTATATCAGTGTTTCAAGAAACGGTTTCTGAAATCAGGGTCATCTCAGTCTGAAAGCAACAGTACTCTTCATTACATAACAGTGCACTCCCTTTTATGAATATATAATTACCCTTCTCTAAAGGCCAATTGAAGTGTCATTTTGTCCTTACTTGCTGGCTGAAATTTCAGAAGGGGAACCGTTACTCTCTGCCTCGTGATGTCTATGGGTCTGTTGTGTGGCTGGCGTTATGGCCACCTTGTCAAAGGTGTTTGGTGATTGCCATTGGCTTGGTCTCTGGATGCCCAACTACAAAAGTCTCACTGGCATCTCATCTCCATGGCTGGCACTTCAGGCTTTCGAAATATCAGTCCAGTGAAGCACTTTGGGCTGATCTCCCAAGTCATTGGAGAGTACAGGTTTCTGTACGTAGAGAATTTAGTTTCAGAAAGTTTATAATACAAGTGTGAAGTCTTTAGGGAAGGGACTAGGTTAGACACCCAATTCTAAGTCAGATGCCCAATTCTTGCCAGCATCAAGGGGACATCAGAGCCAGGCGCTTTACACCCAGGACAGTGCTTCTACCTCACTTGTCTCCGTGCTGGGTGGGAATGGATCTTCTCTCTGCCTTCTCCTCAGAGTTCACCAAGCTGGGCCTCGCACAGTGGTTCTGGGGATGACCTGCTTCAGCAGTGATCAAAAACTGCCTGAAAGATTATTTTGTCTCCCAGCTTCTGCACTAATTTGGTACTACTGCTTTTACCACCTGACAGGAAAAGGAGATGGCAGTGGTAATGATAGAACTTGTGCTGGTAGAGGAAGGTATCAAAAGGGAAACAGTTGCAGTAGATTAGGTTTCTTCCAGGAATGCCAGGCAGTTAATCGGGTCCCTCCTTACTAAGCCTGGGCATTCACCATGATTTCCAATGGGAAGGTGAGGGCATTTAGCACTGCTCTGTGTAAAGTGCATGTGCCAGCCATAAGATACATGGGGCAGCCAGGAACTGGAGCAGTTTTTCCCCTCTCTTGCATCCATGCTACATCTGCACTCCATCATGTTTTCTCAAAACCCATTTCTACAGCTGGGCCTTTTGCTGCCTTTCACCATGCCCAGCCTGATAACCATTTGACTTACCTCCTGTCGTAATGTAATCACTGAATGTAAAAAGTTTTAAGTACTCACAAGTCACAAGCCAGATGTCAGATCTAGCTGCTCTGCCTCTGCTTTTATGTGATGCTTTCTTTCAGCATCTCTAGTTTGAAGTGTGATCTTTGAGGGCACAAATCACAGAGTCACAGAACATCTGGTCTGTTCCTATGTAGGCATCAAATTAATTAGCAAAGTCTTCAAATGAGGTTAGGGACTTAGATCATGAATTCTTGATCCACGGATCACAGGGATAATCCCCAGTTTCTCTCTTTCTTTCCATCTTTATAGCTAGATAGCAAGAGGAATATTGAAAATGCAAAGCAGATATGATGAAGGGTGATAAGACAGAGTAGGTGCTGAAGATTTTTCTTTTGGAGATATGGATTCAAAATGTGGAAGGGGTGGTGCCCCTCTGACCTACACAAAGCCTCTAGACATGCAAAAACATTTCCTTGGCAACTTCCCATAGGTGTCTTCTGAAAATATAGCCCTATTATAGCTGCCGAGCACCAAGAGCTTCCGAACACTGAGCTCAGTGCAAATGGAGACAGAACATCCCACACTTCAGCGCTAACAAGAAGACAGGCTGCCAAGCTAATCTTGTTGCCAGCTGCTGACTACTTTGCTTCCTTTAGGAGCTATAACCTGCTTTTATACACTCAGCGATTAATGTAGGCCATCCCACATCCTCAGGCAAAAATTGTTGAGACTCGATTAATATTAAATACTTTTGGCTTATTAATGCAGTAATTTTGTTTTTGTCTAATTACAATCTTTAAGGGATTATATATATTTATTTTTTCCCCTCTGTGTTTGGCAGCCCTGAGAGCTTAGTAGTTATTGATCAACACTTCACCAAGAACCGTAATGGAACCACAGGAGCATTGTGATACAGCTCTGATCAGCCTCTGCATCGCTAATGAATGTGCTTCAAGCAAACAGGATTAGCTTTATGTAACTCCTATAGATCCTTTGAAAATATATGAAATAAGAGTCCTGCTGATAATTTTGACAGTATCAGAGATAAGAGTCTTACCATCATGATGTGGGGTACCAGCCTAATTTTTTTGAAAGCTGCCGGTGGAAACCAATAGCTCTCTTCTGAACCAACTGACCAGATCTGTCACGTTCTGCAGGACAAAGAGGTCTGCAAGAGATAACAAACCATGACGCCACCCCAGCCCAGGGGAAAGGGGCAATGGAAATAGCAGCAAATGAATATCGAAATGTCTGGGCTAAAGCTCAGCCTCGGAAAAGTTTTGATACATCACAAGTTCAGTTTCTCCCTCTCTAAATAAAGCACTGTCTATTTCAAAAAGCTCTTGATGGAGGGGACAAGACTGGATATAGTGGCCTGGTATCCATTAGTTGGAAAGGAAAGAAGAGGAGGAGTGCTCTTCACCGAGTCTTTCCAAGTCCCTGCACGAGGACTGCTGGAGTGATAGATACTCAAATGAAGCCTTTAATTACATGTTTCCAATTTGACTGTTGTGAGATGAAGCCCAACTGCTCTGCACAGGGTAAGGGCAGCATAAGAAGCACAGCTTTTCCCTAGGTGATTGGTAGGAGGCTGCCAAGGGTCAAGTCTGACAACTAAACCAGGTTTCTTGTGCTCCAAATCTGGATGTTGAAGTCTGGCAAACACTTCTGACAGCCAGTGCTGACTTGTGACCTCTGGTGCAGTGGCAATTCGCAGTCCTCTTGAGAGACTGCATGATTTCAGCTCAGGTGCTAAGGCCCTGCATTGTCCATGCATATTCTCTTCAACCATCAATGGTTCAAGTCTTTATATTTTACACTAATACATCCCTAGAGTGCCACAAGGCCAAAAATCCTTAATGGTTAGCAGGTTTTTGGATATTGCACTGATGAAGCCATATTAGTATCCAGAAAAAGTATCAGTAATTGATCGGTGTGATGCAGCATGTATTGGACCATAGTTTATTTTTAGAAAAGATGTTTTCATCCTTTTTAGTGGTGTTTTACACTTGTTCTCAGAATCCTGACACTCTAACAAGGACCATTTTAGAAATTAAAGATGTATGGCATGAGACTATCTGATGCTACCATTAAGGCACTTCACTGCTGTATTCCTGGGTTGTCAAGGGAGGAGGAGGAGGGCTACCCCACAAATTAGCAGCAAGCTGCACACTGCATGGCTGCACAAAGGGAGCCTGAGTACATTTTACTCAGGGAAGGGGGAGGAAAGAAAAGGAGTGGTGGCCAGCAAGAACTGCTTTATATAACTGAAATGGTAAATAGCTGTTGGGTGTGCAATCCAGGTGGAGAGAAGCTTCTGGACGTGACATGTCAAAATACTTCAGGTATTTTATCATGGGATCCCAGTCACTCAGGGAACCCCGTGGCAATGAATACACTGCACCACATGCTCATTATCTGCTTTATGTGTTTTTTATGTGTTTATCCATCCTTTTAGGACCTCAGTGAATCATTCTTTGTCTTTCAGGTCCACATTATTTCGGCTGTGCCCTGATATTACATAACCCCTAACAGCCTGTGCAGATCACTTTTCTCTGGTTCCCGCACGGTGCATCAGGAATAGAGTTATAAACATCAAGGGCTGGGTTAGTAATACTGCTGCTGTTGTGTAGGTGTGCCCCACGCTTCCTTTAAATTCCTGTTGGCTAAAAATGTTCAAAGCCAGGTGTTTGAAACTGAGCTGCTAACTGTGTATTTACACACCTATATGTAAGTGGAGCGAACTTTGAGAAATGATGGAAACCCATAAACCCTGCCTCCCACCACCATCACCTGAACACACTTGGAGCGTTATCATGTAAAGACTATAACGTTAATCCCACATCTTCCAACTGGTTAACCCTGGGGGATTTACTAATACTAGAGGTCTGTGCTCTGTGGCTTCTTTGTTAGGTATATACGTTTATTATAGGTGATCTGGACCATGGGGCAAGAAGAGATCAGGACAAAATTCATGATCTGAATCACTAATGCAGCTGGAAGGAAAATACAGCTGTAATCATTCCGAGTTTCTTGCTCTAACTGCCCTTTTGGCAAAGTTCAGTTGCTCATGTGCTTCTTAGTGCTCCTTATTGCAATTATTTTGCTCTCCTTACTCCTCCGAAAATCACCACAGTCATTCTTCGTCTGGCTGCCTAAGGGGCAGGGTACTTCCCTCGTTGTGCTTTGTATCTGTGCACAGCTAGGAGCCATCCATCCTCCAGGAACTCCAAAACACAAAGTTCATATCAAACCAAAGCTGGCAGAGGAGAGTCTGTCTGAAAGCTAAGCTCCTCCAGATTTCGTTGAATAAGGAGATCAGAGAATGCCATTGTAAGATACATCCGTACGTAAATAACCTTCATTTGTCTCTGGATGCTGGAGCTACTTCTGGAAGAACAGGCATCTCTGAAACCATGTCCCAGCTTTGAAATGGAGCAGCTTCTCATAGGCTTTTATACACATTCCTCAAACTGCACCCAAAGAAATAAAGCTGTGACAAGTGCTTCTTATTATTAACACCATAATGTAGTTTTGGGAACATTTACAGATTGGTATGTTAGCATTTGACTGAAATATTCCAAATGTTTTGTCATTTCTGAGAGTGAATGAGGGGATGTAGTGTGAAATTTCTGTCCTCTTAAAAAGAAATACTTATAGTCAGGGAAAATATCCCGTCTGTAGACTTCAGTAGGAAGATCCTGATAACTAGGGTGGGGGAAAAGTCTCAGATTTTAAGACCTGACTTAAATCCTTGTTTAAGTAAGGGATGTCTCACTGTAGTATGGTACAAAGACTGTCTCTTCCCACCTCAGTGTTGTCTTGCAAAATTTCGTCTGCAGCTCCTTAATGGCTCACAATGCTACCACCTTGCTCCCTGCTTGTGGAGTACCTGCTTAGGCTGGCTTGACTCCACAAGAAACTCTTCTTGCTTTTAAATTTGGCCCTAAGATTTGAAACTGAAAAGGCTTCAGTGCATTTCCTCTACAGCGGCAGGGCAGAGAAGCTATATTTGCTATTAAACGTGTGATACACTACTTCTTAGTCCAGACATGAGACACTACATCACTGGGAAGCAGCAGGAAGGGTGGCACTGTGACTGGGAAGTTGTTAGCACTGCTGTGTGGAGCAGGTCATACTTGGTTAGGCAACCTCTTCGTTTCCACTATTCCTGAGCAAGAGGTCAAGAGAAGTTCAGTGTAATTAACAATTAAGAGATACATGGGTTGGAAAAGTATGAGGCAATGTTTATTTAAAGAGCTATAAAACAGGTAAAAAATAATTTTCCTACCAGAGAGGGAGCTATTAGAATCAGCTTTCGTTAGGAATGCTTCTGTAATAAAGTGCTGTGACTCCATAAAAGTGTGTAAAACTGTCTGAATAAAACCCAAGGAGCAGATTTCAGCAGTCCAGGAGCCCCGAGGGACAGGAGCACCAAGTAAAGCACAGCTCTTTCACTTTGGACTCATATGCGTGTGGGAAGCTGGATCCCCTTAAATGCCTGGTGCATTATGATCTGCTATTATCCAGTGGCTGAAACAGAAATTTAGGAGTCCCGGTGGGGAGCTACCCTTCCTGTCATGGCCCTTGCGGGAGATGCTGCAGCATGTTTAGAGTGCATGGCATATAGCTTGGTGCACTGCTATACACCAATCTGTCCTGGCCACAGTTATTACCCACAGTAACAATATTAATTTCCATAGTCCCATGACTGATAAAGGTCCTCTGCAAGGGTTTCCTAAGAAGCAAAGTTTCTTCGTTCCACAGGACTGTCCCCTGCTATGGGTGGGTGACTCCTTCCCTTGCTCTCTCGGGGGAGCAGTCAGACAACGAAGGAATGAGACAGGTCAACGCCACAAAACTCAGAGCAGCTGGGTTTGGGCAAGAGCATAGCCTAAACGAGCTCTGCTTGGGGTGCTACCGGTGCCTCGCTCCTGGTAAACTGGCCTCAAGCTATGGATGAAACCCCTCCACATTTCAGTAGTGGTGTTCATCCCGTGGCTGCAGATATCTGATGGGCAGCACCTCACCATGTGCGGCCCTTGCCCCTGCCTCCTGGACCTGCAGCCATCAGAGGGAAAGCACGTCAAGCAAGAAGGGCAGCAAGCACGCCAGGAGGACAGCCTCGGACACTGACCCGACAATGATTTAACTAGTACAGTTCCAGCAGCAGCACAGCTGTGCCTGGCTAGCACATGTTTATATTTGAATTCAGAGCCAAAATAAATGTTTGACAAAAACTTCTGGAAGGATCCTCTTAAACACCTTTCATGTCCTCAAAAAATGGTCTCCCAAAATGCTGGCATTTATCGGTGAGTACCGCTCTATTACTCTTTGGGAGTTGGTTTAATATTTAATTCCTGATAGATCTCATTTTAAAATTGTTTCTCTTCCTTTCCATCCATTATCAATCATTTCCTACGGCAGCCTTGCTGCTATAAAGCATCAGAAATAAAAGAATAAATAATGTTCCATTGACATTACGACTGGAGAAATTGTATCACAAAAATAAGAAAGGCTGAAAAATGGCCTGCCATCATTTAATGCAGACATTAACGTCTATCCACAGATCAAATGCCCCTTTTAGTTAAAATATATCACTTCAAGGAATTCATCCTGTCCTCACTCCTTTGAAAGTACTCTCCACACCTTTGGGTGCTGTAAAAATAATAAATAATAACTGCCATCATGATCAAATTCTGCCAAATATAGTAAATAGAAGTTTCAGCTGAAAAAGACTTTAAAAACTGTTGGGTTTGGCTCACTATCAAACAATATTTTCTAATTCATGTCATTATATGAGCTTTTGGATTTGCAAGAAGAGTACAGATTCTAAAATAAAACCCTCTTCTCTCTAAAAGCTTACATTTCACGTACAATGCTTTATCATTATTAGTGGGATAAATTTCTAGCTAAAATTTACACAACATTTTATAAACCTAATAAGATGTTTTCTATACCCCAAAGTCCCCCAATCTTAGGAAGGAAAGGCAAATCATAGAGTTCAGGGAATATAGGAACCTTGACACCTGAAAACAGACTTGAAATTCATTTTGCCCAATCTCCTGTCTCTGATAACAGGCTGTAACAAGTGCTTCAGAGGGAGATCTTAGCAGGAGACAGCTGTAGGCTACTTGGCTTCCCCAGAGTGGCCTCTAATCACAGGAGACTGGCTTCAGACCTGATGGGTGAGGTTTCAAAATCCCCCCTCCAAAGCACTTGAGCATGAAGCACTCTCAGGAAGGAGGAGGTGGATGGCAAGGAGGGGACAAAGTACGGGCTCTTTGTAAGGGGGAATAGTGGGGGATGACTCTGAGGCCTCACGCAGGGAAGCTGTTGGGGAGGCAGATGAGACGCAGATACTGATTTCCACTGATTTCAAACAGGCACTAGATGAGAACCACAGGTAAATTGGCTTGGGTCACACTAGAGGCCTTTTGTAGATCTAGGACCCAAAATTCGGGGGTCCATCTCAGGACCTGTCCTCCCTGCAGGATGGTCATCTTCACTCAGCAATCAAATTAAATCAAAGACATGCACTGAACTTGCTACTAATAACAAAAGCATTCACTTCTCGCAGTCTGTGCTCAGCAGGCTGTACTGGTCAGGTTTTGGACGATCATCCATTTGTTCCAAAGCTGTTTCATATCCCTATATTTCAGGCACACTGAAACAGAAAACACATGACTGTTTCAAACAGCTGCAGATAAATCTTTCATTTGAGGAGATTAATAGGATGATTTAATTAGGAGGGAATCTATCTATGTTCAAAGCATTTGAAATCATCTTCCAAAACTCTGTGTTTTAATGGTATTTCATACAATCTTTGTTTTCTTCTCACATTTTTTTTTAAATAACTCAGTAACCACTAGACCTGAAGATATTTGGAATAACAGTGTGCACAGGGGTGACAGCCGCTCGCCTGGAACTGTTCATGTAGGTTGCTAAGCCTTGGTGAGCAGGGACTAAGCTTATGATCTCCCCTTTGCCAGCAGTAAGAGACTGCTTGTAGGTACAGATGTAGGTACTGTACGGTACCTGAACTGGCTCGGACAGCTACAGTAGGTAGTGTAGGTACAGCTACACAATAACATCTCGCCTTCCCCTCTCTGCCGGCTCTCAACACACAGTAAACGCCAGGTTACCTGAGGTACTCTCTCCCCTACGGATGAGCTAGTCCTCAGAAACATGAGTGGTCTGAAGAGAAGGTGAGGAAGAAGAAGCACTGTGTATAGGTGGATCCAGCGTGTGGTGTTGATGGGCTGGTCATTAGCCTGGGCACCGTCCGTGCTGCATACGGGAGGGAAATGAGATGTAGGAAGATTTTTCTGAGGTAGGGTTGGGTCCCCAGTCCCCAGGGTAAGAGCTGTTGACAGACTGAAAGTCCAGTGCAGAGAGCAGGGGCTCAGAGAGGTTGTAGAATCGCAGCTTTGGAGATATTCAAACCCAGCTGGATGAAATCTGAAGAAGCCCCATTTAAATATGAAGTAGGAGGTACACCTCCCCCCATCTTGTACAAGGGGTTGGCTCAGATGTACTGGCTAAGACCCCTTTGAAGCCCGAGCCACTCTGTGATTTAGATTGCCTATGCACAGACCTTAATAGTGAAATTAAAGACAATTTGGATTATAAACCGCCAAGGGACACAGAAAAGGCCACAGAGGATTTCGTCTATAGGGTATAATCTAAGCCATCTGAATCCCCTTGGGTGCAAATTTCTCATACTTCCAAGAGAAGGAGATTGCCAAGGGGGAGTAGGCTGCTAGAAGAAACGTACCCTTAGCTCATAAAGCTCAGAGCAGAAATTACGGTGTAAACCCAATGGTTTGGGACTCTCTTTTGCTGGGTGCTCTCAGCACTTGACCCTGCTCTCCAAAGTCCTTCAGCATGAACTTTGCTTTAGTCATGGAGTGACATTATGGATATTCTTGAAATCATGCATATGCTTGTGTGCGTTCCCATACCAGAGCTGAGCCCTTGCATAAGCTTGCCTTTGTGGCAGATATTTCTTAAGCTTAAAAAATAAGGTCTCAAAGATATATTTGGGGATTTTACATTGCAGAAGTATTTGCAGAGGTTTGTAGTGGGGAATCAGTGCCCTGATTTCTGTATGTGTCTTGTATCTTGCTAAAAAGAAGCAGAGTTTGATTTTGAAAAGAACATTCGAGAGTCTCTACATCAAATTTGCCTCCTTTTCAGGTGCCACATGAATGGCTGTCAAGTAGGGGTGCAACAAATTTGATGCAAATAGTGTTAGAGGAAATAACAAGTGAACTACTTCTAAGAGAAAAGTATTTTCCTTTATTTGTGTCTTCTGTTTGGTTTCATGATGAATGTCAATGGCAAGAGCAAAAACTTAACTTGGCTGAGTCCACATTTTCATTTGTATTTGAAAGAGTAGAGGAAGAATAGACAGAAAAACTTTTAAACCAGGACTGTGTGGAGAAGGGAATTTCCATCCTGAGGGAAATCTCTGTGTCTCAACATTTGTTTGCTTCTAAAAATGGAACCAGCATGTGTTTTAAAATTACAGAACAAGTGCTGCAAAAATTGATTCAGAAATGGGGAAAGAACTTTTTCACAGATATATGAAAACAAATTCACTGTTTGGAATTGCTAGTATTGAAAAATATTGATTCAGTGAAGCATTTCATTTTGAAAGTCCTCATCAGAAAATATAAATTATGCTTATATTCCCTAGGAAAAAGAAGCTTCCTACTTCAATTAATACCTCTGCCAGCCTCTCCCTTCTTCCTTTTCCTCACCATGCCATTGAGGAAACAAAGTTAATTGAAAATTACTGGCCAGCTCCACTTACAATAGATCACACACAGGAAATCACTGCAACAAAACCAATGGACAGAAGTGTTAGGGGACATGGCCCTCGCACAGGGCTCTGAGCTCTCTCCAGTTACTGTCTCTTCATGCACAGACAACTTCCAGTCCAAGAATCACAATAATAGCTTCACAAGTGATGGGAATTTTAAGTTCAAGCTCTTATTTGCCTTTTATTTTGCTGCCAGTGAGTCAGTGGGAGTCTTGCAATGGGTGTAAGTAGGAATAACTCCAGATCCTGGAAGCAAAATTATCCATGATTTCTTCTTTTCACAAATGTGTTGAGTTTTCATGGCAGGCTGTAGGTTAGCCTTCACTCTTCATTGGTGGCCAGTGGCATGCTAGGATTGGTAAAGAGGGCAGCTGCACAGGATGAACTGCAAACAGGTGAAGGGTAAGATGTGGCCATCTGTTAACCTGGTTTCAACTCTCAGTTTGACCACCTGACTGTAACCTGGCACTTTCTTGGATTAGAATTTTCTCACAGTGGCTCATTATTTCTTTTATTTTTAAATATATAAAAAAGGCATTTTCCCTCACTTAAGATACTGCTGTGTGACTGTACAGAAATAGCTCCTGTGACTCTCTTTATAGATAGAATACTTGATATTTATGTAGTTCTCATAAGAATGCACAGTTACTTCTCTATAGCATAAGGGCTCATATATTGGTCATTTTAAAGCACTCATTGAATTTGTTCTTCCACTAAGAATCATTGCTGTTGGAGAACAACTGAATCACTATTGCACTGGGTGCATCACTGGTGACAACTTAAGTCAGAGAGAGTGATTGATCCACAAACAGTTCATTAAAAATTAATTTGATGCCTTGCGTAACATTGATTCCAGCACTGCTTCCTGTGAAGTCTTGCTTTCTTTGAAGTTTTGTCACTGTCTTCTTCAAAAGCAAGATCAGATACTTCTTCTGCATAAGTGCTGCCATTCAGGGCAGCGCTGTGTAAAACCTCTTTCCTTGATCAAGATTTTCTGTTGACCCAGAGAATCAATTTGTATCTGTTATACCGCTGGACATCTATGGCTCAGCCACTAAGCCTGGAAGACTTCAGTGGGTTTTTTTGCCACTTTGAGAGTCTGGATTTTGTTTTGATTTTTTTAACAATATCAAATGTTTAGAGATATTGGAGCTGATAATCTGTATGTAGCTCAAAAAAGGATTTCATGCTTCACATCCTATACTCTCATGCTGTGCCCTCATGACTTTCCAAGAAAATCCCCAAGTATTGTGGTGGAGGTTGACAAAACATACATCACTTTTATTTAACATTAGTCCCCTCCAAATGGAATAAGAATTAGGAGTCTGATTTTCTTTGAAGCCTTTTCTGCTAGTCACAGGCAGCAAGTTCTTATATCCCCATATAGCCAACATCAGCTCTCCACAGTTTTGCAATTTCAGCATTTCATCAGTTTACAACAGAATACTTACATTAGTGTGATTGTTTCCTTCTTCCAGTGTTCCTTGCTCTGAAGGTATTCCTCCTTGGATGTCTCTGATTATTACTGTTATTTAGATTATTGTCCTGAGGCATTTATAATTTTGTGTACATGTAATACTTTTTGAAACATTGCCCAGCTTCATTCAAACTTGTGAGAGGTGACAAGGTATCAAGAACAATGAAATTCCAGAAGGCTTTGTGGAAAGAGGTACCAAGCTGAAATCTGCAATTGCCCCATCCGAGTTAAAGTCTGCAGTTTGATGTTCGCCTACATGAGACATCAGAGGTCCCACACTGCAGAGGCTTGGGAGAGGGAGGAGAGAGAAGAAAACTTCTCAGTGCTCCAGTCATAGTAAAATCTGAGTTTAAGATTTGTACTTTCTTTAGCACCAAGACAGGCACACACAGATAAAATGCGAAATAAGACTCCAGTGTGCACAGAATTGTGTTATTGCACAATAGTTTGTGCAGATCTAGGGCTTTCATTTAGTTTTGCTAGGCCCTGTTCCACCACATGTGCTTATGAGAGGACCTCATAGAACAAACAGAAACGATATGTCAAGGAAATAGTATTATAGGTGATAGAAGAAACAAAGAGATTAAATGTCATCTCTGTAAATTTTATATGTCTAGGAACTTATATTCTATAACTTTTGATGATGCATCAAAATGGTGTATAAGGAATTTTGGTGTCTTGCTCCACTGATTTAAGACTTTGAGGTCCTGAATTTTGGAAAATTTTATCCCAAGTAACTTGTCCAAGGTCACATGTGAGAGCAGGGAATGAACCAACATATATTGAGACCTGATTAGCCACAGGACTATGCACCTTTTCATTTATTCCATCTCCTGTGGTCAGGGCAGCATCAAACATTCCCCTTAATTACATTCAGCAGCAGAAGTGGAGAGCTTGTCATCCAATATACTGATGATATTGTTTTGCATCTCACATCTCAAACGTCCCAATCTACGCAGCTAAACAAAGAACAAAACATTTTCAGTTCATTTATCACATCTGCTCTTGTAGGACCTGTCATTGCAGAATTTGTTTTCAAAGTGAATTAAGGGAGAAATCACTCTTAACTGCTAGACTTTTCTACTTCTTCTCTTATTTGTTACAATTAAATGCATGAATTACTTAGATGTCTATAGTTCATCAAAAATTGTCATAAACTGTCTTTTCTAAGCACTTCAATTTTTAGTGATACTTTTTCCTTTTTAGGCATGATGTGATGATAACATAAGAGGAACTTGCCAAAAATGGTTTCGGGGTGTGGGAGGGTAATAAATCGATGTAGTAAGAATCAACTCAAATAATATTGAACAAAAAAGACTCTATGGAGATTTGCCATAAGTAGGTATGTTCCTATCCTTGTGGATGTTTTGTTTCCAGAGCTATCATATTTCACTGCCAGTGTGTTATAATCCATATCCTTTCAAGACAATAAAAATAAGTCATGCTCACTGCTTCCAGATAATTTGCAAATTGTTCAATCCATTTTGGCATTTTCTTGGAAAATCAATTCCATGTCTCTCTATTTTAGCTCTGATGAACACCAAGACAGCTATTCGGAAAAGTCTTGGTGTGTCAGGATATTCTACTGCTGAATAGGATCAGTATCTGTCACAAATGCATTGTCTTTCTAGCCCTTAAGCTTCATATATGAACCTGCTTAGCAGAGGAACAAATGTATTTCCTTGTCTTTGGGTAAAAATGCGTAATAACAACAAAACACAGCTACTTGCTTGCGAGTTTATGGTTAATACAGAATCTAAGGAATTCACTTTCTTGATTTTTTTGTTTTTTTAATAGCAAGAAGCAATTTCCCCTGGGTTAACATATAGTGAGTCACGCCAGATCCTATACTAATGGTACACAGAAAATTGCACAACTAGCATTCAAGATCTGTTTGTAATGTCAAGGACTGGGTTACACCTGAATTGGGGGGATGCTCTTGGCAATGTTCTTATAAACATGCAAAGCTGTATTTTTTTTGCTTCAAAAAGACACCTAAACTGTTTGTAAAAGCTGTAAGTCAGATAAAGAAACAGAAGGGCATTTTTAGAGATGCTTTTTGCATTAGTAGGAATGGAAAGACCTCTACATATCTCACACACTTTTCAAAACTATACTCATCATTTTAGAAATGAACTGTCCTACCCTTAATCTAGGGCATTGCAGCTCCTGTGTCTTCACACTGAAAACCTGTGCTGTCCAAGTCCCTCCTGTAAAAGCACAGCTTCTTTTAGGACTTCCAGTCGAAAAAGGAGTGGTTTGTTTGTTTCAGTATAACTGGATCAGCTTTTCTTTCAGGTTTCTTTTTACTTAAGTAATCTGGCTTCTCCAACAAATAGACAGCAAGCATCGACACTCCACTGCAGCCATATCCCAAGGTATGGCCAGAACTCTGTAAAGTGAAGGCAGTGATCCCCAAAGAAACTCCAGCCACAACCCAGACAATCTTTGCTTTATGGGTTTTGGAGTAAAAGAGAGAAGTATTTTTACAGTGTAAAATTTGGTTGCAACATACCAAGATGTTCGAAACTGCAAAGCCACACCAGGAGTAGGAAGGAGTTGTAGCGGGCTTGAGTTTCACAGCAGAGCATCTGTATTTCTGTCCAGGAGGACGCTTCGGCACAGCAGTTGAGGACTGTGCAGCAAGACTGGGGGCGCAGGAGCAGATACCATGCAGCAGAAAGTGGGGATGGGTGAGTATAAGACAGACAAGCTTTAGCTACATCCTCACTGCTCCACAGTCCTAGGCATTATCTCAGAAACACATCAGAAGGCTGTACAGCATGGTAGACTTGTTTCTCCAGCTCCCATTCTAGTTGTAAGGCAGTCTGTTTTTGCGGGCATCTATTTACACTGTAATGACAATACTTGTTCTGAAATGTTTTGTTTCCTTTGGGTGGGCCTTCTGTTTTTCCTCTGCTCTTTAAATTTAGATCAATTTTTGAATGGAAAATGTGGCTTCAAAATGAAATCTCAAAAGCTTCATCTTGAAAGCTGTTAAAATGAAATGCTCTTTCATTTCAAAAGAGGAAGAGATTGGGAAACATGGAAACAAAACTTTGGTATTTTGAAAACTCTCCCATTTTTCAGCAGAAATAAACAAACAAAAATACTGATGAAATTAGATATGAATTTGCAAGAGGTTTCACTCACATGAAACTGCATTTCACTCCCACTGAAACTCCATTCTTCATTCAAATTACCAGTTATAGGAAAAAAATCCACATGTCCCCTCCTTTTTTAAAGAAGCCTCAGATGGAGAAGACAGCAAT
The DNA here is from genome assembly GCF_036370855.1 of Dromaius novaehollandiae. Taxonomy (NCBI): domain Eukaryota; kingdom Metazoa; phylum Chordata; class Aves; order Casuariiformes; family Dromaiidae; genus Dromaius; species Dromaius novaehollandiae. Next base: position 8,728,865 of record NC_088099.1, read on the forward strand.
GTCACTTGGAGGCTTGGGCCAGGGAACTAGGGGGACTCCAGAACTTGCAGTCTTTTTCCATTTCTCGTGGGACTTTGTCTATAGGATTTTAGCCAGTGGATTCAGCTCTCCAGAGATAACCTTGAAATAAAAGCAGCCTGATTTTCAGAAGTGCCCAGTGATTGCCACTTTTATTGACTGCAGTGAAATTTTACTAGACTGAAAGCTTAGTTGCTTGGCACTTTAACATTCAGGTTACTTTATATGTTGGATGTTGTCTGAGAGGCATAATTTCCATTATTAATACATAGTATCTGGCCTATAAACAAAGATACAGGTGTATTTTGGATAAAGTAAGCAGTCTCTCAAAAACGAATAGGATATTTTCACACATACATAAAAAATGCTGGTTTACTTCTGTGCAGCTTGTGCTGAACTCAGGTCTACCAGAGTGAATACTCGTGGGAATTTGGTACCAAGGTGGTTGTATTAGACTGTTCTTCTTAAAGCCAGATTTAACACTTATCTCTTGTTTCCCTTAATTTGTATTAGCTAATTGCTTTTCAAGTGAAAATGAATAGAAGCAGAGCTCCTTTGAGACTCTGGGAGTATGCTGGGAGCATGTTGTGTTACATCTGCTCACTTCACTTTGCATTGCATCAGATTTTGGAGTGTAACAGACTTAATGGGTGCTGCCACACACAGTTTGACACACTCACATCTCTATATCATGAGTCTGCAGTCTGATTTTGCACCCACTGGAGACATGGGAAGAGGTTCAGTGCTTTACAAGCAGCTTCTTTTAAATCTATGTATATGCATCTTTGAAGAGTTTTCTGAGGCTGTAGCTTTCCATAGCTCTTCCTGAAAGCCGGAGTCACTTTGGCTAAGTCCCCTCTGCAATTTTTCCAAGATCTTAGGTGAGGAGTGGAGGAAGGAAGGCAGATGGTAGGAGATGATCACAGGACTCTTGGGCCCCCCAGGTGAGGAAAGGTCTCCTCTGCCGTTAAGGCTGTTAGTCTCTTGTGCTAAAGCTCCCCTTTCCAGAACCCTGAGAGGTCTTTGCTCTCTGAAGATGCACATGGGGAAAATAGAGTCAAGGTTGAAAACCGGACCCTATATTATATTTAAAAAGTGAATGACCTACTCTAAGAAGGTGATAAATTTCACTTGGTCAGTCCATGCTGGAAAACATTGATCCTGCACACATAGATCTCCAGGGTGAACCATTTGGCTTCATCAGAGAGAGGTCAAATGGAAAGGAGACCTTAGCACAGTTTTATTCACCCTGAGGGCCCTGCTAGAAATTTGCAATGCATTAAACTTGCATCTGATACTTACACAGTGAACCAAATTCTTGCCTTGAGCAGCATTAATTTCAACCTGGAGTAAGTCAGTGGAATTAGTCTGAACCACAGCTAATGGAAATGAGTGGCAAATCTGATCTAGAATCTCATGTAGAAACTGGCAATATAGATTGATTGAGACATTATTTTGGAAATATAACATAGTCGATACTATGACTTCCAAAGTCAATGTCATCTCAAGTCTCCTGGCATGCCTACACGACATTTATTAATAGAGGTGCTGAAGGACTGGCATCCAGTTGATGTCATCAGACAAATTACTTCTCCATTACATATTGATTACTGTTCTGCCTGGCAAAGAATACGTGCTTACTTTTTATACCAATGGGAAATAGAAAAATGTAATAGCTGGCCACTTTAGGTAATTATCCAGTTCTTGAAATGCTTCAACTATGGCCAGCTAGAAACTGCAGGTTTTTTCCACCACCCAGTAATCTGTTTTCTCAGCTAAGGAGTCCCAGAGAGCATATTGCTTTTGGGCTCCTCACATTTTGGTGTATCTTTTCCTGTGAAAAGAATATTGGGTTTAATTCATACCCCTTGCCTCATCTTATGCAGCTGGGGCACAATTAAATCAAAGAGTGACTTCATTATGTCTGATCCATAAGATAAGAGAGAGTCATTAGCAGGGCTTATAAAAAAATTTGGATCCATCAGGTTTCCATAAAAAATACACATTTGTTTAAATAGAAATGCTTGCAAGAATATGTCAGCATTCACAAAATATGACATGGAAAAATTTAAATGATGTTTTTTCTCATTTTGTTTTCATAAGACAAAAATGATTTGTTCTGACTGTGTCGTCCAGATTCGTTTTGCCCAGATTTCTGTATTACATGCCAATATATATTTTTTGCTACATTACAAAGGCATCACATAAGAGGAGATATTATTACATTACTTCTGCAACATTGCCAAAATGTTTTGGCACTGTTGAAATGAAATGCTTCTGTAGTATCAAAATCAAACATTTAGATTGCTCTGTATGAAAAGTCTTTTTATTTTGTGTTCTGATTTGAATTAAAACTGTGTGTGAAAGATCAGAATATCCAGAAGGTTGGAGATTCCACTTCTTGACTGGCTGTTGCTTTCAATGAGACAAGCCTGGTTTTGGAGATGGTGTGCCGAGAAAGTGCAATAGAAAAGCTGATGTAAAGATAGCAAAATAGCAATGATTGTTCAGTTTTTCAGTCTCTTTACATTTTGGAGAGTAATAACTTCCTCACTTTTCATGAAACCACCTACTATGACCGCAGATGTTATGTAATGTTCTGTGTAACCTATTTTCTAATCACAGCTGAGAGCATAGCTACGAGATTCAGGCTGGTTCTTGTTCTAAAAGAGATCATCCTTTCATGTAGAAAAAAGAGCACAACTCTTCTAATTATGAAATGAGCCTGGTCTTGTTTCTTCTGCACAGAGGTGATTCAGAGGTGACTGTTCAGACCTTCTAATTAGAACTGAGATAGGACAGACACAGCACTGAGAGAAGAGAGCTAGCGGGCAGCTCATCAATGTGATGAATGTGGTGGGTGAGGTCTTCAGGGTGCTGCTAAAGATGCAAGAAAATTCACTCAGCGGTTGAGATTCAGACCTTCAGATCCTTCTGAAAAGCTCAAGGGCAGTGAAGTGGGATGGACAGTGGGATCGGAGTGAGGAGAAAGAGAAAAATAAAATCCATAGGAAGCATGTGGACAGTCATCCACTTAGGCCTAGATTTCAGCTGCAGCCCAGTAGATGATTATTTATATTTTCATGCTTCCACATATCTTCTTATCTTATATATATCTTATCTAATTATCTTATATATATCCTATCTCTTCCTTAAGAGGAAGAACACAAAGAGGTATTTCTACCAGAGCTAATGAACTGCTGCCCTACAAGAACTTACAGAAACTACCCCCATATCAGAAGCACTGCAGGCATCTGCAGATGTGCTCTGCAAGTTCGTGCAAAGGCAAGCACAGCCTTGATTTAAGACTTCTAAAAATCACATGAAAAGGACTTTGAAGAATTCTGCCATAATTTACATCTTTCACAACTCCAAAACTTCAGCCAGCTTACACAGGGAGTAAGTCAGAACAGGGTTTGTCTTACTGGTTATTTAATTTGTTTGTGGCTACTTAGCGGCTCTCTAGATTTGGCACATAATGACTTGGGGACTTTAGGAGCCATCTCGACTTCTCTCAGACCATGAAGCAATTTAAAAAAAAATCTTTTTAAATCTATGTTCCTAGGGGCAAAGTGGTGACCCGTTGGAAAAATGGTCAATGAACTGGATTTCATTAGTAAAAAAAGGTGTCTTTTAATGATAGCTGGGAAAGCAGAGAAACCTTGCACTAGTCTGCATGACATTTCAAAAACAGAAAAAAAGCCTTGAAAAGCAACAATTCAAATCCATTATTTAACATTCATTCCAGAGAGGAAAGTGCAGTATCTCTGGTTATCCTAAGACATCCTCCATTCTCAGGCAACAGCAGATCCATTGCCAACTCCTGCTTTTTGGCTTTCCGGACAAGAGAGAGAAAACATCTCCCCTGCAATAGATGAATATCTAGGTTATTCTATAGTCTCTGCTTTGAGAAAATCGTGTGCTGCCTTCATATCACATAGCTGTCTGAACACTGTGATTATTTGTTAACATTATGAATGGGAAAACACAATCACCCATAAAAAACTAACTGAACTGTGCATAGAAGTCAACACTGAGGACTTATACTTTGTTATTGACGGACATTAGCTATCTTTGTGTAGGAGGTCAGTACATGGACAGCGTGAGCTGGGCACAGGTATAGAGTGAGGCTTTCTCTATTTGCGAGTAGGATCAGGCTCTTCTTGCTCCGTTACTTCCAGACTTCTTGACGAAGGTGACATTTTTTTAGCAGGGCTGAAGTTCTTGCCCTTGCCCATTCTCACAGCAGGACCTGTGCTGGGTGAGCCAGGACTCAGGCCATCTTTCAGACCCGTAAGATAAATAAATGAAGATACATAAGCTTTTTTATTACTTCTGTGATGTCCGTAAGCGCATTTGGTAAGTGACTACTTCAGTTTTAACAGCGGAAAGTTAAGCAGCCTTAAAAGAGAGTACAGTTTTGCGTTCACTGAAGTAGAAAGGATAACGTTTCTGGCATGATAGAGGTTTTTGAATGGTATTACAAGCCCTGTGAGCAAGTGGGGTTTTAAGACTACAGTTCCAGAAATGAAGCTGATTGAGAGATACATCAGGGACCTGAAGCTGAACCATAAGCCAAGGGTAGGTCTGTTACTGAGGATCAGGCATGAATGGCATGTAAACAGCATCCAAAATATAAAAACATTTCTCTTGAAAGGAAGTTTTCTTCAAATTTTATTAGAAGTGGAAGAGATTTGTTTGTTTTTCCCTCCATGAAAAGTTGAGAGCATGCTAAAACTGAGTGAGATACATCTGTATCTCACACAGCCATCACTCCTCGCTGTTCCTCTAGCACAGGCAACCAAGCAGAAAGAGGACACTGAATCCTGGCTCTGCTGCAGACAACGGCAAAGTGTCCATCAGTCTCAGTGCAGCCAGTTTCACACAGTTACTGCACTTTTTAGGAATAAGAGGCAGGTCTCAAGCACTAACTACCTACTTGCCTGGTATTAGGAGCTAGGCATCAGAGAGGCCTTGGCACGAGGCAAATGGGAAAGGCTGGTTGTTATGTGTCTGTGCAAATTACAGAAAATAGCAACTGGAATATGAATCCTGAGGGTGGGACTCACTTCGCTTAATTTAACTGCCTTAAAGTTAAGCAGATCATTGAAAAGTTCCTTTTACAGTCACAGTTAATGGATAGAGAAAAATAACTCCAGAGGACAGAGGACCTCCAGAGGACCTAGTTTAGCATGGAAAAAGCCACCATCTTGGGATGGCAGTGGATGGGACGCAGTGGGTGGCATCTTGGGAGAGCAGTGGATGTTGTTTATCCTGACTTTAACAAGACCTTTCAGCACTGTTTCTCATAACATCTGTGTAGATACACTGATCAAAGATGGACTAGATGAGTAAGGTAAACTGAAAACTAGCTGAATTGCCAGTCTCAGAGGGTCGTGATCAGTGGCACAATGTCCAGCTTGAGGCCAGTCGCCAGAGGCGTGCCCCAGGGATTGATATTGGGTTCAGTACTGTTTAACATCTTCATTACTGTCCTGGATGATGGGAAGAGTGACCCTCAGCAAGTTTGCAGACAATATAAAACTCAGAGGAGTGTTTGACAACCACATGGTTGTGCTGGCATTAAGAGGGACCTTGGCAGGCTGGAGGAACTTCATGAAGTTCAACAAAGGGAAATGCCAAGTTGTGCACCTGGGGAGGAATAATCCTATGCACCAATATGGGCTGGAGGCCGACTTCCTGGGAAGCAGCTCTGCAGAGAAGGCCCAGGGGTCCTGGGGGACAAGAAGTTGACCATGAGCCAGCAATGTGCCCTTGCAGCAGAGACAACATTCCAGGCTGCATTGGGAGGAATGTTGCCAGCAGGTAAAGGGAGGTGATCCTCCCCCTCTACTTAGCACTGGTGAGATGCATCTTGAGTGCTGGGTCCAGTGCTGAGATCCGCAGTACGGAAAGACATGAATCTACTAGAGTAAGTCCAGGAAAGGACCATGAAGACAGTTAAGCAATTGGAGCATCTGTTGTATGAGGAGAGGCTGCGAGCTGGGATTTTTTAGCCTTGAGAAGAGAAGGCTCAGGGGGAATCTTATCCATGTTTATAAATAGTAGATAAAGTAGAAGTAAAGCAGGTGGAGCCTGACTCCTCTCAGTGGTACTCAGTGGAACAATAAGAGGCAGCAGGCACAAATTGAAATGCAAGAAATTCCATTTCAACTTAAGAAAAAACTTTTTTACTATGAGGATGATCAAACTCTGGAACAGGTTTCCCCTGGGTTTTCCCAGGTCTCCATCACTGGAGATATTTAAAACCTGATTGCAGCAACCTGTTATAGTTGACTCTGCTTTGACCTAGGGTTTTGGACTAGATGATTGCTAGAGGTTCCCTCCGATCTCAATCATTCTGTGATCTTCTGGGTACCTGTCTCTTTGCACTGGCAAGGGAGGACAATGAAGTGTCTTCTTCTAGAACAGAAAGACCACTTTGAATTGATATTGAGATGACACACATACACACACACACTCACACACACACACACACTTGCCCTTGATTACTCTGCAAAATGGAGCAAAGTGCAGAAATTGCCCAGGCAAGCCCCTATTAGCCTTTAGCCACAACCAGGAACATGCCAGCTGTGTCACTGTGGTGTCATGCCCAAGTGTCGCACTCTACACCAGCTTTTCACTCTGCAGTCAGGAGAGTGCACTGGTGCACAACCGCTAGCTAACTAGCAGAATTATCTTCTGCTCATTTTAGCAAAATGGTCATTGCATTGCTGCATTTTGACTGACTTCCTCTTTCTTGTCCAGAACCTGAAGCAGAAATAATATAATAGGATCCAGCTAGTTAATAAGCAGACAAAGCAATCTAGTCCATGTCTCCACAGTGCAGGTGGCTTCATCAGTGTGATGATATCCACAGGCTGATGTTTACCAGTTTTCATCATACAACTTTGGATAGGATAGAGACACACAGACATTCCTGCTCTTGTGTGATAGTACTTTCTGCAGATTGCCTCCTTGGATTAACATCTTGCCTTTGTTCAGTTGTCAAAAATAATTCATGCAACAGTGCAAAATACATTTGAGGCAGATAATAACACAATAACGAATATAAACCATGTAGCATTGCACTACAGGTGAAACAAATGTGGAAAAAGATGAAAGAATTAATAACTACAAGTGTTCCAAAGTGATTCTTTTTTAAAGCTAACCACAGAGTGATAAATATCAGTCTGAAAAGCAAAAGTGTGTGCAGCCTGGAAACAAGGTGTCAACAAGCAGAGCACAGCCTCCCCTTCAAGCAGCAGAGAAGTAATTAGAAAATGTCTGGCAAGAGAAACATAAGTCATCTTTAAAGAGTGCCAACAAGTAATACATAATGAATTTGATTGCTTTCTTTGCTGTTTGCCCATCCAGAGTTCTCGGTGGTGTCAGAGTGCGATCTAGCAAAGTCAAAGAAGGGGTGATGCGAAGCCATGGACGGTATTCCACTGCAAATTCTACATCGCCTAAGTCCTTCCAGGCCCAGCATGGCATTATTGGATTTTATACCATTGCTCATCACTGTAAAACCTGAGACCTGATGGCAGCAGAATCCAGGCAAGTACTGATCTACATAATGTTACATTTGAGCTTGTTTATCTGGAAAAGCACTGCAAGTTTGTTTGAATCTTTTCTTGGTGCTTCTAATAGTACTATTACATGAAGTATATGTAGTGTTTAGTTTGCAAGAGAGAAAAGCAGAAAATTCTGTTCTGATGAAAAGTAGAATAGAATTTCATGAGATGAAGGCCTGATTTAAGCACCTTTACACAAGTCCTTAAATTCCTCACTGTTTAAAGCATCACTTAAATATGTGCATAGTGCAGAGCATGTTCTTACAGCCCATTGACAACAAGGTCTAGTAAAAGTACGTGCCAATGAATTTTTCCTGGAACTTGCAGGCGGAATTTGCCAAGCATCTAAGCCTCAGACTCTTAGACATTTAGGCTCCTGCCTTCCACTGGTTCCAACCCTATTGCCTAAAAAATGTTTACTCATCTGAATAAATTTTGCAGATCTGGACTTAAGTTATGCAGGAATTTCAAATGTATGTTTTATTGTACAAGGTTCCTAAGTCAGATGGGCACCCCCTGAAATTATATACATATATATACATATATATATATATATATTTGAATTAGAGCTAAATGTAAGCCAGAGGCAGAAGTAAAGGCAAGGCTCCTTCCCAGGGAGCTGTGCTTGGAGTATATACAGGGGTGAGATCTCCCAGTCTGTAGGCATGCTCCAGAAAAACAAATATAACCCTTTCTCCTTATGCAGTTCAGTAAAGTATAGAGGAGAGGGAAGATAGCTCAGATCATGTTCATCACTTTTTAGCAATAGATAGACACCCTGACCTTTGCAGTCACACTGACCATTTGTGGTGGTGGTTAGGACGAGCATGAGAAGGGCAGATCTTATCAGGCTTCTGAAAATCAGTGACTTTTTTTCTTAAGGGTTTTAGTAGTACAAAAAAAAATCTCATGTCTGTCTCCAAAGGAGATATTCCATGTTGTTTTCAGGGGAATTTTTAAACAGCACCTTTTAGTGGAATAGAGTCAGTTTTGATCCCATTTGTGAAAAGCAATCCAAAAACATGATTGGTTTCTTGTCCATGTACACTATATTTATACTTTATTAACCCTTTGCTTCAGAACTTCTCTTGGTCATCTCAGGAGCCAGAAAAAAATTTTTTTTTTCCATTTTTAACCCATATTTTGGCTGCTGGGAAGGAACCACAATGCAGAATAGCTGTGGTTTGAAACAGGTGGCAGAGAGGATGTGCTGGGTGCCCCCAATGGCATCAGTCTTCATATCCCTGATTATTGTGTTTTGCCAGCAGTGAGGCTCAGGAAGGGATTTTTCTCCTGGGTTTGATGGTGGGAGAGTGGGAAAGTGAATTGTTTTCTTCTGTAGCATGGACCCCAGTCATTTTCCTAGGGAGAGCCATTGCAAATCCTCTGCTTGGGGAGGCATCTAAAGCAGGGAGGCAGCAGCCACAGTCCTCTGCTTTCTGCCGTGGCACGTTACCTGTGTGGATTTTGGTTTCCCACTCAATGTCTTTGGTCAATGTAGGGTGTTGGGAAGAAGTCAGTGGTCTGTGGTGTGAGGAGCAAATATTCTCTGAGGAAGTTTAGGAAAAAAACTGAATGTGTCATTTGGAGAATATGGAGATGAAAGGTTTGTGTTTCAATGCTTTTTTTTTTCTTTTGCCAAATTTGACTTGAATTCACAGATTTGCCCAGCATGAATACACAATTGGCTAGAAAAAATTTCTGTCAGTTCTGCATCTGCTGTGTGGTCCTGTGTTGTTGTACAGAAGTTCAGCACAGCAGTATCCTGGATAGGTCCAATAATACTTTGCACTCCTGAAGTCCTTTCCATCTGGAGACCTCTACCAACTTTTCAAAAATCAGAAATACTGCTGTCCCCTTTGGACAAACAGGGAAGTAAAAGCACTTTGGCAAGCAGTGACCAAGTACTACTGCTTGTTAATGGAAGAATAAATAATGCAACCCTGACTATCCTTACCATACACGTGGTTCATCTTTAGACCTCATCTGTCTGTTTATTTTGCTCCCACGTGTGCTGCTGCTGCTTTGTAATACGGAACAGTCCCCCACAAGTGTAGGTCTGCAATGGGAGTATGTGAGCTGACACATGAAATGATCAGAAAAGCACATAGCCCTCTAAGAGCGATGGGGTAGTACAGCTATTGCAAACTAGGATGGTAGGAGCAGGGAAGCTCAAAAGATTGAGCTCCCTTTTACAGGGAAGTGGTGTATGAAAGCCAATCTGTTTGCTTCCTCCCGACCTATAGAGGTGCTCAGGAACAAGAAGCTCTGGTTCTTTTTTAGTTGGGTGCAACTGTCAGAGGAAATAATTTCCCACTAATCTGTGCCTTTCTCATTTAGAAAAATTGCATATGTTCTAAGACAAAGGGGCGAAAAATGCATTTTTGCAAATCGGTGCTGAGTGGCTTTTGCAAAGCACCTTGATAGCTACTTTCGTTCATTTCAGTGAGTGTCAGATGATTTAGAAAATGCTGATAAGTACCTCTCTTTCCTCCCTATGAAAACCTTAAAGTATTTGACCTGCATGATCCAGTTAAAAGTAGACAACACAGCTGCAATTTGGACCCTATGTGGATGGTAAAAGATCCACACTGTTCGGCTCCTCTCCAAACTGGAGTGTCTCCTCCTACAGTCACCTGAGAAGGATAGGACTTTCTAAAGTTACATGCACGAGTAAAGAGATGGAGCCACTTGATGGGGGAGGATGGCCTCGTCTGACAGCGGATGAGAAATTCTTAACATTGTAGTAGCAAATCTGGGAAGCAATCCCACAGGGGACAGAAGCTACTTCATCTGAGTCACTTCAACCAGGACTGGAAGTAAGCTTTCCTGGGAAGTAAGCTTTCCTGGGAGAGAAAGGGCTCCATGGTGGGTAGGTTATGTTTCCTAGCCTGCTCTCTTCTGGCCTCAGACACACCCTGAAAATTCAGTCCATATATTTATTTGTATCATGTATGGATTTACCAGGGCATCAAAGGGCTTCTGACACATCATTTGAAGATGTTCAGATCCTCTAGGGACTTTCACTGTGATATTCTCACATCCTGTCATGGAAGAGTAGGAAAGACCATGCGCTTCCTCCATGTCTATTTCTATTTTAATTTTGAGACTACTTTAGAAAAAAAAATTGGGATTTCTTGGATCCTTCAGAGTTACGGAATTAGGGAACTCAAATTAAAAAAAAATCTCCTTGAATTCTTTAAGTTTAGGGGATTCTTTCCTTTTTTACTAGATGCTCCTAGAACAGGGATAGAAAATATCCTTTGCTCTATCACAGGAAGTGAAGGGCTTGGGGGAAGTTAGATTTAGAAAACTTTTCTGAGAGGCACTGATCACTAGTGAAGAGGTCTTATTTCATTTTACCTCTTCTTTTTTTAATTCTCTCTGTCTCTCTCCCTTTTTTCTTTTTCCTTTTTTTCCTTTTTACCAAACTATAGTACTTAGCAACTAGTGCCAACTGGCATGTCAAGAGATTGGTTCCAGTCACTATTAACATTTACATGTCCTTGAATGTGGCAGAGAGTGTTTCCTTGATATTGCTTTTTCTTCTTGTTTGATGATTTGGCTTGTAAAACCGGAGAGAGCAGACTGGGAGATGGTGAGCACTTCACTTTCTTTTAAATTCCTGTCGCCTGCTGTTGTCAGAAGCCATAATGTAGTAAGCTAAATGCCACAGTACAAAAGTGGAGGTATTTTGCTTCTACAAGATCTTTTTATTCTTCTGCACTGCCAGCTCATGAGTTGATGTTTGATCGTTGTGCCCTTCAGCTTGACTTTTTAGAGATCCTCTTTGCTTGTGGTTAAAACTTTTCAAAGAATGCCACTAGGTTTTTCAATAAACATGCCCCAGACACTGTACATCAATATAACATCCTTCCTATCACTCTAGCTGTTTTGGAAAGAGGAAGAAGAAGAAGAAGAAAAAAGGTTGTTTCTAGCTCCTGGCAAGTCTTTCAGAGGTGTCTTGACATCCTGCCCGTAGACATTCTGGTCGTCCAAGCAAAAACTATGGATGCTAATTTATGCCTGTATAGCATCAGTGAGTGAACTGTGAAGCAAAGTGCAAATATGCTAGAGAGTTAGGATGCTTAGTGGAAAGGAGCGTTATAGATATGGCTCAGGATGCAGAGTCCATTAAACTTCTGGCCACACATTTCTGGAAGGAGACTATCACCAAGGTCTGCAGGTGGAACTGAGGCCTCCAGCGCACAGTGAGCTGCTAGGTCCTACCTAAGTCAGACTTGAGGACTGCCCCATCCTGGACGTGACTCAAGGCTTGCCTAGTTGTTAAACACCTGGCACTTTCCACCCATGGGCTCTGGGATACTGTGGCCACAGAATAAACTGGATAGTACTTTGAGACCAGGGTAATTCAGGTGTGTTTGCACCATGTTCCTGGCTCCTGGGGTCGAGGGAAATATGCCAGTGTAGATGGCTTCAGAACAGGATAGGGCTTAGAGGCAGCAAGGAGGTAAAGGAGAAAGGGTCTCATTCCTTCTCTCCAGGCCTACGCTCCCCCAACTCCTCTCCTTTTTATCAGGATTTCTCCTTCTGGGACTTCTGGATCTTTTCCTCCCATGCTTTTAGGCTCAAAGGCAGGTAAACGTCTGCCTCGCAATAACCTTTGTAAGGCCTGCACTGGCCAAGGCATAGCTGCTTTACAGACAAACCATGCCAATTTACCCATTGATAATGAAGAGTTGTCAGCAAATTGTTACTTACGTTACTTATATACTCGAAGAGCGGGTACATATTCCAGCAGGTGAGCACCTTGCTGTTCATCATGCAATGGAAGACCAGATCTTCTACCTGTGCCTTCGCATTCACTGCTGGCAGAGTTCTCAGTGCACCAGGGCTTTTATTTCAGCGCTAGAATAAAATATTCGACAATAAACTTTTACGTAATTGTCAATGCTCTGTTCCCCTCACAGATACACCTGACTACACCTAAGTTCAAAAGATAAAGTTCTGTACCAGATAGACTGGGACACTTGCATCCTGTCAGTAAATATTTCATCTAATATCACATCTATTTTTACTGAAGTTAAAATTATTATTTGAATGCATTTTTAGTTGGTATTTTTCACCTAAACATATCACATTAAAGTGTATCATTTAACACCCAGGTGCTGCAAAAGCAAAGATGTAAAATGGCACAGTGTCACCTGCAAAAATCAAAACAACTGAACAAACAGCCAGGTGCTTGCTGATCGTCTCACATACAGTGTCACGATGAATGGCCACATTCTGCCTTCAGCATCACCAGGGTAACTCTCAACAAGACCACTGGCGATGAGCATTTCCATTATATCCTAGTTATAAATCAAGGCAGTGAATATGATACTTGGGAAGAACTGTGTGCTTGAGTATGGGAACCTAGTGCACAGAGCAAGGAGCTGCCTGACTGAGTGAATTAGAAATGTATATGGCAAAGGTAGAATGTGATTTCTCAGCTGGCTTAAGCAAAAGAAACTTCAGGCTTCTATTGAAAGGGGCAGTCTCTGCTCATCTCTGCTCTCCCTCTTCTTGCTGCAGGGTTCCTCTCCTTCCCTTGTTCGTTCAAGTAATTTTGTTGACTGGGTGAAGTTTTCATCCAGATCAGTGGGCATGGTTTGTGGAGCTTAATTTGGTGTTTCCAGTTGAGCAAAACTAGGGTATTTATGAGCTTCCAGCTCCAAATATGTGCCGAACCAGAAGAAAATGCAGCTACCATGGCAAAGAAAGCTACAGCTGTTTTCCAGAAGGGAGCATGGTACACTGTGATAGATCCCCATCTGAACATCATGGGCACAGGATTGTGGAGTTTTGTCCCTTGGGTAGAGATGCACCCAAGAAATGCATGGATTTGTACAATGTCATACGCAAACTCTGCTGCAGAGCTGGAGATAAATCTCTTAAACACCAGTCAGTAGTTTCAGTCACAGGGCCTTAACCACAAGGCCTTCACTATAGACCTACCTGGATGGGGATGGTGAGTCGAGAAGTTGCAAGGAGTCTGATACTGGTGGAAACTGTAGACAAAATTGCATCTTATGATCTACATGAGGAGTGGTGAGCTCAGATGTTTTTTGAATCAGAATGGAGGCTGGGTCAAACACTTAAATTCATCTCATTGACCTTGGGAGGTCTTCACCATTTACTGCTGAAGTATATCAGCTTTGATATGTTACTTCCCTTAGAGTCAGTACACATGTAAAATGTCCATCTTAGGGTGAAATGAATGATCTCCTGAACCATACTGTTCATACTGACTATATTCCCACCAGCGATAAAAGCAGCCCAGGGTCGACCATCTCACTGATGCCTGTCTGTGCTCAATGAATCCCATTCACTTGTCTCTGTGGCAGAGCACAGCTGAAGCATTGCTCTTCACGTGCCAGGTGTCCAATATGTTATTAGCTCTAACATATCAGAATAAGAGGGACACACCAGGACTAAAGCTATGTGCAGATGCCAGCGAGCTTTGTCTGAACTGGACAGAATTGTTATGACTGATGACTTCTACACTAGCGAGCCAGCCAGTTTGGCTTGAGATCAAACTAGCCAAAGGAATTTCACTATCAATTAGCTATGATTTCCAGAAGCCAATGTCTTTTAACTATTCTACCACAAAAGTGCTACTGGGACATGTTTTCTATTATCTAATTTGGTAAAGTCCATCCTTATTTAACATTATTTCAAAGTTTAATATGGTTTGTCCTTTTTTTTTTTTTAGGTCATAGCACCCACAAATCAATATGTATTGAGTTAGCCAACCGCAATGAGATAGTTAATTCTCATACACCACACTACCAGGGAAGAGAGAACTGGCTTCTTATTCCAAAAAAGCAAGAAAAAAGCACACTAATGACACTTCTGAGAAGTGACCCTGAGTTATTTATTTTAAATAAAAATTTTCTCTAAATTAAATGATCAGCCCTTCTATAGTGAACAGTGACTTCTTCAAAGAAGCTCATAGGCATGCATTTGAAGTGTCTAGCTCTATTGTATGGTTTGTACACTCTGTGGCCAATTTCAAACACATTAATGACAAGAATGCTACAGTTATGCTAACACTGAGATTCTTTCTTTGTTTGTATAAAATACATTTTTTTTGCATTTCAGTAAGAAGTTTCTCTATAAGGCAGTCCACCATGGATCCACAGGTAAAAACATATTTACTGAAGGTGGTTGGTAATTAGAAAATGTCATAAGACCATCTATACGGATTGTTGTTACATGTAGACTTTACTGGAGGTAGCAAGTGGTTATCCTACCTTTACCACTGTGACAGTTTTTAGATCTATAAAGCATCAGCTTTCACTGCCAATTTTTTCACAAATCTCCTAACTCTCAGCATTTTCCTTAAAATGCTAGTGTTTGGGCCCATGTGATCACACACAATTCTTGTCTTTCTCTGATTAAAAGATATTAACGACTTTATGATTAATGGGAAAAGCCTGGAAACATTATTCACAACTTAAAACTCAGAAGGCAAATAATAATAATCCTGATGCATTTGGCTTAAAATGATCAGAATAAATAAGTGGATAAAAATATGTTCAAAGACCAAAAACAATAAAGGCATTAGATACAGGCAGTGGTTAATGATCCAGAAAGGGAATCCCACCCAGAATTTATGATTCACTCAGAGCGTGGGTGGACGTTTTCTTCTCGGCCCTACCATGGCAGGATCCCAAACCCAAGTGATGATTGCTGAGCATTGTGATATACATAGATAGTATAATTTTTCTAAGTGCACTGTTCTGAGTCTTAGCTTTGTTTAGTAATGCTGAACAGAAGATAAAGCCTGAAGCAGATTTCAATATCTGGGGGATTAAATGGACTATTGCCCAAAGCCCTGTATAATTATTTCTTTGAGGATATCTACTGGGTAGCGAGAGACTAGACAGATGTCATGCCCAGCCTTGATCCAACACCTCCGGAAACACCACAGGCAAAGTGGTGCCAAGCTGTGACTTGTGTAGTGCTAACGGCACCTGAACCATTGCACAGTTGTATTTGACGTGGCACAGATCCGGAAGCTACTTTTCCTGCTTATAATACCAGCCACCACAACTACCACTAATGGAGGCATCTGACAAAAGAAGTTTATGGACTTTCATTTATGCAGAGTGCAGCCATTTTAAAAACCTTTTTTCTTCTTGAGTTTCTTCTTTATAACCCTCTGGATTGAAAATTTCCATGTTCAGCTTTGCCTCAAGCTGCATTTGTAGAAAATATTCAGGTAAAGTATTCCTGCTCTTTCAGACAATAGAGCTAGAGAATTTTTTCAGCCAGCGCCTATTCAGACATTCAAAAGTTTCAAGTACTTGGATTTCCAAGCTGAATTTTTTACCATATTTTTGTATGGCAGTTTATAACCAGTCCAAGGCCATGTACAAAGTTCAGTGCACCTTCCTTGCATTTGCTGTTTCTCTGGAATTCAGAAGTATTTAGTTATTTTTTCCTATGCCCCTTTTAGTTTATGAACAGAAAAGCATTGAAAATCATGATGCTCCTGTGGCACAAAACTTTTATTCACAATATCCCCAGGAAACAGCTTTTAGAATGGAAACAAGCCAAAACTATTGCTAAGGTTTTTTTTTTTTTCTTCATAGCATGGCTCAAATCAGGGAACAGCATAAATTTGCCGCTGATTTTTTCCCAGAATTCCCCTAAATCTCCATCTTTCTATCTGCCTCCATAATTACTCTAATGCCTATTGAACTTAGTGTGTCCCTTATGAAGGACTCTAGAGCAGTTTCCTGGAAACATTTTTGTCTCCCTCTTGCATCAAACTCCATAAAGATGTAGAAGCTACAGTCACACTTGTTCAACTATTTTCCTACAGAAAGATAGGATAGAAGAAAACAAATGAAAGTTTGAATAAAAAAGGGAACTCTCTAAATAAATGTCTTTAAGAGGGTAAGCTACAGGGAACCTGTTGGTCTGGGTAGTTGGGTTATAGTGATAGCATTAACACCCTGTGGCTGTGACCTTGTGCGAATCTATTAACCACTGCATGTTTTTTTCTAACTGCAAGATGAACTCACATCAAGGGCAGATGGTACTGTTGAGGATTAACTTTTAGTTAGTTTTTGTGAGGTACTCTGAATGTGTGCAAAGACCTGTATTAACGATACATTGCATTAAATATTCCTATTATACTACTTTTTGTGAACTGTCAATAACTGTAGAGAGAGCTTTTCAAGTAGAAGTTTCTCAGTTCCTTTTAGTGCTATCAAAGTACTTTCTCCTTTCCTTTGGATCTGGTATCTCACTTAATACCTACTTGTTGGGTTTTTTTTAAGCAGCAGTTACATTAGATTTACAGACACCAGCAAATTCAAAGGTTTAATGTTTCATGCATGTGCTGTTTCCTGAATGTATTATCCCCTTTCTCAACAGCTTCATACAATTTAGTAACTAAATCTCCAATGTTTAAGGATGAGATTAGAGAATATCTGCCTTGCATTTCTTATTCCATTTGGAAGCTGTTCTCTTAGATTCATCCACCTCCAATTTTGGGTCCGGACAGGATTGTGAACATTGTTTTAAAGTGATACAGACCCTTGCTGTGTCCTTTATCACTCTGGTTTTTCAAAATTTGGACACAAATGGAATCTTTGCTCTCGTGGCTCTCTCTTATTACCCTCTATTCTCTACAGTGTCAAATGTATCCTTTTCAGGGATGCTTAGAAAAGGAGGGTCCACTCTTTGTCCTTGTTTGTAAAGAGTGACTGAGGTGGAAGAAAAAATTACCATGAAAGAATTTTCCTGAAGATCATCCAGGGAAAGCCTGAAGACTGGCTGAATGAGAAAGGCAATCTCCATCATTTACTCCTGACTGTTCAGAGAATTAAGCTTGTAATGGGAATGATAACAAATGCATTTTCTGTCAGTAGGAGGTTTGTTGGCCAGTCCAGAGCCAGAAGAGGAACATCATGGTGTACTGAAATTACCCAGGCTTCACTTTAGTGCTGTTACAGTCCATACTTGCTGCAGCTTATTTTGAGCTGTCATTCATGTTTCCTTGCTGGTGCAGGCAGTAGTGTTGCACACAGTCTTCTACTCTCTGAAACAGGACAGTGAAGTTGCCAGTCGCCAGACTGCTGTTCAGCAAACCCACCTAGCTGTTCTAGTTACATCGCTGATCTACTGAATAATGTGAATTAAGGCATTCTGCCCTGTTTCCCACTTGGCCCTTGCCCTTGCTATTCAGAGGCAGCCTTACCCACCCCAGGAAGACAGGGATGCAGGTACGTTGTGCAACGGACTATGAAAACAGATAGCAAAGTAGATTTGTACCTGAAAAGTATACAATGATTGCAGCCTCTAGTGCTACTGTAATACAATTAAATCACAAACACATTCAGACATAGCTAAATTTAACCCTCTGATCTGGAAAACAGAGCTGAAGCCACATGGCAGCCTTTTGTTCCCATGTCCTGTGACTGGATGGATCCTCCTGAATTTTGTACCCAGTACGTACATTGGGACCAGCTAGCAGAGTGAAGAAGTACTGCAGAGCCTCTCTGACAGTGAGAGAAGAGATGCCGGGATAGGCTCAGACTGGGGCTGGAGATATGCAGCATTTAGTCCAATGAGGTCCTGATCCTGTGGTGTTAGGGATGGAAGGAGATGATAAGAGAAGGGAGAAGGTTGTCACTTCTGTAGGCAAATAAGCAAAACTCTACATGGATGAAATCATAAACAAGAGCACCACAGGAGATGGAAATTTTTTCATTTGGTTGATATTTCCCACAAGTCTCTGCAGTACTGTTTATATCTTTTGTCTCCCTGCTATGTGGGTCACACACAGACTTGCCTGCTCCTAAAGAGTCATTGTGTTCTTTTATCTGCTGTCAAGACCAGTCACGCTGCCTCAGATCTACCTGCCCCACACCTTGCTCTGGCTCATGACTGTTAATTCTTCTAACACACAAGATGTTGCAGAAACTGCATTTTTGTACACAGTTGCATTAACATTACAGGCATAAGAGAAGAGCAAGCTGTAGAAGTTGCACATGGATGGAAATAGGTAGACCATATCTCATTTTCCAAACTCAGCTATTGCCCAGGATCCCTAAGGGTAGTTCTCCCAAGCCCCTCTCCCTCTCTGCCCAGAGCAGGGTCAGTCCTGCAGTGTGCACCACCTGCTACCACCTGCATGGTCCACATTGCTTCCACTGCTTCATCCTCCTGCAAAAGGCAGTCTGTGCAGAGACCCCCCCCCGGCTGCTCAAATGGCCCAAATTCAGCTGTTGTAACCAGGGTGGCCCTTGTATGAAGAGTGCTCAGATCTGTCTACAGAAGGTGAATTTACCACTTGTCCTCGGGCAGCTGTGACTGCTTTCTTCTCAACCGTGGCACAGCGGCAGAAGCAACTTGCCATTTGGGGTGGGAGGGCTACAAGTTGCAATGCTCAGGCTTTGCTTCTGCAGACTGGAGTCATTCCAATAATTCAGCTCCTCCGCATCCGAAGGCCCAGTTCCCAGCATGGGGGTAGAACTAAGCTTTTTTAAAAAAGGGAAAGATGATACAAAACCTGTGCTCCTTTGGAGAAGGGCAAGTTGGATTGATGCTCCTGTGTGGGACAGGGATCCCTGTGCCATATGAGACGTGGCTGCCAGCAGTATTTCACCTCTGCTCAAGGTAGTTTTGTGATGGGGCTCAGGCCTGGTCACCTATTTTTCTCCCACTGGGAATATCATCTTTTTCTAATCTTCTACTAGAAAAGGAGAGGGTGTGGGAAGTGCACATGTCAGGAAGAGGGTGGACATGGACACTTCTAATGTGTGTGCACATTACAGTGAGGACCAAGGCCACCAGAGATGCCTGCAATGCTGCTTATTAAATTATTAAATCACTGTTGTCAACTGTTTTAAACATTTTAATGTGCTTGGAGCCGGAGGTTGCTTGATTTGTACTTCAGCTAGAACAAAGAATAGGCTGTGACTTATTTAGATGCATTGTAATTGCTCCCATTTATTCCTCTAGGCAAGCACCCAAGATCTATTTACCGTAATACATGAACACTGGCCAGTTGGTAGCTGGCTGTGCACAAGAGGACAGGAACAGGGGAGATTTCCCTGCCTGGCTGTCAGGTTCTTTGGCAGAGGCTGATTCCTGTCCTCAGCCTGGTTGTCTCTATGCAGAAGAGAGCCTGCTCTAAGTTGTGCATTGATCTGCAGCTGGTCTAGACCAGAACCCAGAGGACATGTGAGTTTGCCCAGAAAAGAGAAGGAAGGACACCACAGCCTTTCAAAGGTCGTTCATGCCTCCAGGGCTGATCAAAGAGCCTGAGAAGTTGTTTTGGCATGTCACTAATAAATAGGCATCTAGTCAACAACATTAGCTTTGAGGCCTTTTGCCAAAACAGGGAGAAAGATCTAAGAGAAAAATGAGCAGCCAGTAGAACGCATCACTCAGTATATCAGCTCAGCCTTCCTTGCCCTTGGTGTGTCAGCTGTCTTTCTCGCCTGCTGGAGTACAGAGCTGCAAAATATTCTCCCTCTGCATGATCTGTTAAGTCCTGCAGCTGGGCTCTTCATCATTAGTAGCTATTAGTGACTAATATCATCTACCCAGAAGCATGGATTTGGCTATGACATACAAAGTGAGAGAAGAACAACAGCCTTGAGCAATCCCTTCTGTGCCTGACTCTCTGCAGCAGTGTGGTTTTAAGAATAATGTCAGTGGAAATGCACACCTTGGAAATTCGCCTCCTTGGTCTTCCTTTTACTCCATCAGTCTCTTGAGCATTGCCTGGCAATGGCCCTTGAAGATGTACAGAATCATTTCTGTGGACATGAAACTTTTCTTTTTCGATGCTTTTCACTTCTTTTTAGTTTGTGCACAGGCAGTAATTATACCTGAATCCACAGGATATTTTTGGCACAAGAAGTGAAATTAGGAAGAAGAATACTGTGTTTATTTTGAGAAAACAAAGAAAAAGACACATGTTCTGTAGCAGAGCCAAACTGGCTGTTTAAAATATTGATACTGATACAGAAGTCCTGTTGACAGAATGATAGTTTGGCTTTGCATGTATTTGTCGTTCCCTCAGTTCTCCAACAAGACAAGCTTGTTTATTTATGCCGGGGGCAGATGGTATTGTGAAGATGAAGGAACTAAGAATGAATAATGAAAACACTGGACAAGCAAGAAGCAAGCAGCAGCCCTCCGAGGCTGGAGGCTGCTGTCTAATTCAGCGTGGCGTGCAGGTGATCAGGCTCTGGTCTGATCCCATGCTCAGTCACTTGGGGTGGATTTAGTCTCACATAACTTTAGACATCTATAGTGTCATTGTGGGCCTCCTTTGCAGTCAGTAAGAGAAAGAGCCGCTTATAGACAAGTGCCTTTTGGAGTCAGCATTATAGACATTTGCTTCTAGAGGAGGCGAGCCGCCGCAGACACTGCTGACTGTTGCCTGAGTCTCTGCTGACTCGGAAGGGAGCCTCAGGGGATTAGCATGGATTGAATGTTTAAGTGCAGATATCATCTAGCCAACTGAATGCATCCTCGGTGGGTGGAAGCTTTTTTCTTCTACTAGAAGCTCATTTAGCTCTAAATGCATATATTCCAACTTCTTTTGATCTGCAACTGGTCCCTGGAGGTGAGGATGACTGTATAGCAAATTTAAGTCTACTCACGATAAACTTGTTTTTCTTATTTACTTTTCTCTGGCTCCATAGAAATAGTCTACTGCTTTGCAGGGCTCCACGGTTGACGGGGTATAAACCACTGAGTTTTAGAAGGCGTAATGTAACCGAAGCTATGAAAATAACCTTAGTGACACCACTAGTGGTTTGTGGTTTATGAACCAGTGAGGCATCTCCAGAGAAGGTAATAACAAATTATGGGGAATGGAGAAGTAAGAAACAAAATTCTACTCTCTCTACGCTAACAGAACTGTGGAAAACAATAACCTGACAGTGCTCACGGCAGCATTTATCAAAGCAGTTGCTGCTGGCCTAATTCTCCTCCCTGGTAAGGCAGGTGTTGACCTTCATGAGAGCTGAGCTAAGACAGTGTACTATTTTTCTCCCTCACCAAGAGAAGTGTCTCTGGCACCAGAAGCACTGCAGGGGTCCCAGTGCATGTGAATAATTTTGCTGGCCTTAGACCCAACCTGACTATAGATATGGCAACTATTTCATCTCCAGGTACAGCCCCTGACAGTGGAGCAGAGCCTTCACAGATGCTTTACACGAGGTCTTTACTTGTGTCTTGTACCTATAGTGTAAAGAAAGGCTGCCATGACTGAAAAGTATGCATTTTTTATGGGAAATTCTGAAATCCCTCCATTCCCTGCTGGGGGCTAGGAATAACATTGCACCTGTCTTGTAAAAAGACAAAAACATCCTGTTGTTGCCCTAGTAAAATAATGACAGGTGTAAGGGAAAGGTTTTGAAAAATCCAGCTGGGGGAGTGTGAGTGCATGTGAGTATGTATGCCACATAAAAGGCTGAGTGAGGATTAATATTATATTAGTTATTCAACAACTCTGAATCACTGCAGTTTTCACTTAATGTTTCACCAAATGACTATAACTTTAAAAGTCAAATACATGACAGATGCACTTAATTACCTCACTGCAAGAAAAATAATGCTTGGGACTGTTAAATAGAAGAAATGAAACATGACTAAGCTGGCATTTGTTATAGTGTCTAGTTTTAGACTTTTCCCAACTGTTTGATGGCACGACAAGTCTGCAAGCAGTAAGTCATTGCTAACACCTCTTCTTCTTCAGAGCCCTGGCAGTCATAGCGAAAGCAAGGTCTTCTGCGGTGCTCCCCATGCTGGGCACACATTGGGCCAGGGCTGCTTAGGGCAGGAGCATATGCTTGGGGGTAAACGGGTCTGGGCCAGGATGCTCCTGCCAGGGGATAGGGACATTTAGGCAGAAGACAGGATAGAGCCTTGGAGGGCCAGACTGTCCTTGCCACATTTCCATGGCACCTGGGGGAAGCATAGGGCCACTACTCCAGACCAAGGCACGCCTCTCCCGGTATCACATCGTCACTCCACTGAGGCCAAATCTGGCAAGCTTGGTTTCCACTGCTTTGGTGTTGGCGTTCAAGCAGCCACATCACAGCTCGACTGATACTCTGCTGCCCTAGGTAACCGCCTACCTCTGTGGTGCCTGCGGCCAGCCCCAGCTACACCTTTCCCTCACATGCTAATGCATATGCATCTCTGTCGTTCAGCCACTTTAAAGTGAAATGAGATGCTCAGAAATATGTTGCAAAATTCAGGCAGTTTTTCTAGTCAAGCGCAGGCATCGGTCTCCTATACCAGCTTCCCATTACAAATACAGTCTGTTTCTTCCTTAATCTCATCCAAATGCTCCGATATGTCTGACAAGTAATGAATGATGCTACCAAACTCAAAAATTAGTTTCCTGTTTCTGATCCCTTTGATCTGCTGTGGCCCACTATGAATCAAGTACCCAGCTGCAGACGACCAGGAAGTGAATACCTCTAGAAGCTTTAAGATAAACAAAGAATAAAATTTATTTATTTATTCACAAAATGTAACACTTTGTCACATGCATGGTTCAACATTCAGGTTGCTCTAGAAAATGCAGCTTAAAATTTTTGTGAGCAAATGGTGCTAGGTATCTAACACACATTCACAGCAGTGGGAAATGCTTTTTGGCATAACTAGGTGCTCATATTTATTTGTTGAGAATGATTTTATTTTGCAAAGAAAACTTGACATTAATGGTAAATCTAGCTATATGCTTCAAACAAATACCTTGTCAATGCCCTTGGTCACTCAGTCAGAACACAAGGCTTCTGATGGGATTACATTCTTATGCAGTATTTCTGTCTTCTTCTCCTTCTTCTTCTTTACCCACATTTTTGTTCATTACAAAGTCAAAAACTGCTGAGCTGAAAAACGATCACGTTTAAATTTCTTTTATGTTAAAAGCGTCAGTGAAGCAGCAAAGTGCTTTTTTGTGTTTCTCCATTGCCCAAGGCATTTCTTAAAGCCTTTTCTCATGAGCTAGTTTTACCCAAATGTCTGGGAACAGGAAAAAAAATATTCTGGATGAATTGATTTATTAACATAGCTATTGGTTTTTAACATGCATTTCATTTTTGTCTTTCTATGCTGGATGAAAGATATTTAGTCTATGAACATTATTGGTTCTAAAAACCCTCTCTCATATATCTCATATAATCACAGAGAATAGAGACAGAGAAGACTTACTGGGACATTTAATTCATCCTTTTACTATTACAGGACTGTCATCTAGAGTATATACAGTACTTTGTTCTGTCCAACTCAAAATAATTTGGAAGATGTGGGCTTTGAAAAAGTCTAGAAAACTGTCCTAGCCTAGAAAAATTCCACTGTCTTATCAGTCTCATGTTGACCAGGATGATTTGAGAAAGCCCACTTGTACTAGCATAATCAATGCACTGCTGTTTTTGTGGCAATAGTACATGAGCCATTGATATGATTGCCACCACATATGGCTGCTTCCAGGTCCCCTGCTCATCCATTTCTACCTGGCTCAGGTTGGGCCAAGTCTACAGCAGTACTCGGCCTTGTGCATTTTCACCCTCCCATCACCGCCACCTCCAGGGCTGGGGACAGGAGACAGTGCTCTAAAGCTTTCATGCCCTCATTGCTAAGAACACTGCACACCGGCTTCCTCCGAGAACAGCGCTAATAACTTTCAGATTTACCTTTCTGCTACCCACTTCTAAGTAGGTAGCTACTGTGACTTTGGTTTCTGGGGACTGCACCTTTAAAGCCCTAGGAGATTTCAGCAGTAACTTTGCTTTTAGCAGATGGAAGATGCACACCAGATACTTACGAGAGACTTTGGCTTGCTTTCTCACTTTCACTCAAAATGTCCTAGGTTAAATCCTCTCTTTGTTGGTTGTGTCCTGACTGCAACTGGGTATTGGCTTCCTCCTTCCAATGATCTCTTTACTGGAAGCAGCTAAGGATCTGGACTAAAGCACATAATGGCTCGATGACATATGAGAGGCTCTGGCATCTCTGGACACATTTTTTTTTAATCAGAAATGAACAAAACATCCTGCAAGGACAAAGTTAGCAATTTGGTTTTGGTCCTAACAAAAGCGTTTTATTTCTGAGTGGAAAATATTGCACTGCACAAGCAGCATAAATGCTAGCTAAGGTCAGTACCATCTCAAAAATAATAAATGTTGCGGTTTCCATCATTATTCTAGTTACCTTGTAACACAAAACTCAAAGAAAAACATTGACTGTCCTATTTCCTTAAAGGGAATAGAAAAAATCCTTCACCTGACTGCATTTCCCATTGCACATGGGGCCGGGGTGTAGGTCCATTGCAGAAACACCTTCACTGTGTCCGCAGCTGAGAAGGGGGATCTCTTGCTACAGCAGCTGACAGATAGTGCAGTGATTACACTGCGTTTACACAAGATGAGGCCACTTCTTCAAATACTGACCAATTTCTAATATCTGAAGTCCAAGAATAAATGTTGAGGAAAAGGAACAGAAAAAATATCTTTCTGACAATAGGACTTTCGGGCAACATTTTTTGGAGGGTAATGAATGGATTGTTCAGATTTTCCTACTTCACTCTGTGATTTTGTTTGCTTGTTTGTCAATAACGAACAAAAGAGTGGCTCCCACATATCTCAAGCTCCTCCAGGGGATGCTATTAAGCATGAAGTACCTGCTTCTCTTTTTCAGCTGATGCTTTTCATATCCTTCAGTATTTAGTTCAATAATCGATATAGGAGACTACAATGAACATTTTTTTTTTAAACTTAAATGCTTAAATCTTTATCCAGAAATGAAAGTAAGTGCCTGGATTTCTACATACCAATGCTCAGGAGTTCTCATAGAAGCGAGATATGGAGAACAGAGACAGAAAAAAAAACCCAAGGTCTTTATAAGAGGGTTCAATTTGGTGTAGCTCATTTTGGAAAAAAACATGGCTTAGAAACATCAATAAATACCTACCTCTACTCAGGCAGACTTCAAAAGCGCACACACACTTCTCATGTAGAGGTGTGTGTATACTGGATATGTCCCCTTCCCCACAGGGACAGCAAGGTCCCAGAAAGGGACCTCCCCAAAGAAAGATCCACTTTAAATGCTCAATGACCGTGGACACAGAGCACAGATGCCCATGCAAACACAAAGCTGTCTTGCTGCTTCAGGATGTTTAGGACTGAAAATGGCCATGCCGGTTGTAGTCCAGCCAGACTGTTGTTCTGGCAACAGCATGGACCTTCCAGTACTGTACCAAATGTTGTCCCTCCAGAGACTGCATCCTGCTAGTCAGTCTGACGCATCAGCCCCAGGAACCATCCCAGCTGGGCACTTTCCTGCTTTGGCAGTGGCTGCTGTGAAGTAAACCAAGTGTGGGAGGGTTTTATGATCCCACCAGACTACTGGCTTCTGCAACACACTCCGTAGCTTTCTGCACTCTGTAGCATGAATCTCCTACTTGCTGGATCACATCATGGGGATCTCATATCACATAAAATGGAAATTTTCTTGTTTGCCAACTCACATGATGGAAGCACAACATATAACAAGTGATATGGTTGGGGACAAGACTTGAAGCTATGGGTGGGGGTTACTAGCAAGATGAGTTTTCTTTCAGGGCAGAGCCTTGCCATCCTTGGCTGCATGCACCATGTTTTTTCTCCTCTTTGGGACCTCACATATCAGCCAGCTGCACTTGACAAGGTGGGTCCTGGTACAGGAAAGACCCTGCTGGGCTACACTGGGTGCCTGTGAGATCAGGCAGTTCAGCAGGCGAGCACGGGGTGAGGACCTTCTTCCAGTACAAAGACTACAGCAATATTCAAGAGGAGAAGACAGGAGGCCATCTCTTCCCATTGAATTGCTCCTGCAGGGTTCCAGAAAGAGCAACTTTTGGAAGGAAGAAGGAAACTACTTATTATAACTCCTGCAGAAGTTTTTTTCCTATGGATATTTTCATCCTGACCACATCTAAATTTCATCACTCTTCTTAGAGTATCCCATGACTTAGGAGATTTTCCTGCTTGGAAGGTTTTCCTGATATTCATGCTATCCTCTCTTCCATTTAATTTCTGTTCCCTACCGTGCATTCTGCTGCCTTTGGCTCTGATGCAGGAGCGGGCACTGTAGCGTCTCATCTCAGTGCCATAGAGGAGAAGTCAGTGATGCTTTTGTGGGATTCTTTGAAGCCACTAAAAAAGTCCCAAACTCTGCACCTGACCATCCTATTCATGCACTAGCAGGGAATGATACAGGGACAAACAATTTGGATGTTATGTAAGGAGCAGCAGCAGCAGGGACAGCAAATACGATCATTTAAAAATCAGATGGAAAATAAGAGTTAGTTTAACTCTTTGATGAGTGGTTTTAAGCATCAGGGATTTTGTTTGCTAGCATATCTACCGATAGAAGAACTAGGAACACTGGTTCACTATTAGAGAGTTTTCTTGTGAAGAGAGATGTTCCACTAAATACCTTTTTTTATAACTTGCATATCACATAGATTATGAAATGCGGAGGCTGAGAAAAAAGGACTCAGGCAAACATGAGAAAACTCTTATGTAAACTGTTACTTCTATTAATCATGTGAAATAAAGAGCTGTTGGATTGCCCTGATTTAGCTTTGGATCACAAAGACTCTTGTTGGGAAATTCATTTTTGGTGTAAATACTTCCATTATATTTTTATAGAGTTGCCGAGACTCAGTCTTTTTTCAGTCTCAATTTTTACCAGCAGCAGTCTATCCGACATCATTACTGTCTGCAGACTTTTCCAGTGTAAAGGAGATGAGAATCTGGCTTCCAGTGTTAGGAAAAATTGGTATTAAATTCAGCTGGCTAAATTCTACCCTCTACCTAATTGCAGAATTCTGCCTAATAGCAAACAGAGCTGGAGAAGAATGAGGGAGTAAATGATGCTCTTTTGTGTCCATTCTTCATCGGTGCATCACTGAAAGCTGATCCATACATTTCTCCATGACTACGTAGCAACACAGTTTCCCAATTGTTATTAATGCCAGTTAAAACTCTTCACTACCCTTGCTGCTCACTGTTTTGACATTTTGGGGCTACATCCATACCACTTATTTCATTTTTGGCCTAGGAGACAGTGGATGACTGGCAGATCTGAGCACAAGCTGTGTCAAAGCATAGGGTGGCTGAATGTGTTTGTGCCAAATGTTAAAGGAACAATTGCCAGTATATGCTGGCTGGAGATATGGCTTGCTTTACTTTTAAAGAACAGCCTGCAAGCTGCAACACCTGTTCATCCCACACCAGCCAGTCATATTTTGTGAAAGGTAAGCAAATATATGTGAATAATTTGACATATGCATTTCCTTCCAGATTAATATTTGTATTGCAATATCACCTGGAAGCTGCGGTCGTAAATCCAGGCTCACAATGTGCTAGGTGCTGAATAATGGCAGAAAAATTGTATGTTGGGCATTGCCAACATGCGCTTGTTTCTGCAGGGTCCTGCATCTCTGCTCCACCATCTATGGGGTGAACTTAGATCTTTTCTAAGCAATTGCTCTTATCTCTTGAGAGGGCAGCCTTGGTTGCTGTTCACTCTGACTATTTCAGATGTTATATTAAAATATAAGTAAAGAATCTAGGGACAGAGCATCCTTGGTATGGCCCTAAGCATATTGCAATTATTGGCCAACCGTCTTTGTATAAGGATAAACCAAGAGGCCACCAATTAGAAAATCAAAGGCAAATTCCGCAGTTCATGAGAATAATCAGAAAAAAGAACTGAGTAACAGCTAAGCAGCTTGAGGCTGCCAGGCTCTCCCATTAAAAGGGGGATGTGCAATGTAGTTTTTTTCTAGGAAACTTCATTACTCCCTGTAAGGTAGGAAAGAAAGTGCGTAAGGGGAAAATACTGGAAAAGCAGCATTCCCAAACCTGCTTGGGGGATAGTGTAAAATTCTGGCTCCCTAGTGCAGCTGCTCTTCAATAGAGCACAAAACTCCAAAACCAAGTCTGTAATTCAGCCTTTTCAGCTCGATTCTGAGCAGGACTCTGACAATATCTGGGTAATTGCAGATTATTTGCAGATCTTCCTTTGCACCCAGCTTAAGGCCTCCTGCAACAACAGAAACAACAATAAAATTGCTTAGATTGTTGCTTCAGAAACACTCAGAAATCATTGATCTGCTTTCCAAGATGCTCCCTCGAAGCGCGATATTACTATTGTTCCCGAGGAAGCACAATGAAAGCAAACAGTGAGTATTCTGACATACATCTGTAGTGGAGGAGTTTTGAAGGGGGCTATATGGAACAGTGGGAGGAAAAAGAGAAATGGAAGTGTTTTCTGTAGTTCTTTGTTGCTGTTGTGAATAGCATCACAATATCTCTTAATGAAGCAGATGTTCAGATAAACAATTTCAAGCTACAAGCACTAAAAGATAGAAGCTTCCCCAGGGCCTGAGTTCCAGTTCTGTCTCCCTTGTTAACCAGTTGTCATGCTCTGCTTGGCACACTGTAAGCACAAAGAAATCTAGCAGACGGAGAGTAGTTTAGAAATAGTGACAATACAGCTTCTTAAGCAAATACTGCTGCAATCTCCTGCACAATCTTAGATGTAAACTTGGTCTTTGACACTTGTGATCCCAATGAGCTATTTCTCCTTTCCTCTTCCTGTGGGGCACCAGGGCCCTAATGCACTGATGTTGTAAAATGGGGAAATCAGTTTATGTAAAACAGGTGAATTTTAATTTAATTGTTTTTGACCCTAATTATGTGTCAGTGCTTGCTAACTGGGACTGTGTCAATCTCTGAAGCCTCATGAGGAAACTGTTATGGTAACAACCACATTGGATAACACTCCAGTAATTTACTTTTGGGACTCTTGCTCATTTTTAGAGGCCTAGATGATTACATTGAAAGGTGAGGGTTTCCTTTTTTTTGGAGGAGGAGAGGTCTGGGTTGTAGTTTAAGTATGGGGTAAGAAAGCCACACATCACCTTGGAGAAACCTGGATCACCTGAGGGCCTCACCATTCCCAAAGTGAAAAACAGTAAATGGTTTTGGATAATGCCCTCAGAGCACACAGCAGCTGCTGAAAAACTTGGTGGACTGGGCATTAGATCCAGGGCACAGGCAATTAGATCACTGGGTCAAAAATAGTGTCTGCACTGGGAACATCTGCTCTGGGTTTGTGTCCAGACTCTAGGGACATTCAGCAGGCCAGAGGCATGAGTGTGAAGTCCAAGCAGCCACCTGAGGAGTGTTCATCAGGTGACACCAACCAGAGGTACAGGCGAAGGAATAAATCAACACTGTGTGCATTGCTTATAAATGTGCAATTATTTTTAAGCTTCGTGGTTGACTTTCAAGTGGCCTGTTTGGCTCATTCACAAGCAGGAAACTGGCATCTGGTAGCATAAAGCTGCCTAACAGGGGAAGGTGCACAAACCTCTAAAAAAGAAAAGCTGGCTCCATGCAATTTGGAGGCAAAGCAAAAACCATCATGTGCACTGAGGTATAAAATGAACCAAATAAAAACAAAAATAGGACCGTAAAGGGCAACAGCAGTGACTACAATATAGCTGTGCTGCTGATGGCCTCCCACAGCCCATATTAGACAACACAGATGCTGTAACTGCTCCTCTCATGGTTGTGACTGGGGACCTGAGTATTTTCCTTGCAGGGTGGAATGGCTGTGTGACGTGGTGGCCGAGAGAGTCTGCCAGGACCTGCACAACTTCTGCCTTAATGCAGTGCACAGCTAGATAGCTCACCTCCTCGCTGTGCAAGTGACATAAAAAGACACTGTTCCCCTGGCCCCCCTAACTTAACTCGAATTAAAAAGTAATAAGATCTTGAGTTATGAGAGCCCTGCAGTGAAATCTCTGTGGAGAGAGATGGAAACAGAATAAGTCTAGTACAAAAACAAGTCGTAGGAGTTAAACTTTGGACAAATTAATTTCCCAAATGCAGCAGCAGTTGTGCAGTATACGTGAATACACGTGATTAACCCCAGCATGCCCCAAAGTCCACAGCTGAGTGCAGGCTTTGGGTCCACACTGTGAGCCCTGGGCAAGCCAGGTGTGTGAATAGCTTTGTCTCCGTCTTCATGGGACATCTGTCCCACAGGACCTGAAGCATCAAGCAGAGATTAGACAGACAGAACTACACTTAGCACTCTGCAAGAAAGAAAGGATCTTGGATGTACAATGTGGTATAGAGGGTAGAAGTCATGTGGGTTGTCCCAAATTGTGAAGAGATGGCTTTAGGCAGGCACAGGTTTTAACACCACCATATGTGGATGCTTTGTGCTGCTATGAAGAGGGACTGGATGCTGGGACTCCTTGTGGACTGGTTTCTTTCTTTAGCCATGAGGACATGATTGTCCACAAATGCAGGAAAAGAGGGCTTTCTGGCCTGCAAATAAAACTGAGCCATACAACTTCTGCAGGAAAAGAGGGCTTTCTGGCCTGCAAATAAAACTGAGCCATACAACTTCTGCAGCTTCATGCTCATGTATAAAAGGACCATGGGTCCATCTTGGGTTATTCTCATATGCCTCAGGGAGATGGCTTTCCTATGTAAGTCTGTGTCAGGGACTGCAGCAGCATATCTCCTGTGTTTATTATTTTAGTTAATGATTTTGGGAGACTCCAGAGAAAGAGGGCACATGAGTAAGCAGGACTTTGTAGGATCTACGTATGGCCAGAGAAGAACGGAAATAACTTTCCCCATTCAGGCTTTTCAGGAAGATCTGTGGGATACTTAGTTGTCAGTGGAAAGAAATACGTGCTTTAAGAGTGCAAGTCATCCGACCTATTTCAGATGTCTGTTTTAGAAGGATGAATTTGCCCCACCTCTGTCTGCATTGACTAGATCTCCATTGACTTTGAAGGGAACCTACAGTAACCAGCTCAGCTATAGATGTCTCCATTTAGTCAGATAAATCCACAGGCTGATACAAAGAATCTGGGTCAGAGATGTCAAGTGCAAAACTAATAAAGAAATGAACAGACACATTCATCAAACTCTTCTATCAGATGAGAAGCTAGTGCACTAGCAGCAATATACAGCTATTTCATCCCTTTCATTAAAATGTGCTTAACTTGGATCTTTATTCACTTAAAGGTCTTCCTTCACATTTCACCTTTTCCCTTAAAATTGAATTAGTCTCTGAACTTACAGTTTTTTTGCTAAACGTCATGACCTTAACCTGTACTAAGAGTACATTTTTTTTAGTAAGATTGTTCTTGTATAAACAATGCTTTATACTAACAAAAGTAGTCCAGAGCACCAATTCATCTTTCTTATTATTTGGGATGGGGAGGGTGTTTGAGATGTTTAAATGATGTTGCAAACCTAACTAAGCAAATCCAAAGGATTCTCCGTTTTCTTATTCCAGAATTTGTCCTGTGTTTCTTTACAGAGGCTAATGGTCCTCTGCACTGCCAGTCCCTTCTGCATCTCTTGGGAGGTTTCAAATCTAGCAAAATGAGTCATCTGAATAGAAGAATTAAACATATTCTGTGCTCACATAATTTTCCCAACTGCTAATGTGCCCAAAGTGCATCACATGATCTGTCTTTTCTTTGACTGGGTGCTAGGTGCTGGCACTGTCTGTAAGTCTACAGACAGTGATTTTTATCTTCATGCCACACTGCATTTGCGGAGGTGATGGAAAGAAGTTGTTTCAGTCTAGGGTGGAACCATAAAAAGCCCTGGTACTCTGGCAGTAATAGCAGACTATTATATTTAGGTCAGTGAAGGTTTTGTTGGGGTGCACAAGACCCTTTTCAGTCAGTTATGTGGATAGAGCCAGCAACGTGGAGAAAGCTCTCAGGGAAAATCCTTTACACCATGAAATGCAATGGCAAAGCAGCAGCCTGTAATTTCAGGCCCTCCCAGGCCCAGCACAATTGTGGCATGACTTCTGTACTTCATTTTTGTCAAAGTGCTACAATTTTCTGAGGCCAGGAACAGCTTGAGAGGCCAGATGAACAGTGCCAGTCACAGGATCAATTGGCTGCAGTCTAAGGGACTAACTTTGGCATGCTGAGAGCTCTCAGCTCCCGCTGGCTTTGGGGGATCTGCAGCACTTCTCCTCAAGTAAGTACTCTGCAACTTAGCTGTTTGGGAGAGAGAACCTGTCCATAGCCTATCTGCAGCAGTAGTTTTGTAAAATCGACTTGTTGCCTGGACTGTGTGTTGGTCTCTGAGTTGTAGACAGTGGGGCTGACCGCAGCAGAAATGGCTTCAGGAGTCCTTCAGACAATCTCCAACCTGAACAGATTGCCCCTGCTATTGGCCCCATGTGAAGTCTTGCTGCACTGGCCATAACATAACCTGTAGTCCCTGGGAACATCTAGGATTTAAGCACGTATCCTGCCTTGCTGCTGTGTGCTTTTCTGGTTACCACTGGCTACAGCATGTCATTTCTTCATCCCTTGAATCTCTCTATACCATTCACAGGCAGTCCTGTGTAGCTTCAACGGACACTTGTGCTCTAGTATTGTCTGGATATTGTGTAAGCAGGGAGCTGGGCATTTTGATAAGTTATTGACGAGATATATTTGATAAGATAGCATCCCAGTGTTAAGGTTTGCTACTTTTTGGGCAGTGAAAGCCTTGTTGTGTGTTACTTCTCTAAGAGTTAGCCTAGTGGTAGCTATGTTCAGGGTGTAAGGATAAAAGCACTGCTTGCTTAAAAATATACATTTGTAGTGATGGAACCAAGTTACAATGAAGATTAAACTGCAAAATACGTTGCTGATATCTTTCTGGGCTACTTCATCATCTCATCCTTCTCCCACCTCCTTCACTCTAGGGTATCTATTTAAAATGGAGTTTCTTTGGCTAAAATGGCTGTTTTCGCTTCTGTTCTTATTCTAGCTGTCCAAAGGAGTGCTAAGGCTCAACACAAATGTTAAGCTCCTCCTCCAACTTGTGCCCTCTACATTGCCTTTGTCTTTCTTACCTGCTGCTAATGAAAGCTCCTTCCTTGTTTCTCGTGTCACTGAAAGATTTTGTGAGTCCTTCCTTCCCTATCCTTGTCCAGATTTCATTAAGGTTTCTCTTTTATACCATATTTGGTACATTTCCAGCCTCAGACCATTTAGCTTCCTGTCTGCAAGCTGGGTATAATCTTCTGAAGATGTTTTGGTAACACCATAAACATTATGTTAAGAAACATTTTAAATTAACAGTATTTTCTCTGTTTTTGCACTGGTTTTGCTTTGCAGACATCACTGACTGACCATTATACTCCAAATAAAAAAAATTAGAAAGGGGTGCTTCATTTCAGTAGCATTCTCAAACCCTCTGAAATCATTTATTAGTTATATGGCATTCCTGCTCATCAGAGAGTGTCCGTCTGTCGAAGCAAATGATAAACAAATAACTTCTGCAATCATCTCATGATTGAGCCAAACTAAGACCTAATTAATGCAGTGTCCAAACCATAGTCGCTCCCACTAGTTCATGTTTTTCTCTTCAGTGGCACGTGGTTTCTTCCAAGGAAGTCACGAATGACTGAACAGCAAATTTACCAAACTATTGCTTCTCCTGCTGATCAGTTTAGGTGCCTTTTGCTGGACACTATACCATAAACTTGTCCTGAATGTTTGTACAGTGCACAGCACAGATGGAGCCATGACCCACGGCTGAGGTCATTAAGCCTCCTATAATGCCGGTAATAATAATAATAACAAGCTTAAAAGAAATCTGTGCCTTCCTAGAGGTGCAGGGAAGGACATCTGCTGTTAGTAATTCTTTCATACGTGCTGCAGGAAATATTGAGAAAGCTGCGCTTGTGATTTGTCACTGATTTCTGCGCCATCGTCACCTTTTCTCTAACCCAAATATTTTCATCTTCAGTTGTCCCCATATTGTTAATCCCTTTTTTGTTGTTGTTGTTTTTGTGGATACAATTTTTGCTCATAAGTGACTTCTTTATTGTTACGGGCATTGTTTCATCTCCATATTGTGTTGTACAGCTGCTATTTTTCCTAGAATTGCATCCTTTGTCTATAATTTCCCCCTTAGTGCTTAGTACAAAGCCCTATTGTCCTTGCCTATAATTTTTGCTTTTCTCCCTCCCCAGTCTTGCGTTGCTCTTCTCTGTGATTCAGCCTCCATAGCTGTATTTCCTGTAGTATCCTTTTCCTGCTCTATAATTTGTATCTTTTGCAATATTCAGTGTGTTCCTTTTCTATCTGAAAGGAAAGTTTCAGCACTGTGTTAATAATATTCTCTATTTTCCTGCATGCTACTCTGTTCTGGATTCCACTATCCTTTCTTTTTCCTACCCTGTTTCCACTATGTTATTACCAGAGGGTTTCTTTCTTCTTTATTTTAATGCATTCTTTTCCGTGGGTTTATTTAGTTATTTTCTGCTTGTGCTATTTTATAAAGCACAGCGTTTCTCTACTTCTCAGTTTTTGTTCTCTTTTCACCACATTCTTGATTTACTTACACTTTTCCCACTCTCCAAAAGCATCTCTGATACTTCTCTCTATCATGCTGATTTAACTCAGGGCTCTCACCCTTTCTCAAGTTGTTTTTCCCCTTTCAGCTCCGTGTCCGGCTTGTCTGCACGGCTGTGTGCAGGTCTCCGGGTCATCGCCTGTGACTGTGCGTTCAGAGCAGCGGATCCAACCCCCAGGACTAGCTGAGCCCAGTCTGCTGGTGGGCAAACCGCCACTGCTGCCGGCAGCAGGACTGGGCTGTTGGTGTTGCGCCCACCGGGTTGCTGCAGACCGGCTGCGGTCGAGCCCTGAGGCTGACTCGGCCGATGCGGGAAGGCGAGCTCCGGCGTGAACGGGCTTTCCCTGCCTGCAGGCACGCGGTGAGGGTGAGGCTGAGCCCCCCATACGCAGGCGGTGACACGGCAGTGGTTTGCACCATTAAGGATCTGGCCCGGTTTGAGGGCTGGCATTCCCCGAGCCTGGTGCATGCCTTAGGGCTGCTGCCGTGCTGATGGCAGGGGCTGCAGCTAGCTGTGGGCAGGGGGCACAAATCTGTGCTACTCCCTCCCTACCAGAGCACCATCTGCGTGAACCTCCAGCGTTTCCCAAATATGCCAGATCACCCTCTTCCCTCCTGCAGAAACCTGATGACTGTGCATTGCCTCCCGCCTTCCCTCTGGTCCCCCGCCAGCAGCCCAGCTTTCCCTCTCGTTCTCTCCCTTCCCTCCCCACACATGCATCTCTCTTATTGAGCCGCTATGCGTCTGCCTAAGCACTTTGAATAGAAGGATCTAAATAATTATTTTGCTGTCAAATGTTCCATTTTCTTTTCCTTCCCCAGTCTATAATTCTTCTGTGAATGGTGACTGCATAGTTAATCGCAATTCATTTTACGGTTGTCAAAAATCCAAGCCTTCGCTCCTCTTGATATATTTAATCAGTGTCCTTGGCTTGCATGCAGTAATGTGTAGTGGGTTTTAGATTACATTGTTATTGTTTTTTAACAGGTTGTACATCTTCACACATAGTCATTGCAGGACCTTGGGGGCACCTGGATGGAGAGACAGGAATAGAGTGAGCAGCAGGAAAAACAACTGCTCCCGGGAGTGAACAGCGGAGGAGGCGTGAAGGAAGCAGCTGCCAGGTGGTTCAGGTCTGGCTGGATCAGGACTGGTGGGAAGAGAGCCCTGCCTGGTAGCGGGTCTCCTGTGCTGTGTGGCCAGACACGGCTCCGCGATCCTGGTCCAGTTTGCAGCAGGAAGCAGGGCCAGAGGCAGGAGGAGTGTGAGAAGAGAGCTCCTTTGAAAGGTAGTAGAAATATTTAGGGCCCTTTGAAGCTTTACCTTTGAAGAGGTAAAATCATTTATTAGACTGACTGACATCTGTGGCCAAAATAGGGAAGCTTTCAGGTAAACAAGCCTTTCTTCCAGTCCAAAATAAAAGCACTTATCTTCAAAGCTAAATTAAGTTGACAATACAGCTTAAACTACCTCCCTGCTAACATCACCCTAGTCATGCGGCATATACTCCAGTATGACACCTCTTGGTGGCAGCGCAGCCTGTCCTGTGTGCCCACAGCCCTCACTGAGGACCTGCAGGAACAAGGCCAGCCTTCAGCTCACATCAGCCCAAATTCCTTGCAAGTTCATCTTTTTAATAGTCACCATCAACACCCTTCCTCCAGATTATGTGAACAGCTATAGGCACCAAGGTGGCTCCACACTGCAACAACTCCATCATTCAGTGCTTAAGAGGTTTAAACAATTGTAGTATGAAGTCAACTTTAATCAGCATTTTACCTGAAAAACACAGATGGCATCTTTATTGTCTGGACAGAAAACCTGCGTCTCCTCATTGGTTTCTATGATAAAGTGACTACGCTCCAGTCTTCCATCAAACTATCTCTTAAATAGTCCTCCAGCAATACCAAAGTTCAGCAGACCATGCTCAGCATAAAAATGGTGACCAAAACACTATGCTACATAAAAGTTTGCAAACCAGCACACCCACCTGCATAAAGCCAGCAGTCATTCAAAACTTACTGAAAAGCAGTAATAGGCTGTCAGATCCTTGGATATCACTTCAGTGCTCTAAGGAGAACCATACCCACTTTGACAAAGTAAAGAGGATGTTCACCAGCAAAGACATTAAGCAAAGACAGTAAAATAGGATGCAACTTTGAAATTTTCTCAGAAACTTGCTTCCCAAGCCTTAAGCAGCACCCCAGCTCACTAAACTCATCATTAAAGCAAAAGGCCACAGGCCAACATATACCAAGTGCAATCAGATTATGCCTGAAGAAGATGTATAAGGATTGTCAATATACTCCCTATCCTACAAATGTCCCCGTATGACAGCACCCTAAAATCCCTGGATCCTACACTTGCTCCTCCCAGAACATAATATACTTCTTCCATTTCACAATATCCTGATAGAAATTTTATGGATGAAACTAAACAATCTCCATGAAACAGCATGAACTTGCACAGGGAAAGCAAGAGGACAAAACCTCCTAATTACTAGTAGAAGAAAAAAATTTGCAACAGAGTCACTCTCTTTGGCTCTCTCAGTCCCGATCCTCAGGAGAAAGCTACAAATGACTTTCCGAAGGTGACAATCAAAAGATATTATTCATGATGAGAAAAAATCACAGCCTCAACAGAGATGAGCATTTATGGCACATTTTAATTCTTCCACATCACCACATTCCAGTTTGCTTCCCACCTAAACCACTCATGGTCCATGAACTATAAATTTTCTCTCTCTCCTCTTTCTCTATCTCTTTCCAATAGAAAATATTTCCATATTATTTCACTTCCTAATATCCCTTCTCCTATACGACAGGTACGAAGCAGTTTTATTTATTTTTTCTAACCAGCTAAGTGAATCCAGTTGAATTCAAAGCTTTCCTTCTCAGCTCGCACTTATCTTTGAAGTTTGGTGCACCTATTTCTAATCCAACAAAGAGCCTGTGAGCCTTTAAACCTGTCTTTTGTTTCAAACTAAATCAGCTGCTGTAACAAAAGATGTTACCTTCTCCCCATAAACTTTGCTTTATGAATAAATTAGATCAGAACTGAAAAAATAGTACCTCAAATCTATCTTGTTGCGTGAATATTATTCAGAATTGATTTTCACAGCTCCACTTTTTATTTTTTATTTTTTTTTAACTGGTTGGGACCTCTAATGAGCTGATATTGTCTGCCTTATTAGGAATTATGTGACCTGGCTTTTTAAAAAAGTGAGTGCATATTTGTGTATATAAAGTAATCTCCACATCAACCTGGACTGTTTGCTATAGCAACACGACCCTTCTTTTCCGTTCCTTTTGTAATACATTAAAGGTCATGCATTACTGCCTCAGCATGTACATGCAAACTGTCAGCCTTTTAAAGCAATATGCCTGAGTTTAGCTATAAGATCTGTGTTTGTTTATCATACACCATAATGAGACTCTGATTCATGACTAGGTCCCCTAGGTATTACTACAAGGTAACTTCATGCAGGGCGTAATCCTGCCATTCACACGGAGTGGTATTTGCACTTAAAATCGGTGGGGTGCTAGGTATGTGGCTCAGCATGGGGATGGCAGGCAGAGCTTTCTGAAACATGAGTACACAAATCAGAGGCGCATTGGGTTCCTCATATCTGCTGATCATAGATGGAAAGCTCCTAAGTGATTTACATAGTCTGATAGATCACGCTGAACAACAGCTTTGAAATTGGGAAGGTTTTGCCCTTTCTCTCGTTGAGCACGGCATGTGAAGTGAATACAAGAACATGCCTGCTGCTGTTAAAGGAGAGCTAAACGGTCTGATAGTAAAGCAGCCAAAAAGCACGAACACTCAAATTCAGGAACCTCATTTACGCTACCACTGAAACTTTATAATGGCTAAGTGACTCCTCTGGAATTACTGTTATCATTCGAGAAGGATTATATTTTATCTTCTCCTTTGAAAGACTTGTTTTCTTTCAGTCAGTGAAAGCCCAACAGACTATAAATCACTTCTGTACTTTTTGTGTCCTTAATAATAGCGTATTATCTTTTAATCTTTGTGTTCAGAAATGCGTTATGGAAGCACTCAGGGACTGAAATTCCAGGGAAATGTTTCTCCAAGTGCAGAGAAGCAGGTGGGATAGAAGCTTTTACCATAATATTTAATGTCACTGACACATTTCAGTTCAGAATAAAATGTACACAGGCCTCTGTCTAGTTCAGGTACAAGCTACCTACATTGCAATATCTGACTAATAACACAATCAGTCCTCAGTGCTAAATTAATTCACCACGGATTTTGTATGTGTGACCCTATGGCAAAGTAAAAGTCATCTGCACTCTCTCAAACAGCAGAAAGGGCCTGGAGGCATAACAGATACACAGGGGATTTGGTTGGAGATTATTTGTTTATAAAAGAACATGAGATGCACTAATTAAGTAAAGACCAGTGGCTGGTTCCACTTGGGTGGAAGTAGTCAATGGCCCAAAAGGCACTGGCCAGGGAAGGCTGGGTGGACAGTGATGTTGCAGAAAAGGATTTGGAGACAAGAGTAGGTCCCACACTGAATGCATCAATAGGATCATGGAAAAAGCCATGCTGGGATGCTTAAAGACGGTGGCATAGGTAATCTTCCAATCCAGGCAGGAGGAGTATGGATTCAGCTTGACATTCAGAACTGGGCACTCCAGGAACAGTGTGGGCCAGAGGAGAGCAAGGATAATGAACCCACATTGAGAAGGTCTGAGGAGTTAACTGGAGTTGTTTGGCCAAGAAGAGGGAGAGTGACAGCCTTCAGAGATGCAAAATGTTTTTACAAAGAGTAAGAGGAAAAACTGCTCCTTCTATTCCTTGTGGATGGGACAGAAATAAATAGTGTTCAACTGCAGCAAGGGAGAGTTGCGTTAGACATTAGGAAAAACCTGCTAAGGTTTTTGAAATACTAGGAATGCATCTCCACCTTTGCAGGACTTTAAGAAGAAGCCATGCAGATATCTTTCAGCAATGATATGTAGTTGATTTTAAGCAGAGCTGATCTTTGAAGGTCTCACCTGCTATAAGTGGGAAGCCAGTGGTTCATGTAGTGCTCATACATAATTTAGGAAGCTTGCAGCTGCTGCCGGTAGGCTTCCAAAGGCAGCAGTGCTTGAAAGGCAGTGTAGTCCTTGATAGCACTTTGCTGTCTTTCTCAGGGGTACCCAGGGGTGTATGTGGAGGGAATTCATTTTTTTCTGTCTGAATATCAGAGTCCTTGATTCATCATCCTTGCAGAACCCTAGAAGCAAGGGAACACTGTTTTCTGCATTTTCACTGGTGAAGTGAAAAGCAAGGGGCATGTTTGGGGAAGCCAGAACACCTGTTTTGCCTTAAATACTGGCTCAGCAAACCTGAAATTTTCTTCAAACATGCATCAAACTTAAAAAGAAAACCTCTGAAAGTAATAAAAAACCCTTAAAAACAAAGTTTCAGCCCACTTAATTGCCTTGATTGCTTTTAAACAAGATGTTTTGTTTTGTCCTGCTCATCCTGACTTTTCTTTTTTCCCCCCCAAGTTCTGTATTTTAAAATAAAATATTTAGAGAAGGAAAAATAGTTGTATCAGGTCCTTTTTTCTTTTGATACAAAACATTGTTTGAAGCTGGCTGGACACAGACCTGCAAATGTCTACTGTTTCTCTTTGGATGCTTTAAGGTGCAAGTAAACACCTGCATATCCCATTCATCTATATCCCCCTCATCTATAGCTTCAAGCATATGAATATCTTGGAAAGCTCATTTCCTATTGATTTGCCCATTCAGAAAGTAACTGATAAAGCAGGGTGTTCTGGCCAGGGCCTCTGAATCTCACATTAACATCCTAATCACTGAATCACTCTTTCTTTCCCTGTGAAGAGCCACTGACAGCATTTAAATTTGATTAGAGAAATGCTACTCTGCTCTAATACCACTTCTAGCAGCCTCATAATATGTTAGTCCACCTTTAAATTGACCTGGCTGGTCTGCTGGGTTTGATTGTACTTATTCAGAGAGCAGGCAAAGCAATGCTACAGGACAAGAAATACAACAGTTTCCCCTCCAGTGAAGGTCTATGAAAAAAGCTGTTAGAAGATACCGCTAACAAAACACATTTCTAGAGCCACCAGTGCTACCTGAAGAACAGAGTGTCCTTGTAAAATTATAGATTCTATTCTTCGTCCAGCATGTACAACATTTACAAGCTCATCGAATGGTTGTTAAATAATGTATTCAGTTCCTAATTATTCTTGCAGATGAGAACAGATATTTCACAACCACCTTGTTGTCCAGCTCTGCTTTTCTTATAAGCATTGATATTTGCTTAGCAGGTCTGCCAATTGGGTGTTTCATTTTCCTTGTTTTGTTTGCAGTGAGCGTGAACCTGGAAGCTCCTGTGATCCTTTTGCAAACTGTCAGCTCCTCTGCATCCCTGCATGTCTCCAGAGAGAGCAGAGAGGGCTCAGCACCTTGCAGGACTAGATCTGCATGCTACTGGAATAATTTAGCATGAAAAATACTATTGTAGTCAGCAAAATATTTCCCTCTAGGATTAGTGAATGTAACAGGAAAGCAAAGGAAGTTAATGTTTGCCAGGAGGGAAATGAGAAAGCTCCCCAGTATGGGACTCAACTGAGCAATCAATCTTGAAGATGGAGCCCAGCATGCCCAGAGCTGAACACCCTACTACTTTTCCCCAGCAGGAATTTATTAGTTGGAGACACTTTCCATAGCTTTCTCTCTGCACTCTATTTTCGTAGTATAGAAGTGCTCCTGGGGGACAGGCACTCTAAAAGTGTGATTCAAGCAATTGTTGCACGGATCTCCAAGAAAAGCAAGTGAGCAGCCACACACATCCCTTTCTCCGGCTAGGATGGCTGATGTACAGGACTGCACAGAGCATTTATTTTCAACTAAAGCGGACTGTGGCACTCCAGAGGCTGCTTCTTTTGGGGGGGTGGGGGGGGGGAGGGGTGTCACCTGCAGCTCAGCCCCGAGGCTGGTGTTCTCGGCAGTAGTTTTTCCTGGTGGGGGGCTCAGTCTGGTGGGGGGCTTTTCACTAGCAGCCATGCAGAGCATGACCAGGGACTGCTGGCTCTCGGCAAATTTTGGGACAGATTCTTTTTCGCTCATCCCTTGGGCCTCTCCTGTAGGCCCTTCAGGAAACATCTTAATCATCTAGCATGGCACAGCAGGGATAGCAAATACCTTTAACTGTAATCATTGCTTCCTTTAGGACCTGTTGCAAATGTGAACAAGGAAACTGATTGTCTGGCAATCTTTTGGGATCACAGCCGACGAAGCTAAACTGTCTCACTGACTCCTGCGTTGCAGTTACCTGAGATGGGGATCATCTTGCTTAACTTTGGATGTCTCTAGGGTAAAAGTGCCCATCTGAGTCAGTCCCTCTTACAGTCAACAGAGATAGATAGGTGCAGCCAGGATGTAACTCATCCAATCTCAGTTAGACATTTATTTTAGATGACTCACACCCTAAAAGCACCTATTTCTCTCCAATGACTGTAAAGGATGTCAGGGCCTCTACTCCCATGGTAGACCTCTGCATTTGGTCAGAATCAGCCTCAGCGCTGGACTTGCACCACATATAAAAGACATCTAGGGCAATGATGATGCTTCCTTTATACAATGTCCCTTATACAATGCCTGGCACCATAAGGAACGATATTTCTTACCAAGACTGCAAGGTCTGACAAAAACCTAATAAGAAGTTTCAATAATTAACATGCTGCTGTATCAACTTGTTTTCAGGTTGTTTTCTGTGCAGGGAATCCCAAGGCAGCGGCAAAATGATCAAGGGTCAGATCAGAGGTGTTGTTCATCTCCATTTGCTGGTGCCACTGCTAAATCTTAAACACCCATTACAAAAGAGACCATGACATTGCATCAAAAAAACACTACTAAGTTTGAATAATGCTTTTATTTTTAAACCTTTATTAGTAATGAATACTCTCAGCCTGAGAAATCTTTATTTTGTGGACTTGGTTAAAGATTTTGAACAATATTTTTCAGAAGAGTATTGCTTTGATGATATACTTCACACACAATACTTGAACAACCCCTATCTGAAAGCCGTGTTGTTAAGATATCATTTTACTTCTGGTGGAAGCAGTGAAATGCTGATGGATTGTCTATAAGATGCATGAGCAGAAGAAGCAAATTAAACATCACGGTCTAGATGAATAATTATTTTGTCTGCTTACCAGGGGAAATTGATTATCAGACATTTCTGATCAATTCATTTTCTCTACATC
Organism: Dromaius novaehollandiae; assembly: GCF_036370855.1. Taxonomy (NCBI): domain Eukaryota; kingdom Metazoa; phylum Chordata; class Aves; order Casuariiformes; family Dromaiidae; genus Dromaius; species Dromaius novaehollandiae. The sequence goes on from NC_088099.1 coordinate 8,772,167, forward strand.
TGCTATTTCAGAAGAACAAATATATATCACTTTATTAAAATTTCATGGTCTAAGGGAGCTTTTAATACTGCAAACCAATAATGCCAATAATCTGTTACTACAAATCGTCCAACCTAGTAGCAACGTGCAGAAATTTCAACTGTGGAATATAGTAAAGAAGTTGGGAAATACACAGGAACAGATGATACTTCTGCTCTACCTCCAGATAGAAAGAAAGGAAGATTTCATGCATTGTAAACTTACCCTTTGCCTCCTTCTCCTTGCCTCCTTCTCTCTCTCCTCCTGATTGGAGTTTCCTGGCTGTATCTCTATCAAAACTGTCTCCTTGCTCTGTAAAGTGTTGTGCACACACAAGGTGAAGAAGAAATGTTCTGTCTAGAATGTCACAATGTTTTTGAGAGTGGCTTTGGAAAATTCATGACATCTACCCAATGCTGTTATCAAAACTCTGTGCTTTGGGTTTTGTAGCTCAGTCTCTGTAGCTCACAGAAAGCAGAAGTACAAGAACATGCACTTGGCACAGATTTATCTACAGGGGGTTTCGCAGTCACTTACTGCAGGAGACACAGGCCTTGGCTGTTCAGTGCAGTCAAGTAGTATGAATTCTGCCATCCACCAGGATACTGTGGTCTAATGTAGTCACATGACTCTGCATAAAACTGTAGGACTGACATAACCTCTTACCTTCTTCATGGCCTTTCTTGTTATCTTATCAGTAACAATAAGGCCCGTACTGTTTCTGCAGAGACTATCTGCCATCCTTCTGCCCTTGTATTTGCCAGCATATGAGGAACAGCCAGAAATCTAGCCCTGGAGATGATCTTTCATGCCTGCTTGGGAATTCCCACAGTTGTGGAAGGATTTTCTGCATAACTGTTTCAGTCTGTGGCTGGTTCAAGACACTGCTGAACTTTGAGCAGACACTGTGGATGCTCCTAGCTTCAACGCAAAGCCATTACTTCCCTGCGTGGTCCAGGGTCTCTCCAGCTGCACAGATGAGACAATACACAGAATTCAGACAATGGACTGAGTTGAAACACGTGTATTGACTGAACGCCTAGCCGCTTTCCACACAAAGCATTCCACAACTTGGCATAGGAGCTCTCCAGGTGGGATTGTGGACTGTCCTGAAGACTTTCTCTGGACAGTCCCTGCTGTGCTTAGACCAGTTTGTATGTTTCAGAGCAACTTGTGCATTTTGATATGTTGATTAATACCCTGGGTGGATAATATGGCTTTCCCAGAGACTTCCTGAGGCAGTTCCTCCTGCAAAAATTGATCAGATTGTACACAGACCTGTAAATAGACAGTAAAAACGGCTCCTGCAGTTGCAGAAAGGGTCACGTCAGACAGCCTTTTGTTCTTTTGTACTATCACGCTTTTGTTCAAAGCTAGGAGATGTTTGTGTGTCGTTTAAGGTAATCAATAGCTACAGATCGTGCATGTGCTGTAGTGCTCATGTAGGACCATGAGCCAGCTGGGCGTAAAAACTGAGCAGAAGAGCTGTTTGGGGAATCTCCCCCGATTCAGACAAAGATGCTATTGCAAGGATGCTTGCAACTGAGACTCTCATCACTTTACAGACAGCAAGAGGATGCCCTGTTCAAGAGATTTGATTCCCCATGTGAGTGTTACCCTTTGTAAAGATGCCAATAAATTAGTCTTTATCAAATGCTCTGTCCACGCATGTCTGTGTAACAGTTAGGTGCTGAAAGGTATCTGAGATTCATTCATATCTGAACCCATAAAACCAATTTCTACTGTAGCAAATTATCTAACCAAGGAGCAAGATATATAATACAGCATATAGGAATATTTGTCAGGATTTTGTGATCTGTGGCTCTTTGTTGTGGCACATTCTGCTCTACCAGCTCTGAATTCTGCTTATGATATTCTGTCCCCCTTTAGGAAATGCTCTCTGCATCAATCTCAAATGTAGGAATGTTTTCTTATCCAGCTGTAGGCCAGTTGGACTAGAGGGAGTAGCAGCAAGGACAAAAGTGATGTCCTTGAATTCTTCATACAAATAATTTAAATTCAATCTGTTTACAGAGGTTAGATACCAGTACATTATTCAAATCCCATTAGACTGCAACATCAAGGGTGAGATGATATTTAGACAGATCCTGCAAACATGAATCTCCATTTGCTTTTCTTAATGCAGTTAACCTAACGCATTTCATCTTACATTGCAGAACAAGCTTCTAAAGAAACACCAAGGAAACATAATTTAAAACAAAATCCCAGTTTCTTGATTAATCTTGCAAGCAATGTTGCTGTTTGCATGGTTACAACAATATTAATAGGTCAGAACATATCTGAATTTCCTGATTAAATTCACAGCAACGAAATAAAATAAAATATTTTTCACTGCATGTTATGAAGGACAGAAGGGCAGCCCTTAGACTTAATTTGAGGGCTCTTTATTCACAGAGATATTTGTTCCCTGTGATCATTATCAAGGAATTCATCTAATAGAACTTAGATATGTAAAATGAAGACTTCTGCGCTGGAACTGGAAGTCACCCTGGGCTTCCTGTGTGGCCTTTGGAAACTTAATCATAGGAATCTAAGATACAGTTCATCTCATTCTGAAGATGTCTACAGTCATGACCTAAAAAATGCTTGTTTCTTTCCACCAACTGGAGAAAAAGCCATAGCAAACTCACACATCTCTAGATCACAGAAGTCTATTGTTAGTTTAGGTGGAGTCTACACTACCTGTTTCTAGGAGAAAAGCAGTGAAAGCAATTGAAGTCTTAGTCTTGGCTAAATAGAATGGTAAAAAACTGGATGCTTCTCTTGCTGGTCTCATTCTAAAGAGAGGAGCCACATCACCATGAATCCACAAGCTTCCCAAAGAGTCCCCTGGGACTGGAGCAAATTCCTGGCTCAGGCACCTCTTATAAAACCTTGGTCCTGCACCATGGAGTAGGACTACAGGGGGGACTGTCATGCTCATTTGCTGGATGTTAGAGATAGCACAGTTATAAAAAATCATAGGAGAACTTGGAAAATCTCTGAATCTACGTTAACTGATGCTTGCAAGAACTGATTAGCTCTACCCTTCTCTACTACAAGCCTTGGCCAGCAAGTCCCCTTAGCTCATTTGTAACTCCTGCTAGAGTATGTAACTAGATTACAATTTTATAGCTACATATGGTCCTTACAAGCAGTGAATTAGGACTTTCATATCTTTCCACAGTCTCTGCTGATGTGAAGACAAGGGTATTTTTCACTAAACTTGAAATCTCTGACTTAAAATCCATCTTGCTCCAGCAGCTAGACTTACTTAAAAACCAATGGCTCAGCCAACAACCAGCCTTTTAGTTTGCTGAAAAGAATATTGAATCTTGCCAAAATGCAAAAAGGAAGAAAAAGAACTGGGCTTTTCCATCAACATTAATAAAAAAGTGAAAGTGATGAGACAAACTGTGTGTACAGGAAATGAAATCTCTGGGACAAAACAAGCTGGTTAGCTAGAACAGGAGCCAAGCAGCCAGGAGACAGTGACACCAGAACCATGTGACATCGACATCTTTGCCTGCCAGGTTCTTAATAAATGCTCCCTTTCTTTGATGTTTTGCTCTCCACCTTCTGTCTATGTATTTCCTTATCCTGGGATGGAGGCTCCCACCTCATTTGTGCTTTTCAGTTCTGAATTCCAGCTTTCTTTAAGTTATTCTGTAGTGTGCTGTGCCATTTGTGTATGCCAAAGTCTCCAGGGAACTATTGCAGAAATTTAGGAATGGCAAGGACCTCCCCTTCAGGGTGTTTTATCAGCACTCATCACAAAGGGGTTTTGCTCTGCAGTGTTGCTCCTGGGTCTTTTCACAGCACAGATATTGTGTATCTTCTCAGTACGAGCCTAAATTATTATAAGGTCTTGGCTGTAATAGAGTGATGTAACCAGTGTTGATGGCTAACATTAAAAATGCAAAGACAAACTACCATTCATAGGGAAAGACATCTTAACCGTGGGGACAGTGGCTGCAGCAGTTTTGTTACTCCAGTGTTTGTGCTCCTTCGTTGAAGACCACCTTCAGGAAGAGGGAAGAGAGCCCTTCAAGTTTCATTTCATTAAGTGTGGTTTGATACTAACAAACAGCTTCCTTTTGAGATCTGAAAAACCCTCCCAAAGCAGACTGTGTGCAGCAGTCATTCAGTCAACATAATTTCTGGGAAATCTTTTATTCCAAAATGTTCACATATGAAATCATGGACAAAAACCTTCCAGAATGGCTACAAATTGGACAAACTTCATCTTCTGGGCATCCAGCTAGCACAGCAAGGACTGTAGCTATCACACGTGACTATGTCCAAAAGTCAGATTTTCAGAAATAGCTTGAAGACTGGTTGTTGCTGGATGCTTAAAATCCCCTAGCATTGTTATAATTATTTTTAATTATATAGCTTGTCATGGTGAAATGTTTATGAGGCTCCCAGCTTTCACTGACTGTCAAAGGGAGTTGGGCTGCTTATTTCCTTCATGCCACGGGAAAAACTGGCACCGTATAAACCTGAAAAGTGGAAATGAGGAATGAAAAAACAATGGTTTGCCAGGGCTTTGGTGGCAGCCTTCTCCTCCTCTCTTTTTATCACCATGCTAACAGCTGATAGATGCACAAGAAAAGGCAAAAGAAAAGAAACTCTTCAACAGGATACAAAAATGAATCACATTAGAATAAACATAATTCCTCACCCATGAAGGGCAATTAAACTTATTTTACTAGTGAAAAAGGGAACTGAATAAAGTTATGAGTGTTTTAGAACTCATAAAAGCAATTTTTACATTCCCCCTTCACGGATGAGCTCTTGCAAGGCCCAAGTTTGTGAGCTCATTATCAGCTGCCATTCAGCGAGCGGCAGGTTGTTAAAGTGCTTTGTCAACTCTCTTCCCTTTCCAACTTTTTCACCATTAATTCAAGAGTGCTTTTTTTCCTTCCATCCAGGAAATCTGAACCCAATCACAGTTATATTTAAAAGAAGACAAATAATGCATTCAGGTACCCATCTCCCCTCTTTATGCCAGCTCTGTAAATGATCAGCCAAACAATTGATAGATTTTCTTTGTTTTTTCCCCAGTAGCTGTTGAAAACTATACAGGTGAAAATACATTGCTGAGGCTCTGGACACATGACCAGAGAAGAAAAACTCAAGGGAGTGTTGTGGAACAAATCCTGAAACATAGCAGTGATACACAAGTAAGCAGGCTAAAGATAGGCATTTGGAAGCCTGGCAGGTTTAACCCTGTTTCATCCTTGAGCAGGACTGCCACTGGCTGAGCAGATCTCACTGTGTGAGCAAATCCACACGGCTTGGAAGGTTTGCATGATGTCTGGGGGTTTTCTGTTTTTTTTCCCAGTCTGGATAAGTTGATTTGCCACAGGCTGACATATTTGAGTGGCTCTGGCCTCAGATTGATTTGATTTTGCAGGCAGAAATTGTCTTCTTGTTTGCTGCTTATACAATCACGTGTGCAACAGGGGAGAGGAGTGAGCTGGGAGGAGAGGTCTTGATCCAGCTCTGGTTCCTAGAAGCTCACATATAATAGAAACGAACTTTTTTTGTGACCTGCTACATTGAAGATTTCTGTATCTGCCAGTGCTTCGGGAAGTTAATGCAAGTCCTATGATAAAAGTGAGTGAAAGCTGTATGCAAACGACCTGGCTTTTAATGACAGCTATTGTGTCTAGGAATTTGAAAGAAATAGTGAGTTGCAACACAGTGCTTTGGTTACGCCTTCCATTTCTGGGGTGAGTGCCTGATTCAGCCACAAGAAAGGTAACGTCTCAGATGAGATTTCAGAGACCTAAAACAACAGCACACAAAAGACATATCCCAGGTGCTATTTCCCGAGAGATCAGCATACACGCAGTTGCACGGAGACTGCTGAAAGCTCAGCTTTCATTCAAGCACCTCGGTTAAGTGGCTACCTCTCAAAAGCTGTCCTCTTTGTTCCTGTGCATAAAATGCTGAAGCTTTTAGATATTACTTATAAAGACAGCAGCATGGCAGGACAACTGCACAGCCTACGAAGTACCCTCCTGACCTTTCGTACAATTCCGCCCCCCTGCACTTTTTAATCCATTATTTTAAATGCACCGTAATGAAAGGGTAAGCAAGCTTGTGCAGTGGTATTAGTTCAGTTTGTAGGTGCCTCTGTGGGACGATTCAGCAACGTTTATTGCCAGACCATGCACCATCAACTTTCTTCTCTTGAACACCTTCATCAGCACTCCCCAGCATCCAGGCATTGGATAAGCGCACGTCCATGCACACATGTATTTTAGGAAGGGATTCTTCTTTGAGCTCTTGGGCTCCAGGTTTATGAGTATCACACTTCTTCTCCATGATAATTATACCATGTTCTTGTGGTCTAATGATTAAACCAGAGGTCAATCCAACAAAACTACTAGAAAGTTCCCAGTGTTGGGGTTGTTCATTTTTTAAACTCTCACACAGGAAACAATTTTTGAAACAAGGTAAATAACAAAAAAACACCTCTTACGTGTATATTTTTAGAAGCTTAGCTCTGCTGCAAGAATAAAATTACATTTAAGCCTACCTAGACTACCTCTGCAAATTCTGGTGACATCCATGGGCCAAAGAGGAGTTAAATCTCAGTATTCAGCCCTCTAGATGGTCAACACATAATAATACATGGATCAACAGCACTTATAGTACAAAAGTCAGAGAGACTGTAATGGCACCAATTGCATGTTAGTACAATAAACTTCAGAAAATAATACACATTTTTCTCACTTTACTGGTTATATATTTAAGAAATGTCCCCTTTAGACACAAATTCAATAAGCCCTTCGTATTCTGTGTGGTCCCCAAATATATCGTTATGTGATACACACTATTTTACTGCTTTCTAATATAACAACTCTCTGGTGTGGCATACTGTTAATGATCAGCATAAAATACTGATCATTCTAGAACAGTTGTAAATCAAAATTTATTTTGTACCCAGGCTGCCATGAGGATATGATTAACTTTTATAAAATGGGCAGGATTTGGGGAGCCATTTGATTGGTCAATATTAGCTCTAAGCCACGGATATAAATCTTCATGACTAAACAGGGAGAAATTCATTAGCCTTGTACCCCTCCTTCATAACAGGTTGCCTATAAAACGGCAAGAAAAAAATGCCAGTGAAAAAAAAATCTTTAAGTTTATTCTCTATTTTATTTTCTCCCAGCAGAACAGAAATATACTGTGAGTGTTGGGTCCATGCTTGGTGCATAACGGTCTTCAAAGGTCTGTGACAGCCACAGGTTAGCTGTCTTTGGACAACCCTGTGAAGGTTGCGCAGCTTGGAGGAGCTTGCAAGAGCCAGCATCCTGCAAAAGGTACTTACCCCGCTCAGCCAAGGCCTGAAGCCATCACAGCTCCCTTCCTGCATCCCAGGCCAAGCCTGAGCAGTGTGAAGCCACCTGCTGCTACTTGGAGAGCCAAAACGAGGGAAAAACACGGCATGGACTGACCAGAAGCACGTGGTGTTCTTACGCCTCAGTCATAACTTCCTCCACGGTCTGGGGCTTGACCAGGACTACATGCTCTGCTCCAGCTTCTGTCTAAATTAAAGGTGTTCAGTTCTGCACTGTCTGTTTGCTTGGGCTTTTGTCCTTCCTCTCCACCCCCCAGACAGCAGTCAGCTGGAGACAGGGTATTGCCCCCAAACCTGGTGGCAAGGACTTCTGCAGTGCTCAGGCTCGGGCAGTGCTGCCCAGGGGCAGTCCCTCTGAGCTGTAAATGCCACCATGGTTGCGGGGGAAGGAAAACAGTGTTTGCTTCTTGCCTGCAGAGAGGCCTCCTGCTTCCTTGCACAGGCAGTTGATGGGCCATGATAAAAGGGTTTGCTGCTATTGCAGCCCATCACCGGTGGTGAGCCGCCCCGTTTAGCAGTGGTATTCACAGCGCTGAGAGCCTTTTTACTTCTCTCCCGCTCCTTCCCTTTGGATGTGCATTAGGAACATCTCTGGGCATGCCCCAGTGGAGACTTTTGCTTTATTTAAACAGTAAAGCAAGCAACTCCATGGCAGAGGGTTTGCATCTTGTGTTTCTGGACACAAGTTTGTGTTTTCCTGCATTTTTGGCTCCTGCAGGACCCCTGGCTGTGTGGGGCTTTGGGGGCATCCTGCAGCTGAGCTGTGGCCTTGCAGAGCTCGGAAGGCCCCCAGCAGCGCATTTCAGTGCTGCACTCCCCCTCGCAGCCCCAGCTTAGGGGCGACCGTGCTCCCTGCTCGGGCAGCCAGAGTGAGCTCTTGGCAGGGCAGTGTGTGTATGTGTGTGCTGATAAATACTGCCTTGTGTCCTGCCACTTACCTGGCAAGAATAATGATTCAGGCAGGCATGGAAATCAGGCAGTGTGAATGCCTGGAATATCAAAATTAATGGCAAAGCCCATGTAAGGTGGGAAAAGGATTGTGCCCCAGCAGTCTTTGGCCACGGAGCTGTTTACAAGCAGGGCTGTGTCGGAGGGAGGGCAGGAGATGCCAGAAGATAAAATCTGTTTCTTTTGCGTCATCAAAGGGAAACAAGAAAGGAACTTGCCCAGCTGCCACTGCTGCCCAAACCAGGCCCATGTGCCCACCACGGGCTCCAAAGGAAAGAGCTCCCACCCATGTATTACCCTGCTGCCTTAGTGCTGGCACACCTGGGGTTTCACCCCACTCTCAACCTGCATTGCAGCTAGGAAACAGGAGATGGGAGATCCCCCTCTCCCCACCAGCTATCTAACCAGCAATGGGACTTTGGGACTTGGACTTTTTGCCTGGAGCAGCAAACATGGGCAACAGGAATGTCCCCCCCAGAGCAGCTAACACGCAGATCTACAGCGGTATGTAGGCACCTACTACTGTTTCAAAACCACAGGCATCAGGCACCTAAGGACCCCTGTGGAGCTCACCTCCAGCTGACGGTGACAAGGACACACAAAAAGTCTGTGTCACAGCAGGGGCCTGGCCAGGACCTTTGTCACTTGCCTATGCCACCTGTCTGGCAGTAAAGCTGTAATAATTATCTCCAGACAGTTAATGATGTGTTTATGTACCTGAGCCTCTAACACTCTATAAACGATTCCGAACATCCGTATAAACATCTTCCTTCAGCCATATTAAACGGCTGTTCCCGTGAGATCTATAAATGAATATTATTCATTAGAGAACAATGTTATTCAATGAATCCAAACAGAATCCATTACTTTATACTTGGGAATTAGGTTGCTTTATTATGGAAACCCTTCTGAAACTTTAATTATACTGAGTGCTACTTTTGATTAAGCATATTAAAAATATTTATTTATTTCTTGCAAAGGCTGAAATACTTGACTCTTACAGTCAAAAATGACTCCAAGAAAGCAACCAAAAATGTAATAAAATGAAGGTTATTTTGTTTTCCTTAAAGCAGTCACGGCATGACTAGTGCAGAGTTAGGATTAGGATAGCAATAAAACCCATATTAGATGGTAAATAGCTTTATTTGCTCAAAGGAAACCTAAAGACATTTCCTAAACAATGAATTTAGAAGAAAGTTCAGTCAAAATTGGAAGGAGTATGTGTGCAAAAGTTATTAAGCGGAGAGGAGTCATTTCTCATCTGAGTGGTCAGGGAATTATCCTGTCTGTGAATTAAATATCCTCTGCAACAGATTTTAGCACCTTTCTGACCCGATGGCCAAAAAGCACGGCTAAGCAGCAGAAATTTTGCTTATTGCTTTCCAAAGACTCGCTGCTTCTTGTTTAGATAAGAAGTGAGTCATCAGCAATTTTAATAGGAGGCGTTGCTAGCTTCACTGCGCAGATTTTTTGACTTCAGAGGGTGCTTGCTTGCCTCCAGCTGTTCCTGCAAGGGAGGATGCTGTATTCCTTGTGTGGAACAGCATCAAGCACAGTGTAACGTTTTGATGCATCCAGGGATCTAGAGAGTGATTTACTTTGATTTGATCTGATTGCTCTTAAAAGAAACAAACAGACAAATAGCTATCCTGAAGTAAAAGCTGTTTCCCTCACAGACTACTATTTTTGGAAAAGGAGGGCCTCTTATTTCTAAGCAGCACAGAATGGGACACATTTAGCTTCTCCAATACAATGAGAAGCCCTCTTAACTGGGGCTCATTCAGTAACACCAATAAGAATTACTTAATCCTGAGAGCGACTTCCGAATGGCATCTCCTCTCCGTTAGCGCAGATGGCTGAGTTCAGTCTGGGCAGACCTTTAAATGTTCTTGTTTGACTTGTGCCCTCGGCATCCAGGGTTGATTCACAGTCTTTAGTCTGCTTGCACAGCCATCTGTTCGCCTGGCAGGCTGCCCAGGGAGAGGCTGCTTGCACCCTTGCCTTTGGACATACGGTTGCAGTGCTCAGCGAAGGGCAGCCTACACGGCACTGCAAGGGGCAGTGAGAGCAGAGCTTGGTTTCAGGTGCCAAAGGAAATTCTCCGCTGCACTCCCTTCCGCTCCTGGTCTCTGCTCCTGCAGGGAACGGGGGAAAACCAGGCTGAAAAACATAGCTATTACACCCACAGGGAGCCTGGGGACCGTGAGATGATTGCTCATGCCGTTCCCAGAGGAGTCACAGGCAGTCAGATGGGGTTCCTCTGCAAGGTAGGTACCCCCCTTTGAGCTATGTGTCCTGAGCTCCCTCTATAATCAAAAAAGAAAAATGGGCTCGTTGCCCATGTCATGCCATGTGCATTGCCTTAGGCCTCTCTCTTTTACAACGAGGTAAATGACAGCCCGGCTCCCAGGGGAGCTGAGGATGGATGATTCCTGTTGCATGTCCAGCCTGTAGACAGCTGTGGCCAGGTAGAGCCCACCCCGTCTCCTGCCAGCTTCACTCCAGCAGCAGAGCTCCAACCAGCTGCTGCCGAAGCGAGACAGACACCAACGTGAGCGAAGCCCCAGGGTACCCTCTCTCATAGGCTGGATCTGCATACGACAGCCCTGGCTGCACTTGGGACAGACCGGCGCATGTCATTTTAAGGCCCAGGTACAACAGCTTCAAAAACGCGAGGGTGGTTCTCACAGACGTAACTTGTGGAAAGCTGGTGTTCCCCCAACCTACCCTCAGTTTAACAGTCATTGCCAAAACCATACCCAGAGTATCGTCTGGGTACAGTCTCGCAGAAAGCAGCGGGCCATTCCTGCCACGCAGTATGCAGGCAGCGATAGCAAGCCCCAGGCTTCATGTTTAAGGATGATTACCAGGATAGAGTTGTTTGAAGGGAGGAGAGATCCCCAAGGGATAGGAGGTAGCAGGTTCAAACCAATGGAGAGTTAAGTTAGTACTGCTTCCAGAAGATGAACAATTTGCCACAAATCTATATTCGAAAATTAGTGTGCAGTTCTGCTCCTTGAACAGTATCTTCTAGTAGTTTTTGGAAGGATTTATTTAAGAAGACTTGTTGAAATGTTTTATTCATTTTATTCCAACTTTTTATTACAGGTAACAAAAGCTGAGAAAATACTTTGAAAAATTGCTACCTCTTATTATGTTCATAAACTACCCATGACTAGATAGTGAAGTACTAGCTATTTTACAGAAAAGTGAAATGAAATGCTTGCTTCATGGTTCACTACAGGTTTGGAAGATTCCCACACCAAAACCACTCTTTAGAGCTGCAGAGTTGGAAGAAATGTCTCAAAATGAAATGTCTATAGAGGAGATTTAGGAGTAAATTAATAGATTAAACAGGCACAAATTGCTAGAACCAGATGATATTAATTCAAGTGTTCAAATAGTGCTCAAGTATGAAACTGATGAATCACTAAGTATTGTTTAACTGAGCCTTCCTCTCAGAGAAATGGTTGGCATTTCTCTAATACAGAAATACAATCCCGATGGCAAACACAACACTAGTCTTTAAAAAGAGCCTTAAGAGCACTGTAAGAATCCAGAGATTAGTGACTATATCTCTTGCATGAGGCACAAAGAATAAAATTAGCAAATGAAATTAGCATATGAAAAAAGATATATTATGGATAATTAATGTGCTTTTTCTATAAAGAAATCATACTTCACAAATCTAGTAGGATTATTTACAAAAAGACAATGAGCAAGAAGATAAAGAAGGTTTTGTTGTTGTACAGTACCTGGAGCTTCAAAGACCTTAAATTTCTCAGTAAAAACTCTTAAAGAAAATAAATTCTCGTGGGATAAGAGGGAAAGTCTTATTTCTTATTAATTACTAAAAGCAATTAAATTAAGCAATTGCTAAATTAGTTAATTAAGAAATAAGGTAGGAAGGAACAGTTTGTTTTTGCACTGGAGAGAGGTAAGAGGTGCGGTTCTACACTAAGGATCGTTATCAAGGTCTGTGCTGTTTGTGTGTTCGTAAATCATCTGGGAAGAAATCATCTGGCTGGTGAGTTGTGGAAGAGTCTTGTGATATTCAGCAATTTTGAGACAAAAAGACACATTTCGTTCATTTTGGACACCTCCCACAGTTCTCACCAGCAGATGTGTTAACTGGGTACCGCAGGCATGCCTTATGCACATTTCCCTGCTATAGCATGCACACGGGAGGCCCCTCGACTATGTTGCATTACTGAAGAAGTGCTGCATGGCATGTGGATGCCTACAAAGGCCCTAAGAGATATCTGAAAATCTTCCCCTCCAACACAAGACCTCTGGCTGGGGTAAGATGTGTTTGCACATCATGTAATGTGATCTCACTGCATGCCTTGGCCGTACCTTCCGGGCCCGGGCTGCATCTACCCTGTTAGCAAAGCTCAAAACAATGCTGCTTCTGAGGGAGCTGTAATTATAGAACTGGGACTGCCTGAAATTTGTGGAGGGGGAGCCCAGGAAGGGGTGCAGAAGCCCTGCTGCTAGCTTGGTCCTGGCCAGGTTCTCACTGACTGCCTCGTCCTGTCCTTCCCCAGCCTCCTCCAAATTCTCCTCCCTCATCCCAGCAGGATGGATGAAGACAAGTGAGCTAGGGACAGTGGGCACGAGGAGCAGGGAGCATCCTCCTCCCCACAACGCTGAATGGTCTGCACACTGGGAAATGTGGGAGCTCAGGGAACACATGCCCACATATCCCAAAGCCCAGGCAATGCAGTTTGTCCCCGCGGAGAGGGACAGCTGTCAGAGCATGGGCTTTGGGCACGAACAAGCACCCGACACAGGCAATGTGAACACCCATCAAAGGCAACATGGATATTTGCTGAACTTTGAATTTGTCCTGCAGCACTCACTTAGCTCTACAGAAAAATACAAGCTGATAAACAGAGGCAGATGAAACATCAGTAGTAAAATAAGTCAAACTAGATGGAAAAGGTAAAGCAATGTCATTGCAGCAAAAGCAAAGTCCAACACACTCAGACAGCAGTGATATGAATATATTGGAAAGAATATTTATGAAAGTCAATACTGTAAATCCTTTTAAATCTATCCCAGCTCTTGGCAAAATGGAAAGCGGCCTTTTCTGTGGCTCACTTTCCTAGTGCAGCACATAAATCCTCCTAAGCAAAAAAGTTGACACTGAATTTTTCTTGGCATTTTTTTGCCTTTGCACTTAAATAAAATTCTAGTTTCTCCCACTGCTCAATTTGTGAGTAGTTGGTGTTCAGATCGTGAGCTTAAAATTGGACCACTTGACAGCATATAGCAGGAAAGGCCCAATCAGAAGTTTTATTCCAAATTTCCAAATGGAGAGGGAGGGAGAAGGCATCTTCAGTATAGATGTTTGCCACCCCATGTGGTTCAATCAATTTTCCCTCAGTGCCGAAATAGTCCCTTTTTCTCTATTTACTTTCTTTGCTGTATATAGGGTGAATCAGGCCCATCCAGTATTTATGGCAACCCTTATTTCATATTGATTACTTTTAGCTCTTAGTATTCAGCAGCAGCAAAATTCTCTACCGAAGTTCAATGTGAAATCTAACTAGAGCAGCACTCTTGTGATAATTATTTTATGAATTAATTACAGGTAAGTGGCACCGCATAAGGGCAATTGTAATTATCTGTAGCATACAGTGAGCTGCTGCAAACTGTCATGCACTTGGGCCCATATCCTTCTGCCCTGACTCTTCAGAATAAGCCCATTGAACCTAACAGAACTCCTTGCATCAGGATTTGTCTCACAGCCTGTGCTGATTGAATTATTTCTGTCTTAGACTTGTGGGGTTTTCCCCCCGAAGATCCTATTAGAGGCTTTTTCCTCTCTGCTATATTCGTATTCAGTTGCTATATAGTGCAGGTTTCAAGGTTGCACAGTATCACCAACGGCCTTCATCCTGGCACCCCCTTGCTTGGGAAAAGCTCTCATCAAAATGAATCAGGAAGGAGTGTGGAAGCATCTCTCTAATGTTGCTCGCTTGTCTTGGGGTCAGGCTGAGCCCTGCTTGGTTCTGTGATATCTCATCTCTTCTCCTACCTGTAAATCTTTCTAAGGAAAGTATTAAGAATGAAGCCAAACAATCATGGAATAATATAGACAATAAATTCAGGGCTTATTCACTTCCTCCTGACACATGCTCAGTTGCAGTTTCATGTCTCAGAAACCCTTATGGTTTGCAGAGGTCAAGAGCAGCAGAGCTGAGTTTTACTAGAGCATCCCAGTGGGGAGAGGTTATTTCCCCATATCTCCGTAGGGCTAGTGTTAGAGCCCAACCTGGATTCCCCCCAGCAGGAGCTTTCCCGGGGGGCTGAGTCGAGGGTGACTCACAAGCCCTGCCTGCTCTGCCTGTGGTCTCATGCTAAGCTTGGAAATAGATTGCAACTATTTCCCATTGCCACAGGTGATCTCTATCCCTGATTGTCCCTTTTCGCTCCTCACACCACTTGTCCTTCTTTAACCAGAGTTCTTCTGACCAGGACTCCAGATCCATAACAGCATTTAGGCACTTATTTCCAGTGTAGAGCAGGGAGAGTTAGGCACCATTGCAGGTCTGGGCTGAAGGAAACCATTCTCCCCACAGCTGGCTTGGCTATGAACATCTATAGGACAGACATCTAACCTAATTCAACAAAGACTGAGAGAGAACCTGCTGAGGCGGGCCCGGGTTTAACGGGGCATTTGTGGGTATTCAGAGACTATCAATATCTTGCACAACTAGTACAGAGGGGGTGCTGCAGAATTCCTGCTGATCGGGTGCCATCAAAACTCTGAGGAGATGGGCAAGATTATTGCTCAGCCCTGGTGTAGGGGCTTGAGAGTTCCCATCTCCCCGAGCGCACAGCTGCACAGGTTCTGTGCGGCCCCATAGGATGAACTCCGGAAGGAAAACTAGATCTCGAAATCAGAAAAGGTGGTTTGTGTGGGAAGAAAAGATCAAAGACTAATTAACGTAGTTCTTAGGAAACAAACCACAGCTCAAACAAAAAAGAATCTAGGAAAACAAGAGAAAGACCTCTGAACCTGAGAATTCAGAGCTGAAGTACTCTGCCAAGTCTTCAGGGAGACCTAGAGGTCCCGTAGCATCACAACAACAAAGCTGAGAGAGGATGAAAATAGAAACACTTTCCTACAAAGCCAGTTACAAAATAGTCAGGGAAAGCTAGACAAATATACAGTCTATGCTAAGTGCAGTCTTAGATTTGCAATTTTTCAGAAATGTAAAAATCAATATAAATTATGAGGAATATAAATAATTCCCAAAAATGAAGGGTTTCAGAACATTTTGTTTACAGTGCTAGAAGGCATGGTGTGTTAATTGCTCTTTAACACTGGTTCAAGATGTTCTGAGTACTGAAAACATCAGTGGAAGTTACAAGAACTGTAACTTCTAAACAACTCTAAATCTCAGACTTTTGATGTTTCTATCTTCTCAGCTGTTTCAAAACATTTTGATAAACTTTCCAAAAATCCACAAGGTGAGTAGCTAGTGTCCTCCTCTTTATTGAGAAAAACCAGTTTGTTAGACTTTGCTTATCTCCAAATACTCTTTACCTGAGTAGAGCTAAATAAGAGAACCTGGATTAGTAAAATGCATGGGAAAGGGTTAAAACAGAGTAAAGGCCAAAGCCTGTCCCTATTGAAGTGTATCTAAAATGCTTATTGACTTCCATGGGGGCAGAACATCATACCTGCTTTGGATAGGATGTGTTTAATTTTATAACAGGATTAACACAGTAGCTCTGAAGGAGGCTTATTACACCCTAACTACTTTCAACTTCTTGATAGTCTTTTGCAGACCTAATCTTTGATGTTGAAGTGACTAAGAGAGTCAAAAACCCAGCTGAAACTTCAGATCTGTACTTTTCTAGTGAGAAGAACCTTTGGTTTTAAGAGCAATAGTGGGAGTTGGATCTGCCAAGAGGAGGCTCTGAAGGCAGTACCTCTGCTTTTCCACCATTTTGCAGAAGGTTTCCTTGGTGCCTAGCATGCATTGTCAGAGCAGGTGGCACTGGACAACCTTGCCTGGAACAGTCCATCCAGGGAAAAGTAGCCTGGAGGTACTGGGTGAACACTTTTAGATTTCCTTCCCCCTGCCCTCATGATCTCCTCAGTCACAGGGCTCTGAGAGACTTGACCCTACAGGAAGTCTAAGCACCCATCAACACTCAAACATCCTGCTTCAGATATAGGCCTATGACATCTCAGCAAGTTGGGTGTTTAGCTCTTCTGAAGATCAAGCAGTGAGGATGAAACATCATGATGAGACATCAATATCTGAGCTAGTTGATGGAGACATAGCCAAGGTAGGTGGCAGAGGGTAGGGAGCAACTGATCAGCCTGAGGTAGAGAACACAACCTCAACCATGATTAATCATGCCCTAAAAGTGCTCATGGTCTCTCCAGTGACTATGAAGAGTGACTAGCTTGGTCCATAAGTCAGGTGAGATGAATCACAGCCCTAGCTAGCTAGAAAATACATACAGCCAGTCTGAGACTTGGCTAGTCTGGTCCTCACAAAATACAACACAACACAAATTCCCAGACTGTCTCCTGCAATTACTGTAGACTCAGAACACCTATTCAGCCCAGGAAGAAAATAGTTCTCACCCTCTAAATAACTAAACTGCTTCATAAGTACCAACGAATGGCAGGGCCCTGAAGAAGTGGATACTGAGAGGGCCATATCACTTGTCAGCGTCTTCAGGAAATCCTGCAATAGTCTGAGGATGAAATGCAGTTGCACTGGATATCCTTCATTTCTGTCGCATGGCTGGCCATGAAGACAGGCTTTCTACCATCCAAAATAAGTGGCAGCACGTAGCCTCTAGAAAGTTATTTCAAGTGGCTTGCATGATTAATCACCTTTCATTGCAAAGGGTGGAGAACAGACAACCTTGTGTCTGTGCTTCTTAGAGATGTCCTTTAGAAAGAAAATTACCTCTATCTGTTTTGAACTATTTGTTTAAGATCTGGAAATAAGTAAGATCTATTTACATGGAAATAAATTTCTTTTTTTGTCCCTAGGTACATCTATAATCTTGTCTTTTACTGTGGTTGAAATAAAGTTCAAAAGTGATGTGTGGCCAGAGGCAGGCTTATAATTATTTCCTTAGAATTACCTATGTATTTATGAGCTAGGTTAGCCCAGCTTAAGTAATATATTTGGCAGTCCCAGTTCTTTTGTCAGAAATATAAAATACCATGAGCATTTGAGAAGTTGGTTCTTATTAATTCTCAACACTTACGAAATTCAGTTCTACTGCTGCCCTTTCAAGTGCTCTACTTTAAGACCAAGTGCTGACTACAGCAGCTCTTCTTGGGAAGTTACGGAAACCATGGGAAGAAAATGCTTTCTGGGAAGTCAGCCTGGGTGAAAGCACAGCTTAAAACAGACTGCGTAAGCTACTTAGAGACAGGCAAAGTAACATCTACCTCTTCCATCTCCCAATATGCTTGGGCTTGAGTCACTCCCATATCTCACTTTAGATCACCCCACAAATGTGGGGGCTTAGGTTTCTGCCTTGGCCTCCCAGTGTGACCTTGAGGAAATCATCTAGTCATTTATTGTGTAAAACTGAATTCTGCAGGGAGTAATCAGTACGACCTGGGGTGTTGGGGGAGGCAGAATGTTTCAAACATGAGTCTGAACAACTTTTTACTTTGTGTTCTCAAGATTTCACACCCTCCTGTTAAGTAAACCATTTTATACACCAGAGCTTCTTTATAGAGTTGTAAACTGTAATGTTTTTCCAAGCTGCTGGTTTTCATTCTGTTACTTCACCTTCTCCTCCACACATGTGAGCCCCGATGGGGCTTAAGAACCAATTCTTATCTTCAAAGATGTTAAAGCAGCTAATAAGATTGATAGAGTTACCTTCATTTGCATATAAAGCTGGCCAACTTTTACCCACTGGTTTGTGCATCAAAAATATCTACATCTCCTTAAAAAAAAAAAAAAGAGAGAGAGAGAGAAACTAAAAGTCATCACTGACCTATATCCTATAGTCCTTCACAAAGGACTGTGGGAGATGACTGGCCATAGAACAGCCTTTTTTTCTTTTTTTTTAGATGTATTGTGAAAAGGGCATCAGAAGTTACAAGTATTTAGGGATTTTGGGCTTCTGTCTGTCTTGGTTACAATAAGTGTTTATAGCAATGAGAGATCTCTGATCTATGTTTCCTAACTTTTGACCGATGGACTTTGCTGTATCTGTAATGATCTAATGAAAGTTCTGTTCAGCATGAAGCTTTCTCCATGCTGTAAATAGCTAAACAGAAACTGCCACACACCTCAGAAAAAAATCCCAGCATATGGTGCTGTACAGTATAGTATGTCAGCCAAAACTTGCAGAGTTACAGCGTGGTCCACGTTCATAGTCACTCAGACCAATGAAGGAGAGCAGTGGTAGGTTGCTGTTTCCAGCGTGGATTCACACTCAAAGAGGACAGGGCGCATAGCAGGCCAGAGGGTTTCACACCTACCGGTTGGTGGCAGGAGACTGATGAGGGTCTGAACCCCTTTTCCATCCACGAAGGGCAGAGCCTCTGCTGCCCACCCTGTATCACCAACGCATTGTCTTAATCCCTTCTAGCCCCTTCCTTCCAATTTTCCCCAGTACCATCTTTTGTCCACTCCAGATCCCCAAAGGCTTAGCGTCCTTGCACTTTTGGTCCCAGTTTCCCCTCTAGGTTCCCAAGGTGTCTCATCCTCCGCTTCTCTCCCACTTGGTCCCACTCTTGGTCTGCTTACCTTGGTTTCCCTTCTAACTCCTCGTGATCATCTTCTTGTCCAAGCAATTTTTCTAACCTTCTTCCTCTAATCTCTACTTAATTAAACTATCCTCCTCACTAGCCAGGTGGGTCCCTGCCCCAGTCTTCCACTGACCTGCTCTTTGCAGTCACGTCTTTAAACTCTTTCTCCATTTTATTCCATTCACTCTGTCTAGTCCAGCGATTACCCTCCCCACATCTAAACTACATTTCTGCTGGGTTCCCAAAAGAGAAAGCCATGGGAGGCACAGAAGAGACAGACACCCTCTTTTGTTTCCATGTCTGGCCTGCCCCTGATATGGAGAGGCTGGAACATGTGTTGCAAAAAACTCCAGGTCTGCCCTGAAGCTAAAGAAAGCACGAGCATAAAGGGGGATGCTTTCCACCAGGTGGGTAGTTATAACACCTAGGCAGAGCCCTCGAATCAAAAGATCACAGAAAACACACGAACCCCAACTTGATCCCCAGGTCTCAAAGTCAGCTGAATAAGAGTGCAATAACGAATACTTTAGAAGAGCACCCTGCTCCAGGCAGGATACACATGCCCATGCTGATGGGATTCAGAAAATGGAGAATGTAAAGCAGTGAAAGCAGATTCACATCTTGCAAACACTTGTTCAGAACAGCAGTTCCACTGAACAGCCACACTGAAAAAAAACAAAAGAGAAAGCAATAGCAGCCACCATCAGGACTTTCACACTCTGCTCAGACCGCACCTGTGATCCTGTACAAAACATCCAAAGGTTCAGGCCGCCTGAGAACAACACCGTATCTCCTGTGAATGGAACTGGTAGGTGATGGCATAAAGGATGGAGCTGGTTCTAAAGGACACAAAAATGTGATAAAGGCTCTATATAGGAAAACCCATGTGATTTCATTAAAAGAGGGTTATGCATCACTAGCTTGTTAGAACATGTTGAGTTTTACTGTCAGCGTAAAGGCTTCCACAATGAAACTGAACACTACACTGGGTAGGATTTTCGTAAAGTCTTTAACTCAATTCCTTGGTTTCCAATTAAAATAACATCTAAGAGGCAGAGTTATAGAGCCATGAGATATTAGTGCAGTGCTTAAAATTAGGCTAATTCCAGAAACAGTCTTTTAAAAAAAAAATTTAATGACCATCAGAGACTTTGCAGAAGCCAGCTGTGGGATGTGAGCTTTGTTATTGTTTATATTAACAATGAGTACAATGACTCTGAAATCAAGGTTTTCTGGTTTGTAAATTATGCTAAAGACCAACAAATGATAATGAGCTTTGAAATTGGACTCTGAAGTAATATCAAATGGTGAAAGTGATTAAATATAGATAAACAGAGAACAATCAGTCATAGAACAAGAAACCAAAAAAGCAATTGCAAAAATGGAAATTTACTGCTGCAAACTGCCAAGAAAAGAGATTTGTCAAAGAAAGAGAAAATAGATCGGAAGATGTCCTAAGTGCAGGCAGCAGCTTCACTGATGAATGCAAACAGCACATTGTCTGCAGCGCTGGAGAATATAATCATTCAAAAATCAAAGAGAGAGGTAGTACAGTGTTTCTGTACAACATACTAGCTACAGGCTATCTACAGTAACTGTCTTTATCCTTTTGAAAGAATAGAATTTCTCTTAATGGGGCACAAACAGAAGTCTAATATTTTACATCTCATTGCTCAAATGATGAAGAAGGCGAATGAATATGAGGCTTGTTCTTCACTGCCTGATGAAAAAGGCCATATGCAACATACATGTAAACATTCCCACACTAAATCAATATTATTGATCATAACAAAGAATATGTGCACATAAGAATAACAGAGAAGAAATATATTCACCTTTGAGGGATATGGCAATAAAATATTCTGGAGGCAGGTGCTGGGGGATGCTTCCCCATGAGGTGCGCTTGGTGCAGTCAGGAACATGCCAGCGACATCCCAAGGAGCCAACAGCTACTGTAACGCACCATTTATAAAGAGATGTTTTCTGCTCCAGAGAGCTTTCAATGTAAATAGGCAAAACATGACTGGGGAACACTTTTTAGTGAAGTGACTCCTCTTTGACTGCTGGCAGGAGTTGATCCAGGACTTCCATACACCAGTTTAGTGGGCTATTGCATACAACTACTGCCCTTCTAGGGTGTAGAATATATGTATAGCAAAGATGAATCCTGTTGTTAGCTTTCCCTTGGGCTTTTTGGGCAACCATGTTTCCATTCTTTCATTTCTGACACGCAATTCCAGATCTGCCATGTCCCCCTCTCCTTTACTGGTGCTGCTGTGAAGCTGAACTCTCTAATACATCTAATACACCCATCCTGTACAGCACAAGCTGTTCAGCATGAATATATTGCTCTTTGTTCATCTGTCTTGTGTTCCCATGACACTACTGTTGACAGGCTTTGAACACCTCACAGATAGAAAGGAGAGGAACTAGAAATGGATCAGACTAAAATCCTAGACAATGAGCTTTCTTGCTTCTGAAATTCCTTTTTGCTTTATGTTCAATCAGACAGTTCATTTATTACCCTGTTTTTAAGTGAGTTGCCTATTCTACCTTTGGGATCCTAATTGCTTTTCAGATTGTGTATATCATTAATACTGTATATCTTCATTTTCTAGCTTAGGTAGTAATAGAGCATTCAGTCATTGTTATACTCACCATTCTACCAAAATTTATTAAAATGAGGCAGTTAACTATTGTCTTAAATGGAGTTTAGAGGTAAGGCTCATTAGTTTTAGACTCATTGCAATTAAGTGGGATGATAAATGTAAAATTATTTTATGGCAGCTTTGTACAGAAAACTTGTTTGATTATGTAGTGTCAATGTTCATTTTGCAGTGTGCTTAAAAGAGTTCTTCTGGTCCCATTTTATGAAAACCGCAGTCACTACACAAACACTGTTATAAACTGATAAATCTCTGTCCATTCACAGACCTTGTGTTTGACATTAAAGCTGTCTTGTCTCATCCAATGTAAGCCAATGTTGCCTCATGAGAACTGGATCGGCTGCCTTCTGAAAGCAGTCAAACTTTTCAGACCTAGAAGTCATTTCATTCTTCATCCGAGCCCCTTTGCACCTGATTTTCCATCACACTACATACCAGTACAGTAGCTTGAAATGGCCCACACAGTAGCACAAGGAGGCTACTATTCTTCCAGTCCCTTGGCAAGTGCTCTCTGTGCTACCATAAGTGCTGTTTTCTCTAGTTAACTGGTTGTGAGGTACGATGCTTTACTAGGAAGCCAATAAACTCTTCAAGCTACTGCCCTCAAAGCGTGGTGAGAAAGATTATTCAGAATGAGTGTTTAGAAAGATGCTAATGCACTCCTGTGGCTGGTAAACAGAAATTAGCGCCCTTCTGGCCAAGATTTCTGAATCTGGATACCTAAAGCTAAGGTATATCATACAGAGTGAACTGGTTTCAGAGGCTGGCTCCTCTGCTGCACTCACCTCTGCTATGAACCTCTAGAAAGTCCTTTTCTAATTAAGGTCCTTATAGCACATGACCATAACGATGTAGCAACATGTCCAAGAGCAAGCTCAAAATGACGAGGACTGTTGCTGAAGTTCAGAAGGAGTATGCAGGGGCATGATGTTCAGGCACTTGATTAAGTACCTTGCTGAATCTGGGCCTTGAGATCTAAATACACCTAGCCAGGCTTGCAGATGCTGAGACTGGCCTCTTCAGCTGCTTCATCGTGTATCAGTTCAGACCTGAAGACACCACAGCTGCTTTGCTCTTTCAAAATTTCTCCTTTAACATGTAATTTCACAGATGATATTTAAGCATATTCCTCCATTTGGCCCGTTCTTTCTTTTGTGAGGAATAGTGGAAAGAATATTATTAATACCAAGATAGGAGAGTCTGAGGAAAAAAGTAAACAATAATCAAAGTCACTAAGTACACCTTTAGGGATTAAGTCTATATGGTCCGGCTTTTCTGTGTCTCTGGTCTAGCAGCTGAACAGAGCACTTTGGAGGTGTTCCCAGTTCTCAGAAGCTGGGTGTTCTTGTCAAGATACCCAAGTATGCTCTCCCTTGCAGGAGATGTGTGCTGCTACAGCTTTCAAGTCACTGCAGAGGTAAACTGCATCAGTACTTTGCTTCTATTAATTTCAGAAAATGGAGGAAAGCTATCAGAAAATGGAAAGACCTGGATCTGCCCAGCTCTTCTTCTCACTAGCTTCCTCCACCATTTCCACAATGACATTAAAGTGGCAGAAATGGTAAATGGCTCTTTGAATCCTGCCAGGATTTCCCCTCTATTCGTGACAGCATGGAGAATCCCTGGGCTGGCAGCAAAAATGCTGCTATTGTAGTCTTTGCTCCAATCAGTTCATGGCTGTGAATTCGCACTGCTAAAGTCAAGGGGAGTTTGGCCTCTATCTGCAGGGAGGTCATGATCAAATCTGAAATGCCTAAGGAAATTGCTTTGAGTCGGAAACAATTTTGCTCATCGCGGAAATACCACCATCAGGCAAGGAAAACTGTCTGTTTGCTCCTGAATCCATCAGTGAATCCCCAGGATGGACAGCAGACCTGTGTCATATTCCCAGCGGGTGTCCAGGCTGGGGAGATGTGCTCTGTGGTGTTCAGTTAGTCAAGTTTGGTTCAGGAGAGAAGGAACCATGTGAGCTTCCAAAATTTTGTCTCTGACTGGAGTCTTTTCTAGATGCACAGTTACTCTCTGGCATATCTGTGAAAAGATCTGTTTTTTCAGTTCATTAGCCAAAATGAAAAATGGGGCAGGAAGCAGTGGGCAAGAGGAAAGGATTTCTCCCAGCTGAAAGCCAAAGCCTTTGTGACCAGGAAAGTAACAAATAATTGATGTCACATTGAATAAAATCTTGTATTTGATCCAAAACAAAATGCTTTTGTGAGGAGGCTTTTTAGTGGTTGAATGTTGAATAAAAGCAGTCAGATTAAAATGAAAATGGATTTTGAATCAAGACCTCTTATTTTAAAAAGCGCCAAAGCAAGGGGCGAGAAAGCAAACCAGAAGCCTGCAATGTATGAACAGAATCATAGAATAATTTAGGCTGGAAGGGACCCCTGGAAGTCACCAGTCCAACCCTCTTCTCAAAGCAGAGCCTGCTTACATCAGGTTGCTCAGGGCAATGTCCAGCCGAGTTTTGAATATCTTTAAGGTTAGAGATTCCATAATGTCTCTGGGAAACCAGATAACCGAGGTGGTTACAGAATACTGCCAGGTGGGCTTCTGCAGGAGGAGAAATCAGGAATGCAGACATGTAATGCATCAAATATGTTCTATGGCTCAGCAGTAAGGTGACAATCACACTGTCCAGCATTCAAGGTATTTAACATTGTCTGGACTGCTCCATAAACAAGTTGGTATAGGAATAGAAACAGCTATTTTAGAGCAGGTTTCTAACCCAGCCAACACTCTTATGTTGAGCTAGTGAATAAGGATGAACCTGAAATATGCACAAATCTCATCACTGCAACACCCAAGCACCACACTGGCTTTCGTTCCCTTAACATCCTTAAACAATCTACGAGGAAGGATGTGTTGTTATCTCCGTTCTACAAACAGAGGAATAAGGCATGGAGAGGCTGTGGCCTGGATTTCCAAAGCAGTTCAGGCACCTGATATGCATGAATACCATGGAAAAGTGGCAGTGCCTGATTCCTTTTAAAAATGAGTCCCTAGCGGATTTGTCCAATGACTTCCAAACTGGCTGCAGCCAAGCACAAACAGAGCCTTCTCTCCCATGCTTTTGACCACTTTGAGTGCTGGAGCAGACTTTCAGTAATGGTGCCTGTTCTTGACACATGAGTTTCATGAAGAGACATTGCCTTTGGAAACCTGCAGAAGGATTCACAATTCTTGTGCTAGATCTGCAGACAGAGCTTCTAAAAAGTCAACTGTGACCCAAACTGTGGCTAAAAATGCCAGTTTGGAGCTGGCCAGCAATTTATTTGAGAATCAAGCATTTGGGCATGATATAAAATTTATGTTGTCACTTCAGTTTGTCAAAAGTTTTCCCTGAGAATATATCAGCTTAATCAGTTTTCAGTGACAATTTTTGTTATGCATGTAGAATATTTTTTTCTATAAAGTTAGATGCTTCATTTTTCTCAGTGGTTTGACTCTTAAATCACAATGCGTGATATAACATACAATTTCAATTAACAAAATGAAAACAATTTTCTGATTAAACTAAACTAAATGACTTGACCTTACCAAGACAAAATATTTCAGTAAGGAAAACAAACAATATTTCAAACTACTCTGTTTTAAGGTGAAAAAATCTGAGCTAGTGTTTTCATCCTGGTTCCAGATTAAATTTCAAATCTGAGGATAGTTATCGGGTCAGGAATGTTGTTTTTAAGCTTGTTCTCATAACTCATTTTCTGTGAGAGCTGGTGAGGAAGCAGAGCAGACTCCAGAGAAGCTACAGGTACTCAGAAACCCTGCAACTAGTATTCCAGGAAGGATCTTTTGCACTTTCAGCTCAGCTCTGCTGCACTGATGTAACCAAGGAGAGAACTTGGGCCTTTCCAAGAGGCATTCACAGAATCAGTTGTTGCCATTCTTCAACGTCAAATTCTCGGGAGTCAGCAGATTCATACTTTCAGCAAATAAATAAGATCTACACTGAATTACAGGCTTGAGCAGCAAACTTCTGGGCAATGAGCCTCATTCTTCTTGTTTGGAAAGGGAATTTAAATGAATGAAATTCAAAGGATCCAGCTTACAGTGCCACCCTGCAAACAGCCAATAACTCTTGTAAATCTTTCTCAGCTGGCAGCATACAGGAGAGATTCTGCTCAGACACACTCACTCGTTTTAAAAAAAATGTGTTAGATGCGAGTGTAAGAAGCCCAGGTCACCCGTCTTCACCCACACATCCCGTATTTACCCAGCAAAGAATGCCGGTGGATTTGCTGATTTACCAGATTAGAAATGACCCTGCTTCGTATCTCGCTTAGAACAGAGTGACCGTGATTCGTAGCTATCTGTGAAATGTTCAAAGTGAATTGAGACTTAGCGTTCTCATCTGACTCCCTAATGGTCTATAATCCCTCAGCATGAGGGTTGAGCTGAATTGATGTGACATCATTTCTAATTAGGTAGCTTGAATAGTAGAGAGCCTTCAGCTAGCTGGTAAATCCTGCTTTCTCCAGGGAGTGTGTTTTACACAGTGTAAGGAAAAAAACAGCAAAGAAGCCACACAGCTTCACAGCAAAGCCCAGGAATAGCCATTCACACTGCCCATGGCTTCTTGCTTGGCCTTTTCCTTGCCTGCTGCAAATAGCCTTGTTTGTAGGAGG
This sequence comes from Dromaius novaehollandiae, assembly GCF_036370855.1. Classification (NCBI taxonomy): domain Eukaryota; kingdom Metazoa; phylum Chordata; class Aves; order Casuariiformes; family Dromaiidae; genus Dromaius; species Dromaius novaehollandiae. Next base: position 8,798,567 of record NC_088099.1, read on the forward strand.
TTCCCTGTGCTGGATAATGTGGCTTCTGTTTCCAGAAATCGTGGTGCTTTCTCATATTGATGATTTGAATATTGCAGTCATGGCTATAAAGTAAAGGAAAGCAATACTACATTCATTTAGATCCTCATTTCATGCCCATTTAGATCACCGCTGACTTCAGTAACCCTGAAATAATTCTATTCCTGTTTGCTGCAGATTTAATGGTTGGTTGTGATTCCATTTTAAACACTATCACATGCTATTTCTCTAAATGAGCAGCTCAGGTGTTTTCTCTGAATTAAAAAGGCCTTTTTCTTGTCTTCTTTCTCTCTTACTTCCTGCTACATTTCATAAAGAGCTTGATCCTGTGGCTCCTCACGCTAAATTCATGTTAGAGTAAATGGGGGCTGTGCCAGGGACTCCGGATCTGAGAGTGGGCCCAGAGGAGACTGCTCCATATTGCAAGTTCATCTTTAAGTCACTCCATTGCATTTTCACTGTTCAGCCCACACTCCAAGATCATCTTTGCCCATCTGTTATTTATCCACATGACCTGCGAATCACCCAGCTTTTCTTTTAAAATCTTTTTTTTTGTCCATTCATTGCTTGTTGCTTATTTGTCCAAAAATTACCGGCACACAGTTGGACCTGAAGCAACAGTAAGCTGCACAATGTACAACAGAAGTGCTTGTGCGTGCGCATGTAGTTATGTGTGTTACTGTACTCTCAGCCCCGTGCCCCAGCTGTGTGATGCCTCGTGTCATACAGGGGCAGCAGAAGTCAGGAGAAGCACTTGAACACAGGTTGTAGCCCCCAGGGAAGTCCAGATGACCATGATGTCAGATTTTGCATTTGTGACGCTTCTTGACTAAACACATACATATCAGTGTGAGCTGAAAATTCATATTAGAAATTTGCACTGACCTTTTTTTCACTGACCACTGTGAGTTGCACTCATAGTCACCTAGTGCTGCCCTGTGCATAATAAGCACACAGCCTTGCAAAAGTGCCCCTTGGCAATCAGCTGACTTAGGGAGTAGTTTTGCTTAAGTCTGTTCTTACCAAGATACACGGTTGTGTTCTAGCAATAGAAAGAGGCAACCTTTTACCAGAAAGAAAATCCTCCCAAACCAGTTCTAGTCCAGCTAAAACTATTTCTCCTGAAGCAGAATTTAATACAAGGCTGTCCCCTGGCCTCATGTTATACAGAGGTCTAATAAGATGTTCACAAAGAGTCCCTTCTGGCCTTAAAGCCACTCTTTCTCTTTTCTTACCAAGCAATTACTCAAGGGAGAGACTGAAAATGTGGTGTTGCTGCTACTGTTATTGACTTTGCATTGTACTTTACAAAGCTGCATCTTTACAGCTTCACTCGGGCTGTGTCCCATTATGCTAGGAGCTATAAAGGCAGAAGAGAAGACACTGCTGACCTCAGGGAAATCAGTATTTAATTTAATAGCGTAATGCAAGTGGTGGGCAACCTGGAAGTGCGCAAGGTTGGGGAGTGAACAGAGGCAATACAGAAGGAGAATAAAAGAAAAGTTAGACCTTAATCTTTTCCATACTAATTCCTCACCACTGCAATTCCTTGTTTAGGCTGCTATAAAAGCAGAATTAGACCCAACTGTTTTGTTCTGATTGTGATGTAAAATATAATCACTTTTAACTAGATTTTAATTTCCTCAAATCTTTGCTATTTTAAAACTGTTAACATTGCTTGGCAAAGTAACAAGCCATCCTCATCATGTAGGTCAGGAACTGGAGGTACAAAAATAGTGATCTACCATATACAGAGAGCTGGCAGAATCACGACTAGAAGCAAAATCTCCTAAGTCCAGCTCAGCATAGTACCCCTTTCCCTTTCAAGTGTGTGTAAAAGTTTTACTACTTAAATGATAACTAAATGGTAGACCTGGGGTCAGTGCAGATGTGCTAGGCACTGGCTACCATCACTGAAGGAATGAGGGATAGGAGCAGAAAAGCTAGGGAATGACACTAGGAAATATCTAGATTTTCAGCCGTCTGAGGCAGAGGTCTTGTCACACTGTTGTGCAGTGTTCAGCAACATGGGACTTTGAGACTGATGATAGTTTCAGAATGCTACCACAGCTCTGCTAACTCTCCATGAGCAGGGATAATGAGGTCTGGGATATTTTTGTAGGAAGAAATGGCTAGGAAGCCTTAGATCTGACTGAAGAGGGCGAGGGAGTGAGTTTGTTGCCCTCTGGTCTGTCCTCTTAGCCAAGATGAGGGGAGAGTTCATGCCTCCTATTGTGAATCCAGCATTTGCTTCATTCATGGTCGAGGTGTGCTCTAACCACTGAGCTCAGGGGCACATCTTTCTCTGTTACATGTGAGGCCAAACCTCCTTTTCCAGGCTCAGGAAGGAAGCATAGGGCCAAGATAGCCTTCTGGCTTCCTCCAATCTTGATTCCCACCATATGTCTGAACTTAGCAAGATTTGTGGATTTTCATGGGAATTGCATTAGGTGCCTCTTCATCACAAACAGTTGTCTTCCTCTCATCACACATGGAGGCAATGGAGCAGTAGAGAGAACATATCCCTCCATCCCAGTCAGGCACCTGTAATTGAAAATATTGTCCTAAATGACTAAAAATTGATGAAGTCATAGCCAGCTTCTAATTGGTGACCTCAGGAAAGGAATTGCTACCAGCTCTATCTGTTGCATGGTGTGCAAGGAGCAGTGACATATTTCTGTTCTCAGCAACCTTAGCTTACTAGTGACAGAAAAAAAGGGGCCGTGACTTCAGCCTCACAGCTTTAGGATGACCTAGAGCAGGTGACTGTCCTCATTTTCCCTAAACTCTTATTCTCAGAGAAGCTCTGCCTCAAAATACTGGCTGCCGCTAGTGGAAAGGAAAGAGAGCTCCAGCCTCCTCTTCCCCCACTATCGCCTGTGTGTCTGTGCAGGAGCAGATGGGTTCTGGCAGCCACATACAAAGACATGTCTGTGTGGAAGAAAAATATCTTTTCCACAACACCAAACTAAAGGCAACATTTTTTTTCCTAAGCAGACTTTACAAACCATTACCCATCACATCCAGAGTATTACCGGAGCTGTCAAGAGAAAGGAATCAGTGTAGAAACATCATTCCACTGGGAAATGTAAAATGGCAACAAGTTGGTCCCTCTTCAATATGTCCAAAGCTTAATATAAAATGATGTACAACTAACCTGCAATGAGTGCTGAGCAGGAACTCTCTTCTGGGATGCTTGTTTGTGATTTTCTTGGTTGTTCAGAAAAATAGCTCCTTTTAACAAAATTCTTTTTTTCTTCTTTTTTCAGCACAGACTAACAAAGAAGCTGTCGGGTGATTCAATTGCTAATGTGATCATGGCAGGGGTATGTTTCATCATTTCTAATGACTCTTCAGTGATTATAACCCCCTCTCACTTCCTGTTCATGCCACACACTTTACAACATTAGTAACAAGTGATGTCAGGCACTTTTCTTCTGCAGAAGATACTAGCTGAGTGTTGGCTCAGGGACCAAGTATTCTCCTCTGTGATCTGCTGTCTGTCTTTGATGCTTTGTGCCATTCTCTCTTCTTTTTTTTTTCCTCCTCACTTGCTCAGTGTCCTGAAACTTCATTTTATATTCCAGCTTCAGTGAATCTGTGCTGGTGCAGGGGTTCTCCTAGCGAGGGCTCAGTGACTTCAGAGGAATTCCCTGAAAAGCATCTGCCCTATGCTCCTTCAGCTCTGATATCAGCTCCCATATTGAATCCCACACTGGCAAACCATTTGCTAACAACTCCAGCCTCCTTCAGCTTTCCCTCTTCATGGTCTTCTTTTCTTTTTCTCCTTCATTCTCTCTTCTTTTTCTCTCTCTGACTTTGAGGTCTCTGGCTTGCTATTTGTTTCCAGTTCTTTTCTCCATCCAAAAATCCTGTATTCCCAGCTACTGGATACCTTTCATTCTTTCATAGCTTCCTTTTCTGATGTTGCCCTCTCCTTCAACATTTGAATATTTCTGAGGGAAAAAACAATGTCTGTATCACTTAACTAATGACAGTGATTTTTTCCTAGGCAAAGTTTACAAGCCATTACCCACCACACCCAGAACATTACTGAGGCTGTACTCACCTGCTTCCCTAACTACCTTATCATTTCTCTGGTTTCATTCTTCTTTCAACTCAAGGAAAATGGTGATGACAACAATGATTTAAGTCTGTATTCCCCTAGCCATTTTTATGGCTTGCCCTTTACCCAACGTTACCTCCTCCTAGAACGGTCTCTGACAACTAATTTTTGCTGCGTCTCTAGGCCCCTGTTCCCTTCATGTCCTTCTTGATGCTCGTGCTGCTTCTGATATTATGCCTCCATCTGTTTTAACATCTTATGGCCTGCGGTCTCCCACAATAGGAGCTCTCCTCCAAGTGTCCTTGTATCGGCTTTTTCTTCTCTGCTTTTTTCCTGTAGGTCCTTCTCGGATCACTTACGTCCTGTAAGCCATGTTGGCCAACACCTTTCCTCCCTTCACAGTCCCAGAAATCATCCACGTGTTCAGCCCTGCACATTAGCTTTGTCTCAGCTGTGCTCCTCAGCATCCTAGATATATCACAGTCACCTGGATTTGCCACACATAAAAACTGAACAGGATAGTGGCAGAGGAAGAGCTTTATATGGGAGAACTTTGGTGTTAAACAGATTTCTGTGTATTTTACACTTCCATGTAAATTCAGATGAGTTATCTGTAGACAAATGTCGAAGAAAAGTGATTATATGGGTGACCCAAATGCTTGTAAAATGTAGGTACTGGGCGAGCACATCTTTGCAGCATGGCAGAAGTCTTACAGCAGGAATTTTCCAGGGCCTACTAGACATGATGTCCTATTAAGATGATCTGCTCTAACCACTGGTGCTCCCTTAGGACACAGTAAAGAGTCATTCCTTATGTATTATTTAGGCTCTAGACTGGGTAAATATATATGGTAATGCTAAATGTTCCATTTTGCACCTTGCTGTGTTCATGTTATTTTACTTGCTGTGGCAATACACCTGTTTGCAGCAGCTGTTTCATCAGAATATTCTTCAGCGGCTAGTATCATCTCTCAGACCGTGGTGAGGGATACGGAGAAAATTGAAATGGAAGAGATTATTTTTAAAACCCCAAGATATTCGTCACTCAGACTGTAAATCAGTTGTGCATTATACAGCTACATTACTGCTTTTTAAACTGTTTGTATTTGAAAATCAACTACGGAGGAAGCTGCGAATTCCCTCTGGACCTCCTGCCATTAGATTATTTTAATCGTGCTGCAACTTCATGCTCATTTAGAATACAGAGGGCCTGATTTTCATTTATGTTAAAGGCTCCCAGGCACTCTCGCCAGAGCAAAAGAGTGTTAGTGGGAGCAAGTCTGACCTCTTAAGACCATCTGGACTCACCTGCTCTCACACCAAGTTATCAGGCTCTCCCATGGCCGAGGTAGGAAGGGACGGCGCTGGTGACCAAACATCACCAATGGGCAGTGCTAGACCAGATGCTGAGCTCCAGCAGTGTTATAGAAGCGGGGGGGGGGGGGGGGGGGGGGGGTGCTGGCTGGAAGCTACTGGAAGCAAAACACTTCATGAGGGCTCGGGGGGCCCTGTGGCTGGGATCAGCCTGTGCTGAGCATGGAGTGTGCCTTAGCCAAGGTCCTTCTTCCTCTCCAAGACAGAGAAAAATGTATTTGATGCCTTTCCTGAGTGCTGCACTCACACAACTAGCTGAGAAACAAGGGTCTTCTCAGCTCATCAGAAAGGCCCTGCTGGGTCGGAACAACAGTCCGGCTACCTGCTTAGCCTGTCTGACAGATGCTGAGGGAGGAGGGCGCAAACAATATAAATTCTTGGCATTTACAACATCATCTGACAAAAGTCCCACAGCTTAAATATTCACTGTGCAAAAATTATCCATCTTGTTTTTTTTAGACCTGCCATCTACAAAATCTTTTGATGGCCTCTGGTCCCTGTATTAGGAGGACTATGTGCAATCATCATCTAGTCACCTGCGCTGTTCTGTCTCTGCTCAGTGAATCTATTCTCTCTAGTTGTTTCTTGTATGGAAATCATTTCACACCTCTGTTCACCTTTGTGTCCTCCTCTGAGCATTTGCCAGTTCTCTATATCCTTTTTGGGGGGGAAGGGGGGAATAAAATTGCAAACATTACTTCAGATGTGGGAATATTTAATGGATTTATATAATAGCATAGTGATTTTTTTCTGTTCTATTCTCTATTCTTTTGCTTTTTTTTTTTTTTTGATTGCTAGTGAGCATCCAGCTGATAGGTGCATGAAAGTGACTTTTCTAACCTGAAGATGTTTTTCTTGAGTGGTAATAACTAGCTCAGAGCCCATCATCATGCATACAAAGTTAAGATTTTTTTTTTGCTTTCTTTAAAAAAAGTGCATTGCTTCATACTTAGGTGTTAAATTTCACCTGCCACTTTATCACATCGTCACATAATACTGTAAGATTCTTTAGCAATTCTTTGCAGTTAGTTTGTCTTTCACTACTCTGAATAATAAAATATCAGTAAGCTTTCCCACCTCACTGATAAGACCTTTCTCCAGATCATATATACATATCTTAAGAAGCGCATGTGCTGCAACCGTCTGTGGGATTGCAGTGGTTAATCCCCCCCTCAGCATTCCTGTCCTTTTTTTGTATCTTTCAGATAGCTGTTTCTCCATGTAAAGACCTACTCATTTATATACCACAACACATGGCTTTTTAAAAAACTTTTGTTGGTAGAGTTTGTCAAAAGCCTTTAAAGATTGTAAGGAAACGCTGTCGATTGAACAGAGTCCTTTGTCCACAACAATGATGTCCACAACAAGACTCTAACAGACTGGTGAGGCATGGCTTCTTTCTACAAAAGTCTTGCTGACCTTTCCTAATAGATCCATGTATTCATTCATGTGTCTGCTGGTTTTGTTCTTTATTACAGCTTCTACCGATCTGCCCAGTAAGAATGTCATCCTTTTCAAGCAATAATTCCCCGATTCCCCTGCCACCATCTTTTAAATTGGCATCATATTTTCTACCATTCATTCCTCTGCTATTAAGATAGCTCTCAACAAAAAACTAAGTATTACTTAGTGGCTCTGCTATTTTATATTGGAGTACCTGTAGAAGTTTTTGGTGAACACAGTGTAGTCTATGCCATTTGCTATAGCTCACTTGCTCAGTTTGTCCTAGAATATCATATATCAAAACTTCATTAGGAGAAATCATCCCTGAGACTTCTCCAGTGAAGGATTCCATCATGGGAATCTGTCTAAGGTCCTTCACATAAATTATTAATTTTATTTTCCTGATTTGGCCTGATTTTTTCCTGAGAGCTCTTATTATGCCTTGATCATCTTTTGGCACTGCAGGCTTCTTTCAAATAATGTGTTTGGAAAGGTACTTATCAAAAGATTAAAATCAAAATAATATTAAGTTACATTTCATCATGGGTATTGGTTTGCATTACGTTTTTGCATTTAATCTGATAGAACATGATGATTTCTATTTTCATCTTTATAACACAACTTCAGCTACATAAATGGTGTATTTTTCTAATAGATTTCTTTACTTTGTTCTTTAACCATGCTGGCATTCCTCCTTTTTTCAAAAATATTTTTTGATACATAATATGCATTTTTTGTGCATTGGAGTATGATATATTTAAACGATTTAAACAAACCCTAAGCTACATGCCAACATTTTACCCTTCCAGATGAAACTAAAAGGGACAGCTAAAAGGATGAAATGCTGTAGGCAGGTTGGGGATTGAACACTCAGTCACCTGGGCAGGGGATTGATTAGCTAATTCTCTAAGTGGATCGACTGTACAAGGACTGTATAATCTAGATAGGTTATATGTACAGCTTAGTAGAAGGCTCTATTCCATTAACTAAATTCAAAGATCTCTTAGAGAAATTGTTCAGCTGTTAATTGATACAAAACTATTGAGTTCACCATTCCATGACTCTGTAGGCCTGTGCTAAAATCTCTGCTTCATCATAGCCTTCCTGCATGAAAGGTGGTTCACTGCTTTCTGTAGCAGTTTTGCCCATGTGAAATAGCACCATTGGTCCTTTCCCTCTCATGGGCTATGGTGTGAGGACAGATACATAAAGATCAGGCGTTGCTCTGCACTGTGTTAACAGAGGCCATAGATATTTCATAGATAAATAGTACTACAGCAATTTCATTTCTTTACCTTTCTATTACTACCTTTCTTATTGCTGAAAAATCTGCACCTTTGTGAAGTCTGTGACTTGACTAAGGAGAGCAAGAAGGTAACAGCTGAACAGGTAAAGCCATGTGATGTTTCAAGCAACATGTAATTTGTCCTTCAGATGGCTCTGAAGCTTCTGAAACACCTGGAAGTAAATCCTGCAGCTTGAATGGAGAGCTTAAAAGTGGGACGGTAAGCAGAAGCAGAGGTGAATGGTTGATCGTCTATCAGAGATTTATCTTTTGCAGAATGGATGCTCTGTTTCGGGACTTGATTGAGGCACTGATGAATTCCTGAGGTCCATATTCTAAAGCAGTAAGATTTCAAGACAACGTCACTCAACTGATTAACTAAACCATACAGATCAAAGCTATGTAAGTGCAGACTTTTTACCTTGAATGGCGACCAGGGGAAGAAAGGTGCATACAAAAAGACTGCTGGTTTTACATCTATAGCTCTTCTTATCTGCAGAGCTTGTTTCAAATCCTACCTCTAAACCTATGGGTTATATGTCTCCTATCTTTAAAAGATAACTAAACAAATTGCATTGTTTAAGAGAGGTCCTATTCTAGCAGCTGAATTTCAATTGTGTCAATGCAATTGGGTTCAGTTATTCCCTCTTTTTCAGAAAAGGTCTAACTTCAGATCTCCAGGAGTGAGGTCTTCGGGGAAGTAGGAAAGAAATATTACTCTGATTTCAGAACATTCACCTGTTCTCTTCCCCATTTAGTAATTCACCTCAGTACTGCAAAATTCATGTATTAGAAATGAAGGACATACACAGCTAAACAGTGCTAAGCTACAAAATTACTGACTTCCTTCTAGAACAGTTGTGCCCCACTAAGATAAGACAGTTAAGTGCTTCATAACAAGTAAATTATTATCTGAAGAATTTAGCCTTTGTTTAGTAAATCTTCTAATGATATTGAAACTCTATTGATAATAGGTCAGATAAACTAATGAATGACATACAGGGAAACTTTACTGCATATTGTCTTTGGATATACACAGGCTGCCTAGCAGGCCATGTAGAATGAACTACTATCTAGTGTGCAGCTTTTACAATAAGGCTATGCCTAAAGGTCTCCACTGGCATAGGCTAACACTGGGCTGATCACTCTGGATATAAAACTTGTGTAATAGTGGAGCATCAGGAATTAGTTAACATTGTAAAATCTTATCTTAAACCTCCTTTGAAGTTAGAAGGATTTTTAATGCAATTGTCGCTTTGGTAACTCAATCCTTTCTAGGCTTATTACTAGATTCTTAAAGTTGCTAGAGATTATTGTATCATGTAGTCTGTTATATATCAAAATCAAAAGGTTTTCACAGTTGCTCACATACTGAGTCCACACTGGGAGCCTAAATGCTAGTTAAGCCTTAAGCAAGTACCTGTGCAGGAGCAGTAGGTTTCTCTTTTGATGGTTTTGCTGAAGTTCTTGAGAATGAAACACCTGTAGGCCATAAACTTGCAGTATCAAGCTTCAGTCTCTTCCTCTTCAGCCTTAACACAGAAATCCTCTTCCTCTCTGCAGATGCTGAGGGACTACACTTTGCATTTCCAAAAACTGGGACTGAATAAAGTGAGTTAAACTTCTTTCCAGTTCATCTAAACTACAAAGGGATGAAGAATATTGACACATGAATTACTGTAGCATGAACACACAGAAAACACTAACGCATCTGCTGAACTGCAAAGGGCTGAGGTAACCCCAGTCTAAATGCAGAAGCAGGGGCTTCAGGATGGAACTGAATCATGCAACAGCAAACTAATTGCCACATAGTCAAGGGCCCATATTTCCTTCCAGATAATGCTGAAGAAATGTACATCTCGTATATTGTGCAGTAGATCCAATGTGTTCAACACACATCAGAGTCTGTAGGCCTGTGCTGCAGCACAGTCAGTCTGTTATGCACCAGCCAATATCTGGAACTCCTGGATAATTTTTTTTTCTTCACCAAGGACATATTTTTTGAAGAGGAAAAGAAAAAAAAAGATTACTTCAGAGGCCAGATAGGGCAGAAAATGCCCCATTTATTCAGCTTGTTCCTAATGCTCTTAATCCACATTTCAGACTTCAGTGGTTTGAAAAGGAATGCAGATGAAAGCTACAAAAATCATTTTTGGGGTAGAGAAAAATGTCCTAAAACAGGACACTGATTCACCTGTCTAGCTCATGGAAAAAATTAGAATCAGCTCTGATTATGGGTGTGCAACTACCGATGTGCAGGAAAAGCCCTTCTTCTGAAAGGACTGTTTAACCTAGAAGGAGATAACAAGAACCAATGGCTGAAAGTGAAAACACAGCTGAATTAGAAATAAGGCTATGTTTTGTATCAGTGCGGCTCTGTAAGCGCTGGAACAAATTCCCAAAGGAAATAACGGATTTTCCCTTTGTTTGTCCTTGAGACCAGCACAGCTTTCTGGGAAAAAATGTTAAAATCAAACACAAGTTTTGGGCTAAACAATAGTATCAGTGTGTGAACTGGAATGGTGAGGGATACCAAAGAGGTCAAAAAAGGCGATCTAACGTTTAAAGTCCTCTGAGTCCATGATGCTGACCTTATAACTGATTTCATTAGGGCTCTAGGGGTTCATGGGTTAACTGTATGATCAGGCCTTATTATTTACTCACAATTAGACAATTGGTCATTGTCACTTCACAAAATGCTCAGGAGCCCATTGGATATATAGGAAGCAGGGCATTATCTTGGAGGGACAATATGTTCTCAGCACAGTCATATTTGACCAGATAGTGACAGAACCATGAACATGGGCTTCAGCTTAAGCTCTCCTTCCGCACTTTCTTTCTTTCTGAAAAGGGAGGATACGCCTAAAGGGAAAGCCATCCTACAGATACCTTGGTCTTATCACCGGACCTGAGCATCCACTACTGGCCGCTGCCAGACATAATTATTAAGCCAGGAAAAGTGCTGTCTGGCCCAGGTGGCTGTTCTTATAAGAGAATCTCAGAGAAGAATTTCATCACAGTTAGAACTGAAATTAGATGAGCCCACGTGTGGTATGATTTCTTTCTTTTTGTAAAGAACATATAACCTCTCTAACACTAGCACCATCTTCTGCATTAAAAGTCAGTAATGCTGTTAATGCAACTTTATCATGATTTTGTCTTCCCTTCAGCTCCACTTACTTTAACAAGATGTCATACTGGAATAAGATGTATCTTGGCATTGTAAGGACATTGCTATCTAGCCCTTTAAAAATGTCCATTTTTTAAAAAGCACCTTCCAATTTTCTAGCATAAAAATGCTCTATCTGCCGGGAATCAAACTACTTCAGAGGAGATGAAGAGCACCTCTGCCATTATTTGCATTTTTAGCCCTCTTAGAAAATCAAAGGGGAATGGTTGTGAATAGTATTCTTCATATGTTTATTAAAAAAAGTTTTTTTGCTCTTTTTCATTGGGTAGTTATAAGAGAAAAAAAAAATTACAATCTAGCACTGATAGGGATGCTTTACCCTAATTCAACACTGTGCCTAAACAAGTGCTTAAAATACACTTGCTGAAAAATTATGCATATTGTTAAATATGTGGTTGAATCAGGACTTTTCCACACCCCAAGGTATTCAGCCTTTGTTATCATGCAAAACCAAAGCCTGAACCTGAAGCGGACATGTAGGCTCAGTCATGTAGACTGTCTCCTTCCATGTGAAATATCTAACTGGGATGCCTCGATTAAAAGAGGAGTTGGCTTAGCCACTGGAGAAAATATCCACCTCCTCTTGACAGAGGCAGCAAAGGGCTACAAACCTCCTGAGGCTTCCCCCCAATCACACACTATTTTGAAGCCCCTCGGAGTGCAGCCACCTGTATTGCAGCACTGGGAGACGGGGGCATGAGACATGCTGGGGTCAGCTTCCCAAGCACCAGTAAGACCAACCGTCCACAAAAACCAGTAAATACATGCAGCGCAGTTGGACCCAGGGGGATGGAGGGAAGATCTGCTCTTCATAGCACTGCCTTTCCCGAGCCAGCACCGTAAAGCCTGCCTTCTCCCCAAAGGCTGTGTCCTAGGAAACCATTCCTCCCAGCATTATCCATTATGATTGTGTCTTATTAAGGAAGTTGCTATTTTGCTTGTGTTTTGTCAGGAAGATATGTGATGGTAAAGCTGAGGTTTCTGTGTTCTTATCTCTCTGTCGATCATTGCTAGGAGAGCAAAGATACAAAAGCTTAACACTGGCAGATGAAAATTATTGAAATGAATAGAAATTGAGCCTTCTCCATCTGATCTTATCGCACGCTCTCTCTTCTCTTTCCCCTGCTTACTGCTGAGAGTGGAGCTCTGTCAATTATCAGGCATCAACAGAATCAGAAAGAAATCATCGAGGTATGTCTATGTGCAGTTCTCCGTGTGTTGACTGTTCTTCCTGTGCCAACCAGTAGAAATTTTTTTTTTTTTTTTGCTGCTCTTGTCTGTCATTGTCTCTTTTTTTTCCTCCTGCCTCACAATTAACGCATCTCAAAGCTGCACAGGATGGTTCAGGTACCACAGAGGGCAGTGAGCTCTCAAAAGAGAGATTAGCGAATACACAATACAAAAGAAAATAACAAAGTATGATTCCTTCAGAGGCAACCTTTGCTCGCACTGTGAAACAAACGGACTCTTTTCTTCTGCTGTGGACAAAATATTTTGCACTCAGAATCTCCCCATCGCTCTTTTTTACCTGTTTCAAACTGCAGATTATAGGCATTTTATGTCTGTGCTTGCAGTTTCCTGTAACTTTACTTCTCTTAACTGTATTTCTAGTGGGCCACGCTGGAAGGACAGTTCTGCCACGTACACCACAATCAGTCCCGTTGAAGGCCTGTAACACATGCCTCTTGCAAGTGAAGATCTTGCCTAGGTGTCCCAAATTCCCAGGAGCAGGGATTCATTTACCACAGGAAGGAAAAAGGAGAATGTAGACCATTCCTGTTCCCATTTCATCACCAACTTTACTGAAGGAGGGAGGAGAAGGGACTGTATTCTCTCCCCTTCCTCCATTAGCCCCCGATGAAGCAAATACCCCATGCTATATGCATGGAAATGTGCCGTGCCGCTACCTGGGCAGAGCACCACAAGGATAGCCCCATTGCTACATAAAGTTAGACAGGCGTCTGTCTGTCTGCAGCGAGAAGGGAGCGCACAAATTGCAGTACTAGTTGGTGCAGGTGTGAGCAAGAAATTTTGTGCCCCATCTGCACCTAGGTCAGAATTCATCTTATCTAATTTGGGCACTTAGTTGTTTTAGGAGTCCAATCATTTCTACAGTCAGCACAGGAGCCATTAGATCTTATTGCTCTACTAAGCACAGCAGGATCATTGGCCTATTAGTTTTATAGCTTAGGGTGCTTCAGGTAAGTGCCTATAATTTGGGGAGAGGGAAAACTCTGGCCCTTCAAATCTGAAAAAAAGGATTTTTTCTGTGAGGGAAGTGGGCAATATTACCTTAGAGGTGTAAGTGAGGGAAATCGCCTAAGAAATATTCCATTCATTTCTTCCTGTAATCTATATGTAATGAGAATAAAGTGTGAATACAGACCATACTCCATGTAAAAGTGTAGAGTAAATCAATTTGTTCTAAGTAAGAAAGTCTGAGTGTGGCTATGTGCTAAAGACGCTTGGCTAATATTGCCAGTGTAACATATAGAAGCAGGCGGGTCGTAAATCAACTTCATCAGAGCTGCAGAAAAACTGCCTGGAAAAGCAGATTCTAATAGAGCTTCATGATGGCAAAATTACGTGAGAAACCTCAGGCAGCTCAGCTATAACTTCATAAGAAAATTAGATGTCTATTTTCTCTAGATCTTACTTTTTACACCAAACAGAAGTGTTATCCTGCTTAAATTATTCCCTTCAACATGCCTTGCATATGTAAAGTGGACACATGCATTTTGACATAGACTGAACAAGGCCAATTTATTTCAGTGTTGCTAGTATGCAGGTAAAGACCTGTTACTGAAGACAATTTTATTGGAAAATTAATTAATACATTGTATTTGCAATGAACTTTAGTCTGTCGTGCACCTCACTGCACTAAAGTGGCTCCAGCAAAATGTATTTTAAAAACACAGTAGGTAAAAGATAATTGCAAATTTACTTTTAGAGACTTCTACATCTATGCATTTTACTAAATATCTTAGTTTAGCAGGCAGAGAGAGTAAAATGAGTGGTTCATTTATTGGGAAAAGTAAATTTCTAACCCTCCATCAGATTTATATATAGCCTGCCGTAATGGTATCTACTAAATGAATTGTTAAGTGTGGGGATGAAGAAATGTATGGACAGTACTCAGTCCACATTTATCAATAACAGTGGAGATTTGTGTGATTATAACTATTAGGTCTCATTACCTGCTGTGTGACTATCACACCACAGTCACCTCTCCATTACCTGGGGTGTTGGGATACTCCAAATAACAGGAAAACCCAGATAAAACTAGTAGTCTGGGATGGACTACATAATGGTAAAGATGTTCAAAATTATTTGCTTTCGTTCCCTGCTGATCCTGGGCCCAGCAGACTGCTGTGGAGTCACTGGGGCTTCACTGCACTGTGCTCTTAAGCGCTTTGTGTTCCTGGAGGACCTGCAAGCTAAGGCATAGCACAAATGCATGGGGCTAATTCAATTTGGCCTCATAACCAAACTAACAAGGCAGAGCCCATTTGGATCCAGAAGGACTTTTCTGATCCAGAACCAGCAGTTTGGGACCCAGGCTGACTTCTGTAAAGATGCTCAGATTATGCCTGTATCAGGGGATTCAGGAGGACTTTCCATGTCTCAGTCCCACATCCTGACTGCATGCGGTCCAGCACAAAGCATCCTTTTCTCCTTTTCCTCTTTCCTGTGGTCATGACAATCAGTGCATGGTCATGAGGTCAGTGGCCAGTCCAACCAGTCCCCAGATGATAGCATGGCTGTCCAGAGACTAGTCATCATCTCAGCATCTCTGCGCTGTTATATTGAAGGTGATTCTGGCAAAGAGTTTGGTTGTGTCTCCTAACAGGAACTAGGAACATGCATTTGTCTTGATCCATGCAAAATTAGCTCAGGTCCATCATGGCTAGAGTTAATTAGCCCAGCTCAGTCTGGGATTATATGTGTAAACACCATAGGATGGGGGTTCAAATCTTGGTCCAAGCAACATGGTACAGATAACTGCACTAGCTCTAGGTAGAGCCACTTTTATACCCACTAGGTTTTTATTCCAAGTTTGCACTGCTGAAAAGGAAAAGGCACTATTTGGGGTCCTACAAATAATATAGCTGTGTATGCATATGCTTTCTCAAACAGCACCGTAAGGCCAGAGTCAGCTCTGAGCCTCTGGCAGGGATAATCTACAACCCCAGTAACAAAGTCAACCATACTCAGTGCTCAGAGTGCACCATCTTACACATGCATTTTTCAGGAGGGAAGGAATTCAGTTAAGTATTGGCATTGCAGACTTCAGTATTTAAAATCTCCCTACTTTTAGAACAGCTTTGATGTTAGCTAAGTATCTAACCAAATGATATCCTCTGGGAGAGCAGATGATGTAGCTAAAAGGAGCGAAGACATCATGTGAAACCCAGAGCAGTAATCCTTACATTAGTAATACAGATATTTAATAGGCACAGTTTTTCAGTTCTCTATGCACATGTATAACTCTCACTGACGTCACTGAGTGGATGTTTGTACTAGGATAGTGGGATCAAGCCAGCAGTGATCTGAGAATCAGTAAGTGGGAGCTGACTGCTTCTTCAAAGGAAAGAGAGTAGTGCAGAAGTCAGGTACCGTAATTTAAAATATTTAGCCTTACAAAATATCAGGAGAAAAGATTTTTCATTAGAAAATGACTAGTCAAAAACATATCTCCAGTCCAGAAAAGTTGACTTTCAGATGAGAGACATAAAGCATATTTCTGTGTTTCGAACAGCCTATATCCCAAAGGCCAAAGTTCCTTCCCAGCCAGAGTAGAAACTGAGGGAAACTCAAGTGGACCTGGACCTGGAATATGGGTCACCAGTGCCCAAATTTGGAGCTATTTTGAGCTTTCTCTCTTGTCTTTTCCATACACGCATGCAAGGTCTCATTTTTGTTGTGATCCTGAGCAAAACCTTCAAAACCTTTTTTATGTGCGTGCAAAGTACATTGTTTTGTTCTTCTGGCCAGGCCAGGCTGTTAGTTCCTTTGAGGAGCGGAAAGAGGGAACCCACACAGCATATGGTAAGAGTTGGCAGCACTGCTGTTCCCACAGAAAGCTGCTTGGCTCTCCTTAAAATACAGAAAGCCAAAGCACGTGAGGAGAAGTACTGTGCATTAGCACAGAGATGCTGTGTTATCAGAGACAGCATAGTTTTTCTCAGAAGAATGCATAAAGACTCAATAAGACAAGATACTTAAACATAAAGTAGTGAATATTCTAGAGTGAACCACCAAAATCACTCAATCTAAAGACCTCACAATTAGGTTTATATCAGTATGCTGAAACGAAAGTCTAGCTACAGTCTCTCAGGGTCCAGAGATCCTGCTAAATATAAGGGCTAAAGAATGAATGCAAGCAGTGGACCTCTGGTTTTCCATGCTACTTAGTAGTTTGCTGGCTCCTTGTCACTGTGGTGGGCCTCCCTAACCCTCCCTCTCTCTGACACAAAATTTTGGCACGGTTCAAAGGTTGTACTCTCCAGAAGCTGCTCTCTGAAGGCTTAATGGACAAGGCTGTTTGGTCCCTCCACTGTATGTAGTCTTTCAATAAGCCCAGATCCATGTGCTACATGATCTGGATGGGGTTGGTCTTCTCTAAAGAAGCAAGCCCCAGG
Source organism: Dromaius novaehollandiae (assembly GCF_036370855.1). NCBI lineage: Eukaryota > Metazoa > Chordata > Aves > Casuariiformes > Dromaiidae > Dromaius > Dromaius novaehollandiae. Next base: position 8,815,585 of record NC_088099.1, read on the forward strand.
CAGTATGCACACAACCCAGGCTATGCCATGTGGACAAGGGGCCAGGGACTGGTTCCTGGCCTGCCTTTACCTGTAGTATGTGTCCTAACGACAACAAGTGCATAAACCGTCTCAGGATACAAGCTAAGCCTGTATTGTAGCCCTGAATCTGGGTCCTAACCTGGTTCCTGCGAGTAAGACGCCCTGCGTAGTATCTTGGCTAGCTCCTCAACCTATTGCCTGTTTAGGATCATTGCAAGGAGGTGAGTCCTACATCAGATCTACATGCAGTGTAAGTGTGACTGAATGGGATTGCTCTGGGCTATCTGTTTCGGATGTGCTCCGTCAAAGGTTGTGCAGCGCTGCATTGGTTATGAAAGCTCCCCTGCTTCCCTGCTCAGCTTATTTACACAGCAGTGCTTCTTCTCAGCCTCGCTGGAGGCTGGGGGCCGACTGCAACACCCAGAAACAACGGGCTTGGAAGTTTTAATTTAAATATTAACGGGTAGCGGAAAATTATCTGCAACCTCGCCATGCCCCGTTGTCAGAAGACCATGAGAATAAACACTTTACTGGTTGCCATTTTATGGCAGGGAGCCTCCATTTGGCAAAACATTGCAACCCGCCCATTTTCTTACTGCTCTGTGATTGGCTGATGGCCGTTTTTGGACACCATCATACCCCGCATGTTCTCAGAAAGCCCTGTGATTGGCTGGCAGGACTAGCTGCCCCTTCTGGTGTACCTGGAAGTACGTCAGAACAGGAAGCCCCTGCCCACCGCACAGGGGGAGGCCCCCATTATTCACTACGTCATGTGCCAGGCGTTTTCATATTGCTCCCTGATTGGCTGGTTGCTATTTTCCTCCTGCTTCCGGATTGGCTGAGTGCCATTTTTTGAAACCAGTCTACACACTTGATCTCAGAGCATCCTCTGACTGGCCCATCTCCTTTGGACCAGGCAAGTGTTCAAACATAAAAATATATAATTTTATATATATATATACGTATATACACACACATATTTCTCTCCACTTATAAAAAAGATATAAAAAGGAGTGTACAAATATGCATAATATTTATTTATTTATTTACATATAGATACAATTTATATATGTATATTTACATATGTGTATATATAGCATATATAAATATATAAAATACGTAAATATATATATCCATAAAACCATAGGTGTAAAATATATAAACCATTCTTTAGTAAGAGCTAATGAAATGAACAGTTACAGTGCAAAGGTGGGGTCACATATTCCTATGGAAGACATTCCTGGCAATTTCTCCCCATCTTTACCGTGGGGGCACTGAAAGCAGACTTTGCCCAGCACAGAGAGCCTGTTGCTGCAAGGGAGAGACAACCTGTGTGAGCGGAGAACTGCTGCTGGGTCCCATTGCGCTGAAACCTCCTACGAGGTCACAACCTGGGGACAAGGAAACACCTATAGCACCAGCCCACACACTGTGATGGACTGACGGGCAGCTGTAAGCTCCCCCACAGTCGTGGGCAAAGGGACCTCCCCACCACTCGCCCTCTCTGCGTGAAACTTATCTAGAAATAGAGTATGTGGTTTATACCGCTGGCTGGTTCTTTTGGATCGTGTGGTCTTTTTGGGGAATCCCTTTGGGGCTTTTCCCTCACGGTTCCCATGTACATGTTCTCCTGAGGCTGGTGTCTTGTTCTGGCTTTCCATTTCCATGCATAGCATTACCTGTGTCCTACAGCACCATGCAGAGCCCAAAGTCTGCCCCACCAATACTGCGACGTTGTCCCGTTGGGCTGCGGCCGGGCGCGAGGGCCTCTCAGTGAGGCTCACAGGACTGGTGTCTGCTTTGCACGTGGCGGTGGTTGTGTGGGGGCCCTTGGTGGCCTCCTAGGATGAGCCCATAGCCCTTAGATGTGCTCCAACTTGTTTGCATCTGCCCCCTCCTTTAGGGCCCTACCACCCAACTCATGAACTTCCCCTCACCCCAAACATGGTGGGGCTTCCTCAGCAGCCTTGTAAAGTGGGGGGCCCTTGTAGAGTCTTTATTTTCTATTCACATTTAAACTTTAACTGTTCATTTCATTAGCTCTTATTAAATAATGTTTTCTATACTAACACCTACTTTTTTGGATATATATATATTTATGTATCTTTATATTTATATACATATATATGCTATGCACACACACATATACACATATATAGATTGTATCTATGTATAAATAAATAGGCATTATGCTTATTCATACACTCCCTTATATTAATGTATATTTTTTTTTATATAAGGTCTTCCTGGTCAAAGAAAATGAGCAGTCCATGAGAGGTTGCTCCAAGATCAAAAGAGTATGATGCTTTCAAAAAACGGCACCCAGCCAATCATGGAACATTATGAAAACACCCGCTGCGTGATGTCATAAATGGCGACATCTGTGTATGTGGTGGGCAGGGGTGTCCTGTTCTGATGTACTTCCACCTAAACTGGTCCTGCCAGCCAATCGCAGGGCAGTCTGTGAACACGTGGGGTATGATGTTTTACAAGATGGCGACAGCCAGGGCAGAAAGAGGTGGAGCACACAGCCCATGTGACCTGGGGGCGGTGGGACTTCTGGGGCAAGTGAGACGTGTTTGCCAGGTGAGACCAGGCTTCTGCCATAAGTTGGGACATGGCATCTGCGGCATCTTCTCCTGGATGAAAATTGTCCTTGAACTTCTCCTGGTGTCTCAATTCTCAGGCCACCTGAGCTACAAGTGCAGTTCTAAACAAGTTGAAGATAAAACAGATGTTTTCCGAGATGATTCATCTACTTTAGATGTCTTGTCCTGGGTGAGAGGATCATGTCTTGGAGCCCACTGAACAACAGGTCGGATCTGCATTGACTGGAAAGGGAGCCCTGAGTGAAGCAGACAACTCCACTGTAGCTACTTACAGCTGGTCAGATGACTCCTCTTCAGAATGCCAGTCCTAGCAAACTCAGTCAGTCTGAGCCCCAGTTTTTTTGATTTAAGCCATGTATGAAAGGTGATGCGCCTTAAATTGACAATTTGGGATTCCTCTGCTTACATTTTAGTAATACTATTGTCAGTACAAGGATGTTTTTTTCATTTCATTAAGCAGTTGAATACCTGCTGTGCTCATCATATTTTGGAGAGAACAGCAGTTGAGTATTTCAACAATATAAAGCAGTTTAATCACACTGTTTATCCTAGTGTATGGAGTGGCTACAATAAAAAATGTAGCTGACCATCTTTCTTCAGCTGTCAGCTCCTTTGAAGCTGTGGAGAGATTTCTGTCCTTTAGAAAGAACTCTGCATCTACTGAACATCTAAAGTAATTCAGGGACCTGTCATAGGCTTTTCTTGTGACAGCCGTGAGTGAAGTGTTGCTACAGAGGGGAAGGAAGAGAACTTACTTTGCTGTTTTAGTATGGATGTAATCAGCATCATTACCCAAGGGAATTGAGCGGTAAATCTTATGTCAGCTTCAAGGTTACTATCATCCAGTTCATTTCCTAGGGCGAGCTGGGTTCCCTGTGGTGCGGTTTTTGACTTACTACTGTTGTGCTTTTGATTATGTAGTCCTGTGACTACATGAGTTGTTACCTTGGTGGCCGTTTCCTACCTGTGCCCCCTTATGAAGGTGATTTTGAGGACTGCACAGAAAGTCCACACCAAATCAGAAGAGAAGCTGAAGTGCAGTGTTCAGAGCCAGAGTGTTAAACTGCAGTGCTCCTTGGCCAGCATCTTTAATCCCAACTCCAAAGCGCTACAGTGGTGCAAAGGAGAGGGTGGGTTTTCTGAGACATGAGCAGGTTTCCTCTCCAGCATGGCCTGTGTGCAGAGGCCTTTCTGCATAGGCAGTGGACCTTTCATTCCACACATGCCCATGATGAGATTTAACTGATGGTATGCAAAGCTGTGACCAAGATCAGAGTAATTTAACTGCTGAATTCCTTTGCTCCATCTCTTTTGCTCTGCGACCTCTTTCGGGGAATGACCTTCTCCTCCTTGGGCTCCTTCAAGTTTCTTGGAAAGGGAGAGAGGTCTGAGATCACAGACACTTCTTTCTTTCCCTTCTCCAGCTGTCTGCTAGTGTGTGGGTGTGTGTCTTTCCCTCCGCCTCTCCTTTTCTCTTCCTACAGTTCTTAGGGGAGAGCCCTTCTTAGCCCTTTCTTAGTAACCTTAGAGCTACCACAGCCTGTCCACACCACCCCAGCAAAGTGGGCTGCTACAGAAGACCTTACACTTACTGATGTAATGGAAACTCATGTAAGCAGCGTGTGGGGGTTGCTTACAGAACAAAACAAAGATGAAGCAATACCCTTAAAGGTATCGGATTAAAATGCTATATGGCCTCATACTTTCTCACAGCTCCATGCAGTGTTACGGCCATCGTTGGTTATGTGACCCCAATGCCTAGTCATATACCACCTGGAGTGGACACCCATGGAGTATTGTCTTTCACATTTTAGACTGTCTTCAATGATCCTTTGTGTGTCTCCTTCCCTTCTTTACACTTTCTCCTGCCTCCCAGCACTGTGGGCTGATGACAGATGTCTTGACCCTTCTCTGACAGTCTTTAGGATTGCCTCATGCATGGCTCCAAAAAAGGTCCTGACTGTTGTCCCCATACACAAAATCTTTAAGCACAAGCTTAATTGGGGGAGACAGGTAGAAATATAAACACTTGTTAAAACTAAGTATACCCCACAGTTCTGAGCTACATGATGAATTGCCATCAGTTACATTGGAAAGGTGGTATCTCTGAAAGAAGCCAGAGAGATTTTTCCAGCATTGTTATTTCCAAAAGCTGCATTCACTTTCTCACTCCTTGACTTACAAGTCCAAAGCTACAATTTTCTAAGTGTCATTCCAGTGAAAGCAAGAGATTTATCACAAAGAGACGTTATGGTCAGCGGCCCAATATTTATCATAACAAACAACACTGAGGCACTTTACTGAGCACAGGCTTCGAGTGGATGCAACCTTAGATAATACAGGACACAAGTAGGATCCTTCTGTGGAACACAAAGTTTTAAATCAAAACACAAGACTGAACAAAATAATTAAGAAGAAATCTAGTGTTGTTAACTAACAGAGTTAGGGAGAAGTGAGTAAAAGGTCTTTTCTTTTTTTCCTGAAGACTGCTGAATGTGCTTGTGTTGTAGGTACATGTTTGTATGGGCTTCATCATTTTGGTTGTACCGAAGCGTCTTGAAATCCCTGTGAGAACGGACAGTCTCATCAACCCTGTTCTTCAGCAGGAAAAATACAGCTTAGAGGACTATGTGACACACCTACATGGTGTCAATGACAAAGCCAGGAACTGCACTTTGGACTTCTAAATCCCTCACTGTGGTTTGTCTCCTGTTCACATCCCACAGAGCCACAAGAAATGGGAACCAATGTCTCACCAGAAAAAGACTTTGCTAGAAACTTTTTCATTTACATTAAGCTTTCTCCTCCCCATCCAATTAATTTGACTATGTCTGTAAAAATACTGAAAATAATATCTTTAGAATGTAACTCAGTTTATTTCACTACATCTCAATCACAGACTGGCAAGGTGCCACACTAGGCAATTCCCCTGCCCCTTCACTTCCCTTTTTTTCCTTATCTGAACAATTCAAAAGTGAATACTCACACTACTTGTGACTGAATCTTTGTCTGTATTAACCTGAATTAACCTGTCCCCAATCTGAAAAGCAGCTGATGTTGGGATGATCAGGGTGGGCATTACAGAAATGCCCTGTTCCATTTTCTACAATACGCAGAATAAGTTATTTTAGCAATTCCTTGCAATATGACTGAAACAGTAGTAATGCCCCCAATAAGATCATTCCAGTAAGATAAATTTTCCTCTTATTTTATTCTCATGTAAACCCACAGGCAAAATTTCAGTTAAAATACTTGAAAGCAACATCTGGGTAACAAAAGTTTTGCATAGCTCAGTAAGACATTGCAGGATCAGATTTCTCTCATCTCAAGCCTGGCCTCAATGCATATTTATGTACATGGAGACCTGCAGTTCCACCACTGTGCAGACAAATCATGTAAACCGCAATTTGTATATGATAAGATTTACACATGCTTGTAAATAAACAGCTTGTAAAGGTACTTATGACAATGTGCTGGGATAGCAGGCCTCTTTACAGGCCTGCACGTTTGCTATGCAATTCAAGTGAGAAGTAGAGTTCGGCAACGGTTTTGTATAACCCTTTTTATTATAAATGCCTGACTTCCACTGTCTTCATCTGTGAGCTGGCTCTGTGCATCTCAAGATCCTGTCGGCCTATTAGCTCTGCTCTCTCTGAAGGAGGGTTAACAGCCTTCATTTAGGCTGCAAAACGGAGAGAGTGAATGTTTCACTGTGCCCTCCTAAGTTCAATTTCTACTACCTAACACAAGCTAGTAAGCCTAGAAACTGCTTTTGTAGAAAACCAGATAATACCTTCTCCCTAGATTGCTTCTTGGCATGACAACTTTAGTTGGTGGCGTTTCATCACAAGACTGATGGGGCCATGCCTCTTTGTGGAAAATGGATAATGAGGCGCTGCAAACAGCCCTGCCATAGTTTAATTTGGAATAAAAAACGCTGTATGCTTACTTGCAACATGTGGGACAGCAGAGATATTTGCAATGTAACACATTTCTTGCTTTCATTAATGTTATCTTTTTAGCATACAAACTAACAATCTGTAACATACAATTATAATTCTTGTATATAATGGGCATGAATGCCATTTACACCAACCAGAGCTACACTGAAACAGTTAGAAGACAAAAAAAAATAATGAGCTGTGATCTTAACTCTCATGATAAACTATAGTTCTAACAGTTGTCATTGTTTTAATTAAGAATGCACAGGTCTGTGTGAATCCTAAGGACAAATTAAGAATAAGTATTGCTGGAGTCAGCTCTAGTTTGATAAGGTTCTGTATATTTGTGCTAGTTATTGGTTATGCAGTGCTGAACAAATGTGTCCCTATATAGATATATCTTTTACTGAAATCACTGTGTCTTGGGAAAGTGCCTATTCTCTGTTACACCGATTCCTTTTGACAGGGCAAAAAGCCTAGTGGTGAGAGTGCTGACCTAGGTCCAGTTTCTTGCGATGCCAAAGATGTCTTTAGAGGTTTGAGCAAACCTTTTAGTCTCCTTGACCCACTAGACCCATGAAGCATTTGAATACTTGGCCTTCAGACTTACAGTTGTCCTCGTGTCATCCAGCTCTCCTATGCTGGGAAAACGGGTGGCTCAAAAGGGAGTTCACAACCTGAATAGGAAGGCATCTGGACCAGCTGATGAAAGATGCAGCAGAGATGTGTTTCTTAAATCCTGCCCTCTCCACAGTTCAAGCACTTAATGCATCATCCTGCTCCATTCCGGATAAAGTCCTGAGCTCTCTTCTTTCCTTTATATACACTAGAGATCAATACTCTCTTACAAAGGATAGGCTGTAGTAGTGGCAAGGCTTATGTATCACACATACCTTGCATCTGATAAGTCAGTAGCCTCAAGGCACCAATGTCACTTTAGCATATTAAAACCTTCACTACCCACCTTCCAGAAAGGGTAGTGAGCAAGCCAGCAGCCTGCTATTTCTCCTCTCCTACTGCAGCTGAGTGCCTAAACCAACAGGCACTTGAGTTATGTTCTTCGGTCTAGAGGATCTTTATTCAAAAGGGGAGGAGCTGCAACAGGAGTAAATGTGAGTGACTTTCATGCTTCCTATCCATCCCCTTCATGAACAACCCCATACACATCCCACGTTCACCTTTAGTGTTAAGGTACGAGATGCACCTATAATCCTCTGTGTTAAAAGAGAATTGAACCCAGGTCCCCCAGATCCTGGCAGAGTGCTTTAACAAGCACGTTATTTCTGAAGGACAGATACCACGCTCCCAACTCAAGTCAGGTTTTGAAGGAAAGCAACAACGGATGTTGGATTTTTGCAGAGCAGCCTCAGTGAGATGAGGGTGAAAGGTAGACAGAGAAACCCAACCTTCTTGCTGATCTCCAGACAATTCTTCTAACTCTCTGCACATGGATAACTTGAAGCATGTCAGGAGTTTTAACATTAAAATTAAAGATGTACAGTTTTCGCTACCTCTGGGGTTAGGTGAGAGGGCAGCTGAGTGGGAGTGTTGAGCCTCTGAGGCTTTTTGTGGATCCAGTCCTGGGTGTCTCAGTTCCCCCTCTCTAACAGGGGAAAATAGTATCTGTGAGGATAAATACACTGAACATTGCAAGGTGTGTAGTTAGATGTGATAGCAATTGGAGCGCTATCTTAGCTGGACAGAATCAGATGCTAGATGAATCTATTTGCCGGAGAAAATCAGTCTATAGGGCAAACCAAATCAAAACCATGAGGAAAACACAATTGGAAGGCAGAAAATTCTGGTCTGCCACTTCCCAAACCTTATAAAAAAGAACAAGCCAATTTAACACTCTGCTAGAATAGCATTACCCTGTTATCAACCAGACTAGATATTCTCTGAAACAGAATATAAAGCCAATGCTTTGATTATATCCAAACTGGCTTTGTACCTATACTTTTTTTAGAAAAGGGTGCAAATCCAGCAAGAAAAATCTGCCGAATTTCAATTTACTGCTGACATAAGTAAAGGGAGTGAATATATTCCTTGTCATCTTTCTACTCATGTTTTTATTTTTCTTTTCAGAAGTTCCTTAAAGTCATAATATATAACTACATGGTTTAATCTATAGACAGACTGCTAGGCAAGTTTAATTCACACTTTCTGTACCCTCATAGTCATTTACAGTACAAAGATCTTTCTGTTCAGTTGCACGGAACTTCTGCTTCTGCTCCATTCAGTCAAGTTTATTGGGTTCATAGAAATGCTGGACATTGTACTTGAGCTGTCACAGATAACAGCTAAAAATGGCTTACCTGTAACATTTGAATGAATTATTTCTTTTTTATATGAAACCTGAAAATATGAACCACAATTTAAATTTTTTACCTACTCCATAACCCCAAAGGTAAGACTGAGGAAGAATAAAAGCTTTGAGTAGCCTCTGGAAGTCAGACTAGGTTGGACTTCATCATACACTGAAGAGTAGTACAGTAACAATGTAATTAATGGAATGGAATTAATGGAATTATAACAATGGAATTAATATCATATACTGCAGGACTCAGGACACATCTGTATCATCATCACCCACCAGGAATTAACATCTTGAGAAGAAATTACATAGATACTGGCAAACAGGTGCTTGATCCTTCACCATTTTTAGCCTGCTTTGCTAAAAAGCAAGGCCTATGTGATTATACTGGGCCTATGTCTCAGCATGCATGTCTCTACTTGTGTACATGCGTTGGTCTGTTCATCCCTAACAACTTTTGAAGGAACTGTCCATTTTTAACCACACTGGATGGAGACTTAAGAGTCTCAGAGTTATTATATGATTCATGAAAATAGTTGGTCTGGGAGAAGAGGGAGTGAGACCACTGTAATGCCTCATTGAGGGAAAAGGCAGTAGTGTGAAACCAACCCTTATTAGAAAACTCAAATAGAGGACAGCTGTGATGAACATCTCAGCTGGAACAAATGTTTCAGCTGAGCCTTGCCCTATTTTAGAGACCAAACCCCTCCCTTCTTGAGATATGGTCTGTGTTTTTTCTATTGCTTGTGTAATACTCTTCCTGATTACTCCAATGTTTCTTTTTCAATTAGTAGAACTTTATATGTTAATTGTGTTGCTTGCTACATGAGAAATAGGATTTTTTTTTAATTAGTCTGGAAAAGCCAAAACATGATGCCTCCTCAAGGCCTAAAATCAACTGTGAAAAAAAGTTATTCTGGAGGTACATTCATATGGGGGGGGGGGGGGGAAGAGGGTTTCTCAGTAAGATTTGTTCCTTTTTCTTGTTTTAATGTGTGGGTTTTCTTGTTTTAATAGTGGTTTCTGTGGTTGGTTTCTAGAGCTTCATTTAAGATCTCTGTTTTTAAGAACTTGGTGGGGGCCCTTAGAGCATGGAATGGGTAGGGTTTTTCTTAATTGCTGCAGTCAATATTTCAAAACACATAGTCCAAACAGCTGCATTATGGATTATAACACCAAGGAAATGTATGCGATGAGTCATTCTTGATAGTCTTTGACTCTAAAACTTACATTAACTGTGCAGTGTAATAATTCAGCTGAAAGCTCTTGCTATCTGCATAGTCTCTGGATCACATTTGAGTAAAGCATATATAGAAATCCTCACACATCCTTTAGTTTCTGATACCATCCCATAAGCTCATTCTCAAAATGGCCTTATCAGAGATTTGGCCTAAAAAAATGCAAAACTAGGAACAGTGATTTTTCAAGAACAAGTGGAACTTGGTTCTCTTGCAACAAATAGTGCGTTTGCAATGATTGCTAGTGATGGATGTTGTTTTTAACTTTTACTGAGGAAAATAAATTTGGTGTTTGTAACGATCATCTTAATAACATACCTCCAAATCAGTCCTGCACTGATCAGTTCAAAATGTAACATGTCAGCAAGAGCACCGTGGTGGCTTAATTTCTTTGTCAAATTAAGAGCATGTGTGTGTTGCTATAGAACCATCTGTATATAGGGCTTGACTCTAATGTTGCACCTGACTTTTTTTTTTTTTTTCATTTTGAATAATTCATCACTAGAAGGATCAACTCCATTTCCCCCTCCCCTTCCCAGACAGACTGTAATTAATAAAGACCAGATTCCTTAGGAGGCTTTACAACTTTAAGTATACAAACTACATGGTGTTTTGGGTGTAAAAGACTGGACAGCATGCCTTTAATGTTAATTAGAATTAAGTAGCATCTCCTTGTATTGTAAGCTTTTGCATGTTATTGTGACAAATTCTTCTGAGTTCCCATAAAGCTTCATAATGCAAGCTATTCTTCATTGATTTCTCATATGGGGGAAAGACTTTATGTTTCAAAGTAGCTGGCTGTTAAGTATCGATCCACTTAAGTTAATGAGCCTTCTCATCAAGTTTTGTGTAAGATCCTATATGATTTGCACTTTTATTTAAGTCTGCATAAAAGAATTTCTTTCTGTAAACAGCTTGATAAAGATACCAGAAACAACCTGCAGGGAGGCGGGGAGGGAATCGCTAGAAAAGGCACTAATTCTTGCACAGCATCACATGAGTAATTCTTCCGCTAACTACCATAGTGGTGATTGCTCTGTTTGCTGGCCTTGGTGCAGGGGGGTTTTGATACCTGATTGCAGCCTCCAGCTTTTGAGGGACTGTAGGCCTGACCCAACCAGCTCTCCCTTTGCTGAAGCTACTGTGGGTTGGATGCACCAGAGTAGCTTTCCGCGTACAGGTGGGAAACCTGGGGTGAGATGGGGGCCAGATGGAGAGTGACAGCCGGGTGAACCTGAGGGACAGGGTATGAGGATGAAACAGAGGAGAACTTGCTTTTTCTTCGACTAGCCAGGGCCTTGCTCCAGCCTTGCTCAGAACCCCATTTTATCTAAGTATAGACCGGGTTTAACTAATATGCAGCTTAAAAAAGGCTTTTGTAGGAATTAACAGGTCAAAAGACACCAGAGTTACATTCAGTGGATGGGTGGACAAGCTTTGCCACCGCAAGCTGTGTGCTTGAACTGTTCTGAGGCCACTCCTCAACTCTGGAGCTGCAAGAGGTCTTGTGAGATATGAGCTTCATAGTGCAAAAAGATTTTGGCTGGTGAAACTTTGCTCATGACCAACTGCCTTTCAGGGTCTATCTCAAAGCTCACATGACTATACAGCGCAGGAGTTGCAGCCCTGTCTGTTCTGCAGGCTCTTCGATCCCATCTTCCTGCACAGCAGAGCTATCCTGGGCCTGCTCCACTGCCTGCTTCCTCCCTGTGGAGTATATGAGCAAAATTTGCCCCAAAATGTGAATTCAAGGCTAAATTCTTCAAGTGTCCTCTGGTGCCCTTCTGCTGAACGGGGAAGGAAGACTCGATTAAGCTTTATCCTTCTGCACAAAATTAATGCACCTCATTTACTCCTGATTCTTCTGTCCATTAGGTTGCAGCAGTCATCACTATTTTTCTGCAGATGGACTTATTTTGTGAAGTAGAACATTGGTATTAGGGCTGTCTTCAGTGTTTTGGTTACACTTACCAATGTGCGTGTCCTGTCGTTTTTTTGCTTTAAAGTCTTAGTAGTAAACAGCAACTCTGTTGCTTTACAGATTGGTGTGGAGGAACTCAACAATGTCTCTTGCTATAATTATAAGCTCTATTATGTGGAAGCTAATAAAACTTATACTGAAAGTGCAAGGTAAGATGCTTATGAAACAGTGGATAGAAGATGGTATGTATTCTTGGGCAGTTACTGCATACATTATGGGATAGCTTGATAATCTAAGTGCTATGTAACTTCACATGCATGCTACAGTGATCTCTAGAAATGTTTCCAGGTTCTTGGACTTCTTCAGAGCATATAGGAACCATGCTGGGAACAGAAACAGGACCCTAATCTTGGGTCCCAGCCCAAGTTTCAGTCTGCTGAGCTGTGTTGTTTCACAGGAAACTGGCTGTAAATAACCTGAGGAAGTGTAGAAGATTAAATGCTTTTGTGTTGTTCTTACTGGCTAATGTCAGCTTGGCCAGGTTAGAGTTAAAGTTATTTGAGTGCATTTCTATACACCTAACTGTGCTTTTCAAACACAGTTTAAAATACTTTAAAAAAAAAAAAAAGTTGTTTTTCTTTTTTTCTAGTAAAAGCTAGACCTTTAAACTGCATGTTCTGGAATGCAATAGGATATTCCCAGACAGTCTTTACACAGAGTTAGCAGAGGGTTCTGATCATTGACTGTAACAAATGCACAAATGTAAATGTAGCAATGTTATATGAGTGTAGTCAATATTTTACAGCAAATTGCATGGGCTTAGAGTTTTGGGTTGAAAAGGCTTTCAAAACAGCTCATCATCTTTGAACTTTCTCTTCAAAATGGAGAATAGGAGAATAAAAGGAGGCTGAAGCCCCTTCATATCAGAAGGAATTGCCCAGACAGGTGTGAGGGCTGACTCTGCCAGCTGGGGCTATGGTATAGACCAAGGAAAACTGCTTGGTCATATGGTGTTCACTCTCTGTTTTGATTTCCACAGCAAGTTGCTCAAAGAGTTAAAAATGCAATATATTCAACAGCAACTATTTGGTTTCTTTAGGAGCCTAGTGCAAGTAAATCTTGAAAGGTCCTGATTTTAAGGAGTGAAAGCTCATGGGTCAGCACTCTGTGAAAACGAGGAAGGTCTTTCAAGCTGGTCATTCAGTAACTGAGCCTTCAAAATCACTCATCTGGTTTCTTGGCTTAAAACATCTTTTTGCTATTCTTTTTCCATCTAAGCAAATGCTCCAGTTGCCTCAGGGATACTGTTTGTCTGTGTTGCACATCCTTCATACTAAAAAGTAGTTCACACAGAACAAAAATGAAAACTAAGGCTGCTTCAGAATTTTCTGTCAAAATTGACTGATAAAAAATACTGTTTTCCACTCAACAAGGTGGTATGGATTCCTCTCCCTCTGCTCCCAGATTCTGCTTTTAGAGGGTCTGGAAGAAGATTTTAATGTTTTTGCTGGGAAGTTTTAGTGCTGTGATTTGAAAATAGTGTTATGCCTTATAAAAATTCCAGTTTGGTGGATCCAAGTCTCGTAATCCTTGTATGATGGCCAGGATCCATAGAGGGGACTGCAGACCCCATGGTGGGTTGCCTGCTCCTTCTCCAGAAGAAGACTTTTACAACATGACAGATGAAGTACACCACAGAATCCAGGGAAATGGATTTGAAATACAGCTCCTGTGAAACACCATGACAATCTTTTCCAACAACTTTTTTTTCCTGAAATGTTTTGGATCTTGAGCTCCTAATGAAAACGTAGTTTTCTGAAAAAACTTGGAATCTTTCTCTATTTTTTACCTTTTAAAAATTCTTTTTTTAAACAAAAATCTCTCTTCACTTGGCTCTAGTGAGAAACTTTGCCTAAAGAAAAATGTAGAGTAAAGCAATTTTTATATTTTAATGTATTTTGTACACTGTTTGAAGGCTATCAAAACTGACCTGAATTTTCAAAAAACTTGGGTGAGGACCAGCACAAGTGCTGTTGATGCATTTTGAACATGTCACCCAAATTGTCCGCAGCCAAAATGTTGCACCATCTAGTGGACAGCAGGATTATGGCATCACTGCAGAAATCTCTTTTTTCTACCATTATAAAGGCGGCAATGCTAGAGCTTTAGCTGGCTACAGATACCCCTCATTTTCAGTACAGATATGCTTGCTTTTTATCTGCGTTAAACAGCTGGCTGCTTCTGCAGAGGTGAGATCTGAATAAAATTTTCTCTCTCTCTCTCTCTCTCTCTCTCTTTTTTTTTTTTTTTTAATAAAATGAAAAGACCTAGCATAGCCTTAATCTAGCCTCAAGAACACTTGATGGCAGTTTATTGGATGATTTTTCTTGTGTTTATAATCTGTATAAATTATGCAATATTTTTGTAGCATGTCATATATCATGATGTGATTTAGTATCCCACACATTATATATAGATAGATAGATAGATGCACACAGACACACACACTTATGCCTGAGAGTAATGTGGAGAGATCTTGGTCTTTGAAAGGCCATTAAGTATAAACAAATTAGAGTGAGAGCTAGAGTAGTACTGATGAATAACATTTCTTGATAAGGAGACCTCAGACTAAATGGAATGAGTTAATTATTACTTAAAAATGCCATGCTTAAAACACTTCTAGTAGTTTAGGCATTCACCTGGGAGTCTTATGTTCATGCATCTGGCTAAAGCAGTGTTTGCCCAGCAGCTGTGTAACATAAGATACTGAACAGTTCCAGAAGCAGATACAAAACCCAGAACTACTAAGCAAAAGCCCTTTAATGCTAGACTGTAGATGAGGATCCTCTCAGACACGTGCTCTTTAGCCCAATGAACCTTGGTTTCTTTGCTGGGGAAGAGCATGGGTTTCAAGGGACACAGGTTGGGTGCCTCAGACAGGTCTTTCTGTGCATCCATGTTGCCGGGTGAACTTCGCCTGTGGGAGAAGCAAAGCACAAAAGTGAGGCTGGCTAGTTTTTAATTTGGATGCTTCAGCTCCACCGATGCCCTTTATTCTGCCTGTCGCCTATGTGGCAAGGATTTTACAGCCCCGGTGCTGCTCTGCTGATGTGTACCCAGAAGAAAACGTGGAGGTCCAAGGAGGTGAAATGACCTACCACCCAGCAGATGGGCAGCAGATCTGAAAACAAAGCTCAGATCCTGTGCTTGCGCTCAACGTTTGAGCTACTGCTTCCTCCTGAATTACAGGGGTGGGCTGAGAGAAGCTGGCAGGGAAAGGCAGGGGCAGTATTGGGTGCAAGCTGTCGGAGTGGCTGGACGTCTGTGGTGGAGGTTATTGCTTGCTGCTTAAGCTCCTTTTCAATGCTTTTTCCATCATGTCTTGGCGGAGCAATAGGCCAGGTAAAAGAAGAGTTGTAAAATGTAGTTGAGGGGACAGAACAAACTGGTTTAGAGTGAAAGCTGTTGTCACCATGCTAGGAGGAGAATGATATTAAAGTTTTTAGCTCCTGTGCTTCTCAGATGCTCAATTGGTAAACTTCTTTCAAGAAAGCTTTTGCAGTCTGTCAGCGCTGCAGACTGCAGGATAATGTAGAGATAGTGTGAGCTAGCTTTAAATGCACTTGCCTGAGCACTGAAATTTGTCTAGCTGCAGCTGCATGGAGTGCCAAGCAGGCTTATTTGCCTTGCTGGAGAGGAGGGTGTATTAGATCAAGCTGGGCTCCATGTCAGCTCAGGTACTTTACTCTAAGTTAGAGTCAACACATATATATCCTGATATAGTCCTCTGAGCATAAATTCCTCTTCATGATCAAGGTCTTGGGGGATTTTGAACACTGCTTTTTCCCTGCCTACTCACAAAGCCTGGCAGTCCAAGTAGATGGCTCTGTTCTGGGGAGGCTTACTGTCAACATCGGTGTTGTTCTAAACTGGCATTTTCCCCATTACTACATTAGCTCTGATTAACCTCTTTTGCTGAATCTGTATTAGTACTCCCAACAATGCAACTGCAACAGAAGACACTTTACCTTGTCTGCAGATGTATTTTTCCCATAGGATGAGAAGCCCCTATGTGTACTGGTGAATTTTTACCAACATTGCCTTAATAGAGACCAAATGAGAATGTGAACCTACTCTGTGAAGCTATCATGAGAAGAACTGTAATGATCAAGCCAAACTCTGCATTAACTGTGTCCACTTCAGTGGATTCAAAAAGCTCAGTCAGGCTCCTGGCTATGACTAAAACATCTAATTATAGCCTTCCCGTGCTGTGCTTTTTGCATTCGTTCCTGATCCATCCTTGCATCGATTTTTAGAATTGTGTCCTTTAGCACTCCGTGGTCTCAATTTTTGCATCCTCCTTGTCTCTTTTGCTCTCAACTTCTCCACACTCTCTGCATGTTGGCTACTCATCTTCCAAAGCATTTTCTTTAAACCAGGTATTTAATCACACTTTCTTCTTAGATGGAGAGCAAGGTGAATCTTGATGATTTCTGCAACACTTCGACTTCTGTGCAATCCTCGTTAGATTTTCTGTGGCTTTCCAACTGTGCAAAATGGATGTACCCTTCTGATTACATCACAAATGATGTCATTAATTGCAGAGTGGTAAAGTGTTAAACCACCTTAGGCCAGCTTTGCACTGAAAATGTCAGTGAATTGAATTAAAAATGGTACACCTTTGCCATAGTATTGTGAAACCCATGTAGATCCCAGAACTGCTCAAAACAAGCTCCTGGGAAGAACTTATAAACATGGGGAGATATTTCAAAGGTCCTAGTCTAAGTCTGAGATAGAACTTGAAACTAGATGAATTTAACAGTGTTGGCAGTCCTGCTGTTTTAGCTTAAGTTTTGTGATACCTGATACTAAAAGCCTTAACTTCTGGATTCAGGACAAATATGTGAAGCTCTTGACTTCTATTTTTATTTTTCCTCAATTTTGCAAAGTTAATTGATTAAATATGAATCTGAAGAACTCAAAGCACATTAAAATTCTTATGTCATAATTTTGTCTTTGAAATTGTTTTTAAGATCTTATGTCATGATTTTATGAATTTCCTTGTATCTTTTTTGCATAGCTTTAGCTCAGCTCCAAAGACAGATTAGCTCTCTTACTAAATGTTCCAAAAAGTATGACTGAGATTCCTTTTTAATACTGTTCTTAGCTCAGCTTATGTATAATCCTTTTCAAAGTGTAAAATGCCAAGGGATGTTTATATGCTGCTGCTCATATGACAGTATATTGTTGTTCTTTCACACTTCACTGAACAGTCTGAGAATACTAATCTATAAATCACTTTTCTCGTATGCACTTTAAAACTTTGTGCCATTTGTGGCTTTGTCTGTTCTTTTCTGCATACATAAAACAGTTTAAAAACAAACTGTAGTGATTTCACGTTTGTTTTTCCACAGTACTTAAAAGGTCCTAACTGAAAACTGCCAAATTACGCTGGACTTGGATGTAAGACCGCATGGTTAAGCCCTGCTTGAAGGAATATATAAGTGAGGCAAAGTTGTGATTACCCCCAGCGCAGGAAGGGCACCGAAGGGCAAAGGAGGATGGTGCCCTCTTCCAAGATCATGTACTCAGGCCTGGGCAGAGTTTGGAGTTGAATCAATTCCTCCCAGATTTCAAAGGCTGCGCTTTGACTAGACATTAACCCAACTTTCGAGGGTTAATAAATGTCAACATACTAACCAGTCTCTCTGAAAGCAAATGCCATCTCCTGTGAATTCTCCAGGCTGAGTTGGAAGCTGCCCTTTCCCCACTGGCAGCGAGGTTCGGTGCTATAAGGTTTTGCCTGGTTTTAGGAGAAGAACAGAGATTCCCACCATGAGGCTCTGGGCAGGAAGAACCAGAGGAAGCAGGAGACTTTCCCTGGCTCTTCTTTGCTGGCGAACAGGACAAACTGTGCCCTACAGGGAAAACAGGCTCACTGCCTACTCTATTTGGTTGTGAAGGGGAGAGGAGATTGCTCCTCATGAAGAGTAGTAGCGTGGTGTCTTTTGCATCCTGGTTTGCTTGAAGACAAAACCCGCTAATGTGGCGTGGGAGAGCAGCCTGGTGATCAGGGATAAGAATTGCTTTTATTTAGGTGCAGAATATGCGATGGGGGATGCTTGCTTTTGCATTACTTATAAATAAAGAGGCTGGGAGCTCTGCAGAGTGTATCATCTTCTTCATGCCAGGATCTTAAAGGTGCAGCCTGAATCTCTGGCCTTTGACTAACTTGATCCTGTTAATAATTCCAGGGTGGCAGCATTCTTTAAAAAAACAGACCAACCCCCCCCCCCCCCCCTTCTGAGAGGAAAGCATCTGATCAGTCTGTGTGATATGAAGGGGGACGTGGGGGTGGGAGAGAGAGAAATGTATAGGCAGGAATAAATTTTTTATCTTACTTTTTTTTCCTGAAGAATTTGGCTTAAGAGATGGAACAAAGTAACAGACTTTTCACCTGTTCCATGTAGTGGCTGGAAGGGTTTGCCACCTATTTAAAGTCTCTTTTGGCAGTTTTGCATGTTTGTACAACTGCAAATAACTCCAGGGCTATTTGCATGTCTTGGTGCGACAAGCCATACCGAGAGAATATAACGCAGCCAGGGCCCATATAGTATGCAACCCAAAGTCTATAATTGGATTTATTAGTAGTCAGCTTGCTTGGAAAGATATGAAAACCAAACCACTGAAGTAAGCAACCAGAGCAGTAAACTTTTACTTTTATACTGATTAAGACTTACAGCCACCAGAGGTGCATAGCAGGAAGAGTAGTATGGGTTTTGGGTCTGGGCATGTCTGATGGTTCAGCTGTTTCCTGAGGGCAGTGCTTCTAAGCTTAAAAAAACCTCACTTTAATAAAGCAGGGGGAGTAGCTACTGAAAGATTAAAGAGCAGAGCGCGGACATTGCAGTATGAGAGCTCCTCAGCAAGGAAGGGCAGCTCCCAAAAAGATGGTTTCTCCCCTGGGGGACCTGTTTTCTTATCTAATGGCTGGTTTGATGTCTGGCACTGCCTTTCTCAAAGCCTCAGTTTGCCCTACTGCTAGGGAGGCAAGTTAGACTACGTGCTACAGCTTTGGGACCTCTTCCCTGCCTCAGAGCTTAAAGAACAGTGGCTCTAACTATGGATTTACCTTCTAACTGAACAGTTTCGTGTGCTATCTGGCTCCAGGACTACTCTCTCCCTGAATCTGTCCTAGGCATGTGGCTGGCAGATTTAGCCAGTTAAGTATGTGACGGGACATGAACTTCTGGGACTTGTGCTGTGGTTAATGGTAAAGCAAAATATTTCCGCTGTAAAGTTCCCTACTCCATAAAGGTGGCAGTGGCAGCAGGACCAGGGCAGAAAAATGGGGATTGCATGGACAAGACTACAGGCAAATCTCTGCCTGGAGCAGCAAGCAGAGGGGGAAATGCATCAAAACATGCCTCGCGTTGCAAAGGAGCCTCTGATGCCACAACAAAACCTACGGCCTTAAGGGCCCTGGTGTACCAAGGAAGGAATAGTGATTTTTAAATACAAGGTTGGGAAGGTATGTAACGCTCAGAAATGGAGCAACTGGGGATCTCTAAAACATCGTTGACTCTCATGCATGATGAGCAGAGGGTTTCAGCTCTCTCCTAGGGAGGGCTGTTTGGGCTAAGCTCACTTCCCTGAGGAAGGAAGCATCACAGCAGAGAGGAGCTGGGCTCTGTGGGCAGGGATGTTTGCTGCAGACTGCTCAGGCTGGGCAACGCGGGATATTTCCAACCCAAGGATTCAAAAGGAATGGCACCACCTCTTCCAAAATCAGGACATTTGCAAAGTGGATTTCTCCAATACCTTTTCTTTTCTTTGCCTTTTGCCTTTGACCCCTTCAGGTTCACATTTCCAACAGTTGTGGCTTTTTTTTTTTTTAATATTTAAAGGTTTTAAAGTACTTTTAGAAACATACTGAAAATGTGTTGAATGTCAAACAACCTGTTCTGATAGATGAACCTCTGAAAAACCAGATCTGCTAAGATGAAGTGTAGATGCCTTTAGGATGGCTATACAGATCTTCTTACTCAGAGGTGTTTTTATTT
The DNA here is from genome assembly GCF_036370855.1 of Dromaius novaehollandiae. Classification (NCBI taxonomy): domain Eukaryota; kingdom Metazoa; phylum Chordata; class Aves; order Casuariiformes; family Dromaiidae; genus Dromaius; species Dromaius novaehollandiae. The sequence continues at coordinate 8,835,692 of NC_088099.1, forward strand.
TTCTTCCCCCTACTTTGGGAACTAATTTTTGCCAAGTTACTGTTGCAAGAACAGAAGAGGCACTATCTGGCCTCACAGGCTAAAGCGGAGGGGTGGAAGGGGGATAGCAGAAGCTGTCTGGATCATGAGTCATGACATGGACTTTGTTGTTGTTGTTTTCCTTAAATGCTGCATTTTTACCACCAAAGCAGTTAGTTTTGCAGTGCCTATTTCACCCCCCCTAAAAAGAAGAGCAGAAGTCCAGCACACCTGGAATAGGAATTATGCAAAAAAAATAGTAAGACGCAAGTCCTGAGGCTCGGTAGTGCTAAATAAAACATCTCGCTCAGAATCAAAATAGAAAGCAAGCTTCATTTCAGTGGAAACAGCTGGACTAGCTGCCCCGGGCACTAGGGAAGGGGGAAAAGAGGAAAAAAAACCCACTCCACAGGGAAGTCTTGACAATTTTTCACCCAATTTCCTACTGCCCATGTTGAGGGGGGGATAAAAAAAAAAATGAGGAAGTCAGGTCTCCCTGGGGAGAGCCGGGGAGCGGGGCCGGGCGGGCTCCGGAGGAGCGGACCGGCGATCCGGGCCGGGCCCTCCCCGCTGCGGCGGCGCGGGAGGCGGGCAGAGCCGGGCGGGCAGAGCCGGGCTCGCCTCGCCGCCGCTCCGGAGGGCGGGGGAGGGAGAGGAGGGGGGGGGGGGGTCGGGTTTTGTTTGGGAGCGGGGAAGCGCCGCCAGCGCGCAAATCCCGGCGGAAGAGGGGCAAAGTCTGCGCGCGGGGGGCAGCGCAGCTCCCGCGGCGCCGCCGAGCCCTCGCCTCGCACCTCCGCGCCGCCCCGCAGCGCAACTTTCGGGCGGCCCCAGCATGAACCAGACGGCCGGGGTGACCAACAACGTCCGCTGCTCCAGCGGCAAAGGGCCCAAGGTAAGAGCGGCCGCCGCTACGCGGGGCGCGCAGCCCGGCTCCCCTCTCCGCGCGCCGGGCCGGGCCGGGCCGGGCCGGGGGTCTCGGCCGCCGCGTAGCGCCGCCGCGGGCTGCGCCCCCCGCGCTGCCCCCCAGCCCGGCCCCCGCTGGACTTGAGCGTCGCCCGCCGGCGCCTCGCCTGTGTCGGGGCATCCCGCGGCAGCGCTCGGCGTTGGCGGGTGGCGCCTCCGCTGCCCTGCGCGCAGGGACCCGCGGGCGCCGGGCTCGGCGTGAAGCACCCGCGGGCTGCGGCCGGCGGAGCGCGGAGCCGGGCTGGGGCGTCCCGAGTGCTGAAACAGCCCCAACTCGCGCTCCCGCTCCCGAGGCGGTCGGATGCCTCGCAGCTTGGCGGTGAAGACTTGGTCTCGCATATTATCTGCCCTCAGGTAGATCTGTAGCTGCTGCTTTCACTTCTTGCCACGCTGTATTCGTATAGCCAGCACTAAAAAAAAAAAAAAAAAAAAAAAAAAAAAAAAAAACGCTGGGATAAAACACCTTCTTCAATGCTCCGCTGAATTCAACAGGAACGTAATTGAGTGCTCACACCGGATCCAAATCAAATTTGCACTAACCTTTTCTGATATTAATGAACGTGGCCCTTTTGTTTGCCATTACAGCACGGATAAATCTATCCAGCTGCAATTTATAGTGCAGCGTGTGTGCCCTGTTTCAGGCGATTCTCCTGATGCTTCTTCTGCAACTCTTCAGGGTGTTTTTTTAATGTTTGTATTTCTGCCTGGTTTTTGCAGACTTCAAATGCCTGCTTGAAGCTAGAATTTTGTAAAGAGTTGTGTTTCTGTATTAGCTAATGGGATGTACCTCAAGGAAATGCAAAACTTAGATTTCATCAGAAACAGTGCTGTGTTAGTGTCTTTTTTTTTTTTAATTTTACCTCTAAATACTGGCTTTATGTTCCCTCTTCTAGACTTGATGTCATATTGTTTGAAATGTCAGTGCTGCTGATCACCTGCTTGGCAACTTCTGGTCTAGTCAGTGCAGACCTAAGTCTAAAACACAGATTTACTTTGTACTTCGGGTCTCCTTCCATAAAACAGACACAGTTATTCCTCCTCTTTTCATGTGACCTTTCTAGGATTAATCCCCCCTCCCCCCAATCGTTGTGAGGCTACATGAGTATTAAAAGATGCTACATGATGAGGGCTGTGGAAGCACATCCACAGATTAGAGGAGGAGTCTGCTGAAATTATTGACTCAGCTCCATGACTAATCATATATTTAAAGTTAAAGCCATGCATAACCTCTTCACATAATTGAGCACCTTAAATTGAACATTCTCACTGGATCTTGCCCGTAATTTCAGTATTAGGCCTCCTTTGCTCTTTCTGGTTTTACCTGAGTTTTGAGGTGAAGAGCTAAGATTATTGCATATCAGTAATAATTTAATGTATGAAGATGCTGACCTAACACTTTAATTCAGAACAGGAAGATGGGGCTCAGAGGCAAATATTCTTAGCACATGATAACTGATACATTTGTATTTGTCTTTAAGGCCTCCTCATCTTAATTTCAAATGTTGTAAGAAGCAGATATTATTTCCGTGTGAAATAAATATATTTTTCAGCTCAGAAGATTGACATGATTGATGATTTCAGCTTTTTAATTGAGACACAGAAAGTTCCATGCATCACTGATTTAGTTGCAAGGAAACCTTGCAGAGTTCAGAAATCAGATCATACCAAACAGGACTGATAACACAAACAACTGATCTGAAAGAGGTCCGTGGTGGACTAGACAAGAGGCAGATGGTGAAGTTCTCTGAGACACTTTCTTCTATAGCATGGGATACTTGTGAGACATGTAATACCTGGTTTTCTGGAAAAAAAAAAAAAAAAACAAAAAAAAACCCAAAACAGGATTTGTCTGATCAGGTTCTCTATCTGACTTTCCCAATCTCATAACTTTTGAACTCATTGGCCCATTTTAATCAAAACTGACAGAAGAGGGAAGATGTTACAGATGGCAGTTTTCTACAAGTACCCTGGGAACCAGTTGCTTAAAGAGCAGGACTATTTAATACCTGAGCTGAAGGAGAAGCAGGAAGAGATCAGCCCATATCTCCTTTACTCATCCTGTCCCAGCAGGCTGGTGAGAATATGGACATAGCTATGACAAGCTGCCCCTTGACCATGGCAGGCTGCACAAAGTTCGGGAGGGAATGGGGGAAAGGAGGGAGTGCAGGGAGAACTGAAGGTTTACACTAAAAAAGGGGCAGCAACATGGCAGAGCTGAGGAGTTGCAAGAGGAGTGAGTTGCCCCAATAATGGGACAAAAATCCGTAGTAAATCAAACACAACAATTAGTTCCACTGCTCATGTAGTGACTTCTATTTTCCACCCCAAATGTTCATACTGTGTCAACTCAGTCCTTTAAGAGCTGCAGTTGCCATCTGACTGGGGCAGGTCACTCTTCTGCCTGGCTTTGCTTTGCTTTTTCTTCTTGCTAAGCAATGGGCAGTCAGAGTACAACTTTCTTTGGCAAGATTTACAGCTTTCCACAGTTGTGATGAGCAATGGAGGTAACACTTCAAAGAGAGGGATATTATTGAAGGACTTAAATAGTTTGACTGAAATTCCAAATTGTAGTAATGCGTCTCTTTTAAAACGTATATATCTTACTGACATTTCAAATTTCAACGTAATACCTTTTAGCTTTATTTTTTTAACCAAGATGTCACTTCTTGTTGCTATTGAAGGACTGTACTGTTGGTTAGAGATAAATACTTTTGAGAAATAGCTGTGTACCTACAGGTCCTGATGCTCCTTTTTGCTTCCTATGACTAGTCACATTGCTTTTCCTGAGACAATCTGTGGGAGGAAGATGAGTGGGATTCATCCCAGCACTGTAACGAAAAGCTTCATTTAACTGTTCTTACGTGTTTAGGTGCCTGAGAGCACTGAGCCGTTCTGCCACTCAGAGTATGTACAAAACTAACAACCTCTCTTGGGTGGACTGGGAGCAGACCTGGACCCTGCATATTACTGTAATTGCAGGTTATTGGAAAATGGGGAATTACTGGATATTATTGTGAAGTGTCCAGTTATTCTGATGTTGGCATAGGAATTTGAAGTTCAATGCCCAGCTGTCACATTTCCACAGATTTCTTGAATGAATTAATAAGGGCTAACTCCATATGTGGACTTAGGCATTTCGGCACTGCATGTTGCAGCTCTTGGTTTTTATTCAATAATCCAGAGCCCCGTGCCAGCCAAGGCAAGGCACACAAATCATCTCACGTTTTTCTTTTCTTAGATCAGTGCCTAAGTAGATGTTGTGAGGAGGCATTTTGTTTTGTGTTGGGACTCCCAGAAAACACTGAGAGTCATTTCTTTCTTTAGAAACAGTGCTGGCCATGGTCCTCCATTTGGTACAGTGAGCAAACAAGTACCCCAAGAAGCAAGATCCGTGGATGTGGTGTCCTTTTAAGTGCTGATGAGGATTCAGGCTCACCAGCACCCATCCTTCAGGGGACTGCCATAACCACCAGCAGACAGGCTGTTCCCCAGCAGGAGCACTCCCATCTCTTCTTTTGCAGATGGGCCAGAACAGAGCAGGGCTGTTTTCTGGAGCGGGGAAGGAGAAAGACAGACAGCTTTGATGTCTCCTGGGGACAAGGATCTGGGGGAGACGGGTGTGCACTGTCTCCTTATTTTATATGAAAATGCATTTAGCCAAATTGTTGGCTGAAATGCCTGATCTGGAGGGTGGGATTTGAACAGCGGTGTCCTCTGTATATTAGTGCATAATGATTGTTGGCACAATGCTGCTGCTGCTGCTGCTTTCTTCTCTTTTGACTTCTCTCTGGCCATATTTTTGAATGAATATGGTGTGGTAGCTCTTCTATGTGGCCATGGTCAGTATATATGTTCTAGATCAGGTGTCCTAACTCTATGACCTGTGAGACGTTGGTGCAGCTGCTTAGACATACACTGATACACAGCATGTAAGCCCAGTGGTGAGTACCCAAATAGCCATATCTACGTATGGGGTATTTATATTAGGTACCTAAATTGCACTGACACTTTGTTAGACGTTTAAATCTTTTTGAGGATCTAGGCCAAGCTTTCTCTGATTCAGATCCCAGTGTGTGGGCAGAAGGGTTTCTCTTGTCTCTACAGGAGTGATGAGAGACACTCTGGCAATATGGTCACATGAAATAACATTGAAATAAAAATGAACAAATGGTACAAGTTTCCATCATGGATTTCCTAGGTGTGGTTAACAGGGCACATTTTAGGCTAAAGTAGATATTCAGCAACCACTCTTCTTATCTTGGTTTAAGTATGTAGGTACTAAGAAAAGCATGTTGAATCAAAGAACAGAGGTTTGGGATGTCTGCCTAAACTGTAACCTCATATTTTGTCTACAGTAATGAATGCCTGAAGATAACAGCAAAACATTTGGACAGATTTTTTTTAAAGGAGAGACAATTGTACTAATTAGTAATATCAGTGTGTAAGAAAAGTGGGTGTGAAAACAACTCAATGAAGTGATTTAAAGTCTTTGTTAAAGTAAAGTATGCTGAATTAAGCTGGATAATTCTGATTGTACCCCTGGGTGCTCTCCTATTATTTTGAAAAGAGCAAAATTAACCCGGGAGAAAAGCAAATTGCTAACATGCAGTGTCCCTATAGAACAGAATCCTTGCAAGGAGTTGCACTGATCTAAAGGGGCAGTGTTTATACCACTGTTGTCAACAGGTCAATAATGTTCTTTTAACAGGGTATTAAAAAGTTTGGTTTCTGTGAGTGTTTATTCTTTAAGATGTTCTTTAATAAGAGATAGTCTACACGGGGTGAGTTTAATCCTCTTCTCCCACACATGAACTGTTCCCCATTTGAATTCCACGGATTTCAGCTGAGTTACTTCTTATTTATGTTGGTTTAGATGCAGAAAGATTCAATACCTCTTAAGTTATGGTAGCAATAGAACCACATCATTGCTAACACTCTTGAATGCAGAAAATGATGATAAGGAGCTCGGGTAGCTCCTGTGCATTATTAACTGCAGTGGAAACAAGTTCAGTTTTACTGGCACATTGCTTTTTATTGTGTGTGGTAAGCTACCATGTATGGGCACAGCTACGGGGTATATTTTCAAGATGTCCAGTTTTAGTACTCTAGTGGGAATACAAGGTTAACTTCTACACCTAATATGTATTAAAGTAGAACTTGCTGTAGCTGCTAGGGCTTTAAAACATGATCAGCCAGCCATCGTCCAGTGTCACTCTGCAGGCAACCCCTTAGAAATCACGTTTCTATCTCAAAGCGTTAGCTTTTCAGAGTTATCAAATACAGTGTTCCGTGAAAGTCCTAGCCAAGATCAAGGCCCAGTCCTGCTGGATGCTATAAACCCATATAGTCAGATACTGGTTTGGCTTCAGAGAGCTTACAGTTTAAGCTGACAATGGGGGCAGAAGATGGAGAAGGGAAGAATTGCTCTGGTTTTGTAGATGGTGAAGTAAGGTGTTAATAAATGTTTTATGCAGTCAAGAGAAGATCACGGTGGGACAAAGAGACATAATACTCCAGTGGAACTGGCAAATGAGAGATGTCCTGTTTTTATTATTGTGTTTTAGCTTGATTTTCCGAAGGAAAAAGGCTTAATTTCGTCTATAATTTTTCACCCCATTGACCAATAGAATAATTTGGCAGAATAATCTACCAAACCTAATAGAATAATAATGAACTCAAAATTTGTGAAGCTTGCAGGCTGGGCAGAGAGGAAAGACTGAAGTGAGTTTCTCTGCCATGGAAAAGGAAAAGGCAGAACTAGCCATTATGCATCGTAAGAGCCAGTTGGCTCATCAGCACGTCCCTCTCTGTGAAATGTAGTATCTCTTGCCCAGTGTAGGTGTCATCAGGAGAAAGCCGGGGTTAATGGAGGAGGAGAAATCTGTAGACTTGTCCTCTGTCCTTTAGGAAGCCAGGCATTAGCTTTGCTATTCACGGAGCTACTGTTGTTTGGCACATTGGGTGGCACTTGTGTAGAGTTGATTCTTTCCTCTATAGCAGTTTTCATAGCTCCTCTATATACCCTATCCCTTCTGTGGGATCTTTCACAAAGCAGCAGAGAATGGCAAAATCTGTCAAAAGATGGGCTGTAAATCGAGAAAAAGTGCCAGGGAACTTAAGGCAAAGTGTCTGAAGTTGTTTTCATCACATTCTCTCTCTTTTTGTAAACTGTAAGTTTTCAGTTGACACTATCTGGTGAAAGCACCAAATTATTGAGAGATATTTTATTGATGTAAATGGAAAGTTTCTTAAAAATTTTTAAGACTTCAAGCAACTCAGCCTTAAGGATTTTAGGAGTAATGACTATGGGAAGTTCTTGATCAGATCTTGTATTATTTCAGACAGTAGAATCTGCTTTCTGTAGAGTTTTTCCTGTAAACCTGATGTTTCTTGTCAGTTAATACTAGGCATATTGCCATGAGTGCTTCCTGGGATCGTTCTGGTGTCAGCTGTCCCTTAAGGTTTCCATTAATGGGAAATTTTTCAAGAAGGAGGATGGCAGGTTCAATGCTAGAAACTTCGGTGAAAGGCTCAAGTGCTCCTTTGAAAGACAGGGAGACAAAGAGAGACAGCCAGACTGACTTTATAAATGCTCCAACTGTCAAAAAAACTCCAGTCAGAGTCATGCTTTCCCTGACCTGGAAGAGTCCAACCACGAGATGCAATCCAGAGAAAAGCAGACTCCACCAGTTCCGGTGCTGATGGAGCTCCTTCTCTAGGGTATTTTGGGTGACAGGGAGTAAGAAGAGCAGTGATTTTTTTACTGTAATGTAGATGCACACCAGCACGGGCGTTTTTTGCCTAGAGCAACCATCATTTTAAGGTTTTTGAGGGTAGATGAGAAAGGAGCTGGAGAAAGACTGCTCTCGCCCCAGTATTTGCCAGGAGCATTATGGTAGGGCTGTGCAGAGCTTGAGGAGTTTCCAGCGCTGTCTGGGGTTTAGTTCTCCATATCTTTGCGCTGCCCTCCAGTGCAGGGTGGCACGGGAACCCCCAGCCCCGAGTCTGAATGACGGGTGAGCTCTGGGGACTCTGCAAGGCTACAGCCATCCTGCTCGATATTTATTTGTGGGTGCTGATCTCTGCTGCTATTTTTCATTTTTTAATGAGAGCTGAACACACCATAAAATTTTATTGGGTGTTTATGCTAACAAAATTAACTAACAGTTGGTGCTTTAAAAACGCAGCCGGAGCTCTGAGCGCTATAACTGGAATGTGCAATGGCTTTTTAACTGGTGTAGGACAGGGCAAATGTATGAGTGCCAATGTCATTTAACAGCAAACTATTTTATATTAACTTTTCATTGACCAAGACAGATTAATTGAAAGTTCAAGAAAAATCTTATTGTGATGTGTGCTTAAACAAAATCATGTCTTCATGCATTAGATAGCTAGATGCTGTCTCAAAATTGTGCAGTTAATTTATAATACCAAGACCAATGGACTGATAGGCAAAATAAATTAGCTTAGCCGTTTCAGTACTTAAACACTTAATTCAAATAATAATAAGAAGATTTATTTTAGCATTTCAATTATTTTGTTTCCCAATAAAATAGAAATAATATCATCCGGTAGTTGCTGTATGGATCACTTGAGGCCATTGACTTCAGTGGGAGTACGAAGGACCTCTAGGCTATGGAGAAAAAGAAGAAAAGGGTTTAACTTCAGGCTTAGTTTCTTGTTCACTGAAACTCATTTGGATTATTTCTATATTAGTGTTATTAAGTAAACAGAGGAAAGATATTTGGCTTTATTTATTTATTTTTGTGTTTTTATATATTTATTTTGATGTACTGTTCATCAGCCTATCCTGGATAAAACTTGATATTTATAATATTTACATTATACTGGGGATTTTTATGCGTACTTTAAAACCAAATAACTAGATTGACACCCTGGGATGTTTCTGTTCTGGATGAAATAATTTGTTTATCAGTTAGCCCCGACGAGAGTATATTTATCCGATCACTGGTAGGTCTGATTTGCCTGTCAAGGTGTTGCCAGAGATAAAAGTTGGCTAAAAGAATTGTACTAGCACTGAAGAGAACTTTCCTGATTTCTGGATTAAGCCCTGAGTTACAGTGGGATATCTGGCAAGTGATTTAGGACTTATATTTTCATTTTGTCACTTTATCAGGGATCCAAGCTGATTTTCAAGGCCAGATGCTGCTGCCACCATCCAAAAAGCATGCCAAGACTGCTTCTAACCTCCCAGTGTAGCCAAGGTCTAGGGGTCTACTGTGAAATCACAGCAGTCATCAGTACTTTCACTGTACCGGGACTGGGGCAAATAATCTCCTCATGCTTTAGTTTTCTCTGTCTGGAAAAATAAGGATGCAAACACTTGCTTTGGGCAGTCTGCGAGCCCTTTGGAGGACATTACTTTGCAACCCGCTCAGTGGGCTTCCCATCCATACTGTTAGCCTCAAGTTACTGTGTTTGAAATCGGATAATTTAGCAAGCATTAGTGTAGTTAAGGAAATATTTTCCTTTTGCAGCAAAGAACAGAACACGCAGGAGGGACAGAGATATAGGAGGATGCATAAACCTTATACTGTGGTGTGCAACCTTTCTCTAGAAAATTTCCTTGGGGAAGCCTACCCAAAGTTGTGTTGCAAACACAGTGCGTGTGGAGGAGAGGGGGGAGCACAGCAGTGTTTCAGCTCACTTGAAGGGAAGATTGTTAAAATTATAAAAACTTGGTACTGAAAAAAAGAGCATATATAGCACTTTCTAGGTCTAGTGCTGTCAGGTAGGCAGAAAGAAACACGTTGCAGCAAATGCAATGTCTGTCTGTTGTGAGAACCCCAGAGGAGAGAACTGAGGACTGGTGAAGGTGGTAGGTACTGTGCTCTTCTTGGCTATGTCTGCAAGTTGAAAGGGGGCAGGACATCAACATTTTGAGGTCAGCAAACTTGCTTATTTACAGATGGCATCTAAAATTGGAATTCTGTGAAGAGGCTTAAATGATGGCAGACAGATGTGTTCTGCTGGTAATTTACTGCTACTCAGGGCAGCAGGTACACCATATGCTTTTTGTTTGTTTGTTTTGGATGTTTATGCTTGTAGGCTTTTGGCTCTTCTTGAACTTTCCCTTAGCATCCCCAAAACCCTTGTGTTTGGAGATTCTGAGTGCAATTTTCTTATTAAAGTCAGATTTTGCTGAATAATGACCTTACGTAGAGCCCTTGCTGCTGATTTCACTCTGTTCTCCTATACAGCGGATTGGATTGGTTTTCAAAAATATCAAGTCCGGGAAGGGTCCACCAGCAGGGGCTCGCTTCAGCATTTTAATTTTTATTGAGGCACTCCCTAGGAATGCTATTTACACACTGGCATTCAACTGTACAAGAAGCTCTCTGGTTAGAGAACAGAATACTGTTTCCTACATCAAAGAATTTACATTTTAAATTTGCTGGTTTATGGCTATGCCTCCATCTAACGTCTTTAGTCTTCACCTTTTATTCTTGCATTTATTTTAGCATAGTTTAGCATTGATTTCCGAGTGCAATCCCATTGATTGTCATTGGGATTCTCTTATGTTACTTAATATGAATCAGGGTTGTATCTGGGGCCCAATGAAAGTGTACAAAGTGATACATTTTCCTTGACATGCTGTGTTCCCTCACTGACAATCCTTGTGTCTGACTAAATCCTCCAAAGTTTTTCAGTTACTTACGCTGAGTTTAGCCACTCATGACTGTTATAGATCTCTTCTCCAACAGGTCAAGACTGTCCTGGAATTTCCAAGGTCATTCTCTGTTCTGTCGCCATATTTTGTGATTTGTTCCCACCTTAGTCACTGGAGTTATCTTCATAGGGCATAATTCCCTAAAACTGCACGTGTATTGCTGAGCATATCTGAATCTCACTTGTGCCTTTCGTTCCTTCATTTAGTTCCCTCTTGCTTCTTCCTTATACCTGCTCTGCTTCTACTGTTTCTTATGGTAGGGGAAGGCATTGAATATTCCACTTAACAAAGAAGTTAATTTAGTTCTTGTGAATAATTTTGTGATAATTTTCCCTTCATATATTAAGGAAAATTTAAGGGCTGTTGTGCTTTCTCTTAACCATTTGTGTGAATTGTTGCCCATAAAGGGCATTTACATTGTTAAAAGGGCATTAAAACAGTTATAGGTTCCTTTTTACTGCCATGCTGATTTATCCAACTGATGGACACTGAAGGACCAACTTGTGCTGAAACATATATGTTCAAGTGGTCCACTGAAGAGGCAGCGATGACTCTTCATCACTGCAGTCTGGACTTTTGAGAAGGCATTTCAAGCTGGCCACTTAGAAAATGCACCTAAAATACATTGCCATGTACGATCATCAGGGAGCTGATCAAGGTACTAACCAGTGATGGAGAGAGGAGATATTCTGTTTCTGGACCCTCAAACTCTTTATATGGCAATATTTCAAGGTTGGGGGTTTTGTTTATTTATCTTTTTGCAGACCGGTAAGAAACTTCAGTGCTTTTTATGACTTTAATGGAATGTAATCAATGCTATGCACCATCGTAATATTATGATAAAAATACCTCCGTTAAAACCGTCTTTGACAGCAATGTATTATAAGTGACCTCCAGTGGTTAGCCTTCCTCAAGTACTTTCCCAATGTAGCCTTCTCATATTTTAGTGTATATTTTGCAACAGAGAAATTCTGATTGCTAGCTGATGTGGGCTAGCTATAAGAGATGATTCTCTTTTTTTAAGCATGTGAAGAATCTCCAAGCCTAACTTCCAGTAATATCAGTAGAAGTAATACACCTAAATCTCTTGGGCAATGATGGAAAAATAGCCTTTAAAGCTTTTTCAGAATATAACCATAAAGTTTATTGAAGAACCCAGTAATGAAAAACTATGGTTTCTGGTACTTAAAATTTTAGTGATTGTACAAAAATGAGGCCTCCAGCACTTTAAATTATAGTTTGCAGAGACATTACCACAAATCACTTACTCTTACTTAAAAGCTCCTCTCTTCTGCCTTCCTTGTAAGCATTTATTAGATTTGGATTTTGATATGGAGATCATCCAGAAAGGGGGGAGGGGAGAAATCGGTATTTTAGCTATAAGCTGTCACTTTTATATACTCTCCTTGTTTTGGCATTAGAAATGGAGAAGAATCAGGGGAAAGCTAGGGCATTACAACATGGTCCCACCACAGTCACTCTCAGTCTTAGCAAGTTTATAGGCTCAGAAAAACACTGACTGTGTCCAACTGAGAAATAGCAGAGGCTGAAGCATGTGGGTGTGTCCAGATGCTAAAATAAGAAGACAAAATGAAAACATTATCAAAACAAAGACATACATATACATTATGTTGTAGAAAAACAATCCACTGTCCCATGAGGTGTTTGAAATCCAGTATGCATGTACCTGTCAACAACACAGTAGAGTCCAAGTGATAGTACATGCCAAAAAAAGATGATTTTGGTGACTGGGAAAGGTACTGGTGCACTGCTAAAATTGACAGCTTCCTTCTGATGTATAAACATAAAGGGATCTTCACATTTTTCCACATGTTTAGGTACCTTCCATCACTGTAACAGTATTCTTCAGCATGAAATTGAGTGTAATTTCCAAGGTTTCCATTCTCATTTAATAGAAATCCCCGAAAAAGCAAAAAATGGCAAGTCTCTAGCAAATATTGCTGCAGAGATGTTGTGTTAAAAGATGGAAAAACACTATCGAAGTGATGCAAAGATGTTCTTGAGTCTTCAGAAAGGCTGAAACTGTATCTCTGTGCTTACTGGATAATTATTGTAAGATGACTCTTGAATGATGGGAATCAGCTCAAGGTTTAAAACAGCAAAATCTGGGCATGTAGTTTTAGTTTACAAGTAATCTAGGCGCAGGATTTTGCTGCATTTGGTACTATTTGAGATGTGCAAGGTATCCTTGCAGCTGCTCTTCCAAGAAGGTATGAATTTCCCATAGGTCTGGTGTTGTGTCTGCCAGCACCAGCAGTATGTCTTGGAGATCCTGGGGTGTCTCAAACATACTAGTTATCAGTATGTATAAGAAAAGACAAGAAGAATTATAGTATTAAATTCTCGCCTGCCGTTGTCCAAGTGCCAGGATATTTCTTGTGGGTCAGGCTGGAGGGTTGAATAAGATTGTTATCAACATACCTGAGATCGATAGATCTATAATAATATAAGGCAGGGCAGTCAGACCTTGGGAAGAATGGCTGGTTTCATTTTCCTAAAATTCAGGTTTCAGAAAAGCTTGGGTTATTCTGATCTGGGTAATTGCGGCAGCAGATTTAGGTGGATGTGTGCACTTCAGTCTTGATGAATCCTTGTAGAAAGAGCCTGTTGTCTGGACCAAGAGAGAAAGGATGCTTACGTGAATTGGGAGATATCTTTTTTGAAAGGTTAGGCCAACCAAGCCAATCCTTTTGAAATGGGTGAATGAGGGTTGCAGAAATGCTGATATCGGTGCACAGAAGATTTATGAATCTCTATGTTGAGCGGAAGGCAGACTTAGATAAAGCAGGCAAGGTTAAATCATGCTTTGCCTGTAATTGAGAGTGTGATACCAGCCTCCGTCTCTTTGACTGCAAGGTCCTTCGGGAGCCCTGTAGGGCACAGTACAAACATTAGCTGGTCAGCTGCTAGCCATGCTGAGGTTCGTTTTGTAAATGTTGCCTTAAATAAATTTAATCAATAATGAGATCTTGCGTTTAAAAAATACAGTGCTTTCTGTGCCATATATTTTATGGCACAGCTGATTTTTTCGTTATTGTTCTAAGAACTAAAGATTGTATATTTACGTACGTGTTCGAAATAACAGCCAAGGCTCGTTCTCCACTCCCTCAACATCAATTTAATGGCAAAATAATGACATTTACCTTAGTAGAGTTGCTGTAACCTCACTGGACTTAAGCCAGCACATGGCTGATGGTAAGGGAAAGTCAGGTTGTGTCAGTGTTGCTAACAGCTCTTATTACAGTAACAGTCTTGGCATCATCCGTTCATATTTAGGAAATCAATTCAAAATTATTTAGATCTTTGAGACTAGCAAATGTTTGGAAGGTTGGTTTGGGGGAAATGTAGTTTTTAGTCTCCTTTTCTGGTAGATAGCTTTGGACTGTAACACTGAGGATTTTTTATTTTTGGTTAGTTGTGCTTTTTAAAGACAATATGTTTTCAGTCTAAAAGTAACTGCACAGCAAAGTGACAGTATAATTGGTAAAAATAAGTGGGGAAAATGTCAACTCTGGGGGAAAATGTAGGTGCATTGGAAAGTTATTTTCAAATCTCTGCCAGAATTTAGTAAATTTAGAGGAATTATTCTCCGTGTTTTAGAGGCGTTATCCTCAGAAGGGAGGAGACTAACAGCAAAGGAGGCGGCACCTGTCAGCTAGGATATTTCTGCGGACTCCATTGCTGTAGTACTTCTGCTCCCTAGACTCTCTAATGAGATTTTTCTTCAGATAACTACTGATTGCTATTGGATTGGATTAGATTAGTGTTACTGCAGTTTTACAGACAGTGGAACTGAGAAACAAGGACAGGTGGGACCAGATTTTTAGAGACATTTAGTCACTCTTATTCAAACAAGACATCTAGTGGTCTTTGCTCAAGTGTCTTCCATTAACAGGAGTTCTTGGTTTTTTTGTTTTTGAGAGTCCCAGGAGGTGCTTTCCTGAAACTTAGGCCAAGTAACTTTGAAGCCTACCTAACTTTCCCTGGATCTCCCAAGCAGTCCATGGAAGAGCTAAAGAATGGAATCTAGGTTTCAGTGTTGTATATTAATTAACCATGCTCAACTATTTTTCCTCTAGCTGGGGGAAGGAAGGCACTTGCGCTCTGGTTTACTGGCTTCCCTGGAGATCCCTGACCCTTGCTGCTTTGAGCCAAGGCCTAGGTATCTCTGGAAACGTAGGCACCTAGCTTCCATTGATTTCGATTGGGTTAGACATCTAAATACCTCAAACATTATCGCCCTTTAAAACTGCTCCTGAATGATTTTGACTTAGGAGTATCCACTGCCATCAGGAACAACAATTTCATGTGCAGTTTCTTGCCTCTGTGTTCTGAGGACCAAAATCCAACCCATTTTGTGCACATGAAACACTCAGAGCAAGGTTTCAGGTATATATTTGTCCCATTTGAATTTTGCGTTTGCGTTATTTTTAAAATAACTCAGATAATTGGATGACATTTGAAATGTTACTGTTGTGCAGTCAGAACTGGGGACTGCATACAATAACAGGAGTATGCTCCACAGAGGTACTGAGGTGATATTTTGCAACCAAAGTCTG
This sequence comes from Dromaius novaehollandiae, assembly GCF_036370855.1. Classification (NCBI taxonomy): domain Eukaryota; kingdom Metazoa; phylum Chordata; class Aves; order Casuariiformes; family Dromaiidae; genus Dromaius; species Dromaius novaehollandiae. The sequence goes on from NC_088099.1 coordinate 8,850,944, forward strand.
AAATGCCATCAGCTTCACTGCCACTACCTCTGGAAATGCCTAAGGTGTATAGTTAATGAGTTATGTGACTTTATTAGTGCTCAGAGATTTAAAAGTATCAGTTTTGACAGAACTAAGTTACTCAAGGCCTTCCTCATGGCAACAGCCAACGACGTCTAGAAACTAAATGTTTCTCAATGTCCACCTGATGGGTTGAACTGGGAAGGAGGTTAAGAGCATGCCTAAAACACAGATGAGATTTGGTTTCTCGCATTACCACCTTTTCCAGACATGATTAAAAAAAAGGAATCAGCTTTCCCTGGTTCTCTAGGGGGAAAAAAATGGTGTGTTGAGGGGAAGATTGTGATGTGCAAATCCTGAGTGGGTGGCAGCCTCCTCTGGAGCCCCGAAGTGCCAGAATTCAAGATGTCCCATTTCTTAGTATCTCCTGATGGGCTAGGCAGTTTCATACTAATTTTCAGGAAGTTCGTATGCAATAAAATGAGAGCTTTAGGATCCTATTACGAGGTTTTTAATTCTCTGCAAGGCAGTGCATCTAATCTAGGGTTTTGAACTGTTTTATTTCATTATTAAGTTTTATATGGACTGACTCTTCATTATAAAAATTATAAACAGTCGTTCTGTGCTGAGTACATATTGTAAAATATTTTAAAATTTCACACAGATGTGGAGCACTGACACGCAGAACCGCTATGGGAAGAATGCTGCCTATTGCTTTTTCGCAAAGGAGCTCAGGTTGTTAGCACTGTTCACAGAACGGGGAAGCAAACATGCCTGTCTTGAGTAAAGCGCTGAGGTCTCCTCATTCAAGTCCTTTTTTTTTTAATTCACGTGGACTCCTACACACTGCTGCAATCACTGCCTCTCCTTAAAAAGTTTTGATTATGAGATTTTGGCATTTTTTTCTCTGTGCATTTGTAACATCCCTATTTTCCTATTGCCTATATAACATTGTTTGAGGGGAAAAGTGCAGCGCGAGTTGTTAGAATACACACGTGCTGCATGTTTTGCATGCTGGCTCTTATCAGCCTGCTTTATTGTAGCTTGAAATGAATTTTAGATTTTTAGAACTTTGATATATGACATTAAACATAAAACCTGTCTAACCAGGCACAGTCCTTCTGCGAAGCCACCTTTTCCTTCAAATAAAGATCAGAAAGATATCAGATTGAGAGAGATAGAAGACTGAGAAACCTGCATCATTTGAGAATGAATAGCATGTTTTATTGAACCAAAACAAGCAGGCTACAGTGATGTACCACTGGTGTGCACTGTCTCTACTTGTGTATTGGCTGCATTCATGGGTTGATAGCCAGCAGTAGTTTAATGTAGTTTAAGATCACAGCTGCACACTGTGCTTGAGGGGAACGTTTCTAGAGACCGTGTAAGTTTTGCATGAGCAGATACAGTGTATTTTGACCTTGGTATTTGGGTACAGCCAGATACCACACGGGAAATTCGGGAAGGAGCAGGGAACAGAGATGGCAGTAAGGCTGCTCAGGCTGGCACTAGCTGCCCTTGTCCCAGGAAACTACTACAACAGCCAGAGATTAGCTGCAACAGAGCAGTTGAGTTCAACATTGTCACAAGATTCAAACACTGAACTCCCATAACGCATATCCCAGCCTGATTCTGACATGTCACTCGTTTTTGGCACAAAGCCATTCCTTTTCTTCCTTTGTGTGTGAAGCCTTGAGGCCAAAGAGGAGTTTTGGCACAGCCAGCATGGTGCCTCAGAGCAGGGCCATTTCTATTCCCTAGGTAGCTGCCAAACATTGCAGCCACCCTCCCTCCACATCGTGGAGGGCAAGTAGATGCTGTTGCATGAAGTGCCATGGGTAGCACCTGATCCGCAATCTTCCTGTACGAGGAGGAATCTCTTGTGCTACTTTTAAGGCTGCTTCTCTTCACCTGGGCTGTGCAAGAGGTCTCAGGCCTGATTGAGAATCAGGACTGTTCTGTGTAATTTTGGTTCTAGCTTCATTTGTCTTTTGGCAGCCCCAAATTAACTAACCCAGATATACTAGAAAGTTGCATACTGAATGATGTGCCTTTCTTCTCTTCAACTGAACTGTTATTTATTTTTTGTTGTGTTATGGAAAAACTTTTTCTTCCATGAGATAGATAAACAGTGTTGATCCTGACTGATCACAGAGCTCTTCCATTTCTGCCTGTCCCTCAATGCGTAGGCTGTGCTTTAGTTCCAGTTCAGTTTGTTTGTACTGCTATATTTAGCAGCTGATGTGGTGGATTTGCCTATTGTCAAGATGAGGATTGTGTCAAGCTGTCCTTCTTTGTTTGTTCTCCTCAGCTTTTCAACTCGGATCTTGTCCTCACTGGTAATTTGAATGGCCAGCATGTGCGCACATTGACTGCTGTCTCAGAGTCTGAGGGGTTTGAGTTCCCAACCTGAGATTCCCTCTGTGATGGGCTTGGTTTCCAGAAAGTCATTAGCCTCCTACATCAGAAGAATCAGGTTATTTATTCAGCAGAGTTACATAGCTGCATATCACCTTTGAAAAGTCCTAAGCAAAATATGCTTGTTATCTTTTTCCATTGTGCAATTTCTTTATTTATACATTAAAGTCATGAAAAGCCTCCCTTTTATAAGAGGAAGCCATTTACCATTACACCCAAAATGCTGCTTTCATCCAAAGAAGCTCAGGTTGTGACCTGTTTGGTTTTCACTCACTTCTGTAATTCTCTTCTGAAGTTCCTTTCACGGTGCTCTGCAGAAGGGAGAGGAGAGAATTTAATAAAAAGAAAAACAAAAAGAGAGAGAGAGAGAGAGAAAGAGAGAGAGAGAGAGAAACAGATTTTATATGCTCAGATATATAATATATGCTTATATTCTCATACAAGAAAATTGGGAGATGTGAACTGAAGATGCTAACAGACAGAGCTTGAGAGAGTCCTGCTGTATTGGACTGAGCTGGGTGTACGGTGATTTGATTCTAGAACCTGAGCAGTTCCTATGCTGCAGACCAGGATGAGGACCTTGGTTCCCTCTGTCGTCAGGTTCACAGATGCTCTGCCCATCGGCTGGGACAATTCTGCTCTGTCCCAAAAGGAGGCAGGCCAGAAGTTGCTCACGTAAAGGTGGTCTGTACCCCAGCCTGCTCCGTGGTTTCCAAACCAATAGCATACTGAATTACTTTGGGTTATTTTTTAAGCAAGGAGCTCAAATGCTTCCCCTCATAAAGATACAAGTTCTCTAAGCTATGGCTGTTTTCACTGTTTACAGCTGTGCAGAGCTGGTGTGAAATGCTGCCAAACAGAAATCCTCCACTGTGCCTGCTGCGCCGGGGTGAGCAACTTTGGTAGTTGCAAGGTTAATGAAATCGGACCTGTTTCTGAAAGAGTCATGTGTGGCCAAATTCCTTGCTGGCATCAATCTGCGTGGTGCTCCTGGGGTCGGTGGATGTGTGCTTGTTCACCCAAGCAGAAATTTTGCCACAGCTTCATGGTAAACAGACACATGGCCCCCCATAAGACTTGCTTGTGCTGAGAGCTAAAACTGCTTAATACCAAAAAGGAGAAAATCGGTAGTCATGAAAGGATTAATTGGATCTGCCCCAAAGTTCTAATCATCCAACAAATAAATGATAAGAGAAACATCTCATGCTTCCACACATGAAAATTCTGGGAAAATGTCCTACTCCAGGATTAACAAAGGTATATAGATTGACTTCCCTGGGACTCAGGGGCCTAAATTATCTTTGAGCAGCTGGGCAACAGTCCAGTAGAAGCTAGGTTTTTGCTCTACACAACAGGTTTTTCCATGTTTTTTCCTGAAATGTTGCATTTCTGAGGCATGTCTTATGCATGTGAAGTATTGCTAGAAAAAGCAGAGATGGAAAATTCACAAAAACCTCCTCAGACATAATCAGTTGGAAGCTCTCTGTCTACATGTGATTTTTTTCTAACATCTTTTTTCCAGACTCAAACCCAAACATAAAATCAAAAGCTCAAGGATGTCATGTGGATTTGTGACATACCTTGTAAACCGGTCAGTTCATAAAGCAACGGATGGTTTACTGTCTTTCGTCAGTGAGGTTTTTCCCTTTGAGAGGAATTATATGTGTTCTTTGTTTAATAAATAATTTAAAGTAATAATTCAGCCTGCTACTGGTATGCTCGAAATTAGGGATTAGCTCAGGCTGTAAAATTAGTCTTTGCATTCCTGGGTTTTTCCGTCTGGCATTTTTATGTGGCACGAAGCAGGTAGGGTTCAAGCACTAACCGGTTCAAGTACTGATCAGGCATTTGAGGACACTGTCCATTTTGGCTGTATGTTGCCCTGGGAAAGCTCTAGGTTTTAGCCTAGATTAAGGGTTGAGGGCTGTCTGCACCTCTGTCTGGCTCCCTTTAGTGATGTCTTGGATTCCCAGGGTGAAAGCCTCAAGTCACAACCTTCACAGCAGACGTCATCAGTTGCCGTTGATGCCGTGCCCATTTGTGCTCTCCAAAGCTGTGTGCTCTTTGGGCCACTGCTGCAGGGGAAAATAATGTGGGCTCCTCTCTCATTTGTCCTGAATAAATATCCCCTGTTTCAAATACTCCATCTTCTTACTTTCCTAATTAGTATACTTTTTCAGATTAATAACAGAGATTTGTGGTGGCTAACTGTGTAGGTTGTTTGCCCAGGAGTTGTTGACCTGGGGATGGTACTTCATCTGTAGAGAGTCTGAGCTGGGTTTTTTTTGTTTGTTTCATTTTGTTTTGTTTTTTTGTTTTTATGAACAGCTTCCTCTTAATTTTTCATCTACACTGTATTAAGTGTAGGCTTACTTCTATAAACCAAGGCTACCAGTGTGAGTGGTCAGCAGCTAAAACCAAGCCTCTTGTCTTTATTTCTAGAGATGGTGCTTTATGCTTTAGGTACTAATGTTGGGGGTTCAGTCCTACCTTTTGTGGGGGCTTCCCTAGTAATTGTGTCTATTTTATGCAGGGCTTTATGTAGGTGTCACTCATAACACCACTAATTTGTCACCTGTAACAGGCAGATTTCAGCACCTGTTCAAAAACTTCTTCATAAAATCAGGCAGTCGAGCATTTGATCCAGTAATACAGGCTGTCCATACATTAATGTGGCTAATGGAAGAATAGAGACTTCGCATCTCTCAGTAATAATGCAGTACATTAGCTTGTGTTTGAGTAATGCATTAGCTGACACATTTTTGCTGGAAATATTTGAAAGCAGAGCTCTATCGGCCAGTCCTGAAGTTTTACCCCAGCACTGCTCTTGCTCTAAGCACACCGACATGGATAAAAACAACCCATGCCCTTGCCAAGTGACTGGATATAAATCCAACACAGCAGTAACACAGATTTTTCAGCCTCATAATATTGAGATACCCATATCAAGTCTCATGCAAGCAGAGTGCAGAAGTGACTAATGGATCAGGATCAGGACCCTTTTTTCTGCCTGTTCACTTTTTTTTACACAAAGGAGCCAGAATATGTGTAAATCTATAAAGCATAAGATTTCAATTCTTCATTTTCTTGTGTATGAGTCAACTGCTGAGACTGGAGCTGATTAAAAATCAAAATTTATCTTCCCGCAGAAATTTTGCCAAAATCAGCATGATTGTGTAAACAGAGCTGGTGTTCTCAGTCTGGCTTTTTTCTGATGGAAATCTGTTCCAGTGGAAGTCTTCTGTCAGATTTTGTTGAAGAACATATGGATCCTAAAACTGCTGTGACTGAGGAATGAGGCAGTTTTCTGCTTGTATATTAAAAAAACCAAAATCCACAACAAAAGAAAAGGAACTGCTGTTTTGGGACTTAACATCTCTCCATCCATCTCCAATTTTGGTTCTCAGTCTGAGCAGAATTCCTGAGCACAGATCTTCATTTGAGAAAACAGTTTTAGCATATACTATAGCCGATCACATCTGTCTGGAGCTAAGAAAGCATTGCACATTCAGGAAAAACAAAAAGAATTAATACCATTTATTGCCTATGATAGAAGGCTGTAGATGTGTAACAGAGGCATATTCTAACTCTGGACGCAAAGCCTGCTATTATGGAGCTGAATGCACTGTCAGGTAAACAAAAAACTCTGTGAAAGGCATCACGACAACATTCTGACAGCTAATGTATTCCAAGTAAAAGATAAACAACCAAATATATATCCTGCAAATGCATGCACCAAATTAGATTGTGGAAATGTGCTCTTTTCCGGTGAAAAATATGTATCCACTAAGAGCAATGATGATTTTCGCTTATTAGTTCAGTTCTGTTCTCTTTACTTGTTTGTGTGAATAGTACCTCTAATACAGTTAATAAAGCAGGTTTATGGGGTTTTGCCAGCTTCTGTAGCACTTCCTCCAGTGTGAGTGGTCAGCAGCTAAAAATCCTCCAGGGAAGGTAAAGTGTTGGCAGGAAGAAGTAGCAGTTCCCGCAGGGTCTTGGTCGGAGCCTCTAGTTGAAAGTGGAAATGTCACTAGCTGTTTTGCTGCAATAAGGAAGCAAAGATGCTTCTTTCCCAACACCGATGTCCCAGATGCTTCCCATATTATCTGAAATTCATGGAAATAAGATATTTATAGCACCACACTCATTAATTTGAATATAAATTGAATCCCAGATAGTAAGAGAATGTTTTCAGCTTTCTTGTGCTCAGTTACATCAACCTATTCTTAGCCTATTCATTCCAGATTGTGATCAAACTGTTAAGACGTGCATTCATACTTAGTGACAAGTTTGATGCTGCGCCTTGAAAGGTAGGAGGATAGTTAACTTACCTTCACTTCTATCGAAGTATTTGCTTGTAATTAGCGATCAGAAGTGTAAAAGGATTTTGTTGCAACAGGGGTACATCTTTAAATACGCCGTATTTCCCAGGGCCTGCCTTACTGGCCTCTGTGGCTAAGGCAAATGCAGAGAGTTAAATAGGGACCAAAGGAAAAAGTGATGCTGGAGAGAAAGGGGCAAAAATTAAAAATCTTTAGAGAAGATGTGTATCATGGGATCACATTGCATTCAAATAACAGTGGACTTTCTATCATAGGTATGTGCTAGCTGCTTTTTAAACTGCTCTAAGAGAACATCCCTGCTGTGAAGAGTTTATGATCCCAATAGATAAACAACAAATCATGTGTGAAAGATGGAATCAGAGAGCAAAGTGTTTTGCTCATCATCCTATTGCAAGTCAGTGGCACAGGAAGAAAAAAACCAAAGGCTTATAGTTGCCCAATTCCCACTACTTAGACTTTATTGACTCTTTTCAATAGCTGCTGTCTGGAAAGGGACAATAGTACCCCCAACTGGGGGTATTTTAGATCTGCAGAGCTCTTGCTGGAGGATGGCAGAGATGACGTGGGTGCCTCTTGTGGCGTTTAGATATTGCTGTAGAACTCATAGCATCACAGAATGGTTGAGGTTGGAAGGGACTTCTGGAGTTGAACCTCCCTGATCAAGCAGGGTCACCTACAGCAGGTTGCCCAGGACTGTGTCTAGACGACTTTTGAATATCTCCAATGATGGAGACTCCAGAGATCCCGTGAAGATATCATTTGGAGCAGTCGAGCTGTTTCTGTTTTGGCGGTGCTTACATGCTTTGTATCCTTGAGTAGAAGCTGGAAGCAGATATCCTACTCCTGTGCTTTTTCTGAGGCTTGATGTGTTTGAAGGGAAGAGACAGCTCTTGTTATTGGCTTGGTGTTCATGTTGAAACATAATCACTCTACAGGTCTCTGGCACTGTCTGATGCTGGAGATGAGGTCCACGCCTCCTGCTTTTAGTTATAGTAGTGCAGTGAGCAGCTACAGTTGGGTCCCACTGCAAGGCCTTCCCTAAGCAAGCTTGTTGGGGAGGCCTTATTCGGCTGAGTGCAGTATACATCGCTTATTATGGTAAGAGATTTTTTCTGTGCCTAGAGGGGACTGTCTCCAGCTGACCGGGAGCTGCAGGAGGAACTGGCCCTCTTGCGCTGTCCACTTGCGAGTGCAGAAGAGATTTCAGCGTAGTTCTGGAAAAATATTAGTAATGCTCAGCTCCAGCATTATTGTGTTTATAGGTCTCCTGGCATCAACCAGGGAGTTGGAGGGCCCTGCTTCAAATCTCCTGTGTGTTAAGGAGGATGATGACCATCACGTTAAATGTATTCTGCTTTCTTCTGGACAGACTCCATTGTTTCTCTATCAACAGAAGCATAATCTGAATTCTCTGGTGTGGCCTGGGACCTGGATGCATGGCAGCTGGCTGGCAGGCTTGTGCCTCTGCAGAACTACTTGTTCCTTTCCATACTGCACTCTTCACATCAGAGCACTCTTGATATTGCTACCCTGTAATCTGCCAGCAACAGCAGTCAAATTGGAGTGAGTGTTACTGGGATCAAAATAATTGTCCCTGGTATCCCGAAGTGGGCAGATGCAAGCAATGATGTCTTTGTGGAAGGCACAGCACTCCCTTCTGTATCCGCTGCCTTCCTACAGGCTGTCTCCTATAACGTCTAATCCTTATGGAGAGCCTTTAGGAGAAGGGTACATGATGTCCATGTGCAGAACAGCCCGTATATTTGTGTTTCCTTAGACTGATGGGCTTCCTCAACTCTAGTAGGTTAAATATGTCTGGGACAGTTCTCAGACACTGAAGCCATCTGGCATAAATTGCCTGCATCTATATTGCTAAACTCCTGGAGCCTCCCAGAAAAGGTAGTGGGTGCAAATTGCTTTTTGGCAATGGGCCAGCACCTGTGTTGATTCCCAAAGACTTGCTTGGGAGAATGCTAGTTGGCAAAAGCCAAAACCATTCCTGTGACTGTGTTAACAATTAAACGTTATAAAGGATTGAATACCGGTGCCTGCAGATGGACTTTGACACTGGTTAATTTACTAGCAAAGAGACACTTGGCCCTTTCCCTTTTTCTTTCAGGGGACAAGCCCCACAGTCATGTCCCAGTGCTCCTGGGTGAACAAGGGCGCAGAAGGATGCCAACACTTATGTGAGGCCTTAGCGAAGAACAATGTTTCCTTAAAATCATCATTTCTCTGCATGGCTTTAAGCTGGAATTGAAATCCAGAGGAAAACCTCTCCTGAAGTGTTTTACTTATTCTCACTAGTGAGTAAGTAGTTTGGTGATGTCTTTAGAGAATGACAGAATGAATGGATTGGAAATGAATACTGGCATCCCAAAGGCACCCGATTTTCAGTGTCTTTTCCAGGTAGCAATTTCTTATATCCTGACTGGCAGAGCCGTTCTATTACTTAGATATTGGAGGTACTTGGGCAGAGCCTTTTCTTTAAAGACCCACGAATGGATAGACTCTGTGTCAAAATGCAATTTAAAAATAAAAAAGGCACATAATAAGAACAATATCATTCCATAACTCTTAGTACTATTAAACCAGTCAGCAAGGGATGTAGAAGTCACCCAGGAAAGAAAAGGCATGATAATTTTTTAGAAGAACATAGGCTGCTAAATTACTTTGCAGCTTCCAGCCATCTGGGGAGAAAAATAAAGTACGCTCATCCCTGCTTGAACTGATGAATTGAAACTGCAGAAAAGACTGTTTTTTTGTATTGCTCATGTGCATTTTAATTCAGAGCCCAGAGCTGGTGGTTTCTGCATTGACTATGCATAGTTAGCACAGTGTACGTTTTGAGAACTTGCCTCTGTGATACAATCTGAATAATTATGTCCTGGTGGAAATGGTTGTTCAATGACATGTATTGATAGCAAGATCTTTAGTCTGATTTCCTGGGGAAATGAGGCGTATGTGATCACCGCGTGTCTGTGACTGCGTGCCTGCTTCTCCCACTCTTTTCTAGTGACTTTTGAATTCCACTGGCTGATATCAGCTACATCTGATGAAAGGTCCTACAAGCTTCATGAAAATTATTGGCTTCATAGAAGAGAAAGACACTGTTTGTGCCTCCATCATATAAGAGGCTGCAGTATGAATTAACTATTCACAGTACCCTGGAGACACCATATGAAGGGGGATTAATAGGAACATGCCGAGCAAGGGAGAAGTATCGGCTCGAGTTGATACCTTGTTAGACACCAGAGAATCTGGTGAGATACAGAGCCATGTAAAACCAGACTTCAGTAGATCCATTGCCCAGGGAGCTATTTTTTTTCTGTTCTTTGTTCTTTCTACTCTATCAGCCAGCAAAATCATGCCATTTCAAGGGATCTGGGTCACTAACAAATAAAGGAAATATGGCATCTAGTTTAAGACTTTTGGAAATTAGCCCAGTAAAGAAATATTTAGGATAGAAATTGTCATCTAGAGGCAACAACTTAATGGTGAAACTTTGGGTCTCCATACCTTCCTTTGGATTTGTGAGGATGTCAGGAAAGGGTAGGCACCTTCTGGTAAGGATCAGCTGTTACTGTGAGGATTGGCTGTTCCATGACAGGGTTATGGACTTTTTGTAGCATAGCCAGTGTCACATAACCACAGGACCAGGTGATAAAAAGTAATACCTTTTAGTGAGTCTTGTTCAGCTGTGGAATGAGCAGGTTATTTGTAACCCCTACCATATTGCTATGAGGGGGGGATGCTTTGGGCAAATGACTCCTCTTCAAAGCCCCAGGTCTATGGGGCTTGTAATGACCCATGCTCGTCCAGGGGAGATGAGCTAGAACTCAGTAGTGACTCTAGTGACAGCATGAGTTGAAACCAAAGGAAAGCAGCTTCTGTGAGAGCAGTTGCATAGAGTTTATCTATGCAGACTTAGTGTCCTTGGTGCCTTTCAATAGTATGGTTATGTACACAAGAACTGAAAGAGAAAAAGGAAAGAAAACAGCTAGTGAACAAAAGCTTCAGTGCCTTGGTCCACTCTCCAGAACTACCAGTACATAAATCGCAAGAAGATACCCACTGTAAAGAGCTTAGCAAAATAAAGCAACACCTGGAGTGTGAACCTGCCCTGCCTTCACGTGGTTAAATACAAGGCAGGGAAAAGCCTCTCCAGGTAGAACCATTTCATAAGGTTGAGTCTAGGTACTGTGTTAAATCCTTTAGATAGTTCCTGACTGCCAGTGAAACAGTTAAAAATGTGCACAAGATGTGATCATACATGTCTTTTACCTAGATAAATTTTCATATAAGCACTTCCATGCTTTTTTCCATGTTGCCCTTCACATGAGAGGAGCTCTGTGGAAGCTTTCATAAGACTATCTCACTATCGTCCTTCAAATCCTTCTGAATTACTGTTCTTTGCTGTCCTTCATTCCTTTCCATGCTTCTCCCCTGTCTGTACCCTTGTGCTGTCCTCTGTGGTATTTGAGTTGTGAGCTTTCTGGGGCAGACCCTTTCTGTTCTGATTTGTGCAGCACCTTGCACAGTGGGTCAGAGCCTATAACGGATGAAACTATGGTATTACTTTTATAATAATGAATCATATTTTACACAAAAATATTTGCTTCTTTTTTTTGAAAATGAAAAGAGAAACGTGAACTCTCTGTCACTTTGATATGGTAGAGAATTTTCCAGGCGGATTTGCTTGTGGGTTGTTTTTGTTTTGTATTGTTTTATTCTCTGTACAGCAAGAGACTTTCACAGGGAATTTTACAGTGTTTCTGTTTTCCCTTGAGCCTGGCTGGAGTTTTGCTGGCACTTTAATCAGGTCTTGGGTCCTGTTCCTACCTTATTTTCGAATCTTTTTTAGCATTTGTATAATCTTTAGTAGTATATGCCTGTGAAAAGTAATGGAAGATCCAAATCTCTTAGTCCCTGTGAAAGAACTCTTTCTCTCACTTCTTTATCTTGACATAAAGCTTTTAGCTGGGGAGAACTCCAAATCCATCTGCACTGTGTCCATAAAGTAGGATGCTCTCACGCTTGCAACAGATAATTTGGATAACAGCAACAACACTACTCCTAATGCACAGGTCTTTGCCACAGGGAGTAACATGCCTGGATTCATTCAACCTTACTGACAAATTTAAGTGAGAAAGCTGGTCCCCTTCAGGCTGCCTTTATAGTTCGTGAGGTGCGGTGGGCATGTCCAAAAGTAATTTTTCCCACCTGATAATGAAACATTCTTTGCTAATAACTGTCCTGGAGCTCCTAGCCTAGTCCTAGACAGAGTCAGTGTTTGTCTTTGCCATTGAGTTTCCGATGTTGAAAAAGGTAGTGGAAAACTTAAATGTTAAATAGATAAGTGATATAAATGCTGTGTTTTTAAAATTAGAATGAGAAATAAGGCATCTAGTAATGAGTTATTTTTATGTATTGCTTGAGTTTTATGACTAAATTGCTGTAGTTTATCTCTAACTGTATCTTTAACGAACTTCAAAACAAAGTCAACAGACCAACAAATGGATAGCTAAGGGGAATAAGTGCATGAGTTATAAATAGGGAAGCACAAACCAAGATCTTTGAGCTCACCTGAACTGCAGTGAGAAGGGAAACTCACGATCCCTGCTCAGCCAGGGCAGAGACTGGCTATCTGACACCAAAGGACTGGTGACCGAGTAGGGCGATTATAGGAACGGATGGCCAGACCTCATGCGTGCTTGGTTAAATAAACCTGTGTCTTGCAGATGAGGTCATAGCTGAACTCCTTGTTGAGGGAAACAGTTCCTGTTCATAGACATAGACATAGTTAGAGGTAGCTCAGCTGTGCTCCTAAAACAAAACAAAAACAACCCACAGGTAAATCTGCCTGGAAAATTCTCTACCATATCAAAGCTAAAGCTGTGCTTCCTGAGTTAAGAGCCAGAAGCAGCGTGGGATGTCTCTGGACCAGGTTTCTTTATTCTTTTTGTACTCATGAGAAAAATAAAAGCCATGTCGTACCACCTTTGCAGGAGGTATCCTTTGCGTGTTTTGCAAACCGTATTCCTGAAAACCACTGGAGTATGTCGAAGGCAGGCAGAATTTGCCACAGGGAGAAAGAGCTGTTAAGCCATATGTCAAAGAGAAGTCATGTTTCATATGTGTTATTCTGTTAGTGTTTAATGCATGCATCCTCACAGTACTCTTGGAAAGCAGGCAAGTCCTCCTAGCCCCCTTCTGCAATTGGAAACTGTAGCATGAAGAACTTACTTGCCCAAGGTATTTCAGGGGGCCTGTACTGGCAGGGGTCTAGGACTGAGGTCCTATGCTCACATCTGAATTCCTCGATCATCTTCTGCTGCTGTAAAATGATTTTTTTTTTTTTTTTTTTTTTTTTTTTTTGCTGCTTGAAAGGACTTTCTGTGTGTAAGCTGAGATCTGGTTTGGGTTCTTTACTGATCAGTTGTGACTGGCTCCAAAGATGGGTTGCTTTCGACCAAGACGGATGCAGGGTTTTGAAAAAGCGTCTGTTGTAGCCTAGGAGAGATGATGGGCAAAATACAGGGCCGGTTAGGAGCTGTTCGTATAGTTCATTGATATTCAAGAAAGGGCAAGAATTTAATAAATAAATAAACTCTGGGGTTGATGGGCCTCAATAGAATTTTTTGATGAATAATACCCAACTTTCTGACTCGCATCTGTCGGCCTTTGTCTTTTGCTGTTTGTGAGTTTCTCATTCAAACTCTTTTTGTAGTTAATAATTTAAATTCTGCAGGCTTCGTATTCACTTTGTTTTGCTCTGCAGTGCATTCTTTGAACAAACACTGGAGCTTTCCTCGATATGATAACCAAGACTAGGTATAATATACCCAGAGAGGTCTTATCAGTTCTTTACAGTGTATAGCAATTATAGTAGCGTTTTTGATTTATATTATATTCCCCTAGCAACCAAGCATTCTGTTTGCTGCCTTCATTTCAGCTACATTTTGGGCTAACAGCTTTAGTTTTTTCTTTTTTTTCTTTTTTCCACAGTAAAAATCCTTAATCTCTCAAACAGCTTTGAATCACTTTCCTGGTCAGTGTGTTAAAACTTCTCATTTTTATCAGGGTTTTTCTTTTATTATTATCATTGCTACTGTTTTTTTTTTCCTAGACATGTTACTTTTTTCATTTTTGCATAAGCTTAGAGCTTGACCACTGTAGGGATTTACTACCTGACTGTACATTCATTAGATTTGAGAGGTTGATACAGGTACCAGTAGTTTACTCCAAGTTGGTGTTTGCAAACTTACCAACCCTATCCAAGTCTTTGGCGCAGATGGTGAATGCTGGCAACTCAGAGCTTACCTGGGGAGCATTTACTCCATCCACAATACTTCCACTGGTTGTGCTGCTGTTTATTTCTGCTCTGAATGCCTTGAAGGGAAAATCTTGGTTTTCCCCTCCTGCTATCCACGGGGAAGAAAGGAACCACTCAGAAACAGTGCATTTCTGTTGGGATGGTGTTAATTTATTATGGTGTTCTAAATTTATGTATAAACAAATGCTAAACTGAGAACAGGCAGCTTTTGTAGTGACAGAGCCATCTGTAGGGGACTGATTCTAATTGAATTTCTTTATTTCTATTTATAGAAAACAGCTATCACTCATCCCTGGACCTCTGTGTCATAAAAAACAGATGTCAGTCCCCTGACTGTATCATTCTGGCAGCGCAGGGCTAGTATAACTAAGCATTCATCGTATGGCGTACGGGGCAGATGTGAACTTCTGTGACAACAGCGTGAGCCTGGGTTGGCTCATGTTGCTTTGCCTGGAAGCTGGATCTGCTTCTGCACTGCTGTTGTCCTGTCTCCATCTCTTCAGCTTCCCACAGCCTCAGGGCCCAGATCCTGCACGTGTGCCTGGGCTTGCGTTTGGGCATGTGCTTAGTCTGTGGTCAGTGCACAGGCAAGTGGGTGCAGCCACAGCCAGGGCTGCTGGGTGCCGAGCCCCAGACCTGCAGATGCTAATGTGTGATAAGTTTTCTCGCATGAATTGCTCCGAAGGCATTACTCTCAGTCCTGACCTCTCCCCATGATCGTTCATGTTCATAGGCTCAAACCCTATGCTTCCTCCTGCAAACCATTTTTTGGCAGGCTCTAGCCCTGCAAAAACAGTGGAAGAGTTACATGAGCAAGTACCGATGTGCGAGTAAAGCCCAGACTTTGTCTTCTCGTCACCTTTAATAATATAATCCTGTGTGCCGGGGAGGCTGGCCCAGGAACATCTCATGAATGTATGCTGTTATATATTTTGGGTTCCCCTTGCTCCAGTTAGTTTGGTGGGAACTGGACTCTTTCAGCCTATTTCAGCATCAGACCAAGAAGCAGCTTCAATTTGGGGGCCAGATTTGAGTATCACAACAGTAGCGCTGATAGATGTGCTCCAACCGAGTGTGTATGGAAGGTGTTCAGAAAGTGGAGATTTGAGAAGCAAGAGCTTTCCTTTCGTTTTCCATCAAAATCTATTGTGTTTGTGTTGTCTTAGGGAGGTTACAAGCAAATATGATATCGGCTACTTTTAAAAATGCATTTTAAACATAGAGAAACAGCAGAGAACATAATGTATGGATAGGACTGAGTTTTACTCCAGCCTACCTTCCTGAAATATAAGGCTTTGAAAAGTTGTTCAGCATACCTGTCTTGGTTCTGGAGGTGTTTCAAGAAATGGGATTTATCACTTTAAAATGACGTTTGTAGTGCAGGTCACTTAGCTTTTTCAAATATTAGTTAAAAAAAATAGCATAAGATTCAGGAGTATGTTCTCTTCCTGTGCAGTTTTCAGACTGGGACTATCTTGCCTTTTGCAAATGCTTTGGATGGATTCAAATACATGATGCAAGAAAACACTTAAGAAAATTGAAAGCTAAAATGTAATGTTAAAGTTATGCTAGGAAAACACTAAAAAGTCTCTAAGCAGTGTTAGAAAACTAATAGTTTCTAAACTGTTCAACATGGGCTTGTGACATAAGGGGCATAAACAAGCTAGACAGACTGATCCCATTGCCCTTTTTGAATGTCGTGGGAAACGAAGAAATAATTTCCTGTTCATACTGCTCATCTGTGTTTATAATTAATGGTAGTTACACTATCAAACAAAAGGAGTTTTGTAATAATTCTGCTTAATTTCAATTAAAATTGAAACTACATTGTACCAAATTCAAAAGACCAACCATTACCTTTATTGTTCATGGGACTGCAGCTCTTCCTGTGACCTTGGCATCTCAGATAATGACCAGAGATGTTTTTCTCTCATCATCTGGGTTAAAGCTAAATGATTGCAGGGACATATTTCTGATTTATATAACAAGGAAGGAAAATTGAAACATGTATAAATGCTTCGGGCAAGTCTCTGGCTTAATCCTAAATTGCTTATTAATTTCAAACGTACTAGCAGAGAACATATTCGTGGAAGACAGATGTTTGGTATTGGTGTCTGTGGAGGTGTTTCACCATAATCAGTGATGATGCTATGCAACCCACCTAAACAACTTAAAGAAGGAATCGCAGGTGCTTTTGAAATGTATTTGGAAATGCTTCCTCTCCTTTTGTCCAGAATAAGTTTTGAAATCATGTTATAGAAAACGTTTGGATCATTGTCAAAATTGTCAAGTAACCAGGAGTATAAAGGTCTTTGAGGGACAGTGCAATGACCACACTGAGTGGATGGTCCTGAAAATCTCACAGCTTTATTTTGTGGATTATTTCTTCATAGAAGTACTTTTTCTAGTGGGTGTTTTTGACTCTGGCAGAAACTCATGCTTGGCCTTTTCATGCTGTTTGATGACTGGCTCCTTTCAGCCCACAGTTTCAGCATAGGTGAGGAGCAATACCTAGGTAGTATTAGGTGAAGACCTAATACTGCTTTAATATTAGCGAACATGAATGAACATCTATCCAAAAACCTTAGCTTGCTTCCCACTAACTACTGACCTGAAAATTCACAGCTCAGGTTAGAGGTATTCAAAACTAGGATGAAGAGAACAAGGGGTATGTGCAAAGATATTCTTCTATCCTTCACCTTCTTCCATCCCATTTGGTCCTTTCTGCTTCCCATTTTTTCAGTCAGGACAAAAAGTTATGGGTTTGTAAAGCAATTACTCATTGAATTCATCTTCAGGGCAATTGCATGCCTTTCAAGGCCCAGAATTCCTCAGTCATTTTTAACTCATGCTGTGCCTTAGTACAGTGGAAGGATGAAAACTCAAGGTGACATATTTGATAGACTAACATTTGTTGAAGTGAGTTTGCCTTCTGCAGGAGCCAAGTCAAGCCGATAGTACTCTCAAAAATCCCACCCTCTGTCTGTACGAAACCTACCCTTCAGGTATAGCAGTTGTAGGCAGATAACAAAATACTGAATATTATAAAACACAGAAAATCTACAGTAGCGTATGCTTTTCATCTTTATTATTTTTGCTATTTGGATGGTTTAATTCAATTCAACACATTTGTGGGAGTTCTTTGTGACTGGAACTGCGAAGTTTCATGCACATACTTGAAGATAATCTGGATGTGGCCAAACTGATTTTGTAAATTCCCAATTCTGACTTCCAGTGAGGAGGCAGACTGGAAGGAGCAGTGATGGATGCACTCTCACTACTTCTCTGGAAAGGAACAGACTCATATTTCTGATTCTGGACCTTCTGCAACACTCAGCGTAGCTATCTTGCTGTTTTGCTGTCCTACCTGAGGATGGTGGCAGGATTCCAGAAGAGTATTCTGTAATGATTGATGCTTTTCTTTGACGGCTGCACACAGAGGGCACAGAGCCTCCATCACTGAAGCAGTCCTCTCTGGATTTCCATAGAGCCCTTCTTTGTCTCACTCTCCTCCTGTAAGTCATCTGCTCGGCTGAGCCGTGGGGAGGCTGCCCCTTCCAGCAGCATGGCTTTGACAGCCGCCTCCTGCCTGTCTATTCCTTGGGAGCTAGCTGAACCTAAGTACCAGCTTGGTAAAAGTTATATCCGAGGGAAATCTTATCTATATATATCTATATTTTCCGTGGGAACTCTTCCATGTTCCACCAATGATGAATTACCTGTCTTTCTCTCCTTTTCCCATAGGAAAAAACACCTTATCACCCTGACCTCTGCTAAAAATCCCCTTCTGCTTCACAGATGTGAACTGCCTTTTCTCTCAGATGATCTAACTGATTAAGATACTTATTTGAATCTGAACAGCTGTTCTCAGCTTGCATTTACTTTTGAAGATTGGTGTTTCTATGTCAGGTGTGGAGAAGGTCTTGTGTGTCCAAAAGATTGACTCTTTTTCCAAGCTTATCTGTTGCTCTAATAAAGAATATTGATTCTCTCCATAAACTTTTCCTCAGCAGGAAGAAACATTTTGGGGAGCTCATCAATAATGGGGTGGTCTCCTATCCATTAGAAGCTGTCGGCATGGCCTGCAATTTTGGGTTTTCCTTCCTAAATGTTTCTCCAACTCTGAATGGCACATAGCAATCTCTGACAAACAAACAAACAATTAAAAAAATATACTTTCCCATTTCTGGGGAGCTATGTGCCATCTTTGCAAGAAATAATGCGGGCTTGATGGCTTGATCATACACTAAATGCCTTTACTACTTCCCTGTCTATTATTGCAGTCTACTTTATGTGACCTTGAAAAGAATTATGCTTTTATGCCCAGGAAAAAAAAAATCATCTAGTTCAGAATGTAGCTGTAAGCCTCCTCAACAACACAGATTACTGAAATCACATCACCTCTGTGCTCTGCTTACTCCACTGACTGCCTATATAGAGCAGCACAAGGGTTATGCAACTTTCTAAGAGTCTGGCTGTCATAACAAGACCCCAAATCAGGTAAGTTTGGCCTAAATTTGGGTTGTTGTGAATGCTTTTCAGATAGCTGTCTGTATACGACTCCATGTGTTTTAGTCTGAGAAAAATGTAGATTCATCAAAACTCAAAGACAAGCTTTCTCATCTGTTTTAATAGTTATGTATTCCGTATAATTACATTTAGACTTGGAATTTCTAACAGTGTCTCTTTTATAGTTAATCTTAATTAGCATTGGTTTGGACATGCTGAGCAAAAGCTAAAATTTTAGCTTTGCCTTGTTCCATTCTTCCTTTTACTGGAGTAGTTTAAAGGATCAACTTGTCAAAAAGAATAAAAGACTCTCTCATGTTGAGAGTTCTCATAAAAGGCCCTAAGAGCTTCTATAGAGCCATTACTGTCTATTGTGCACAGCAGATCTGTAAAATACTGACATGGGGCTATATTTAATGCACTGAACTCTGTTAGCATGATTGGGAGTCCTCATGTTTTTCCTGTGGTATTGGGCACCTTTAGCCCCTGTCTCCAAGAAAGCCCCACTATTGTGTACTTTGCACTACCTTATTGCTTTGAAACTGTGTTTCATGGTGGAAGAAAAAACGTAAAAATGTGGAGGAAGACAGAAGACAGTGATGTTACAAGTATGAGTATGTTTTGCGCTGTGTCTGTATATGTATTAAAAAGACAGCTGAAGGAAAATTCGTTTCTATTAACAGAAGGATTGAATTTGAAGAGATTGGAGAGACCGCACTGAGATGCATAAAACTGCAAGATATTGAGGATATAGCAGATGTCACAAAAATGTATCAGACTCAAAAACAATGCACAGAAATGGATACTGAAACTTTGAAGAAAGATTGATGTAACAACAGCTGCAATTAAATACTGAGGGGAAAAAAAATCCTTCTACACAAAGTACTCTGACTCTTGCCTTTTAAATCAGTTTAAAAGGGCAGGAATACATTGATATACATAGGGAAAAGAAGTAACACATAGGATTTGTGTAAAGAAATGTATTTCTAAATTGTGCTCTCTGGGCAGTACTAACCACTGACAACTTTGACTTTATAAGAGAAAATTATCCTCTTGTGTTATTTTCGCAATACTGTACATATAGTCTATGGGACCCAGACTATCCCAGGAAGACGAAACAATGCAATCTCTTTGTACACAATGAAATCCCACCAGCTGTATCAAACAGCTCTGCCAGCAACTTGCCCCAATAACTACAAAAAGGAAAAGGAAATTAATGCCCTCTTAAAAAAAAAAAAATCAAAATCCCTGCTTCAAAAAGACATTTTATCAGCAGAGAGAGAAATGAGTTTAAGACCACGGAGTCCATTAGGAATTTTACGGTTATTACCAATTTTTAGAAGTGGTGCTCCAATACTGTGTAGAGCTAAGAAACACTAAAATAGCTAGATGGAAATAGTCAAGAGCTCAGGAGGGTTTAAACAAAGCTTAGCTTTTTATGTGACTAACAGAAATGTCCACTGTTAACATAATTAAAACTGCAGGAATCTTAGTTTTTCTGATGCCCTTGTTTATTTGGGGTAGGATTTATTTCTTCTGATGGTCAGAAGAATTGGATTTCTGAGGGTGAATGAGTCATCAGAGAGTTCCCTTTATATTCAGAAAAGAGGAATAGACACCTCTTAAGGACTGTTTATCACTACGGGAAAATTGCTGGAAATGCCTGTTTTTCTGCATTGACACTGTCTGACATGGACGTCTGGGGTTAGGGTGTTGGAGGAAGCGAGATGAACGCCTTTGAATTTCACTTCAGCACTCCTAATGTTAC
The DNA here is from genome assembly GCF_036370855.1 of Dromaius novaehollandiae. Lineage (NCBI taxonomy): Eukaryota > Metazoa > Chordata > Aves > Casuariiformes > Dromaiidae > Dromaius > Dromaius novaehollandiae. Next base: position 8,871,318 of record NC_088099.1, read on the forward strand.
TCTAACTGATTGCAGGCTGTAGTTTATGCTCCTTTCTACTGACTTCATTCAAATCAGGCTTATCTTTGCGAGGACACTGGATAGGCTTGAGTAACTTATTGAGCCTTGCCGTTCATCCCTACTGCTTTTCTCATATCTTTCTGCTTTCTTCTTACTTGCTTTGGACTCCACTGTATCCTCGTGCTGGTGGTGGAGTACCTCCTTTGAAGGATGCGTTTTTTCTTTGTGGGAATCACACAACATGTTGCAGTTGATGGACACGCTAGCTGCCACGCATCCAAGCTAGCCCAGGAGTGATCCTTATTTAGCAAGGGCTGAAATGATGGAAACGGCCAGGCAAATAGCAGACTGAATGCAAACACAGGAGTCAGGGCATAGCTGTTGGCAGACACAGGCATAGAACAGGAGAAGCAAGTTACAGCCTGGCCGTAACAAAAAACCAAAACCCAATTCTTTCATCGAAGTTTTGGCCAGAAAGGGAGGTTCAGTATCATGAGCAGAAAACCTTTACTTAAAATTGTGTTCCAGGACATTACTGTCTGACTGTGTTCCAGCAAAATAAGATCTCATGAATTTTCCCTGTGAATAGGCAGAATTAAATCAAAGATATACCTGACTGTTGTCCATCAAAACAAAACATCAAAGGTTGTTTAAGCACTTGGATCAAAAAGAAGTTTTAATTTCTTTGCTTTTGACCTTGAAACTTTTGTAACTGGTTTCTGATATTTCTGCTAGTTCTCTTATCTAAATTTCTATCTGAGCTATCTCTGTCTTTCCTCTCCCACTATTGCTGAACTTGTAAATCAGGTGATAGCTCCTTGTGCAACAGCTCAGCCTCATTCATTTCATGCACCAGTCACTGTATTACTTGAAAATAAGTGGAAAAACAGCTTATGCTTTTGTGTTATCTAAACCTAGCTGTTTCAAGATGTATTTACCTACAGTAGCAAGAAATTGCTCCTTATTCCTTGTTTGACATTTGATCAGTTTATGTGCATGTAGCTGACGTAGTTGCTGCCCTGTCCAAATACTTTGTCTCTTCAGTTTCTGCCTCTCAAAGCTGTCCTCAGTATATATAACCTTTCCTTACCTTACAGGGAGAGTGTCACACACTATAAGTACTTTTATATTCCAATAGCATGTTGTCTGCATTCATGCAGATTCAGGAGCCTGATCTATTTGCAGAACTGTTTACATACAGTGATACCCCATTAATTTATTTTTTTAAATAGAATATTCCAATATAATATGATTTTTTTCCTTGATCGACAGATAGACATGGTCAGTTTTCTCACCATGGAGCAATCCTCTTTTGTCAGAGGCCTCTTGCACTACAGGAATTCTAATTCATCCATGATTACTTTCAGATTTTTTTTGGCATCACAACACTATAGCCAAGATAACCTAAATTAATTTAGTTCTACTGGTTTTAGGGACACTTTACACTAACTGACGATCTGTCTGTTATGGTTAATGTTTTTTTCATGTACTTATTTTCGTTTGCTGCATTAGCCTAGCACCCAAACTGAAACAGGAGAAGTTATATAAATTTATCAGATTTTGCCTCATACGTACTGGGCATTTGACAAAAATTAAACTTAATTTAATCAGGCTGCCATTTGCCTTGTTAATGCATAAATACAGTTTTCTTCAGTATTTTCTAGCCTGACTACACCTGAATAATTTCATCCCACTTGCAAGTGTTGCCACTTCCCAGAACATATTACCCCCAAAATATATAAACAGAGATCTTAGCAAAAACCTCCTCCTTTCTTACCATGTTGAAAAGTGCCAGGTATTCCTACTGTTTTATTTTTAACCAGCTTCTGATCCATGACATTACTTTATCTCTCTGCCTATGAGCCTGTAGAGCCTAATACAAGCCCACTGAAGCTGTCATGAATCTCTTTGTTGTCTTCAGAGAGCTTTGGATTAAAACTTACATTTCCCCCATAGTGTCTTTTCAGGGATTTTCTCAAAACATTTTGCTATAATATCATTGATGATCTTACCCATTCTGTTACTAAAGCACTACTATATGAGTACGGAGGTTTAATTTCTTCCCTCTGGATAGCCTGAGCTCCACTGAATGTATCTAGTAGAGGGGCCAGGGCATGGGCCTGAGGACTGGCATGCAGTTGTCTGTACTGTTAAATTGTTAACACAATGGCACAATTTCCAGCTGTCACAACCCCCAGAAGTGTTTGGGCACAGCTCCAGCTCTAGCACAGCCTAAGGCTTTCCTGGGAGGCGGTCTGCATATGCTCCCTCTTTTGGAGGAGCAAGAGACTTTAGCTGGATGGATGCAACCATAGTGCTTGGCCTTAGGTCAGGAAACCATTCAGTGCGTTGTTTTATCTGTTTGCAGAGACAGAACCACGTCAACTGACAATGGACAAAGCAGTCCTAAGCTGCATGTTTTACACAGCTTTGTGTACCACAGTGGGTTGATGCAGAGGACACTGTTGCACTTGATGCCTGAACCAGGCGCCAGTGAACTGAGCACCTGAGGAAAGGTCAGCAGGCTTGGCACTGACTACCTCACACTGAGAGGCACAGATGGAAATGGGAGTGAGTTTTGATTTCAGTCATCTTCTCCCTACCAGCTTCCTACTTACAGCTGTGTAGGTGCAGAAGGTCACGGACTAAGAGACTGTGACAATGTTGTCTTCCAAATGATCCATAACAGGATGTTCAACGGTGCTTTTAAAACTAATGGTTGCCTTTTTGCTTAGTCAGACATTACTTGTGGCAGTTGTCTGAGAGAAAGATGATACCCTTCATATGTGGGCTTCAAGGGAAGAACTTCCTATTTCACAGTTTAACCAGAAACAGTGAAGTTCATTGTTAAGTGATCCACACATACACCCAAAAAGAAAAAGAAAAACTATCTAAAAGTTTCAAACAGAACACACAGTGTTTCAGGGTTTTTTCATTTACAAGATTTCACCTTTCAAAAACAAACTTAAGTACCATAGTGACATTTGGACAAGAGATCGTCCTTGACCCAAAATAACCCTGTGTTTATTGAGTACAATTGTCTTCTGCCCTTAAATGTCATGTCTATTGAAAATGTTTTCTGGTGGTCCCTCAAGTCACACAAGATGCATTTCAAGGACAAGTCGTCTGAGAGAGACTTATGTTAAAAAAAGAAAAAACAAGCAAACAAAAAAAAATCCCAACAAAAACTTAAGCCGTAGAGAGGCTGCACCTGAGGGAAGGACTGCATTAGGCATTTCAGAGCACGTGAAAGTGCATAATCCTTCTCGCCAAGATGTGTCAGGAGACCTGCCTGACTCATTTAAAAAACTATGGGTTGGAAAAAGGACTGGGAAATGAGACCTTTCAGTTTATCAGGCTTAAATTTTCATAAACAAGTAGTAGTTCAGTTGACCAAAGGATATTTCCATTTATAAAATAAAGAAAAGATACAAGAAAATCTACCAATAAGATGGGAAGTACAGGGACTAGATGGAGCTGTGCTATATATACACCTCTGTAAAGGCAGCAGCACTCATCAAGGCAGGGCCCAGTGCTGCCTGTGAGCTATGACCAGGTACCAAGCGAAGATGTTGCCAAAGTGAGAGAGAGGAGGCGTGCTGCCTCCTCAGCTAGCTGGAAGTGATCAGCAGCCAGAAACGAGTAATCAGGAACAGCTTCTGTCCTCCAGAGCACCACTTATCTCCATCTCCTTCACTCGGAAATTTATGAACCACCTTACTTCATAAATTTGCATAAATCTCATCCAAACACCACCCCTTGCTGTTTAAAAATATGAAATAAGAAGGAAATGTTAAGGTTAAGAGTAGTAAGGAGTTGCTATGGTTTGCTTCCCTCAAAAAATGCCATTACTTTCACAGGGTAGGTACTCTTACCTTGGCTTACAATTGTCTTTCACTTCCATTTCTCATACTGTGAGTGCTGTTGTGTGCCTTAGGATATTAAGTCCTCCATGCAGGGACCTTGTCTTGCTGTTTGGAGAGTAATGTGTGTGCCAGTGACACTGTGTGATGGCAGGATCATTCTGGAGTTGGAACCCATCACAATATATCATTCAGTAAGAAACTGAATTCACACCTCAAATTACCTAGGAACATGGGACTGTAAAGGACATCTGGGGTTGAGGCCAGTCCCCTGCTATGGCCAGCCTGTGTGAGATGAACCCTTTCATTAAACTAATTAACTGATCCATCTTAGAACAAACTGGGTCATTTGCTACCATTACTCCCGCTAGGAAATTGTTCAAGAGCCTCACTTCTCTGTTGCTTTGCGACGTTCTTCTCATTTCCAGCCCGAGTTTATTCATGACCAGTTTGTATCCGTTTGTTCTTGTGCCAATGCTGTCCCTTAGCTTAAATAGCTCTCCCTCCTCTCTTATTTTATTCCTTTATGTATTTATAAAGAGCAGTCTTATCCCCTTTGAGCTGTTGTTTTACAAGGCTAAGCAAGCCAAGCTCTCTTAGTCTCTTCTCATAACATAGGCTCTCTATTTGCATGATTGCTCTTGTAGCCCTTCTCAGCATCTGTTAATTTCACCTATATATGTATGGTGACCCTACGAGTAATTAACCATATAGTAGCCAACCCTACTCAAGGTTCACAAAAGGAGAAGTAATCAGCATCAAGTGTGTACCCCAAATGGAAAAGGCTATATGCCATGGACCAAGTGGTAGGATATATTATTTTTGGTAGCAGTGATAAAATTCAGGGCACTTTCAGACGCAGAAGAAAAGCTATTCTTTGCTCTAGGAAGTTACATGTTGCATCTGCACCTAGGAGTATCGTACTTTTTGCCACTTATGGCTAATGTTTTCTCCTCCCACTGCTTTGTTTTTAGTTTGTCTGGGGTAGATGCAAAGGGGAGGGAGGGGAAGGCTGTGCATTTGCGTGGCCACATCTCTATTTAGTAGACTGTTTGAAAGGATATTCGCCCTCTCTACCCCTTGTTTGCGCTGGGTCGTGTCCTGGAGGAGGAGCTGCTGTGTGGGCTTGCAGCCAAGGCAGGCAGCATGCTGCCTTGTAACGGCACGCCGCTGCGGGTTTTGTCCTGTCCCAGGCACGTGCGCAGAGGGCCTGCACGCTCCCCTCTGGCCTGCAGGGTCAAGAAGCTGGGGAAAGCTGTGCCACACCACGTGGCACATGAGACGTGCCAGCGAGGCAGCAAACCAGGCACTGAGGTCTCTCCTGGCCTGCAGTGAATCCAGCCCTGGAGACCTGCCCTGTGTGTTGTCAACCGAGCTAGCTCTGCTTCCCGCTGCGGGCTGCATTCTCACCTTTGCCCGAGCCAGCCTCCGTCCTGAAAACTTGGTGACTTATTGTTGTTGTTATTGTTATCATACTGGGTTTATTTTAGGGCAAGAACCAAAGATGCTGACAGCAGTGTACAAGCTACATAGGAAAACAGTTTCAAGGAGTTTGCGTTCTGACGCTTCAGTACTACATAGATTCAGGCATTTGTTTAACTTTAAGAAATATATGTCTTTCAAAAGTGCATGTAACTTAGACTGTGTTCATCTGCTTTAGGTTAAGCAACTGCAAAAGCTAACAAAACTGCAAAAGGTGCAGAAAGGGTATTAATGTGGATTTCTTAATTTAATTTCTCTCCTGTATACACAAACTCTCGCCTACACTTCTCTTTAGACTAAGAAATGTGTCAGCCATAGATTGACGTCTATCAGCCTTACTGGTGAAGCAGGACTCTGGAAGAGACTTAAAACCTGGTGCTTCAGGTCTGGGAGATCATTTTATGTGTAGGTGTTAGTAAGAAGGCCATGTACAATACTTCACTAAAACTTCTGCAGTCAGATGTTATTTCTTTCTCTCTTCACATTGCTGAGACGTGCCGTCATCAAATGGCCATTTCACATACCTAACATCTATGCAGATCTCTGTTTCCCATCTAAAATATTTCCCTTCTTTTGTGAGCAGTTACTAGACTTTCAGGTGTCTCAGTTAAAGATGATCAGAAACATTTTAAATTTAGCATCTATCAGGAAATGCAGCTTAATCGAAGTAGATGCATTTTGCACATTTTGCAGGAGCAAATTAATTTCAATTTTGATAGAGTTTAAGGGAAGAAATGTAAATGAATCATGTCAGTTTGCTTCATTTAAATCTATGAAATGTTTCATTTTTACTGTTTTGATTCATTTCAACTATTGTATCAGTTAAAACACTGTTCATATTTTTGTTCATTATGTACATATTTATATTAAACATTTAATTAGAATGTTTTTGCATTACTGACTTGGAACTTTTCTGTATTGTCACCATTTTTCTTTTGCAGAATTTTACATTGGTGAGAAAATTAGATTGCCAGTTTTTCCTTCTGATTCAGAATTTCCCAATTCCAGCTCTAAACTTGCAGTGTGCTGCTTCTCCGCATTTCTTACACTGTGTGGGGAATTCAGCTTCCCCAGATTTTCCTTTTATTAAAGAATGATCCAAATGAGTTCTGCTCAGACAGCCTTTGGCACCAGAGGGTTCATCCAGATGTCACTGGGCACAGAAAACTGGCTTGGTCGTTAGAGACGTCTTTCTCCAGGACATGATTCACGGTGCAGAGGACCGAGGGATGTTTCAGAAAAGGAGCTTCTTAGACCATCTCTAAGAGACCAGGGTACAAAGACTGGGGGAGGCAGGCTGAAGGAGTCTAGATGAGTCACAAGCTATCAGACAGTGCCTTTAAAAATAAAAAATAAATTACGGTGGCATGCCAGTTTTGTAGCTGAGATTACAGCGTGGACCACTGGAACGGTACTACCCAGTTTCCAGGTGCTGGTAATGTGGATTTAGCTTTCTTTGCCTTCCAGTGCCATGCGAGCAGTTTATGCTGTGGAAAGTTTTAGAGGCCTGTGTTTCACTGATGGTTATGCATCAGGTGTCTCCTTGGTTTCCAGGCTGTGCTCAGACATCTTTCAGAATTACGGTAAATATTGATTTAGTGCCCTGCTTAAACATGCATCTCTGGCACAGACTCTTCAGTGTGTGCGACTGTGTCAGGCAGAAGAATTAAATTCACAGCCAGAGTTCACTATAATAGCTGTCTTATTTATCTTGTGCTTGCCTTCTTGCAAAGCAGCATGCTGTCATATGTGTCTCTGAAGTGCATAAATGAAATAAATCTATTAAAATGTTAAGATCTTTGATAGTGAAATATCTCCAGACCCTTAATGCTGGAAAAGTCACATTTGAAAAGTGGCTGTAAAAATGGTGTGGTAGGGTTATGTGTCACTGGTTTCCAAGGGAGAGGCTCTCATCATCCCTTTCTCCATTCGCAAGTTGGACATTCCTTAACTGCTAGCCTAGCACTTTCACCGTGAGTCATGGTGGACACTGGAAATTGGTGGACATTTCATCTTACACAGCATCAGAGGTAAAACAGGTGGCCCCAGGAGAAATGTTGTTCTTGGGTTCATCCGTGAAACTATGGTGTGCGGTGGGGATGTGATGGACTTGTTGCATGTCCTTCAGGGGGTGGTGCCTGGTGTGGAGCCTTTTTCACCAGTGGCAGGCTAATTTAATTTCTGTGGTAGGTAAGCTTTTTTGCTGAGATTGCTGGAGAAGGCTGTGGTGATTTACATTACTGGTGGTCTTCGTAGGCAGCTTTCACATCCCCCTCCCTGAGAAGCTATCTGATGTTATGATATTGGCATCTCTGCTAAGTGGGGCTAATATTAAATGAGGTTTTAATTCCTCAGTACTAGCTCCTTTGGCCATAGTTTTTCCAGTGACACAAACTGCAGATAAAGAAATATGTAGGTAAAGTGATAGAGCAAAACGGAAAAGGGTTGCGATGGTTGTCTAGAATGGTTTGAGGCATGGGAAAGATTAAGCAGACTCAATTAAAAGAAATAAGCTGACTGCTGTTCCATAAGAAACTATATTAAGCTGTGCAAACCACATCTAAGTTTTTTTCAGTGCATATATGAAACAAAAAGAATTATTCTCTTTGATGTTGAGTAGAGCCCAGGCAGTAACCCTATTTAATAGCTAGCATTTCTACGCATTCACATTACCAGAGAAATGAAATTTTCTTCATGAAAAACATGCTTTTGGCTGTATTGGATAGGACCATTTACCTACGCTATGGCTATGAGGACTTTTACTCCTGACCAGTGCTGCCTCTGCTCTTAGCTGGTCATGTTCAGCCACATCCTGCAGGAATGATACAGCCCTCAGCAGCCCCCGGAGGATGTTTGCCTGACAGTGTCTGTTACTTGCACTGGATCTTTCCTTGGTCCTTTTCCAGGTCCTTTCCTTGCACCTTTTCCTGTGCCGCCTGCAATCTGCATTCACCAGCGGCCTGCACGCAATACCGCATCCTTCCTAGAGCCATGTCTTTGTAATCTCCCTACATGCAGTTAAATATGGATGAAGCATTATTTCTTTTTATTTCTACATGTAAAACCTGCACTCTGAGGTACGAGTTTTTGAGGGCCTTCCTTTTGCAGATGACTCATCACAGTAAAGGGTAAAATCCAGAATGCAGGGAAGTCTCTATGGTTGTAAGGGGGCCAGGCAGCTGATCCCAAACTTGAGGCTTTTCATGGAAAAGTGGATTGCAGCCTTAGCTTCCATAGCAGCAGAGGTCATCAGAGATGGTAGATTACTGTGGGCATGAAACTGCTCTGCTGCAACACTTTTTTCTGGGCTGGAGAGTTCTGATTCTCTTACACACATGTTTAAAAAATGGTGAACTAATGGGTAGATGTTGGGCCATGACTGCTTGTAGGAGCTTAATTTGCTCATTAGCCATTTCTTCTCTGCTTCACATTGCAAGGAGCTGATGATGATTCCTGCAGCAGTCTGTTCCTTCTCAAAAAAAGGGAAAATAGACTCAGATCACGACAATATATGTGCTGCTTACATTTCTTTATCTCATTTTTTCCCTAGAGGCCCCTTTTCTTCCCTTAACCCTTATGCTATTCACCTTCAGAGGCAAGTGTTTTGTGGCAGGCATGCACTGTGTGCAGGCTGCTGCTAATGGCTCTGAGAAAGGAAGGGGATGTAACTTCTAGTGGTGCCAGTTTGACATACTAATGGATCGGATGGCAGATTCAGAGAGACAGGTTGGTGTCCCTGACGAGATCAATGATATGAGAGGTTAATTAATGGTACATGGCTTGTTTAGAGCTAGGAGGGGCACCAGCTGGGCAGACTGTGAGATGGATTTGCTGAAAGTGCATCACAGCCAAAACTGGATGTGTTGGGTTTGTTCTTGCAGAAGCGAGTTCTTCAGTAGCACTTCTTGATTCCAGCCTTGTTAACTGTGTTTTAGGGGGATTTGCTTGAGTGGAAATTGTGTGTGTGTGTGTGCGCAAGCGTGTTTACGTGTGCTGCAGATGTGTGTGTTCCATCTTTGGCCTCCTAAAGGTCTTAGAAAAACTGACCGTCTCCTGAGAGAGTATAGCATTGATGATTCCTAAATAGCTAAGATAAAGTTGGGCCCTACCGAGCACTGTGGCTCCAGTCCTGGAGGACAGGTAGTGCTTAAGGTCATGCTTAACTTTTAGCATGGGAATAGTCCCATTGGGTCAAACCATGTACATAAACTCTTTTCTGGTCTGGATCAGATTGCTCAGCTTTTTGCGAGATTGGGGTTGTAATTAGCAAGACTGCTCACAGTAATAGTGACATTTGCCAGTATTTGGACATGATGGTGCTTTTTACCTCATGCCCTTACAGAGGCCACGGTTTTGCCTCCTTTTAGCAATGATGCAAGGCTCTTGCTAAAGGTTACACATCAGGCCAGTGGCAAATTTACAAGTAAAATTCAAGTCTCTTGAGCCACAAGCATGTTTTTGGAGTAGGTTCAGCTGGCCCTCCCTGAAGATCCCCTATCACATATGTATGGTGCCTGCTTCACCGCAGCTCTGATTCCTTTGGCTCTACCGTAGTAAAAGTCACTATGCACCTCCATCTTCTACTGGTAAGTATACTGGGTGGTGGAAAAAATGAGCAGAAGGACCCCTTCTTGCTTTCAGTCACTGAAAGGAGGTAAGCAATGTCCTGTGAGTGATGCTGTCCCCACTCCTTTGTCCTGTGGGCATGGGCTCATTGTGAGAATTTGAGGGAGAGGTGATGCTAAGTCTCCTTCAGGTTTTCAGAAGGAATTTGTATATTCTGGACTTGCTTTCAGCTTGTCTTGCCTGCTTGAAGGAAAGTCTGGTGTTTCTAGATCATGCTGCCAGGTGTGCAGGACAAAGGAGACATGCTCTGTCCATACAAGTAGGTCCTGTCAGCACTGGGTGCTTATTTTGCTGTTCATCCTGTTGCAAGAGTGTTGTTCAAGGGTTGTCGCATCTGGACTTCTTGCATCTCCACCTGTTGGTTGCGAGGCGATTCCGTTAGTTCTGTGGGCGGAGCAGGGTGCACACATGAAATCTTCTTCTAAAAATGAGAATGGACTTCTTTCCCACCTATTCAGTTCATCCAGCCATGACCATGTAAGGTGTTGCTGGAAAGGTTGTGTCAGCTGCACATGGCCGATAACAGCAGCATGATTTTGTGCTAGAGGCAAAAGGTTCTTCCGGCAAACACTCTCCAAACAAGCTTGAATTCCTTAATGTATCCCCAAATCCTATATTTCAAACAGATGCTTCATTTTTAGACAGAAGCTAAGTCAAAATAGAACTCCTTGAAGCAAGTGTGCTGAAATGTATTTAAAAAGAGCAGGGAGGCGAGCTCCTCATTTCTCCGATATATACGTGGGCAACCTCCAGAAAATAGGTGTGTAATTCCTAATTAATCAAGAATTAAAATTAATGGGATAAAACAGTACATTAATGGAAATTATTCAGAAAGTATATTGTTCTTCATCAGTTTGCTGATTTTGTAATAAATGTTGACTTGGCTGAAGAGCCACTGAATGATAGGTATGATTGATGCTGTTTCATCTTATAAGTTTTGATGCTGTAGGTTGCTACATATCTTTATAGGTTATCAAGTGAAAGATAAACATGTCTGAACATCTGCCTTTTGACTGTCTTAGGAACATTTTGAGAATATATAGACTAAGTTTGCCCTCTACTGGATCGCAAAATTACATCACTGACTTTATGACCAGCCAGAGAAATTATGTTCTTGTTATTCCCAAGGATGTTTTCCATTACATGATATAATACATCCACACTTCATCCTCAAGATTGTATAATTTTGCATGTAAGCTCTCCAGTTAGTCACCTTTGCTCTATGAACTGTTCTCTGAATTAGTTTGTTAAGAGCTGTTCCTCTTAAAAATGACTGTATACGATGCTAGTTTTGAACAGTGTTTTTTTTCTTTGGCTGGAAAGTTTCTGCAGTGGGAATAATTCTGAATCTCAGGAATAAACTAACGGCTGATTGAGAGGAGCCATATGCACGAACAGATCCTCTCTCTTCCCCCTGACAGCTGGTTTCTAGCAAGGGCCAGGGTCTCCCACAAGCTGTATTTACAGCCAGGGAATTGCCCCAGAGAGGCTGCAGCTCCAGCTCCTTCTCTCCTGGTACAGGCTGCCGGCCACATATTTACTTAACTTTTTTAGTGTGGATGGAGCAACTTGCAATCAAGACATGGAAGTACGGTGCATCCTGTTTCTAACTGTGTAGTGGGATTTTGGGGGTTGTTTTGTTTTTAACTTTTAATAATGATAGCAAATATATATATCTGTGACAGACTGTATTTTGACATCAGCTCTGCATAGGTGATCCCAGAGTTATAAATCATATCCACGAAAACTAATTCTGCCTGTAATGAATTATAAGGTGTATAAGGCTAGATGATCATCTAATGTAAATCAGTGTAAGCTCTTTGACCTGAACAAAGTTTTGTTGACTTGTACTGGCTGAGGATTTGTCCCATTTTTAATGTCATTTCTCATTTGTCATTTTCCTCTTTTGGATGAGCTTGTAATGAAGGTTTATTGGCCTCATCATGCCACTTCAAATTTCTGTCCTTGTTCATCATTTGGTCTGCCAGGTTCTGCTTTACTATTAGAAATGTTATGTCAAACATATATTACAAAAGAAAAGAAAAAAAAGTGGCTGACAGGACAGTGGTCAGTAGATCTTTGTTCTGACCCTGTGTCCAGATTTGTTCTGCACTGAAAAAGCAACACTGAGCACAGTAGGGCACTAATGTCACTATCTGTGGCAGTGTCAATAATGTGTTACAAGCAGCTGATGACAATTAGCCAGGTTCCTTTTACAGCTATCCTGTAGTCTTCCATGGGGCATCTAGCAGAAGTGTGAACCAGAAGGCCATGCTGAGAGCTCCTGTATTGACAAAGCTCAGGTACTTTTGCTGTGAAGTTGTGTTTCCATACCCTGGTGTGCTAGAGGGTTATGGTGAAAAGCCCTGAAACCAAGACCAAGCCAGAGAGCACGGTGGTTTCTTTGGCTTCGCCACAGCCCCAGAGAGATGAGAACAGCCTTTTCTGTGAGGTAGGAAGACCAGAACTGACAAGAAGGCACAGATACTTGCTTTTCTGAGAATTTGCTCCGTGTATATTGATGAGCAACAATCTTCTGGGCTCCTGAGTCCAGCTGTGCAAAGCCTAAGGGAACTGTACAAATCCACTGCAAATAACACTAAAGCATCTGTAGTTCACCTACACACGTGACACACTGAAAGTACAGCATCTCAGGCCCTTTTGAGGTAAAGGTCCCAACAAGTAGGGAAATCTACCTTTCCAGATATATAAAGCTCTTTCCAATAGTACTGTCATTGTCTAGAAGCAGGAGGCTGCAACTTTTTTGTCATGATAGTTTTATATATGCCCCCCAAAAAGGGCATAGAACTGAATATTATCTGAGCTGCCAAGTAGTCAAGACTAAATTTGGAGGTGAGGAGGAAACCAGCATATCTTACAGAATCAGGAAAGAGAAGGGGAGATATTTCTGGCTGGCTGATTTATTTACCTATTTATTTCACCATCAATTTGGGAGTTAGAGTAAGTCCCTGGGAAGATGAAGTGAACAACAAATGATCAGTGGCAAAAGCTGTACGATAAATTAACGTGCCCATGGTTTCATAGTTCATCTCAGGAGCAGCACCTACACAGCAAGCAGAGGAGAGGCTGGCTGCTTGTGTTTGGCACAGAAAAACCCCAACCAAGCAAAAAGCAAACAAACGAAACAGGAAAAAAAGAATTTACATCTGTGCAGATGGAAAAGGAGGGTGCCTGTCCAGTTTTAGAGCTCACTCTTTGCTCCGAACCTGGAAACTTCTCTTGAAGTATAGGGAGGTCAGTCTCACCAACCTTTGATTTCTGAATCTCCTTAGGAGTGGTCAAAGCTTTGCTTTTGTCCCAGTAATTCCTGGTTTGATGGTTCCAGCCTCTCTCTCAGTCTCTCTAGGAGTTAGGGAACTGTGGTTTCTTAAGCTGGACAAATTTTGGTTCTACAGGGAATTAGTCAGATGTGTGAAAGCAAAAATCAGCCCAGACTCCTAAAATCAGCAGGTGTAACTGCACAGAGGACAGCTCTGCTGAGTAAGGAGTTTCTGTGATTTAGGGGTGTGTGTGTTATTTTTTTTTAATAGTTCCCAACTAGCTGAAGCAGAACTGTGGGGGATCCCATGCTGCATATCTTGAATCCTCTGTTTCCTATAATTTGAGATTTCAGGACTCTTCAAGTTACACAGAGCTCCTCAGCAGGGAAGACAATAAAAGTCTGCTTTGTGAGCAGGGCTGGATATGGAAGGCGGTACAAAGCATATTCACTTCCAGCGCGGACTAGCTCAGGGCTGCGAGGAGCTGGAGGAGGTCTGCTGGGTGCAAGAATTCTCTCATTCCAGCAAATTCTTTCATTCCATGCACCTTTTTCTCCTCTTTGTTAGTGGACATTCAAGAACAGAATATGTAGGTAAGACCTACACAGTTACATTATTGCAGGGCAAGCTCTTTTCTCAACAGTAGGGTAATGACTTTACTTTCGGCCTCTAAAAGGGATAAATCCTTGAACACAGTACCAAGCCCTTTGATTGTGCACAGCCTGAAAGGCAAGAGCATCAGTATGGCTTCATTGCTGGGCAGGCAGGACCTGGAAAGCAGTCCTCTGAACTTGCCATGCGGCTGCCACGTGGGTTTCTGCCCTCAGGCCAGCAGACTATGAACCATGAGCTCTACTGATGCTTTGCAGCAGAGAGGAGAGGAGATTATAGGGGGAGCTTTCAAGCTTTTATGTTAACACGTCTGATTTGTGTCTTTCCACCTGTGAGTCCAAGCTGTTCCCGCACTGTCTGACCAGCTGTCTTTCTAAGGTAGTCAGAAGGTCCCCTGTTGTCACAGTCTCCCATAAATTTTTATGGTATTTTTCTTAAGACTAAGCCTGAAATGGAGCTAGTAGTGTCCTAATTTTTCATGGGCCAAGGTACAGAGAAGCTACGATCAGGGTCCTCCAAGAAGTCTTTGAGGCACTTAGTATACTCAAAACTCTGACATTAATAGGCCTTAATTGCCCTGACCAGCCTTTCCTGGGGCCTCTACCCACACCCTCTGCCCGTAGCCCACGAGTCCCATTTAAGATCAAGCTCAGGCCTGAACTGTGTTTTAGGTGTCCCTGAGCTTGGCCCCATCTTCTGCCATCGTGGCTCACTGATTGCCCTCCCTGGATGGACCCCGGACCTACAGTGTAGGTAGCCTTGTTGCCAGCCTTGTCTCTGGCTCTGTCTCCTGGATAGATCACAGACCTGGGTTATAGGTATCTTATCTCCAGTCCTGTCTCCTGCTTTTCCTGCCTGGGTTCCCTGGATGGACGTGGACCTATCGTTTTGCCTTGTCTGGACTGTTAATGGGACGTGTTCCTGTCACCCTGGTCCTGCTCAGCTGCTGTAGGATGGTGGCCTATTAGTGAGGGCTTGTGCTGTGTCACTCTTGACTTCTGGCTCATTCTCCCTCCCCAGCAGAGCCCTGCTCTTGTTGCTCCTGACACTCAGCTCCCTTGAAATCAGTAGGCCATTTATAGACCTTTCAAGAACTAGCCTAAGTGTCTTGCCTGAGGCCACGGAGCAATACCAGCAGACATGAGAGTCTCCATTGAGCTATCTTTCTTTTGTGCTGCATTGGTCCGAGGTAATTAATAAGATTTACAAACTTATGTCCATTACTTAATTGCTTCTGTATTCATAAAAATGTCACAGCATTTTAATTCCTTTTACATTTTACAGGCTAGAGCTAGGTACTCTGTGGGGCAATATGCAGATTTCCACTCTTTCGTAGTATAAACCTAACAGATTGAGGAATGAAGGTCTTGTCTGTTGTTAGCTCAGGCCTGAGAATTGCCCCCTGTAGACAACAGGCTATTTTGATTAAAACATACTTTTGGTGGAGAAAAAGGAGAAAAGTGAGGGAATGGAATTTGGGAAAAAGAAAATCTAAAGGGTAGATTGATTGTTTTAAAATACAGACCATTCAAAAGGTTTTGAAGACTAAAGGGGGAGAGAGAGAAGAGAAGGGGACCTGGATGATGAGCACATGTCCTGGAAGTGGTCAGGGGCTTTTTGTTGTGCCTTGCATGAGGACATCTGCTGCTAATTGGAGTCTTTGGTTTTCACCTTGATGACCCATAGTGCCAGCATATTGCTAGATGCACAGAGCAGATAAATGAATGTGAGCCTTCTAAGTGGTTGAGGTTGTCTATGATATCTTTAAGTGGTTTGTTCTCTGTAACACTAACGTCACCTGGGGAAGGGGCAGTATTGATGCTTATAAATATATATATGTATATATGATGCTTGTATATATCTACACATATATTTGTGTGTGTGTATGTATGTATTATCTATGTATAGATATTCATATAGAGTATAACCTAGCTAGGCCCTGAAGATCTTGCCTCAGCTTCTGAAAGCTAAAGTAATATGCATAATATTGTAAATAAGTGTAGTAATATGGTCACTTAAAGATGTATTTAAAAATGATCCTCTTCATCTAGTCTTGGCTTTCTCTTTTTCCTGCTTGTGGATAACCCATCAGCTTCTTTCTTGGGAAGAAGCACCCCTTCTTGAGACATTTCCTAGCAGAGATTCCTTAGGAATTCCTTTTCATTAGGGACATTAAGGTCATGTTCTGCTTTCCCCAGATCTGGGTGGAAGTAGAATGACATGGGCTAATGGAGGCATACCATCAATGGTATGTAAATGTAAATGTAACTCCCTTTTTCAGTGATGCCCATGGGGAGTGATGGAGAAATATCTAAGTTCACTGTTCACAGAGAAGTCAGACTCAGCTGAAAACAGAGTGGTTGGAGTATTTATTGCATAGACAAGATATTCACAAGAGCAGCCTGAGGAAGATCAGAAAAAAGAACACCAAAATGCATATTCTGAACTCTCTCCTCATAAGGAGCTCTGATTTCACATTGTCTTATAGACAGGAAAATAGTATTGAAACAACTGCTTTAACAAGCTCTATGGAAAAGCTGACTGGAGAACAGTTTCATCTCTTATACCAAAAAGTGCCCACCTTTTATTTACTTAATTTAAAAAATGAGAATGATTTTGAGAACGAGTATGGCATAACAATGGTAATGGCCAGTCTCATCCAGCATTTGGAGTTGCATCAAATTACTCCACTCTGGCCCAGATTTGTATGTCTTGTTTTCATTTCAGAAATTATTTTCTTGGCTTTCTGTGAAAATGCTAAACACTTGAATTTCAAGGAGGTAGTCAGCGTTTGTGTGGATGTGAATAGGAGACAGAAGAGAGACCGAGGGGCAGCCTAAGGTTAGGAATTCAAACCACTTCTAACTACAGCAGTGGAAGTAACAAGATGTATTTTGCCCCTCAGTAAAGCGATGGGAAAATAATGTCATTTTTCTCCCTATAAGGTGTTTTTAAGCTTTTCCTTAGCTCTTCAGGGTGTCTGCATCTTATAGCTCTTGGCCATAGAGGATTTTGGGACCCAGCTCTTCTGGGTGGGAAGGGCTGAGAGAGAGGGTGCCTCAGCACACAGCTGTAAGGTGGCTGCCAGATGTTGGCTCACGGGCAGCCCGATGGCGCAGGCGTGCGTCGGGGCACCGGGCTGCTCAACGCGGCGGCACTTCTGCGGGCGAGCCGAGGCCAAACGGGCAGCTCTCAAAGCGCAATGCCAAAGAGAGTGCGGAGCGGGGTGAGAGCCGAGCAGCAATTTTCCTGATTTCAGCTTTCGCCTCAAATGTGCGAATTCCACTTATGTCCCACTTCAGGCTCCCAAGTCCTCCGCTGGCGCTGGTCCTTGTGCTCAGTGTATTTCCATTGAGCTGTTGTGGAAATGTTTTCCTGACTCTGTTCAGCTATGTCTTGATCTCTGTGTCCTTTTACAGCATGAGTCTATTAAAATGTGCTGTTTGCACTTTGAATTTGCCATTAATTCATCCTAGGAACTAGCAATTCGACTTCTGTAATGCATTTTGTTTGACTTTTTTTTTTTTAATGATAATTGAGATGGGTTCACTTCTGCAGCACATTGCAGATAGCTATCACTGGAGTCAACAGCTTTTCTTATGTAAAATATGCAAGTGTTCTTTAAACACTTCTTTTTAAATATATTCTAGCTTAGTTTGTGAGGAATGGTAGCCTGATTTTTTTGTTTGCTTCTTTTTCTCTGCAGTCTGTACAATTGTACTTGAAGCAACAGTTACTGGGAGCTTACAGGACTTGGCTGCTCTGGAAATCAGAGGCTTAGTAAAGACTTACTCAATTACTTTCAAAGTAAATAATTTTCAAATGCAATTTGTGGGCTTTGATAAATAGAAATATTCATGAACAGAATTTCTTTTCCACAGAAGTAGTCATTTTCCTTTGAGCATTTGTTTTGTTCTGCTGCTCGTGTATTTGTTTGCACTTGGAGAGGGGGAAAGGAGATGTTTTTGCTTTTTCATAACCATGCTTCGGCTTCTCGTGCCCTCAGTGCTGTTTCTGGTAAAGATTTCTTGCACGAGCCCTATTGCCCATCTTGGTCCACAGCCAGGATGTGCATAATGCACCTTGCGGGTTTTTTTTTTGGTCTTTAAATAAAAGGAAACAAAAAACCCCAAACAAACCAAGCTGTTCCTGAAAGCAAAGGTCACTTGACCAAGGAGCCAGGGTTATAGGAGAGGGTGCAGAATAACAGTATATGAACTCCTGTGTTCCAAAATGGCTGCATTTCAAAACCAACTTACTCATGTGTATTTTTTTTCTTACATAGTTCCAGCATATTCTGTAAGAGAAATTTTTAATCAGTTCTACCTCAAAACTCTCTCTCTTGCTGTATTTCAGACACTGAACTTCATAGTTACTAATTTTATGTGTTGCTATTTAATAAACATG
Source organism: Dromaius novaehollandiae (assembly GCF_036370855.1). Taxonomy (NCBI): domain Eukaryota; kingdom Metazoa; phylum Chordata; class Aves; order Casuariiformes; family Dromaiidae; genus Dromaius; species Dromaius novaehollandiae. Next base: position 8,889,589 of record NC_088099.1, read on the forward strand.
ATATTGTTTTTCAGCTATGACAAAGCAAAATGAACTTTGTGGCAGAGGACTGTCTAATGGAGATGTGCTGTGTAATTTGGATGATGAATTATTGGAGAGCCAGAGTAGCCTGTGCAGTGGTCTTTTTATTGTTCATTGCAGTAATGGAGTTAAGTTATATTTACATTTTCTAATTATATTTTGTTACGCAAAAATATTATACGTAAACAGCTTCTTGCCAAACCAACCACTGAGCTCTATTCCTCTGTCAGGAGGGGAAGAAAAAATACAAATAAGACTGAAATAGAAAATAAAATAGCTAATGAAAGCCCATTGAAATCACAAAGCAGCATCCACACTGCAAGCGAGACAAGCATCCTGCTTTTCATCACAGCCCCGCCGTGGCCTTCCCTTGGCCATGGTGTGCACAGCTTGAAGTCTCCCCCTGCCAGCAGCCCTGGCCACCATCCCTCGCTCCCTGCTGGTTTGGGAAACCCGTCTTTGCAGGCCCGGGCGAGCATCATTTCAAACAGCCTGAGTGCTTGGTCGAGGCAGTAGTACCCGAAGGCTGTCTGAAATGATGCTTGCCAGGGCCTGGTGCAAAGGGGCTCTAAAAGGCAACGGCGAATGGTCGGATCACGGCATTTGCCACCTTTTCCCTACGGATCGTGGGCATGGATCCTTTTGCTGTGGAGGAATGGTTTGAGCTTTTGTGCCTCTGTGGCCCAGGTGCTCCCCATGCAGGGTGGTTTCTAGGGAGCCAGGGGAGCTGCCGGCCAGTTGTTCTGGGTAATTATGGAGGGGGAAGAACAAAGCTTTGCGCAAGAGGTGTTTTTCCTCGTATCTTCCTCCAGAATACCTAAGCAAGCTGCTACCTGCATCACTGTGTTGGAGCAAAACAGTCTCTTTCTAAAGCTGGATATTTATTTAAACATGTTATATCTGGCGAAGTCAACTGAGAACCCTACAGAGCTCCCACTCACCTCCCACAGATGAGCACCGATTGCTGAATTTCCTGAGAACCATTATGGACAGTGCATTTGGTTTATTGGTTCATATCTATGCTTCTCTATAAGAGAGGGATGACAATCTTTATTCTTTTTGATGGGCCCTCCAGAGCTCATTCTTTGCAGCTTTCCAGGCATTTTTTTCGATGATCTCTATTTTTCTAGCTTAGCTGTTTCCCCACATTTAAATGATTGTGTCTATAAAAGTCTTTCTTTGCATTAGAAAGCAAATTTAGAAGATATATTCATTTAGGATGCCCAGTAAAATAGTGGCGGTAAATAATTACCACCATTATCTTCTAATGAAAATAAAGTTTGAGGCAGGTTTAAACTTTGGTTCTCTTACTCCAAACCTGGCAACCTAATCTGATTTCAAGAAAAAATAATAATGCTTCTAAAGCTCCTATTGCTTTCACTAGGAACAGTGTTGCTCCCATATTACACAGCACTGATTCTTTAATTAAAGGCTAAATGATGTAAGCTATCACTTGCTTTTTAAATACCTTGATTTGGAGTTGAAAGCTGACCAAAGCAATCAGATCCTTGACTATTCTTCCTTAGAATTTGGGAGCATTCTCAGACAACCTCTTGGTCTGGACCCATCGTACTAACACTGGAAAAAATAGTTATTCTAATGCAGCATTTTGTATTATCATATAGAAGTCAGCTCTTTTTACTCCAGCATTTTATAAACATGTGATTAAGAAGCAGCCAATGTCCTAGAGAGTTGACAACCTCTATAAACTCAAATAATGACAGTTAAGGGATTGGCACAGCAGGTTAACTAAGTCCTTGGCTTTGGGAAACTCAGTAAGAACAACCTAATGACTGGCTGACACCAATAGACTCTACAGATTGCTTGTAGGCATGATATCTAGTCCTTCAAAAGGATTTAGGTACCTAATCTCAAACAATTGAGAATTTCAGCCTAATTTACCACATAGACTGAAGAGGAATGAATTATGTGTGTTACAATGCCTATCCCACAAGATTTGGTCATCCAGTGGAATGCAAGTGCATTGGAAGTCCACTGAAAAGTAGAGCAAAAAAAATCTACAGGTGCAGGAGGGGCATCATCCAACAGCAAAGGAGGATTAGCATTGCCCTGAGGGTGGAGAAGAGCTCAGAGCACGTTGACTAGCTTATAGCAACCTCTCTTCATCTGAAAGGAGTAATGCAATTAAATGTAGTCTTATTCGGTTGAAATATTTTTGTCAGGCACAGGGTGTTCTGAGGTGATACAGATAATTAGCAGAGAAATTTAATCATCCGTATCACAATGAAAGGAAAAAAAAAAGGCTCTTTAATCACAACATAGGCTTTACCTGATCTGAAATTAGAGTGTTGCAGTATGTCTTCCAGGCTAGAAAGTCTAGCAAAAAATTAATGGGAATTGGCAAGCATTAAATTATCTACCTAAGAGATCCTATATAGTTTCATGAATGAAATAGAATTATACTGAAATTCACAAAACAAAAGCTATCTGTAAGACTAAGGTATTGAAATAGTGTCTTTCCTAACATAAACCAAAAGCCGAATGTCTTCTGTGCAGTACGCCATCACTAGGATGTGTGTTAAAAAGAACTTTCACTCTTGGGTCCGAATTCTCTATTTGAGTAAAGTTGAGAACTGTACTATTTTATACTTGTAAGTCAGGAATTTAACTCACGATATTGCTGCACATTGAAGGAAAAGTTTATGGCTAGGCCCTGTCTGTAGCTGTGGGATTCAATGGCATTTCAATGGTTTGAGCTTGCTTGGCTCTTGATACTTGGCATTTTCTTGGCAATAAATGAGACTCTCCTTGGTTCTGTCAGGCTAGGACTTACGGTCTTGATATCTTTCCAACTTGGCAGGAAGAGCACTGTCAGGAGAGCACACTTGAGTGAAGGGGACTTCGATGCTTTTTCCTTTTCAACATAATTGTCATTAAAAAAATGTGACTGTCAGAATGATACTGAAATTAAAATCATTTTAGAGGATGAAATGTGCTGTATAAGAAGCTTTCAGATGTTTAAAACAAGTCTGTCAGTATTTTGAATTCAGTGTTAATGAGAAAACTTCGTGCATATGTTGCTTTTAACATGTTATGTTTTACAGTTATGTTTTCATGTATTTAGTGTGTTTGCTTTTTAAAACTTTGAAGTACCTGCTTCTGCTGAGAGAAGATGTTGGATAGTACAGGATATTCTTAATTTAGCAAAGACAATGTGCTTCTGTGTTTAGACACTGAAATCAGTCCAACTGGAAATCAAAAGTACTTTTAACAGAGAGGATAATTGCTAAAAGAGATGAGTGAGGTATGTATGTCACTTCTGCTACAGAACTTGTAGTTTTAAAAATAATAGTTTTGTTTAACCACAAGTGGCACACAGCCTGAAAAGCAAGGACTCATAATACTTCAGGTAACACTGAATGGGCATAATTTTTTCCCTGAAAATCTATGATTATCAATAAAAATTGCACATCAGCTTTTGTATATTTGGAAAATGTAGTGATTTGGATTGCACTGCAGAGCAGGAGAAAAAGTTAGATAAAGCCAACAAATGCTTTCAATCAAAAGTTATGGGAAAGCGATGACTTCAGATTAGAGTTTTCCGCTGTTACCACTAGTGAGTCTGTGCAGTTTTTCCTAGCATTCCCCATATATTTAATTTTCGTGACCCATACCATTTTGCGGAAATTATATTCTGAATGCCTCTCCTCCTACCCTGAATCCCTTGGCAGCTTCAACAACTTCATTCACAGAAAAGGAATTATTTGAGTTGTATATATAGTATATAGTTGTGTATATATAAGTTTTATTCATGGAGTTTAGGAGCTGGAAATGTGAAGAAGCAGAGGCTTCGAGTCTGAATCTATACTCTTCTGTAGAAATCCTCCAGATCTTGCCCTGATGTCCTATCCTGGTGTTGTCTACGTTGCCTTTTTGTTGCCCCGCACCTAGGCTGCACTATGGAGTATATCCACTGACTGTCTTAGCAAGAAACCTCAGGTAGGCAACAGAGGCAGCAATTCACTTGAGTCCCACGTCTTATATGCTCTGCGAATGCCACCTGTATGTTTGCTTCATAGGCGTCTGAGGCCTTTACAGGCTAGACAGAACCAGGGTGAAGCATTTGGTCTGGAATTTGAAATATATACTCAGGTGCTTCTAGCTAACAAAGTGGAAGTACAGCATGTGTGGGCCAGTAGCTCTATACAGCCGTCAGTGCTATGGATCTTAGTCTGAGATGTCTCATCTGATCTGCCTTTGAGCGTGCACTGGATGTTCCTCTCTTAAACCAGATGTGAACTGCCACCATGAGACATCCCCCTCAACTCCACATCCAAAAGCTCTGCCTAGGATCTCTTTCTGTCCTTCCTGATACTCACTTCTGCTGACAAAAGCTGAGGAGAGCCCAGACTTCTCCATTGTCAGCTTGCATGAAGACACCACTGTTGCCTCTAGTTCTTCAGTGATTTCTGGAAATATGTTTAGGTTTCGCTATTCTCTGACACTTCTGGTTCCAGGACCATACTGCAGGCAGATATCGAAGCTGTCCCTATGGGTATTACTTCGAGTGTAATACCATGCAAACATAGCTGTGGTAATTAAAAATCTAGGCTAGTTTCAGCATCAGCATAACATGAAGGCAGTGCTCCACGGGAGAATACAAGCTCTTTGGTCCATGATGGATTATGTGACATCGAACTGGGGATCTCTGTACCAATGTTATGGTTTATTTGCAGCTAATATTCACTTGCAGGTAACGGGGAGTTGCCTGCATTCCAGGTAGCTGTCCAAAGGTGACGTGTCTCAAACCAAATCCTCATTGCATCTAACAAATTACTGTGTTTTCTCAAAGCTAGATACAGAAGCATCCATATGGATGTGTAGTGGTTGAATAGCATCAGAAATTAGATGTGTTGGGGTCCCCACTGTTTCCTCCAGGATGGAGTTGGTGTATAAAAAATAAACAGTCCAGTTATGCCTCTGGGAAATACATTCCTAGCAGCAACACACCTGTAGTCCTTTCTCAAAAGCAACAGTTTTCGAGCTATGCTGTTGTAAATTCCCTGAGCATGTAAAGTGGCTTAGTCCTGCTTCTCACTGAGTGACACAGTGCCTCTGTAGAGGGATGAGCAGTGGTGGCCAGGCTAGCAAAGAAAAAAGCTGGAGAACAAGGGGAGAGGAGGCTGACATCCTGTGGTGACGACGTGGCCAGTACCACACCAAAATTTAGGCAGGGGTTAAAAATAATAAAAATGCTCCAAAGTCCAATCATTCAAAAATTCAGTGGTTCCCATTAAACTCTTTTTTCCTCATAATATTTGAGATGAAATGGTTTCCCTTCTTGCAGCTTCTTTTTTTCCATTTGGGTTAATGGGGATGGCTTAAGTACACTCATGCAGTGACAGGTAGCAAATTTTAGCTTTTTAACAGCTGCTGAACATCTTTCTAATTTCTTGAAGAATTAAGGATGCTTAGAAGACAAATTTTAATTTATTTAACAGTGTGTTTACTGTATCTGTCTCTCCAATATCTTCTCTTTACTACAAAGAAGTAATCAGTACAGTTGTCCCCACATTTTTGTTTAAATACAAAGACAAGATTCCAGTACAGTATGAGTAAAGATTTTTCATTTAAGAGGTATGTCAGAATAGATATGTAGCATGGCTTGGCTAAAAAAAAATTCTCAAAATTGTTCCACTGAGTAAGAGAAGAAGAAAAAGAAGTTACTTGCTGTGACTGTTCCTTTTTGTGTTGTACTACTAAACACCATTATGGAAGATATTTACTACTAACGCTCTGTTCTAGGCCCCCATTAGGTTCATGCAATATAATGCAACCATTTTGTTTGGGATATCACCAATCCCATTCCTCCTGAATATTGTCATTCCGTGAAAAAGCAAGTACTATAGATGATTGCTCCCTCCGTGATGATCCTCCTTTACTTGGCACTTGTTAGACCACATCTGGACTACTAAGAGCAGGCGGTTGGACTAGAGACCTCCTGAGGTCCCTTCCAGCCTGAACGTTCTTGTGACCCTGTGATCTCAAGCAGGCAAAGTATTTGCTCTTTAAAGAAAGGGCAAATCAGATTCCCTCAGTGCTGTATTCAACCTACTGGCCCAGTGAAAGGAATAAGACCCTGGGTCTCGCAATGAAATGTCGTGCTGTAGACGTCGTCCGCTGGGATATATGGGACAAGTAGAGTTTGGGGAAAGGTGTAGTGCGACTTGGCCTGATCTTAGAGAGCACATTCTTGAAAATGGGCTGGAGAGAGGCACATGCTTGTGGGATGAGGCCAACAGAAGGGAGATGGGATCCTTGCAAAAGAGTCTGAGTGAAAAGAAAAAGCCATTTTTTATATTTTGAATTTATACAAATTCTTTTTTTGACAGAATAAAAAAAAACTTACAGAGAGGAAGTGAAATTCTGATGCTCTCAAGAAGGGACTTTTAATACAATGGCTGTTGTATTTGTCTGTGGTCTTAAATACTTAATATATTTTTCTTTAAAAATACAGAATAAATAAGTCTGTGCTATGCAACCATCCAATATTGTGTGAAATTAAGTCTTTCCTTCTATTCAAAAGGACTGTTCCCAGGCTTGTTTTGGCTAGTGAGAAGGAAAGCTGGCATCAAATGCATTGAATGGGTTTTATTTGATAAAATAAATTCTCTCACTCTCATATCATCATTGCTTTAAATAAAATATTGTGAATAGGATTTAAGCATTGTACTCTGTGTTCCTTTTCAGATAAAGAAAGTCAGCCTCAGAGTAGTGAAACCCACAAAGAATAGAATTTCTATAAGGCAATTTTTTAATATATATATCATAGTGTGATGGAAAAGAGAAAAGCACAGTTCCTCAAAATGGCCTATAAATATGTCGGCAGATGAAGGTGCCATGTTGTTTTTATCATAGTGCCTGAGATAGGGAGAATCTGTGGATCTGTGGATCAGGTATAAAAAGAAGCTTGTCCAAGTTGCCAGGGTTTTTGTCCTGCTGTGTACCTTAGATACAAATGGACAGATTACCAAAGAAAAACTCATTACACAGGTGTTTCGCTTAAGATCTTGCTGTTAGAACCTCGCTGAGACTGACTGAATTTTCCCTAGTTTACATCAGAAGTAACTCTACCGACAAAGGAGGCTGTATCGCTCAAGGTGCAGGGGGATGCACATGAGGAATGTGAATGTCCTGAATTCTGAATTTTCCTCTATTATAACACCTGACATGATAAAGAAACCTTCTCATTTTGTCTTGTGCTTTCCTAGGCCAAATCTTTGGCCCTAAATTCAGAATAGCCATGGCCACCAGCAGTCAGTACAGCAAGCTTTTTAGCCACCTAAATTATTTTACTTTCTTGGGTTCTGAGACAACTGGTAATCCTGCCAAGTCATTCAAAGCAAGTTATAACAAAAACATCCTCTGCAAAAACCTGGAGGAAATTTCAGATCATCTTCCTGCATTCACCATTCCATGTCCAAATAACTAAGTTGATCCCTCGTTCGCTGAGAGCGAGCTCTAGCACATTTCCATTGGGGGAAATCCATCAAGAAAAGAACGTCAATAAGGTGAATGTGAGATGAAAAGGAGTCCGGGGGCGGGGAGGGATAATGTATTTGAGGGAGTAATGCGGTGACATCACTTGTAGTTGCCTTAAATTTCCCAGATCCAGAGGAATCAACTGGCCACAGCTTGTGGTATAAATCTGCGGAACAACTTAGTGTCACACTTCAGCATCTGAGAGCAAGTCTTACCTGTTCCATTAGCCAAATAAATGTAGTCCAGACATAAGAAATAGCGGCCAAAGTCATGATTGGCAAAATCCTAAGTCTTTGGGAACATGAGTTTTGGCATCATCTTAGGAAGTGACACAATAATCACTTCTTAAACCATCATTTTAATCTGTTTTCTTAAATACAGTAAGTAGCCTGCTGGCTGTATGGCAAGACACTAGAGCCAATAACAAAAAAGGTCACTCAGTTCAGTGTGTTGGGATCATATGGGTCATAGGATAATTTAGGCTGAAAGGGATCTCAGGAGGTCTCTAGCCCAACCTCATGCTCCAAGAAGGGTCAGCAGTGAGATCAGACCAGGTTGCTCAGGGTTTTGTCCAGCTGGGTCTTGAAAACCTCCAAGGATGGAGACTGGTCATAAAACTGTTAGAGACAAGTCATTGGCCACCTCTTTTCTCAAAGTGTATAGGAATGGCACCAAAAAAAAAAAAAAGGGGGGGTGGACAAAAAGCTTCAAATCAAGAATCTGTCTTTTGTAAGGGCATTTTACTTTTTTGCCCCAATATTGCCAGTCTCATTTTGCACAGTGCTGCAAAACACAGACTATTGTTTTCTACTTTTCATGAAATCTCTGGATTGTGATGATGGGAGCATAGCTTGTGGCAGAAGTGGAAACACAGTAATGTAATTATGCTGGCCAAATTGACCCTGGTTGGTGTTTAATAATTAAAAAAAAAAAAAAAAGGATTACATCAAAGGTGAAACTAAGCCTTTTGCCAGTAGTCTCAACTTTAAACAAAGCTGTTCTAATCAAGGCAATTGCTACAGTTATGCCAAAAGCACATAGATTAAAAATTAAATAAAAATAAGCAAAGAAACTCAGTAGCTGCATTATGACAGAGCATGTGGAAAAAAAACCCAGAAAACACTATTGCCAGAGCTCAATATACAGCAGGAAATTCTATTGGTGTATAGAGTAATTCAGGAGGCAAATGGGACTACTAACTGTGAAGTATATGACATATTCTGTGTTCATACATAATTAAAACATCTGAGGGTAAAATATTGAGATGCCACAGGAACTGCCTGGAAAAAATAATCAAAATTGAAGTAAAGAAAGCAGGACTCAAGAGTCTGAGGAACATAATGAAGAACTGCCTACTTGAGATGAACTATGTAGCAGGTTTAAGCAGTTCCCAGATAAAGACAGGGGAGACGCTAATGAAGCCCTACAAATGAGGAGTGACATTTTTGTAGAACAAAAGCTCGCACAGGTGAGTCTGCGGGGCACCAGCATCATCTGCCTCTGGCATTTGTCTCGGGCCTCTTGGAGGCTCACCCAGGGCAGAGGTGAGGCTACTGATCTGTGCTGAAGCGCTTTGCATGTGGTCACATCCCCATTACCACTGTTTTCGAAATACAAGCTCAACACGTCTTAGGAGAGAGATTTTATGTCTGAATATGCTTCAACAGCTGGGTTGAAAAATAGAGGGTGAGCAACCCTCTGAGATTGTGCACAGTTTCGTGGTTCCTGTGAGTGGCCATCTGCTATGAGGTGAAGATGCCACAAGCTGTGATGGACCAGAGTTGAAGGTGCTACAGGCACCAATAAAAGCAACCACGGAAGAGTCTGCAATTCCCCCATTAAAAGAAGAGGGAGCTTCTGCTCTAGCCATTGGAGTGGGTAAACCACAGGGTCCAAGAAGAGTTTCTGGCTACAAAGCCTTCTGCTTTTTCTTCCTGGTTTGGCTTCCCAGCTGTTAATTAAGCAAATCACTTCCTTTCTCTCTTCTCAGGGTTTCTCCTCTCCTTTGGAGCACACACATGGTTTTTTCCTTCAAGCCATGGGCAACAGCTGAAGCAGCCCTTTCCATACCAAGTGAAATCGAGGGGCACATAATTCTCCTCTGGAGTCAGCTAAATTACTTCTGCTGCAGCACTGGACAAATCACACATGTGCAATAAAGAGAGGGAAAAAAGAGGCAACTTTTCTGGAAGGAATGTTTTCACCTGTGCAGGTTGAGGTGTAAACCTTCGGGATGGGCACTGTTTCTGGAAAACTGCACCGGGGTGAGGAGGGGGCCGTGTTCCCGCAAGGGCGGCTGCAGGGGAACGTCCTCCCGGGGATGTCCTCCAGCCACCTGCCAGGTGGCTCAGCTGGGGGGCCGGAGGACCCCCTGGATCACACAGGGAGAAAACATCGCAGAAAAAGTAGGGACGCTGCTAGCAAGGAGTTAGAGGGGATGGCCAGGGTTTTGCTGCAGGCATCGCAGGGGGCTGTGCCCCTTGCTTTGCAACTCCCATGGTGGGGGGCAGAGCTCTATCTTCCATGTGACTCTTCCTGCTGCGTGGGGATGGGTTAAGCCTGGAGCCCAGATCGTGGCTTTTGGGCGGCCCCTGTTAAACGCCCCCACCCCCAGCCGCGTGAAACCCCGCCGGGGGCTGCGCTGCGCGTTTCCTGCGCGCTGCCTCCCGCCGCGGCCTCCCCGGGAGGGGCCGCCCCAGCCCGGCGGCAGCCCGGGGGGAGCCCGGCGGCTCGGCGCTGCCCGGCCCCGGCGCCCTCCCGACGGGGCGGGCGGCGGGTGCGCGGCCCCCCCGGCCCCGGGGCTGCGGGCTGCGAGGAGGCAGCCATGGAAACGCGACGTGCGTCCCATAGTAACCCGCACCGGCAGGATCGCTTTTCCCCACCCCTCCTTGCAGCAGGCGCGGTCCGCTTGCGCCGGGCGGGGGCCGCGGCGGCTGCGGCCGCTGAACAGTTAACGCCGGGGAGAGGCGGCTCCTCTCCGCCTCCCCCCGGCTCCCGTTTGTAAAAAGCGTGTGACCCCCCCCGGGGGCGCGGCGAGCCGGCCCGGCAAGGGGAGGGGGCCGCCTCCCCTCCAGCTCACTCCTTCTTTCATTTATTCATTCATTTATTTATTTATCCATCCCCCCCTTTGTGCAACTGGTTTCCAGGGGTGGCCGCAGCCCGGCGGGACCGCCCGGGCCCGGGGGAGGCGGCCGGGCATGGCCGGGCGGGGGGCGGCCGCTCCCGCAGGGCCGGCGCTGAGCCGGGCTGAGCGCTGAGCCCCGCCGCTCCCGCCCGCCTCCTCGCCCTTTCGGCAGAGACTTATTTTTATTGCTTTTTTTTTTCTTTCTGGCTAAAGGAGAAAAATATATATTGGAAGGGTGGGGGAAAAAAAAGCAGACACCCTCCCCCTCTGCTGCTCGTAGTCCCCTCCACTCCACACCAAAAAGAGCCATCGCAAGTGCACGCCAGTTCTTCACTAAAGTGAGCCAGCCGCTGGATTAAGTAACTCTAGGAGAGCAGCACACGCACGCACACACACACAAAGCAAAAATGAAGGAAAAGGCAATGTTTCAAACCGCTAAAATGCAAGGAAACATGATGGTAAGTGGCTGCTGCTGGCGCCTCCAGTGACTGTAAGTAAGTGTCGGGGCTCTCCGCTCGGGCTCGGTACCGCCAGACCCCTCCGTACCGCCCGGGGCTGCTGCCGGGGCTGCGGCGCGGGGAAGCCGCGGCTGCGGGCGGCGCCGGGGCCGGGGGCATCGGGCGGGCTGCGCGCTGGGCTCCCCCCGCCGCACGGGCAACTTCGCCAAGTTGCTGACCGCAGCGCGGGGGGGCCGCCCGCATCGCTGGCGGGAACGTCCGTCTTGCTGCGATCTTTGTATTATTATTATTATTATTATAACCCACTCTGAGTGCTTTCTAGAGCTGCCCCCCTCCCCTTAAGGAGGAAAGAAAAAAAACCCAGCTGCTCTCCCGGAAGAAGTGGTGGTTGCCATCTTGTGCTGATGGAAATATATTTGTGTGTTTCGTCTGCCGGCTTGACCCGCTGGGGGCGGCGGGGCTGCCGCTCGGCGCGGGGGTGGGCGCCGCTCCGCCCGCGGGGCTCCCCCGGGCCGGGTGGCTGCTGCGCGCCGCGGGGGGGGGGTGGGTTTGCACGGGGGTGGTGGGAAGCGCGATGCCTTCAGGGCACTTCGCTTTGAAAAGGAACTTACTGCAAATAAGGCGAAGCTTTTGAAGGTACCTGTTGGTGTTCGCGTCTCGCCTGTGCCCTCCCTGCGGCCGAGCGGGCGCTCGCCTCTGTGCCCTGCCTCCCCTTTGAGGGGAGATGCTGGTATTTCATGGGAAGGTGGCATGCGGTTCCTTCATGCCTTGGGTGGAAGTGTTTAAGGACCGGCCAAAGTAGTCTCCATCCTTTAATTCACTCCCGTAGCAAAACGCCTCTCTGCCTTTTTGAGGGAATGCCTCCCTTTCTAGCCCACTGATGCTGCTTTTCCGAGCCGGTTTTTACGAGGAAGGTGCAATGCTATGTGACCTGTGAATTCAACTAAGGGAACTGAACGGGAACTTCTGCAAACATTTTTCCAGCAGAATTGCACAGCCTGTGTGGTTGCGTCGTGCTCCTTTTATTGTGCCTTTTAAATGCCCAGGAAGTATTTGATGGTGGAACTTTTAAGCATGGGGTAATTTAGATTATTATTTTTTCAAGCTACTGTTGTAAGGGTTGTTACAGTCGTTGTTACGGCTGTTCTTTACTGCTAAGAAAAAAAATAATTAACCACCTGAGATGACATTGTGCCTTTAAAGTACAAGATTAAGCTAATTTACATATACAATAGCTCAGAATTAATAAAAACCTCTCGCACGTTTCCTTCGCTGGTCTCTGAAGTCAGGAACGGATCAGAGGGCAGGGATTCCCTTAGTGCTGCTCGGCTAAAGGCTGGAGCTCTCGCTGGGATTTTTGGCTAGCGTTTCTGTGTGTGGCAAAATGGATCCGCACGCGCACCTCTGCGCGACACTCCCCGAAGCCGTGATGATCGATCCGAGCACGGAGCCGTGTAGCAGGAGCTGTCCACGATTCACAGCCCTCTGCCAGAGGCAACAGCATTTGCCTTTGAGTCAAATGGGAGCAGGATCTGGCCCCCAGGTCACAATTATTTCTTCCTCCCGGTCGCTCAGGGCACTCTCCCTGACTTGAACGCCAGGGTTTCCTTGAAGGAACTGGGTTTTGACATGCTGTCAATGAAATTTCAAGGCAAGGGAGCTGTTGCACTGACACAGATGATTTCTTTAATGAACGTCTGTGTTTTTTGGGCCACCTCACACACACACACAGCTGGTTTCTGTGCTCATCTGGCCTGTTGCAAGTGGATATGCAGTTTATTTAAGTGAGGACTGAAGTGAATATTTCAGCTTTAAAGTTTAAAGCTTTGGACAGCTTTTGTATTTCCTCAAAGTAGTAATTACTGGGCCTAATCCTGAAAGCTCAGGTAAGCCTTCATACACAGTTCTAGCAAGTTAAGTGCTTTCTTTACCCTTTTCCGTTATTATTTTAAAAGAGCAGCTTTAGTATTTTCTTCTTTTCACCTATTTTTGCCTTATGTTACAACTAAAATTAGAGTCCTGCACTATTCATGGCAAACCCTAATGCTGTGAGGATCCTTTCTAACGTACATGGCAGCCTGTGACCTATAGGGAGGGATGCGCGGGGGTCGCAGGGGGTGTGTTGCAGCGTGCTGCATTAATTGCCCAGCAGCATTTGGAAAGTCCGTGGACATCCAGAGCCCACCAAGGCTTCCATTTATTTGTTTGTTTTCTGGCAGTTTAGACTCTTGACAAGCTTCTAAGTATATATTGATTTTCCTCTCTTTAAAAATCATTCTTAAAATGAGCTCTTTCGTTCTTGAAATGACATGACAGCAAGTGATAATGCTGGCACACTGATCCCTGGCCTCACAACAGGCCCTTTTTAAGTGCGGTGATAGCTCATGGAACCACTACACCTGTGATTTCTTTATTACCTAATTAGCCCAGCAGAAACGAAGCCATTCTTGTGACACTGAGATAAATGTTTTTATCCCTGTGACAATATTTCACCAGGGCTTTGTTTTGGCTTTTTTAAACAACAACATTTACCTGGAAAGGTGCCTATTTTTATTTTACTGCTCTATTTCCCATTCATCATTTGAGCCAAGGGAGTATCACTTACAGAAATAGTTCATGCTCTTACAATGGGATTTCTCTTAATTCTACATAAATACTGTAGGGAGTGATTAATACACAGTGATTTCTTTTGGTAACAACTTCCATATCCCATGAGTTTTTCACAGTCTTTCTCAAGATAATATGTGACGGTAGGGTTTGGAGATAAATTTGTATCACTTTTGGAGATAAATTTCATGTACTTGCGTTTGATCCTAACCTTAGGTACAGCTTTATAATTTATTTCATTAAAGTATTCCTGTCTTTTCCCTTATATTTTAAGCTCAGTTGTCAGGTCAAGGAGGATGATTCCAGCTACACTTGTTTTGTTCTGTTCTTGCCTTTGTCTTTCCATGGACTGCTCTATCATGCACACGGTGTTGTTTTTTTTTTAAATATATATATATAGTTTTGCAAGCCAATACATCAAAAAGCTGTTTTAAAGAGGACCTTTGCAAGAGCGCCAGTTCTTTCTGTATGTAGTCCCATGCAAATTCTAAGAACCAAATCTGATAGAGGTATAGTTGCAGCAAACACAAAGAGGAGCTACTACCTTTGAATGTAGTCGCTTAGATGAGTGAAAGAATGGATTCAATGTAAGTGCATTGGGGTATCAACTGAGGCAGAATTTAATCTGCTATATGTGAGCATACCGTTTTTTAGATGCATTTAATTGTGAGTGAAAGGAGTGAGCACACTGCTGTAGTCAGCTATCTCTGTTAGAAGGGTGTTGCTGTGAAATTCCTGCTCTGAATTTCAGAGCCTGGCCAGCATCCGTTCTCACGTTTGGAAACTACCAAGAGAAACGCTGATGAACATGTCACTTTTCTTCTTTACTTTGACGAAAAAATTATGAAGGGGGCCAAAGAGGCAGTTCTGGTTCATTGAGAGGACTTGGAGAAGAGCCTGTGGAGATTTCGATATTTAGTTTGACCATTTAAATCTCAACTCTGATAACTGAAGTTTGGCTGGGTATATAAAAAATAAATAAAGGTAAGCCCAGTGGCAAGTGTTATCCCCTTAGGAACTCTGCTGGTATGTTTGAGGCCTCTGAGAGCTCAAGGATACAAATGGCATGAAGACTAAACTTCATCATCCTGAGAGTGCTCCTTCTGTGTCTTTCTGGAGCAACACAGAAAATCCAGCTTTGCTCCTGCCCATTTTGTGTTTCTGGTGCCTCTCAAGAGCAGTAAATTCATATTAAAAATATAAATAAAAGACATTGAAGTTCTGTTGTAATTTCCCTTATTTGCCATATTTTATCTACAGGTTTATTGCTTGCAGTGATAAATCACACATATGCTGCAAAGTGGTGTAATGCTTCTCAGCCAGAAAGCAGCGGTTCTGCCATGGGGCAAACAGGCTGCGCAGAGAATAATGTTTCTTGAGATTCCCACACTACCATAGCTGGTGGAGTTTCCGACCCAGGGCACTCTCCCTGCTACTTTGTCCTTCTCTCCACCCCAGATCCTGCTTGATTGAGAAGCCAAATGCAGTCCAGAGTTTGTGTGCTATTCATCTGCTGTCTACTACTTTGGCTGAAACACGGGGCCCTCCAGAGCTGAGAGCATGGGAACTATGGTAGCGGTCTCCAGATGAGATGTCATGACTCTACCTGAAGTTGAAAGTCGGGCAGAAATTAAATTGCAGAAGTACAGCAAGAATTACAGTAGAGAGTATCTGGGTCTGCTGCTGCTTAGTGAGAGGCAGATTGTGTTTTGAGGACTGTAACAGCCTGGTATCCTTTCTGGGTCAGGCATAAAGGGGAAAACGTGTAACTGTTGTTCCCACTGTGTCGTTAAGATGATACGTGCTGTAGAGGGTACAGCCCGTAGGAGGTACTGAAATTGCTGCATTGTGGGCCAGCACAAAGGCTGCAAGACGTGCTGGGCCTGTTCTAATGTCACTTCGCTAGTAGGTGGAAATTAAGAGTGTTTACACATTTAAGGTTAGATGAGAGAGAGGTCCAAAAGGAAATATCCGGTTGGATCTGAACGTTGATCGCTTAATGTAGAACACACCTTTAGATATGTCCTTATTTAAGAGGTGAAGGTGCAGACTCTGCTCACAGTGTATAGGATGATGGTAAGAGATCCACCCAAGTTGCAGATCCCATGGGAACTACGTGGGGCCAGGCTGTTTCTCAAAATACCTTTGGGCGTCATGTGAAGTCGTCTGCATTGCTAGCTCTTCCTCTCAGTATCTGGCAGTGTGAAAGAATAAAGGGGGGGGGGGGCGCATGAAAGGGTCATGGTCTGACTTAATCCTCATAATTAGGAGGGTTCAAGATCTCGAATCTGACAGTGCTCCTCAGTGCAGTACTCCTGCCTCTCTCTCCAGCAGCTCTTCCGCTTCTCGGTTGCAAGGAAAAAACAACACTTTTGTGTTCATTTCTCTCTCGTTCCTCAGAGTCTTCTGACTGTTCACAGTATAATCTAATCTATCCCCTGCTCTCTTTTTTTTTGAATCTTTAAAAGCTACAGGTTATGCTTCTGCTTTTCACCACTTTCCTAAACAGTATCAGAGAAGAAATTGTAGGAACTGTTGTGATTTTACTGCTACCCAATCAGCTATTACTAAGTAAAGCTGTGAGCCGCAGTAGAGGCCACAGAGCTGTCTGTGTAGAGCCAGGAAGACAACATTGCAGTGCTCCATATTTGAGAGGTGACTTTTGATCATTAATAAAGTTGGGATTTGCTCATTCCTTTTAAAAATAACACCTGAAATGTAAATTATGAAGAAGTTGATGGCCTGAGACTTCATCTGATGAGAAGAGTTCCTCTCTCCGCACTGTGGAATGAATCTTTCGACTGCCAGAAAATACTTCATAGCATTTATTGTTCTTTTGTATCAAGTGTCATTCCTGTATATCTCAGAAGTTGCATTTTTTGGCAGAATTTTGCGGTCTTTAGTGTTGGCCTAACTGACCATATAAAGGGGAAGGTAATAGGGTATCAGGCCTAAGCACATGTCAGATTGGTAGAAAACTAATAGCAACAGGCTCTTTAATGTAGCTGACAATGGCAGAACAAAATTCAAAAGCTGGAAGTTGAAATCAGAGCACTTTGAACTAGAAAATAAAGTGCTTAGTTTTTACAGAGAAGGTGATTAACTAT
Organism: Dromaius novaehollandiae; assembly: GCF_036370855.1. NCBI lineage: Eukaryota > Metazoa > Chordata > Aves > Casuariiformes > Dromaiidae > Dromaius > Dromaius novaehollandiae. Next base: position 8,906,409 of record NC_088099.1, read on the forward strand.
TGGAACAGTCTCTGTGGGAGTGCAGTAGTTTCTCTGTCTCTTGAAGTTCTTCATTAGAAGAAGATGGGGATGGGATTCCTCTGATTAAACATTGGCTTCTTCAATGTAGACATCTACAGCTAATGTAGTCAGTCTAGGCTCCCTTTATAGTAATTTTTGTCAGTGGAGTCTGGGGCATGATTCGTGTATATGTGTAAAACGAGCCAGACGAGCTGCACTCTAAAGTGCCAATTTCTCTCCATTGACTTAAAAAAAAAAAAAAAGTAGGATACTAGCTGAACCACACACATCTGTCCTGCAGACATCTAGGGCTTGAGTCCATTGCCTAAATATAGTCACGCAGTGCTATTTGAAACGCCCTGTATCAGGCTGGCAGATGTGATGCAGGCCCATGCTGTTTTGGACTGGAAGGTTTTGGGAGATATCCCAGAGCATCTCAAATGACGCTAGACACTGCGTTAGGCCTCTGGCATTGCATGGGACAAATACTGCTCTGCACATCTCTCCAGGGCTTGTCAGCCTTCTGCAGTGGGACGTGGGGATACATGAGTTGTGGCTGACCTGCTCCAGGAAAGCTGCAGAGCACGATGCTGTGCTGTGCAGACACAGCGGTTTTGCTCCGCGAGGGGCACAGGCAATGCTGTGCTTGCAGAGCTTGCTAGCATGGACAGGGAATTGCATGTTCGGGGCTCTGCTTCCAGGTCCCAGAAGCTGTTGCAGAAGCAGGTTGAGTGTCGCAGCACCACAGTCCAGTCAGGGCAGGAGAGGAGCTCCATCTCTGCCAGATGTGATCTTGCTGCAGAAATCACTTGGTCCATGGTTTGCATGTATAAGGAATTGTCCTGGAACATCATAATGCTCCTCTTTTAATGCCCTCTAAAATGGGTTAATCCAAATGGTTTAATGTCATTGTGGTCACAATACATGTACGCATGCATTTATTCTTCTAGGTCTGTGTGTCTGCATGTGTGTTGTCTGTACATCACTGTACTAAACAGTAGCTTACATGAGATTAACAAGCAAAGCCCATTTAGTAAATTGTTTTATGTACTGTAAATCTCGTGTAATCCACTAACATATAATGCTGTCACTTAGGAAGCCTGGCATTCCTTCTCAATGAAGCATCACATTTAACAGGCTCCCATAGTGTTCATTTCGAAAGGCTGTAGTTGGGAGTGAAGTTGTAAAAATAAATCTAATCTACAGAATAAATCTGAACCATTAGAGCCTGAGTGCTGAAAATACATTGGTAACTCTGGGTCCCAGCTGTAGCACGAGTACCTCTGTAGATGCTGTGGGTCCACTACTCTCTTAAGGAGATACCAGCATTGTAGCAAGGGAAACTTTTATTGTAGTGTTTGGATGTCCTGATTGCCCTTTAAATGGATTATCAAGGAAAAAACTGCAAAAACTGTTTTGATGTGTCTGTGGTGGCATCAGTATGGTCCTGGGAATTCCTTAAGCAACTATACTGTAGTGTTGCTGCTGTGCACTGGGAAGAAGAGTGTTGTGCAGGTGGTTTCCAAGCAGAAGACATTCCCTGTGGGATCTGTGTGCCCATTGATATCCTCTTTGTGATACAGACTTAAAGGGTAGGAACAGTTGAATCACCTGTAATACTGTGACCATGGGGAGAATTATTGCAGTCTGCATGAGTGTAGCTGAATCTGTGTTCAACTCTTGATTGCAAGTACAGGGGGTTGCTGATCTGTGTGGTGACAAGGTACACTAGAGGAATAGCAAACTCGGTGCCTGTCCAGCAACCAGTACAAGGATTTCATTTGAGATACGGCCTCTTTGATGATGTGACTCACTATTTATTAACTTTATTGCTGAAGATGAAGGATTTCCACTCCCCACCCCCCAATTATTACAGAGTAATGACTTCACAGTTGACTCTGAGATGAACCCAAATGTCTGGCTAAGCAAGTATGAGAAAACAAACCATTCGAGACAGCAGGATTAACTGCGTTGGGGGCTGCCGTATGCCCAGGTGAAGCATTGGACAATGAGCAGAGTGGTCAATACTGTGAAAAATCCTTCCTAAGTTACAGGGAACGCTGGCCAGAAGATTTTGTCAACTCAGGCATGTGTAGAGATAGTAGACTTGGCATGAATTCCAGTCACACGTTACTTGGCCTCATTCTGTAGTCATTATTCAGCACTTACTCAAGCAAAACTTTTGCTGAACTTAATGGGTTTACTACTCCTGCTGAAATGAGTAAGAAATTTATTTGAGACTCAGGTACCTTGAGGCCAGAGTCTCAAAACAGAAACCCACTATGTTCTGTATTGGTAAGGATTTTCAGTAATCTTTTTAAAGATAGCAAACAGCAAAATATGCTGGAGTTTGAAAAAAAATGGGGGGAGGCAGAGTAAGAAAACAAGATGGGACTTATCATTTGGGACTGATGCTAGTGAAAACATGCATAAAAATTGAAATCATAGTGTGTCATATTTTCTGTAAATACTGAATAGTTCTACAGTATCTGATACAACCAAAGCAACCTAGAAATGAGCTTGTATTGCTCTTTTCTTGTGTCTGATTATGTGGATGTGAAAAATATGCTCATATTAATGCCTTCTCATCAGGCTGTGAGGGGGCTGAAAGTACCTCTCATGAAGATCTTGTTTGTAAAGTGAAAGACTGTAATGCAGGAATATTACTATTCATGAGCTCTGAGTTTATTGACTCAGTTAAAAACTGGATCTGTGGTTCACATGAAGGATATGTGAAATGCTGTGGGTAGAACAGTAATTTAGAAATTAATTGTACTTCATTTCAGTATGAACGAACCTCTCCTGATCTCACTGTTTGAGAGGTTTGGCAGGAAAGGAAAGTTCATGCTAAGGTCCCTGTTGCTTTTATGTTATTCACGCTGCATTTTATTCAATTTGCATTAACTGTTTATAATTGGTTAAAAACTTTGTTAAGAAAGGTGCTTTTCAGTTGGATTTGGACATTCTTGTAGGAATCGAATCTGTAAAAGGTTACAGCAATTTTAAGAATAAAATTTAGTTATCATTTTTTGAGGGTTCCAGAATCCTGACTTTTATACCTTGTTTTTACAAAGCGACCTTCTCTTACCCTCTGCTTATACAGGTTTTAAGAGAACTGGGATCTTGAGGGGAAAGGAGGCCTTTGATAATATCTAAAGGCAGCCAAATAAATAAAAACTATATGCATGCAATAGCAATTAAAGCAAAAAAAATCACGTACTCCAGAGGCATGTTCCTTGTTATGTTCCCTGTTCAGCAGTGTACTTAAGCACCTGTTTAACATTAATGGTAAGCATATGCTTAAATGTTTCTGCTGACTTGGGAGTTAGGAGAAGTCTGCCTCGCACACACAATAGTTGAACAGCCCTGTTTCCATCTGTGTGTGAGCGCGGTGCTAGCTGAGCACTTTCCAGGTTAATTAGATTGGCATAACAAGATCCCTAGCGGACTCGGTGCAGTCATCAGCTCTTCTGTGCTCCCCAGTTATCAGGAGCTCAGCTTGAAACAGTGCAGCTTTTGTTAGTAACTGAAGCCGAATATTGCACTGTGTCTCACCAGTGTGTTCAAGTGGAAACGGAGGAGACCGGATCAATTTGGCTCCGTAATGCGAGCATGAATGTGGCACATCCTTCAAATACACAGTGTCCACCGAGGAGTGTTTATTCTATGGAGCTGCCAATAATGGCTGCACTTGCATGAATTATGCATACATTTGTCCCCAAACCTCACCTAGCCGTGATTTGGGGCGTTTAAGGTTTGAAGCTGGCTCTCAGCACAAATTGCAGATATTTTTTTCATAAAATGTGATGTCTTTACAGTTTTCTCTGCAATATTAGAGTCTATCATGCCTGCATCAACAACAAAAGAAAAAAAGTTTGAATCAGAGGAATTCTAATTCAGTATAGAAAAAATCGAGCTTAATGCTGCGAAGTCTTGCAAAACAAGGCAAAATTGCACAAAGTCAAGGGTGATCTATCCATAAAGCAAGTGAAATGAGATGAAATCCCATTGAAGGTTTAAAGGGGCTGGTATTTACCATATGAAGAAAGGAAAATGACCCCACAGTATGCCTATAAGCATCTTGCCACTGTGTAAAAATGTAACAGTGGAAATCCTATTAGTCATTCAGGTCTTTTGATGGGTTAAAATGAGGAGAAAAAGCACATGCTTTTAGGGGGAGATTAAATAGATGAGGAGGAGTACGATTGTGTTAGCTGAGTTGAGTGGCACAAATTTTAGCTTTCCAGTAGTTTCAGGGAGAGGCTGCCTGCGTTTCCAGTGAAGACTCCCTATTTCTCCTGTTTGTATCATTCTATCATATTTGAATCTCTGGTTTCTAGAGACTTCTCTAATATTTTATTTTCTTATTCAGGCTGCTGGCTTTTTTAACCTAACCCCTTAGGTTTTTAAGGAGTTTGTATCCTTGTGAAACATTGCGTTTTAGCACTGACATTGCAGAAAACATTGAGACAAAGGGGGCTAATGTGCAGAGCGGAGACAAATGGATATAGGGCTATCCCGAGCTCTGCGCTTCCTGCTGTATTAAAGGCAGCACATTATGAATAGATGTAACTAAAGAAAGGCAGGCCAACGGAAAGACCGGAAGGCTTTGGGCAATTTGCATTAGGGTATGGGGAAGCTTTCAATCTTCAGTCTCTGTTTGAATCTATCCTAAATTGATAGTTATTGATGGTTGCTAACATCCCTTGCCTGCTTGCTAATCTTTGTGTACTGTACGGGGAGGAGAGCCCTAGCTGCATGAGTAATAGCTGTGAACTGGCTTGTGACCGCGTGGCTCAGGCACTTGCTGGTGGTGACTGATGGAGTCCATGGTGCACACCACTCGGCTAGAAGTCCCCTGCTCCCCAGGTGGCCTCCCTGCTACCCGAATTAAATAATTTGTGAGTGCTTTTTTCAGCTCAAAGTGCTCGATTCAAAAATACTACAGGGCAGAATCCAGTCCTTTCGAACGGTGTTTTTTATTGTGTGACATGTACAAGTGAGTGTATGTGTTGCATGCCGGGATTGAAAGTGGAAGGCTTATTAAGACCATGCTGGGAGAGAGTCACTGGAGGAGGAAATGTGCATGTGTGTGTGTGTGTGTGCGCGCGCGCGTGCGTGTGTGTCGTCTCTACAGGGCAGGCCCTGGAGTGGGCTCTCTTTGCGAACTGTGCCTTTTGCAGGGAACTAGCAGCATTGCTTGGAAAGCAGCCCGGAGGTGAAATGCCATCTATGAAGCACGGACAGTCAAGTCCAGGTTCCTAAAGTGAAATAAAGAGCAACCTAAATTTGTAGTCAAGACACATGCGGTCTCCACTTATGGGAAGAGTCCATATGTCAAAGAGTGCTGCAGCTGGTGAATTCATGCAGACACGTCATGAACTTGCAGAGCACAGGAAATGTCGAGTTGGAGGATATACAGTCTAGTTCCCCACTATCTGAAGCAGTCATAGCATAGCATCTTTTTTATTGGTGTATGGAGGAGGAACTGTGCTTAAGGCTAGTAGAGTCCTCTGGATCACATAATCTGAGCCCTGTATTAAATACATTTACTGTCTAAAAACTGAATCCTATCATTGCTCTTGTGCCTTGCAATGATGTCAGACTTTATCCACCCGGTGCGTCCGCTCTGCTAGTTTCAGTACAGGTGTTTTCTCCCTTTGGAGATTCTCTTAGCAAGTCACCTTCTGGGTTTCCTCTCATATAGCTAAACTTGTAGAGACTTGTAGCAGAAATGTTATGATTGGTATGAATGAAATACAAATGCAAATGTGTTTCTGTAAATGCTGGAAAAAACAGTGGAATAAGGGTGAAAAGAACAGCCTGTACTGATAATAACACCGTTCCTGGGGATAAAACTGAGGAATGTGCTCTGTCCTCCAGCCCAGAAGGCCTGCGCTCTAATAGAGCCACAGCACATGCAGCTCTCCAGCAGAAGACCCTACTTTCTGGGGGCATGAGAACGCCACAAGATTTTTGCACATCACGTGTGCCACTGCTTTTCCTGTTAGTCCAATGAGGAAGCAGAGTGTAGCCAAAGAGATGTGTATTTTTCAGACATGTTCAGTACAAGCAAAGCCAGACAGTGAGCAACAACCTCGCTAAAATTTATGAAGGTGGAAGTAGGCAGGAATCTGAACAAAGGACCACCCCATATCAACTGTTGACTTATGAAGGATATAAAAGATCCAGAAATGTTGTTGCCAGTCAGGAAAAACCCAAGAGCTGTTATGAGAACTTAGTAGCTGGCATCCCTTGCCCCTTGTGTCATGTGCAAGTAATCCTGGCCAGACCACTTGAACACACACGTCTTAGTGCTTGTGTCTATGTAGGTGTGAGAGTGAATGAACACTCAAGAATGAGTAAGAGTGGATGAAACCAACATACCCAGAGATTTTGTTAATAAATACCGCCTTCTTCCATAACGTCTTGCATTGGGTTTTGTTACACTAATTTCCAACAGACTCAGTAATTGATGACTTTCATTCACTGTATGTCAAGGGCAAGGATCTGTATGTTGGGGTAGGTCTTGTATGTTATGCGAATGGGGGAAAGTCTCATCTCCTGGCCTTCCCAACCATGTGATGGGAACAGTACCAGCAAAAGATATGGCTGGAAAAGATGGTAACAGGGAGAGGGCTGGGGGCTCTCAGAATCCAATTGTGGAATGCCGTGAAACAATGTCTTATTTGCAAAGGCTGCAAAGTATTTGCAGATGTCTTCATCTGTTACACTTACACCATTGCTTCTGTCAATCAAATCTGTAATCTCATCAAAGAAAGAATTGAGGTTTGTTTGACAAGACCTATTTCTGGAAACCCATATAGGCTAGTATTAATTATACTCCTATCCTTTAGTTTTTTATTAATTGGCTCCCATATCAGCTTTACTGCTTTTTCACTTTTAGGAGTCCCTCTAAAGGGACACTCCAAGCTGTATCATTTCTGTAGGTAAAAAGGGCATCAGTTTTGAGGACACTGGTATAAGCGCTGTGAGTAATGAGTGTAAAGTCGGCAATGGTGAGGAGGAAATGCAAATGCAAGGTTAGGGAGCTGCTTTGTGCTATGAGGTAAGACTGAGCACCATCAGTGAGGTCTATTCAGAGTTCTACCGTGTCAGTAAAATGATACAGTGCATGTGTCCGTAAGAAGACAGGAGAGCGTGAGGAAGAGCAAATTGATGTTAGTGAGAGTCCTAAGGCGCTGGTATCGTTTGTTATACATTCGGTTTGCAAGCAGTAGGAATGTGTGCCAAAGATGCAAGGAGAGGCAAAAATGATATTGATGATTCAGGAGAGAAACAACTTTATGATGAGAAGAAAGGCACTAACAATTCTCAGCTATAATGAGGACAGACTGGGGTGGGAAGCAAAGGAATACAGATGCAGGTCTGTGTATGCTGTGCTAGCGTGGCAGTATTTGTGTCACACGGTTTGACTGAAAATCCTGTGCTACGTTTCTGTGATATGGAGCAACTTAAGAAGTTGTTAATGCAAATGTGTCCTGCCATGGGGAGAAAAGCAAGTCTAGAGATTTGACTATAAACGAGAGGAAGGACTAACCTATGGTAATGAAATGCAAAGTGTCTGATCAAAATTCAGCATGTTAATCTGAATAGTAAATCTTTTATATGAATGTGTCACTTGAGCCCCATAGTGTACCAGGTTTTCTTCTTACAGTGGGTTGCCCTTGATGTCCATTTTGATTGCCGAGGGTGGTAGCATTTCATTGTTGCCACTTCGGTTGCCAGCCGGAGCTGCACAGAGTCAAATTGCTTTAAAGGTTTCCTGACTACTGCAGGCTACAGTATGTGTAAGACAACTGTGATTTGTTAAGAGGTGTAATATGGGGCCTTTGCTTGTGATTGAGAGAGTGTGACATTTAACCAGTGGGCATTTCTTCTAATCTAGTCATAAAAAAAAGTGAAATTTAAAACAAAAACCGTACTGAAATGCCAGTGAGGGTAATGCTCACAGGAAACGATGCTAAGCAGTGGCCATTACGGTGTCCTCAGCTTATCTCCTTCATACAGGCTTTGATATGCCACATAGTTTCTGAGAAGAAACACTGTCCTGCAGTGAAGAGACCGGGATTGGCATTTGGCAAATTTGGATTGAGAGAGAATATTGAGAGGGACATTGATATCCTGCGTGACCTTGGGCAAACCTCTTAGCACAGCCTTGGCCAGCATAGCTGTGCTGGTGCCAAGCAGAGGCACCTCCTCACTGTGAGATACCTGCACCCTTCATGGAGCTCCTATGTGGTCTTTGCCTCAGGTCCCCATTTCTTAAAAAAAAAAAAAAAAAAAAAATTGCTTCCATTACCTTTCTTTACATATTTTGACCGTGATGTTCTAAGCTCCTGTACTATCCATGTGTATGTGCATAAACTGGGGTCTTACTCTGAGAAGCTGAAGTACTTGTGTGTACTGAATATTATATTAAACAATACAAATGCGGTTGGTTTATCGAAGATAGGGTGTGCACTAGGAGATTATAGGAACATGTAAATCTATACGGTGGTAGCTGAGCTACACTTACAGCACAGGTTTGAATTACAAAGAAAACCAAGGATAATTTCATCTATTTCTGACTGTCATGTCTAAATCAGGGTTTTATTAGGAATCTAAGCAGTATTTTTCAGATTTGGTGCACAGAAATTAACTTTTTTGATGGATCAGGCTGTATTTATATGTTAATAAATTGTTAATATTTCAGTTGATGAGAAAATTGTGGGTGATAGTTGAATCTGGTCTAAACTTTTCAGATCAAATGTTTCTTGATCTTAAAGCTTTCTGTCTTTGTGCCATTGACCTCATATGGGAATGGCATGATTTTGGTAATACTTTGTTTGGAAAAATAAGAATTAAAGCACTCTGCCAAAGTCAGTGCATTCACATAAAAGTTTTTGGAATGTAATCTTTGATCGTTGTTTGCTTTTATAGTGTATAAATAATTTGTAGAAAATAAATCATTTTGGTTTTAGTAAAATAAGACATTTTGATTGATGTGAACTGAAATTTTGTTTACTGGGAAGGTTCAACAGTCCTTGTTTGCATCTTGCTTGGGAAGGAAAACAAATATTGAAATAATAAATTTTCTGTTAAATGGAGATTTAATTTCCTTTCCCCACCTTAGCTATGCTTTTTATCACATAATTTTTCCATCAGTCTACAACCCATCAACACCATTAAAAATATGTTGTAAATTGAACTGACTGAAGAAAGCTTATTTATACATAAGCTATTAGTCAGTGCTTAATTTATCCTTTGCTGTTGTAGCCTTTGTGTTATGCAAGACCATGCTCTCCATGCATGACCCCTTTAATATCAAACACAATATTTCAGGCGTGAATTGACTTCTGTTGGGTTGTTAGCATAAATAAAGTGAGCAGGATTGCATCCAGAACCGTTCAAGTGATGCTGTTGCATTGTGGGGTATTTTGTTCCTCTGGCTTCATTACAAAGAAAAAAAATCCACTGTTTGAGATCTGTAATGGATGTCTTGATGGCCCTTTGGATCTGAGATGATTCCAGAGGAGTCATTTTAGCTTTCCCAACAAGAACGCAATAGCTTCTTTGCAGCTGTTAATATCCCTGTAAAAATGTACCATCAAAGTCATTCATTACCCAGAGCGCGCTGACGTGTAACGAAGGCATCCTGAAAGTCCTTCGCGTATGCCATGGGTTGGTTTCACACCGGCCCTTCTAACATCTTCACGTGGACCAAGCTTCAAAAGCTGGCTCCCTGAACATGGCATCCAAATCCCACGCTGGGTGTTGAAAGTTGCTCCGATTTCAGCGCCACCAGTTTAGGTCTTAGTTCTCCATGCACATTATGGGCAGTTGTGCTTTCCAAGAGGAGCGTAGAGGACAAAACGATGCCCAGGGTGCCACTGCAGTCCAGACAGACGCTTTTCAGCTTGCTTGCAAGATGCCAGGCATGGACAGGTCATGCCAGTAGGTCAATCGATCGGAGGCCTGCAGTCCCATGGCTAGTCTAGTGTCATCCCCAACCTGCTTGGTAGAAATATCCAACCTGCTCTCGCACCCCACCTTGCCCTTGATCACAGTTCCACCTCTCTCCGTTTGTTTCGAGTACAGTTTATTCTACCCTTTTCTGCCTTGCCGAATTTGCTATGAGATTTGTGTGTTGGCCTTAGACAAACAGCTACTAGGGAAATGTTATCCCTTAAGGTAATCCTTATTACCGAGGCAGTTTGCTTGGCTGATAGAGTGTGGGACATGCTCTCAGGAGTGCAAATTTGTGGCGAGAGGTCCCGGGGCAGCTCGCAGCTGTCCACAGAAGTGGTCTCAGCTGACTTCTCAGAAAAGAGCTACACGCGAAAGCTGGCCTGGTGGTTTGCTGTTTTTTTCACAAGGCAGAAACCTCAAAGGTTAGACTGTAAGTCATGGGAGCTTTTTGGGAAGCTGGTATAAAAGAAAAGACCAACTGATACAGGTTAGTAGCACGCGATGAGTTCTTTGGAGCTAATTGTCAAAAGATAATTCATTTAAAGAGCTGTTCAGTTCGTACAGTGTTGTTACTCCTTGAATGAACCGTGTGCTTATGGATCCTTGTCTAAAATAACTATATAAAAGCATCAGGAACAAAGTTTTTAACTGTGGTCCCAACCTGCCTGATTTTCTTCCTAGCACAGAAGATTTAGCTTCCATTCTCTCCTTCCTTCAGGGCTTTCCTACAATTGCAAGCGCATGGTGGGATGAAAGTTGTCTTTTCCTCATGCTTTGTACCATTACATGGTTATCATGCATATATAGGGCATAATGTTAATCTGCTATCTGTGATGGGCAGGAGAGACAGTCTTTGAAATACCCCAGAAGCAAATTTGGATCTTACACTGAAATGTTTCTTTTTCTTATTATTTTTCACTCGAGTGTGGCATATGAATACTTCATTATATATTGTTGCAAAAAATAATAGGTAAGTGTTGAGTCCAAAGTGCTGATTTTTGCAGCTACCTAGGTAGTTGCATTTTGCTATAGACTAAACCTGTCATGGAGCTGGGGCTGAGCTTTTCACAGTGAGGTGATGTAACTTTAATAAAGCAAACCCAATACTTCATCATGAAGCAGTGGTGTATATAAGGCCCTGGCTTTCTAGCCATGCTATCTGCAGTCTTCTGCATTGTAACAACAAAAATTCATGGATATTAGCAAACTGACCCAGGCAGACAGAAGGATGCAAAGGAACATCCCTTTTCCACCTGGGCTGATCCAGAGCTGTGCAGCAGAGACTTGTGGAGCTGCTAGTAGGCTGGAGTGATCCTAGAAATGACCCTGATTATCACTTTCATAAATGACTCTGCATTTTTCAACTAAATGACCAATGAAGCGAAAGACATCGAACAAGATTTTTAATTATAACAAATGGAATCTGCACTCTTTAATCAGATTGTTGCATAGGTGGCTATTATTCATTGCTAAAAGTTAAAGCAATTAAACTTCAGGCAGTCATTGGGCAGTTTGTACCGAAGAACATTACTTCATTTGAGGGTTTGGGGTCCTTTTTTTTTTAATTACTATCTCTAGTGGAAACTCACATCTTTCCTATCTGTCTAAAGCTATTAATACTGGCCAAAACAGCAGTGGCAGGTGTTACTGATATAGACTTACAAACCTGAATAAATTTAATATTGGGGCTCCATTTGTGAAAGAACAAATGGAGCAGAAGGTAATTTAAGGCTTTCTCTTCTGTTACATTTTTCTTCTTAACAAGTCTTTCTTTCTATGTATTTTCTAACTCGGAGCTGTTTTGACTGCATGTTTAGTCTTCTTCTTCCCCTTTTTCTTCCCCCCCTGCCCAAACATCACAGCTTGTCTGTCAGCCAAGTATGGAGGGGGATCTATTTTGGCCATTTTGGGGACTGAAGTATTCTGGGACAACCCTGAGAGTAGATGTGCAGCTTCAGTTCAGAAAACGGCTTGTCACTGGTGCAGTGTAGTCCTGTTTTGAAGAGTAAGGCATGCTGTTCCTCATGTAACGCATTTGTGCCAGGTGTTTGCACTGATGCAGCTACTTTGGTGCAAAATCTCTCTTTCAGCAAATTCTTAACTGGGCAAATCTGTCTATCACATGGGAGTTTTGTAAAGCTTGTTGAAGAGTTGCTTTTAAAGCACTTGAAGATCTTTGGGTGAAAGACACTGTAGAAAAGCACTGGTTCTGCACCCTATTCTGCTGCTTTATTTTTCCATATTAAGTCCAAGTCAGCAATTACGCCAAAATATCAGCACTCTGCTCTTCTACAGAAGCAGGTTTGCTCTCTGTTTTTATTGAGAAGCAGTATTGGTATTCGCCATGCATGCACACACAATACCTTCAGAAATTAGAGTAAAGCCACGTAATTCCAAGTCGATTGAGCTCACAGCAGGGCACGCCGGGAAGGTGCATCCCCATGCAGGCAGCGTGTGGCCAGCTGCCGACCAGAATTCCCCCGTGGTCATTAGTTACAGAAGGGAGGAAGAAAACCAAGTCTGCAATTTCATTGCTTTTCCGTTCAGGCCTGGTCATTTGGCATCACAGAATCAACTGGTTACCTAAGCGAGCTCTGAGTGATGGTCTGAGCATCCTTCGTGAAGAATAAGCGTTGCTGGTGAGATGGAGGGTTTCCAAAAGCCTTGATGGGATGTGGATGCCAGTTCCCAGGGAATAGAATAATCCTCCAAGCGCAAACTGAACGTTGTACTTTCACGATGACCTGTGATTTGCTACCTTACCCTCTGCCTCTCAATGAAAAGGCATTTCTTTTGCCTGGCCGTTTTGCCAGTCTTTTAAAATACTGGAGAGACAGAGAGGCAGGCAAGGCTCCAAGGCAGAGTGGGATAAGCGGCACCCGCCCGTGGGGCTGAGGGCTGTTCCACTCAGCACAGGGATGGATGAGCATCCGCCCTCTGCCAGGGTTATACACTGCCCTCTCCATACCCAGTCAGTGCACATGGATTCAACTGAAACTACTCGTTAATTGTGAATAGAAACTGGTGTGCAAAGGGCTGTGCAGAGGCTTGCTCCAGATGTGCCACGGGAATGGTATCTTTTTAAAATACGGCCACGATTAGCCATTCTGGAGCCAGAAAACGTAATGCTAATATTTGAATCGCTGCTTTCTCCCACCCCTACGTGGGAGACGGTGCGGTAGACGGTAGGCAAACATTCATCCTAGGCTAGTTGCCCCCACTTATTTCTGTTTCGGCACTGTCAGAGCTTGTATGCTCAGGGGTCCTCAGCAAGGTTCGTCTGAATTAACTAAATAGCTGTCAATGGGCGATTTAAACCGCACTGAACTCATTCGGAAGTAAAGTAGCCTTCATTTCATTTAGTTTATTTTACTCGTGAAGTGGATTAAGCTAAATTAAATTAAAGCTGTTTTAATTCCATATGGGACTATCCTCTCAGGGATTTAATGTGGCATAACTCATCAATTTAAAAAGTAAATTTACATGTATCTTCCTGAGTATTTCAGTATAAACAGGTCCTTAGTCCTTACCGGGAAAACCTTTGTTTGCTCTTAGGTAAAGCACTTTGGAAGTGTGTTAAGCCATAATGAAGAAAGGCACCAGGTGTTCACCTGCGGAGTTGGTGTGGAACAGCAAATGGAGTATAAATTCACGTCCTGCATTAATTTGTCGTGCTTTTCCCCCTTGTAGAATAAACTGGTTCTGTTGAGGTCCGTAGGCATCTTCCTGCGGAATTTATGGTCCTGGATTCTGTTTGGAAACCCGGTAATCACAGAGTTGTAAAGCGGAGTGGAGATCCTGGGCCCGATTTAGCAGTGAACACTATCCCCGTGCTTAGCTTTAAATATGCAGGTGGTTGGATTGACTGGTTAAGAATTGTGCTGAATCAGAGCCAGAGTGCCTTGGCTGTGTGTGACATGTATATGGCCTCAGGATACGGCTGTTCAGTGAAAACTTCAGTGACAGTCCTCCTTAATAATTCAGAGGTCTCAATTTTTCTCTAGAATTAATATCAGGCTGGATGACATAGTCATTCTGCTCATTTGAGTCCCAGCTGTACGAGGACCCGTTTGCAGAAAGTAGCTTACTGATTACAGCTTTATTACAGGCAGCAGGAGCATTGGGCTGTAACCCCCTTTTTTTTAATTAAAGTTGTTTGTCACTTATTAAGGCTATTTTTAAACTGGTTTCTAGTTTCCTGGGAAAACAGTGGTGATCTTTCCAGCAACTTCAATTTAGCTACATTTATATATGTGCAGCCTTTGCTACAGGGAGTCTTCCTTTATCCTTCCTTTATGGAAAACCATTACTAGCTACACTATCCTGAAGCAATGCAAAACTGTTAATGTACTTTATTGCAGTCACAGATGAATATTTCCTTTGGAAATAATGACAGAAAAGGGATCATTGGGGAAACCTATGGGAAATCATGCAGCACCTTACAATTGGTATGAAAGTCACACATTTCTGCCAATGGAAACACATCTTCCATCACTTATGATAAATAGGATTGAGGGAGGGGCCATAAAGGCTTGTTTTTTAATTGAAAAACATTTTTAAAGATGAAAAATGGCTAAATTAATGACTGTGAAAATTTACCTAAGCACCTGAAGGTTTCTAATAAGAATCATTGAAAGTCACCTTCAGTGTCATTGGACTGCTGGGGAAAACACGTTTTGTGCTTCTGGTATTCCTGCAAAATACTGCAAAGCAGTTGGAACAATATTTGTGTGATGTCTGCTGATGCCTGAATGATCTGTCAGTGGGGCTTTAGGAAACATGACGTGTACTTTCAAGAAGGAACAGTTTTGCTTAACGCATGTATATTATTTGCCACTGAGATATATACGTTCTTTTTTCCAAGTGGATTCCGGTTACAGATGCATCTGAATATGCCAAGAAACCGTAAATAACCTAAAGTTAATAACCTAAAACAAACTTATTTTAGTATCTACCAGTAAACGGAAAAAGAAGCAAATCACAAAAACAAGTGCATAGCCAGATTGGAGCGCACAGAGCCATACCTCTAAATCTTATTTAAGGCCCCGTATAGTGTAAAGCCAACCTTGAAGCCTGTTCCTATACTCCCTTGTTAAGTAAGTTGATATAACATTCATATCTTTCCTATAAAGAAAATTCTACCATGGGGACAATTACAGCTTCTTCCTTTAACTACTTTCTTCTGTGTTTTAGTACAGGACTATTTTAAATTAATTATCCTCTAATTTGTAGTTGAGGCACTCGGTGGCTCTAAGTGATAACATCTCCACAGTGCAGTTAATGTCATGCTTCTTTGTGTATATAAATACTTCACAAATGCATTTTTCTCTGATCTAAATTGAATTCTGATATGTTAAACAGGATCATTTCTTTGTAGTGCTTAGCAAAGCATTCCAGGTGCTTTAAAGCAATTTTACAAAGAGGCTGAAAAATTCTCCACAAATTGTTCAGGATTTTAGAATTGCTGTCAGCTTCTCCATAGACCTAATATCCAATGAGGAAGAAGCATCAAAATGTCTTTGAGTGTGAATTTGACTATTTGATTACAGAGGGAGTGAAGTGATTTGAATTTTATGGGTTTTTAATTGAGCATTTTAATACAGGTTCACTTGAGCAATTCTGATGAAAAGCGTGTCCAAAGGTAAAAAAAAGAGAAACCTTTTTTTTTTTTTAATGTTCTGATATACAGTTTTTTTACTGTAATGGTGTGTGAGCAAGAACTACAGAAGCGATTGCTGTAGGAGGCTTTCATTTTTCCAGTGTTCAAGGAGACATTTTAAAGACTCTTGCTGGAGGCTCTCTGCACTTCTGGGAAATAAGGCCCAGTAAGGAGTGGGCTGCACTGGACAAAGTTTTATGAGCTGTCTTGGGAAAACTTGGTCTTTGGTAGTAAAATCTTCCATTAAAAAAAAGGAACAAAAACCAAAACAGAAATCAAAAAAGGGCAAAAGATCTGGTGTTTCTAGTGGCACTAAAAAGAATGGAGCAATAAATGAGTACTGGAGGATAAACTTCATCTTTGTGCTGTTAATATGTTGTTTGTCATATTAACCCATCCCCAAGGGGGAAGGGAAAAAAAAGACATGGTTACTAGATGGATTTTTGCCTTTTTAAATAAAGCCCTAAACTTTGAAAGGACTCTCTGAGACATTTTTATGCGTGTCTTGATTGTTATCCCTCCATCATTTATGCTATAACGCATTACTGGAAGATCTTGAGTCAATTTAATTTCCTTACCAGCTGCAGTCTTTTCCTTTTGGCACGGAGTGATTATGTTTGCCTGTGTGTAGAATGAGAATAGAAGCAGCTTTTCACAGGACTTCCCAGACCTATGGTGTTGGGCAAAGTACTGAAGTAGGAACTGGTCACAGCAGACATCCTATGAGATGGGAAAGGACACGTTCTGCTACAGCAGCAGAGTCCCTGTTCTCCAGCCACGTTGTAAGACCTCCAAAGGAAGTAACTTCTTTTTGTGAATACTCAAGAATATAAATCATATTAGGACGGCAGGCAACATCACTGCATCCTAACAAGGAGAGAGCAATCTGGGTTGTGTTTTATCAAGTCTCCATCCAAGGATGTAGTTAAAAGAAAGGGAACAGCCTGATCAGCAGTTCAGCATTACAGATGTAATTTTTAAAAGTGTCAGGCTTAGCACTGCTTTCATTGAAGTCAGTGGGGATTTTGTCAATGATATGATGGGTATGGAGAACCTGTGTGTTTTTAACAAGCACTTGGCAAATGCATGTCCCATGGGTGCATTTCAGAGAGCGTGAACACAAGAGCTCTATCATCTTGCCCTGCTCATAATTGCTCTTGATTGTTCCATGCAAATGTTGCTGTTCTGATACGTGGGGTAGGTGTACTCTAGTGTGGCTACTAAATCTGCCCTGTTATGAGTAAGCATTTATCTAAGTCCCCAGGATGACTATGTCTTCAGGAGTTACACCAGGGATATTTGTTCCCCTGACCTTTACTGTACTGTAAGAAAGTCTTATAAGACAGAGAAAAGATAGATCCAGCATGATAACAGCAACAACTCAGCAAGATTCCATCTTTCCTAAATGCAAATCAGCGCAAACTTAGACTAATTAAATTCTGAAGTTAATGACAGACTGTACAAGCCTGATTTAGCAGATCCTCTAATGAGACCCATGGGACCCGAAACACAGGAGCACGCTGCCTGCAGAGGTTGATAGGGGATAGCATCCTCCTCACCTAAGATTACGGAGCTGCTTCTGTGGATGGCAGGCCAGGCCGCCCAAGATTGGCCAACCCAGGTTTCCCAGAGAAAGTAAGAGGTAAAAGAAAGAATAGAGGGGAAGCACAGTGTACTGGCATTGCTCCCTTAGTTACTGCCTGCCTGACTCGGTCTGAGAGAAGGAAACTTCTCCAGGGAAGGCAGAAGAGGGGCTCTTGGGCCTCTTCCAGTGTTTTATTCAACAAAAGATTCTTGGTTTTGTCTGTAGTCAGAAGGCTAATAACAAAATTGTCCTTTCTGTGATTGGTACTGGGTATGTGATACTGTGGTCTGGCTGCACTTCTGATAAAATGGGCCCATGGGCTTGCTGAAAGTTTGGCTTTATATCTGGGTAAGGCACCCAGGGAATTTCATGTTTATGCACAGTGTCTGTTGAGCCTTGACTGAATAGCTAACCTATGTGCTCTGAATTTGATTTGCATTCGGGAGTCAGGAGTTGCTGGGAATTGTTATTGTTCCTGTGATTTCAATCGCATTGTCAAGCTTTGAACATTGCTGGTGCACTGCTCCAGGAAAGATGCTTTTGATTTATTTTATTCTGCCATCGGAGAATTTGCTGTGATTTTTCAGAGATCAGCAACCATTGCCATTTTTGGCATTGTATTTTTAAGTGCATTGCCGAAGAAGCTAAATGTGGGGAAAGAGCTGGTACTGGTTTTTTTGCATGTTAGAAAGAGTCCAGTGCGCACATGTGTAAAGCCCTTAAATTTTGACTGTGAAGTCAGAATACTGACATTAAATATTTGCAAGCTGTGAAATATCTGGGACAGGGAAAAGCATTTCTAGGGATTAACATGCAAATATGGACACAAGTCTTGTGGTTTGTTTCCAGATTCCCTCAGTCAGTACTGCTGCAGTAGCCTTTTGAAAGTGGAGCAGTGTTTGCCCACAGGTTAGATTTATAAGGTCATCAGAAATGCTTATTCACTGCTCTTAGGTCTTACCACTCTGGTGCACTGATTTGACTTCCATGCTAGGATCCAGGCTTTTTTTCAGCACAGCTATTTCACAGCAAAGTGGTATCAGAGCCCTATGGAACGCAATGTAACCTTTGGGCAGGATGAGCTAGCTCCACTGTTCTGTTTTTGTTAGGTGCAACCCATGTGTACTTAATAAACAGAAAACAAAACAAGCCCCCCCCCCAACAATTTGTGAATTTGTTTCTCAGCAAAGAAACCATTTTCTTAGCACAAAGGTGCACCTTATGGTAGACTACCATATCATATGATCCCTTCATGGACCTGTATTGACAGTCTAAAAAGTTCCTCTTCCTGCTATAAATTCATTATATGTGAAGTTTCCATATCCTACCTTTGGGAGGGGAAAAAAATAGGCATGTATTGTGATATTCCATTGCTTGGCCTGTGCTGAGGGGCCCCAAGGGTCAAATCCAGCATATTTGTTCATGTAGACAGTTGCTTCCTAGTATGAAAATGATTTGTAGCACATCTAGCACAGTAGGGCACTGACCTAGGTGAGGCCCTCAGATGTCCCAGCCTAGCAGTGGCTGCCATCACCTTCCTTCTGCTCCTGCATGTTCTGAGGGAGAAAGAAGAGGCCAAAGTGAAATACATGTAGTTCAAAAGTCCATTTCATTTTCAAAGAGTAATGAGTAAAAAAAGAAAACATATAGAGTGGAGGAGAAACCAGTGTTATTGAATGTTATAAATTTTTACCAAGCTTTTAAAATTCAAAACTAGCTTTGAGGGGAAGGAAGTGAAGTCAGTGTACATTTATCTGGTGGCAGTTTCTTTCCAAATGAACATTTTTTTCAGGAGAGAGGTGTAGAAATAGGGGGATATACTCAAAGACATTTAAGGATGAATATTGGGAAAAGGCTCCTTGTGGATGGAGAGTGACTCTATTCTGTCTGACATCCCAAGAACCACATTCTTCCCCTGCTAAAGCAAAAGGAGACCTAGACCTAATTATTGTCTGGGGGAAGATGTGGGACTTGAAGTTACAAATGAATACCTCATCCTCCCCAAGTGCAGCCCCTGTGAATCTTCAGTGCTCTTGATGCCTGCCCATTAGAAGTCTGGCTGCTTCCTTTGATGTGCCCCCACATTGTCATGGACCACATTTTTGAGTCCAGCTGGTCCTTCACTTGGCCGCAGCACGTTTTGGCTTTGAGATTTGTTCCGTTCTTCAATCACAAGTCCTTACTCATATCCAGCGCTGGGTTTTGAGGGCCTGGTTGCTACGTTCTCCAGCACGATGGTGAAACACGTGCTGAATCACCTGGCAGTCAGTGCAAGGTATCAGTGGCTGGGGAGTCCTGAGGAGCTGCCCCGTGTGTTGGATACTGCTGGGAGAGCTTTTGTTTCCACTCAGTAAAATTCTCTTAACCAGTGAGCCAGGCTGAAAAATTAAAGCAAAGATGTTTTATGGGATGTGGATTGTGTTAAACCACTGCATTTAGTTATGAATGGGTGTGTATGACTTTAGTGCCTCTAAGGTCTAAGTTACAGACTAGGATTCCCATGGTGCTCAGTGCAGAACAAAAACATGGTCACTGCCCCAAAGGGCTCATAATTTAAGATATACAATCCAACTGGTAGCAAAAATTGGTCTCCAAAATGACTGAAGTGTCTGGAAGAGAATTCACAGTGAGATGGAAAATCATCGCTGTAAAGGCAGATGAGAGCTGAGCAAATTCAACTCTGGTAAATTATTTTTAAAAAACAAGTCTGGTTAATAAAATGGTTAATTAATTACTCTGTATGATGGATCATAATTGAAAAGGCTTTTTTTCTTTAAAAAGTTATTTTACAAAGTTAAAATTTAACAAAAATCTTATTTTTGTTATCCAGCATTTTAGTATCTAGATCTGCTTTGATAAATAGAAAATGTTAGGAATGCTGTTCTCCTCTCCTAACAAGTTTAAATATTGATGCAAAATATGTATGTATATGTATTTTTCAAAGAGAGCCTATTAGAAACATTTCAAAATGAAACAATTACAGTACTTGGAAACCAGGTTCTCATTTTTCAGCCCACTGACTGATTAGATTAACTTAAGTCTGATGTACATTCAATGCTAAGAAATACATAATTTATCTAACACAGCATTATATTGTCTCATTCTCAGTAATTTCAAGTGAGAGTTGAATATTTTTTGGTGTAATCTGTTTTACAAGGTTGGGCCTCCTGCTGAGGAGCAGAGTGCTGTATCACTGAAGGTGGATGTCAAAGCAAAGTGCTTTCTTTTTTTTTTCCCCCCCTTCCTTCCTGATAAGGTATAATGCAGTCTTAAGGGCCTAGCCTCCACTGGGAAATCTAAAAGTGTCCTACTCGTTCATCTACAAATGATGAACTATCAGCTGGCACTAGTGTTTTAATCCGCAATCTTGAGTATCCCTGCAGGGAGCGGGTCTAATCGGCACAGCGGTAGTGGCCCAGAGGTGATGGAATTTCCCAGGTGTGGAACAAAACTAAAGGTTAAGTGCTGTTCTCTCACTGTCTTTTTAGGACTATCAGAGCATCTTTCTTTCTTTCTTTCTTTCTTTCTTTCTTTCTTTCGGCTTATGGGCTTTGTTTATAATTTAGGCATTAGCTCTTTTTGGTGCTGTGACACTGGTCCTCTGAAGATCACTGCAGTGTTATCCAGCCAAAAGAGGGGGAAGGAGGACCTGATTGTTCTAGCGTAATAAATTTCAGCAAACCAGCGCTATCTTAGAAGATGGTCCTGATCAACTGGGACATGTCAGTATTATTGTTTCATAACTTACTGAGATTACAAATTTATGTGGGGATAGCTTGTGAAGGAGTCTGATGTAAAGGAGACGTTAGGGATACCTGCATATGAAGAATCTTAAAAAAAAACCAGAACAAAATAATCATTTCTAAGGCCCCTGAAGGACTGCCTGGTTACCACGACTATTTTGGCAATGCTGAGAACTGGCAGTGAAGGAGAAAGCACAAAGCTTGTTTACACAGAGAAGTTACTGCAGAGTTGCTACAGGGTAAATATAAAGCTTACTTGCTATACTGCACTAATGCTCTGTGTGGCAAATCCTATTCTATAATCAGAATGCACTTTTGTGTTTTAAAATTCATCTGTTTTAGAAATTAGTGCCATGGTCTTCTTGACCTACTAAGGAAAGGCTTTTGGATGCAGCAAGAGAGGCTGGAATATATCTGGGTGAACAAGGGCTGGCAAATTCATAAAAACAAAGTACAGAGAGCATGTGGAAAGCAGGACAGCCTGCTTCTTTAAGCCCGAATTAGTTAGCTAAACTGAGGGGAACTTAAAGACACTAAAAGAAAGAATAAATGCGAGTAAGACTCAGGATTTTTTCATTGCTTTCCTCTTCGGTGCTATGTGCTTTGTTCCTTTTGAGGATCTGATTAAATAATACTTTGTGCTGAAGATGCTTTCCTAGAGTCATTTTAATCAACTTGCTGTTCACATATCCCTGGAGTGAAAGAGCTTAGAGATGTCAAATGCAGTTATTCTTGTTGTGTCAAGAAAGCTGGAAGATGGAGGAGTGTAGAGAGCCAATGTCTGGTCCAACTGGGGTTGAAGCAGGTGGTTCTGCTCGGTGCGGTGCAGAAATTCCAGCCTGTCATCTCAAATATAAATTAGAGAAAGATTCCTGGGGTTCTCTGGCACAGGTCTCCTGGGGCCACGACACTGTCATTGTCTTATAAAAGCCTGTCCCCAGCAGGGTGAGTGGCAACTCATTTCCATATTTTTATTGAACTAGACTCCTCAAACCTTGTACCCTTGTTTATTAAAAGCTACAGAGTTTGGGGGAGAAACCTAAACCTGGATTTTCGTAGTGCATCAGAAGCGACTAAAAGGTCATCAGACTTCCCTTTGTGATTTCAGCAATTCAGATGTCTTTCTGAATTTAATTTCTTTTTAATATGAGTTATTCAGCTCTTACAGTATGCTGATTACATGTTAGAAACAACTCTGAAATGTGCTGTGGGCAAGAGGTCACCAGGCTAACAATTTATGAAAATCATTTAAATCCCTTCCTGTGAGGAATTCAGTTTAGATTTCAAGAAGTGAACTTCTTTTAACTAGATACAATTAATTTGAGCCCATCTCTTAACAGCATTTAACTGCTATGATACTTTTTGTCCATAGAGATAAAACTGCTTTTCAAAGGAGAACAAATGACTTCATCCCAGTTATTCAGGCAGGGAAACTAAGATACCAAAGAAGGGACTTGAGCAAGATGCATATCAGCAAATCACTGGCAAAACTGGTACCTTAATCCAGGTCTTTAATCCAAAGTCATGCTTTTTGGACTTCATGTTGCAAACACTGATGCATGCTCAATTTGAAGTGCGTAAGCAATCTGAAGTGGGTTCAGTGGGGTTATGCAAGCTTGAAGCTAAGCGCTTGTGCAAATCTTTTAGCCTATGCGAAGTTATCACAGTCATTCATCCAAGCAGGTAGAATTCACCTGAAGAGCCATCTGCTGAAGAAGGTGATGTGAAGGGGCTGTAAAGGGTACAAAAAAGACATTTCTAGGAGGAAAGTCTACAGTCTCCAAATATAGTCTAGTCTACAAGTATCTACATTTGATCAGATATCTACATTTGATCAGATTATTCCTATCCTTAGCAAGTGTTTCATTCTGTGGGTGATTCATTGCAGTGTCTTAGTTTTCCTTTATGGATAGCGAGCACTTAGCCAAGGCCCATTGAAGTCTTGGGTGGAGGAAGCCTGAAGATAAAATGTGGTAAATAAATGTTTACTAAATATCTCTAAGTTGGGGGGGGGTGGTTCCTGTGTCTCTGTTTGGGACTGTCCACTTTTTAAGGCCCAGAGATGAAACTGTGATTTGTTATAAGGTATATGCCAAACTGATCAGTCTGAACCTCAGGGTGTCTCTTCACCTAAATGTTAAACAGTAGCAGGTTTATTAATTATCATTTTCATATGTAGTCATCAATTACAGTTTTAATACTCTTTTAAGAGGTTCCCACTCTCTACAGAAGAATCTGATGGCCTTTGTTTCATAAAATGGCTCAAATATTCGATTCAGTATTCACAGAATCACAGAATGGTTGAGGTTGGAAGGGACCTCTGGAGATCATCTAGTCCAACCCCCCTGCTCAAGCAGGGTCACCTACAGCACGTTGCACAGGATCGCATCCAGGTGGGTTTTGAATATCTCCAGAGAAGGAGAATCCAGAACCTCTCTGGGCAACCTGTTCCAGTGCTCTGTCACCCTCGCAGTAAGGAAGTTTTTCCTCATGTTCAGATGGAGCTGCTTGTGTGTCAGTTTGTGCCCCTTGCCTCTCGTCCTGTCACTGGGCACCACTGAAAATAGTCTGGCCCCATCCTCTTGACACCCTCCCTTAAGATACTTGTATACATTGAAAACATCCCCTCTCAGTCTTCTCTTCTCCAGGCTGAACAAACCCAGCTCTCTCAGCCTTTCCTCGTAGGAGAGATGCTCCAGTCCCCTAATCACCTTCGTAGCCCTACGCTGGACTCTCTCCAGTAGTGTCGTGTCTCTCTTGTGCTGGCGAGACGCAGCAGAGGGAATGGCAGGAGGGATGAGGGGTGGGAGTGACTGACTCTTGAAGTATCAGCTGCATTTTCCACTAATGGCAGATCTGAGTGCTTTCCTGCCCTGCCACTTCTTCCCTCCATCCCGCATGGGAAGTTTCTGGCCCCTGAGCAGCAGTTTGAACGGCTGCATGCACGACACACAGTTTCGTAGTCAACGCCCGTCTAAAGCTGTGCCGTCTCCCTTGCCCCCTCCCTGTGCTCCCACGGCTGCGTGGTGCTGTGCCTCCCTTGCTTTTGCACAGGCAGATCGGCTCATTGACCCAGCTGCAACTGAACGTGATTTTCTTGTGCTGGGTCTGGCCGGGTGAGTGAGCTGATCTGACTCACTGAGCCAGAGCCTGAGATCTAGGCCAGCAAGGAGCACGTGACAGAGGTGTGGAGAAGTGCCGTCCTTTCAGTGTCTCTGTGGTGTTAGGTGAGCTCCATCATGGCTTAACCGAAGGAGAGGAAAACCTTCTGGGAGGAAATTAGGGGAGTTAAAAGATAATCATTTGTTTATTTTTTTTAACTCTGCTTTTACTATTTAATGAGCTGCTAGTTGTGCTTGCAAGGCAAAATTAGCAGTGGTCATATAAACAGACCGAGCTGGCTCAGTTCACGCTAGCCGATGCCGGGCGTGTGGTGAAGAGGGATGCAGTGTGGCAACAGCCCGGAAAGCTGTGTGCCTGCTGCCTGTTGCATCTGGGAGCGCTGTGTCTCCGTTTGCTGAATGCTACAGCCCAGGTAAGTGAATATTAGTGTGGTAGGGCATTTTGAACGTCGGTATTGTGTGCTTGTATCTAAATAAAAATAAATGAAGAAGTGCTGACCTGTTCGCACAGCACTGAGAGGCTCTAGGTGGATCCCCCAAAACAAAGCTGCTGCTGGCTGAGGAATCTCTGAATCACACTTTGATTCACCCTGTTGATCCTCTTTGAGTGGAGAGAGATGCTTTCTTTCACTGTCAGTAAAACGTCTCCATGACACCTCAGTTTCCTGAGTATTTCCAAGTAAAGGGTGTTCAACAGAAGAAGAAAAAAGGGAAGAGCTGCCAAATTTGTGAGCAGCGCGGCTAACTTGGTGCTCACGGGGGGACTGCTGAGACACGGCAGTGGCTAACTGGTCGCTGTAACAATGTGGAGGAAGGATCAAGTGCTACAAGAACTTTCATTTTCTGCAAATTGAGAGCAATGTAAATGCAACGGATTAATTATACTTCTATTGCTACATAGGTCTTCATCTTCGAATAAATATTGTTTCAGAACAGAAATGATTTTATTGCAGATTAGAAGTCCTTGCACTGGAACAGCATTAGCTTAGCTGTAGCACTGTATTCTTTCTACTTTGTAGCCACACCACTTAGTTTCCCTGTGTAGATGAATCCTGAAATGGGTTTTTGAAGCCCAAATGCAGTTATAAGTGCGATGTGAGATAGTGTGAAAACTGATCTGAATGTCAGAGCTTGTAACGCAGGGGGCACAGGTACCTGTTACCTGTTAGCACCTGCAATGTCCAACTCCTCAGCCTTGGGCACGATGGAGTAATCACTTTGAAAATTATCCGGAGTAGAGGGCCATCTCAAACAATTTGCTGAAAATCAGTTCCTGGGTAGGTGTTCCTGCTAAGCAAGTAGCTCATTTAAGCTTCATGCTGAGTGAGGAGGTCTTTCTTTATACAAGGAGGTATTCAAACCAGGTTGTTCATTTTTTTCCAAGTAGATTTAACAGATATTGTGTCCTGAGGAAAAAAAGGTATTATTATCAGTCACTTTTATTAGCAAGTAATAAAGTTGCATTTATTACCAAGCAAGCAAGGATAGAGCCCTGGTATCTTAGACGCTCCATAGACAGACTTCCAGAGAACAGGCAGCTCTTGCCCCAAAAGCTTGTGGTCTGTATGGGAGAGATTTTTGGGGAGTAGGTCAGGAGTTCACATTTTAGGTTTCATACAAGCAGTACGACTGTCTTTCGTACACAGAGCAGGGCAGTGCACTTTCATAACAGCTTCTGAGACGTTTTACAGTGGTGCTTCTTGTTCAGATGGGAATCAGCTAAAAGAAAAGCAATGGGGAAGGTGTGAGGTGAAGTTCAGGGGAAGGAGACATGAGAGATGGAGTTGGAGCGCCCATCATTTCAGTGCAGGGTGGAGGAAGTCCAGGCAGCACTGTAGGCGTTTCTGTGAATAGTCAAGGCTTCCTGATGTATTTGCTTCCAAAATTATTTCTACTTTCTGGGGCGTCTGGCAGGCTCTCTGCAGTTTTTCCTGGTGCCATGTTTTGGAGGGCAGGCACCATGAGCACTGCATGGTGGATAAAGTATTCTCTACTCAGTTTTTGGATCAGAGCTGTCCTCACTGGAGGTCCCTTTACTGTCCCTCTCTTCCCTGTCCTCCTTCCCATCTGATAACTGTCCTACTAGTACGATGGTGATTTGCTGCTGCTTCACCATAGCACCGTTCCAATTTTCACTGGTTGTTGCAGTGGGTTTTAGGGAAGCCAAACATGTTGTTAGTGCTGATAGTGCTGGTTCTGTGTGATATCGTGGATAGCATCCCCTTTATAGGAATGGAGGACAACAGGAGGAAATTGAAAAATAGATCTGTATGTATTAAGTGAAATCAAGGGAATCACTGAGGTGTTCCAATAAAAAATGACAGCATTTTTCTTTTTTAATTCAGACTGACACACGCCAGCTTCTGCAGTCCTGCTGACAACACATGTGCTACAAGATGTGCAGCAATATCAGAGCTGATCCTAGGATAAGGTTGCAAAGCAAGAAATGTTGAGCCTGAATTCCACGTCTGATAGCTACTCGCAGTGACCCGGAGGATAATTTCTGGCCTGCCACCTTAGCTTCGTTCTAGGGCAGTGTGTGAATCCCGGCAGCCAAACCCTGCCCTGAGCCCCTGCATGGATCATAGCACTTAATGCTGTGAGCTCTGAATAATACACTCATATACTGCAAGGGAGGGGCCTTAAGCCTGACATAGCAGTCACCAGCCCTGAAAAGGTTGGTCCACACCAATTTAAAATATCACTTCAGGAACGAAACAAGACATCATTGTTAACCTCTATATCCGTGTTCCCTCAGAATGGCAGAGGAATAAAAATGGAGGTTACTAGACAGGTCCGTAATAGTGTATTTATTGCCTCAAGGCCTCACATCAATGCAGATAATAAAATGCATATCGATATTGGCCTGCATACAACTGTGCATAAGGAAACTCTATTCTGGGAGAAGGGGCAGTTTCTCATTCCTTTCCTGTACAATGTCAATGAAATCATGAGCTTAGTGAAACCTTATAGGCATAGCCATGGTAAAAATTATAAATGATAACAATTAAAACTGTGTTTAATTGAGCAGGGATTCTCTGCAGCTTAAATGTGAAGTTGTTTTATGCCAATGATTGCCAGCACAACAGATCAATCTAGTTGTTTGGGGATACGGTTTTGAAATGATAGATCCTTTAACAATAAGGAAAACTACAAATATCACTTTAAATCTTTGAAGTGTAAGGCAAACATTAACCAATGCGAGCTTTCATTCTCCCTGTCTACTGCAACCCAGGGAGCGAGCTGATAATATTGCTACTAAAGTGTCACCTTACTATTAAAAGCAGCTTCTGATAGATATCTAGCAGAAGCCATTTTTATTCTCTAGAGTATATGATATAGAATAGATGTTCAGCGTTACTCTATACAGATGCTTTTCTGAAGTGTATTGGTCTGGGCTTGGATTGCAGCAATCCGTGTGAGAAAGAATATCCGCAAAAATGCAGTGGTCACATATTTTGTCTTTTAATGAAATGGATGCCTCAGGGATAAGCCACTTTGTTATTATGGAGGGCATCTTTTAGAAAAGTATAATGAGAAAGAACAAACATATAGTTAGCACAGTCTTACACCATCACCTTAAAATCACTTATTAAACTCTATCATTACTCGAGGCGAATTCAGGAACATTAGCATGTCAATTTATTCTTAAATTATGAAATTTGGGGTTTGGATAAACATTAGAATATAATTGCAAGGGATTGTAACTGAATATGCAAATTACTTACATCTGTATTTTACTTTGAGAACCTGCTTAAGTAATAGCAAATTTTCAGTTTTGTTGATGATTTTTTTTTAATTAGTGCACATTGGTTAAATTATGATTGTCTTGGCTTTACCACCACAACTATAAAACAATTGTACCAATGAAAAAGCAGTTGTAATGGAAAATTCGTGACTCTTCAAAGGCAAATCAGGAAAAGGGGTTTTCTGCGTATACAAAAACTAGAACTACTGTAAAGAACTAGTCATTCATCTGCTTCCAGACGTAAGCGGATCCTCAGCTATAGCCAAAAGGGTAAAACTGCGTGAAGGTTCCTGTAATAGAATGAAATTCATGTGAGCATACAGATACCCAGGTCCAGTGTGCCTGGGGTATAATGACAGAAATGTTCTCAACTTGGTTTACTCAATAGTTCTAGAAAATGATCCTATCCTTTTGAGTTACATGTGCTGACTAGAAGCATTAGGTCAGTAATCAAGAGCTGAAACTTTGCTGATGGATAATAATCCACTTTCTGGTAACAGCTGACCCCTGTGAAGAGTCAGCATGAGTTGCATTGATTAATGAGATGAGAGGCTGCAGCTTGATAGCAACAATCCACTTACTAGTGTAAAACGGTAGATTTGCTCTATGTTGCACAGACTAAAAAATTAGACAGCAGGAATAAATTGGAGCTTGGGTATTTTGAGATATCTTGGTGGAAGCTCGTCTCATGTGAAAGAGAAGCTACACTTCTTCATTTTTAACTGTCTTTAAGGGAAAGCAAAACAGACCAGTATGGCAGAGAAAAAGCAATAGGTTGGCAAGAATTGGTTGTCCATGGTACGTCTTGGTATTTAATTCTTAGTCTCCATAAATCATCAACGGTAAAGATCTTCAAGAGTGGTAGCACATAAATAATGTGCTTGGTAAACAACTGACCTCCTTGAACCAAATAAGAAATCAACTAACTGTAGCAAGTGAAATTATATATATATGCTCAGGTTGGGAAGGGTATACCCAGGATCTCCTATGGGAAGGGTCTGTGAAGCTCCCTTCTAGGCTCTGTGCTCCCACTGTTCTCACTTGGTAATGTGTCTATCATTGTATATTGTAACTGTTAGCAAAAAAGAGCCAGGAAGTTTGGAATGGACTTAGAGCTGTGAGGTTGCTTCCTTGAACTCTGTGTCTCACTCAGCTTTTCCCAGGTAACACTGGGATGACTTCCCTGTGTAGACTAACTGCCGGAGAGGACAAGACCACAACGCTTTGATAATCTGTTGCAGAGTGGGAGTTCTTTGGTGCAGGCTGGGAAGTAGGTGGGTGTCTGAACCTCATATATGTAATGATTTTTAGAAAAAAACAGAGATATTTGATGGAGTTCTTCCAAGCTTCATTTTTTGACTCTCATAATAAAGGAAATATCTGTGCCAAAAAATAATTAAATATTGATTATGGAAAACATACATATATTACCCAACCTTGTAGTGTTTTGTAATTGGGAAAAACCAATTTCAGAACAGAAAATTGTGTTATAAAAGCAAAACAACATCAGCAAATATAAACGAAGGCAAATAAAAATAAAATCCCCAGTAAAGCAAAATGTTTGTCTGTTCATGATATGAATTTCCTGCTGACTTCAGGGAAAGAGGGCTAGGCACAAAGGTGCAAAGTTTGACAAAAGATGTTACTTAAGCTGTCAAGACAATTCTGATGAGCCTGTCAACATTGTGTGGATACCTAATCTCACATGTGATGCTGGGGCCATAAATTTGAGCTTATTTATTCATAGTGAATTAATCTGCCATTGTCAGGTGTTTATTCTGAGACCTCATTTAATGATACATGGCCTTATTACAAAACACAGGAATCTACTCAGTGAAAATATTTTTAGCACATTTTGGCAGTAAATGCCTACATTCAATCATAACCATAAAAACATCCTCTTTGTGCTGTTGTGAGTGTTTACTATTGATCAGTGATGCTTCTTCAAAGGTATGAAATTCAGGTTTGCTTGGGGTGAGCATTCTTGATACTCACCATATCCTAAGTAACTATGTTCCTCAAAAGGCCTTGTAACTCTGTGATCCTGTGCGCAATAAGCTGCTGCCAGCACTTAATGCAGCACAAAGGCTGAAGAACTTTAACAATATGTATCATGCTGTATTATGTTGCATTTGAGATGGTGATGAAATTATTCAAGCGGAGAGCTTACTCAACAGTGCATTTTCAGGTCAGCCAAAAATCATTCATAAAATTCTTTTGAATTTGGCAAATCAGTTTGGACCCTGGAAAGCGAGAAGGAAGACTTAAACATCAAAATGCTTTGCTTTGGCATTTTCAGAATGAAACATTTTGACCTTTCCTCTCAAGACAATGCTTGGCATTGTAATTAAGCTACACGTGCTTACTTTCTCCAAAGGACAAAAATGACATGTGTGTTTAATGAAAATTAATGTGTTTTCTGTTTTTTTCATTTTGGAAGACGCATCAACTTTTTCACCTAAAACCTTTACCTTCATGCCTCTATTTCTCTAATCTGTCCCTAGCAAAAAATTAGGTGCCTACACAGCTCAGGCTTTATTCCTCATGATCCCAGTGAAGTTAGTGGAAAACATTTCAGGGCATCAGTAAAACACATCCAGGTACTGTTTGTGCCAGCCGTAGCAAAGTAGGGATTACCCATCTTTAGTACATCAGAACTTCTTGTTCCTTTCAAAGGCAGCTGAGCTAAAGTAAATGTTAGATTTACGTTGGTAGAGGAGGAAATTGTAATAGTAACAAATTGTTTTCTCCCGTAGGTTTATGATTTCATCTTAGTGGTTCCTGGCATTTGCAAGACTGATGGATCTGGGAGTGAGGGGGAAGGTTCAAGGGATAGGGTTCATTCAGAGGGTGCTCTTAATGGATGATAAACACTTATATCCGTGAAGTGACTTTTTCAGGGGGAAGAAGTAGAAACTTAAGGTGATAAGCTGGCTAAATGCATTTCCCAAAATCACAAAGCTTGATTCTTGTCATTGATAGTGTGGTTCACATTGCCTAGGTAAAATCTTTTGATCGCTTTGAATGTTGAGTGAAGAACAGAATCCAGACAAAACAGAAGAAAATTGTTCCTGTTTTCAGAAACCATGAAGTTGGGTTTTTTAGATATAGTAACTGTTCTTTTACAATCCCTTTCAGGATCAGGTCTCTCATTTCTCTGACTGTAGGTATACTTTTCCTTGTTCACGTTCATTTAACATGTTCATGTTAGAGGAAGCATCTATAATGCTTTTGTGATTTAGCAACTGTTTGAGACAGAGTATGTGCATTTAAAAAAAATGCATTGTTTACAGTTTTGGGGAGATGGCCTTTGATTTGGACATCACCACCATCACCAGTCAATCATTAAAAACACCAGAGCAATATACTGCTTTAATCAGTTGAATTTTGCAGAATGCTGGCACTTTTGAAATGATACACTGTAAAACACAAAAATAAATGGGCCTGATTCTGTAGTATTCCTTCAGGCAAAGATTTTGCTGTAATCACAATTGGCTTCAGGATCCCACCTAGGAGTGCTGCTGTTCATAGTGATTTCCATTGGTTTGCAACAGCTAACCCCTTAAGTGATTATATAGCATTCACCAGTATGTCAGCTCAAGTACTTCATTTCTTCCCAGAAAAAGGGAAATGTGACCTGATACATGATAGGTTTCTTTTAAACTCTTCAATGTCTTTTAGGTATGTAACAGTAACTAGTTATGAGACTGTAACTGGTCTCATAATCTTAGCTTTCAGATAAACAGAAACTATTAATTTACTAGAAATTCCGCCAGTGAACTTTAGTTTGGGGAAGATGGAGCAGCTTAAATCAACTTTTTATTCCCAAATCACTCTAATGAATTCAAGTTTGGGCAAATATTATCTATATCATTCTGCTTCCCTTCTATTTTATTATTTTTAATACATGGTAAGAATGAATTGGCTCTGTGTGGTGATTATTTGCCACAGATAAGGATCGTGGGCAGTGTGTTCAGATGAGCTTTATTCCATCTTGTCAGCATCTTTCCTTCCCGCGCCTTCGTATTTGTGTTTTAGGAGGAAAGCTAAAAACTTTCTGGATTCTTCTCCCTCCCCACTTTATGTAGCATTGATTTGTTGTCTTATTTAAATACAGAGTTCAATATTCAGGTGTATAAGTGCAGCATAAATAAAACGGCATACTCTGCTGAGCCAAAGGGGCCATCTTCTTGGGAGCTGGTACAATTTACGACAGGCTAGGCACTAAGCATAAATATTGCCGGTTCTTTATCACAACCCAACAGTAAACCACGTTGGGCTCGTGGAAGGCGGGTGGTCTTGGAGAAGAGCGGCGAGGAAAAATAACAGAGCCGAGAGCTTTGGCTGCGTCCGTCGGGATACAGGATTTGGGTCAGCGGTGCCTTGGAAGGGCCCTGACTGGGCCAGCTCGGGCCACCACCACAGGCCACCAGCTGGGGGAAAGGGGACATTTTCCCTGAATGGGGGAAAGGGTGGTTTTTCCTGTGGTGATCAATCAGCCCCTGCGGAGGGAGGTGGGAGCCTGGCTCCCTTAGCCTGGGTCTCCTGAGGAGAAGACTCCGGAGGGCAGGTCATCAGTGACTTCAGCTGGAGACGGGGCCTCCGCCAGCCTCCCTCCCTCTCCCACCGGCTTCGCCACAATGTCGGCGATGATTTCAGCTCATCAGAAGGTCACCACCACCACCACCACCACCACCACCTCCTCCTTCTCCTCAGCTTCCACGCTGCTCTGCCAGCAGGTAGGTGCCCTGCCCCGTCGGGCTCCCACCCAGCCCCTTCAGCCACGAGGTCCCTCAGCTCCTGCCCGTCTGGGCCACAGAGGAGAAAACCCTCCCGGGGCTTCGTGCCGGAGAACCACCTCCCCTGCCGGCTCTGCGGAGCCTCAGGAGACGCTGGGGCAGGGGGGGATGCGCAGGGGGAGCCTCGCTAAAGTGCAGCCACCGGCAGTCATAAAACAATAAAAGAGTCTCCAGGATGCCGTTTCGCTGTTTCGGCGACCCACCAAATTACGGTGGAAGTTGCATCCCCCCCACAGCTGCCCACGCTCGCCCCCTCCTCGGGCAGGACAGCGATGGGGGGCCACCTTCCTGGCGGGGTCCACGCCGCCCGGGAAACACCCTGCGGGCAAAAGCAGAGGGGGGGAAACCCGGCAGAAAGACACCACCGAGGAGGGAGAAGCTCCCCGGGGCAGAGGAGACACTGCGTGTCCTCCCCGCCGCCGCGCGCCTGGCATGGCCGCGGCCTCCCCCGGCCCCAACGCCGTGGCCGGATGCTGCCCGAGAACGTTGCCATCAATGCCTGCGCACTCTGTTTGGTTTTTTTTTATTAAAGAGAGCATGTTACACAGCGTCTGTTGCATTTCTTGCTGATGCCCTTCGGTGAGAGAGCTGAAGGCTGTTGAACCAAGCGTTAGTCCTAAGATTTACTTTATCACGTGCTCACCTATAAGCTCAATCACTTGAATACCCTTAAAAAAAAAAAAAGGCAAACGTTTTTAGGATTAAGCTGAAAATAGGGGAAAGCCATTCCATGGGATAATGTCTTAATAATACTTCAGTCAGGTTAAAACACTGCTTTTTTTCATCCCCTAAGCACTTGGCTAATAGAAGGTAATAATTGGGTTGATTATAATGCTGGTTTATTTTGTTGGTTTATTCTGGTTCCTGCTGTGAGAAATATATTTCAGATGGCTTTAAACGGTTTCGTTTTGTGGCCTGAAATCAAAATTAATCGTATGGCTCTCTCCTTAATATAATGAAGTGTTTCAAGTTGGAAGGTTCGGCTCGCGTTGTATGCAAACTGCATGCTTCACGGGGTTAAATAACAGAGCCAGCGCGTTTAATCATAAGTCACGGCAAAGGCAGAAACAAATGAAGAGCTGCAGGCAAGAGCGGAGTAATGCGTCCTGGGGAGCTTTGAAAATTGATGGTTTATGTGATCATTTGTGCTCCCGGAGCACCTGTGGGCTCCACTCTGGATGGAGGGTGCTGGTGTGGTGGACACACATTGCACGGGACATTCCTGATCCCAAAAGGGGAATGAGAAAAGCAGACAGATTGGGAGCAGAGGGTGATACAATGGTAACATGCCCAGATAGGTTTTTAGGAAAGCAGCTGTGGACACAATAAAGCGCTGTGGATATTATGGACAGTTGGCAGCAGCGGGGGTGAAAGCATGCAGAGCTGGAGATGCTCGGGAAGTGGCTCCAAGAGCTGCAGAGGAGAAAGTGTTTATATTCACAACTTCCAGGTGATGCAAAGAGATGGAAAATAATTTCATGCTAGGCAAGAAAAAGCGTGGATGCAATGGCATAAATGAAGGTGTGGAAAAAAAATCTTTGAGTAATGATTTAGTAAATTGTCCTTAGACTTGCAGAAAATACCAACTCTTGTCTGAGAACTGTGCTCACAGTTATGAAGTCCAAGGAAGAGGCTGTTTCCAGCTGAACCTTGCTGACATTTTCAGATTTCCAGAAAACCAATGCATGCAAAAGCAAATTAATAGGATTCCATGTATTAAATGTTTAATACTGTTCATATATTCAACATTCATATACTAATATGTTCATATATGTAAATGTCCATATATTAAATATTTAATAATGTACACATCTATCAAAATATGCTAATCCAGCACAATTAGATCATGTCAGTATTTAATACCTTTGGCTGATCAGTTAACTCATTATCATTTCCAGCCTGCCTCTCCAATGCTTTGTGCTTGAGGCAGTGATTAACACTTGGGCAAAGAGAAGTAACTCCCTACCGCAGCAGAATAGTCGTGATTTAGTTTCACTTTGCATGAGTGAAAATTATTTCACATGCTGGGAAAGAACCTGAGAGGATTTGGATTTCTAAAATTAAAGCAGACATAGGTTAAGGGAAATTTTTTACTATGATGCCAAAGGCTCAGCTGATAATCTATGGGCAAACAGACCAATTTTCTGCTACTCCTCCAAACTTTTCCTACTGCTACCTGTGCACCCTGCAAGCTCCTTGCAGTGATTTATGTAATTCTTGTTGTGTCTTCTGTGGCAACATTTACTGACTTACTGGGGCCAGTGGGTTGCCAGTTTGTAGTATATTTTTGGACATGGTTGTTACTAACAAACTATTTGGATGATTTGGCCATATGCACCAGTGCTTAAGTGACCAATTAGTCATCTCCTGTTAGTATTGGTGTTCTAGGGGATTTTTTATTGTTGGTTGACACTGTGTAGTGATCCTTATGTTTGAGTTCTTCTGCCCTTCAACATCAAGCCAGCAGCTCTGTTCTGCCCTGATCACACCTTTTTGTCCATTTCTCTGTAGTTATCTTCTCCACTACTCTCCTGAGCCTGTAGCTACCCCATATGACTTGTTTCCCCCTACAGCTTAGCTTGATTCCTTTGTGTGGCTGCTTCATAGCTGGAAGCAGCCCAGCTCATCTGTTTGCAATGGCTTTAGGTTCTTGGCTCCTTTGTTGCTGTGGGATGCTTGCCTGGTTTGGTCTTCTTTTAACTGCTTTCTTGGCATGGCTGTAATTCCTCTGCTAGGCTGCAGTCGTCTATTCTGAGGAGATCGAGCAGAATCCTGACTTTCAGCCCTAATGGTCTCTGGAACAGGTAATTGCAATGTTTCAATGTTTTGGGGTGGAAAGTCCTTAATGTCCTCTTGCGTTTGCTGTTGAGTCTCTTGGTTTTCTTTGCTGCCACTTGTGCCTTCCTCCATGGGTACCGAGGGAAGAGCTGGCATCGCAATGTTTCTATGTTCCACCACATTTCTGGTGGCTTCTACTTTAGCCCCCTTGCTAAACCCAGCACATCATTTGTGCCACCTATGGCAAACTTTCCATTTGTTTCAAGGTGACAGTCCATGCTTGAACATCTCCAGTTTTCTCACCTTCCAGAAACTGGAGCAGTAACCTTCTGTGAGCAGACGCTTCCCCAATCAGTACTGTTGGAAGTAGATTCAAGTCAAAGAAAGTCATCCGCATTCATAAAGGATTTTCTGCTGTTGTTCATTGGCTCTGTGGTTATGTCATGGGTGCAGCAATGCTCTTAGTTTCCCTGTTTTTTTTTCAATGACTGTTACGAGTTCTATATGTCACTAATCTTTGTGATGATCTGTTTCGAGCTTTAGCTCTCCATGTACTAGTCCCTTGCCTTGAAATATATTGTTTGATTGTGACATTGTGCAATGCCTCATAGAGCCGCCAGTGACTGTTCTACCTCCTGCCTTACCTTAAGATTTTCTAGTGTTGGACTGTGATTAAATCCATAACTTGTTGCTTCCCAGCAGTGCTTGATTTGCCCATGTGTCAGCTACTGTGAGCTTTCTGCAGTATTGCTTCTGTGTTTTGTGGATCACTTATCGGCATCCTGCATTTGCCCACTGGCCTCGGAATGGCTTTATTGGCCATGATCAGCTCTTGGTCACAGGCATTAGGGTAGGCTGTTACTGCCTTGTCGGTGTTGTACAGATAACATTGTAGCTGGCTACTCAGTCCCGCTGGAACAGAATCGGTCATTGACCTAATAGCATAGCTGCCAACACAGTGATTGAATTGTTGGCAGTTTTTTCCTGTAGTGTGTACACACTGAGAGTCCTTGCATTTGCTGGAGTCACATTGTGTAGCTCCTTTTAATTGGAAATCTCTACATCTTCAGTCACTGCATACAGGATGGCCGTGGCTTTAAAATGAGAAAAGAAATGGTGTTTTCCACCATGTTTTACATGCCAAAGACTGCACCTCTTTCTGCCTTTTTTTATTCCTTTCCACCATGTGCATCCTGTACCCAGTGCCTGTGTTCTTAGCCTCTGTATTTCTTCTGCTTCCTGTTTTCTTTTTACCTTGGGCTTCAATACTTACTCCGAATGTTGCTGTTTTAACCTTTTCCTTGGACAAATCACCTGCCTTTGCTATTTGCAGGCATTTCTCTAAGATCAGATGCAATTCAAACATCTCTCCCATATGTAGAGTCAAATGTACCAAACATTTCTTCTCTGATTAGGAATCACTAATGACTGCAGAGTTACATGCTGATTCCAGTGAGTTCTTCACCCAAGAGGACCCCTCAGCACTACAGTAATTGAGTGATGAACAGCCATTCAGTCTTCCATTTCTTGGTTCTGTCTCTATGTAGGAAAGTATTTCTCTCCAGGCTTTTTTTCCTTGAATATCAGTACTTACTAGACACTCTTATTAGCTGTTACGTGGTTTGAGGCAGTATTTTTGGCAAGTCCTTTCATTTTTTTCCACAAAGAGATTGGAAAAGCTCTCATCTTTGTTCCTGATAGTTAGCTCTTGATACGGACCGTTCTTTCTTCCATTGTCTCCGTGTTTGCACAGGTTTTGTGTAGCAAGCTACTTTCCTGAATCCTTGCCAGTGTTTTTTGTATTGAGTGTTAGGTCAGTTAAAAAAAAAAATTAAAAGCTGAACTTGGTCTTTATTAAGAGAGTTACTTGCAAAAATACTGCATGTAATATTAAAGCCACATGCAACCAGACTGATCGCCTGACAACCTCCACCAAGCTCTTTCTTTACCTGTTTTATTCTCTCCTGATTCCATAGTGCTTAGATAGTGTGGTAGACAAAGGATTCAGCAACATATGAGGCAGTGGAAAACCTAATGTAATTTCTGAAGTGAAAATTAATTTATTAAGATTGTTAGTCACCATTACATGTCTGTTTTTTCTACGTATTAATCTCTAGTCTTTTGATATTGGCCATCTCAGAAGTTTTCATAGTGTTTTTACTATTTCCTTTTTGCACATGGCTCTCAAGTCGTAATTTTGTAGCAATCTGGATCTCTGGTTCCCCTCAATCCACATTAGCGTTATTTTGCACAGGCTATGGGTAACTGTGGTGCAGGCATGTTTATTCTAGGAAATGAGCACTGAATCCCCTCTGCGAAAAAGGATTCACATGATTAAAGTCGAAGCTGTCAAGAATTTAGGAACATAAATCTAAAATTACAGTCCTGGGAACCTTGGCTCAGCTCCAGCCTACAGCTCAGGACGCCTACATGACTTAAGTATCTTACTTTTTAATCTTAATCTGCCAAACGCCTGGACAGCCTCTCTTTGCACGGTGAGATTTGTCTCTGTATTTCCAAGCTTGCACTGCCTCTTGCCTGTGGCCTGCCAGGTAGGAGCATCTAACTCCCCAGCAGGGCTGCTGCGGTAGGTGCTCCCACTGTGTGCTTATCAGGCTTTGACAGGATCAGATCTTACTTAAAAAACACTTAAGGCTACTGCTTCATATAGGGTGGTGGAGGAGCACAGAGGAGACTTTTTTAGGACCTTGTGGTAGAGCTTTCGCCTATAAAGCATGAGACCCTTCCTCTGCCTGAAGGGATCCATAGGAGTATCTCCCTTCCCAGATGCAGCAGTGCATCTTCCCTTTATGCTTTTAGAGTGGTAGCATGCATGAGGTTTGGGGTTCATGGGACAAGGGGCACCACGTGCCTCACTGGGCAGCTGATTAAAGCACTGATCTTGGAATGGGGAGTCTTGGGTTCTCATTCTTGCTTCTAGCCCTGCTTATGTGTTTGGGATTAAACAGTTACTGGTTATAGCTTTGGGTCCTTGAAACTGATATTAGATGGCTAGTTTCATTGTATTATTAAATAGCGTACCTGTCCTAAAAAGTCATGCGATAAACTGTGTCTATCAAATCAAAAACTAAATAAATATAAATATCCCTTAGGCCAGGGAATTTCTCGGTTTACCTTGCTATTCTTGCAGTAATGAAAACGCTTGGAAAATTCAACACTTCAGCTTAGAGGAGCTTTTATACAGGAAAAAATGAATACAGGAGAAATGTGTGCAAAAGCAATTTACTGCTTCCAGTGGCTCTCTCAAATAGCTTTTTTTTCACATTTATCCAAACCGTACATTTAAAAGCTATTCTCTGTATACCTGATCTCAGTAAGAATCCTTAGTCAGATCTTTGTCAGTGCAGTCTATCAGAAATAGAAATTGGAGGGAAATCACAAATTCAGCATTTTATAAATACAGTAAATAATCTCTGGTGAGGTGTTTTGATTTCTCTGCTCTGCCACTGATTTCTGTGACCTTGGGCAAATCGCAGAGGCTTTGTCAACACCACCTCCTCTATAAAAGGCTTTGAGAGGTATGGTGTAACATACTCAAATACTTCATGCTTCTGCATTTTGGTTACACAGTCTCGTATGTTAACTCTTGTTAACTCCTTTCCATGTGGGATCCTGTGTATTTATGGTGAAATCCGCTGGATGACTTTTGTAGCCATTGGCATAGGCATGATGATTAGCAGGACTTCTTGAGGAGCATGTATGAAAGATTGGCCTGTAGCCACTTAGGAGGGACCCCCAGCAGAGCAGTGATATTTAGGCTCTGTACTGTGCAGATCAGCTTGATAGCAGAGCGTAGACATGCTTCCTTCCCTGTGCTTGGATAGCAATCCCCTACCCTTAAGAGAAGGGAGAAGCAGCCGTCGTTACCAAGCACTACACAACTCCAGAGTGCCGCTCTTGTTTGTGTGTAACCTGCATCTACAGGTACAAGCGTTGGCAGCAAGACGGGCCGTAATGAGAAGGTCACAAGGTAATATCGATGCACCACGTGTGCCATTACTGCATGTTCCCTGCCGCAGTCAGCTTGGGCAGCCAGCCTGGATTGCCTTCCGGCAGACCTCTGCTTGAATTGAATTTACCGGGAGGTGGCTGGAGTTGTACGGTCTTACTAACATTTTGTATTAAGAAGTTGCAAAAACCACGAGACTAAGCTACTTTTGCAGTTTATGCATAGTAATGGATCCACATTTTGGATTGAGAAGAAATTGATATTTATTTAAACAAACCTTTTTTATGTTTATTTAAACACAAATGTTTTTTCTGTTTACATAATGATTGTCTCATTATTCCGTTATGCTCCCCTCCAATCTTTGTTATATCTGGCTGTTGTGCTCTGATGTTATGGCAGTAATAGCCTTTGTATTACCAGTTTTTAAGCTTCTGAGAGTCTTTCGGTGTTGCCTAACATTTTATGGTGAACTTTTCTCCCATCTTACAGCCACAGTCTTGCAGTCATGTGTTATGGAAAAATCTCATATTCAATCACAGTATTTTTAAAGGCAGGTTCTGTCCATAATGCTTATGAAGGAACTTGCAAATAGGAATCTTAATCATTTGAAATGCAGAGGGCAAATAAAAAGCACCATAAGTAAAAATGTTTAAAGCTTATGTTTTTTGGGCTAGTTAAAGGATTTGGCAGGCTTAGCACTGGACTTAATTCATAACTTTTCAAAACTTGCAGTGTTGACTCTCTGGTATAGGTTTTTGTCATGCATTCAGGGATGCCTCTGGGTACTACTTGGAAATATAATGAATAGTAATAACCTAGTAAAGTGGGCAGAATGAAATATAAATAAAATATAAGCAAGTGCACACCGAAGGAAGAACATACTCTATTTTATACTGTGATTTTTGAAATTTTTCTTCAGAATGAAAATCCCCATATAAAAACCACACTTTATAGAAATGTAATAAATCTTCAGTAGAGTTCTAAAACTTAATTGCAGCAGGTGCTACCAAAAAAGAAAATAGATCCTCAAATATTTTTTCATTAATTCTAGGTATTACATAGTGTACTAGACATCTGGCATACCATTACCAGAATTTTAAAAAGTACAGTTAGGTAGAAAGTGATATTTTATCTACATTTTCCTTTATTTTCAAGGAAATGTTCACTCGGCTTGAATGGACATCAGTTCAGTTTGAAGAGCACCTATGAGCCCCATTCACAAACCACACCTCGTGACTGTGCCTGGTGTGGTACAAACACTGCAAAAAGTGCTAATCCAGGCATTTGGCATAGAAGTATGTAAACTGATTTGCTTCTCTGTTAGAATAACCACAGGCAGAGAAAAATCCATACAGTGAAATAGATCTTTTTCGTCAAACTAGGAATGAGCCTTGATGGAACTGCTGAAAATATTGAGGGACATATTTGTATGTCAGGACCGTCTTTACTAGGTGTAATTTTTTTCTCCCATGTCTCCCTAGCAGTGCCAATTGATGTTTGATTTTGACCTCTTAAAATGTATCCTCAACTGTTGCTCCTATTAAAAACTGCCAGTCTGATAAGGAATAGTCTGATCTCAAGTATTTTGAAATGGCTGTAGTACCTGTCACTCTGCTCCTATTAATGAGGCGTGGTGTTTGTTAATGCCCCTCTCAGTATAGGGCTGAGAATCACTTTAGTTTTTGTTAACTGTCTGGGCCCAGATATTACAGAAGCAGCATTTCATGTCAGTTCATGATATCACAACTCCTGAAACAGAGTGAAGAGCTACATACCCTCCTCTGCAGCCTGCTTGCTAAACTTGTCAAATGTTAGAGGAAAAACACAATCCGCTAATGAGTCATGTAAGGTTAAGGATGTTTCATTTACAACTTGTAAGTCTAGATGTATGCACAGTGTCTTTTTGCATGTCTTCTGCTGATGATGGGGTTATTCAACAGTTTATCATGTTTTTGTTTTAAGTACTTCACTTCTCCTCAAAAAACAAGTGTAGCCAACCAGTATTTAGAGCTATGCATCATTCACTAGGTAAAAATATTCAGGTTAATAACATTCTGATCTGCTTCAGACTATGAAGAACTTGGTTCAAGTCTATCTTTAACACCGATGGATTTCTAAAAGTCTTTGTTTCATGCACTTTCAGAATATCTTGCAGGAGTGAACAGAAGTGGCACAAGCCACTCTCACTGGCATCTTGGTATTGGAGAAGTTGTGTTGGGCCTGCCTTTCAGAAAGTGCCTGCCATTAGACTATGTGCAGCCATGCCTATCTTGCACCAGTATTTTTGTACTCACTGCCAGGAAACGGTATGATTTTTTCAAATGCAAAACCCATCATTCTTCCAAAGTTGGCATGTGCAAAGAGACACCAGTTTGTTGGCCTCACTGGAAAATCAGACTCCAAGATTTTTCTCAGGGAGTTGCTTTGCCAGAAGCAGTGGCTCCCTGTCTGTAATTTGTTTGCACTTCTTAGGCCCTCAGCAACCTACAAAACCAACAAAGAGCTCAGCCATTTGAAAGCCTCCAAAATGGTAAGGTGGATATTTTTCCTCCCTTTTTTCTTTTGATTTGTATTTCTGAGCTTGTTAGAATTGCTGAAACATTGTAAGCAAAGCTATTTTTGCTGTTCTGTGCTGTGTTGTGATCCAGACTTCATCTTGTCCTACACTCTGACTGTTCAAGCTTCTCCCCCTGTACTAAGCTCGAGGGCAGCACAGATCTGAGGGAGCAGACAGGCCTATCTGTGTTCCCTGGGGAAGGTGGAAGCTGTGGCTCAGCAGTCATTTCTGTTTGTTGTGTGGACTACAGATCACCCAGCAAGACAAACCGGATCTAATTTGGGTTTGGCACATGTCCACATTTCTGTCGGCTTTGCTAGGGCACATACTGGCTTTCATGGCTGCTGTAGAAGACAGTACCTCATCTGACCAAAATCCTGCTGGTACAACCTCAGCTTCTCCGTACTTCGGTCACGATTTTAGACCAGTGGAATGAGTTCCCACTAGGTAGTGTTTTGTGTCATTTGGCCAGCAGGGTTTAGATCTGGTTCCATGAGCTTTTATAGACAGATTTACTGTATTGCTGAGCTGTAGTCTATTGCTGAGCTGTAGTCTAAGCAAGGAAATGTGAGTTCTAGGAATTTTTTGTCCTTCAGCTCCACTTGTTAGCAGTTACAGGGCAAGGACACACTTGTGCAGTTTTTGTTGCAATAGCGATTTTAATAAAACAAGGTCTATTAAAAACTTGGAAAATGGATTTGCATTAATATATCTAGTTTATACTCCTCATAAACTGGGCTACATAAGGCATTTACAGCTTTGCTACAGAGGCCAATGGCAAATGGGCCCCTGAAAACACTCCACCCTCTAATCTCACTTCTCCGACTGTGGGTATTGCCTTTACTCTTTGGAGACTCGTAAGACTTTGCTTATTTTTTCCAGAAGATTGGCCACAGAGAATGCAAAAGACTTTGCAGAGCATGAACAGTAATATTCTTAAGGCTTTGCCATCTACTCTGTGAAAAGCTTTCACAAAGCTTTTCACCTGCTTGTGATAGTTTAGGTCAGGCATCTTGCTGAACTGTCTAAATAATTTTCTTATGATAAGGACTATGAATGATGGTTGTGTCCTGGGAAAGGGTTGGGTGGTGGCAATCATTCAGGTCATCTCTCCTCTGTAGCATTGCTTTTCAATATATGCTAGTATATGCTAAAGAAGATGCCTCTCTTCAGCCTGACAACTTGACAAGGCTCTTGAAGCTACGTGGTTGCACGGTAGTAAACTTTGTCTTATTCTGCTGGTTTATCCTTGAATTATGGAGTCGTGCTCCTGTAAGGAATAGCCTGTTTAGCATATGTCAGATTATTCAGAATCTGCTTTATCACTAGACATGGTTTAATGGTAAAAGAATAAAACAAATGTGTAGTAAAGAAATAAAGAAGCAAGAGAGAGAACATCAAAACGTGTCCCTAACATAAGGCTTAGCAATAGGGATCTTATCTGTTCCCTGTAAGTCAGCTAATTAGCTTTTACAACCCATCACACTGACATGACCCAGAGACTTCTTAAAGTTACAGCGTCTCCATTCCTTTTGTTTTGAAAAAAGCAACCTGCTTCCTTTTCCACATAACATAGAATGACCTAGGCTTGATCAGTAACCCCTTTACAAGACCTCACGTTGTTACTTGTGGTTTGGCACTGGCACATCACAGGTACTATGACAGTATGAAATGATTTCTTTCTCCTGTCCTTCCCAAGGTTTCTTAATTAACACTTTTATGGCATACCTTGATTGGATTACATTCCTGGCTTTAGGCTTTAAGTTGCCTTCCCCATTTTACATTCTTTTTAAAAAGATGGTGGTGTGACTTTAGAAAATGCATTATGAGAACTGTTAGCAGTACATGGTCCTTTTAAAATCTGTAATGTGTAGCTCACCCCAGGCTCTTCTCAGGAGTTTGCCACTGTGTGTGTGTGTGTATATAGATGTGTGTGTATGTATCTATATATATGTGTGTGTGTGTGTGTGTGTGTATATACACATACACATATTATGTATATATGTGTATATGCAGATAAAAAATTATTCTTTTAATGCATGGGTAAGGCTGGAAAACCAAAACTGCCTAACCCTTCACTTCCTCTTACTAACACTTTGTTAGGTTTGAGGGATTCTAGAAGCCTTTCCATTACAGGAGCCTAGTGCTATACTGTCCACTCTGAGTCCTGTTTTAGGAAATATTACACTATTTTCTGACACAATCCCCAAATTCAAATGCAGTAGCTGTGCATCTGTTATCTTTTGGTGGCTGTATCCATCATACCATTTGCTATTGCACTGAAGAGGTACGATTTTAATGAGATATTCCTGATTTGGGCCCTATATCCCCTTAGAACCGATGTGTCTGTCAGACTGGGTCAAAAAACTCTGTTCTGCAGTCTATCAATGAGAAAAGGAAACATAAATATGCACATCTTGAAAAAACTTCTCTGTAATTTTGGGAAGCTGTTTGTAGAGGGAAAAGAAGTCTCCTTATGTTCTCTCCCTTCTTCATTTGTCTTCTAGACCCAAAAGGATCTAATCAATCCTTTCCAGAACAGTGTCTACACATTTCCAGCAGTCAGGATGGACTTCAAAAGAACCAATGAAAATATTTAGAAGTGCTGGTGTGGGGCAGGGAGAAGGGAGTGATCCCTGCTGGGCCCATTTTCCAGTCCTGTTCTTTTCTGTGGAAAAATTTCAAAAAACCCTCTTTGAAGTGTTGGTTTGGAAAACTGGTATATACTGAACTATTTTAAACACTGTAATATTTTCCAGACAATTTCTCTCGAACCTCAGTGAGTTAACCATAGTGGCTGAGAAGAAGTAGTCTGACTGCAGGGTATTT
Organism: Dromaius novaehollandiae; assembly: GCF_036370855.1. Lineage (NCBI taxonomy): Eukaryota > Metazoa > Chordata > Aves > Casuariiformes > Dromaiidae > Dromaius > Dromaius novaehollandiae. The sequence continues at coordinate 8,951,171 of NC_088099.1, forward strand.
TCCATTCTGGTACTCCCATGTGGCAGAGGAGCTGCAGATATCAGTTCAGAATCTGGAGCTGATTCTGTGGTAATCTTACATGTTTCTGGTAATGCATTTTCAGGCAAGACTCTCAAGAGAAAGGGTGGAAATATGTTTTTCTTCCCCATATAATTCAGGTAGTCAAAGTGATGAAGAGCAATATGGGCTATTTTGAAAGCCAGAGTTGGTTCTAATGTCTCTATGGCTTGTTTTCAAGTAATTTGTGCTACTGGTTGAAATCCTAGCCCTGTTGTATTTAGTCCTCTGTAGATGAAGGGCTGCTAGGGCTAGTAGCCACTGCTAATGCTAGGCTGGGAGAGGGACCTGGACACTGTGACAGTGAAGTACGCTGTGGTTAGGTTGTCAGATCTTGGCTAGATGCCTAATTTTTCTGCTCTTTGTGTGAGGAGGGGAAGGAGCTTTGGCTTTTCCCTTTTCCACTGACGCATGTTTGCTCTGCAGCAGTCTCTTCTCACCTGAGTTTTTTTCTTGATCAGTGGTTTGGCCAAGGAGACAGCACTACCCCATATCTTGCCCTCATTTTCCTTTCAAGCCTAACACCATTGGGTGAGTCGAAAGACTATCTAAGCTGTTTCTCTGTGGTGTGTGTCCTCATAGCTGAATCTCTCAAGCTAGGATCTTTGAGCATAAAACATAGAGATGAAGATTGAAGTATCTCATGAAAATAACTGATAACAGGAATGCATCAGAAGAGAGCTGGCATCTTGCCTGCGGTGATGTCTACTGATTTTTTTCTGAAGAAGACTTTTTAGTTCTTAGTGACAGACTTTGAAAGCTGTTGAAAAATCTAGTCCTGAATAGAGGGAGGGTAAGGGAGGTTGGTCCTGTAGATACATCCTAGAGATTTTTTTCCTCTGATTCATTAATAAAAACCGTGAGATTTTAACTGAAATTGTTAGTTAACCTCAATTAAACCAGAGAAATTTATCAAGAATTCAGAGGAGTCCTATTGTTTGACATAGCAAATAGATTTGATACCGTCCCTGAACTTTTGCAAATACTAGTCTGATTGCAGAAGATACACGTAAGGACTGCTAGGTTTTTACGTTAATGTTCAGATTATTGATCTAACAGCAATCCGAGTTTCTCTAATTTTGATAACAGTTTACAGAATTATCTTGATAATTCAGTAGTTCAGATTATGGAAATAAGCACTGATTTTGTGACCTAAAGGGACTGTTATGATAGCCTAATCAGAATTTCTACAAAGCAGAAGTCCATGAGAAACCAAGAGGAGCTTCTGTGCTAGTTAGCTGCCAGGCTTTACCTGCAGGATGTCTGTCTCTTACGTTATGTGAGACTGAGAGGCTTTCTGGGAAAAGACAATTTTTCTGCTCTGTTTGTACTGGGCCCCACTATGTGACAGGTTTCTGATCCATGCCAGTGGCTTAAAGAGTTTGAAGAGGAAGGAGAGATTTGGAAGCTTTTTTTAAATTTTTGTATGAACTTGTGCCTGTTTGTTGATTATACTGAAGAAATATTTTGACTGCCTTGAGGAAACCAAGTCAATAGTCCTACAGAACCCTGAGACAAGTAAAGAAAACAGATAAAGAATTTAAAGTTTTATCTCTGTCCTGGTTGGATACAATCTTAACCAAAGGTTTGGGCTCACGACTGAGGTTCTGCGGTCAGGAAACTTTAGACAAGTAATTTGGAAATGGTAGAAGGAACAGCCTTGATAGAGAGGGCGGGAGGAAACAACTTCAGAAAAAAAATGATGGAAACCTTGGCTCTTGTAATTGAGGTCCTTAAGAGACTTTGGGTTCTCTTAAAAGCTCTTAGTAAGAGAGACTGCACATAATTCTTCTTACGTGATATCCTGCTGTTCCCTTGGTAAGTACTTTGCTTCAAAGACAGTGCCTGGAGTCTCTGCGTCCTTCTGTGGGTCTCAAGCACCAAATGCAATAGGGCCTGCTTAGGAAGCGCACTAAGTTACCAGTGTTAATGTGAGAGCAAGACCCTTTTATAAAGTTGTGTGAATCGTAACCTTCATCTTAGAAGAGGAGCAAGCACCAGCAAGCTGTTTGGAAAGGCTAGAATATACCCTGAACCCTTCATTCAGGATACTATTTTAATAATGTTAGTCAGTGGTGAACACTCACTTAAAGTAAAAGGATATGGTGGTATTAAAGGGAAGTCTAATTCCCACATCTAGACAATAGGCAGAAGAAATAAAGCTAATGGGTTGATTTTTCCCTACTTAGCCCCTTTAATTTCCGTTCTGTGCAGTTTCTGTGCAGTTTTTGACATTTTTAAATGCACTGAAAGGATTATGAACTTCTGATTGATGCTAGCACTTTTTTTTATTCTTTTTTTTTTTTTTCTAACTTTGAAATAGTTTCAAAGATGTAGTTTTGCTGTACACATAGATCCACTTACACTGCTTAGGGCAACATACCGTTCTTGCATACCCAAACAGCTTTACTCAAGTACCATTTGTCAACAGCACTTTTCTTGCTCCAGGCTGTTTTGTGTAGGATCTGCCATTCAAACCTAGGTCATTCTTGCTGTGTGATTATGTGAATATCTTTAGTCATGCATGCACAACACCTCCCCGTTAATTAGGTGCTTGTTCCTCCAAGGTGATTAACAAATTAATTTATTCTGCTAATTGCTGGAGGAGCTGATCCCTGACCTAGAGAATTACTATAGATTTGAGAAGGGACAATGATGAAGATTTCTCCTGGGACTAGCTGATTAGAGATCCTCTCAGTTGTTGACAGTCTGCACAATCAGGGGAACTGTTCTCTCTGAAACGGTGCCCATCAGTGGTGCAGGATGTGAGGAACAGCAGGGGCTCTCTGATAGGGAGGAGAGGGCAAGCGTTTCCTTTGGAGTGCTCATCTCGATTGATGACCCACGGAAGTGTTCATGGCGTCCTCAGTTAACCTCAGCTCTGGAGCTGAGATTGGTTTCCAGCTGCTAGGTTTTATGGGTTTAGCTCCATTTGAGGCACTTCCTTTTTACTTCTGATCTAGGATTCCTGGATCTTCTGCTAATATCACATATAGAAGTCAGAAATTCTGTAATAAGGGTTGCAGTAATGACTTATGTTAACAGGTGAGGCATTAAAAGTGTGTGTAGGCAGCTAGAATTATTTTGCTGTGAAAGGAATAAGGCTGTTTTCTGCCTGAAAAACAGCTCTGCAGTATCTCTTTAAACTTGCAAGGAAAGGCAATCTTGGTGATAACCAGCACGGTGGATTTCATCAGGTTCAAACTTCACGAAAGTGCTTAGCAGCCAAAAAAGAGTCATGACATCTAATCTGGTGTCTCTCTGCCCCCTAAAAAGATAGAGTTTGTCAGTGCCAGTTATCTTCTAGGATAAAGCAATATTTTTGAAGGGGACCTAAACTAGCTTTTACTTGAATGAGAATTAGACCCTTCACCCCTTCTGATTTCATTCTTCAAAAGACAAATAGGGGAAATAACTTACAGACGGGGTTGGAGAAGAACAATGAAACTTAAAGACATGGGCTGTGACTTTCATGGAGCCTTTTGGAGGTGGGATATCTGCTTGGATGTCCAGACTATTTTACTATTGGAGAGGATCCAGAAAAGATATTCGTAGCAGCATTATCTTGGGTAATCTGAGATGCTAGATATTTATAGATATGGGCCTCCTTTGGGTGTGGGCTTCTTCAGGCAGTTCTCTGAGATATACAGTGGCCAGTTCTCACGTGAACCCCCATTTAACATTCTGAAGCTTTATGTCTGCAAAGACGAAGTTTGCTTGTTAGAGGTGCCCACTTGAGCGATGATGTGGCACTGCTGAGGACCTCTAGTATTTTACTGTAGAATATAATTTTAAGATACTTTATAGAATGTGGTTTTAGTATATTTTCAGTTTCGTTTACTTTCACTTGTAGGTTGTAAGACTTACCAGTGGGGTAATTGTTCCATGGGCATTTGCTGGACTGATCCAGCCCATCTTCAGATTATTGAAGGTCATGAAGGCTTTTGTCTAGGGCTGGCCTGGGGTCTAAAAAGAGCCCCAAATTCGCAGTATTTTTTACTTCTTCGTGCTACATTCATGAGCTGAGAGTGCAGCTCACCAGGGGAAGCAATCACAGCAACTAACTGGCAAACCTTTCCTTTTGAGGAAGCTTGTCTCATTCTGTGAGCACTTTTTTACAGTGAGGTGAATATGCTCAGTCACTTTTTCTATTGTTTATAAGCAGACTGCTGTACTCAGCAGTTTGCTGAAGAGCTTTTCATGATACCTGTATTTAAGAACTTCTGGATTGAGTTTCAGATCAATCTAGCTCCAGCTGCAAGGTTCTGCGGGGTTTCATCTGTCTTTCTGTGCTTATGGAAGCAAGCAGGGTCTCAAACAAATAAATTCATGCCACTGCCATCAAAGGCACAATTTATAGTCATGAACGAAACCTGAAGGACACTAGTAAATTGCATAAAGCCCAAGAACTTGAAGATTTTGTAATCCTAAATCCATTTTACTACTCTGGGTTTGAGACTCATCTCATTTAGTGTAGTGTAAAAACAAGAAGACTAATGCTATTGAAATCAGCTGGAGTGATGCCTGCTAAAGTGAGAATAGAGTCAGTGAGAGTATAATCAAGTGAGAGATATGTAGTATAATGAAAATCATCTGAAAAATACCTGCTTTGATACATGATGGTTTGAAGGCTCTGATGGTTTTTGTGGAACTTTGTCATTTCAAATGTGCTCAGTTTCCAAGCAATAAAGCTTTTTTCCCTACTTGTCAGCCCTGCTATCTCCCATTAGGACCTGCAAGCCAGACTGTGGACATTTTATCTTGTTCATCCACTGGAAAACAAAACAAAACAAAACAAAACAAAACAAAACAAAGCCCACTGCCAATGAAAAGGGAATATAGGGTTAGAAGGGGTCATTAGTTTTTACCTAGGTTGTCACCCTGCTCCAAGCCAAGATCAGCTCTGCCTTTGTAATTCCTGTGAGATGTCTATTTAACTTCTTTTCAAAGAACTGTTATGAAATAGGTTTCAATCTTTCTGGATAATACGACAGCAATTACCTATCCGTGGAAAGGTTTTCCCTTACTATAGTTAGAGGTTAGGTCTTACTATAGTTAGAGACCATTGCCACCTGCTCTGTCCACCACAAACATGGCAGTTCCCAATTCCTGTAACAGCTCCTGGATTTTAAAAAGTCCTTGGGCTTTTTTTCTTCCCCTCTCAATTAAACAATTCCTTTTCCTTCTGTGTAAGTATTTCTCAGTGCTCCCCATGCCCTCTCCAAACTGACCTACATTTTGTGTCCCAAAATTGGGTACTGAATCACAGCTGCTGAGTCAAGCAAAAAATCTCACAGGCTGTTCTCTCCTTTGCTGATCACATTACCATATTTGCACTTTCCCAAAAGCATTATGTTGTTGTCTTTTATTCAGTTTGAGATTCACTTTACTACTAAATCCTTTTTCTGCAAAAATTCCAGCCATCCAGAAATTCTCCAACCCATATTTGTGTATTTGATTATTTTCACTGTGATGTATTTTCTTGTTCTTACTGAATTTTTCTATATGTCCAGTTTAAGGCCTGTCTGATTTCTGATAGTTTATTGGTCAACTTATTCCCAATTTAGGCATAGCTGTGCTGGAGCAAACAATCTTACAGATGATGCACTCACACTTGATGACTTTGTGGTGGGTAGGAGGAGTAGAGCCATACCTTTGTCATGACAAACTAGATGCAGATTGCATAGTGAGCGTAGATGTGTCTGGTCTGTGATGTTTACATCACTTTTCCAAGCCAAAGCTTAAAGGTCCATTTATGTAAATTGCAGAGTAAGGCAGGAAATCTGCTCAGCTTTTAATATTGAGGTATTCATCACTTTGCAGAATCACATCAAGTTGTTTTGTAAATAATGAGATACTACAGTATTTTCCAAACATCCATTAATATCCAGGAGATATTAGTGATAAGAATCACTGCAGCATTGCCAGCTTCTTCACAGGGAGAATTTTGCTGTCACTTCTCAGGCTGAAAGCAAAGCAGAAGAAATGTATTTTTTCAGTAATGCTTTTACCCTCCAAAAAAAATCAAGGTGAAATTAAACAGATCAAAGCTGTGCTGAGAAATAAAATTTCCATGAGGAGAATATGAATGCAGTTTGTGGGCCAACTCTATTTTCTGCCTCTAGGAAATACAATGAAAATACAAACCAGCTGGCTGAGTTGTGGTTTGTAGGTATTTTTGCAAGGCTATAGGCAGGCCTGACAAGTCTCACACATAAAAGTATAAGATCACACATTTGGCTTCTGCCTCACACTCTCCAGTCCCTTGACTTTTGTCTCTTGTGTTTGTCATGTGCATGGCTTCCCTCCTGCCTTGTGACCCCGTAGGATGCACACTCTCCAACTTAGTGTGAAAGAAGGTGGTTGTGGTATTACCCTGTCCTCTCCATCACCTTTGTGCCTGGAGCCAGCTCTGCTTGCTTTTCTCTGTGCGTTCACTGATGAATGACTTTACAAGCAGATAAAGTCATAGGTACCCTTTGTGCCGTTGAGGATCTTTGCTTGTGATACAGTTTTCACAAGCTCTCATGTGAATTGGCCAGTTTCAAAGTGAGTTAGTGGCTGAAAATCAGAGGCATGTGTGTCTCAAGTCAGTTATAGGATTGGGACTTCACATCCTAAGTAGCTTGGTAATTTTCAAACATTTAAAATGAAGTAGTTGTTCGGATGATATATTCTTATCTGTTTGCGATGCCTTTATTTACAGTATTTTCTTGTATCCTATAGAAGCACCGATAATTAAGAAATCATATCTGGTTTGTTATAATTCTGGCATATGTGGTACTGATTGAGCAGCCACAGAAACATGGGACAGAGTGCTGGCTAGATTCAAGCTGAGTTAGATTCAAAGTGTGCACTTTATTGAACAGCTGTGGTGTCTCCCTTGCTGTGCGTTAAGGCTGCAATTCTCCCCTTATTCCTAAATTCTCACCGAGAAGGTGTCAGAGTGCATGGATATTCAGAGTCACTCAGTCTCGGCTCTGCTTTGTCCTTCTGTGGCCACATTGCCAACACATCTGCGTATTACAGTCTTTAATACTTTATCTTCTTAATATTTCTTTTGAGATAGGACAGTGTTATTGGGGACTTAGGAGACTGACAGACACAGGGCAGGGTTAATTCAAGATTCCTCTTATTAAATATAGACATATATGGTGTAGATACCTCACATCTGAGCTGAGATCCCCAGCCTCCTTCTGAATCTATGAAGATCTAGTCAGTGTATTTGTGGAGTCTTGCACAGGATTCATCTCAATATGATGTAGGTACTGAAATAGATGAGATGACTCATAACATAAAAATGACTCTTAATTACAAACGAAGCCTCTAGTAACTAGAGCTTAGCTATACACATCTAAATTGTAGATGTTTAAAAACAGGTGAAAGAAATCTCATTTCTATATAGTGAGGGTATAGCACAGCCAACAGCTTGGGTAATAAGAGAACAGCAAGCTAACTGTGAAGTCTCTACTTGGTTTCTTGGGAAAGTTTGACACACACCGTTGGCTTGACATCCTTCTCTGTCATCATTTTTTTTTCTTTGTGTGACCTTGCAGAAGTCACTGAGGATGCACGCTGAAAATGGACAGCTCTGGTGCATTGGACCTGTACAGCTGTGCATTCATCTAAATATCACAGAAGAGACGTTTCGCCATTCAGAAGCAAACCCGTAGGAGCGAATGCACATCTAGGTAGCATACGTTACACTGGCCTGTCCATCTTGTTTCCACAACAGAGGACAATCTAGAAAGGGAAAAATTGTGCTGTTGTATCAGAATGCAGGGATTTTGTTCCTGCAGAATGTTTTATTGCATGCTGTTAGTGATGTTATATGAAGAAGAAAGACTTACTGTGTTGCTGTCTGGAAACTCTGAGGCTGGTATTCAGTATTGATTTAGTCATTGTCCACACGAGCAGTAAAAATTATGCCTGCTGTGGTTGTTATACTTTCATCATAAAGCCTTTATTGAACAGCCTTGGCCAGTAATACTAATGGATGGAACACTATTAAGCTCACTGCTTTTGTAGGTCAAATGAAACCTTCTCATAAGCCTGTAGAGGTTCAGCGTATCCTTTCTTTGTCAGTGGTTCTGCTCATGATCTTTGTGGATAGATGGAACGCATGTTCCGACAACTGAATTGTGCAAAAAATCTGGTTCTGCAAATAATGTGGCTCCAAAGACTATGGACACGTAAGGAACCTGAAATGGCAGTTTCTGAAGGCATTAGGAATTGTCATGTTCTTTGAGACAGGCTAGGATTCCTGTTGCCTTACTTCAGTTGCCTACAGCGTAGACCTCTGCAGTGGGAGGTGGAAAGCCCGGGCTCCCTTGACAGGGAAGAGACGTAGGTGCTTTTAGAGAGTGATTCATCTGATCTTTTCTAGATCTCTGCTTTAGGAGATGATTCACACCTTTGATGTTATTGACTATATTGACTAGCTCTCCACTGACTGTGAAGGGACCCTGGGGTGACTTGTTCAGATGTAGATATTTACATTTAGTCAGATTAATCCGGCCTGCAATCCTAACCTCTTTATCATAACCCAGAGAAGAGACCTATATTCCAGTTCCTGTCTTAATCAAAGTAGGAACTTGAGCAGGTACCAGCTATTCCACTATAGGTACTGTTTTTCATTTTAAAATGTGAGAGGGTGGGAAACCCACTTGCTAGTAGTTCTAAATTGCAAAACTGATGGGCTACATAATTGAACTTGCATAACTGTGTCATCTGGCATTATTAACAAGTGTTTTTAAGAGCTTAAAATTTCTTGTGGATCTAATAGAAACTCCAGATCAACAGACCCCATGCTAGTGTAGTTGGTGCCCGTGATTGATTTCAATGGGATCAGATCTCAGTATAGCTAGATACCTGAATCGTCTTGTAAACTTAGTTGATTTATTTGCACATGAAAGCTCTCTTTCTTTGAATGTTTTTTTCTCTGTTTCCTCCAAACTGAAGTAAGGAAACATTGATCAAGAATGCTCTGAGAGCAGTACTGGTTTTAGTTGCAAAGTGTATCTACTTGGTGGAGCGGATAGATGAAGAGGAAATGAAGAGGAATTTAAAAGGTATTTCTGGTGATGGTAAGGTCCATGGACTTCTAGATAATTCCTAGGAAAGGAATTAGATCCTAATAGTCGTTGATCCAAAGGTTAAGGTAGCTAGTAGGCATTTAATGTAAGTGAAAATTTCAGTCAGGAAGATCTTAAAAGACTTTAAAAAGATTTTTCATGCTTTTTTCTGCTTTAACTTTCTAAGGAAATCTTCCTATTCCGCATGCTTTTATTTCTTAAACACTGAGAAGAGGCTGCTTCTTTCAGAGAAGTTTGAAATGTGGAATTATAGATTTAATTTCTTAAAGTCATACATTATTAGTCTATTGGCATAAGCATTTTACATAACAGATTGAAGTGTTAGTGTTATAGTACATTTATTTAAATGGCCACTTGTGAATCAAGGTCCTTCATGATTCTGTTGAATATTCGGTGTGCATCTGCATATGTGAGCATGTGTGTGCTGTCTAGTACATTCATAAATAATCCTTGAATTACAGCATTCACATCCATCTCTTAATAAAATAGCTGCAAGCTTTTCCTTTGCTTAACAAAATACTATACAAGCAGCTTGAATGAGAGCAACCCTGCCTTACTCTGTGGGTTGCTGTAATCTTGTCTTGTGTTATGAGGAGAAATGTTCCTGAGAACAATCAGCTGTACTGAGTAATACCACTTTTTGGTGATGTGAACTGAGACCTCTGAAATTAGTACAAAGAGAAATCAGTGAAAAATGATGCTAAATAAGAGTACTGAGGACAAAAAAAAAAAGATGCTTGATTTTATTCCGCAAAGACTTTGTATTTTAGGCACACGCAGGCTTTAAATTTCTGTCAGCTTTACTTGTTGGGGATTTTATTTTCTCAAGAACAGCTTATTAAAATGTAACATATTAAAATGTAATTAAGCATCATGTGTGAAGAACCATTGTGACTGGGAGCCCTTTAAAAGGTTAATAAAGGGCAGTCTATCATGATGTTTGTAAATCATAAATTTAATGTAAGTATGTACCTAAGAGCAGAGAGAGGTCTGAGACAGAGAGAAAGAGAAAGCCATTAGTGGCCTCATGTTAAGTCTAGAGAATTAAAGTTCCCAAATGAAATTAGTCTCTAACCTTGCACCGCCTTTGGACCATACTCAAATGTTTTTGTAGACAACTTAATGGCAAGAGTTCTTCTGTCTCCATGATGAGTTTTGTCTTGCATGTGTGTGAGATATGCCACAGAAGCATAACAAAAGGATTCGTCTATTCTTGGAAGTTGATGATGAACCTTGTAGTCATTCCCATACTTCTTTTAGTGGAGAAGATCATACACACAGAGAGGAATAAATCTCCTTTATGCTTTCATAGTCTTATGGCTTCATACTTCAGGAGATGAGGTGACCTACTTAGGAAAAAAAAAGGCCATAAAAGAGAAGTAAAGGACAAAAGAGCAATAACCTAGTGTAGATTCATGAAGAATTATAGCAGAATAAACTAATCATTTTGGTTTCTGGAGGTGTGATTCAGCTTGCTTTTCCTCACAGCTTAGCTTGCAGAGTCACCATGGAAAGTGTAGTCTTTGAAGAGTCAGACTGTTTTGATTAGCAGGCAGTGTGGCTGATGGACAGAGGATAGCATGGGTGTTGGGGGGACAGAGTTCCACTGTTATCTTTGTGACTGATTTTGCTGTGAGCATGTAAGCTCGCTCTGTTGCTTTTCTCACCTTCTGCCTGTCTTGCCTCTGAAGACTGTAAGCCCTTCAGAGCCAAAATTGTCTCCCACTGCGTGTTTATATGTTGTCTGGCACACTAAGACTTAGATCACAGTTGGGGTTCCTGCACGCTGCTGGAATATAAATAATAAACCTCTTTTTTTCTTCGCTGGTTTTAACTCCCCATCTTGTAGTATTTCCCTAATTGTGCTCAGCTATTTGACAAGATTGCTGAGACATGTCAGGAAAAGCCTGCGTCCTTGCTTACCAATTCCCCTACTGATGTCAGAATCCCATTGACTGCAGCTGAGGGTGGCATGGAGCATTACAGGAAATAAAACCGGAGAAGTGGACCCAGATGGCCTTCCAGTAGTGACAAGTGCAGGAACGATGATGCCTTTCCTGTGCATGTGATTCTCACTTTTTGCACACGTTCAACTGATATAAGGAGCAATTGCTTTGGCCCAGTGCAAAATCCTTCCCTTGCTGAAACAGCTATCGCTTGCAAAGTGTGTGAGCACCCACATCACACCAAGTCTTAATATTTGCGTATATCCCAGAGGGTGTTTCAGACACACATCAGAGCAGTCTCACAAAAGCTCCACGCCTTTGAAATCTCCTTGCCACTCCTTGGTTCTGTACCAGCTCTGCTTCAGCATAAACTCTCTAGTTGGTGCTTTCCCTAGAATTCCTTCAGAATGAACTTCACCCACACTCCTTGTGGAGTGAGTCATCGTGTGGGTAATACCCAGAGACCATCAAAGCTTGGCAACCATACTTCAAATGAAACTCCCTGGTTCTGTGGAGAGGAGGTTTTTGGGGGATCCACTGGATCCGCAGAGTTTTTCTCTCCACAGTTGACAACCTAAGCAATACTCAGATCATCTCATTCTAGGTGTTCAGTTTAGGTGCCATAGGGAGGAACCTGGGCTCTCTGCAGTCAGTGGAGAGAAGGATACTCCTCCAGAGTGTGATTTCAGAGCTCTGAAGTTTTAAGCCTCCTTATTCCCATTGGGTGAAGATCCCCAAGCGTAGATAGTATATTTTTCTAATGTTTTGTCTTGTTCACTTTTTGTCCTGATTTCCAAGAAGGTGAGGTATTTGCAGTCATGCTATATGAGTATCTGCCTCTGTCTTGATTTCCCTCATTCCAATAATTTTAAAGCCAATTGACTGATCTCCACCAAAGCTGTCTGTGAGTAGAAGTCTATATTGCCACAATTTGCTTTGAAAGTAGGCAGTCTGGTAAGCAAAGACACAATTCATAGCCCCCGAAAGGAGACTGCAGAGTAATTTTACATTTTATCAAGCACTAGAGGGCTTATAAAGGAGTTGCTATGAATGCCCCACCTGCGGAACAAACTTCAGTTGGAGCTGATCCTTCACTAGACACTAGAGAATCTAACCATTAGACATGTCTCCATAGGAAACTGTACTTCACTAGTTCTGCTGCACCACAAGATTATATGTTATTTTTTTCTGTCGTTATTGTCCGGTTTTAGGGCATTTGCTTGTTATGACGCTAAAAAATCCAGGTATTGTTATCTGGGAGCAGCCATGCAAAGTACCATCTGCTATGAATGACTCTCATTGCTGTGTACCAGTTAGAGCATCACCAAAGATGTATGCAGAGATGCAGTATGAATGAAGATCTGTCTTCAGGAGATAGAACTAAAGCCAAATTTTGCATCATACATGATGCCACTGATGCCAGTAGGATTGTCTGAAGTTTAAATCAGTATGTAATCTGGCACTTGTTCCTTAAAATTAAGCAGTGGGGAAAAATCGATTTCCATAAATCATAGCAATGGTGGATGTAAAATGTCTGCATTAAGTCATCGTGCTGATCTAAGTAAGCAAAAGTTGCTGCTCTGATCTGACACAGTAAGTAATAGGAAAGAAATCTGCAGTAACAGAATGGACAAGTGAGTAATGTCAGATATTGCTTTCATACAATCCTTTTTGTGCCACGTTAGTTTTTTGCATTGCTTTGCTGAAGGGAAGTCAGTATAATTCCAGCCGGAAAAGAAGAGTACCCACCTGATACAAGCTTGTGGCATTGATAATATATGAATAGGCCACTCAATGCAAGGGTTGTTCTGCCCTTTTGGCCTATAGAGAAAGCTATTGCTTTTCACATGCATATTTGCTTTTCAAGAGTAGGAATAAATTTGCCTATTGCAAATGGTCATTTCATTCAGACTCACACCATTTCTCAGCTTGTAAAGTGGGAGGTTGGGCAGGGAGGTTAATCAGTGAAATAGCACTCTGAGCTTCTCCCTCTTATGGGTCATCTAGAGGAAGCAAGGTTTCTGGAATAATTCAAAAGTATTTTGTAGCTGCAATATGCCATATATTTTACTGCATTATAATACACTAGTGAAATGACTATTGGTACTTTCAAATATCTGTGGTGCCTGTTTGTGCCGCAGTCATGAAAGACACATACAGACCAGGGTATCAGAGGTAAAATCTGGAGTTCATGAGGAGAGTGAAATATTACCCCATTGTATAAAGATAAAAGCTTACTGAAATATCAAAAGATTGCTCATTTAAGCAGCATGCTGCGGCTGTTCTTTCTATACCGATAAACCGTAAATCCGATTCCTCATTATATAAATAAATCCAGGAATGAATAGTCTCATGAATTCTCATGAATGTTCCGCTCCCCCAGCCAGTACCTGTCTGGGATTAACTTGCCAGTCTCGGGAGAATTAACTTCTTCCTTCCCTATGCAGAGACCTAGTGTCCTTTGAAGACAGTGGAAAGACTACCTCTGTCTTTAGTGGGTTTTGGATCAAGCCTGAGGACCACCTTTAGACTGTGACAGATTAGAGTTTGGAGTGGCTGCTTTTTGTTTAGTTCATGTTGCTTATACGATATTTGTTTGGAGTGTTAGTATTTTTATTATTTTGTAAATAGTTTTCTTTCAGATTTATAAGGTGTGGACTAAGCTGTCTTGAGCAAAGTTTAACAAAAATATATACAAAACTGGTGAAGCTTTGCATATCTGTTATCTGGACTGAGGTTCCAAACTTTACCATGCCGTGTCAGTGCCTTGTGTATGTATATGTGTGTGTGTATATACAAAAAGTGTATAAATATTTATGTATGTATGTATATATGGTGTATATGTGTATATATGGCCAGACTATTGTCACACTATCACAGGCCAGCTGAGATGCACAGACTGAAGGAAGCACTTTGCTTGATCTGGCTAGCTCAGGACCTCCCCTGGCCCCTTGCAGGTCATGGGTGATAATAAGATGTTTTGTAGTTGTTATCTATTGTGCCTGGAGCTGGTTCGGCCCAGGGATCGTGCCTGCGTCATCAAACTGAGGGCAGAAGGGTGCCTGACCTGCAAGCCCGTTAAAAGCAAAACGAATTAGCAGAGTGTTCTCCAGCACTCCGGAACCTTTTCCTAATCACAGATCTGAAATAGCCCATATTTAATGAATTTGAGTATGCTGTAAAAGGCAGAGAGGACTTGAGGTTTTCTTCTCATAGCACTGAAGAAGTGATAGCTGTGAAAGTGGCGGGCTGACTGAGCTTCTGTAAAACTGATTACTTTAAAGCTGTTGAAATTTTATTGAGTGGTTAATGATGTTAGGGCACTGAGAGTCATGGAGAGGCAAATTTGTTAATCATTTTAAATCTAAATAAACAAATAAGTTGTAGTGGCACTTGTAGTGTTGCCCTTCTGTTCTTTATAAATTACCCTTTCCCTCCAGAACTCCCCGTTGCTCAGTTCTGCAGACAGAAAACATCTCATTTGTTAGGTTGTGTGATTTTAAAAAATGAATACGAATCACTCCCTGCTTCCTCGGTTCACCAGTAGTCCTAGGAACGGGTAAGTGGCTGGGCACAGGAACACTACCCCTGTACTGCTGTCTTCCCGGAGCAGGCTGTGTGCCATGCTGCCCTGCCCGCATTGCGGAGCCCTCTGGCAACTCCTGTGTGGAGAGGCAACCGTGAAACGAGAGCGTGTCATTTTGTAGCAGGGAGGTGAGATAGGTGTGTAGCATGCTATCAGCTGTATTCACTATTCATCTGCTGCCTAACGACCCAGAGTTCCTGGGAGAAGAAAGGGAAAGCCTACCTCTCCTCGCCCTTGTCCTGATGCACAGTAAATCAGGACTGCTGCGAGTAAGAGTGTAGTACATATATCTTGCTCTGCTATGCCCTGAAGCGTGGCTGAGCTCTGGAAGAGATATGTAAATGGAAGACGATGATGGACAGTGCTTTCTTTACACACAACATCATCAGCATTTAGCTCTTGGCCAAGGAAACAGCTTTCTCTATAAAACCCAAACAAGAGTTCAAAATGTCTCAAAGCGGAACCTAAATAGGCACTCGTGTCTAAACAGGACATGTTATTTCAGACCTTTCCATAAACTTAATGGGATTTAGGCAACCAAATGATCAAAATATCTGAAAAGTTCAACTTTGATATGCAGCAGTTTCAGAAGGGATATTCGAGTGCAGACCAATCCCTTTTACAAGTAAGGAAGCCTGGTCTGGGCTCGTCCCAATAAATTAAGTAACCTTCCATCTGTATACTTGAGCTAGGAGGGGGCAAGGGTTGTGCAGAGTAGGAACTGCCCCGGAGTCTGGCCAATGCTGTGGTGTGTTAAGGAGAGGGAGATATTGGTGCTGGGATGCAGCACATCCCATGGTTGGCTGTGGGAATACTAAGAAACCATTCCAAGGAGGCTTAGGGGGTGACAAGCTGTGTCCCCCCGGGGGAAAGTCCCCACACAGCATGGGAAAATGCCTTCTAGAGAGAAATGAGGTAGGACATTACCCGGGGCAGCAAGAAAGGAAGGACAAGTTGGTTTCAGCTGCTTTTTCATGAATTAAAACCCAGTGCTGTTGATGAACCTTAATGCTCCTTTCAATGTTTCTCCCTCTTCCTGAGGAGCAAAGGAGTTACTAAATATTGAGAGACGGTCAGGCATTATCCTTACGGTAAAGAGACTGATAAAGCTTGAGAAGACAAGGGATGTGTCAGAGGAGCAGGCTTGTAGCTCCTCACAGAGTGAAGGTGAGGATGCTGCTTGGTGAGGTGAGCATCCGGGATGTTACCACCATAGCATGAGGCTGAAGCCCTAAGCCTGCAATGATTTCTGTGCAGGCCAGCACTGCAACCTTTCCAATGGAACTGGGCCATACGGTCACATTATTTGGATCATCCATTTCTAAGGATGAGCATTTCCAACTTCTGGTGCAATCCTGCTGTCACTGCAAGTGGAGAACTTTGCAGTGGCTTTGCTGGGGCAGGATAGAGGCTTGAGTAAAGGATATCACGTGCAAACACGCATGTTTTCCTGCAATAATTGAACAGCTAACTGCAGTTTTGAACATATACCTTCCTAGCTTCTTGCTTTCCCTCCCCTCCAGCTGTTAATTATTCTTCTAGTTTAGATCTTAAGGGAGGAATTATTTATATTTTGCTATGTGTTTCTGTGAAACATTAACAATCTCTTGCTAATTGCCTGTGCTAATTACCTCAACAGTAGCAGCGTTCCTGCTCATCTAGTGGAGCCGTGGAGGGAGAATGTGGCACGGGAATAATGAAATCCTTTGTTGTCCCCTTTTTATGCCAGCTGCACGGAAGTGGAGTAAAGACTTGGTGGAGCCAGACCCTGCTCTGCAGAAAATGGAGTGGCTTGTGCGAGCGACAATGTTTTGAAATACTTCTGTGATCCTTCTACAGGGAAGTTTGGGGTGTTTTGCAGTATGCCATAATTCAGTGTTTACACAGCTGCTGCTCTCTTCTGCTTACATGCACACAGAGCAACCCCGCACTCCTTTGAATGCAGTATTTCAGCCCAAAGGTTTAAATGTTTCAGGAACTTTGTACATAGGAAGCAGTTTAATATGAGAAGCATTCCTCATTTGTAATGAATGCTTACAGGCATCCGCTATGATACCAATTACTTGCAGAAGGAAAAATTAGAAACATTACCTACCATGTTACAGTATAATTAAGCTGAATGAAGTATAAGGTATCGGTGTGCAATAAATAATATTATTTATTGAAAAACTTTTTCAATACCAAAGAATATGCAATGGCAGACTTAATAAATGTGCTTTTCTGTAGTGCCATTTCCCACAAAATACAAATCTTTCTTGTTAAATAAGATGACTGAAAGAAAGCACAGAGTTTTGGAAATACCTGACTGATGAAGGGAAGGCAATATAAGTTATTCTAATGCAGCAGGAAGTCTCACAGTTTTAATACTGACCTTTTCCCAGTGAAATATATTTACAATGTTAGATGTTACTTGTTAATAATTTCAATGTATTCTGGTCTTTGAGTTAAAAACCCTTATCTTGAAAATGTATGTTAAAGTAACTGTGACTATTTTCTGTGAGACAAAAGGGTCTGATGATTTTTCATATGGAGACGTAACTAGGACAAAAGTCTGTCCTTGGCATCCAGGTGCCTTCCTACCATTAATCTTCACAGCCCCTCTGGAGTAGGTGGAGATTATTATACACGTATTTTATTCCTGGGGCAACTTAAACAGAATCAAAGCAACTTGCCCAAAATTTAATCCTGGTCTGCCTGAAGTTAAGAGGGGGTAAATGCATTGCTTCACTGGAGGCATAATTTCACACATCATGAAAATGAGAGTTGGTAATCAGGAGTTCCTGTCTACACATCCTACAGCCAAATCTCCTGCTGTGGCCTGTTTGCTGATTCTTCCCCTGTGTGGCCACTTTGGAGTTACGTGTACACCAGTGTGAGATTTACTCTTGTTACAAATGAGGCCAGGAGCTTATTCTACCTTCTTCTGCTATTTTTGCCTTTAATAAAGCCTTCCCTCCCCTGCCCCAGCAGTTCTTTAACTTGTAAAAAAATATACGTATCTTCTCTTTTGCTCATTGGAGATGTTCATCTGGTATTTGTGAGCTTGGTATGGGGAAGTGGGTAAGTCTTGTGCTAATGTTAACTATGTGTAAAGGCCTTTATAAAGGTATTTTAAAGGTAAACACTCTCACATGCATAATCAGGGCACTGTCTGCAAAGTAATGAAAATTAAAGAATGAGTAGTTGAACAATGCATGATAGAAATGAATAGGCTATATGAAAACCCACATAATGTCAAGATTGTCTCCATATTTCTAATAGACTTTTTATGAGGGAATATTGACATCCTGGCTCTAATTTCAGCTGCTCAGATACACAGGCAAAGCAGTGGCTTGCTGCGTAGGCTCAATGATTTCTCTTGTTCATGTACAGAAGCTACAGTAACTTTTGAGAGAAGGAAGTGTGTAGCTAAGCATATCATGTGCAGAATGAATTTCTGGCTCTCCCTGAGACGCTCATCCCCAGCTCATATGCTTTCCTTTTGTCTTCCTTTGCTATTAAAGTAAGGCACAAGCATTTTCTGGGTTGTGCTTGTGTGCTGGATCAAGATGCTCACTGAGTTTAGAAACAATCTTATTTTAAAATTGGATCAGTTCTTTGTGGGTACAACCTTGGGAAGGGCATGCTGTGACTCAGGGCAAGCAGCGGGCAAAAAACAATGGGTATATTGACTTCAGAAGCAAGACATTAACTGTCACCTAAGGGAGGGGACTTGGAAGGAGGCTGAGACTCTACCTTTCGTCGCAAAGGACTCTTCCTGGTACTTATCTTGTTCCTAGATACATTTATCCTTGTACCAGACCAGGATTGTTCTTCCAGCTGATAGCAGTGTTTTGACTTCAAGATCAAAATCCATGTAATCATCATCTGCTTCAGTAGTTTTAGAAAACCTTTCAATCCAATGTGGCACCCGGCAAAGAGGTTGGAGCTGACTAGGACTCAGGTTTCAAGGCTTTGAAAACTTTTGCTGTGCTAAGTTGGGATGGGTAGGCAATCTTGGAAATGTCTGCTCCGTGGTGAGCCAAAGATTAAAATTAGTTTGGTTTGACTGAAATGATTTATTTTCATCGTGGACTTTTTATTTTTTCATTCTTCACAGGGATTTAAAAATCAATTCCTTCTTGGGAATAAATCTGTGTTATTTTCAGTTTGAAAATGGTCCTTTTATATCTTCTGAACTTAGACAATAAATCCCCATCCACAAATGTCTTTGAACTGGGAACTTCGTTTTAAACTAGAGCTTTTTCTACCAGCAGTTCCAGCTTCGATACGTCAGTGTTTTCCAAGTGTATCATCAAACAGTTGCTGACCAGCTCTCTTGAGTGTCTAATAAGACTCAGATAAAAGAACCAGAATTGCACACACTTTCCATACCAGGGCACATTTTATGAGGCATCACTATGCTTTTACACATATAGTAATTTCATAAGCTTCTTTTAACTTCATTCTCATCTGTTCCTTTTTCATTTGTGTATACCCTCATAAGTAAATAATCTTCTTTACGAAAAAAGGGAGGTACTACAAAATAGGAGAATCCTAGATAACATTTGATTCAGTCTCTCCATTTAGGTTTCTGTGGCCTTTTTGATTCATTATCTATTGTATTTTGGTATTGCTCTTTGTTTTACTGACTATTCAATATATTTCCCACAGAGACTAGTTCTATGTATTTCCTGTAGTGAAGACTATTCAAATGGCCTATAATCCTATAATAGTTTATAGCAAAATCAATTTGATATGCATTGGAAAACGTTCTGTTGTACCACATTCAAAGGAAATGTGTGTACAGAGCTCAGAATTTATATCTGTAATGAATTTTTCCAGATTGGAAATGCATGTGCTTGCATAACTGAGGTCCTCTTTTGTTCTGGTTAATATTGTTTTTTTTTCCCCCTTTTTAAGGAGGATATCTTTTCACCTTAGCTAGGAAGGTTTTAGTATTTAAACTTTTATTTCAGAAGAAGATCTCTTGTTTGGCCCTTGTATTTTGTGTGAATTTAATTCCAAACATCCTAAGTGCCTCCATGGAAGTAATTAAGTGAATTATTGCTGTGTAGCCCTGCGTACAAATACCTGCCTGCTAGCACATCGTTGAGTTAATATTTAAGAACTACTGCAGCACCCTCAAGTGGTGATGCTGATCTGTATTTACAGGTTTTTTTCAAACGTTTATTTCCAGAGTTCTGAATCATTTTAATATTTTGGGCTGAACTGCTCAGCTATTGTCAGGTCCTGCACTCCTTACTCAGGTAAAGCTTCCACGGAATAAAATTAATCACGCTGGAATCTGAACAAGAAACTCAGGAAAGTTTTCCTTGGATGGTCAAAGGATTTTATGCTGAGCATAAAGCATTCTCTGTGCCTGCAGTAACTCTGGCTTTTCTGTCAGTTGTGCTGGAATAAGTAATCTGAGGACCCTACAGGAAGAGAAACCTGCATGTTAGGGTTTTTCTCAGGACTGCAATTGCAAAAGATTCTGGAAGAACTGCGGCATAAGCAACAGAGTAACATTGCAAACTAGGCAAATTACTTGCTCCCCCCAGTGACATTTACAGCGTTGACTTAGGCAGAATGCTCCCTCTCAGGGAAATTTTACTGCCTTTATTGTGAAGTTCTCCGACTTCAGCTTTCTTTTCTTTCTCCTTTAGCTGCTTATTTTAAGCCAGCTGCTGCTGCGTACTGGACCAGAAGAATGGACACGGTTCTGGGCCCTTTGCTTCCAAAATTAGCAAGGGGCATCTCTCCGGACACTCCACCTCCTTTTAATTCTGCTGAACTTTCTCAGTGCTTGCAGGAAGGAAATGTCGGTACCCAGCAGAGTAAGTGGCTGTGAGATGAGGTCTGTGCACTGCTCTGCCCCCAGTACGGACCGGCATGAGCAAATCGCTTAGCTCTGCTCTTCCTCATCTGTAAAACAGCAGCAGTGAGTTTTACTTCAGAAGTTTACTGTAAGTCTTAACAGATATTGTATCCGCTTTAAGGCCCTTAGATGAAAACAGATACCAAAATGCCAACTTCCTTGTCACTTATAACAGAGTGCACTGGGCAGAGGGCACAGATTCAGGGGATGGCAGCGGTCCCCTCCCCACAGGCACTGCTCTGCGCAGTACGTGCTAATGCTCCAGGTTAGCAGAAAGGCACAGCTTCTTGTTTACCGCTGCAACCTCTGCCGACTCCGGCAAGTCTTCTGTATCAGACGTGGAGAACAAGCTTGACAAACACTGAACAAAACAATTTTATTTCTGAAGTGTAGAAAGTCATCCAGACTCTTACATATAGAACATATATTGAGCCAAATCAATTTTCTGCAGATCATTACTAAAAAATTTAAACTTTTAAATTAAATAAAATCAAAATGTATTCTTTCCCCCCCCCCACCTTCCCTAGTTTTTATCTTACCATATGATATAGGAAATGGTAATCACTAGCATTTAGGCTCACTTCTGCCCTTGTTTCATCCTCTTTTTTTGCCTCTCTTCCCATAAAATACCCATCTCATTTGAAGTGTGCCATCTGGGTTGCCATGTATGTAACAGACTGCATTGTGTTTGCGGGAGAGCCATGTCGGTAGAGGGCAGGGTCCAACAGTAGTGAGTTTCCAAAGGGATCTAATAAAGAAATGACAACTATTTTCTAATATGAACTAGATAATAGACAAAAATTACGTGTGATGGAGCATATTTAATATAATATATGTGTTCTCATCTTGAAGGCCTGCTGTCAGCTTAACAATCACATTGAGAATAAATCAGTATCTTCTTTTTTAGCACTATGAGCAGCAAAAAAGAGAGCTAGAGAGAGAGAGAGATGATTACTTTGTAAACTTGCCTTAGGCTGCTCCTAAAATAAGTGGAAGGTGCAATCAAACCTCTCCCCCCATGGCTGCAGTACAAAGCTGGGATACGCTGACAGCCCACACAGCAGCTGACCCACAAACCTACTTTAAAACATTTTGGGGCACGCGTGGGGCATGAGAGGTGGAAGGACGTGCAGCTCCTGTGGCACCTCTCCAACTAGGTAGGCTGGCTAGAGAATTGTCCATGCCAGGAGCTGGTGGCAAAGTGGGGAGCTGAAGCCCAGCATGAGAATCCCAGGTGAGAGCCAACTGCAGGAACAGGGAGGCCCCCTGCCCTGAGTCGTAAACTCAGAATACAGCCATGTTACTGATATAGCAGTATTTCTCTGCATAGAAAACACAGGCCGAAGATGAAATGGCTGTCAGTTTACTGTTTAGAAATCGGCCTTGCTGAGTGTTCTGAAAGTAACACTATTTTGGACCTAAAAAAGCAGCAAATCCCAAAGATTTGAGCCTTCTGTGTTTTCTTTCATTCTTCTGCTAAGAAAGCTCTGAATGTCTGCAGGTGGGGAAGATGATGTCTTTTAGCAGGAAAATCCCAGGTCATTTAACTTCTTACAGGTCCAATGGGACATCTCACATTCTAGCCAAAAAAAGAGTTTTGTCTCTCTTTGGAGTGGCTCTGTCCCACTTTCTGGTTACGTCTTTTCTGTCATCCAGCAAATGTTTCCACCTCGGAGAAGTTGTTGCCTGCATTTGTCACAATATGCTGCAAATGTCGGTACCACATGTGCTTTATCTTGAAGGACCCTTATGTTTCTAAATGACACAACTAGGTCATGTTAATTGTTTTTGAGGTGTCATCCACTTCCAAAAATACCAGGCTTTCAGCAGTAATTATACCAGAAGGATGCGTCCCTTTGAACATTGATGCTCTTTTTCTCAGAAAAGGATATTTCCAAGAAATTTATTATCCCCAGAATCAGTATTGAATTCTGTTTTACTGAGTTATTCAATAGATGTTACAGGCAAAGACATTTTGTTCTAACTGGTGAATAATGGATAGAATAAGCAATTTATACACAGAAATGGTAAACTTCCCTCAGTTTCATGAAACTGAAGATGGTTTTAATGTACTTATTTATAGGAACTCATTGAAGGTGTAGTGCTGAGAAAAACAGTTTCACGATTATCAAGGACCTTAAATTCCAGTTGAACTCTGGAGCTGTTTCTATCTGTTTGTTCCTGGAGGGGAGACATCGGCTAGTCTAACAAGTGTTGTTTTGACAGAAATTTTTGCTGCCTTTAATTATTGTAGCTTCATTTTTTCAACAATTGCTTTCAGTGTAGATGCTTTTACAAAATCCAACTCTATGTTGCTGAAGTCTTGTTGATGTCATCACCGCAGAAAGTGTGATGGACTTGAAGGTTGTTTCTTGGAGCTCTGTTGTGACATTTTTAGCTGCCTAGTTGCTGCTTGTCCGCTTTGTGAAGAGGAACAAGAGGATCTGAATACTGCTGTGTGCTTGCATAACTCGGAGGGAATTAGATTTTTTTTTCTAGAAGAGCAAATCAGACTTCTTTCAGAGGTTTGATGTTATCAGTTGCAGTAAAAATTTCACAGTCAAATGTAGATCATGATGAAGCAGTTTGTATTTTCTTGTTTAGCAGAGTCCTGGATTACTTTTGTCTTTGCGGTGAAATTATTGGAACATCCCTAAAATTGTTTTTCACACTTTCTTTTATTAGGTTTACCTGGTATGCTTTTGTGATTCCTTGGCAAATATGTGTGTGTGTGTGTGTGTGTGTGTGTGTGTGTGTGTATGTATCTCCCCCTCAACCAGAAGGGGCTACTAATATGTACGTCTGAAAAGAAAACTTGATTCACAAAGATCTGAACTTATTTATTTTTTAAAGATATTATTTAGCAAGCCAACAAATATGCATTGGCTTAACCCGCAACTAGAAATTGCATACCCCTAAATTTAGGTATGTACAACAGATATGCAGAGATGCTCCTGAATGTCCTTTGGAATTTTTGAAGGCAGAGGCTTATCTTGATTTCACCATCACGGGTCTGATTTTGAAAACTCCAGCGTGCATTCGAGTACTTGGCATTACTAAATACCTTTGCAAAGCTGACCTAAGTGCCTTTGAAAGAGTGCAGTAAGGTTAAAGGCAACACACGTGTAGATAAGTAAAATCAAGGCACATCCTAAGAGGTAATTAAAATGGAAATCTTTCATTGGCTGGCTAGTCTGTCAATACTATGTATCTGTGCCCATAAACCTCTCTTAAACCTGTAAGGACATAGTTTGTTAATCTGTTAATCTCCTGTCAGTATTCCATTCTTGTCCTTGTGTCTCCCACCTCTTGAAAAATGAATACACCATCTGGACACCCATTTATAATCCAGTATATTTGCTGTTGTTTAACGGCAGTTGACCGAAAGCATTAACAAACATCTAGAATATCTTCAGAGAGCCTCAGTTGTTTCAGGCTTTATGTTACTAGGACAGGTGGATTGGACAAATGGAGTAATTTGTTCTTAGAAAACTGTAAGTGGACTGATGAGCTTGCTTTCTAATCAATTTATGGAGACAAATGGGCAGGAAGGAACATACTCCAGCACCAATAGTGAAGCATCACAAACATCTACCAATTCAAATTAGGGTCAAATCTTAAAAGGAATTATTTACTTTAAGGAGATTTCAGGGGACTTCAAACAGCTAAGTCTAAAACTATGTTCCATAAAATCCCTGCTTACAGACCACTTAGCTCCAGATGGCTCAAAGTCACTAGACACTTTCGTATTCAGTCTGAAAACTTTCTAAGGTATCTACGGTGGTAGTCCTGCACGCATTCAAAAATGCCCTCTTCACCTCTGTCTGTAACCCTGATGGAAACCAGAAACTGGACAGGGTGGTGCTTACACCCTTGAAGATCACTGATCACTGAGTATTCCCAGAGTGTATCCAACACACTCATACGGGATGGGGTCTTCACAAATCTGCATCACAGCTCCTTTATTTGTAAAAGGCTGCAGGAGGAGAATATTTGTACCTGCTGAAGCTGTGCCAAACAGGAGGAAGAAATGTATGGCTTGATAGGACCAGAATGGAGGAGGAAGAAATGTATGGCTTGATAGGACCAGAATGGAGCAGAAAAGGAGGAAAATATTTTGTTAGCCTAGTGGCTAAAGTACTCTCCGTACAAGTATTTAAGCTAGCTGTTTTGAGGTGCCCATCTCTCTCCGTATTCTTGTTTCTCTCCATATTCATATAACTAAGTTTTTCGTTCAACTCTGGGGGTCCAAAACCTAAAATTGTGTCATGACATCACCTAGGTCTTTTATTAGATCTAGCTTTTAGTTCTCTTCCCACCAAAAAGAAAGCTGTCAATTTAGTGACAGCTAGTCTGAAGAGTCACAGGTCTGCTTAAAAGAAACCTCAGTATTGTTAGGAAGAGGTCTTTAAATCAAACTATTTTGTCTTGTCTGTTCCTTTTGAAAGCTCTGGCATGCATTTGAGATGCTGACTGGTTTAATCCCTTCTGATTCACTAAGATTTTGCAAGTGCAAGTGCTTTTCGGGAAATGGAAATTCAGAATTTCTCCAAGATATGCTGCTTCTGTGTGCTATCAGTTTTATAGTGCCTGGATTAGAAAAGAATGGCATCAACTCCTCCCACCATGTGCAATCAAGGTTGTTTAAATGTGGCTCAGACACTTAAGATGGAGCAGGAATGTCATGTATCTGCTTCACATGTAGATCAGAACATAATCCCTTGTCTCAAGACAGTCTCCACCTGAAGTAGCTGATGAAATGCCAATGGATACTTTTGCAAAATGGATACTTTTTGGATACTTTTTTCCTGCAGCAGCCCCCTTTGCCTTCCTGAAGCTAAGTTTATTTCCTTATCTTACTGATTAGCCCCTTGAGAAATCATATTAATCAGGCAAACTGGTTGTCGTCATGGCATATCTGGCTTGAGCATCGAACACTGGCATGTTGCAAAGTAGGGAAGAATATGCATAGTAGGAATCAGTTCAGCAACATTAGCTGGGTCTTGCATGACTGCCAGCTACTCTTGGCACCCAAAGAAAATTGCATTTATCTGTAACTCTAATGCTTAACATCTTGGCTTGTCTTGAAGACTTAGAATTGGGATCTCATCCTAACTTCTCTCAGACAAAGCTTCCAAAGACAGAATATTAATTAGGACGAGAAGGACAGTCTTCAGCTGAAGACTGAAGACAAATTACTATTTGCATGTATTGCAGTACTAGGTCCAGTCATAGGCTGAGACCCCATTGTGCTACACAGCTGTACAAAAACATGTGCATCTGTACGTTCTTTTACTTAGGCCTTGCAGTTTCCTTTTCTGGCAGCAAACTTGCACAACCGTGGTCCGTGAACACTCTCTTCTCTGTGATTTTTTTCTGCTTTTCCTCACCCTTGCACCAGTTGCAAAATCATAGAAATTAGAGATGGGAAAGACCTTCTCAGTCACGTAGTCTATCCCCTTGCCAGTTGGCAGGGTTCTTCCTTACAGCACATTTTCTTCGTGCCATATACAGGCTATTTATAAATGTCCTCGGCATTTTCACGGTTTCCTCTGGAAACAATCCTGCTCGTGCTAGCAGGAAGTACTTGCTGATATTCAGCCACATGTTCTTGATTTCATTCAATTAGGCTTATCAAGACTTCTGGTGGATAAAATCACCTACTGGAGGTACTGATCTGTCTATTGACCACAGACCAAACATTTATCTACCAGATGTCTGAAGCACCCTCTGGAGGGGCTGATCTCTCTGGCTTTGAAAATCATCCCGTTGTGTGGCTCCAATTAACCTTGTAACGCTCCAGCCCTTCTCCCTGCTCTCCGGGAGTCTTGGTGCTTTCCACCTCTGCCAGCTTTGGCCCATTTCTTTCCTGCCTCTCTGACCTCACCTGCCGTCATCTCCCTTCTCTCTCAGCCCTCCTGGTGCTTCACTATGTCCCTGCCCCTTGTATATGCTTCTTCGTTCTGTTTCCTCTAGGTCCATCCCTTCTCCTGAACAGCCTTTTTTTCCAACCTTTCTTCTCTCCCCAAAGTCTTGTACCTGGTACTGCCCTTTTGCATACTCTTCCCAGTACTTAAGTATCAGACATTTGTTTTCCCACAGAAAGCATTCATATATTTATTCAGCCACTTGAGGAATATTGAATTATTCTCACAGTGTCCAGAAAAAAACTAATTTTCCCAACGCATCTCTAAGTCCAGCTTCAAAAGCTTATTTATGTATTTATTTATTGGTAATAGTTGTAAGGCCTAGCAGAGTGGTTTTCTGAGAGTAATCTTGGTGAGTTGTGTGACCTGAGAGTAATGTGCCTTTCTGTGCTCCAGGCTCACTCACTGTCCAGTGCTGCATTTCTATGGAATTGGCTTTGAGATTCTCTTAGGAGTAATAACTATAGATGAAAGTGGACAGATCGGCATACTAATTCCACAGTCCATGATACTCCCGTCTTCAGCAGCACTAGTGTCACTTGTCTTGACACAGCTATATTCTCCCCCAGCACATGCATTTGATCAAAAAGAGTGATCAAGTGTATCCAGAGGGACTGCTGAATTGGTGTATTTCACACAGGTAAGAGAATTTCTCTCTTGTTTTGTTTTTTTGGTTTGTTTTTTGGGTTTTTTTTAGATGACACAAGAGAGAGAATATATAGGTTACATAAGCCCGAGGCCATGAGCAGTTCATGAATTGGATCTTTTTATCTTGGCTAACACTTATAATGGGAGTTAAAATAGTGAATCTAGGTTTCTTGAGTGCCTGGAGAGTTGTTATTAAAACAAAAAAGCAGAGGGACAAGACAATTGCATTAAATACCCATTAACTGTATTAATAAATAGACTCATTTTTGATATTAAAAGATAACCAGGAAATTTTAAAATTCCTTTAAAAATTTGTGGGAAAAGTAAAGTCTTATACTTCAACTATTAAGAACTGTATAGAAAATATTACTTTAATTAACGTTTTCCACTAATCAGCTACTCAGAACTATGGCCACATGAAAATTAGAAACGTGCTTAGCTATGTCTGCAATGAGCGCTATATTGTTTATATGACAATTTCAAAGTTTAAGCAAGCATAAATTTCTTAATAAGGATAGAAGCTGAATAACTTTTCACAATACTTAAATTCCCTGGCAGTAAGAAATAATGTATTTTTTAATATCCAGGAGAAATATGTCTAGATTGTTTCTTTGTCAGTGTCATTCTGAAAAGATTTGTCCAAAAAGATGTCTTTTATGTGTTGTTTTAAAGTCAGTAGGGCTTGGGTTTGACTTGCTTTTGATAAGTGTTATATTAATAGTGTTCAGATGTGGGAATGCAGCTTGTTTATACAGCAAGCAAAAGTGTCATTTTTACCTATATGCTTTAAAAATGTCAGTAAAACATAATTACATTGCCGCTGCAGGGGAAATATCTTAAGCTAGCACACTTTGTTTTGATGGAAATGTTACTAGTTAGGAATCAAACCTCCGTGCAAAACTTTGGATACTGAAATAAATATAAAACTAGGAGATGCTTGAGAAAAACGTTTGTTCTGAAATGCCTTGATTTTTATCTTGGGATCTGTTTGCAGGATTTGGGGAAAGGATTTTTCCTTGCATATAAGCTGTGTGTTTAAAGACATGAATCTCATGTTTGCACTTCTGAAATATTTTGCCTCTTTGAACTTATTTCACTGTACAAGTTACTTTCTTTTCGTCAAGTATCACCGCAGGCCAAGTAGCTCTTTTGCTGTAACGAAGCCACCGTTACTGATACGGTGATTGTTTATTGCCGTTTTATTCTCATGTTTCCCTGCTTGCTATTGCCTTCTTTTGGCTCCGTCCTGTTTCCTGTGTCCTGTTGGTGTGCACACTGCGTGATGGTATCTGGTCACATAGCCCGCAGAGGTAGAGGGCTCCGGGCTCAAAGTCACGCACGGTGAATTAACCATGGAATTGCAAGGAAAGGGTAGAGGACTTTGAGTGCAGAGCTGTGACTCAGTAATGCAAAGTTGTGTCCCTCCCCGAGAGAGGCAGACCAGACTACCATAATATATGCTCGTAGGGGACAACCTGCATCCTGAGATAACTTGTGCACAGGCAGGCTGAAGTGCTCTCCAAAGTCCCTAATGAAATCATCTGGGTCCCATATGACTCAGAAAAATCCTTCTGCTTTTAATAGTGGCATTGACAGACTGGTTCTGGTGAATCTTCTTGTAGTTTATTCGAGACATTTCTGCCTCCAGCTGTCTACTCAGCCCTTCTGTGCAAGGTCACTCTTGCTGTAGCAGAGCTACAGAGGAGTGCGTTGCAGTTCATGATGTAGCATATTGGTGCAAACTGTCTTCTTTCATCCACTCCAGTACCCAGAGTCTTCCTTCTGCGGCCCCTGGTCTGCCGTGGGGTAAAGAGCTGGAATCAGAAAAAGCTTTAAATAGCTGTGATTATTTATTTCAGGGCAAATGAATCACAGCCTGAAGCTGCATGATCAGGATTTTTGGTGTGCGAGGACTGTTTGGCTGGTTTGTTTTTCACTGAGCTTTTCAAGTATCTGGCACTGCAATTTTATGTTCCCTTAACGCTGTTTTTCCATGAATTTTGTACACACATGTATGCACAATATGTGTGCGCATGACTAGACAAACTTCATTATGTGAAATCTTGATTCCTAAGAATTAAAAACACAAACCGAATGCATTTGGAATTATATTGGTCCTTAGTGACTCTTTCAGTTTTGAACTGTTCCTTCTGTGAAGCAGAATGCTTTCTTTTTGCTGTACTTTCTTTGAGACTTTCTGATTCAGACATTTAATCTGTGGTGTTTTCCTGCCTGGTGGTTTAGTCTTGCCTTTTTGTGGCTTGCTTTGATTATTCCTTTGTGCCCTAGTTTTCCTTAGAAGTTAAAAATGTATTATTGCTTTTAATTTGATCCTCCTATTCCTTTTTTTTTTTCTTTCACTGCTAGTTGTTGGCAATTATGAATAATCCTAAAGGCACTGTTAATGCAATTCATGATGGGATTTGGCCGAGGTAACTGGTAACTGTTCGGATTTTACTGGTAATGTGCAGTTGACTTGCGGCAGAAACGTAACTTGCCAAGTGGCCCGGTGACTTCTGGAAAGTTACCTCGCTTATGATGTACGTCGCTAGGGCTTAGGAGCTAGACCTTTGCTTCAGAGCATTACGTGTGCATCTCATTTTTTAATTAAATGTCAGGATCTCAGTTCTGAAGATCAAAATGATTCTTTCAAGTCCCATCAGGAAGGAGGCAGAGCGTGTGTTTGTGTTTTCTCTCTTGATGAGATAAGGTTCCCTTTTCATCTGAATGTTAAGACTTTTCATCCCTGACTTTGAAGACACAAACAAAAAGCAGAGGATGAAACTGTTTAGATGTAAAGAGATTTTTGATCAGAGGGTTGTTGAAATAACGGGAGTGGAAGAGGATTGCTTACTTCCAGAATGCTTTAAAATATTGTATACGTGATGTGCTGAGGGTTTTTTAAGACTAATGAAATTAAATATATCAAAGATGATATTTTCTTAACAGCTAAAACTTTAAGTAAGAACAGTGTTTAAAAACATCTCAGCCCATCAGATGCACTTCCTAGAGTATAATCAAGTTTGTGAGCTGTTTAGCAGTCTCTGGACAGGACTTGGCAAGGTCTGGCTTGTGCTTCCCGTAAGAGGACTCCTGGTAATCCCAGTATCGCTGGCAAACTTGGAGGTCAAAGACGAGGAGGATTTCGCTACGGGAGAAGAGGGGGCTGCAACTCTGCCACTTTCCCTGAAGCCTAAGCGTCTGTTGCCATGGCAGCCCCGGAGGCTGGGGCTGGAGCAGCGCGGATTGTCACCCTCCGTCCCGACGCCGCCGTGCCGGGAGGAGGCCGGCCGGCCCGGCCGAGCCCCGCGGCCTGCTTGGAGCAGATGCCCCTGCTGCCCGGCGGCAGCGCTGCTCGGCGGCCGCGGGAGCCGGCGCCAGGCTCTGCCCCGCTGCGCGGCCGCGCAGGGGCAGCGGCGGGGGCGGCGGGGAGGCCGCGGAGCGCGGCGCAGCCCCCGCCCGCGCGGGGCCCGCGCTTGTTTATCCCCGGCTGCTCCCGGCGGCAGCCACTTTGGGCGGATTTCCACAGAGGGGCGCTGAAGCACGTTTTAATGCAGCAAAAAGGAATTAATACGAAAATAGTGAGAGAGGCGATTTACCGGATTTTTCAAAAGCGACAGCAACAACGCCAAAAAAAAAAAAAAAAAAGCCTTTTTCCCCCCTGCCCCCCAAGGCGTGGGGCGGCGGGGGAAGGAGCGGGAAGGTGGAGGGGACGGGGACCGCGGAGTTCCCTGCTTGTGGCGGCGGAGAGGCGGCTGCTCGCTGCCTCCAGCCAGGCAGCGGGGAGGCAGCACGGTGGGGCAGAGCCCGCCGGTGCCCGGTGCCGGCCGGAGCCCCGGGCGAGGCGCCCCGGCGGCGGGCGCTGCGCGGGGGCAGCCCGCCGCCGGGCACGCCGCCTCCCCGGCTGCGCTCCAGCTGCGGGTCCCGCCTCCCGCCTCCCCTCCTCGCCTCCCGCCTCCCCGCCTCGCTCTTTCTCCCTCACGGCTCGCGATCAGGTGTCTGTTGCTTTCTTTTAAGTTGTTTCCCCGGAAAAAAAAAAAAAAAAGAAGAAAAAGAAGGTGCCGAAGAGGAGATCGTTGTAGAAGAGCCCTCCCTCCCCAGAAGAGCAACGTGCTTTGAATGAGGCTTCCCAGCCTCTTCCACTCTGTCTCACACACTCTGTCACTCTGCCGCTCGCTTTTGCACACTGTTGGTATGCGACCTCGGAGGCGACTGCTCTGCCACCTCAGCCTGGGGAGGCACTGACAGCGATTGATCCAGCCCCCCTTCCATTTTTTTCCCTCCTTTTGCAAACACACACGCACACCCCCAAAGCACATTTAATGCTGATCCACTCAGGCGCCATTATCTGGGGTACGTCTTCTTGGAGTGGTTTTTTTTCCTCTCTATTTCTTTTTTTCCTTCCCAACACTGGATGGTGCAGCATTCCCGGGGCCTGTGGTGTTACGGCTCGATTGCGTTTTATTATTTATTTATCTGTCGCCTCTCTTCTCCCCCCCTCACCATCGTCCCCCCCCCTCCCTGGTCTCTCTATCCCCCCGCTTCTCTCTGGATGCTGGTGTAGAGGAACAGGAACCAGTAACCCTCGCTATCCCTTCCACTGATGTGTGACTGAGACTCGCTCGCGTGTAGCATGCTGTAGCCAAAGAAGAAGAAAGGAGGGGGAAAAAAAAAGAGAGAGAGAAGCGTCTCTCTTTCCCTCCCTCCCCCTCGTTTCCCGCGGACTGACTTCATGGCTTCGCTGTACCAGAGGTTCAGCGGGAAGATCAACACCTCCAGATCGTTCCCTGTCCCCCCCGAAGCGAGTCACCTTCTGGGCGCCCAGTGCAACGAGGAGGACAGCGCTGCCGCCAAGACCCCGCGTCCATTGCAACAGGAAAGCAGCCGGCCCCGCTTCCAGTACCAGCCGCGAAGTGACTGCGAGGAGGAGGATGTAAGCGCCAGCCGTGCTCGCGTTTTGTTGTGTTGTGTTTTGGGTGCCCCCTCCCCAGTCTTGTCGTGTGTGTGTGTGTGTGTGTGGTCGTGCGTCTGCCCGTGCCCTCCCTAGCTGCGATTTCTTGCGAGCCGGCGCCGTTGTTTGCCTGCCCTCCCGGGCATTTCTTGGCACTGCTCCTCGTTCCCGGCAAGTGCCGGGGCCGCTGCTCCCTGACCCGGGCGAGGGGCTCCCAGGCGCGCCGGCCTCCGCGCTGCCTCCGCGTCTCCCTCACTTACTTCGGGTTCGCCTTGCGCGGCTCTCAGCCGCCGCGGAGCAGGGCTGGGGGCGTGGGGCTCGGCGCCCGGGGCTGCGGGTGCGAGCTCCGGCCGTCTCCCCCCGGCGGGGCTGCAAGGTGGTGTCTTCCCCCCCCCCCCCCTTTTTTAGCGATTATTTCATTTTTTCACCCTTTAACGCTCCCCGTGGGGCAGAAGGCTTCACCTTTCCCCTTGCTCCTCGCTTTCCCGGCAGACTGCCGAGCCTGGCCGCGGGGAAACTTTTTAACCCTCGAGCAGCCGTTGCTCGGGCTCGGCTTCCTCTTCGCCGCCCCTCGGCCGCCGCCGGGGAAGGTGCAAACTTCGGCCGCGCACCTTCCGCTCCCGCGCTGCTAGGCGGAGTAGCGGCTTCAAAGGGTGCATCTGCATATTGCCTTAGTAACGAATGACTCACCCAGGCCGCCGGCTCGCTGCTGTGGCTGATGGAGTTAAACTACCTTGGGCCGCTTGCTCCTAGTTCTGTCGGGGAGGGAAGGAGAGGATTTAGGAAGTGGGGAGGTGAAGAAAGGCCGGCGATAGATCGAACCGGGCGCCTCCCCGTCTCTGGTGTGTTGTTCTGTTTGCAAAGGGATGTAAAGATGTTTTGCCTATGTGGAAACACACGAGGGGAAGCAAATGGCTGCAGTTCAGATTAACGCTTCTGTCGGTTAAAAGTTGGGACGCGCCACTAGCTTTGCTGCTGGGCTCAGCTCTTGTTCTCAAAGCCTTCCTAGGAAAGTCACCGCTTAAAGTGGAGGTAGCAGGTCTGCCTCACTTGGGAGGAGAGAGTTGTGTTCGCAAAGAAACTTGCGCGATTTGTCTTCTAATTCCCAATCCTTATCCCTCCCCTTCGTAAAAACTTTCGCGGTCGATAGAGCAAGCGCACTTTCGCCGGCGAGAAGGCAAATCGGCCTAAAACGCCCCGAAGTGATTGCCGTGCTGATAGCCCCCAGGGACCAGCACGGGCAGGAACCCGAATTTACTCTTCTCTGTGAATTCCTGACTCTTAGCGCCGGCGCTCCTTGGTCCGGCCGCTGCGGGCGGGGGCCCGTCGCGGTGCCAGGGCCCGCACACCCGCCCCGGACCTGACCGGCGTGGCCGGGGACACGGGGACACGGGGACCGGGGTCCGGCGAGGGGCTGGGCTCTAGGTGTCGCTGCGAGCCAGCGGAGTGCCCGCCGCCAGGGCTGAGCTCAGGCACATTTTCCTCGTTATTTGACTGTTTTAATTTCGCTTTCCTGGGTTTGGAGACGGCAGATGTCTGGAGCCGCGTCTCTGATCACCAGAAGCGCTGAGCCGAGAAGCAGAGGACGCAGTTTAGCAAGTGCGAGTTATTTATGCTGACAGGCTTTAAATATTATTACTATCATTAATAAGCTATTAAAAGGAGAGGTTTTTTTTCTTTCTCCCTGGGGTGTGTGTGTGTGGGTGGTGCATCGTTGTGCAGTGCAACCCGTAGAGGAGAAGGTGCCTGCCTAGGGGTGCCCCGCAAGGAAGTGCATATAAAATGGCCAGAAAGAGAGATTGGGGATGATTTCTAAAAAGCACGTGGACACTCGCGTGGATTGTTATTCCAAGCAGGACACCCGTCGGAGAAAGTTCAGCGGACCGGCTCAGGCAGTTTAAACGTGCCCCATCTAGTAGAGGCTGGGCAGCCTGGGGCCGGGGGCGCTCTGGGAGGGTCGTGCAGGGGAAGGTGCAGACGCAGCAAAGCCGATGGCCGTGGCTTTTGCAAAGCGTCTGTTGCAGGAGGAAGGGGCCGTGGGCAGCAGCGGAGCCGACCACCCCGAGGGGCAGGAAGGCGGGCACGGAGGGGAGGGGCGGGTGGAGCTGTCCGCGGTGCTGGGCGCGGCGGGCGGAGCTGTCCGCGGTGCTGAGAGCGGCGAGGCGGGAGGAGCTGTCCGCGGTGCTTAGCACCACAGAGCCCCGGAGGGCCGCGACGGACGCCGGGGGGAGCCGGCCGCGGGCTCCTGACCTTGGCCACGGCGAGATCGCGGCGCAGAGAAGGGGGGCCAGGGCGGCGGCAGCAGACAGGTTCGCCCAGGACAAGCCGCTATGAGCATAAAATTCCCAAGGGAAAGCGAAATGCGAGGCAGGCACCAGGCAAGGACGGGGTGATGAAGCGCAAAGGAGGGCTGTCTATTTGTGCAGAGTGCCAGTGGCATGTGCTGTAGCTTATCATGGGGAAGGGCTTAACGCATTGGAAACCCCTTTCTGAAGGGATTAAACTTCCAATTTCAGTTTTGGACAAAGGCTGTAATGGAACATTTACGTTGCCTTTCCTCCTTCAGCATCAATTTAGTAGGACAAGCTAGAGCTTAGAAATAGAAACAAAGTTTTGTTGCTTGGCCACACTTGGAAATACCAAAACAAACATGAAAACAAGACTCTTCTGTTCCTAACTTAGTCATGTGATTAATAATCAGAATGGAACTGAGATTGTTTTATGGGTTACTGATGATGACTTTCCGTATTGAAATGTGTGTGCTGCATTCAGTGCTATATTTTTAAGCACCAGTGCAGACCTCAATGCAGTACAAAATAGAAGAAAAAACAGGATCTTGTCTTTGAAGGTCACCATTTTGTTAGTGATCATTTTATCCACTGGAAATACTACTGATGGAAAAATACTAGAAGAAACATATGTATCTAAAGAGGAAGCAGGAACTTTGTGTTAAACAAAATTAAAAATAAAGAAAATCATGATTGAATATGACAGCTGCTTGCTTCCTTTTCATCCACCACTGAGAGTGAGTTGCGGACAGTGTTTTTGTAACATAAAAGTGTAGCAAAGCAGAAGTCATAACATTCTTTAATATTTTAACAAGTTCTTAGGAAATTTCAAATCATGATAGATATATGAGAAAACATGTACTGTAGACATAATTTTTGAATAAAATCTGGTTTAAATATTGAAAATTTTCCACGTTAAAAATTAGCCTGATCAAACAATCATGTTGTTTGTTATTGGAGGAGTGAAGAGGAAACTAGGTCCTGTATAAAGGATCCTGAGAAACCACTTTCCCTTTAGCTCTATGACACTGTTGATCCTGAAATTATTGCAACAGATGTAAACCTAATTCTGATGACATTTTTGTTTTATGTTGTTATAGGATTGCCTTTTGATTACGTTCATTTGGATATGAGACAGTAACTATGAAGAATATATGTAGAATCTAATGTGATGGTATAGCACATTATTAATAATTCTGGTAACATTATTATCTCTTTAAATTGATGAGGTTAATGCGTTCCATACTGTATTGTGGAAGATTTTCTTTTTCCTAGATGTTGGCTTCAGAATTTTTTTCCATAAAACAGAGCTTTTTCATTTTTTCCAAGCTTATTCTTCTTTGGCATCACAGTGATTAATGAGTTTAATTTTTGCAGGCAACTGCCAGGAGGTGCTGAGTAAGATGTATCATGCTGATTGTGTATAACCCTGCTCCTTTTAATTACTGGGATAATAACAATGCATTAATCAAGTGCATAAGAAATTCAGCACTTTGCTGTAACACAGAATATTGATCTATTTTATAAGGCAGTGACTATAAAATGATGATCATAGAAGTCCTTTTTAAATTAAATTTTGAATGATAAGTTGTGTGTTAAAATTATTGAACCCTCCATTGAAATGTCATAAAACTTTTCTATATAAAGACCTATATGCTGCATTCTTACAGGTTCATTACTTAGCCAAAACTCCTACTGACTTTAATGGGAAACTTAACTGTATAGAAACTGCAAGATCCAAAGCACAAAAGCTATCCTTAGTGTGAAAACTGAAATATTCTTTCCATAACCAAATTCCAAATATTTTTTCTTCATTTCATTTTCTTAAAACTACGTTGACTATGTATTGTACTTTACTAGTTTTGCAATTGATTGTGTAGATTGGTTTAAGTTTTGAGAAGTTTTTCATTCAGATATAAATGATGATAATTTTGTAATACTTCAGTAAAACTGTTTTTGCTCTGTGAATAAATTAAGTTTTAAGTAAATCAAAGATCATTTGTTAACAGAGTGAGTCTGAGAAAGTGAGTATTAAAGCCATTACTATAAAGAAAGAAATGTAATTTGGTATGTGAGGCTTGCTGTTGCATGTAATTGAAAGTGTTAATTTTCAGTTCATTATTTGTCTCACAGGAAGAAATATATTGCCTTCTAGAAATGTGTGTCAAGGACAGTGTTTTAGCAAGGCTGAGGCCTGAGCTGCAGCAGATGTTTCAAAAGTGGTGTGTCCTTTTCCCAAGAGATGAATGATTTTACCTTATAGGAGGATTGGTAGGGCTACAGGAATCCTAAAATTACTGTAAAATGTAGTAATCTGTTAACCAAAAGACTGTCTACAGATCCAAACTACTGTGTTTATTTGCAGAAACTACTATGGTTTAAGTCTGTATGAGTCTCCTCTGCTGCCTGTTCTTGTTGGATTCTTGGGTGCTGGACTGTGTTATCCTACAACCACTAAGATTTAAAGGAGTGGGAGTAGTACTTTCAATGGAAGTAGAATTAGATTCTATTGACATTCTGTAAGCCTGCCTTTTGAAATTAATAAAAATTACAGCTTTCTTCCCGGAAAAGACATAATTATAAATCTTATAAAAATCATGGGTTTTATTTGCAAGGAAGCCCATCATATATTTTGTGATTACTGACTAATGGACACTAATATTGAGGTCAGATGGTTTTTATACTTGGCTTATAGCTAATTTTAGAATTATACAGCCTTATGATATCTGTTGCCTGTTTAAAATTAACCTCTGTTTCTGCAGGCTTTACTAACTGTGATGATGGTGATGCATGCATTAAAAAAAATCTGCCAGGGAGAATGTATTTTTAAGTGTTCAGGAATAACTGTGTGAAGAGGCTGACTCATCTCTCTAATAGTAGTGAACTGCACAATAAACTGGGATACCTCGGGTAGAGTACTCAGCTCACGTTCTTTCTCTTCAGCTAGTAGAAGTTAGGACAAATGCAGAAACAAGACACCAAGCCTCCGGTCAGAGCACCTCGTATTGTCTTCTAAAAGGCTTCCCAGGACATGGGGGAGGTGGAGCCGGGAAAAAAAAATGCGTGCAGATTTCCATTCCTCTGAATGATTAGGTTTCATAAAAGGCCAGAAAGAAGAGATGATTCTCAGGGTGCTCATCATGTCTTAGGAAATGCTCTTTGAGAGTCAGAAGGCTTTGTCCCTTGGAAAAGAATCCTTTATATTAATGTGGGCTAATAGGTTTATACATTTTCTGGTCCAGCAAAATCTCTCTTTAAAATTCAGTAACTTCAAGTTGATTCTACTGGGATTTTGCCTAATATCCACAGGACGGTTTCCAGCACTTTGATGTGACATACGTGCATTTTCATCCTATGACCAAGGGGTGGCAGTGTGTCTTGGTTACACTGTTTCTATAGAGTGCTTGGCATTACATTACTTTTTATAGTAAACCACCAACCATTAGTTTACAAAGTCATACACTTTAGGGTTATTTGCAATTGCTTATTGCTTTCTCTAGGTTTGACTAACTTGTTGAAAATTTGACAGCACTCTCTCCATTAGGGAGCAACATTGGTTTTCGATGTTCATCAAAAATTGTTCAACAATGGTTTTAAATGGCACCATATTCAAGCATGGGAGAAATGAAGTCTTTCTTCTAAGAAAATGTTCATCTCTTTTCTGTCAAAAGAAAACAAAGAATAACCTCTCTCCAAAAACCGTTAACACTCATATTGGGTGATACAGTGTAAGTTTTCCAAAGTACGAAATCATTTAGGTTTGTAAATCCCATTTTTTTATAAAAAGTGATTTATGATCAAATCCAAAAATACATATATTGGAAAATCCAGTTCCTAGTTAGGTGCCTAAATATTCATGCATGGTGCTATACCACCACAGTGGATTGAACATTAGGAAATCCTGATGTTCCTGGGTCTGCCACTGACCTGCTGCATGACCTTCAGCAAGGGAGCATCAGGTTCTTTTCACTTCTGTATCTTTGACAATGTTACCCATAGTCATTAAATTACAGATGTTCTTATTATATGTCCAGTAATAATGAGATTCAGTGTGGATGAGTAAACTTGAGTTAAAACATACATATTGAGTCTGTGCACTAGACTATGTGAAGAAATGTAGTGTCACCCAGGGCTGTACTGCCATATGCAACTAATAATGAGAGTGGGGATATGTATGAAATGGGCAACGTGTACCTGTGTGTTTCACAGCACAGAGCAGTGTAGGTGGGAGCAGATGGAGAGGGGAGTAGTACAATCCAATAAGATGTTCTGAAGGATGAATGGGCTGTGTTTTTTGTGTAGAGGAAACATGCACTATTCACTAGTTTTCCACCTGTAGTGTGTCTGGAAACCTTCATCTCCATCATTCAGCTGGAGTTTTAGTTATTTCTCTGCTTTTAAGCACTTGGAGGTAGAGATCTTTTTCACATTGTTTTGTTACAGTAGGACTTGAAAGTCTTGTCAAAGATCACAGCAAAGATTAACACTGTTGCTGAGCCTCAGGGGCCTTGTAATGTGGAGCCAGGGAGAAAGGGAGAGGGGGGAGTTAGTCCACATTGCAAGCAGAGGGTGGGAGAGCAGTAAGTGATCCACTTGC
The DNA here is from genome assembly GCF_036370855.1 of Dromaius novaehollandiae. Lineage (NCBI taxonomy): Eukaryota > Metazoa > Chordata > Aves > Casuariiformes > Dromaiidae > Dromaius > Dromaius novaehollandiae. The sequence goes on from NC_088099.1 coordinate 8,990,126, forward strand.
ATATGTGCATAGCTAGTCACAAAAGCTCCAGAGCCCCCAGGCACTGTTCATAGCCAAAAAACCTCCCTCCCAAGCTGATTAGTTTTGTTGTTTTCTGATGGAACACGAAGGAATTTGAAGGACACCACAGACAGTGGGCAGAGCCAGCTGGGGAGACACAGTATCACTGATAGACCTTTATCCCAGGTTTTGTTCTGTTGGCTGGAGATTATGCTGCACTATTTCAGTAAAATGGTTAAAAACATTGCCATGTAACTTTTGCTACTAGTCAGCTGGGAGCATTTGATGCTCTTGTTTAAGCAAAGCAAGCAATGTACGAGGTCCTGTGAAAGAGGCCAATAGTTTGGGGTATTTGCTGACGAAATCATTCCAGATTTCCATTGAACACATTTTTAATTGCTAATCACTTGCATAGTGTAAATTATTTTCCTCTAAACAAGGTGCTTGTTAGTAGAGCTCTACTATTACATAGACTCCTCCAATTGTTGTCTCTGTGCCTTTTAAAAATGCACTTAACATTATCTTCACTTTGCAGATGGAAAATCAGAGGCCAAGTTGACACATTGTCTCAGAGACAATGTGCCTCGGCTCTAAGGCAGTGGCAGAGCTGGAATAGCCCCATTTCTTTTGACTCGCAGGGTAGTGCCATGTTCACTTAATTACAGTGTGGTGTTTGCTGTGTCTCAGCCCTGTGAGCTCCTGCAGCTTCTGGTCGTGAGCTGCAGGGGCTTTAAGAACACAAATAATTCCACTGATTGCCAGGGACGTTCTTAGAGGCGTAACACTGATTGTGAAGTCTGGCACACTTAATTCTTTGCTGTATCGAGCACGCTTTAAAGACAGTCTTCATGTGACATTTCAGATGCCTGAGGTTTTCCTCTACCTGTTCTAGGGTTTGGGAATTTCTTTGGGAAGAGGGAGATTTAAGGAGTATCTTGGTACTGTTTAATTATAAAATATTTTCAGGGGAGGGATTGGTGGGTGTCTTTCTTTCCTTCTGTATTTGTCAATAGCATCTACTCCAGCATTTTGAGTAGATGTAGCTCTAGGCAGGCATCAAATCCAAATGCAAATTTCTTCCCAAGCTGACTATCTCGGAAGTGCAGAACTACATGAAATGGAAAGGCAGTAGTGGAAAATGCCTGGTAACCTTAACTCTAGTTATACCACAGACATGACAAAAGTATATGCGTTCCTTATTTTTCTTTAAAATGAACTCCAACTCTATATTGAAGAAAGCAGCTTTTGTATTTTGATCAGAGGAGAAATGAACCCCAGAGAGACTGAGCAGTTACAGATGTTCCTGCAATCTCTAGATCACAGATCTGAAGACACTGAGTGGAGCCAGCAGCAGGTTTACACAGGATCCCTGTGCCTGCTGCTTTCCTCCCGTTCTAGCAGGGGGCAGTGGGAGAGAAGATGTCAGGCATCTGGGCAGCAGCGGGAAGCTGGTTACTGCCTGTCTGTCCTTCTCAAGGGTATTGTCAGTGGTTTTCAGAGCCCAGTCATGCAGAATTTGTGTCTGTGGAGATGAACTCAAGTGTCCTGCAGTGCCTCTTGCTAGTGTGGAGTAAAAAAAAACCTTTTATCTACCAGGCCAGCCTTTGGCAAAAGAAGTAGTATGGACTGCTGGCAGTAGAAGAACAGACATTCATGCCTGTGCCAAGGTCATATAAAAACAGTCTGGTGGCTGGTGCTCCTGGCATGTAGGGTGGTTTGAGAGGTGGCTCCTAAATGGGTCTTCCCATTTTATCCCAAGTCCTCCCAGTGCTTCAACAGCCATAGAGGCCAAAAGTGCAGGTCAGCTCTCCCCTTCTCCATTCCACCAGTCCTACCTCAGCCCTTCATCCTAATGGGAGCAAGGCTCCATTTTGTTTGCACTTCTGGGAAGCCATGAGTCAGTTTTTCCTCCCCATCTAACAGGTGGCTGCTGGCAACCTTCTCTCTCTCTCCCCTGGTGCCTAAAGATGGATCCTTTCCAGAAGAAACCTCAGTGATCTGCCTTCTGGCTTTGTAGAATGAAAGTTTCAACTGCTTCCTGTCTTCCCTGCCCTCCTCCCAGTGCAGGCAGGTAGAGTTATCTTATATTCCAGAGGAACATGAGGAGCTCTGCAATGGAGAGGAAGGAGGATGTTGATAACTGCCTAAATAGTTGGCTGCCTTTTCCTCTTGGTACTGTGCTTGACCCCTTGCGTGAGAGGCTGATTGTCCCAAGAGAAGTTTATTGCATACACAGCTCTGAGATTTGCACAGATTGCTCATGGGATTATGTTGCATGTGACTGTAGAATCGCATCTTTATTTGTTTGTCATTTATTGCCAAATCCCTTCTCATGTTTCTGGATAATCTATATTAAATGTGGTTTGTTTCTCTTTCTGTTCCTCCTGTTTTCTTTAGGTGCCAGAAAAGAAAGGGAATATTTAAATGACAAAACACCTGTCACAGTGTTGACAGGAATGCTGTAGAAATCAACAACGATGTTGCCATAGAGACATAAATGGTTTATAGTGAACCAAAGATTTCTACATTTACTAGTGTTGCTGTTAGGCATAGTGAATACAAGCACTTTACTGATACAGTTCCTAATTATGTCTCTCTGTCCTATATTAGATATATATATATTTTTAGTTTGGGCATTTGTAAACCCAAATACAAGAGGGGGCACCTGAAGAAAATGCTGAAGGTAGTATAGTGCTTCGCAATGGTGTCTCTAATAAAGTGGGCTCTGCTGAAACAGCTGCTTCATTCTCCCGCAAACTGCAGCACAAACATTACTTGTCAAAACAAGTACAGTGATTCATTGCAAACAAAGGCGGTTAATAAGGACTGACACAGCCAAGGTTTAGGATCACAGTAACCTATCTATTTTATTTGCCTCATTTATACTGTCCACAGTAGGGTTCTGTATGTTTGGAAGAGGATTCTTTAAGGAGTGGAGAGATCTCGCTGATTTATGGACACACTTCTATACTGTCTGTTTGAGGTGGCGTGGACCTGTGGTAGCACATTGGATTGAACATTAGGAAAACCTGATGTTCCTGGATCTGCCACTGACCTGCTGCATGACCTTCAGCAAGTTACTTATCCTTCAGAGGGCAGGACTGGCACCTGCCAGATACCATATAGGAATCAAGGCCCTGACTTCATCTGTGGCTTTGCTGTGGTAATGCAGAATTAAATCATTTTTGCCTTTGGCTAAAAGCTGCATTCTAAAAGGAACCCATAGAAACATGAGATTATTAATAATTAGCAGTGCTGTCATTAATTCTGAAAGTGGAAACATTTGTGGGAACATTGCTAATAACTAAAACAGTCCTGATTGTGCTTGTTTATGGTGGGCTAAAGGTCTCTTTCATTACAATGTTTCACGGGCAGTGCCAGGAGCTGATAATCACTATAATGCACATTTTTCTTTTAGCTAAGAAAAGCTAATAAGCATCTGTAGTTTTGAAAATGTCAGTCTGAGCCAAAGTGCATGCAATTAGATAAGGATAATGTAGCAGATAATAAGAAGATACATGATGCTGGATGAGTAGTTATCAGACTATTGTGCTTTGGCTGCTAAAGTGCTATGTGTCATATAAAAGAAAGTGGTTGTTGGTTGAGGGAAAACATGCCACAAGTTGTCAGAGATGGAAATGTGAGCTAATGTGGTAAAGTGACAAGGTTAGTCCTGGGAGAGTGTAAACATGCATTTCAGGCTCTTGATAGATGGAAGGGCTGTTTGGGTTAAAAGTCATATACTTAGGAAGGTGGGAAAGGCCACTGAGAAAAAGAAAAGGGATATATATGTGAAGAGAAGGGCAGAATGGTCATTTATAGATGTTGTCTCTAGGGTTCCTTTTATCTTATTGTGAAAGACTGTCTGTCTTGTGTTTGTGGTATCTGGGTTATTTTGGCAGCTTTAGCATGTTATAACTTTTCTGGGACAACTTCTTTGCCCGAAAGGCCACATAGCCTTGATGCACTGATTATGAGGCTTGATGTGAATTTTTCAAGTGGTGTCCTCAGTTTAATTTGCCGCTGGGAGAAAGAATGAGGCAGGCTCCAAAAGCAAGAGAAAACAGCAGAAGGATGAAAAACGGACAATGGAAGGAAAGAAGAAAGAAGAAAGCTATGATGCTGAGAACTGGATGTGAGCTCTGATCCTGGAAGCATCTTGGTGGGAAATGGAAGGATTTTACTTCAATAATATTTTTTTGCTCTAGAGAAAAAAATATTTTTTGTGCCTGAGGCTGAATATTCCACATCTGCCATTTCCTCCTTGTCAGGAATTAGCTCTGGGCGTGAGGGCAGGTTTTCCCTAACCTGGGAGAAGGGGATTTTTTAATCTCGTATTTTACTGAATAATTTTTCTCATCCTTATCCCACCACGATGAAGTGTTCTGTTGTCTCCAGAGGTCAAATGTTGCATGCCATTTCTTACATATTTTGGTACTATGATAACTTTTACAAATGTTTTCTTCACTTTATAATGAGTGAAGTTTTTCATATATTTATATTTAATTTCTTAATATTTCACATATTGTATTTTATAAAACATATTTCATATGCTTTATGTTATAATATCTGCCTAAAAAGCCAGTTGTGTATAGCTCTTCTCCTCTACTCCTCTGTGATTATTTGCCTTTAAGAAGCTATTTAATAAATGCTTCATTAGTGACTACTTATGTAATGTTATAGATTCAGTCTTAGAAAAACAGGTCTTTATGAAATATTTGCATTGCCAATAACAAATTCAAGGTATATTTTGGCAATTACAAAACATTTTCTCTTTTTCCATTTCTTTTTCCGCTTTCATTCTGTACCAGAATATGTCCCTTTTTGGTATAATTTCTATCTAGAACAGCAGCATTTGTGTTACAGGGTTGTGCAGAAGTATTTGATACCTGTGTTTGGAGAAGTCCCAAGGAGAGCCTCCTTACATTGGCAGGCTTCACTTATGGATGGGAGCTGAGACCTTCCCATGCTAGCACTATCCAGTGTAACCTATGTCCCTACATGATTGCAGTTAAGTGGCTTTACAAACTGAGCCTTCGTCTTCCCTAGCTCTTTACCATTATGCATGGCTACTCAGCTGTGAGGTCTGAAGCTGAAAGGCATGTTTTCTGTGCCCATTTCTCCTTGAATCTCAGTCATTCTGGTAGACTCTGTCCAGATCTATTCATGTGGGTCTGCAAGGATAGAGTTGGTAGCGTGGACAGGAGTCAGATTTCTGGTAAGAAAGCTCACAGAAAGCATCACTGAAACACTCACCACCTATGAGCATTTGAGCTCAGTGTGGATTGAAATTCACTTCCTATAAATGTTCAAGGATACTTGGCATGTTCCCAGGAAGTAAATTCAGAGGTTGTGCGAACATGGCCAAAAGGACTATTCTTGCGGGTTTTTTGTTTTCTTTCTGCAGTTCAGGCAATAGCAATTGATATATGCTCCTCAATAACCCATCCTCCTTCAGGGATTGAGGCAAGCTTGATATTAGAGGAGAGAGATTGGGGAGGAGATCAGCTTGTCTCTCATGCTGGGTCATGACCCCACTGTCTTAACCATGGTCTTTTCCTCGCAGATACAGGGATGCTAATAGCAACAGTGCCACCCTGTAGTGGCTTCTTCCTCTCTGGATGAGCTAGAAAGCAGAAATGCCTCACAGAACTGGAGAGAAAAGGTGAAGGTTAAGAGCAAGGTTAAAGTCGGTTTAATCTCAGCCTGTAAATCTACATGTGAAATCCCTTGAGTCAAAACCATGTTCCTTCACTGTTTCTTCCTGTCTGTGCTGAGCTGAAGCCTTTCTGGAACCGTGCATTTGGCAGGATAGCAGAACACTAGTGGACTGGAAAGATATGAGAGAATGCCATAGTCAGCTTTTTAACTATATAATTCAGTATAAAATGTAGGGAGCAACACTGTGAATCAGAGGATTGAATTTGCTCTGAAAGTTCCACAAAAGGCTCCTCTTTTGCTAAAGACAGATTGTGCCAGTCCAACCTGAAAAACTGTAATTTAATTTGAAAGCACTGTTCTGCATTACTTTTACCTGATCTAGATTGGTGACGAGCCATAAAATTTCTCTATGGTCCACTGGAGTTCAATAGATGAGAATTTCTTAACTTCATAAAATGATTAAAAGCACTCCAAATGTATATTATTAGCAAGGCTTCTGGGAGACAACTCAATCAACAGGCTCCAGGTGCCTTTATAAAAGGTTCTGTGAGCATTGATTCAATGGGAGAAATCGAATGCTGAGATAGATATTAATTGAGGGGAAGATTAATAAAATGCAAGGCTTTATATTTAAAAGAACAAGTGATAGTAATGTGCGTGACAGAGTTTTTCCTAGTTTTCCACAATGCCAGGTAGATGAATTGTACAAGGATCAATGTATCTAGCAATGGTGAGTGAGATCTGTGTGGCCAATTTTGGCAGCAGCCCGCTCCTGTGTTTTTCTTTAATCCAGTGCCTTGGATGCCACCAGAAAGCAGAAAGGAGGAAATTGGTTTTAGGTATACTGCCTGTATCTCATCTAGGAAACTCATCTCCTCCAGCATGCTGTATCACAAACCAAAAACCAAATCCACTTTTGTGAAATGTTTGTGAGTGATGAACCATTTCAGCATCATTCTGTTCTATTTGAGGCATTTCTATAAACAGAAGAGGGGTGATTGACTCATTGTAAAATGTGTGTTGGGAATTAGGGACTGCCTTTCCTTTCTCTCTCTCTCTCTCCCCCTTTCATACAGGCTGGCTATGGCTTTACAAAGAGAAAAGAGAATATGGATGCTTCTATTTTAAGCTTCTGTTCCATCTGTTTTTGTGAATGTCCAGACAGAGGTGTGTCAGGGGATCTGCTTTTTGGTGAACGGGCAACCAGATTTCTGGAGATTGAATCTGTTAACTTCAGTCTGAATGTTCAGAATCTTTAAGACTGGGTGAAGAAACTTGGCTGCTGCTTATAGTGTAATGGGTTATTAATGACTGAGAGTTTGTCCGCTGATACTACTGAACTTGTTGATGAAGCCTTAAAGTAAATATCTACTATAGTTAGTGCTTACTTTTCTTTTCTTGTCATGGAGCTCAGGGCACTTCAGCAGGGTACATCACGCTCAGAAAATTCATCAAAATCTATTCCTTACTCCACAGTGACGTAATCTTCAGAGATCCTAGATGGAAATGTGTGTGCTTGCTGAAAGGCAGAGAGGCTTTTAATGCTTAAAGAATTCTATCTAAGTGGGAGATTAGAATTTTCTATGACTTGCTCTCTCTCCTTTGCTGGTAATGGTGGAAAAGAAGAACCTGTCTGTTCTCTGGGTATCTGTCTAGAAGAAAGTTTCATTGTCAGACCCAGGCACTCCCAGCATTTTTCTTGTTCAGCTTCTATAATCATTGCTTTTCACTTATTCAGGTCAATGGGCCCCTCGCCAGGGGGAGAGTACAGTTTCTTGAGTTGAAGGATACTACTGGAATAAGAATAAATGGTTGTAATCTGGCCATAAATTGATTTAGACTGGAAATTATAAGACTTCTAAGGTCTTGAGCACTGAAGTTTTGGAAGAGCCTTCCAGTAAGAGTGGGCAAAGATAAAAGTTGTAACTGGCTTTAAGGTGAATCTCAATAACTCTGTTTTTATGGGATTATATACTTGCCCTTGGTAGCAGAGAAACCAGGGGACCAAAGGTCCCCTCTTATGACTACATTTGCTAGTATTTTGCATGCAGCCAACAAAGAAATCTCTGCCTCCAGCTATGTAACAGGAACTTCAGTTTTAATTATGCAGGCTAAACATCTTCCAGAAAAATCTCCTGATAGGGATAAAGGTTATTATTACACTCAATAGTTATGAAAACAATTATTGCAGTAAAATGGGTTATACAGGGCTGAATCCATCCTGTGCACACATTTTAAAGTTTTTTTGATCAGGTTTGTTCAAGATTCCCTGATTTACCAGGTATTTAATCTTTCTCTAAAGATTTCTAGCTACTCTTTGTGTAGTCCAAACACTTTTCTATTTCAAGAGGCAAAATGTTAAGAGGTCTGTCTCTACAAGGGCAGCAGCATTTACATGTCTTTTACTTGCAGATGATCTGTGTGGGCAAATCTAGCTAGGAGCAATTCTCTTTCTCTTATTGTTGTAGAGTTATATGATCTTGTTTCTCCAAAGTGTTTTGCTGTACGTTTTTCACACAGAGTATCAGAGTCTTCTACATACAGTACTTTACCTATCTCAGTAATAGAGACAGAATGCAAATGAAAAGCCTAGGGCTGACAGGTGATTGGAAGAATATCAGACAGTTGTTTGTTTTATATGATATGACCACAGCAATGCAACCTGAATACAAATTATCTCCAGATTATGTGAATTGCAGATTTAGATATCTGAAAAGAAGAGAGTAGCTCCCTACATACAAATGATCCAGAAAACTTGAAAACTTCAGAGTCTGACTGACCATTATTCAATATCTCCTCTTTTTTGATCTAAGAGTTCCCTACACCAGAGCTTTGCTGTTTGTGTGTGACCAGAATTTCGTTGTGGTAAGCACCCAAGCCCACCTACGTCTCATTGTGAACCAGAAAGTAGGCAGAAGTAGACCTAACAGTTTCCTTCACCTAGGAGCACGCATACTGCCCTTCAATGGTTCATTGGGTTATGTGTCCTTAGAGTGGGTTTATGCACCTGAAGGCTTGAGTCCCTTATAAAACACTTTTGAAACTCTGGTGGGATGAGGAGAAACTGTCCACTTGTACCACATAATGCTTTAGCAACCATGGCATTCATCCAGTCAGGGAGAAATCTGGGTTCAGTTCCCAGCCTTGTTCAAACCCCCATCTTCCAGGACAAGCTCTTGGCTGCAGACTCAGAAGGGCTCTACTCTTTCTTATCCTTTTTGGCTTCAGGGAGGCTTGTGAGTCGGGAAGGAGGCTGAGGGGAGGCGAGCACTGGCTGTGTGGTTCAGTGGGCAGAGCTCTGAGGTGGAAGGGAAGGTAGGGCTCTGCTCCTCAGCAGCCAGCGAGTAAAAATTGCCCAGGAAGTGGTAGCACACATGCCAAGCAGTTCTTGTCAGCTTGTTCCCCTCACTATCCCTAGAGCTGGCTTTTCAAACTCATAGTGGGCTCAAAATGTTGATAATGTAGGAATGACAGTTCCTGACTTGTAAGCAGCTATGTCCTTTATTGCCTCTGGCCCTGAGCCCTTTTGAAAACTTGACCTACAGCACATACTTGTTTAAAACTAATGCAGCCACTTCTTCAAATAAAGCGATGAGAGGCATACGTGTGAAGATATTTAATGTAGCAAGACTATTCTAGTGCAGCGGGTTTCTTACCAATCATTCCGGCATTCACAGAAGAGAAGGCCCCCCCCTTGCTTTTTGGAGTACGTGAGAGGGGATCGGTACAAGCAGAGCTTTCTGAATGGGTGTTGAGGGAGAGGTGGTGACGCTATGGCTGTGCGGATAGAGGCAGGGGATGCAGTTGACAGCTCCTCACAAAGCAGAAGAAGTGATTTGGGCACACGTTTTAGAGGACAGGTCAGTGGGTGTGCTGATATTGTGGGAATGGACAAACTAAGCTTCAGTTTTCTCATCTCAGCAGCAGAGGGAAAGCATGCTGCGCGTGAACAGTGAGAACACCATGGCTGTAGCATGTGACTGGGAGTTGGAGAGCTGGACTCTATTCCTGGATGCCATTTAATTTTTCAGAAGCTTTTAAAACTCTGTGCAGTATTGGGTAGGTTTTCCAGAAGATATTGGTTATGTAATAAAAGCCATCTGATATTGTTTCTACTCTGCTGTGAAGATGAAGCGTTCTTATTTTATCCTATAATCTCGCTCGTGCTTTCTATTCTTGATGTTTTTTCTAAGCCCTGGGCTAAAAGGCATTATGATAGAAATGATTCATCCAACAAAACGTCCAAATTGTGAAGCACTAAAACCCCTGCCTTTTTTGTACTTCTGAAGGCACTAAACAAAGATCAAGCAGCTTATACAGCTTATACTGCTTGAAAGTGCTAATATATGTTGAACGCTCTGGCTTTTCATGGGTATCTGAGCTGGAATTTCACGTGCCACCAAACACACTGTTGATCTAAATCAAGGCCTCCCCAGGTCCTTGTCTGCCCAAGGGGTTTGCTTCCCTCGTATCGACAGTATGTCTGTTGGCACAGTACGGCACAGTGCAGTACACCGTGTACCGCAAGCACTGTGTTGCACTGGTGCCGTGCCAGCTTTTATCTGCTGCTCGTTCATATCAGTCAGAACTAATTTATCTGCTGATTACTCACATGGCTTTAAACTTGCAGTACCTGATATAGGTTTTTCAGAGCTACTTCAGATATCTCCGCATTATTTTATAATATACATCAGAGAAATCATCACCATGTCAAGCACTCAAAGAATATAAGCAATGCCAAAATTTAAGTTGCTGTTGAATCCATTCATTCATCTCTTTTTCTTGTATTCATTACTCTAGTTTCATTGTATGCCTTATACTAGTCTTTAATTTAATAATTACATGACATTGTAGAGGGTTTTTTTTGTTTTTTTTTTTGTGCAAGGCCCCTCTTTCAGTGCTCACAAAGATTTAATGAAATGCTCTTCAACATTTCATTCTCCCCTCCTTGCTTAAGGTGTGGTCCTCGGCCTTAATTTGTGCACTCTGTTCAGACTCTGCTTGATTTCTCATGGGCTCTTCTCTGGCACTTACTGCCACAGTATTTGAATGTTTCTCAAATCCTAATGAATTCATTTTCACAGGACAGCTTCTGGGTGAGGAGGGTTTTATTCCCATTCTATAGATGGGGAACTGAGGAACAAATGTGAATGTATAGAGAATGTGAGGACTAGTTTTATGGAGTTCAAAGCACAGCTCTCTTAGACTTCAGTAACAATGCTAAGCACTCAGCATTTCTACAAATAGTATCATAAGTCCCTTAGGTGGATGTTCATAAGGAACTATCTGTAATTAGATATTCGTAAAGGACTATCTGTAAGAAATATCTCTAATGTTCACTTAGCAGGGTTCAGCTTAAGTAATTTGTCTAGCATCACAGAATCTGGTTGTATGAAATAGAGGGAAATCATCTGGGTTTTCCGAGTGTCAGCCCGTTTGCTTAGTGAATAGGCTTGAAACTATCCTTCCTCTTTCTTTCTAACTCAGTGCTTCATTTACTGCATGCTCTTTCATTTTGTCCATGGACATCACTGTGAGCCTTACAGACAGCTTTCTTTGACTTTTTAATTCACTCACAAGGCAGTGGCCTTTGTATTAAAAATTACTGTGTGCTTAAAGACAAGAAAGCTGACTTAAGGTTATATTAGGCCATATCAGTTCTATATAGACCCCTGATACAGTGCTGTGCTTAGGAAAAAAAGCAAGACTTGTGGGGAGCTGTAATATCTTCTACCAGAGTAACTGATACAGTGTATAGACAACTTTGAAGTGTGTGAGTCTTTCAGATTTGAAGCCTTTCTTCTTACTTCAGTTGACTGGAAGTAATGTTGCTTCTGCCTACAAAATTTGTCTCTTTTATGTCCTCAGACCACTGCGTATACAAAAACAACCTTATATTAAAAAAGCAAGCAGGAAAACCAGAGATTACATTACGTGACAGCAGACTGAGTCCCCAATGAGGAGACTGAGTGGGTTAGAAATAGGAGAGTTTGACCACAGATTGTTGAGTCAACAGAGAAACTGAGAATAGTTTGTTCTCATCCTTTGTGAGAACCAGCCATTGCACGGGAAACAGGTACATCTTTTGTCTGTAGTTTCACAGTCGTTAGTGGACTTTAGAAATATGTAGTGATTTGAGAATCCTGGATTCTTTTCTCATAGCAAAGGGCACATTGTGATAATTTCTACCTGACTCGTTAGGAGATTAGATCAGCTAACCTCTGCCCCATTTCCACTATGAACTCTGTATTTGTATTCATCTGTTTGTCTTTTGTATCATGCTCTAACAATAAATTATTTTCAGTAGAGCCTAGCTTTTTGCTGGCATTCACACAGTATCTGGCACAGAGAGGGTGTTGTACATGTGGGGGCACTTAAGTAAACTTAGGTGAATTATTTTGTAAGTGAACAGTAATTTTTTCCAAACTATACATGTCTCAGTTGTCTTGAAACTTGCAAAGTTGTCCTGAGTTTACGGGCACTGTTGGCAAGAAAAATCTAACTTAGGCTAAATTCAAAAAGGGAAAGAAGGGAGTTAGAGCAATCTGTCAGGATGGAGGGAATCACCTTTCAGAAAGCTTCCTACTCACCAAGACACAGGCTTTTATGGGACTGTAGGTACTCTCTGTCTTGTAGGGGCTCTAGCGCCTTGCAAAGACAATTGAACATTCAGAGGAGCAAAACCTAGAATCCAGGTATCTTGTTTCCCAAGAGAGTGTTAGCCTCCATGGTAGAGAATAATTATCCCTCTCTGGCCTACATAATATTTAAGTATTCCATGCAAAGTGGATCAGCTCACACAGAAAAGAATGACAGTATCCTCTTCCAGAGTATTTCCAAAGTCTTCAGTTTGTGATATTTATAATCACTAAAAGGATGAAATTCCAGGAGGTCCGGCAGAAAAATGAAAACAATTGAACTAAAAGAAACAGTTCCCAGAAAAACATAAAGTACAACTATTTTTCATGACCACTTTTGTTCCATGCATGTTCTTCTGAGATTTTTAATTATTTGAGTTATTATTGGGCACATGGTTTATTTCCACTGTAGCATTTCAAGAGATGCTTATCTTTTGTATCTTCTGTGTTTTTATTCTTGAAAATGATAGTTGAAATCTGTCTCCCATTCATCATGCTGCTCTGTAGGATACTGCAATCTGAGTCTAGGCAGAACTTCAGAACTGATATCACATACCTAGAGGATTTTCATACTTTTAATAAAGCAGAGCCTCCTTAGGGTTTGAGAACAGTTCCTAGAGGAGTCAATAGGAAGAAATGCTCATCAGTGCTTAATGGAAAACAGCAGTCCTCCCTGCAAAGGGAGAGATGCAGCACCACAGGATTTTTTTATTGCTTTATGTGATAAAACATCTGCTCCAAATTCCTTGATACTGATGAAACTTCATGTACTTGCAGAGCAAAAACTTTCCTATGTCTTGAGTGACTTAAAGGACTAAGTTTGAGGGGGAAAATTAAAAGAAACAAACCCAGATTTATGAATGAATGGAGAAGAAAGTTTTCCTATATGTGCTGTAAGGATATAAATATCTTTTGGAAAGAGGATTTGCATAGAATTGGCCACAAAGGAGGTAAAGAAGTTCAAAGTGTGGTCCATTAGGGAGAAAGCTTCCTAAGGATGAGATTTCTAAGGCTGTTGGGAAGCCTTTCTGGAAAGAAAATTCAATTTTAGCTTGTGACCCATAGATATTTAGTGGATTGCTTTTAGGAACAAGGATGTATGCATTTAAGATCAAACAGAGCAGCATCTGGTGCTGTGTCCTATGCTACAAGGAGTAGTTCTGAACTACCTGGAGAAATAAAGTAGATCTGTTCACTGCTTTCCATTACTAAGTTCAATGCCTCTGATCCTATGGTCAGAAGATTTTGCTGATTAGAACTGCAGTTTTGGATGTGGATTCTGAACCAGCAAAGAACTTACTGCTGTGAAAGCACCAGACAATATTCTGTATTCTCCAGACACCCTCAGCTCCTGCATCATGAAGAAAAGGAGTTTGCTGCATTAGCTGAAAAATGCTGGCATATTTAATGTAAAGAAGCGCAGCTTGCATGCCTGATGATTGCAACGAGCTTGCACCTATCTGATAAAGAAGAAATCACTAAGAGCTTAGACACATGAGCCATTAAGCAGCAGCTCACAAGCAGTAAATGCTAAACTAATCCAAATTACCTTATATTTGCCGTGGGCTAAGAGCACACACAAGGAAAGTTACTGCTAATCAGCTGCCAGGTGATAGTTATATTGCTTGCTGTTTGTGCCTGAGCCCCAAGGAACAATTTATCCTTTTGAGGCAGTCTGTTTGTGCCTAGCCCAGCAGAGTCCTGATCTCTGAGTGGCACTATGACAATATAGTGATGGATTTTTCAGTGTGTGTGAGAGCTATTTGCTGTGCAACTTCAAATCTTGGACTAAACTTGTGACCTTCAGCTGAATTTTTAGTGCATGAAGCATCAGTATCCCTATCCTATCCATCCCATCCTGTGCTCCCTAACTATTGGTGAGGTGTTGCTTTAATAGACTGCCAATTCGGGAGCTTGCTTTCTCATTTCTCTGACACCTCTGGAGCCTCTCATCTCCTCTGCCAGATAACCAGCTCATATTCCTTCCACAGCTTCCCAGAACAAATGTCTGCATACCCCTCTGTGGATTATCTCTGCAAGATTTCTCATTAACCCAAAATTCATACTGATACTTCATTTGTGTGGTAATTCACTGCATCAGTCCAGACTGGACTGTAATACGTTTCTAAGACATGGTGGACTTAAATATGGATATCGTTGTATATTAGAAGATTAGTCATTGCAGTCATCTAGTCTGTTGTGGTCCTTCCGGCGGCTCACAGGCCAAATGTGGTCCGTGGGATTCTCCCATCCATCCATCTCTTTTAGCCTGGTGAAGACAAGGGGGAGGTATTTGCTCAGGAAATCCTGCACTTCCTTTGACTATGGAATAAGCGGAGCTGCTGCTACCAGGGCTATGAGGATGGAGACAGAGCCATGTCTTGTCCTGTGCAGGCATGGCCCAGCAAGGCACAGAGTATTGGTGCTGTTTTTGTCTGAAAGGCAACTTCAAAACGGCAACATGGTGCCTGAGGGTGAATTGTTCTGACTTTGTCTGACTGACACCTTCATTTTGCAGGTTAGGAGCTTCTATGATTTACTGCTGCTGAGGAACTACTTGAGCTATGTGTAATCCTAGAAAAATATCCAGTCTTGATCCAAACAACCCTGGTAACAGAGAATCCATCAAGATGTTTAAGTCATGCAGTGATTAATCACTTTTCTCTTAAACGAGTGTCTCATTTTTCACCTGAATTTGTCTGAATTTGTCTGACTTCAGCTTTCAAGTGTTGATCTCTTCTGGGTACACAGAAACTTTCTATCATCCAAAAATATATGGTAGGGGAAGCAACTAGTGCTTGATTAATACAGGTCTGTGCTAATGTCATTTTCATTTATTCACTTCTTTTCCTACCTTTGTCATTTAATGTCACAAAAAAACTTGTCTTGCTTCTATAAAGGTTCATAATGCAATCACTGCAGCGGTTGAGGTGGAATTGCAACTACTGTAGGTGCACTCATGCCTAATAAAAAGCGCGTGTGACTGGGTGCCATCACAAGTATAGTCCTGGCAGCACAGACGTCACTGTGAGCTCTTTCTGTCTGCCAGATACAGCAAGTTTGTGTTTGCATGGCCAACCTTGCTAAACTTACTGCTGTGGCATAGCTGCTCCAGGGACCTGAACTTGCTAGAACAAAGAGAGTGTGGGGTGCAGTCTCCTATCACTGAGCATGAAGAGATATTGTGTTTTTTAATTTATTTCTCTCTGATCTGTATCTCTTGTCATGAAATTCAAATTAATTCTTACCACTTAGGAGTCAGCAAATTGCCTGTTTATTGGTCATGGGAATGATCAGAATGGAAATCCTGTGGAACAATATTACTGAAGTTTGAATAAACAAGCTTCCCTCTGGTAGCATTTGTCTGTCATAAGTCTAACAGAAAACAAAGGTTTAGGTTGTATTGCTCTTTAAAATCTTGTTAAAGCATATTTCAAATGATAATTTGCTTAAACATTAGAACTGGTTACATGAGAGAAGTGAGATCTGCAGGATCAGGCATTTAAATATCTTTGTGGAGCTGACCTAGAATCTTGCTCTTTGGACACAAAATGATGGACTAAAAGCTTCTGTGTGCAGATCCCAAATGAAATCCAAGCATAAAAGAAAGAGAAAGGGAGTAAGATTGAGTAATAAGGGGAACAGAAGCTGTCCTGTCCACAGTATACAGCAGGTGTATGGTCAAACACAGTGGCCTATTTAGAGAAAAGAAATCAGAGGCAAGAATAGTACTAGCAAAAGAATTAAGAGAATAGGCTGGGAACATGGTCAGATAATTTGATATAAGCCACTGCTGATGCAGATGGAAAGATGCATTTCTCCTTGTCATTTAGAGAATATGTGGGTAGATGAAATTTCTGACCTGTGGTAAATAACAGATGGATTAAACTAACCTGGATAACTTTGGGTGTGGTTAAGCTGAAACTGGTGGATTCTTGACAGTAACTGCTTGAGGAGCCAGTTTGCAGAGGTGAGTAACATCTGACACTTCTGCAGGTCAGACCACTTCTGCAGGTCTTCAGCACTGCCACCAAATAGAGATGTAATGAGATGCAATGATGAGGAGGGAGATGAGACCCAGCAGGTTATCTTCTATTCTGCCAGAGCAGGCTTTTCTCCACAATATATTCCTGTGTTTGTCCAGTTTGATTTTAAATCATTCAAACCATGGGCATCCCTGAAGTAACCTGTTTCATAACTAGAATCTCAATGAGACCCTCAGTGCACAGAACAAACCCTGCTGTATGTCTGTGAGAGCTGTGTGTACTGATTTTGGATAGGCTTTGGACCATGGAATATAAATTGTTCATGGTCAGATACAAGTGTTGAACATGACCCCATGATCTATGCTGTGGATCTCAACTTAAAACAAACCATCCAACCACGTGTGCATTAATCTTCCTCATTAGGCATTTAAAGGTACCATTCTGTGAGGACCACAGTGGAGACTGATTTCAGTAGATCTGAGATGGTAGCTATACTGTTTAGACCCCATTAACAGGCTTACCCATGATGATTTGTTGTTATTCTGCTGTACCTCTAAACTGCACGTTTCCAGAGTGGCGTACATTGTAGTGAACTCCTTCCTTTTAAGGAGTTAAGTCAATGGAAATCCCCAAAGAGGGACTGGACTCAACATGGATCAATTGGTGGTAGCAGGGCAGCAGGGCTTATTTTGTTGCTTCAACAGTGCATGTCTGTTTTGCCACTGGAGTAGTCATGCACAATTTACTTCTCCTCCTGGGAGGGAACATAAGCGTTCTTGAGCTTTGCCAGAACTTTACTCTTCAGCTCCCTGTGTTTCTGCTGGAAAGATGCATAGGGCGTGGAGGCACTTGGAGGACACACATCATGATCCCTGTTGCGTTACAAGGCCGGGCAGTGCAGCACAAGGCAAGACACACATGTGCTGGCCTTTTATACATATCACGAGGAGGCTGTGGGGCACCAGACCACAGCATAGCCTAACTCTTTTATTACTGCTGCCTTCAGTGTTCTTCCTGGCACAGGAGCACCTAAGAAAACATCTCTGATGAGTTGAGCAGTGGACTATCGGGGAGAAATGGAGCAGGTAAGTATTGAACCAGATGTGCAACATTGATAATGCTGATCCCAGCATCTGTAAACTCGAGTCTCCACAATTTGAGATTTTCTGAAAAAACATGAGGAGATTAAACATATTCCAAGTCTTTTTAAGCTCTTTTATTTGGCTTTTATGAATTCAGGCATTGAGATGCTAAAGAAAACCGATATCACCAAATAAATGCCAGTACTGAAACACAGTAGATGCTTAAGAACAGACATACTGGATCAGACCAAAGGTTAAAAAAGTTTAGTTTTCCATCTCTTTGACAATAGCGGCTGCCTAGAGAAAGAATATGAGACTACAGTAAGCACACAGCATGACTCCCCCAGCGCATCCTCCCAGCAGCCTGCGGCTGAGGAAGTTTCTGTGCCCAAACTTGTATCGCTGGATTTTTCTTACAAACACGTGTAAACTGTTGGCATACACAACATCCTGTGGTAATGAGTTTCACAGTTTTACTAGCTGCTGTTGGGTAGGGAGAAGAAAGAAAATCAGAGTGTTTTTTTAAAGAAAGGAGATAATGGTAGTTACACTGCTGTTCCTGCGTAGCCAGGCCCTGACATTTCCCCTTCATTGCCCACCCCAGCCCTGCAAGAAGCTGTCGGTTCTGTGTTTCCCAGTATGAGCTGGTCAGCACTTACCCCCTTTCTGAGATGTCAGTGGGTAATCCCCCTTACGTCCCGTCTCAGGATACCAAAGAACGGTGCTTCCCTCCACAGTCTACATTACAGCCTGGCAAAGTGAGAGAAACTAGGATTGATAGACAGGTTGATCCTGTGTCCAGTTAGAAGAATCCATCCACACAACACAAAACATTTGCTGAAATGTTCTAAACAGAAAGTGTATTATTATTTACCAGTGAGGTGAAGAACTCTGCCAGTTTTCCTAAGTCAGGGTGGGCAGCAAAAAGTCTGGATTTTCTAGAAGTATCTGGATTGCATTGGCAGTATGTCTGAAATATGTGGTGCGGGGAGTAGAGATGTGGACAGCAGATGATATTCTGTGAAATTAATGTACTGCTTCCTGAGGAGGGGAATGTGAGATGCCTCTGTTGCCTCTCTTGCCCTCAGCCTTACACTTTGTGCTGGAGTGGAGAGAGAAACCAGTAGTGTCTCCTAAGCAGTGCGATGCAGACCTGACTTTGATGTTTAGCTCCCAGGTGAGAATTGTTTAAAACTCGCATGAGTTTCAAGCTGCTACAGAAGTTCTACACATTTCCAGGAAAAGAGAGGAAGATAAAAGGGAGGGAAGACAAACTGAGGAAGACAGAGATAGGGACAATGTACAGCAAAAGTAGAAATGAATAGATGTGTGTCATTGCTTTGTATCCAAATGTCTTTGCTACCAGGCTGGCATGTGTATGCACTGTAATGCATTTTTCAAGCTATATTGTGATTTGAAGCCATGTCTGGTATCAGGCACTAGAATGAAAGTAAAAAGCTGCCAGCCGTATGCCCTGAAATTCACTCCTTGCCTTGGCTTTAAGCCACTAAAACACAATTAAAATAACATGAACAGGATGTGTCGCTGAAATGAAGATCACAATGTTCCATCACAACCCTCCGCTTGTGCCCTCTGGAGACCTTGCGACAGAAGGTAAGCACTGCAAACAGTTCACATCCCTTGGGTGCTGATATACAGGTAAAATGACTTACAAGCACAGCCAGAAATTTATGGCAAGAGCAGATGAAGTGAGGAGAGAAAATAAGAATATAAAAAGCAAGTGACAGAACTGGAGACAAAGGACAATTGCAAATAAGTTGCGTCTTCATTTTTCTCCCTCATTTTCAAATATTTTCTGTAGTACAAAGAACAGGGCTCAACACTGTCGGCAGTAGAGAAGTGTGTGCTGTGTCTCTAAACCATGCCACATGTCTCCAGTAAACCAGCAATTTGATGATCATTGCAGCAACAGAAACCCTCCTTTGCACTGGTGCTGCTAATGGATTACATGATGTGATGTTGCCGT
Source organism: Dromaius novaehollandiae (assembly GCF_036370855.1). Lineage (NCBI taxonomy): Eukaryota > Metazoa > Chordata > Aves > Casuariiformes > Dromaiidae > Dromaius > Dromaius novaehollandiae. The sequence continues at coordinate 9,009,480 of NC_088099.1, forward strand.
GCTGCAGGTACTCGGATGACTCCAGATTCATAGCGTAGGCTACTGTCTACATGAACCAGATCACTGGCTCTTTACAGCAGCTTTTTACAGCAGATTTTAGGTCTTAACAGTTAGGAGACTGGTGCCACACATAAAATATTTTAGAAAAGCAATGTTTTTTGAGTTGCTTCCCAAATGACATTTCATTGTCCTCAAGGCATTTGACAGCGACAGAGTCCCTCTCCCTTGCTAGGTAGAGTGGTTACAGCCCCTGGTGTGGGATCTCTCTGTAGAGAACCACATTGAATGCAGTTACCTAATTTGTTAAAGGCTACTTGGGTGGCAAGATAGTCTGACTTCTCCCACAGCTCAGCATGCTGCTAGTTATAACTGTGTGCCCCACATTTGCTAGTTCGCTGGCACCAGTTAGGCGATCACACGCAGCCCCAGCTCTATAGCTGGAGTCCCTTCAGTGTCACATTGACCTATTTTGAGACTTCAGCTTCTCACATTTGCTTTAAGCATGTATCAACACTGCCTCCACTCCCAAAACACACCTGACCCTCACTGTGGTCTCAGCACAGCAGCTGGCAAGTCAGCCTGGAGAGGCTGTTCCAGCACACAGTCTTCCAGTCTTGGGGACAGGAGTGTCACACTCCAGTCATTCTTTGTGGGGGTGCACTAGAAAAAAAATCCTTGCTTTCCAGGCTGTTACTTCTTCTACCCCCCAAAGATCCATCCTCTGAAGGAAGATGGGCAAACTATTTGATTCCTACCTTTTCTGTGATGGGTGTTTTGTCCCCAGGGTGGGAGAAAAGTCAGGAAAACCACCACTTAGAGCTGGGCAGATGTCATACAATACCCTTACCTTTGCCATAGAGGTCAAAATCACTGTATTTATGAGATAGTGGTCCTTATTCAGCAGAGCACCTAAGTGCAAAATTAAACTTTGAGTGTAACATAATGCCCTCTTGGCTTAGCAGGTCACCCATATTCTCACAATATGCTGGTTTAAGCATGTGCTTAAAACTGAGCACACATAAGAGCTTTGCTGAGTCAGGGTAAGCGAGAGCAAACTGCTGTTCTGTGAATAGCAATGAGAGACAGAAAAGCTTTTCTAAGGACCCCGTCAGCTTGAAAAGCACACTCTGACTGAAAGTTGTATCTGTTCTAATTAGCGGTAGCCCTGTGACTGAGAGAAAGTAACAGGGCATAAAATGTCTCTCATCTTGCGTTGATAATTCTTCTGATCGTGCTTTGAGCTCTCTTGTTCTTACTGCTTTAAGTGTTTCTCGTGCCCGTGTTGTGTTTGCCTAATGAGTTGTGCAAGAGGGCCTTGCTCTTGCATGTTGCACCCCCTTTGCCTTAGGCTCTGTGCAAGCGCCCTTCCCCGGTGTGGCAGCAGTAGGACTCATCCTGTTTTTCCCGAGCTGAGTCTCTGCAGGTGTCTCTCTTTCTCAGTGAGTCCTCTGGGGGCAGAGGAACAACCTTGCTGCTTGCTTGATAGCCCCAGGAAGGCAGGAAGCGGCTTCGTTGCTGAGGAACAGTGCTATTCTGTCCCTAGCGCAGGCAATAGGCAGCTGGGAAATGGGAGTGCAGAGTCTTTTCTCATTTTGGGGGTCTCACTGGTGGGAACTGAAATAAATAGAGCCGGTTTTCAGCCCTGGTGTGGGGCTGGGAGGCAGAGAGGGAGTTGTGGGGCAGCTCCTCAGGGTTTTTTTTTTGCTCCACTGAGTGATGGTGAGGGGTTAGAGCACTGGCTGGAGAGGCCAGTGAGCAAGCACGTGGTAGGGGGTGGGCAGGCCTGGGTGGCAGAGGGAATGGCTCTGGGGTGATAGCGTGGCTGCTGGAAACCAAACCTGAGCGACGCCATGATCGGAAGAAACTTTGGAACTGTTCACAGCTGTAGCACAATCCTGCCTGCTTGATGGCGTCTCTGTGCAAAGAACTGATCAGATGGGGATGAACCTGGCAGAGAAGCAGGGGAAAGCAGCCACTTATCTTTTACCTTTGCTGGGCTAGTTGTAGCTATGATGCTCTGGGTCACCATGTGGCCACGTGAACATTTGTGTCAGTGTCAGAGCAGGGAGAAGGCAGGATGACTTTTGGTTGTGGGTGGCGGCTTAATACCTGCTCAAGCCACTTTTGGAACTACGGTATTAGGCACACCACTATTGAATGGGTCCTGCTGTAATGACAGCAATAAAAATGGAGTTAAACAACTTTTCACAGCTGTTTCTAGTCTTTCAGCAATAGTCGGCTCCCAGCTAAATGGTCTGTGGGTCACCTGGAGCCTATATTCAAAGTACTCTACAACTTGGCACCCAACTCTTTCTCCATAGTGCAGTACCTCACCTGTAACCAGCAGAACGAGACATTTAATCATCTGGCAGGGAAGAAGCTCTGATTTATGTATTGCATGTGCCTAGAAATGGGCCTCTCTCCCAACTTTTTACCCGTCCATCCAGGTGTGTCCCAGCATGACAAGCCTTGTGCTGGGCTTTGCTGCTGCATGGCAATCTGCAGAAAACAAACGAACAAAAAAAACAAACAAAAAAACCACTGAAAAACCCCATAACTCCTCATTTTTCAGAGAGATTTGCAGTGCATGCACCTTGCAGCTCTTGACAGTGTTACCAGCACATCAGTAAATTCTGGCCCCCTCTCTAGAAATCCAGTGACCTCCTGATCTCTGCCCTTGGGTGCCCTTGGACTATGCTTGTGCAGAATTAAGTCAATAGCAGTGCAGCTCCTTTATTGGCATGTCACGAGGCCAATGAAGACTTTCACTTGCTTATATGTGCTGTGGGCTAGTGTCATATATGTCAATATATGTCAGTCTCCCTGGTGATTGTATCCTGAAATCTATTTAGGTTTTGATGACTGTTCATGTGCTAGCATTTTGATTTATAGCAATCATAAAGATATATATGTTACAACTGGCTAATTTTTTTGTGCAATGGGAGGCATATAATATGCATATGGTACAGATAGAAAAATAATTTTGTGCTGGCCTGATGCCTGTGTGGAAAAATAATTTAGCAAATGGCTTTAAATATAGCTGTTGAACATGAAGTCTGAAAAAGGGCTTTTGTCAAGGATCATGTAAATATCTGAAATTCACAATTTTCTCAGTGTTCATGGAAGGTTTAGATTTCTAATTGTACAAATGTGATAAGTTTAGGGCTCTGATCCTGCCAATCATTTGTTTTTCTCCATATATATATATGTGTGTATATATATATATATATATATTTTTTTTTTGCATACTGCCATGGTGACTTCAAGATAGCAGCCCACAGCAGGCGAAATATGTGTCTCAGCTTTGCAGGTCTGGGGCCAGAGATGCACTCACTCACACGTTCTTTCATTTGTACCACATTTGAACTCGCTGAGACTTTCGCTCTTTCAGTGGCAGAAGGATCAGGCTGTAAGAAAATTTTGTAGTGCTGTGTGACCTTGTGATAAGTCTGGAAAGGGTGGTTGTTTTCACGGAAGAGAAGAGAGGTGAATAGGAAATTGTTTGTACACCGTGCTCCTTTCAGTAGATACATCACAAACATTTCTCTGAGACAGAACTTTAAAAAATTACTGTTGATGATGATCTTCAACAGGAATAAGTAAAATCCAAAGCACACCACTGACTGGATTTTTGCACGCATTTTTCATTGCAATCTATGTGCAAATAGGTAGGTGAAAAAACAAATGTGCATTTATGGCACTAATGGCATTTGGTCAGCAGAGGGCAGGGTTTGCTGAGTAGAAATTCTTCCTGGCAAAAGAAATAAGGCTCCGAAAAGAGCTACAGAGTGTACGAGGGAGGGATTTTGAAGATGTCAGTGGATCAGTGCTTACATTTTTCCGCACTTAATTCTGCTGTTCTCAGCTTCGGTTTTGGCTTTGTTACTTAGATTTGTTTGAAATATTTTTGTAATTCTTCCTGGGTTGCCATCTACAACATACCACTAAAGCTTTGGTTCAGTTAAGCCATTAAGAATATGTTTATGAACTTTGCAGATTCAGGGGCTATGTTTGAATTTTCACAAATAATATTTTTGAAACTCATTGTGGGCCATATTCTTCCATTTGGGAAATCTTAAAACAATAGCAGACTTCACCACAGTAAACTTGCTGTACAGGAAGAGTTGTGGTGAAACTTTTCTAAGCTGAAATCAGGACAGAGCCAAAAACTCCTGCATGAATGAGTTTCGATTACAGTGAACAAGAATAAATTCTGGACTTTCTTGTGGTAATAAGCACCAGACAAAAGTTTGGGGAGAATATTAAGTATATTGGCATTTTTTTCCTGCTTTAATGGACTACCAAGACATTTGAGTCACTGAACCTTTCAGATTGGGTGTAACAAATCAGCGAACTACTTCTATTATTTTATATCAATATGCAATGCCTATGAGTTGTGCACTGGTAGGAAAGTTTATGCAACTATATAAAACAATGTTTTCTCCATTAAAATTATAGTGAATGGCTTAATCTAAGAGCTTATAAATAATGAGTAAGAAAATTGATTCCTTTCTAAGCTGCCAGAGGAAAAGCTGTTTAGGTATAGTAAGACTTAGATCTGGACCTGCTTTAGGAGTGTCCCTTTAGATGCTTTCATCTTTGTCTGAGTTTACAGCAGGTGTACATGGGATTGCACATATGAAATGTATGTAAAGTTATTTAGAGGAGAGTTAGTGTCACTGGGAAAAAAATCATGATAACAGGAATGTTGTTCTTAATCTCTGAAATACTTGGGATATTTATTTTTGAATTAGCCCTATTCTGCTTTCAGTAAACTCCAAATAATTCCTATTGCTGTTCTCTGTATATTATTAGATGAATTTTGTCACTGACATTGGTTGAAGCAGCTAGAGTCTGCAGTAATCTAAGGAGGTGCTATAGATGCTTTAGATAGGCCTAAAACAGAAGAGATAAGAGAATTAACTACTGTAGTCCTTTCAGTTTTCCCTGTTGTTCTGTGTAGAGCCGCTCCACTGAGATGCCACTGTTCCACTTAGAATAAATACTAAGGAATGTAGGAATAGGCAGATCCTCGGGGGCATAAATATGTTGGCCAGGAGAAGCTAGTCCTTGTGAGGAACCTCATTTAGGCACCAGCCGATGCTCTGGAATTGGCAGCTTAACCTAAGAACGTTCTCTTACTTAAAGTGTATCCAATAGTATAGAATGATGGGGGCAGGAAGGACTTACTTGGTTCACCAGTCACCACCATAAAAAAGACAAAAAAAAAAGGAAAAAAAAAGGGAGAGAGACAGTGTAATGTCTAAGCAGAAAAGCTGTAAGATACACCTCATGGCAGTAATGAGGAGTTCTGGAAAGTCCCGTGACCCCCCACCAAAATGCACTGATACAGTCCATTACTGTGATGATTGAGAGCACCGCAGGTGAATTTAGCTGTGAAAAAAGGCAGCACACCAAATACCTTTTCATAGATAGAGAACTGAGGGAAGAAGAGACCGAGTGGGTTGTCTGCACTGGCCAGGGAAGCCTGTGGTGCAGGAAGGAATTAACCCCAGTTCCAGGCTAAGAATTCTGACCACTGTCCTTCCTCTCTTCCTACCATTTATTATAGGAAAGGATCTTTTTTTTAAAAAAACTATCCTGTTATCTAAGCAGTGAAACTCTTGCAGAGATCTTCTCTTGGCTTTTCTGTTCATACCTACAGTCTTTCAGAGGAATATAAGCATGGAAGAGCGGAGCTGAAAAATATTTTTTTCGGAACCAAACTTTGCCTGAAAGTTGATTTCAGAAGTAAGTCGTGTTTTTGTTAGACATGTTCAGATTAATGCACACTGCAGTGCAGTGAATATTAAAGGAACTGTCAAGAAGGAAAGTCTGTGTACGGGATAAATTAGGACTCTCTAGGGATTAAAAAGATGTAGGATTTTTTTTAAGTAGCTAGCCTACTATTGAAAAATAATGAGTAGTTTCCATAGCAACCTCAGTTTCACATGGTGCACACATACCATAGCCACATAAAAAAGAACAGTATCAAAGAAGGAATAAAACTGAGCTGTGCTGTTTGGATTTTTAAAAATATTCCTCCATCCTAAACTCTGTTTACAATGCAAAGATCAGTAAATCAGAGAGGATTTTTTTTTCAGATGAAATAATTATTATAACTTCCATCTAAATATTTGGAAAAAAGAAGCAAAATGAGAAGTATTGCCAAAAAGAAGACTGGAAAAGCTTATGCTTCTTTCCTGTCTGCACTGTAGGCTGAACAATGCCAAGAGTATTTCAAGTTGTCAGCACCTTCTCAATGGCCCGACTTTCCTAACTGAGTTCAGTATAATCAAGAAACTACTGCTGTTATTTCCTAAGTTCATGTCAAGATATTTGACAACGTGTGATACACACGTGTTCATCATTTGACCCGTGTGGAATATTTGTGAGAAAGGCCAAGAGCAAATCAAACTCTTGTGCCCACAAATTATCGAAATCCAGGCTACGTTTCTCTGAAAGTCGACTAAAGGTTGTGATTTCTTCAGACAAGCCAGAATTCATTTGTAGTTTCACAAAGAAATGAAGTAGAAATGACATAATCTTAAAAAGAAAATCCAGTGAATAGCTGGCAACTTTGACAGGGGTTTTCTGTGATTTTTGCATGTCAGTTTGAACCCAAATCTCCCAACAACTTTTGAAAGCCATGAATTTTGGGGAACTGAAGCTCAGGAAGTTTTCAGACACCCTAATTTTGATAAGCTGATCTCACACTGTGTGTTCTTCTCAAGAATATTCCACTAAATGACCTGCCTGCACAATCTAGAAAGAAAACTGTTCTTTTTTTATTCTTTTTTAACCTACCTATTTTAGAGAAAAAATGAAAGGAGATTTTTAAATATATTGAGGGGAGGAGATTATAAATATAAAAATAGTGATCATTACACTAAATTAGGTTTTATGTTTGGGACAGGGATAGGTTTTAGGGATAGAAACAAAGAATGTGGGTCATGGTTGAAGGGTGAGGGAATTTGTCAAGGGAAGTAATGTCTCTGAAAAAAACACTTGGTGTCATAGAGCACTATCAAGTGAAGGGCAAGTTCCCAGTGCATTACTGTGTCCAGAAAGATTCACATGCCTTTTGACTCTTGAGTAAGAAGACAGAGGTTAGAGTAGGCCTTTGACTGGCCCTGATAGGATCCTTAATTAAAAAGTGCAAGCGGCTAGTGCCTACATTTCAAGAACAGCATTTAACAAATGAAGAGGATCCAGAGGGTGAACAGGGGGAGAAAAAATAGCCTTGCTGAGTGAGTTGAGTGAATTTGATGTGTTCAGTTTGTCAAAGAGAAAGTTCAGAGCTCTCTCCCATCTCTCTGATCTGGTTGAAAAAAAACGTAAACAAAGCATATTAAAGGAAACTGAAGATAGGAAAAGGTTTAAAAATAAGGCATGTAGATACAACCTGCCAGTGGAACTTACCAAGAATTATTTGTAATTGACATTACAATTGGAAAATTTTAATCAGAGCTTGATAATTGTCTACAAAATACTCTAATTCAAACAGAATTCAAATTCAGAGAAGATCTATAGCTATCAGGATTTCTGGTTAAATGATTATAAATGTCCTTTATAGTTGATGAATGTATTAATCTCTCTGGTTTCTGAAAGCTTTGCCATGCGAACCAGTTATTGCACTATGGCAATTGCTTCAGGACAGATCCTTCAGGATTGTTGATATACATCTGTCTTACTCCACTATCAACTCTTCAAGGTAGCTTATCCCCCCTTTACTCAAGGTATCATTCAATCAGTCCAGGCTTGATTAACTCAGCTTACTTTATATTTACGGCTGAGTGCCAGGTCATAAAACTGGATATGTGCATAGTTATTGCAGAGCAACTGATATCTAGTAATTTCCTGTGCTGATGTCCTTTAGAAAAGCCAGTATGTACTGTACTATAGACTGTGTTCTTTTTTTTTCCTTACAGATTTCAAAAATAGAAAGGAATTATTTATTAATTGCAAACAGGAGAAAAAATATAAAGATCATGCAATTTTGTGTTTGCAGAGAAAATTCTCACAGATAGTGGAATGTAGTATAACCTATCCTCTAAAATCTAGATAATGGCTTAAATTCTGAAGCATTAAACACGACACCAGAAGGCTTGTATCCTTGAAGTTAAGATATGTTTGTGCCGTTTATCCATTTACAGGGAAAACCTCCATTTCCAAGTCAGACTGTTGCAAGTAATTGTTTTTCTTGCTGATATTTTCTATCTGTTTTTCTTATTCCTGTATAGAACTTTTCATATGGCCTTAGACTTATTAATTTAAAACAAAAATCACCGATAATAAAAAGGTTCTGATTTTAAATCCATAAATGCAAAGTAATCAATAAGACCAACATTCATTGATACTATCCAACGCTTCTAGTTATGCTACTTAGAGCTATGGCATCTTTCTTGATAAAATACTTCTTAATGCCAAATGCTAATTATTCGTGGGAATATGCTTTTCTGTAGCCTCAGGTTGTTGCAGAAAATGACAGCTTTTGATATTACCAAATAAAATAATATATTGTTTCTCCTGTGGCATTTTAGTGCATACCACATTTAATGAAAAGTAGATTTTTAAGGTCATTTCATTAGTAGGACCCAATAGGGTTCTTTTTTGTGTGTCTGATTATACTGTCATAGCTTTTAAACCAAGTTTCTGAGTGATTTTATTTTTCTAGGGAGTTCACTAGAGCTTTTTGAATTTCAAAAGTCTATTTTCTCTACTTGCATCATAAAAAAAAGTATTCTGTATGTTTGCTAGGATGAAAGCTGTCATGTGATAAGTTGAAAAAGATTCTAACTCATTTTGTTTCTGTGAAGATCTGAAGTACATTTCCCCTTCATCAGTTATATGACTCTCTATTCCACATCACTTACTTTTCAATTTATCTTTTTTTTTTTTTCCAATTCCATGCTCTTTTGGGAACGTATTTTTTTACTTCATGAATCCTCTGCTGCTTCTTACAACTATTTGGATTATTTTTAATACTTTCCATGTGAATTATGAAAAGCTTTAGTTACTACTGCAAGACCCCGTGTTCACCAGAGAGTTGTTTTCACTAATGCCCTGCAGGTCTGATCCTGACCCCTACGAATCAGTAGAGAATTTCACCAGTAATGCCATGGAGGAGACGATGTAATCCGGCCACATGAGCACAGTTTGCTGCATTTTTGCAGATGAAGTCAAGGCAGTTCATGATCCATTGTCCCAGTAGGAATTTCTTCTCTTTGCAGTCTCTCAAAGCCAGGTGACCTCTGAGGAACCCAGCCGTTAGGACAAGATTAGCCTTTGCAGAGCCTGTCCCCATTCAGCGTACCCTTGCATGGTGCCTGCTTTTCCCATCTACCATTGCTCCAGAAAGACATTTTTGCTCCCAAGAACTCTTCTAAAGCCACTGTAGCAGTGAAATGGTTAAATAACTGCCCCCCCCTTTTAGGTACCAGCAGCACTAAATAGCACTTTCTGGTTTTGTCTGAGCCTCATCTCAAGTTACCTAGCTAACTGCTGGTGGTGTGTCTTCTTCAAAGGATGGCTGCCATCCTTGCTTACTTCTCTGCAGAGAGCAAAAAGCCTTTGAAAGTACCTTCTGCCTCATCAGAGTAATGAGCGTTTAAAAAAAAAAAAAAAAAAGAGAGAGAGTCAGCTCAGTGGTTCAGAATTTTGCTGGATTCTGTGTAATTAATTAAGATTTTTTTAAAACGTTGGTTGCTCTGCCAGTCTGTGTATCTAGGTTGTGCCAGTTTCTAGGATTCCCCTCCACCCCCATCCCCGCCCCTCGCCCCGGTTCCTCGCACAGACGTGAGCAGCTGCAGCCATGGAAGACTTCTTTGTAGAGGAAGCAGCTCCAGTGGAACAGGTAGGCGGGCTGGGGTGGGCTCTCAGCCCCCAGAGCGTGCAGTGACTCTAGAGGATATTTAAAGCCAATGGACCTAAGCTCCAACCAGCTAACAAGCTCTGTTACCTGCGAAAGAGCAGGGAGGACAGCATCTCTCAGAGATACATCAGGTGTGGCTCAAAGCAGCCTGCAACGTCAGATAAAGATGCCCTAGTGTCTGCGAGGAAAAGGTTAAAAACTTCCGCAGGCAACCAGAAACCTCCGTATACTGCTCACAGGGCAGGTATTGCTGTTAGCAGAGAGCTATCTCTTCCAGGGAGGAGAGATTTTAACAGGAATTAAGCACAGTAGGGAAGGTCTGAAGTCTTGTGGGGAGCAGGGGAAGGAGAGGAACGGGCTGGAGGCTTGTTGCATAGGCCTGGGTGAGACGGACTTCTTCACTGATCCCTGCTCAGCTGGATTTGTTGGCGCCGTATTGCTTCTCTGTCTGTTCAATTTTGTGTTGTATTGGAGCAGGATAACTGAGGGAATCATTGCAGTACAAGTTACGTCAGGACTAAATTTGCCCTTTCTTCCTTACATTGACCCGCAGTGTTTTCTTAGGTGATTTTTTTTGAGCGTTTGTTTCTTTGTAGTTGTTTACACCTCTGCTAACCCTCTTGCCTCATCCATGCTCTAGGTAGATGTATTACCAGACTAATGGTGTCCTTGGACAAAATGACTTATACTGATCATTGTGTGCGGGAGAAATTTCAGGCTGGTTAATGTTGTAGAGTTTGACCAAAATTATACAATGCAGCAGGTGACTTACTAATGTTGAGAAATGAGTGTTCCAGAAGTTATTTGTATACCTTTCTCTTTCTGCCATGTGGATGCTGTAGCATTTGAGGAGACGTTTTAGAATACCATTTCGATACAGACTGCCTACGATGTAACTCCATACAAATTGAGATTTCCAAGGTCCATTTGTGGAAAATAATGTGTCCACGCTAATTATTCAACCTCACTTTTTGACTAATGGGCACATTTTTAAATGAGCTCTTCTCTTTTACCACGTTAGGAATGTGGGCTGAGTTTTGTTGCTGCTTGAATAGCTCCTAAAAACATCTGCTTCATTAACACTAACAGAACCCTATGCACTTTTGCAGTGATTCTAATCAAGAGATACCATGCAGGAAATTATAGTTGGATGCACACAGTATCTTAAGGCGACAGATAAACCTGCGGATGTAGGAGAAATTTAGGTAGTGATTGAGAGAAGCTGGATCCAGTATTCCCAGTATGTGCTTTGGAGGTCTGAGGCCTGGTCACCAAAGCAGGATGCTGCACTTGTGCGACGGTGACCCGCAAATACGCTTTGCTTCTCTGCAGGCTCCAGGGCAGACTCAGGAAGCACCAGCTCAGGGATCCTGTGCTGTGCTGTGTGGATGGGCATGTTATTCATCCAGCTGCCTTTCATTCCCTCACTGTAAAAGGGGGATAGCATCTCACAATATCCTTACCTCATGGTGATATTGTGAGGATAAACACTTAACGAGCCTCCCAAATACTGTGGGACTGCTGTTACATAAGAGGACCTTAAATAGGTAGACCATGCTTGCTTCATGCCTGAAATGGTGGTTGAAACCAGTGACGAGATCTGTGGTTCTGATTAAAAAAGCTGAAGAATTCAAGTCTGCTCAGTAGTTTCTCAAGAAATGTTCGGGACATTCTTCTGATGATAATATTTTGAAGTGAAAGATTCATGTTTTGCAAAGTCATGTCATGTTTCCTGACTCTTCTTTGAAGTGAAATTTCGCCATTTCTAAACTAATTTGACAAGTAAATGTACATTGAGCTCTGCGATTTTTCTTTATGGATAACTGACAGTATCTGCAAAAAGAGCTAGGAGTTATGTTCCTGTGTTAAATAACAAAGTAGGCACATCAGTAATAGGGGACCACTTCTTTAAGCAGATTTATTTGAGCAATTTAGATATAAGCTCATAATTCATACTATATGGGCAATTCTCTTGTGCTGGATAGCTCATTTTCATCTGCATTGATGCAGATGTTTGGCTACCAAGCAGAACAAGACTCCAGTTTAATGTTAGTGTCGATCTGGAATTTATGACTTTGAAAGTGCCCTGTTTAATTGCCTGTTTCCCCTGGGAATGGTGTGCCAGAGTGTAAAGAGCACAGTAGGACCCCTGCAGAGGGTTACATTTGGCTGTTTCTTCCAGAAATACTTCTGCAAGGAGATGTTGGAGAAGAGTGGCTTTGAAATGCACAAATTCAAAACTGGGGAATTTGCTGTTTCTGCTTCTTTTAACAGAAAGGGCTTACTTGCAGTAGCTATGTCTTACTATAGTAATTCCACTTGCTTGCATTTTTTTTTACAAAGGCTAATGTTTTAATTTGAGGACAGAAGACTGTGCACTATAAGTATATATTTGTTATGTAAGCATTTTGGATAATGGAATAGGGAATACAATTAAAGTTTGCAAAATTGATAATTGCAAGCACTCTGGAAGAAGGCAGGCTTAGAATTTCAAATGATCATGATATATTTGAGTAACGATGTGAAATCAATAAGATAAAATTCAATAAAAACAAATGCTAAGTATTATAGTTAGGAAGGAAAGTCATATGACACCAGAACAAAATGGGGAATAATTGGCTAAGCAGCTCTACTACAGAAAAGGGTTTTTGTGGCTTATATATATAGTAGATGACAAGTTACCTATAAATCCAAAATGCATGCTGTTGCAGAAATGGTAAATCTCATTCCAGGATATATTGACCGATACGTTGTATTTAAGTTATGGGAAGTAATTATTCTGTTCCTTTTGGTACTCTAGAAGTTTGAGTACTGGGCCTTACACTTGGAGGGAAATATAGAGAAACTGGAAAGGTGAACTTGGAGAGACTGAAAAAATGTTTGAAAAACTGGACTTGTTTAGTTAAAAAAAAAAAAAAAAGAAAGAAGGCATTCTTACAGTCTTAGCTATGTAAATACTTTTTTTATAATAAAGGTTTCTTCCAGGCAAACTTAGTTTGCAACAAGGAGATTTTGGTAAGATTTTAGAAGATGCTTTAGAATAACAGATAACCTTAGGCATTTTGGGAAGATTATGGCATACTTGTTTCTGAACAGAAGGATTCAGAGCAGAGTAGATAAACATCTGGCAGTGGTACTCTGGCAACTCTGTGCTGGAAGGGATTGGAAATCCTCCTGGGGTTTCTTCAGCAGTGTGTTTCCTTAGATTTTATTGCTATAGAAAGTAAATAGTATGTTCTGGGGAAAGAAAAACAAAAAACAAAAAGTAAACCCCCAAATTTGTGTTGTGTGCTTCAGAGGAATTTTGTGGTGGTATAGAAGAGAGATGCAGAAGCAAAACCTAGGTTTGTGCTACCGATAAGGTCCCGCGGAGTCTGTCACGGTGCATGGCATCCGCAGCTGTAACGACGGCTGCTCATTTGTAGGAAAGTGCTGCTGTTGCGCTCCTTTGGGTAAGTGCTGAGGAGGCATTCCCGTAACTCCTGCAGATGGACAGCTTGCTAACAAAACATGAGCTTACAGATGTCCATTTTGGAAGAATTTTATTCTTTAAATTAAGTGATTGATCCTACATTGCCCCTCTATCATCAAATAACAACCCTCCCTTTACCCAGAAATTACCTCCTTAGAATTTTGTTTGCAGAAATAATCATTATCTTGGCGCTTGCCCTGTTTTTGGCTAAAAGCAGGATATTTGACTGTTTTACGTTGTGGTGCGGGACATAGGAATAAAAGAATAAGTCAGAGAAAGCTGTGGGGTAGTTGCTGTGATTCCTTTACTGGAAAAGGTGCCATTTTACTGCCTAGCTAGCAGAGAAATAGCTAAGCAGAAAATGTTTCCCTCACGGGTTCCAGTAAACAAAATCAAAGATCCAGGTTTATCATCTGTCCAACGAATTTTAGGAAAAGAGCTATAGCTAGTATGTATCAGGCAAAGGATTTTTCTGTTGAGTTGGTATCTAGCAAATTCCTAAAATGAAAATAAATAAATGAAGATGCTGCTGGTTGCTATATACTCTCATGTAGGTTTCCAAGTCTAGTGATATTTGCCACAGTTACACTGCAGAACTCTTAATGAACAACTCTTAATGCTCTTTGCTGAAAAAGGGAGTTGTTACAGCTTAAGCACTATTTAACGGAGCAAACAGACATTTTAAGAAGTACACTGATACGTCATGCATACTTTGATCACTTTGGTGAAGTTTTTCTGGATTATCTATTTCTGTGACAATTAAACTTGTAGTATAAAACATGAAAGGGATTAAAACCTTTAGAATATAACTAAGAAATGTTCCCTCCCTAAACAAGTAAAAACTGCCAACTCTTCCTCTCCTAGAGAATCAAGATAATATATTAGACTATTTGAGTTTCCACAATAAAGTAAGAGAAAATGGAGAATGTGTTACTACGGTACTGTTAGGACTGGTTCAATGAGCAATCAAAATAAAAGTATCTAATTAACTTAGCCCTTTCATCTATTCTCAAACTGTTCACAGATCAGCCTTATTTCCTGTGAATTTGGCTTTGCTGTGTGAGTACAAAACACACTTCAGCATCTAGATCCTCTGCAAACTATGATCATGATGTTTTTTTCTGTTCAGTGACTGAATAACTAAACATTTTTAAAAAGAATATTGGATACCTAACATGGCCTTTTCTGATGTGAGTGTTTAGATAACTAATCATGAAATTCTTGCATTTTAACAATTCAGAAACATATTCTTAGATGTTCTCCAGAATACCTTTGTAACCTCCAGCAATTCCCTAAGCAGATCTGTCTTTGCATTTAGTAGTCCTAAATGAATTTTCATCAATGAATTTATCCCACAACTTTTGAATCCATGTAAGCTTTTAGGTAGTTCAGCAGCCTGTGCTGACAAGTTGCATGGTTTAACTGGATGTTGCTTTGAACCTGCCATCTGCTATTTTTCTGTGATGTTCCATAATTCTTGTACTGGAAGATGCAGTGAACAAGCTTTCTCTACTCACCTTCTCCTTTCCACACGTGATTTTATAGACCCCTATACTATTGCTTTCTCTTGCCCCTTTCTAGGCTGGAGAGTCTGAGTTTGTATAGCCATTCCTCATATGGGTCTCCATCCCTGTTGCGCTTGTCTGCATGTTGCCCATTTCTACTACATCCTTTTAGTTACTGGGAGCAGCGTGAGAACTGCACACAACGTTCAAGATAAGGATGCCCCCTAGATTTATACAGTGGTATGATTTTTTTTTCTGTTTTGTTCCCTATTTCTCTCCAAATAATTTTTAACATTTGATTTGCACCTTTGACTGCTCCTGAGCACCCAGCTGACGTTTTCATAGGTCTTTTTATTATAGCCCCAAATCTCCTCCCTGAGTGCTAATAGCTCAAAACCCGTCACTGCATTTGTGAACTTTAGGATCGTTTCTCCTGTGTGCATCACTTTACATGTATTTATATTAGGCCTTCATCAGCCATTTAATCATTCGATTACCTGCAAGGGTTAGGTCTCAAGATGCTTGATAGTCACTCTAGCAAATCTTAGTGTCATACATTTCCTATCTCACTTACAACACTGACATGTTGGCTGTTCTGTCTTTGTTTCTTATTAGACCCAGTGGTCTTAATCCTGTTTCCCCTGAAGGCGATGGATACATCTGCAGTGACATCAATGGCAACAGACGTGTGCCCCACACTTGCCTCATTATATGCTCTTTCCACGTGGTCTCTACCCTGTTTGTTTGATTTGGTAACCGTTAGTATTCATTTTCTTCCTGTTCAATTGCATCCAAGCTCACAAACCATTATAGAGATACAGTCATTCTGCTCAGGAAGATAATAATTTCATTACAAGTTTTATAATAAATCATCAAAAAAACTGGCATTTTGGGGTTCTTGTTATGATTCTTGCTGTTTTACCGCTAGACCTTGGGAGATTTTACTGTCTGAAAAATTTAGTCACTTTATGGAGATAATCTGTCAGTGGTTTGAAAATTGGACATGCTAGATTTATGGTTCTGGCAAACTAATGATCTCTTTCTTCAGCACTTTGTCAAAGTCTGGTATGCTGCCCATAAGCTAGTCTATGCCTTGGTGTCTTTAGGGAAATGTGTTTTGGTGATTAATAATGTGTTTTTCTCATCAAAAATTATTGCACTGAAGCCATCAGAACACTTTTGATTCCAGCACGTTTATTAGATTGTATCTGTTTATGCCTTTGATGCCATCGTGATAGTTTCCTGTATTTGCTTGTAATAATAATAATAATAACAACAATAAAATGTGTATTTGCTGAAAAAAAATCAGATAAAATACAGCTGTGTTTTTATGTTCTGAGAATGTCTTGAGTTGCAGCCTTCTGCCAGCTGATAAATTCCTTGGGTCAAGTATGGTTGAATGAGTTTTTACCTTGGTAAGTCAAAATAAAGATGTGTGAGTGGTTGTTTGGGGAACCCACAAGGTGAAAGGAATATGAAAGTTAATGGCTTTTGGAAATGCAAAGAAGATGGGAGAGTGCATATGCTTTCAAACTCTGAAACAGTTCG
Organism: Dromaius novaehollandiae; assembly: GCF_036370855.1. Taxonomy (NCBI): domain Eukaryota; kingdom Metazoa; phylum Chordata; class Aves; order Casuariiformes; family Dromaiidae; genus Dromaius; species Dromaius novaehollandiae. Next base: position 9,025,879 of record NC_088099.1, read on the forward strand.
CACTTTATTTAGGTTGTATCTATGATGTGACGCGAGCAGAGATTTGTGTCTTGATAGGAAGAAGCCAAGAACACTCCCTTTCTTTTAACGGTGTTTCCATTTTTCAGACACTCAATAATTTCCCAGGCAGGGAATATCTGTTTCCCCCTTTGTATATATATTTATGTGAGTTGCATTAACATTACCTCTCACTAAATCTTCCTGTTAATAAATACTGTAACCCTGTAGAATGCCTCACCATGATTTAAAAATATCTTTTCGGAAGCGCAGCTGGCATTAAGGTGCCTGGTGCTCTTTGAAAGTCAACAGAAACAGTTGCCATTTTTGCCCCATATGCTCCCAGATCAAAACCGCTTATGATGTTTTGCCTGCTTCTGGGTTTGCACAGTTGTGCTTTGCGAGTAGCACAGTGCCACTCTAATGTGATACATGAAACCAAATTCCTTCTGGCTTCTAAGGAAAGGTTAATTTCCTAGTTTGAGAATTAGTACCCGCTCTTGTGCTTTATCTGCCAGGACATTGATTCATAGGCATGTGACACTGCTTGTTTCTATATCAGCAGAATAACATTCTGGTGTGTAAGGCACCACAATGAAATAAGGCTAGAGAAAGGGTGAGAATGTGGAAGCGTTGGCAAAGGGATGTTCTGCTTTATTTAATTTTACTTTTGATGTAGACTGGAGTTGGCGCTGCTAACATTTTGGTTAATTTTCTTCCCACATACAGTGTTTTATAATTTATGTTTTAAATAATTTCCAAATAATCTTTTCTGACATACACTCTATTATGTCTATTAAAGTCAATAAAACAGTTTAAAAATACTAATTAATACCTGCATTTTGTATCATATCCTGCCCAGTCTTTTTGCTAGGCAGACAGGTTTTCTTGTCATTTGTTGATGCATCTGGTAAATGAATTGTGTGTATGTTTTTATCCTTCTGGGTCTCCAGTTACTTGCCGACGGCAGGTATATTTAGCCATTAAACAATGTCACAACATTCAGTTGTTAATAAGGGTATGAGATACCTGGCAGTGATTTTCTGAGTACTTAGTAATAAAAAAGAACAGAGAAACATAGAGTGTATAAAAGACAGATTTTTCTCTGGCATCTTAGAGTATGTCTATACGATACGGGCTTTAAAATAAAGCTCTCCTAGAAGAGCCATCTAGCGTGAAATGCAGCTTAAAATGCAGCAAAAGCTGTTTTGCAATGTAGTTTTGCAATGTAGCTTGATGACCTTTCCAATAGCAGAGGATATACTGGCCTCTTGCACAAGGTGCCTGGACCTGTTGGCGTAGGGGTGTCAGCTGGAGGGGGAGAGAAGGCAGGCGTGGGGGGAAAGGCGTTAAACTCCCCCTATGCACCTCGCTTGCAAAAGACATTTTACAGTGTGCACCTGGTCTTGCCAAAGCATTGCAGTGAGACCTCTGATGCAGAAGACTCGAAGGCCATTGTGTAGTTTGGAGCTTTCTTCCATGCACGAGTGGTTGTGTAGCTGTTTCAGGCCACCAGGCTTCTGCATGGTGGAAGGCTGCAGGAGGCTGTGTGTCCAGAGGGTCAGGTGCACCTACTCTAATCAAAGTCAGACACCTAACGTCAGTTTTGGCAGCTATTTCATGCTGTCCCCAGTGTGACACCCCTTCCCTTTCAAGTCTCAGGATAATACGAAGAACTGGTGCTTATTAATATTCTTCAAGCCAAAGGTTTCCTTTGAAGTGGCTTTTTTAAAGAGTCATGAAGACCAGTGCAGTCTTCAAATCTTTCTCCTGCGGTCGGCTGCTTGCAAATGACCTCTCCTGCCTGTTCTTCTCAGAAAAGACTTCGTGTCCTCCATCAGCCTTGCACAAACTCTGCAGCACATTGACTGACCGAATACTGTATCCTTGGAGTGAAAACATTGACAGCTGGATATTGGGTGCCTGGAGAAATGAGCACTGAAGTCAGGAAAAAGTACGAGTGTTCAAGGGGAGTTTCAGCAGATAATATATACCACATAGGCAGCCTAAAGAAGCCTACTTCACACAGTCAAGACTCATACGGAAAAGAGAAATAACATGAGTTTTAGTCACACAGCAAATGTTGTCCTGGTGTATTTAATCATGGTTTGTTTTCAGCTGCTGCATGCCTGCACAGCATTTTGGATAATGTTTCGTCCTTACAAAACAACAGAGACCAAGCAGGACCTCGAGCTGTGTAGGCATCTCCTTGTTTCTCCAGAATTTGTAGGTGTTGCTTGTAGAAGAGGCTTCCTGTTTGAATAACGGTTGTGATTGTATGTGTCAGGACAGACCGTGTGTGTAGTTTTAAAAGCACAGCTACATCTATTTATTCATTCAGCCTTGCAAAACTGTCATGGAAATTTATCAGCTCAGCCACAAAAACTAATCTTCCAGCTTTAGCAGGATGGAAATACTAATGACATTTTACTCGTCCATCAAAAATAATTACTTGTCCCAGCTGAGTGGGCAAGTAGAATTTGCTAGACTCAATTAAATACCTACATTTAGGAGGGTTTATATGATGTTCTTGTTGTAAAGCACTTTGATTCTTATCAGAGCTGTATAAATTAACCACTTCAGTGCTTTCAAAGAAACCTCATATGGGTCAGAACTTAAATTCATTGGCACCTTTTGTGTTGTTAAAGTGGCTTACACTGAGAAGCAGGTAATAGAAAATGTCTACAGTAGCAAAAAAAAATGCCACTGAATGCACTAGCGGTAAATACATAATACTAAATGATATATAATGTATGAAAAGACCAGCATTTTCTCAAGCTTTTTTTTTTTTTTTCAATGAGAGTTTACTGCTCAGTTTTGCCAGTAAGGAGCCACACCTCAAAACTGAGGTGAGGGAGTCAGCTGGTGAAACCAAACCCAGCCTTGGGTCTAGAGATGTTTGGGAAGAGGGCTTTTTCCCTGGACTGTGACACTTCTCATGGTTCCCTGCTGTGCCTCAGGCATGCAACTCCTGGCCATTCCTGCTGTCCTGCATTAGCCATCCTTGGGAAGAAGGGTGATCATCCCTTTGCTTGCTGCACTCGCTTTACATATCTCTCTGGCAGAGCTAAAGAGGGGGCTCTGTGTTATCCTGAGCGCTGGAACGCTGAGATGCAGTTGGATTTTAGGACATCTTCACAGTGTGATCACCACCATCGGGTTTGTGATGAGAGGGTTCTCTGGAGTACACAAACCCCATGTTTGTGACAAATGTGTCACATAAAGCTCTAGGTAGTAAGTTTATCCACATGAGCCTTCTTTATAGCTGCTGTGAGTCAGCTAGTGATGTTCTGGAGAAATGGTGGACCAGTAGTCATCACCTGGAAGGACTGTGCAGCAGACACATTTGTCCCTTTCTTTTTGAGGGAAACAGATTCTTTGGGCTGTTTCCTAGGACCTTCTACATACTTTAACAGCTAAAACATTTCTTCCAAATAGCTGATTTCCATTGCTGCAAAGCCAAATGTTCTCCAGGTGGTAGTTGTGGGTCTAATTTCTGACAAAGAGGAGATTAGTTCAGGATTTATGTAATGAAGTCCTGGATGTAGGATAAATTGAATAGCTCCATTTACTCTGACATAAATCACAAAGCACCTGCAGTCTGAGTGACTGTCCCTTAAATGTCACAGGGACATGGGTCATTGTGGAAATATTACATGTTTGAGTCATACAGTTAAATAGAATCATGGAAATAGGAAATCAAAGAGAGCTGTCAACCCATCAAGCTCGTCACCTCACTTGTACTCAATATGCCCTAGGACCCATCCAGAGCAGTATCTGTTGGCTAGACTTATACTCCATTATCAAATCAGTTCAGTGCTAATCTTGAAAGATACCAACTAAATATAAATGGTAAAAGGCTCCAATGACAAAAATGAGTTCAAAATACATTTTTAAGCATGCCTACTTAGGCCACTGGATGAAATATTTCTGAATATGGTAAGAAAATACCATAATGACAAACAAAAGAAGACCATGACAGGAAGATTTCAGAGTGTGCTCTGAGATGTTTTACAGTTCATACTGAAACAATGTGAAAAAAAATAAATAAATAAACCATTTTGTTTTTAAAGAACTGAAATCTTCCAACCATATTAAAACTTCTTGACCACCCACCAGTTAATTGAGCCTACAGCAACATGATGACCATTCAGCAGCATTAAGCACTCAGAATTAAGTAACAAATCTGCTCAGCCAGCCAGTGGCATTAAATAATCATACATACATAACCTCAACTAGTCAATAAATCAAAACTACAGAAAAATTCATTACTCCCTCTCATGTGTTCTGTTCCCAAAGATCTCTGCTTCCTTTTCAACAACTTTGCATATAAAAGGCTTTTTGCAGGGTGCCTTCTGGAAGGGCACCCTGTTGGGATGGCTTGGACAAGGCGAGGGAGCAGTGCCAGGCCTCAGAAGGAGTGCTCTGCTAAGGAATCCTTCCTGCAAGAGGTGGTTTACCGCTCAAATGCCTCTCCTTCCTGCAAATGGGGAAAGGTACTCCTGCAGGATAGGCAACTACTAGTTAAATCTGTTACGACTAGATTAGTCCTTGCGCTCACTTCCTGCTTTTTTACAGACCATTGGTCAATCTACTTAGTTTCTTTGTGCCTTGGTTTTTGCCCTATAAAGAGTAAATCATATCAGCTCCTTCCATCACAGGGAGAATAAATATGTTGTAAACTGTGCCACAGTCAAATATTAGACCACTGGAGCCAAATAACTACCTTAAATTATAGGACATACTAGATCATGACCTGTGTGCTACGATCCACCCAAAGACCAGTCAGCAGAATCCCCGAGCCCATCTGCCGTGTGTGAAATGCTCCACGGTTATTGCTTCACACATGAGCAGGTACAAGGTGAAGCCTTCTGAAGAGTGCATCGTATTAAGCCCATCTCAAAGTTGCTTGTTTCTGTAGCTGAAAGTCTGGAAGTTGCCTCGTGTCGTTGAAGGTTATTCTAACATAAAGGCCTGTTGTTTTTAAGCACAGCTGCCAGGTCTGCCTCTGTGGGTCATCCCACCAGACTGGGATGTGAGCTGTAGGAGATGAGGCGATGATCAGCTAACTACTGGGAGAAAAGCCATGGTGTGGAGGTGTTCCCTTGCCGCCAGGTTCTTTATTCTTCCTGAAGCAGACATTTCTTCCTGGGCCTTCCCTTGTGCAGATGTCACTGAGGTGTTAATACATAAAGTGTGGGGCAACAATGAACTGGAATTTTCTCAGAAAAAAAAAAAGTTTAGAAATTTCCAGAAAGAACTAGTGAAACTCTGAAGTGAACTTCTACAGCTTCTTCTTCTTTCTATGTGATGCTAAGATGATAATAATACAAAGAGCTCAGACTTGAAGGTTACATCTGAAGAATAAAAGTAATAAAGACATACAGATGGGATAGAAATTCAGGTAAGGACCAAGTCAGTGGGCAAGAGGAAGGATGAAAGAGCTGTAAAAACCAGATAGAAAATTATCTATCCGAAGCAGGCAGGAAAACTAACATGACGTGTAGAAATGCTTAGAGATAAACACTTTATGAATATTGATCCGTACTATTCATGGCTTCCAAAAATGTGTTGGGAAAAGAAGAGGCAGCCCCACCTTATGAAGCTTATTATTTGAAGGGGCAAAGATAAAAAGGGAAGAAAAGTGCTTGCCATGTATACAGATATATTTCCTGTATTCTATTACTGTAACTGAACTGCTCTCAAATTATTTCCCCCCCTTACAGTTATCAGCTGGTAACTATGGTGTCTTTTGGTTTAGGGAAATGTGGCATTTCTTGAAAAAGAATCCAAATGCAAAATCAAGTACCCATAGAACCAAAGACTGCAGAAAGCCTGAATTTGCAATTCCTATAAACTCTGTATAGCAGTTCTTGCAAATTAGACAAAATGTAGCAGTTCAGGATCACCAGTGTATCAGCTCAATAAAAATGTGCATCAGTCACCCAAGCTCCATCCAGCACTGGCTGGATTTGAGTCTCCTGCAAATCTATCTAGACAGTAGTGGTATGCGAACAAAACCCCAGCTGATCAACTATGCAGCACAAACCGAAAATGAGTTTGTCACTCTTTTAAACTCTCACATACGTCGGTGGAAAATTGCTGGAAAATGAAATGAAGAAATGGCAGAAGCAGTTTGGTTTACTGTCAGCTACCAGTTGCAGACAACCCTACATGAATATGATACATAAGCAAGCTCCTGTCAGCATGATCTGTGCAGACGCACTACCATAAAGGAAAGGGTGTTCAGATGTCAGTCATCCGTGACTGGGGTCCTGTTCCAGGATCTTGATGGTCTAATCACAGCGATGGGCGTCCCTGTTTGCCTTCCAACCCTTTGCTTCTCAGCTGTGTTGTACTCTAGCTCCTAATCCTACAATTGATTCTGCATGTATGAAAATAGTGGGAATCTGCAGATTCTTAACAAGCTGTATGCATGCTTTCAATTGCAAAGCTGGTGCCTCAGATTTTTTGTTCTCCAGGGTAGCTAATATGTCTAATTTTCTTTAAATGAGACCCAGCACATTGTGGCACTGACCTTTGCTGGGCCTCAGGATGTATCCTAGATTCCGTTTATGGTTGGGTTAAAATCAGTGAGCTCTTTTTTTCTGCTTATTGTAGGGTTAAGGAAGGGGATGGGGAAAATACGCAGATTGACTCTGAAGGTGATAGCATACTGAAGAAGAGATGGCACTGATTTATAAACTAACATTTCCTAATGCAGCCCACGTGCCCAGACCTCAGCTCTACTCCTTTTGCCTCCTTCCCCAAGACTATGTCAAAACCACTTCACTTCCCTCCACTCTTGCTGTTAGCTCTTGCTTCGTTAGTTCTGACTGTGCATCAGAGGTTTGCTCCTGAGATGTGCGGAGTATTTTCCAGTAGATATACTGAGAGTCAAAAGATGCGAAGCCTCTCAAATGGTCAGGTCCTTAATGGGAAGGAGTAGTAGTAACCCCAGCATGTAACACAAACTGGAACGGTGTGTGGGGTCATGCTTGTCACAGGGCAACGAGTGACTTACATAAGGAAACCCCTGTGATTAGGAACAGGTGTCACATCACTTTTTCTATTAAAGTGATCAAATGGGTTGAAATCCCCGGTGACTTTGTTATTGAGGTTCATACTCTGCCCTGCCTAATACAATTGACTGGGATCTCAGGGGGGAGGAAGCTTTACACAGGAAATGAACTCTGCTCGGTTGAATTTTCTTTAATAATGGCCCCCAAGCCTATTATGTGTGCACCACATCAAATAATTACAGGTCCCCCTCTTTTTTTTTTAACCAGCTTGTTACCTAGGATGATGTTTGGCTTGAAAAATCAAACTCGGTTATTTACTCCTTGAATTGTTTCTTCTTCCATCTTTATTATGTGCGGGGATTTACTGCTGGCAGAGTAAAAACCCATGAAGGAAAAGCAGGTATAAAAGTATAGCAGTATGTGAACTGTCTGAGCAAGGAAAAAGGCACTGAAGGGTCAGGCCGTTGTTTCTTGCAGCATTAATGATGAATGGACTGAACAAATTTTTGGCTTGCACAGGTTTTAAAAATTGTTCCTTTGAGCCATTTTTAGGTTCATCTTTTATTTTGCAGAGGGCAGGAGAAATATGTGACTTTGTGTTTATTGAGAACAAGGAATGTTATTTTATAGTTATGAATTATTATTTTCTCCCTAGAAGGGGTCCCTAAATATCTTCCAGGTATCAAACATCTACCATGAGGTGGAAAGCACACTTTTGGACAGGCAAAAAATGAGGAGGGTAAGGAGAAGTGAGCCTTAGATAAATACAAAGTTGTTTTTCTCTTGAGATAAGCTCACCTACTGTAACTATGGTACCTCATAAGTGAGAGCAGAGCTCTGCAGGCCTGTGAGTAGAAAAAAAAACCAGCAATACAAAATCTAAAGAGAGTCTAAGTATAACTTATTTGTGCTGAAACCACTGGCTGTTAAAATCAGATCCCCCGAACTGTCATGCACAAAAGTGCCATCTCTGGAAATCTCGGTTTTCACATCCGTATCCCAGTCGCGGACAGATATTCGGCTCCCAAAATTGTCACTATCTATAACAAGGAGAAAAGTCACTGCTTCTTAGTACTGCATTTTTCAAAGGCCTCTTGTGTAACAACAGCTAAGAAAACGCAGAATTTCTTCAGAGACTAAGGAATTCTTCATGTGCCGTGAAAGACAGCTTTTATAACTGGGTATATTAGAAACACCTGGCTGATTTGGTCACAGTAATAGGTGTATGTAGCATGCTGTAGGCTGCAGCCATCTCTCTTGCCCCGTTGACATACTCTCTGTTTTCTCCCAGCCGTAAGGAAACAGGTCCATTTTTTTCACTGGCTATTCAGGAAAAAAGACTTTGGGCCCAAACCAGCACTGATACAAGCAAGTGACATCTCCATAGTTTTACTTTAATGTTGCAGCCATTTACAGTAAAACAAGACTTACTTCCTTGCCTTACCTAGGCTTGTTGGTGGTGCAGAATTTATGCTTTTGACTGGAATTGTTTTTAGTGTGTTGCAAATCAGTGCCCAGGGATCTTTGAAAGAATCAGTGAGATTTGTCCTGTGAAACCAATGGACCCTTGTAACCTTTGGGAACCCACTTTTAGCAGTTTGCACTGCTCCCTCAGACTTCTCAAAGAATAGGCTTCCATCTCCCTTCTTGTGAATGAAAGTCCAGGGCATGTGTGTTTAATTCTTCTTATTTTTCAAAACCTAGTGGGACACAGGGCACTTCTAAAACACTCTGAAAAGATGCGCTTCTCCCTGCAAGGTGCAAGTGCCCTTGTCTCACCACACTGGCTTGTTCAGGAGACCAGTGAAAAAGCCAATACCTCCCCTTGAAAGCTGTCCTAGGCAGCAGCTTATATTAAGGGGTAGGTGCTAAATTAGACACTGATTTACAGCACTTCTTGGTGCTATCGCTCTGATACCAAAGTGTGTGAAATAACACAGAGCACAAGCACAGATTTTTTCATTGCAATCAAACACTTTCTGACTCTGGCTGTGATTGGTATGTTCAGGTGCAGTGAAGCACACAGATGCATGGGGGGAGTTTTGAATCTGAATTCCTGTTCCAGGCTGTTTTTTGTTGCAGTATAATAATGATACATGTGATAACGTAAAAACCAACACCACATTAAGAGGTTGGAATGAACTCCCTATATTTGAAATGGCAGCATTCACCCTTTTGTCTCAGATGACATCCCAACTTTTTTGTGAATGCCCAGTTCCAGTTCCCTTGTAATTAAGTTGTTCCACCTCATCCATAAATATCCCGTCAAATGCGGTATTTTTTAGCGCTGCAGCCCATGGACTGCAGTCCTGCAGGTGTGCTGCAGAAAGCCATGAAATGCAGCTGCCACAAAAGTGTCTGGGAGAGCAGGGCCCAAATTACTCCAGCTGCATAGCAATCAGGCTAAATTGCTGTTGGTTTGATCGAAAGGACAAATAGGTTGACAATAATACACGACCGTATTGACAGACAGCCTTTCGCAACAGCTATATAAGCTGAATAGAAAAAAGGTAGGACAGGACTTCAGTGCATAGCCTAACAATTAGATTGCCCGTTTCTGTTTTATTTCTCCACTAAATGCTATTATACTTGACATTTATGTGTGTTCACCACTGTAATTTTAAATTGTATTATTGAAATAAAGAATGGTATGTGAAAGCCACAAATGATAGCTCATTTGGTGCTTTCCTTGTGGCTTTGGCTCATCGTGTTTTTGACTTACAAAAGACTTGGCAAGTAGGCTTGAGTCTACTGGAAAAAAAATACACATGGTTTGGACCAAATTTTTGAATGAATAGAACCGTCTTTGCAGTGTACGTTTGTGGTCTGATAGGGTGGGTTCACACATGGGGCGTTTTTGTAGTCAGAGGTCTACATGCAGTCAAGCAGACTGCTAGCAACATGCTGTGGGGGAAATCATGTGAAATGATCCTTTTTCTGATATTTTCTAGTGTAGCCAGCAAGTTATGTAAGGTTCAGTTCTCAGAGGTCGACGTATTTCAAAAGAAAGCTTAGAAAGGAGACATGAAGGAATAACAAAAGGATGTGGAAAGACAGGAAAAGGAGCTGAAGCACAGAATAACTTGCAACAAACAAGTGACCTAAAAGACAACAGGAAAAGGTACTATAAATACACTGGGAATACGAGGAAGGCAAAAGAAAGGGAAAACCAATTACTTAATGTGGAAGGAGAGCGAATACCAGATGACTCAGAAAAGGCTGAAATATTCAATGCCCTCTTTATTTCATTCTTCTCAAAGAAGTCTAATTGTGGACCTTATGCTTAATGTGATTAATTTTAACAAGCAGATAGGTCACCAGGTGAAAACAGGAGAGGAGAAAGGGCTACAAAATATGTAGATAAGGCAAATGCATTTAGTTCAGGAGTGCCTGATTAAAACTGCCCGTTAGTACCTGGGGGATTAACTGCAGCGTTCTGACCTACCAGTGATTATCTTTGGGGTATGGATGGAAAACTAACACAGGGCAGAACAGGTCCTCTGAGACAGAAGAAGAGCAAGCATGAGGATTCCCCATTTGAAAGGGGAAAAAGAAGTTTCAGATGGTGGTAGACCAGTCAGCCTAACTTTGATAGCCTGAAGGAGAAAGGACCTATCCATTTATAAGGCTGTAGAGGATAATAAGGTGATAAAAATAGACCATGTGGATTTGTCAAGTATAAATTGTGTCATCCCTGTAACAGAATAAGAACTGCCAAGTGGATAAAAAGTGAGTGGTAGATGTGATATATTATGATTTTAGTAAGGCTTTTGACACCATCCCAAATGACATTTCCTAAGCAAACGAGAGGAATATGCATTAGGGTAAAATCATCTTGAAGTGCATGTAGAGCTGCTTGAAAACAGATAGGATATGTATCAATGGTTTTCTGCCAAGCTGGGAGAGCGTTTCACTGGAATTTACCAGGCGTCTAGCCCTGGGCCTTGTTCTAGTCAATATTTTCAGTAATGACTCAGATAATGGAAGACAGTGTACTCTCCTGATATTTCCTCTTGATGCCAGGCTGCGATGGGTTACAAACCCTTTGAAGTACAAAATTGCTATCCAGATTGACCTGGATACACTTGACAAATAGTTTAAAGTTAGTAAAATGAAATAAAATAAAGAATAAAAATATTTTTTATTTAAAATTAAATAAAAAGATATGCTAACTACAAGACTGAAGGAAGATAAATGAAATGCGAAGATTAAAAAATGGGGAATATTTGTTGGTGCAGCAGCAGTGCAGATAGAGACCTGCTGTTAGAGTTAATAATGAGCTAGGCAGTCATTGTTGATGCTGTTGTAAAGATATAAGTGAATGTCATGTGGGGATGTGTAGAAAGGAGTAGCATGAGCAGGATATGAGAAATTGTTATTCTGCTATATAGACTTTTCTGTGCTTTGAACCACACTTTAAGAACGATATGCACAATCTGAGGGAGTCCAGAGGAAGGCAACAAGAATGACAAGATTTTTTTTTAAGTAGCCTCTGTTGGAAGGCTGAGTTTGTTTAATTTAAAAAGGTAGGACTTCAAGGCCTCTCTAGTGTAGAAAAAATTCATAGAAAAAGGAGAGCAGTGAGTCAGAAACAGAGTAAGAGGAAATGGACTTAATTTTCAGTAATTAAGATTTAGGTTGAATATCAGGAAAAACGCTACTTGATAGCCCAAAGAAGAAAGGACCTATCCACTTATAAGCTTGTAGAAGATAATAAGGTGATAAAAATAGACCATGTGTGTTGCATTGCTGAACCTTAGTAATTGTTTTCGCTGTCCACCACGCAGAAATATTTGCAATCATCACAGCTGTTATATAAAGCCAAATCATTGACCAAGATAGCTTCCATTTCCTTTTACTCATTCTTTGCCTGCCTCAAGTCTAAGGCAAGATTGCAATTCATCATGTGCATCCTTGCAAAGGAGTAAGTTCTTCCTTACTTACTCTTTGCTGGTTATTCCCATAGAGTGTCTCAGATTTAGTATGGAGCAGACTTACAGTTGCTGATTACTGAAGCTCAGCAACGTTTTAATGCAACTATGTGCATTACATTGCATATAGTACTTATATATATTACTATAGTTTAACACAAAATATTACATTCAATAATAAACTTTATTTGAAATAATTTAACCAAGGCAGTTTGCCGTGCAGATTTTCAGATTATAATTAACTATCTGTTTGCTGTCGCTTGCCAGTGAGCACTCTGGAGGATGTGCATAAGTAGACCTGGTCCCAAGATACTGAATGAAATCGTGGTCCCCCTGAAATCAGTGATAATAGTCCTATTGACTTCAGTGAAGTGAGGATGGTATCCAAATAGACTAGACAAAGGAAAGAAAGTGCAGTCAGTTTGAAACTTAGAAATTATAGTAGGTCTGAAGGCACTATGAGGTCTGTATTGCATGCTTAGCCAAAACAGACACCCAGATTTGAGCACCCATGTCTGTCAGGGCTGGATGCAGAATTAGCTACAAGAATACATTACCTGTGTTACTGTAGTCTTGCACTTTCTGTACAAACTGTTCCCAAAATAGGCCAAGTTATTTTGTGCTGAGATAATGCAGGATTCTTTTGCAGTCTCTGGTAGGATAAGTGAACTGTCCTTCATAGCAGGACACGTGAAGGGTATTGGAGAATGATCAGCACTTGCAATTTTTGCTGGATGGAATGTGTATGGGTCACAGTCAATATTTCAGTGAAGCTAAAGCTCTAATCTCACATTCACCAGGGACATAAGCGTCCCCCTCCCCCAATATACACATAGTTGATAGGAGCATGGGGGCTAAATGTCAAGACCTTTGTAGTATATTTATGTTCTTCGTAGGTAACATACTATTAATCATTATCAGGGACAAATATCATTTGCAGAAATGGATGAAACACCTTACAGGTGTCTTACAGAGATGGGTTTTCTGGGAAAGGTGTATCACTATTCCCTGGTGAGTTTAACATGCACTGAAACAGACAAATTGTTTTGAATACTGCATCAGAAATATTTTATTTGATCAGTAAATGAAACAAAACATCAGTTCTGTCCTATTGGTGATAGCTGCAGGCAGTAATATTGACTAAACTAGCAGAAAGTGAGAGTTTTATGACATTTTTTGGAAAGAAAACTCATTCCATTTATGGAATGTCCCTTTTTTAACATTTCTGTTTATGAGAAAACAAATGCATAATGCAACATAGACCGAGATCTTTGTATGGTGCAAATTCTGATTGAAATTGAAATACATTCCATTTCAGAAATTGCATGCTGTTCTGAAAAGTTAAATATGAGCTTGGAAAGGTGGAAATAAATTAGGTCTTTTCCTTGTCTCACTAGTAAACTTTAACAAATAAAATTTAATATCCTTGAAGGACAAATGATTCAAAGCATTGAAAGCAGAAAGCCTCTATGGATTTGGGTCATGCACTCAATCATTTCTTCCAAACTTAAACATAGCTATGAGAAACACCCTTAGTTCTTTATGCATTAAATCTTGGTCTTAACTCCATACTTTTGTCACAATTTGTTATTGAGATATAAATCACTAAACAGAAATCTGCATAAAGCCTCATTATAGAAGGGGCTTCTGTTAGTACCATTGATTGATTTGCTGATTTACTGCATGCTCATCATTGATCACATTAAGTTCTCTTGTTTGCCAAATATATTCCACATGCATCAAGTGAAATTTGTATATATGAACGCAAATATACTGAAGCTCAGATACTTGTGCATTTCCCAAGCCTACCTTGAGCTTCATAAAATCATAATAAATCATCATAAAATTGTAACATGCACTTGTAATTATAATCCCAATTAAGGAAATTACTTATTCCTAAAAATGTACTTCCATCCCATTAAAATCCACAGCATTTAAGCTTATGCTTAATTCTGTTAAGCTTGTGTTTAATTTTCCTCAATTCTAGCTCTGGTATAACATTTATATTTTGGTGACTAAATGCTCCAGTGTGTTACATGCACACACTTAGGCTTTTAGGTTTCTTTTTCTAAAATCGAGCAAACAAAAAAGCAACCTTTCATGTTGATGCTTGTGTTAATACAGTGACAGTTTATTTTAAAAAGCGACTTTAGGGCCTCACAGATATTTAAACACAAAGTCTGCTAGGCATATTAGGGCATATGTCGGCTGAAATATCTGAAACAGACTCAGAGATATCCACGTCACGATCTCCTTTGGTTGAATAGGTAATAAAGAACATTATTCCAGGATTGCTTTGAAGAAGGAAGTGTTTCCTCCTTTATTATATTTTCTTCTTTCAAGGGCATGCTCAGATTAAAGGATTTTATAAGGTTTTTCAGTGCTATTGATCAAAATAAATGCAGGTGTTGGCATTTTTTTCCCATCTGCAACTAGTCAGAAGAAATACACCCATCAGATTCTGGGCACTTTGGTCACAGTGATATATTTATTTCTACTCAGGCTTGACTGTCAATCTGACAGATTTGCAGAATACTGGGCTTTTCAACATTTGTATCTGCTTTATCTTAGGCTGGGTCTGCTGTCCTGCAGCATGACGTACAAACTCTGCAGTACACCCAGAAATGGCACTGCGCTTGCAAAGTTCAAGTGTCTTAGTTGACTTGTCTGCTGGACCGGATTTACTCCATTGGTTTGGTTTCAGCAGGCCATTTCTGTTAGACTTTTTTGTTCTTAAAACTGTGAATCTATTTATTTTAGAAAGCAATTTTCATGAGAGCGTTCAATGGCTTTCAACATAATTCTCTTGTTTATTGCAAACATTGTGGTTACACAAATTCACCCATGTTTCTTTTATTAAGATCCATGTTAAATTGCATATCTTTATGACTGGTCAATACATTTTCCATTTCATGATTTCCAAACCCCTATGGTGCTTGACCATATGCAAAACACATCAAAGTTTGCCATTCACAACAGAAAGATGTACTCCCTTACTTGAAGATTTTAACTGTATTCAGATTTTAATATTGTGCCTGTCTTGATGTCTTTGAATACATTAAGTGATGTGGCCAGCATCTGTCACTATGGCAGGCAAGTGAGAGAAACTTTACATTTCTTGCAGTTGTGGGGTTCTTATTCACTTAGGATGCTGAAGAAGAGAGCTGGGTCTTAAATTCAGATTGGGACAGTGAGAGGTTTCTTCCTTTCTTCTCTCTTCCTTTGCTGAGGAATGTGTCCCGTATACCACAGGGCACGATGTGTGCTGTGCGTTTGAACTGCCTTGAGGAAAGTCTATCTTTAGTGAAGGGGATGTTTAAGAAACAATATCTTCAGTCCAACTTCTGTATAAATGCTTTGAATGAGCTCATCAAAGAAGCTGTCAGTTAGGTAAAGGCATCTCAGGCTATATATCCCCCTTTTTTTTTTCTTCAGTAGTTCATAGATGTCAGATCTTGTCTCTTTGATGATTTTCTTGTAGTTCTCTCCATCTCAGGTAGTAAGAGCTGAGAAGGATGAAACCTTGGGTAAGCAAGGTACTTAGGCAGTGGTAGTTTAATTAGAATTAGAAAAAACTATAATACCATTTTGCTTTGGGTTGCATTCTTCTAGAATATTGAAACCCCAATAAAGTGTCACATCCTTTGGTTAAATGCAGACATTTCAGAACAGAGAAGTCTTGGCTGCTGGAGCCGTTAGTCCATGAGCATGCTAACTTAATAAAGCAGTCAATGTCGTTGCTTACCTATTTCCATTCCCAAAATATAGCCTCTACATTTCCTTCAACCAAAATGCCAGTGTTGTTATTCTTCTTCTTCTTTCCTTTCTTTTCTTATTTTTTTTTTAACAAAGACCCACTGGGCTTGGTTCTGTACAAACACAGAACGAACAGATGGTCCCTGCCCTGGAGAGTTTGACTCTGAGCAACTTTCTTCTGGCAACTTTCAATGTTTTCTCTGATTTGGATGTAAATGCTGGCAGGCCTAAACTCTTTATTAGCTCCTCCTCCCCCCCCAGCTCTTTTCATATGTTACATATGCTACAGTAAGCAGAGAGAGCACTTTTGATGTTTTTCCTGTTCTTTACAACCCCGTACTACTTTACAAAATCTCTCAGACTCCAGTGCCAAGTTGACGCAATCCTTCCTTATTATTCCATCCTCTAAAAGCTCTATCAAGCTGGTAATTGTCTGGTGTGTTACTCCTCATCAGCAGGCACACTGGTGCTCTGGGTGGAGGTGGAAACATTCAATATATAATCTACTACGGGAAATTACTCTTTGATGTCGAGTAAATGATAAGAATTACAACTGCACTGCTTTATGTTAATAAAACACAGGTGTAGTATTAGCAGAGTTGCTATCTTTTATTAATAAATTAAGCCTTATTTATTTCTCCAAAGTGAACAACAGTGCATAGAGGATGAAAACAGATAAAGGAAGCTACTTGCGTTTTGTCGTGGGTAAGAAATCCCCTCACTTTTCTTCTCTTTTCCTATCTTTTTACTTGAGTTGCCCCAAAAGTTTTATGCCTTTGCAGAACTTCCAATAACACTTTTCTGCTGCCGTCTTGGTTTCCTTTCTTCTCTCTCTGCCCTCACTTCTCTAGAGGTGAGAAGAGAAGGGCGATTTGGTACATTTTACCTTTCTTTCAGATTAACTGGAAAAGAAGGAAGAAGAGGAAAAAGATGAGAGAGGAAAAACTGGGGAGGAGAAGGGCAGAGGAGAAGAGCAGAGAGTGGGAAAAAAGGAACTTTCTACGTGCTATCACTATAAGTTTTCTAAATATTTTCAAAAAATCCTATTTTTTCTCTGAAAACATCACATGTGAGATATCCTTTTTGAAAAGCTACTTAAGCTGAAATGTTTTTCAGTGAGAAAAGGTTTTTGATGAGCTCCGAATTAAACATCTACTGTAACTTCATCAGGGCAGGGGCTGCGTCATCTGCTTTGTGTGTCGGTACTGCACCCAGCACAGTGGGGTTTGTCTCCTTTTAAATACCTTACGTGACACTGCCCCATAAGGTAGGTTCCCTGTTCAAGCCAAGATCTTCCCTGTTCAGCCTTTTGTTGGTCAGCTCTTTGCTGTTCTTAACTTCTGCATTTCCGCTGTCTTTCCCCAGTTACTCCTCCTTTCTCCAGTGCTGTCCAGCTTTCTGAGGGCTTCGTCTTCCTCTCTGCCTGCTGCAGTCCTTCATTTTCCTTGTCTCTGTTCCTTCCTTTGGTTCATCTGTCCCAGAAGCCAAGCTCCCTCTCTCTTCACCTTTCCATTTATTTCTCCAGCCTCACCACATCAGAGATCTCCCTGCATCCTGGTGACTTCCCCAGGGAGCACCATGGTGCATGTTCATGCTGTTTAAGTCATCAGCACTTGTACACAATGGTAATTAAAGGGTTAGTAAAACAATGCAGTGTGAGTCTAAAGCATGTCAGACTAAAGGTTATGCAATGAATTCAATTAAATTGACAGTAGAGATCTGGGGAGGCAGGGTTCAAATCCTTATCCCAACTGGCAGTTATTTTACTTCCCTAGCTGTCACTAAAAAGAAAAAAAGCTAAGCCCTAGAGACATCCCTGACTGCCAGTGCAAATATTCGCATGAAAGTACAATAAAATCCTTAGCACATAGATAGGACTTATACCTTCTAAGCAGTGTACTTGACAGTCCTTAATGCTGTTGACTTTAGGCAGTCTCTGAATATTCTTTATACATTTCTGTAAGAATTATCTGAAAAGTGGGACAGGAGATTTTCCATCAGAAAATGGTACGTTGGCATCAAATCCATTTTGCAGCTAGCAGATGTAGATTGTCCTGGAAGTAAGTGGAGGATTTTTGAAGATAAGAAGAAACACCTTAGATCCAATTACAAATAAGAGAAGTAACCTTAAAGTCAAAGTGTTTTGTAAGCCCTAAGCAGTATGTTAGCTTTTGGCCTCCCCACACTGTAGCTGACCATATGACTCAGAATGAATATAATCACATTTATAGACATTAAGGTCAGAAGGGACTGTCCCATCTGAATTCCTGTATGTAGAGGTCATTAAACTTTCCCCAGACATCCCTGTATTGATCCCAATAACTTCAAATAGAGTAAAGAGAGGGATTTAAAAACATACTGTGGAAAACAAAATCAAGGAAGGAAAATGCAGATGTAGTTTAGGTCCTTTGCTGTGGTCTAAATGATAACATTTTAGAATAAGAAATGCTAAATAGATGTTTCCAGGTTGTAACTGGGCTAGACAAAACCACATATCCTTTCCATGTGGTGATGCGGATGGAAGAAAAAGCACACTATGTTTTTATTTAGAAATATTTTAAACAGGCCACTCTTCTATTTTCTCCCGGAATTTTAAAGGCAATTGGGAAATAGGATGATGCTGTGATCATTGCAGCCTTACTGGCTGGCTGCTGTGGACAACCACTGGATGCTTTGTGCACAGCAGCCTGTTCAGAAGTGCTTTAAAGCAATGGAGGTGGCTTCAGCTCACAGATTTAGACACGTAAATATCAGTGTCTACATGTAAGTTTTCGCTGTCTAAACTCCCATTACAGCCTATGCAGATCTAGCCAGTGCTGTCAATGGTGCCTAGAGAGCTAAGGATTTTGCCAGACTGATAAAGATGCTTACTTTTAGGTGCTTTAATTTGAAAGTTGAATCCCACCCCTAGCATCCCATAGCTCGTGCTGTGACAGTCACTAATAACCAGGCACAGATTTACTGGGGGAGCGGTGGGATTTTTAGCCCAGTCTCCACCCCACTGTACCCACCTCTCAGTCCTGGCATTTGTCCTCTTCCCAGTGCAGCACTGCATCTCTTTCCCCAAACACTGACCCTAGGTACCACATTTGGGGAGTCACAGAGAAGCTCTGGGAACAGTTTCTCAATCACCTCAGCAATCAGAAGATGGGGAGAGCTGAAGATTTTCCCCATTCAAAGCCCTGAATCGTGTAATACTCCACTTGCCTCTTTGTCAGCACTGGCATCGTTTCCACCTCTGATATTCCAGAGCGTTAATTATCTCTGCCCTAGCTAGTGAGCCTGACACACTGGCTACCTCCTCCATCCTGTTCCTGTTTAGAATGTATTATTATTAAAAGACACTTTGGTTTCCACCCCAAAAGAGGTGCAGCAGCACAAGTGACATTGCTGTGAGATCAAGGACAGCAAAGTATTAGTAGCACAACAACTCCCTGTTCATGGAGGGGAAGGAAGAAAACCAAAGAAACATACTGTCTCAGCAGCAATTTTAAGGTTATTTTATAGTTCCCCAAAGTGTGCTAGGTATTTTCCAGATGTGAAAGACTTGGTCTTCACTTTAACAGCTTCACAAATGCTCCTAATTAAACATCATTCCAGCACATAGTTTGGCAGGTTGGAGAATATTTCCTTGTAGGTGAACACGAGGGAATCAGCACATCCTTGTTTGTATAACAGCCACTGGTCCTCAGACTGATCCCCAGACAGCCTGCCAGTCCACAGTCATCTTGAAGGCCAAAAAGGGCTTTTAAAATTGCCAGTTCTCAGTGCCCACATTGGAGTAAAGTAGCAGTTACTTCAGTTGCTTACTCTAAGGAGCTGCCAACTCAGTCACACTCACAGGAGGAAATAATCCCCTTATTAAGTTTTCTTATTTGTACTTACTATATTTTGATTCAGTTGTCTGTGGTCTGATAGACTCTTGGCTTTATTCTCTTATCATGTGAATTGGGCGTTCTTTATAAAAAAATAGAGACTGTACTAATAATATTACTTTTCTCAATTATGTTAGGTATATAATTAAACTGAATGGATATAATAATTTTATATAATATTTTGCTTACAATTATGGCATTTTACTGAGCATAAAAATTTCTGAGAAAGTGAAAACTATTTAGCATACCTTTGCCTGCTTTCAAGCAAAACATTTCTTTTTGATGGGCTCCATGATCTTGTTCTTTTGTGTTTGCAAAAGTGCTGCTTTCAGGGTCATAGCTATATTCTGATATTTTTACTTTTATTGACTGCTGTAGCACCTCTCTCTGGTGTTCTCTTCAGGATGGTGACTCTGAAACAAAGCCAAAAGAGAGCTGTGTTTTTTGTACTACTAGAGGTGGGGCAAGTTTTTGTGATATTTCTTTTTACAGCTACTGCTTTGTGAGATGTCAACATCTTCTATATTCCTAACAGAAGAATGAAGAACGCATTAAAGTTAATCTGGACCCTACAAACTACCAATGATGTGACTTTGCTGCCTGCTTCCATCCAGGTGGTAGCTTCTCATATTGGAAGTCTCAGACATTAAATAAGACACTGATCATGAGAAGAAAATAACATAGTCATTGACTGTAGGACTGTAAACATAAATCAACCCGTATTTGCTGGGGAAATTTACATTTTCTTTCAGTTTTTCCAGACATGATTTACTTCTTCTTCCAGTAGTATTAGAACAAAGTAAGTGAGACTTTCAGTTCCTCAGTATTCTTCATCTCAAACCCTTGATCAAGCCAACAAACGAAGGCAGAGAGTCACTTTTCCTGTGGCAAGACTAATGCTTTTAAAACAACCTCTGATTCTCAGCCCCAGTGGGCAATACTGAAGGTCAGTTTTTCAGAAGTAACAAGCCTAGTTAAGCCAACGTGACACTCAACAAAAGAAGATTTTTTTTTTGAAAAACATAGGCATTAACCAAGCTGTTTCATGTAGGAGTCTTTAATAACTGCATATATTAAGGGATATGCCTCAGGACACTGGGGTGACCACGTATCATGCGAATTGATATAGTGACGGTTCTTGGGCATATCTCCAAAGGAGAGAGACAGAGAACAACAATGTCATTTCAAGCAGATAAAATGCTTTTTACCTACCAGTTTCAAGAACAACCAAATCTGACCAGAGCATTGGCTAGAGGATCCAGTTAAAACAACAAAAAAAAGAGCATAAACTTGCCTTTTTGTGGGTAGATACTTTTCCTGACAGTCGTCTAACTTTTGCCTTTGTCTAGGTGCACAATCAATGTCCTTTTATTCTATGGATTTTCTGTGCACATTGCATAACTTTATTTTTTCTGATGTAGAGCAGCATTTATAAATATCCAGATCTTTAAGAAAACCTAATTTTCTTCCTCAGTGCTGGGCAAAAATAGCAAGAAATTTAATTTTATGAGCTTTTCTCCCATATCATCAGTTGAGGTAATCAATTAAATCAATGGAGTCAAGATCACCCTACTATAGAAACCTGTTTCTCATCAATTGAACTGTGGTCTAACTTCCATTAGCTGCACTGATGAGATATCCGTTGTCTACAGGGGGAACTCAGAGACCTGGCTTGCATGGCCACAGCTAAACATCAGTCTGCAAGACTGCATAATGTTTTTTACCTGTTTTGTTTTTCAGTATTGCATGATACTGTGTATATACAGTTCATTATAGCTTTGTGGGAAGTTGTCATAGTGGAGGCTGTAAGTTTTGACAGAAGGCAAATAGGGCATTTGGCCTAAAAGAGTAGTGGATAGATTTTGGTACTGTATAATAATCATTCTTGCTGTTTTCAGGTTAAAAAAGTGATGAAAACGAACCAGTTAATGAAGTGCTTGTTCCAGTTCAGGGTTTATTTAAAGTTCGTAGTTGACGATCTGTTGAGGAAACCAGAACTGTTGTTGCTCTTCACCCTGCTCCTCTGTTGTTTCGCAGCCATCTATACATTGAGGAGAAATTCAGTGCTTTTGCTTAGCTCACACGTGTTAGGTTTTCTTCACAGCCCTTGCGGCTAGAAACAGCACTTCCAAATGAAAGATGCAATACTATTTCATGTTAATGAAATGAATGTGACAGCAACCTGAAAACTTTGCTAATCACAACTCTGCCTAGGGATATGAGACAGAAAGCATTATTCCTGCCCTGTTTGGTAGGGTATTAAATACTGATTAGACTGCAGTGAAGGTAACAGGTGCAAGAGAGAAAATGAGCTATCTGTGTTTCAAGCAGTGCTTCGTTTTGTTGCAGTGGGTAGTTTAACCTGTTTAGAACCTATTTTCCTAGCCATAAAAATGTCTACAGATGATTGAGAATTACTAACTCCGTAGTGGGATTTAACACTTTCAGATGTCTTAAACTCCATTAGTCACAGTCCTGCTATTCCTTGGCAAATCTGTTTCTTCATCTTCCACCCCACCCTTTTATGGCAAGCGGGCGCTGCCATCCCATTGCTGGGGACACCGCGTCATTATAGCTGTCTCTCAAACTTGTCACTGTGAAGCTGCAGCTGTCAAAGCTGCTGAACAGGGAGGACTCTGCAGCTGTAGTCTTGGATGGCTTTTGGAGAGGCGGGGGAGACACTTCTCCTCTTCCTTAAATTGCTGTCGTTACAGGCATCTGGCCTTGTCCTAAAGTTTCCAGCACCTCTCTTGGTAGCTTGGTTTAGCCTGAAGAGTAAGTGAATGAGGAAATCAAAAAGGGTAATGCAAGATGCTTTTCAAGGCATGTTTAGTTTAAAAGTGTAAAACTGGGAAAGGACGAGTCATTCCATCTTTCTCTAATCCTTTCTATGAGCTCAGATAAAACTTAAGTTTAGCCTCATTGAATCATATTCCTCTCTCTTTTCTGTTCTTTATAATGATAATTTTAGACAATCCATCAAGACTACATTTTGTGACAATTAATGAATGTTCAGCAGGAACAGATTGGGCTCTGAGTTTACCAAGCAGTTACCTAGAATGATGTCAGGGTAAAACTAACGATCAAAATCCAGCGTGTTACTTTATGTAGGGGATGAAGAAAGTGTGCAGTGGTTAGATGAGGGTTTGGGCTGCAGGAGGCATGTGTTCTGCAGCTACCCTTGGGAAGTCACTTCATCCTGTGTCCTTCTGTTTTCCTCTAGTCCTTGGTATGGATCTTTTTTTTTTTTTTTTTGATGGTAAATTCCTAATGGCAAAGATTGCCTCTTGGTAGATGTTTGAATGACACCTAGTCCGTGGGCTCCAATTTCAGAAAAGGCTGCAGGCGAAATTGTAAGGATCATTAATTATCCCTTCTGTAAGTAATTGCATTTTCTGGATGAGCAGATTTTTTGCAGAACTATCAGGTTTCTAAATAACAGCATCTTTGCATATTAAAAAAGTAAGGAACAGAAAAATTTTTTGCCCTGGAGCATCTGAAGGATACAGTAACTAAGCAAGGCCCTACTAGTTCTGTCTTGTTCTTTCTACTGTTTTTAGACACTGTTGACTCAAGTGAAAATAAAATAACATGTCCTGAACTCAGTTCAGTCCAAGAGCAGCAGATTTTTCTGTGATACTCAAGGGGACATTAAGTCCCTCATCCCAAATTGCACAGTGGCCAATGCTGCAATGAAATGGACGGTGAGTCTAGTAAGGTATAAGGATACTCAAGGACTCTGAGGTGATGCTGGATGCTTTTTAGTATTTCCCACTCAGGGAACTTGAAATCTGATGGCCAAATTACTCAGGTGAATTTAAGCCTTACTGTGAGTATCAGAGACTTCTGATTCACATGTAACCATTATTAAAACGAGTATGGTTTTCTGCTTTCTAGGTTCTTTGCTGTTCAGTTGTTTGGTCTGCTTTCAGTTATATGATTGTTCTCTTCAGCCTTTGAGTATTGAGGTCAGCGAGGGACCAAGCTGTTTCTAGTTGTCCT
Organism: Dromaius novaehollandiae; assembly: GCF_036370855.1. Classification (NCBI taxonomy): domain Eukaryota; kingdom Metazoa; phylum Chordata; class Aves; order Casuariiformes; family Dromaiidae; genus Dromaius; species Dromaius novaehollandiae. Next base: position 9,049,462 of record NC_088099.1, read on the forward strand.
TGAAATGCAGGCAAGAGGAGGCTATACAATGTCACATTGGCATGCTCCTTCCTCTGGAGTCGATTGTTTCTTTTGAAAGGGGAAATGAAGCAAAACGTTCAGTTTAAATACACCATTTAATCCTGTTGGATTGTTTTCTTTGAATTTGAGGTAGGCAGGTGAATTTCTAAAGTCTCTGAGGTAGTTTTAAAAGCAGGAAACAAATGTAAGTGGTTTTATGTCATGCTACTGTGCAGCATTTATGTAAACTGTCTTTTGAACTGCTAGGTGCTTGGGAATTCTAGAAATGCACTTTTGAGGTACAGAAGCTATTTTTACACACTGCTAGTTAATTCCTGAGCTCCATCCTCAGGTGTCACTCCCCTTGTTTTAAATAAGGGCTTGATGTGGGATCCTGTTAGAGGGGGCATTTTGGGGAGCAGCCAGCACGGGGCTGCTCTGCAAGGGAAGGCCAGCCAGGAGCCGGGGGGGACGGCGGGGCTGGCAGGGACGTCGCCAGCCAGGGCCAATCCAGCAGTGCCCGGGCAAGGCGAGCATCGTAGATCTGGGGATGACAACAGGGACAGCCGCCTGGCCAGATCGCCAGACCAGTCACGAGACAGGTCAAGCCAGAAAGTCAGATCAGCAGGTGAGGGTCAGAGAGGTATGTGGCCAGGCACAGCCCTACCTGCAGCGTTGCTCGGGGAAGGGCGAGGGCCCGAGCAAATGTGGCTCCCGAGCCAAGGGGCAGCCCCCAGCAGGGCTTCTCCTGGCTCCATCTCATGCAGCTCCTGTGCCTGCAGCCTGTGCTGGGGCTGCAGCATGCCGTGTCCGAGCTGGCCTGGAGCCCCAGTAGCTAAACCCCAGGAGCGGGGACGAGGCCGCGGAGGCTGTCAGTGCACCCAGGACCTGTTGGCACCTGGTACCAACTGTCCCAGCCCCTGGGGAGGGTGCGCACCTTTCCTTTGCTGCGTTTCCCCTGGCTCTCCCTGCTATCAGCCTGGGCTGTCTGCACTCGATGTCACGCTGCACGATGCTGGATTTTACAGCCAGTCCTAAGTACCTGCCGTGAGCGCCCCTCACATTGGCCTTGCTCTGCTCCCAGCAACAAAGTTATACACGTGCTTAAGTGTTTGAAGGACTGGGGCCCTAATCAACTGTAGCTTGTCCTGACTTTCAGATGGACCATAAAACTGATGTCTTGGCCACTGCTACTATTTCCCAAAGCGTGTCAAATAAAAGTGGAGCTAGTCGCTACTCTTTGCTCACCAGTTTTCAGTGTGAAATTCAGCAGGGAGAAATGAATTGCCCATGTACTTTCCATGCAGAAGGTAATCTTTTTTGTGTCTTCCCACCTGCTGCTGTAACTGATGAGTCAGAGATCATAACGTGACCTCCTCTGTGGCCAAGCCACCCACCTGAGTCTGTTGAAGGATGCTCTCATACATGGAGAGCATCCTTTGACTCAGGCAAAATTTTCAGGTCTGAGGTTTTGCAGTTCAGTCTCTGGTGTCAGTTCAAATGTCCTTTGCATTCTTGTATTTAGGTGCTTAAGTCACATTTGGCTAAACGTTAAATTTGTGCTTATGCCGTGCTAGTCTGGGAACGCAAACTTTTTGCTCCAAATGCAGACACTAGGTGAATAAGAGAAGAAATAAAAATTAATTATAAAATATTAAACCGGCTACAAAATATACTACTTATTTTTATTAAACACTACACAATGCTATTTATATACACATCTAATAATTTTCAGGAGAACTCAGTTATACTCCTGACTTCTGCTAAACCAGAGCACAGTTATGAAGGAAAGGGGATATTGTACCACACCAGTATCTTTGGATGCTTTGCTGTATCTCCATGAGAAACTTAGAGAAAAACTAGAATAGCTGGCACAAAACACAATATAACATCCTCATTCTGATGTAGCAGCAGTACAGATCTGATCTCTCCCTCCAGGGCTACTCGAGGATTTTGTGAGAGCTAAGCGGATGGGCTCTCAGTGAGACAGGAGGCATCATGATTGCCACTGCTGCAATAATTGAGATGTTATGGAGAGTCTGTTTGCTTGATCGGAGATTATTTGATATCTCCAGTTCTTTGGCAAATCAGACTAATTGGTTTAGATTTATATGAAAACACAGAAATGTCAGTAACTCCCTCTCTAATTGTTTTGTTTTTTGAAAACAAGCTGTTGGAAATAGGCTGCATTGCGTTATAGAGGATTCCAGCATCCAGCGCTAGTGAATGAGGATATGTGCAGTGATGAGAAGGAAGGTGGAGATTTATGGGGGGCAGCTAAAATAGCAGTGCCCCCACACGGTTGCACCTCAGCATGCAGCACGTGTGTTCCCAAGCACCTGGCGTGGTGGCAGACCCACAGCTGTGTGTCACAGCTGTAGCCAGCTCGGAGGGAAAGGGCCGTAAGTCAGACTTTCCCAGTTCTCAGAATAAAGGACTTTAGGAAATCAAGGATATACAGTACAAAACTATGCTAGAAATGCAGACTCATTTTCTGATCAGGCTATTATAAAAACGTGATTTGCTCACTGTAAAATGAAACCCTTTTCTTCTTTGCTTTCATAGGAAGAAATGGGAAGTAACATTAAATGAAAGTGTTTCTTAAGAACTTGAATAGGAACTCCTTTCTTGAAGTTTTCAGTGTTGCCTTTGGCAAGAGACACTGAAGTCAAAATATAAGGCACTTTTTTGTTATTTTTTTGAATTTACAAAGTCTCTGTGACGGTCTTTCTTATTCAAAATAAAACATAGTATCTGAGTGGGAGAGAAAAGAAAATGGAAGTGGTTAAACCCTCTAGGAAAGTTGAGCTTCTAAGTAAGCTGCTAAAAATTATAATGAATAGCAGCAGAAAGTTCCTTTCTTGCAATGTTGTTGATAAGAAAGAGGAGAAGCCTGGTGTGGCATTGTTTGCACACGGAGCTGACAGAGCTCCCTACGTCAGTCTGAAAAGCGAGGCCTTGTGACAAGTTAGAAATAAACTTGAAGGAGGTCTTGCACTTTTAGGAAGATGTTACCTGCGAGAGAGGTGGAGATTACACAGGGAAAAGGCAAACAGAGCAGTCTGCGACAGGCTTTGAATCTCAGGTAGGAATCTCAAAATCATTGAACTGTTATTAATAAATGAAGAGATCATGCAGTGCTGTAGTAAAAAAACAATTCCAATATCGTTTGCCCAGTAATTTTAAGAACTTAAATTTGGGTTCTGATAGTGTGGTAGAAGGTATCAAATAAGCCAGCTACAGCTGACCGGCCAGAAGGTGTAAGGTTTAGGACCAAAGGTTGGAAATCTTGTCATTATGCCTGCAACATATCACTGTGGAATAGCCTCAGTTAGTAGTTAAGTCTCATTACAAAAAGCATGATGAGTGTTTGATTTTGAGGTTATTTGCAGTTCATTGTTTGTGTGTATATATATGTGTGTGTAGGGTTTTTAAAGTACCTATTTTTTATAGGATTTAAATACAAAAAAGAAAACATGAGATCATGTAATCACTTTTAAATTTCACCTGTCTCTGTGTCAAACCCTGCAGTTTGTGTTTGACTAGAGCAGATCATCTACAAAGGCATCCTGTCTCAACCAAAGTTATAAACACTGGAAAATCTTCCAGTTTTCTTGGTAGTGATGTACGTCTGTTTGGAAAATCAGAATCTCCGATATCTCCAGATATCAAATACGGAGGAGCATTTTGTTTGGCTGAAGGGAAATGTTTCAATGTTCTTAAACCAGTTTTGTTCCAGACTGCTTAAGTGAATTATAATGGGTGTATTGATTTCATTCAAATATATTATTGAAGATGCTGTTCAGAGGCCTTGTGCTCTGTTCTGTTCCTGGGCCCTTTCTCAGTGCGTAAGGGATATGTGGCTCTAGACATTCATGTCAACCATAACAAAGACTGTGACACCTAAGAACCGGGTCTCTAATGCAAGTGGGGCTGCCTGCCACCTGAGGCGTGACCAGCAGAGTTTTCCAGCAGCTCAGCAGGAGCACAGACTAGCGTGTAGGTAAACTCCCATGAAAACATTTGCACTCACTTTGACAAACCAAAACATGGTTTTGCAGTAATGCTCATATGAAAAAATGAAATGTGTGGGCAGAAATCTTCCATTGAAAGTGTTGATTTTCTGAAAATTGTTTTCTACAGCAAAGAAAAAGTTATTTGAATGGTATATTCCCAACCCACTCTAACACCAAGTCTGTCTAAATCTTAGTATTGCCATCTGGCACCCAGTTGGAGAACCACAACAGCATATGTTTCTTTTACGTTACTATTTGATATTTATGAGTAAGACAACTTGATAATGTATTCGGCTAATTACTTTTTTAAATTGCATGTCCAGGAAATTCATGGGAAATGTGGCATGGAACTTTTTTGAACGCAAGTGATCAGGAAACTGTTTTCAACCTGAAAATAAAGAGGAAATCTAAAGCAAAGGTACAGCACTCAACCACACTGCAAAGGAAAAATAGGAAAAACTCTTTTTTTGCAACATGCTGAGTTGATCAAGCAAGGTTTCAGTTCCCAGGCAGGGAGTAAAGAGCAATCAGATGGTTAAAATGTCCATTCCCCTGAACGGCCTGCTTTTTAAAGGATATCCAGATATGAAATTTTGGTTGAAAATCAATCAAAATCATTTTGTTTTAGAAATGGCGCCATGGTGTTACATGTCATTCAGGTGCCTCATTCCTCTCAAAGAGTATGCCTCCTTGGAGAGACTGTAGCTATGGCTACATCAGTAGCTAATACAGCACAGTAGGAGCAATCAGGAGAGCAAAGCAGTTGTTGTGGAGGATCCTACGCTAAACACATTCCAGAATAGAGTTAGTGTGGTCTCCTGGATGAAACATCTCCACTATACGTGTGACTTGAAGCTGTTTGGAGGAAAGCTGTCCTACAAACCTTTGCTTCTGTCCTGCTGGCTTCTGAACAGACCACTCTTGGGAGTACCACACTGTCCTTTCATCTGCTTCATATAGATGATAGTAGCACTTCCACTGCCCTGATGTCTTCACATATCTGAGGCCTCACACATGAAACAAGCCTTATCATATCCTGATCATATTCCTACCTTCCTACACATTGGCATCTGCTGCCTGAATCTCACCTCAGCTCCAGGTTTGGCCATCAACAAAAAAAAGGCACACTATGTGAGGAAATGGTGTGTTTAATCCTGCAGTGGCAACAGCAAATTTGGGAGAACATCCTGGATAAACTGAAATCCTGCCCTCCTAGACATCCTTGTGTCTGAGGAAGGACAGCTGTTTTACCTCTGCTTGATGGAGATTTGGAGTCAGGAGACAATCTCAGGCTGGTGAAACTGTATTGTCCCTGTGACATGGGATGACAAGAGGTAGGTGCAAAATGTTTTGAATCTGTAGGTGCATAGTAGGGCCCCTCTACTGTGAGCTGTGGACAATGTTTTGTCATTGGACAAAATTCCAGGAGCCTGTTTTGTAGTCGAGAGGGTGGCTGTTGCACTGTGGAGTCACACAACACCTGCATCCTTCCAGCTGAGGGCTGAAAAGTTTGGGGTGGACTAGTCCACTGTGGGCAAAAACATGACCAAGTTCTCCAAGGCTATCCTCCAAACCCTCTACTCTTGATAGGACATTGAGGATATGTTGACAAAACTAACTGGGCATCCACTCTGCATGAGTTCCCAAAGTGTGTGGAGGATATTGAGGGATCTCATTCCCAGCTCAGCCCAGGTTGTCCATGATTATATAAACTCCATTGCTGTGTGGGCCATGGTGGACCACTGCAGTAGATTTATGGACTTCTCAGGAAGTTTTACCAAGAGGGCTCAAGAGATCCATGTTTTTCATGACTTCAGCCTCAGATTCAGAAAGGAAGCTGACACCTTTCCAAGCAGGGCAGGATTATCTTTGCATCCCCACCTTTATTGTCAGAGAACCTGCATACTCCCTGTGCAAATGGTTCATAAGTCTGGATAACAATTGAGCCCATCTTCTGTTTAATCATGTCCTTAACACATATCACATTGAAGGGCAAAATGCTTTAAATCATCTGAGTGAGAGATGACATCAACTACATGACAGACTGGATGCAAATGTTTCTTACTCTTTTCACATTTATTAGCGCCTGCTGTGCCCTGCACCATCTCTGCTAAGACAGAGGTGAATTTTTCATCAGGTCTGGAAAAGCAAGAACCAGTTTGTGGAGCAGCTGTAGAGCAGCACCTCAACAACCTCCGCAAGCAGCTGGGCACCCAGGCTACATCTGTGTCCAGGACACTGTGCCTTCATCACTGAGGGACACAACCACCCTCACAAGAGATGGACTGAGAAGGATGTGGGAAAATGCTATTCCATGTTACTGACTTCTGCACTGGGGCAAAAAATATGCAATGAATAAAAAGCAACAGTTTCCCAGTCTCTGTGTCATCTGTTCGACTGCACACACACTCCCCAGTGGCATTCAATCCCCCATCCCTTTTGGGCAAGCATGGCTACTCCAAATAAATCTTCCTGTGTCTTCTTTGGCCTTCCCTGTGCCTTGGGGTGTGCCTGCAACTGCTGTTTCAACAACCCTCAGAAAACCTTACAGACCAGGGCCAAGTCACTTGCAAGAGAAAAATCTGTCTGACAAGCAGCAGATTCAGGAGGAAGCAGTGGGGATAGCACACATTCGTTTCCAGACAGGCTTTGCTTGGCAATGGCCAGGAGAGGACAACATGAAGAAGGGAAACATGACCTCTTTTTGCTGCTACATCTTGGATGGGTGAGACTTGTGGAGGGGAAGCAGAGCCAGCTGACCGCCAGGCCTTCAGGACAGAGGAATGTGCTTTTGGCAAGGCAACCTTCTCTGCTGCCTCCCTCCCCAGTGAGACCAGAGCTTTTGCCCTGGGCCGTTCTCCTCCCACCTCTCAGAAAAATGATCCATCTCTCCTATCAGTAACTGAAACACCTATTTAGAGGATAATCAGTCCTTTTAGGCTTATGGTGGACCTGCAGAGCCCCATGAGGGCTGGTGCTTCACATGGTGCTTTAAGAGCATAATGTTGGGGCATGAGTGTGCAGAACACGCTGCAGGACTTCCCAGGGTGAGGCTTACTCAGTGATTTGGCTCCCTATGCCCTCCTTAGGAAGTGGAGCACATTAAGTCCACAACTGGAGTGGACTTGGTGGTCTGGTTTCATCCACCTATTTATTGTGCCAGACCCACTTTGTAGTCTGCACCAACACATGGCAAGCGAGGATGATAGTGGCATCCACTTCAGCAGTGCACTACTGCTCCGAACTGAATGCTGAGGTCAGCCAGCATTTCTGATGCCCTGTCCTCTTAAGAGCTAAGGCAGTGTGCCATGAAAACTTCTTGCCGTCATATATCATGGGACAATCCAGAAGAACTCGGATGGGAGGCAAATGAATGATAAATCTCCATTGCCCCCTTAGCAGCACAGTCAACTCTAACTCTTTTGATTTCTGAATTACAACATTTACTGTTGAGCTATTCAGTAATTTAAAGAAAAAAAATAGACATTTTCACTGCCACTCATTGTGGAATACTTGCTAAAATAGTATGGCCTTTGAAAGCCTGTTTTGAACATCTCTAATATTATTTTTTTTAACCTGTCATATGTACACTTATGCAACCAAGAAAAAACTATGATTCTCTTAACACAGCAGAGCAAAGGTAGCTGTGGAGGGTGTTACAGTGCTACCTGGAAACTTAAATAGAATTCATTGAACTGTTATTGGAATCCTGCTGTAAGTTGTTATTAATTAATGACTGTAGAATTTGTATTATTGGTAGCAGCCTTAGAGGCAAAAATATCAAAACCTGATACTTCAGACCTTAAATTGAATCCAAAGGTGTTAAGGAAAGGATTGCCACCAACTTCACGGGAATTTGGCTCAGATTCTGAGAGTGCATGAATCTGTATATTACTTTAATAGAGCCACATTTCACAATGCAACATAATTTAACAGATTTAAATTGCCCAACAAAGAATGTCCTATTTTCTAAGAGCAGTATAAAAACTAAAGGTACCTTTGCAAGAATGTGTGCAGAGAAAATGAGAAGGGAACAGATGGGGAAGCATTTACATAGGAGATGGCAGGCAATTTCATTTCTTCTATTGGCATGCTAATTAATGATCTTTCCAAAGAAGGAATGCTGTATAAATCTCCTAAAGGAAGGATAATAGCAAAAGATACAAGGTCAGACATACTGCTAAACTATGCAGGAATTTGAATGCAAAAGTATTCCAAAATCCTGTGTCAGATTAATAACCTGTTCTAAAGAAAAACTTGAAGTACTTGGTAAATACAATTTGAAATGCAGATAGGAGATATAAGGGAGAGGCACTGGAATTTCAAGCTGCAAAACTTAAAGTCTTGAGCTGTCCTAGATCTTGCAGCAGTATTTTGTTTAAATCTATTGCAAAGAGTGAATATTGAAAGGGAAAGGGGGAATTCAGCATTGTCATTTCCTCCCTTCCCTCGAGTTCATGGATGTCTTTGAAGGTTTATATAGTTTAGCTGAGAAGTATTAATAAGAACAAGACTTCAAAGGATTCAGTTTAGCTGAGATAAACATTTGAAAGTGTGAAGCTTTTTCTATAACTTGGAATAATACTAATAGCAATAATATTCGTAATGCTTGATTTGTAACTAAAATCTGTGTAATGCTACTAGCTCTGTAGCAGTAGTTAGTTAGCAATTATTCAGTCTGATCCAGGAGGAATATGGTTCACAGCTACTATGTAGTCTGAATCTAGGGTGCTGTTCAACTAAAAAACACCAAGTGCCTTAGGCACACCAAACCTATGCCAATATTGGATTTTTCCCCTTTTCATAAAGTAAATTGTGAAATTGTCTAAGGTCACCATGGTGGGCTATGCAGAGAACAATAACCCAAGACTCTTCACTCCCAGCTTTGTCTGAATACAACACCACACTGTTTGAGTCTCTTTCTAGAGTCTTTCTAGCGTCATCTCCCTCCTTATCTCTTATTCTTTCTTGGCTCACTCCTTTATCATCTCTGCTGGCTTTCTGTCCCTGCAGCCAGCTCAGGGTTTTGGCAACTCTGGCTGTGCTGAATCACATTTTTTAAATGCATGAACATTATAAACCTAAGATATGCTGTTAGCTGGGGACCAAATAGAAAGCATTTTCAACAGTACGGTTGTGAGGAGAGGAGAATTAAAAGACTTATTTTTGGGAAAAGACCACAAGACCATGCTGTGAGCAACAGGTTGGCTAAGGACTGAGATTCTGGGAAGAGTCTTATCCATAACGTCGGCAGGAAATCTCTGTGCTTGCTCAGAGCCCAAAGTGCTGACTGTGAAACTGAACGAGGAACTGCTTGTTCAGAGCAGGTATTTGATCCTTTCTTTGGATCAGTTCCACTTGTGACTCGCTCCAGGCTAAATTCACAGGGAAGACTAAGATAAGCTCCAAAGTCCAAAATGTAGTTCGTCATAACTTCCAGCTTATGCAGGAACAGCCTGCTGACAAAGTCCTTTGAGCAGAACAGTGGGAGCCTTGGAGGTACGGAACTATGTGGTTTGTGTATCTCACATTGCAGGACTCATGGACTCTAGACTGCTGAACCCAACTTCCTGCCTTCCTCATCATTCCCAAATACACCATCTCCAAAAACAGAGGTGCTACTATTACTCTCCTTTCCCTCCTTCCCTTTATCACCACTTTATTTATAACCACTTGAGACATGAGACAATGGGCTTGCAACCCCCTTTCTTCCTGATTCGGGGCACGGATGTGAACGACGTAAAGTGTCCTAATCTTTGAACTTACTTGCTTATAGTCTGTTAGCGAAAGCACTTACCTGGGAGGTGAACAAGAAAGGTCCCTGTTCCTACTCCACGATGAGGAAGGCAGTCACGGAATTATTTTAAATATCTGACTCAAATGAAATGGCTTGAACAAAGAAGACATGGAGATACATCGCTGTTACCTGTGCAGCCAGGGAGGAAACAGGCTGCAGTTTTCAGCCCCAGGTGGAAGAATTAATTTTAGGCATCTAGCTGTGAGTGCCATTGTCAACCAGGCATCTAAAATCTTACTGCAGTCAATGGAGATCTAGTCAAGACAGTCAGTAGAGTTTAGGGTGCAATTCTGTTCATTGGCCATAGCTTTCTAATTTAAGTTAAGTGCTTTTCCTGATTCTGTATTCCTTCTCTTGGTATTTTCATAACTAGCTGAGGCAGCCCGCTGCACAGGAGACTTACTGTGACTTACTTCTTCCTCAGCCCTTAGTGGTAAGCCAAGGACATGAATTTCACTAAGCAGTCATATATCCAGAAATTACCTTTGCAGCACTAGGACAAAGCTCTGTGTAGCTGCAAATTAACCTTAGGGCACCTAAGAGGAAACTATAAATAGAGAGATGGGATTGAAGAGCCTGAACAGTGGTGGCAAAAACTTTATTGTCAGAAGTAGTAGTTAACAAGCTAATACAGTGAAGTTCCAGTTTTAACACCTCATCAGGTGGGAAACACTCCCCATCCCAACATATAAAAAGAAGGAATTTAGGTGGAAGAAATTACCTTCATGATTTTGCTTTCTACTTTCAAAAACATATGAGATTCATTAACAAAATGTGACTTAGAGCACTTGCCAAGCAAGTAGAATTCAGAAAAGTACCTGTACATTGAAAAATGAATGAATATAGCTACAAATATAACAAGCCAAGCATTGAAAATTCATTTAAACTTGAAATTTTAGAACTATTTTTGTATTATGCATTGCTCTATTTGTGTGGAAAGGTGCAAATTCTAAGTATTACATGAGCAAAAGAAGCTAACAGATTTCCAGCACTAAAATTTCTGAAAGATTTAATAAACCCCCCAAAACTGTAAAGGTAAGAGTGGATGTTAGCTCAGCTGGATTATCATCTAATCTAATAGAAAATGAGACACTGGCAATAAAATAAATAATGCTGTTTAATTACAGTCGTGACCTTTAGTAATTGCTGCCTTATTGCTTAGTATTGTAAGAGATTTATTGTATTTACTGAAACAATTGTTTTTTCCTCTGCCAAAACCATCAAGCATTGGAATTGGAAATTATCTATTAGATTATCTGGTTTGTGTATTCCCCGCTGTGCAATGTCTTGTCCGGTTCTGCTGTAAATATCAAGCGATGTTTTGTGCAAAACTCACTGGAAGGTTATTCTACAGCTTCACTGAACTTATACTGAAAGCATTTTCGCCTCTATTCAGTTAAGATATAAGATTAATTCTATTTCATTTCTGCTGGGAAGGGTTCTTTTTTCATGCTTCTCTCCGTATACCACAGTTTGATCAGACTGTTCTTCTTCTTTGTTTTTTTTCTCTTTTTCAAAAGTTAAACACATATTGAAAAGGGAATACTTTTATATCAGTTCACATGACTGCTTTTTTGATATTGAAGAAAATTTGAGAATGTGCATTTTTGCTTCAATATCATACAACATTTGTGCAATTATTAATGCAAAATAAGGCAAACAATGACCACCTTAGTTGGGGCCCCCTGCGAAGTTAGAGTTCTTTGGAGCTGCAAACTCAAAGGGATCCTTCACCCCCAAGTTCATAGCACCCTAATGTCAATGGAGGAAATTCCTAGGGGAAAAGGTACTAGTTTAAAAGCAAAATCAACAAAAAACAAAATAAAAGTAGATCCCATAGGTTCTTTCTCCTGTGTAGGCCTAGCGAGTAATATTGGAAAGGCTTTGTAACAACTGTACTGCAATGGAGGAAAATAGTCATGGGGACTATAGCTAATATTTAAGACATATAACCAGTAAATGGTGGTTTGGCATGCCTAATGAGCTCTCACATCATTGCCTCAGATAAAAATTTAAAGAATTATCAGATATCGTCAATGATCTATCATTGTGTAAACTAATTTAAAGAATTAGTCTTTACTGGGTAAAATATGCAAGTAACTGACAGTACGGAGCTATCCGGTATATGCATAGACCAGTGAACTAGTTGATGTGGGATGGATGTGTATATATTCCAACAGTAGATACAAAATCACATACAACATGTATCTAACTCATACATCAGTCATATACAAGAAATGGGTAGCCATAATGGAGAACCTCAGGCAACAAATGGGAAAGAAAAAATCATCATACATAACAAACTCAGAAAAAACCCACCTGTTTTTAGAAGTGTGCTCTCTTTGAGCATGCTTATTTTTTTCAAAAACAGGTAGTCAGCACTGAGAGGACACTGAATGGGCATTCTGAAAGGAGTTGTCACTCCTGTGTATTCCGTGATGCCTCATTTTCCCTTCAACCCTGCCATGTGAATGCAAAAAGACAACAGTAACTTGCATGGTAGAAGGCAAATCTGAGCCTTGCTGGAAGCTCAACACCAAATAAAAGACTTGGAATTAAGTAATTTACTTATATGAATAAAACATAGAATGTTATTTTTAGAAACCTCACTGTTCTGACCGACCCAGTAATTTTTCAGCTAATCTCGTGGCTGGACCTCCTGAGCCAAGGGCTATCCCCTGTCCTCCAGAATTCAGAAAGTAACATCATTAATGATAATAGTATGATTTTGATGGAATTTGCTACCTTTTAGCCAAGCACATTCCACTGGGGCCTGGAGTCTCATTTCAAAGGCAGTCTTCCTTAGATAAGCTACCTCAGCCCAACTTTCAAAAACTCATTCAGATTATTTAATTGAACCTTTCTCTCTTGCAGGGAGATACTGCTTATATTCAAAGATTTAATAAGTCTCCTGGTCTAGATAGTTCCCTCTCTGATCATTACAAGAGGCAGGGCCATGAATATCAGCTTATCAGGTTTTGCTGCCCTGTCATATTTTCCCTTCTTTTAATTTTACTGGAAGTGTTACACTACCACAGTCCTTCTGAAGAAACATACAGATTTTTTTGGCCTGATCTTCCTACTGACTGTCCATATTTTCAAGAGCCAGGTTATTTTGTTCAGCAGCCTGTTGTAGCAGCAAGCCTTTTATCTCCTTCTCGCAAGAGAGGAAATTCGCACTTCTGTCGTGATGACTGCAAAGCAAGTTCTCCGCTGGGGCCAATGGATAGAGCTAGACCTAGAAATTCTTCCTGGCTCTCCATTTTTCAAATCTAGAGCTTGCATTGCTTCTTGCCCCGGCACTAGGCTAGGTGTAGTAGATCACAGCACCCCATCCCTGTGCTCCATATAGCCACATTGCTAGGAGGAAGACAGCTACTACAGATTTTGCTGTACTCAGTGTTGAGCCCTACTAGGTAGGGAGTCATTCAGCTTATCAGCCCAAAATTGCTACCTGATGTTACCTCAGGGCATAATGGGCCATGTGACTCAGTGCATCAGACTTTCTGCAGCTAGGAAAGCCCTTTGGAGAAGCCTGTGTCCACGTTTTCTCCTAGCAGGATCCAGAACTTAACTAGCTGAATCCAACATGAGCACAAGTTTGCATGTCCAGTTGGTTGAATGCAAGATAAATTTGGGCTTTGAATAGATGTCCCCATGAGCTCCTGAGCCATTCCTAAAGCTCATCACTTCTGCTAGGGGAGAGCCCTGTGGCCTGTATGCTCCAAAGACAAAACTGATTTCTCCAGATCCTCTTCCTCACTGAAAGTTCTCCAGGCCGTTGATTCCAATGCAAATTTATCTCTAATAGACACATAAGGAGCTCCCAAAGTCTTGTGCTAGCTCACTAAATACTAGTCACAACAGAATAGTGGCAGCTTCAAAGAAGCAAACTGGTCAAGACATCCAACAAGGAAGCTTTTTTTAATCATCCCACTTATGTACTGAATAGATTGCATTCATCTTTCAACATTTGTAAAAATCCACAAAAATGGGAAAAATTATCCTATAATGCTTCTGATATTATCTTCTACAAAAAAAGAAATCTATAACATTTCAGAGAACTCAGCAGGGCATTGCATTTTCTTTGTTCCCTTGTATCGTTCTTTGTATTTAGGATGAAATTAATGATTTTCTCAGATGCTTATTCCCTTCAGAAATATGTTTAGAAAAATCATCTGTCTTGGCAAAACAGTCAGAATTCCTCCAAAACAGGCCTTTTATAATTAATGAGTTTATTCTTGAACTTGAATGACCTTCACAAACATTTCAATTCAAAGGATATAGTTCTCAACCCACAGAAATGTTGGCCCTCGTGTGTGTGTGAAGGCAATCTTATGAATGTGCATTACCCCATACATAAATGATGAATTGTTCCAAGTGGATATTAGCATAGTCTTGTGCTTGCTTAATGTGACTTCCAGCAGCTGAAGAGGAGGAGCTTTTGATGGAGGCATCAGGAGAAAAAGAAAAAGAAAAATGGTGGATATTGTTAAACCATAGATAGCTGTAGATAGGAATTGCCATTTCCTACTCTAAATAGGGGACAAGATTATGTTCTATTTTAGGAACCATTCTGTCCCAGATAACAACATTTCTTCTGTCTGTCCTCACTTTGTCAGGACCAGGAATCTTTCCTCTTGCCATCTCACTTCGCCTTTCAGCAACCTCCCCCTCCTGTAACCTTCTCTTATTCATATCCTTCTCACCAGGCTGCTTTATCACTGTTTTCCTGAGATTCTCTGTTTCTTTCTTCCCTAGCCTTCAATCTCCTCAGATGTGCTCTAAGAGGATCTTTCTTATCCCGTATCTTTCAGCTCCAGGCTTTCCTTCCTATCCATCCTCATAAATTGTTTCTCTCTCTGTCTCCTCTCCCTCCCCTTTCTGTGCAGCTCAGGTAGAGGCAGTCTGTGTTCCTGTGCATCCAAAAAGGGCTCAGCACATCCCAGGGCTGCATATCCACAACGGGAATTTTTTGCCCATCAAACAGTACTCCTGGCAGCTTATCTCTTTCCTTAGAGCACAACAGCCCCTCGCTGTTGGCCCAGGTTTCCCTTCCCTATGCATTGACAGCTTGCTACTATTGCAAAGGCTCTGCCAGAGAGCGTCATTAGTGTATGCCCTTGTGTTTTTGGGGAGAGACGGACGGCATGACAGGGCAACCATAAATGCGATGCTGTATTTGGCAGAAAGTCCTAGAACTGAACTTTCCATACCCCTCGCTATGCAGGTTACTCTTTGCCGAATACAGCCTGTGTGTATGTGTGCGTGTATTCCTTTGTCTCTCTCCTGCTTTCACCCTTAACCAAAATGCCTACGTGCTTTATGAAGACAGGATGTAGTTCAGGACAATTATCGTCATTTTGGCGGTGGTGAACTCAAGAGGAGAGCTGAACTGATTTAGGCAAGGTTACGCAGGACACAGAAAAGTTAGGAATGGAGCCTGACTCTTTTGAGCCCTATAAAACTATCCTATCTTGGTCTTAGATTTACCTTTGCGCTTCTTATAATTATCCCAGGCTAATAGCAAACACTCAGACAAGTACAACGGTACATCTGCTCTTGGTACCTCACTGCTCAACCCCCTTCCCTTGGCATGGATCTAGACACTTTCAAGATTAGAAGAGCTAGAGGAGGAAGGAAAAATGAAGAATAAAAAGCTGTCGTTGGGCTTTCTATGGAGTCTGTGAATGTACTACATAAGACTGCATTGACCCTTTATCTCATGCTCCTTCAGTCCTTTGTATGAGAAAGGCAGTCAAAATATTCAATTCAGTGCAAATTAGACACTTGGCCATTCAGGTAACACAAAAAAATTCCATAAGTGACATTTTCAAACAGAGATAAACACTCTCTTGGATGCTGTTCCCATGCTCAGGACTGCCCATACAGATGCACTTTCACAAGACTGGGTTTAGTCCAACCAGCTTCTATTGTGCAGCAAGAAAAAACAATTCTGGCAAATCCTTGTTGCAGAAGAGAGGCCACACAGATGTGAGGGGTGAGATGAAAAAGAGGAATTTCAGCAGAGCCCAGCAGGGTTATCAGCTCTGTCTGAGCTCTCTGAGCAAAGAGCCCCTCTTTTATAATGCATGTGGCGATGTCAAGTCCTTCTCTCTGCCTAAGGCTTGGCTTTGCTGAGCTATGAGGATGACACTTGCCTCACAGCCTCAGCTTGGGCTACACAAAGTAAGGAAGGGCTCTGCTCTACCTCAACAGCATTGAACGAAGGCTGCAAATCTGATGTCACCTGTCGCAATGCAGCTCTGTATCGTCTTTGCTCAGTGCGATGCCTTACTGGTACAAACCTGCCCCAGTATAAGCTCATGTAGCAAACTACCTTTAAGCTGGGATGAATATATAACTGCTGGTGCAGTCCCGTGAAACTCATTGGCAAAAACATCACTTTTATATTCTACCACTGTAACTTAAGGGAACAAAAACAGGCCAAAAAAGGGTATATGCATTTTCCTGTTCTCTTCTGAAAGCTAGCATACATACAGCTACAAGGAACCCCTCAGTGACTCAACTGGCAGAACAACAAATCTATTTCTACTGGTATTTTCAGGCCTTATTCAGTTTATAACAATTAATGGGGTAAAATAATCTACTTTCCTGTGTTATTAAAAAAAAAAAAAAAAAAAAAAAAAGAAACTCATTCAATTTCTCAACTTGTACCAGCCTGTTCTAACAGAAACTGAGGCAGTTTGCCAAAGGCTAATGATTCAGTTTTATATGATTAGTTTCTTTAGCCAGATCCAGATATTTAAAGGAACTAATAATTTGTTACATTGCTAATCTCTAAAATGCCTGCAAAGACTCACATCTAACTACAGCACTTCAGTACTTCAATCATGATATTCTTTTGTTAATATTTTTGTTCCATGTTGTTTGGAATCAATATATTAATGTAAGAACAGAACAACTACAAGATTATATGACCCGTATAATTTTTCACAGCTTGCCATCAGAAGGATGTATAAGCAAAAACAACATAACAGAAAAGCAGCTACATAGAAGCTGGAGGTATAATTAGAGAAAATTACGTGGCTATGAAATTGTCTGCCTTGTACTGTATATAGCTGACCTTGATGTTCAGTCAAACTGTCCTTAGGAGGGGGCAAAGCCTCACCTTCTGACAGTGCTTCTGCAGTTCAAAGCAAACTCTGGTATTACAGAGTGACTTTTCAATGGTGCCTCATAAATTAGGGTGCCTTTATGCTTAAGCACAACCTGGAAGGAAGTGTGATATTCAGAAATATAGTGAAAATCAGTCCCCTTTAAGATGGCCCATGCTGGACCTTTGGACCCTGGTATGCTCAGGATTATTGATCATTCATAAACATGTAGCCTTCTTGCATGTTGTAATATATCCTCCTTCTTCTGTATCTCTGTAAGCGTCAGCCAACACAGCTGGGATTCATCAGAGAAGCTTCAGGCATCTGTACAATGCTGACTGTAAGACTACTAATACACTGCATTTCCTGGTACATCTCATGCAGTACTTACTTAAGTTTGTAAAGAGTTTAAAAGGCATCTGCCGAATATGCAGATAACAATTGTGAAAAATGTTTCCCTTTTCATTGTGTGTGTGAAGTAGCAGTAGGAGCCTGGCTGTTGACTCTTCAAATCTGAAATGCTCATTTCCTCTCTCCAGGTACTGTGCTGTGAAAAAAATACTTCTCAATCAGAGGGGAAGAGGGAGAACAGGCATTCTTCTCCTATAATAAAATTGACTCAAATTGGGCTCCGTAGCCAATGCCCATCTAAATTGTCGTAAAAATTAACATAGGAATTACCAGATCAGAATGTCATAGACTAATGCTCCATCTGGTCCAGTGTTCTGTTTCCAGAAGTGACTTACACCAGATGCTCCAAGGGAGTAATAAAATATTAAGCATTTAGAGAGTGCCATAAGTGCCCCAACCAACCACTAACTTGGTCATTGGGCAGCTGCTAGGAAATCGAGTAACAGAGGGAGCCTGCCAGCACTTCTGCTTTTCTAGTAAATAGAGCAAAGAAATGCACTTCCCTGTGGAATAGCAGTATCTGTTCAATCCACTCCTGTGCACATTTATCATTCATCCTGACCACACATCCATACACACATCCAGATGCACACACAAATCTTGTTCTCTAAGTGCAAAAAATGTGCAATGGTGGCAATGCAATGGATTTCATCAGAGGTAAAAAGTTCCTCAGGAGACTCATGGGGCAAAATTAGTATTAATGAAGCTAAAACATTTCCATCTGATCTAGTCACCCTAGGCTGCCTTTATAATCAAAAGAGTAATATAAGTACTTCCAGGGCATGACTCTCCTGACCTAGTTTAGATGTCTACTTTAGGATGCAGTGACTCCACTGGCTCCACTTACTCACTCTCTGTTGACTACAGAAGGACTCCCGGGTGACTAATTCGGGTGGAGACCTCTGCAGTCTAGATGTCTATGTTTTGTCAAATGAGTCCCGCCTTTGTGACAAAGCTAATATTTTTACATAGATATATACAGGGTTTTAAAGAATTAAGATCCAAAACAGTTAAGGCACTTGGGGACATATTTCAGTCTGCCGCTCTCCTTAGCTTCCCTTACCACCTGGGCAGTAATTACATCTAACACAATCTAGATGATTATGGGAGTGGGATAAGGAGCTTTCTAGTTTTAACTAGCAGTTCAGATGATCTGTCTTCATAATGACCAAAATGTGTTAGCATTAGATGACCATGAAATGGGTTGATTGCATCAGTAATGGTTGATGGCCCTCATCACACAGAACGCCCTGTGGATTAATAGTAATTGGTCACCTTGGTGGAGACCTCAGACGAAAAGTCTTTCTGAACAGAGACAGTGACTGGGCTTACATTTCTCTTGTAGATTTTTCCCTTTAAACAGGGTGGAAACACACTGAGGGGATGGTCGCATGACATGTAGCTGTACAGAGAGTTACCTGCTTTCCCCAAATCTGGTATCTTCTAAAATGACTAGAACTGTGTTTGTCCTAATTGCTTTATATTTCTGTGTTTTTATAACTCAGTATTTAGTTATCTAAAGCACAGGTTGTTTTCTGAGGGGTACAAAAATAACAACACCCAACTAGTTTGCTGTGTATTTTCTTTAAGTCTATTTTGTTGATTTTTTTTTGTCTCCTGTGGTAAGGGCCTAATTGACTTTAGCTGGCTAACAAATGCCAATGGAAATAATAGCAGGGCTAGAAGCCCATTATCATTCCTAACAAGCCAGGTCTACAAAGGATGTGTAAACAAAAGCAGAAAACTTCAAGGCAGGAAGTGCATAGTGTTGTATCACCAATCAATGTCAGAGAGCAACATAAAGTAGAAAAAGAAAACACGCTCCCCCAAAGAGCCCCATGCCACTAAATACTGTGCAGAAATCTTTACATGTATCTCATAAGGGAGAAGAACTGAAACTGTCTTTATAAGGAGAAAATATTACCGGGTCTGAGAATGAATGTTACACCATGGATGGAAAATTAATTAGTCAACTATAAGGCCAGGGATTGTTTATCTAATGCCTCTCCTCAAAAAGACACACAATAACAGTTTTTATTTATCTAAAGAGTAACTGCAAAGAGGAGGGAAAAAATGTCCCTGAGTCTTGTGTAGGTGGGGCATGAAGTAATGGGCTTGAAAAATTAGCTTTCTGACTGTGAGGTCTGGAACAGATTACCTAGGATGTTACCAGGTATCCATCAGTGGAGATTTCTAAGGCAGGGCTGCACAAACATGTCAGGAATGGTTTAACTCTCTAGTTCTGCTTTCTATGTTTTTTTTTTTTTATTTCACAGAATCAGGACTTTTTTACAACAAAGTGGGATGTGACTCAACTGTATTTGCTTGTCTGTAGAGCAGGTATAGATGCCCCGATTCCTGAGCTCAGTCAAACTATGGAAATTCAGTGGAGCATGACCCTGTAGCTGCTTGCCCTGGAAGTTTCTGCTCATCTGGATAATCTTAGCTATGGGTTACCTTGAAACTGAGATACCCAGAGAGACCTGGTAACTCAGAGAAGAGTACATTTACCCACAGTTCCTGAAACTGTTGTCTATGCCTGTTTGACAATCTGTAATGAATTTGTTCTTTCAACATCCTTCCAGGTGAGTTGATATTACCATTTCACATAAAGGAAACTGAGGCACGGGAAGATTAAAGACCAGATTTTTCCAAGACTTTGGCATATGTGAGATGATTTAGGCGGAATTTAGGTACTTGAGTCCACACATATGGTTCAAAAAAAAAAAAAAACAAAAACAAAAAAACAAACTCCACAGGGATTTTTGGAGAGTCTGAAAATTCCAAAGGTATCTAAAGGCTAACACTTCTTAATTTATGTGGGGAAAGAGCACAGAAATCAACATTTCCAAAATTTTGTTCATGGGAGCCACTCAGTAGGTGACACTTGAGACAATATTGAAATTTGCCATGACTCTGACCATATGCTGTCTTAGCACAGTATATAGAGCCTCCCATTACAACATAGAAGACGGTCTTGAAGGTACAAGTAAAGGTCCCAGGCACTCGTTGGCCATCTGCAGCCACCTGAGCTTTCAGGGCTTGCCCTGTCTTTTGTGATTCTGCTGAACCACTTTTTTCTCTTGCTGCCTTTCTCTTGCTCCCAAGCAAGCCAAGAGGCTCACCCAACTCAGAGTGCTCTCAGATGCACTGGATCTCTCTCACTCTTGCACTCTTTGAGTGAAAAAGGCTCTCAAAGTGACTGACGGAGCCCATAGTCCACAGCCTCTGTTACTTCTCTTGGCTCCTGAATGTCTCGAATATGCTACTGCTGCTGGCGAAGGAGCAGGGACTTTCTTCCCAGTGAAGTTAGTGGCACAAATGAGGGGTAGCTGTTGCTATAAACAAAAAACTGATTAATTATTGACTGTATTTACCTTAGATATGAGTTCCTGTAAGAAGCTTTTGCCTCTTGGGACTGAATTTTATGAAGGGATTGTGTATCTTGGATACCATGGTCTAAACACTGGTAGACATGTAGCAATGTTATTGCTTTTTCCCAGTAACCTGTTAAGTCCAACAGCTATTTAGAGACACTGAAATGCAGAACATACACAACATAAGGAAGACAACCCTTTTAAATGCCTCCTACTGGAGCCCTACAGTCTGTGTAGCTGAGTTTAATGAAGACAGTTCTTGCAAAAAAGTTTAATATCTAGAAGGAATGGAGCATTTTGCTATGGATACTGATGATGCCAGGCTGTCTTGGAGTATTTTGTTCTGCCCAGAGCACATGATGAATTTCTGCAGACTGGAAATCAGCCACTGAGTGTAGCTTTTAATAACTAAGCAATAGGTGCTACTTTCTCTAAAGGCTCCACACCTACATTCATATCCGAGGAAGGACTATTTTTCCTTTCATATTTCTCTAGTGCAGTGCATGGATGGGGCTGAAGTATTCATCTGAGTTAATATATATGCAAATAGCAGAGACCATTAAACATACATTATCTCTTCCCACTAATGATCTTTAGTACTTTCACACTGCTGTAGTGTTGCTTCTTACCAGTGCTTTTTACTTGCAAACTGCTGATTCTCACCCTGCTACTGTTAGTGTTTGCAAGAGGAGCAGAGAGCAGGTTCAGAAGTTCACTGGGGCTCACAGTTTGAGGGGCTGGACGGTAACACCAGTATATGGAGCTGCTTGTCCTCAGCTTTCCAACATAACTGTTTGGACAGCCATGCTGTGAACCGGATCAATATGCTGATAAGTCAACCCTCCTGGCTTGAAAATAACCTGGTAAAAAAGATCAATTTTCTGATCTATCTCACAGCGTGACCCCCACGAGCAGTTACACTGGCACAACTAAAGGGGCAGCACATTGCCGCGTGCTTCACATTTAAACTAGAACATCATTAAAACTGCCGCCTTGTTTTTTTCTGTTATTATTGAAGTAAGGGGGATATGTGTTCATGTTCAGCCATCTTTGTGGCTCAGGTGGCTCACATGTGGCTCCCCCTTGGAAACAGCAGGTATAAGAAGGGCCGGGGATAGCCCGTGAGGCTCATTATTCTTCTGACAGTAACAGCCAGCAGGAAAATAGACTGTGTAGAACAGGTTTGGGGGTGACTTATCTCTGTGTTGCAAATGATCAAAGATTTCTGTGCAAAGCCTTGCTTCTAAGCACGCAGAAAAATCGGTTCTGTCAGGGAGCACACTGAATGCAGCCTGTCCTGGTGGCAGCGGGAGAGTGGAGCACATCAGGTTTCTGGGTTTTGGCCAGAAGCTGCTGTCATCTTTGGGGACAGCATTGACCAGCTCAGGCTGGAGAGGTAGGGAGATGGTCTAAGTATGAAAATTTTTCTCTCCAGACTTCTGATCATGAGCCACAACTCTCTCTGGGCAGAGTTGGGCATGACATCTACCTGTCACTGCAGCACTAGGCATTTGCACCCATTTTCATCACTGAGCTATACTAAAGCATCTCCATACCTCACTGGATCATCATGAAATAAGATGGAGAGCTGGGTGCTTTGGTTCCCATCTTTTCACCTCTTTTTGCAGCTATACATTATTCTTTTGTTTGCCCTCTCCACAGTTTCAGCGTCCTACTTGCCCTGGTTTTAGCTGTGGCTGTAGGTACTGTTCCCATTTCCAGAGCCAATTCATGAGCTCTGAAGAGATAGTGTGTGATTCTGCTCCTGTCACTCATGCAAACTTCATGGACTGCAAACAGGACTGCAGGTTGCCATCTTTTTGTCAGAATATTCTGCATCTCCTTCCTTTGGTGTCGCTGCAATCTTGTTGTGCAGGTATTGGTTCTGTTAGCTGTTAGAGGAATCGTGTTGTTCCCCAAATTCCTCGTGTTAATAATGATGCGGTGTGTTCAAACAAGTAACTAGCTGCTCCTTCCTGTGCAGTCAGGAATCCAGAAAAAGATTTAAAGGCTGATGGAGGCCATTAAAATGGGAGTATTCTTATGATGATGAATCCTAGGCTAGGAACTGACACATTCAGACTTGATAAAGGACAAACTTTGAGCATTGTCACAGTTGTGAACCAAAAGGGTCTTGTGCCTTGAGCTTTGGCATTTAAATGTGTTCTGAGTTAGCTTTTAAAGCAAGGGTTCAAACTCAGATGTAGTCTGCAGCATGAATGCATCATGAACATCTGATTTGCCTGCAAGAAGATATGTAATTGGAGGAGGGAAGGATTTCAGATGTGCTGTCCTTTAGTACTTTTCAGTTAGACTCTCTCTTGCTCTACCTACAGCTCAGTGTGACAGTTTTTTTCTTAGGTGCCTAACTTCTCTAGTTCACTCTAGAGGCAACTTAAGAATCTAGCTGGGGTCTGCGTGATTAGACATGGTGAGATAGAATGTCATCACAGCCATCATCCTTTGCAGACCAGGGCCAATGTCACTTAGTGAAGCTCACAGAGGAAATGTATAAGAAACTGAACATAGGTTATCAGCTTCTCCTATAGACCAGCCTTCTGCTTTGTAAATACCATCCTCCTTTTCAGATTTCTCAGACTGGACACAAAAATAGAAACATTCCAAATCACTGGTAACATTGAACATTAGGAAAATTTCTCCTCCTCTGTTAGCTTTAATTTACACAAGGTTTATTCTCTTCTTTTCAGTTTCTGGTCTCTTTTATAATATTTTAACAGTTAGGGTTTGGAGAGTGCTACTGTTTGGACTGAGAAGAATGAAGGCAGTGGTGATGGCTTCCTAACAGTTCAAAGTTTGATCAGTTTTGCTGGTGGACATTGGCAGGCTGCATTTGTGGGCTCCATGCATTGTTTCAAGGGATAGTCAAATACTTGTTAATCTCCCAGGGCTTTATACAGTTGCAGTGAAACAAGAAGATTAGAAAGGCATACCTTCAGAAACTGGATAGAAAATAAAATGCACATCAGTAGGTTAATTTAAATGGTTCAGTTAAAAGAGTGAGAAGAAGTGTTAAAGCACTTTTTTGCAGACTCGATTGTAATGGAAGACTCAGTGAAGTTACAAACTTGGGTCCCCTCCCTCGGCATGTAGGAGCTGACTTTTCTATTTGGATCAAACAAGTATCAATAGATGAGATTCATGGGTTTTATAATGGACATTGTTACAGAAGTCCAAGCTACGTGGCTTGCACAGATCACCTTATGCTTATTTGGCTTCTACATTTCATTTCAGAGTGCTGAATTCCCTTGGCCACTACTGCTCTAGCTTTGCACTTGTCAAAAAACCCTCAGAAAACAACCCAAAACTCAGAGCACACAGAACTCCACTGCTGTCATTAGTAAACCCAATTACTGAAAGTGCTAGGAAAGGTCCAGAAAAACAGCCTGCCTGGTCTGGGCAGAACACAAATTCCCTGACATTGGGCCGTTCTGAACTTGCACTTGGCTGCTATGACTGACACACAGATCAGCGGTGTGATCAGATCGTTACCTGATGGTGGTCTGGTGGCATATGGACCCATGGGCTTTCATGGACTGTAGGTAGATATTGAAAGCTAAAGCAGTCCTTCATGGGTAGTATATGCTCACCAGGAGTAGCAGAGGGTCATAACTGACTCTCACCCACAGTGCAGCTGAGCATCAGGTCAAACGCATAAAGAAGAAATATGCTTAACTCTCTCAGGAGTGCACCATGGCCAGGATACATCTCTGTCAGGTAGGAGTTCAGCATGGGACATCATGAGCTTGCTTGAAATAGGAGTTCTCTAGATCCTCCACCTGAACAGAGATAGTCTGATTGTGCTATCAGTCTACCCTTTTCCACCAATATTTGCTGCCAAATTTTTGCTCTTTGGTAGAGATGTATATTTTGGTAGATCCTGAAGCAGCTGCCTCAACTTTGTTATTGCCATCTACTTGTAGGAGGAGTAGAAAATTGTTAGCTACTTTTCAAGGTATTTTTCTAATGCTTCTTAGATATGTATTTTCATTTTAATGGTAATTGGAAGTAAACTTATTAGGCAGAGCATAGCCCTATGGTGTTATTAGGAGAGACACTGCCATTTTTACATTCTGCTTTTCCTTAAAAAAGCAGCCTCCTGCCATAAACTATGGTGAGTTGTATGTCTGATAAAATGAGCATGCCATAGGAAGATTGGAGTCGTTAGCTGTCAGAAGCAGGAGTCCAACTGATCTGATGAGAGTCCTACTGAGCTGATCTCTCCTGTTTGAAGAACATGCTGAGCAAAGAATAGGAACATGAGATCAGAAGGACCCTCCTGGCTTAAATAGCCCTGCTCCCCTCATGCTGCAGGCCACTGCATCATCCAGTCCCTTTCATAAACTATTCAACCTCGATCTTAGAGGCTTGTAATATTTTTCCTTTCTATTCTTATCAGGAATTTATTCTGGGGTTAGATGGTTAGAAACCAGCTTCTGATTTTTAGCTTAAGTTTATTCTTGCTTGCTTATATACTTTTGTCCCTGTATCAGTGCTGACCTTGTGTTTAAATTGTTCTTCTTCTACATTTCTGCTTTCTTCCCAACTGTACTTATAGATGGCAGTCATATCGCCTCTTAGCCTCACTCTGATTAGGCTCCTGTAGTTTCTCGCATATGATAGGTTTTCCTTCCCCCAGTCATCTGCCAGCCATTATTTGCATCTGTTCCAGTTTTGCTTTCATTTCTCTTGAACATGAATGACCAGAATTGTACCCACTATCCCCAGTGAGGTGCCAGCAGTACTCCATGCAATCCTACTGATATTTCTCAGTCTTTACTGGAAACAGCTATTCCAATACCTTCTAGAATTGCAGATTTCTTTTTCACTGCCTTCCACACTGGTGGCTCATAATCCTCCTGTCATCAGTTAGAACAATCAAATCTTTTTCCTGTCTGTTAATTTTAGGTCTGCTCTAGGAACATGGTCATACTTACAGGAACACCCATGCAGCTCCATTGCTCTCAGCAAATGTCGCTGAGGTGAGAATCTGAGCTTGCAGTAAATACTCTGGGATGACTTTACTCCATTATGTTTAACTAAATCACTGTGTAAAGGCTGAGCAGTTCACCTTACTGGAAGCAAAGCAGCAAAACCCACAGCAGTTACCAGATAACATAAATAGCATGTAATGTGTAACCCATGAAGGCAGCTGTACGGAGAAAACTAATACTGAGGAGGGCTCTATAAGAATTTGTGGAGAGTTTGCAGTGAGGAATCATTTTTGTTGTCAGAAGTGTTTGTTCTTTTGCATTTTTACAAAATGTACAAATGATTTTTTAGTACCCATGGTCTGCATTTGTCTTCTCTGTCTCCCTTTCTTCATCTATTTCCTATGTCATTCATGTAGTAGAAGTTCTATGGTTTAATAAGAGAAGACAGCAGGTAGACTAACATCTAACTTACATTTACTATATGGAGGCTTAGTTTCAGGTCAGAGATTATGGAAAAGAAGCAGGGGGGCATGAGGGAGTGGCTTGGTAAGTAATGGCTGGGCTCTGCTCTGAGCTCCTCCAGCTCCCTCATCTTAGTAGAAATACCTTAAAAATGCCAGTGCTTTGACATTTGTGGGTTTTCAGACTCTTAAAACCTAGGGAAAAGCTATTTTCCTGAAGTGTGCATGTCAGGGTAATAAGTATAGTGAATGAACTACACCAGTTTGTTTACCAATTAGGATTTTATCCTGAAATGATGGTAAAATGCATAGTTACTGGAAGTCAGTTTTCAGCAGTTTACAATGTCAGAAGCCCATAAACTGGTCAAAGCATTTTGAATAATTCTGAATTGGATTTAATTTAGAAGTAACATTTTTCTTGGCTTCTATTCAAAACACTTGAACCACAAAGAAGAAAGCCACAAGGTGGAATCACGTTTACCTCGACCTTGGCCTGGTCACACAATGCTATTTATAAGCATTGATCACACCAAGCAAAGGAATGTACTGGGCAATTTTCACTTGTTACAGTATGCAAAGCTGGAAGTTCATCTCGTTTTTTGAGGACAAAGAAATATAAAGAAAATTCTTTTAGCTGTTAGAGAGACCAGTTCATTGTAATGATTCAGTATCCTTTTCGATAACACTGGAATTTGGATAATGCTTGTTCAGCTGTAGATGTGTTGTGGTGTATATATATACATACATATATATATATATATAAAGATGGGGAAGAGAGGAGCAGCACTAAAATAGTGACCTATTCAGGTACTCAGCAGCTGTGGGCCCAAACTCCAGTGCGGGCCTAGACTTAGTCTTGGAAAGATCCAGGATTTTTCTCAACTGACTCAACCTGCTCCATGCTTAAATGAGTTCCTCAGGCCAAGAATCCAATTTCCTGGGTCGGATCAGTCAGGACAGCAATTTCTGTAGCATTCCTCTTTGTTTCGTGACTAGAATGTGTGTTGGTGAAATGAGGCTGTCTTACAGAGCATTAAAGTTTGGGTTTCAGGGGCAGAAGACTTGATGCATGGCCATTCATGAAGTTTTTGCACCACTGAAGAGCCTGGTAGGATGAGTCCCCATGTCAGCCATCTTTAAGAAAGTGATTTATAATGATGTTTATTTTTTCCCTAGTGTAGAGGCCAAACCTGCCCATATACATGAATCTCTTAGTGGACAGCCGTGTGTTAGCATGAAGCTGTCAGTCCCATTTTGGGCAGAGACACAGTTACATGCAGAATTTATACAAGGGCTCCTTAACTGCTCCTGCAGTTAGTGCAGTTGTTCCCAGATCATCACTTGTACACAGTTAGCTTAACTGTCTTAAGCAGAGGTGCTACATGCCTCAGTACTAATACCACCTAACATCAAGAATAGTTTCTAGAAATTCTTGTAAATCTAACTAATCTAAACTAATCTAACTAATAATAAACACTAAAGAATCTGAAATATCTGTCTTTTCAATGGCATGCAGATTAGTAGAGCATTGTCAGAATGACTGAAAACTAAGTCTGAAAAATTAAAGTTTGGAACGACGCTGTTAGATAATTCTGAAACTCATTACTAGCGGGGATGAAGTGCTTACAGAAAATCTAGTGAGTTACAGTAAGACATTTTATATAAAAATGAGACATGAGTCACTTTTATTCTTTATTAGACAAAGATCAGATTCTACTGACATTAAAATTAATGGCAATGCTCCTACTGGATCAGCATTAGGAATTCAACATCAAACAAGAGAACAAAAAGATCAAATGGATCCCTAAGACCAGTCTGCTACTTCCGAAAATGGCACAGAACTGCTCTTGGTGTCAACCAAATTTGGTATCCACTTTAGAAATGCACTTGTACATTTAATAAAACATTTCATAACCATTACAAAGTATGGGTCAAGTCCAGAATTTATCGGTCACTGTACATCTTTATAAGGATTTTGCCATGCAGTGTTAGCAACGACTCATTGCAAAAATAGAAGCCTGCAGTTTAGACCCATAGCGCTTCTGTCTAGATCTTTCCTTGTGGAGGAGAGGGCAAGTTTCATATGCGCTGCATCAGTTTTAAGTAATAATGTCAAATTTGGCTTTATATACACTTTAATCTGATCATGTTGTCACACTGCACAGGATTTTAAGACAGAGGAGCTTTCTGTGATGACATAATACTGAATTAAAGATCTAGGGAAGCACAACATGACAAAGAAATTAGTACAATTTGTCTGAGAGAGCAGTGGTAACCCCTCTACTCTGTTCTGAATGACTTCCTTCTGCATTCCCAAGCTGTTGCAGTACCATGATTTCAACAAGAGCTGACACTAAAAAGGGTGTCCTCTGCCTAGTCACATCTGTAGATGTGGCTCATTGCTCAGTGCAAAGAGTCGGTGTGGAGATCGACTTTGAAGTCATAACTGCCTGTAAGAAATCACAGTGTTCTGCAAACAGTGCTGTTTTCTCATTCCAGAAATAAACGTGAAGTAATGAGCGGTTGTTTTACCACAGCGATATATTTAGCACACTTACTGCTTTCTTTTCCATTTCCTGAAATTATAAACGGGAATATAAAAAAACCCAGCTGTATGAACAATAAAACAAAATGGATCTTCTCTTTTTAGGGCAACCTACGAGATGGATAACATGAACCATGTTCAAAGTTTTTTCAAGGCTGAGGCTTTTCATGGGAAGGAGAATTAACACAATCTCTTGTATCATCTGCTGATTTTCATGAAACTTAAAACTTAGCATCTTGGACCCTCTATCTTGTATGATCTTTTCCTGAAAAAATGCTAACGGGTTAAAAACCATCTAAGAGGAACAACAGAGTGCATACTCACACTCATACAAGCCTCATATCCTTAGGAAACCAGAAAAATAAATGAAAAAACAGTACATGAGGTATTTCTGAGCATCCTTCCACTGCAATATATTGCAAACATTTTTGCAATGTCTTGTAAGTTCCATATACTTTAAGTAGCTTTCTTTTTTTTATTTAAATATAGGATTAAGACAATCCCTGTGTAAAGACTAATCATACAGTGCTTTAAAGTGCCATGACTGTCAGCTCACAAGTCTTCTTAAAGTTGGACGGCTGACACAATAGCATCTTTTTTTTTCCACTGACCTAAATCAAGTATTGGATGGATCAAGCCTTCTCCCTCTGTGATCTCAAAGGAGGGGTTTTGTTTTTTTTAATGTCATGTTCAGCTATTGGTTACTTTATGCTGAGCTGTGAACTGTGTGGTTATTGGAAGCAGCATTAAAAGCTAGGGAGTGCCTCTGTTTTCAAGAATATCTATCACTACTGTTTTAGGCACCCGACTGACTGTAGAGTATATTTGCAGCCACATAGGATATATATTTGACCTGCAGACATCAGGGATGAACAAATCCAAATTGTCCAGAGTGAAGAGATTTAAAAAATTGTGGAGGGTGAGTGAAAAATATACATTAGTCTATTAGAAAAATTGCAATTGTAAGAAATAAATTACAGGCAGGTGATTTTGGTATTTGAAGACCAAATGTCCAACTGCATGTACATTATCTGATCAGACTTGTCACTGCAGCATTTGATTTTATGTTTATTGTTTTGCAGATTAGTTTCATCTTTTCAAATTTCTTGCTAGACGCATTAAGCATTCAGTTTTATTTGACTTGTGAGATAAGTTTTAGAGCATTTGAAACAGCAACATTTATAAATTAAAAACACTTGAGAAAACTAAAATATTTTTTTCATTGTCCTTAGAATTTACATTTAAGAGAAGTTGACTATAAAAAAGCATTAAAAAATCTTTTACCCTGAGGCTATATTTTAGAGCTGAGCTGTATGGTATACGCTTAAAGTTCATGTGGTGTTGGAATATAGGGTGATGGTCAAAAGAGTTAAATAATAATCGAAAGGCATATTTACTTTTTAAACATCTGCATGTTTTATAGGATAGAAATAAGATCACACAGAGAGATCATTCTTTGCAAAAGTAAAGTTTAATTTGGTTCAACAAGTGAAAAGGGCATGTATCTGATGTCTCATGAACTGTCTTCTACCATTTTTATTGAGAAGTTTTGGGTCAGTTCTCAGTGATAAATATGAGATATTTAAAAAAGCTTCAAATAAATTGTTTGGATGCTTTCAGAATATGGGAATCTGATATCATTTAATGAAGTTACATAGATTGTCTTGCATAGAGTAGTTACACAGTGTGTATTTTCTATGATCTGAAACTCTGTTGACTTGCTTCCCAATAACATTGATCTGAGTATTTAAAATTAGCTTCGATACAAGATTCTGTCAATGATGAGAAATGGTTGATTTCCGTGATATACAGCAATTTGTAATCAGGATGTAGAGTAGCAGAGGATTTTGACATTTTTAACAATCTGTTATGAAATAGGAGTAATGTCTGTATTTATGTTTTTGTTTATCAAAAAATGTTATTGCGTGAGTGAAAATTATTTTTTAATCATCGTACAAGTTTCATTTGTACGAACAGCCACAGTTTCCTTAGAAATTAAAGCATATCCATTAAGCATAAGTAGATATTATATCATATTAAGTGACATGAGATAATTACCACAGTCAAAGCATGGTATTTAAGTGGGCTCAGGGAGCGGTTTAGTTTTAAGAGACAAGATGTCCTTCTTGAATAGAAATATTTTATTTGCATATATCTGTGTATGATGTTGTGCAACTGAACACTTTGTCCTTTACCTCCTATTTGTAAGAGCTATTAAACGGCAGGCTATTAAGCATCCTTTAATTGAGGCATTTTCTGCTCCTCACTCTAAAGCAGTTGTCCTAATTCCATCATTGCAGTACCTGATATTTCTGGGTTATATAGATCAATATTAAATTTCTGGAGAAGCAAATGTCAGTTTTAAATGTTACTGTTTATTTTTTCCTACTTCAGATGATTCTGGGTAAAAGTATTTAGAAATCCTGAAGGGGGCTTTTATGGTTGGGATTAAAACAAAAGAAGTAGACATTTTATTGTGCAGCATGTACATTTTTAATAAGCCATAATATATTTATGCAGGAGATTATATTTCAATGACATGGCACATACTCCTTTCCTCCACTTAACTCTCAGCATTAACTTGCTCAATATTTATGGATATATCAAAATTATGATTTACACTGTACTTATCACTAACATCCCTTGCAATAGCTCTCCATAGTTCTTGCCATCCTTTAGAATAGAGTCATAAAATGAAGAGATTAGCAGATAATTAAATTAAATCCTTAATTATTTGGGGATGATGAATTCACTATGTGATTCCAGAAAGGTATAGAGAGCCTTCTTCACAGATAGTATAAATTGAAACCAGTGGAGCTATGATGATTTATGTCTGCTAGAGGATCTGACTCATACTGTTAATTATCTACTCCTCCTTTAAAAACATGTTAGTAAGAATTGGATGTAGGAACTGTTTATTAAAACATGAAGCTTTCAAGATAATTTTGAAATACTATGTACATTCAGAATAGCATTGCTTGAAAAGTATCAGTCATTTTTCACACGAAATAGAATGTCCTTCAGTAAAAGGCAGTGAAACTTCACTTTTGTTTCGCCGTTTTTGACATCTACAGAAAGCCTCTCATCGTTTTCAATTAATTCTTGATATGGCCCATGTTTCAAGTGGATCTCCAAAGTGTTGGCATATATCACTGACAGCTAGATCTTCTGAAGTGTTCAGCAACTATCCACTCCTACTGCTGAAATGGCTGGTAGCAAAACACTTCTGAAAATATGACCATCTCAGCTAATAAAGGACAGAAAGCCAAACTTATTGGAAAGCCAGGAAAACAAATTACAGAATCAAACCCAGCAACCACAACAAACAAACAATCTTATTTGCTTAAAGATATTCTCCCTACAGTCGTTATAAGCCCAGCTATCTTAAGGATTGAAGATTACGATATTTAACAGACTACAGAGCAGTCTTGAAAATTCATTAGTACTGTTGTTAAAGTTAGAGAGATAATTTGGTTCATACTTGTACTATGCTTTGAAGGAACACAGTGCCAAGTTTTGTTAGTAACAAAAAATAAAAGCAATTGTCATGGAAACATGAAAATTGGTATGAATGTGTATAATGGCTACTCCAAAGCCACTGAGTCTCTTGTGCAAAGCTGTGTTTAGGAAATGTTTAGAGCACACATTATTTACTCAATAGTACAACCCATTGTGATCAATCATACCTATAAGTATTTAAGTTCCATTTTTTTAATGGATTTTTGACCCAATAGACTGTGACGGCTCTAAAAAGCTATTATGGTCTTTCATGCCAAGTGTTTGAAGGGGATGTTTGGAGTAAATATGCCTTTTAAAAGATCCCCATAATTTGCTCTGAAAAGTACTTATAGTGATGGGCTGAAACAATTCCCACTCTTCAGGAATATTTCATGGAACTGTCACTGTTTCCGTCAGGCATCTGTGCTCTTCTACTTTATAATTTGTTCATAAGTGTATTTTAGATCATAAATTGTTATAAAAAGAATTGGTTCTGGAGCAATTTCTATGTCTGTTTTGCTGCTCCTTAAAAATATATCTTGATAAATATTATTTTGGTTGCTTTGCGTTAGTATGTATAGGAGCTGAGATATAAAATGTATGTCTTATTTCAGTGCTTTTAAGATATATGAATATTTTAAAGAATTATAGCCTGACCCTCCAACCCTAAAAGCAACAAGGCTAAAGTGCTTAACCTATTAGCACAATGTATATCCAGTCTTGTAATCCTGAACTTAGATAACAATGCTTTAACCCTAGCTTAAGTAGCAGTGACTGCAGTTTTATTTCTGAGGAATAGGGTTTCAGTACAAGTTCTAGTTAACGTGGCCTCATATAGTCTGTTTGTTCCCGGTAACACATCCACTAGCTAGCAATACGGTGCGGCTTTAAACCTTTTCTAGGAATAACATTGCTCCCATGCAGCTTGCAGGACAGAGACTTCTGGGTTGTGCTTTGCCATAGTGACCTGCAGAGCTTTACCCTTTCTGCCCGAGGAGGCGTCTGCACGTAGTAAAAGCTAATGCTGCAAGAGTTGTACAAACAAAACCCGTGATTTAGAAAGGAAGCAAGTTACTCAGAACATTTCCCTATGGCTTATCTTCCATCTCTCCTGATAATAGCTTTTAGTAGGTTATTGCCCCACTCCAATTTCAAGGGTGCCTCTCTCATCCTCCTTTTCTGAAGCAGGCACTAGTGGGAGCAGGATGAAAGGCAGAAGCGTGGGGAAGAGGAGGGATCCGTAAATCTTCAGATGAACCTCACTGAGGGTAGGCAGGGAGGGCTGGGGCATCTTCCTGCCCCTCGGCGAGCTGCTCTTTGCTGCCTATGACAGAGAGCGGAGCCCATGGTGGAGCTGGAGCTGCAGCATGAGCATCAGGGACCTGGCTGATGCCTGCCTGGTTAGGTGGGAACGGGGCTTTGAGAGGTGGAGGGAGGAGAGAGAGCCCCAGCTCCAAGGCACTGTGGCAGCAGGTGGACCTGAGGCCTGGCTGGCCATCCCGGAGCACCAGAGAGCCAATGGGAGGAGGAAAGCTGCTTTCTCCCAGGCACAGACCAACAGAGGGGTCTGGATTTCTGATTGCATGGACCTCCTTTTCCTTTCTCCTCTCCTCCCCTTTGATGGCTTTGCGATTAGTTGGGGGTGGAAAGAAAGAGAGAGGAAGGCGATGGATCCAGTAGCACCCAACCCTACTGTTTCTGCTGCGATCATTTCCCGTCATTGGGAGTCCTTCATATCCTGAGCCTCTGATAGCCAACCCAGGAGGAATGGCAGTGACTAGTGTGGCTAGTAGTCCCTATGTTCAGGGAAGGATTTGGCCCCAAAGAGGGCTCCCGCCTGTACTTCTGGCCATGCTGCCCTCAAGTCACCTCCCTTGAAGCACTTCCCATGGCTGAGTCGGGAGGCTCTGCCATTCTCCCCTCCGGACCACTGGTTCATGCCAGGACCCCAGAACTCAGCCCCACTGAGAGGATTCACTTGGAAAATGTTCAGATGCATGAACTGGGAAAACTATTAAACGTCAAAGAATTGCATGTAAATGTGGATCAACCATTTATTACTTTCTGTTTATGAAACAGAAAATGTCAACTGACTCATCTCCAAGAGACCACTTGGCACTGCTGCTCTGCATGTAATGCATTTTGCTGCTGAGAATGACCGAAAACAAATGGCATTGATTTAAAATTATAATAGAAAACATTTTAATATGTTCATGGCAATGAGTGCTACAGAAGTCTTCCCTGACAAGATAGGTGTTGTGTTCCCTGAACTGTTCTTAGTTATTTGAGGTCTGTCCTGCATGTTGTGAAAATAGTGAAACAAACTATAAGCCATTAATAATGTCGACTTCAGATATGGCTGCATTTTTCTTCTTTCATATCTCTTACTAATTACACTTACCTATTAATATCTGGTGCATTGGTTCAAATGTGAGCTACTTAATTCACTGCATATGTAAGTGATAGAACTATCACTGCTCATTCTCCAGTGTCAATAAGGGACTCCCAAGTGTGGTAAAGCTGTTAATTGTAAATTAGATTATAGAATTTACTCATTCTTATGAATCTCACTGACCAAGCTTTAAATTGCTTGATTTAATTTTTAAAATGGACTTTATAAAGCGATTTGAAAATGTATTCTATTGCAACTTTAGATTAAAATGTATAATGAAGTAAATTGCAAAAGCTATTTCAAAATGCTGCTTCTGCTTTTCCACTTTCCAAACTTCTATGGCTAAAAAAAAAACTATATTGAAAGTTAAGGCACTGATTCTGCAAATTCTTTTACAGGTAAGTGATTTCACTCATGAAACAACAGCACTTTCAGTTTTTGGGGGGTCTGATAGAATTGAACATATCTTTAAATGTTTACTGCATCATCAGACAAAACTACTGAAATCATTTCCACTTAAATGAATTTGCTGCATTATTCAAAAATGAATATAGCTAGATGTTCATTATACTGACCAAATTGTGCGTTTTTTATATATAGTAACTGTAACGCAGTTAAGTCGTACATACACAAATGAGGAACCTAAAGGTGGTGTTCTGGAGGATTGTGCATTCATCTCAGTCACCAGTGCGATGTAGGACACAAGTTCTGCCTGTGTCAAACTGCGAAGCTAAACCTCCTTGGAGGCAAGGACAGGTCAGGGCATTTTGGCTTTCTTAGCAAGTTCGTTGCATTAGGAGGTTATTTTGTTAGAAAACATAGGAGATGCTACTTGTTTATTAACTTTGTTGCACTTTATAAGTTGCACTTATAGTAGGGATGACAACAGAACCTCTTTTAGCCCATGGATAGCATTTTAAATGAAATTTTACAGAAGAAATAATCCTCTCAAAATATGCCACTGCAGTTCAAGAACTTTAGCAACATAAAGCTAAAATGGAAAAGTCAGTAATCAAATGAAAATTTTCATTTAAAACTTTTAAAAAGTTGTTCACTTTTTTTTTTTGTAAAACACTTTTTATCCATGATTTTCCTTTCATGATAGGATACACTAAGTTAATAACTGCGCATCTATTCTTGCCTGTCTTGTTGATGCTGTGCTACAATAACCACTGTTAGCAGTGACAGTACACTGTATAAAATTTACTTTAGCATTTCCAGTCAGCATTTTCATTATGAGTTATGAGATCCAAAGTTTCTGGAGTGAAATCCTGGCCTGCTTGAAGTCATTGGCAAACATCCATCAACTTCAGCAGGTCCACAATCAGATGCTGAGGGTCTTCTGGGTGAATGAATCTAATTTAAGAAGCCATGTGGCACATGGCATTAGATTCATTGCTTTTACAGTTAGGTAGTTCCAAAGAGTCTGTTCTTATTTAAATGAAATTCAACATGTTCTTAATTGGTTTAATTTATTTTTAATTTCTAAGGAGAGGGGAGGGGAGGATGGACAGCACTGGACTTCAGTTCTTCTATTCAGGAACAACATGAGCAACTTCTTTGATTTTGAATTTTGCATTATTTACCTTTAGAGTGGAGAGACTTCTTATGAGCATGATTCAGTTGCTATTTCCTCTTTTCTGAAAGTACACCTGTGGGCTTGTCAGCATGCTTTTAGCTCCTACAAACAGAGCTTCTCAGCACTCCTCAGTGATGTGGGCACAGTGGTAGGTCTGTGATTTATTTCAATAGCCATCGTTATCTTCTTCTTGGTGGAGTCTTGGTGTTATTAAACTACAGAAAGGCTCTGTATCCCTTTATTGGATAGAAGCTTGAGTACAGTCCCCCAGATAAAAATATGAATTCCCAAATCATAGCTAACCTTTCCCCTTTCTTTCCAAGCGGGGAAAAGGGTGGAAGCTTTGAACATTTTTTCATTTTCTCGAAAGTATTTAACTGGGGAGAAGCTGGAATGTAATTTATTTACATTCAGCAAAAATGTCATTTTATGCAAAAGTTACTGTAAGATTTCCCCACATTTAGAAGATTGACAAAATGCTAATGTACACTGAAAGTGCCAGACTTGCACACTCTTAGTGCTACAAATCACATCCTCGCTAGCTGGATTGCTGTGTTTCCTCTGTTGGAGAACAGACTGACTATCAGTGGGTTGAATCACTATTTACTTGCAGTTCTGGTTGCACGTAGAGGGCCCGTTGAGACAGATGGATGATCTTGCTCAGCGCTGCGCAAAGGCACAGCAAGGGGCAGCTTCTGCCCTCAAGAGTTTTCAGCACGAGCAGACTGAGAGGCAGACAGGGAGTGAAGACCTGCCAAAGGTTAGGTCATGGTCCCAGCAGTGAACATGGATCTCATACAGTTTACTCCTTCCTCACTGTTGAAAAGAGTGGTAGGAAATCCCTGGGGTTGAGTGCGAATGCAGGAACTGGGCTGTGTAATGACACAGCTCCCTGCTGTCATAGCAGGGCTATGGATGCAACCTGCTTCATCCCCTCTGCCTTCCCCCAGCACGAAATGCTGAAGAGAGAGCTGAAGGCAGCTCTGAGCTTGCCTCACCTACGTGATGTAGGACGTAAATCACAGGCTCTGTTCTGCTCGCCCAGCCTGGCTCCGTGGCTTTTGCCCTTTCTGTTTTGTTGCTAATCACCTCCCTCTGTAGAGAAATGCATAGAGAAACACACGCACACAGGCAGAGGTTTTCTTGCAGAGCTTAGTTACAGTTTGCTTCCCCTGAGTGGAGGGCAAGTGTTTGTTACCCAAGGACTCCTGCGTCTTTGATACTGGAAACAGTTTACATACGCAAGGAAATGTGTGAGCCTCCTCTAAACTGTCACCTGTAGAACAACGCTGCTGTTTAATCTTGCATGCACTCTGTGCTAAATTGAATGTTTACTCTGAAAATTTTATCGGCTATACTCATGCAAATTAATGTGTAGAAGTTAATGCATGTAACACAGCCAGCAAAGGCCTACCTATAATCATTTATTATTGCTTTTTTTTTTCTTTTAATAACTGTTGAGATTGTACCAGGGACTCCTCTTGACCCTGTCTTCTTAAAGGTTAATGATGACTTCTCCTCCTTTGCCCAGCAGCAACAGTGGAGGATGGGAAGGTGAAAGTATCCTTGAAATGTGGTGTGGAATATCTGTTTGGTAGATAATTGCTGCATTTAGAGAGGATACAGAATTAATGGTATAGTGTCCTTGTGGCAAAAAAAAATTGCATGTATTAGAGAAACATTGCTAATGGCTTAGAATGCCTCTGCAAATGCAGAAGTTTGCATAATTACACAAATATGGTAAGTGTAAAAGCCATATAAAAGTAATGATTTCTGATAGCAGTAAACAAAATGGCAACTTTCAGTTCATAAAGAAGTTGTTTATGTAAACTCTGGAGTTAACTGAACTCTAAGGATTTGCTCCCTTTGCTCTTAAATGCTTTGCTAAGTGCTCTGGGACAAGGATGTCATTTTGCCTGCTGCTGCCTGTTCGTGTCTTCAGGCAGGATGACTGGCTTTTGCCCAACCCTCGTGTCATAATATGAAAATCAGAGTGGTCTTTGGCCTAGGCCGAAGATGCTCTAAGATGGATGATTGCTCAGGAAGATGATCTCTTCCTTCCTCTCCAGTGAATTTTGGGCAGTTTTACCACAGGCTGACAGAGAAAAAATTTCCATTTCATGTCCCTAACAGAGCAACTCCCAAATCCGTTTTGTCCTTGTCTCCGACATGCCATTGTCCTATTTATGGCAATTTTTCTTCCATTATGATTATCTACTATTACTCTTGGCTCCCAAGTAAATCTCGTGAGAAGCAAAGGAGAAATGTATTTGTGTGTGTTGACTCTGCCCGTTCTGCTCTAATACCTATAAGAGGGAAAAAGGGGGCCTCTTGTACCCTTCTGAAGTCAATATTAATTTTGTCATTCTTGCTCTTTGCTCTCTGAAAAGGAAATGCCCTTTTCATTTTCTGCACAAAGGAATGGACAACAGCTGGAGCTTAGTGATGCCAGCAGCCCCCCTCATGCTGGTAGGAAGCCTGAGAGGCGTTTTTGTAAGTGGGAGGAG
Source organism: Dromaius novaehollandiae (assembly GCF_036370855.1). NCBI lineage: Eukaryota > Metazoa > Chordata > Aves > Casuariiformes > Dromaiidae > Dromaius > Dromaius novaehollandiae. The sequence continues at coordinate 9,088,115 of NC_088099.1, forward strand.
GGATGGAGACCTGCTAGGACACATTCGAAAGCGTGTAGCTTAATTCGGTCAGCCCTAGAGACTGAGAAAGGGGAGGAAAAAGGTCTTTCTCTTGTTGACTGATAGTCGCAACCATCTGGGAAAGCAGTTTTTGATATTGAAAGCTCTCTATCATTCATGCCAGAATATCCATTTATTTTGAATGTCCCCATTCAGTTAATGTGTTAAAATAGCTGAGCTGCAGTGAGTATAATAAAGCTTCATCTCATGGATGCCAGTTATTCAGGGAATAAAGAGGTGCAGTGACTCAGAGAAGAGTATAGTGATTTATCCCAAGATGGTATTCACATCTAGACTTCGGCCTTGTACAAAAGCTAAGCCCTTGCAAGCAAGGAGGGAGGCCTTACAGTTGGTTGGTGATTTGGGAATATGGTCTCACTCCTAGCTTGGAAAGTCAATGGTGTGGTAGAATTTATGGTCATCTAGTTTGAAGTTTGAATCTCATCTGTATAAAAAGTGCTTTCTAGTGAGAATTTCTTGCAATTCCTTCTGTTATCCCAGTGATGTTCCCCATAACGCCTGCACCAAGCACTTGCTGGCCCATGTGAATGAAGCAGCAGCAAGGTTTGTGGCTGCTTCCTGCATTTTATTGCTTCTATGGAACTATTTCTGAGAATGAAGAATCTCTCAAATAATGACTTGATTGACAATAAGTAGGTGGGATATTATTGTCCTCGACATCTGCTACAGTTTCAAGCCTACATATAGCTAGTGCATAGGGCAAAAAGTCCCCTTGTGGAAGGACAGATGATCTTACCGTCTTTCTTCCCTTGCTGAAGAGCAGTCCCTCTTGGAGCTGTATGGAGACTGATAGATGGCTGTGACTAAAAGCCACCTTAGGGTAGAATGAAGGTTTGTGGTCCATCAAGTGGAATGGGGCACTAAATATGATTGTGATACAAATTGCAAGAGCAAGGCAAGATGAATTTCATACATCTCAAAATTCCTAGGGGTTTAAGAGCACGTGTTCAGTCTCCTGGCTGCTTTTGGAAAATAGGCATCAACAAGAGTTATTAGGTTCAAAACAGGAATAACTAGGAATAATCCTATGGGCTGTTATACCTAAATAAGTATCTAATGTTTTTTCCTGTAGGTTTCAGCATGTAAATCCCCACTGTCTTAAATCTAGATGCCCATCTCAGCAGCGTCAGATTTTCTTCAGTTTTATTGGAAATGTGTGGTATTTCAATCTTAACTCCTTAAAAATTCATATAAACTGAGGGAGATTTCAGGACTAGATTTTTTAGGGAAAAAGAAATAATCTTGTGCATTTTCCTTGTGTATTGCTTCAGACATTTTTCTTTATAGAGGTACTACAAAGAAATGTGATGCACAGAGACTTCCAGCTCTCAGCTTCAGTCTTGCCCCCTGTCAGCTCTGCCAGAATCATTTGCTTGCTCAGAAAATGCAGCATTAATGTCATATATTACTTAGAATAAATTTAGTTTATTTTTAAAGCAATAAAATAATAAAGCGAAGCTGAGATCTTTTTGAAAGACACATGGATGTCTCCCCACAAATCATAAGATTTGTGGTGACTCATAAATTCTTTATAGATTCTTACTCGACAGCTTTTGGCCTGTTAAATGTGAACTAGCTTCGGTGGATTTATAACTAATTGGTTTAGTCATCTTGGTGTTACACAAGCTGATATATAAAAAACACATAAAAAAACAAGCGATAGGATCTTACACTAAGAAGCTTGTGCTAGAGGTAGCACGGTCTCTTTGAGCTTGCTTTCAGGAAGGCATGGCTGCCTGAGCGGGCTGTTCAGCCTGGAGAGGAGAAGACAACAGTGGATTAGGCAGCGGCTGCCTAGGAGAGACCTGTGGAGATGCGGAGACTTGGGTTCAAAGCCTCAAAGCTGAGCTCGCACCTCTGCTCTTTTTGCCCTGTGTGTGGAGCTGGTCTGGGTGATGACCCAAATCAGTCCCTGGTCCCTGGATAGCAGGTACAACTCTGGAAGCAGCTACATCCTGCAGGTGGAGAGGAGCCCCGGTGACAGAGCTACCCCAAAAAGTGGGGACCAAGAGCCTATAGCTCCTGCAATAAGCCCTCTGCCTGTATTCGTGTCTTCCCCATACTCCTATATACCTCCATGTACTAGCACTATTTTTAATGTTTCTGTTTATAAATAGTCTAAAAACACCTGCCTGTTCTGAGGTCTAGCTCAGGAACCATGTGTGAGGAGCTGAACTCAGCTCGAGGGGGTTTTGCAGACAGGGCAAGCTATAGGTAATTCATTATTAAAAGCGATCAGGCTCTTTCTATCACCTGGGAATTTTCATGAGGGTGCGTGTGCTGCTGCTTGGCGGTGATTGATCACTTAGGGATATGCAGGAATGCCCTGAAGAGTTCACCTTCGCACTGCTCACTCCCCTGGTGTGCCACTGGCCTGCAGGGCAGCCACCGTGCCCAGGGCACTCTCTGCCTCGGAGACCCTGCCAGGCTGGCATGCTGGTGTCTCTACCCTGCAGATATTTGTAAAATGTCTCCTTTTTCCTTCCTTATCCTTTCTGCACCTCATTTTTTGTCAGCTGTCTTACACCAGCACAAGGTAGAGAGGACTTTCCTAGTTTGTCATAAAATGTCCCAAAACATATCTTTAAGAAATCCCCTTGGCCTTTCTTCCTGCTGTATCGAATTCAGAAATCATTTTTTGCCTTACTCCTGTCTGTCTTGCTCTTTGCTGTGAATTCATTTGTCTCCTTCAGCACTCTTTCTTAGGGTTACATGTGAAGCAAGCGGAAATGATCAAAGAGTTGGAACAATTAGATAGAACATTAAAATATGTGTAAAATGGTTTGACTTAATGATGAGTAGTGGAGACAGGTTTATATCAATCTACATGTTTACGAAAGATATTTGTTGTAACAAGGTGGAGTTTAATTTACATTTAAGGAATGAAATTTTAAATGGAAGAATGTATGTTGAATGTCAAGCAAAGCTTCCTGCCTGTAAAATCTCTTCAGCTATGGAATAGTTCCCAGGGGAAGCAGCTAAATCCCTTTCGCATTATATGAAAATTTTCAACTGACCCAGAAGAAACACTAAAATATTGATTTAGGAGAACAGTCTTGCATCAGTAAAGAGGTGGTCAGAATGATCTAATTGTTGTTTTTTTTTCCCATCACTAATTCCAGACATCCAATGGTCTTTGAATTTGTCAAGCTCTATAGAGGGTAAACAATCTCAGAAATGTAGTTTCTAGTTTTTGTGCTATGCGGTGAGGAGAAACAGCAACTGCCGAAATGAATTCTAGCCTTCATAAGGCTCTGACTGTATCTCGCCTAATTGCTCTGCAAGCTGCATTGTGTTTTAGTTTGATGCTGCTTAGGAAAAAAAAAGTTTTGTTTTTTCCTGCTTGCACCAGCAGTGGTTTAACTGAAAAGTACTAATGTTCTAGCAGAAGGAGTGGTGTTTGCAGTGCGGCTGGTGGGAGTCCAGAGAAAACAATCTTTTTAGACTACCTCTAGCAAAGGTTATTGCTCAGCTGTTCCACAGTATTTAGAAATTTCACAGGACAGCACAAGCAGTAATTAATTCTGAAACAGCCCTCTGAGGCGAGCAAGCATCAATATCCTCATTTTACAGGCTAGCATCATCAGAAAGACGTTAAATCTCTCCCAGACTTGGAGGCTTGAAGTTAACATCGACTGCAGCACTAACTGGAATTACCCAGCACCTTTCCAAACCAGGGTACATCTAAGTGGCTGCAAATGTGCTTAGCTGCCCAGCATCAGTCTCCTAGATTAGAAAAATGTATCTTTACACACTGGCCCCAAGGAACTGATGTCAAAGTCAGAGCTATAATGTAAAATACTGGCTTTTCCCAGTACTCCATCTTTTAAGTCTGTCTGCCTTTAAATAGGGAACCCATTCTCGCACTAGCAGTTTCTTCAAAGCTCTCTGTGCTGGGCCCTCACCAGGTGGGTGATGGAGACTGGGGCCATGGACCCTGCCCTTCCCTGGCGCACGTGGCCCAAAGTGCTGCCATCCTCCCCGGCCTCGCTGCTGCCCCGCGCTGGGGCGGATCTCCTGCATCCCATCACGCAAGCGGGAGCCAGCACACTGACTCCCCAGAGTGTCATTCCCCAGGCTCCAGTGCTGGGACTACTCCGGGCCAGCGGTTGGGGTCTTTGGGAGATATGGGGTAATGGGAACAAATAGGAACAATATCTATGTGCAGGCTTTCAGAAAATAGTCACACCTTGCATTATCAAAACGTGTATGCCGTTCAAGATAGTGCACTAGTACGCACTTTACTGTGTTGATCCCCAGCCTCAGTAGGGAACTGAGAGACTGAAAGGAAGAACTCTTTCCAAGGAAACTCTTACAGTGCTAAATAAAAACAAATTTACTTCTGATTTTAAATACTCAACTCAAAGGCAATACAGAGATGATGTGGCAGATTCATGTGTTACAGTCACACAGAATATATGAAATGTATAATTTTGTGGATAATAACTGGTATATAAAATAAATGTGAAAAAGAAGAGAAATTGTTCAAATCAAAACTGAAATATTCCTTCAGAAAACAGTAACTCGTAGCTAACCTATTAGGGAAGAAAATTTTCCCTAACTTACCTCTGTTCAGATGCATAGTTAAGATTCAGGAGAGGTTTTTGGGCCATCTGCTGATCTAAAGCTCTACATAAAGCAGGTTAAATGCCAAGGAACATCATCTTGGTGCAAAACCAATCTGTCCTTTATTATCTTATCACATATATGAAGTTATCTCAATGCTCTAAGGTAATTCAATATGTTATTATTAAATTATCTTAATACAAGCGTGGTAAACAAATATCTGTACTGCTAACATGGAGTTATATTACTCTCTATATGGTAATGAATATATTTACTTGCTGATCTGGATCTAAGCTGACTTTCTGACTTCTACCCATAAAGCGCCGTGGGCTACTTCTGAATCTCTTTACTTCTAATGTTTTATGGAAATCTTTATTTTCTATTCACGTAACTAAAGCTAAACAGAACAGATGAAGCTTACAGTTGCTTCTTGTATATGCTAAGCTCCTGCAGGTATTGTTGTATTATTCTGAATATCTTATTATTATTCATTGTATTTTGTAAAGTAATACATATAGGACTACAGTAAGAATTAAGATTAAATGAAAGGACTGCACTTAGCTCAGTCTTTTTGCCACTCTTAAGTATTACTTGGGATTTAGGTCAGCGTCAGCTAAGGATTCATCTCCTAACTAGTGGATAAGTTTTCTTTGAACCACTAAGTCTCACAGGTCTCTTCTTCCTACATCTCTGAAGTGGTTTGTGAGAGGCTCTTTCATTTATAAGCTTCTGGCATGCTCAGATAACTTTCTTACATGACTCAACACAGTATCAAAGTCCATTATTTACTTACTAACCTTAATCCCTCCTCTGTCCTTCCTGTGGTGGAATACAGTCTGAATAGCTAGTGGGCTTGGGACAGGAGCTGTATGTTCGTTGAGAGATGTTCCACAGAAATGAGCTTTTCATCAATGGCAAAATCACCTCATTTGTGAGCCTAGTGCTAGGGGCAAGAATTCCTCTTATCCCCACAAACTCAATACAGGGCAAAAATAGAAGAAAGCACAAAAAATTACATGCTCAGAAACAAAATAGCACTTTGACATAGACTGGAGCTCTTGGTGTCAAACACCACTCAAAAGAATTCAGAGGCAAATTCCCTGAATTGTTGTGTTCTGTGTTTGTGTGTACATGTATATACTTACATATACACATGTGCATGCAAAGGCCATATGTACTTTAGTTCTATTACACATGGGTGTGTGTATGTGCATGTACATGTATGATAATCGCTCTAGGAGGAGGGTTATATTGCTTCACCAAAAGATGTTTAGAGAGAACTTTGAACAGTGTAGAAGGAAAGCCATTCCTGCAGTACAAACCTGGGGCAAGATGAGCCTCTAAGTAAAATGAACTCTGTATAGGTTGAAAAGCCTCCCTTCAACACTGCCTTACCTTTGAAGTGAAAACCTTCATATTGTGAGGAAATGTTTGAAGTGTGAAAACCACCTGCCCATGAGAAGCCTGTAAAGGATACCCACCTGTACTGATCAGGGTACTTGCATAATACAAGCTAATACTATAGGTCAATCTCTCTTTATACTGGACATTTCCCCAGCCCAAATGTCAGTATATGATTGATGCACTGTAGCTTTAGGGAATCTCCTATCAAATGCAATGTCGTGAGGCCACCATGGCAGTGTACAGGGCCACAGGACACACAACTGGCGCTAGCCAGCCCTGTTAGTTGGCTGACACAGGGTGAGAAAACAAAAAGTTTCGTAATCCAGAGACACAAAGTGAAATCTTGCAATGTACAGAGATCGAGTGTAAGAGTGAAGCTGTCTGGGCTTTCACAACCTGGGGATCTGGCATAGGGAGGGGCAGAATTAATAGAGAACTTAGCTGGAAAGAGAAAAGAGTAATCTAGGTGGAGTTTTCTCCTGTTTCTCACTTATGAGAGAGAAACACTGTCCTTCTGGTTTTGCGAAACTCCTCCTGGTAGAGTTGGGCCACCACCACTGCCTCTGCCCAGGGCCCAGCACCTACCTGCTCACTTTTGTCATAGGTACAATGCACTTGCAAGAGTCCCACCATTAAGCACCAAGAGCATGCTTGAGACCTAAGGCTGCATTTCTCGGGGATGTGTGAGCCCAGACTTGTGACTAGGGTTTGTCTCAAGCAATCTTTTTCAGCTGTTCTCCACCACAGTCACAAGCCGTGTTTCGGAGAAGTCTAATCAAGATGAAAGGAAAGTTGCAGGCTGCTCAGAGTTTTTGATGCCTGAGGAGATGGTAAAATAATGCTTGGGTAAAGGTACTATTAAGCACTTGTGGTAGATACACATTTATTTCTGCAGGGAGAAAATAACCCTTTTATTATTATTATTATTATTATTATTATTATTATTATTATTATTATTATTTTACAGTACCCTCATTCCTCCACAGTTACCATAAAATACCTACTTTCATATAAAATGGAAGGCACACTGTGCTGGCTGTGCAGAGAGTCTGACAATCGGATTGGCTGAATGTCCTTTACCTTGTGAATTGTGAATGTCCTATAAATATTTTAAAACTTCTGCTTCAGTTACAGCCTCACTGAAATCCGTGTTGAGGCTTCATTTTTCTGACAGCTGCCTTCAGCGTTGCAATTCTGTCTGTTTTAGCCCTTGAAAACTGGATCAAGAAGAACAGACCATTGCTAGTTTGGGTCTATTCTAAAAGTTTTTTGGTTTTGTAGGCTTGTGTTGTCGTTATCACCTCCTTCTTCCATATTCTTTTAGTCTCGGGCCATCTTCCCAGAATAATGGCTTAGTTATAGGTCCCTTTGAAAATCCCTAGGCTGATCCCTAGGGATCAGTTGTATGCAGCGCTCTTGCATGCCTCAAACCTAAGGCTTTGAGAAAAGTGGGTGGGAAGGAGAGGCCAGTGGACAAGGCACAACTGGGGACTTACGCCCAGTCCACTCCTTACTCACAAATGCTTTGAGAAGTCATTTGGTTTACGTTGCTAATTGATAATCTCAATTAAAAAAAAAAGATTTTAATATTTCCATATCTCACAAACATGCTGGGAGGATATTACTCACTGGGGAGTGAGAAGTGTTCAGACACGGTGGTGATTAGGATTGGATTTGTGCATGGATCAATGACAATGAAATACCCTTGAATAATCTCTGCCTCAAAGCAAAATTTGACTTGCCTAATGATCTCATTTTGTCTTGTTGGGTGACTAAAAGGTTATGATAATACCAGGGGATCATATAATTCCTCTGTTGAATGGCTACATGCAGTGGGCTACTTCACAAATGTGAAGGAAATAAGAGTTTCGGGGCTCTGTGGCTAGGGCAATTGCCATGACTTTTGGGTGCACAAAAAGTACAGCATCTGCTCCACTGTCATTTCCATTAGGGTCACTGATAAAGAGGTGAAAATTAACTCTAGCCTATGTGTAACAAGCCATTTAGATTCAGTAATAGCAGGAATAATAAAAAGAGTTAGCTTTAAAGAAATATACTGTCTAGGGTTCAACATAATTTTGTGATCAGCTTGCATATGTTATTTATACCTACCAATTATCCATATATATCAGTTAGAATACTCCTAGCCTGACCAAGGATTTAGAAATATCTTTTATTATTAACAGATATCTTGTAATATATACATACATTTTACTTCTGCAGACCTGGAGTCTTCTCACCGTCTTCCAAGTCTTGCATTTTTCAAAAAAATTAGGCTGACTTAATCCCATTGAAATGTTTTAGGGAGAGTTACTCCAGTCGTATCGTGTTTTCTGCACTCTATAATAAGTACCAAGCAATTACTGTGTGGTTATGTAATTTGTAAAATTGATCTGCTAACTAAAAGTCTGATTCACTGACAAAGAAAAAGCAAAGGCAAATGAAATGTCTTATGTAAAGGTTAAGTGCATATTTTATTTGCTATAGCGTATTAAAGAATGTCCTAGCAAAGTTCGGTGTATCTGAACAGCCTTGTGAAGGGGATTTTTTTTTTTTTTAATTTAAAAGTGATTGTTCTGTAGTCAGTGAAATTTCTGAATCCTGACTGTTGCTGAAGGTCTTCTGGGTAGATTCTCCATCGCCTACTAATATGATTGTGTTCATCCTCTACCATTTTCTTCCATGGGGATGTTAACTCTGGTGTGTCTTCTCTACCTGGCTGCCTATTTCCACAAAACTTGTGGAAGCTTTAATGTATTTGCAAACTTTACTTCTCTATAACATTTGGTTGAGAGCAGCCACAAGTTCAAAATTTAGCAGGGCAGGGCAGACACACATACAACATAGTGACATCAGCTTTGTTTGCGTAGAAAATCAGATTTTAAAGTCAGATTAAAAATAAATGAGTCAGTGAGGAATTCTGTGAATCCTGTTTCCCTTGTTTTTGAGGAAGCACTGGTGCTATGCAGGGTCTCAACCGGGTCTAAGTCCACAGTCAGAGGCAAGGGCAGTGAGAGGGGGTTTAGATAATTCATGGGTTGGTCAGGATCCTCTGCACCAGATTTTCTGGAAAGAGAGTGGGAGATATGACAAAGAAAAGAAGTAGAGCAAAAGCTGTTGTCTGAGTAGAGTGTGACTACAATGTAAATGCTAGAGATTGCACAAGATGTTTACCCTATGGTTTTGAGCCTTCCTGTTTTCAGTGAGTCACATCAAGAAATAATGCGTAAAGCTCTTGTTCCCTGTGCTCATTTTTTCAGGCTTTGAAAGTAATAGAATTGTTTCACTAAATTATGAGTCTGTAGCCTCATGAGTTAGATGGGCCAGAGTCAGTTTATATTGTGCTTCCTTCAATAAAGCACACCAAAATTTGTATCATTTCAAAAAAAAAAAAAAAAAAAAAAGCCCATACTTGATTGTTGCATATAGCAAATCCTGTTCAAATATTTAGTGTGAAAATCATTTTTGTAGTTTCTATACATGATGTCCAAGACCTACAGCTTATTACACCCTTTCCATAGCACTAATACCTTTCCAAAAGACCACAGTATGGAAAAGGAGACGGAAGTCTCTAATCTTTGCAGCTAAAGAAAACATGTTTCATATGACATGAGACTCAGCTGAACAGAAACTCATCAGGAAATCAGGAGATTTGGATCTTCTTTTGAGCAGCTTTCAACCTGTGAGCTAACCTGTGAACCACTGGCACTAAATCAAGCAGAACGCAACCTTTTCTAGAACAAGATGAAATGATGTTTAAGCACTCTGTCAGTTAATGGGTGATTAGCGTAAGGCTTTGCTCGTTATTCCGTCAAAAAATTTGCTCTCAGTCAAATGACAGGCAATGGGAAACGCTTTAATTGATCCTAAATTATTTTCTGGTAATTAGTCAGCTGCAGCCTTGAGGGAGTGAATAAGTTGAGGATAATGGCAATATTTCCTGGAGAAATATTTGGACCCAACAGTGATTACCTTGAAGCAAGGTAGTGCTGTGCAGTCCTGTATGATCCTGTGAGGATGTATGCCTTTACCATAGGCCTCAGCCTTTGCTGTACGCTGGTTGAGTGCTTTTCAACTAGGCACGAATGCCCATCTAGCTGAAATTCTTCCCTTTTTCATTTCTTGGGTCATGCTTCACACTTTGTCCAAGTGTTAATAACTATATAAGGCATAAGTAGCGGGAACTTCATGTAATTTTTAGGCTACTTAGGACCTCTGCTATAAGATTAAAATCACATAACCATAGTTGTCTGCCCCATTGCCCTCCGATTACATTGATGATTTGATATATCTGTTTTAGTCTGTTGTTACCTGTTGCACTGTGGGTCTTGTTTGAAGGTTTCTTAGTAACTTTAAAACCTGCAGACACAATGCAATGGATTGTGGCCTCTGCTTCTTAGTTTATCTAATGGTAATGGAGTGGTTGATTTTAGCATGAAAGTGAAAACCATCTCTAAAATTGAATGTATACAGCTAATTCGGTAAATGCACGAAATTTTTGTGTTTGTGCATTTGCAACATTAGACTTGTATATGTAGTTAGATGTTATTTCATTAATGATAATGCACTAAAAACAGGTAAAGGCATGAACCAACAAATTATTTAGAATCAGTACACTCCAAAACCTCCTTGATAACTTTTATATTTCTGAGCATGAAACATATAATTTCTGCTTTAGTCATAATCAGAGGATAGTCCCAAAATCTTGCATGTTAATCCAATAAATGTGTGTTTACTTTATCTACTGCTAAATATTACATTAGTTAAAAGTAATTTTCTTTTTCTGAGTACAGTTACCAATAAAACAGCATCTATTCTGGACAGGTAATTGAAAAGCTGGCACTATTCCTGTCAATGAGTACAAAAGGTACCACAAAAGGTAGCCTAGCAGCTTTTCTTGTAGAGTTGTAATTTGCACAGTGCATCCTGTTTTTTTTCCTCTGTCTAAATCAGGCAGCTGTACAGCAATTACTGTCAGCATAAATTGAGCAAGCTTGCAAATTGTCTTCAAAGTCATCCAAGAAAGCAACTTTATCCTTCAAAGTAACTGAAATATTATGTTGATGTTATATACAATTATTCAGATAATTTATAAGTTTTCTCTGGGACAAGTTAAGTGCACTTTATGTGTTTTATCTGGATGACTCCTAATGCATGGAAACATGAATTATTCATAAGTTGTCTTCTGGTTCTAGGAGTCTTTATATAGCTTTTGTTTGCTAATGTATTTGATAGGCTATTTTGTGCACTAACACATTGTATGGATAATGCTAGCAATAAAATAAATACTAAATTATACATTCTGAAGTTCTGCATTAAGAGCTAGTACAGTGTGATTCATCATTTTTCCTCTCCTCTACTTCACAAATCTAAAGATAATTGATATTATGAAACTATCGTCTAACTCATCTGAAATACACTACTGCTGAACTATTACTGTGTATGTTGATGTAGAATTGGCATTGTTGATGAATTTGTTAAAGCAGTGAAAGCCTAAATATCTAAATCTGGAAACTTCAATATAATACCAGATTCATTTCTGGCTTCTAAAATTTATGATATGAACAAATAGAATTTACAGTTATTGTCCAAACAAAATAATTGATAATAATCTTGAGTGCTTATGTTTGAATTTTGACTTCTAATCTGATGATCTAACTCCTGCTTCAACCAAAAAAACCCTGAAAGAGCAACCTCCTCCTCCCCTTTCATCCCCAAAAGATAGAGGTTCCAAAAGGACTACAAATGTTTGTTGTTTCTTTTTATATCACAAAGGTTTCCTATGGATGAAAATATTGCTGTCGCAAAATCCATGAAGGTCTCTCGGTGCAAAATGGTGAATCTATCTGGGCACCTACTTAATTTTAACAATATAGTGCCTTGAAGTTGGTAAGTGGACCAGGACTCCATTTTACTGGGGTCTGTTACGAACACAAAAGATGGTCCCTGCTGTGAAGAGCCTGTCCACTGCTCTCCTGATGTGTTGTTTGCAGTACGAGTGAGCCAAGACAGTTTGGGGAGGACTCTGTCAACACAAAGAGCTCTACATGATGTGAGGGTGGCATGACAGCTGGCCTCTTGCCAGAGCCTCCGTGGTAGCAGCTCCTCACGTCTTTCCCCAGTCAAGCATAGCTATGATAATAATTAACAAACAGCATTAATACAATGTAATTGTGTAATACAATGTTTCAAGTACTTTTCATCAATTAGTAATTGAGCTAACGGTGATCACTTTTGCTCAGGGGCACCTTACACTGTTGGATCTCCTCAGAGACACCAGCACCACTGCTGTTTAGAAGGGCTAAACTCGGTCATTTTAATTGGTCATACTCTTCTTGGAAACATTTGCCAACAAGCTAGCACTGCGCACTGTCGTATTTCAGGACCAAGGTCTTCTTAATAGACTTCTGCAGTCTCTCAAAGTCTTTATTAAAATTAATATCTCCTGTCTACTGGCCATCTTTATATAGAATTGCTCACCAGCTATTGGTTTGCACAGCTAGATTTGGCATATCTTTCCCCTCTAAGGTTACCATTCAAAGGAACTTTTGTATCCCATCCTTGGTCATGGGACATGGCTTTTGATGATGACTTAAATGTTACTGCAATCTCACTATACACCTGGCAGTGCTAACTCTGACCCAGGCATATAAAGTGGAACCTAGCAGATTTGGACACTTTGAGACCGCATGACTGTTCGGCTTAGTGAAGGATCATATTATCAAAATGTGGTTGCTGTGGCAAATATTCATCTTTCAGGTATGCTAATAGTGGATATTTTAGCAGGGACAGCAAAAGGAACAATAGTTGTAGAATACAAGCACAAGACACAAACATAGTTGAGGTAATTATAGATGTAGGAGCAGGAACTGTCTTCTGAATTAGTGAGATCCCACTACATACTTTTTACGTGGAATTTGTACTTATGACTTTAGCCTAGTATCTTGCACCATTTCTAAAGCTGTTTAGATCCTTAGGTCATGCTCTTCTTCTGCCAGAACTTGTACCATGTGTAAGATACATTTCCTTACAGCTAGTATCAGAGCACCTTACAGTCCTCACTGGATGCTAATTGTATGCCATCACTGAGAGACACCAAAGGAGAAAAATCCCATTGCATATGTTGGGAATTGAATCATGAGGAAAAAGAGCCTGAGTTTCCAGTTTTGCACGAAGTGAGTTCAGATGAGCCCGGCACCAGATCCTTGCTCTGGAATGGAACCTGAGTCCCAATCATTGTCTGGTTTGCTCAGTCCTGTTAAAAAGGTGTTCAGCTATTAGGTTGCTATCTTGCCTCTGGCAATGATCAATATGTAATGTTTCAGAAAAGGGATGAAAGGAAAAAACACAATGCACTTAGCCAGTTGTACAATACTTAAATTATTCTTGGTGCCCTACAACCATCTTTGTGCATCCTCCAGCCTAAGCTCTGGTGAACTTTGTCTCAGGTTGCATAAACAAAAAAAGAATTACTGTTAATGAACATTTTTAATGTCTGTATTCAAACTAGCCTATCTTAATTAACTCAGAGCTGCTTTCCCTTTGTTTTTAAAAAGGAGCAGTTTTGTATACAATGTCTAACAGCCAAAGAAGATTGCAATGCACATTTTTCCAAGTTCGTACAGACAACAAGAATTCTTATTTCAGTTGCATAGTTCAATTTCATTTATTAAACATTTCTCATTTCTATTTTATGGATTCACATGTCTCCCTGTCTGATATAAGCAAAAAGGATTCTGTTAATAGTATTATACCGTTCTTAAGGATCGCTGGTCATCCTCACCTGTGAATTAACTTTTCAATGGTTGAAAAACATAGTGCATGTGTCAGCATTTCATGAGATGGATTAACAGTTGTTAGTTGGAAAACAATCTACCATTGGCATTTTAAATCTGCTAATGGTTTCTCAGTGGTGTGCTGGGAATGCTCTTCTTTTCCACTGCATTATCTTTCCTTCTGTTCTGTATTTTTACTGCTTCTGATAAACTTAGTTGATAGTCATTTGAGTATATTAGTTCATGGGAGCTATACATATCAGAACAAATTGCAAGAGACAGATTTTACTTTTGAAAATGTTACAAAAATGGTGCTTGGTGTTTTTTAAAAAAGATTCTTTCATTTTTATCTTAGAATTTCAGAGCTCTTCTAAATTTCCAGTGGAACCATTGGTGAAAAGTCATCAGAGTGTAGTTATTAACCTCTCTTGAATTAAGAGTGTGGATGGATGAGCAATTTTGGAGGGAATCCAAATCTTTATAAACTTTGTGAATTAGGATATAAGCACTTATTAAAACATATCATGATTCCATTAATCCTTAGAATAATGGAATCCGTGTTTCTATATTACTTAATCTTTATGTTTATTATTCTACAAAATATTTCAGAGCACAATAGAACATACTAGTAAGGATCACTGCTTTAACTAAAGCTTATGAACCTGTTTCTCCACTGTCTTGCGACTCCAGTGGTCTTCTCACATTAGGGAAACATTAGCATCAAATACTCCTAGACTAGAATTCTCCATTTGCATCACTTGAAGTCTAATGTTACCTTGTGCTTTTTTTCATGGAGATGTAGTTGTATGGCAAGAGTTAGGGGCTCACATATTTCACTGCCTCCTGGGATTGAGATGAGTGTGGTGATTCAGTGTTCCAGAGGAACTGTAGGAGATAATGTGGGTTAGGGCCAGAGGTGTGTAGAATATAACCACAGCACCATTCCCAATGAAATTTTAACATATATTCCTAATGCAATAGAGTCAGCCTGGTATCTCATTTAGAAGCTTTGTCCCTGCTGTTTCCTTTTGGCCCCTTTAGAGTATCTTATGCCTCCGAGTGTATCAACAGAAAAGCTGGGAGCTCTCTAAACATGCATTGGAGAGTTAGGTATGCCCACGTACCCAGACCTGCTGCAATGGCGCGAGTTGGAGAGATTTCATTTACTCTGCAGTTCTCTGTCACCTGTTCATCTGTTCCTGGAAAGGACTGCTGTGGGCTAGTCCTAATCATCTAATATGCTTGAAAAGTCATTTTTCACTGAATAGAATATGGAAGGGAGTGCTGGACACTTCACAGATCTTCTGGTTTGGCTTTTGCTTAGCTTGATTCATAATTAATTAGGCTAACCCAAAATGAGAGCCTCTGCAGAGCCGATTGCAACAGTTCATCCACATTTAGAATTATAGTTTCGTGCCAGCTATAGGATGGCAGTAGGACAAATCATTGAGTGATCTGTGCTTCTCTGAAAAGTCAGAACTAGTAAGCAATGCACAGTTAGGAAAGTCTTTACAGATCCTTTTTGCTCCAAGAGGTAAGCAAACTGCTTACTTGCCCTCCTTGTATCTGTCAGCAGAGACTACTGATAGTTTCTTTTCTTGTCCCACATGATTATCCACATTGAAACCCACATGGATTTTAGTTTTTTCCGTTGTTCTTTCTGAGAAAAGAACTTACAGAGAAGCCAAGAGCTGTGGATTTCAACTCTCCAATTTACTTTAAACATGTTACAGCAGCCAGATTTTTCAAAAAGAGCGAATCTAATATCTTCAGAAGTTTTTCCTGTTAAGATGTAAATTGCAGAATCTCTCAAATATAGCCTATAGAGTCATTGTTAAGGAGATTAGGCCAATTTGCACAATTGGTTTTAGAATCCCCTCATTTAATAAAAACATGAAGTTAGTGTGGTCATCCTGAGGAGAAGAGAGAATATGAATGAGGCAATCATAGGATTTGATCTCCAAAAATAATTTGATTAGTTTTTATTTTAACAAGGTAATTAGAAAAATGATTCACATTTTACTGATTTCATTTCCTATAGTCTGTATAAGGACATAAAAATTATTAATAAAATGTCTATGTGGAATACTAATTTAAGTATATCTTCTTACTTGCACTACTTAAATTTTGTGTTCATCATTATTCTTCATGTATTGCAGTGCTTTACAGCTGAGATTTCTGAGATATATACTATCTACTGACATTAATGGGAATGGCACATCAAAATCCACTAGGTGGCTTTGAAATTTTCAGATAAATTTTCAGTGTACTGTGGAAATACTGCTAAATTTATCCTTACACCATCCCTTAGAGACAGGTAAATATCCTTTAAATATATTTTATTGAAAATGAACTGTGCAGAACAGAGACAGGAAAGACATAATGGGTCTAATCCTATTGACTTAATGTGGCATTGAAGGTATAATCATGAGCCAGAACCATTGAGCATTCATCAGCAAAACTAGCCTGATATTATATTTGCCTAATACTATTAAAAAAGATGAGTTAGAAAAAAAAATGAATCAGTCTTTGATTTCTTTTTTGATATGGGAGGCAGGGGAGTAAATTTTATAACACAGAAATATTTTGAAGTGGAAACAAAAATATGTATTTATAACTGACACTGTGATACCTCATGGGAGATATTGCTCTGTCGCTTCATATTACTTTCTCCTTTTTGACAAAATTATATGAAGCTATATTATCTTCTCTTTTGGACCCATGAGCACCTCTGATCATGGTCTTCACAAAGTAGATAGCCTGGTTACTGTGGGTAGTCTTGGTCACCCATAGATAAAGTAGCTGATCTGCCATTAGGCAAACCAGCATCTTTTTATTGTAGTCATTTGATATGAAAATTAACTTGTGCTGCAAAAAGGAGATAGCTGTCAAAAATGTTTTCGTTGTATAGAAAACATAGTTTCTCATCAAAACAATTTTGACCAGCTGATTATTAATCTAATCAACTCCCCTAACTAGACCCGATACAGATTTCTTCCCCGCCCTCCTCCCCATTGCCTTTAATTTCCTTATAATTCTTCTACATTTTATAACTTGTCTTTCCCCTCTGTTTGGCAACTGCGAGACCATGTCTGGAGTACTGTGTGTGTCCAGTTTGGGGTTCCCCAGTATAAGGAAGACATCAATAAAGTAGAGGGAGTCCAGGGAAGGACACTGAGAAGGTCAGGGGCTGGAGCACAGGGGGATGTGGAGGGAGCTGGGCTTGTCCAGCCTGGAGAAGGGAGGGTCAAGGATGACCTTACTGCTGTCCTCAACTATCTAACATATAGAGGACAGGGCCAGATTCTTCTCTGAGGTGTACAAGTGAAACAATGAGAGGCAGCGGACACGACTTACAGCCGTAGAAATTCCCAAATGAATGAATTGCTGTACAATTTCATTTATATCATTGCATAATATATTTTCATGTGTGACACAATAACATCATATGGAGGCCTCAGTGGTGGAATAAAGGGTTGCAAAGCATTGTCCCTTTGTGATTACAACAAGAAATTATAGGGTTCAGTAGTGCGTTAGTTTGGTCAGACATTAGAAAATAATGGTAAAGTCAAGCAAACGGGACAAGGTCACCATTCATTATTCTAGAGTCCCCATTATTGGAGTTTTTTCAGGTTTTTTACAGTTTTTTCACCTTAGACAAACATCTTTCAGCAATGGGCTATGTGTAGTTCACTTATTTTGTGGAGAGAAAGTCAGACAAAGCAACCTCTCCAAGTCCCTTCCTCACCTATTTTCTATGACTTTTTTATAACTCATAGATAGGACAAAATTTGGGGTTGGTGTCTTGGCTCTGCTGCAGTCTTCTTGTGCGACCTTGGGTACATCAGTTAATTTGAGCTGTGCTTCAATTTTCCATCTCCAAAATGGAGATTATCATTAGTGTTTAGTGCTAGAGGTGCAGTGAAGGTATAATCCATTAATGCTTTTAAAGGACTGGCATATTACAGTAATGATAAAGAAATGTCCTGGACCTGCAAAATTTATAATCTAAAAAGGTCAGACAAAGAATGTGAGAAAAAACATCAATATCCTTGTTTTACGGATGAACAAGAGAGCCACAGAGTGATTTGTTAAATGTGGTAAAGCAGAACTGAAACAAAATACGCAGTTTGTGATGTATTCCTTAAATACAAGACCATTCTTCCTCTGTTAGCGTAAGTGAACACAAATATTTTGATTGATTTTCTTTTTTTAAGTTCCTCATTCACTGTTTCATCACAGGAGTTGTTTTTCATGACATCTTTGGTAGGAGTAGTGTAACATGCAGCCAGTGAATTAGATTTTATTTTAAGATAGCAAGTATTTTAAAATTAGCAGAACGAATCCATTGTCATAGTACATCCTCCCATCTTCTGCTCACATAGGAGTCTTCCTCAAAGGGTGACTTTTTGTTACGCTGCTCTGGCACTACTATCAATAATCCATATGTTACTCTTTTTATGACTTCCTCTTTTGTACTTTTTGACTTCAAGATCTTTGGACCAGAAAACCTGGCAACTGCCAGTCAGTTTGATCCGATACTCACTCATATTCAGTGTGAGTTTCCTCCAGACAGTCATGAATGCTGCATCAGGCTCGCTCTTTTTGTATAAGTAAGGATGATCTCTACAGCTTTGCTGTGTTTTGTACAATTTATTGAAGCCTGAGGCAAACTGCATTAAATAACTTATTTATTTAAAAAATGAATTTATCTGAGGAAACACATGAAAAGGCTGGAATTACTGTGGAGAATGGTTCACCTTCAGGTTGGAGCTCTATTTCCATGCCGAGTGACGGTACGCTCAACCAGTGACTCATAAGATTATTGTGCCTTTGGAACAAACTGTCATCGGCTGATGCATGATGCCACCGGCAGGACACTGTTTCCTAGCAACTGCTGAGACTTGCTGTCTTTACATTTAACCCTTCCAAATTTCAGCATACGCTAGGATGCTACCAGGATGTGTTTGCACAGAAGCTTCTGCTGCAATTTAATCAATACTGCTATTTCACTGTGCTTTGAACAATGTGGGGCAGGCTAGAGGGCTCCTACAAATTGACTTGGCTAAATCAGATGGATCAGTCTGTGATGCCAATGTGACAGCGTGAAACTTTTTCCCCTTCTTTCACCTTTCCGTTTCTTTTCCCCATGCCTTTTAAATGTGGAATTGTTTCTGCTTTACTGTGTCTAATAATTGCTGTGTTTTCATTAAAGTCTGCCTTCATGTTTCTCTTCAAGTCTCTGAGTTCGTGATATCCAAAAGAAATATTTTTAAATCATCAGCTAGTTTAAATAAGCCAGGGGAAGATCCAGTGTCAGTTTGAACTATAAAATTTTTACTTTGTTATAGATTGATTGGTATAGGATTATGTATATAGAATGTCCGTACGTCTGGCAGGGCAGGGATCAGGGTTTTTTTTGCTATTCTGTGCAATTCCAAGCATTCTGGTGGATGCAATCCGAGCTGTCATGCAGGTGGTGTGATGTTCAAGGTACAAGACACTCAAAAGACCCTTTTTACTAAGTGACTGATTCCAGCTGTAAAACCAGAATGCATTTTTTTACAGCCTCTTCTCAGATGGTGGTCTCTGAAGCTAAACTCCTTAGTGCCACAGCTCTGAGTGACTGAATTGACACCAGTTTTCTGACCCCCCCCCCCCCACCAAACAAACATGATTTGAGTGAGCCAGCTATGGTTGCATCAGGGAGACTTCTCCTTTTTATGCCAGTATTTTTTTGTTGCCTTTTAGTTTTTCTTTTGTTTTCCGGCTTACCTGTGTTCAGATTGCCCCATAAACGGCTCTGCAGTATGCCCTGCGTAGGAGACGCGGCTACTCGCTGTCGCGTAACAGTTCCGCCCGCTCCGGCAGACTGGTGCGTGCAGCTCTGCGACATGCTTCCCGCCACGTGTGACATTTGTGCAATGTGGCAGTGGGGTAGATGTTCCCATGTGGGGGGGAAAATTGGTGATGAAACTCTCTGCAAAGTCTTTCACTACACCTTCATAAAAAAAGGATATAGGTGGATTTTATGGAATTCAATCTAAGCAAGCTAAATAAAGGAAACCGTAGTGTCATTGATTTAGAGGTGTGTAGGAATTAACAAGGCAAGAGAAAGTGCTTATTAGGTCTGTAATGGTAAAGGGAGGGCTCATGCACTGATCACACCGTTTAGTACGCTGACTTTTGCCTCACATCATGGCAGGAAGGAGCTTGGTTCTTCAATATTTTTGTATGTCTGTCCATTTGTGTCCAAGTGTGCTTATCTGAACGAAAAAAAACAATACTTCATACCAGGCTTTGGATCCCATTTTTGAATTATGTGGACGTTCATTTTAATGCTATTAAGAAAGCTGGCTTAGTCTCGTTGCTGTTGGAAATGAGTTGTTGAGTTGTTCCCGTCAGTCCAGGGAGAGGTGTACATAGTCACGAAATCATCGCTGTGCTTTGGCTTTATGAGTTAGCGTTCGTGTTGGCTGCCTCATCTGAAAGACAGAGGCTCATGAAAACGTACATGGCATTTAGGCCTCTCATTTGTACTCAGAATGAGTGGGAGCTGAGCATCTAGCATCTGCTGAGCGTGTGCACCTTTGAAAATTCCCATTATTAAGAGCAAGCAGAGTCTCTCCATTTCCAGGTCACGTTGTGAATGACTGAGAAGGGTGGCAAATATGCAGGCACAAGCTGCTTAGGCTGTCTGTCTTCCCAAAGTAATCTTGTGAAGGTCCTGTGATCTAAAGCCCTTCATTTGTCCGTACTTTCCAGCACTATTATATCCCTATTGCAAAGCACTTAAGTAGTATGTGTCATTAATTTATTTTTGTGAATCATCTCACCGCAGTGACACCACTACTGAGCAGAAGTGTTTTGCAGTAGTGAAATCTATGTTCATTAAAGAAAAAAGTTTCAGACTCTTCACAGGTTTGTACAATACTGCAAATATTTCAACGTCTATTAGAGCTGAAGCTTGAGGCCTGAATGCTAATGGTAGTGAAACTTAACCCTGAGGTGATCTGACAAAGTCGCCTAAGGAGGTTTTCATAAACCTTTTCTACAATATCTCTGCTTTTTTGCCAGTGAAAATTAACCTCTGCTTGCACAAAAATGAAACTTCACCTAACTCATTTAGAAATATCAGGGGAAAAGAGAAAATCAATCCATAATGAACAATACCACATTAAGAAGATCTAATTAGGAATGGCTTCTCCTTTATTGCACAGATAATGGTAAGCTTTAAGAATGACATCATTACAAAATCCAATAGCTTATAACTGAGTGAACTTTTAAAAAAGGGCTTAAACTGCCTGATCAATAACTTCGCACACCGCGTAACTAGATTGTACTAAAATTCTCTATAAACACCGATGTCAGAAACGTGGTACTTTATTTTCAAATAAATGACATGTTATCTTGTGCTATATGTAAGTGACACTGATATTTCTGAAGAGTGAGAATATTTCTTTATCCACATCACAGTGAGGATAAAATCTTCTCTACTTAATCTTACTTGTTTGTCTTCAGCTGTAGCTGTGTGGAGCAGTTTTCTGAGTTCATGCACCAGCTCTTTCCTAGAAATATGTTATTGGGATTTGTATGCAGTTTCTTAAAGCTGGGGCTTGAAGAAGCATTAGAAACACTCAAAACTATTCAAGGTAACTTCCAGTATTTTCTATTTAAAAACTTTTCTGAATTTCTTCAGAAAGAAACAAAATTAAGAAAATTTCTATTAACTGGAAATAGACCTTAACTGTAACTTCTTATCCAAAAACTAGCTTCAGTTTTGCAAAAGAGAAACATCCACTAATGACCTTTTATTCATCCAGTGCATGATTTAATACATAGGTTAATCCATCAAGGTTTGGATGGAGCTAAGACATAGTAATGTGCTGCATACCTGTTTTATCCAATGGCCCAAGGTATAATTTGCTAGTGGCAAAATTATTTTTCTAAATGCACACAACTAATCTGGACTCAGATATTTTGCCCACTGAGGGAGCAGAATATCTAATGTGTAATCTTTTGGTAATGAGCCTATTACTGTGGTTTCTAGGTGGAGCTCCACCAGCATATCTGTGGGCAGTTTTGTTCATACTCTCATTAAAAAACATCTTAGTAAGATTAGCTGCTGTTTGGCAATTAGCATGGATAGATATGTTTGTTTATAACAAGACCAGGAGATAATTAATACACTTCATATAGCAAGCTTCACCCATGAAAATAAAGAGGCGCAAGATAAGATCAGTTGCGTTTTCTTTTTAAGCAGTAAAATGTTGCGGTAGTTTCAAAAAGTCTGGAGAAAGGATTCAAGGTTACACAACAAAAGAATTTCTGCAGCATGGAACTTACAGATAAGAAACAATGTACTGCACATAATACTTCTAACTGAGATTTGAATTAAGAGAGCCAGGGATATTGGCAGTGGAGATGAGCACTGTAATGCACTGTTCTGCAAAAAGAGTTCATCACTGGTAACCGACTTTGAATTATGCTTTACTAGATTTCTTGCATATGTCAAAAATAAGTAATTGCCAATTATCCTGCTCAAAAGAGCTGGTGGGATACAATCATTTCACTTAAGCCTAAATGCAGAGCTGCAGAGCACTGAGGAAAGAGCTCTGCAGAGGGAAAGTGTCAAGAAATAGTTGCTGAGAAATTGAGATAACTTGAACTTTCCTGCAAAGGCTAATTTTAGCTTGGTTCTAGGATGCAGATGTTTGGTGGTACTGCATAATCTGTAACAGTGTGTCAACTGAAGCAATGGGTTAATCCCCCCAGCATGCTTGCTGAATAAGGCAATACTATTAACTTCATTGTTCAGGGAAGAAATGGAGATACAGAGGCGGTGGCTTGCTCAGAGTGATTGTAGAAGGCCAAGAATGAACCTGGGTCTCTTAAGCTCATCATGCTATCTACTGGATTCTGCTTTTTCTGGATGACTAGGAGAGAACTAATTAAAAAATACTGCTCCTTCTGCTTTGGGTTGTTTTTCTTCTTTGTCTGTATGTGAAAACTTACTGAATCCATATGGGAGCCAGTATATTTGATGGTTAGATCAGAGTTCAGAGGCAGGGCTCCTAGATACCATCCTGGACTCTGCTGCTATCTCATTTTATAGACAGCAAATTAATTCACTTAGTTTAGTGACAGGATCACTTACTAGTTTCCCAAGTGACTAAAATGTATATAATTATATAGAGTTTAAGGAAGTCTTATGAGACATGTTTGGTAAGGTATACCTGGAAACTGTGCACACAGTAGAAAAATGAATAAAACAAACACAAAAAAATCAATATAACCATGGCATAATTATAAAATTTTGCCTGTAGATATAGCTACTGATCTAATATAATGCCTGGTAAGGCTAAACTCCCTCCGGCATTGGTAGGCTGAGTTTGGCTCCAGATGTCAAGCAATTCTAAGTTTTGCAGATTTCTGTGTATGTGTTTGTGTGATAAATGTATTTGATTAGGAAGAGGTTGTGTAAATAGATTTCTGTGAGTCAGAATTGATTGCAGTTTAGAAGTGCTGGGAATTCTCTAAGAGGTATCCTCCTGATCCTCACTGCCTACATGAAAATTCTCAAGACCTGGGGACTGCAAACAACGCCTGTAATAATTGGGTGTGGGACAGCCAGAGTAGTCCCCAGGGGCAAAGAAAACAGCAAGATCGCCGCCTGCATTAGCCAAGGGAGAGCTGTCGACTGTACTGAATACAGGGGAGACAATCATCTAAGCCTCCTCAATCACAGCCTTCTGCGTGTATAATCAGAGCCTGTGCCTAGCACCATAACTGCCACATCTGCACGGATGTGTCCCTGGGAGCTGCTCCCCGAAGCTGCAGGATCTCGGTGTAGCTCTTCTCATCCCTGAGTGCAGAATGACAGGCTCTGCCTCCAGATTTACTGTTATAGCAGCTGGGCTTTGGAGAATTTTGTCAGGCCCCTGTGAGATCTGTTCAGCACAGAGCAATTTGGGGACAGGAGCTGGAGGGCTAAAGGTGCAGGGAGGATTCGACGTGCTTTCGCACCATTGCAGTAAGTTGGCTGCACGTACTGGGGTCCTGGCTGAGTGCTGGGTCTTGATCGTTCTCCGGTTCTGGGCTTAGGTTCCTGAAATGAGGGAATGAAACTGCTAAGAGCAACACAGCAAGGGCTGAATTTCACTCCTGAAGTTAAATGAGTCTCAGATTACCATTTAAATTAATTTGTGAGGTTTGGCCTGACCCTTTCAAACTATTTAGCTGACTTGGCAACCAGAAAGCAAGTCAGTGTGGGGAGTGTTGGTTGCCTAGAAAATCAGAGGCAAAGCTATGTAAGGCAGTTGTCTCTCTCTAAAAAAAAGAATCCTTTTGGCTTCTTATTTTGGCTGAATCCTAAATTTACAGAGGGAGAATTGAGGGGGAAGAGACTGGTAAATTTAGATGTCAATGAAACTCCAACTAGACCAGAGATAGTTGCTGTGATTATGCTATGCACTCTGTGGTTTCACAGGGTAGCACGTGCCTTCTGGTCTGTGGGGTGATTCAGTGCCTGAACTTGTCACTAGGGTTATTTGGTTGTCCTCTGTCAGCTCCACACCAACGTCAGCTAAAATAACCTCATCAGCTACAGTAAGGTTACTGCAACATCTATTGTGTTGAAAGGATTGTACCCAACTTAAGAAAATAGGATGAGAGAAATGTGATCTTTTAGATGAAAGCAAGTATACATCTGAAAATCCTTATTGAAATTTTTTTTTCTTTTTATATTGTGAGTAAGTAATGTGTTTGCATCCTGTTCCTCAGTTTGCCTGGAGGCACAAGGCTTGATAACTCAGGAGCCAGGCTGACCTCCACAAGAGAATCAAATTCTTTATCCATACAGGGAGACTGTGGCTTTGACAGGATTCAGATCTGGAGTGAAAAACAGATGTGTTCGCAGCACTGCCTTCCACAGGGAAGCAGCTGCTGCATTTTAATTTTTGACTGGAGAGAAAAGTAGGTTAGAAGGTTCTGAGTTACCCCCTGGAGCTTCATCTATGGGTGAGTGGATAACAGCTCTCTAGGAAAAGAGTGGTCTGGCATTTTCAGTCTTTTTTCCTTGCAAAATGTACTGCACCTCTTGCTGCTTGTACGTAAGCAGAAGAGGAGAATAAATCTCTGCAATTAGCAGAATATTCTGCATTGAGGAGCTCTGGAAGATTTGTTTCTGACTTAGAATAGGGTGCCTTTAAAACAACTGGTCTGTATTCTTCACTTGACATCCCTCTGTACTGCCGAGCCGCTAACATGCAGCAAGCCATGTCCTATTTTGTTGTTAACCTGGGTCTGTAATGTCTGCATGTTCTATATAGGCTTGATACAGATTTATAGTGAAAAAACAAGAACTTAAAAGCACTGATGTCAGTCTGGTTGAGATTTCCCACTCCGAAATATAAATGTCAGCATAACTCATTTCTATGTATATATATGACCTAGTCACTCTAGGGTCTCTCTGTAGTCATAGAAGAGAAATTGGCACTTTAAGGGTGTGATTTTCTGACCTAATTTAGGTTCCCCCAACCTTCGGGTTGACTATATTGACAGATAGCTCTTGACTAGAAAGCCATCAGTCACCCAGGGAGTCTTGGATGACTAGCTCAGATGTGGCTGCCTTCCTTTAGGCAGATGAATCCCACCTCCAAGAGCTGAAGCAGCCCTCAGTTTTTTAGGACTCTTTGCTGTCATCCAGCTATGTGCCAAGAATAAATCCACATCTAATATGCTTTCTTTCCGAAACTGTGACAGAAGTCTATTCCCCTCCTCCTCTGGGTTATTACCCAAATATCGTCTTGAGGACAGTATGCCTGGAAGGCCTTTTTGGAAATCTGCTAATATTTCTTCTTCAGCTCTTTCTTATATCTGTTCTGAGAATTACATCCTGTTAGAGCAACACGCTTAGTGGCTTGACCCCAGCTTCCCCTTCTCATCTTATTTTGGCTCAGTTGCGCTGGCAAATACTACAGTGGTTTGTGGGTTTGGCTGTATCTGCCTGTTCTTTATAATAAGCACTGAATTGCTTTTTCCCATCCCTTTCTGTGTCCCCTCTGCCTTTCCCTGTTCCTGAGGCAAGAGCTGCCAACACATAATGCCTAGCCCTCTGTCACCCTTTAGGATACTTTTTAATAGACAGACATGGCTTTGGCCATCCCCTACCACTTTGAAGTGATGATTCAAATGGTTTAATACTAAAATATACATTTACTTTGGTTGCTCACCTACTTCATTTCTTCTACACTCTCAGAGTGATACCAACCAGCCTCGGTGATTTATTGCATTTTAATTTATTGAACTGTTCTTTCACCTCTTTTCTCAATACGTCTGCCTTTGCGAGTGCCTCAGCTTCATTACCTGTAAAGTGTCACCTTGGGATGGATATTTCCCCTTCACCTTCTGAAGTAAAAGAGAGATGAAAAAAAATCCATTTAGTTTCTCTGCTCTCTGACTGAATCATTTAGCTTCTCATTCTCTTTGATTGCCCCTTTTACACCATAGTGGTGCTGCTAACTAACTTCCCTTTGGGCTTCCCGCAGCTGATGGACTGGGAACTGGGTTATTACTCAGCCTTGTAGTTTTGGTTAATTCATCTTCACCTTTCAGTCAGCCCCTCTTTGGTACTAGGTTTGCAGTAGACCGAGAAAGTAAGAGCGGGCATATGCGTGAGTGACTTTATTACTAGCCCTACTTTATCTACCTGTTTTGTTGTTGGGATTTTTTTTTTTTTTTTGGCCTAACCTCATGCATCCTGCTGGATAATTATATGTGTGGGAAGGAGAGGAGCTGTCTTTTAGTTTTGCTTGTTTGATTCTTTGGACTTTCCTGAATTCTTACAAGCTCTGCAATGTTAAATTGAATGCTGATTTTATATTTTGTTGTTGTTGTTGTTGTTTTCCAGGGATGTCTGGGGAAAAAAAGGATTTTAAATAGGAAAGAAAGTCATAGTAAATTATTTAGAAACTTCCTGAAAGGAAAATTTTAGAGAATAGCAAAGAATCTCTCAAATCACCTTGTTAGCATCCCTGGAGGGTTTGCAAGTTAGTAAACAAAAGTAGACACTGCACATAATAAGAAGTAGTCCATCCCCTGAAGTTTGTTGCTTTAAACTACTCCAGGATGAGAGGAATTACTGCCTGTACTGCAGGACTTTCACTCTGCTGACCAGGGCATGGAGGGCTCCAATATTCCCCCACCAGTTGGCTCTGGGACTGTTTTTTACCCATGTACCTAGACCCAAGAAAGGATTATATCAAGAGCACTATTTCTGCTGCCTCTTATTCTGCTGTTCCTAGCAGAATCTAACTTCAAGATTAATCTGTTTTAAGTGTGGCTGCTTTGACTGGTTGACTCAGTCACTACTAATTACAGAGTCAATGCTTGTATAATACTGGAATTTATGTAATTCTTTCCTCATTTTTCCTTGACTGCTTTTCTAATATTAGGATCTGGTTTTATTTATTCCCATTCTACATGTTACATTCTATCTTTGTCATTAGAAATCTCAGCTTGCCTATTGTCTTTTTCCTGTTTGTTTTTTCCCAGAAAAAAAAAAAAAAAAGGAAATTTAAAGTCATAGGGGCAGATTCTGATCTCAATTGCACATCTAATTTTTCTAAGATTTAGACATCAAGAATGACTACATTGTATGTAGCAGCACTGTGGTTAATTCTGTTAACTTTTCCTTTCAGATCTCTTGGATTTGTTTCTGTTAGACTATTCTTTCTTTGATCTACTTGCCAATATCCAACATACTATTATCTGATCCCTATAATACCTAGTTCTCCTTTCAGGCCTATTCATCCGACCCGATTCTTCCAAAGCACTTTCTGGTTTCCTTTCCCCCTCTTCCCAACTTTGTTCTGAAAGTCCCTTAAATATTATTAATTTTCATTGCCAACAGTCTGCATCATTTTTTTGTTGGGAGTGTAAATCAAGCCTTCTTAACAGGCTTCATCCTCAAAAGTTCCCTGGTGGCTATTTCAGTTAACTGCCATTCTTCAACCCTGTCATGTCCTCAGCACATGGAGACAATGCAATTATGTTTTGTTTATTGAGCTATGTCTGTTTTAAACCTCTGTAAAATGCAACAGTTGGTAGTTAAACCTGCCATTGTAGCAATCGGAATATAGAGCTGCACTATTTGATTATAGAACAGGTTAATGTCATGATTCAAGCATCGACTGATGGGCAGGTTAAATAGAGCCAGACATTATGTACTTTGCAGTATTCTGAATTAGTTCTTATTGACTGGCACCTCTGCCTTTCCTGGGCTGTCTAGAGAAATTCACTGTCCTTTCATTTTCTAACCCACTTTTTGGATTGAGTTCCTGATTCTGACATGATATATTCAGCAGCTCCAATTTGGCCTTCTGCAGCGTTCTTTTATATCCCATTTAATGACTACATGCTTTATATTGAACTTTATATTTCATTATTGTGGGATTTGACTATTTCTGCTGTATTAAAGGTGCCCTTTAGACTACATTCTCCAAAATAATCTGCATTCGTTAGGACTGACCTCTTCTCCATTATCAATCCAGAGACTGCCATTCCTGGATTACGTGAATGGACCAGCAGCTACTGCCAGTATTCACTGTCCAGTTTTCAAGCCTTAGAAAAGCACCTTCTCCATCTAGTTCCTCCTGTGAAGAAACCAGGAAAACCACCTTCCTCAGTTATCCCTAAACTTCTATGTCATTACCAAAATCTGCCCAACGTTACTGAAGGAGCAGAGGAACCCATATAAGACTCATTTTTTAGAGAAACCATCAGTCATTTGAATGAGTGGACTCACTGTGAAGAGGAATCTACAATAGTTGTCACACGTCCTATAATAGATTAAATTCATGGGACAAACCTACAAGTGTTTCCTTGGCAGTAGAAATTTTGTCAAGTTGTATTGTTTTTGTCCTCCTAGAGGCTTGATAAGGTGAAAAGGACGCTAACCTTTCCACCACACACAGGCAGCTGAGATGGGAGCTGTTCTTGTGTGGCGTGTGCAACGTAACAAAAATTCGGTGTTAAGACCATGGCCTTGTCTAAATACACAAGTTATTTTATGTAACCGTTAGAAGCGTAGTTAACACAGCACTCCTAGTGTGGAAGCAGTGATCTTAATATAAGGGCATCTTATAATATTATAGCTGTTCTTCTACAAGAAGCAATGCATTTATGAGATGTCTTTATGTTGATGCATCTGCATCTACACCAGATGCTATCCCAGAATACTTATTCTGGTAAAACAGCGCATCTCTGCTGACCATAACTAAATCAGTACAACCACTGCCCTTTGATCATGACAGCATGCCAGTAAGTCTTGCTGACATAGGCGTCTTGACTTGGGATGAGAAAAGTGAACATCATAAGACTAACGAAACACGCCACTGGGATGGGGGAAGAGAACTACGGGGTTAGTGCATGTAATCCAGGGATGGTGCAACTCCAGCTGCAGGAAAAGCTCTCTGGTTCTGCATTAATGTATTTACACTCGAGGCTCAGCTGCTGCAGTAATAGCAACAGAAATTGGGCAGTGTAGGCAGGGTGGCAAAGTAAGGGCTCTTCTATCTGGGAACCAAAAACGAGTGGGGAGAAATACTTTTACTTTACTTTACTAATGCAAATTTTAAGAAGCACTGCACTGAGTTTATCCTGGTTTGTTTCAAAGACCTGTCATTTAGAAGATTCCTGCAGGAAAATAAACAATTTTCAATACAAACATTTCTGGTTTTCTCCCACCAGAAATAAGTCTTTGTCATTTAAAAAAAGAAAAAAGTCTGAATCACCTAGGTGCCCGGAATTGCTCGGAACTGAAAAGAACATAATGAACAGAACTTGCTTCAGAGAAGTTTCCATTTTAAAAGAGTATGAGAAATGAAGTGTCAGTGTCTAGGTTTGCACAGGAAATCTGCAAAGCCATGATTAATACAAAAATTTCCTGATTCCGCATGCTGTGCCTGCTCCTTGCTCCTTCTGTTCTTCTCAGCACTAGTATCTAAATGAACAGATAAATAAATAAATGGAACAAGACTAACTGTTGCAGCTCCCAAGACCTCACAACGCAGAGCTGAACACTGAGTGTGAGAAGGCAACTAAAACAAATTGCAAAGCTCAATACATAAAAACAAACGTGGGGGCCTTTTAATCTCAATTGCCAAAGTACTTGCAGGTGGTTTTCAGCCTAAACATGTTCAGCTGGGGGCAGCACAAAGGACTCTGTGAGTGCTGACCCATACCAGGTATCCGGACTAACCTTCCTTTAAAATAACTGGGGAACAAGGAAACAACTGACTCTTACCAGTAAGAATTTTCCTTGGGTGTGTTTTGCAAAAGGTCCCCAGCAGACAGAACAGAGCTGTTCACAAAGAGGTTGGTAATCTTCCCAGCCTTGTCTGTTCTTATATGGACTTGTATTAAAAATGAAAGAGCTCTAGTGAAATTATTGCAAAATACAGTTTGGAACATAATGAAAACTCTTTTCTAGTGGTCTTTAGACTACTCCAATGTCCCTAACTTCTCAGTTCTGAAAAAAAGATGTAATATTCCTGTTTAGTGTTTTGGTATATTTGAAGAGGACATAAGTGTTTTCTACTCTCTCTCTCTCTTTTTTTTTTTTTTAAGTAACCAAAAATGCAAATTTGATGAGGACAACATATAATGTCCTTGCTTACTTTTTTTTTTTTTTTTTTTTTTTTTTTTTTTTCCAGAAGAGATATGTTCAGTATTTTTAATAGCACCATCTGTCACGGTAGCAAGTGCCAAGCTGCAATATTGATCTTGTCACTTCAGGGAATGGTATGATATTTAGGATTATAAATAACATTTTTCTTTTCTCTGTTCATGTGTTTAGTTTTTATATAGAAACCAAACTAAAAAAGCTGCTCTTATCACCTAATAAGACAAGTACTTTCTTAGAATCTGCAACAGAGGTGTCATTAGGACCTGAAGAGTAATATTTGTGCTGTTAGCTGTCAGACCTTAGTAATGTGAATAACTTAACCTGTCTATGCAATTTATATGATGACAACTATAGTTACAACTAAGCAAACATAATGGCTTCTAGTGACCATAAGTCATCACTGGGCACTTGTTTTCTCTCTTTAAAATAGAGATCGTTATGCTGATGAGATTTTAAATAAAGAACACTCAGGTTGAGGTTATAAAGAAAGCAAGTACTGCATTTCTCTCTGTCTTATGTATTAAACAGCAGGTCCCTGGGTGCTTAAAGGCACTGTCCTCTTAGTATATGAGACATTGTCAGCTGGATTTTGCTTTAAGTCTTCATTTAGGCTGCCTTGGAAAAGAGAAGATGCAGTATGTGGCTGATTTCTGTTCCCAACAGGCTCTGGAGAGATGGGACTGTGGGATCAGGCTGGGGTTATCAGGTGTGGTGCTCAGCTGGTGTGGTGCTCAGCTCGATTCAGACGGAGGCTTTTCCCAGCAGTGCGCTGGCCAGGCTGAGGCAGGCTCTCGTGGTAAAGTAAAAACCTCTGGGGGCTCTCCTCCCCCATTTGCCTTTCTGGAATTAGATGTATTTTTAAATGCACTGGGCAAAACTCTGATGCTCTTAGAAGGCTGAAGGCAAAAATGCTGGGGAGATGTAAGGGGTAATGAAACTTTCCAAATGGTGATGATATTTTCCAGGACTTAGTGTTGAATGCTTCTGTGGGTAGTTCTGTTTGACATGAGTGACACTGTAATGGTATGCCAACATTTTTTTTCCTGTTCCACAAACTTTTTTCTTTCTTTCTTTTGTTGGACATTACGTACACTTTTGGCCTGTTATAACAAGATTTCTCCTGGGATTTGTAGTGTTAAAGTGTTTAGAATATAAATACTTCAGTAATGTTTCTTCTGTTTGGAGTTTTCCTGCTGCTGAGCATGTATTTATCCCCTGCATGCAATTTCACTCACAACTTCAAGGCAGCACATGGAGATCATAAGTACTGCGTTTTATAGATTTTCAGCAGTTGTCATTAAATATCTCTCTTGGAAGAGAAAAAAAAAAAAAGCATTTACATAAAATATCAAAAGCTTGTGCTAAAATAATCCATTATAATCCTATTCTTCATTTTTGACAGGCTGTGCAAATTGATTTCATCTAGGATATTGCCCAACTATATTCAAGGTTGGGGCTGCTTCTTTTATTTGTTTTCTTTCCTTTAACTTGAAAGAGATTTACGAAGTGCAGTATTTTTACTGGAGGAAAATGAAAACGAGTAGGTAGGTTTCTAGGTGCTGAACAGTGGGTTCTCAAAAATCCATTCTCTAACTCATTGCTTGTTTTTGCTGCCAGTTTCTCAGATACTTGCTCAGCTGTGCCTGGCTATTAGCGTTTTGTTAAAGTACTACCTGGTGTAAAGGATAGCCAGGTTTGCAGCCATGGATGCAGTAAAAAAACATGCAGCTGGCACACTGAGTACCTTAGAAAGTCTGTTCAGTATGGACTTATAAGCAGTCTATAATAGAAATCAATCAACCACTATGGAAAACTTTACATATATCCATATACATTAAAAAAAGAAAAAAGTGTAGGATAAGGGCAGTATGTCTAAGCCTCCATAGTGATCCTAGCACTACTTTCAGGTACTAAATGTGATTCTTCTATAGTTTTTAGACATCGTGTCAGGCTCTGGC
This sequence comes from Dromaius novaehollandiae, assembly GCF_036370855.1. NCBI lineage: Eukaryota > Metazoa > Chordata > Aves > Casuariiformes > Dromaiidae > Dromaius > Dromaius novaehollandiae. The sequence goes on from NC_088099.1 coordinate 9,120,565, forward strand.
AGATGCCTGATCTGCAGCTCTTAAGGTTGTGGGAAGCCTGGTCAGGTAGTGACCAAGCTGTGATTTGTGGGAACTGGCCTTGCTTTTCGTAGACCTCAGCATCATGGAGGACCTGGCAGGCGTGCTAGTTCCCCGCTTCTCCAGAAGGAAGCAATGTGTGAGAATAGGCATGAGTATTATTTTACCTACTGTGGAGTGGAGGAAAAGCAGAGCTGACTCTGTCTGCCTTTTCTTTCTTTTTCTTTTCTTTTTTCAGTGCAAAAGGGAATATCTACCTCTTGTTTTCCTCACTCTCTAGGAAAACTGGCATGAAACACTTGCAGACATGGGTAATGGATGCAGATATTCAGTGCTAGGTTGTTCTTAGATGTGTGTCATTGCTCACAGATGCTAGCTGTTAATTCAAGCTCCTTTACTGAGGCCCCACTGAACCTCAGAGACAGTAATGCCTGGCCGAAGGTGGAAAAAGAGACAGCAAGAGACGCTGCTGTGAGGCTTTACACAGTTAGTATATGCATATATACTCATCTTTTCTGCCTTTTGGTGGTGGAGGACAGCTACGCAGTCGTCACCAGGCAGCGGGATGCATTTGCACAGGGAGCTCATGTCCCCTGGTGCCTTCCCCTGGTGTGTCTGCCTTCCACATGCCAAGAGCGGATGAAGCCGCAGACTGTCTGGATAGGCAGGAGCCGAGCTGTTGGGAAGACAGGTGAATCAGCAGCAGCCTCCTTCCTCCTTGGAGGTCTGCTGGCACTGCGGGATGACGTCCCCAGGCAGGGGACATCTGGGGGATGAGGCTCTGCAGAGAGCCACGTCCTTGGGAGGAGAAAGGCAAAGGGCTGATACGGGGAGGGGGAGAGCGTGTTTGGTAGGTAAATGAGCAGAGGGAAAGGGGAGAAGGGATTATGTGCATCTCTGTGATCAAAGAAAAGATTTTGTGTGCTTGTTTCACCCCGAGGTGCATCTTCTCTCTGGGCGGGATTACAGGGCGTGCTTCTGAGCAGAGACTTCTAATGCAGACACAGGTATTTCTTCTTTTCTCATGATCAAACAGGAGAGCTGCATAAAGTTACCTAAACTGTCTGATTAAAACCAAATCCCCTAAAAGGCCTGTGCTGACAAGGGTTTCTAAATATAAGATGTTTTATATAGCTGCATGCAGCCCACGCAGATGAGGCTATACCTGAGGAAAAAAACAGCAATTAATATTCCAAGAGAAGGAAGTGGCAAGTGCGTCCAAGAGAGAACACAAACCAGAACAGAGGCATTGCTAAGAGGAAAGCAAAGAGAGACGTGCACTTTGAGTGGAAATTAATTAAGCAGCAGATTTAATCAGAGATCTATGGGCATTATTCTGAAAGAAACCATGTCAGACATACTACAGTTAAAGTACTTATATCTGTAAATAGATTGTACAAATTCACAAAACTAAGAGAACACAAAAAGCAGCTATTTTGGAACTGTGGCTAAATGTAGTATGTAATAAGTGTGAGTAGTAGATATTCCTTCATCAGCTTGCTGAAGGTGGCTAGGGAGGTTTTCTAGTGACCAATATCCAGCATGGTAGCTAAGGAGTGATGAGTGAAGAATGACTTGTTTGTGAAGGAAGGGTTGTGGTTTTTTTTGTTTGTTTGTTTTTGTTTTGTTTTGTTTTTTTTAAGACATCAGCTTTAGGGAAAATATTTGTCTCTAAATATTAGCAGAAACAAAGACTACATCTGAGTGCTTTGGTGTTAGTGATTGGGCCAAGTATCATGAAACTTCATTAGAATGGTTGCAAGTGTTTTTAGAAAAGAAGAAAGCCAGTAATGTACATGTAGTAGAACTGTTGAAAGCAGATAACAGTGCTATAAATAATTTCCCTGTCACTGATAGGTCACCAAGATCTACATTTCAAAAGTGACTAACTGATGTCTGGGTGTCTCCCTTCCCTGAAGTAGACACCTCAAGTGCCTAGTACTGAGGCATGCTCTGGATATCCCTTGGGAATGTGTTCCCTTTGGCCTGGGTATCCTAGGATGCAGGTAGGAAATGCTGAGCAGTTGCCATTGTTACGGTGCTTGCTGAACTTCTATCCTTGAAATGAGACATCTGTAGAGTCAGCTGGAGAGATCAGCACTGCTGGGGAGTAAGCAGCTGCCCCATGAGTGGAGGCATGAACCAGGGAGCAGGGGGCAACGCGTTTGTGGCCAGAGCTTGAGGCTTAGGGCTGCAGTGCTCCTCATGGTAACTGCAGCCACCTATGCAATCAAAGCATCCCTGAAAATAAGAAGGAGCTCAAAAGGTCATCTAGATCAGCCTCTTGTCCGAAGGCAAGATTAATTATACCCATGTCGCTCCTGAGAGATGTTACCTTGCCTCAGTCTTTGCTCTCTAAATTAAATTCTTTCAAGTTATTCCTCAGATATTATGTTTCATGGACATCTGTTATCCTCTTCTGGACTCTCTGCATTTGCTTTGCATCCTCTCACAGCCCAGGACCCAAGTGTGGATGGTATGCTACGTGTGACCTTTCCAGTTATGGAAAGGACTGATGATTACTAGCTTTGTTTCGTACAGTTGCTGACTCCCTAGAAGTATTTACTTTCCCTCACTGACTTGAAGGGACAGTCTGCAGAGACCTGCTTAATGATTTGAAGAGCTCTTGAGTTCATGGTATGGGCCACTTTTACTAACTTCTTTTGAGGTTAAAAAAAAGAAGAAGAAAAAAGTGGGGGGGAGAGCCTAAATTCAAAAGCTTGTAGAAATTGCCTCAGTGTGAACAATTCTGAATGGACTGAAAATGAGTACAAAGTTTTTTGATAAATGACAAAGAATCTATTTACAAGAAACTGCTTATTGCAGCTGCCTGTGTTAGGTCAGGTCTCATTTAGCATCTCCATTTAATGATCCTGAAGAAGGAGAAAACAGCCTGTTAATGAATTTGTGTGTGATGCTATATATGGAGGAAATGTGAATGATACGAAGGAAAGAAAAAGACTACAAAGGCACGTTGAGATGATAAACACTCACAGATAATAGAGTTAATTTCATCACTGAGTAATACAAATTAATGCATCTGGATGAAGTAGAGGAAGGGAATAGGATTTTAAAAATGGGGTGAAAAAAGCCTCACTGAAAGCTTTCTAAAAGAAAATAAACTTAAGTTTACAATATACTCCAAAAAATCTGAAACCGGTTTGGGCTGCTTAGGAATGTATTGGGCACTTGCGATTCATAGCAGTCTCTCCTTTCTGTTGGACTGCCAATGGTTTGTGTGCTTTACTATTAAAGAGATATTTGAATATACACATAAAAAGAGTAGTGAAGATGAAGGGGAAACTGCTTAATGAGACCAGATTAAAAGGACTAGGACAGGCTGATTAAACTTAGGGACAGACCAGTGTAAGGATATAAGTTTCAAATGAGAAAACAGAGTTAACCTCTTGGCAAAAGGGAAGAAGTGTGAGGAAATGGAGTTAAGAATGGGGAAACCGGAGCCAGCAATAAGACATTTGAGTTGATCATGTGTGATGGATAGTCTAGCCTCTTGCTTAGAAAGGCTTAGGACATGGGAAAAAATCAGTAGGGAAAGGCTGAATTACTGGTAAGATGGACTAGATGTCCTCATTCTTATTTTCATTTTTTTTATGAACTTCCTTTCACATGGTTCTGACATAGAAGCGCACAAGGAAGCTTAACATAAATGACAATCTGTCCTTAAAACTCTCTGCTGGGAGCAGGTTCCATCCTGGTGTTTTAGCCCTTTGGTTCCTTCTGAGTACAGAGATGAATGCAACAATCAGACATACCAGAAACTCAAGATTTGGATGTGAAAATTCACAGAATTTTATTTCAAATGATTTTCTTGCTTCCACTTGTGAGTGTCCCAATGCTATGGAGGCTCGAATAAAGAAAAATACCTCTCTAAGCTATAACGCATCCAAAAACAATTTCCAAATGAAAATTTGCATGCAAATATATAAAGAGAATCTTTAATTATTTTCCTTTATTAAAATTTTTAGGCCCTTGTCAAATATGGCTGTCAGTGCCTTATTTATCCATTGTATCTCATCTGTCTTGTCTCAACATTCCAGAAGAAAAATAATCATTGCCTATCTTGGTTTAGCTGTGGGAGTAACTTAAAAAAATGACTGAATGTAGAGAAAACAAGAAAGATCTAAAAATTAAGCTAGGCCAGTTACAATGCAACTGGCATGCAGATAAACAGCAGAAATGTCCTTAAATATCACACAAATGAGATGGCAATGCAGAGGTCAATGGGGGCGTTGAGAGACATGAGTAGGGAGTGACAGATGAGGCTGTCATTGAAAAGAGCCTTGGTGAATTCTTTGCCATTGGTATTAAGAGAAAAAGCTGAAGGTCACATCAGAGACTAGAATACATTTTCCTGAGGGCAATACGAAATGTTAAAAGGTTTTATGATTATGCTAGAGCAGATAGTTAGGCAATTAGAACTGTTAAAAGTTGACAAGGCACCAGGTCCAGATAAATTACATCCCAGAATTGAGAAGGAAGAAGCAAGTGGAAATGAAAGCTTCAGCAGAGATTTTTTTTTTGATAGTTCTCCAAGGATGGGGTGTTTCAAGAGGACTGGAGAAAGAGGGGCTCATGCGGTTCCTATATATAAGTGATGCTCAAGAAACCAATCCAGTGTTGATGCAATTTGTTGGTGAGAATATAACTGATAAGGGAGAAATGTTTTGCTTCTGCAAGCACATGATAGAGGGTTGTTTGCTTGGACCCAGGAAAAAGGAGTTCTTGGCTTATAAATATGCTTGAATTTCTGAAACACATTATTGCACCGGGAGACAAATATCAAACAAAGTCTATAATTTATCTGGCTTTCCTGGAAGCATAGCATGCAAAACATTGATCTACTTAATAAACACACATTAGCTCCTGAAAATGATTAAAAATTAGCTCAGGAAGAAAGGATAAATAGTGTCAGTAACACTACAGAGGGAGAAGAGAGAGCTGGAGAGCAGACGTAAGTGCTGTGCTATCCACTAGCATTAGGTAGGCTCTTACAGATTCTTATGCAATGTTCACACTATTTTGAGCAATGGACTTAAGTTATTGTAGAGGAAGAAGGGGGTAAATCTTGTCCTTCCTTGCATACACGCTGCTGCAGTTCAGGTTCGATAAGGAGCAGGACTGTGACAGGCCATTCAAGGCCACACAAAATACCCTTTAGAGTCTGTGTAAAATCTTACGTCCACCGTTGGCAGAGGCTGCCCTTGAGGCACAATTCCATATTCGAAGGAGCTCAGCTCTGTCTGGGCTGATGATTGGCCTCATAAGTATTAATGATGGCAAAATAGATTGTTTCAAGCACTGCTGAATGTGATGTCACAAAATATTTAACAGAAGATGAAGAATGTGGTATGATAGTTTCAGCCTTTCTATCTCAGTGATGCATTCCTTCCCAAGGGAGTATTCCTACGCTTGTTCAGAGAAGGGAGACACCAGAGCCAACGGCAATGGTAGCTGTCAGTCTCCGTCCTATGTGTGATATTCTGCTTGTCTCTGAATGCACGAAGTGATAAAAGTCGGTGTTACATTGACCCCGTTGTGTCAAAGGCAGTAGAGGTGGACTGGAGAGAGGACTTTATTTGCCAGATTTTGGCTGAGTCTCGCTCAGGTATTCTGCTGTCTTTTTGGGGGAGGAAAAAAAAAGCTGTAATAGTTTCTCGTAAATGAGATTTTTATAAAAAACACAGATGGAACTGTAGTCAGACCATGACACTGTAGAACTTGTCCCATGGTGTAGAGGGAGCATGCTTTTCATGTGTGCCTCTGCTGCAATTCTCTGTGTTGTATTCTGCCATGCCAAAATAACCCTCTTGCACTGACCCAGAAGGAATGCAAATATGAATTGTAAGTACTCAGCACCTTCAGGGATCTGACGCTGTGATAATCTCCTCCTCTAGCATAATCATCATAGCTGAACCACTGTTAATGTATTTGCAATTCATCTCTTTTAGCATTTAAATAGTAATTATTAGTGGCATATTCTTTTGGGTGATCAGCCCAAAGCTGCACTGGAATAGTGTGACCTTGAGTTTTTCTATAGACAATGGAAATTAGTTGATAATGGACAACAGTAATTGCTTGGATGACAGTGCACCTCTGGAACTACATCACCACAATACATCACTGAGGCCAGGAGCTTAGCAGGATTCAGAAAAAAGGAATTAACACAATGCAAACAAGATGTTAAAATGCATAAAAATGGGTTGGAGGATAATACAGAGGGTAATTATAATGTAATTATATAAATATAATTATAAAAGTAAGCACTGTAGCTTCATTGGGAACACTGCAAGCAGAGCTGCGCTCAGAGATGGCCTATGAGAATGTTTTGGTCCTTGGGCAATTCTAATGCTCAGAGAAATTGTTAAACATTGGTCTTATTTCCTTTTGGAAAGGAGACCACATAAGGAACATCAAACTGCAACACAGAACTCTTCAATCAATCTGTGGGCCAAATCTAGCTTGCGAAAGACAAGTATCATGCCAAGAATCAGGTTGACCCTGGGCCAGCTTCCCCCTGGGGAGCATTAGTGAAGTGTCCCGCTTGTGATTTGCCTGGCAGAGTGGGAGTGCAGGATGCTTGGCTCCCTGCTAGAGGTTGTTATAGTGCTCCAGCTTCATGGGGTTAAACAACTGTGGTTGCTGAGAGGAGACCGTGAGCTCAGGAAGGACCTGCTGACACTTGCTCCAGCTCACACGCCAGTGGAAGAGTTGGAGGAGGAAACTGAGCCTTTGAAGTGGGAGGAGGCTGGAAGGGGCATGAGGAGCATGAAAGGTAGAGTTGTCATGCTGTAGAGAGAGGAGGGGATGAATGAGGAGCCAAGGGCACTGTGGAGAAGGGAGATAGGTTGTATTGTTGCCTGTCTGTAGGCTGATGAAGAAGCTAAAGATACGGGGAGTATTTGGAGATGAGGGATGCATAAATGGACCTATGGCTATGCTGGGAGGCTAGGAAGGTCCTGGTGTGGAGGACTGAAGTAAGTGACTGGGGAGGTGCTGAGAACTGAAGGACCTGGTCAGAAATGAAGGACGTCCTGTGGGAGGTGATAGTTGGTTATTGGACAAATGAAGATAAACAATCATTCAGCAGCCAGACAGTGTTTTTTTTCTCTCTTTTTTTTTCTCCCCTTTTTTTTTCTCCAAGTTGGGGATGTGCAAACTAACTTTAGGATAGGAGAAGTAAGGAATGTGTGTGGGGCGTAGGGCCAAGGCACCTGGAAGGGTGGAGCCTTTTCCCTCACAGTAAGGGAGGATGAGGGAAGAAGCTGAAACTTGACAGATCATCTGGACATTTTCTCCCCTTTGTCACGCACAGATGGGCAAATGACCATGGGCACCTATGAGCAGATACACAGTCAGCTGGAAGGAGAGAGGAATCAGGGTAAAAGAAACCAAAGCAGAATGATTTGCAGCCCAGATTCATGTTAAATAATTTTTCTTCTTCCCCACCTCCCCCAGACTTTTCCCACAAGCAGTTGGAGTTCTGCTGTAATGCATGACCTGCAGAAGGTGAATCAGAAGCTTCTGAACAAGAGGAAAACCTTTTGATACCTCCACTTTTTGAGTTCAAACCAAATAGAAGAAAACCACTTTCCCATGTGAAACTCATTGCCATGGGGAGGTGCTGAGGAGAAGAATTTTTCCAGGCTTGGAAAGAATATAGAAACTTGTATCAAAATTAAGAATATGGCTGTTGCTCTCATTAGTTGTAACACATTTTAGGAGGGATGGTAAAACTCCAAATGCTTGGCTTAAGTCAAATTTTAAGTATTATAGATGCACATAAAAGCTAAGTTGGGAGCTTAGCATCCTTCCTGTCTTTTATGCTTTCTGAAATATACCCAATTAATTAGCCCAGTGGTACTCTCTAGTCAGGACTTTAATCCTGTGCAGACACGAATAAAGAGCATTCACAACTACAAATATGAAATTTAGATACATAAATAAAGGGTTTGGAAGGAATATTCATCTCTCCACCATAGAAAGTTTGTGAATTGAAACAGATCTTTGTAACTTTTTTCCACTTTACTCTGTGGCTGATTCCGGATGTTGTACTATAAACTGTGCTAAACTGATCACTGGTTTGAGCCATTATAATAAGTTCTGTTTTGTATATTGCCTTCTGAGGAAGAGATATCCTTCGTTCAGAAATGGCTTCACCCACAAAGTAGCTGTAGTTACAGGCTCCCTATTAGATTTTACTACAATATTTGATAGACTTATGCACTCATGCAATTTGATATTGCTGTGTCACAGATAACATTAACGGAATTAACTGTGAAAACAGAAAAAGCCTTTATATTTTACCTATTGAAAACTAGCTTAATTTCATTTTTGGCCAGGGGGCCTACTTCAAGCTGAGAGGAAAAGTATATAATTTTGTTATCCTTTATTAAATGGTTGTCTTAGTTTTTCCTTTAGAGTTTCTCTAGTAAAAGCAGCATGACCAAAATCTTTTTCACTTTTTTTCTTTTTTCTTCCATGAAACTTGAAAATGGGTAATATTCCTGTGACGGTTTCATTCTGTGGCTTTATTGCTGGGACAGTATTGTTTCTGTTATGGCTAGTGAGCAATGGTTTGTATGTGTTCTTAAATTGATCTGATGCATGAAATGATGATGTTCCTGTGCTTTCGCAGGCTTTGAAGTCATTAGAGCTAAGTATTGTCGAGTTTGTTAAGTGTTCAGGGGGAAGAGCCGCTGTATTGTCAGACCTGAATATTCAAGAAGTAATAATCTATACAAAAAAGAAAAAGAGGATATTGGCATTTTAAAAAGTAATGTATTTTGGGTCTTCTTTATCTCTCTTCTGGGGTTTGCACTTTTTGTGTTAATGAAGTCAAGCTTTTTCCTTTATTCATGAAGGCCAGAAATTGATTGTTTTTTCTTTTTAATGAAATCTGAGATTCTTACATGGCTCACTGAGTGAGGAATTTAAAAAAAAGCTCCGTACATCATTATTTGCTCAAGATTTCGTTATGGTGGTGAATGCAAGGAAAACCTGGGTGTATGGTGATTCAGTGAGACGGTTGGTTAATTAGTTCCCCAGCATGAGGATAACAAGACTCCATATCGTATGGGGGCTGTATTGCCCAGTGGGCTTTCCGGGGCTTTGCTGGAGTTTGTCGTGTTGGGACAGCACACGCACCTGTACTCCCCTCCTTGGCATCTGTTCTGTTTGAGTGAGGATGGAGACACAGTTCTGCTTCCACTTATCTTCAATGTCTTGGTATTTATGGTACAGTGTTGCCTTGCCTTTGTAAACTGTACTTGTCAATGAAGTCTTAAGCTGGAGACCAGAGGTATCTCGGGGTGTGGGAGCAGCCTTGCTGTGTTCCTGCAGCCAAGCATGGTGTCCAGACTGATGAGCCCTGCTGCCAACTCCTTTTGGGACTGCTAAACTGCAATCATGTGTTTTAACCTTGTGTTGCTGGAATGGCCTGGCTATTAGCTTGGGGCCTCTTTCTTCTCTCTGTGGCCTAGACCTGTCCTTTGAGGTGCATGGATTAGATCTGCTGTGCTTTAGAGGTCTTGTGCTTGCTTCCTACAGTCTGGTCTTGGCACACACCATGGTTGAATGCCGTGGTTACGTTCCTGTTCTGGTTTTTCAAGGGCAGTAGCCAGGCAGGTCTGATGTGGACAGAGGAGACAAGTCAAAAACGCTATTGCAATCACCAAAAATCCCCCTCCCACTCTCTTTACCAGCTTTGCCTATTTTACAGAGTACCTCCTTCTAGCAGCCTCTCCAGGCATGCATGTGTAAACTACCCTTTTTATCATCAACACTTTTGCTCTTGGGTTTGCAAATGTATCTTGGTCTTGAATAAGAGATTGATAGCCCAAGAAGTCTAGGAAAAAAACCTAACTGGTGCTTGCTCTTAGTTGCTGGCCAACTTGTCATTGAGAGTTGCTGTGATTTGGGGACAGCTGCCCAGCTTCACCCCAGCAATGACTATTTCTGCAGTGGGTAGAGCAATTATTGCCGGTATGCCTTGTAAATTTTGAAAGGCATCTGTTGTTCCTCTGAGGTGCATGGTGAAATGGAAATTGATGCTGATAATAAACATAATTATAAAGAAGGCTGCTGGAAAGACGCCTGATCTGTAAGGAAAAAGTGACATGTTAAAAGCTGTGCTGTGGATCTAATGAGAATTGGTATTGCCTTTTAAAGCCTCTTATTGAGGTTGGAATGAAAGGTCTGATAAAGTTGCTTCCATTATGTGATGCTATATTATGTTAAATTTCTGTTTTTATCAAAGGTACATGATGGCACAATGAATTAGGCAGTAAATTCTTGCTCCCTGTATCTCGTTTTCAAAACTGTGGGTTCAGGTTTTTGTTTGTTCATTTTGTGGGTTTTGTGGGTTTTTTTGGGTATGTGTGCTGGGTCTCTTTTTCTTTACTTTTTTTCTCGTCTGTTTTTAATACAGAAGGGAAAGGAGATTCCTTTTGAAACCTTTCCTGAGTTCAGTAGGGCTTAGATTGGTAAATTCCACACCTTCATTAGGGAATTGTACGGCTGCAAAATGCCAAGAAAAATATGAACTCTTATGTTTGTTACAAAGCCTCTGGCTTGGTCTGTCTATAGAATACAATCTTACCAAAAGTAATGTCACAGGAAGAGGATGAGAATATGTGGTATTTGAGAAGATTCCAACTACTTGGTAGTTTGCACCAGGTGTGTAGATTTAGGCCCTGAAATTTCAGTCTTTAATTTAGAGACAGTTCTGTGCAAATGTCAGTGGCAAAACAGTAGAGTTGAAAATAGCTTTAAATGATTACTGTGAAATTAAAGGACTATTTTGAAGTTGTAATCGAGTTTGATGCATCATGATTATGTTATTGGTAGCAGTTCCTGGCTCATCCAACGTTATTATTGTAGAATCAATGTTTTTCATTTAATGTTTTCTGAATCATTGTAATCTTCTATGGTACTTAATTGAATAAAACACAAGATTCACTTGGAAGAGATGCAGATACAAAGTACTAAATTTCTCAGAGGAAGAATGTTTCCACTTTGTTTAACCCAAAACATCAGTTTATTTGCCAATGTAATTGATACTGGCTTGAATAGCATTCCTAGAGTACATTAAATGGGATAGCCATCAAAACAATATTAGATTAGCAGATGAGTGTAAACAGTGCAAAATTAACTGTAATAGATTCTGGACTGTAAATACACCATCATGCCCTACTATGTATGGATCAGATGTTCTTAGCCATCAATGACTCTTTAGATGTGTTTTGTATGAAAGGGAAAAAAACCCTGTAGTTTGATACACCCCCCAACGCTTATTTTACCCAAGTTATAGGTTGGCGTTTCTATAACTCTGAGATGTAGGATAATCCAAAGACAAGGATAAAGACCAGGTGCTGGTCCGTAGCAAGGCTGCAGACTCAAGGTTTCGGTATCGGAGCCCAGTGCAGTAAGTAGAAAAGTAATGCCGAGTTCAGTGGACTGTGTCGAACCCCAACAGACACTGGCTGACTGACAGAGCATGGGAACCTGCGTGGGGAACTGAGACTCTTAAAATCTTGCTCAATCCAAATGGAGATGTAACGGGACCGAAAGCTATTGAGCGCTGATGTGAATCATTCAGGCTTTTTGTATCCAGGAAGGGTACTTTGAAACAGTCTATGAAAGGAGGGGAGAGATGTGACGCTGCAGACACAGAGAGCGTGTTGTAACGCAGGGTGCCTCAGAAGTGAGTGCCAGAGAAAGAAACGTCTGTCCGATACGGATTTAGTCAGAAAAACTCACTAACAGTAAAATTGATCTCTTTGCAAAAAAGAAAGCCGTGAGCTGGGCAGATGGCAGGCAGAATACTCCTCTTTATATTGCAAGTTATTTTCAGCAGGGACTGTTGTGTGAAGCCTATCTCCAGCTCGAAGCACAGGGAAATCCTGATCTGTGAGGCTCCTGGGTGCTGTTGTAATGTAGACAATTAAAAACGAGTTTATTTTTCTTCATTACAATGGATTCCTAGTATGTTGACTATATTGATTGCATGCTACTCTACTACAGCATTATTTTTTTGAATAGATGCCTTTCAGTTTTGACTTCAGCGCTCAGAAATGGATTTTCATTTATACTGTGTCTGCATTGCCCTTCTCTGACTATGTAAGGAGGCTTTAAAATGGATGTGCATTGCACTTACAGCCACTTATAGCCACTTTACAGAGCCAGAGTAATGTCAAGAAGCTCTAGTGCCTGGGAGAAGACACGTAGGACTGTGTCAGGATGGAAGCGCTATCAGCCTTTTAAAACAATCAGCTATCTTTGATTATAGAACTTTAAAGCTCATTTGCAGTGCAAAATTTAGAGAAGAAACTTTAGTTTTTATGTCTCCCCGAAAAGGATTCCTCCCAGGTAAATTAACTACCACTTTTTCCTCACTGAAACAAAGGCTGAATGAAAAGGTGTTCTTGTACCATGCTTCTTCCACGCACTGTGGGCTCCACTGTGTCAGTAAAAGTCTTCATCTACCGTAAAGCTTTACTCTACCATCTCTGTCTGTGATTAACTTTTGCTGGGTTGGTAAACCTAATCCTTATTAGGGAGAAAACTAAATCTTTAAAAAAAAGGTTGCTTTAAGGAAACCACTTGGAATCCTCCAACTGTTTTGCTGAAGAGTATATGTATATTAAAGAAAATGACACTGCAGAGTTTATTTAGCAAAGAGATACAAAGGAAGTTAATTTTTACTATAATTCACGTCATCCTAATGGACTAGTTGATGAGAAAATGGTCTGTATATGAAAATGCAAAGCTGGATGAACTATGGATATATGTTTATTTGCTTTCTACTACTACCACAAAGATAAGCCAAAAATCTCAGGCCGGTACCTAACTTGTGATGTGAACTGCTTTATCAGGCATATGTCATGCTACTGCTAATACTATCCGGCATGAAATCAGTTCAAAGAAAATACTAAATTAAACCTTTTTAAGACCACAACTGGCTTGTCTGGTACTTGTGTAACTTCTAATCATGTGCAACCTGTCCCTGATATCTGTGAAGGGAATAAACTCTGTTGAAAATAAGATAAATCTGTTTTGGACAGCTCATCTCTTGACTTCACTTCTGGACATAATCAAAAACGTGATCTGCTGGTTAGAATTTTCCCATTTACTTTGACTTCTCTTTGACTACTGGAAGGGTCAAAGCTATCAGACCAAGTACTGCTTAGGAATCCTGTCTGTTAAGACTTTTTAAAATAGTTTCGCTTTCATACTCAGATTTACTGGCAAGCATGAATATGGATACTTTCCCATCAATCTTTTATGCTTTCCCCTTGTATTAATCCTTTCAGAGAAGCTGTGGCTTGTTCTCATATCGCCAAACTGCAACCCAAGGTGAAAAGTAGTTAACCAACTAGTCAGTGCTCTGGATTGCTCTGTAAGGCAGTTGTTCGTTTGTTTTCCCCCCACTGGCCAACTTCCATTTTCATTTTTCCAGGCTTTTACAGCTTAAGCTTCTAAATGTCCCATTCTGCAGCCACTTTCCACACTAGTCTTGATCTATAAAGAAGGACAACAGAAATGAAAAGAGTGCTCCTTCCATGAACAAATACAGGTCTTAAGCTGCCTTACTATCCCTAGAAAAGATGTCAAAAAGACTATTTGGGGGTAATATGTGTTCTCAGGTGTGATTGAAATCTGCCCCTTCTTGCTTTGAAATGTCTGATCTGCTCTACAGAGCAACACAGTGAAGGGTGTTGCAACTTCTTTTTTCAAGTGTCAGAGTCTATATGGAGGTGTTGTGACTTCTTTTTTCAAGTGTCAGTGTGTGTATGAAGGTGACCCTTTATAAGCTTTCCTAACACAACTCATTGTAACTGCAGATATTTCACATGTGGAGAGTAACACATCTGGTAGAGCTAGACAGAGACCCAGGGCCTTCCAGAAGAACAGGCTGCTTATAGAGAAGCCTGATCCAAGCATGTGATTCTGATACTGATTTGCTGTTGCCTCCTATTGCTGACCCCCAGCCATCTGACTTAGATTCCTTCTGCACTTCATCTTGTGAATAGGCCATAGGTGGTAAGAGTGAAAGGCCTGACTGACAGCGGGGAGATAGTGGTCACAACTTTTGTCTCTTTGTGGGCAATGTTGTTGTGCTATATTTAGGCAATTGCTTGTGTCATTTTCATCTGTGATGTACACATGATCTGATTTTACGTATTTTTTATGTTTTCCGATTTTTTACATATTTTTACCTGTTACATATATCGCATTGGTATATCTCGCAGACATATATGTAATTGCATATATGTCATGTATTTGTGATGAATAGTTCTGTCTGCGATGCAATCAAACTCAGGTCCAAATTTCATACTTGCATGGTTTCCTAAGGGATCTATCTTTGGGGGAAAAAATGTCTATTCTTGCATAGTTAGGTTTTTGTAAGATCTGCACTGCAAAATCATGGAACTTCCTATTAGTCTCAGATACTTCAAATTCCTGTCCTTGTGCTATCTTCTAGATTAAGGAAAATCACAAATTTTTGTATCAATTCAGAGGTGCAGTAGAGGTAGAATTTATTCAGCTCTACGCTACCTTGAGATGCTTGTGCCATTATTTCTTTCTCACCGTCTTTACAATATGGTAGAATGGGAAGGTTGTGGCTGCCATGTCAAGCAATAACACATTGAAAATAGTGTTACTGGAGACAAATTCACTCACGAATATTACAGAAGAGAGGTATTTGTTGATTTGGGTTGTAAAGAGGAAGGTACTATTGAGTACATCTTGGTAAGCAGCTGTGTAATAGACTGTGGAGGCTGCCATGTATTTTAGTCACAAAAAATAGTGAAGCCATGCTCGGAACTTGTTAGCCCAGCAAACTATAGTGGGATCATCTCAGTCTTACCGAGATGTGTGTCCTCAGTCACTTCATGAATGGTGTTTACCAAGCCTGGAACCCTAGTGCAGCATTTAGACATCCAGAGCAATGCCTGTACCCAAATTACTGCCATTTACTCTCACTGCTTCATCCTTCCCTTGCCTGGCTCTTTGACCTCAAAGTAACAAACATTTGGGATGGGAAAACACAGGCAGTGGTCTCAAACTCTGCGAGAGACTCTGTCCTGCCTGTGGCTCTCAGTTATCCCACCCTGCTGCTGTTACTTTTGTGCCACTCTTCTTTTTCTTTTTCTTTTTTTTTTTATTTTTTTATTTTTTTATTTTTTTATTTTTCCCCCTCCTTTTCCCTCTTCTCTCTTCCAGGCTTGGAATAAAGACATACCTGAATGCTTTGTTAAGAATTCTGGGTAGACATCTCCAACTGGCCTATTTTCCATAAATAGCATTTCCACTAGAGGGCATTCAAAATACTGGTAACAAGTTTTAGCTGTCATCTGCTTTAGTAAATATATTGTGCAAGACATGCAATCCAGAAATGTGTGTACAGGGTGGGTACTGAAGCACAGCAAGGGAAAGTGAATGAAGTAACAGGTGTTGCTTGTTTTATCTTGCTAGTGAAGTAGAACTACTCCCAAATGTTGCTTTCTGCCTCTTCCTCACCCCTTCAATGACTTGAATACAGGAATCTGAAAATATTTTAAGTTTTTGCCTTCTGCAAAAATGAAAACGTGAAGCAGACAGGAAGTGTGTTGGAAGTGTATGCCTGTTTTAGAGAATACTAAGTAGGTGAAGTATTTTTGTTCTTCAGGCTCCAGAAAAGGCTATTTTGGGGTGGTGGAAAAGCTTATCTACCACAGAGCTAGTAGGAATGCAGCAACATATGTTTACCATAACAGCTTTCATTTCAAGAGATCTACAAACACTTGAAAAAAAGATTGCACCAGTATACCAACATTTGGAGCCATCACAGCCCACATCAATAACTCAGGGCAGGGAGTGTGGGAGAACATCGCAAACCATCCAGCTCCAGTGAGCAGCCTGAGTAGGCAGTGAGCTACCACTCAAATGAAAATATTAGTGCAGGTGCCGGAGTTGACACCCTTGCACTTCCTGCTGTTATGCTGAAACACTTGAAGTTGTCATTAGGCTACCGTGGTGTTCAATGGATCACCCCTCGTTGGAGTCCCACAGCGTCCCACCTTTGGGCTCGCACCCTGTGCTGTAGGCTGTAGCAGGTCAGCCCTGCCCACCCTATGAGATCTGATGGTGAGAGCTGTTGTTTTTTATCTTCAGAACCTGAGGACATTTGGTCCTTATGCCTGCATCATTTGTGAGACCTCATCAGATGTGGTGGTATAACTTCCAACAGAACATGACACTTTTAAGATGAATGTGTATTATATGTATCTATCTACTTTAACAGTGTCAGTATTTTGCATAACTCCACTATTGAGAGTATATGGATCATGTTGTAAGTTCAAGTATTTTTATCTTTTTCTGTTTAAAGCTGATGTAAAAGTAAATGAAAAATAACAACCATTGCAATGAAAAGTGTACTTCATAAAACAAATCCTTAAAAATCCACTTGCTCCAGCTGTGGCTTTTATGTACGAGGATCTCTCAGGCAATTGTATATGCTTACATAAGATCTCTTTCCCAACATTTACATTTAAACCAGCCATCATCTTAAATGCAGATCATTTATTCATCCTATAAATCACTGTTGTAGCTAAAAATGAAGATGAGGCTCTCCCATTTCTAAGCACTAGGCTACTAAATAGCCTAATATGTTTGCAGCTGTTTTGGAGATGTGGATTCTCTGTTTGACAGTAATTTGGGGATTTATTTTGATTTCTCTGTGCCTTTCATCACTGGCCATCTCTTTTGCATTTCTTGATTTGGGTATTTGAGCCATGAAATATATATTGTGGCTATTCCATAGAACTAATGATTAAATAATGCAAAAAAGAGGGAGGAGGACAAAGAAAGGAATCCTTCCACTCGCTTCTAAAGCACCAACGAAAAAGAACCCATCTGAAGCAATGAGAGATGGACTCAACTGCTGTCCAGAAATAACCAGAGAGGGGAAAAAATGGCACTGAAGATTGATAAGAACATGGAGAGCAGAAATACTAAGTCAGGCTTCAAGGAGGCAAACTTTGGGGAAAAAAAAATTTGGAGACTATTCACAGCTGGCACTGGAGCTGGGGCCTCAGAAGTCTCTCTTGTGCAGATAAACAAGCTAGAATGAGGCATCTGTTGCATTACAGCTGCCAAGGTCACACCAGCAGGAACAGACAGAGGGGAAGGAAAAAGGCAGCAGCAACAGCACATTGCCAAACTATTATGGCAATGCGAATCATGTGCCTTTGAGGCTGTAGTGTTATATTAAACTATATTTGCTGACTCATAGAATAACCCCATGGTGCATCAAAAGTAATTTTTTGTCAAATATAATCCACTTAAACAGTAAAGTCAGACTATTAGAACATGTGCTTGATCTTTAGGGTAAGCAAATCAAAGTGGATATATATCCAGAGAGGTAAGGACAGAGGTGCCTGTTGTGTTCCACAGAATCATGATCCAGTTTAGGCAGGAAAGTGCTATGCAAAATAGCTCTAAGCTACAGACAAGCAAGCAGACTTCTTCACAGCTTGCATCCCAGTATTGTCTCATTTGTTTACCATGAACTGTGGGATCCTCGAACTTGGAATAGCACCGAGAAACAAATAGTAGAAGAATACAGTTGCTCAAATAAACCTATTACAACCACTTTAAACCACCTTCCTATGCTAAGGTTTTTTGTTTTTGTTTTTTTTTTAAATGATGCACAAATAGTAGCAACAGCACAGGACAGTCAGTCCTGCCATATCAGTTCTGTCAGCATCCTCCATTGGATGTGGAGGAAGACTGTGACAGATCGCAAGAGTCTTCAAGCTCATAGAGCTGTTCTGAAGTTCATCCTCTGTAGGAACAGATATTCATCCAAATGCTAAATTAATGAGCACCAACTAAATAAACTGGTTTTAATCTCTTAAACTAAAATACCACACCAACTTGCTTTCTTAATGATCTTGGTCATGGGTAATAGGAATGTAATGTATTCTTATCTGTAACTTTATCAAGTTACATAATCTACTATTGCCTCTATTATGCTCAGATGACCTTTCAAATTTGGAAAACCATCTGTCTGAGTGGATCCCCAAGCCACAGCCATCCCCAGTGGAGCCTCTCAGAATTCATCCGAGTATAAAGCTCCCTTATGACTATCTCTTGGCAGAACTAATTTGTTAAAGACAACAGGAGAGGGATAGCAATAGCAAGGCTCTTACAAAATAAAGATACATATCCTTAAAAGCCAAAGCTTTTTTCCCCTTTATATAAATAATTTCTCTGTGATGTGCCTTGACAAACTGAGAAGTTTTTCTGAAAGATAGGGATTACTTTGGGACATGATTAGATGTTTGTGTGGTCTTCTACTAAGAAATAAAGTTGAGAGGCAGCACTGATATGTAGTCCATACAGAATCTCTGAAGTCTTTTGTAGGAATAGAGCTGCATGTCAGCTGATGTTATCGCTAAGTGTTTCAAATTTCCAGTTCTGATTGGGGCCATTTGCTGTGCAATAATGTAATATTACTATTGTCACATTGTTACATTCTTGGAGAGCAGCAAGGCAAAAATTGTGCTTTCAGAACAAAACAAAATGAAATTCTCCCTCTCCAAAGCTTATTCAGATAAGCATGGAACAGAGACCTCCAGAACAGCCAGGATGTCTTGCTGCTTTGGTGACATCTAGAAACATAAACTCCTGTAAAGAGAGTTTTTAACCAGAAGGGATAATAAGCTTCCTGAAGATATGATATGCCTCCTGAGCTTCTGAAATCTACACTGAAGGACGTCACAGGGTCATTTGTTCCACAGGTAAAGACCAGTGCTACATACATCTGTGAAAAGCAAACACGTGATAAAACTCATGGGTCTTTGGCACAGGGAAGATATGGAGAGTGGCCATGTTCAGGAGTGAGATTTCTCTAATAGGCAAGCAGAGGGCTGGAGAGTGACTGGCAGGTACTATACCGCTGTGATGACAGAGAAGTTTTCTTCAATGGCCGTTTTGGAGGGTGTTATACCATTCGAGGACATATGCCTACTAGGGAATGCAGCCCTCATGGTTGTGCAGCTCCCTCCTGCTCTGGGGTCCCATGTGTGAGGCCTGCTTGACCTCCAGCATGGTCTCTAGTGGTGGAGCACAGATCCCTCAGACTCGCCACATCTGGGCCAGAGCAACCCAGAATAGTGAAAGGCTGTGACACAGCTTTTCATGTGGATGAGATGTTGGCACAGGGAGTGGGGAGAGTGAGATGCACCTCAGGAGAGTAAATCAGTCATCTGTGCAGGACCATGGATAGCCTGCGTTGTATAGATCCTTCAGTCTCCCTTCCCACTCTAGGAAAGTTGGAATGCTGGGGGATAAGGTGGCTGCAGATGTATTAAATCAGACTCAGACATTAAATGGACTTTCTTCTCCAGGAGTATGCTACTGGTCTTAGAAGCATGGAGCATGGTTCAGCTGGACCTTCTCCTCACGGTGGTTTGCTGTTGCTGGGGGAGCTGCCAGCCTTCTGTCCTCATTCTGCTGTTTTCTCCCTGGAAAGCAGCAGCAACTGAACACTGTTCCCATTGCATCCTGTAGGCCTGTTTTGATCCAAGCTAAATCAGTCACCTTTCAAATGACTGAATGCTAAAATCCATGGCTACGTCATTTTTTACAGGCTCTTCTCATCTTCCCATAGTGGATGTCGGTGCCAGCAGACTCCTTCTCACTTACTAAGTTGTCCTACTAGTATCTCCTAGCTCCATAATACTATATTTTTAACCTGTAACCTGTAGGACTTTTCCTTTGTATCCTGCCTGTGAGAGAGCAAAAGAAGGGGTTTGTGCATTTGCTTTCACATTGCCACAGATTGCCAGAGTATGTGCTTTCTTGGGCCATGTACCCTTCCCGAACTGCCCTTCCCGAACTTCCAAACCAGGCAAAGGGACAGGAACTAATACATATCGAGTGTGAAGTGCAGAGGGACTGGCTGTACAAAAACAGGTTGAGTAAAGTTTTCTGCTGGAGGTATTGCGTGATAATGCGCCAGGTACTAATGGTTTAGACCCACTAAAATTTCAGTAGGATCTGGTCTTTATCTAAAGAAGAGAGAGCAGCAGCAGCCTGTGCAAAGATGTAGTTAATCAAGCAGTATTCATTTCTACCCACTGGCTGCAACTTCCTTGATGTAGTTGTGAAGGGGGAATAAATAGCCTGTTTGGCATAGCCAGAACTCCAGGCTTCAAAGGAGCAGAAGGACTGTGCCTCCAATGACTAAACCCACTGCTGCTGCAGGCTTGTTAATGTCCTTGCTTAGCCAGTACTCTCTTGAACAGATGTGTGCAATCAGGGGATTCTCTGCATGTACAAGCTGCTGTTGGATCTGGCCTCTCTAACATGTGGTGCTTGTGAATGCTCTGCACAGACTCCTGAGGCCCATTGCAGCTTCCCGTGGAGGGGCTGCGCTGGATCCGTAGTCAGCAGAGATATCCATTTATAGGGAGGGACAGGATCAAGGATAGCCTTAGTAAACAGATCTGTTTAAAAATTTCTGGGAGCAGTAACAAACTGCTTCTTCCTGTAGCATGTGCTGGCGTAATGCACAGTCATACCAATGATTATTTTGGTTTAGATCTTAAGAGTGCACAGCTTTTCATGGCCGTGACTTTTTAAGATTTTAGTCCACTTTGTCTTACAGAACCATTGCAACATTATTTTCCATTTGTAACATTCAAGATGTGCAACAGTCTTTGACCATCAGGGAGCTTTGTGGTGGTTGCCAAGATGCTCTCCAAGAACTCATGGGAGCACATTTTGACACTGATTCTAGACCACAGTTCCTCTGTTCCTCTCAGTCTCAGGAATGAAACGGTTCCTTCTAGCAGTAAAGGTTCTATGACACATATGTGACTGATTTGTTACAAGGTAATTAAAAATTATCTGTCTTACTGCAGTGCTGCGTGGCTTTTTGTTGAAACGAGCAATCTGGGTGAAGATGAGCTGAGAGTCTGGGAACAGGTCATTTCACCTGTCATTTGCTCTTCTACTGGTGGAAGGAAAACAGGCTGGCTGTCTTGCTAAGGTGCTGGAGGAGCTAAATGATGTCAAGAGTGGGGATACCATTCAGGTGGTTGTAATCAGAGTTTTGGACATGCAGCCTGGTTAATAGGGAGAGCTATCTGTGGTTGTAGTGGTGTTCCTGAATTGTCCCAGTGGTTGCCTAGTATGGAGCTCATTCATTAATGGAGGGATGCTCAACACCTGAGGCCAGCTTGTGCAGCAGGGAGCAAGCTTGGAGAAAGCCCTTCCATGGCACCCAGAGTGGCCGTCTGAGAGAAACCCTTTGCAAGGGACTGGCAGTAGGGGAGGAATGGCCTGATGCATCCTGCAGCCCATCGGGGAGGAAGAATGTGCTGCACCTCTTACTGAGATTAGCTAGGATGCTATGGAGTGGGGTAAGGTGGGAAGGTCATATTCCTGGCATCCTTCTCTGTCAGTGTCTCCTACAACACACTAAGTGGTATTGTCTGTGCAAATCCTTCTGCCTGGGTAACTGCTGGGGTTGCCAGAAGTTGATCTTATCCTGTGATAGGGAAGTATTAATCTTTCATAACTGATGACTCAGCCAAGCAATGAAGTTGGTACGCTAACATAATGTGGAGATCAGGATAGACAGCCTCAGCCATGCTAATATGAAAGAGGATAATTCTGTGCCTGTTAATAATCACTATTTCTGAATGGCAACAGCCACTGCTTGCTCTTCCAGTGTCTCCTCAGGAGGCCCATTTGGGAGTCCCTGCGATGGGGAGACTGGTGGTGACAGAGAGCTGGAGGATGTCATCGTCTCCTGCTTCTGCATCCCCCGGCAGTGAGCAGTGTTGTATGGACACCAGAGGAGGTGAACCCTCGCTGCAGGCTCGGGGATGGTGGAGAGGTACCACTGGATGGAGATACTGGAGCGTTTCAGTAACACTGGGATCAACGTGCCAAAATGTCGGGACGTGCAGTGAAAATGTTCAGCATCGCAATACACCTAGGCAATGGAGCTGAACCACGTGCATTTGCATAGTTAACTGCTGGGCTAATTAGCACAATTAACTCATTATGTATCTGACAATAAGCTTATTAGAAGAAATCTAAATTGTAAGGAAGAACGGTGATTGCCACGGCTAGTGAAAACTGTCTTAAATTGTTGACTGTGAAAGAATTGAAAATGCTTGGAAAGGGCATGCAAAGGTAAACAAATAGGAGCGAATATATTTATTTTCAATAAATGTAGAGTTAACAGTTCAGTGGTTGCTGCTGTAAGTACTGAGGTGTTGGGAGCACAGTGAAAAAGACTGTGCAGTGAGAAGGATCAGTTTTGCAGAAATTTCCGGGACATCTTGTAGGGAAGTACAAAAGCAAAATTCAGTTTGATTTAGTTTGAAGTCATCCTGGAAACAAAAATAGCAAAAGTGTGAAGTAAAGTAAGACTCAATTGCTACCCACAACAGGTAGAAAAATAGACTGAGCCAATTGGAAAATTCAAACTGATCCAGTCATACAAGACCTTGAAAGCAATCCTGTTCTAATGGCTGGGGAAAAATGTCTGAGAAAGAATAGCCTCAATATAAACATCTACAAAATATTGCGACTAAAACTGTTGGGACAAAAGAGATGAAATTGCAGTGTATGCTGGGGTTGTGCCATAGTACAACCCAGCAAGAGGTCAACACAGGCTGTTAGAATTAAATGTAAATTATTACTTCTTGTTAGAGAGGTGTTTTTCACTTTTTTTTAATGAGCTGTTGCCTGGATTCTGGCATCTGGGGCCAGACAATGTTGTCCAGCTTCCTAGCAGCAAAATTACATATTGCAGATTTTTTTGGCAGTTTATATGACCTGATGTGATGTGTGATGGTGAAAATGCAGAAATACTTAGGAGATCTTAATGATGGTTGGTAGATAATCTCTAGGAAAGCTCAGCCCGCTGTTGATCTGTCCCTAAGCTGAGGATCAAATTCCTTCCGAGTGCAAGGAGCACTGCTTTCCGCTGAGTTGTGTTCTTGGTTAATGTGACCATGCATAACAAATCTGTGAAGTAAAGTTGAGTCTCGAATGGGGCATAATCACTTGATTGCCAGATAGTTTGATAGTCCCCTTACTTAGCTGGTTGCCTGAAGACTTAGCAGAGATCCCAGTATCACATGACTGAGGAACATTTAGCTTTTATACAAAGCTACAGCACAGATGTGAGCCCTAAGCCAGATCCAGTCCAGCCCTTTGGGCCTGCTAGGAAGGAGGTGAGGAGGAGGTGAAAGGCAGCATCATGGCAGGTTCACACCACCTGATGTTGAGGTGAGCTGGGCATTGCAGCAATCTCCAGCAAATTTAGAACAACCTTCATGCTGCTCTAAGTTCTGTCCAAGTGCACAAGATTCCCGAGGGCTATTGGTGCACAATACTTGCCTTATGCGCCATGAATGCCCCATGTCTCCCTCCAGCACTTCTTGTGCTGGCAGCAAGGCAGGTGAATGGTGCCGAAAGCCTTGGTTGATAGCTCCACTGTGTTGGAGAGGTCTCTGCTGTGCCAGGTGGCCCATGGGGAGATGGCTGAGGCAGAGCAGCGCGTGCCTCGCTTGCAACCGGGCAGTGTGACCTACATGGCAGCTCAAAGTTCACAGAAGGCAGCAAGGATAACTGAGAAATGCAAAGTAGCCCCCATGGGATTAGGGATGGAGACAGATGCCTGGGCAGGGCAGAAGCTGGGGACATGTGTCACCCCAGTGAAAGTGCCACCCTTCAGCAGCCAGGCAAGCGGCTCACCAGGGATTGCCCGGGCTGTGGGCTTCCCACCGGTGGGAACTGCTTCCCCTGAAGAACGTGTTGCATCCTCCCCAGTCGCCCCATTTGCAAGGGAGGTGGGGCAGAGAGGATTTTCCCACCGGTGCATGCTGCACCTTGGAGCCGTTTCCCTTCGGAGCTGGGGACTGCAAGCAAGTGAGGGCTCTGGGGTGTTTGCATAGGAACAAGTTGGGATGAGAGGCGAGTGCTTTCTGCCAGAGATGCTTTCTGCATTCGCTGGGCTCTCCCTGCTGCTAGGAGAGGCACGGGGGATGTGGCGGCAGCGGTGGGGGCTTGGGGGGGAGGCTTGGATTCCCGAGCCCGTGTGCTGCGGCTCCTTTATCCCGCTTGCGGGAGCGAGGATGACTGCTGAGCTCCATGCTGCACCTTGCGAGCGAGGCACGCTCTGCTGCGAGCTGGCCGGGGCATGCGCAGCGCTCGTGCTGCCGCCGTGGAGGTGGGGAGCGAGGACCACATCACTGTCTCCCGGCTCGGAGCTGCCAGTTGCTGGTTGCCAAGCAGTTATCATTGTTTCTGTGACGATTGCAGAGGCTGTTGCTAATTGAAGAAGCCCCCACAGCATCCTTTTTTTTTTTTCCTGCTCCTTCTTCTGCTTTTATTTTAGAGGCTCAAGGGGAAAGGCAGCTAGACTAGTGCTTTTTTGCATTGCATTTTTATTTCTTCTCATGGGGGTGGGAAATTTCTCAGCTGCTGATTAAGTGATGGACTAGTTACTCATCCTTATCCCTTTAGTCTCTGTGTGTATGTGTGTGTGTACGTCTGAACACACACACACACAGACAAGCTTACACACATACACACACTCTGTAAAATCCTGTTTGCCACTGCAGTGGGCACAAATAGGTGAGCATGACTACAGCCAAGGAGCAAAATGCATCAGGGAAACAAGCCCAACAACAAGAACAGGTAACGCATATTTTCCTTGATTTTAAAACAAATACAGATTTGCATTGTATGGCTCTGTGTTTCTTGTATGATTTATTTTATTTTTTCCTTGGTGTGCATTCCTAGAATTGTCAACTGAGTCGCCAGTCAGTGGCGAGAGGAAAGTACTGGGTTCAAGGTCTGCCTTCTTGGTGTCTGTGTGTGGGGAGGGGGGGACGGGGAGCTGAAATTGTGCTATTTTTAACAGACTGCACCGTTTTCTCGAGGCTGTAGAGGTTTGTTCCGTAACTAGTTCTGCATGTGCGTGCGTGTGGTTTACAGCATGTTGGGACAGAGGCCCCTTCTCGCTGGAGTAATCCCAGCTTTGCATTAGGAACTTACAAGGCTTTTTACAGCTACTTTGCAGATGGACATAAAATTGCACAAGTAGGTTTCAGCTCCTTACTTTGTCGTGCACTTTCAGTGAATTTTTAGCCTGGTGTTTTCTCCGAGAGGCACTTCAGGGTACAGCGTGTGCTGGGAATGTGTGTGCAGTCAGGATACAGGGGCAAAATCCA
Source organism: Dromaius novaehollandiae (assembly GCF_036370855.1). Lineage (NCBI taxonomy): Eukaryota > Metazoa > Chordata > Aves > Casuariiformes > Dromaiidae > Dromaius > Dromaius novaehollandiae. Next base: position 9,145,851 of record NC_088099.1, read on the forward strand.
GCCATAAGTAGGCATAACTCATTGACTTTGGTGGAAATTGCAGTGCTTGCACCATATCTGAATTTGATTCATTTTCTTTCCCTGGGTAGATGCGTTATGTGTTTCTGTAGAGGTAGAAAGTTAAAGACTTAATTTTCTCTGCCACGTCTGGTTTCGATAGAAGTATTCCTATTTGACTGTACTTATCAGGACAGAATGAAGTAAAAACTTTCCCTGTCAAAAGAAAAGCAGAGGCTGGTGGAGAAGGGCACCTCGTTAGCTGTAAGCGATGGGTACAGCTAAGAAGTGGTGACACAAGGCAAAGTCCGGTCTGAGATTCCTGGGCTCCGGCTGAAGGCTGCAAAGGCTCAAGGGCTCCGGGCGCCAGCAGCTCAGCAGCTCCATCCTGCTCCAGACCCGGTTCCCGTCCCTGCGCACGGGCGCGCTGCCGACGGGGACGCTGGGCAGGCTCCGCGCTCCCTTCTCCCAGCCGTCGGCTTTCATTGTCTCCTTAAGACATTGGAAGTTCGCCACTTTAATCATCGGTCAGGACAGCATGCAAGGCTATTTTAAACAGATCTCTCGGGACACAAATTAATTCTTAAAATAGTTCTTCCTTGCTTGATAGGCTGAGAGCCTGGCACTTTTTTTTTTTCCATGATGCTTTATTTTAGGGAAATGGGGAGGGGAAAGCATGGGGCACCCTCACGCTAGAATTAGCATAGTATAATCTGCATTTTTCAGGGTGACATTTTACTAATAGCCAAAACAGGACTAATGGTTCAGTTAAAATAAGGAGAAAACAACTCTGATACTGCGAGTGAAGAAACTGTGCCTTCCGCTAATCTTTCATCTGCAGTGCTTTTCTGCTTCTCTTTCTCTTGTTTTTGGAATATGTATTTTTTGTCACTATTTGCTGCAGGTTAAAATTAATACAGCTGTATTTCTAGGAGGAAGGAATGTAAAAATTGCCTTGTCTGAACAAAGAGAAATGTGAGACTCTCCCTTCCCCCTTCTGAAAGCTATGTAAAAGTGTCAATTTTTGTAAGTTAAAAAGTGAAAGTCAGTTGCCTTTTATAAAAGAACACTGTTTTTATTTCAAGCAGTGTTACCTGTCAAATGCCATTTTGCTACTGGCTTGCCATGTCTTTGCTACTTCTTTCTTCCCATATTGAAGTACAAATGCCCAGAATATGTCTTTAGTATTATGCAGTCTTGATTGAATGTATTCTATAGCTGATTGAGTTGCAATAATATTCATGTGATATGCTTAAATATTCTAAAAGTACATGCTCTCTCAGCTTTGCCCTAGTGTGAGCATGAAATAGCAACATCAGGCATATATAAATATCAATGATATTGATGAATATTAATGTTTGAGTCTGTAAGCAACTTTCCTCACTCCTGTTTTTTCTTTTTTTTTTTTCCTTAATGCGTTATTAAAATGACTTGACAGTGGGGGGCCAAATCTAATCTGTGTCCATTGATTTGAGTGCACTTTTATGTTTTTACACCACATGCAGATCTAAACTCTTCTTTAAAGTAGTTTATAATTGAGCAAAGACTCTATCCAAATTCTATTTCCAGTGGAAAATTGGCTTGTGCATATCAAGAAATAGTGTTTATTTTCTTGCTAAAGATGATCAAGCAACTGAAAGCTGTACCTGGGATAGAGCTGAAGGCAAAGTGCTAGTCTGATTGTAGAGGGTTCAGTCTTTTTTCAGGAGCAGCTGCTGCTGTCATGAGAGATTGTGACTGTCCCTTTTCTGTATTCCTCATTGTGACATCTTCTTGATCCAGAGGTATGCAAGCTACACAGCTGGCTGGAGTATATTCTGTGTCTCCTGCCATGCTCACCGAAACAGAAAATGGTCACTAAAAGACACTGCAAAGCAGGGTGGGGAAAGTTCAGAAACATCTGCAGAAGCTTTGCATGTGTAAGCGAAAATCAAATTCAGACCCACGCGTCCATAGAGAAGGGAAGGTGTGTTTCATCCAGAGATATGAAAAAATTATAATAATTAGAAAAATGATTAGTATGTGGAAATATGCAATGCAATGCCTTACCTGCTTGAAATCAAAGAATGAGCATCCCTCTCTTATCTTTGTTAATTAAAAATGTCTCTGTTAAGTGTCATCCTGACTGGCAGCGTTGGCCACCTCCATGCTGTTTCAGCTCTTCAAATTCTAATAATTTACCTCCTTGCTCATCTGTTTCATGTGTCTACACTTCTCTTTTGGTCATAATGTACAGAAAACATTCAGTAAGTGATGGGTAACACTGTGTTTTACATCAGGTGTGACTGCTTGACCAAGATGTAGGTTGGATGCAGCTGCCCCTATACACTTAGGTACTTTTGCTATGGCCATGGTTTGTTGTTCAAATGGTTGGAGATGGATGTGGTGTATTGTACAATAATTACTGCGGCCTTTCTGCTAGATCCAGTGCTCAAAAGTCCATAGAAAAGCCTGCAGAAGCTACTAGGCTTAGGATCAGGCTCAAGGGGACTAGTAAATGTTGGTCTCTGTCTTGGGGATTGTTAGCTGGACACCTGAATATATCATTAAAACCACTTTTCTATTAAAAAAGAAGAAAATAGCCACAGTAGGTAAAGTACTGGGTCAATGTGCTATGGTAATTTACACCAGCTGAAGATAGTGTTTTAATATTAGCCTGAAAATTTATTTGTCTAATATATTGCATATAATTTAGCCTAATTCTTCCTACTTTTAATGGCCTTTGGGAATGCAAATATCTCTACAGTCATACATAAAAATAAGGAGCCTTTTTTATGAAAATGTGGTAATAGGCATAATGCTAAAATGATTCTTTTAAGTATTTTAAAAATGATTCAGCGTATCAAGGACATCAGGATCACAAATAACCAAAGAACACCTTTTATAAAACATATTCAAAAGGCTGATTGGTTAATTTGGTACTTCCACATTCAGAATAAATGATCGTTCCTGTTTCTTTTCCTGTATAAGGAAGAGCTGTCATGGATTTATAGGGAGCAAGTTCTTGCTCTGAAACACGCACACATCCTAGACAAGGTTATTAATGACTGTTTGCATGCAGCTCCATGTAGAAGACCAAAGATTAGGTAAGGAGGCAAAATAGCTCAAGGGCTGATTTTTATTGGAGTAGGCTCTGTTAATGAATGGAGTCAGATCAATAGAACAGTTCTGCCTATTAACTGTCATTAATATAATCAATTTCAAATTTTACATAACAGATGAAATTCCAAATGATAGGTGTCTTAAAGGGGAGAGAGAACACGCTTAACTTGGAGAACCTAGTCTGGAATCAGGAATAAAAGGATGGAAAAATTAATATTTCACACTTCTAATGTTCTCCTGCCACTCTGCACTTCACAGAAATAGCCTCTAGTATGTTGCAGAGTGAGTACTGTTGGAATATCTAATATACTATGCAAAAATGTGTCTCTATTGGAGCAAATTTGTCCAAAGAGCAAAAGAAAAAAGATGCACTTTAGGTGCGTTCTGCAGGCTTTTCCCCTAAATAGTTGTATTTCAGGTAATTCTGGGATTTCTGTAGCAAGGGATGTCAATCCCCATGTGCCCTATTGTTTCCTTCAAGGTCATAAATATCCTCAACCATTATAAGCTGAGTTCTGTGTTGCCACTTCATTCACAGGGCAGACTAAACCAAAAAGAGCCGTTATTGAGCTGTCTATGGCTATGCCCACATTAGGAAGTGATATGGACCCATGAGAGATGGTGCTGGGGTCCCAAAGAATGTATACACATTTTGGAGGCAGAGGGAAGGAGTATTTCAAGCTAGTTCTAGACTGGTATGATGTCTACTAGTGGTTGAAGAGCATTTTCTCATTTAGTTTCCTTCAGAAAGAAGCCAGTTTGCCTGCTCTGAAGCCAATCTACAATGTGAATTAAAGCAGGGTAGATGGCTATAATCAGGAGATCTGTTTCAGTAGTGCACTTCTGGTCTGAACAAAAATACTAGGTGTACCCCACATGTCTTTACCAGGGATGGGGGAATATATTTAAATAAATGTAATTTCATGTGTTCCTGGATCTGAAGATATTATTTAAATGTTCATTTTTTTTCCATGAGGTGTGACCTAAAATCATTCTAGATCTGCTCTGCTTTACCTGAATACTGTCCAGCAAATCTTTATCACTGGGTACCAGTTCAACACGCTTTATCTGGAAGAGAGCAACAATGCTGATTCTCCATAACACTAAAGCCTCTTTACATCATGGCAGCAGTTCAAATTGACTCCAAAGAGTGCAGGATCCCTTCACATTGTAAAGAGGCTGCAGTGAAGAGCAGGTTCAGGCACGTATTATATCCTGTGAATTTTGTCTGTCAAAATGGGGAAGGAAATTGCCTTTATATTTGTCAATCCCACACCCAGCATATGCTGGACTAAAAAGAGCCACAACTGACTTCGCTATGTATTCTTAGCAGGATTTTAGCCGAGGGTTGTAGCTTTTTATCTGGAAGCAGACTGAGCCCTGAGTGTGTTGCAGGAAAGCTCTGATTTATGGTGCCGTTAATTGGTACAGTCGGACTCCCCACTGGCACAAAATCCTTGCAGAGGGAGATGGAGGAGCACAGTGGCACACCTCTGCGCTCCCGGATTCAGCAGTGGGCTGGGAGTAGCTTGGCCTGGAGCTGTGGAACAGGTGGGAGTAGGTCTCCCAGGAGATGAGCTAATTTAGCATATTATCTCAGTGACTTGTGATAGCAGTGCTCCTACGTTCTTGGCTGGAATTGAAAACTGTCATTTCCCAAAGGTGAATCCCTGCTTGTGAGAATCCCTCTTTCTAGCTGACTTGATGCAGTGTTTTGGTTCTGCTTATTATAGTTGTACAGAAAATGGGGGAGCAATGTCCACTTCTAGAGTGGCTGGCAAGAGAAAGAAAAGAAGAAAAACCTGACTTTGACTTGCATAGAAAACAGTTGTTGTTGTTGTTGTTATTATTTTTATTATTATTTACTTTTAATGGGAGTTAGGTGTTTCAGTGCATTTTTTTTTAAAAAAGAAAACTGTTCATACGAGACTACTGTAATTTACAGAGCGGTTATCAAGAAAGAACATATCTTATTGTAGACCCAACACCGTCTTTCTCCAGGAAGTCACGGAGAACGTTTGTGTTTCATTCTGTTAATGGTATCTGATCTATTTCTCAAGAGATTAAATTTCCGTAATAGTGCTCCTGAGAACACTGTATTCAAGAACATGAAATTGCATCAAACTGGCAGCCTTTTCAAGCTGTTAATTTGCTATGTGGAATGCAGGCAGCTAAGCAATGGGGAGGGGGGACAGAGATGGCAAGGAGCACGTTTGGCATAAAACCGGAGGCTCAAAAGGAGAAAGCTGTAGAAAGTGTTTTTGGTGTTTAACACTGAAATGGAGGTGCCTCTTGAAGGCCCCAGATGTGTCAGGACCCCCTTGTGCTTGGTGATTTATGCACACAACTTCTAAGTGGTGGTGTAATTCCATAGCATGCTACCTGAGACTGTGTAAGCTTCAAATTGTGGTTAAACTTGACATGTCAAGCAGAGATTATGCGTGGGAGGTGCTGTACCACTTCTCCTTGGGATACCATTGGTTGACTGCTGCTCTCCCTATTCTTGGCATAGTTACCCTGTGTTGCAGTCCTTCTCATTAAGTTTGTCTTTTAGCTTGTGGATCAGGACAGAATAACCTGTCTGTGAAGTTAACCAGTTCTGTAGAGTTTATAAGATTGGATTCACGCTCCACAGGGAAAAGAATCTTAGAAAACTTTTCTTTTGTGGTGCATTAGCAGAGTGCTATGCACTGCTACAGTCACTTAGTGAACAATGTTTTTACCTGCTTTCGGTTCTTATGCCTTTAATGCTGCTTCTTTGTGATCTTTCTAATGCATTAAGTTGCTCTGAATCATGGTCACTTAAGATGATGTTAGAAAAGGTAGTACTTTTTAAATGATGTAGAGTACAATAATATCTATTATTTATGTATGTACGTTATTCTGTATATCTCTCACTAAACTCTTTTGTTCTTTCATCCTTTCTTTCATCTTTCTGTCTGCCCTTCCTTCTATGATTCTAAAGTCAGATTTAAGTGAGTGATAGGTTCAGAGAGGTGAGAGTGCCGACAGCAATAGAACAGGAAAGCTGAGCTCACAACACTGCCCCTTCTCCAAAGGGTGCAAAGAACTACCTGCAGAAGTGAAAACAGTGCATTGAGCAGGTTTGCAGAGTCTTTTCTAAATAGGAACTTGAAGGGAGACCTGTATTTGAAATGAGTGAGGGTAATCAGGAATGGACGAGTCAGTAAGGACTGACTTCTGATTAAAGAGCAAAGCTTGCCTGGGATTATCAGGGATCTGTGAGTGATGGTTTGGTGGCTGGAGCTCAGGATTCTGGTGCTTCTTGTGCTTCAGGCTTCCCACGTGACTTTGAACAAGTATGTTAGACATATGTCCTCAGTGCTGGTCAGCAGCTACTCTTCTGGGAGTGTGGGTGCCCATGGTCCCCTTATATTGGAATGTGTTTAAAAAAAAAAAAAGCATTTTTGTACCTGATGGTGTCTTATGAGGATAAGTACATGAAAGACTATGAGTTTCTGAGATATTATAGTAATTAAGGCTGCACAGGTAAGTACCTGAGATATCAGAGAGATGTACTGCTTGACATTTAGAGAATGTACAGAAAGGGTCGTAACAGAAAACCTGAAAGCTAAAACTCATCCTGAAGACTTAGATGAGAGTAAGAATTTCAGTGGAAAAAAGATCAAGATAAAGGCAAATCCTGGTAGGACTTCAAATAGTTATAAACAAACTAAGAGAGTAAGAGAGAGAAGGAAAAGGCATGGAATTTGGGGATTGCATCTGGTTCTAAGATTTCTGGAACTAGAAGTAAATTTACAGTTTGAGGTAGGATATGGACTTGTATTTCTGCTTTCATTTGATAGTGCAGGAAGACCTTTTCTGAGAAGGAATGGTTGAGTTCTAGCAATAGGAATACTGCAGTGTAATTAGGAGCCCATAAAGATAAAATGGGAAAGCAAATAGTGTAAGGGTGAGATAGGGATATGTGTGGTCAATGAATGAAACCTTTCAGAAGTGGAAGCCAGATAGGCAAGAGAAGAGTGCTACAGCTCAATGCCTAGGAGACCTCCTGAAAGCAAGTATAAGTATGAGGCAAGGCTGAGGCCTAGAGCCTTGTGAGTGTAGAGAGAAGGCCCTACCAAAAGTTGTGGACTTGGAGAGAATTGTTAAATAAGATGGAAAAAGAGAGGAAATGCTTACCTCCCACTTCCTTGGCCAAACTATGCATGGCAGGACATAGATAAAAATCTTCTGTAGATCAAGAAAAATGAGAGAAGAGAAGATCCATGGGCTAAAGAGTAATTGCTAACCAGCTGGAGGAGTTACGGGAGGTGCAGCTTAAATATGGGTGGATTTGGTAGTAAAAGAAGCTTACGGAGGGAAAGGAAGCTGAAGATAGGCTCATAGTAGGTAAGGAGGCAGGAGAAAGCACATGGGAACACCCTTCCCATCCCACAGGGAATGACAGCAGTAGCACTGAGACAGGGGAGGGAGAAAAATTAACTACAGCTCTGTTGTACAGAGCAGCATTCATGCTTGTTGTTCCTGGGAGAGCATTTGGCTGAGGATCTTTGCATGCTTTGCAAAGCATGCAGAGTGCTTGCAGTGCCCCATGAGGTGGCAGTGGCCACTCTGAGGGCAGCGTGCGGGCTATGTGGTTGCATTAACAGAAGAATGGTGTACAAAATGAGGAATAGCCGCAAGCTTTGCAGGACAGAGGGAGTTCAGAGCAGTCTTCCGTCTTGTCTTTGCCATCCATTCATGTTGTGGCCTTGGGCACAGCACTTTGTCTCAGTTTCTCCATTCTTCCTGGTAACTGTGTTTATCTACTGCCTACCTGGAAAGAAGCGGGGAATAAGGCTATATTTTTACCAGGTCTTACCCAGTGTCTCTTCAGAAATACCTTGCCTTCAAAATAAGTACTTTAACATATATGGGCTAAAGGCACTTCCTTCTATTCTGCCCCATGGGATGGTATGTTTGGGGGAAAGACAGCAGTGATCTTTGCAAGAGAAAACAGTCCCCGGAAGAACAGGAGGCAGAAAAGAACTTCTGTTCAGAGCCGTTTCCCTGGGTAAGTTTTCCTAATGCTTCCTGATATTATCCATAGCTGAGTGCACTGATTGCCTGTGCCCACTGCTGCTGGAGTAAAGCTTTTCTGAGGGAGAACCTGTGCTGTATACATGAAGTATGGTAATTGTCTAGCAATGCATGGCTATTACTATTATGTGATACTATTCTGTGATCAAAACTGCAGGTGGAAGCTGCAGATAGATGATATTTTCTCACAGTGAAATTTGTTCTAGTCTGCTGGATGACATCTGCTCACAGAGGTGTAACTGGGACCCCACGCTAGGGTCGTCTCTTGCTAAATAGCCATGCAGTGCTGCCATCGCAGTTATGCCTCTGGGCTCCTCCAGCACACTTGGTGGTAGGAGCTGGTGATGGGACGTGGCCATCTCCCTGGGTCCCCGTGAGAGAGGGTTTCCACTCAAAGGCATTTTGGCTTAAAAAAGCCAAAATACAAGAATGATTGCATACAGAAGATAGACTAAATTTGTTAGAATTGACAAGTGTGGGGATGGAGAGAGTTAGTCGACGGTGGATAGAGATGAGTCACTGAGAGAGCGTCTAGACATCTGGCCCTGTGTTGTTGCCTCACACTTTGGGCTGTCATAGCTCTTTCGTGGACGTATGAAGTGGCATCATCTTCTTACAGGAAAGCCTTGTGTCCATGTCACACCTGCTTTCACAGGTGCCACTACACAAGTCTTGACTTAGTGGGGAACCAAGCCCTGCATATTTATCATGGCGATGGGGGGATGAGACAGATTGAAGTAGTTATGAAGAGTTAAGCTGAGCATACAAAGGGAACAATCATGGGAAAACCTGTTAGAAAGGAGAAGAGGAAGAGTTTGAGTAAAATAGTAAAAATAAGCAAATCTAAAGCCTTTTTTTTAACCTTTCAGCTTATCTTCTTACATTTGTCAGTCTGAAAACAAATGGCTGTTTTTTGTTATTTGTAAAAACTAACAGAGATGAAAATAAAAGTACAGAGATTCACAATGCCTTGACTAAAGTAGTTTATATTACTGCTTAACTGCTGCTGTGCTTGAAACTGGAGAGATAATAAGCCTTCAGCTGAAGCAATTAGTCTGCAGTTTTTGACTCCATTACCTTCACTTATGTCTGTAGCTGAATAGTTACACTAAGATATTTAAGACTTAGTTGTAGTATATTATTGTCAAAAGTGAATTCATAACTTAGACATTGATTTATTGTTAATTTAGCTTGTCAGAGATGCCATAATAAACATGTAATTGACTGGGAGTGAATGTATGCAGCTGCATATTATATGGAATGTATTTTGTGTCTTTAATTTAGCTTAATCATACACTGTGACCAACCTCTTAACTCTTTTTGTGTAGGGTTTAAAGAGGTCTGATAGTTAATCTTCATATGGTTGTAGGAATTAATTAATGTACATTGAGTTGTAACCAGGCTTGAGTGTGTTGACAGCCTCGCACTTTTACCTTTCTGTTTTCATGGCCAAGAGCAAACGGGTTGCTTTCAAATGCATATGCAGCGTTCTGTGACTAATGGAGAGAAACTCAAGGATATACAGGGAAAACATATTGCAATTTAGCCCATACTAAAATGAGAGAGAGTAGAAGAAACACAAAGTCATTGTTTTTTAGTTGTAGAAAGCAAACTACTGCCAAGCAGATGATATAGCTTGAGGGAAGAAGTAAGCAAAAACTTCAGGCTCTTTTTTTGTTTTTAGATGCTGTGATACAAGATAAAGGAGGAGAATAAGGATAAGGAGTCTTTTTTTTTTTTTTTTTTAAGTTCCCTAAATGTTTTTTCTGTAGATGCTGTTGCACTGAGTGTAATAAACATTGACTGCTCCTCACGACACAGGAAATTTGTGTAGAAACTTCATTTTTTTTCTTAAGAAATCCTGACTCTTCACAGTTTAGTAGGATCTAATAATATTAGTAACCACCTTTTTTTATATTTTTAATGTCCCAATATGTTTGAAGCAAAAGTTGACTTAGCAATATTCCTGAGAATGCTGATCCACTGAATGTAATGAGTATTTTAGATTAATCTTGCTGAACATAATCAGCAGAGGCTTCAATTGCTTTAAATTGAATTCTTTTCTGTGGTCTTTTCCTCGTAAGGTGTAATACATGGTTTTACATGGATTATATTGATGCTTGACTTTGCTGTTGCAAGTCATGCTATAAATAGAAGTTTTATTCCCCCACTCCAAGTTAAATCAGCCAGATAAAACAAAGAACAGTTGTGAATGTATGGGACTTCAAAATCCAAGGAGAAATTGATTGAAATAGCCCTGGAAAGTACTTAGCACGTAAGGCTTGTCCATTAGTAAAATGTATATTGATTAGTGAACTTTTTGACTTTCCTTGCTAAAGGCTTTTCAGTTTTCCCTTGATGTTTAAATACCCAGGTATCTCTTGGTAGGACTAGCCAACTTTAGTTACTACTCATTTACTTGATAGCCATCACCTTCCTACCCACAGTGTCTTTAAGGCTGATAGTAAGTGAATATATGTCTTCATTTTTTTTCCCTGTAAACAAGGACAAAGGAAGTTGTTGACAGAAGGAAAAAAATCAAGGCCAACGGCTGAGGGATCAGCTAATCAGGTTATAGTCTTTATGTAAAGAATGGAAGGAAGCTTAATATTTGTAATTTAATGTGTCTAAATGCTGTTTGTGCTCCAGCCAACCCTCCTTCAATGCTGACACAGGGCTTTGCCCAGTGCAGCAAGGTGTGCTATTGACTCCTCGCCCAGGGCTTGCTGGTGCCCTTCCACCCTTGGTCCCTTCGGGCAAGACCACTGCGAACCGTAAGCATGCTCTTCTCTCTTCAGTCCGTGCAAACTTCTACACTTCTTCCTCTGCTTGACATGGCTGGAGAGAGAAGGAAGCTGACCAGAAGAGGAACTGTGTGTATTAAGTGGACTGGTCTTGAGTCCAAGTTCGGGTCTGCTCTCTTGGCCCTGGTGTCTCACGCAGAGAGAGCAGTAGGAAGGGCTGTCATAAGAGCTAAGAATGGCCGTATTTAGACTGTGGTATCTTGCCTCGTATCCTGTCTTCAACAGTGGCTGTAAGTGGATGACTAGGGATGAGTAAGAACAGGACAAGAATATAAAATACTTCCCTCGAGCACCCTCCCAGCCTCTGCCTATTTTCAGCGCAGTGACTTCTAAGTTGGATGTGATTTCTCTCTATTTAGTAATCTGTTAGATTTCTCTACCAAGTACTTACCCAGCTTCCCCTCAAAGCTTGCTAGAGCACTGAAATGACCCAGGCCTCCTCAGGTGCTCCATCTTTTTGGTAGTATTGTTCTTGGAGATTAGAAGCCTGTGTCATTCTCTAGTGGGCAGCTTGGACACAAGTGTGTTAAGGGCTTCAGTACTGAGGTGGGGCTGCATGTTTGTAACAGACTATCCCTGTTTAAAACAGAGCCTATAAGGATTTCTGGAAATTAGATGCATCTGAAATATGATGTAGAGCTGTTCGAAGCCAGTGGTCAAACTGAGAAGAATTCTATTGACTTCATTGAGCCTATGCTATCTTTCACCACTGTGAAAACCCTTATGTAGAAAATTGAGGCTTTAAATCTACAAGAGCAAAAAACTTATTGCTAGCAGTTCTTTTCCAGCTGTCCCATTCTATTTTCAGCTGGGTTTTACAATAGAAAAAGCTAGATATTGTAAATGATTCTTCTCTGTACAGTTCTATCGTGATGGGAAGTAGTGCTACTTTCAGAAGTCAAATTTCTCCTGGTTGTTCTGATGTGTGAACTCCAGTGGAGCTTTGGCTGAGAATGGACTTCATGATTAGGAGCACAGCATAAATCAGCCCATGTTTACATGCTGGAACAAGGTTGCAGGTCTGGTCTTCTCATCATTTGTTTCAGGAGATTTATTGGAGCGCCTGTTGGCTCCCCTGCTCTTGCTTGTGGGGAAATCGTGTTCGGACTGGTCTTCTGCTGACCTGGACGTAGGACGTGACTAGACTGCACCTGGGAACCAGAACTGTAGGCCTTCTGCCAAACCTCCCTGCCAGATAGTGTAGACTTCCTGTAAATTCCTATAGGTTCCTGTAAATTCTAGAATTTCTCCATTCGGTTATAATGCTCTTAGCATCTGGGTGGATCAGTAAATAAATTGCCATTTTGTGTCTTTTGCCAAAAAGGAGAATTTTTTTCTAGCTTTTCAGCGTCCGGGTACAAATTACAGGGGAAAACTACATGATCACCAGATATTACAGTGATCAATGGCATACAGCCACTGTCACAGGCTGAGCCCAGAGTTGAAGTCTTTAGTGTTTGCATCATAGATTAGAGATATTTGAAACCATGATGTATTGTTTTTTACTGTAAAATGTAGTTCAGCCATGCACTGCTATTTCCATCAAATCATCTAATTCAAGATATTTTGGGCAGAACTTTCAGACTGGAGATTTAAACACTTTTGGACTGTAAACTAGCTTTCACTTCATAATTTTTAATGCATCTACATTAAAATGGAAAACAAAAAAGGATTCAGCTTTGAGTGGGTGGGGACTTACCAAAATAAAGAACTCTCATTGTTCTGAAAATTGCTTCCTGCTGCCAAAATATGGTATAAGCTCTATGTTTTTGTTCCTTTGAAAAATCTGAAAAGTTGAATTTTTGCCCCAATTTGTGGTACAACCAGACGTAATAACCCTGCATTCCCCAATTAATATATCAGAAAATTGTAGGATCATAAAGCTCTTCCCCACCTTGCTCTAAGAAAGAAAAGAGGGGTTGGCTTGTTGCTACTTTTGTTTAAAAAAAAAGAAAAAAAAGAAAAAAAAAGGTCTTTTTTGCACACAAAGATATGAAGTAATTGAGTTCTTCAAGAGGCCATGTATAATACACATGAGAAATAATGTATGTGCTTGAGGCTAAAAATATAAGCCTAAATGAATCCTAGTGGGATGCTGGGTGTTAATGCTACTTCTAGTCCTCTCACTGAACCTAGACCTTATTTCTCTTTGCTCTTGTTTCTCAGTTTGCTTATCTTTCCCTTGACCTCTATTAAAAAAAAAAAAAAAAAAAAAAAGAATCTTTTCATTTGTTGGTTTTTCATTTGGACAGTGCAGCTGAGTTGCTGTGGCATAATCTGCTGTAATGCACAGGTTCTGCCTAATACTGCAGACAAGAATACATGTGCCAGAGGTTTTGTGCAAGCAGTTAATGAGTGAGCACAGTGGAGCTACACAGATATGCCCTTTCTCCAGGGAGACAGCATCATACATTTTTTTAAACCATGTAAACCAGTTATATACCCTGTTTTTTTTTCTGTTGTTTTCAGGTTCCTATTCTTTTGACCACAAATACCTATGGTTTGCCAGAAACAGTGCATCTAACATCCACTAAACCTGCATTTTGTCTTTCCCTATCCAATTTCTTGAGTAAATGCTTTGTGTCAGTCAAGGAGAAACTTTTCTGAGGAGGAAAATGGAATTAATTTGTTTCGAACCGTTCACCAAATACTGTTTGTGCTTTTACGTATGGTTGGCTCCTTGTCAGGTGTTATGCATAACTTTTATTTATTTTTATTGCTGAAACTGCTGATAAAACAAGGGATGACAGTTGCTCTAAGGAGACTGAATTTAGGTGACACTCAGATGTTTGCACTTCATTACTTTTCTTTGACTTGACAGTTTCCATACAGTTTTTTTTCTATCAAAATAGCCTTCAATTACCAAATGAAGATTAGTGCGTGGCCCTAAGCCAAAAGACTGTTGAGTAGCATTTTTTTTATATTCTTCATCAACATGGATAATATAACTAGCTCAAGAATAGATCAACTCTAGTTAGTTTCTGGAAGGCTGATTGTGTCAGCCATGAAGACCTAAGCTTGTCTGAAAAAGGTCTGATATTGACTTGTCTGCTTGCACTAATTGTCTTTGAAAATTTTAACTACCAATATTTTTTTTTCTTTCATATCTTGGGATGGAGGAGAGAATACACAAAAATAGTGTATTAAGCCACATTATTACCTTAGGCAAACAGAACAAAAAAAATCATTTACCTCTGCTTTGTGAACCTGGATTAAGCAAGAGAAGGCTACAAACTTTCTTTAAAAAAAAATAAAGAAAATCCATCTGTGAGTCTTGCCTGCAGGAATTATGGATTTTAGGGAAGAAAGATTTTTGCAGAAGTTGCTGTTGCTAATCTTTCTGAACTCCCTCCTGGGAAGTGGTATGTAAAGGGGCTGGGAGACTGGAGGCAGTGTTGGTTTCTCCTGCCTGGCTGTGCCCCTCTTAGTGCCCTCACTGCTGTGCTCCCTGACACCGCAGCAGAGAGGCAGATGGCCGAGGATGGCATTGAAGACTCCTGCCCATTTTTAGCAGCAGATTTCAGTGCCTGCGAGCCATCTACTCTTTTTTTTTAATTGGAAAATGCTTCAAACTTTGTCCGGAGGATAAATACTCAGGATGGAGTTTAGAAAAGCTGGGATAGTTTCCCATTTTTCTAATTTTATTTTATTTTATTTTATTTTATTTAGGTTATTTTGGAGAAATGTCCTCCTCAGATTTATCTGCGTATTGCTGCTGAAGGACATGGTCCTGCCTGTTTGTTGTGAAGTATGGGCACACTCTTCAGGGATGAAACACAGCCGTAATAACTGAAAAATTTGCAGTGTCTTATTTAGACAGCTGGGATTTGGCAGGAGATGACCAGTTAACACAAAAAGCCAGGAAGAAAATCAAATAGCTGTGGGAGATGTTGAAAGTAACAGATGAGAAGAGGTTGCTTGCAGAATTTTGATTCTACACAATAAATTATTGCTGGCAAATTGAACTGCTGCCCACTTCTCAGTGATATTAGAGAGCTGGAAATAATGCATATTTTGGCCAGGCAATCATCTACTGTCTTTTTTTTGACAGGCAAGTAAAATCTGAATGAGGAAAAGGACTAGTTAATCATTACTTTATGTAACCTTTACCAGCATGAAACAGTCTTGACATTTGAGTGCCAGTGTGCAGTGTTCATTTAAATGAGGTCTGTTTTTTTTGCAGTGAGATCCAGGGGAAAAACACAAGGAAATACTTGGGAGTGTTTCAGGGGAGTCTAATAGAATTAGGTGTTCAAATCCAACTGGAAATGACAGTCTCAAATGTTTTAGCTTACTGTGTACCACACACTTGGTAAATAATACCCAGGAGGGAAATTGTTGAGTCGTGATAAATTGTTGAGCATCCAAAAGCTATTGTTGGTCTCACTGGGGACTGCTGAAAGCTCAGTGCTCTTGAAAATCAAGCCAATTACGTAGGTGCTTATGCACAGGCGTTGAAGGCTCACTTTTCTTGTGTATGAAAAAGGATGGATATTTAAAAGCTTTCTGCTGTTACTGGCCATTTATTTCCACCCCCTCCCCACCCCCATTTTTTGGGGGAAAACAACTAAAAAGGCTGCATACTTTAAACAAATATATTTGAACTGCCATGGAGTCAAATTATAGTATTTCTCTTTGGGAAATAGAGGGTGGTCTGCTGGCCAGTATTAAGAATCTCAGTATCTGAAATTTTAGGGCACAAAATAATCCTTTTGAGTTTTCTTTTTCTTTTTTCCTTCTTTGCATCCAAGAGATAATAATGGAGCTAGTTTGCCATTTTGGTGATAGAATATAGTTTTGTTTTCTCTTTTAATTGGAATTTGACAGATTTGGAAAGATCTCAGGACAGGAAATGGTCTAAAATAACTATTTATATTGTTAGTAATAATGAAATATATAGGGTTATGTTATTTAAATACAGTCTGTTTACAGAAAGGTGTGTTTTGCTAAACGAGCTCTTTCAGCAATGTGCAAGCAGTCGGACAATAATACTCAACACTTTCTTCATGCTTTGTCTTCAAATTGCTCTTAAAAATATTCTTCCTGACATCTCAGTGATATAGGTAAACTGTATTACCCACACTTGGCAGAAAGAAAAGCTTGATACAAGAATGAAGTAACTTGCCCAGGGCTAAATTTCTCCTGTGTTTCAGCTTCCAAGTCCATGTGACGCGATGTTGTTCTGTGCTGTGGGGAGCTACCAGCTGTGGTCAGCACTAGCCTCAGGCAGTTTACTGCAATGTGTAAAGCATTTTTGAAAATGTTAACAATGATTTATTCATTTCTTTATTTGTTTACTCAAATTTCTGCTCTTCTAAAGATGATCTCAGCATCTTTATGGGCACCTCTGGAGATCTGACAACCATTTAAAGAAACACCTCCTAAAACAGACTCTAACTAGTGACTGTAGATCTTAACGCTCCAGTAGCATTGCCTGTGCACCCATTGGTCCTACATGTTCATGTATACATGCACACACACATGTGCAATCCCACCATGAAAATCATCAAATGAGTCTTTGTGGCTGCCAGGTCCCACTGAATTTGTAACTTGAGAACAAGAAATCACTGCCTTAAGGCCAAGATACATCCAGAAAGGTAATAGGCAATGTCTTTGCTCTTTGACAGGCAGCATTTTTCAGCTCCCACTGGATTTCTTTTGGCCTAAGCAAAAACTGATTTGGGAAAGAAAAAGCAGGCTGCCCTTCCTCCTCCCTCCCTTCAAGTTGCTGATCTCTACAGTAAAGAACAGTCTTTCCTTGCTGCAGGTGGCTTGAAATTTGATCTGTTTTGTTGTTTGTTCTGAAAGGAAGAAGAATTTCATGGAATCTGCTGATTTGGGGTCAAAAAAATCCGAGAGCAGTGGGGGAATGTTTTGCAGTGATGGGAGAAAATGGGCCCCAGTACTGCTTATCGGATGTCATTATATAACCTCTTCTAACATCTGAGTGCCTTACTGCTGTTAATGAATTTAACCTTAGAGGTAAGGATGTTGTTGTAGATTACGAAGCCTGAAAAAGACCATTTTGATTGTTTACTTTGTCCTAAAAAGCATAGGCCATACACTTGCCTTTAATTTGTCTTCCCCTTTTCATAGAGAAAGAGGCACTGAGGCCCAAAGAGATTATCCAGCTCTGTCCCCAACTAGGCACTTAGCCCCCATCTCCCAGTTCTTCAGTACTTTTGCCACTGAACTAGTCTTTCTCCTAGAAAACTCAGTGCCTCCTGATATCACCTGGCAGTGACTAGAGTCTGCCATAACCTGCAAATGTGCTCACTTCCCTTGAGGGGAAGAATTTATGCCATTCCTTAGCCTGCAAATAGGAATGGCTTTAGGAAGCTGTTACCACTGCTGCTTTTAGCTTTCCTACCAGGCAGACAGTTCTGTGGCCATTGGTCATTGGCCTAGAGAAAAGAAATATGATGAGACTTTCAGGAAGATTCCAGTTTTTCTCTTTTTGGTTCTCATAACATGGCAAAACAACTGCATTTTCGGTATGCCCCCAATAATGAGGACAAGGCAGGCCTAAAGAAAGTGTGAAGGCTGGAGGAATGGGAGCCTTACCTTGAAAACAGATGAAAAATAGTGTATTAAAAGTATATGTAGGGAAGAGGAGAAATCACTAGTAACATAAATCATCATCACCGTCTGTTTCCTTGAGTTATTTTAGGTAATTCTGCATCTGAAATTAAGGATAATTTCTGTCCTGAGATGCTCTAAGTGGACTTTCCCCTTCCCCATGGCTCTAGAAGTATGAGCTGTGTAGAGCTGGCTGGATGCTCCTATCCACTCTCAGAGCAGCTGCTGCCTTTTCTAGAAGGCAAGGATCCTGGCACTAGGGAGCCTGCAAAACATACTCTTTTCAGAAAGTACTTTCCAGTTAAGTAGGATAGCTCTTCACTTCTAACTAATGATTTCAAATGACTCTCCTTTCTTGGCATAATAGTTCAATTTCAAACGTATTTGTAATAATGTTCTCTTGGTTGTTTGAAGAACTTATATTCCTTTGCAAACGTTCACAATATGGAACACTACTCAAAATATTTAGTCTGCTTTAATTAGATCCTTGTATTATCAAGCAATACACACAAATGTGCACACGTGCATGGATATACACAGTATACCAAAATAACCTCCTGTATCCAAAGAAACAACCAAACAATAGTTGACGCAAATGGTGGAAAGCTTGAAAAAAGCCCAGACATCTTATTCAAGGGATTTCAGTAAGGTGGTCTTTCATAGTACGGATGAACTTTCTCTGGGCATGATCTGGGACTGTAATATTGAGTTTACTATGTAGGACTTCCAACTCATTTGTTGTAGGCATCAGAAGGCAGGTAGTGACTGAGACAGGAGGATGGTCCAGTGGCTAAGGAGGTTAAATGCTATCAAGGGCCACCATGTGCTCCCTTGTGACATGTTGTTCCTATGTGATGCTGAACAACTCTCCTTGGTCAAATTTTTCACAGGTTCCAGAGCTCCCAATTACCTCCCTGCCCTCTTTTTTTTTTTCAGTGCTCAAATGGAAGTCATTGTTCAGTGGGGCTCCAGAGCTTAAACCAGTATTTTTTTTCTGAATTTTAGAAGTGCCAGGTATTTGTAGCTGCAATTGAAATAGATAGGAGCTACACTTAACTATGTGAACTCATGATAATTACTCTGAAGAAATCAGATCTTAGGCATCTGAAATTGGACACCCAAAATTAGCAAACGCTTTGACTTTAATTCTCTGACTCAGCTTCCCATCTGTGCAATGGGTTAAGGTCTTCTTTTCACCACAGAGATGGTATGAAAAGAAAGCGATGAATATCTGAAGCAATCACATATTGTAGTGATGAGCTCCCTAGAAAATGCTATGAGAAAATTGATAACTCTGCCTTTAAAGCAGGTCATGATTGCGTGCTGCAAATATGGCCACACACAGAACGGTGGGGATCAACTGAAATATCGAAGAGACCTCATTACATGCGAGCACCAGTCACTTGATGCAATACATGAGGCAGATGAAAGTTTGTGTGAACATGTAATTAGACTCAAGCACAATGCAGACGCACGAGGGGTGAGTTGTGGCTTGTGGACCTTGAGGCTTAATCCTGACATTTCCCAACTTACTACTCACATATGAACCTTAACCTTCTTTTAAGGTAGTTTTTGTCTGTAATTACTGCATCAGGGTGAGACTTTCAAAAACACTTGGCTCTGTCCAGTCTCTGTTGCCACCAAAGATAATAGGACTTCATGGATGACTTCAGTGGGAACAAAGTTAGGCCAGTGCTGAGTAGTATTCAAGTTACAAACTATCATTAATGTTGCAAATTCTCTGAAAAATATACTGGGAAAAATGCAGTATTTAATGCATGAACTCTGTTAAGCACTTGTCATTCCGAAGGACTGTTAGCTTTCACTGTTAAGAACAACCTTGTATGTGATATGCTAGTATTAGGTACTGGCAGTGTTTACTGTTTGCTAGTGCATAACATGAGTATGCACAATTTCTCTTATTAACCTTGAATGCAGACTTTATAGACCAGATTCTGAGCTTCAGAAACCTTGAGGTAACCTACAAAGATTTTTTTTCTGATATGCACTGAGTGGCACTGAAATGATCCAGAGTCAAGTTTTATTTTATGCAAGCATCAGAGATCAAAACCCTATTGTGCTGGGTTCTTATCAGACACTGCCATGAAGATGTGGCAGTTTAAATTGATGAAATGGAAAGAAAGGAATTTTCTTATTCCTGTTTTACATACAGAGGAGGCAGAATCTGGCTTGCAGGAAGCTGAACTCGCTTTGCACTTACCTAAGAATAGGAGATTTCCTCCAAGTCAGACAGGAAATCTCTAGCAGAATTGTTAAGACAATCTAGATCTGTTAGCCCATAACTGTAATTTTAGCAGTGTAATTCACTTCTCATTTCCTTCGCAGATACGTTCCTCAAGCCTGGACACTGAACTTCTGTTTTATTTTTCCTCACTCTTTTAAGACTTTTTCTGTTCCTTTCACTTACGTAGTCTTATGTTAGTAGAAAACAGTTGTCTTCCTCTGCTAAAAATAAAATTTGTCTATTTTAGGTTTCCCCATAGTGCCTACCATGTCTCTTTTGGACACTAAACTTTGGAAATTGGAGTGTACTGAAGTGAATGTTACAGAGTATTCTCACTCTGCACAGTGAGGCTTCAAGTGAGCCAGCAACTGAATAGACATACCTCTCATTTCTAGGAAAGTGCCAACTTTGTCAAACTAAAACCTTGTTTTGGAAAGCACTTGTCAGCTCTCTTTCATGGAAGCACAATGGTCTAGTATACTGTCTTTTTTCCATTTTTTCATGCATTCCACCCACCATGGTGAGGTAGGATAACCAACAACAATAGTAAACAGCTTTCATTACCCAGGTGCAGACTGACATCTACATTCTGGAGGACACTGTCTTTGCCATAGGGTCTATCATTCTGATTTTTCTGTTTCTGAGACAGCCACATCTAGACTAGATGTAGCTAGACCAGATGGATTAATAATGATAGGTGTTTGTTATCCAAGATACTATTTTTTTCTGGGAAAACGTCATCTAAATCTGATTTGATTGACCTTTCAACACCCTTTATTAGCCAGCAAGTTTAACTCCTATTTTTCCCAATAATATCTAGTAACTCTAGTCATGGATGGAAAGCCATTATGATGGTCTCTGCTTCCAAAGAAGTTAAGATCCAAGTGTAAAGCAACAGAGCATGTTGATAATAAGCAGAAACTGTGAAACAGAAAGAAATAGGAAGGCAATAGAAAGGCCACTCTCTTCCTGGGACTTAATAAGGCTCCTAAAGCGCAGAGCTATATATTGAGCACATTACAATATCTGGTATCAATGAGTAAAAATGAATGATGTACTCATCCAAAAACAGTGCAACTGTCTGGGAAATCAGTGGGATTTTTCTTCAGTTGGACTTTAAAAGGAAAGAATCAGCAGAGATCATGGACTTGCAAGTGCAATCCCTTCTCCCAGTTTTGTAATCAGGAGGGAAATTTGGAGCACAGCACAAAAAGCCCGGCTGGGTGTTGGCTCGAAAGACAGCCTCTGCATTGCTTATTGCCTGCAGTGGTTCTGGCATCACGATTCAAAGGGGAATTTGAACAAAGTGATTTCATTATTCCTCCTCTCCCAGTATCTCATCTCTTTCTGTTTTATGAGTGCTGAACTTTCTATTCTAAATTCTAAATTTGTTTTAAATAGTATTTCTGTGTTTTGTTTCCTTTTACTTTGTTTATTATTAGCAAAAGAAAAAAAAATCTAACAACCCTAAGGAGATTGTAGCAGTCCATATGATGATGAGATTTTAAATGTTAGATATAAATTAGTTTCAGGAATATCAAAGTTTCATTCTCTTATGCAGCAGGAATGTGTCATTATGTATATACCTGTTAGCTGTATGTTCTTAAGAGCGGTCAGGATTTCACACGGTGTGCACTCTTGTGAGCCTCTCAATAAGAGACAAATGAAGTTCTGGAGGTCTCTGTTACTTGGTAGCTTGAAATCTCACTCCTTGATCAACTACACTTCAAGATTTGTTCCTACAAGTAGCAGCACTCCCATTGCTTGCAGACTGTGACCAAATTCTGTGCACTAGTGCACACCTATGGTTTCCATGGGCTCCTATGAGAATACTGCCTGCACCTCAGAAGAAGAAGAAAAAGAAAGCCTGTGATTTAATTTAGCTGATTTTGCAAGGTAGAGCTTTATCCCACTAGAGTTCTGTAAGATAAAGGAAATGTATGAAAATGAGTTTTCCACCAGAAATTGAATTATGGTGTGCACTACAAGGATCCCATTTAATAATGAAGTTAATGACTGAAGTACTTTTATATTCCATTTCCTCTGAGACTTGAGCTGTTTTTCTTGGGCTGGCTGAAGAGTTTATTCCTCAGCTAAACAGAAAGAGCATTTGTCAGCACTGTGGTGGGGTGACCCTTGGGAAAGGTTTGTGGGAAGTAACTTCTGGCAGCCGTTAGAAGGGTCCAGTTTTTTCAGCTCTTGAGCAGTTCCCTTTCTGCAGGTCGATCCACTGAAGGACCTGGAACATCCCACTCTCTGCAGAGTACCCATTCATCTGTCTGAGCCATTGCTGCACTGTACAAGTGACTGAAACACAGATGCTATCTAGCCCATAATGAATTAAAAGTGGATCTATCATTGGGACCATTTTATTAAAGCAAACAAGATATGGTCTGATATCTGCAGCAATTGGTATCAATGCTCCAGGTGTAACCTTCTTCGAATGAGGAGAGAAAATAATTCTAACAAGACTGCTTAAAAAAATCAACAAAATAAAGCAAAAAAAATAAAAAAGCCCTCAAACTTTTAGTTATGGCAACTGGGATTACAATGTATAGATAGGAAGACAATGTAGTGTAACCAGTAAATGCACATCAGGCTTCATGAAATGTTAGGATTATTCTGAAAGCACCTACAAGGCAAGTATGTTCGGAGCCACTAAACCCTACTACTTGAAACATTGTTATCCTTCTAGTTATATTGATTTTTTTTTTTTTTGTGCATGTGACTCTTGTTTTCTTTTCCAATAAGTCACAGTGCTTGCTAAAAGCTCATGTTGTTTATCTTCCATGGACTCTAGCAGATCCATGATATTTCTGTGAAATTCTATTTCTTAGCAGTCTGCTTTAGACGATATTTTTTTCTCAGATTTTAACCACTGGACTGGATTGTTTTTCATCTGATATCCAAATTATTCAAAGAGGTGATGCCTGAGAAATACTTTAAGTGTGAATGATAGAAGGAGAGGATTCTGGAGTTCTCGTGTTACAAAGCTAGTCAAAATCCGGATTTGTTTAATATCTCTGAACCTTCTTTCTGCCCAGCTCTGGTTTCATATTATTCCAATGCTTTCATGCTCCGCTGTTGAGCAAAGGATGCCAGCCCTATGAATGTGGGTAAATGTTTGTAATGTACTTATTAATTCCTGCTAGCTAAGAACTCTAGTCTGTTTTATGTGAAGTCTGCCTGATTTATAGGAGATATTTAATAAGTCTCAAATTACATATCTACTACCAGCTCTGATCTTCTGGTAGCTGCACTGCCTTAATGTGGATGAGGTGTCCTCTCTGTGTCTGCTGGGGCGATGTCAGCCCTTAGAAAAAGAAGCTGTTTCCGCAATTTGCATGTTTACAAGTATTATAGGCATATTTGGCTATTGGCACATATGCAGGAATGAGTGCCTTGGAAGCGGCTTCTCCTGTGTACACACCATGAATCTTTCCCTGTGTAGTTCGAAGAAAACACTTCTTAGTGTCCTGCTCTTAGATTTTATACATCAAAGACATTACTGATGTCTCCCAATAAGCAGACTTCTGGTTATCATAGTGGCTGCTATTTATTTTAATGATGTTCCCCAACTTTTTGCATGCATGACTTTTCAATAGGCAGTTTGGTGTATTTCGATAAGCTATTTCTGTCTGTTCAGTTTTACCAATATCAGAAAATGTCTGCTATTTAATATTTTTATTTGCAAGCTGTAAACAGAAATTTGGCTGCTAATCACTGCATGAATCTTGATAGATATTTTTGGCTTAGCATTACTGAGCAGTAGAAGCACACACTAAACAAAGCATGAATTTTCCTGAACTAATAATAGAAACATGGATATTACTGTAAAAATAGTCTTAGAGTGGCCCGGGCATGCTCTTACTTCGAAGTGTTCCGTTTGAAGAAATGCCATATTTCTGATAAAGTAGGAATAATACGGTATCTGAAATGGTATGAAACAATCATTACTCACTTCAGCCCCTTTGGCCAACAAATCTGAAAACATCCTTATACATTAAACTTGCATTCTTCTAAACATCTCTACCATACCAGGCCAAGCACAATATTGTTGGGAAGTTTCATTGTGGGTTATGAGGAAGGGTATCATTAGTCTTCAGAGCCATTATTAAATTATATGGTTTGTTTGATGGACCTACAGTATATTTAAATTGCTGAAAAATCAATTATCTTTTTCTAAGTAGGGAGTTTCGAGAGTGGGCCTACAAACACACACAAACAGAAATTTATGTGAGACTATTCTAGTAGGAACTAGACTGGAGACTGAATTGCTGTGGTAATTAATGATTGTATAAAGCCTTTCTCATTTCTAAGGGCTGCAACTTGGTACCGTTGAAAGAAACCATTTATTTCAGACATCACACTTTGACCTTAAGGGAGTAGCTTAAGGTTAGGCCAGAATAGCTTTGCACATAAGCAGTCATTACCTCACAGTTACTCATTGTCCCTCCAAACTGACTTCAGATATGAAGGCTTGACTAACATAAGGAACGTCATGCAGTTATTTAAACACATGTGTCTCATGCCATTTTTATGTTCCCTAATGTCTAAGACACTTGCATAGGGCTGGCATTTGCCACATACAGAGGACTTAAGACTTGGATCTTTTTGGAGAGGCAGTGGGAAGCCAAGCAGGATGTTCAATGGCATCTAAAATGGTACTAGACATCTGTGAATAGAGAACAGAATCCTACTCTTTTAGTTACATATATATATATATATATATAGTGACCTTTGATTACTTTCTGGTTTCTTGCAATGTTCTCTAAAAGCTGATGTTATCTGTCTTCCATGAAATCCTGCAGATCCACAATACTTCAGCAGCATTGAATTTCTTAGCAGACTGTTCCAGCTGACACATTTTTATTTTAGATTTTAACAGAGTTGTCTTTCCTATAATCTTTTATTTCCCTTAACTATGCTGTTTCATACAAAATCCTTTATACCTAGTCTTAGCCAATAATCATATACATGTATGAATGGCTTAAAGAATTAAAGATAACAAATGTCTTCACAAAATATATACAGGAATGATTTCAACTTCTGCTGAAATGAAAAAAGCTGACATGTACAGAATGCTGCTCGTCTACCTGAAAGAATTACAGCTAGGATTACCTTCAGTATTCAAGTTTATAGTACCTAAAAATGATTTTATTTCCTATATTTATCATGAGCTAAATATTGTATTTATGAATCACAGTATCTGAAGTCTGTTGGTTCAAGAGAATGTAGGCAGAATAGACTAAATGATTATGAATTAAGTTAAAGCCAGGTACTGTTTATGTAGTCCTCTAGAAAACCAAATTTTAGCATTCTTTAAGAATGATAGGACACATTATTTTGTATGGCTCAGCAAAGGATAGCAATAATTGCCAAAAGATTATGTACTTAATTGCTGTAATTTATACAGAAGAAACTTCTCAACTGCTCATATTCAAGCTAGAGGTGAAACAGCATGCATCTAGAGAGGATCATAAAAAATAAGTATCGTTTCAAAGACCAAAATTCCTGAACTACTTTTTGTTATTCAGAAATGCAGCAGGGAATACAGAAAATGGCACAGTAACTGCTGAAGAATCAGAAAAAGTATACCAGAGTCAGTTATATATACAACCTGAGTATGACAAAAAAATGCAATAAAGTTATTTTGCAAGATTCACTCATAGTTAAAATTATATATTCTCATTGGACAAAGCCTTTCCATATTGCCATTAATAACTCTTACGTTAATTTAAATAACCTGCTCTAGACTTATTTGGAAGGACACATACAACCATGTTGTCTGTCCCTTCCTGTGTCTGTCCATCCCTGCCAATAACTTTCGAATCCAGTAGACAATTCGGCCTAATTTAACATAGGTGCAATAGTGATCTCAAAACTGTTGAATCCAAATATGAAAATTAGTGGGTGCATATGAAGAAAAAGAAGCTAAAATTAATACCTCCTCAGGGAGAGGATGCAGAATGAGCTCAGCAGTTAAGTGTTTTGGTTGGTCTGCCAGCTGGTAATCAGCATACTTAGTAGTTTCCTTTTCCAGGGCCAATTTTCTTACTTAGGCTACAACTTAGAGTATTTCTGAAAAGTTTACTGACAATTTTTGTGTGGATTGGAATAGATGTGATGCTCCCTTTTCAGCAAAGGTAATTTTCAGGGAAACAACATCATCCAAAATCTATAAACCATATGTACACATACATCCAAGAATAGGAGTTAATGTATGAAAAAGTGTCTGGAAGATGAAGTTTGAGGTTCTGAGTAAAAAATAGTGGAGTTGTTTCCTTTGGCTCCAGTCCTCAGGATTTCTGTAGGTTTTAGCACTTGTCCCACAAGTTTTTCTCTGCCAAAGAAATTCAGATGTCCCAGTGCTTAGTGGCAGGAGCATTGCAGCTTGGGAATAGTGCTCTGACTGATGGGTGGCTGCAGTGATTCCCAGCAGAATAGCAAGTGTTGGCACAAATGCGAAGCCAATAGCTTTTCTGCCTCACATAGATCAGAGAGAAAACTCACATAGTAAGGCCTCAAGAGCTTTGTAAATCCCAACCCAAAAGAATATAATTTGCTTGAAAGACTCCAGGCGGACTAATGACATTGAGTTGGAATTGCATGTGTGAATTTGTTTATACGCGTTTGATAATGTTTTATTAGCACAGATGATGCTTCTTTCCTGCGTGGGTCTGAATAGGCAAGCAGTTAAAGGATGTGACAAATCAACAATGCCCAAACATGTAATAACCACTTGAGCTTTATACCTGTAACACTTAGCTTTCCTTAATTTCTATAATTTTCTTTGTTTCTTCTCCATCAATCTCCCATTCTCCCCATGTTCTTGTACAGAGATGCATTTCTCTTTTTTTTTAAGATTTTTTTTTCCCATGGTCTAAATGATCTTTGGTCCAGTGTCCATTTTGAATAAATTACTGTCTTCAGTGTTTTGCACCTTTTCTATTAGTATCTATATTCCTGGTTAACACCAGCTTTGCTTATATCATCCACATGACGAAGTTATAACCTGTATCAAGGCTTTACAGCCAAAATAAGATGCTAACATTGGCCTTCAAATGAGTGTGCAGAAGTCGGTATGTCATTCACTTTGCTTCTGGAGATTCAATACTTCTCTGATGCCCAGAGCCAGCAAGTCGATAAGCACTAGCCTGGAGAGTTCATGGTCCCAGACCTTTTTCCTGTTGCTGGCTGCTGTGAGACTGGACGTTTGTGCCCACATGCAACCATGTGGTCTTCACAGAGACTGCATGGAGGAAATGTGCCTCTGAGCACATTGCGAATGGACTAATCCTCCTCTGCAACTGATGTGTACTCACAGTATATACCCTGTTTATACCCCCAGAGACTGCCAAACTAGAATTTGGAGTCATTTGCAGTTTAGGGGAGGATCTGTATTTTTGTTGATTTCTGTTTCTGTTGATTCAGGATCCTCCCAACCTACAGAGGTGTTTTATTATTGTATATCAGTATACATATTGAAATACCACCAAAGACCACAACTCGTCTCAGCTGTATTGTGCTGGGCATGATTTCATAGCAAGCAATAGTCCCTGCCCCAAAGGGGCTGTCGTCTGAAGACACGATGGATCGTGTGGAAGACATAAGCAGAAGTAGGAGGTTTTGAGAAGAGGAACAAGTAGCTACTGGTGAGATGCGCACAAGCACAATAACGACTAACAGCAGGTGTACAATAATTTCAATTAAAGACAGAATTTACTTCAATAACAGATATTTTTAGCCTGATGAACTCCAGTAGCTCCAATAAGGCAGGACTGATACACTGAGGATAGCTGTTTTCATATGCCTCATTATGATTCTCTATGCATGGCAATGCTTTTGATTTCTGTCAAATGCAGTTGAGACAAAAAATTTACAGCTATTTCAGAGCCAGATAAGTGTCACCAGGCAGCTTAATTTTTCAAAATGTGTTAAAAGTATACATGATTTAATTTCTAAACCAATGGATTTATAAAAAACAAAGCTGCTGTATGCCCTCTTTTTCACCCATATCTTTTGGACTTCTTTCCATTTCTAGTTGCATAAATATATTAATTATGTATCTGTAATGAATAAAGTATAAGTTGTTACTGCAGTTAGTATATTCTCAAGCCTTTATGTTACTGGTTGTGTTATATTTATGCACAAATCCTGCACACTCGATACCTGAAAGTAGACCCATTATACTTAGTACGAAGTGTCTTTCAATTAAGGACAGTTTATAAAACAAAGACAGGTCAGACAATGACATTCAGCTGAATATCCTTCTGTCAATATTCATTCAGCACTGGAAGTATCCATGAAAACACTTTTTATTTTCTTCTATTCTCCTCCCTGTATAAAGTGCTGAAGAGAGAATCATAAAATACTCCGTAGCAGAGCTTTAAAATCCCACATCACTTTCAGGATATTGGGGTCTGCGTTCTTTTTTTACAAGATTTCCCCATTGTCTACAATGCATAAGAAAGAATATACTGCAGGAGAAAAACAAACGGCATTTTAAATGGACATGAAAAAACAGCATAAAAGATGGTTTATTTATTTTAAGCATAGATATATATATACACTTCAGTTTTCTGCATTTGTTTTCTGTTTTAATCATCAAGAATTCCAGGTTTTGATTTCTCATTTTGGAGGGCTGCAGAAAGTCTATTGTGCTGCTCCTTATCTTAATTATAGGGGGTGTGGGCTCGTGATTGTATCCCAAAATCTTCCTGTACTGAAAATTGCAGTTAGTCACTGAAGGACATTTTAATTCGTGTAACTATATAAAGCATAGTATTTTCATGAACTATGTATATATGATAGCCACCACACAACAGAAGCACCTGCCTCAAGCAGAGGATGAGAAAGGGTAATGGAAAGGGAAGCAACCATTTTAAGCCTTTGTTTTTCAGAAAGAAGCATAACTAAAGGTTTCTTTTTTTCCAGAAAAAACACAACTACAGGGTAGAGATAATATTAAAACACCTTGGTGTGTTTTCTGAAAGGGCCCAGGATTGTGTGTGTGTTGCGTGTGTTTTGTATGCAACATTATAGAAATATTAGATATGGGAAATTAGATAATTATCTACTTTCCCATTTCATATGTGCTATACACAGGGGTTTTTTTGTTTGTTTTTCTTTCTGCAGAGAATTTTCAGTCTTATGAATGTAGGTTATTACTTAAACTTGTTTTCAGTACTTTGTTATATCTTTTATGTGTTTTGGGCATTTATTTTAAATATTCTGCTGCTTATTTATTGGGTTTTTAATAGGTTTGTCCAGTGTAAAGCCCTTTTACCAGCTAGTGCTCTGTATATTGATTCAAGAGGGAGGCTCTTACTGTACAGCGTGGCTTTCTTTCGCAAAGGCAGTAGGTGTTGGCATCGGGGCACTCGTTGAGCTGGCGGTAGCAAATGGTTGTGATTAGGTGTGCCTGAGAGTGATAGTTTGTATCTCTGTGTGCAGAATTTAGTTGGAGATTATTCCCCCCTCCAACACATTTTAGATAAGAAACTTTCATTCTTTTCTCAGTGGTGATACTCTGCTTTAACTGCTGGCATCTTATTTATCCGTTCTGAAAAATAGCTACAACTATCCTAAGTCATCTCTTACTAAGTCCATTTTTCTTGTCACTACCAGTTTCTGAGTTATCTCTTGATCAAAAAAACCCCCAGCATTATGAAATATGAAATTTTATCCTAGTTTACCAAGAACAAACAAGGTATACTTCATAACCTTAAATGATGGTACAGTTCACCTTAATACACAAAGATAAATACACATAACCTTCCCAGAAAGTGGAATAGTAAGGAAACTTCTCTGACCTGAGATTAGTCTTTAACTTTCATCATAAGAACAGAACTGAAATGATTGAGATGGCCTAAGAACCCCAATATAATGAAATATGCCTTTAGTGAGCCTGAAGTATCTGCTCTTATTGAAGTAAATAACGTTATTAAATTATTTGAAGTATTCACTCCATTTAGGAGTTTCAAACTAGCCTGTACAGGACCAGGATTTCCACTTATCTAATCCTGCCTGCTCTCTAAGGGATAGCTCTTTATACTGAAATGTGCTGTTATCAGAGAGTCCTACTTGTTCGGGGTTTCTCGTAGTTGTCTGTGGGGCACATATGCATCTCTCTGAGGTTGAAAGTGTTAGTGGCACTAGGAAATAGGGTACCCACTCAGCTAGAGCATCGTTCTGGTGCTGAATATAGAATCTAAGGTTCGCTTTGTTGTTTTGTTCGGTTTGATTTTTACTTGACTGGAGTTTGAAAGTACCAGCGAAATTTTGCTGGTGTGCTATTTCAAGAAAATCTTATTAATCACTTTCAAACATGCTGCATAGAGTTTCCTGCTGTGTATATTGTTGCTGAAGAAGGAGATTCCAGGCTGATATTTCCATTAATGATTGCAGAATGTTGGACTGACAGTACTTCCAAACGTCAAACCAAGAGGTGTTATACAAAGACTTTTCATAGTGTGAACCACATCATAAGAGAAAAGTTATACCATGGTCCTGTTCTATCTCCCTTAAGTATTATACTAAATCAAAGCAGCAGCTAAAGCAATTACCTGCAGAGAATAGGAGCCTTAAGAAAGCACTGTAGGTGTTTCTAGCTGTCTCCTAATACATTGGCAACTTACAATTGTAAAGGTTTTTAAGTATGGGTTCATGAACGATAAGCAGAGGCCCGCCAATACAACATGAACATCAGCTTCTGTGAATGTTTTGTGTTTTTCCATAGATCAATGTTTTTTACCCTTTATTATTCAAGGATAACATACTCTTAAAAAAAAAAAAAAAGAACGAAAGAAAGAAAGGGAAAAAAGCCCTCTTGTGCAGTATTGCAACAGTAGATAAAATTAAGACTAAACTTTAAACTTCAATTGTTATTTGTATTTTTCCTCTGTTTTATTTAGCTTCTTGTGTGCAGGGGCAGGAATCTGTGTTACCATTTTTATAGTTGTTTCATGGGTTCAAATCTCCCCTGAGATGTGGACCAGTAGTGGCCCATAGACCACTGATTGAGTTACCCTTCCAGCCACCATAGTTTGGGAATCTCTGAGCCAAACTATTATCTGATGACTAATACCTCTGGAAATGCTCATTCTTCTAAATTCTAAGTTACAGGATGATACCCACTCAAAATCTTTCAAGAATATATTTAAAAATTAGATGCCTGCAGTTACTGAGGATAGCTGAGCATTCCTACTTATCCAGAGTACATGTAGATCAGGATTTTACTTCTGCTTACAGCTAGTTATATATTTGCACATTCCTGATTTATTGTTCATATTGATATATGATATATGACATGAGTTGGTTGTTGAAATTTATTCCAAATGCCATTATATTTGCATCGTATTCTAAGTATAGAGTTTTTGCAGTGTTTTATAGTGATTCAGAATAGAAGCAGTGACTCAGAATTGGGGAGAAGTGACTAAATTATTTTGACTGCTCCTGAAGGCATTTCTGTCATAAGGAGATACTGGGAGGGACGTGAATATTGCATCAGAAGGATACAAATTAAGTCAGAGAAAGAAAATAGAGTGTGAGAATGGAGAGTTTTGAAACACTGGGTTGGATGGGAGATAAGAAGCCTGTAGAACAGATAAAACCAGGTATTGGTATGCTCCCACATGTTGTTGGGAGAAATATAAACTTCAGCCTTAGAGATTTTTAGAGAATAAAGAATTCAGAGAGCAGTAGTTATGGAGGAATAATTTAAAGGGAAAAGAATTAAAAGTTCCTCTGCAAAGAGAAATATACCTTGCTTGATATAAGTACTTGCTGATTTTAAAGTTAATATAGTAGGTATTAATGACCTATCTGATGTAAAATATGTTCTGTATCCTTGTTTGGCATTTGAAGCACTGCACAAACTGCAGCAATACTTTTAAGTACTTTATCATATATAAGTAGTGAAAGTTGTCTTATTTTTGTATATCCTCTTGATAAACGATTTGCTTGGCTTGTCAAAGCAAGACTGTTTTATTGAATTCTGTTGGAAGCCTCCATAAATGATGTATAAGATCTCACTTAACTGTTTTTTTGGTCTTTCCATTGTCTCCTGAATTCACTTTGCTTCCTGCGTAAGGTTAATGAACTTGCTGTCTGTAGAAAACATTAATATTAATATCGCAACAGTGCTCAGAGGCCTCGGTCTGGACTGGTCCGAGGGGCTATGCAAGCACACACAGATTTGCTCATGGGACCAAAGAGCTTTAATTTCATGTTGCCAAATCTGTTACTTTATTTCCTCATGATGCAGCACTTCAGCTAAAAAAAATAGCTCCTTTGAAACCACCTGGTGGTAATTACTACTCAGTAGCAACAAAAGTGTTGAAATATGGCACAGAGTAGGATTCAAGGGACTGAGCAACCGGGGCCATTAAAAACAGTATGTCCGGTCAGACTGTGCATGTCCTTGAATGGGAACTGTGCAGGAATGAAGGCAACAGGTACTTCTCTGGCCTCAACGGCTCATCTTTCTTGCGTGGGGATTGTAGGCTGTTTTACCAGTTCTGCAATCCCCTAGTTCACTCGTATACTACTGCATGGGTGCCAGGCAGCCCAGCCTGAATTTCTGACTGCATAACGTGATAAAGGGGACGGGCAAAAATGTGCTTCTAATATTAAGTAGATCTTAAGGGTTTGCTAGAGCTCTCATTTTCTGGCTTAATAAAAGAGTAGTGTGGAATGCAGAAATGTTGAAAAGGAAAAGTTACCCCCCCCCCCATACTCCTCCTTTTGCTTGCTTTACTGAGAGTGGAGGAATTGTACACAGAGGTGAAGACAGAGCCATGAAATACCTGTTGTGTGCTCACGCGCTAAGTGGGCACATCTGACCCAGCTCTGTGGGACCCCATGCCCTTGCGTGGTAGCGCAGTGCAAGGGCACGCTCAGGCCTCGCAGTTATATGGTTATTGAAGATGCCAGCATGGATTTTCTGTTATCTGGACAACTACTCTGATTCCAGACAGTATTTGATGATATTCTGTATTTACTTCTCTAGAGGTATAATTGGTAAACAAAAGCGCTCATAGGCTGCAGTTAGGAATATGCAAAGACGGAATGATGTGTGGGCAGAATTATTTATTTCTGTTGGGAGATCTGACTGTTGCAGTCACAGTCATTGTGATCACCTGGAAATGCAGTTGAAGACTGAGAGAGAAGTGCTCTTCCAAAGTACTGGTCATGAGAATTGGACTGAGTTGCTATTACTATTTCATCACTTATTATACTTCATCAAATCACACACTCACCCTGGACTTTCTCTCACTTTCTTCCTGTAAGGACCTCTTTGCAGTAGCTTTTAGTTCACAGGGATGCTGTAGGTTAAATTTTGCCAAGTATTGTAAGGTGTTTCTGAAATTACTAGATGAAAACATATTATCAGTGCAGAGTGTTGTTAAATTATTTCACCCTAAAATGACTATCCCAGGAAGTTACAAATAGAATACCAACAGATTTTGTCTTTCAGTCATGTTGTGACTCTAGAATTGGATGATTTCACTAGTATGGCCATCTCAAAGGCCATCTGGCCCTACTGTTAGAAAGACTTGATAATGAGTCTCCCTGCTCTGTTGGCGTGCAGCTGTGTTGAGTTGTTTGTATCTGGGGCAGATGTTTGCAGGAGACTTGCCACTGGAGGCAAGAAAATGGATATGATGAAAAAGATTTTTCCACTCTGTCATTATGGAGCCCCTACAATTCCTCAAAATCTGATTTTTGCATTCAGAAATGTGTTTTCTGATTTTTGTAGCTGCAGCTGGAAATTTTTCAGAGAACATCTCTTATGCCTATTTCTGCTTTCCTGCCTCAAGTGAGTTTGATGAAATACTGCCAGTTATTCACCTCTCCATCAGATTTATTTCCTCAGTGTGCTCCACAGTTAGATACATTTAACAGTCGTGGTAGATTTATGTCCACTTCTTCATTTTTGGCTCATATGGTTCTGGTTATTTCTTTTTTTGTTCCATTTCATTGTTGTTACGTGAATAGAGGCAATGGAAAAACAGAAGAGGGTAGCGTCTGTGTGATTTTTCACTCTGATTTTTATTAGTTTATTTTTGTTTGAGGTCAGACTATGGCATTTAACACTTTCTGTTTTAGATAGGAATATTAAAACACTTTAGTGAGTGATGTGTATTTTATCACTTGGCACAAGCATGAAGTTCACACAAGTTGCATGCCTCAGGAAGGACTAATTCCGAGTTTCCTTGCCCCTGCCTCCCCCATCTGATTATGACACTGTATCCCCAGATTCATGTAGTCTCGATGTCATCCAGATCCTACTGTTTTGTGTGTGTCTATGAAGGCTTAGAGATAGCCAGAAAAAGAAGTGCTAGGCATTGGGATTTGAATGAAATCAATACTATGTGATTCTGGGCCAGTAGTGCTCTACAGGGGGATTTGCCTTTTTGCAGAAGTCTTTCACCAGAAAGTTCTGCTCAGGGCTACGCTTTTCATTTACTTAGGGACAGTGTGGCTGGTGTGGGAACTGTTTACTGATCCTTTTTTCTTTCAGCCACTGTTATGCATTTTGTCTGATACATCTTTTCTCAATTCTGAATATATGAGGAATATCTAAAATACTGCTTTGAAATGTCCTGCTCCCAGGAAGTGGGATGTTTAGAGTTAAGCCCTGATGCCTTCTGAGTTGTATATATATCTTCTTTGGCTATGACATTTACCGCTCACTTTCTGATCAGATTTTCGGAAGACCTGATTTTCTATGCTTTCTTCTGGTTTCAGGAGCAGCTCTGATTGCTGAATATTCATTATGAGGCCTATAAGCTCTTCCCCTTTACTCCCCATTTTCATATTTCTGAACTGTGACAGATCAGGAGGTGCTTTGCTTCTGTATGTAATAACATCTATAATGTGAGGTGAATTATTTAATGTAGTAGGGCATGGAGTAAGACACAGTCTTCATACATCTCTGTAAAGTGGTCTGGGAGGGGACATAAACTGGTGGCTGAATCAACTTCAGAGTGAGCTTTAGTAAATTAGGTTGGTTTAGCCAGGGATGACCAGCCCTTGAGTCAGCGAGTCTCCTATATGA
Source organism: Dromaius novaehollandiae (assembly GCF_036370855.1). Classification (NCBI taxonomy): domain Eukaryota; kingdom Metazoa; phylum Chordata; class Aves; order Casuariiformes; family Dromaiidae; genus Dromaius; species Dromaius novaehollandiae. Next base: position 9,180,706 of record NC_088099.1, read on the forward strand.
TGCTTCTGTGGAGCTACAGTGCAGTGATTGCAACTTCAGAGATGAAAGCAAACCAGAAGGATAGACTTGCCTAAGTAGGAAACAAAGCAAGAGCAGATGCTGTCATGGTGTGGCCTGGTTTCCTGTTACTAGTTACAGCCTTCTCAAGGTTTCACATCCCATTTTTGCAAAGCACTTACACTTCCAGTTCTCTTTGATCTTTTGCAGAGCCTGCTTTGGCCATAAATCTCGAGTCTTGTTTTGTTATTCTGATGTTTCTGTAAGATCCCCAGCCTAGACTCTGTAGGCTGCTCTCCAGCAATATCCCCATGGAACAAGCCTCTCAAACTCCTTTTCCTCTGTAGTGTGAGACACTTCAGGTTCATTGGATTGATGGCTGGAAGGGCTGTAATACTGAGCTGCAAGTGGAGAGCCCAACAGTTGGTTGAGCTCCTTCAAACATGGGTCCTGAGCACGTGACAGATCCTATCATTGCAGTGCAATACAGCTCATCAGGAGATGCGGCAGAACTGCATAAATCTAGTTACGGGGAAGCATGGGGTAGGAAGCAAAAGTGAGGTGTCACACCAAATATATGAAACTTTCCAGATCTCAAAAGCCCTTTTGACTACAGCTGAATAATGCAGAAATCTGACTGGGTGGAATACCTTGCATCATTATGGGAGTTTTGTATGGGTTGCTGGAGATCTCGTAAGACCCTGGAGACCCAACAGGTATCTTATGCAAAAAGCATACTTCTAAGACAAATAAGACGTGTATGGGGAGCTAAAAACATTAGCACAACCTTGATGTGTCTGTGTAAGAAATAGCTTCTACATCTGGTGAATAAAATACTGTGTAAACTTTCTATGACCAAAATATGACATTAACTCAAAATGAATTGTAATTAATCTCAGTTGACTGATAATTACCTGTAAAATCTGATTAAAGGGAAAACTAAATTTGCCTGGAGTAATTAGTGTTTTGAAACTAAGTCTATGCCCATGTAAATATGTCTAGTTTCTCTGTGTTAATTTATCACCAATGTTATTTATGAACATTTTATTTTATTTATGCAAAGGTTGCAGAGAATGAAGGACAAAAATAGAATAATGAATCTTTGTTTATTAACACAGCAACAGAACAAATATTGCATAGACATTTTATAGACTCCAGCATTATGATATTGTCAGAGAAACATAGCATTTCAAACCTATTAGCATAGAAATAGGTTCATTTCCTATTACTTCAAATAGTTGTGCTTGCACTGGTTTGTCATTCAGCTGTCAGCAGAAAGGCAACAAACATTCAGTGTGAATTGACCCCCAAGAAAGGACTGGTGATTCTGTTATTCAAAGATAAATGGATTCTGAAATATTCACATAATGAAATTCACAGAGCAAATGGACTTTAATAGCTGAAAGGGTTTCACAAAGAAATATAAAATCACAGCTGGACATCCAGGGTGACTTTTCAGTAAGGACAGCAGGCAAGAATATACTGCTTTATTGATGTGATTGAAAGGAGTAGGACACACAATTCGCCACTTGGACAGGTAGTAGGTCATTTACTCCATTTTTTTAGGACAAATTTATTAACTACATTGTCCTCCATCAAACTGACTTAAGAATATTCCTATACCAGGAAAACTTTCTGGATGTCATGCTCAACACCAAAAAGGGCAAGCTACAAAGTATTCTGTACAGAAAGCTCACAAACCTGCTCTCTTACCACTACACAACAAGCTAGCATTCAAAATGCACCCCAACTCATGGTATAGCTAGGCACCACCACATCTCTTCTGAGGGGAAAATGCACGTAGCCCATCTCACCCACCTAAGTACAACTTCATGCAGCAAGGTATTTTTTTTTAATGGAAATAATCACATCTTTGCATAAGCTACCTGAATACCACATGCAGGCTTACTGCTAGAAAATATTCAGGATCTTTATACTATTACCTCATATGGGATTCCATACAGAAAATCATTCCTTTATTGTGTCCTGCACTGGCAGAATAACATATCCTGATCCTCTGCCTTCCATCCTTTAAACAGCTCTCCCAAACCTCACCAAACTGATTGTCAGAAGCCAGTTTCCACATGCCATTAACCACTGTGGAATCAGATTGTGTGAGAGCAAGAAATACAAAAGCTGCCATAACATCTTCAAAGCCACCACAAAAAAAATGCTCTTGATGACCACATCACCAGTGAACTTTGCACATGGAAGTCTTGGAGTGTGATATACTTTCTCTAATGTACCAAATGCCCTCATGGAGTTATATGAGTGAAAACAGACAATGACTTTATACCAAAATAAATTTGCACCAATAATTGGAAGAGGACAGAAAACCCAATATAAAGAGAACAGTTCTTGCAGACAACTATTTTATCTCTGGCTTGCTGAGCCTAGTTCTCAAAGGAGATGTACAAAATACTTTTGAGGGAGGAAATCGGGTTCTAAAATGCATAGTTCTTCTGGATATTAGAAATACAGACTCAAGAGTCATTTTTATGTTGCATAACATTTTTTTCTAAGCCTTACTTCTTGATAAACCCTTTCTGTTCTACCTTCTGCCCAACTGATAAGGAAATGAGCCTTATCACCTCTCCCCTTGGTTACCCTTCATAGCACTGTTCTCTCAAGTTGTTTAGCTGATTAACATAACTAAATGGAGCTCAGAACAGTGTGTCCTAGTTTGTACTCAGCTTGAAGTTTTCTGTCTCCCTTTCAGCCAAAATTGAATCCATTGCTCTAATACAAGATATTCAATTCTTCAAATCCTACTAGTCTTTTATGGGTAAAAACATGGTATTTAGGTATTTACTATATTATTGCTGGTATCTCTCTCCTGAAATTGCTCTCCCGTAAGAACAGGGGTGAAAAGTTGAGATAGGTTTTATTGTTGAAATAGGAATTGGAAGGATAACAAAGCAACTTCCTGGATGTGACTCCTTTTCTCTGTTTCTCCTTAGGGTAAGGATGAATGGATGTTCTCCTAGTAGGTCTGTGCCATCATGCACTGCTTATACAAAATCAAATAGGAAAACTGTAGAAGTTTTCAACCAGTTCTCCAAAGGAATGCGGCTCTGAATTAGGCCCTTAACTCTGCCCTAATGTGCCTGAAGATTATGGTATTAATGGTCAATTACAAAATGATCCTATAACCTGTGCTGTTACAGCAACTGTGTATGCCTCATAAATCAAGACAGACCAGAGTTTGCTCTTGTACAGAGAAACTGATGAAACATTCATGTAATATAAGCTTGATTATATCTATGCAGTCTCATCATTTTGAGGTTCTAGCCAAATGTAACTGAGAACAAAATTTATCAAAATTTATCCAGAAATACAAATAGGCAGTATGTACCAAAAGAAAAGAAAAAGAAAAAGTTTGGTATTTTCTGTGCCTGTACTTTTCAATATTTCTTCTATGTTCCACTGTTATGAGATTAGCTAGGCAGTCCATGGTGACCTGTTTGACTCTTCAGGGGTTTGTGCAGTTTGAGTTCTTGATGGGGACAAGGTCTTCATGAGAACTTTACTTGTAACTGGAACAACCATCATATGTGGCACTGGGTGAACAGTTTCAGCATAGGTGTCAGAGATGATTATGGGTCCTGAACTGACCATTTTAGTCTTTGAAGTGGACATTTCCACGCTCAGATCTTAGTCAAAATTCCAAGTTGATAGGCAAAAGTATATGTAGATGAGTAGAAGATTTCAGTCCTTACGGTCTTCCGCCCACTAGTATTAATTTAGCTTAGTACTGTCTTACAAACCTGATTACTTAATTCTGTAATAAAATTAACACTGAACTTGAAAATGGTCGAGTTGTGCGTCTGTGGAACTGTGCTATTCTATTTTTGTCACCTTCAGTCTTCCTTCCTTCCTTTTCCATATTCAGTCATTTCATGCAGTTCAGATAAAACTCTACTTGTCTTTAAGCCAGGGTCATGCATCAACTGCTATGCCTGAAACTGTGAAGCCAGCTTTGACTAGAACCTTTTGCAATAGAAATAACGCTGTAACGGAAGCTTGTCTGACATGTACAAAACTTTGCAAGTACATTGTAATGGATCCTTAGTGGCAGACTTTCAGGCTACAGTGTTTGTACTCATTCTGGGATGAGAAGGCATGCCCCATTCATTTTATTGTGCAGAGCAGGAGGTGAGCTCAAAATCCTAACGGTTTAAAAACATGATTTGATTTTTCCCAGTTGTATTTCTCTGCAGCGGTTTCTTTGATGCTTGATCATATTTAAAATCCATCCATTTTGTTGTATTCTTTAGGAAGAGTTGTGTCAGTTGCTCACAAAAGCACAAATGTTTCTGGCCATTAGCTACCAAAGAAACTCTTTTCTCTTTACTAACATTTACTTGCATCTTACTCAGAAATAGTCATAAAATTGCATCTCTTTTTTGTCAGCTCTGTGGATAATAATTGAAACTAATCCTGAGAAACTGAAATACTGGTACTTCCCTTGGCAATTTAGCCCAATGGAACAATCTACACAGATTTTTGGCCATTTAGAGGGCAGGGAGCATGTCCATATTTGGTTCCTGCAGTGGAATTCAGGCACTCTAGAAACTTCATGGAGAAGAATATCTGAAGTGCTGAATCAATAATCTCATGATAGCTTAGTTTTGTCCCAGTACTACTAATACAACCTAGCTTTTCTGTAAGTAGGACTGGAGTTATTCAATAGCAGCAGGTTGCTACTCTGGCATGTTTCCACTTCAAGGCATTTGTTACGAATTTTGTAAATGTAGTGAAACCTGTGTAGCAGGTCCAAACTTCTTCTAGTCAAAATTATTTAGAAATCTGAGACTGAGAAAAAGGGTAAAATTTCTCTTACTTGGATAATGCTGTTTCTAGCTCGGTGTTGTGGAGCTTTTAACCTTTTTGCCTTCAAACACTCTAGTCTACCAGCTGAGTTTGTCTAGGAGGCAACTGCGAAGTCCTGCAATAGCAAAGACTTCTTGTCTTAGAAGAGCGAATTCCAGCAGACCAGAGTCGATGGCAGACGTAGGAAACTGCCTGTCACTTGTTCCCCTAGCTGTACTCTTGACTTCCTGCAGTCTTTCATGCCTGGCCTTGCTTCCCCATAGCTTGTAGTTAAAATCTCACGAAAGCTTGAATTTAGGCTGGTTCTCCTTAAGATTTTATGACAACCGGGTGTGTTAAAAATACTTAAAAGAACCCCAGGACAAGAGCAGGCTTGTTGCATCTTCATGAATAGCAATAACTCACCTTGCCAGGAATGGCCAAGAATTTCTCTTCTGGTATGAAGTCCTGATAACATTGTCTCTTCTCCTAACAGTGAGAGCTGTCACCTTTATTTCTTGAAAGTCTCCTTTCATTTCTCTTCTCTTTCTGAATGCTGTGGAACTAGGAGAATTTAGTGGAGAATCTCTGGCAGTGGAGATTAGCAATGATTTAAGAAATTGGTGACCAAAGTTTCATAAAATGCAGTCCTTCATTGAAAACAAGCTGTCACGATGAGTGGCTGGTGCTCTCTCTCCAGCATCAGCCTGGGGCCTGCTCATATGTCCTGTTGCTGAAGTTAGGGGTTTCACATATTAGAGTGGTACTTAGAAGTTTATTTGAAAGATAAGGTCATTAACTTTTCTCTGTTGCAGAATATTTTGCACCAGGGGATACACACAAAATGACACTCCTTCCTGTCATTTGGAGGCGTGTCCTATGATGATGTAATTGAAATGCAACAAAATTGTAATTTATAGGTAAAACTTCTAATCTGAGTGCTGGGAAAGGGTAGATTTGAGAGCTATGTAAACCTGCAGTTTTTGAATGTCTTCAGTGGTCTGAAAAGGGGTTTATAGAATCAGATGAAAAAAAGGTCTCTTGTCTCATGGGAAAACCCAAAAGATTTAGACGGTAAAAGGTGCAAAATGCAAATTGACTAAAACTGCTAGGTGAATTGTTCTGTGGACAATTTAGGGACAATTCCATGGTGTTTTAATAGGGTGAAGGATGCATTTCTTTTGATGGTTAATATCAAAGATCTGCTAAATATCTAACCAGATTAAAAGATCTGTGGTTACTATGCACTGACTAAAGGGATTTTAACAGTGCTCTCTTTATGCAGTGGGCATGTGGGTTTTCTGGCACAGGGAGGAAGAGGGATTTTTTTTTTTTCCCCTCTTAGTGTTGAAGCATAGCTCTGATTACTGAGGCTGATTCTTCTTTTATAGAAGAGACAAAAACAGCCAATGATTTAGTCTATTAAAGCTGAACTGTATTGAAATGACTGGTCATTCTGTGCTGGAAATCAACAATGGGCTACTGCTTGCATTAGAATAAAAAACAATCCTGATAACTTCATTGATTCAAGACTATCCAGTCTACATCTTTAGCATTCGCAAGAAAAACAAAAGGAGACTTAACTGCTGAATTAATCAACACAGGCTGAACTTCTCTTCAGCAAATAGATTATCTTCAAAAGAAAAAAAAAAAGAAAAAGATACAGAAAAAGAAAAAATACCTGAGGAAGCAGATAAGAAAGATATATGACAGGACTGTAAAATGGAAGCTATAGAAAACAGCAGAGCCTAAGCAAGCTTTATACATTTCTGAGGCATGAATCCAGGTAAGATTAAACCACTTAGCTTCATAAGAAAAGGGTAGAGCAATCTCTTCCTGGCTATGACAGCAGAAGAAGGAGGTGTGAGTGGTCTAAGACAAGCTTGCATAACTTTCAGTGCTCATACTCAAGTGCCTTTTTTGCTCATAATTTCTCTACGCTTGTATTTTGTGTGTCGCTTTGACCCAAATAACCTGAGGGCTAATCATGTGCTTGAACCACCAGTTAAAAAATAAATGGCATAGCAAGAAAACTCAGCAAGATATATTGCGTGACTGCTGGCAGAAATAATGCAAGTCCACACAGATTCGAAGGAGAAGATAGGCAAAAGCCAATAGCCATTGCGGCAGCGGCGTACTTCAATCTGTGCCAGCTGGTTCGCCGCCTCCTCCCACTCCCCGCAGGAGCCCGAGCACTGAAAGGGCTGATGCTGGTTTTCACTGCTGGAGATTTCTGGGAGTCTATTCAGCATAAACTGTTCCTCTCAGCTGTTTTAAGTCTCTGAAGGAGGTGTGATCAATGACAAGTCAGGGTGAATGACAAGTTTCCTAATTCAGATCATGTCCGGTAGTGAGTTTAGTATCGCCAGACTACTGAATATAATCTCCACTTGGTCTTTGCTCGCTTTCCCTTTCTCTTGAAATACACAGATAGTGCTAAAAATGGAGAAAATATTTCATACCTATGTCATTAGTAATACTTTAGAACCATAAAACTGAAGGAAAATGTTAATAATACGGGGCTGTATTCTCAGTTGGTGTAAAACAGCTCTGATGTCTGTGGAGATGCTCTGAACTATCCCAGGTAAGAGCCTGCTCCAGAAAGGATGGCAGTTTTTTGTGTGTACTGTCTCTCCGCTCGGGTTTAGCTGAGATTATCAAATTGCCGAGGGGAATTAGGGGACTCCATTAGGTGCTTAATTTCCTGTAGGTGTTTTGAAAATGCCGGACATAATTAATGCATTTTCTTCCACTGTGGTCCGTAGTCTTTTCTTCCTCCATGTTGTCCAGGTGCATTTGCAGGGCATTGGAAGGCTGTAGGGCCCCAGCTCTGCTCCTGCTCCTTCCCCTTCCACAGGTGGCAACATCAGTAGTGTCACATAGGATCATTTTTTCTCTCTGCTGCGGTTCCAAAGCAAAAATGAAAAATGCATCTACCCCAAAGTCTGGGGAAAAGTTAATGGATTTGGATCAAATTAAACATGTTGTTATCTGTCCTGGTGTGTGGCTAGTATATCTTTAAAAAAAGACAAAATATTTTGGGTCATTTTGTTGACAGCAGAAGGAAAAGAAATCAACTTTCTATTAATCAAGTACTTTGTCAGAATCACTTTGTTGTTGCTGGTGTTAGAAAAGTGTTCTGCCTCTCCAGTTTTGGCTAGCTCTACGCTTGGTTTGCCCCTGCCCGTCAGGACTGGACTTCTGGCCCATTCAAGTCAATGACAAGGCTGCTTTCATGATAGCAGCACTTTGCCCAGACCACACAATGGCGAGTCTGTGCTTGCCCCGCGTAAAAGGGCAGGAGGCTAGGAAAAGATGTCTTATTTATTTTTCTGCCTTATTTACTTTTCAGCCTACAGTTGAAAGGTATTTAGGTTGTCTATAATTAACAAAAGTTTCCTGCAGTCCTTCATATCCTTCTTCCAGCTGCAGGTTTATAATCTGATATTCTAGGTGAGAAAAAGAAGTTGTTGCATAATAAGGTCTCCAAAATTAAAGCTAGTAAAATTCTTTGAATGTCTTGGTATGATGTCATGAATGCAGATCAGTTGAAACACTATGTCTATCTATCCATCTAATCATACATCTGCTTGAATAAATAAAGTTAAGCACATGAAGATCCATTTGAAATAAAATCCAGAGAAAAGACACTAATTTTATTTAATCTTGAACCAATACTTGTATAGAGGCTCTTTCATTAATATATTATCTCTGAAAGGTAACTGGGTTTGTCACAGTTGAAATAAGATTAAATGAATCAGCTATTGTAGTTCATCTGTTAAATCACAGCACTTTGCTCTCAGTTTGTAAAATAATCTTCAGACTAATGAAGTAGGGTCAATCGCATGCATTTTTGCTGGAACCAAATTGCCATTAATTGTGTCACAGCTATGGTGAGGTCAATAAATGTTGCCATTGTACATTGACTAGTACAGTGCCAGAAGATAAGCCATTTTTCATTACTTGGTGCACATTTCAAATCTGCACAGATCAGTGTCTAATTTCTGCCATGTAGGGGCTCTCTGAATAGCTCCCGTTGTTTGCAGAGATATCACCGGCTACTTCATCTGGAAATGCCCCATTGCTGAAACAGCTGACTTAGCAATGGGCAGCTGGTATTTAGCACCGTGGTAGACCTGGGAATCATTCAGCTTCCATAGACCCCTTTGTGACTTCAGGGTATTAAGCAACTTCTGAAAAATATGTATTACCCACAGTTGTGCTCTTTTGCCTTGTGATTCACTGGTGGATGTGGACGAAAGGGGGGACATTCGTGATAAGTAATGTCTGCCATATGTCGAATAGGTTTTGTGGTGTTTTCGTCAATGCATGTATTGAGTATTTAATTTGCTAGCAAAAAAAAAATACCCAGAATGGGAGGGAGGGATATGTTAGCTCCTAGTATCAGACCTCCTGGTTGATGTTTTAAGGGATAACAGACAACGTAGAGCCATCTGCCCTGATATACACCTCTGGACCTCTGCAGAAATTGTTTAGCCAGGCCGGGAGGACACAGGCAATAACAGTGACCTTTGGCTGTATTTGAAAAGACCAGGCAAGAGTGAGGTGAAGGAAGTGGAGGAGAAAACAGCCGCCCATCTCAAAGGGGAAGGGACACGAGAAACATACATAAAACGCTTAGGTAAATTAGACCTCATCACAGATTTTTTTTCTGTGTTAGAACCTCTGTTCAGACCTCGAATTTGTTTCTTTTGTTGTGACCGGATAATCTTTGGCCAAACCGATCATTTGTACTAACCTTGGGTCACAATCTTCGGAAAGGAAAACGTGCCAGTGACAAGCCCTTTTGGGCTCTGTGTGCAACTGCTACTGGTACAGCACCTGCTGGGAGATATATTAAAGGGAGGGAGGAATTGAATCATGGCCTGAAAAGCAGAAATGTAGGGTCTTGCAGATTTGGAGAGTCTATAGAGGGATCAAAGCCGCACCATGCACTCTGCTTTTTATTTGTGATTAGGCTTGAGGAGAAATTCTCTCTCTCTAACAAAAATGCTGAAATGCTCTTTTTTTTAAGAGATACTCTTTTTCTTTTTCTTTTTTCTGTTTCATGTGAGGGAAAAACTCATGAACTGAGGCAGTTCTTGGTGAAAAATGGAGCCTAAAAGATCCGACTGCACAGAAATGAGGGTATTTGCTACTCTCCTAGGTGCTCAAGGAATGCTCTAAAGGTTCGGTGGTGAGCTATTCTGGGGTGGATGTTTCTCAGTCTTTCTTGTTGCAGCTGTATAAACAATTAAATATTAATTGGACTAGGAAAACAAATTGTCCATGTGGTGAATAAGACACTCAACTGGGACGTGAGAGAACAGGTTCAAGTCTCAGCTCTGAATCTGTTAAAGTAAGAATTTTTCTAACCTACTTCTGAGGTGTTGATCTTTGTCACCGACCTATATTTTTTCTCTCTGTATTGCTGTCGCCCATGGTCTTTCTCATGTTCAGACCCTTCTAAACATAAAACACCTTTCCTAATGAAGTTTTCACCAAAATTATCACATTCCCCCCAAAAGTATTGGTTTCAGTCATGAGATATTGTCAGATTAAACACTTCTATTTAAAAATTTCTGACTAGCTCTAAAGTGTTAGGAAATATTTCTTTGAAGGAACCTCGCAAACCCTTTTTGTCCCCATATGAAAGAGGAAAGATGAAAATGAAAATACGCCCTTTAACTTATTTTGCCTTTTGTAGTGATGAGTATTTTTTGTAGTGATGAGTATAAAGATGAGTGTTATGTTACCTTTTTCAAGTTGCTAGATACTTTGTTAGCAGAAGACACAATATGGTCTCTTTCTTTGTCCAGCTATGTTATAGTTGTTATTAGGTGGCCAAACACCTAATTTATTGCCTCAGAAGAACTCACCAGCCAAGATAGTTTATTATCCACACATATAATGCAAAAAGGCCAAAGAGAGGAATTCGGCATGATGAAAACATAGCACCTAATCAAAAAGGGAACAATAAGGACCAGGTGTCCAAAAATGATCACAAGGAGGATATACATTGCATGGATATTCTTTAGGAAGGAACAAAGACCAGGGGTTTTTTTGATTTCAAGCATAGGAGTTTTCATATACCAAATCAGCATTATGAATTAACTTTTCACATATATTCAGGCTTACTTGTGCTTGGCATTCGCAGTCAAGTGAAAGCAGAATTCATACACTTGACCAATATTCCTATTTTTGAGGTGTTTGCAGCTTTGAATTTGACCCATATTGTTTACAGGAAGGTTAATAATCAAACGTAATACCCAGGACTCAGTCGTCTCCCAAGTTTTCTTCTCATAATTCTCTCTGAATTTCTGTAACTGAGAATATAAGACAGCTATCGGATAAGATACAGCAGCGATGCTCTGTACTGAGATGGCATGTTTCGAAAACTGGGTCTCGTTGTTTCTCTGTTTCCTGTGCCTCCCCTTTGAAGTTAATGAGGCTGGCATGGGAAGAATGGCATTGACTGCTGCTTTTGCTGCCTGCTGCAGCTCATGTGAAATTTTAAAACCAGCTAAGGCACAAGAGAATTGTTCTTGAGATCTCCGTTATGAAAGGGGCACAAGATTTCCAGTTCTTCCAGGAGAAGAGCTTGGGTTCTTGTTGTCATCACTTTAACACTGTTATAACAAATATGCTCTGTATTTGTCAGTACTGCAGCAACTTAGTGTGCTGTTAAATTCAGCTGGGTAGTAGCATTTGCCAAAAATGGTTATCCAATGAGGCGAATAAACAAAGTGTGGGGTTTGTTTTGTTTTTCTTTCTTATTAAATTAAATGATTAAAAGCCAAGTCACACATACTTCTCTTTGAGCTATTTTAATCAGCAAACCTGCAGGAGCAAATGTACTATGGGGGCATCTGTTATAGGAGGATGGAAATGATCACAGAGAGGTTTGAGCCATAAAAGTAGGAATTTCAGAGGAAGGGTGAATCTGTTTCTTAATGCAGTCTAGCTGCAGAGCTGCTCCCCACTGCCAGTCCCACATTCAGCTGTTGCCACTGGAGATGTATTAAGGGCTATGAGTCAAATTGTATTAATCAGGGATCCATTCTGATTTTGTCACCCCTGCTGGTCTTTTGCATGAGGAGAGCGTGACTTTGCCAGCAGCAGAGTGTTAAGTATGAAGCATCCAAAATCTGCAAGTCATTCAGCTGCACTTGTTGTTTTCACTTGTCCTGCTTGTGCTCCTGGGCACAAGCTGCTCATTGCAGTTTCCAGAGGGCTTCGGAGAAGTCCAGCTGCTGGGCCACTGACCAGACCCGGGATCGGAGAAAATGCCTCGTGGCGAGAGAGCGGCTGAGCGTCGTTCCTTGCGCCACGCTCAGCAGAGCAGCGGGGCACGATAGCAGTGCTGGGAGCCAATATTGCTCACTGTGTTATTTTTTGCATCCCACAAGAGGGAACCTGGATGCCAGGGCAGAGTGCTCGCTGGTGGGGGCCTTCAGGTACCGATGGGAGGTTGCTCTATGGGAAGTCTAAAGAGCAACATCACAAGGACAAGCAAAGAGGAGCATTAGCACTCATCTGCCTTTGGCCTCACACCGGGTAACAGTGGCAAAGGGTTTTTTTTTTAATAATTACAGAGATGTTGGCCTGAGGACTTCAGGAATCTTGACTAGAGTTCACCAAAAACGTGATTGCCCTAAAAATCAGGAATAGTAAACTGTTGCATTATTTTGAATTACCTTTTGGTTTTCTGAATCTCCAGGTAGTCATTCAAATCACGTTATCAAACTTTTTTCTTGCATCATGAAGGCAGAAAACTCTTTATTAATTTTATATATATATATATATTTAAGAAAGTTTAATTTGTAATCACATGATGAAAGGGTTAGAAGCTTTAAGGGAGAATCAGGAGTTTGCCAATACTGATGAGTAAATCCACGTGCTCACAGCTCTTATTGAACTAAATAGGAGCTTTGGGAGTTGAAAGGCTCTGGAAAGGAAAGTTTTAAATCATTAAATCCTTCTGATATCTCCATGGGGGCATACATTTTCTAACTATTTTATTTACAGCCTTCTGGCCCTTTTTCCTCACTACTGATCTTTGCTTACATGTTGTCTGGCATTACCCCAAACTGTGCCGCCAGTGCCCCTGGCTGAACAGTGGACCCCCCAGAACTGCTGCCTGAGTAGCAGCAGAAGGCAGCCTTTTCTAGCCTGAGCAGATTCCCTTTTTCACAGCGTAGGTCCTGTGGGATGGTAAAGCCATTCTGCTAAGTGAGAGACAAACAACAGAAATGGTCTTTTATTAAAAGTTTTAAAAAATAGTGGTCTGTAGCTTGTATGGATTGGTGATTACAGGGAATCTGAGGTTTGTTGTAGTGGTTCTCCACTGCAGCAGAAGGAGTCTTCCCTTCTATAGCAACTGGTTTCTGTGTGGCGTCAGCTGCATTCGGGAAGCCTCAGCAGCTGCTATTCCTTTTGGTCAGACAATTGGTCTGGTTGACTGGTAATTGGGAAAACCTATTAAATATGAACATGGCTTCTGATGATCCCTGAGCTTTCGAGTCGTTAGCAGACAAGGTTGGTGACTACCTGTTTTTCCAGTAAGCTTACTGACATTGCTGGCACATAAAATCTACATTATGTTATAAATCTAAGAGTTATTTCTGTATTCTGAGGGAGAAAAAGCTTGGTGCTTGTCATACTGACTGTAGACCTGGGTGACCAGTGCTGTCCTGGGTGGCCCTGGAGGAGTCTGTCAGGTTGGGCTCTTCCTTCACTGGACATGATGGGAACTCTGTCTCTCTTCTTTTTCTCTGTGCCTTGACCCTCCTTCAAGGAGAATGAGTACAGTAGTATTTCAGTGCTTCACAGGAACACTGGAAGGACAAGTATACTAGAGATCATGAATTGTCCGAGCACTGTTGTACTGTACAGAAAGCATCTGTAGAAACTCATCAAAGATGCATTTGTGAAGTCCTTATGAATTACTTAAAGTGAAGCTAATATAGTTTAGCCTGACTAATGATTTAAAATCAAATCAGATGCTTGATCAGATGAACGAAGTTGTGAAACTTTTTTTCTTTCTTTTAATATGAGTAGCTTCTGTAAAGCATTCCTAAAAGCAAGGAATCCTTTTGTTGATTAATCTTATTTAGCAAGGGGAAGCAGAATAACGTCTCTGTGTTTCCACACAGTCCCACAAGGCTGAACTGATACAAGCTATTTTGTTCTGCTGTTTCAAAAGACAGATGAACTAAGGAATTAATTATAATATTTATTCCAAATGTTAGATTAAATGCTTTGTTCAATACCAGGTAATTTTTTAAATGTATTAAATAGTGTATTATTTACAATCTCCACTTAACCAAGAGGATCCAAATATTTTATGTGATTGGAGAAATGTATTCTGAAACATAATTGTAAAGCCTAAATAAGCAGCCTAGGCACACTTCTGAAGTTTTTTGCTTTAAAAAAGAACATAAAAATGTCCTTACAAGGGCAGGCAAAGCATCCGTCTAGTCTAGTGCCTTGTCTTGGACAGTGGACAGTAGCAGATATCTGTGGAAGAGTAAAAGAAAGGGTAAAAGTACAGATATATTTTCTCAGAATGCTCTCTCTGCTTCCAGCTATCCCTGGAGAAGGCCTTCCACAGCCAAAGATAGATGTCTGTATATTTAACCACATATATTGTCACTGAAATCAGTGGCATTGCTGTAGGTTTACAGTACTGAAGCAAATGCAAGGTCTAGCTTTTAGCTTTCCACCAAGAGAATGCCATTTAGTCTCTTTTTGGCTCCACAGGAAACAAACAGAAAAAGGTGATTTTTATTGCATTATACTTCCACAAGGCCACATGTACACCTTTAATGGGAATCAGAATATAATAAAAGCCAGGAGTGCAGTAGCATGTCAGTGATAAAAATCACACATCAGGATTATGAAGATGAATTATACGGCAGTTTGCTGCTTCTTTGAGTCTGAAGATTTCTCTAGAGAGCGTGAGATGTAGATACAAAATGTTTCTGGCTGATAGAGATGCTCATATTATTGCTATGTCTTGGTGAAGTTTTCCCCTAAACTGATATATTTAAATAACATCTAAGGTTTGTGTCCTGCAGTCCTATCAGTTCTGACTCTCTTTAAGCTATAGAAAATGAAGCTAGATCAGTATCTCTGAGCTGAAAAGACTACTTTTGACTGTAAAATTTCAAATGGAAGCCAGCATCTCAGGATTGTCACTGCACCTGCTCTCGGTATGTGCTGCTCACGATCCTAAATTCTCCCTCTGGCTTCTGATGAGTCAAAGGCCTGGTGTGTTGCTAGGTTGAGATATGCTGATGAAGATGCTACCTACCAGATAAGATGGAAAAACAGCAAAAACTTGTATTCCTACCAGTTTTGCCTTTTTCTTATCAGTTCCCTGTTGCTTGTGCTCCTGACTAATCTCATTGAAGTCTGGACTACATACAGTTATTGGAAATGCTGCAGCCTTTCCTCTCACTCACAAAGGTAGCACACAGCCACCAGCATCTCTGCAAGTTTCAAATGGGATCTGGAGAGCAGCTGAAGGCCACTGTATCACACTCCAGAAGTGGCTGATCAGCTTAGGGGAGTTATTATCTAGTTACGTGGGGCTTATCTGGCTTCCTGCTGCCAAACTTAGGTCTCCAGAGGGGGAGGCTTAGCTAAGTCATAGGTACTACTCCTGGAGGCAAGTGACTGTGTGCAAGACCTCAACTCCATGCAAACAAACAATACTTTAACAATATGTGCTAGAAAGATCCACATCCCCAAATCTAACAGTCTAGTTTTGATTTTCTATTTGAGAATATTCATGACTTTTCAAGTAATCTCATAATTTGGTGTCTGTGTGAACCTGACTCATGATCTTTGATTACTGAAGAGTTGGAAAAGCTCAGTTACCAAAAAAAGTGGAGAATGGTGCTTCTGCTCTGTTTACTTTTTGCGGTAGTGTGCAGACATCTGAGTGTGCTGTCTAGAGTGGAGAAGTTCCGTACATGAGATTTGTGAGGAAGACCCCTGGCTTGCAACATATTTTTCTTTAGTCTTGGAGATTTTCCTGATGGAAAAGAGTCACAAGCATGCTTTAGAGAGAGTTTACGTGCCGCCAGATAGTGAAAATAGCATCACTCCTGCAAGGTAGTTCTCTCATGAAAGAAAGGTAAAATCCTGGAGCTCAGCAGGGCTTCTCCCATACTGGCATTTTGAATTTTCTTTGCCATTTTCTTGATGAAATCTCAGCCAAATCCATCTTCTCTGTGATGGTGACTCAGCGGGAATGCTCTGTACACACTCATTAGACTTCAAAATCCTTGTGCATAAAAAAGGGCTTGCAGTCAGGGCAAGTGGTAGTGTTCAACCAGTCTCTTTCTAGCTGAATTTCATTTGTGTCCAGTGCTGAGAAAAGTTGCACTTCAAATTCTGTTTTTTTTTGTTTTTTTTTTTTTTTTTCCTTCTAGCATATGTTTTTCCCATATGGGGAATGCAGTGCTCTTTGGTAGATGTTGAACAATTAATAAAAAGACACATTTTGCATCCTTTTCTCTGGACAGAATGATGGAGCTCTTGTCTGAAGAGATAAAGGCAGTGAAAGTAAATTCCTACTCTACTAGCAAAACATGCTTATTCCGAGCTAGATTGCACTGCTGTTTCTGTTGTTGTTATTGTTGTTGTTTTTTAATGTTGGGTATCCAAAATATCTTCTATTCTATGATAATGTAAAGTTTTGTGGGTTTTTTTTTGACATTTCAGTATTGAATTCTGGCAGCTAAGGATTCGTGCATAATTTTCCATAGCCTTCTTTTCAGTATTAGAAATACTATATGGAGAGGCAGCCTTGTCATTGATTTGGGGCACAAAAGATCCGAGTTCAGATTCCTCTGCCAGGTATGTCCTATGTGACTTTGGGCAGTAGGTATTTGTAATAGCCATTCCCTATGAATAGGTCAGAGACAATCAAAGATTGATGACAAGCCATTGGCTTGCAACAGCTTTAATGGCTTGATTATCATACAAAATCTGTGAATGTTTAAAATGTCTGTGAAGATCCATTTGGAGAACTTTGAAAAAAAAATCCAGATCCTGTAGTCTTTAATTGAGGGCAATTGTACCTTCAAAGAACTCTCTACAGAACAGTTTGCAAGTTTGGAGAGTGAGTCTGAAATGAGACCTTCACCTGATAGGTGATGTGGCCAGATCCTCATGAAATATTCTGTCCAGGACTTCTGCTCTGCAGTAGACTAATAATCAGGGAACCATATGCTGCATTTGCTAGTTAAACTGAGATAGTCTTCATTTCCACTGATAGGAGTAGTAGGAATAATGTAATATTTTGCATCTAATTAGGAAAAATGCATTGAAAGAGGATATCATTTTCACACATGACAATTAGAAATGCACCAAACATTTTTGTTTGCAATTTATGTGCAGCTATCCTTTGCAATTAGTCATCTTATTTACTGTCAAGTAAATGTGTTTTCAGCAGAATTCCTGTGAAATTGCAATTACACCTAGGGAACAAATAGATTAATCTCATCTTCATGTGCTGTATAGATCTTTCCATGGATATGCTCCATCCCCTCCCCACCTGCTCCATTCATGGGTGACTTTCTGAATCCAGTAAGACTGGGAGAAAGACATTCTTTGTTCTTTTCAAATCAAAAACTGAAGCAATCTAACTTAACTTTACTTACTAAAGAAATATAACATTTTCCTCTGCCACCCACTATCACGGCAACTCTGAGCAGGCAGTATGCATCACCTGTACTGAGGAGAACACTGGTTGGAGCTCAGGGCCTAATCCTGTAACCTTTCCTCCCATTACAAAAAACAGTGCAATTTAGAGCGGAAAGGACTACAGGATCAGGCCATGTCAGATGAAACAACTGAATTCTTTCAAGAGATAAAGGGGATAATAAATCATGCCAGGATTAACATTTTTTTTCTCTTTTGGGGACCACATGTGCTTCCGAAAAAACCCTCTCCTTTAAAATGAGTATGATATATAGTTCCTGCTTTGAAGACTAGTTGAGATTCTTTGATGTAAGAGATACTAGTTGATAAATTCAGGTAATGATGTTCTGAGAATGCAAAGAATCATGTTTAGCACTTGTATACAATATACAAAGCTTTAATACATATATTTCTATGCACTAGTGAAGTCAATATTTGTACTGTAAGGCAGTAAAAGGTGGCTGCACAGCTGTGTCCGTGTACACCCATCCTCTCTCCTATTCATTTGCCATGCTTGACGACTTCAGAAATTTATCCAAGGTTGTGTAGTTGTTTTCTTCACCATTTATTGCAGAAGTTGAGAAGGAAACAGTGAAGGAGGCAGGGAATTGCAAGAAGAGAAGGATTCATATTGTTATTAAAGCTGCTCTGGAGAACTTTTCTTTAGCTTTTCCATTAGCAATTTGTGTGATCCTTGTTTCCTGCTCATCAAGAACTGACCACAGAGTTTCATTTGCAGAAATCCTGAATGTCCAGAAATGCAATTGAATCAGTGAAAGTTGTGATCTGAACAAACATAGAGATATAAAATGCTAACTCTTAATAATTAGATGTACATCTTATATTAGGCATCTCAAATTAGCAAAGAGTTTTGACAATTGTCTGTTGGTTCTCTTTTTGTAAAAACAGGACGGTAATACTCCCTTTCTTCATAGAAGTGTTAGGGAAGAAAGTTCCTTAGGTGAATAAAGCTCTGTGATTTAAAACTGCTGAATACCATAGACTATGCCCTTACCACTAGGTAAAAAACAGGCTAAAGGGTTATTCACACCAACCTCCACAGCCCGTATGTAGCCTGTCAGCTTTGACACCTAATAGTTTAAGCTTAATGACTGCATGTTTTGGAAGAGCTGGTCTTTGCATATCTATCTGTGCGCTGGGTTGCAACATGCTCTCAAACAGCTGTGTCCAGTCCATCCAGCCATAAATGGGAGCTTGAAGCAGTGCTGAAGTGCTGATCTTTCTCCCCGAAACTGAACCTACTGCAGAATATGTGCTTGCAAATAAATCATGTTGATAGCAGGAGAGTCTAGACTTCAGAACATGCTTAGACCTCATCTGAAGGTATAGAAATGGTCATGGAAAGCTTTGAAGGGAATTAATAATCCTTTGAAGGTGACAAAATTTGAGTGGTGTGGAGTGAAAATGTACAAGATACAAACTGGACAAAATTAATTAGTGAAATAGCTGCATTGAGTGTAGCCACAGAGAGAAATAAACTTTGTGAAATAAATGAGATTGAGATTTAGGCAAAAGGATACTATGTGACTGGGGATATGATGTTGCATCCAAATGCACACAGTCAGTAGCACAGGGCTCGCAGCTCTGCTGGTTTGGTTTGATTTTAGTATAGTTTTTTGTTTAGTTTTTTTTTAAGTATTTAATGCTGATGAGTATTAAAGCATCCTAAACTGGGTTGGAATTTTTAGAGGCCAAATACATTAGCACTCATCTGTAACAAATGCATTGCATATTCAGATTATTCATAGGGTGCTTTGGAGAATCAGCTGGTAATGGGCATTTCGCTGGACATGTGGAGATTTGTGATTTGTGGTGAAGGACAGACTAGCCATGGATTTGAGCAGATGGTGATCATTACTTGTGCCAACGTGTGGCTGCATTTAATCATAATAGGAGTGCTGAGGCAGATTATTTTGTTGGGCTCTTTATATATATCCTCATAGTAAAGGGAGTACGTTGCAAGGAACCATTGCATATAAAGTGTCAGAACTACAATGCATTCATTTTAATCATATCTGTATGATGCAATGTCTAATATTGGAAAGTCATGGTCTCGTATGTGTTTTTAGGAAGATCCTTAGCTCGAGAGCAATAGACTCTGTTCTTCTCAACGTGCAGTGGGGAGTTAGTGCATTTCAATTTGATGGAAGCTACATTTTTGCTTGAATTCATGAAGCAATGGAGTAAACTCTGGTTGCACATAATAAATATGCCTGCATACCTTAAAATACAAATACGGCTTAGCATTTTAAACCACATTATATGGAATTATCTGTAATGCAATATGATTCCGTCTTGGAGACCACACTGTTTTATGTTTCTATGCTCTCACTGGTCATATTTTCAATTTTTATGGGTTATTTTATTATTGCTTTGCTAATGACACTCAAGCTTCTTTCTTTCTTTCTTTCTCATAATGCATCTTTAGTGACAGATAGTGTGGTCTCTTGGCTGTGAGTTTGCGGTTGTGGAATAATTTTTAGCAATTAAATACAGTATTGACTAAACTGTTCTTTCTGTTCTATGATTCCTCTCACTACACAGTGAATGGGGAGCAAAAAACAGCCAGAAAGAGGACAAATTACACAGAAGAAGAGGGCTGTGTAAGATAATTCCTCTCTGACCCTAGCTTCTAGATTTAACTTTCAGCCTCAACAATATCTTGCGGCCAGCAACCCCTACTGAAAAGCTCCAGTAGAAAACCACACAACACATGCAGAAAATACTGCATAAAATGAATACAGCTGGGAGCAGTACTGCTATTTCTGACATGCTTTGGGGTAGATATCAGAAAAACTAGTCACAGGCTTAGCAGTTTGTGGCATTACAGTATCTACCCCGCCTTGGGAAGGCAGGTGTGGCTTGGGGAGAAGTTTGCTCTAACATTTAAGCTTCAGTGTACTTCCTTTATATCTAGGGGAAGGCATATCTAGCCTTTTCCGAGACGTCTTGTCTCTGCCTATTTTCTAGATCCCGTCTTCTCTGCATTATGTATTATGGTTTGATTTTCTCTGGGCCTAGTGTGCATTTTTAATGCGAGATGAATTATGATGAAATCAGCTGACAGCATCTGTACATGTTTCTTTTCACATGTAAAAACTAGTGAATGCAGCTCAATTTGCTGCCCGTGTTTGCAGAACTACCTTCTAAATTCATTTGCTATCTGCCTGCTGGGGTCATTGTCGTCTGACAGCGTTCTAGGTATTGGTCTTTGCTTTTAAGTGTTTGCATATGTCTTTTGATTTATTTTCGAATTAGTGAATCTAACCTTTTGTGTATACTGACACCTTGTTTTTCACCATATATTTGTTAGTATCCTTGCAATAGGGGCTTCTGCTTCATCCATGGCATGATTAAATGGCCTCTGAGGTGGGTTTTCAGGTGTCCTCAAATGATGCTGTTCCTCTCCCTTCAGGGAATTTCAGTTGTTTGAGGTTAGGGCCCCTGATGCTTTTATTGTATCAGGGATGGATGCAAAATGAGGAATTTCAGCTTAGTATGCAGTAGGTTTTTGGTTATATTTAGGTGTAGCTGGCTGGGGAAGAGGAGTGGACCAGCTCCAACTGTAAGTGAGTCCATGGCTCGTTCTGGCTCCAGAGCAGGGTGAGACGTAGGGACACCAGTGGGGCCAGCCCAGAGGACTGGGAGAATCATATTCTCCTGCAGAGCGCACCACTAGAGGTGAAATAAAAACCTTCCTCATGCTCATTTTAATTAAACATCTAGTATGGAACTTAGCATCTCAAGTTTCACTAAATAAGTAACGTTGTGAAGTTCTCTAAACTTTTTTGCTTAAAAGCTCTGAACACTTTTATTACAATGCATTTTAGTAAAATAGGTTTTTGGACCATCAACATGCAAAATTTTGCTGGTGACACAAACCTAATGGTACTTGGGGCATTAGACACTTTGTTTTTATGCTCTATTTTTTCTGAGACATGTTTGTCTTAGCTAAGACCTGTTTGTCTTAGCTGTAGCTGTGATATCTTGCATTGTGCTGGATCTTATCACAGTTTGCAATTGTTTTATTAAACTGAAGTAACAAAATTTACTTAGACCTAATAGGGGACCATTTTATTCTTTGAAGTTTGGTCTGCAACTGACCTTCACTTAAGCATTTTGTACTGTATAAATATTTCAAGTGAGCCATGCATCAAGACTAATGCATTAGGTGTCTACCAAATCATTGACATTGCAGTATGTAATAAGATCGATGCCAGGGCTTTCTTAAACAGGGTGTGTTATCTTTAAGATACAGTAATGGTGTTATGTAAATGTGAGAGCAGAACCCCATTTCTTCTGCGTGTCCCATCTCAAACAGGTGGGAATGTTACGAATGGTAAGCAGTAAGGCAGTAAGTCAGGCATGATTTATATCACAGTGGTGACTGAATTCTGCTTAAAAAAGGTACCCCATCTCTTCTCCCAAGGAAGATAATGATTTACCTTATTTTCCACTTGGCCTCAAAACCATAATCTGGATAGCTCTAAGACAGAGGGAGGATTTGTCAGAGTCAAAACCAAATACTGTCAAGAACACAGACCAGGGAGTGAGAGAAAACTCATAGCTAACAGTAAGGGTTGAAAAGTTTAATCTTTTCCTTCTTCTTAGGGGAGAGGTAGTAACTGACCAAGAACAGGCAATGGAACAGTATTAATCCATTGTCACAGCAAATAGTTCAAGATTAAATAGAAAAAAAAGTCCACAAATTCTGTTCACACTTTAAAATCCCCAAATTTCAATGAATACCATCCATTTATTTTATTCATTTGGTTGGGGTCGCCACACAGGCTGAGTTCCTGCTAGGAATAAGATGGAAAAAATACTTGCAATGAATGTTTTTGATAACGGTGGAAAAGTTCATTTTGGCATGTTCTTTTGTTTCCATTCCAGTGAATTCCCACCGGTGAGGACACTAGCCCATTTAATGAACATGAGCCATGATTTGTATTCAGACAGAAGTTCTGTGTGTTTGCACCTGTGTTCACACTGCCAGGGCTTAGCAGTCCTCCTATACCTCCTGGTGAGCTGTAATTAGCCACCCAGACCTTCGCTGATGCTCGCTTGTTATCTCTGGCACCATCAGCTCCCTTCCCCTTTGCTTGCTATAACTCAGGCTTTCTGCAGCTTTCAGGCCATTGGTGTGGATTTGTAACCGTTTTGAACTCCTGATAGTTTTTAGACTATTTTGACTCTTTGTGAATTAATCTCTTGAGATATTGGTGATGATTTTCATGCTTAGCCCCATTTTTCTTTGTGTTCTATCTCTCTTCTAGCTCAGGTACCAACTTTGCCGTTCCTACTCTCATAACCTCTGCTGCAAATGTGGTGCTCTTACTATCTTACTCCAACATAAACTGCTTTTATTTTCTTTCCATTCTCTTTAGCATCTCATTCATCACTGTGTTTTCTCACGCCCTCATATCAACATATTTCAGTCATCCATCTTAACAATGGATCTGTCTTAACAGTAGCCACCCTACCTTGACTACAGTGATTCTCTAGCCAGGCCAGGAGTCTTGTCTTTATCATTTATTCTTTTTTTTCTCCTGCCTCCTATCTCCAAACAAATTTTGGAGATGGAAGATCTGGGTTGTCTCCTTGCTACTACTGTGATTTTTGCTCATAGTCTTCACATTCTCAGCTTCCATCTCAAAATATCATCTATCTCCTTCAAAATATCAGAAGGCTTCCTTCTAAGCTGTCAGTACATCTTTACAAGTATATTAGTTACAGGGTAAAATATCAACATAACATTTTCAAGTGACCAAGTCCTGCAAACAAGTCATCCGCTATTATGTAGTTTTTGAAGAAAAAAGCCCATGGTGGCTTAAAATCCTGATAGGTGGGATAGAAGGGCTTTTCTGAGGAATTTAAGCTTTATGTTGATATGTGTTTTAGTTGATGGTTCTGCCTTGTAAACTGCCCTATCTTTTGTAATAAATCGTCCTTAGCTGAAGTAAACATATTTTCTTGCATTGCTTATTTTTGTAAGCAGTAACTAACATGTGATTTAAATGATCAATTTATAACTATCTGAGGTTTATGCCTTATTTCATGGTGATTTATTTTTTGCATAGAATGTGCTTTTACTACAAGTGACATTTCAATAGTGTATTGCAGTCTCTGGAGTCCTTGAACTATTTCCAAGCAATGAGCGTGCTGGGGTTTAAGCCAGTTTGGAAATCTGTCTGTTGGGTTGATGGATTATAGTCCATGTAGTGAGCACTCAGACTCCACAAGGTTCATGGCATCTTCACCTTTAAGTATCTAATTTATGTAGAAATGCCAATAAATTATTTAGAAGGGCATGCTTGCTGATATCAGCAATTCTTGAGCAAGTAAAAATGGTATGACTTTGAAAATCATGGGAAATGTTGGCAGATATTCAAAAATTCTTTACAAGTTCAGGCTATTAAATATTTGAGAAGTAAAAAGCTTGTTTTTCCTTTTTTTCACTGAGATTTTCCTGGCATTTCTTTAGAAATTTATCAGATTGTTCTTGGAATAAAGTCCTTATTGATTCTGGAAAAGCATGCATCCCAGAAACATATGAGAGGAGAATAAATGTTCAATATGACATAAACATAAAAGACCTTCTCTGTTGCCTCCTGGTTCATTAAGAACTGTTCCTGAGTCCGCAGAAACCTCTCATCTCTGCCAGTAAATCAAACGCTGTTATGGTCCATTCACAGACTGCAAAGCATGGTCTGAACACCTCCATATAATTCAACACTTCCACACTCCAGATCAAGCTGGCCACCCAGTGCTCCTGGGTCTAACTCAAAACCTTGCTCAGGATGTTTCTGGGTGAGTGCTCGTTGGTGTGAATCAAAGCCATGTCAGGGAGCTGCTAACTTTATAATGATATAGACAACTGAGTCCCACTGCTTGGGCCCGACCATGTTTAATTATGTAATGTAGACCTATCTTTACAGGCTAGGCAAGCATCTGGTTTAGCACAACATATAGCACATTTGGTAATGTGAAAGCTTGCTCTGGAAGCCTACCTAATCCTACTGAAGAACTGCAAATGTTGACACTTCAGGTTAAATACCTAAACTTGTATGACAGTGTCTGCCTAAACTTCAGTATTTTTGCCAGCGCTGAACACCTAAGTTCTCTATTATATCAACAAGAATTTGAAGATGACATTATGGACACAGTGGGATAAAATTAACATATATTAATGCACAGGCTTTTTAGAATGTCTCTTAGAAGACAGAACAAAACCCAGATATGTTATTTCTAAACTTGGGGTTTGCAAGGTATCACAGAAAACAGGAACATTTGCAAGCTCTAACCCTCTCTCTTTCCCCCAAAACTTCCTCCCTCCCCACCAAATATCCCTCACAGGCAAACACACTAGGCAGCAAATGAAAAAATAGCTTGGGCAAGTTTCTATTTGGTTTTAAATGAAAATTATCATTGCACTGCTATGCTAGATGACCATCTCTTACAGAAAGGTTAGGTAGTCCTTCAGTTAATAAATAAATAAATAAAAATACTTGATACTAAGAGACTGGAGACTTGGATTATTTCTTGAATCTGCTGCTGGCTGGCTGATCTGCTTTGCCCATTTTTATTCCGCTTCTCTAAATCTCTACGGCTTGCTTGCGCATTGTGTTTAATGCAGTGCAGAAATCACCAGCTTGGTGCATACAGGGCTGTGCTGTATAGAAATACTTACCATTTAATTGTGTAACTTCGTTAATGCAATGCAGTGCCTGAACTAACAAAATGCAGGTGCAGCTTCATGCAGCTGTGCTGATTGCAGTTCTGGAGCCTATTCAGATCCAGGACTACTTCTGCCTCGTGCGCTATTGCAAAATGTCACTACATTATTTGAACACCTATTCTAAAAAGAAACATGCTTCTATGGAAAGTGAATATTTTTTACTGTTTTTCTTTAATGTCTACACCATAATGCAGGCATTAAAACTTGGACTTAAATTTTAATTTTGTGTACAAGTGAGAAAACAAGATATACTGCACATAATATTTTAACAGAATATCATACAGTATATTGATTTTCTTTAATCCTGAAATTCACTGACACAGCAGTGCAGCCTAATTCTTAGCTTAGATCTGTTTATCTAAAACTTTTTTTTTTTTTTTTTTTTTTTTGTGAAGCCTAATTGAATTTTACAAACAGGATTAGATCTTTAAACTCTGAAGCATAGCTTGGAATGATTATGGAAGACAACTTAAAGCAGTTTTCTGTTATTCTCGGTGACAGCATGGTAAGCTGCTTTCTAAGGGTGTCCTGTGCAAACAGCTGTTTTCTTAGCATGGAGTTGGTAGCTTATGACTTCAAAAGTTTCCTAGTGATTTGGAAATCTAGTGTTTTTTCCAGCTAAGACAGTAACTTCAGACCACAGCATCTGATTTCTGTGTGTGAGCATGACCTGTAAAGCTGTTAAAAATGTTCATCGCTTACTAAGATAGGCGGAGATTGTTCCACCTGCTTAGAGTTTGATACTATACTGACTGTTATTAACTTTTAAGTATGTGTGGTAGCTTATTGTCTTGCTTAAAAGGAGATATCCATCATCTGTAAATAATAATATTATTTTATCCAGTAAATATTTGGTGAATATAGCTGCTTTTTATCACGGTTATAAGCCAAAATACCATATAAGAATAAGCCATTTTAGGTATGAATCTGCTCCAATATGCTATCTTGAGATGGAATTCAGTAGCAGAAGATACAGTTTCTTGAAGTACATCCTAATTCACATGAAATGCATCCATATTAACAAATTACCTCCCTGACATTGTGTCAATATCTGACAGGAGGTAGAGAAAGACTCTGAATGCACTTTCTTACAGACAGGGTTGGCAAAAGTGCTTTAACAAGTTCAGAGAATTTCATGGTTTTCTGCTGCTTTCTGTCTCAAAAGTACACTAATGATGTTAAAACATTTCAGGCTGTCAACACTGATTTGCTTAGCAGAGGCTTTAGGGTCAACACCGTTTCTTACAATGAAACTCTTTCCATGTAATGTTTGGACAGTTTCTAACTCAAGGAGGTCATAGCTTTGATGACAGCTTTTAAGTTCCACTGTCAAGACTGCCGAGTATTTGAAAATCCAGTTATAAGCAGAAATGTAGCCACTATAGGTAAATTCTCTTTTATTGCTGTGCGTGTATGGGTATGCCTACTGCCTGCACCTCACCCTCACCATGCAATGTAGCAGAGACCAATGTAAAGACCATCATGTTCTTTAGAAGCTGCAGCCTTTCTTCTGATAATTGCCAATTTTTCCAACCATCCCATTACCTCACCAGGAGGCTGGCTGAATTTAGAGGAATCAATGAATGAATGATTAGTCTGAGCAAGAATAATAGCATAAACATAAAGTTTTCTTTTTGAATAGCATCAATTGTGGTCACTGAATTTTGTTCTCCCGTATGTTTCTTGGCTGCTGCAAGAATGCTTTTAGTTTTATCTTCATTTCCAAGCATTTTTAAAATTATCTGATGTGTGCTGGGCTTTTCCTTCTGCTGTGTTTGGACACTTCCCTCAAATACAAGTAAGGACCTGCCTGGTTATGTCAGGGACTTTTTCTCTGATGGCTACTTTGATCAGTAAGTCACCACCTCCGTCTTGCAGTAGCTGGAGTTATTATAGGGAGGAAGACAATTCAGAGTTACAAGACAAAATAAAAATAGAGGTTGTATACTAAGACACATTACAGCACAGTTTAAAAGAGATGGTTAAACTGACTGAGCTATTTCTAGAAATGGTTAAACCTCTTGGAGAGCTCTCAGTTGAATTAGAGAAAACAGTACAGGCAGGATGTCATCCTTCTTGACTACGTGTGCATTTAAGAAGTCTGTAGGTATATGAAACTATAGGTATATAACATGTTTTTAAAATAAGAAAAGCGCAGTGTGAAAAATGAAATGGACAAGTCAATCATTGTGAAGATGAAACTAGGAGATTTATATTTCGTGTCTAATTTTTAATCATTATCAAGTCCATTAGGGAAGTGAAAATAGAATATCATCAATTGATATAAAAGGGATATTTTTTCCAAAAATGTTAATATCTTTATTATGAAGTAGCACCTGTTACTGCAAAGAAAGTTATTAGATTGTATGTGCATGAAGTAATTCCCGGAGAAGAAATTAGATGAATAACCCATAATAAATCATATACCACAAGGGTATGCAGTTAATATCAAGATTAATTATGCACTGATTTGTAAGTCATCATAGCATAGATAGCAATGCTGAGGTTTAATTTTTCTCTAAAAACTGATGAATTCTGATATGGCTGTTTAACTATTTATAAGCACCCTTGAGATGCAGGCTAAAGCAAGACAAGAAAACATATTACTATTTCATTGGTTTGCCTTGTATAATGGAGTGGTTAAATCTACAGTATCAATCATACCAACACGTAATTAGAGTTTCTGTTTTCTGACCCAACCTTGTAAACACCTCTTTGTTTTTGTCTTCTGAATTGTGTGGTAACAGTTTGCTTTTACACTTCTGATGATTTTTCCCTTGTAATGGTTACAGTCTGGCACCACTTTTATCTGATTTATTAAAATGATTAAAAAGCAAGAAAACATGGCATACATTCTGCCATGGCATACATCCTGATGAAGTTTTATGAGATGTTTAATATGCTGTTTGTGTCAAATATAATTTATATTGTTGAGTAACTAGTGTATTAAAACCCATAATATTTTATTTCCTTTCCTGGTTAAGGGCCAGATCCATGTAGAGATAAAGGCCCCTGTTAGTTAGGCTCAGTCACACTGGGTATGGCGGTCAGTGGCTCAGCTCCCCGCACCGCACGCCGAGAGGGCTGGATGTGCGGGAAGGTGATGCAGGAGCTCATGCATGAGGCAGGCATCCTCACTGCTGGGAATGGATTTGAACGGAGCTTGCTGTTTTCCTTCCCAAGATGGGAAAGAGAGATGCATATCTGCCTGCCATGCAGCACCTATGGGTTCAGGGAACCAGGATTATATATGATGCGTTACCAGCTCCGTTATGGGTATCGAAACGGTATTTTGGGTCCTTTCCTGCAGGGCTCATGTTCTGATTTACCAAAGCACCCTTGTCTAGGAAGTGCTTAGACTCATATCTGTGTCCCACTGAAGTCCAAGTAACTTGAGCACAGGTTTAATTGCTTTTGTGGATACAGAAAGGTATCTCATTAAGTGTTTTCCTGAGTTCTTCTACAGCTGTACTGTCCTCTGGGGCATGTGAGACCAAAGGGAACCATTATCTCTCCCCAGGCACTGCTTTCTCCCGTGCATTCCTAGTGTATAACATGGAAGAGAGCATCCTATCAGAAAGGAGGGAGAAAAGCCATAGTGCAGTATCAAGCATTAACAGATGACATTGTTTCTTCATCAGTACGGAAAGGATATAGTGAAGCATTAAACACAACTATAAATTTTAGGAGCTGCCCATAATATGCAGTGTTAAAATTCTGTTTAGATGAAGAAATCAACATCACTCAAGGCATCCTGCACAGTTGCTTAATAAAATGTAGACAGACAAACAAAACCAAACACTCATGTTTTACCTTTCTAGAAGTTGTACCTATTTTCTATCCCTTTGCTTAATTGCATACATTTCCCTTAAAATAGTAATAAAAAAATGCCTGGATGCACACACACATGAGATTTTAAATTCAGAAGAACTACACACAGCATCCCCATACATTATCGATGCTCTGAGCTCTTGGCTTAAATGGTGCATAGAGGGCAACGCGTGCCATCTGGACTAAGGCAAACGTCGTCCGCAATGGTTATGGGACGTGTCTTTCAGGAGGCTGATATAAAGCATGACCCCATCATCAGGCAGACCAAACACCCCCAACTGCATCCACCCATGGCCGTGGTCTTGGCAGAATCAGGCTCCCTGAAAGACGCTTGGGCAGTGTGCTGAGACTGCTCTGACAGCTCCAGCTGCAGCAGAGGGAAGCAGGTTTCCTCTTCCCTCTGCAGCAAATGTTTTAATAATTGATAATGAAAGCGGTAAGCTGGAACTAAACAAGATATCCATTCACGCAGCATAACAGGAGTTAATAAAATATACGGAGATTACATCTACCTGCGCAGGATAGTAGAAAAGGAATAGCACGCTGAATGGTGTTCTTCAAGCAGAGTTCAAATAGTCCTCTCATGACAAGGTAATGAAAAAGCTGTGATTGCTGGCTGCAATGACAGTTGATTAACAGTAACTGCCTGCTCTAGTTACTTGAAATGATTCCCTTACTTCCCCCTTGCTGCTTATGCCGCAGATGTGCTGCATGTGGGTATGGATGTAAGACCAGCTGCAGTGCTGGAACATGTGTATTGTTATCTGGCCTCGGTGTTAAGACAGACAGCCGTTGGCATGAGAAAGCAGAGCGCCGTGGAGTTTAATGTGCCCAGGGTGAGCTTTGGCCTCTTGTGCATAACAGAAATAAATGAAGCTGCACCTTTGCTCTGTGCCCTGATCAGCAAACCACTCGTGTGGCTCTGCTGTTCTGCAGGTTTTCTCAACTTTCCCAACTATAACAGGGGCAAATCCTATGGAATCGGACAAGAAAACATGAGGGAGAATACTGGCAAGTATTTCCCCTAAACCAGCCTAGGATTTCCAAGGTGTTAAATCGGGAATGAACATGCTGACTTTCAAAGGCTACCTCCCTGTTTCAGAGCCCTCAGGAGAGATTTTTTTTTTTCTGTATGTGAGCAGGAAACCCATAGTATTATGGCTCTTAAAGGGAACTATATGGAATGGAAAGGAGCTTAGGAAGTAGGGTATGGATTTTTACAGAGGTTTGGGAGCTTCATCTACAATGAAATTGAATGGACTCAAGCAGCTAAATGGCTTTTAAACTAGACCTGATTTGGGTATAATTGCTCAAATCTCTTCCATTGATGACCTAAGAACTCCTCTATTTTTTCCACAAATCTTGGTTCATGGAGTGATCATGTCCCGTCTCTTCAGGACTCTGTAAAGGAAAACTAAGGGGAAAACAGCAGCAGCAAAGATTACAAACCAACTAGATGGCAGAAGGATATAGAAAAGGTACCTTAGCATCACTGCTAAGGGGGTTAATAAATTAATGGATCAATTTCTGGATCAATTGCTGGATCAACAACTGGATTGGTACCAGGGGTTCCTGTCAGTGGGCTTCTGCCACGTATGACTAGTCCCTTCTACCTGAAGAGGAGACCGTGGAATGACCATCTGATGCTGAGAAGGATTAATTCAAAGTTGAAAACCGAACCAGTAGAAGAATGGAAAAGTCAGTA
Source organism: Dromaius novaehollandiae (assembly GCF_036370855.1). NCBI lineage: Eukaryota > Metazoa > Chordata > Aves > Casuariiformes > Dromaiidae > Dromaius > Dromaius novaehollandiae. Next base: position 9,211,524 of record NC_088099.1, read on the forward strand.
CAAAATAGGCTTTCTTAATCATTGCTCTCAGCTGGGCTTTTCCACCCAAGTGTTTCTGCAACAGATAAATTTGCTGTTTTAAGAACTTCATTTCCAAACATAAATATAGAGAGTGGGAAACTAATTGAGTTGTAATTATGATGTATGTGAAGTTCAGATGATATAGAGCAATATGTTTTGTCTACGCTTGGTGAGAACCCAAGTACGGAGGATTCATGGATTAGTCTTTCAAGGGCTTCTGGGTTCAGAACTCTTGTTGTCAAAGGATCAGTGTCATGCCAGGGCATCGTTCATTCCCGTGGAGGATAATGACTTCCTGCCTGGATGGCAAATGTTCTCATTTCCCATGAAAAGTTATAGGACAAAAGGTTAAGTACCTCCTGTAACCTCAAAAAGAAATTTTTGGTATGAGGCTATAGAGCCTATAACTGTCTTTTCTATCTGTGCCAAACACTTTTTGTTGTTCTAGAGCTTAACTGTATTGTACAGTCGGTAACACAGTGGCTTGTTAAGACCTTGGGATATTGATTATTTTGCACATCATGTCATCAGCCTGCAAAGGGGATGTGCTCTGTGACCGAGTAACTCATACCGAGTGTATCTCATCACGTGGAACTTGCATCTGGACTCCCAGTATCTCTGGAATTGTGTTACCAGACCCACGGAAAAATAGAACTGTGCTTATTACCTGTAAGGGAGATTATTTATTTTATTTTATTTTTTCACGGAAGCACAACAGGAGCAAACACATTTAAGCTCTTCGGCCTATTCTCCAGTAGAGTCTGGTTTTTTTCCTCTTAGGAGAAAAAAAAAGATACTGAAATCACAAATAAATAGTGATGAAGCCATTAAAGAAAACAAAAATTAAGGGAAAAGTGGGGAAGAGATACTGTTGATGTGATTTTTAAGAGTCCTTCACAGAGGGTGGTGTAAAAGAATAAACTAGATACTGATTTTTCATTAATTTCACACCAAGAAAATGGAGAAAGAACAATCCAAGGCTTGTAGCACCCCATTAGTTTGTTATGAGGTTTCCTGAAAATAATATGACTTTTTCATTTTACGTTATAAAGCTATGATAGGAATATTTTAGGAAGGCAAAACACTATGTTAAAAAAAATGTTTCTTCTCTAATTCCAAGACCACAGGAAAGAGTTGGGCACTAAGGCACAGCCTCAAGATATTTCTGGCTAATAAGGAGAGGTCATAAAAATGTATAGCTTTTGCCTCCTCCATCTTCCACCCTCTAAAAAGTAAGAATGTGCCTGCTTTGCAGTCACTGTCACAAGTCCTGGCTTTAAATTAGTTAGCCGGGGTCCTGAGAGCATGTGGCTGCAAAGCTGAGCCTGGGCTAACTGTCCCAGTATTTATTGCAGTTTCTCAGGCAGATATTGCAGCACGGAGATCCATGACTCAGACGCAGTGCTGCTCGAGGTGCCCAAGCTGGCTAGTGGGGATACAGGGCAGGTAGATCACACCAGCCACCACCATGCTGACACGTTGTCAGTAGCATGCATGGTTACAGGTGTGCTTTCAGCTTTACGGCTCTCTTTTTCCATTGTGAGACCAAAAGAAGCCCATGGGGGTGGCAGGGATGAAACTTTTGCTTCTGCAGTCCTGTGCTTCATTTGAGCTTCTGATCAGACATATTTTTCATTAATTATTCACTGTAGTCAGAATCCCTCACCATATGGGGAGGGGATTGACTGAAGCGATGAACCTCTGCTGCAGTTTACCACTGTTGCTCAGTCCTGGCCACAGGGGAAGGGGCTACAGCTACTGACTTGCCAAGTGTTTCTCCAGAGAAGTCAAGGTCCAGCTCCACCCATCTTACAAAAGAACAGTTTGTTTCACATTTCAAAGAAAATTAAAGCTAATGGGTAAAAAAGAACTGACTTCTTGTACAGAGCGAAGTAGGAGTATGTGTAGGGGGAAAACCCCTGTGCCAAGAAATAGAAAGAAAAAATTACATATAAATACATATTTCTTTGCTGTAGCAATGTAACACAATGAAGGAATTAGTGAAAGTCCTTTTTTTTTTGATCTTACCATTTTGATCCTGCTTCCCTCACTCCCCTTATGTGGTTCAAAGGAATGTGAGATAAATGACGGCAAATATTTTAGTACCACGTTTTTCTTTTCAATTTTTAGGTGAAACTTTGACATTGTTTTTTATCCTGGCAACCAACAAACTAGCACTGGACACTCCCTTAATTGATAGCTCAAACCCACTATAAAACAAAGGTATAAATGGCAAACAGCAGCCTGTTCAGACATGAAAGAAAATAGTCATGTTCCTTTGTTTGCCAATAGGTGAAGAACTGCTGGTGGGAGAGGTAGAAAATCTCACAGCACTAAAAAGGACAGGCAGGGTGGAGTCTGACTTGATCAACAATGTCAGGGACAGTGGAGGAGTGAAGAATGTCACGAGCTGAACAGCCTTGTCCTTTCTTCCTCAAGGGAGCACTTGGCAATGGCTGAAGGTTCATCTTTCATCATTAAAAAACTGAGGGTCTTTACACTGAAAATTATCTGCTTTCTGTAGTGGAGGTTTCAGTGATGAACTGGATGAATGCAAAAGGGAGTGAGGTAGGTATTTCTTTCAGTGAAGTGGAGGGAAAATAATGCAGCTGATATATCTTGACTAGCTCATACAAGCTGTCCATCCGTTCATTGTGCTGCTGATGTCTTTTGGCAACTAGCACAACGGCCAATGTATCAAGCACACATCAGTTGTGTCATATTCTTTCTTCACTTCGTTGACACAGAACATGCCACTAAATCTTACTGTCCTCGGTGCCACCTTTTGATTCCTGAGTTTGGTGACAGTAAATGTCACTTAAGAAAAGCACAAGGGCTGTGACTGATGATAGTTTTGGGAAACACTGCGTGGAGCTGCGTAACCGCAAGCAGTCATCCTTATTGCAACTTCAAGGGTGACTCTGAATGTACTCTTACTTTACTGGCACTCCAGGTAAAGAAGGTACTATATGTATAGTCAAAATAGGGGGGAAGATGAGTCCATGGTTTGCTAGTCAGAGAAAGGAGACTGGGGAGCTCACACACGCAACTTTTGGTCCCCAATTTACTGAACTACCATTATTTAGTCAATGCCATGAAGATATGGAATCTATTTCAGTCATCCTGAAAAAGTAGGACTTCAAATGAGTTTCGTTGTCCTGTCAGTTAAAGTTAGTGGAAACCTGAATGCTTTTGTTCAGATCTTCCACACAGATATCAGAAGTCTTGCTGAATGGGTAGTTTTGAGTTCAGAAACAAAATCTTGCCTTTTTTGAGTATACTGAAGCATGCGTGACTAGAGGTAGAGGGGCCACAATTTGCTGGGTGTGAGCAGAGTTGACAAATGGGATATGTCTAACCAAAATGACTTTATATTGCATTACGCAAAATGTTGGGCTCTGAAGCCTGGTAGGAAGGAGAAAGCTGCTTCTAATTATGATTCAACGTTATCTTTCACTGATAACAGCCTTTTTGTAATCAAAGAATGTAAAAATGAAACGCATGTTGCTGATTTTTGTGTGTGCACCGATGAGCAATACAATCACAATGTAGTTTTAAATTAAATTCTTTTGTTCCTTTTGCTAATTTCAGTTTGATGGTTTTCCCCAGTGCCAAAGCCTAATTTACAGCAGAGAAAATTCCCTTAAATTGATTTTTAAAAGTGCACTCACATACACTACATTAACCTTTTAATTCCCTTATGGTATGTGTCAAAGCAAAATGATCCCTGTAACTCTGGCTATTGCAGAGACAAATATGTATGGAGTATATTAATTGATAGAGTTCCCATTCTTCTCTGGACAGATTCATCACATAGTAAATGAAATCCTGGTTGTGCTAATGCTTGTCTCTCTCTTTAAAAATGCCTGTGCCCCAGCCCTGAGCATTTGCCTTCTCCCACTGCCATATCTCATCGCTCCAGAACTCTGTTTTTAGTTATGGAAGAAGTTTTGTCTCTGAATTTAGATAAAGAGAACAAAGGTACCAAGGACCAGGTCCTGAGGAGTATTTCTAGGCCTAACTTTTGGTGAAACCACAGGAAATTAAGGGTCTAAACACCTCTGAGGACATGGACCTGCACATGGTCCAATGCAGTATCATAAATATACCTTCATGGCGGTCCTGAGGAGGTTGCTGTAGTACCATGTGAATAAGCTAGAAGGGAATACTCGATGAGGAAGACAATACTGGCAGGGTTTCTGCAGCATCTCATGAGTTTAGCATGTGTGTAGGTCTTGCGAAGTGAGTGCGGTAGACAGGGAGGTGAAGGTAGAGGACTTTTTGGATGTGTTTAGAACAGGAACTGATCTAAAGCTTTTCTGCACAATGTGCAGTAAAATTAGTAGACTTTCTGAGAGGAGTCCAACTTTCTGTGGCTTTTGTACTGCCAATGAATGAGAAATAGTAGGAAACATGGAGATGCCCCCCTTTCACCACTGGGCCTGTTAAGCGCTATGAAGTTCAGGAGTCATGCCCCTGCTTCTCTGGAGGATGAGAGGTTTGTGAAGTGCAAAGAATAAACTCCTCGTCGTCCTTGGGCACTTGTCTTTTTCCCTTCACATCTCTGAAGCATTTTTTCGTAGGATGCAATGAAACAGCCACATACCAGTTACTGTGTCTGCTTGGGTAACTTCTGTCCTTTCAAATCATAAAACACATTTATATCAATATGATATCCTTGTATTTAACTTCTCTTTCAAATATTGAGGGTACCTTTTTAGTCCACACTCTCTTACTTTTGATGTCACATATGAGAGAGTGACAAAATTCAAGGGAGAATTTTGGTTGCAGGGGATACTTTATGGCTTGAGACCACTGAAAAGAAGACAGGTAAACCAACAGTGTGTTTCAGGAAAAGAAATGTTATTGTCAGTGATGTCTCCTTTCACTGCTGTTAAGGTGCTATTGAGATCAGTTGTCACTGAGTGAGATTAAAAATGATCATTGTAATCCAGTGGCTTTGCTGCAGGATGGCAGAGACCCTTGTGAAATAGATCTTACTGGAGAAAGAACTACAGTTTGTGTGTCAGCTGGTTTGCTTTTTTGAGTTGGAATGCGGTTATCTCAGTTCCGTTAATTCACCTACCATCAGAATTTTAATTTAATTCACCATCCAGAATTTTACTGAACTATGGATACTTATTTCAAGTGAAAAATGAGGAAGAAAAGTGTTCCTTTGATATAAAGAGTCACACTTCTGTGATTCTGTGCCACAGTTAATACAACACAGTATGGGAAACAAAGTTAGCATATTGCTTTCCTGAGGAAAAATAACTTGCTGTTTGTTGGTTGTGTTTACTGCTGTCTAGAAAGTTTTGAAAATGAAAACAAATGACTTTGCAAATCTCTTTGTAATGGGCTGTGAGAGCCCTAGTAAAAATAGAAATCAATTAAAACAGACCAAGCATAAGACTCGTAAACCTTTGGAGACCTTGGAGTCACTTTGTCTGACAGCAGCATTCAGTCCTGAGCCAGTCCACTGACATTTCACGCCAAAAGCCCTAGCACCCTTCAAAGAGCTGTAATTCTTCACACTGCAATTTTCCTAAGCTAGGGCTGGACAAGGGCCAATGGGAATTAAGACTTTCTTTAAACTTTATGAACATCAGGATGTCCAAGAAGTGTATTCTGTTACTTAGTTCAAGAATACCTGGAAAAAGCATAAGCAACTCCCAGTGGGGAGGAACTGAGGTGTTACATGGGACTCCCAGCTATTTTCAGGAAAGTCTCTCTGCAGAGATTCTGCTCTCTGCCTCAGAGTCCAAGCTGCTCTCATGGAAGCCAATGGGGGTTACTCGTATCCCCTGATGGAAAAAACAGCCATCCCTTGGCCATCTTGAGACCCCGGTCCTTTGCTCCTTGCTTCTGCATGAGTAACACTACAAGCTCAAGCAAATGATTTTCATTAAGAGTGAAGACCGCAGAACTGAGATGAGTTAGGAGCTGTAGCTTAGATTTGGGATCTGGAGCTCAGGTGAAGTTTAGGGCTACATTTATATTTCAAAATAACCCAGATGGGTGCATGGGCCCAAGCATAGGACTGTGATTGTCCGCGTGGTTTGTTAGTATGCTCCCAAGCATGATTCTGGCCCATGACAACCAGGACTTTCCCAGAAATACTGCAGCAAAGATTGGATTCAGAGTGGGTGGGGACTATTCTAGTAAAGGCAGTTTTAATATATTCATGCTGTGTTGAAGTGTAAGAGAGTTTAGCTGTGAGGATGTGAGGTGTGCTGTGTCAATTGGCCTTGGGACTAGAGAATAGGTTTTGCTTTATTTACTGGTTTCTGTTTAGCTGTGAAACCAGGAATAAAAGATTCAGGGCATCAGAGAGGCAGAGAGACGAAGTAAAACAGATCCTGGCTGAATAGGCTGGAGTGAAAGGGTCTTAGCTGGAAGAGAAAAGCCTTCATTCTGGATCTTACTCTGCAAACTGCCTATGTATCTTTCCATTTAAAGATATAAAGAACACTGGAAACAGGTAAGATACATCTCAGAGTGAACAGATGCAGCAAACCCACACTTACACATTGCTTTTCCAGTGTTCAACTTTGTTAAAATTTATCCAAAAGAAGCAAATTCCCTCTTTATTTTTTCATGAAAATCTTGGCTGTGTGCTACAGAATGGAACAGAGCATTAGAGCCCAAAACATCATATATGACTTTAGTGTTTTGGCCTTTGATCCTAGAAACAGCAGAAAATGAAGATTCTATTAAAGATAAAGTTGTAAGATAAGTAGCATGTTGTGTAAGTATTATTACAAAAATGAATAATACAATTTTTGAAACTCTTTGAAACCTCTGTACATCAAACAATTTGTATTTCTTAAAACACCAAACGATTGGCGTTTGAAATAAATTGTATAAAAGTTGTATAACGTTAATCTGTGAATTTTAGAATCCCAAATAACTCTGGAGTTTTCATTTTACATGCCTCCTATGCTATACTTTGATTTTAATAGGACACTTAGAAGCTTGAGAAATACAGCATCATAATCTGATTAATTCATATTATATGGAAAAAAATTAAAGGACTCAGGCATGCTGCTAAGAATGTTGTTACTGATGTCAGTAAGGATGGGTTCTGGCTTCAAATGAGAAGGAATTTTTCTCTCTGTTGAGATACTTAAGGTTTACTTAAGGGAAATGTGGGGGTTTTTTTGTGAATGATGCTTTATGTAAAGCACAAGTTCCTGTGTAATAAGAATGATCATTTCATCAAAAACAAAATCACCATTTGTAATGCTGAGCAACATTTGCTATGTTATTTAACATGATAGTTTAATCTCAGTGGAGCAGAACATCTCTAGAATCCTGCTGGGAAAGAAATCTGTGATTTTTACTGGTTCTTTACTGAAGTTTGAGATTGTTTTAGTGTGCATGCATCAGATTGTGTCATTACATCTATTTTGTTAGTTTGGACTTTATTCAGTGAGTAAAAACTGCTTACTTTGTCTCTCTTAATGGACATTCAGGTTAATTTTCATTAGTTTGAAAATCCTATTACTATAGGCTCTGATCAAATGTTCTTCCCCTAAAAAAGGTCCTGAATTAACACTGCAGCTTCCCCTTACCTTCGCTGTGATCCCACATCATTGTTTTGCCCACTGGTCTGACTGTGCCTCTCACCTCCCCTTGTAACTCCAGGACTCAGGGCTTGCTGCCTGTCTCTGACCTGCTTTGGTTGAGGGCTCCCAGCAGCCGCGGTACCTTCTGTTGCTGCTGTCGCACCCCAACCACCCCTCGTATCGGCTAAGCCCTTCCTCTGACAATCCAATCCACCATGGTCTTGTAGGAACTGATGATGAAAGAAACATATTTGGAACAAAAAACAGTTAATTTATTTGAGCCAGTAACAGTAGGTACTGGTCGGCATGGCAGGTGATACTGAGGGTTCTTCTATATTTCTTTCTGTTTCTTTTTTCCATAGGTGCTCTAAGCTCTGCTGAGTGTTAATGAGCGTTAGGTACATTGGCCAATGCAGAATGGCCCTTCCCTAACCCCCAGCTGTTTTAATCCACACATGAATTTGTGTAATAATTACTGTATCACAGATGTGTTTGCAAGTAACCTGGCAAGGTAATTTTTACTTTCTTAGCACGCAAGACAGTTTCTACATCCTGAGTTTGATAGACATCTCAGAAGGATGCAAAATGAAATTGATAAACCTGTTTTCTTCCCACCTGCTGTACACGCCATTTACGTATTCCAAACAAACCCCTTCTGGCTGTCTCCGCAGCTCCTCAATGTGAAAACTCTGCTCTCTTCACGGCTGTTTCTCAGGTTGTTCAGAAACAAATTATTTAGGAATTAAATTTTGTTCACTTCATGTCTTCCCTCCTGTAATGTTTAGAAAGACATTACTTAGAAATTAAATTACAGGAAAAAATGCCTATGAGTTAGGAAAATATAATATTAAACAGAATTTCTAATGCTGTCTTTTTACCCAGGGAGATTAAACACCTCACTATTTCACTTATCACAAATTCTTCCTTGGTGTTCAGAGTCAAGTGGAATGATATTCCCCCCCCCCCCTTTTTTTTTTAGGAACACAGTTTCTCTAAAACTTGTAATTGCCATTTTACAAATGTAAGCAGAATGGCTTTCTGTTGGAATTAGGGAGGGGACAGACTTGAGAGGCTGTTTCTCTGAGCTCTCAAATCTTGCAGAAAAGCTTTTTTCATATTTCTTGAGATCGTTGTTCTTCAAGATATAGAGTAGAGAAATGGTAGCCTAGCAAGCTTTGGCAGCATAACCCTTTGCAGATGCTTTCTGATGGGTATGAGCTGTTTCAAGGCTTGGGTGACCATCTCAGCTCAGCTTGGAGGAGGTGCAAAGCTTCCAGAACATTATAGTGGCAAAACTGGAGCAAAACAACTGCTGTGAGATACAGAGGTCCTGGGGATCAGTGATATAATCTGTAGCATTTGGGCTTGCCAAGTCTGTTCATGGATCTGTTCAGAACACAGACACAGAAAATTCAAAGCATCAAACCAAGCGCCATGGCAGATATTTCATCCTAGAGGAGGATTTGTTTCTGTTTTAGCAGATAAATGTGTGTGCTTATATCAAACACTGAAATAAAATCAAAGAAATGCTGTTGATTTTACAGGGTCTGTCACTATTGGGAATGGATCTTTAATTATCACTTGAATTACAGTAGCAGCTTTGGGCTCCAGTGAGGAATTGGAGTCCCACTGTGCCAGGAGCTATAAAAACATCTAGGTTACAACAGATGAATGAACTAAACTGAAGGTGGGAAAGTGAAGAAGATGAATAAGGTGAAGAAGATGAATAAATCAAGGCTATCACAGTTCTTGCCTAAATGTATCTCTAATCACACATGTTGTGTGTTGTACTATGTCCTTTCTCCTGCACTTGAGTCACAAGATGATCATGTCCTTGGCTGGAGCCACGCTTACTGCTTCTGGCCTAACTGGTGATTGGAGCTTGAAATTTTGTCACCTTGAGAATAGACTCCTGGTGGGATTTTCAGAGTCCAGGTTCAAACTTCTAACTTATTCTGGAAATTCCACTTATTCACTCTGTCCCAAAATGCTAGGAATTATTTCAGAATGGTTCATATAGGAATGTTGCATATTTATATTTTGCAAAGGGGTAGGAAAATGTTAGTGTGGTCACTATACTCAGGTACAAAAGTCATGTGAGATGCCATTTCAAAATATAGAGAAGCTAAATTAATCTTTTAGTGCTACGAGATCTGGAGAGGATCCAAAACCTCTTCATCATAATGCTCGTAAAAATGATGTGAAGTTATTAAATATCCATTTCTACAGTACCGTACGGCCAGGAATTCCAGATAATCCTATATTTAGATATTTTTACAGTTTTTTTTTTTTTTTTTTTTAATTTAGAAGTAGCTCTAGGTTTCATTTGTAGCTGACACATATTGGCTTTGCTCCAGTGGAGGCAATGATCTGTGGCAGTCATTGCTAGCTGAGGATCTGGTGCCTTCTGCACTAAAATTGTGGAAGACCCATCATCTGTTAAAGTTAACAGTTAGGTGTAAGGTGCAGATGGTGTTCGTTTTCTCCTATTGGTTTTGTAACAAAAACATATAAGACTGAAAGTTCTATCAAAGCATAAAACGTGCAAGATTTATTTTTACAAAGGGGTGAATGTTACAGATGCAGCCTTTTTTCTTGCTCATTCTCAAACATTCTGTTAATGCTCACCCTCAAAGTATTTGTGTATCTGCACTTGGCAGAAAATTATGAGAGCAGACATAGCTAGAGGACCAGAAGGAGTGGCTTAAAGACATTTATTAAAGAGCTTTTCATATGCGAAGGGTAAGATATTGTGTTGCAGGTGTGCAGGCTAGAAGATTTTTTTCTCACAATGCTGGGAGCAGACAGCACTGATGCTGTTATTAAGTTGTAGCTCCTTATTAAGGAAAAGCATCATTTATCACTAGTAGCTGAAGAAAAGCATAAGGTAGTTGTCTTTCATCTCTGCAACAAGCAGGATGTTTTTATCCTTCTGAATCCTGCTGGAGGACTCTTGCAGGGTAGCCCATGTATGTGTGATGCCTCATTTGGAAAAGCAGCCTAAGCTCTTTTTTCTCTCACTGAAGCCCCCAAAGTGTCATCTTTTTCATCCGATCAGCTCAGTCTGAAGTAGCCTCTCCTAACCCAAAGCGATTTCCTATCCAACATTACACTTGAGCTGGAGCACAGCTCTCAGTCGTCTGCAGGAGGAGGAGAGGGAGGCAAGCAGGGAAGAGAAGGAAAGGACACCTTCATAAGCAAGTAAATAAAAAACCCTGGAAAGTGACTCAACTTGTATTCAGAGATGAGAAAGATACATATATATGCTTATTATTGTTTCACAGAATCACAGAGTGGTTGAGGTTGGAAGGGACCTCTGGAGATCATCGAGTCCAACCCCCTGCCCCAGCAGGGTCACCTAGAGCACATTGCACAGGATTGTGTCCGGACGACTTTTGAATATCTCCAAGGAGGGAGACTCCGCAGCCTCTCTGGACAACCTGTTCCAGTGCTCTGTTACCCTCACAGTAAAGAAGCTTTTCCTCATGTTCAGATGGAGCTTCTTGTGTTTCACTTCATGTCTGTTGCTTCTCCTCCTATTGCTGGGCACCGCTGAAAACAGTCTGGCCCCATCCTCTCTACACCCTCCCTTCAGACACTTGTACACATTGATAAAATCCCCCTTCGATCTTCTTCTCTCCAGGATGAACAGGCCCAGCTCACTCAGCCTTTTCTCATAAGAGAGATGTTCCAGTCCCTTCATCATCTTAGTTGCCATCCGCTGGACTCGTTCCAGTGGCTCCATGTCTCTTGTACTGGGGAACCCAGACCTGAACACGGTGCTCCAGATGTGGCCTCACCAGAGCTGAGTGTTATTGCATTATGATATTTCCTAAGAGCTATAGTCATCAATGAGCTTTGCACTGTGCCAGGCAGACTACCAAAAACGATTCTTGCCCTCAAAGATCCTATGTCCTAAATTTAAGACAGAAAAGGCGATGGAGCCAGCCAGGTAGAGGAGTGCAATGGGGCAGTATTGATCGGCAGTATAACCAGTGGCCTCAGCAAACCTCCCACTGTAACCACTGCTGTACACACACAGACTTACTGCCATCATCATTGCGATTAATATTTCATTTTTGCTGCACAAGGTTAATAACCTACCAGTATGGGGTACCCACTCCTAACCTCATTTGTAATACTATTTAGCAGTCGCAATCTGCAGCAATTTTGTATTATAAGAAACTAATTAACAGCAGGAATATTTTTCCACTGAACAGCACAGGAGTTTTACCAGGGATAACAGTGTTCCTAGGATGTGCCATAATTCCTAAGCAATGTTTTTATTTTGGGCCATATTCTGAAATCAATGAAATGACTTGCCAGAGACGTTGCACTCTGTATGGTGGGTCAGGAGACAAATGTTTTAATTCAGAATAAGGTAGCGTGAGAGATGGAGGTAGAATACATATTCCTGCATTAGCTGAGTGTTTGCAAGCTTTCTAGAAGATTGTTTATTTACTGTGTTTATGGGGATAGCATTTCAGGTCACATCCAGGTTATTTAATTAAAATTTTAGAAGCAAATCAGCAATTCAGGAAGCAGATCTTGCAAGCGTGGCAGTTCAGGAAGCTCGACAAAACTGCTGCTATAAACCCCACTCTGCCCCCCCTGAAGCCAATAAAAGGAGTTGCACCTGCTTTTGTTTCATACCAGTATCCATCACTTAATTAATTAATTAATTTATTTATTTATTTATTCTGATTTACACCTGTATAAGTGAGAGGAGAGCTCAGTCTCCTACATGCATGTGTAGCAATGCACCTGTGAGACTTCCCACAGATGCAGATCAGTTTACATATCTTGTATGGTCTTTAAGTGAATGATACCAGGTAGGATGTCTCCTGGGGCCCTATTTTTAAGCCTTTGCTTGCAGGAGGACTCTGAAAGAGGCATTGCTGGGGAACCTGTTCCCTGGGAGAATTTCCCTGGGTGAAATTAGTGCTGTCAGGAGAGGGTAGCTAGGTTAACAGAAGAAGGAGGTGAAAGTCTGTTGCAGTGGCCCAGGTATACAGTGTGATCCACTCCAGTGGTAAATGTGTCCGAAAGGAGCAGTATGATACATCTAGATTCTGTTGTTATTGCACAAAAGTGGCAACCCCTTCTTGAAAAGGACTAAGAGGCCCACTGTGACCCATGCACTATGGATACTTAAGAGATGCTGGTCCATGACCAACATTTCCTTAAATAATACCAGTACTTAACAAGCGATGCTTATATTGACTTTGTCTCATGTAGCAATATTGACATGAGTGTTTAAAAAAAAAAAAAAAAAAAAGTTGTGCTGGAAGACTTTCTGTTCTAAGAAGATGTTTTATTCTAATATGGCCACCTAGCTGGCAGCCTTTCGGCAGGTTTCAAATAAACATGCCAGAAATAATTTTGTTGACAGCATCTTGGATTGGAGCATTTCCAGCCTTCATCCATAACATGCCAGGACAGTGATTCTTTCACAGGCAGGAAAATATGTCATCACAGATCCATAGTTTAGAGCCTTAAAATACTGTAGATGTCTGGTTTATGGCTTCAAAGTCAACTTCACAGGGGGGCAACATTATTTTTCAATCATAAATGGAGACAAAAGTGATAACATTTATAGTTTTTAATATGAGGCATCAGTGAAGTGTGCTTATTTTAAAACCTGTGGTAACGTCTGTTTTACTTTCCTAATCCTAAAACAATTAAGGTTTTATGTAAGAGAAAGAAGCGTCTGTGTGTGTAAAACAAACTGCAAAGGAAAAAAGGAGAAAAACAGGCTGAGGGCTTTTAGCTTGCTTGCAGAGGTCGTTCAGATTTTGTGTTCGTTCTTCACCATGAGCGGAAGGGAGCAGGTGACTCCTTCGAATGACTGACTTTTTTTCAACGTTTCCTTTTATGATAATGTCAGCAGAATCATGTTGCTAGAGCAAAAACTTTGTGTGCTTGCTTTGTTTTCATTTGGATAATACGTTGTCAGATTTCATTATTAAAAACGAAGCGATATCTTCAAGATTAACAGCCATGATTAATGAGGGGTGTCTGTATTTAAATCTGCATACCAGGATCTTCCAGGAAAGGACAAATTATACCTTTGTACTGCAGATTGAAAACAAACGCTTTGCGCTGCTGTTTCAGGATTATTTACCTTCTTGAATCTGTACCTGCCTGGGGCTTAATCAAACACCTCCTGGGGTTCTTCCAAAGCAGGGATACCTTCTTGAAGCAATATGAATATGTAGTTGCTACCTGCTTGTGGGAACCTGTTTTTAAGGAATGGGAGTTTGCTGCCAAGCTCATGGGTGTCAGAAAATGGTAGAGAGGCTGTAATCTCCTTGAAGAAGAGCTGGGCACAGTTACACAGCAACATTTCTGTGGAATTAAGAAAAATACAGATAGGAGAGACCTAAGATTTTTTGTGCTAACATATATATGGCATACTGTGTTTGCAGCAGATCTGCTATAAGAGTAAGTGACTCCATCAAAAGAGACTTCAAATGAGTGAGAAGAACAAAAAAGTTACTTTCCAAGCCTGTGGAAAGAATTAAGCTGTTTACCTTTTGGTTGAAATGTCATTTATCTCACCTTGCTTTTTATCAGGGAAAATTTCCTGATGGAATTTTGAAAGTAAAATAAAAATGGTCCTTTTAGCTTCCTTGCAGAGTATTAAAACCTGAAGTTGTTTTTTTTTTTTCCTCCTCTTGATGTATTAGAATTTCCCAGTCTTGTTTATCATGATTTTCCTCACATATTGATCGGATAACTAAAGAACTGATGGGATTATGATATGATAATGGATTCAGAGAAAATACCGATGTACTGAAAGTTCAAATGTCTACGTGAACAACTATCACCCTGGGACCCACAGATGGGGAAACCTCACTGAATGCAAGGTTTTATTGATCTTTTGAACTGGTTTGTAAATCTAATTCAAGTCCCTGAACCATTTTTTTTTCATTTTTATAACTCCTAACCATTTGGGTGAGGTTGTTAGATTATTTTCAGGAATGTGTCCTTTATGAGCTTTTGATACATAGTCTTCCTAGCTAGAGAAACTGATTCTATATGAGGAGGAAAAATCAGTGTTCTAAATGTTCAGTTCAAACTACTGTATTGATTTTTTAACAAAAAGTTTTTTCTTGCCCTCTATTCTGCATTATTCTATTATTTTGAAAAACAGTCATTAAATCAAAAACAGTCAGCTATTGTAAACTGCTTGTCTAGGAGCTTTTGTTTGCTTTTTAGTAGAGATATCTCTTTACTTGAAGGTTTTTATCATGCCGAGGTTTGGAAGATAATAATTTTGACCACAGTCTACTGAGAACTGAAGTTAAACCAAATACTGCAAAAATTTTAGCCCTAAATACCATTTATTTTGTGTCTTTCATGGGAGCATCAAGACTAATTTAAAGTTAAAGTTGACACTTGATATCAGCCCTGGGAGGCTCAAAATGAGATTAGACTCTTTGGGGGGATCGGGGAGGGGGGGGAGGTTCTCATATTCCCCTGCCGTGATACCTCATTTCATGCATTTACATGGCAGCACAGCTCCTTCTCTCCAGCCTTGGGACCTTGTCTGACGTATAAATATGGAAGTACATGCGTGTGTGTGTAGCTATATCCCCTGTATCTATGTATCGTGTATACGTGTGTGTGTGTATGTTCCCTGATCCTGGCTGGCTGCCTGTCACAGGACTGCTGTTCCCATGGTGTGGCTGATACATAATTCTCATATAAAGGTCCCAGAACTGGGGAGGTCAGCGATATAGCTCATCATCTGCAATCTGTAGACATTTTTAATATCTAGGCAATTGGAGGAGAAACTGGGAGTTACAGTTCAACTGTGTAACTAGACCTAAGATTTGAAGGGCCAAAGCTTTTCAGCATCGGGTTCTGCAGAGATGTGTATGACGCGTTGCTTCCTTAACACTTGCCAGAAGAAACAGTGTGACAGCTTATTAGGTACCTAATTTGCACAAGCAAATTATGATTCACATGCAGAAAGGTAGGGGGTTATGGGCATAGCTAAGCAAATGCTGTCGTGCTAGATTTTAAATTGCCTACAGGATCTTCAGCCTCGCTTGGGTCCTGACAAAGATTTTCCCATCATTTCATTTGAACATAAAATTCAGCTTTTGCTTCAAAAACTTTCCAGCTCTGACCTGCAACTGTGTTATAAACTAGAAGAGTAGAACATAGTAGGGTTTGTTGAAATCCTTTACCATATAACTATGACAAACTTCTGTTTCTTTTTATAATTGTACCAAAAAAATTGTAAAGGCAGACAGGAGGCATATATTTCATTGTACATCAAGGCTACATCAAGAAGTCTCCAGTGTGCATCCTATTTGATGCCTCTTCTCCCTATTCTTTTGCTCAAACCTGTGGCTGGTCCATAGTGAATAAAGCAAGAGTGGTTGAACAAATATTCCTCTGCAATGACTCCATAAGTAGGAAAATCCCATACTGCTGCTCTGTCCCCCAGCTCTGTGCTGGAGGAGGAGTTGTCTGCAATCAGGAGCATATGGTTTTTGTGCTGTGGTTTGTTGTCCAGAGTACTCCTGGGGCAAGACTGTAACACGTTGCCCTTTTATTGAGGGTGGGGTTTATCCGAGTAAGTTTGCCCTACAGATACCTGGATACCGTCATTCTATTCTTGAGAAGCTGTTGAGAAGTATGAAACCTGCACTTGCAGAACTGATTTTTCTATTAGATAGGCAAACTGTATGGTGACATAGGAATGAAGACTAACTCGGGCACATTCTTTGATATTTCATTGCCTAGTCCTGCTCAAACCTTTGGCAAGAAGAACCCATCAATGACACTGGTTGGTATAAGTCTTGCAGAAAGTAGAAGGAGAGAGTAGAGCATGTCTGATGGAAAGCTGGAACTGGAATAACTGTTCTGAAGTAACCAGGGAAAGTTATCTCTAGCATAAAAGCTAAAGGGTTCTGTAGCTAAAAGATATCTTTTATAGGTGGAATATTGCTTCCTCCTGTGTCTTTCTACTTAGTGTTTCTGTCAGGCCTGTGGTGTTGTCTGTATCTTTCTCCTACCCCATTGCCCATGAGAAGCTGTTAGGACTTGGCAAGTGGTTGGGTAGAAGCACTGTGTTTTTTCAGGTGCTTTCTCCTCATTTTTCCTGTTGTCCCTTTAGGTTACACTGTGCCTTATTGTGAAAGAAAAAATATTTCTGCCACTGAGTAACAAGACCTGAGTTCGTTTCCTGGATTTATTTCTGTTTTGTATGTGACCCTGGGAAAGCCACAGACTCTCTTCTGAGCTTTCATGCACCACCTGAAAAATGGGGACCACAAAGCTGTTGTAAGATTAGATTCATTAATATTTGTAAAGATGCTTAGGATGAAGGTGCTCTATAAATGCCATGGTTTATATTTCCACTTTTCACTTGTTGGCAAAATTGCACTTCTCAGGGCTCCTGACCTACTTTTAAGATTTTTTTCACCAGTAAGATTAATAAACTATAAATTTGTTCCTTCTAATTATTTTTCATTTCAAATACAAAGCCAAGTGCAACTGAAGGAAAAACAAGGAGAAGCAGGGGTATTAAATTTCACTCCTCATTACCAGAAGGAAAAGAACCCTCTTGTCAGCTAGAACTAGAACTAAAATAAACAATAAAATTAAAGATGTCACCTCTATATGTTTAATGACTCACAGCTTAGCTCTCCAGTGCTCACTCATAACCTTTTCCAGCTAGGCTAGATCCCAAAAGGCATAGGAAAAGGGACCCAATAATATCTTTTTCTGTAAAATAGATTTTTGATATGGAAAAAATGGAAAAATATTTTTTCACATTATTTTCCCAGTGTTTTCCTGATATCAGAACTTTGACATTTACCACAACTCCCTGCTCAGGTCATGTTCATGTATAAAAAAAACATTATGGGAAGTGAAATTATCCTCTGGGTTTCAGAAGAACTGGACCTATTACAAGGCTTCTTTCTTTCTTTCTTTTTTCCTGAGAAAAATAAAAAAGGGAGAAAAAGAAAAAATTATTGAAAAAATACCAGCAGGAACTGTCTTAGACCCAGCATCCCTAATAACATAGGAAATGAAGCAAAAGTCCTGAATC
The DNA here is from genome assembly GCF_036370855.1 of Dromaius novaehollandiae. Taxonomy (NCBI): domain Eukaryota; kingdom Metazoa; phylum Chordata; class Aves; order Casuariiformes; family Dromaiidae; genus Dromaius; species Dromaius novaehollandiae. The sequence goes on from NC_088099.1 coordinate 9,229,185, forward strand.
AGTGATGCTGACAGGGAGGAGGAGCATTTGGAGTTGTTCAGGCCGTGAGACCACCTCTGCTGAGTGAATTCAGCCTTCCGAGAAAGTGGAGTCCACTGATATTTTGCACAGTTCGTGTGGATGCTGCAATGCATGCGTGAAGTCAGATTTAATGTACAGTGCTAAGGGAAATCCTGTGAGAAGCAAGACAGGGATAAAGTGCAATAAATATTTAAGATCTTGTGAGTGTAAACACAGCACTTCATAAAACCTCAATCACGAGAGAAGAGGTGCTATACAGGTAGAAGACAAAACATATGGTACAACCACAGTCAAGTCAAACCAATTAGTGAATAGTGCTGGAGCTTTTATTCTAATGTTTTAGGGCATGATTAAATATAATGTATATGTTAGACATGAAGCATGTCGCCACGTCCTTAGACCTACCAACATATGAATGCTGTGGTCTGAGGGAGGTGTGAGGTTTTCCGAGGAGAGAGAGAAAAGGTCACTGTGGGGATATCCTCCTTGGTTTTTAATCTCTATACATGCTCTGGTAAATTATTTATCTTCCCATATTCCTCTCTGGCATCCTATTATGAAAGTCTCTTGAAAATTACTGTAATACTTTATTCTCAGACTTAATGAGGAGAGGTAGTCAGTCACCTTTCGATAAGTGAATTCAGATGAGTCCTGGTGCAGGCAACTGGAGCTTGGACGTGAGGAAGCGGTGGGAAGTGTGGGTCATGCTGCTGAGTATCCTACGTGCGTCCTTTGCCTCACCCAGAGCCTTGGTCCTGGCTGCTTGCAGACCGATGTGCCTCGTGTTTGCCTTCTGGTCTAACCTTTAGCTATCTTTCACTGTGTGTGCACATCAAACGTGGTCCTAAGCAGTGGATGCCGAGTGATGGCTCCTGCAGTCTTTAGGCTTCTGGGGAACCCATGGCAGATCCTGCCATTTTATCCCTCTGCTCCAAAGGAGGAATCCAGGGAATTAGAGGCACAGGGAAGCGGCTGTTGGCAGTGACAGTCCCCCAAGGATCTGAGCAATCTTCACCTGCTCCTGCACAGGAAAAGTTATCTCAGAGGTGAAACACCAGACATTTGTTTGACCCCTTGCATTTGTTGATCATGTAATCTGATGTGGGATGAATTCAATTAATACCACAATGTATTATAATGGCATGAGCTGTATTTAGCTTACCTGCTTCCACCGTCATGGCCATGCAGTACATGGTGTGCTTTTACAAGAATACCTTGCTGTTTGTTTCCTTGTCTCAGCGCCTTTGCTAAATGTTCACTTTCCTTTGATATTTCTAGGAGCTGGTGGGGAGTAATCCTCCACAAAGAAACTGGAAAGGAATTGCAATTGCCTTACTTGTTATTCTCGTTATCTGCTCCCTGATTGTCACCTCTGTTATACTCCTGACGCCAGGTATTTATCACCTTTAACTCGCTTTCCTTCTGTTTTCCTCTGTAATTTCACACTTTTAAGGGCAAAGGGATTGTGAAATGATTGCAAAGTCAACGTCAAAGTAATCATCCTTCCTGTTCTTTACCTTGATGTGACATTGAGTTCAAGACTCTCTCAGGTAGATTGGTTTAGAGTTTTACATTTTGATTGGAAGACTAGGGTGACTGAACTGAAGGCACCAGAGTGAAACTTGGTTGCTAAAACACAGAGGGGGAGTGTCAGTTTAGATACCCACAGCATCAACTGCTAAAATAACACTACTCTAAAATAGCACCAGATGCTTATGTTTAGGCACCTGAATCCCATCCCATTTGCCTGTGTATTTGACTGCTTTTAAATCAGATCTTAATGCTTCAGCTTTACCAATCAGTTCCAGATAACTATGTGCTAGATAGCACTTTTTGAGAGCAAATAATTAGTAACTTCCCAAGGAGAGATTCTGTAAGTTAATCCTACCACCAAGTTTCAGCAACCTCCTGTATGCATAACCTGTGTAAATTCCTTCTCACAGTAGCTACTGAGGTTGTAGCCTTGAATTTTAATGTGATATCATTCTGGTTATTGATTATTATGCATTTATATAGCCTTGTACATTTCTGAGACTAGTTACAGAGTGGAAAAAAACGGGCTTTTGTGGCTTTGAAAAGCTTGTGATTTGGGTAAGAAAAGGCAAACAAATGAAAGAGGAGGCATAGAAAAATAATTCAGTATCACAAAGGGTTAGAAGTTACAAACCATAGGAGAAGGCAGAAGGTTCCCTGCGGAGAAGTTTAGAAGAGAAGAAATAGGGATCCTCCCTGGATGAGTGCAGGTGAGTGATCCTAGGGGACAGCATGATAGAAAGTACTGAGCTGAGGTGGGGAACGGAGACGGGGAGAAATGAAAACAGTAGGAAGAAGAAGGGCATAGGGTGATGAAGTGACAAAGATGAGATGTAAGTTGTAAGGAAGAAGTTTATAAGAGCTTGTAGTACATGAACTGGCATACAGTTCAGCAAGTGTAGCCTATCTTCTCCGACACAACTCTTATTCTACAGTCCTGCTGTACAGTAGACAGTGATAAAGCAAGAAATACAGGACTTCACTGAGTTAAATTTGAAAATCAGTGAAACAATCCCTATGTTATCTTTTTCGTCATTTAACTTCATGCTGTGTGCAATTTATTTCCTACTATCCTGAAGTTTTCAATGTGCTGCAGGATTTGGTGTTAAGTCCTTGACTGATATACATAGACATAGCATTAACTATAGTGATGCTGTTTTGAAATGCAATGGGGACCTATCTCTTGCATTAAAATTATATAACTGCATTAAAGAACTTATCAGGGTAGAATCTGGAATTTTCAGCTGAGTTGGGGTACATTTGCAGCTTCTGACTGTTGTGCCAGACAGTAATTAAATTAGTTTAACTTTTATTAAGGTTTTTCTTTAAATTGCTTTTGGTAAGGGTCAAATTTAACACCTTTGGACACCACCATTCATCTAAATGTACACTCTGTTTTGGGGCATGGTCTGTGGATTGTAATCCCATCAGGTAAAATTTAGTTGCAATGATGAATATTGTCCCTTCCCCATTAAGTATGGAAATGTTATCTTTTATTTTACAGAAGGGTAGTTCAGACTTTTCAAAAAATGAAGGTCGAATCCTAGATTCCTAAATCCATATTTAGGGCCTTCAGGAAGTTGTCAGTGGTTCAGATAAGTGGTTCAGACTGCATAAATAAGAATAGGGTTACAGCTCCCACTTAAGAGCAGATTTCCATATAGATGGATATGTGGTCAGAAGTTTAAACATTCCTGCACAGTCTTAAATACTGTCTAAATCAGGAGTCCTTCTTTTCCTATGACCACCTGTAAATAAAGGGTTTTTTTTTTTTTGCAAGGGTGTTAGATGGTGTGGAGTCAGACTAAAATCTGTTGAAGATTTAGCAGCTCTGGTTTTAATTCTGGGCTCAGCATAGACTTTATGCAGGACTTTTCCAGAATCTTGCTCCCACTTGTCCATAGAATAAATGACACACAAAATCCATTAATGACTGTTGAGACTAGAGATACTGCAGCGGTGTTGCTGAGGTAAGTGCCTAGACAGAAAAATTTTACTCAGCATTGAGACCGTGTAGTTAAAGCAGTGTGCTTTAATTTTGAAAGAAAGAAGTAAATATGAGTTATTATGATGACCTTCTATTTTATGTGGTATGAAATGGGAATATGAAATACACATATTCAGTATTATACATAAAATTCACATGTGCATTTGTGTGTTTATATTTGTGTGTGCATACACAAAGACATAGTCACATAGTCTCTTTGGGATGTACATGCATATACACGTATACACATAAATCACACAGTTGTTAGTATGTGCTTAGCAACAGCTTCAAATAGCACCTTTGGGAGAGTCTCTGTGTTTAAATCTTTGGAATACCCAATGTCATTTTCTTTTCTAAATTTTCTATTCATGGTTTCTGAGACTTCCAATTACCCGATTTGCTCAAACTGGGTTTGCATTGTTTTTTTCCTGCTGATATTTCAGAACCTTCTCCCACATGTGAATACAAGAAACTCTGAGCTCGATACTGTCTCTGTTTTTATTATGGATCCAGACTGCTTCATGGTGAGACTCTGCCAAGGATAAAATCAGATAGTTTAAGTTGCTGCTGTGGCTTGGCAGCAGCAGAGTTCAGTCTTCTCCTGGGCCACTGGCCCTGCAGCTTGTTACAAGGACACACTATGGCATGGGGTAATGGGAGGCTCATTTCACAGGCATTGCCTGCCAGCCGGTGTTAAGTGAGACATTGAGACATTGAGATTGGCTTGGCAAACGTAACAAGCACTGCATTGCTAATCCTAACTGCAGATAGTACTTCCCAACAAGGTAGCAGTGGGGAAAACCTAGGAGCCTGTCCAGAAGGGGAAGACGAGTCTGCACTTACCTGGCATAAAATAGTTCACTGGAAGGAGATATGTTTATCCTTTGGCAGCCAAATTGAAAAATAAGTGATAAATATTTGATTTAGAGCAGAGGAAAGGACAGAGGGACAGCAAAGGAAGGCAGCAAAGCAGTTCTGTGAATGTTCATGAGAAGCTGCTGCCAAGTGTGAGAGTAGCATTGGAAAAAAACCTTCCTAACTGAAAATGTCTCAGGTGGGGTGATGAAATTTGGCATGAGTAGAGCAAAATGCTTGACAGTACTTTACAATTTTTAAGTCTTTCTTCTGGTGACAGTGTTGGAGTTTGACTCGACACCTTCCTGCTAGCACTATATCCCTTTTCCTTTTATCTCTGATTTCCCCACTAATACCTGTCTATAGTGGCCATCTCACTGGCTTGGAAGCCATTCTTCTTTCAGTATTTTGCCATTGATTTGAAGGCCTATTTTTCAGTGCTACGCTAAGGCATGCAATGTGCAGATGCTTTGACACCAGTGATGAACATCATGCGATGCCTGAAGAGAGTAATTTGGGGCACGTCTGGGATACAGTGTAGAGTGCAGGCTTGCAACCCATGTTCAGACAAAGAAAAGTGGTTAGCTGGACCCATATCTTGCATCACAGTGCTGGGTTTCCCCTCCACTGCAAAAGTCTGGGAGTCTCTTGCAAAAGAAAGAGTGAGTGGTAGAATAGAAAATGGGAAAGGTCTGCTAAACAGAGCAGATACTGATTAAGCTATTTAATAACTGAGGAAAAGGGATTTATGTATCTCCTTGAGTTTCTTTTGCAAATCAATTCACACCTTTAAAAAAGGTTTTAACTTTGGATTCAGCTTCAGAAAGGCTGAAATTCCTACTAGTTTGAGTTTCTTAGAAGGAAGACACTCACTCTGCTCAAGATTAGCTCATAAACTGTGAACACCATTCTTTGCATTCAGCAGACATCGTAATTACAATAGCAGTGCTTTATTGCTAGCTAATGCTTTGGTCTTGTTTTATAAAACCCTAATAAAATTTCATCATTTCTATGATTTGTACATCTTTCGATAGTCTGGAACAGCATTTTCCAGAGAAGCAATAACTGGTGAGAGTTTGTGTTTAATTACACTGTAGTATACTGCGTGCATGCAATTGCCTACGCTGAAGGAGTCTGTCACGTGTAGGTGAGTCCTACCATTCCTCCCACCTTCGAAAAATATGAGGCTTAACATATAAATGACAAAAGTGTGGGACTGAGCCTTTTTTAACTGATGGTTGCTCACTTGTCGCAATATGTGATAACTGTATGAGTCCTGTCCTAGAAGTATTGTGTGTGTATTTGTATAAACACATGCAAAAGTTAATATTTATGTGCACACACACCCCCCTATCAAAGTTAAACAAAGTGCCAAATTCTTCAGAAATTTTGATGCAAAACTCCTCAAATTCCATTAGACATTTTCCTTAGGAAAAGGCTGCTGTCTAGGGCCCTCCATTCAAAAAGTGAGGCAAGCAAGGACTTTCTGCACCTCTCTTCGTCATATTTAAAGCTTTGAGGAGATATATATCAAGTTTTTTCCTTTCAAATCTGACCTTTAGCTGAAAAAAGAAAGAACATCTAATTCCATATTAAAATTTTAACAAAATTTGAGGAAACATTTTTCACAGAAATGGTACTGAAGGTAGTCACTGTATAGTATTAATTCACAGTACACTGTCAGACAGCCAAATGCATTGCCCAGTGAGCTCAGTGTGACTTTTGCCACTCAGGATTAGCAAGGAAATATCCTTCTGTGACCAGCTGTGCAAGTGTTTACTTTGTTTATTCATAATTTTTATATATTACTGTGTATTATACACCATTTAAAAAGCGGGACTTGACAAAAAGGAGACAGGCTGCTTGTTTGCCTTGTCCTGGACACTTCCTTTTGGGTGCAGTGAGGTCTACTGGAGGGAAAAAGGGGATGGGGTCTGCCTAGAGATCAAGCAAGCGTGGTGCGGTGTGAAGGAAGTGTCTGGCGAGCTGGGTCAGGCCCATATAGAGGTGCATGTTCACCGACACACACATACAGATGTGTGAGAAAAGCATATGACATGGACCTGTAGCTGAGCCCTAGCGATGATGGAAAGAAAGGTGGGCACCCAAAGGTGACTGAAAAATTGTTAGCCATCAAGCAGCCTCTGAGCATTGTTGGAGTCGAGAGGAAGCTCAAAGGAAAGGTATTGCAAAGGCAAAACAGACAGGGAGGTCTGCTTATAACCCTTCTCCCTTTTGTTCTGTTTTGTGGGTCTTTATTCCAATTAGTGTTCTGGAGAGCAAGGCTTTTCAATTTGACCCGTGTCCTTCTGGTTGGGCCGACTTCAAGGAAGAGGGGCAGACAAATGAACCTAAAAACTCTGACCCACTTAAGGTTCCTGCCATGCCTTTAATGTTTTTAAATAAAAAAAAAAAAAAAAACAGAGGAAGTTTTCACTTTGTTTTCTCAGCATATATTTGTGAAGTTGTGTCAGTGGGTGTTGACTTGACACTCAAGTCCCAAGTTCTTTGATCATCTGTACTGCTTGTCTGCTGCTGTGCAGTCAGCGCCTGGTTGGCATGTGGCATCTGGGTCCTCTTGTGGAGGAGATATGAGGGCGAAGGAGGTGGTGGCACATACTTCATCCTCTGCCTCCATAAACCCAAGGAAGCCCCAAGGTCTCTGCAGTTGTGTGTGGACACAACCTGTGCTCACCAGCTGGCTTAGACACACTAAGGCACGCTCAGAGACTCCGACTCAGGACAGCGTGGGCAGCTTGAGATCCTAAAATTGCATTTCTTCCTCCTCAAATGTTTCCACGGGGGTCAGAGAAATGGAGAAGGCATTCTTAAGGAATGCTCCAACTGACCTGTGTGTTAGATGAGAGATCAGTAAATCTGAAATTTTCACTAAAAATGATTGATTTTTTTTTTTTCTCCCCAGCCCTATGACAGAGATTAATGTTGTCCATGGTATATTACAGGCCCTATTGCAGCTATTATTTTGCTGGAGACAGTAACAATCTCAAAAGAGAAACATGCTTGAGGGAGGCTGATGTGCGTGCGTGCTTCAGTTACTACCTCTCCCTCTTCCTGCTGCCCTTTAAGAGGGGTTTGAGCTACCACGATGGTAGAGAGGGACCAACCCAATGCTGGCTGTCTGTGTCCTGCACAGAAAGAGTGAACGAGAACAGCTTCCCACCCTGCCCCTTCCCTAAGCTCCAGCACAGAGCTTCGGTTGTATCTGTCCTTATGTCTGTGCCGGGGGAATAGGGTGTCAGTATTAGGAGATAGTTTCTTCCTTGGTGTGACTTCTTGAGAATTGGTGCCTGAGCCAGCTGTAAGCCTGGGGCAGCGAGCGGGTTGCGAGAGTCGCGCTCTGCACGGCCTGAGCTCGCTGGGTCCCCAGTGCAAGGACCTTGCGCCATGGTGGGAACTAACTGGAACAGTTTCCTGGAGTTCCTCTCACCTATATTTTCCCTTTTAATAAATAAGATTATGCCGAAGAACTTGGCATAACATTGCTGCATAGAGGGATTTGGCAGGCGATTTGTATTAGTGTGTTTTGTTCTGTTCCTTTGGAAGCCAAATTGAGCAGTGTGATTGAAAGCTCAATCAGGCTTAAAAATATGGAAATTTAAGACTATGCTATATTATGGTAAAAATAATAATTTGTATTAAAACACCTTTTAGTGGAACAAGACATTTTTCATAGTTAACTTTCAGTGCTTTCAGGTAGCTCAGGAGCTTCAGATTAATGAAATAAAATAGACTTTTCCCCTCAAAAAAAAAAAAAAAAAACTGCAAGGAGTTTGTTTCCACTGTTTCTAATCACCAGTGTGTTCAGTCACTGTAGAAAGTTTAGTACTAAACAATGTTAAAGATACTTAAGGCTGCGTGATACCAGTAGACCTCAGGCACTAGGGTGCTGTAGTGATGAGAGACACTGAAGCACAGAGACCAGCTGTGGAAATACTTAGAATGTGGCTTAATCTGCTTCTTTAAGGAGCAAACATGTTTAAGGTTGATTGAAAAGATTCCATGAAAGTATGTTTCAGCAAAAAAATTGAATGTTCGAAACAAATTATTAATAAAAAGTGACTGCTTGTCACACACAAAAAAATACAGGCAGGAAAAAAAAAGGAGAGGATATATTAATCAAAAAGAAAATTGTGGATTTCAGTTTTTCTCCAAAAAGTTTCTGCTTTTGACAAAATGAAAATCCATTTTCATATTAACTAAATGCCCAATATAGGATTCTGCGATGTAATATGTACGCTTTTCATCTGTAAGGCCCAAGAATCCATTGATTTAACATATACACTTCAATTGTAGGCCCAAGAACCTCTGTTGTGTTTATATGACCGTTGTATAACAGAGAAGAGGTGATACAAATAAGAAGACACTTTGCTACAGGAAAGAGGCTACCTGTGCTAAACATCAAGTGGTTAATTTTGTTCCTTGGTTTTATTGAGTTAGGCTCACGAGTATTAAGTCTCAGCGGTATCCTAGATAAGACTGATTTTCTTGTAAGAGTAATATGTATACCAACAGAGAGATCAGTTCTGCCTTTTCTTCAGATTGTGCTTTGCCTGAGGAAGCTGTTGGCAGTCGCTGGCTGAGTCACAGAAAATGCAAGCGGAAGCAGGACCTGCTCCGCTGGATTATCGTGTGGCGTGTGACGCTGCACGCTGCGGCCAGAAGACTTCCAGGATGGAAAATGTCTAAGAGCACCCTTGAAGGTGGTGCCAAAGAAAGCAAGACTTTTAAGCTTAAACTCCCCTAACATACCTGTTATTGTATCTCAGAGTGTGGTTGGATGTGACTCATTTAACAGCTTGCTTAAAAATTCTGCAACCCCATGAGCTACTTTCTACTATTCTTTGGTTTTTGTAATAAGTACCCATAATTTCAATCTTGAAATTGTCATCAAATAGTTGTATACATGTTGATATCTGTATTCTTGTTGTTTCTATATTGCATAAGACTTTAAGATGGCTGCATGAAGGACAGCGGAAAGGGATATATTAAGTATATCATTGCAGGGGAAAGGGAGTGTGCTACAGAATAGAATAAAGCAGGGTGGATGAAATGAGGGACACTGTTCATTACCAGTGGATCTTCCAGAATCTGAAAAATCACAGTCTGGTTCTTCAATTTAAAAAGCTGTCCAAGTTTGTATGCTGCTATTGTGTTTGCAAATGAAGTGGTATATCCTTTTGCTAAAAATGAAGATCATTGCGGGCCAGATATACACCACCTTAGGATTTAGGGGTATGTCTCACAGGTTTTTCAAAAATATCTATGCAGTTAAGTGTCGGATTCTCATTGGAAGTCTTTTGCAAATTCCTGAAATAATCCATCTGCAGCCTTAGAAGGCTAAATACATCTGCAAGTCCAGTCCTGTGTGACATTTTTAAGGAAATAAAAATATAAATTCTGAAAGCTAGGTTACTTTTTCATTTCTATTGCTTCAACTAGTAGTTTTAGAACAGTCCTAATGTTTAGAATAATTTTAATATCCTTCCGAATAGTCAGAATTCTGTAGGGCTATGGCTGTTTTTCCACATTTTTTAAAAAAATCTTTTTTTTATCAGTGTCTGTCCAAAAAATATGTGTTTTGGACCATATCTTGGTCTTTTTGTAGTTGTTTTGTCCAGGCTTAAAAAGCCAGGAGGTAATAGTAACATGGTTTCAAACTGTGAACTACAAGGTAGTCCTTTTATAACACTGACGGTGTAAAGGGGCCTATGCAAGGCAGAAAGCTTCATGTGGATCATTTCCAAAGAAGATATGATATGGCACTCATAGATGCTGTATTTTCAGATACATCTCAAATTAGAAGTAAAAGCTGTTTGCTTTCAAATGTTTTACAGTTGAAGATAACAGCTTGTCTCAGAAGAAGAAGATAACGGTGGAAGATCTGTTCAGTGCTGATTTCAAAATTCATGACCCGGAGGCTAAATGGATAACTGGTGAGTTAGACCTGAACATGCTGCAATGTCTTCCCATCACTTACTTGTTCTCTGGGTCCTTCTTTTTATTTTCTTCTTTACTCCTTCTGTCCCGTCCTTTGTTCCTGAAATTAAATATTCAAACAACATTGCTCTGTTACTATTTTTTATGCGAGAATTCCCCCTGAGTTCGTGGCTGTGCAGTGAAAACTGCAGCCATTGTCCCAAAGAGCTTCCCAGATTCGGTAGGCGATGGAGCAGGTGGTTGGAAGAAGCGGTTGGAGCACTATCACAGGCATTATTTTACATAAACAAATCTTCTGGTTTCTATTCCCTCATCAAAACATTTTTTGCCTTCAGAGGGGTGAAGTGTTGCTAAGCAACTAGCAAAACAGTGGTCCAGCAACAGCTGGGCCAGTCCTTGCACGCCGGCCATGTGCCCTTTTCAACCTATGTTGCTGTACGTTTTCTAGTCAGGGGAAAAGAGAATAATACTGGAATTAATGCAGGCAGTATTTGCTGGAGTAGATCTGTTCTGTGGACGTGGATTCCCACTCCCGCTGCAACTTGCTGCAGTCTGAAGAAGCTTTGGCTGGAATAAGACGATTTCTGGTATGGCATTTATTTATGTTCCAGTCCAGCTTCTATTATTAGCTAAGTTATTAGTCTTTCTTTTGAATTTAGTGGGGAATTGGATCAAGTCCTTACCCATGTTTGGCTTTCCTTGTCTGTTATGCCCATTGGGAATGATTTTAATACCTGCAATGAAAAGAGAGAGCGTTAAAAGGCTGTGCTGAATTAACACGTTCCCCAGTCGCCCTCAGCACAGCTGTCTCTGGCTTCTCCCACCGATTCAGCTACGCTTTTCTGGTGGAGAGGCAACTGCAAACAATATGCCTCTTCACAAACACACCTGCCGTCAGGCAGGAGCTCTTTCTCAGGCTGCGTACTCCGGAGGGACGCTGCTCCCCATAACCGCTCTTTGTGAAGAATGAGAATGGGAATATTAGCTGCGCTTGCGGGTGGGAATGGTTTGTTTAGCATTTTTCTTTAGGCACTGATGTCCCTAATGGCCCTAATGAGGGAAGAGGTGCTTTACTGAGACCTTGGCTGCTAATTTTTTGTTTGGTTGGGTATGAGGGAATGATAATGAGTTAAACATACTTTTGTGGGAACTGAGAATGAAGTATCTTCATGAAACTGTTTATTACCTCACCCTCTGATGAATACAGCTTTTCATGGATTTAAGGTGTTTTTTCCACAAAACTGCAGTCTTCTGCGCAAATACAATATTCCTGTGTTTTTCCAGTTATGATCACACACTGGCACCATATACACTTTTATTAAGAGTCCAGTAGTGTCATGCTTTAAATTCACCCTCCTCCTGCGTGCTCTTGCTGACTCCAGTGCAACTTATCATCAATCCGCCTTGCTTGATCTGAAGTTACTAAAGTATTATTTCTGTAAAGGATAAAATACAAAATAGTTTTGTGCAAACCTGTATTGATATTTTAGAAGGATTTGTCCTGCTGCTGTACTATTAATGCCACACATTCTGATTTTACTATATCTAGAGAAATTTCATGAAGCCAATGAAATTCTCTAGATTTATCCCAGGGTAACTTAGCTTTTAAGGGCAAAACTCTAATCTACAATGCCATTCATTAAAGGACCAAAGCCATTTTACAACATTAATTATGTTTTTGCATTATAGTTGCTTTTCACAGCTCTCTGTAGCTGGGTAAGTGACAGAATCTTGATTAAGATCACTGACAACTGAGATGAAAGACCAGTAGCCCTGATTCCTAAGCACACATTCCTACTGTTCTAATGTTCTTAGTTTTTTAAATGCAAATGAAAGACTCTGAAAACGCCTTAGCCAAACTAGTAAAACTTGGTGCAACAAGAGTGCTACAAAGGCTCAGCAGAAAAATTGTATGTTTAAAAGTAGGACTGAATAGGCAAAATGAGTTTAAGCTCTGTGGGGAATCAGCACAGTTGTTGAAATCTAGTTAGCTGTAGTATATCCTTGTTCTCCTTCTTCTGCTGTTAATTATATATCAAAATACTGTGGTCATTCAGAGAGCTGCAAGCCAGACTGCAAAATACGATCATTTTGGCTCCTTTCAAATCTACATTTCCTTCCTTTTTCTCCCTCTTCATTATTGCAGAAGATGAGAGTTTGATAGCCTCACCAAAGACGAAGCATGTTGCCTGTTTAAGAGTGTTTGAATTATCCGAGTGATTTTCTTCCACAATAGTTCAGCCAGTAAAATATCTGTGTTCTTTCAAGTAAGTGAGGGGCTGATTCTAATTCACTGAAGGAACAAAGTCTTTCCTTTGACTTCAGCAAATCTTAGACCGAGTGTTAAAATTCCAACAATTACCTCTATTCAGGACAGCACTTAAAACCATACTGAAAGCTCACTGAAATTGCTGGGATGCGCTGATGTTTAAGCATTTTTTCTGATTTGGGGTGAGCAAGTGGAAATAACATATTTCCAATCAATAGCTATGTCATTCTGTTGATTTCAAAGGAGCTAAGAAAATGATAATCAGGCTCAAAGCTGACATAACAACATTTCCAAATCAAAGACTGCAAGATTTCCCTAAGCTTTCGATAGTGACTTGAGGCTGGTTCATGGATATGTTTGCATCCTTTTTATTGGAACTGCTATTAAATTTACTGGCATAAAGTGAAAGATGAGCCAAAAATGGAACTTTGTCTGAACCACCTAAATTTTTGTGATGCTGCTGTAATTTCAAATTCCATTTTGCATTTTTATCTGGTGGTTTAGGGAGAGGAAAGAACGTTTTGTTTAGTCAGCTGCTGCTTTCGGTGTCTTCCACTGTTGCAGTCATCATTGTCAGTGAATCAGTAAGAGTGCTCTAGAGCGGGGCAATACATTCATAGACCAGGATTGATTACTCCAGAGTTTGTTTTTTCTTCCACTTCTTCCAAAGATCGCTGTTGCTTAGACTTGCCCTGTAGCATATGTTAACCCTGGATTTATTGTGAAGGTTTATGTCTTCAAGACAGTATAGAAGAAGGCTCAGCAGTATATATAGTAGATATACAGCATAGGATGTTTGAGATGCTACTGGCAATCAGATAGTACACCATGACATCCACCTTGCCCAGTAATCCAACCACAAATCCAAGCAGTGGCTCTCTTCCAGACACATCTATTCAATTCCTCATCTTCTGCATCTCTTTATTCATCATTCAGTACATTGTACCCTGCGTTGTTCTATTATCATCCTCTATTGTGAACTTTCCTTAACTGTACAACTATAATTATGTTGTCCATATGCTAAGCATGCATGCAAGCTCCAATTATCAGCTGTACTATGCTCATTTTATACTGTGTATCTTTACATGTTGTATTTGGACATTTCCTCGTTTGCATATCCTCCTCCGTACAATATCACAAGTGTCCTGCGCACGCCTTTTGTTAGTCCTCTTGTGAATGACAGATGGCCTGCTCGTTAGTCTAGTCTCTAACTGCTTATCAGTTATGCTCAAGCGCCACATTACCTTGTAATTAGACTTTGCAATTATTAGGCTTTTCCTGTATTCCTCTAGTCTGTGGTTCTGATACAGGGTTTTAGCTCAGGTTTCTGAAAATCTCAATGCGATTCTGCAACATTCCCGTAACAGTGGACCAAAACCAGGATAAACACAGGTGCCAGTGCTGGATACTGCAGAACAGCCCAGTTGTCTGATCTGTCCTGAAAACAGTAACCGTTGCCTGAACGTGATGTGAGAAGCAGGTCGGGTTATGAATGCTTTCTCTGAGCTGCAATGACTCCTGCCAGCTTTGAATCTGGCTTCCCATTTTCTCTTCTCGGCCCCTCAGATCGCAGGAGCAGTCGTCCTTTTTCACGGGGAGGCAGTATGGTACCTGATGTCAAAACAAGCCGTAAAGACTGAATTGCATACACCACTCATGCAGAGTTATGCCTATCTCTTCTTTTCTTTGTACTTAATGGCAAATACATTTTGGCCACGCTGAAGGTGCTTTGCTGCTCTTGTTACTAGAAAAATATAATAGCAGCCCATAATATACTGCCCTCAGTTATTGCAATTGATTGGGTGCAACATGCCAGTGTTATTTCTTGGAGGATATTTTCCAGCCTTCTTGTTGGCATCTTGCAAGACAGAGTGCATATAGCAGTGGTTGCTGCCAGGGGTTTTTGGCTGTATGTTAGTGACTAGAGGCTCCAACTAGAAATGCATCCCCTCTTGCTAGACACTGGCCAGACACAGTGAGACAGCCCTTGTGCAAAAAAGGTTATAGTCCAAGTAAAAAGAGTGAGGGATACCCATGCAGTGAGGAGCACTGAGGCACAGAAACACTGAAGGACATGCTCAGGGTCATAGGAAGTTGACTAAAAACATCTGAAAATCAAGCCCAGCTGTCACAGGTCCCTGCCCGGCTTGCTTAACCTGCAACACTGGCAAAATACGTTTATTCTTACCCAAAGAGGGTAAATTAGCAAAAGGTTCTGAATGCCGTTTTCAGAAATGACTTGGTTATTTGGAAACCTGCCTGGCAGTGAGAGCCAAAACCACTCCATGTCTAGCTTCTGAACATGGCACTTAGTCTTTTATGTCAAAAGTCCTTCTAAAAAATATACTAACGTGATCTAAGTATAGTAGAGTGGTCCTTTTGTCTGTAATACTGAACCACATATGTTTCACTGTATGTTTTACTAATAGCATTATAGAAGCTTTTTAAGTCTAATATTGAATTTAATGACCTAGAACTAATACATTTTATTTACCATGCTGAAAAAATTGTCTTGTAGTAACTGAGGTAATTTATTTCAGTTTACCTTTAATAATACTGCTCAGATCAACAAACTTGGATAGCCCAAATGCCCCCAAGCCTATTCTGGGCAATGTTAATTCATCGCACTGTATTGATAAAAGCACTGATGCATTTCAAATGATGTGGATGCATGTGGAGTAAATGAATTATTTATAGTTTGCTTTACATAGATATCACGAATTTCATAAGTGCTAATAGTTTTCATTTTTTAAAAAAGGTTTCTGTTAAGGTGCTACTTTTACAGCCTTGAAGACTAAAATTACATTGTTAGAGAAATAAAACATGGTCAGCTGGAGTGCAGGTATCTCCAGACTGCTGATCCAAGGGCCGAAAAATTGACTGTGGAGTAGTGACCAGCTAAATTGTAAAGCAGTGTGTGTCTTTCCCTTGACATTGTTGGGCTGCTGGAGTAAAAGAAAAAATCATTGTCCTGAGTTTGTCACCAGAAGAACAAATTCCTACTCCCTATGCAGTGCAGTTTCCAATCTCATGTATGTTTTTGAACTGCATTAGGAAAGAGGTATACGTCAGTGCAGGTACCCTTGAGAGCAGGTGCTGCAAGACCAGGGCCACACACTCATCCCAGTTCTCGACTTATGTTAAATGGGTGTAAACTAGGAACCACTCACAGGTGTTTATCTTAGTATAAATCTAGTGAAAGCATAAATGAAATTAGGTTACTCTATTTGAATATTTGCTTTGTTTCCCAGCTTGCTAAACTGAAATCCCAGTTAATTATTTTCAATGTATTTTAAATTTATGTTGAAAATCGTTTAAAAGAAAGGGTTTAAGGGGCTTAATGGTTCAAAGAAATCTTGTCCCACTCCCAATTCTGGTGTGCCAAACCTCATATCCTAGCTGGTGCTTTGGCTTTACAAATGTCCTTGAGATATTTTCTGATGTAAACAACTAGTTAGCTGGCGAACAGCACATCTGTTCATGGCATTAAAGGTTTCAATGAACTTCTAGCCCTTAATTGCAAAGAACACCACAGATCCCCACAACCCAGAGGAGCAGTATGGGCAGCGTGCTGAGGTAAAGGCAGAGCAGTAAAGGAAAACACTGCGCTGATTAGAGGAAAGAAGCAGGGAGGGCTGGAGGAGGGCTCTGGTCTAGCACAGTGTGGGAGCACATGGCAGTGCTGGGCACATACGTCCATGTGCAGAAGTGGCTACGGTGGCATTTGGAAACTATCGGTTGTGATTAGCGAACACACAGATGTTATTTAAGTAAGCACATAGCAAACTTCCAGGCAGTGCTGGTGGCAGTGAAAGTGTCCACGTGCTTTAAAGATGGTTAACTGCTATTCTCAATCTAAATGCTTTGCTGATGTCCTGTATTGCCAAAACAGAATGAATAAAGGGCTTGTACTTTGTCTAGACTGTTGCAATGGGAAAGAAGGGAGGAACCTGTTGAACCATTAGAACCATAATTTAGATTTTAGACCTCATCCTGGATTGTCTTCTTCAGGGATTTCTGCAGATTGCCTATTCTGAGAGCACTGAAGGGAAATCACCTCATTCCCTGCCTTTCGGCTACTGGGCTTTTGCCTAGGTTCAGACAGTGACAGCAACCTACACACTAAAGACAGAAAGTCCTGCAATTAATGGCCTTTTAACATACTATACTAAGCCATGGAGGAGACCATTTCGGCCATGTAGCTATTTTGTTTGTTACTGCTAGAGAGAATGAGATGAGAAATCAGTTTGGCTCTCTAAAAATTAATATAGCCTGGAGGAGCAAGCTGGGGAGGTGCTCTGTACCTTGGCTCTAAATGTGCCCCAGTGCGTTGGCAGTGCTCTGCGGTGCTGGGATGCTGCTTTGGTACACGCACTGCTAGTAGGCTGAGAAAACTGCCCTTTGACATTACAGCATCTTCTGACTTGGGAGGGAGGAATCTACTTGCAGCTGGGAAAAGTCATGTTTGTGAAAAATATCACACCCTAGAAAACCTGAAAAAGTAACCCCATAATGGTCAAACATTATTTTTTTTAAGAATTGTTTGGTGTGTCTGGACCTACTCCAGGTTAGAGAAGTGGGGGAGCCCAGAGACTTTTGGCAGACCAGTCCCTGCAGGGTGTTACAGCGAACAAGCCCATTCACAGCGGCTTTGTGAGTGCCACCACCCAGTCTCTGGAGGAGAAGCAGTGCCATGGGCTCACTTCTGCTCCTTCTAGGTTTAGGTAGGTTCCATGACAAGCACATTTATTGTCATTTTTATTTCTGTTATTGTAACATTCATTTCTGTAGGTAAGGAAATATATACTTTTGAAAACCCATTCTTGGTGCTGCAGTACTTACATTAGAGTATTTAAATATATTTAAATTAGAATACAGCGAGAGAAGACAGTAAGAAAGGAGTAATGACAGAGCTCTGACAGAGCCTGGACTGCAATAGTAAAGACAGATAGCCTTTTACACTTGAGAAGGTCAAGATTTTCATATGTACCTAACCCTATATTTAGGATGCCCCATTGGTAGCCTACTTTCTCCAAAGCCTTCTGAACGTTAACCATTCCTCCTGGTGTCACTGACTGCTGTTGAGTCGCAGCAGGTCTGAGTCAAATGGCCTACTGAGGTACCAAAACATGTCTCTAAACAGCCACTTTAAAAAAAAAAAAAAAAAAAAAGTGGCCTCTGACACTCAATGCAATACCTCTGCACTGCTGCTATGTCACTGCATTGCCCCAGGCTGAGCGAAGAGTCCGACCCGAGGGCAGGAAAGGGGGCGTGAAGGAGTGACATGGAAGGGAGTGATGAGGAGGGCTTTGGAGGAGCACTGCTGAGCGGTGTGAGAACAGGCTGTGCAGCCGCTGGTGGGAGAAGCCCAAGGAGCACAAAAGCGCCCTGCACCCACAAAGCTGAGGTGTGAGAGGAGGTGCAGGGGAGACGTAGGCAGGGCTGGAGCTGTGAAGAAGGGTGACAATGAGACTGCAAATCAGGAAAGTGATGTGAAAAATGGCTTAATCACCCAAGACTAAGGGCTGGAAAATATATTCAGTTGCTCGGGGGATTTTGTAGGGAACAGTTAGAGAATCAAAGAGGACTGGAAGAGGAAGGGTATGGCCTGTAAAGTCACTTTTGCTTCTAGTCCTGGCACTGCCAACACCCAGTCCTGGCAACTACCTAACTCCATTCCCAATGATTTTTAAGAGAGCAGAAAGAATATACTTCCTCCCCACAGGCAACTTGGTGGTAGCACTTTTACATGTTGGAACAGCAAGCAGGTTTCCTATACTTTTTATAGCCCTTAGCAAAAACAGATTCCCCATTTCACTTTCAAGCCCAGCTCCTCTAAAGTTAGTGCTTTTCTCTCAAAGTAACTCAAAAATGAGGCAGTGCCTCCTGCCGTGAAAGTGTCTGCTAGCGAGGAACAGCTATTTGGGAATAATTTGAAGTGGTAACAGGTGTGGAAGCCAGGAGCGCTGGGCTCTTTTGTGTGTTAAACTTGTTTGCAGATTCGAGGTAAAAATCCACGAAAATTAAGTAGAAGCTGTCCCCTTTGTTCCTCCCCATCCTCATCCTTTATGCTGCGCCCGGGCGCACAGCAGTGTCTCCATGCTCTATGTGACGTGGTCTGGCAACGCCGAGCGGGTCCGGGCGACGTTCGTGATTATGGAGCGCTGGGGCTAGCGGCTAATGCAGAGCTGCTGAATTCAGTGCGGGTCCCCTTTATCGTGCCAGGCAGACGGAATTATTGCAATTGCACCCAATTCACAGAGGGGAGCCTTTTTATTAAAAAATAGGAGAGCAGCAGGAATGGAAATGGGAAAGAAACGGCACTCTGCCATGGGAAGCTACTGCATCTGCGGGTGACTTTTGAAGATGCAGCTCACATCAGCAGTCTTTCTGCTGTTAAAGAAAAGAAACACACACACCAGTTCTGCCTCTGTGCTTAACAGTTTGAATCCAGTTAAAAAAGGATCCAGTTTTTCTTCTCCTTCATACTGGTTTGAAATCAAAACCAGCTGTTCTCATAGCCAATGTAATTGCACTGGTTTTATGGGGAAGTAACTGGGAGAAGGTTTAGGCTTTCTATCTGTGTGTTAGTTAAAAACCCAGATGAACAATTGCATGCACAATGTGCAACTGATAGATGCGCTTACCCCATTTACCTTGCAAAGTCAGTAACTTGGGCTGCCAACTGCCCCCAGCCGTCAAGTGAGCGGGTGCCAAAAGTGGAACTGGTGTTGCAGAAATTGTCTTCAATATGTCTTTGAAAGGATGGTTGTCACTGCAGCCCAGGTGGTTGAATTTGTACTTAAATAAAGTTGTTTCCTTTGCCTCTTCAGAGCTGTATAGCACTAAAGGAGAGAGGAGGGAGCAAAACAAGGAAGACTGAACTAAGGGTGGAAAAGATTTGGGAAAGCGAGTATCTAGGAAAAAGCAGAGGGAAGAAATGAGGAGCATAATTACAGGATGCACTGGGTGAGAAACGGATGCAAGGGGAGAGCTGTAAAGGAGTTGTGGTGAGGAGCGATGATGGAGAAAGGAGAGCTCCGCAGGGTGCCTGTCTTCTTGCTAAGCAGCTGATCCCAGTTACACCGACATCCTGCTGGGACCTCCGGTGGGCATTTCCAGGACAGATTATGCCTTTAGGCTAGCTTATTGTCAATCTTTAGATGCCTTCTTTTTCGGAAGAAATGTGTTGGTAATTGGCTTACTTTTGCTTACCTAGGCAGCCAATTCTTCACTTTTCCATACTGCCCATCCTCCTTCTGATTCCTTGTGGAAGACTTTGGCTTGGTGCAAAGTGCATTTTCCTAACTCAGTAACTGTCAATGAGCTTGCTCCGCTGCTCTTAGACATTTGTTCAACATGGAGTGCTTACCAAGGATAATTAGAGCAGTGTGTATTCTTCCACTTGCCCTCTGTTAACGAATATTAAATAAATATATGCAGAGACGCAGTAATTTCTTAATTCAGAGATGGAAATATTGTGTATCTGGTGATTAAACTTTGTATCAGATATTTGTAATTGAAAATTTAGTAGGCAAAGGTTTACTTATCTAACAAAGAAAGTCCCTTGAGAGTTTGGATGTCCTGACCATATTCAGCTGCTGAACATATTAGAAGCAGAACTTTATTTTTCCTTTGAAGAAATGGTACCAGACTTCCATAACTCATTATCTGAAATTTAGAATGAAATGATTATTGCTGATCAAGAGAACATACTTCTACTGTGAAATGTAGATATACAAATCTCTCATTAGTGAAAAATCAATTGAGAACAGAGGAGACCAAAGGTTTTCCTACACCGGTATTCTGTTTCCAGGAGTGGCGATAAGTGCATGCACAGGCAAGACTGGGAGCATAATGAGGATGTGTGATCATCCTCCAGCTACCCCAGCTCCACACTCATTTTTCCTGATTGTCTAGTGGTTTGACTATTTAGTAGCCCAAAATATATTTATCTTCTGAGTTACTTGTCCAGTATCCTCAAGTCTGCATAAATCTCTTGCATCTACAGTCAAGGAGTTTGTCAAGGAGTTTCACGGGCCTGGTACCTGTTGTGTGAAGAATTACTTCCTTCTGTTTACTTGGGTGTTTGTTCCTATTTGCTTTGCTTGATGGTTTTTAGTTCTGGTATTGGAACACACAGTAGCCCCCAAGTACCTTTCTCCTGACACTCCTGATTTTGACAGACCGCTAATATATTCCCACATTCAATTGTTCCTCACAATGGAAGCTGATCCATACCTTGGACCATCCTTGTCCTTTCTTGAGACATTTTTTATATCTTTTTATATTTCTATACCAAACATACCATATTTGAGAAGATGGGATCAGAACCACACAAGTATTAAATAGAAGCATCAGGGTTTGACTCCTTAAGTGTGTTTAAAATGCATTGGTTTCATAACGTTTTAAGGCAAGTGTATCCATAAATGTAATTTGTTTGACCAAAAAGAGAAGGTAGATTTTGCACTGCATTGGAGTAAAATCTGCATGTCCCTGTACCAAATAACACCGCACTGGGTGGCCATAGTGCCATAAAAGCATGCAATGTAATGCCCCAGCATGGCTTTCACAGCTTGTTGTGAAACCAGCGCTAGCTCTCTGCTCATGGCTCTGAGTTTTAAAACTGCTTACTTAGCTAGTATCTCTTTCCATTGCCAGGAATGGGGAAGAGTCTCTGGCAGAAAAGGTGATCTTGTAAGTGACTGCGAAACAGAAGTTGCCATGCATGATGCGAAATAATCCCTGAATCAAGTAGTATAGCACCTCTTAAAAAAACGCTTCTAGCCTTCACCTTCTCAGGAAAAGAACTCAAGGTAACACAGCAAGTATGAAGAAATGAAAGAAGGCAAATAAAATGCAAGGAAAAAGGTAGTGGAGAAAAAATGCCTAAAATATTTGAGTGATGGAGAGAAGATTGCTGAACATGGGAGCAGAGCCTGTATGGCCAGGCAAGGAGTTGGTCTTCACAATGCCACCAGCTTGATATAACCTCCAATTTTCATTCTCCTCCTACACCTCAAGTACCAGTTTCTGGGGACAGGTGGTTTACAAGAATACTCACTTTAATTCAAAAAACATAGTGAAATAAAGCCCAAAATTTTTAGTTCTCAAAGACATTATTGAAATTACATCCAGATGACTCTCCAAAGACTAAATGAATCTGGAATGTAAATGAAACAAATACAATGTTTTCTTTGATTAGAAAAGATATTTAAACAATATCAGGTTCTTCTGAAGTCTTAAGCCTGATTTTTCAATCCTTAAGGTTTGTAATAATTCACAAAATTGAGATAATCATCTGCAAGGCATATTAACATTGCAGCAAAGGCAAATTACAGTGGCATAGATGGCAAAAGTGAACAAATGAAGAAAAAAAGGCAGTGGGAAATTTTGTAAACCCAAGAAAGGGAAAAAAAGGTTTCAACAGAAAAGCAAATCTGGAATAAAAAAGGCAAAACCGTGGGTCTACCATTTATATAATGATTCTTTTGGCATGCACTGGACTTTATTGTGATTGTAAAAGTAAACAGTACCTTGCAGGCGTGATAAATCCTGCATTTCCAAGAGATGTTGGGATGGTTGCGGTTATGTTCAACATGGTCATGTGTACCGAGTAAGTCAGTCCAGATGTTGCCATGCATTTGCTGTAGGAATATCTGACTCCAGTGGTACTTTCCTGTGGATTGACAAGTGTCTGCAAAACTTTGACAAATGTAAAACATCCACCAATTCTGCCTGGGCTAAATTTGCAGAAAGTCTTCATGTCCAGTAGTCTAGTCTATTATCACCCTAATAAATACTTATGCCCCAATCCGCACTCACTTTTCCTATTTCCTAGTGAACAAAAGCCCATACGGAAAAGTTGCTGCCGCATCTGGCATGGGTTGCTCACCCAGTTGGCAGCATCAGCAGAAACTGGGGCCAGCGCGGCTGAGCCGTTGTCTCCTCTGCATCGCAAGAGGGTTAATGCGTATAAGCTGGGTAATGCAAAGACATTTTCACTGTGTTTATTCTTCTTGCTTCAATTGATGGACTGACTCATTCTACAAGATGCATTTCTTGGAAGGCTTATTCATAAGCCAGGATGCTTATTAATAATTTGGAAGTATCTTTTCTTTCCTTATTCTTCTTCTCAGTGGGAGTGGGGTTGTGAACTGTGACATAAAAAAAAGTGTTCTTACATTCCCCCAACCTTTTTTTAATATCAATGAGAGAATGTGTTATGTATATTTATTCCATACATTCAGTATTTTCCTTCTTCCAGGTTTTATTTCAGGGGCAACATTTGTAGGAATTTTCTATTACCTTTTACCTGGAAGCATTTAGCTGAAACCGAACTCGGTAGCCTGCAAAAGCTATGGCCTTAAAACCAGTAAAGCGTTAACCTTTATTCTTTCTTTATTATTTCTTTTTCTATTTTTTAATTCCTCACAAAGGGAGATTTTTATGAGTAGAATTATATTCCAATAAATGTCATATTCCTGTTTTTTTTTTTCCCTGATGGGCACAGAATGGCTGACATGGCTATATTATCAAACGAGTATAGATCTACGCATGGAAAACAGGAAAATATTTGTTAGAATTCTATATTTTGTATTTGTTTTTCTCCCCTTAGAGAGCAGGAAAGGGAGAACATATGATCAGTGTTCAGCTTCAATCAATTTGGTTTAAGGGAAACAATATTGGACTATATTCAGGCGAAAACAATATTGAAAATAGCATGTTTTTGCCCAGTTTGAGGGACACTATCACCTTGACTACAGTGAATTTTGGTTGCTCCATCAAAAAAGGTAGATTGTAGTGGGAATAGAAAAGGTCCAGAGAAGGGTAAAGAATATGACAGAAGCAGGGAGAAGCACCATAAGAAGAAAAAAAAATGGCTGGAGTGATGAAGAGGTGATGTAAGGATATAGAAAATAATGAAAAATATAAAGCAGTCATGCTCCTTTGCTTGAATAAGACCAAAGGACATTCTATAGTTATAAAGCCATCTGCTGAAAGTCATTAACCGAAGGAACCCATTGAGAAGATACTTTTGGACAAAGTGTTGACCAGGATTCAAAAACAGACCAGTCATTCTTTTGGTAGAGCCCCCACTGGGGGCTTCCCACCCGGACCGTGGAGCTAGCAGGGGTCTGCAGCAGCTGATGCTGCTCTTCTAGACTTACACTGCCTAACATTAGCAGTGGAATAAGGAATTCAGTTAATCATTAATCTGATTTGATATGGGATTTCCTGTGGGAGCAGGCCTGGTCAGCGTAGGCGAAGAGATTTGAGACTTTAAGGGAAAAATATATACTTAGCTGATGCTAATTTTTTCATTCTCTCATTTGCTGTTAATTTAAAACCCATTAGCTTGTATGCATAATTGCAGACTGTTCCTCTCTGTAGCCATTCCCTTGCGCTTGGTTACAGTGACTCTCTGTTACCCTTTCAAGTGTCTTTCATTGCTAGGTCCTCTACCTGTGATCACCTTCAATTATTTATTAATGGTTCTTTGCATGTGTTGAACACGTTTCCATAGACTCTGTAGAGCAGTGCCCTCTTGTGACTAGTCCAAGATCAGAAACCACAGACAGGTAACCAAAATGTGTGGGATGCTAGATTTGATGTCTTATCTGCCTTGCATTTTCAAAGGCTTTGAGTTGAGTGATGACTACATCTCTTTCAAACCTCTTTTATAACTGGGCTTCAACACAGGCAGAGACTGTGCCATAGGCACGCCTTAAGTGATTAGTTAGTATAAAAGGGATCACAAAATGTGCACACAAAGGTAATTAAAACCTTAACCAGCACTGTAGACACCGTCTAAACTGCTCGTTAATGTACAAAGATCTCATTCATTCTGTACTGAAATTTCAGCACTCTGTCCATGATAATAGTAACAAAAAGGAAAATAACTACTTTAAGTGTTCTTTGTCACAGCCACTAACAAGTGTAATCTGGTTGGCAGCGAAGAGTAAGAGACAAGAAAATGCACAGAGGAATTAAGGAAGCAAGCCGTGGGGTCACGTTTTAATGAAAATTTATTCATAGGTTCCTTTTCTTCTCGGGTGTCAAACGGATTATTACATTTGTGTAACACTTAGGGTTGTACGCTCCCTTGTGTGAAGCCAGGCTAAATGAGGCAGATAAGACCCGGTGCTTTTGGAAGGGAAGACAGACATCACGGCGAGGCTCGGCTTCAGCTGGCCCCACGGCACAGCGATGCTGCAAACCTGGCGCCACTCGCAGCGCGTGCCAGCTGCCTTCGTCGAGCTGGTGAGGGTGGCAGTGGCCGCGAAGGAGTGGCCGCTTGGGCTGTAACGTCAGCTAGCGATTAGTCCCGAAGAAGCCCTTGAGGTTTTATACCGACCAGCAGCTCCCACTAAAGTCTGTGCCGCTGCGTGTTTCATACCCATGCTAGCCAGATGATGCTAGCCCAGGTAAGCCAATGCTCGCAGCGTATGACCCGATGCACGCTGCATATTACCTGCGCTGCTTCAGTTTGCTGTTTAGACATATGTTCAGATTACAAAAAATACGTGGGGCTTGCATAAATGCAGCAGGGATCATTTCCTTGGAAATCAGTCATGTGGGAATGAATTGCTTTCGGCCTATGCTGAATGCGAGAGGTTTCTGGCAGGAAATCAAGGTGAGGACTGTAATCTGGATATCTCCAGCTGTCTGATCTCTGGTAACCAAGGGCTCAGCCTCGCTGCTGCTGCTGTGATGTCTAGGGTGTGAAGAGGCACGTGACATGAGCACATCTGGACTGAGAGAGAAGGTGGCCGAACATTTTTGTGGAAGGCTTTGCAACCCTGGAATATGCCAAGGTCAGCTCAGAGTGCCCTGCAAAGTCCCCATGCCGCCAGTGTGTATTATAGTGAGGCGAAATGAGGGTAACAAGCAAGAAGGTGCACATTTTTTCCTGTTGTTATTACGATTTTGTAGCAGTTTTGTAATTGGGATGATTTGCACTGGATGGAGTTGAAATGGATTTACTCTTGAGGATTTCTTGTTCATCTTTCTCCTAATTGCAGTCTCTTCCTTTTTTCTTTTTTTTTTTTTTTTTCCCTCCCCCTATGTGTGTTATAAAAGCAGACAGAGGCAGGGAAGAGGAGTTATTTGAAGTAGAAACGAGTTCTCTGTTTCCCACACGGACTTCAGCTTTTCATGCCCATGCCACTGCGCCATGGTCTGTGCCGACAGAGTTCTCCGATTAGGGCTCTTTGAAGCAGAGTTCAGTCTAGCAAATGAGAGGCAGCAGCAGAATTATTTCTGGGTTCAAATTTGGAACTAAAGTTCCATAGATGTGGACAGTCTGGAGTTCAGGCTTGGTGCTGAGGCCTTCTCTCAACAAGACCGAATAATCTTTTATGAGTTTGGATCTTGAAAAATCTGGGATTAGACAAAAAAGAGAAACTGAATAGTATTACTGATTTTTACAGTTATAAGTTTTTCCAGGACTCAGCCTTCTTAGAGCTTTTGACAAGTTAATTTGCAAGCTAGAGATGCACATTGATAGAGGAATTTTCCTGAGCTATGATTGTGTTTTATTTTGCTGGTGCGTGACTGTAAAAGCACTGTATGGGTGAGCCAAGTACAAGCTGCTTTGAAGTGATGAACAATTAAAACTAGTTCTAGCATAGTAAAGCACGTTGCACGTACTTGATATACTAATGCAACATGTTATACAGCATTTAGGTACATTATGGTAAATCACCTATTTAAAAAAAAAAGTTTTCCTTTCAGCCTCTCATGTAAAAAAATAATGCTAGGAGCAGTAGAAGGATAATGACCCATAATGCCAGAAAGATAAAAATGGGATTTCAGTTGTCTTCTGGAATTAAAGTGATGTTGTTAAAGGCAAGCTGCTCTCTGTCCCCTGTTGCTTCCTTGCATCAGTATCAGGAAGTCTAAAAGACTGTTGCTGATTTCTGCACTGCAGATTAGCAAGGCAGAAATAACAGGAATTGGTGGTGAGGGAGGTGGATTTAAGGCGAAAAGCAGTGGCAGGGGAGTTGATGGGTGACTGATGTCCGGCTCTGTAAGACCCAGCCTAAGGACCAGCTCTCACTGGCACGTGGGCAGGGTGAAGCTGTGGGTCTGGGACCAGGATTTCGTTGCCTTCCTCTGAACACGTCCACCACCTGTCCTCTTTCCCTCCCTCTCTCTCAATTATATATTCCAACGTCAGTTTACTGCAACACCAGGGGACAGGGAATGGGAAGCCTTTTCTGCGTTTTCTCTCTGAGAAACAGCTCAGTACCAAAACAGGCTTGGCTTGTGCTTTGGGTACTGAATTTCAGATTCAATTGTTTGTGGGTACATGATGTAAATATCAAATAGATGCATTGCAGTGAGTCTTGAAAGAACAAGAGATCATAATATTAAAAGTATCATTGCAACTTTCTTCTTTTCTACCTGAATTGGGGATTGAATCTGTATGGCCTTGAATCTGATTTTATTTTGTATCATATTTTCTGCAGTTAAGTTTTAGAGCACTTAAATACCACGCATGGTCTTAGCATCTGTTGACCATCTATTGCCCGTGCCGTTCTGAGGAATAAAACACACCCACCCAAGGGAACGCGATTCAAGGGGGGCTGCTCTCACTATTATACAAACCTGCTTGGCTTCAATAGGGCAGATACTGTTCTAAGTGAGAAAATAATCCTGCAGACTTAATAGATAAGATTAAATAATTAAATTTCCCCTTTCACAAAAGCAAAGTAAAAATAGTATTTCTCTAAGGCTGCCTGGGCTTGTCCTTCTCCCTTGTTCCCCCTCATATCATAGTTAATCTTTTTCATCCTATCTGATACGTTTTGCTAGTCTCTGATTTTTTTTTTGTCAGTTTTTCTTTTCTCTGTTTAATTTACCCTTTCCTGTGGTTTACTCATTACTTTCATTATTTCCCAAGACCTAAGCCTCTCTGTCTCAAAATCAGTCTCTGAAGACAGTGGCGCCGCGGTTGTGCTACCCCTTGCAGGATTAAGGGTTGTTTTACTATCTGGTCCCATGCACAGCAGCCTCATCTTGTCCCATTTGCTCTTCCTTGTCACTCAGAAAGCTCTTTTTTGCTGGAAATGCCAAGTCCTCCATAATTTAAATTCCATATGTGTACATAGTGTACATGCCAACGTGTAGCATTTCTGGGTGCCGAGCGCAGTTGTGGTGCTATTCTGACAGGGAAATACTGCAATTTGGTATAAACTGGCTTCCTTACAACAGGGCCCATGCTCCCCGGTACTGAAAACATCAGTAATCGCTACAGCCAGTACTTTTCTTTACTGTCTGATATCCTGGATTTGCTTTCTCCAGCCAGACACCTTTCTCAGCTCTGGTGTGTGTGAGCTGGAGGTTAGCTTTGGCGAGTTGTCCAAGCCCGTGCAAGGAGCAGACCCACTCCTTTCCCCTCATCTGGCTACTATCCACTGGGCTGGAGCTCACCTGGGCCCTCAGAAAACTTGTTCAGATGACAAATAAGCAAAAATTTTTATATTTTAATTCCACTGCCTCATAGTCATGTGTTTTTCTAAATGAATATGATTGTAGCTGTTGCCAGTCTTTTCTGCCTGAAATACCATCTGTCCTACAGTTGTAACCTCACTTCCTGTTATCTTGTTAGGCTGTAAATGATAACCAGTAATGTCTGATCAATACTTGCCTGGGAGGACTCCAAGAAACCCTCAGCTGGCTCAGGAATTGCCGTCGGTGTTTCAGCAAATGGAAACACCTGCCTGCCCCACTGCTGAGCGAGTGCCCCCAGCATGGTGGTGGTCAGCAGTACGGAGCTGATGGAAGTGCTGTCCTTTAGATGTAAGATAAACTCCTAAAGTCCTGACTGCTTTGGGTCATTAAAGCTCCCACGATAACTTTTTTGGAAGAGATGGGATGATAACATCGTTGTCTTGACTCATTTCCAGCTCCGGTAATTGCCTTCATCTAGTTGAATAGGATACAGTATTTTCACTTTGCGTAAAGCTCAGGGGACCTTTCAGAGTTTCTAAGCTTATTGTAAAGTCCATCGGATGCTAACTGCCTGCCAGCTGCCACGGGTAACGACAGAAGGGAGGCCTAGCAGCTATCTCCCTACAGGTGGAGAGCAGGGATGAGAAATAGCAGAATAGTCCTTACTCCTCTTTTGGTGGTCCTGTGACATTAGATATGGCAGCGAACAGCTAAATCACAGCCGTGTACAAGCCTGTTGCAATGTGACCTCCGCCGCGGGAGGATGATGTCAGCTCGCTCCGGTAGGGCATTCTGCAGTCTGCTCTGTTGACACGGTGTAATTTGTTTGCTAGCCTTGCTGGTCACATTTTTATCCAGAAACTCATTTATCTGAAATTGTTCAGAACTTGAATTTCCCTTATTCACCAATCTCCCTTAATCTTAAGGATTGAGAACAATAATTCCCCTGATGCCGACTTTCATCAGACTTAGACTCATTCAATTATCTTTCATGTCTGTGGAGCTGAAACTATAGGACTTGAGATGTTGCCTTTTCCTTTAAGTCTATAGCTCTAAATGACCAGAGCTGTCCTAACAATCCTGATACTACTTTTTGCTTTTCACTAAATATTATTAACTTGCTGGATGTGAATTTTGTAACTACTATTTTTCTGCTTTTCATTCCCTACTTGTTAAACTGATAGAAAATTTCAATTTCATTAAATTTTGTTTTAGAGCTGGATTTGAATTCTTATTCCCTCGTATCTTTTATCACATAGTTCTGGTTTCTACTTTCCATAATCTAGGACAAATAACAAAAATTCTCCTCAAATGCATACCAGTCTTGCCAATTATCTTATAAAGCAGTCTTTCACATCTAATAATTTGTACTTTGTATCATCAGAGAGGCATCACAGCCATAAATTTTTGAGTCTTGACATTAATGCAAACTTGCATTCCTGTAGCTGGAATGTAGTACCTTAGGTTTTTTTACATCTGCCAGTAGTCAAACTCATTTCTTCAAGAGAGAAAATAGTCCCAGACTTTCTTGTCCACCGTGATGAGCTATTTAGTTTGGTGCCCAGTTTGAGATCCCCCGGAGCATGGCAATGAAAAAACCACTCTGTTTGGTCAGATAAGTGCTCCTCTGGCCCAGTGGAGTCTCTAACCACGACAACAGCTGACGCTATGTTGGACTTGAGCCTGGCCCCTTTTGGTGGTCCATCACTGCGCAGCACTGGGTTAGGGATGACAGAGGGTATATCCATGCCTACTCCCTTTAGTACCTGCTGGGGTACCTGTTGTACGTGTCGTACAGTTTGTGTATTCCCTTTTTGAACTTGCTGATAGTTTCTGCCTTCACACCAAATCTGCTCCCTGTGCCAACAAATTCTTGCTGTTTCCTGTCCATTGTGTTAAAAAAGTTTTTTTGTTTGTTTTTTTTTAATATCTTCAGTGAGTTCTCAAGTCCTCACTGTTCTAGTCCTAGTATTATGGGATTTGGTGAAAAACAGTTCTGCATTCAACTTAGCTACTACCCTCATGATTTTGTATACCTCAGTGGTATCACCTCTCAACCTTTTCCATTTCTCCCCCTAAGGTGGTTGCATCTTTCCTTTAATCATTTCAGTTTCTCTTTATGTATCTCTGTCTGATGTAGAAACCAAACCTACGCAGAGTTCTGAAGATGTGCTCCAGGTTTTATATCATGGCAAATGATGCACGCTGTTTTGCTCTCTTGATGGTGTCTAACATTTTGTTGGCTGTTTTGGCTGCCGCGGCAGATTGAGCTGATGATTCGGGAGGACTACTGGCGATGATCTGTGATCTCTTTCCTGAGCTACGACTGTCAGTTCAAGTTCAGCATCATGTCAGCACCAAAGGGGCCAGGTTTTCAGAGGCCCCTGTGCTTTTTCTGATGATAAAACCTTGTGAAGGGTTTGTCAGGTTTGAATGCCTGCAAATGGAAGCATCCAAAATTGCTAGCCATTTGTGGACATTCAGACATAGTGCCTAATGCATTATTCCCTTAAGAGAAATCCCAGCAATTTTATCTTGTTTCACCCTAAACGAGAGGACAGGAGACAGCTGCCAGGCTAAGCACACCCCTTGTGTGTGCTGCTTCTGTCAAATGTGAGGCTGGCTGGGGCTCAGCAACTACAAGCTACTCCCTGTAACTAGATCTGTGTCTTCTGTGTGCGTTTCCTGCCTGAATTTAAGAAAGATGTGTACAGAAAAGCTAGGAAACTGTGACACTGCGCATACATCATCTGTCTTGGGTTTTCTGCATTCGCCCATTCGGCTTATCAGTTTTGTTTTTTTTTTTTTTTAACTTTTTGCCAAGACTCCCATTCCTCCACACTGACTTGGAAGAGCACCAAGGCTGTTCAGTTATTTCTAGTGATCACTGCTTTTTGCGTCAGTCACTTTTGTAGGTGTGGCTACGTATCTGTGTCTACAAACAGACACGCAATGTATTCCACCAACCAGCCCATTTCCTGGAAGTTGCAAGAGAGGGAGGAGCTGGCTATGTGAACTCTGCTGTTGAAGAAATCCATAATATAATGGAATAAATGGCTTTATGCCTGAAAGTTACAATTTTCAGCATCATTTACACTGAACACTCGCCCCAAAGAAAGGCAGGTATAAAAAATGAGATGCAGTGATGACCTTTATCAGCTGTGGTGACAGCTATAAATCAGGCTGCAAATTCTCATCAGCTCACTGGACAGAATTCATTACAGACGGAGATTGCTGCAATGCTTTTTGTCTTTGATTGAGGTACGTCCCATTTAAACAAATGCCCTTTCACTGGAACAAATCACACATTTCAAAGCAGAAGTCCAAGAATATTATTCATTGATTCTTTTGAAGACTAAGACAATACGACTTACAGACTAGCTAAAGCTCACTGTGTTTTACTTGGAATATAATGCAGATCAATTTGTTCTTCTTTTAAGCAGACCAATTTTCTGTTCATTAATTCAGGCTCTGTGTTGATGGCTTGTATTGAATATAATAGTCAGATTTACAGGCCTAACAAATCAGCGCTGCTTCCTTTGTTCTTTCTTATTCATACCAGACATACATACAACAGATTAGCACCTGATTTTAAACTTGTTCCACTTTCCAGCAAATAATGGGAAAGTCTTTCATTGCCTACTTTCAACTGTGGAGCAACTATTATGCAATCATCTTGGAATTATATACCTTATCAAAGTGTTATGTTTTTGTTGCAATAACTGCAAGCAAGAGCATAGGGAATAATAAAAGTTGAGTAGGAATACTGTTATGACCAGTAATGTAACTTCCATCAGTTCATGTAATGCTTAAGAAAGAGCTACCAAAAATTAATATGCCCCTAATCATTGGATTAAGAAACTACTTTACCTGTGTACTGAACTTCAACCTGAAAATAAACTTTCATCAGCTGTTTTTCTGTGATTAGGAAGTATCCTGATAGGCTTACAAGTTTCCAAATGCTTTCCTGGCCATATTTAAAATGAGATTTTCCTCTTCAGAACTTAGTATGTGATTGGAGAATATTCTCTGTTGCTGACATAGGATCGTTATTTAAATGGTAATCTTTTTCAAAATGGCTGATAATTAGGTAATATTCTGTCTCTCAGCTCGGTTATTCCTATTTTGTGGAATACCTGTAAATAAAACGTTGTACTATGCAACTTCCTCTTATAACAAATGATGTTTCAGCCCTAATGGTCTAAGAATATAAATGGACAAGGTCTGTAGGGAGTGTTAATGTCTTTTATTATAACACTTCGTAGGTTGTTGGCACACAAGCATTTCTTCAGGATCTGGAGCAGAAGCTGGAAGTTGAAAATATAAATAAGTCTGTGCTGGATCAGACCCCAGAGATCATCTGTTCCAGCATCTGGCCTTGACAAAAGCAATTGCTTAGGGAAGACTTTAAAAAGCAGGCAAGTTTCTCATGATGATAATTCAGGTTATGCTTCTAGTCTCCAGCAATCTGAGGTTCAAGGGCTTTCTGAAGATTGTCTCCCTTCAAGAACCATAATCTTTGTTGAACTTTTCTTCCATTTTTCTAATTCTTTTTTAACACACATACAGTTCTGGCATCCACTGTACTCTGGGACTGTGACTTCCACAGTTTGTTTACCTTCTGCTGGAAGAAATATTCCCTTTTATTTGTGTTGAATATGTTACTTGCTGGTGTCATTTAATGCCTGCTAATATTTATGTTGGAGGAGACAGGAAATAAGAATTCAGTATTTATCTTCTTGATGTTGCTTATGACTTTTGGGATTCTATCCTAGTCATATTCAATCAGTTCTTCTGCAAGCTGAAGAATCTTAGTTTATTTAGTCATAAATCATATGAAGCAATATCTTAAAAACTTGAATATAATCAGGCACACTTATGAAAATTCCATGGGCCTTGGACAACATCTCAGAAGAACTAATAAACAAATTTTAATACTGTCAAATCCAAACAGGAACTCTCTTCATTATTCTGGTCTCAAATGCAAGTCTTAATGTAATACAGACCCTGCATTTTTTATTCATAACAGAAGGTGTTGATAAAATTTATGATATAACTAAAAGAAAGAACAGAGAGAGAGGAAAGACTTACCAGAGATACTTTGAGAACTTTGTCCAGGAGTCTGAAGGGCTGCTGCTGTGACTTGGACACATCTTAAGTCTCTAAAAGTTTGTTGGTTGGAGGATATCATCCATAGTGCGGCAACACTTTGGCCTCAAAGAATTGGATTCTTCCTATTCTCAAAAAATAATATCTCTTTATAGTCTTACATGCAAAACAGCGACATGTATGGAGATGACTGTTTTTATTAATAGTAATAAATAGAGTGGAGAGCTTTTCCTCTGCACTTTGAAAGCATTTTACAAAGATGTGGTTAGTGATTGGGATGGGGATGACTGTTATCAGTTTAGAAATAAATAAAACAAAAAACAAACGAAAGCATAGATAAGGAAGGAATTTGCTAAGACTGAACAACAAAGTTTTGGCAGTACTGGGTCTCTGGAGCTGGTGCTTTCTTCAGCAGGTTACTCTAAAGTGAGCATTGTATGCCTGTTCCTGGTATAGTGAGTTAGGTCTGTATTTGTATGAATTCTTCAGGATTTAGACTCACATTTGACTCATCGTAGAACAAGCTATGGGTTATGTTTAATCATTCACTTGTCCCTAACACTTGTGGTATGCACCATGGCACTCACCCTGCAGCGGTGTCACAGCACTGCGGTGAAGGTTGGAAATGAGGAATTGTTTCCCTAGCTGAAACTGGAGGCAGAAGTAAGGTAGGATCTACTAACTCTAGGCCTTAATTTAGCCAGGTTGCAAAAAGCAGTAACCCTGCTCTTGCATCAACAAGAGCTACTGAATCTTTTAATGGCAATGTGCTTGGGACTTCAGTTTTATCTTTTATTTATGGGCAGTATAAGCACTGATCAGCCTTGAACCTGAGTTTGTGAAATTTGTCAAGGTTACAGACCTTCGTTGTTGTAATGTTCTATCATCCTGAGTCTTCGACCTTCCACCCAACCCTCATTTCATGTCTGTTTCACATGTCTACCTCAGCGTTTCTGTCCAGTAGGTTTTGAGCTTCGAAAGCTGGAGACTATCTTCTGCCTGTGCAGCACCTACCGGTCCTTGTCCAGAAGTCTTAGGTGCTGGGACAGTCCAAGTGCACAACATGAGCAAGGAGATTTTTCTTGTTCCATGTGAAAATAGTAATTTCTTAGCCTGCTTCTGCTTCTGGTATAAGTGTGCAGGAGAAATGGCAGTTAGATGGTTTGTACAATATTTGGTTCAAAAACCTGTTGTGTTAAAAGATGATCTGCCTTTAACATTCAGAGACTCTCTGCCTTCAACATTCAGAGACTTTCTAGGCATCTGGCCTAATAAACTCCAGCAGAGATTAAGAATCTTGGAAATCTTTATGCATAAGGAACATTTTTTGACCTTACTTTTTCCACCCTACAGGGTAGACAGGGATCTTTGTGTGTACATTCAAAACCAGGCACACTCATGCATTCAGTTCTGGGAAAGAGTGGCAGAATAAATATGTGACAAATATTAACCATATTATTCAATGACTATCATAGAAGTCACTTTAATATTACAGCAATGGCTGTGTTAAAATTCTGTGTTCTTTATGGGAATATTCCCAAAAGCCATTTTGGTTCAAGTCCATAATTGGGTTCTACAGAAACAGATAATTTCAGATTTCCTTAATGTTCTTTTCTTTTCCTCCTTGCAGATAATGAATTCATTTATAGAAACCAGAATGGCACTGTGATTCTGAGGAATGTTGAAACTAACAATTCAACAGTATTAATAGAAAACAAAAAAATTGTAAGTATTTTCTATGATGAGTAGAAGTTCACAGTTTTCTTGCAGTTGGATCAGTAAAGCAGAAAATGACTTAGGTTTCAGTTTCTTGTATTGTCAAGCAGATGCCATACGCTTGTAATACTATGGGCTAAACAACTACTGATAATGTGAAACTGAACTCAAAGTTTCTTTATTATTCTGCAAGCTCAGTTTCTTTCATACTGCAAAAAGTACCATACTGATATTTGAAGCAAGTCTTGCATATCATATATAATTGAAAGATACATGATTTTGGTCTTTTCACGCTTAATAGAGAAGACAGGCGATACAATTTGCTGGCTGCTCCTAGCATTCTCCACATTCCTCCATGTAAATACTTAATTTTTAACCTGTGGATTTGCTGATTTCACTTGCATAATGTTTGAAATGTAATTTCAGTGTTGTTAATGAACAGTGCTGATGAATGCAAGTGGGTTGCATATGAGAAAAACCCTAAGACATTATTGGGAAAAGATGTTAGGAGGTGGCTATTAAAATGAATTAAAAGAAAATAAATTCACAGCTGAAACAGAATAGTATTTATAGTAATGAAAGTGTTTTGTCGCATTAGTTTTTAGGGCAGATGAAGCCAGCATTATGTCAGAAGTTAGTACATTAAATGTCAGATTGTTTTCAACATCTCTGGTAAAAATGAATAGGTTAAGTTAATAAAAGCTAATTCCTGAGGTAAAATACAGTTATCTTTGCTGTAACAATGAAATATGAATCACATTGTCCTCACAAAATTGTTGCTTACACAGTGCCTGCCTAAGGTTTTGGTTAGTTTGAGAGTTATTTTCTATAATATCATTGGGAAAGTACAAAGGCAGAGTATGGCTAACACAGGCTTATCTAAATGACCCAAGATCTGCAGAAGGCAGCTTTGGAAGCTGTACGCTTGACTTTTTCTCAAAAAATAAAAGAAAATTTACAAGAAAACCATAAAAACACATTCCGAGTTGACTTTGTTCTGCAGTAAAACTGAATCTATGACTCATACAAAGCTAGAGTGCAGTATTTTTTTTCTAATGAGACCAAGAATTCATCACTGAATTGTTATTACTGGACCTAGCCTTAAACACTATATTTTGTCGTTTAACTTTCATCCTTTGCTACATCATGTAAGCAATTCTATTTTACCTGAGCATAACACCCTTTTCTTTTTCTTTACCACTCTGCTGTTTTGCTTTTTTCACTTTTGGGTCAACCTAAAGGACCATGACTTGAAGCGTCTGTCTCACCCATCAGTGAGTGCAAAACTAACATTTCTCCGGAAACATTTCTCCAGTAGGGCCCGTGCAGATGACTATCGCAAAATATTCCCTCCCTGGGTATAACTTTAGAGTACTGTCTCTCTCAGCCTGCTCAGGACCATCGAGAAATCATTTTCATACATTTTTTCCTTGTCAGTATAATATGCTGGCTTGAACTAGCACCTGCTGATCTCATTTTCCCTAGTCTTATGATCATTCTTATACCTGCTTCATATTGGTTTTTCCTCCATGAAGAGGGTTCTGGCCATGCTATGAGTGAAGGAATGGACTGAATTCCTTTAATATTAAGGTCTATTGAATTCCCACCACTTCCATTTGGCATGGTTTCAAGGCCTCTGTTTATTCTCCCCCTTTTTAATTTTTGCCATTCGTAAGAAAAGGGCAGCATTACAAGATAGTCCTATTTTTTTCATGCTGCTTGTTCAACCCTTGCTCCTCTGTCCTCTCAATAAATAATTCTGCAGAACATCACCTCCACGTTGATCAAAAACCTCCCAGTACAAGAGCTTCTGTTACACCTCATTTGGACACATTGCCTTTGTTTTCTTCCTTCCTAGCCTTGTGTCAGAATAACTTTTGCTACCTGGCATGTTGTCCTTTCTCCAACTTAATATATCAGTAAATAAAATCTGTCTTCATGCTGACACCACTGGCTTTCACACTCCCCCTGGCACCCATCCATCCTAAACTGCTTTCACTCTTCAGTACCCTCTGCTTTTGGATATCCCATGTGATTCCTCATGCATCTCCTACAGCCTCGCTGACCTTGTGGAGGACTCCCTTAATTTGATGCGGTGCATTTTCATGAAGCCCAGGTTCCCCCTTCTAGCTCGCTCCTTGGTAATCTCTCAACGACTTCCATCTAATTTGTTAGGTGAGAGGAAAAGATTGAAAAGGAAGCAGGTGAATGGCGTGGTAGTAGGACCTGTCTTTGACCTTGATAATGTATGTGCTGGCACTGTATACTAAAACACAGTGGAAAGGCAAAGGGACATCTGCACTATATAAATGACAAGCAGAGAAGGAAAAAGATAATTCCTGACAAGTCTGAGACATTTTGGAATCTCTTATTAATAATACTTGTGGTGCAGCTTTTTGAAGAGTCCACATCAGGGTGGAACTGGAAAGCTGTATCACCACAGCATCCCAAAACTTTTGTGACTGTGGAAGATGGGATGGACTCCTCTTCCATGTTGTCTTAATTGGGACAAGCAGAGGTGTCATTTTCTTAACTGTGAGTTATCTTAGTTGCTTTGGCCAGTGACCAAGGGGAATGAGACATAAATAAGAAAGCTGTCATCTGTCATGGTCTACCACTACCTCCTGCCCATAGCAGCTCTACTAGCCCCTCTTCAGTAGATTTCTAAGTGAAATTCTGATTTCTTGAGATAGCTGCCTGGTCTGGGTCACAACGCAGTTATACTTCCTCTTATGGGAGCACATTTTTGCCCACATATCATTTCTATTTTTTGAAAAGAGATGTAATGTATTATTTTTCAAGATATTTAGTCAGGCAGTATTCTTCATCTTTACAAGAATGGTCGTAACAGTTGGTTCTAGATGTTAATTGCTTCAAAACTGAAAAACAAAGTATTTCAACATATGATTTTCTTTTTTCCTAGGTTTCCTTAAAGGCTCTTCGATATGAAGTTTCACCTGACCGGGAATATGCACTTTTTGCATTTAATGTTGAACCAGTAAGTAAATAGATTTGATTGAAAATACACAGACAGTGGTGGACTTTCTTTTAATTTTCATGGCACAGATGATATTTTAAATTAACTGATTCTTATGAAACGAAAGAGAAAACCCTCACTTACATATTCTGAAAGTATGTCATACTGCCATCTAGTAGAGGAGAAAGGTATAAATTACACCATAGAAGAAACACTGTCATTGCCAGAATTTTATAGGCTTTGGGAGGAGAATTGTAAGGACATGTCTTTGCTACAAGGATTTCTATTCCTCTTTTGTGTAATTTTTTTCATGGTGCCTTTTTCAGTCACACCATAAATTTCTTTGCAAGAACAAAAAGCAACTATCAGTGTCTCCCAAAACTGAAACAATACATTAATTATGGTGTTACCATTCCCAGTGCTGCAGTTAGGGCTGAGCTATCACTTTCATTATAAATCCTTTTCTTCAGAGGTTTAGGTATTAATCATCTGCAAGAAATCACCATTGGGCTACTACTAAGTTTTAGATTATGGCTATTTTTTTCTACCAAATTTAAAAAGAGAAAAGTGTAATGAGTCATTTTTAAATGATGACTAAACAGCAGTCAGACACATGTGAACATGGGATGCAGTTCTTGGCCATGAGTAATATTTATTTCCTTTTTAAATTGTCCTGGTATATGACCCGAAATATTTGATTGATGGCTATGTACTACTACTAGGTTAAGCTATAAGCCCCATATATTTTCTTTCCATAATTTATAATTGCACCAATTCCTCAAAATGAAAATGATTCACTCACTAGGAACTTAAGTCCTTTTTTCATATAATAAATTAGGTTTGAGCTGCTAACCGAAGGAAATTTGTTGGTCCTTTAGGTAGTTGAGGTTGTGGCTGTGTTGTTCATCTCATTTCTCTGTTGTCATCTTTGGAGTTATTCCTGACTCACAGTGGTATATAAGTCAGGAGAACCATGCCTGGTGTTAGAAGAAGGTCAAACAAAACTGTATCAGAAACTTTAGGGGGAATTCATAAAGCGGCTTTGCTGAGAAATTGTTGCTGATGCAGTTTCACTGGTCCAAAGCTCAGCAGAGTTCTAAACAGAGACGGATGTGGAAATGTCAAGTTAAATCTAAATATGAGGAAAACTGCCTAATTACCACCAAGCAAGCCAACCCTTGGCCTTAAGGACCCCTGCTTTGTGCGTCAGAGATGTTTCATAAAATTCAGTTCTTTTAGTGGAGATTGGACTTTGGCTGCCAAGGTGCCAACACTGTGCCCAGATGAATTATACAAGATGGAAGAGAACTTCTTGAATTCTTCCAGGAATAAGAGAATTTTCATTCCTAAAAAGCAGTCATAATGGAAAAACCATCCTCTATACCCTTAGCCTTTCTCCACCAAAAGATCTGCACGATCTCAGAAGATCTGCCAGACGCAGAGTTACAGGGGCTTTGGCATCTCAGATGTCATGTTCAACATGCAGAAGAATGCTCGGCTTGGGCAAGGGAGGAGGAGGAGAGGGCATGGAGAGGGGTGGGTGGGACGTGCCTCTTCCATGTGCCCCTCACCGCTGCACATCTCAGTGCTCGCAGGTCTCTGGGAGGCTTTTCACAGGCTCCAAAGCAGTTGTTTCATTTTGGGGTTGGGATTTTTGGCAAAAATCTCTGTTTGTGGTGCTTAAGATCCATGCCTGAAGAAGCAGAGAGCACCACACAATCAGGTGCTCCCTTCTTGACATCATGTGTTGCTCCAGGAAGGAAAATTCAAGGTGGTATACAGGAATTTTGGTCTTTGGGAACATGTCAGAATATGACTAGGTGCATATTTGGTGAAAGAGAGCTTAGCTAAGTAATGGTAAATTGTTCAAGTATTCCTATTTGAGGTTATGATAGCAAGAGTTCCTGAAACAGTTTTCAGAAATGCAACAAAACATGCCCCCTCCCCCCTGCCTTTTTCTTAAAGAATCACACTTATAAAGCCTATAAAGAAGCTTTTTT
Organism: Dromaius novaehollandiae; assembly: GCF_036370855.1. NCBI lineage: Eukaryota > Metazoa > Chordata > Aves > Casuariiformes > Dromaiidae > Dromaius > Dromaius novaehollandiae. The sequence goes on from NC_088099.1 coordinate 9,269,069, forward strand.
TTTTTTTTTTTTTAAGAGGCATATTGATAGGGAGTGCAAGTTTCACTCTTGAATATTGTAACCTTCAGCTATGTTTTGTGGCTTTTAGATTATTAAAGTTGCAATAACTTTAAATTACTTATTCAGCTTTCTTGTCACTTTGCATGCAGACTGTGGCTACAAATAATTGTGCGTGTTAGTTAGCATCTCACATATTCAGTATTTCAAACTATATTCTTGGATAAACGTCAAATTGTGCTGTTTTCTGCAATGCAAGAAATTGATTAGCAAAGCCTTGGGCAGTTGTCCTTGTTGCAAAGTCAAAAGAGAATTTCAGGAAATATACTGGCAAAGGAGGTTTTCTTAAATTTTAATTCTGCAAATCCTTTGAAAACAGACACCTATTGAAACTGTCCTGTGCTTATTTTATAGATGTCAAAAAGTAAGTGCTATTGTTTACTTTTTACCATTAAAATGTGATGCACTACCTTTTAAATGTTTGTGAGTATACATTTCTGTTATTTTTACACAGTACATGTGCTATATTTGTATGTGTGTATAACATCTTAGTATGCATCAAATGAATTAATAGTGTATCTGAATTCTAATATAAATGCATTCAGCCTCTATTTTTAATTCCAGCTTGGAACAAAAAACAAAATAGACAGGCACAGTGTGTTATTACAATGAGGTGAAATATTTTTAAGAAAAGTACTACAAAGTCATTTTCTGCCAGTAATAGTTTTCCTTCTAACATTTTTCTTTTATTTGCAAAGAAGAATTTCTGCTCAGTGTTGGTTCTGGTTAATGGCACTGACACCAGCATTGGAATAGCATAACTCTGAACTGGCAGACACACATTTTGCTAAGATATTGAAGAAACTAATGTGTGTTTTGGTGTTGTATCACTTCGTCATCTTAGAGGATGATGAATTAAAGTGTTTGTTGAAACACATTTCTCCTAGAAAGCTTGGCAGGCAGTGCTGAGACTGTTGTCTGTGTGCTGTGGCTAGTCAGGCTGTCGGTTTTCATTCTAAACTTATTTTTGTATTGCTTATATTTGCAGAACCTTAATTTTTTGGGTACCATATTCTGCCTAAGCTTTGTGCTATTAGGGATCTTTTCCAACTTTGAACAAAGATTTGTTCTTTTTTGAGAAAAGTCTTCGGGAAGACTCCAGGCTTTTTTGTCTTTAGAACGTTCTTGCAATCTTTTTGTGTTTTGTTCATTTAATTTTGTTTCTTTACACCAGAACAAGGTCCAATCTTCAACTGAAATTACAGCATGAAGTTCTAGGCAAGCATTTGGGAATAAATACTCTCATAGGGAAACTGATTTGACATCACCCTTCTCTGAAATGGGCGCAGGGCTCTGGCACAGTTTGGTAGCCCTAAAACACGTGGGCAAATGTAGAATCTAGCACAGCATTTCAGCAGAGGGTCTAGGCTGTCTCTGGGCCGTGGTGTTAGGAGGAAGCCCCTTCTTGTCCAGCGTGCAGCCACCTCCAATGTTGCTCTGACCAGCTCCACGGGAGCCGACCTTTGCAGCCCTGGCTGAGCCGAGCAGAGTCGAGCTGGCCGCGCTCTGGTGGGTTTGGGTTCAAATGGTGTTGGTGAGCCTCCACAGTCTCGTAAGTGGGATTCCTTAAATAGCCAAGCAACAGGTATTCTATAAAAACTCCATAGAGTGTCTGTGACTTGGAGAGTGATGGGATTAGAATAACAAGCATTAGCTAGAGCCCCATGGGCTCGTATAAATTTTTGTGGGAGTCTGAGTTAAACAGTGGAGTTGGTGTAATTGGTAATAAAAGAAATAGAGGAAAGTAAATGAGAAGAAAAGTGATTTTCTTGAGTGACATGGTGAGAGATTAAATAGAGACTATTTAATTGCCTTTATTAGGAATAGCTGTCATTGTAATGCAGCAGTAAGGAAATAAAAAGTCCCAGATTCTTCTTAAAGCTATTTGTTCTTCACTTCCAATTTACCAGTCCATTACTGTATGTGAGCTAGTTAAGAGCAATTACATAGAGGAAATCCAGGCTGATTAATACGGACCAAACTGCTGAAGTCTTCTGAACAACAATTAGGGCTTAGAAACTTTTATAGCTGGTAAGACAGACATTTTTATCTATTTTGCAGTTAAAGGAATGCATTTTTATTCTGCTGAAAACTGCAAAGAATCAATCATCATCGTAACTGGAGCAGGTCCAGCTATTTTTTTTTAGAATAATTTATGCGGCGAGTTGAGTATTTCTTTTTGCCCCGTCCATTGCCATAGATCTCACAATCATTTAGAAACTGTCGCTGCTGTTTAGGTTTAGGTCGTTGCTTAAGACAGCGAGCTTGTGAGTTCAGTTGTGACTTTTGCAATAGTAATTCCTGAGCTAGATTCAGCCTGCCTAGGCTGAAACTCTGGCAGGGGCTTAAGTGATGACTGAGTTGTTGTTTCTTGAACCAGGTCTCTGCTTGGGGTAAGGAAATTGCGTTCTCATTACATGAGAGTAACTGAAGGATGAGAGCAGGGCAGAGGATCTGAGAGAGGTGGGATCAAAAGAGACCTCAGAAGCGGTCCAAATGCTGGACTTTCTCTTTAGAGCATGGATGAAGTGAAAAGCAAAATTTATAGGATGCAGCATATTATTATTATTTGTTTTTACTATTTGTCCAAGTCTAGTTGTTATGTTGAACAAATAGGTTTTGTGCTTATAGCTCCGATTACCACCTCATACTGCTTTAATTAGTCATGTAAAAACTAAAATAATGTAATGCTTGTTATCTCCAAAACACTAATGGATATAAATATTCATGAATCCTCACAACATCCTTTTGAGTTAGGTGAGCACTATTATTATGATAAATATGCCTCTGAAAATTAGACACTGTCATAGCTATCATCAGTAATACTGCTAATATTGTAGCTATGATATTTATTACTTAATTGAAATAGATTTACCAGTGCTAAAAATAGGTTTGCATAAACTTGTTTTCTTTCTGTGGCAATAACTATATTTCAATTCTTTTTTTTTTTTTCATTTCCACCCAATGTTGCACTCAGGAACAGTGAGAATGCATACTGGTGACACTGCATAAAGTGAGCACAGTTAAAATATCTGTCCTATAAAATCAATTGTGTGTTTTAGCAATTTGTTTTAACTTTTGGTATAGTAGGGAATTTGTAGTAAACAGGTAGAATTTCCTAGCAGAATGAACATTTTAAAGGGAAAAGCTTATGCTTTTAATTTTCATTCCCTTATATTAATATGAACGCAGAATCTTTGTTGCTCATAAACCAGATGTATTCCTTCTCTATTATAAAGCTGCAAAATATATGGGAATATTGTCTATTATCAAAGGCTAGCTGCTAAAATCAGTTTTTTAAATTATTCACATTTTCAAACCTTAACCACTATAACCTCATTTAGCCATGAGAATTAGTTACACGTTATAAGGATAAATAACTGTAGCTTCATTTCTTACATAAAAATGAAAAAACATAGCCCTAAGAATGCAAATTTTATAATAGTTATAATATTTTTCTATCTTTATGTCCAGGAGCATGCGTGCATTAATCTTTAGGCAAAATATTTTCTCTTTTCTTGATTCGGGAGGACAGTAGTCATCCAGCACTTCTTTGATGAGTAGAAGTCAAGTTCTTAGTGAATTAATGGAATAATATAGACCAGCCACTCATCAAAGCTGTTATGATTTGCTAAATCTTGCATCTTTTTCAGGAAAATAGCATCTTCAGTTGCTTCTTATAGAACAGATATCACTAATGCTAGTCAGCTAATATTTATTATCTCAGTGGAAGCGTACCTTGCAAAGGGTGCTCACTGCAGTCTCCATTCTACAAAAGGCAGAGACAGAGACCTGTTAGAGCCATAATTCCTGAAAAAATTCAATCGGTCTTGCGCGCTTTTGGGTAACCAATTTTGGGCACATAATCCTGATAGTTACGATTATAAGATGTAGAGCAGTAGTTCTAAGAAATGTTCACAACTTCTGAAAATTGCACCATTTTTATGTACGTGCCTATGCAGGATTTTAGCCAGCTAATTCTAGGGAACCAGGGCTGAAAGTGTAGGCCTTCTTTTCTCTGCTTCTTTTTCCATATTCTTATGAACTGTTTTGAGTGATATTATTCCTGCATCCCGTAGAGTAAATAGCCTTGTTTAAAAATGTGCTCTTTATTCTGTTCATAGTGATAAGGAGAACAGAAGTGCTCCAACTACATTTACATAACAAAACTAAGGCTTATATGTCCAGAAGTATTGTATTAACAAGAAAGTATTGAGAACATAAATGAGGTTAATTTTCAGGGTGATAGTTTACTTTGGATTTGAAGCTGAAGCAGCAGCTGTTATTTGAGAAAATTTAGAGGCAATCATTTATTGAAATATAATTTTTAAAATGAGATGCTTTTTTTTTTTTTTTTTTTCAGTTATGAATCTGGTCTACTTAAAATATCCTTTGTGAAAGAGTGCCTGTCTATTCTAATCTCAAAATCACCCTGAAAAAAAATTCCTAATCTGCTTTTTCAATGTGGGCTGTAGAGCAACAAGGTAGACAAAAGAGGATTTTAAAAAGCATGAGAGAAGGTTGATTGCAAAACACTTTTGCACTTCCATTTATTTCTCTGCACTGTCAGACTGGATGTGTGCAACTCCCCTAGGACACCAGGGCTTCACAGGCACCTTGGATTAAATAAACCAAACCTGGTAATAAACAAAATCTGAAGAACTGGGAGATTTTACTACCAATTAATCACTGTTGAGGCAGAGGTACCAATATCTCAGTCAGACACATGAACATACAGAGTTTTACTTTGGATCCCTTGTCCAATTTCTGATAGATGTTGTGCTTAGAACAGAAATTTGGGGACACAGGCACAAGACTGTGGAGCAAGAATTAGTGGCAAGTTTAATGCTATAGCTTCTTTTTGAAGGAGAAACTACAGAGTAGCTAAAACATTTCATGTTAGTAATTGTCGGGACCAATTTTGGACTAACAAGGGAAGAAGGGAAGCCAACCCTATTCTTTATTTGTTCTGGAGGAGCCTCATTGTTCATTTTAAGTCCCCGCAAAACTGCAATAGAAAATTTGTCCCTAAATGGTTCTTTGCCCTTAAAAACAATCCTTCTGCACAGATTAGTTTAAGTTCAGAAGATTTTCTGCCTTAAACAAGGAGGCAGAGTGGGGTCAGGCACTTAAATTCATGAACTGCAGTGGCATTTTGGTAGTTTAGTTTCTTGGGGTGTGGGGATGAGGGGCTCCTGATATAAATTGAGAGCTTATCATTGTAAATTGGTAGTGGTAGGTAGAGCCAATAGCAGAAATTTGGAGTGAAATGCCAGATTGCAAATCTGCCTTTTTTTTTTTTTTTTAATAAAGCACTTAATCTGAGCAAACAAGAAGGGAATGGGTGGTCCTGTGTTTATTATCTCTCCAGAATGTCAGCCACAGGGGGGAAAAAAGGTGCTTGTACCCCTAAAATGCAAGTATTGGAGTGCTTAAGCCAGCATCATGTCCTCAACAGGCACGCTGGGAGCGGGGTCATCTCAGCGCTGGAGGGGCTGGTAGGGAACGGATGCTGCGTTTACCACGTGCAGCCAACGTGGTGGTCGTGGCCTGCAGCTTTTCCCTGGAGCAAGTGGTAAAGCCACCCTGGCACCCCGGTTTTTAAGCTGTGTTGCTCCCCATTGCTGGGCCGTATTTTCAGCAGGAAGTTGTTGGTTATGAAATGTTGAGCTAGATGCACTCTTAAAACATTATGTGATATGTTGGCCTGAACAGATAGCCAAAATTCTATCCAACAGGTCTTTGTAAAATCCTCAGTGCCTATGTTCCCATTTTTCTAATGTGTTCCTAATGCGTTCTTCTAATGCTCAATATATTGCAGTGGTTTAAGGAAATATGCACCAAATCTCCATTTCTTACTGAGTTTCCATTCGGGGGGGCGTTTTTTAGCGTCATTAACCCAGCAAAATGCTAACTGCATAGAACTGAGAGCATTAACAACACAGTATTCTGTTCTGAACTCAGCTGCTGTGCGATAACCTGTATGTTATTAAAGCTTTAACTATTTTATATTAAAAAAAACAGGATTAAACTCTTGCTGCTCTTTGAGTAACGTAGAAATGGAGTTAGGACTAAATTTTACACCTTTATACCTTTATATGACTGAGTGCAAAACAATATTTCAGACTAAGCTGGACAGTCTTGCCCATAGAGCAGATGCCAAGAAACTGTAACCTACATTTATCCACAGACATAGACACATCAGTAAGCTGAAAAGCAAAACCACAATTCCAGGGAAGACCAGAGTAATACCAAGAGTCAGAAATAATTAGCCTGTCATGCAAGAGTACATAGGTATATTATGTATTGCTATCAGCTACCAGCAGCCTTCCTCTATAAATATTTTCTTTAGCAAATCAGATTTTCATCAAACAGAAAAGGGAAAATAGAAAGACTCATAGCAAAACACTATAATACAAAAATAACACTTTTTTTTTTTTGCTTGGGTAATATAACATTTTTCATTCTATTGCCTTTTCTGAGTGTATAGACAATCTAAGTTGAACAGACAGACTGGTGGAGATTAATGTCCCAACAAAATTCACAAAATATCTTAAAAATAACCTGCAATTTATTTTTAAATAAAACATAGGTAAAGTAATTGTACAAGGTCTCGTAGATAGTCAAAATCAGCTAGACAGCAGTAAAATGATTGCAATTTTCTTTCTTGCGCTAGTTTGAGAACACAGTTTAGTGAAATGCAGGGGAACCTTCTATGCTTTAGCAGGAATGAAAAAAATATGGCTATATAAAAAATATTGGAAAAAAAAAGCTTTCAGAACTTAATAAAGAAGTAGGTTCCTTGCAGCCTCCAGGAGCTTCAGGGCTATGTTAGAGGAATGTTTCTGTTTACCATAATTTGACTTCCTAAGCTTTTAGAAACAATATAAAAATCCCATTTTGTGTTGCATTGTGACAGGTACAGATATTTGTTTTGAAATGTTAAGGAAAGAAATATGTTAAGGGTAGGGTTCAAAATGTGAAAACAGCATTGGTTTAAAAGGCGTTCGAGAGCAAAAATCAGAAAGAAATTAATTGTGGCGTCTATGCAGAGACATAGGAAGTAGTCCCAGCCTGCAGAGGTTTGTAATCAAATTCTTCTGATTCCCAGACTCTCTTATTTATTTCTTTTTAATCACAAAAATATTAAAAAGTATATCTAGTGCCCCCTTCTGGAAAACCAGATCTTACTATGCAGAGCACCTCAAAGAAGTTTCTATATTCAGAAATGCAAATCTTATGAGGCAAATGTTGTCCCTTTTAGCTGAGCCACATGCCTAAATCCAAGGAAAGTGTGGCTCTGCCTTTACCCTGAACAAATGTCTTTTATCTCTCTAACTGGCTGCAAAACTGTGTCTTTATCAGTGATTGTGTTAAAACCAATAATTAACATTCCTCCTTTGGCAGCTAATGACCCAGATTTGAGAGTGGGATCTTCTATTTTTTTTTCTTCCATTCCCTGCTCAGAAAAAAACACTTTCCTGAAAAAGGAAACAAATCACAGAGCTTTAGTGTAGGCTTTAAAATCATGAGCCCTCAGACTTTTAGGTTCAAGCGTGGACGAGTACCTGTGGAGTGATGCTGTTGGTGCGAGGGCATGTGCACCAGGCAAGGAATAGGAGATGCTCTGAGCTTCTTCCTGCCCCATTTGTTTCACCCCACTTACTGAAGAGGTGCCCACCATCACCACAGCCCGTTTACCTCCACGAAGATAGTCTGCAGTGTCACAAGGATGGTCCACAAAATGCTCAGTTGTCAGAGGCCTTGCATGTGGTTTCAGTTGATTTTTCCTTATCTCGGAAAAGGTCAGTTCTAGTGAATTTGGTCCATGTGTACATCAAGATACAGCTCAGAGTCTTCTGATCTCATACGGAATTGGAAAACGAATCTTTCACTGAGTAAAGAGAGCATTTTTGGACCAAGGTCCCTAGCATATATCTGAATAGTCTTATTCTTCTTTCACATCCACTTCAGTGCTCTTTAACTTTTCTTCTCTCATGCCTTTTGAAGGTCTCATGTTTCCTGTCTTGGATTCTTGTCTTTGAGCCTTCTAAGACTGCCCTGAGCCTATGACCACCATAAAAGACTTCAGCGACAGTGCTAACCTCTTTGTATTATTTGCCCTCTCAATTGCTATAGTGCAAAAGCAATTTTGATATGTTAAGAATAAATTTTAATAGAAAGAACATATGTTGTACTTCTTCTATAGTTGCTAATTTCTGCCACCAAAGTGAATTATTTAAAAGTGAATAAATTAATTAGATAGACTAAGCATTCAGCCCACTTACATGGCTTAGTTCTCACATAATTGCTACAAAGCTACAACATTTGGATTGGAAATACCACAGAACAGAGTTTTTCAGAATCCCCCCACATTCTGTCTGCCCATCTGAAAGAAAAATGTTTTATTTAAAGAAGCATATATAATATATGCATAGATAATTTGTTGATAATAAGTTTTGTAACCTCACCGCTTAAGTTATTAAGCACTGGTTTCTTATGCACTTCAGCACTTAGACCTCTACCAACAAAATCAACAAAAGTGACAGTCAATTGAGGAAACACAGATGTCAACTATGTAAACTCTACATCTGGGTTAGCTACTATGGGCTGCCTCTATAATCAGTGCAGCCCAGGGTGCAAACCTGAGGCTAAAATAGACACCAAAGACTGCTCAGAGGAATCATGTCCTAAGCATGCTTTTGGTGCCGTTGTCTGGGAAGGGGTTGTCAATACATGATGTTGTAGGCACCAGAAGTTCAATGGTCATAAAGAATGGGTGGGAAGTCAATGGGAAAGACGTCCATCAAGGAAGACAATGGACAAAGGCAGCAGCTCTGGGCTGCAAACCAGAGAGCCTGGACAAGTACTGCGGGGAGGGATCACTATATATATGCTAACACTAATCTTCTCTATGAATCTGATTAGGGTTACTATCAGAGACAGGCTAGTGAGCTGGATGGCCCTCTGGTCAGACCCAAAATGGCTGGTTTTGTGTTCCTTAAAGGATTCCTATCATGAACCTGTAGGTAAAGTTTAAGTTTATTTTGTTTCCTTCATTCTGATTAAAGTATACATTCATTTTCTTCTATAGCATGTATAATTCATTGTTTCCTCCCAGATTTTCAGCACTTGTAAGGACAGAATCAGCATTCTGAGAATTTTAGAAACAAATCTTCTAATTAGTTAAAATGAATTAAAAAGTGATCACACGAAGGAAAAAATGCGACAGGTCTTTAAAGTAATTTGGACTTAATACTGGACCACAGACTTTATAAGACAATCACAGTTGTATGTTTGGAGTGTTTGCATGTGTTTGAATGTTTTCTGCATTTCCTGGCTTTGGAACAAGCATTATCTCCTTCTGAAACTTTTCTTTACCCATAAACTATGTACTCTTAACCTTATTTCACTACAATGCAAAGTATTTTTCATTCTCTTTTGTTTCTTTTCCTTAGATATACTGTATAATATGTTATAATGACAACATTAACCTTGTGCTGAATAATTTCATTCTTGTTTCCAAGTTTCTGAACAGGACTTTGAAACAGGCAGGTGTTGTACTTGGAAAATTTGAGTCCAGTTTCATACGAAGCCTGGTGTGCAGTGGGAGGGGAAGTCGAGAGTTTACACCATGTAATGTGAATACTGATATAAGTTAAAAAAAACAAAAAACAAACAAACAAAAAAATGAACAACAAAATGAGTTCATTATGCATAACCCTCACTAGTGGTTCTTAATAACTTGCTTCCAGATGCTCCCCAGCAACCTGGGACAGAATGACACTGGAAGCACAAATGCTGCCACCACAAAGTTAGAGAGGGTTTTGTAGCTGCCATTTTATTTACCCGTAAAAAATGGAACAGTAGTCCTTTAAGTCCATGACTGCACTCACTCACTCTTTCTGCTGGTGCCAGCTCAGTGCTGTGAGGGACAGGTGGCTTGGGAGCAAAGGAAGGCTTTTGTAATTGCTTGGCAGGGCAGATCTGTATTAGAGAGCAGCAGCAGTTGGCAGATTGGATTAACGTTCTCCTAGGGGCTAGATCTGGCACACAGGCTCTATGTTAATACCTGTAGCCTAAGTTGATTCTGAAGCTGCATTTGTGACCAAAAGAGCATCCACTTTACCTCCACCGCGTCAGAAAGGCATAAATCGAAAAGCCACTGTCAAAATTCCCTTTTGGCATCGTCAGCAGAATAAGGGTCTCAAAAGTGTAATTTGGAAACAAATCTTTTAATAAAGAATCATTATTATGAAACAACTGAGACAGATAATCAGTTTGTGGAACATTAATTGGCAGCTTTATTTTACAGCCATCCATCTATTACCGTAGTGGACATTGCCATCACGCTTTATTTATGGCTACCTTATATTGCAAACCAGAGGTCACAGTATTTGCAAAGGAGTAATTCTTTGGCTTAGCTGGTTCACAGACCTTTGGTTTGGGAGCTGGAAAATCAGATTCTAATCCCAGCACTCTCTCTCTCTGTGTTTGTGGGAGAGATTTACATATTAACCGTGTGGCTTGCCTGCAGCACATGAACCTATTACAACTGGCTTGAGTTTGAGTTACCAGAGCTCCTAAAATGCGAGTCCCTATGGCATGAATATGCTATCCGTTCCTGATGTCACCTTGCTGTGAAGTTGTTCCAGCTCCTAGGGGCCCTTTCCAGCATGGGGGACAGAGGACAGCTGGCCTTTTACACAGCTGCATCTTTGGATGTCTGTTACAATCATTCTCTATGCAGCAAGAACAAGCTTATAGATTAAGGCCCTTTCAGGCTCATCTCACAATGATTTAATTTTCAGTCTTAGAGAAAATGCATTGAATTGTTAAAAGATTTAAAAAACAGAGCCCTGCCTCTTGCTTTCCCTCAGTCTCCACTTCTTGTACAGAACCTTTTTTTCTCTTCTTCCAAATCAATTGCTAAAATTTCTTTGCAGTTCTGGAGATACCCAGTAGCTGATCCTTGATTTCCTATGGTGCTGGATATCAGTGAAGTAGTTCTGTGATTATGGTGACATACCAGAGATCAGACACTGACCCTCTGGATCCCTCTGAGACACTGTTCTGGTGGTGTTTGCATCGTCAGCCCAAGCACAAGCATGCCGTGGTCTGAGACTGCTGGTATGGGTCCCTTTCCTTTCCAAGAGAAGTGGTTTCCTTTCTTTTCTTGACTGCAGTAAGTGCATTCCCATGTATAGACCTTGCTCCATTTGCCCAAACATTAATTTAAGTTAGTTCCTGTGGCCTACAGAGACAGTTACAGCAAAGGCAACCAGTTGCCAAGTGCTCTGGGTGCTGACTGATCCTAAACTCCTTCTAATCACCTTTCCTTATCAAAACTGTTTCTACTATCTCTTTTTTATAAGCTCCTCAGATGCCACACAGTGGCACAGCCTTCTTGGTGTGCACTTTCTGTAGCTGTGACCACATTACACATGTGGCTAATCATCTGGATATTGTGCAGTGGATAAGTGAAATCCCAATAATGTTTTTGATAACAGCTGTGGATTATTTGGCTGCCAGCTGAACCAAGGCACAGGAAATGCTTGTTGATAGCATTTCATTATGGTTTTCCTAATTTATTAGAGGCACAAAGAGAAATGTGCAGTGTTCCTTGAGGACTGTAAGAACAGGCTGGCACACGGCATGAGACAGTAGTTAGAGATACATTACTTGAGAAGAAATAGCATATAAATGGATAATACAATGAAGAGAATTTTCTGTTTCAGAAAAAGAACAAAACAGGTCAGAATCACAATGAATTCAAAAGGTTAGGATGTTGAGAAGACCTCAAATTATGTGACATTATTGATCTGTTTGGTTCTTGCAAACAATCAATCTTCACTAAGTTTAGGGTACAAAATACTGATATAGATTTTGTTGTTTTGAATTGCAGTGACACAAAAGGAATAGATATTCATGTGTTTTTTCAGAGAATCTAATTCCAGATTTGTTACTATGGAGTGCCTATTAGCAATAAAATTGTGCTAATACTTTGCTAAAATAGTTAGGGTGAGGAGAATGCTGCCAATCAATCTGTCACCACTGAGAGGAGAAATGAGGAGGTCTAACTGCCCACAAATGATGCCTCAAACGGAGATAATGACTCTTGTTTTAAATTACAAATATACAAGCGAATGAAGAAAAATTGAACACTGTAATACTATTGAATACAAAAAATTGAATACTATATATATATGTTACTGAAGGATTAGAAGTTGAGCAAAAAGGTTGCCAAAAAGTTAGTGCTCAGTTATAGAACTGGATTTTCCATTTGCTTGGAAGGCCAGTTCAACACAAAATGGGAAGAAAAGGATATTTTCTCAAAGGAATTGAGACGTTCAAATTATGTGTCAGTTTTCAGGTTGTACAGTCCCAACAAAACCAAAGGGATCGTATAGAATTTTAATCAAGGCAAACGAGGCTGACTTGTTAAGTGAAAATTTAGCCTTTGTTGTTAAAGTCTATCAAAAATACAGAAAATTCACCAAATAGGTACAACGACCTTCTTTAAATTCTGCAAAGAATACCATAAAGAAGTGTGGCAGCGAGATATTTTTAGTGAGACAATTATCCTTTTCTCTGCTGGAAAATTTGTAGGAATGACATCTGTTACCCTGTAAAAATAACACAGTGTTTGCCTGTTGGTGACTGACCAATACACAAATCAATGTGACAGTATGGTTGTGGCTGTGGGTCATCTTTTATTATACATGATATAAGCATGTAGTAAAAGGAAATGTAACCTCTAGCTAGCGTTTGTTTGTGATTTTCTCTGGTGAACTTGTTTTTTTCCCCTGTTCATGCTGTCATTAGATAACAGCGTACCAAGTATACGTGCTTGTTGCCAGTACAAAGCAACAGCCTGGGGCATGAACAAGAGCTATGAACTTTAGTTTGGTTTAAACACCAACTTAATTTAAAGTATTTGAATAGTCACAGTGAATAAATGGGTCTAAATCCATCCTCTTGTTCTTAAATAATATATACTTGCCATTTAAGTAAGCCCTACTGGACTAGAACCTGCATCCTTAGAGATAGCAGAAGTGCTTTCAAGAGACATTGCTCCGTCATCCACACCGTACTCCGGCTGTGGGGACGTGGCACAGAAGTTGCTTCTTCCAGTTTGTTTCTGTAGCTCACAGGTACCCCAAATTACTCCTTATTATGGAATTTGGGGTGGGGGGAACTCTGCTCTCTTGCTATCTTCTCTAGATCATTTGTAATCCCGATATTATGTGGTCAGTTCCAGGTTTCTGTTGTTGATTGCACAAAATGAGGTCAGTGGCTTCACAGCAAAGTGTTGCCATATAGAATCAGTTCTGTATTTTTCTCCACTGTAGAGAGATAATTGCCTTTCTTAGACATGAGTGGAAACAGATAAATCTGCCTCTTAACACCCTTTATGATTTCACGCCCAGCAAAACATGCACCTGCTGCAGAGGGTAATGTAGATTAAAAGTAAGCAAGATCTGTGCCCTGACCTGGGATGAAAAGCCCAGTGGGAGCATGTTTCTGGCACAGCAGTTTTAGTATAATGACTTTTACAGCACTCATTGATCACAGCTGGCATGGGAGCTTTTGTGACCTGATTTTGATAATACCTAGAACCTAGGTACCTAGTGTTTTGATAATACCTAGAAAGTTATAGCAGTCTTAAGCCTGTTTTAATGTGTTTTCAGTATGACTTGTCACACAGCATCTACAAAACAAAACAGTCCCCAAAAGTTCTGCTACCTTTGAATATGCCTCTCCTCTGCGAGGAGCTGTGTGCTTCTGGGATTTGGACAAAAATCAAGGCTAAGAATATCAAATCAAATGCAACTGGCTTTACTGCACCCCTTGAATAGTTAGGGGGGATGCAGAGAGTTAACACTGGTATTTTGTGGATAAAGACATCAGAAGCAGAGAAGTTAAATAAAATGAGTACTAACTTTTAAGAATTCAGAGACTTAGCTTTGGATTTCAGAAGTATGCCAGGCTCTCTCGATCCTGCTTTTTTCCCTGGGGTTTTCCAACTGGTAAATAAGATGAATATTCTAATTCAACTTGAACCCAGCAGAAATTTTGATTGAGATATTAAACAGATGTAGTAATTCCCTGAAATTGTAGAATAATTTCATTTGGTTTGCATTTCTAAGAGGAATACAACCATTTTAGTTTTCAGAAAGACAGTAAGTGATGTTTCTCTTGTATCTCTGTCTGCTTAGGGGGGTTAGTAGCAGTATTTTCCAAATATGTTTGAAATAGTAGGAATGAGAATGAATTTCGAGCTGCCTGGGTCCTTATCCTTAAGAACTAAAATAATAATTAACATCTGATCCTGAAATCTTTGCCGTGTTTACGTGAGCAAACCTACTGATTTTAAGGACTTATTTGAGAAAGTATTGCTCTTGTGAATGAACTCTGCCAACTACAAGCCTTTGAAGGCTACATGCTACAGGCACAGTTAATGTGAAATATTTTAAGAGTCCTAATACTTGATGTAAGGGGAAGAGGCTGGCTTCTCCTTTAAAGTGCATTTTCACGAGGTCCGGCCAAAGACCAAAAGCAGATGACAAGTGATGTTCAGATAACAAAGGAGATCTCACAGGAGGCACAGGCTTGGCTGTTCAGGCCTCTTTGATCTTCAGATCACAACTATTGGGACTCTTCTTCTACTGCAATGCTTTGAAATGCCTTCAACTTTTGTTTTCCACACTCCTAAATTCTCTTTTTTTGAGAAAAATGTTTCACCTCAGTCTCCATTAACTGCTCTTGCACATCTCTAAACTGTCTAAAAGGGCTGTGGGGACTTCAAGCCAGAGGATGGAACATCAGCAGATGTCCTTAAAACTTCCCCTGGCTGTTTTTTTCTCCTCTGGCATGCCATGTTGCTCTGTGTTCTCATGAAGCCCTCTGCTCATACTGATTTTTTAGTCTGGCTTCTGCTTCTGCTCCTGTTAGCAGACTACACAGCATGGCTTGTTACCTTGAAAGCCAGTCCCTGCCCAATCCATGTTTTAGGTATTTACATCATTTTCTACATCCTACTACCAAGATGTTTTGAAGACAGAAGTTGCTCGATATATTTTGGTATTGTGTTATTAAATATAAGTAAGAAATCAATTAATACGAGTCTTACTTTCCACACATATAAAACTGCTTGGGACTTTGCAAAAATGCTTTCCAGACACACCATGCCAATATTTTACACATGGCCCTGTGTGGTGTTTTTGCTTTGTAGCCAAATTTACTCTTCCAATGCATTCTCTTCAACGAATTTTAGCAGCTTTAAAATTTCAGCAATGCTGGAATACAATCTAAGACCACAAGCTTCACTCAGATCTCCGATATTAGCATTATAACCTTAAAGAGCTCTTTGTAGCTTTGGTATAACTGGATGCAGATGAGATGATAGTCATTTATTTGGCATCATCTGAAAGAGATAGACCTATTAAGAACTAAAATAAATGCTATCTTGCAGGGAATTAATTTGGGCGTGTACACCTTCCCATATATGCCTCTTCACCAGAGAATGGCCTAGCCAGGAGCGACTTTATGTATCTGAATGCCTAGAAAAAGCATGTGATTGAGACATAACTTGCTGAGGTTTGTCTTTGCAATGGAATGAATGAATTGCACATAGGGAGGGCAGGGTAGCGTCAGTCTCTGCTTTTCAAAGACAGAAAACTGGTACACTCACTTCCATACTCTGGTGGTAGATTTTTTCAAGGGCTGTTATGCAGTA
This sequence comes from Dromaius novaehollandiae, assembly GCF_036370855.1. Lineage (NCBI taxonomy): Eukaryota > Metazoa > Chordata > Aves > Casuariiformes > Dromaiidae > Dromaius > Dromaius novaehollandiae. The sequence continues at coordinate 9,284,865 of NC_088099.1, forward strand.
TTGTAAGGATCTGAAGTTTGGATTTGAATTGTAGCAGAAAAGTTTGTTTTAATATCTATGAGATGATGTATCTTATGTTTCTCTGTCTCTCCACTGAGCCCAAACAAGATGTAAGCCTGTTAGACCCTTGCTATGCAGGCTAGTCCTTGAGAGCGACTTATATAAAGTCATGTCTACCTAGCCTGTGATGATAGCAATGTGCCTGGGATGGTCACCACTGAAGCTTATGGCATTTTCCAGGACATTTTGTGGTTTCTAGGAATTTTCTTTTTTAAAAAAAGGTACCAGAGGTGCCTAGAGAAAACATTTATGATAAACAAACTTGATCTATGAAGCTAGTATTACAGACATTCCTCTTCTGTTCCCTAGGACATTCCCTAGGAATGCTTTATGAATGATGCTGGAGACAAGTGACTTAAAAATTTAAGTAGACAGCAAATGGAATGATTGTTTAAGGTTTTTTTCTGTATATATTGTAGCTTACAGTAACAGGATAGAATTGGAAAAGTGGGTGGCTGAATCAGGCATCTAAATTCATGTTTAAACCCTCACACTAGTGCCCTGATTCCAGCGTTGCTCAGTATTGCCCGTCTTGTCAGCCACAGGTCCCTGCTAAGGAAGGTATTGTCACTAAAAGAAAATTAGTCCACGAAGTCCTAAAGCACTGGCCTTGCTTAACAAATCAGTAGTAAACTCTCCCTTCTGAGATGACCAACCATGCAAGCTGCTGAGCTCCACCCCAAGTCGCAAGGAGTGCAAATTGATATGAAGATGCAACTTAGCAACTTACCAAGTCAAACAAACTTCAGGTCAGCTTTGTGCCCTGAGTCAATGAGGTTTCATTTGCTGGCTGACCCAGGTGTTACAACCTGCTCTGAGATCACCAAGTGCCATTTCTTATTTTATTTATGTGGAGTAAAGCAGAGAAATATGCATTATATCTCTGTTGTGTCTGGTTATAATGATGGAGAATGTCTCCAGCTGACCAAGGTGTCCTCATTAATGATCATTCTATATTTAGACATTGCAGAGAGCATGTGCCCCCAGTTTAATCAAAGACCTGGTAGTCATGGTAACGACACAGAGCATCTGGATGTATACGATTTGCCAAACACTGTCATAAAGTGCAAGATGAAAAGAACACACAACAGTGTTCAGCGAATTAATGTATTGTTCTTTTCTACTACAGACTGTGAGGTGTCTCTAACAGCTCCCTAGCCATAAATGCTAGATTTTTGCAGAAAAAGAGCACTACTAACACAGATGACAGTTACTAATCTCTTCTTTTTTTCTGTTTTGTTTCTTAATTTCATTTTGCAGGTGTATCAGCATTCATATACGGCATATTATGTCCTCAGCAAAATACCTCATGGGTAAGCAATTATTCAATGTCTTCATTTTGAAACTCAGCCATTAGGATTCTGGAAAATAATGCATATCGTGACAAATGGTTTTCCTGTGACAGCCCTTTGCAATGGTCTGGCATTCAGCTGCAGCATCCACTGTGCTGTGTGTTGTACAAAAGATGACATTGCCTGGAAACAGAAGTACTCAGCTTCCCTGGAGTGTCATACTACATGAATTTCATTTTCCAGTTTTCCAGTTTTTGGCTGGAATATATAGATGTGTTGGCATTTGGCTGAAAGCCCCTCTTGGATACTCACCAGAGGCCTGTCAGAGAAGCTATACATGGGTGTTTAGTCCCTTGAATTTGGTCAAAATTGAGGCATTGCCCTTCAACTTTGAATTTCCCAGCAGATTCCCATGATGCAGACACCCTGTCCAATATCCCGTCTGAAAGCAGGTAGACCAGTACTCTCTTCCCAGGATCCTGTTGCCTCTTAGATGCATGCACTGACAGTAATATTGAAGATGAGAGCCTTCTGGATAATAATTTATCTTTTCAGAGAATATGAGGTAAGTGTAGACAAACAAGAATGCCAGATAGGCTTTACATAGTGTTTCTAAAGCTCTAGCTAATGCATATAGCATGAAAGATAACACATCATAGGTAACAAACCTCTGTCACACAATGGCTCTTTGTTTAGGGCCCTCTATTCATTGAAAGTCCTGAGGTAGGCTCAGTATTTAAGGAATGCATTAATTAGCTTAAGCGGATTCTTCTTCAGCTTTGATTAGTTGCAATCTTTTAAATTCCCCTTTCTCAGTCTGTTTTTGTGATGTTGCAGGTAACCTCCTGCAGCTCTAACCCCATCTGTCTGCAGCTAACTTCACCTATGTTGTTTGTCTATGGTTTGGACCATTTCTCCTATCTGCTTTTCCCTCTGAAAGACACATTTCTTTATATATGTATTTTAACGACTGACCAGTTTCCAGGAATGTGACTCCAGCATATTCTCAAGACATATTTTAAGCATTTAATAATACATAGTGTTTCAGAGTGACATTTGCACAGTATCAATGGCAATGCACAAGTTGCACAGACAATTCCTCCAATCATTATCAGCAGAAAATTCAGCTAAAAGCCAGGGAGCTATTGCCAGGCTGTGTTCTGCGAATCACATTGGTGACAACTGTGCAGAAATGATAATTAGAGACAATATATAAAAAAAGTTCAGCTCCGCTATTTCTGTAGAACTTTATACATGACTCTGGTTCTAAAACATGCAATTCAGTATTCACTATGCTTGTTCAATGGGTTGTCATTTTTATAAATCATGGCTAAACAGGTAATAGATTCTTTGGCTCCTTGCAAATCCTGCAAAGATTATAAAAATCTGCCTGACTTATACACAAGGTAATCATAGGATTGCAGGATAATTCAGGCTGGAAAACATCTCTGGAAGTCCAACCTCCTGCTCACAGCAGGGTCGCCTATGAGGTCAGAGCAGGTTACTCAGTGCTTTAACCAACTGGGTCTTGAAAGTCTCCAGCAATGGAGACTGCACAACCTCTCTGGGCAATCAGTTCCATCCTCATGGGGAAGAAGTTTCTCCTTATAACCAGTCTGAGCCTCTCTTGTTTTGATTTTCCTCCGCTTTCTCTCATCCTCCCACCATACAGAATCACACAGAGAATGGCTGAGGTTGGAAGGGACCTCTGGAGATCATCTGGTCCAACCCCCCTGCTCAAGCAGGATCACCTAGTAGATTGCCCAGGACCCTGTCCAGACCATACACCGTACTAAATGGGACCTAACTAACAATAAACGTGTCACAGCATCCTCTTGAATGGGAACCTTTATGGGAAAAGCTAAGGACGTGCACTTCAGGTACAGGACCCAACCTGAATGGAAGATTGACAGAAGGAGAGGAGAGAGCTCCCTGCCTGGACTGGCCCCTACTGTGTCATTCAATTCCCAGGACGTCACCCGGCCTCCAGGACTTCTACGCCGTGGGAGGATACTCTGCTCACTACACTGTTAACATAAGGGACAGATAACAGGCTACACTTCCTTCAAAAAAAACGGACAGATCTTGCCTCATTCTTTTGCTCTGGCTGTGAGCATCTATCCCATGGAGCAGTTTTAGCTCCCATGTGGCCAGAAGTGCCTTGGTGACATTGAATACAGGAATGATATTTTAGGGGCAAAATTCCCCTAAGTTAGGCATTGCAACACCTAACTTTTAGAAGCCTATGCCCTCTTTCCAGTCCAGCTTCTTTGGTGCAATAACCAACAGGTTTAACAATGAGGAGAGAAGTACAGATTGATTAGCAGCATACAAACCATTTCTGAGGTTGGTTTTTTTTCCCCCCATACAAATGCTACTTACATTCAGATATTCCTCAAGGATATGTATGAGCACACTCAACCCCCAAAGTTAAAAAAAATATATATATTGCTGAAATAACTTTCTTTGGCATTCATCTAAAAACCAGGAAACAATATTTCATACAAAAAGTCTATACTAGGCACATATATATTTTAAAATCTGTGAGCCCTGGAGCTCATGAAGCCTGCTTTCCTACAGCTTGTATCTTGTGATTGACTCACTTCAAAAAATCATGAGCTCTGCGTTAAGGTATTCCCATGTATAGCTGGAATAGTTATAAAATTTCTCCTCATCATCCATGCCAATGCGTTGATGTCTCAGTGTGACACACTCTAGACGTCGATGTCTTTCCTTCCCCTGCCTCAATCTGGTCTTGTTTGTTTGTTTTTTCTTTTTTTTGGTGGGGGTGTCTGTTTGGGTTTTTTTGTTTTTGTTTTTGTTTCAGGGAACTTACTGGATTTAATTAACTTTTGAAAACTCCATCTTTCCGACCAGTGTATCTGAAATTAGCCTGCTAGGTGAATCACTAAATCTGGCTGGCTAAAAGCAAAAGCCTGTGACTGACAGCTCAGTTCTATCCCAGACAAAACAGCAATGGGAAGATAGATGTTTCGTGCATAGTATGTATGAGAAACGCTAAAAATTAACAGTAAAGGGATCCAGGCAGTTTGGTACTACTGCATAACCTTTCTTTGTCCCTGACTACCAGCTTCCTGTCCCCTCCAGCCTAAATCATGTTGTGCACTTGGCTGCGTTTCAGCTTGCTCTCCTTGTTTGGTCCAGGCACAGCACCAGCAGCTGCAGCGGTGGCTGTGTCAGATGGGAAGTATCGGGTATAATCGGAAGATCTGGAACGGGAGGCAGTGCCCGGAGGCACGCAGCTGTGCCAGGCAGTGGTGCTGCCATAGCGGGATGCAGGGCTGGATCAGGTGGCTGCTGGACGAGGAGGGCTGGAACGACTGCTGTGGGTCGTGTTACGAAAGGTGGTGTTTACCAAGCAATCTAGGCTATGAGCACGTACACAGACATTGCAAACCATACTGCGTGGTGACAGTTGCACTGATCTTTCAGGTGGTCATGTTGTATGTTTTGGTGGTAGCTCATTGACATTTCCCTGGAACGTGGGACTTTATCATTCCTTTGGAGCTCTGCACATATTTTAGGGTAGCGCGTAAAGAGAGAGGGCAGGGGCAGGAGCCGATGGGGAAAGCATCAGCTGGCCTGGAAGCAGAGCCTGTTGGAAGAAGGCAGGAAAATGTCTTCACCTCATGTTTCATATTTCGGATGGGAGGGGGGGTTGAATGTTGCTCTGATTGATGTGCATGAGTGAAAATCATTGCGGTCAGGAGCTGACGCAGTGCAAAGTGCTGGTCAGTTTGACACCCTGGGTGCTCAGGTGACAAAGGAATTTGCAACCTGCAGGTAGTGTCTTTCCCTTCACTTGCTGATAGCATAGGAGACAAAAGCCTTTGGCCCCCAGCAACACCACCTTTGCCATTTCTACAAACCCTCTTTTTATGCATTAGACTTTTGCAAACAGGCAGAAGCCAGAGTGCTTTGTACCCTGGCAGCATGCACAGGTGGTGCCTTGGCATACGCCTAAATTGGCAGCTGAAGCTGTGAGTGCTGGGGAACAAGCTACCTTACCCCTATAATATCAGATCCTCTTGCTAGACATTTGTTCCAGGAAACAGGTTGTGGCAGTGTGAGTTTCCCTGTATTTTCTCTACCCTCTTCCTTGTCCTCGGCTCTGACCCGCTCGTCAGGAAGGCCAGACAGTTCAGGCTTTGTACCCATTTGCGGCCTTGCCACCTCCCGCTGAAGCTAACTAATAAGGGAGCCAATTAATCTAATCATGGCATCACTTTAAATAATGCAACATTCATCTGTCAGCATAAATTGCTTTTTAAAGGGAAATTTCTGATTGCTTTTGCGGGGTTCTGCAGACTCTCTGGATTCAGGCTGTGTCTGAAGTCAAAACGGCCTCGTGCCAGCATTTTCCAGACTTCATTCTGAGCTTTCCGCAGGTTTGAGGAGCCAGTCTGAGCACATCTTTAGCACGTACATTGACCGATAGTATTTTTAGCGTTGCAGTCCTGCAGCCTGTAGTTCCACGCGAGCTCCCGGGGAAGTAAACTCCTCGCGTGAGTAGGAGGAGAGCAGTTTTGCTCTCTCCAGGCTGATTCGCATCTGCCAATGAGATCGACCCAGGGGATCTTATTTAAAAATGAAAATAAGGCTGAGGTAAAAGATACTGAATATCCCTTCAGGGGCTCTGCGTGGATTTAATTTCCCTTTTTTTTAGTATTTTGTCCTTCTCACAGCTTTTCTTGAAGATTCAGGGTAGCAACCCCTACAAATTTTGCCACATTTCCCTTCTGTTTTCAGCGGTTACGGAGCCACTTTGGGGTTTTCCCAGGGGAGCACACTAAGCTCTGCTGCTCTGTTCCCCCCGGGCTGAGGACTTGGGGGTGCAGGGCGAGGGGATGTTCGGTCCAGCAGCTTTCCTGCAGGTCACCCATTTTCTTCCTGCTTCTCACCCAAAAATCTGCTGCTGGCACTGGGTGCCATCTAGTGGAATAAGCTCATGCGCGTGGATCAGATATCCCCTGGTTCAAAGCAGCGCTGTATCATCCCATTTTGCTTTTCCCTGCGTGGTGCTGCTTTTAAGATAACTGCCGATAACATTAGAAATATTTTTGCAAAGCTCCTCTTGTAACTCCACGGTTTTTCTTGCTGCATTGTAGTTGCCAGCTACTTATAATTTATTCGTAGTGCGATAGCATCAGCAAGCCGAGATGTGGACTAGGGCTCTTTTGTGTGAGGTCCTGGCCAAAAGTGGAATGAAAATACTGTGTATGATTATTTCCTAATGCTATTTTGTTTTGCTCCGGGGAATATAAATTCAGCCAATACAATGTAGGCGCCAGGCAGTGCCCTGTTTATGAATTCTAGCAACCTAAATTGTTTTACTCTTTTGTGGGTTTCAGTAACATTGCTCCTACTGAGTCCAATATGGATGATCTTAGTCATTCAGATTCTTCATTAAAATAGGGAAAAAGCTTAGTTTATTTGAAGTTTTTACGGTCAGTCCCATGTTCCCCAATGAATACTATTTTCATCCTTACCTCTCAGCCTTGGAAAATAATTTCCAGTTTTTTGACATTTAATTTTAAAAAGACTTTAAAACTTCTACTCAGTATTTTTCAGCTGCAACATGTATTCATGATGGCATTCCTCCCCAGGTTGTGCTACCCTCTCTCCACACTGTATTGGCCTAGGTTGACAGGGCCATAGCAGTCCCTGCTGATGGACCACTGGCCCGATCTGCTACTGCAGCCCCTGAGCAAAAGCTAACTTTAGGCTGATATTTTGTGAAGTATCTCTATCTTTAATGTTTTGCAGTGGCCAAAAGAAAAGCATTTTTTACAGTTCTGTGTTGTGTTGGCATTCCCCAAAATAAAAGCCCGCATAAAACACGCAGTTCCTCAAACCTCCTGGCATTCATCCGTTTCCGAATGAGCTGTTCCCTCTGAGCACAGCTAAGTGGACAGGATTACTACTGTCCCCCGAATAAGTCCTCACCACAGTGCGAGCCACATCCAGTTGGGGCATGTCAGCATGAGCCCCGAGATATGCTGATAGGGATCAGAGGGAAATTTAGTCCTTATTCCACTCCTGAGTAGTTTTGTATATGGTGAGGAGGGAATTGTACACAATAGCTTCTATGCAGGATTCGCACTTCTTCCCAAATTTATATGGCATAATCAGAGGAACTTGGCAGGTCGATCAAAGGAGCAATCAGAGGGTTGAGTTCTGCTCTTCCTACCTATGCCACAGAGCACGATAAAATATTCCACACATCCCCCATGCTGAACTCTCATTAACATCAAGAGAAGTCCCACGTGTGGAGCAAGGGCAAAATACGTGTTGGAGATCCACGGAAGTGATAGCAAGAGGAAGAATTTAGCCCTTGGTTTGCTGCGAGTAAATTTTCAGAGTGATGCCTGTAGATTGCTCTGCAGAGCTCTCACTAATGTTCCTATCTCCTTCTCTTATATGAGCTATTCATAAGAAAGAGGTTACTGTCAATTAAAAAGAAGCTTTATCAAACATTGTATATACAAAGCTAGCTGTCAGAAAGCACAGAATCCCTCTCCACAGCCTTATGTAGTGTATAACGTGTTAAAAGACAATAAGGTTTTCCTTGCACGTGCTCTTATTTCCATGTTTGCAGTAAAAGGTAGACACATTTCATATTTAATATTGTAGCTAAAAAAAAAATGTAGGGAACTAGCTCTGCTGCAGATATCTTCCTGTTTGACCAAGCCTGTTCTGTTCTGTTTTGTTCCAGCTCATTTTATTTGCTCCTCCTCTGTAGCAGTCAAACATCTTTACAAATCAAGGAAATGTCTGTGCCTCAGTTTTCTCATCTGCAAAACAAGGAGAAAAATACTGCTTACCACGCAGAGGTGATAAGTGTTAATTGCCATGGAAAGTGCTGCATGATTTCACTCTTTAACATTTATAAACTAGTAACAGAGCCCACATTTTATTTTAGGAGGAAAAAGTACTAAAAATCTGTTTTCAGCTAATTAAATTTTACTTATAGGACCTGAATGTTTTACCCCAACAATGACATATACAGGCTGAAATAAGTCCTTATAAAAAGGTATGTAAAAGCAAATAGTAATATGAAATTTGTTAAACAAGTAGAAAACTGCATCCTGCTGTTTGTGAAAAATCTGGTATTGTTATTCTGATCTTATCTCCCCTCCCTCTTTCCTAGTAATCATTCCAACATTTTTCTTGTCTTTTTAGAGGTGGTTTGTATTGTGAATTCAGCCACCTCTGCTGCACAACCTCATGCATCTTATGCCAGACTATAAATAACGTCCTTGTGATCTGATATGCTTATTTGGTTTTATTTTGAGAACAGAGGACTGGCCCTTGGAATAGGTAAACTTGATAGCTTGATTGTGGAGCCTAATCTTAAATCCTCTGAAGTGGGTAGGGATCTGCCAGGTGATTTCACTGTAATTTGGATCAAGCCCTGATGGAGTTGTTGGGCACTGATTAAATCCTGTGCCTTTTTATTATTTGCAGATGCATTTTGTACCTCTTTCATAAGAAAGCACCAGCATTTTATTAAATAAGGAGCTTGTTTGGGTATCACTTGCTTTCAAGTGATGGCAGGTTGAAAAAGCCTCAGCTTTGGAAGGCAGCTCCCTGCAGGACCCTTGTCTCTGCTGGGAGGAAGAAGGAAAGGAAAGGAAAATTCACTTGCAGGAGGAAATCCATTTCAGCAATTCAGCACCATAGCATTTCCCGAGAGGTTTCTCCATTCATTCGCCCATATTTGGTCACTGCAGCAGAGGGTTTTTTTGTTTATGTGAAATGCTCCGTTCCTGTGTGGGCAAAGCAATTCTTCTTACCACACGCTTCTCATTTCCAGAGTCAGTTGTGAGGTGGGTGGACACCTTAGAAACCATGTATAATGGTAATAATAAAGAATTGTCCCCTGATGGGTGGATTTGATATTAAGAATTAGAATAATGACTGCTGAGTGTGGGAAAAAAAATCCTTGGTAATTGATAGTTAGATGCAGATGTTAGCAGTTTAGCAGAGAATAGCCCAGCAATCAACTTTCTGATTTTACAAGAAGAAAGGTCAATAGCTTATGGCTCATCAGCAAACTGAAGTGTATTTTTAAAAAAGGAAGGAACAAAAAAAAGATGAGGCAAACTCCTCCATAGTGTTTGTCGGAGGCAGTATCCCCTGCAAACGGAGGCAGGGTTCCTGTTAAATTCTGTTAAATTCTGTTCTTGATTAAAATGTGAGCACTCACTGAAAGCACACACAAGGCCTCGCTGGTGAGAAAAGCAGCCCAGATTTGGGAACCTTCTTATGTCCTACAGTGCTGATGAACTTTTCCATTTTTCTCCAGGCTTTATTCAGCCTCCAAGCCACAGAAACCACCACAGAGTACACAAACATCCCAACACTGACAGTCACCAAAATGCAGCGCGGTAGTCGGAGTTTTCTTCTTTATTCACGCTCAATGAGTTATATAGACTTTTGACAGAAAAGGGAAATAAGGGTAGATGAAAGAGGATGTATAAAACTCTAGTGCAATCGTATGGCACAGTATAGGCAATTAACCACAGATTTTGAAACCCATACAATTGCTCTGCTTCCATGTATGACCCTTCCAGAAATAAAAGTAAATGATGAAAGTTGTTCTGTAGGTGGTACTTTTCAAAGTGTTTTTTTTCTCTTTCCTCCCTATCCTAATGTTCCGGGAGGATTTCTCACTAAAATAGGAATGAACAACATGCATTTCCCCAGGGCGTCATTTTTGCTCTGCCTGCTGTCGGACTGTGGAGACACCCTGCAGTCTCGATTAATGTTTTTTGCTACACTGGGATGCTAAAGTTGTTTAGCCTGCTCAGACTCTTGGGGTGTTATTGTTTCATTACGTGATGTAAGAAGTGGGCAGTGCATGTTACAAAACACAACCTTGGCTTTGGTTGGCCCCAGAAAGAAGTCAGATAAACCTGAAGGACTGTGCATATCTCCTTGCTGTCATGGGATTCATTTGGGACTGGGGTGACACAGTCTCTGAGGATCCTCTAGTGACCCATGCCAAAGCACTTGGGTGGCTCACCAAGGTCCTGTTGCTCCTTTTCTTCCTTGCTGCACGGTTCTGTGAGCTCTGCACTTTTAAGAACTGAAGCTGCTAGGCAAATTTAATGAGCTCATTATCTATTTTTATCCTAAAATGGGTATTCTGCTTCATTTGGGAGCTCAGAACATATGTGCAAGGGAGTGGGGAGATTTAGGAAATGCAAGAAAAGACCTTTGGATGGAGAAAGGATGCTACAGCCGGGGGATTGCTTACACTTTCTCTGCATCTGTGAATGCCTCCAGGTCCCAGGCTGTGCTCAGGAACGGCAGCTCCAGTGCCGGGTCCATGCTCAGCACTGGCTGAGGCTGGGATATGCATGGGCACCGTGCCCACGCAGCCGGTTTGGCTGCAGCACCGGCAAGGTCGAGGTCCTGGCGACCATGTCCAAAGGGAACATGGCAAAACTGAGGACATCAGCAGATGCTGGAGCCCGGGGCAGGATTTCAAATGTTCAAAGAGGCTGTGGCTTTTTTAAAAACTCTTTTTTATGTTTGTTTATCAGTCACAGCTACGAGCTAAAATTAGAGAGGCAGCTAGGGTTTACGAGGCAGCTAGGGCTTTCCTTGCTAAAGTAACTCCTAAGGGAGTCTCTTTATGGAGAAAATGATATAACCTCAGGCTGACAACCCAGACTGTGTCCATACCAGCCCTGATTTCTCTTCACCTCTTACCATTAACCTTCTGTTTGTGGAATGGACTCACTACAAATTTGGAGAAGATGTAACAGGAATAGGAAAGGTTGCTTTCCTGTGTCCCACACATGAGATCAAGCTACAGGAGCGAAAGGACCTTCCATATACTGAGTTGTGAAGACATAATTTACACCCCATTTCAAATGTGAGCCATTCCTTTTGCATATGTACTTGAGATTTATGCCTTCCTGGCAGAACTGAAGAGCTATAGTGGCATTTTGTTCCTCTAACAAGCAGAGTATTTTACAACCCACTTTTAAACTGTATCTAAAATCGGATTAATTGCAGTATAGCTTAATAGTTGATGAGATATGGCAATAATGGCATTTCTAAATTATGCCTTGTTTCTTTTATCTGATGAAAGCATGGTGTATGCAGGGAGAGGGTAATTAAAGAGAGGTGTGTTTCAATATTCTTGAGAACATACACACAGCTCTCCAAGATCTCCTTACGCTGTTGACATGAGATGAAATAAGATTTGTTCAAAGAGTCTTCCAAAAAGATACAGAGAATACTGAGTCATTCTACTTTTATCTGAAACCCAATAACACAAACTGTTAGATTAGTTCAGAGCACAAGCCCAAGTATCAATCTCTTGCCCCAATTAAGGGTGTGACTGAGCATCCAGTGAAGTCATATTGTAACGAGGCACTTTTACTGGCTCCAGAGATCACAGCTGCATCTCATTTTAAGTACTAATAAGCCCATATTGCTCTCTGCAGGCATCATGTCCTGGTGCTATATTTTTATTAGAGTTTGTAAGCCAGACAAGGTCAGCTCAGTGGAAAACTGTGAGGTTTCATCACAAACATCCTTTCTTGGTGACTGGCAGAATCGCTCTGAAGAATGATGTCATAGAGGGAAAGGTGCATATGCTCCAAAGTAGTGATCAGAAAGGGTCCAAGCTATTCTCCTAATTGTTACATCTGTAAGAAATATTTAACCATTGCAAGTAGATTCAGCAGTAATTTATTTCTTAAAAGGAAAAAGCTGGTTTTTTTTTCTTTAAGAATGTGGTTCTGCTGATGATTGTGTCTATAGGCATGTCTAACACCAAGGCTGGTTGTTGTTGAGATCTTCCTCGGTCATTCTTAAACATCTCAGGGTGTGTTAGGTTATTTCTCCTCAGCCTGTATTTTTCCTCCACATATTGTAGATAGCTGATCTTTCCACAGCTGCCGTCATGGCACAGCAGCTGCAGGAATTCTATCTAGCCTTCTTGCCATGATTGATTTTTTTTTTTTTTTTTTTTTTTTTTTTGGCCAAACCTCTGTTCTGGATGACTGGACTTGAAATCCTTATAAATCCTATGACTTACCTCATACCTTGAGCAGTAGCTCTGAGATCAGAGCTGCCTGAAAAACCTCTTTAGAGTAAGATAAAATGACATGAGTATAAGAGAATTACTTTTAAGTGGTTCTGTTCATCACCTGAATGCTATCACCTCTCATTGTCTTTCTAGGGAGTAGATATGACTCCAGGAACAAAAGTTTTTTTCTTTTTTAATGCAGCAAAAATCCCCTCTGTCATCTATGATTTAGAGGGGTCACATGAGAAGCGTGATAATGTCATCATGTAAAAAATGATGCTACCAGTATCTAAGGACCATTTCCACCATTTGCTTACTCAGGGAAACCAAGAGATTTTGATCAATGGCTTACTGTCCTCCAACCTGGATTACTGTGACTCCTAGCTTTGTACCAGTCTCTGCTGGATTTTTAAATCACTTTTGTAGAACTTCACTAAAAAGACAAGTTTGTGCCATCATTGTACATGATTCCCAAAGGAAGTTTGCGGCTTCTTTTCTGACAAGTGATTGATTTTAAAGTGGTATTAGTATTTTGTAAGATTTTGCAGGTCTAGTACGAAGTATTACATTGATAGATGCTTTACAAACACAGACAGACTATAATCAAATAGACCTCTGAGCTCATATTGTTGACTGAATCCTACTGGATTGCCAAATCAGGGACAAATGTGTTTTAGTTTCCCTCGCTTTTTGTCCTTTATGCTCTAAATCCATGGAATTCATCCATCTCTGGACAAAATGCGGTGTGAGCTCCGTTGTTTTTAAGAAGAGCTGACAGATCTGATGTGTACCTGTAGCTGAGATTAAGAACTTCAAATTGCTTTCATTACCTACCTCTACTTTTAGTCACTGAGAAGTGCTAAAAGGAAAATATGTGTATGTGTGAATGTATGCATTAAATATTTAATAGAGAATGAACCTGAACAGAAGAGCCTTCCTAATCTATTTAAGCACTTATAATAGGATTCTGGGAGGGATACTTTTAGTTGCATCTTCTGACAATCTAATTTCTTGATTATCTGTTCTGGCAAGTCTTTGATTCCCATCAGTACTGTACATTATTCTGTCTCGCTATGAGTCTCTGTGGGGCTGCGTATCTCCTGGGAAGCAATTTTCTTAATGGCACCTGTCTCCTCTCCTCCTTTGTGAATACTGAAGTAAACAAGTTATTTAATCATTTAAGGATGCCTTTTCCTTCCTCCAGAAATGGCATTCCTACTTCTTGGACATGTTTCTTTCTTTCTCCAAGTCATTATCTATGGTTCTTTGTTCACTTGCAAACATATATTTTTTTTACTTTTATCTCTTTTTATAAATTATCTCCAGTTCATTTTTTTTCTTATCATATGTCAAAAACTCTTAAATATCATAATGTTTCCAGTTCTTTTTATCCCTTTCAAAAGAAATTCTATCCAAACAGTATGATTCTGTATTTGAGATTAAACCCAAAAGTTATTAAAACAGACCCAAGCACTAATAGGAAAGCAGCCTGTGCCATATCCCAGACTTTAACTGCTTTTTTTCAATTTCAAGCTTTTTCCATCTGGCATTGTAAAATATTTTTCTTGGTATTCTTGAAATAAAAGGAGCCTCTCCCTCAATTACAGTGGAAAATTTCTAAGTTTTTTAAAGTTGCTTTTGAAGTACTTAATTCAGAACACATTGTCATGTTTGCGCTCAGTGGGAGATTCAGTGTCATGAAGTCTCTAAGGGAAACTGGTCTTCTTTAAAATAAGAAAAAAAATCAGGAGAGAGAACACACAGATGGAGAAATTTCAGCAACAAGAAATACAGTCCATTTAAAATTAGTTCTTTATTACTCATCATACTTTTTTAAGGTCAAAAGTAGGCACCCGGTATGGTTGATTAGCTTGGCTTTTTCTACATAGATGTTCTGATCCAAATTACAAGTGAAAATGATACGATAGATGCTACAGTAATTGCACTCTGGAATTTTGCTTATTCAGAAATTTTGAGGGGAGACTTTTTGGCATGAAACTTCATCTAAATGAGTAAATTTTTCAGTTTGCTAGTTCAGTAATGTTTCCTGAACTGGAAATGGAAGGGTGAAAGACAAAAGTATTCCCTGCTGAATGCCAATTCTGTTTGCTGGAATTATTGCCTTGTTTAGAACAATTTAACAGCCTTTGCTCCAGACAACGTCATCTTAACGTGGAAGAGTTTATACAGCACCTGCTCCATCTCACATCTGGCCTAAAACAACGCTACTATCCCCTTCTTTCCCAGTCTTTAAAATCAATCATTTTAAAAGAGGAAAGAAAGAACAGTGAACCTTTAATAAGGCCTTGCCTTGACATTTCTTTGGCTGGAGATGAAGGTGAATGTCTTTTAGTGTAGTATAAAGTGCAGTGGACCTAGTTCTTCATGCAGGCTAAATTATAGAGGATATATAGACTACCTTCAAAATAACCCATTTCCAAGCCAACTTCCTGCACAAATGAGCTCACAAGGGGAAGGTTCAGATCAAAACAAGGCCTAATTATGAGGATCTGTGAGGAGCACTGGCTCTTTGGAGAGGCTGAGATGGCCTATAAAATTGATCGATCCAAGAAAAAATATTTAAGAATTTTAAGCAGGATGTTTTGGAGGAAGAAGCAAGGGTGTAGCTTTGGGGTGCTTTAGTTTCTCAGAGTTTACATGGTTCCCAGAAAGAGTTGACTAGTCAGGCTGGCATCAGATATGCTGCCACATATGCAGCACTTGAAAAATGGGGGAGTGCTCCTGGGATTTCAGTGTGTGTTTGGTCTGACTCCTCTAAGGCATTTTTATTGTGGAGAACTAGAGATCCAGAGGAGTATGAGATAGTCTTAGAAGTGTGTGATAGTGACCCATAAACTGAGACAGATATTTAGAGAGTAACTAAAAGTTTTCCTAGGGAAAGAATGGTAGAAGGCTGGCCAGAACTGCCTAGAGCATCTGTGTGGGCAATTCCACCTCCTCCTGCCCACTCTCTCCTTGGTGTGATAGTGGGCTTGTAACTGTGTCTGCTCTGGGCTGGGAGGGTTGATAGGAAAAAGAGAGATTTCCCAGAGCCAGGGGACAGCCACAACAGACACAGATGGGCTCTGGGTACCCGCTATGGTCCTCAGAGCCTGAGCGCCATGGAGGAATTTGGCCTGAGCAAGCTCAGCTCTTCTGAACTTGGAGTCTGCACTGCTGTGGAGACCTGGAGATTCTGGATTTCCCCTTCACCTTTCCTGGCACTGGCAAGAAGTGTGCAAATGAGATGAAAGGAGGCTGAATTATTGCCTACCTCCAAGGTAGCCTGAGTAAGGGCATAGAGTTCCTCCACAGTAGGGTGTCCAAATAGGTGAACTCTATTTTCATACCACCTTCAGGATTTCTGACAGCCCTTTCTTTCTGGACACAGCTAATACAGACCTCCTGACAGTTTCTCTGAAGTCCACTAAACAGCTGTGCCACTTCAGGCTTGGCATGGAAGGATGTTCTCAGTCTGCTTGCATGTGACACTAGAGTTCACTGCAGATGGGAGAGTGAGAAGTGGTACTCTCAGAAGGAGGATTCTCTTCAGTCCATAGAAAGAAATCAGAAACAAATCAAAATCTACCAACAGGAAAATGTTGAGGGCTACCTGTCTCTCAGGGGAGAGATGGAGGGAGGGCTAGTAACCTAGACTGCCTTTATAGTCAGTGGTGGAAAAAAATAACTCAGAGGATGAGGATGGATGCCTAGCTACCACCTAAGTAAGGGGATCAACATCATAATCTGGAACTGCTTGCTCTTATTCACTGAATTTTAAGGTAGTTTACAATAACAAGTTTTAAATCAGATGCGCCCAGACAATATGTAATTCCATCAGTCAACTTTTGTATCTGCATGTTTCTCAAAAGATTTTGACACGAACAAACAAGATTTTGCCACAACAGAATTTTCCCGGCCATTCTGAACAATTTAAGAACGAATTTGCTAGACGAAATTAAAATTTTCCTCAGAGAGATATCAGAGAAAGTAAAGATGACTTTGCTTTTTTTCTGCAGCAGGGCTCTCTTCTGCTAGACTGAATGGAGGGCTCTTGCTTTGGACTAGTGTTTCACTTTATCAGCTACCAAAGCTGGTTTATGCAGCATTTCTCATTGCATTAGAATTTTCCTCTTCTGAAAGATGATGCAGTGAGCAGAACTGACAGGACTTGTCTGGGCTCTGCTCTGTATTATTGGATGTAATTGGTATGTCTGTCCCTGAGCTCCACCTGTGTTATCTGAAGCATTACAGGTTTGAATTCTTGCAATTTGTCTAATTTGCTTGTTTGGGGATGATATTTTCCCCTCTATTTGTAATATTTTGCACCTCTTCTTACCATGGGTAAAAGAAGAACAACTAAATAATGAATTTGACAAATAGTGAAGTACTTTTTTTTCCCCCTTACATGAGGGTTTTTTTGGGGGGGGGTTTGATTTTTTTTTTTTTTTACTTGATTGACTGACTTCCTTTTTCTCCTTCACTGAGAGGTTACTCTCTTTTGAGGTAATCAAGATAGGCTAAAATCAGACTGAGTCTTTACAGGAATAGCTGACTTGAAGCTTAAGTAGATAATGCATACTGTAGCATAATACATAATCTTAAAAAGATCCAGAAGAAGTTATAGGGCTATTCTTATTGTAGAAATGGAATTTTGTATCTACTGTTAATAGGAGTTCAGTATGACAGTTGCCTGTACTCCTATCTATATATTACAAAAGTGATTTTAGGTTGCCAATAAAGAACTCTTTATTGTTAAACACCATGAGAAAAAAAAAAGAGATAATTATATTTAAGCAACAGCAGTGACATTTTTTGTGTGTAGGCATGAGCTATCTCCATGCCCTGGGATGTGTTCAAACTTGAAGACCTGATGCCTCAGCAAACCACGCTTGCCCCTCCAGTTTTCTAATGGATCTCCTCTGCATCGAACCTGCAATTGCAAGCACTTTATTGCTTAATCAGTCCCGTGGACCACTTCCCAGTGGCCTCACAGATGTTATGGGTTATTATTTATAACCATGGATATGTACTTTCTAGCAGGAGTGCAGAAGTTGTTATTCCTAGCACAGGTGCGATGGAAGGGGGAATACTGTAAGCATTGGTATTGCCACTGCCTCAGACCTCGGCTGGAGGTCTGCCCTTCCTTGCTAGGGTCTGCCCTGATTCTAGCTGACCCTGGGACAAGAACTCATGGGAAAAGCTATTTTCTTCACCTTTGAAAGAAAGGACAAAATCTGCTTCTAATCATCTTGCTGCTGTCCTTGTATTTGCTAAAACAAACCCAACGCAGTGGGAATGACCAGGGAAGGGAGATCTTGCCCGAGGGAGCAGAGCCAGCACATACCTGTGTACAGGTACACAGCACCGGCCACGGCGCATACAGTAAACAGAACTCAGTCAGTGTCTAATACTGCACTCACTTTTGTTCTGTCTTGAAAATACCTTCAGAAAACATTGCCTTTAATGCCTAATGAACACTATACAAGTAGAGGCCATTTGCTTAAAGACTAGGCAGAGTTAGGTGTTTTTCCTTTCTCTGGCTTTGGATGATATTAGCCTCAAATATTCGTTATTCATATCTGGAGACCAGTGATAATATATCCTTCCTTTTTGAAGGAGTTTGAGATCTGCTAATGAGGCGTACTGTGTAAGGGTGTTATTAGTGTTCTTGTTTGTTGAATATTACTATACACAGAGTTGTAGCAAGGTGACTTCAGAATACGTAAAGTAATTATTTGTGCTGAGTATAAATACCATCAAGGAAATGGGAGAATCTGTTGTCTGTGATGTGATAAACTGACATTATGCTGCCCTGACATTTACAAAAAGCAGCCCTTTTTCCATATTGCATTTGCTATGTCACATTGATGTTCTGCTAGAAAATTAAGGTAATGGACAAAAGCACAAGAAAAGTATTTCAATTTTATTTTCTTAAAGATTGAGATATCCAGTATTAATAGGAGGGGTTTTTTTGGGTTTTTTTTTTTTTTTTTTGGAAACCAGGCTGCATATCAGTTGTTATACAGATGCTAAACTGTCCTGCCATCACATTCAAAGCAAAATTATTAGGCCAAAAATCCATGGGATGAAGAAGATGAAATCATATTTTTCCTGAGGCAGTATGTTTCAAAAATATAATTATTGATTATCTTTTGTGAATTTTAAATTGTTGATAAACACAATGACTTTGTTTGCCATCCCTTGACTAATTCTGAAGGCTTAGGTGAGTCAGCAGTAGAATTGACCTGTTTAACTTTGCATTAATAAGAAACAGAATTTGTCAATTAAATGCTTGATCTTACCAACACTTGCTACTATATTGTGCTTGTTATATGGGAAGAAGTCTACTGAAATCCGGCACTAAATGTTAGTGATACCAGCTGAAAGACACTTTTAGGGGGCACGGTGGATTTCTAACAGAGGGATTGCATCAGCTTATAGCAGGACATTCCTGAAGTTGAACTCTTGTGTTTCTCTTTTTGCAGGGATCCCCAGAATTTGTATCCCCCTGAGGTCAGCAATGCAAAGCTTCAGTATGCTGGTTGGGGTCCAAAAGGGCAACAGCTGGTAAGAGAAAGTGCAAGTGTACAAATGAATTTCTAGAACCTGCTGCTGTTATTCTGAAGTAAAGAAAGAATAGTCCTTTTTGACTAGTTTCTTGAAGCCTAACTGGCAGCTTTATGACTTGAAAACTATATCCAAAATACTGAAATATTTGGGCAACATGAACCCTGTGGTGGCAAATTCTTTGAAGATGGGTGCTATAATCTTTGCCTGTCTGTGTTGGCACATGCCAGCTCATGGCCCAACCTGGGACCTGCAAAGCCTGCAGTGCCTGCCTGCTAACCAGGATTTTGTGTGTGCACACACCTGCAGTCATGCGTAATACTGAAACAGGTTTTTATACTGTGTCCATCAGTATGGAAACTGAGTGCTGAATGTGGCTTGTTTTGGCATTATAGAGATGTAAATATTAAACAGTAATAGTAGTTAAAACTAACCTGCATATTAAGTGTCCTAGAGTACATGTCCCATTTAGCTGGTATTATTTATCTCCACCCATGCTAGGTTTGCCCTTATCTCATACTATGTGCATCAAGTCCCTTCAGGTTGCTTTATGTTTCAGAAAGAAAGGACATTTTTTGCTCTGGCATCTATATGGAGGTTGTTTTATCATGTCATTTATTTAAAACATTGCCAAATATATGATTTTACAGCAAAATAATTATGTCTAAAAGTGTAGAAAAAGCACACTTTATGAATAGCAGTTTGTGATCATGCACCTGCTTCTCTCAAAGCTGGGTGTAGAACAAACTTATAACAGATAGTAAGATTTAGTTACTATAATATTGGTTCACAAAGGGGTCTTCAGGCTTCCAACTCTGAGACAAGAGATTTTTTTCTTTTTTGTATTAGCAGACCCACGTGGAGAATGCAGCTGTCTAGAGATGATTTGTCCTGAATTTGCCCTGTAGTTGTTGGCAAAGTGCACAAAAGTAGATGTGTCTTACAGGGAGTTTTCAGAGCATCCTTTTCAGGAAAAAAAAAAAAAAAAAAAAAAAAAAAAAAAAACATGTCAGGGATTCATTGTGTTTCATGTAGTCTTTCATGCTGCAACAATCCTGAAATCTCCAGTGTTTTTTCTCTTGGCCACTGCCATCTTAGATTTCTGTTTTTAGAGCAAGGATTTCCTGGCCAAATCCCCTGGCTTCATTTCCTGGTGCAAAAC
Organism: Dromaius novaehollandiae; assembly: GCF_036370855.1. Classification (NCBI taxonomy): domain Eukaryota; kingdom Metazoa; phylum Chordata; class Aves; order Casuariiformes; family Dromaiidae; genus Dromaius; species Dromaius novaehollandiae. Next base: position 9,305,020 of record NC_088099.1, read on the forward strand.
CAATATTAAATTTTTGCACGTGCCAAATAATCTCTTTCTGTTGGAACAAGAAGAGAAAAAAGGGCAACTCCTTTTGTGGACTTTTTGTACCAAAAATTGAGCTTTAAAAGTGGCCAAGCAAATCTTGCACGTTTCTCCTGTCCCTTTCCAAGCAACACTCTCTTGGGGATTTTTGGTCTGTGCCATTAACCAGATAAATAGTTTTCGATGCCTGTGATTCAAGAAACTGCAATAGCAGACACTATCTTTGCCAGTCAGTAAATCAGGTTGGAGGAAAGGTAAGAGATACAGGGACAGGGAGGTCTCTCTTCTGCTGCTTTGGAAAAATTGGATTTGAGCCCTTTATCAATCTTAAATCTGACAGGAGTGGTGATGAAGTGGCCTTTGCCTTTCTGCAAAATGACTTTTAAGAAGCTCATTTTTTCTCACTGAACATATATGTCCTGCTTTCAACTTTTATGTGTGCCATTTCAAATTCCTTAGTCTGCCACCGCACTGCTGAGCAGTTTGTACTGACTCGCAAAAGATTGGGGTCTGATGCTGACCAAACTCTTTCCAACACATTCCTTTGTGAAGAGCACTGTCTTCTCTTCCTTGGCTTTCTGGTCAGTTGATAGTGTCCAATCAGTTGCTAACACTAATGATGTTCAATGACTAGAGACTGCCTTTAGGATATGGCAGAAGAAAGTAAAAACAGAAAGGCATATCTTTTATTTATTGTTCTCCTGCTTTTTATATCTTAAGTCCAACAAACTGAACTTTACAATGTAGAGCAAAGGCTATGGTCTGCTAATTGAAAGATAATACCGAGTTGTGTTAGCGATTTTCTATACATCACAACTATATCTTCCTTTCTTCAGCACATTTTTGCTGTGAACTTCTCTGCCTTCAGTATCTTGACTCAAAGCATGTTATTGATAATCCATCCATACTAATTTTACCAGTTTGAATGGGTGTGCTTAATTTTCCTCCCAGAAAGAAGACTTAACATTTTTCATATTAAAAACCAGACTACCAATCTACTTCTTCCGTTGCCTTCTCTACCAAAGGCTCATAATGCTACACAGAAAGAAAAAATACTCATATCAAAACTGGAAAATGATATTTACAACAATTATATATACAAAGCAGGAGAAGAAAAGTCTTCCATTTTTACTCCCAGCTTGATTCTTTAATCCTGAAATAATATATACCACTTTCCACTGATTTTTATTAAGAATGCAGTGAGAACTTTAATTCCATAAGGCATTGAGTTTGGTACATATCCTTCTGTGGGCCAGCTGGCAGATTTCAAGTAACTTTAAATATTCTGGTTGCTGTTGAATTCCATATGAGTCTGATGAATATCTTGCAACAGTGGATTTGTTCTGTGGGGACTACACAGAGTGCAAAGACAGAAAAAAATAAAGGTCTCCTTAAACTTGGTGGTGTGAATGTGCATTTGCTGAATGTAGACTGTAGGTTGTGTTGCAAGACAGGAAGCAAAAAAAAGTCAAGTGGGACCGAGAGGAGTAACTGGCTAGGAACTACAGGTGGTTCTAGGTGGCTACAGGGCCAAAGGAGCTCTGAGGTGGTAGCACATCAAAGTAGACTTCAGAGTGTTTTAGAGTGGCCCTACCATTGCACTAAGTTATGTGAGTGTATGCCAACTCCTGTGCTGCAAAGGGAACTGCTAGGCAAGCTTTTCCTTTCAGGACACAATCTGAGATCCTACTTCATGCTGCATTTCCCAAAAAAAGGTGGGGGAGAAGGGTGATGGGATCACCTTGAACATACCCCAGTTCTCGGGAAAGAAAAAAAGACTTTCCCCTTGAAATCTCCTGATTTGTTCTACTGTGGCAACACAGAGAGCAGGAGAGTAGAGGATTTTTATTTCCTTTGTAGGTTTTTCTTCATTCTTCCTAGGAGAACTTTTGGTCACTATGTCTGACCTCTTTTTCTCTTCCATGTCTAACCATTCAAAAATGAAATGTCTGAAACAGAAATGGTCTGCATGATCTGCATTTTTGGTGATTAAGAATAATCAGTAGAACTTTCCCAGGAGCAATTCTCTCTTTATCTTGTTTTCTTTAGTCTTTACTCATTAAATTATGTGACAATTTTTAAATTATGAACTCTTCAGAGCATTGTTCTTGACTTCTTACTTTCCTGCAGAATGCCACACATGCCAACAGAGCTGTATAAATAATAGCAGATATTGGAATTAAGAAAATCTATGTCAGAAGATCAGAATACAAAAAAAAACCCCTCTGACATCTCAAAACAATGCTTCAGCCAACCTCAGATTTTAGCTAAAGTCATAACAGACTGAAAGTCCTACAAAGCTGGTGTATGGTTCTCACTTTTATCCATATGAGCTTCAGAGTCAATAGAAAGAGAGCCATTAAGTTCAGTGCAAAAGGGAATGTGTTTGCTAAATGGGGCTATTATTAGAGGGCACATTCTCCATTGTCCTATGACAGGAGCCATCATTTATGCCTTTGTAGAATGAGGGAAAACTGTTGTTAAATTAGAATAGCCGTGTGATTTATTCACTTTCTGTGTGTGTAAATGACTGTGCAAGAGGGTGAAAAAATCCATCCCTTTCACTGTGCACCCACCAGCCCATTAGTACTCCCCCTTAGTACTGAAGATGCTGATCCCCTGGCCCTAGCTAATAACCGCATAGTGCTTGGTGGGTTTAAGTGAATAGGCTGTATTTCCCTCAAATAATTTGTATGATACTTTCTGGATATATGAGGATGTTGGTGGCATGATGGAAGTACAACAGTGTTAGATTGTATTTTTCCCCTGTTCTGTGTGTGCTTATCTCTGTAAAATTCTTAATTCCTTAGATCTCTCCTCTATTTCCCATCTTGGCATCTGTGGCCCATCAACTACCCACTTTCTCCTTCTGGAGTTTCAATTCCACCACAGAAACTTCTGTTAATCTTTCTTCTTGGACTATTTTACTGTTTCTGTGCTTCATAGCTTTGCATTTTTTAGAGCGAAGTTCTGCCCGCAGAGGGCTCGCCAGAAGTTTCCATGCTGTGTTTCCCCCAATACTGTCTGCACAAAGGTTAATATCACCCCAAACTCAGTGTTCAGAAGGCATCTGAGACTGACAAGCTTGGATCCCCCTATTTATCCAAAGATAAGTACACTGTGAGCAGCAACCATGCAGGTTTCCTTTCTTGGTTTTCCTGGCAGCATGACTGAACTCAGGGAGTTCTCGAGGCGGGAGACTGTCTGGCACATGTCTGTTGCTGAAGTGCTCAAAGAACCCCAAAACACCTGAAATGTTCGGGATACTTTTTCCCCAAAATGAGTACATCCAGGTTTGCAATATTTACTTTAAGGACAAACTGTGTATGTACATGGGCACTATAGTCATAAGGCACAAACAATAGAGCTACTCTAATAATGTATTGAATTATTTAATTGAATTGAATATTGAATATTTGGCTGCATTAACAAGATTAAAGCACTGTTCCCAGGAGCTGTTAAACTTCAATGTCAAAGGCAGAAGAATTTCTGCCATACTGCTATTTTCCATTTTATTTTTCTTTTTAATCAGAATCTGTAACAGTCCTGATAGATACTAATGATAACAGTAACGCATCAGATGCCAGAGGAAGCAATTTTGCAGAACTCTATAGGCAACAGTTATAATTCAAAAAATCTCTCTCACGGATATTATTATTTATTCCTCAGTAAAGAGAAGCATGTTATTGTGGTTCTTCTGGCCAGTCAGTCTGTTACTGTTCCCACTACTTATTGAAATCATCCAAAACATGCAGGAAAAGGATTATAGCTGCACTTAGCTGCCAAAAGCTTTTTATGCGCTTGCATTTTTCACAAACCCACAGAGTGGTCAAAATGGGTTCCTCCTGTGTTCCTGCAGAATAAACCTTTCCAAGCGTTAACATTTGGGGCAGCAACTACCTTTTATTTTTGTAGATTGTGCAGAAATCAAGTGTATAATTGGTTCTAAAGTAATAGAAGTTCTGTTTCACAGCAGGTGTAGGAGTTTCATTAAGAAATCTCAATTTCAATAAAATGCAAATGCCGGGAAAAAGGTGGAGCAAGTGTATCAGATCTAACATGTTAGGGCTTTGCAGGTGCCCTTAAACAATGAATGCCAATGCTGGTAAACAGCTTGTTGTTATAGATACTACTGTCTAAAAAGTGCGACGCAATTTAGAGAAATGTTGGAATTCATTCGCATATAAAAATGTGGATGCTAGATCCTGCTGCACAGGGGGAGAATTGATCTGCTTAATTTGTTTTTATCAAATTACTTCAACACTCTAGCATGTTGCTGTGCTAACTAGGACACCTAGATGTGAAAAGCTGGTTAAATGCTGACACCTGGAACTAAACTGGAGTGACTCCTCTAATTGGCAGGGTTTTGCTTGCCTCGCTCATGCCTCTCATGCTAGCTTAGTCCCAGGCAGAAGGGCTGAGCAGATACCAAGGGAGGAGGGCTGTTTTCACAGGAGGTACTGACTCATCCTGTGTTGTTCCTAATCCAGCAGGGTCTTTGATCTGCTCTGTGTATAATTGCTATAGGTCTGTTTGTTTCCAGCATCATTTCATAGATTTGGCATCATTATTTTTTTATGCTGCTGTTCTCTCACCTTTTCTTTTGCAATGACATCTGAATCAATATTTAGCTGCAGCCTGCTGTATGTAATTATTCTGCTTTGGTTATCTCGCTGATTAAAAGGAAGAAAATGTCCCCCACTTCCTCCTGACAATATGCGCACTTAAACATGGAGGGGGACATTCAGAGTTAGCTGACAGCTTTTTACAGGGTTCCTCCATTCTGGGAAAAGCAAGAGCTTTAGAATAATAATGTATATTCTCCTTCCTGTTCCCTTTCCTAGTGTCTGAATGTGAGGGTCTAGGAAGCCCCCAGTGAGATATACTACACGTAAGCTGAATACCTGGACAAATTATTTTTGTCTCAGCCCCCTGTTGTCCCTCACCCCCACTGCTTTTTCATTCAGAGGAGTCTCTGCTGCTTGGTTACAGTGGCTGTGCTGCCTTATTTTTTTATTTTTTCCCGTGCTTTTCATTTCCTTTGGCTTTAGAGGGGATACGTGTTCAGTCCTTGCTCACCAAAGGGAAGCTTTGGCAGCGTTGGCATTGTCACCTTTGCTGAAAATGGTTGTGTCCTTTTCCCTTTCAGCATTCTTGGTGTTGCAGTTTCCTCACTAGCAAAAGAATAAGACAAGTATGATAAGAAAAGATGCTCCAGTAAATGCCACCAAAAGAAAATATACCTGACTTTTGTAAATAAGCTGTTGCTGTTTTTGTGGATGTGAAAGTTTTCAAAGAAAAAATGAATCTGATGATGTGCCATAGAAGCTTTCCCCATGAATCCTAAAATAGTTTGTACTCTTACATTTGAATGTAGGAAACAGGATGACGGGGTGTTTAGGGCATCACATCTAGAGGTCAGACAGTCTGATTCAGTATTGTGCCATAGACTTCCCGTACAACTTCATACAAGTCACTTAGTGTTTTTTTGGGATTAGTAACAGCATGAAGATGGCAATATATACCTTACAGTGGACTTACAAAACTAACATGTTAAATATTGTGGACATTTGCACCCTGCATTAAGGAAATGGAGTATGTACCTACAAGAGATGCATAGTGTTGATAGATTTGCCAGGTGAGAACACTTTCCCTTATTGTCCTAAAGCAATTCACTATGTTGTTACACTACAGTGCAAGTGCTGAATTATCATTCATTATATGCTACTGCATTTCATTATATATTACTGCAGTAGCAGAAAAGCAGAAAATTCCTGACAATGCAGCATCCCACTGTAGAGTTCCACTGAAAAAAAGGAAAAAAAGGAAAAAAAGGAAAAATACCTTCTTTGGAAATTGAAAATATTGGAATTACTTTAATGTCAATTGTGCTTTATGTATGCTAAACATGTATCTATCTGTTATGGGCATTTTTCATTTCAAAGACCTAACCACTAGAAAAGATGCAAATTAGTTCCTTAGGTCTGTGCATAAGTGTTTTTGGCATCTTATAAAGCCATGGTTGGTAGATGCTGTCCATTAAATATGTGCTTATGAAGTTACAAGCTTTTTTCTTGGAAAGCTGCTATTTTGTGTTTCCTTTTGCTTCAAAAAGCAACAACTCTATTCCAGCAGCTAAATAGCATATAGTAGTTGACCTAGTAGACGTTGATGATCGCTACTCCTAAACGTTATATTAAAGAGGAAAGTCTCACTGAGTGGCTCACTGTCCAAGGACAGGTGGTGTGTAGCTGGGAGAACCGGAATCCCAGTTGCCGGTTCTTTATGCTGATAACTAATCTGCGCTCTCTCCTTAGCCAGACATTCTATAACACAATAAAATATTTAAAATGAAACACTGTATCATCTCACATTAAATAATCTAATTTATAGTGATGCCCTACATAACCATCATTGATATTAGGTTACAGAATACAAGATAATCCATCAAGCAGAACTTAAAAGCAGAATCAGAGTTCCATACTAAATGGTACATTTACTGATACATACTTTAATGTAACAAGGCAGTTATAAATTAAAATAACCCCATTAGAATCCAGGGCAAAGAATTCCAAGCACACATGATTCTTTTTGTAGATATGAAATAAACCCTCTTTTCTTCTCTGAAGAATATAAAATAGGACAGTGTATTTTTCTTAAAATATATATATTTTTGAATATCCAGAATCATGATAATTGCTTATTCTGCTGGACCCTGGAAGATTATAGGTATGAATAGCCTGCTCACAGAGCATAAATGGAAATATACTGCATTTGTAATGATACAATGTCAAAATCTAAAGAAACTTGCAGAAGCCTGAGAAGAATATGAATATATTTAAAGCTTGGAGCATCAAGAAAAAAATCTCTTTCATGCTCAATTTAAGAGGAAAAAAAATGGAGATAATACTGGGATTGTAGAATTCTATCATCACTCCTATAGCCCATTATATGGGACTTAAGAGACAACTCAAAACTGATAAACAAGATAAAGACCTTAAAAACTACAAGTTCTCATAAACCTTCCTGCTTTCCAAAGGGAACCTGAACTTCTCCTGGGCAAAAGGTGTACAACTGAATGCTGTAGGCACACCACAGACATGTGATTTAGTAAGAATGGTAGCCTTAGAAAAAACTTAACTGTTCCTAGGAAGAAATTGCAATATACAGGCTTTATTCATCTATTAAGCATGTTCTATATAACTTGTGGGTAATATGGTTACAAATACATTTTCAAATCATGTTACTTAAAAAAAATCCATATAGTCACTATTATAGAATCTGAATGGTTCAGGTTGGAAGGGACCTTTAGAGATCATCTAGTCCAACCCCCCTGCTCAAGCAGGGTCACCTACAGCAGGTTGCCGAGGATGGTGTCCTGTTGGGTTATCTCCAAGGATGGAGACTCCACAGCCTCTCTGGGCAGCCTGTTCCAGTGTTCAAACACTCTCACAGCGAAAAAATGTTTCCTTATGTTCAGACAGAATTTCCTGTATTTCAATTTGTGTCTTTTTTTTTTTTTTTTTAAAGCTGCTGTCCTTTCACCTTTCTTGTTGCCCTTCATGTTCCTCACCAGATTCAACTCCATATGGGTTTTACCTTTCCTAATGTAACTAGATGCTTGGACAGTGTCTCTGCATTTCTCCTGGGTCACCTGTCCCTGCTTCCACCTCTTTTACGCTTCCTTTTTATATTTGAGTTCTGTCAGGAGCTACTTGTTCATCCATGTAGGCCTCCTGCTGCCTTTGCTTCATTTCCTGCATGGTGGGATGGACTGTTACTGAGTTTGGAGGAGGTAATCCTTGAATATCAACCAGCTCTCTTGGACCTTTTTTTATCTCTGGGACCTTACCGCATCGGATTCTTCCAAGCAGGTAACTGAACAGGCCACTGTCTGCTCTCCTGAAGTCCAGAGCTATGATCCTACTCTTTGCCTTGTTCCATTCTTGCAGGATCCTGAACTCCACCATCTCATGGCTGCTGCAGCCAAGGCTGCCTCTGATATTTATATCCCTTCAAAGTATCAGTTATTCCTTGTTTTTTACTAGGAGGTCCAGCAGAGCACCTCCTCCTCAATTCTTCAATCTGTGTTAGGAATTTGTCATCAATATACTTCAGAAACCTCCTCTATTGCTTGTACCCTGCTCTGTTGTCCTTCCAGCAGATAGTGAGGTGGTTGAAGTCTCCCATGAGGACAAGGACCTGCAAATGTGATGCTTCTTGCAGTTGTCTGAAGGAGGCATAATCTACTTCTTGATCAAGCTGTCTGTAGCAGACGCCCACAAAAGGCCTCCCTGTTGATCTGCCCACTAATCCTGACCAACAAGCTCTCAGCTGGCTCATCATCCATCCTAAGGCAGAGCTCCATGAATTCCCATCTCCCTTTCACATAAAGGGTAACTTCCCCTCCTCACCTTCCCTGCCTGTCCTTCCTAAAGAGCTGGTGTCCATTCATTGCAGCACTCCAGTTGCGTGAGCTATCTCACCACATCCCTATCAATGAAACTGTAGTCCTGCAACTGCATAAAGACTTCTAAACCTACCTGTTTATTCTCTATGCCATGTGCATTAGTGTACAGGCACTTCAGAGATGCACTCTGTCATGCCAATTTCCCAGAAAAAGCGTGAAAGCTTTCCCCATAATGTTGTGCTCTTGGCTCTTCCTTATTTTTGTGTGTCTGTTGAAGTTTGCCCCCCTTCAGGCCTGTTTCGCTGCCTTTAAGGTCTCTATTGTCCACATCACCCTGTACCCTTTTCTTGCCATCTGGTCCACCCACTTGACTATAGGTCATCATCTCCCTTCCCCATTAGGCTGGAGAAGTAAGATCTCACTGAGATTATTCAACAAGCAAAGGAAGAACTCTTGATACGAAGGGTGCTACCACCCAAAAAGTTTAAAACTCTCTCACCAGTTGGACAGATCTCCCAGCCCTTCATCTGCAACCAAGGCACTGAACCTGTTCTGTAGTTGCAGATCTGCCAGCAGAGCGGGAGCCTTCCTTGCAGTGCCAGAAGTCAATAGCTTCCAGCCTTCATCATCACCATCATCCCTGTCCCAGCCTGGTTAGCACAGATTCTACCTGCCCCTCCTTTGGTACAGCTGGTAGTTCAGGCTCCACTTGCACCTACAGAGTCTCAGAAAAGATCTGATCAGCCTTCTTGTCACCTTGGATGCTGTGCAGTCTACTCTCCTGCAGGCGAGGAGACCATCTCCCCCAGCCCCAACAAGAGGCCCCAGCCATCCCTGCAGCCACAGACCTAGAGAGCTGTTTCCACCTCCCTCAGGAGCTCGGCCTGCATAGAGGCCTCTGATGTGCCAGGGTAGTTGCTCCAGTCAGTGCTTGGAAAGGTGCTAGAGCTTTCTGGAAGCCACAGCTGCCTATAGCTATCCTTACCCAGCAGCAGCAGGCAACCTGATGTTTCTCAAAGAGTTCTCAGGAGTCCTCCAATGATCTGAGAAGAAGCTCCCAGCAGATCCAGAAGCAGAGCCTGGAAATTGCTGTGCAAACTGTTGCATCTGTTGGATGTCTCTGGGACAGTGGGGGCCTATAGATACTGCCTTTAGAATATATATATTGTTTTTTTCATTTGAAGACATGTAGGGGTGTTTTTCCATTCCTTCAGACTTCTTCATTGGTATTCCTCCCTTTCTTAGTCAGTATTCCTTCCCTTGTTGGTCCTGTGCAATTGAAAACAAAATTAAGTTCTTAATATTTATTTTACAATAGCTATTAGAAATTTCCAAGATACTTGGCTAAAATCAAGAGATTTACATAATTTACAAATGGTGACTCTTTTGCACTTTCTTTGCTAGATGTGTAAACAAAGCTAACCAATGTAGTAGAGTTTCATTCATCTTTTATAGTAATTCTGACTGTTTTCGTTTGCAGAATCAATTACGTCTCCTTTCATTGGATTGATCTCCATGCAGTTAATCTCTTACGCTACTGAAATTAGATACATACAAGCTTTCAATCTTGGATGAGGAGTCACGAATACTGGTTTTGATGTGTTAATGTATCAGTGTGATGCTTACATGCATCAACCCGCAGTGCTGTACTCTCTGGTTTTAGTGGACCCCCAGGGTGGCTTCAGCTTCTCTGTGTTGAAAGCAGCCTTCCTCCAGAATCGTTTTAATATTGATGTGAACCTTACTTTGGTCTGAATGTTACCTTTGCCCTTCTGTAGGCAGAATAAGGCTGAACTGAAATAACTCATATCTGCCTGTTGTGTGTCTTCAGGAATAGCTATATCCTCTAAATTCTTGGCTTGGTAAGGAGTGAGTTAGTTTCTTACTCTGAACTGAAGCCAAGTTTAAGCCCTTGTATGAAAAATTGAAACTGTAGCCTTCTCTGTCAATTACTTATCAAGATGTGATTCCCTGTGCTGTGTTGATTGCATCAAAAAGTTTCATGGGTTCATCAGTGATTTTAATGATGAAATTTGGTTTTATAAATAAAAAATATTAATTGAGAAATTTATTACTTCACTCATCCGGCATAACTTGTTATAAGTCTCTTTCCTAAGTTGTAAAAATCACCAGTTAATGAGGAAGAATGAAAATCTTTTGAAGTTTTTTGTCTAACTTTCATTTTCCCACCTGCTATCAGAAGATATTTTGATAACAACTATAAAAGTCTAATTAAAATACTAACTCTTATTATGTAAGTTCACCGGTGAGAACTAGTTTTATGGTTTTGTTACCCTATTTGAAGAACTGATAAGAGTTGGCCTAATCATGTCATATGCATTAAGAAAAGCGCTTGTGACAGAATGCATTAATAGAAGCTAGCTGAGCATCAAAGTTTGTGTTATTTTTTGAGATTCAGAAGAGAAGATTGGCAGAATATTCATTAAATAATGCATAGTCAATCAGCAACAAGCTTTAGAACTGATTTTGAATTGATCACACATTTTTCTGCTGCAGTTGATGTAAGAATGACAATTGCAAAATGTCAAGACCTTTTCTGTACAATACTTGTCAAGTTTCCTTGATATCCCAGAGTAAAAATGCAATTATCATATCCACTTCAAAATGCGGCACAGACAGGGATGGGCATGCTAATTTTGTGTAGTAAGGGCAAGTTTCAACTTGTAGCCCAAACAGAACAGCAGGGAATCTTTCTCTTTGCTCTCTTTCATTTTCAGTCTTCAGCTTCCAGATTTCATATAGCAGTGGAAAAACAAAACTTATGTGAGAGGGGCTACCTTCAAAATATTTAAATGGAATTGAAGAGCACTAGAAATTGAGGGAGAATGGAGAGATCTTTCTAAATATGCATTTCGAGCAGGAGTTTGCTCATGCTCAGAAATATCTGTGGAAATATCGGTGCTAAAACATCTGGAATCCAATGCAGAGGGGTTCAGGCCATTCCAAAACCTTGAAAAAAGTGACAGGGAAGTTCATGATCTGACGCTTCCAATCCCTGGTTACACACCATGGTTCCACTGTGATTATCAACAAGTTATTTACTATAAGAAAAATATATAATACTTTGATACTTCCTGGACATGTTGGGAAGTACCTCCATCTATATTTCCGAGGCTTTCAGATCTATATGATATGTGGTAGACAAAAAATATATACATATATATATATATATATATATATACGCACATATATACATATATATATATTATAATATATATATATATTATAATATATATATATATATACACACACACACAGAGTTCAGAACCAAATGAGAAATTTTTACCTTCCTAGGGTTGATCAAATAAATGAATAAAAGTGTTAAAAAATTTAAGGGAATACCTTACGCTGAATAATAGCAAAGTTAAAAACGTCTTTGGTTAGACTGTGGGACTGTTCACAGGCACTCCTGATGGAAGAAATAGTTGATGGACAGTGGGTAGAACCCTTAAATCACACCTAAATTAGTTTCAGGCACTTAAATCCCCATTTATACCCCACAGAGTGATGTAGTCTTGCTCCATTAAAGGAGTGCCTAACCTGGCAGAAATCTAGATCTACCTCAGATGTTTATTTGCCCATGTATATTCTCAGAGGGCAAGATAGATAGGTAGCTGTTGCCTAAAAATTTTGGTGATGGGAATTTAGGTGGAAGAGCCAGAAGATTTAGATTCTGCTGGGGCTGTGCCACGCTGTAGCAGCACTAGAGGACTCTCGGAGATGATGAAGGGCATGCATGAGGGAGGCTGAGTCTAGCCTATCACTAGGGCAGTGCTAGCTAGGAGGAAGGTCTGGTATCTGCTCGAAGGTTGTTTTCACCTTGAATTTTATTTATTTATTCATTCCTGTGTGAAAACTATTGATGGACTAATGATGGCATGCTTATGCTGCCATTACACTCAAAGGGCTAGGAATGGACCAGATCATGAAGAGATGAAGGCATCTGACATTTCCTGTTGGCTGTTTATATTCAGTGGAAGCGATAGATATCTCATTTATTTGGACTGGATTGATTGACTTTATTTGGACTTGGCAGAACCCAGCACTCCATAAAAGCTGCTGGAGGTGGTGAAGTCCCTGAAGTTAGACAGTCTTTATATCTTTATTGGTATCTGTGTCTTTCTATTGGGTGTACTTGGCGTCTGTCTAAGACAGACTGGATCATCCCTTTGGAACGACATATCTACGAAAGATGGTAGAAAGTTGCGCACACTATGAGGCAGAATGGATTTCAGCCAGTGCTGGCAAATGTACAGAACACGATACATATAAGAACTACTTTTCTTTACTATTTAAGTGAAAGGGATTTTACAGTAGCTATTGTTCTGCCTTTGCAGAAGGAAATATAATGAGTTCAGGTAAGTGTCCTCTTGAAGATAGCTTTGACCCTGCAAGTAAATTGGTCATTTAGACGTGCAATTCATGGCAGAACAAGGCATCTTTCAGATCTCTTCTCTCCCAGTCTTCACGATAAAGATTGTATTACGGTTAAGGCACTGAAGTAGCTCAAACTGTCCAGATCTGACTCATGGTTTTGCCAGTCTTTTCCTATGTGACATTTAGAATGGGATTTGGTTTCTCAAACATAGGTTCCTAAAGCGCCTCAAATGAATGGTATTAAATATATCTGACCCCTAGGTGATATTCCAGAACAGCACAGGTTTTCCGTCTGTCCTATATGATATCTGTCAGAAGTTTTAGACACACTAAGGGGTTTAAAGTGGCTCTAGATACCTGCGTTTGGGCAATTAAGTCTTGTCTTTAGTGTCCCTGTCCCTGTCCCTGTCTCTGTCTCTGTCTCTCTCTCTCTCTCTCTCTCTCTTTTTTTTTCTTCCCACTTGTTGAGAGAGGATAATACTACTTATCTGTCCATTAAAATGATATGCTGTTGTGGAAGGGACTGTCTCTTCTGTGTATTTTTTCAACATCCAAAACAGTGAAATATCCAGATGCTTACCTTTATACAGATAACTTTTACTGATTCTGCAAAATAAATGTAAGCATTTCTGTGAGACACACAGAATCCTAAAAGGAATCTGTTATTTTATTTATTCTGCCAGAATACTCCCTCAGGGAAACTGGTGTGCCAACAAAAGAACAGACTTCTGCATGGGGGGAAAAAATGTAGGCATTAACATTAAAAACAGAAGACAATGAAATACCGTATGTTTGGTGAGGACAGAATAGCATGCTGACTTATAATTGTATTTCCCCACTGACTGAGTCTTCCATCATGTGACCATAGTTTCAGATTCCAAAGAAATTTGGGCTGATTTGGAATTAAAAACAGTGTCAGCGTACAACTTGTGCCTGTCTGTACATGAAGGCCAGCTCTTGTTGACCAAACTCTCCATGCTGCCAACGCAAAGAGCCATGTTGTGTAGTTAAATCCCATGGGCTGACCTTGCAGTGTGGAAGTGTCTTCTAGCATGTAGAAAAAGTTCATGCTTCTACAATATGCAAATAATTTAAAGTAATAAACACCCAGACATTAGCTTTATGCCTGGAGGGGATAAATTTGAGTGATGTTGCTCATTCAGTTAACAAGTTGTACGTGTTAGAAACTGTGGGTGAAAGAGAACATCAACTTGGAATTCTAGTGTAAAGTTAGAAAATAAATAGAAGCCATAAAAATGCAGATTAATGAGTATGAATTTATCTTCTGTTGGTCTATGAAGAAATAGCAAGTGCACTCACCTCTTCGGCTGGAAGGAAGGAGGATGGAACAATTGTTGCTTTATAGAGCAATAGCTGCTTTAGAGAGCTGTTCACTGTGACTTTTACGGTGGTCTTAAGGAGATTATTTTCATTAGATTCCTGAAAAGCTCCATAAATTGAACAGTTGAAATATACCAATATTTTAATTACTGCAACATAAGTATTTACTACTACTCTGGATCCACTCTGGTAGAGAACATTACTTTGGAAGCCTTTAAGCGGCTGCAAAAAGATTTTTAAATGAATCCTCCTCACAACAGCCAGTGTTATTCAAGTCCCTGTGTGTTTTAAGCAAATTAAACTTATTTTGTTAGTTTACACAACGTCTCTTATGCTTTTCTGCATCTTCTCATCCTGAGGACTTTCTGTTTCCTTTGGTGTTTGGCTTCCAGGGGTGTGTGGGGAAGGAGGAGGAGGGGGGAGCTATACAGTCTGCCATTATCTTACTGGAGAAATACTTAATTTTTGACTTAAAGTTCTGCTTCTATCTCAGGCTTTCATTCCAACCAGTCTAGTATTCTTTCTCTAGTGTTAGTTGTGTTATATGAAGGTGTAAAATGGTTTGCAGCAATCAGTCCTACTATAAATTGCAACCAGGCAGAGATTTCTTTCCAGCCCACATGTGTCGGTGATGTGTTGACACCTGAGGCTAAAGGGCTTATATCTTCTTCTGAAAGCTTCAGGTGACATCTTGAGCCAAATAAAGCCAACAGCAGGATTCTCATTGATTTTTATCAGGGCTGTGGTATTACCTTGGGTGCACTTTAGTTAAATAAATAAATAAATAAATAAATCTTAGTTCTCCTGGTCATTCCAATTATCTTTGTTAATATGTTATGTCTTGAATCATATTATAACATTTAGCAAAAAGAGAATGAAGTTCTTGTCTTCCACAATATCCAGTGGCAAGGAGTTCCACAAGGTAATTGCACTTTCACCTGGGAAAAATCTTTTTATCCATTTTAAACAGCTTGCCTCTAGATTTCACTGGTCATCGTGTTGTTCTGGAAAACCAAAAGGGTGCAAATGTCCTTCTCCTCTTTTCTGTTTCCTCTTCCTTGTTCTGTAGAGCTTGTCTTCCTTGTTTCCTCTGATCTATAGAGTTAACAATTTCATTCTCTTCAATCCAGATATGGGTGTTTCCATTCTGGTTACTTCAGTCAGAATATCTGCTCTTCCCTCTGAGTTCCTTTTGAGGATGTCAGGACCAAATTGTGCGTGGCATTCAAAGCGAGGATCTAACCTCGACATAGGATAGGTTTATTTTCCCCGGCATTAATTGTGCTCAATGCCGCACCTATTGTGCTGTCCACAAGAAAAGGCACATGCAGTGCGAGAATGCATAGTCAGGAGCAAAGTCTTTCGGGCCTGTTCTTGGTCTGCCGTACAGACAGGGGCATAAAACAGAGCTTGAGCCCTTCTGTTGTCATTTTAGGCTAGTCTAGAATTGCTGTGTAAAGCAGCCACGCAATAATATGAAAGACAAGTCCCTATGTTATTTTTTTCAATTATCTTTACAAAAACATCTTATACTCTGATTAATTGAAAGTATTCTGATCATTTGATAGGAAGTACTGCTTTAATGCCATAAAATCAAAACAGCAGGAAACATTATCAAGGTATTTTATAAAATCAACTAGTATCTTTCTAACCTAGAATGTGAAGTAATGTAAAGACATTTCTTCCTGATGAATAACAAAAGTTCAAAAGCTTTTACTTAATTTATAAGATACATTACACAGAAGTCTTCCATGTGCTGCTTCAGTAATCTTTTATCTTGATTATGCTTGACATTTTTAGGGTACAAGGCACTGTAGTTGGGAAGATAATTTTAAATTCTCTCTGAGGTGCTCTGAATTATATGGGAGATAGTTTGAAGTCAGAACACTATTTTTTCCATTGCAGTTTCCTGATAACACATGTAGTCTGATTAGTGTAATAAAGCTTTGAAGGACAAAACAGTGAAGACAAAACAAAAAACAACAAGAAAAACAATGCAATGCTTTATAAAGAGAAGGGCAGAAACAGGCTATTATTCAGTCTTGTTTATTTTTCCAGTGGAGTTATTTAATATAGTACAAAACATTGCAAAACCTTCATTTGCTGTGGAAAGCTGGGCAAGGAATGTGTTGCGTTGCTTGACTCCTTCCACCCAAGCATGTGCCGGTCGCAGGCCAGACCCACGGCATCCCTGAGCATGTAGTTCTTGGTGATAGAGAGCTGGGTCTGTCTTGCAGGTGGATGGCGGCATCCTTGGGCTGCACAGTGTGCAGTGCTGACCATCATGCTGTATAGAGGGGGGGACAGTGTTGTGAAGAAGCAGCACTACATGCCTGTAGTTCTACCTAAAAACATCTGGTGTGAGGACTTTTGCTCTTTCTTATGAGTGAAGAGAGAGAAAGTATTGTTTTGGCTTTTCTCTTCTCCCTGAACCTTTCCCATTAAGAAATACAGGGCAACTCCTTTGCATATGAGGTGCCTTTGCCTGATTTTGCCACACTGTGCTAAATAATAATACTGCTGCAAGGCCTAGGTCTGTAAAGTCTCCAGTGGCACTAAGCTCATCAGAGCTGGAAGAATATTTGTCTTCATGGAAGGGATACGTGGCCTCCGTCACCTTCATGGCTGAACACAATCTTTGATGTCTTTCCGATGACAATCCCGTAAAATAGAAAACTCCTATCTTCCTGATGCTAGAGAACCGTGAAACTAAGTTTGCCCGTGAGCTGCAGGAAAGTGGGTTTCTTGAGCCCTGGTCTGACCAGTCTTCCTCCACGCTCGTGGTTTTGCTGCTATTGGTATTTGCAGTTTTTATAACTGCCATGGTAGCTCTGATTTTTATTATTTTTAAATCTCATCAAGGAAAGAGACTGTTTATTTTACAGTATGGAAAGAAACCCAGTATTTTGCCAAAAGTATCTAGTCCACTCAGTATTCCTTCTTTTCGTATACATTTAAACTCCAGCAGCCCTTCCACATGCAGTAGCTACACAACCCCCCATAGCACAGCAGTTAACTAGTATAAAATTCTTTACTCAGCAGCCCTCATCTGGCTCCTCTGCTTAGTGAAAATCAGGGTAGGAAAGAGGTATAGTATCTTCCACAGCATATTTTTACTTTCAAAAAGTATTAATTGGATGTAACTCTTTTTAGTTTAAAAGCCTATGTAGGTTAGACGGAATAAAAGCAGGTTACAGTTTTAGTCATACTTTCTAGCCTTAGGCAAACTCACTATACCAGCTGCCAAAATTAAATTAGGATCTATACTTCCTTCTGGAATCTTTCCAGCTCATCTTTAGGTGAAACGCAGACTGTAATAGGATGTGAAACATAAGCTGAAAGCAAATATTTTTCCCAATTCTATCTTTTCATAAGTGTAACATGAGAAGTTGCATTCTAGTATCATGGGACAGGTACTTAACATTTGTTCCAGTATCTTCAAGTGTATAAAAACCCATCTGTGAATGTCTAATAAGTGACATTAATAGTTTGTTTTCCAGTCTAAATGGCTTTCCTGATACCCTGTTCATTGTATCTTTTCAGCCTGATTGAAGCTAAAATATTTTAGAAATAAGAACGCTGTTTTGAACAGATGCAGCTCACTCTGGGGGAGGAGGGGAGAAGATCTCTGTGTAGTGCATGACAGTAGCACACAGGACAAAGCATTTAACCAGACGATAAAGACTGATGTCAAGGACCAAGATTTTTTAAAAAGCTGGCTAAAATTTAGCTCGCTCATCAGTACTCAGCTATCTAAACAAACAGCCTGATTTCCAAAAGTGTCTAGTACCAATAGATCTATTGCCTCGCATGAAATTAACTTGAAGAACCAGAAGGTTTATTCAGGAGTCTGATATTGGGCTCCTTTCCTGACAATCTGGAATTGAAATTTTGATGATAATTTTATACCACCCAATTCTTATTTGTGCTGGAATTGCTTTCACACCGATAGTCCCCTTGAGCTGGATGGCCCCAGATGGGTGAACAGATATTTGCAGAAACAGACTTATCTACCCATTAGTGAATGACCCTTGCTGTGGGCCTGTCCTTGCCCACATGAGAAGGTCTCATTACCTTTTGGTCTTGTTATCTTTCAGCAGCCTGAAGTTACTACATCATTGCAACAGGCCAAGAGAGGTTTCCACAGGCAGGCTGCAGGTTAAGCAGGCTGCGTCCATGCTGGGCGCCTAGGACCGATGAGTTCCAGACACCTCCAAAGTCCATGTGTGCTCCTTCTTCCCACCCACCCAGATTTCTGTAGGACAAACCTGGGTACTGGGGCTGGAAGGGAGGTCCAGCACACTGCTTTGGGTCCTTGGTGCATGTGTGCTGCTGCCCAGCCTGCATACAGACCTCCTCGTGCCTCATTACCCAACGTGAGGTGCTGCTGCCACTGCCCTTGGATAGCATGTCTTGTTGGGTAGCATCTGCAGTGAGCATTTGCGCTAAATTCAGATTTATTTCATGGGTTGCCAGTTGTATTTTAAGGGAACAGGAAAAGCTGGAAAAGAGGAAGAACCCATTTGGTCACCACGTAGCATCACCATCAACTCTGCATGCTGCTGGTGTGTCATGGGCCACTTTTGCAAAATCCTGAGAGATGGCATTCTTTATTTTGTGCCCTTGACTGCACTGTTCCTTAGCTGTGATGTTTCAGTTTCTGAAATAAAGTCAGGAGGGAGAAAAATAAAGCTTGTGTCAGAGGAGCAAGGGTTCAGTTTGTTGTAAATTAGCATCTTTCTGTCAGTCAATGGCATTGGAAGAAAACTGTGAAAATCCTTTTTGAAAAAAGATGCTATAAAGATGTGATATGTGATTTTTGTACTGCCAATTATTGTAAAAGCAAAATGCAACATTTTATAATGGAGCCACTGCTTAACGGTGTTCTCTTTTTCTTTTTCCCTTCAAATCAGATATTTATCTTTGAGAATAACATCTATTACTGTGCCCATGTGGGGAAACAAGCCATCCGAGTGGTCTCCACAGGAAAGGAAGGTGTTATTTTCAATGGGCTCAGCGACTGGCTGTATGAAGGTAGGATACAACATTTAGGGCAGCAGTTAGTACGAGTTTTAAGTCACACTCTAGACTTACAGAACTGGCTGGAATTAGATGTTCAGCATTGCAATTCTGGGGACTGGTGGACCAGAAGCTGAAAATTTGCTATCCTAATGCTTGTCTGAAGTGCTGGACTAGAAATAATGTGAAATGATGTAAAAATTCTGTTTTCCAGGCTGTTTTTTCTTTTCCTTAGTGCAAAGGTAATAAATCAGGAAGTGTTAATGAGCAGAACTGCTTCGTTATTTAATGGCACCTGCAATCACTCATAGACATGCTAGTTTTCAAATCAAAGGAAAGGACAGAAATGGGGAGGGGAAGTGGTTCTATTTTAAGGAAAGAAGCTAAGAAACAATTTTAGTTGATTTGGTTGTTTTTCACAGCACTAGGCGGCACATAGGACCTGGAAGCTGCCCAGATCTTGCTAGCTAAAAATTTTCTTAAAGCAGGCAGGTCCTCACAGTAATTGGCTTCTTCCTCTTGAAAATGGGCCTGATAAGGTAGAGGGTCATCGCTGGTGCGTTGCTTTACTTCAGCTCTTTTCAGCTGGCAAATGACCCTTTGGGTGTCTGTGAGCAGCTACGTGCAAAACAAGTAAGCCTGCTCACTAGCTTAGGAAAGGGTCACTGGCACCCCCTGTTCTTTTGGGGGACATAATATGCTTTTAAACTAATAGTCAAGCAGAATAAAATAAAATAAAATAAAGAACAGAACACATGCACACAAAACACATTCCTCTCTCCATTCCTGGCTAATGCTCTAGCAGTGTATTTTCACAGGGATCCTATTTTGGGGACCTGGCAGTCTCTTTCATGTGACATATTTTCTCTCTAAAGTAACAAGTCCCAAGGCTTCCTCCCTCAGGTCTCAGCACTGCCACTTTGATGCTTTTCTTAGCTCTTCAAACAGAAGTGTCCAGGTAGGTCTACTAATTGAGCCCTGTTGGCTGGTCCCAGTTTCCTTGGCCCTCGATGGTACAGAGCAGCTTACGAAAATGCCATTCATCATTAATTGGCATAAAAATATGAAGCACTCTTTAAATTACTCTGTATTGTACCTAAGCTAGGGCTGTTGGACTCAAAAATGAGGGAATTAAAATCAATTCATTTTCATTTGTCACTCCCAGACAAGCTAGTCCCATTCGGTGTCAGAGTTTGCACACATCAGGGTACAAACTCAACAAACACATCAGTGGAAATATCTGATACCGATTTTAACTATTTCCAGTATTTACATGTGTGTTTATGTCATATCACAGGATATTTGGAAGTGAATGTCCTCCTCGTGAAGCACTTTGTAATCTGAGTAGTGGATAAATTAGTTACAAAATGCTAATTATATTTAATTTTTATTTATTTATTCATTTGTTGCTGAAGATGTGGGCTATCCTGTTTGACTCTGCAGGTCAAATGAGCATATTAGTAACCATATTTTGTTGATAAACATCATTAAGTACATAAGGTTTCTCACAGAGTCTTGCACGTAGCCCCATGCTGACAGGAGGAGTTTGTCATGCTGGTGAACTCCAAGCAAGCCAGCAAGCCCATGATGACACTTGTGTTTTGCTGACGCATATTTTCATTGCTCAGGCAATTTCTTAGCTGACATTGACTTTCAAGTTTGTCCTTTATAATGAACTTTCTTGTTAACTTTATGTTAATATACTGGGATAATAAATGAATTTATGATCAAATACAGTCTGAATCTACCAGACCAGATTCTGCAACCTCTCTAAATAGTAGGTACAGAGTAGGACCACTGTACCTGTTATTCACTGACCATAAGTTTTGCCAAAATCAGAATACAGCATCCATTTGGAAATGCCACTTTGTGTCTGCGTACAGTTTATATTTAAATAAAAGCTTCTCCTACTTCAAAAGTGACATAGAGAGAGACCCAAAGGAAAACCTGGGATATAGATGTTGTGGTTGGATGAACTCTGTGCTGCACATCAAAATGGTCATCGTGGAGGTAAAGCTGGGACTGGAGTCAGGACTGAAAATCTGTGGCCAAGGTGTGAACAAGCAATGGGGCAGCAGGATCCAACGGGTCCCAGCATTTGGGTGTCAGTGCTCTGAATACATGAACAGAGGGGACCTCACAAGAAATGGGATATTCCAAGGTGGTAATTTGGTAAGACTTTCTGGAAGGCAGATGAAATCTTCCTGCTGGAGTTCATGAGAATGGAGACATCATTTTCAATGGGGAGGAATTTTCTCCCTGCCAGCAATTGGGATGTTCCCATACCTCACTACTACAGTGAGGTTGGACACTGCGAACCACGTCTGTGTTTGCGCTGCTGTCATCTCGGGAAGCTACTGCCATGGACCCTGAACATATGTGGAAATCTCATCCCATCTGTGCAGCTATCTCTGCCACCCAGTCTGCAAATGAGCTGTGATAAATGCTGAAGCAGGATCACAAGGCGTTGGAAGCGTTGTTCTTCCCTCGCGTGTTCTTTTTGTTGCTGAAGTTCACAACCTCGGCAAGCGCCGGCAGCCGAGCCTCCCCAAGTGCTCTGTCGGGTTACTGTAACAGTTCATGACCTACTTCTCGTCTTCCCCAAACGCAGCACAAAAAATTCTTGGCGCTTCCTACGTGAGGAAGCCAAGTTGTACGATCTTTTACCGCAAGCGGCAACATCCCACCCACCCTTTCTGGGCGCTCTTTGGCATCCCGCGTCGTGCAAATTCCAGTCCCAGGAGTGCCACCTTTTGGTGCAACTCAACGGTTGATACGAATGCTGGACCCAGAGGGAAGGCTTCTCTTCATTAACGTGATTGCTTTTGTCACGACAGAATAGATACACAGTACTATTAATCAGATGTTTTCAGTAAGTCCAAAAGCAGAGCAGATCTAGAGTGGATTTGACAGGCTTTTTGCCCTGTAAAAATGCAGGAGTTCATTTCAATTCAAGTTAAGCTCTGCTTTCGTAAATCTGCCAAAGGGGAAAAAAAATCTTCAAGGTATTTATGCTGAACTGTTGGCTTTTGATAATATAGTGAAAAACATTTCAAATCAATCAGAGCTTAATCTACTTAGTGCATTTAGCCGGAAGGTTATAGGTTGGTACATAGATTACTGCAACCTGAAAGCATAGATTAAGCATGGCTTTTATTACTGAAATAAACATTTACAATGTTTTCATATAGTTTGACTTAACATTTTCAGTGCTGTGTCTGATACATGCCTATATGAAAAAGGAGTGACAGCCTATAACAGAGAATTTAAAGTTCTGAGGCTGAAATCAGCTAAACATTTAAATGAACAGCACCAGCAGAGAGTGTTTTACATTTCACTACTTGTTGTATGACCACTGTTGGTCTGAGCATATGTTTTAGGAACAATGAGGCTTAAACATAATTTTAAAACAGGTAGTACTAGCACAAAGTGCTTTCAAAGTGGTAGGGTAAAGGTATTTTCTTTATATATATTTTTACTTTATTAAAAAGTATTGTATATTTCAACAAGTGTAGCGCAGCTAAAATTCATTTCAATTAGGCACTTTGTTACAGCACTCTTCAACAGTAACTTCATTTATCTTAAGCACCAGAAATGAATTCTGTCATGGTGTAATTGGAGTGTCTCCATTTGCTACCAGACACTTGCAGAGAGTATATTCAGAGGTTGGGAGAAAGCACAGAGACTAGTGGGGTCTGCTAGAGATACCAGCGAGTGACAAAAGGAAAGTTGTAATATCCCTGTGCCACGGTTGAGAAGCTCATTAAATTCATTAGCATTTATGAAGTACTCGGTTTGTGATGCCAAATACTGTGGAACAGCCCAGCTGGCAGGCGGCTGCAAGACCTGGAACACCTCTGCAGGGTAACGAACTTCATGAAGCTCCACCAAGCAGGACAGAGTCCTTCCTGTGCTGCCCTGGCATAAAGCTGTGGCGTGACCTGCTCTTAGCAAGTCTGCACTGGCAGATGCACATACACAGCTTGCATGGCTGGAGTAACCCTCTGCTGCCTGGGAAATGTGGGGGGGTCAGAGCTGGGCAATGTCCTCTCCTTCAGTGCTGGGAGGGCAGGAGAGGACTGGTAGCTCTAGATGGGCCTGCCCTGTCTGTAGATTGTGATACTGAGTGTTTTCCTTTTGTCCTATTGTATGCATCCTTGGATGTAAGAGTAGTCTCTTAGGAGCTATTTTGCAATTTGATCTACAGGGCATGTTTTGTGTGATTTTTAGGGACTTTGTTTTCCAAAAGGAAGAATTACTTCCTCATCTCATGTCACAGTCAAAGAGAGTGATCAGAAGGGTTTGTCCTGTAAGTCTCTAAAGATCATTTTGAAGTTAATATCCCTGTGCTGGCTCAGTTTGAAACAGTCCTGACGTGGGGTTTGTGACATCTGGATGTCAGCTTATCCTCCCGTGAAAAAGAGAGAACAGCTGGCAGCCAGGCATCAATAACATCTTACATAGCATTTATTTAAAAACTCTTATGCAATATTGTATTTATCTATGACATAAAATTGATACTCTATTCTTTTGCTGAGCCTAATGTAGAGCAATGTTGTCAAGTTTTATTTCTGGCTAGGTTTGGGAGCAAGAGAAGGAGCAAAAAGAGACACTTTTTCAGCTGTAACTCATACGTGTTTTATTAATCTTCATTCTGCCCGCATCTTACGTTATCACAGACGTATCCTCTTATGTGACTTTGCAGTGACACCTGGTGGGAGAGGCCAGGATGTCATCTTCATTAAGACAATGAAACTGCAGAAATTTTACTGCAAGCTCTAGTAAAAAACCTCCCAGTTTCCCCTCACATGTATTTCCCTGAAACCATCCCTGAGCTTACGGGAAGTACCTATCCAAAGCTATTGGCTGATTCATGCTGATATTATTTCTGTTCCTTTTCTAGACTTTATAAAGAGAGGAAAGAGAATGCGTAATAACAAAAAGTCTTTTCCATAATCTAATCAGCCTCTCACAAAAATCACAGAGTATATTTAGAACATGTATGGCTAGTCTCAGAGGTGCGGTGCCTGGTAACAGCTCAAAATCAAATAGCATTTATTTTGAGCAGTATCTTTTGTGCTTACAGTATTTCAAGCAGCTAAAGTAGATATTTTTCTTAAATTTGGAAGTATTAATTCTGGAGCCTGGAAATTATATTATTGATGAAAAATGCTAGTAAGGCTGTTGATACAGTGCCTTACCTGATTTGTCTGGGTGCTCAGGTTTCTATTATATGATACTAGAGCTCTAAACTTCTTTTTCTTGGAAAAAGGAATTTCAATGATAAAATTATACCTGAATTTGGAAAGGGACATTCATAATTAGGGCTGAGAGCAAATAGCTCCTAAAATTCCTGTTCAATGTCAACAGAGAAAGTGATCCTCATTTTTCACACTGTAGAGCTAGCCATTCCCAGTAAACAGTAGCTCCAAGGCCTGGTGGGGGCTATGAGATAAAGAATCAGACTGAGTCATCACTGAAATTTTTAAGATAAATTAATCTCTTGCCAAGAGGATGCTAGAGCTGGAGCTCCAGGTGCTAAGAGGGGCCAGATGGAGCAGGAGACTCCTTACTGACAATGTATGTGAAGACTCACTGGGATAGTGAAGAATATTTGTTTATTTTTAAGCACTTTCATATTTTCAGCCACAAAAGATACTTTTCATGGAGGTGGATAAGTTTGCAGTCCTTCCCATTTCCACTGTGCAGTAAAAGGGAGAGGGTAACACTTGATGATGCCCTTTTAGTGCCACAAATGCACCCCATCTCTAGAAACCACTCAGGTGTCCTGATGTACAACCTGCTCATATGGGGCTTTATAGGAGAAGCTGCAAGGAATTTGCTCCTCCATTTCTATGCTTGTTCAGGCAGGGTAGTTTCCCTGCCAAGTTCACCGGCTAGATGTTTCAGTGACATTGGCATCTTATTCAAATAGAAAGCTTTCCTCTGTTTTGCATACTGGACATCATTCAGTGTTGCCCATTAGGTACATGCAGCTGCTATGTAGCACTTGGGACCATAAATTCAGTTAGCCATTATGTAGCTGCCTATTGGAAATGTAGGTGACTATTTTTCTGATGTACTTCTATTTGCATGCTGACTTACACCAAATGTGAAAAAAAATCTGGCCCTTTCTGTTACAGTCAAAATAAGAATGACAGAGCAGCTCTTATCTCAGCCATGTGTTTAAAGTGGATAGTTCCACTGTAAATAATTCTATTGCAAGGAAGAAGGATTAGCTACAGCATTACTTTGCCTCATCCGTATTAAACCAGAAGAAACAAAGAGAACCTTAGATTTGATCCAATCATGCAACGAAAGGCTTGGAAGGAATTACCTTGACTTCTTGCTTTGGCTGAAGTTTGCTTGTCATAGGGTTGCTTGCATTGTAGGTTGCATCACTTGGAATGGGCTTCTGGCCCTTCTCAGTTGGCTGTGGTCAGAGAAAATTGAACCGTTTATGATGCACATTGTGAACGCCAGCCTAGGAATCAGCAAGCTCCTGAAAACTTTGAAATGTGCTGTTATCTGGACTGTCTTCAAAAACCAGCACTGCACAGCAATAACCTTGCCAGCTATAGCCCAGTCTTTAACCTTCCCTTTCTGCAGAAGGTTGTTTGGAACGGGGTTGCCAGCCAAATCCAACACCTGTCACCCTCTAATTTTTGGATTCCCATCATTCAGGCTGCTGAATAGCTTTTGGAAGGGAAACGGTGTTATTTACTGTGGTCAGTGGTCTCCTCTGGGCATTGGAAGGAAGCCAGATGTCCATGCTGATCTCACTAGCTCCATCCATGTCTGCCAATGCTGTCACCGAGGAGGTGCTTGGCCGCGGAGGTTATCAGTATGTCGCACTGAAGAAGCTTGCACTTGTCTTTCACAGAGGTCCTTTTCAAAAGGGCTTTTCTTCAGGAAGAGCTCCAAGCCTTGACACTTCTCTGGGCATTGTGTTGATGTCCCTTATCGCAGCAAGTTCTTCTTCTCGACAATAGCTCTGCTCAGGCCACTAACGAAAAGATAACTCTCCTTTCTAGAATTACGCACTGTCCTTCTAGAAATAATGTCAGCCTGGGCACATTCAGAGGGGAGATGTTAAATAAATGTTGGCTGTTCTTATAAACTTTAAGGTAATTTCGAACAGTTCCATGCAGTATCTTGCAGTTCATTCTTCATTTTTATCATGGAGCGATATCTTCACGCTTGTAGTAATAATAAAAATAGAAGTGTCACATGCTGCAGTTGCCACTGTTTTGACTTCTTAAAGATAAGGCAACAATCTCTTGAGTTGCAACAGTTTGTGAGGGACTTTTTCTTAAGGTCTATCTGGCTATGTGATTAAAGAGATTTTGGAAGCTAATATGAATCTTTCCCTGAAACTAGATTCGCTGTGTATATATCATGTGTGAGAGTGTCAATTGTGCTGTTACAGCAGTTTAAATCCAGAGTAAGTCTTCTGATCTCTGCAGCTTTACTTGATGTGCAACGCAGCACAAAATTTAATCCCATCTCTGTGACAGAATCTCTTCTATTTTCCACTATTATTTTACTGTTACTGCATTGTCAGGGATGCAGTTATCTCTTAAATTACCTTAAGTGAGAAAAGAGCTACACAGTATGCAACCAAATTAAACCTAATCAGTCAGCTACTGTTCTATTTAAGCAGGAATACATGAATAAAAATAAAAAAATGACAAATAAAATATGTAGATCAGTATCTGAGTGATGAAAATAGGAACTGTTAGATATCTGAAAGTAGATTCTGTATCACTGAGTCAAATATTTCTAAAAAATAGTATATTGAAAGTTGTATAACAGAGCTATTGGGTTCCTGCTCGCAACAAATTCTGTTTCTCTTTACCAACATCATTACAGTAGCCTTAGGTTAAACACTGTATTGGAGATTTGTGTCCCCCTTTTCTGATAATGCTGGTATTTTTAATAACTAATTAGTGTATTACTGCTTCATATATTACAGAATAGTTTGGAATAACTCCATGGCTTCTAATAGAAGTGCTGGGAATCTGCCCCATGGTGCCTAGCAGAAGGATCTTGCTGTAGATCCACAGTCAGCGGGGTTGCATAGGAAATATCGTAAATTTACAGTATTCCCAGAAAAAAAGATTATGAATGTTACATAACATTCGCAAATTAACTCAATTTTGAGAGCTATGTTTTTCCTCCATAAAGTTGTATCAGTGGTTTCACATGAAAATTCTTGCAATAAAACAGGGGTAGGAGAACCACAGGCCAGAAATCTCATTTTTTATTTATATTTGAAAATATAAAATGTGTTTCTAAACCAACCCACCCCTTTAAAAAATCCACAGGCCAGTTCTTGTTACATGTTTTAGATGCATATTTGATCAGACCTCTCTCCAGGAGTTTTGATGTGGAAAGAATTTAAGTCACCACGCTAATGATGGATAAAACAAAATTGCATCATTTCTGTGTTGATAGAATTGAGCTTGGGGGGATGTGACACACATAACAGTTTTCCAAGCTGTAGAAAATTGTTAAATGAAAGATAAGAAGAAATTGAGTTAATTTGCACCAAAACAATCTACATGAATATTAGGAAAAAACATTTCTGTTAGGGCACGTTGCCTAGGGATACTGTAGGAATCCCTGTCATGGGGCTGTTTAAGAGTGTGTCGGACAGATTTCTGCCATAGATGACCGAGATAAAAATCAATCCTGTTTCAGCGCAAAGGGGAAATGAGACAATTTCTTTGAGCTTTCTTCTAGAACTATAGTTATATGACTTTATGTATAGATTCAATGGCTTTTCCTGATCTTTTTGCAAACATATGGACTCTGAGGTTACAAACAAATCACTGGAAGCTTTTGAAACATCCCCTCAGAAGTTACAGAGTGCATATTTATGTGTACAATAGGGTAAAAACATGTGACCTGCTTGTAGAGGATGGATGTAGGGAATTAAGCACTTTATTCTGATAAGTTTACATTTCCCTTATTACTCCTCAGAGATAAATTGGTGAAATTTTTTCTTTCATGAACTTTTTGTTAAAAATATGTTTTAAAGAAAGCAACCCAGCTTTACATTTTTTTAAATGCTGCAATCAAGGAATGATACAATGACAGAAAGAAAACCAACCAAATTAAGAGATAGCCACAGAAAATTTGTATTACTGCAAAATTCCACCAATTTGGCCTGAAAAGTAACTTTCTACAAATTTTCTTTTGATGCACTGGTTCTTCCTTGGTGCAACCCTGCTTATGGAAATTCAGGGACCAGTGGGAAAACCTACAGCCTGTTTAAATAGCCATCCTCTTTGTCTCACTGTTATTTGGCCTGAATAAAGGGTATATGCTGTAAAAAGCAAAAATGAATGTACTCTGTCCAAATTAGAGTGTGTGAAAGCTATATACAAAAGGGATGAAAGCTGTGCTTAGAGATGTGAATCTTACTAGAACACTGACCTCTCTGTTGTTGTATAAACATAGCAAAATCAAAATACCAGAAATTATGGCAGAAGTCAGCTCATGAGTTGGCAATTCACATACCTCAGCTCTCCTCGTGAAAAAAACAAAGCAGAACAAACTAAAGTGCATTTCAGGAACTACAGCTCCAAATCCTAATATCAGCTGGAAACAGTCATAGGTCAAAGGGGGGGTCCCTGAACGGAAAAGCAGAGTAATGGCCCATGAAATGCAAAGGGCAAGTGACTCCCGTATGTAGTGGGGGGGATCAGGGATCCCCCCCAGAGCTGAAGTTGGCTCTTTCCTCCAGCACAATGGATTGTGTATGAAGTGACCTTCAAAATTGCTCACTGTGCTCCACATGCTTGACATGACATGGGGAACTCTAGCTGCACAAGTTCAGGTCCTGGTACCTGGGAAACAGGACGCGTTTCGGGCTGATTCGCACGTCAGTGTTTCCAGCTGCCGTCTCTTCCACCGAGCAGCGATCGGGGAGTTTTAGTACACGAGAAATGTGGATGTCATAGAATGATGTATTTTTCAAATTGAGGCGAAGAAGGCAAATGGTGAGTGTGATGTTGATACCAGCCAGGACATGGAGGTATCTGTACCCGTGTTTTGTTCTGGATCAAGAGAACTGAAGAAAGAGGGAACATTTTTAAAGCAGTCAGATTGACATACCAGCAGTTACTAAAAGATAAAGCATCGAGGGTAATATCACCCTCAACACTCAATTAGTTTATGTCGCTATAAGTAACTACCATATGGCAAAGCTTCTGCACCAGCTGTTTTCCAGTCTTCAATGGAGACCAGGCTACGAGGGAAACCAATCAGAAACTACACCACAGAGCAATAGCAATTACAAAACTGGAGAAAAACGGCATATTTTAGAGACCATCTTAAAACTTTTAGATGGGTAAGTAATAAAATACAAGTGGCCAGGTACGTGTGGGCTGTTGTGTGCCAGGCGAGGGGTACCAGCTGCCTGTGAGCACCAAGCAAGGGCAACGGAGCTGATTGCAGGGGGTTTACAGCCACAGTTTGTCAACGTGGTGCAAAGCCTCCAGGGCATAACGTCAGGGAACTGAGGCCAAATAGGTGACAGACACTTTGCATCACACACTAGTACCTTGGTGATGAGCTGAGCACTGCAGGGACGGAGCAACGCTGTCATCTGCGGGAGACCTTTACCTTCAGCCCTGCGTGAAACAGCTGGAGGTGCTGCTGGGTCTCGCACACCCCTCTGCTTTTCCCTGCTGCCAGGATGCAGATAAAATGCGACTACTTGGGGTCTGGAAGGGTAGCAACACCGGCAACATTTTCATGAGCCAGATTTCTTCGTCCACTGAGGCAGAGCCAGACCATGGCTACCACACAGGTGATAATATGGAGGGATAAACCAGTGTTTTTATGTCTGCTTAGGGCTGCAAACAGCCTCCACCAGGAAAAGCAGCAACTTCTTCTACTTTTCCCTGCCTTTTTTCCTGCCTTCTGCTCTTTCCTTTGTAAAACGGGTTTCCTACTCTGAGAAATATTTCCATGGCACAGCTGGGACGTACAAAGCAGAATTTGATGCTGTTCTTTCCAGACCTTTTCTCCTAGAGGAGTTGTGGCCATTTCCATGCCCATCTGTGTTGTCTTGGTGCTGAACAATTATGCTCTAAGGCAGCTTGCACTACCATTTTGACAAGCTGTTGATTGCATAGCAAATAATTTTGTTATGATTACTTTTTTTCTTTGCTTTTGAGAATGACAGAAAATATGATGTTTCTGTTTCCCAGTTGTAAGAAGTTTTAAGATTCCCAGTCATAAGAGAAGTTTTCCACATTGATCTGCCCTGGAATATCTTGGTCTACTGTTTTGAATCACATCAAACAGCATAGCAACACAAAATGCTGCTGGGAGCTAAATACTGTAATTTTTTATAATTGTTTAAAATGCTTTTTATTAAAGAATTCATTGATTGTGGATTTGGAAGGAATCTCTTTTCACTTTTAAAAGACTCTGGAGATTTTAATGTGAGTGGAAGCGTTTTATCGTACTTAGCACCAAAGCCACCTGTCGAATGCTCTGTGGTTTTGCCCATAAAATGCAGAAAAAAAGGTACTGTACTGAAAAAAAAAGAACTGTACTTCAGATCTAGCCTGCAGATGCTTATTTTAAAATATAGTGGTAACAGACATTGTTTTCTTTTTCATTTTCACAATAGAACAGTCTTTTCAAATGAAGACTACAAGTTTACTCCTTACTGTTGTTTACAAAGACCTTGCCTAGTAGACCTGTAAATCTCTCATATATCAAGTTTTATTTTAAATCTATAAATCTCCTCTAGGATGAATCTTTTTCTAGTGCCTTTCCATGTACATATTCCTAGTTTTTCTCGTTTGTGCTTCACGTATTATTTTTAAGCTGTGTTTAAAACATTTTGAGGCTTGCAGACAACAAAGGTTGAAGGAGAGAGGTACTGACTATCTTGGAAAGAAGGAGTTAATACAGAAGGACATATGAACATATGTTGAGAAAGAGGAATAATTCCAGAGTGGTCCTCAGAACTTCATTAGAGATCAGAGGAACATGCAATATTGCATTAGCTAAAAGAAAAACCCTTATATAACAGGGTTTAATGTCCTTTGAAATGTTGCAGGGTTTTTTTGAAAAATTAACCCAACAATACTCTATTAAATTTCTAGAGGAAATGGAAAGCAGAACCTCAGAAGGCTGTAATTGCCACCTACAAATATAATCATCAGAGTGAGTAAGAAGTAATGAAGGAGGAGATCAGACCTAACTCACCTCCTAAGTCTTTACCAGGAAGGTGGAAGTTATATTGCCACCATGTGGTAAGAACATTGAAAGCTAGGAATAGCTATCTTATCAGTAAGGATTTGATTTTTGTACTGCAAACAATCAGAATTCTGCATGATTTGCTGGAAAAATATAGTATAAGAAGAGCATCCTAATTAGAAAGGAGAGGCACTGCAAGATGAAATCCCATTTTGCTTTTGATTAGTGCATACGGTTGGTTCTTTGGAAGTCTAATTCAAAACTCAAACTCTTGCATAAAATATTCAGGGGAAAAGTGAGAATAGTGCAGAAAAGAATAAAAAAAACCTTCTCTTTTTAAAATGAAGTCATTTATAGGCTTTTATGAGTACAAAAATCCATCATTATATTGCTTGTCTTCTTGAAATTGTCTCCAAAGTTTCTGCATGAATTTTGCTTCCTCTCAAATTCTTCTTATGATCCTGGGATACTTCCCAGCTTGATCACAGTTAGAAATATGGGCTTCAATGTTTCACAAAGGACTTTTTAGAACACACAATATAGAAACATAATTATTTTTTAAATGGGTAGTCCTACAGTTCTGCCTAAAGCAGGATTTAGGATTCATGAATATGTGTCAGCTTGTTCCCCCCTCCCCACTCTATATCATAATTCTTTGTGACATTACAGCTGGTTGCTGTAGAAATTATTAGGATTCAAAATCATGGTTTCACAGCCTGAATCAGATGAGCTCTTCACCATCCCCATTGATAGCAGATTACCGCTGGCCTCTGAGCTGAGATGCAGCTGAGGAGAACTACATGAACCTCCCCAGCAGAGCCTTCCTGCAACAGGGACTGCCGTGAGTGCAGACTGCCTAGCTTGCTATGAGCCAAAAAGGAGCACCCAAAAGAGGGCAAGGCATGAAGGTATGGCCTTACATCTCCTGCATGTCAGCTGCCAAAGCTGGCTCAGCTCTTGCGGAGGGGAAAATATAGCCAAGAACGTTTTTGATTTTGAGCTCTCCACAAAATATTATGTATGTCTAAATCTGCCCCATCTTACTTTAAGCACCTCATTTAAACATTTAGAAGATATGCACCCTACTCTGCACATTCAGAGAATAGAGAAGCACTTTTAGAGGGCACTTCGTATCTTAGGTGTTGTGCTTTCCCTTTGGAGATGTCTGTCCCACTTCTGCACGACATCCGCTTTTTATCCTTTACATACGTGTGAACCTTTCTTTTGACTCTAATTTGTACAGCAACACTTGCATTGAGTCATGTGGGCATCACTGTAACAAAATTCTTGCTCTTTTCCTTAGCACCCACACATTTGTAGTCAAAATATAAGAATAAGTTAAAATGAGCATCATAGATAGCACTCAGCTCTATCGCTTGGTACATGTCTAATTATGACCTTCACAGAGGCAATTACTCTGTCTTGATCTTAATGCCTTCTGTAATCATCAATTAATAAAACTTCACATTCTGTCCTGGTAGAACAGGCCTTATTACCATCTTTTTAGAAACAGGCAAACTGAGGCGCAGTTATTGACCTGGTTTTAGATGTGAGCAGAGAAATTAGGACATGAGCCTAAGGTTTTTCTCACCTTGGCCCCTAGACACCAAATAAAATGCACAGAGGAGCACAAAAACCCAGATCTGGCTGTTCTCAGCACAGTGCCTGTCCTGAGGATGCCTCCAGCAAAGCTCCCCAGCAGGTCTCCTTTGCCATTTGGCCACAGTGGCACCGGGGATTCCCCACTGCAGGGATGTGTCTCCGTGGGTCACCGAACAGCAAGGCTGGACGCCCTGGACTGATCCCAAGTGATTTAAATAAGACCAGAAGCCTTTCCAACCTATGGGGTTTCCTGCAACCAGGAGGACAACAGTTGGGTTTGAAAGGTGCCCCCAGCTCTGCTGGGCTATTAGTTCTGTTCTCCACCGTTAAGGGGCATGACAGATTCTCACATTGCAGTCCTGATTTGCAAGAACTGGAAAACAGGAGAAAATCACTTCAAGCCTTCACTTTTTTATATATATGACTCATAAATATTTGCCTCCTACATTAACTTTTCTTTTCCTCAAAGTTGAGTCATTGTCTTGTGTTTGTTTTTACAGCAGAAAAAAAAAATCAGCATCAGTTGTTCGTGCATAGGGCTAAATCAAAAGAATTTTTTTAGAGAAAGCTTTCAAGATAGGTAGTTTACAGATTTGGGAAACTGGTTAAAAAATAGAACTGTAGAAAAACAGCTCCTAAAAGCAAAACATCATGTTTTCATGCGGTTGTGCTTTTAAAATTGAGGGCAACAGTCTGAAAACAGACAATGCAATAAATCTTACTTGATGTGAATTATCTAGAGATCATTATATCTATTGCATTTGTTTTGATTTTTCTGTCTCTCCTCCAGACTCTAGGCTCAGAGATGACTTAAAAGATTCAATACCTCATTTTAAAAATTAAAATTCACTTGATTATCGAACTGACCCATACCAACCTGGAGACTATTATGCATTAGTCTGGCGTATTGCAAGCAGGCTAGAATCCTTGGAAATAGGAAAGGACATAAGATCTGTATCCCAAACAAGTTACCTACTTCAGCTGTGTTAACTGAGGCTGTGCTGCCCCTCAGAGGCACGAAACAAAGTTGCAGCATATGGGGCGGGAAAGAATTAATTAATGTACTCTAAAATTATCTTCTTTTTTTTTTCCTCTCCATCCTCCCTGCTGTTCTTGCCCCAGGACACTGTGTGTTGCCCTGAGGTCTGTGGAGGCTCTAGAGAAGGGTCTAAGGGTCCGTGCAATTTGAGCTTCTTGCCCAGATTGGGTCATGAGCAATGACACTTGGGAGATGGGATGGTGCCTCCCCTGCAGAAATAGTTTTCCAGCTAGATAGAGGTCTTTTAGGATCTTTTCCTGCTTTCCTGATCTGTTCTCTAATATTTGGTGTCTGGAACGACTGTGGAGGTCTCATCAACCAGATTGAGGGGGATTTAAAAAAGTGGTAGAACGGGGGGTCAGGAGCAGGTTCAGGGAGTTGAGGTGGTTATTGTCCAGACCTATGGAGCAGGGAATGACTTTGTAATTTCTCAGTAATGTCTTCAGCTTTCAAGAACATGCTGGTCTGTCAGACCACCCCTGTTTAGGGTCTATAAGTAACAATTTAGGAGTAAATAACTGCAATAGACAACAATGAATAACTGCGATCAATGAAAAAAAGGATCTCTATCAACACAGCTGTCAGAAAAATACTGGTTTGGGGGAAGATTGTTTCTCACCATTTTATTTAATCGGCTTATTTGGAAAACTTTGTTGCTGATAGATGAACTTGCAAAATTGCCAGTCCAACCCATTATTTCAAAACACGGTGCTACTACTGGGTAAAACAGGGTAAAATTCTAAGTCTTAGGCAGTTCTGTCATTAAAGCTGCTTCTCTGGATTGCGGGCGCCGACAATAAAAATCAGACCCTGAGTAGCAGTGGGAGAAGTCGACACCATTCTGCTTAAAGGCCTTCTCAAATGACAAATTCCTTGGAACAAGCAAGTTCATTGCCACCCACTCACAGACTCAAGGTTGGTTCTTTTAAAAATGCCATTCATGGGAATGCTTGACTCAGTTAAAACACTGACTGTGTTAAATTTTGTTTGAGTAGGAACTCCACACGTCTGAAAACGGGAATTCTGTTATTTAAGAGCTTATCAGTGAATTTTAGGTGCCTGATTTTTATCTACTTGTTAAAAGAACTTGGCCCATATGTTTACCTATCAAATAGTGAACCTGGGAAATATGGCATGTGTCGGAGTTGTCTTAGTGCTTTCATGAGATATAAAATGATGCAAGAAAGAAGAATAATCCCTAAAAGGAAAAAAGATAACTTTAAATGGGTTATCCTCCCTCTGTTAGTGTAGAGCATGTGGCACCAGATGAGAGGTGGGAGTAATAAGATAGAAATGCAGACATAATAGAAATTTTCTTAGAGTGTGAGCTGCCGTTCGGAAGTGTTGTAGTACAAGATCTACTCATTACAGAGGCCCAACACTACCTTTAATGAGCAGATCGTGCAGCACAGCAATTCCGCATGGCAGCTCAGCCTGAAAGGAAACTGCAGGAAGGATGGAGAGTGCGTGGGATGGTGGGAATCATTCTTGTTTTCTTCTTAATTGGAGAATGCTACTGATCCTGTATGACAACCAGGCAAAAGGAGAAGGTGATAAGCAATGTGCTTGTAAGGCATGTTTGTGAGGGCTCACCAAAGAACGCTAGGAAGTATTTCAACAATTAATCATCAAAAGGGCCCCTGCAGAAGCCAGCTGGGTCCTAGTCAGAGCACATCTCCTTTCCCTGGGGAGAGGATAGAAGCATCAAGGTAGCCACTTTGCTCACAGCAATTGAGAGATGCCCAGGCTGGGCAGGAACTGGTGCAGGACACAACAGAGTCCTCATTACACATGACTAAGCATATTAGGGTTAAAAACAACCAACTTTTTTGTTTCTGTCTCAGAACTGATGTTCTCCTGTATGATTTGTGTGCTTGGACTGTATTGAAATCACAAGCACAAGCTCACTGAGTGGTTTGTAGTAGACAGTAGATGACAACGCACTTGGCTTTGGTCCTGGCAACATAATGTTCCTGGGGCATCCAGAGATTTTCCCTGACCAGACCTGTCCTATATTTGACCTATGCTTATCCTCTAGAAGAAGGTATGCATTCGAAAGCTGCAGAAATCTGATTTAGAGGAGAAACTAGCCCTTTGCCTAAAATGTCACAGCTAAAATGTGCCTGAAAAAAGACCACAAGTCATTTCTACTGTCTAACTTTAACTCAGCTCAAGTTTGTAATTTAGATTAGAGGAAGCAGCATGCAGTTTATTAGCTACTTGAAAGAGAAAGAAAAGCATAAAACAGTTGTTTGATTGCATAGTTTTGCTATGTAAATGTCTATTTTTGGTTTCAGGTGGAAAATACTGAATCATGTAGCACATTCACAGGTATTAAGGAGGTGGATTTAGTTCCTAGGAACACATGATTAAGTTCTTATTGGACAAGCATAGCATTATTGTTGCATTTATTCATTATGTATTCATATTACAGTGAAAAACAAACAGTAGATCCTTACCTAATATATATCAGTAAATACATTATTTATGCCAGCTATGGATTTGGACTTAAAATTGCATTCAGCCAACTCTCTGAGCACACAATGCACAGAGAGAGAATTTACAGGCTATCAGTCAACCAGGTGGTTGTGTCTATAGCAGTATATCATGGTCCTTTTTTGGTTAGTGAACACAGACCTGTAAAACGGAAATCAAACTTTCAGGTAACACTCTCAAAGGAATTTTCTTCCAATTGAAAAACAATAAAAATCTGTCTCATAGTGTAACCTTGTTTTAACATTTAACATACCACTAGAATTCTTCTAAGCCTGATCAAGGTGATACCTCACACCTGGTATGCAGAGAAAGAAACTAGGATTTATAACTACACACTGCAGCATATAATCTTCAGGAGTTGGAGGGAATGACAGAGAAACTAGGAAGATACTGAAAGAGTAAATCACAGGTGTGCCCCCCCCCCCCCCCCCCGTGATGGACAGTCACCTATGCTGGGCTCTGTTCCACAGAAATAGGGCAGTTTACCCAGTTTGTGGAATGCCTTCACCATGAGTCATCAGTGGATGAGGACACTCACCCAGCCCAAAGCAGCTGTGTTTTCCAAGGGGAAAGTTGCCATGAAAAAAGAAAAAAAAAATGAAAGCCATTGAAGAAAGCTTTAGAAAGAAAAAGAAATGGACAATATATTTAAATTGGTATATGGTAACCTATATCCAAATACTCCCAGAATAATATGACTTAAAAAAGAGCTGATCTTAGTGATAATTGATAGAGGGGCAAGAAGTACAAATCAGCTGCTGTGGTCCTACTCAGCAAGGATGATGGGGGAAGCACAAGAAGCCAGTCTGCTCTGGTTCTTTGCAGTTTGATACTGTTCTCCATCCAAACATTTGGAGGCATTTCAAAGCATAATCTTTATAGTCCAGCAGTGGTAATGTACTTTCTAACTTGGTATGTTGCTGAGCACACGGCGAACTTCAAAGCCTAAGACCTTGTTGTGCTTAGTGCTGAGCAAACACCCCACAAAAATAGTTCCAGACCTCAGATTGTTGCAGGGAATAATGAGATGACATTGGTCAGCAGTGACCTCAACACAGCAACAATGCTAGCGTTGCCATTATCGGGGCAAAAAATATAATGGCAGAGAAAGGACCTGGTATAATGAGTCACTTTTAATGTCAGAATTGTCCTTGATGTTAAGTAGGAAGTGTTTAAGAGTAACTTCTTGGAAATGAAGATCAATCTACATGAGATATTTTAGCCATCTACCCTGCAAATAAATGCAGCAGATAAAGAGGAGGAAGGGGAGGGCAGTTTTCCAAAGCCACCCTTAATCAGCAAAAAGCAGCACACAAAATTGTCTTTGGTAGGTGGGGATTTGTGGGGTATGGGTTACATTTATTAACTGGTAGGTTATAAGCTTTATTATAATTTCCAGTATTTGCCTGCTACATCCTGAGGAACAATACGAGCTGGATCTAATGCATGTCATTTATAACTCTGTGCATGTCATTTATATGGTAATGGGGGAGTTCCCCCTCATCCCAAGTGATTTCTGCCAAATTCTACATGCTGGTTCACAGCATATTTAGCTTACTCCAGTGTAAATTAAAATGCACATTCATGATCTTTGAACAAAGTGGGCAAGCATAATTAGTAATTTGATACTGTTCGCTACAAAACAGTTCAAAGTAATACTTATAATTTGCAGTTAATTAATCAGTTTTTTCCCCTTAAAATACTTAATTGCCTTTCTATGATATTCATTTTTAATAAGTTTTTTTTCCTACCAGTTTTAGATGCAATTATGCAGATGATCTCTTTCTGCTTTCACTGCTCTTATGCATGGCTGTATGTGTGTGTGTGCGCGTGTGTGCGCTTATATGTATATTTCTTTATGCATGTTGATTTTTTTCCCAGAAATTCGTATTTTCTGTGATGGAAGAGGAATGGTTTATGGATGGTTACATTGTGGACCAAAATTAAAAAGTTGTAGAAAAAAAATGGAACCAGTATATGACTATGAGAAGCAAGATACAACAGGGAATAGAAAAAGTCAAACCAGTGCAACAAAATTAAAAGAAAAAAAAAGAAAACCTAAACCTCTGGAATTCCATTGCCATATGAATAGTTAACCTCATCTGGTATTTAATTCACTATCCAATTAAAAGTCTCATTAGAACATTCTAATTGTTGTAGCTTTAAAGTAAAACCAGCAGTCGTTAGAGACACAAACTTTGTATTCTCTAAGGAAATTAAAATTGTCATAAATTAAGAAGAAAAATGTTAGTGAATATAGACATACAGGGGGTATTGCTTGTAAGGAGAAATGTAGCACAGCTTCTTTAAGAAATTCACAGGATGTGTTAAACATCAGGTACAAAAATCCAACTGGATATTGATGAGTTATGTCCATTTGAAAATCCCAATTTGGATAAACTACAGAATTAGTTTTTCTCACTTCTCGCGTTCACTGCAAAGGGAAAAAGTGACGGTGGAGTGCCAGCGGCTCTGACTCCTACTCTTTCAGTGTACGTGGGTAGAAGCAGTCGGGGACAGGGGAGTAAAACCCCGACATACCCTCTGACTTGCCATGGGAGGTGAATCCCGGGAATACATTGCTTACTTATGGGAGCACGTGGGCTGCAGCCATGGGCTGGAGTTACCCCGCTCAGTGCCCTTTCCCGGGTCTACGCATGGTGCATGGTACCGAGCTGCTTTCCCGTTCGTAGCAGCGCGGCGAGAGAGCTCATCTGTACCCTGTAACTGTCTTCTGCGGGTTGGGGGGGCTGAGCTGGTGGTTTGTGTCTCCCGCCAGCAAAGAGGACAAAAGTGCTCCAAGAAAAGGACTCTGAAAAGCAAGCTTTTGTCAGTAGGTTCAGAGTTACTGCACGGCAGCCTGCAGCTCAGAAATAGTGACAAAATGTGTGTTCTGTTCCCTAGCAGTAGAGAGAAAAGAGATTTCAATAGCTTGACGTTACCATGTTTGTTTTTTGCTTACCTGATTCAATAGTGGAGGCCCACCAAGACTTGTACATGGGAAGAACAGGATTTCTAGTAAGCTAATAGACTCTGTTCATTTCTTTTCCTTAAGTAGAAGAGTGTCACACTGTTTCTCAGCCTACCTATCCCTCCTTTAGTTACTGCTTTTTAATACTTTTTGCCACACGTTGCACGCACAATGTCATCGTGCGGCAATGCATCCAAGCGATCTCCACCGTTCACAGTGCTGTGGCTGGCCAGGCTCGTCTGTGGGGCTTGGAGAGGAGGGCTGCACCGGGTAGGAGAGCTCACGCTGCCAGGCTTTCCCACAAACGCACACTGGCTCCAGCCAGACGCACAAGTCTGTATTAGCCCTCATAGAGCCTGCAAAACCACAAATAGGTTTACTGGGTATAAAACTATTTAGCTTTTCTTGATTTCCTGCTGTGTCATTTTGGACATGACTACACACACTTTCGTTAGCAAGGCATAATACAAGTAAGCACTTTTTTTCATTTTAAAGGTGTGCATCAATTGTTTTATATGATTTCGTAATTTATTGTGATGGGATTTGTACATGGTAATCGAAATGGCCATATTCTCTTTATCAACATCTGGTTCTTACTCCTTCCTTCTTGAAGAATATGTCTTAGTGTTACCCACCTGCATGTGCAAATGATGCAGTCTGATAAACACATCCAAACCACACTGATCTATCAATGGTCTAACTTTATGATATTCCACCACCTTTATTAATAATAAATGTTTCTGTTATTTAATAAGACTATTTTTCTGAAATATT
Source organism: Dromaius novaehollandiae (assembly GCF_036370855.1). NCBI lineage: Eukaryota > Metazoa > Chordata > Aves > Casuariiformes > Dromaiidae > Dromaius > Dromaius novaehollandiae. The sequence goes on from NC_088099.1 coordinate 9,345,319, forward strand.
GCTATAAACCAATCCTGGTTTTACCCTGCTCTCATTCTGATTATGCCTGGGTAACTCTATTCAGCTCAGTAGTTGCTCTGATTATACAGTATTGTAAAGTCAGAACCAGCCTCTGCGTCATTATTCAGGTAAAACTCTCACTTTGCCAGATCCTGAATCACTGCTCAGGTTGAAACCTCTGGGAGTTTTGCCATACTAGGGCAATATGAACTCTGAGTGAGAATTTAGTGGCTGTTCAGTGGCTGCAGCAATTTAAACTGAATTCAGAACTAAGCTAAGGTCTGTTAATTGGCCATTTTATACTGTAGGGCCTTATTTTGCAATATGAACTGACGTTTATTAGCACTCATGTTAGGTGGCTGCTAGGTCCTGCTCAGAATGAATAAATCATGTAAGTAATTCACATGAAAGGCAGCTTGTGCAGGTGCTAATAGAAGTCAATAGGGTTGAAGACTCAAGTTCTCTAATAACAGTGTCAGGCTGCTCAGTCTTCTTATCTCTCATATTTCTTTATGAAATGTTAAAAGAGATTGCTTTTGGGCACTTGTGTTCTTGAACTATTGCAATCATCTAATGAATTTTTGATAGTCAAATTTAGAGGGTTTTGTGATCACTAACTTTCTTGATATATCTGTTGCTATTGAGATTGATCCCTTGTGTGAAGCTTGTCTGTCTGTCTTCTTCCTGTCATAAAACCCACAGATTATGTCAGGTAGAATCTGAAACTTTTAATTTAAAGGAAAGGTGCAGTGAAAGCTACTCGAGTAAGTTTGAACAGAGTAATATTCAGCATATAATGAAAGCCTTGATTTGTCTCACTGCATTGCACAGATAAGCAAATTGTATTTCCAGCCATAGCAACTTGTTAAGTGGCAGGAGAAAAAAAGAAAAAGAAGAAAAAAAAAAGACTTCACTCTAAGGAACTGTACTGCATCCTGTCTAATGGGCAACATGAATTCTGTCTTGTTGAGGGCCTTAACAATTGAAAATGTATGATATGACCTTGCAATGAACATTTAATCACAGCAGTGAGCCGCAGTGCAAATTATTGCAAGTCCTCAGAAGGCTTCTGCCAGCGAAAGTTTTAATGCCTCTACAGTACAGTACAGGTTTAATGCCTCTAGCTAACAGGCTTTCATGGAGAACTGACAACAGGCTGTGGGTTTATGTTCATGCCAGGTGATGGAAAAATACGTTCTTATTATGCATTGGTGACATACAGCAGTCTGCCTCTATGGTTGGGTTTTCTACATGCTCCTGCTGTTTGGAGTGAGTGTTAGAAACAGGAATATCTGACTATATGATCTCTATGTAATTTTTCTACTTTCATTTTCATTATCACTGGGCGTCCTGGCAGATTACAGACTTACCTGTTTATAAAATGTCTGCATGTCGATCTAGCCAGAATGATCCAAGAGGGTTTTATTGTGCCTGCGACTGACTCGCATCAGAAGAAGAGGAAACTTGCTACTTGCTGAATGAGTGAGAGCTATTGGGAAGATTAATCACTCACAGATTTCTAACGTTTTTGGAAGCCAACAGCTAAGCTTTGTAAGGATAGTGTATAGGGGAGAAAGACCAAAAGCAAAGACAAGGAAAAGTTCTGAAAAGAGCAGGAAGGGGAAGTGGCAGCAATTCAGCGTTGTTATGTCATGTTTGTCCAAAGAAGCATATATCTTCCTCTGCGTTTTGCAGGACTTGCTGCAAAAAAGGCCCCAAAATCATGAGTTTCCCCCGGAAGGTATTGCAGTGTGTCTAACACTGCCTGGCTGGTCTGCCACGGTTGTTGTGGAGGGGATATCAGACCTCTGGTGGAGCTGCTCTTTGCTCCTTGTGGAGGAAGAGTGTCCATGCGCAGTCCATGAGGAAAAGCCACTCTCCGTGGCTCTTCGCATTTCAGATGGGATTTGTAGATCTCTTGAGTGTGCTCAGTCTGACAGGACGTGGCCTGGAGGAGCCCTAAGTCTCTCTGGCCAGTTCTGAATATCTGAATTCTTCCCGTATTTGGGAGAACTTGCCTGTTCTTTTCAGATGACATTACACATTTGTGTGCATTTATTTTGTCTTTTTTTTCCCAATAAATCTGTTTGTATGAATGATGGAAATTTTAAACATTCGTGATGTCTTGGTTAGCACAGTCTGAGCCAGACCTTCTGTGTGTATTCCAGTAGGAGCTGCAGAGACTTATCTGAGGACAGAATGAGGTCTCTAATCAATACCACCAGCATTTTCACCCCCCTCCCCCCAAGCATTCAGAAAGCAAAAACGGTCTGACACCTATCAATAATCTTGTAAACAACACCCCAAAGACCTGACTCATACAACAACTACACGATCTTTTATTGTATGAAATACAACAAATAAGAAGGATCAATGGATGAGGAAAAAATATTAAACCAGCAATTTTGGTGTGGTCAAGATCAGCAGCCACGGAGAGTCTCTTCTGCCTGCCAGCAGCATGCTGCCCTCATGAGATGAGCTGTTGGTGTCAGTCCTGCTCCTTGGCGATAGGTGTCCTAAAATTATTCCTGGGAGAAACCATCGTGGGAATTGCTGGTAGTCTCAGAAGAATAGGTCTGGACTATTGATAAGGAGCCAGGTTTGAGTGGCCAGGATTGGACAGCCTGGTTGGCAGCATGAGGAGCAGAGCTGCCTGTGACATGCTGACTTTGTGGGCTCTGCTGGACACTGCTGTTTATCCCCGTGTCATTGTCTCCAGGGCCCTTGCCAAGTATCAGAGTGTCCAGTGGTGACACATCTTCTACTGAAGCATGGCAGTTTGTGATACTATTACACAGAGACACCATCTGCTCGCAGAGGCAAAGGGGGACAGCGGCCTGTTTGCCTTCAAGGCTGGTGGGGTTTGGCGCTTTGCTGAGCTTGACCTTGAATCAAGCAATGCAGCAGCTCTTCAGCTCACCTAAGAGATTTCCAGGTGAGATGCTAGCTTGTTTGCCACGTTGCCCAAGCCAGCATGCCTTGCTGCTTACAGAACACATGAAGTTTCCATCGTAAATCCAACTGTCCGTGGGGTTGTCCACAGTGCAGCACCCCACCGCAAAGAGCTTCCATCCAGCACGTCAGCATCTGGCCACAGGGAGGTATAACAACAAAGGGCAAACCCTTGCCAGCTGCAAGCAGAGACAGACTGATCCTTCTTCCCAAGGTACTAGTTGAAGGCACTGTACTGAACCTCCTCTGACTGCCAAGACCAGAAAGGGCAACACTGGTTGCATATTCCATGCGTGGCATGGTGAGACCTTGAGACCAGACAGCACCAACATTTGGGTGCCGTGTGAGCGGTCGGTAACGCGGTGGCCTTCTGAGGTCAGGTGGGAAGTAAAACCCTACTCTGCCAATCCCTCCTCAAACATGATGGGCCTGGGCTGTCCACGTGAAAAATGCTGGTGTCTCCACACAGTGTTCTGCTCTGGAACAAGGGGCTGCAAGGCTGAGCGAGCAGAAAACAGTATCTGTTCCAAGTAATTAAACTGCATGACTAAAAGGAAATTAATGACACTTGCAGCCCACGCCATCCCCCTGCTTGAGGAGATGCAAATCGCCTGGCTGTTCTCATTTCCCTGAAATGACGGGTTGCCACGCTCTCAGGCCTGCCGAACATATGGGGGCACCCCGCATGCGTCTGCTCAGCTTTGGGACTGCATAATGCTGCTGCCGCCAGGCGGTGAGTTGCTTGGAGCAAGGACCTTACGTTTAAAATGTGTTCTCTAAGGCATGTTCTCAAATACTCCATAGGAACAATATTTTATTCCTCATAAGCTTGTTGTTTGTTGCCAAGGGAGGAGGCTTTTTTAGAACATCTGTGTTTTGAGAAGAAATAAAGAGTCACACGCGTTTGTGTGCAGCTCAGTTTTCTTAAGGAAAGGTTTTCTTGGGCGATGGTACAAAAACACCTTAGAATGGTTGCTGTCTGCATACAGGGCTGGTGTGATCTGAGATTGGAGTCAGGGGTGCTCTGCCTTTGCTTTCTTGTTAGAGTATTTAATTTTTTTGCAGTGCCTCCACCTTTCTCCTGAAAGGTTATAGAATTGTTTAGTGGCTCTGCAAAATGACTTTTTTGGCCTGACTCAATTATACAAATGTAAATCATGATTAATTCCATTGAAATCAATAGTGCTGCAGGGCCATGACTGAGATCAGCATAAAATTATGCCAACATAAGAAAATGTAGAGCGGAGGTAGCATTATCATAAAACTGGTTTATATTATTTGTATACACATAACTCCTTTTACACCTATTTTATACCTATTATGATTTAATCAATGATTTAATGGAAGTCCATACAGATTTACACTACCTTAACTGAGAGAAAAATTTACTTATATACACATGAAAGATGACAAGGTGGTCTTCTAAAGCCATCACTGAAATACGTATTACTGAAGGCCTGTACAAACAATGTGTTTTCCCTAACAGGGTGAAAATACTTGCTTTCAAACTATATAATAATAATCAGTTTGGACATGTGGTTGGTGGTTTGAGATGATCTAGTAATTGATTTTAAAACAGATGGCACCTGTCAAATAAGCATTTGTATTTATTTGATGTTTCTCTGAGAACCCCTGGGGTTTCCTATCTCAGAAGTCTTTGTTTTCTCCCTTCCTAGACTCCCTCTCCTTACTCTGATCTCCCTTCCTCTTATCTTCTTTTGATGCTTCCCACTGACAAATTCTTTTGAGCTTTCTTTCCTAATGTAAGCAATGGCTTTATGTTAGACTTTAATTTCATTTTATTTAAAAATCCTTTTTGCTAACAATTTTAATAAAATAGTAAAAGGTCTTCAGCACACCAAATGCTTAATGATCTGAAAATTGTCTACAGTATATTGCACAAATAAAGTCATTGATTCCACCTCCTGGAACTGCAGTGCTTTACTGCATCAGCAGTCAAAGTAAGTAACATGTAAGGGGAAGTTCCCTCTGTCAGATAATATCTTACATAATTCTTTGTGTAAAAATTAAAATATTCTGAAATTAATGGTTCTATTGACAGCAAACTAGATATGCTGTTATGTATGTGTACATGTGTGTACATCTACTGAGAGGCCAATCAAATGATTTATTTTCTGACTTTGTCGTCTTCTGTGGGCACAACATTAATAATATTATTTTAATATCCTACTGAGGAAGAAAATGTGAAGTCTGGAACAAGAAGAGAATTTTAATTGTATAAAAGAAATTGATGTATTTAATAAGCAAAAAATCTCCTGAGTAACTCTACCCATTACACCTTTCTTTTGACCTTGTCAGATGCAGAAAGGCTCTATTTTTCTAGATGAAGTTAAAAAAAAAAAAAAACCCTTCTGATCAGTCTCCAAGGACAGCTCCTTAGCTGTTATAAATCGATGTTACTTTTTTGAAGTTAATGACAATGCAGTTGCTAACTGCAGCTCATCATGCAAAATGTGGGGGTTCACTAAGGGAAGGCCTAGCATTCACATCTCCAGAAGATCTTGTTTGTCTGGAATGGACCTATGAGTGAGTCATTTCTTCTTGAAAGGAAAAACTTAGTTTCTTTGTATTCATTTTAGTATTCTCCCTGGGTGCCCTCATTACAAAACTTTAACACCTAAAGACTGAAAATGTTTTAGGGCCAGCCTTGCACTGACGTGCTCACTCCTGTAGAACGGCTTTTGGCATCACTACGCTTGGGGCTGTCTGGTCCCACTCACCACCGTGCTCCCTATGGGACATGGCAGAGTGGACGTGTGGGCACCAGCACATCCTGAGGATGGCTGTGGAGTGACATGCTTTGGTGGGATCCTGCCTCACATGGAGCAGAAGCACGTGGGTGGCCAAAGGAAAGTATCTCATCAGGTTGGTATCTTCAGCTGTTCTCTTCACACATAGAAACCGGGATGTTGATGCTCATAATATGTATGTCTTCTGTGGGTAAATTCTACAGTTAATATTCTCAGCATAGCTGAGCATACATTTTTCACTTGAAAATTATTCCTTTATTTCTTTTCCCCATGTTTTCTCCAGACACTGTATCTATTCAGTTTTCAAAAAATGATTGAAAGGAGTTGCAACGGTGCCTGTCAGAGGACTGGGCTGTCCAAGCATTCTTGTCAGTTCATGAAAGTCTCTGTATCTGTTAACTCATGCTTGTAAGCTGCAAGTCATTTGTAACAACTTTGTAAATTGGAAGAAATCCCCAGGCTACCAATGTATTTCACAGTCAGGCACTGATGAAGACTTTATCGTTTACCTAAGAGCAAAGCAGGGCTTTGCCACCTTTAGCAGAATGGCATTATTTACGAATATGACTCAGGACTGACAAAGGCTGCAGAACTAGTTAGCTTTTTAGAAACACACCAGGAAACCCCCGTGGCCATGGTCATTATGTATACTTTGCTAATAAAGAGGAGCTCTGTTAGTCTAGAACTCCATGTGCAAGCCTGGGAAGTGGATTTATTGCAGCCGGTAGAAATATCACAATGGGAGATTGTGTTATATAATGTTAAAAACACCTCTGTGGATTTCCAGCTGTGGTTCATACAAAAAAAAAAGGTTTTATTCATAATCTGCTGGTTGCCACTGAGGTTGCAGAAGATAAAGCCCTGAAATTTTTCCATGTGTTGACTCTGTAAGGGAAAGGAGAGGCCTGGATGCTCTTCCAGTGGGGCTGTTCAGTGCTTAGACAGAGGTGGTGGACACAAAAACTAAAACAGTGTTTGATATCTATGGCCAAACTCCTGTTAAAGATGATATACAAGAATATTTAATTACAAACTGCAAGTGCATGAGTTCAAAAAATGAGAAAGTATGCTAGAGTAGAGATTTTTACTTTTAGAATGAAAGAAGGAACAGCTTATCAGTGGAGAGATCGAATCTGAAGAACTTTGAGCTTCATTTCTGTCTATAGTTGAACAAAATATACATGGAAGTTTTTCAGACAATACCAGCCTTCTATTGCAGCTTGCCTTTCCTCCTCTCACCATCCCATTTTCTCTAGCAGGTGGCCACTGCTGCCGTCCCTCTGGCACACAGTCTTGCAGCTGCGAGGGGCTGCAGAATGGGGCCTTTGCACGGGCATCTCAGCATGTGTGTGGCATTCAGGAGCTCACTCACCACCTGCACATAGGGCCTGGGTGTTCTCGTTGTAAACTGATTGGGTGTCTTCCAATGTACGTCTGATGTTGTTGTTTTTCAAATGAAGCTTCGTGTACTTTCTGGTTTAAGGGACAGTATCAAAAGGAATAGCTAAATCCACTTGTGAAGATTCGTATGGGATTGGCATGGATATAATCCACTCTGCTGTTGGAGGAATGGGACAGATCATCATTTGAAAACGCTTCCAGCCCTATTTGCTATGATTCTTTGAGACTTTTGTTACTTAAAGAAAGATATAAGTCTCCAATTTCATTGCTTCTTGCAAATATTGCTGGTGTAAGCTCAAAGGAGCAAAAACAAGTAGACTCTTCCTTATCTTGTATACACTTGCCGGGCTAGTTTGGTAACACACCTTCTATAACTGTTCAGTCAATCTCTGATCCACTGGGCAGTCCATCAAGAGCATTCTCCTATGGTATCATGGCCAAATGCTCCACACAAACCCAAATTCCTCATATCTTATTACCTGGCAAGGTGAAGGACGGTTCCTTTCTGGTTTCTGATACTGATCAGGAAAGAATCTATCAAGAAGCACATTCTTCTAAACAGATGGCATTCCTGATGTCAGAAACCTGATTCATTCTGAACCCTATTCAGATCTTGATAGCAAAGACTACTAGGTACATATTGCACTGAAGGCAGAAACTTTTAATTCAGCTAAAATAAAATTCCTCTCTTCAAACTTCTGCTATTGCCTCCAATTTCTTTTCTCACACAGTGATATTAAAGTCTCTAAAAGGAATTTATATATACCTGCTTGTCACTAAGTATACTCAGGCCTAGGGCTTCAGATCATCCTCCTGAGGATCTGTTGAACTCAGGAGACTTACTGCTTCACTCAGCTTTGAAATGGTCATTTATTTGACTCTTATTCAGCTCTCTTATTCAGAAGAGTGATTAAAATGCATATACTATAACACTCTGTAAGCACAAGCTATTGCTGAGATCATAGGTGAAGGTAATTTCTAAAGTAGCTTCAATTTTTACCTAAACCAGTCAGTCAGTACATGCATTGCCAGGAAAAAAAAAAATTCTGAACACTACACATGGGACTTCACTATACAAGATTAATCCCTTTGGGCTGCCACCCACTTTAGCTGCAGCCAGACATTCCTCAAGTCAAGCTGTCTCATCCTATTTCTGTATTTCAGTATGTTACCAGCTGGCTGGTATGTATCTCTCACCAAAGTTTTACTAGTTGTAAGCAAAATCATCCAGCTCTTTCAGAATTGTTTGATGCTGAATGTGATAACGTGGAATACGCGTTGACTTTCCTCGGACACTGGACGTGAACCTAGCCACCACATTTGAACAGGCAGTATCACAGTCGCTCTTTAGTTAATACAACTGCCACACTTCATTCTTGCCATTTTCAGGGTCTGAGTGTCCCAGTGTGATGGACTGGACGCAAATCTCTGAAGAAGGAAGGATTACAGAGCCGTCAGTTACTGACCGGGAGAAATCTCTGCAGCTCACCTACAGCATCCCTAAATTGTACAGCACCCAGAGACTGCAAACCAAGAGGAAGAGAGGAAAAGTTTTGATCACTTAACACTCTATGCTCTTAACTAGGAAGTCACAAGATGTATATGTAGGGAGGCTCTGGTGTTAGAAGAGCACCTGGTTTCATACAGATGTGAAGTGGGATCTGAACCAATTTCAACACTAGAAAGATCTGTGGGTATTGTATGGAACTGTTATTTCTATGTCTGTGGTAAATAGGAGCACAGAATAAAGTGTCCTCAAGAATAAGGTGTCCTCAAATTGTTTTACTTTTAGCTCCAACTTTCTGATACTAGCACATTTCGTACTTGGTAAGAATGCTCTCCGGTTTGCTAAAACTAACTGCTCTCTCTAATAATGGCAAGATCCTGGCTTTGTTTCAAGGCAAAGGTTCATGCAATTAAATTTCATTAACAAAGGCCCACAAAACTTGCACAAAACCTTCTTGTCATGCAACCTTCTGCTGTACTCTTTCATTAAGTCTGAGATCCTGGAGAAAATATTTGCTGAATAAAGTCATTCCTAATTAATGTTAAAATGTCAAGGATTCAGCCTCCTTCCCTTTCTACCCCTTTTCTTTTATAATCTTAATTATCTTTTTAATGAGCTACCAGTATAAAAGTCTAGAACAGCATCTTTTAAATGTACAAACAACAGGTGGGACACGGCAGCAAAACAGTTTTGCCAGAGATGTGCTTTCCCACATAATAGTTTCAACTTCCTAGTCATCTTTCCCAACCCTCACTTTGAAGTCACCATTAAGTATTGATAACTAACCTTGTAGAAAGCATAATTAATGAGAGTGATTTCCCTTTGCACCTTTTCTACTGTTGCCTTGAGTATTATCTATCTCGAGCAATATGCAAGTCTGGAGTAGCAATGGCATGTGTTTGGCCTACAAGTTCTCCAAGGATCACTCATGCTAGCTCTTTTTAAAAAAGCTCTTTGGTGAGTTTCTTTGCTTCAGACCAGAGTGACATTCTGGTTGGACCACGGAGAGTGGTGTACAAACATGGTGGGTCCAAACACTGCATGCCCCAAATTCCAAAAATCCTCATTCGTTTTTCCAGTAACAAGTGATAGCAGCCAGAGGTCGGAGCTGATAGGACCTATTTAGCTGGACTTCAGGGGTGAAAGCTCAAAAATATTTTGCAGCCTCTTTAATTCTTAGTCTCAAATTAAAGGAATGGAACCTGTCTTCCTGCACATCAATCTGTGCAGCATGTGCAAGCCCTTCTGCTGGGGTTTAAATAGGAATGACTCATGTGATATTAAGCCTCTTATGAAAATGGATTATATTATTGCCTTTTGCAAAATAGGAGGTTTAAAAAGCCAAGTTAGTGTCTTCCAAATGTCAGTAATTGGAGACATTTTGGACAAAGCATGATTTTTTTACAGCATTTTTGTCTATCTATAAGTTGAAGTCATCTTTGCAATGGAGCTTATTAAATGTTTGGAGAAAGTATTAGAAAGTAGAAGTACTTTGGATTTATCTTTAATGAGAATTGGGTTCTGCCATTCTTCAAAGTAATTTCTTATGATTACAATCTTGTTTTCCCATTACATAGTTGAACTCCAAAATGTTTGCATTGGTGTCTTTCTGAGTACCTTGTCAGTAACAACTACATTCTTCCAATCACCCCCAGAAGTCTGGAATCCCAAAATGCAATGGTAAAAAGGATTAATCACTTACTCTGGCTATTTATGGAATATTGCTTAGCAAAACTGATTTAAAAAATGAAATAGGGATAAAATTCAAGATAGTAACCAGGCCACGAATGCTAAAGCCTGATATCTTGTTAAGTGTTAAGAAGTTCCAGCATATCAGTATTTTTTTTTGCAGAACAGCAATGGAGATTAGGAAGACTCAAACTGTAGCCTTTCAGGAGTGCTTGTATCTAATGTTTTTCAAATGTTTTATACACATATATATATATATATGTATATGTAAAACGTTTTTTGAATCCATCGATATGTGTCTAGTATGACTTTGTGAAACTCTTTATGGAGGAGAATTAAATCTCAGTCATTGCAGTATTCCAGTAGCGTGTAACAGCCCAGAAGTAGCCTCATTTATGTTATCATCAGTCAGGTAGGAACTCAAACTCTCCCAATACATGCATGTATATATGTTCATATATCTATGTACAGGACAAATAGTAAGAGCAGCAGGGCATTTTAGACTGTCATTAACATGTATACTAATATAAGTAATTTGATGTTTCTTGAGCAGGGTAATTATGCTTAATAACCTATATATTCAGAGTAATTGTTATCAATTGTGCTCATTTGTGTATATGGCATAAGTTAATGAGTATTTTTAATTGATATTCCTGTGGCATCCTCCTCGTGCTGTGATTAGACTGGGATTTTCATATCTACACCGTTTCATTTATTGCTAACTGGTAATTTACATCTAATAGTCTTTTTTTTCTGCTCTCTTCTTTTTTTTAATTAGAGGAGATCTTGAAGACTCACATTGCTCATTGGTGGTCTCCTGATGGCACCAGGTTAGCATATGCAACAATTAATGCCTCTAGAGTCCCTACTATGGAGATCCCAGTATACACTGGCAGCCTTTACCCTACTGTTAAAACCTATCATTATCCAAAGGTAAGGGAAAATAAAACAAACAATCCTGTTTTTCCAATAATGATTTTATTTATTTATTTATTTCCAGTAGACTCAGACAGTAGACTGTACAATACAGCAAAGAAAATAAATGGATCTAAGGAAAGATCAGCTGTTCCCCTGTGAATGTGGTCTTCATTACTCCTCAGCTGCATTTGTAAAATTACAGTTTTCTTATTCTGCTATTAGTCATTCTAAATATAATGAAAATAAGATTTAAACATTCTCCCTTTGTACCTGCACAAAAGCAATTGTGTTTCCATGCTAGAGAGGTTTTGACCGTGTCTGAGAATTTGCAAGCAAACATTATTACATTTGTGATATTACAAGCCTTTTATATGAAAAGAAGCAAGAAGGAAAATTTAGTATTTTGGCTTCCCTTGAATAATCAGGATAGCATAACATCAGAGGAGATATGATGGTTTTGGAGGTATGTTGTGCCTGAGCATTACAAAGAGAAAACAGTTAAAGACAAAAGACTTAAGAGCCAATCTTTCCTTGATTGCAGATACCTGTAAACAGTCATGCAGTAGGTACACAGCATCCAGTGCTGATATACTGTTGTTGTTATTGTGACTGCTGTAATTTTCTACTGTAAGATAGTGCAGAAGTGTACTGTGCTGTAGAGCCACTTCTTCTGGATATCTTGCTCTATGTGGCGATCACCTCAGACCTCACATATTGTTCCAAATCAAAACATATTTTAACAGGAGAGATGTCCACTTATATGTAGGTTTGGTGGAAGGTAATAGTGACTCCATAGGGAAAGCCCTTTCCTACAACTGAAAATGAATCAGTATTTTACTATGCCTACCATGATGCTGAGAGACAACCTTTTATCAAAAGAGACAGAAAATAGAAATATTTGTTACTCACCATGAAAGGTAGCATCTTTTACCAAGATTAGAGGTGTCCTAAATAACATTACTGTTTGGTTCTGCATACTGACCTTTCCATACCTCAGTGCCACATCCCTACGTCTGCAGTTTCCCTGTGAACAGCTGCAGCAATCTAGCCCAGAAGTGGTAGCATACAAAATGGTCTTTTTCTGTATAGTGTAATTTATACTAACCTGGTACAATGGCAGTGCATTTTAGAATCTAGGAGAACATAATAAATCAAAAACATTGTCTTGTGTAAGATATGGTAATTTATTCTCTTTTCAAAATCCAGGCTGGAATGGAAAATCCAACTATTTCTTTGCATGTGATTGGTTTGAATGGACCTACGCATGATCTGGAAATGACTCCCCCAGATGATCAAAGAATGAGGTATGTGCTTTCTCACACGGGGATGCAGAACGCCGATTCTGCCAAGGCTTTAAATCAGACCTTGGCTTAATTCTAGATCATTTTACAGTCCTTTCTCTGCCACTGTTAAGTAGTTTCACTTTGTGTAAATCTGCTTAAAAATTTTCAAATAATTGTTTTTCTTACATGTATTTCTTTAGAACATTGTTAATTTGAAATTGCTGTGACCCAGATTAACTTCAGAGTAGGGTTATTTTTAGAGAACTCCACAGAATGTCCCCAAATCCGTAACAACACATTCATTTCACATGTAATCACAGGCATTGTAAAGGGGATATTGTCTGCCTTCTGTATGAGAGACCATGAAGCAAAAATAGGACAGACCTATAATACAGCAAACATGAGCTCACTCGTTTGTGACTTGGATTTAGGACTGTAACCAGACTGCAAATATATTGCAGAATCTGCATTAAAAATAAAAGAAGAAATCTCTTTGCTGTTTTTAAGACAGGTGTGTTTTAGAAGGTGGCCTTCAGTTTGGCCAACTACCTAGATACCCATTTCTAATTTAGCAAGTGCTTAAACCTGTTTGCATTCATCAAGAACTTAGAAGTTTGGCTTGGACTCCGATGCATGGTCAAACTGCGCTAAATTTATGGGTCTGTGACTGCTTGAAAAGAACATCACGTTGTTACAGTCTGCCTCCAGGAAAGACATCGCTTTACGTAATGCATAATGCACTTACCTGCAAAGCTCAGAGATTAGAGTCCAAATCTGTACTTCAGTAACTTGATTTAAACTTGAAATAGCTTTACAGCAGGCCAAGTGGAGTCAGACTCTGGTTCCAAGACTACCGCACGGGCAGTGCCCCTTCCGCACGTTAGCACGGTACCTTCTGTGCACGTCAGATGTAATGCTGCGACGATATCATTCTCAAGGATATCACTTGTTCATATAGGAGCATCCTACCAACATGCACGCTGACCTTTTTTTTTCCTGAGTGTTAAATTAGGCTTCTGGATCTGTAATTCCAGCACCAATAAAAACATATAGGTACTGCACAGTGTTAATGAAGTAGGCCCATTTTGAGGGCAGAAGAAGGTGCTGGGGTGATATTCTTCGTGCATGATAAATGTATAAGGTCAGTGCCTGATAGTTGTGCACAGGTTGTATAGTCATTTAATGAAAGGATACTAAACCAAGAGGATCATTTATCGTGTAAGGTACGTTTCTTTGTTAAGGACGTTAATGTCAGCCTAAGAATGTTTTCGCTGCACAACTCAGAAATGCTCCAATTCAAATCCATTTATGCATCAAAAGTCTGACCTGCGAACAAACCAAATGTGTGCATAACTGCAACCACCTTTCAAAACACCACCTTCGAGTCTGCATATAGCAGGCAACAATTCAGTATCACAGTATCAGAACTGCTGTTCCTGGACAACATCATTTTTGTATTGACTGCATGCTCTGTAAGCAGAAGAGACTTAGGAATGTTTTAATTATAATAATAAACTTGAGGCTGCAGGATCCAAGTGCTGTTAATCAATTTGTGCTATGTGGTTATGGATGCCTGTAATTTATTTGGTTGCAATCAATATTTTAAAGTGATGCAAAATATATCATAATTAATTAGTCTCTCTATATTTCATCAAAAACATGGCAATTTCCATCCCCAGGGCATAAGAAGTCCTGCTACAGCAATAGGGGTGCTTTTTCATTATGCATATATTTTCTGAAATGAGAGGATTAGTGTGATAATGTTTCATTAGAATAGACAAGAGGGATATACTGTACAGTTAGTTACAGAAGGGAGTTTTGGGGAAGCAGGGGAAGCTTATGATAAGGATTGTCAAGCAGAGAAGTCCTATCAGAAGCATTTTGATGTGCTCAATCTGTTTGTGCAGATGATACAAGGAAAGAGTGGCCTTTCTTTGTGATTTTTTTTTAATCTGTAGCATAGTGTTTTAGTACAGTTAATAGAGCTGAGAATAAAGTAGAAAAATGCCAGCTTTTTTTTTCTTTTTTAAATAAAAAGTCTGAGGTTTCCCACAAAATTGTAATATTTGTCAGTGAAGAAGCAAAGATGATGATGGGAAAACATATCTGGGGGTAAGAATATGCCATTTTGATCAATTTTCCTTTTTTCAAATCTTTCATACTGACCATTTTGCCAAATTTTCTCCAATGTCATACTTTGCTGTGAAAACAAGAAAGTCAAGGAGGGCAAGCGAAAAATTTCAGAATAAAAATTAATTCTAACATTTAATGTCAGAAAGCCATGTTTTTATTTTGGTGAAAAGCACTGGACCTCTCACAGCTAACAACTGCTACATCAGCAGGTAGTGGGAACAGGACCATGATCCAGATTATTTGTCACATCATATTTGTGCCTTAGATGGCAAATTAAACCAAGATGTTATCCCCCCTGACTGCAGGAACTGTCAATGGTCCTCGTGTAGGTCATGAATAAAGAAATAAAGGAGAAACTCAGACAAATCTGAGTCTGGAATCTGAGACAGGAGCCTGCTGTGCTCTGGGGACCTCGGGGTGGACGACTGCCTGTCATTTGGCCATGCAACAAATCACTGTCTGCTCTTTGTGATCTTTATGTCTTTGTTACTATTTTCATACTTTACATATTAATGTTTTAGATTCGTATGTCCAAAAATCAGCCAAGTAAAGTTAGTGGATAAACAAGGACGCTGCACAATAACCAACGTCCAGATGATTGCAAACCCAACCACTGAAGTCTTTACTGAGACAGTGAAATCCATTGCAAAGCTCAGCATAACTGCACCTTTCCTGAAGGTGCTCGGAGAAGTTCCTTCCGTCCTTTGGGAGCATACAGTCTGCTCTGGAGCAGATGTCTACAAAAGGGACTTCTCAGTCTGAAGTGGTTGGACAACTGCGGGGCCAGACTCCTTCTGTTGCCACTGGGGAAAAATAGAATCTCCTTAATTCAGCTCCATATAAAATCTGCAATAGGTCAGATGAATTGCACTATAGAAATGCCAGCTCCTCTCCATTGACCGTATAGAAAGTCTGCTCCACCAGTGTGGCTGGCTGTGTTGCAGACGTTTAAAATTAACTGCGATGAATCACGCCTTATCGTCTAATTTTCCTCTGCGAAATGGAAAACGTAAAACTTGGTTGTCCTGCAGAAGAGCCGTAAAAAGAAATAAATTGAAGACTCCACACTACTCTGAGACTAGGAGAATGAGAACAATACAATTACGCACACTAGTCTGATAGCTGGGGTATCTATGGGCTTTACAACTAGGATATTCTTCAGAGAGAATTTGAGAGTCCATGCCCATCTTCAGGGTTATAGAAAAGATTATATTTGACCTAAAATAATAATTAAAACTTCTTGAGCGAGAACTTTGGCTCCTGTATTCAAACAGTGAGATGGATAAAAAAATTTAATATATGTCCTTCAAACTTTAAATTGGATTTATGGAAAAAATGCTCAGAGCCACAATATGTACTAAATTCACATTCATTTTCAGGGTAGGCTGAATTTGCTCAGTTCATTTTGGGGAGGAATAAGAGATGGTTATACCGTTTAATTTTGCTTTGTTGTTTTTTCCTCCTAGGGACTATGCTGTTGCTGATAAAGGGTAAAATAATAATTTTATTTCAGGCAATGAATTTTCAGACTACTGTTGTCTCAGCCAGGAGTATTCTTCCTTCCAGTGTGGTGCATGCAATTGTTGAGGTCTTTTGTTCTTTTTCCCTAGCCAAATTCAGGCACTAAATATTACTGAAACTACAATATCAATTTCCAACTTGTTATTTTGTGAGACAAACGGGTCTTTGTTGCTTTTGCCCTTTCTCTTCAGTGTATACAGGAGTCTTTGCCAGAACACAAAGTACTCTCCAGTGACACAGCACATTAATTCCAATGAGAGCAACAATTCCTTATACATATTTTATAGCAAACAAATGAACTAATAAATTTTTATAGACTGTATGCTGTGAAAAATCATATTATAATTTAAGGATGGCTTTGGCCCACATAGCCCACCAGTATATTATAAGATTACTAGGTTTGTCAGCTCAGCAAGGGTTTTGCCCTGCAGATGAAGTGGTGAAGCTCTGAATCACTGCAGAGGTGGGCATGTGCGAGCACCACCGCAGACTGCCTCCGAAAATGTATTTATTCATGATCTGGTATTTTCCAGCCCAGCCCCAAGCTAACTGGTTGCATTGCTCAGTATTGCACAGTCCTTTTCCTAAGTTTTCTAGGGAAAGATATCACCAATTGCAGGACTGTGCAGCCAAGAGCAGAGGAACCCTCAATGGCGATGTAGTCTGGGTATTGCTATAATCTGAATATGTTCAGCAATAAATAGAGGATGGTACAGGGAGTGTGGGACAGTATTTTTGCCAGTGCAAACTGTCACATCTCTGCTGACTTCCTTATGGCAACCAGCTGCGTTTGTTCTGCAGAAACCCTGTGTCTCTGCAACCTATATCCTTCTTGCTCTTTTCCTTTTAATGCAACACTCATGGATATTTTACTGCATAGTAAGCATATTTAGAGGCCATTAGCTCTTCATAAGCATAAAGAATACAACTATTGTCGGTGAAGGGTTTGAGTCAGCCAGCTAGTCTGCTCACAATGGAAATTGTCTGCATTTTTTTCCACCTATGCATAAATTTTTAGCTCCAGGCATTTCAGTCCCTGAAAGGCTGAATAGCTTGAATGACTCTTCATCTCAACGTTCGACTCTTCTTTGAAAATGACTTTCAGAAGTGGCAGATAAAATAGCTACACAGCCCTAAATATATCATTTTTAGGCATTGAAATCCATACGTGGGGCAGCTTAGACATATCAGGATACAGGTCTAATAACCAGAGATCTTTCCTATACTGTTTGCTCATAGCAGCCTCCAAATGCTCTGCTGTGTGGCAAAACATTGGAATATCAGTGCTCTTAATGAGGTGTTGGCTGGCAGCACTGAAGATTTAATATATTTCTGTGTTTTCAGGGATTATTACATAACCATGGTGAAGTGGGCGACTAGCACCAAAGTGGCAGTAAACTGGCTGAACAGGGCCCAGAACGTGTCCATCCTGACGCTGTGCGACGCTACCACTGGAGTCTGCACAAAGGTAGGGAAGATGATGAAAATGGTCGTTTGGCATCAGCTTTCATAACCCACGTAAGAAAGTCTTTCAGTTACCCTACATGGAAGCATGCCAGCTGACACATATTTATTTGAACAGACAGAGAATATAAACAATGTTTGCAATATTTCCTGTGCAAGGGTGAAGGGACTTTTTTTGTCACCTTACAGAAAGCCAGGAACTGTGTGGCCCTACGTGCTCTGTGTGTGTGCGAGATGGAGTTTATCCTGAAATAGCTGCATACATGCACGAGCACACACAGGTCAACAATTTGTAGCTTGGAGAGCTTCGAGACATTCTAATTTAATGGAATTATGCCCTTGCTCGTCAACCTACAATTTAATTTTATTTAATTAATGCCTCCTGCAGATATAGTTGTACCAACATAAGTGCATGTGTATTGATATAACCTTTTTAAGTATTGGCATATATCATCTTTTAAACTGACATAGGTTGTGTCACAGTAGGAAAGTGTTCTAATGTTGCTGTCCCTTGATAAATTGTCACACCACTGTGCATAGCAGTCTTTTTTATCAACTTACAGCTGTATTTCTTTGGGGAATACTATGTATTGCTGGGGGTTTTTTTAATTTATTTTTTGTCTGTGTGAGTAAAATGCTTTCCTGAGTAAGTGCTTGGTTATTTAGCAGAGATGGAAGATCAAGAGAGCAGTCACTTTTTAGTCCTGAACCACGTGCTTAAACAGATTTTTTTTGTGCTTGTTCACAACTTTTCAGAATCAGTCAAACTGCTTTCTGCACTGATGAGCAAAATGTAATACATGCAAAGTATATTATTTAATAGTTGTGTTTTATTTTAGAAACATGAAGACGAAAGCGAAGGTTGGCTGCACAGACAGGTAACGTTGACCTTCTCCTTGCAGTCAAATTTTAAGTAGATTTTTTTGTTTGTTTGTTTTTCCCTCAAAGAAAAAAATAATTTCTAAACCTGAGAAGTTTACTTGGAAGGTGGTGTGGTTCATAATACAGAAAACAGTTCCCAGTAATAAACAAGCTCTTTCGATTGAACTGAAGTGTACCATACCTGAGATGCCATCTTCTCCAGTAGGTCCCAGTGTTCAAAACCAATTGTTAGTTTGCAATTTACTTGGATTTAAACAAGCTGAAAAACTAGTGTTGGCTGAAATTCCCCCAGTCACAGATTATCCACATGAGACCTGTGCCAGAGAAGTAGTCCTTAAAGACTGAGGTTGACTTTAAGTAGTATATTGGTTTTTTTCCTGGTCTTCCAGGCAGGAGAAAAGTCCACTGTTGAAAACAGAAGATCAAAGTCCATTTAATTAAAAGGGCCTGTGCCCATTCAGAGCCAAAATCATGCAGATAGATAGCACTTTTAAGTCACTTAAGCTAAATTTGACAGATTATCTACTTGACTCTTTGCAGATGTTTCCAAATGTAAGAAAAGTGAAAAGCAAATAAAATTGTCAATAAGGCAGTTGAAACAATGAGGGTTTACATGAGACGCAGGAAAGAAAGCAACTGTCTGATCAAGTTTAATATCCTGTTATAACAGACAACTGTGTCACATAATTCTTCTGCCACTGCAATTCCTGCATAACGTTATTACTTTGTATGGCTATGTGCTCCCATCCCCCAAATGAAATTTAGATGAAGATAAGCCCTGAAAAAACAGAAATAGCAAATTGAAAGCCCTGAGAAGTTTAGATTTGTGGGATTCCCTTCCCTTCCCTTTTTCTGAACAGTTTCCCCCCTTCTCCCCGATATATGTCTATATACAACCTGTAGATTTCCAGAAGGTGAATCTGTGGAAGATTGTTTATAACACTTCCCCAGCGGTCAGTTTATGAAGTGATCTCAGATTTTACTAAGTTGTTCTTTAGAGAGAAGCTGCTGATACCAGTTCAGTCACAACATTGAACTGTTTTGCATGGGATATGAGAATGCCAGACAGGGAGTAACATGTCAGTTAAAGAACTTGCACCATAGTTTTCCCAGTCCAGATTTAAAGGATTTCGTATTTTTGTCACAGCTTGTTCAGAAGATCCAAGAACCTAGAAACTTCAATACATCAGTATACAGCAGGAATAATGATCTCCTCTGTTCCAGTGGCTGTCCTACAGCAGTGGGCTGTGTCTGATCCGGACAAAAAATGATTTTACAGAGAAAATAGCTTTTTTGCTCCAAGCATTCCAGATAATCATTTGCTGTATTTTTATATAAAATAAAAATACTGCCAAACTATTCTTCATGTTCATAATGCTAGTGTTGGCTTAAATAAATGACAAATGCTTCAAAGACAAATCACACCTACAGAAAATTAAATTGCCCGTATTTTGTATCTTAGAAAAGGAAGTTCACAAGGATCATTTGTTTTATAAGTCAAGGCTAAGTTTAATCCTTTCCCTGCTATTTACCTGGGCCTCTACTCTTCTGAAATTTAATGCAGTACATTAGAAGGACTTCTGTTCATACACCGCTGTGGTTCTTTAGCCAAGCACCTACTACATGGGCAAGAATTAAAGGTGGTGTCTTCTGCTGAATAACAGTAATGAATCATCTGCCTATCTCTATTGGGTCTGCTCCACAGAAATATACTTTGTTTTACTGCATCATATACTTAGTCTGAGGATAGAGAAGGCTGTTTGTTCCAGCCAAATGAGTCAGACATCTCAGTGCTAAACTAAGATAATACTTGCTATAGACTTTAGAGACATTTGATGCTACCCTTCAAGTGCTTTTGTTAGAGTCTAAAGAATTACAGAACTCTTTTGCCTATTTATCTGGCAACAAAATTATTTAAATTTCTAGTTTCAACTAAATATGTGATTACTAGGTTAATCTCTTTTTCTGTATTTCTCTTTTTACTCCATTACATGTGCATCTAAATCACTGGAAAATTATTTTCATGCCATGTGTGTCTGAGTCTGAGAATGATGTGAAAATGTTGAATGTTAATGTGATTCCTCTAGCCTCTTTTAGGAGGAGATGAATTGCACCCCAGGCAGCCACTAAGGGAGTTCAGGAGTGTGACTCAGCTCAAGATACAGACTCCTAGGATTAGACATTTTAATATAGGTGTATACATATGACTCAGGTGCCAAATTCCCCACTGTTCTCAGTCATAAGAGTCTTCAGGATAGCCAGCAAAGGCAATGCACTTTGCTCATGATTCAGCTCATCACTAAGAAGACACCAACTGTCTGGTTGGCCAGCTGGTACTATGAACTCCATTGACCAGACCTTCTTTTCAGAAGTATCCCAAATTAAAATCAATAGGACTGAGGAGTCTAGATGCTGGCCTCACTCTTTAAAATACTCCGGTTCTCAAGTCACACATATAGAAAAAAAAAACATACCTGAGCTTTATTCTTTGGTGGTGGTGGGGGGGGGGTTGATCTGGAATACAGACAAGCTTCAATGTGGGCTGGGAGCAGGACATGGGAGAAAAGTTGTCTGTTAAATGACAGAAGATATTCACAAAGGACATGAGGGAGTCTCCAAGCATGACAGGGTTAATGTTTTTCAGCTGAGATACTGGGAGTTGGATAGGGCATATGACCCATGCACTTGAATTTATTTGTTGTTATTGTTGTAGTTTGGTAACTCAGTGAGATTTAATAGTCTGTGTACGGAAGGTCATAGTAAATGCTGTCGTGTTCCTTTCTGGGCTTAAGTTTCTAAATGAATTTTATGCAAGTCTAAAAACTGGGAGAGCCTATCTCCAGCAAAGGCAAAGAGAGATACTGGTATTGTCATCCGTGTAGCTGACAAGGTAAATTACTCAAAGTATAATGAGAAATACACAAAATTTACACATCCTGCTAGAATGTGTCTGTCATTCCTTACTATATTTGCCATTTGACATGGCCAGAATTTTCAAACCTTCTGCACAAATAAGAATGGGCACATGTTCACAGAGGCTGACTAGGGATTTTGAAAGTTTTCACTGCTTTTATTCATATACCTGCTCATGCACTTCTGGACATAACAGTCAGACTAAACTTTATTCATACTTTTGTTTAGATATACAAACACTTTGAAACAGTAATTACAGTTGTAGATAATTTTGTTTTAATTTTTCTGAAGAAGCCTTTTCCAGGTAATGACAATAATGGTCACAGACAGATAATGTGTCAGCAAGGGAGATAGCAGACAATTGCTGAACACCTGTTGTAGATAAACTTTACTGGCATTTTAATTGTCTTAGTTATTTAATCATGAATGTGGTCTGAACAAAATTAATTATAATCCAGGGTACAATTCCAACTCCAGTGAAGGCTGTGGGCTTTGACATTGACGTCAGTGGGACCAGAAGATTACCACAAAATTGTTTCAAGATATATAACCTCCAAAACTGCCTGCATGGGCTGGCTGGCCTCCTGATAACAATTCCTTTGGGTTGCATTTTTCTTTCTAGTCCTCCTATTTCCCTAGTGTTGCAGGTAACCTCAGTCTACAAATAAAGAGTTTTGCTCTATCAGAAGGTGAGCTGTTGAAAACCTCACACCATTTTTTTCCAGCTCCCTTATCTTCAGCCTGACAGCACAATAACCCAGTAATGGTTCTCTTATATGTAGTTAATAGGCAGTAGGAAATGAAGTTCCTTTAAATAAAAGCAGAGATCAGGGAACCTTACCAGCAAGACTGACTTTTTAACCCTTAAAGCTTTTGTCATGTAACAAGCCCATAACTGACCTGACATTGCCCGAAAGTCAACGAATGCAACATAAATAGGACACAGAGCCCCGTAATTCAAATATCAAATCCATCTGCCAGAGACAGATAACGAAATGTCTTTTGGTTATGAACACAGCACTTAAATAAATAATCCAGTTTTCATGGATTATTCATGGATCCAGTGGAGGTGAGTGATACCCAGAGGCATGGACCCATCTCCTCTCCAATTGATGACCTTGTCTTTTGGTAGCAGGGCCCTGGCTTCAGAGACAGCCATTGGTATGGTGACCTTAGCCTTAGAGATCAGCACAGGAGTGGGGACAAGGGAGGAAGATTTGGCATTGTCACAGGGGTTGAGTATGGTGAATGATGGAGTGAGATCATCTCCCTGCACCCAAAGGTTGAGGCAACTTGTTAGGCAATAATGCCGATGGACATTTATAACAATTAATTGGATTTAAATGAAGTATTTATCTAAAAGGAAAGAGTTAAAAGGCTTCATGTCACATGTGTTTTTTTATTGCAGTTATTGTGCTGTGACACTGTACTGGGAGATTTCTCCCAAAGAATAAATGCTCCAAGTCACCCAATGGAGCAAAATCATTAATTCTGGGATGTGGGCAAAGGTGGATCAGACAGAAAAAGAAAGACACTGTGTCGTGGAAGGGAAAAGACATCATAGGAGGAATAGGAGAGGACTAGGTTATTCATATTAATTGGTTTCCTGTTTAAAACCTGAGAATGAACCAGAAAAATGTAACTCTCACAGAAGTACAGTTCACAGTCAATACTACACAGCAGGCCAAATCTAATACCAGATTTCAAAGAACCTGCTTTCCCACTGATTTCTGTGAGGAAATATGTGGACTCCAGCCAAAAGTGTGTGAAACACAGCACATTGGAAGAGCAAGAGGCAGGGAGGGTGTCCCGATCCAATATCGGGAGGGTTTCGTTACGGTCCCAAGGACGAGATTAAGACGCTAAAACCGGTCAAATATCGTACAACCTTTTAACTTTATTTTCCACAGAGTGGGGAATAAAGGTGGGGGGAGAAGGCGAAGGGGAGGAGAGAGAGAAAGAGAGAGAGAGAAAAGGGGGAGAGAGAAAGAGATATCACCACCCGTGGATCCAGCGGCGTCCCGTTGGTCCTCTTCACCCTGGGTGTAAATTATAGCGATGCGCGTGCAGTAATTACAACTCGAGCAGGGTCCGACCCTAGGTTCCCGCTGAAAAGTTTGGAATGACACGCGTGCAGTAGTTACAGCTCGAGTTGGGTGCCTCCAAAGAGGGACCCTGAACAAAGAAATCCCTGGGCAATTATAGCTTTTTCAAATTAAGTTTCCCACCCCTCACGCGGTAGTTCAGACCGATAGTAATTTTTGGGTCTGGGGTCTCCTGCTCCCTATTGGGTCTCATCGTTGTTCCCAGGCAGGCTGCTTTTCTCCCTTATCTTCACTGTTGCGGTTTCTGCTGACAAATGTGTTGATTCCTCGGGTTCTGCCCTTCTTTCTCAGGGCCCTGACAAACAGGTGTTGTTCCAGCAATTAGCACTGCCCCAGCAGTGACAGTAGGTGTTATCTTCCAAGGTCCTGACGAGGAGGATATAATCCAGACCCCCCCCAAATTAACACTGTTTCAGCAGTGAGGGGAGGCTTTGTTTCCCAGGGTCCTGGCGCCCAAGCAGGCCTTAGTTCAAAGCCTTGACATCCTCCCTCCTGGAGTGTGACGCATAGGAATGCAAACTGCTTGTAACTCCCTTATCTTTCCAGTCTGCACCAGCTCTGGGGCCCCTTCTCACCGAACTAGGGAGTGTGGCTAAGCAAGTTTTATAAAAGTTGTGTTAAGCGGCAGTAATTTGCAGTCCAGGTCCCAAAGTCTCTGTCCGATCGTGGTCCGGTTCAGTGCAGGCTCAGTGTGTCCCGAATGGTCGCAGGGAGACCATTTCAGGGGTCGCAGCAGCTCAGTCCTGTTTCCGCTGGGAACAGATGGCTTGTTTGGGGTTTTGGTTTGCTTGCACCTTATGTACTAAGAAATGTTTAAGGCAAAAGTTCACTCATCTGTCCGCCACAGAGGGTATTGCATGATAAGGACCCAGACAGAGTAGCTTGGAGCTGGATCCTGTGGAGCTGCAATGTGGTAATGCTGGGCCCACACTACTGTTTTCTGCCTTTTAGATCTCAGTAATTTTGGCTGTGTTGTATTTATGCATGCATAGGGCTTTCAGGCCCACTGACTCCCCATAAAATGGATAATTTCTCTTTCAAATGTTTGTCCCAGTGCACATTCAGCTGTGTGCTATCTTCAAGTCCTCAAGGTCAGAGACATCTGAGAACTTCCTATCCATGCTGCATGCACATTCTCTTTCCATCTTCCACCAGAAAAGTCTTCCACCAGTGGGTGCAGATCTAGTGATGCTCAAGAATGAGATCCCTGTCCAAATGGCCTTTAAGGAGATCTTTTCTTTCTTTTCTTTCTTTTTTTTTTTCATCTTGTGCCAGGACTTCATGCCCCTCTCTAAGCCCTAAAGCAGCTCAGACTGTCCTTAGCATTGTCCACTCATTCAGGCATCTTGAATTCTTCCAGGTCCAGGATAAGCATCCTAGGCACTCCTCAGTTTCTTCTTCTACTCCTGGTCATTTGCGGATACATTGACATCTGTTGCACAACTCAGAACTCCAGCACTGATCCCCTGGGAGTCATGGTGCCCTTCAGCAGCCTCCCACCACTTCACCTCTTCCACCGAAGCTGAAGTCTTTAGTGGCACCATTTTGATATGCAGCAATAAACAAGTTGCTGGAGATACAGTTGCTGCTGCTTTCTTTTGCTGATAGTGATGCATGTTGGTCAGTCCCACCAGCTCCTTCTCCAGCCACAGGGTGGGTCATCTTTTGTTTAATCACAGTGTCTACTGACTCATGAAAGTGTTCGCACCTGATTATTACTTTAACTCCAATGATGACCAGGGCCTTGCAGACTTGCATTCGAGGAGACCTTGCATTCAAGTAGACCTCAGCTCCAACCTGCATCCCAGAGGGGTAATCATTGATCTTTCAGCATTGCAGATTAGCAGCTCTGAGAAGATTTGTTTCCTGAACCAGGTCACTGTCCATTCCCACAGGCCCCAGAACGACAAACGGGATCAGGGAACCACGCTGGCATAGTCTGGCTTAAGCTTGCATTTAAGATGCTTTGGAACCCTGTGAGAGTCACTTTTCTTTCTTTCTTTCTTTCTTTTTTCTTTAAACCTGAGTCTGAGTGCACTGAGTTATTGCTACTTATAGCTGACCTTAGGATAGCCTTGTCCTTCATCTGCATAAAGCTAAGAATTTCTGGAAACTGGCCTTGACTATTTGTAAAATTTGTCTAAATATAAAGGTCTAGCTGAGCAAAAAGGCAAGAGCCACAAGGAGTTAAGATATGCCCTATTGAGTCAGATAGATAGCTTCTTCTCTACTGCACCACTCTCTTTACCAGTCACAACAGCTGAGGGTATTTAGGGACAACATCTGAGCCTGGCTGCTTTCTACAGTTCACTTCTCTCATTTCATGACCATCTACAATAACAGGACTATAGATGTTAATGGCTGTATCTATGCCTATTCCTTTTATTGTCTGTTGATGAATCATGAATTTGTTCAAACCGTTTTTGCACCTGCTGATCCCAGCTGTCTTCACAACCTCTTGTGGCAAAAAATTCCAGAAGTTCTCTACCTGCTGCATTGGAAACGTATTTTCTTTTACCTGCTTTAAAGTGATGATTTCCTGCTATTTTTAAGGAGTACTTCTTAGTTCTATTATTGTGGGGTTCAGCAAATAACAGTCAGCCAAAGGCTCAGACAGTTTGTATCACACACAGAAGGAAAAAAAAAAAAGAAAAATGATACTTTTTGAACGGCTTAAGGCATGTGCAGATCCATACAGGAGTGTCCTGGAGGTGCTTAGAACAGTTCCAGTGTAAAGAACAGGTTTTTTATTTAAATGCCACTGTTTGAAATTTTGTTTGCTTACTTATGTTTATCTCATAAACTGTGGTTCAAGCCAAGTTCACTTCAAGATCCCCAGTGTAGCTCCCTACGGTATAAATATCTGTTCCAAAAACCTTCCAGCCTGATCCCTCTGCTTGCCATCTAGTTCAAGTCGCTGTCTCTGTCAAGATTTTAAATGAAGTTATGGTAGCATTAATGTGCAGCCCTTCCAACAACAGGAGCACGCAAGCAGACTGCCTGGTAGCATCAGGGGAGTGCTGAAGGCCAGCAGCTGTCATTTCTGCCGTGTGCCTCCTTCCACCGTAACTCCGAATGAACTTCAAGCTGATCGGCACAGAGCCTGCTCTCGCTGGCAGAGACGTAGTGCTGGAATATGTAATGCAGTAGGCAGATATAGAAATGTAAGGTGAACTCACTGCTATTTACCTCAATAAAATGAAGTCTATTGAACAGAGGGTTTGTCCATGCTATCACAGCAGGTTTCCAAGGGATTTTCCCCTGTCATGAAAGGCATCTGAAAATTATATATAATTTCATGTTTCACATCCTAGAAAAATGTCAGTGACAAATGAAACTATTATTTCTTGGAACTTCAGCAAGCAATAAATGGACATACTTTAAAATATACTGAAAACCTAAGCAGAGGAAAATGAAAGGGAAAACAAGCAGTTTGAACCCCCTAATGTAGTGCTGATAAATCTGATGAATAGTGGAAAGAACATTAATCAGTGAAGAACTGGTAGCAAAGGAAAATACAGTAAGAATAGTGTGTTAGCCTATGAGAAATACAAAGGGTTTATTCCATTGCCATAAATGTTTCCATTAGCCATGAGTCTCCCTATGCAACCAAGTTCTTGCTGGTTCAGAGTGGTATCTTGGCCTGTGCCAAGCAGAAAGCCAGGGTGTTTCATAATTATCGAACCAGAAGATGCAGAGCAAAAGAGTGGCCCTGATGCTGTCATCAGCCCTTGGAGAAGGAGCCCTGGAGCTCACCAGCATGGGGAGTGGGCCAGGACAGGCAGGGCTTGGCCAGTCCCGAGAAAGTCTGGTGTCACAGAAAGGTTCAGCAGACGTTCAGCTTTTGTTCTCATCCCATCTCATCCCATTCAGGACGCAGGGTAGAGGAGCTTCAGCTAACCCTTTCCCTTGGTATAACGCTGCTGTATCACTCCATACGTACCATCCTGCTGCTCTCCCTTGTAGTCTGCTGTTCAACCATCTCCTGCAACAGAGACCCCCCATGTGCCTCAGGGTTGCTGCAGTAAAAAACAAACAAACAAAATAAAAAACAAGAAGCTTCCAGGAGATGATTGCTTGCCATATGTGGTGTTTGATTCCCTTACATTGAATCCTTTCTACCTCTGGCTGAAAGTTCCTGTGACTCAACGGAAGTCAATCATCACGTTCACCTGGGAGCTTTGTGTCAAAGACAGTTTTGCAAGATAATCTCCCCCTTCATAAATAATTTAGTGGTTTAAGCATTTGAAAAAAGGTAGGAAAAGACAGGAATTAGATACTGACAAATGCTGTTAGTTATGTTTACTCGAGGACAGGAACAGATCAGTTTTTCCGGCAGAGTAAACAAGATTTGTCATAGTTGTGCCAGGGAGGTTCAAACCCTTTTCAGAAGGCTTTATTGCCACTGCCCCAAGCAGTCAGCTGTATAGCTGCACATTTTGCTTCGCAAATGGGAATTGATTTTATAGCCCTCCTTATTGCCTATCTGCCTGTCTTCCCACAGCTGAAAGGTGTCTGCTTCTTTATGAGCTTGGAAAAAATGATTTTCAAAACTTCAATATTAACTTCTGCAGCTGTTTTTTTTTTTCCTTGGTCTCAGATTGTTGTTAGGGAGCACTCTCTATTTCACTGTAAACTAATTTCACAGTTTCTTGCAGTGCTGATCAACCTTAAATACAATAACTTAATGATATAAAATCCTTATATTTGGTGTTTGCAGAATGAAGAGCCGATTTTTTCCAAAGACGGTCGGAAGTTTTTCTTTGTCCGAGCCATTCCTCAGGGAGGACGTGGGAAATTCTATCACATCGCCATGTCGTCATCACAGGTGAATTACTCACTGCTGCTGCTTTTTTATCCTACCCTGAGTGGAAAACAATAGAAAAGTATTATTTGTGCTCACACCTGAGAGACATGAAGGTACAAATACAGAACCTGGATCTTGTGCATAAAAGAACACATTTGGTGGTAGTTTATCAGGCAGAAGATAACATTTTCAAGTGAGATACTTAGAAGAAAAAGGTCTACTTACTCTCTCTTTACAAAGAATATCATTAATTTGTTCTATTTTTTTTTTTAATATCTTCCTAGTTGTACCTAAATAAGTCAATCTTTGTACTACCATAAAGGATTAACCGGAAGCTCCTGGGGATTAGAATAAGGGGTTTCAGGCTGTTCTGCACCAAATTCATCACAAAATTCATCATTCATCTGTGAATCCTGTGATTCACAGAAATACTTGAAGGGGAAACGGCAGGTGCATGATTTATTTTTAACAAGTAGTGGAATGAAAAGAACTTCCTTTTTGAGAAGAGAAACACAACGATAAGCTTTGCTCAAGTATCTTTTAAAAATAAAAAAAAATCTAATTCTTTCTATTTTTGGCAGCCCAATAGTAGCAGTGATAATTTACAGTCTATTACATCTGGTGACTGGGATGTGACAAAGATATTGGCATATGATGAAAAGAGACATAAAATGTAAGTAACATTTGGTCTGACAAATCAGTCGTCTGTTGTTTAGTGTTGGACTATAGGGCTAATGAGTTTACAACAGTATTTTGATTGTATGAACATACGGAGATACGAATAAGACAGAAGGAGAAGCTGTCCCTGTTTTGGCTTCATCTCATACACCATTTCAGTGTATCTTGTCTTAGTTTGATTTTCTCTGTACTGTTCAAACCTCTCTTTCTGTGACCATTAAATACAGGATACAATTGTGCAGAGGAGTGATTTCCCCTTAAACAACTACTGATGTTAACCTTTGAAGGAAAAAAATGTTTTTGTTGACTGCCTATATAGTCAGTTCTAGAAAGAATCTTTTTTGACCTGCAAAAATATCACTGCATTAGATGAAAGTAGTTACTTAGCAACTCAAAACAAGCTTTCTCACACTCGTCCTTTATGTTGTAACATAACTCCTGTAAATTTTTACTTTTTAAAATAGATTTCAAGAAAATACAGAAGAAAATGTTCAGAAGGTTTTCCTGAATCAATTATCGTATAGATTGCTTTTCAGGCAATCTTCCAGTTAGATCCAGGATTCTGAACTCTCATATTCTTCAATTTAAAATAATTTTCCTCTCAGACACACTTGTCACTGACCTATGGAGTAAAAAGTCTCTGGATTATGATAAATTTTGAATGATCATTAAGAAGAGAGCGTGATACTCCTTCAAGGTGCTGAATAACCTCAATTACCAATAGCTTCAGTAAAAGCTAAGGGTCTTTAATACTTTGCAGAGATGAGCATCAAACTAGCATGACTGCTCTTATTCACATTTTAACTGTCCAGCCAAGCAGCAAATATCCTATGCAATTTGCACAATCAAAAGGTACATCTAGGCAAGCACAGCTTATTGGAAACAGATTGGCAGGACGAAATACCGTGTCTGACGTGTGTGACACCCCGTGAATGGTACACGTTTGCTCCTGTGGTCAGTCAGTATTCACATGGAATTCTTCCGGTGGATCAATTGAAACCTGCACGTTGAGTCGAAGTTGGCCACCTCCAGCAACATCAGTTAATTCAAGGTCAAGAAAAATTAGCTCATTATGGTCCTTGGAAGCTGGTGCTGTCACTGCCTAACAGGGCTTTCGCTGTTTAGCTACAAAAAGAGGTGACCACAGTCTCAGCAGGACTCAAGGGCAATGAAGTATGCTTTGAGTTCAGACCCCGTGCTCCCTAAAAGTTCAGCTTTCTTTTTCAAAGGGCACCTTTCAGTGGGGAACGTCGTCATGAGAGGACAGTTAGCTGGTCAAAGCATAAAAATGATTAGAGAAGTTAAAAAAAAAAAGGGGGGGTTCTAGAGAAAAAAAGTCTTTAAAGGTAATTATGCACCATAAAGTTTCACGACAAAACCTAAAGGCGTTTACCTTCATCACTTGATCCTTTTTGATCCACTGACGCACAGAGTCAGGGACCCAAACGTTTCCATGTTTATTTTAATTGCAGTGCAGCCTACTCCATACTTGCATCAGCCTGTGCTGTGAAGTGTCCCTTCGTATGTTTGCCTAATTTGATTTAAACTTTCCCTGCTTTTACAAGATCAGCAAAATGGCTATGTGAATGATGTTGTAAAAGACACTTGTAGTAAATACTCTCCTAACAATGCAATCCTCTTTATGATTATTTTTTAGCTATTTCCACAGCACAGAAGACTTGCCAAGAAGGCGACATTTATATAGGTATGTATTTTACTATCATCACATACAGAATTTTCAACTTATTTCAATCTTATGTGATTCATTATATAAGAGGTTGCTGCAGAAACGCTCTCATGTGTTTGTCTTTAATGGGATTGTAACGTCTTACAGCATGTCGCTCCAATAAACAGAACTGCATAGCAATAGTGAACAAAATGCTTGCCATCAAGTTGGAAATGTTTGAAATTTAGCAATTTTCTTGTTTTGTTTCAGATTTGAAATTGGTCTCAAGCCTGATAAACTGTCACACAAACGAAACACTTTCCAGCAAAATTACTAAACATTTGAAAGATTTCAGAATTACATAAACTAATGGTATAAACTGGTCTTTATCCTTCCAGAATGCAATTTTCATAGAAGTTTAATAGCACCTCACCTCCTCAGGCAATTGAAAAGAAATAACAATATTTTTATGAAATTCCAGAGGATTTTAGTTTCCTCAGTAACTAGCAAGAGTAAAATGTTAGTTTCTAGTAAGCTATTGATAGTGTAGCTGTCACTAAAGTATTGAGGGAGCAGATTACAAAGGGGAACAAAACCAAAAATTGAAATAATCATTTTAGACATTTATTAATTTCATGCACCATTTCTAATCATCTTAAAGTGCCAGCTGATAAATCCTCATAGTTCTCTGCAATGCAGAGTCACTAGATAAGTCATGCTGCTCTTTCACAGATCTGGAAACAGAAGAAATCCAGGCAATCCCATTCATTCTGTTTTTCCTTCTCTATCCCCCTGCCTCTGTCTTCGCACCTCCAGTGAGGGGCAGAGCTGGTGCTAGCACCGTCGATAAGGGCCTGCCGGTACATTTTCCTTCTCTAACATGATGTAATGCGCTTTTTTTTTTTTTTCCCCTCAGTGGGGAGGAGACTAGAGCAAACTAAATTTAATAATTTTTTCTATTCAAGACCTCTATACCTGTTCACTGTACTCCACAATTTCTTAAGAGTAGTTCAGCTCAGTGTTTATTTTCTTGAAGCTAAAAAAGGGGGGCGAGGAGCAAGGGGGAGAGGGAACCAAAGCTATTTTGACCAGTCACTTCAATGAAATGGGGGGGGGGGGGGGGGAATTAATTTAACATGCTTCCTGCACTACCTCGCCGGTTTTAAGCCACAGATGTGATCTGAGTCTAAATGAGAACCCAGGAGCTTCTCAGCTCAGTCTGTGTCACCCTAAACAGGTTGCTGAGTCTCATCTCTTTCTACCTCGAAGTGGTAGCAAATATAATCATCATCTTTACAGTAATACTGGAAAGATTGCTTCGTTAATAGCTCAAAGTATTTTGATGTTGTAAAATGCTGTAGCAATGCAAAAGTTTATTTATTAATATTTCCCAATAATCTTTAATTCATTCTGCAGTCTATAATAGTCTTCTACAAAATGTTTCTGAGTGTATGGTCAGGCCAGATTGCCTTCTTCAAAAACAGATCCTAAACACATTGTTTCTTTTCTAATTGGGTATTACATGAGTGACTATTTAAACCCAAAGAAAGGGGGGGTGGCTCTGGAGGCAGCAGCTAGCAAATCAAATCGGTGAGGCCACCACTAAGAAATTTAAAGGAAGCCGTTCCAGCTATTTTCTACTATAAGATAAATAAATGTGAAAATATGGCTCCTTTGTTTCGTGCCTTCCTTCGCTGAATTAAAACTTCCTCTTGTGGAATGGCTACCATCATTTTGGGGAAAAAAACTGTACCATTCTAGGTAACCACCTGACGTGGCAAAAAAAGACATCAGTGTCCCTTTGTATATTCTCCATTCAGGCAAAAAAAGCCATTACTGCTATTTAGGTTCGATTGGATGGAAATGCTTTGTCTCATAGTAATATTGGACACATTATATTTATGTTCTTTTTCTACAGTACAGTAAAGTTCAAATAGTGTTGCTTCCAGATAACGTTTGCTCAGTGACCTTCATGGACATGTATTAACTTTTTCAGTGCAAGCACAAATGGAAACTTCAACAGGCGGTGTCTGTCTTGTGATCTGATTGAAAACTGTACTTATTTCAGTGCATCATTCAGTCACAACCTGGAATACTTCTTACTGGCATGTGAAGGTACGTCGAGTTTTGTCATTGCTGTTGTGTTTCAGGACAGGAGTTAGAGTGGACACTGATATATCTAGATATCTTAAGTACTCACAGGCAGGTTTGAAAGACTGGCTGTAGAAAGCTACCGACTGGACAACGTGCTTGGTGGTTCAGTACACTATGTCAGCGATTGCTCATCATAAATTTCCCTTAACTTGTAATAACTTATTTGTCTGACAGATTTCCTGTGCTTAAAATCTTTTGCAGTATCCAAAGGGCTAAGGAGAAGGGGCACGTTAGGAGAGGGCTTGTTAGGAGAAGAGGAATAAAAGTGGATCACTTTAATAATGTATGTGCTTCCTATTATTCTGTCAGCTTTCTACATCTCTATTATGCATAAATTCAGAACTCTGTAACATTTAATCCTCTGTAATTTCATCCTGCTTAATGATCCTGAGTCACACACGCACGCAGGACTGGATGGCAGTGCCGCGTGCCCGTGCCCATAAGCATCGCTCTTACCAGTCATCCACTGCTGTGGTCGAAGCTGCCCAAACAAATACCGCAAAGCAGCATGCCACAAACAAGAAAGGCCTTATTTTCAAAAGATTGGACAAAAAATGAGCATGTATATATCTAAAGGACAAGCATCTGCTGTGTATGCTGTCGCAGAGCAGCTAAGTGCTGCCTTTGCTGAACGGCAGCAGTCTGTCCAGCGGTGCACCGACTGCCCCTTCACTGGCTGGCAAGTGTTTGCTGGTGCCAGCAACTGCTTGTAACCGAGGATAAAAAAGAAGTATTTGAGATAGTAAAATAGGAAATAAGTAGGAAAATGAAGCTAAAGGAGAGAAACACAATGGTTAACCTCATACCAGAGAAGCTTGTGTACATAGACAATTGCAAAAATGCGTTCTGCCCCCCAGAAGGAAAGACAGACTGCATTTTGGGGAGACATTTTTAGGTAGATTGAAAAATACCTGACAGTACACTATACTGAAGTAGCGCTGACAGTAGAATAGACTAATTAGCTTAACAGACTACCTGCAAATCTCTGAATTACGGCAGACATATGTACTGAATTTTCACCTCCCACTAAACCTTCAGTACCGTAGTAAATGTTACCATGTTTATGTGGTTTGACTCTTGACAAGAAAATCCCTCTACATTTTTCTTCTTGTGCCCATTTCAAGAAAGGCTGTCAATAGCTACCAAAAACAGTGTCCATTTTCCTTTGACAGCGATAATTGTTTACTGTAACTCAAACAACCTGTGAAAAACAAGATTAAGGATTCCAGAGGGTCTTATCAGCAATTATGAGTTGTTATGTTTGTATTGCATTATATCCCATTTAAAGAAAAACCTGCAGTGATATCTGAAGAGATTAATGAATTTTATTAGTCTGTACATTAATCCAAGTACATAAGATAATGATTTTGAATCATGAACTGAGGGGTCAAATCCTCTGTGGCTATAGAAAATACCTCCATTAAAGTCATTAGCATTACATCTGTTGACATCTGCTGAATATGTCTGAATTTTAATTATACAGGACTAAATTCCAAAAATCTAATCTCAGTGTACAGGAAAATAGGACAGAATTATGGAGCTACTATCTCCATTGAGATACCTTTGCAAAATGTATATTCATGAGAGCATATAGAGATCTTCACTGAATTTGCACTTTTAATGATTTTATAAAAGTATCATTTCATTGAGTTTGGTGGAGTTGTTCCCTATTTACATTACTGACAGTGAGAGGTTTGTCAGGTTCTTTGCGTTCAAGCAGTTTACAGGGCAAACGTTTCTTTTTAGCACATACGTTTTGTGCAGGATCCATCTAACTTCAGACATCTACTATGTGCACATTTGCAGCAGAGTCGGCTCCCTTTGCTTCCTGTTGTAGTTAGTGTAGATCTAGTCAGTGGAATCATCTGTTCTGTTTTAAATGTATGCTTCTGGATAAAAGTAATCATCCCCTTAGACTTCAGTGACTATATGAGTGCTCTGCTGAGTGTACAGGGACCCTAGGGTGACTCACCCAGAGGTATCAGACACATCATCCTCTTTGAGTCAGGCGGAGAGTTTTCAACATCCTGATGTGTGCTGGGTTAGTGCTAAGAGGCTTCACAGAAAGTGTCATTCATTTTTGTGAGATACAGAGACTTTTCATGCAACCGGTATAGAGTTGTTGCAGTCTGATGGAGAACCACACTGATCCACTAATAAAAGTCCTTTTCCTCAGGTCATACACGTGCTTAGCTGCAATTTGGCCTTGCCTCAGTTTCTCAGACTTTTATTTTATTGCTCATGAGCAGTCACACTCTTGTATCTTCCTGCTTGTCAGGAAATCCTATTCATCTATAGACAGAAGAACGACTTTAATGAGCATATTAAAGGAGACCTGCTTATCCTGCAGCAGAGCAGGTGGGCAGGGTAGCGATAGTCCATGGCAGTGGAGAAGAGTGCAAGTATTCATCTTGTGTCTTCTGCAACCTATGAGTTTCTACCAGTTGTTCCCACCCTCTTCTTCCCCCGCAAAATCGGAGTACCTACTGGTTGCTTGGTGCTTTCTTCTGCATCTACATTGTCTAAAAGCATCCAGGACATGGGTGCTTTTGGGTGTTACTTTCAGTGATCCTCCAAAAAAGCAAAGAACCTGCTTCTATTTACATGAAAGTCATGGGGTGATTTTCTGGACAGATGAAGACGTAAGAAGTTCTACTTTTTGTCATTAGCCCTTCACTGTTCATATGATTTTTTGTCTTTGCTTTGTACCCTGTGACGGTCTACAAAAATGTGTATTTTGTAGCAGTTGTATGACTTTAAGTCAGACCCATATGTATCTCTGAATGTTGCTGAACTTAAATGATTTTACTCTAACCAAACCCATAATATTTTGAACACTTTTATTTTCTCAGCCTTTAGCAGGACAGGTGCATGCGCAAATATTTTTGAGAATTTTCCTACGTCTTGAAACCAATTTTTATACCGGCTGCTAGACACTAGCCTCCACCATACCTCAGTTTTCTTTCTAGCCTGTTTATTAACTTACTTTATGATCTAAGTTGCAAACCTACCTGCTCAGGACTGTGTCTCGACTTAAGCTCTCTAAAACGGATCGTAAGGTTTATAAAATTTGATTAACCAGCTGATGCTTATAAAGTACTTTGTGATATTTGAATGAAAGGCACTGGAAATGAAAAACATATATCTCTTCAAAAAAACCGAGGAGTGTCCTGGCATTGCTTATTTGATCTCAAAGGTTGCAAGTTGGAATATTTCTGCTCACTGCTTTGGTGCCACAGAGGCAGCATATAATTGTCTTAAGGACTTTTTGCTGTCCTACAGACCGTGCTTAACAGCAGTGCTACCTGGCACAGAAAGAAATGAGAGAAGTATCCTACAATAAAAGGTAACCTCTCTTTTCAAAAGGCCAATGTAATGCTTACTGTCAGTAGGCAACATTTATTACAATCACTCGGTCCCAGAAGGCTAGTTACCTTATTTTTCATCTAATTTTACATGCTCATGATTGAATTACTGCAGCAGGATCTAAGGAGACATGATGCTGTGCAGACTGCTGTTAGATTATCTCCTCTAGACCCTGTTGAAATAGTGATACGTGCTGGAGCAAGGTTGCTCCTATTGTTGTTTTCACCACAAAATATGGGCTTACAGTTTTGTGTCCTCTCATAAACCAGCACAGGCACTGCCACTGATCCTTTCTGATGCAAACATAACGAAGGTCTGGATAAAAGAGTGTGCTCCTTTTAGTGAAAAATTAGATTGAGGATGAGATTTCCTCATCTGGAATAGACTATAAAATTCAATTGCACAGAGAAACAGCATAAGGAATCACAAGAATTGGCTAGGGAAGGGAAGTTACTCCTGTTTCTTCAGTGCATCTCAGTCATATAAGACACAAGGCTGAATGACACTGATCCAGTAAAGCACTAACACCCATTTACAGCTGTAAAAACAGGGCCAGTTCCTTCTCTGGAGAATGAAGCTCTCTCGACTATCACTGTAGTCAGCTCAGTAGTGTTTTAAAGTTTCCATTTTCAATAGGTGCTCTTCTTCCTCAATGACTCCTTCCTTCACTCCCCAGGGTAACCCACCAGCACTATTTAACCCTCCGTGTAAATAAGGCTGTTCATGGTGGTAGAAAGGATGTGCAACCAGTTCTGTCGCAAGCCAAACTGTACTTTGTCACTCTGTATAGCGGGTTTGGTTCTAACGTCTTCACTCTCATAGAAAGTCCTTCTGAAGTCACTGAGATTCTTGCTTGAACACGGAACTGGCAAAGATTTGGGGGATGCTGGAGTTCAAGCCCTGGTATTGCAGACAGCTGCATCATATAATTCTTTACATTAGTTTGTCAATCTCTATAATGTGATCCCAGCCATAAGCTGGCCTTGGCCAGCCCAATGTACAGGGGGAGGCATGATGGTCCCCACAAAGAGTTAACGCCTGCTAGCTTTGAGACAGGAGGAATAGTGAGGAAGACCTCTGGCACATGCATACATTACTGCAATTAATGCCACTTAATACATGATCAAAATGATAGGGGTGTGTGCTGCTCCTGGAATGCCTACCAGCCTTCTAATTAAAGTTCCCCATAATCATGCATTAGCAGGAAGGGATTAATCATTTTTAGGGATGGCACGAAGAAAATTGGTAGTTATACAGAGGGGAGAGGGCAGTAATGAGGGCTAAGAGAAAACCATTGTCTCTTTCTTGGCATGGTAGCTGATGACAGAGAATTGTCTTTGCCACTGAACTGTGTATTATCTTTTAATTTATTGAGCAATTTAGGGGGAAAAAAACAGCTTTTCTTCTGAAAAGAGACAACAGTGTGACTTAGAAAAAGAAACACTTTCTGTAGGTCCCAAGTCCGTCCTTCTTTTCCAGAAAAAATAAGACGGTTTTGTTTCAAAATATTTATTACTAAACCCCTGTAGTTTATCCTAGCTCTTTGAAGATTATCTCTGCTGGAACCTGTGTTTGTAGCTGAGCTGGTAGCTTTTATGGTCAGTATAGTGCAGGTAAAATGATTTTAAAGCTGTCTTTCTCTATGCAAAAAGGAAAATAGACAATTCTAACAAAAAATGTTGAGGTATTATCACCTGATTTGAATGTCCTCCTAGCACTGCAGTTATCAGTAGCTAAACCCAGATACTGTAGATCAGTATTCACAGGTAATAGGGATTAAGTCAATTCTACCTTTCTAGTGGGCAATTTTGTAGCTGTAGAGCAAAATGATATGTTGTAACTAAGCTATTCTTGATAAAATGCCTAAAGAGGCAGGAGGAGAGGGATTTACTTGGATGTAAGTCTGCTTTTCGCCCAGTTTGTCCTCTAAGCCAGCAGCTGCGATGCCAATAGCATTGTAACTGCACTCAGGACCCTGTTGTGCTGAAGGATGGCTCCAGGCCTGAGGAATCATGAAAAACAGGGTTTATATCTCTTTTGTCCTGCCAGCTAACACCCTGGTTCGGACCCATAGGCAGAGAACAAGTGATGCAAAAACACTGGATAAAGAAATTGTTGTGGCTTATGGATCTCCCTTGAGAGAGTGAATCATACTAATGAAGAAGCAACTCATCCAAATTAGCGATAATCTGAGTCAAATTCCTTACTCCGCTGTACACATAGATCATTCTGTCTGAGCATTTATGAGTTTTAAAGACAAGCGCTGCACATTTATTAGATACAAAGCCAGCGTGCAGCTATAAGCTTCTCAGCTTCTTAAACTGTTTCTTGAGCATTTAATTACCTTCTTTCCTCCCTCTTCAAGGAATACGGAAACACCATCTGGACTTGGGAACACTCAGGAGCATTACTTGCTGCTTCCAGTTATAAGGTTTATTCTGACCATTAAAAAGTCCCTTTATTATTCTATACTTATCTTACTTTCCAGACTTTTGTTAGAGTCAACAAAAACTTTCACTTCCAAGTTGCATCAAATCTGCACCAGTCCAATTTAACACAGCAGAGTCCAGATCTTGTTTAGCAACATTTGGCCTTCCAGTATGATCTAAAACCATGCTGAATAATCATTTTACAAATATGGATTTTTCTGCCCTCTAATCTCGTTGCAGCCCAAGCTACTGCCTGCATAGATGACACAAGTCTGCAATGTATGATGTATGCACTTCTGGAGAAACCCCTATACACATAAATTTTTCATGTAGGTGGATCTAAGTGACAAAAACATTAAGTGAAATTATTAATTTATAATGAGAGCTTCTTTAGCCCTTGGCATCTGTGCTTGTTGGGACTAGGATTGGGAACTGAGCTCACATCCTTAATCAGTCCAACGATACTAAATGTGGTTAATGGTTGCTAACTGGTGTCTCTCCTGCTATCTCTTAATAACGTGACAAGGGCTTTTTGCTAAAAACCGCTAGCCATCACTCCTGTGGAAAAGAACTTTTAAAAGAGGCTGGAGGTGGTCAGAAAAGTGGGAAAACTGGCTGATTAATGCAGCACCATGTACTGCATTACCAAGCGCCAAGCGGTGATAAACTTAGCCATCGTGCAGGCGGGTGGGAGCATCCTTTAGGAACGCTAACGCCATTAGGATTGGCACCTTTCACTCCAAGGATTTCAAACATCATGATGTTGTTAAATGCGAGCGAACATAGACTTCACAGCATGGTTTGTAGTAGTGTGTGTATACCTAGCGGCTACTAGTGAATAAGTACGAATACTTTGTCTTTTTGAGGGTATATATTTTGTAAAACCTCCTAGTATTTTATTCTGTCACAAGATTACCAGTTGAAGAAACTAACTTAACCAGGAATGTGCCCCAAAGAAAAGCTAAATTTAAAGCAATGAAGAATTTATTGATGAATTCCACTGTAACAAAATACCACTTTATGTTACCCATATTGTTACAGATCCATCAGCACTTTTTTATAATGTTGAGTTTTGAGAACTTTTTTTTCTGAATGCCCGGTAAAATCATGGAGATATGATTCTTAAGGTTCAACCATACACCAAAATTTACTAGTTTTAGCATATTATTCTACAGATGAAAATTTCTTTCTATAATACTACAAAAAATAGGTTATGCTACTGCTAGATAGTATAGCCTATTAATTCCTTTAATCAGCCTCTGATTAGAGGTGTCTGAATCCTGTCTGAGTCAGTAAAGATCATGCCATTTATCTTTCACTGGGAGTGAATCAGATCACATTTTGCCTCAGTTTCTCCATTAACAGCAATAAGCAATGGGATGTCACAGAGACATTATTAGCATAAGTTTGTACATCTTTGTCACTTTGAACATGAAGATCGTAATATTATATACATACAATGTCTCAGGATAATTCAGTATTGAGATTTATCGGGATACAGAGGAGGATGGGATAGAAGTTTTGTCATTGGTAAGATAAATACAGCACTAGTGTTTAATCTGAGTTATGGAAAGATATTTAAAGCTCCTTGTAACCTTTCCTCAGATGACCGTTTTTTTTATGCTTTTACCAGGTGGGGAGCAGAGGTACGGTGAGAATTAGTGGCTTGCCTATGGCCATATCTTGAGTCAAGTATCGTGACCCCCATTTCCTTTCTCATTTTACAAGACTGCACTCTGAGGAAAAGCACCGTTGGCTACTGGCACAGACCAGCTCTGTAGCCTCTCTCCATCAGTGCAAGGTGCATAATTATCCTCGCCAGGATTTTTGCAATAATGTACCCATCAGGGACATGCCTGCCAAGCTCCCGCAATAAGAGGTTGGCTCATGCCTCGAGGCAGGAGGATAATGAACCTCTTTCTACATCTTTCTCAGTTCCTTCATTTAATCAGACCTTTTAACCTGTGCTGTTTGGGCCAGACCCACCATCCCTGGAAATCGGTGGAAAACCTGGAGATGAGGATTTTTCATACTTACTATGGACAAGCAGATGACAGGAGCAGTAAATCACTGTGCTGTGTCTACCATTCAACAGAACCAGTGCATAAAACGATGTTTTGTCTACCAAACATTGCTAATGTATTGCCTCATATATCATACGGAAAACTTGTATACCATAGTCGCATCCATAATATTCCTAAAATCAGATTGGTCTTAGTAGTTTTTCCCCTAAACATCCTTCTCAGCTAAAACAAGCAATAGTGAAAGTGCACAGCTTAGCTCTTGCCTGTATATATTTGGCTACCTATGGACCACAAAGCAACTTAATATTTAGACAAATCTGCAAAAAAATAAGTGGATTCCTTTCTTTGTTCCCTTTCCATAAGAAAATAGTCATTTTATTTGCAGAGTATTGGCAGATTCTCTAAATCCAGTGTTGAATGTGGACATCTAAGAGAGACCAAATACATAGGTCTTTATGATATTTGTTTTTGTTTGTTGGACCATATCTAGATTTGGAGAGTTCAAAAACATTTTTGGTAACAGTGATCTAAGAAGTTAAGCTGTAAAATGATAGTTAGGTGGCATGGGTTTGATCTTCCTCTCTGCCACAAAGTCCTTTAGGGAACTCAAGCAGGTCAGGTAATTCCAGCTTCCTAGAAGTGCTGTGGAAATAAAATCCATTACTGGCTGCAATGCTCAGATGTGCAGTGACAATAAGGGGCATGGGGCTCCCAGACAGATAAATTATCAGTGTGGATTTGAAAGATTCAGTGAATCTTGAATCCTTTCCTTGCAGAGAAACCTACCTAGTAGGAATTCTGCTATTAGTATGCAGGCAAGCACTTCCGTAACAAAAACAGCATGTAAAATGATTAAATGATACAAGAGTGAAGAGTTAACAATGCACGGTCGCACACGTTTGCTGTTAGCTCACAGTGCTGCGCAATGTTTCATCTCAATAGTAATTCAATAACTGCTCTGTAATTACATTGCAGGCTCTAATAAGTACGGGCCCAATCCTCCAAGGTGCCGAAAGCTCTCAGCTCCCACCAGCCACAGTGGGAGTTGAAGATGTTTGGTATATCAGACGAAACTCTCGGCACATTACGAGACTGGATCCCAGCAAGACCAGCCCCCTGCGCCGCGGTAGTATCGCTCTGTGCCTTTAGAAATAGGTATGACATTCAACGATCTCTTGAACAAGGGATTGAGTTTTGAGTTATAGCTGCAGTAAAGTCGCAATGGAAAATATAGCAAGCCATTTTAGCTTAAAGTGCATAATTATGTATTGTATGTTTTTATGGGACTCCGAGTGTGTTATGAACTGAAAGACCCCAAAACAGACACAGGTTCTCTTCCCGGCGTGCTGACAACTCAAGCGTAGGTGTGCTGCAGCCACGAGGAGGGCGTAGAGGTTACAGCAGGGATGTCATGCTGCTGCTCTTTTGGTCTGGAAAGTCCTTGGATATAAATGTGCGTGTAACTCGCTTCTTGTAGGTGATATGCAGGGAGTGATCTTTTAAGGAGGAGTTGAGCAGAGAAAATGTAGTTGCTTGGCAATAACTGTAGGGAGAGTGTTCAGTTAGGGATGTCATTAGTCTATAACACGTTAAAGCACTTGATGCTCTTTTTTGCTTTTGAGAGACTAAGAAGCCCAGCTTCCTGTCTGACTTCTCCAAGTAACCACTCGGTGTGGCCTGGGACACCTCTGCCCGCTGGCATGGGGAAAGGCTGCTGCCGTGAGTACCAGTCTCTCACTCGACATCCTGAAACCAACATTAAATTCCAGGCGAAAAATGTCTATATTTAATCCCTTCTTAAACTTAGTTATGTTAGTTATAAAGCTTGCTCCCTAGACACATCTAAAGCATGTGGGTTTAGTGTCAGCTAATATTATAAAACTACCTACTGTGGTAATGATAAAGCATTTTAGAGAGTCTCTGAAACACTTCTTGCTGAAATTCAAGTAAAAGCTTTCTAAATGCATCCAGTCCTACTAAAAGGGCCAGTGCTTGGCATTTCAGGTGATCTTTGGCAAGGATCATAATAAATGATGTTGTAGAGGTAGTCTAAAGAGACTTAATTAGAGGCTGCAATAACTACTGGTGCTGAGGCAGAAGTTTTATTAACTTAGTCAAGAGCCTATGGATAGAGAGGTACAGCAGGTCTGTCCCAGTTTAAACAGGTGTGAAAGGTTGCTTCCCAGATTTTACTGATGGAGCATGCACCAGCTGCCACCACACTTCAGTAAAGCCATGGTGGTGGATCTAAGGACCCCACATAAGGCTGAGAGCCAATTTTAGATGCTTTCTAGAAGCACAGCTGGCCAGCCTGCAGCTGTGTTAGGCCATGGCTGGGAGGAGAAGTAGGCTCACAGACAAGGCAATTTCTACTTTCAGTCCTGCCTCTCTTGCCTCAGCTTGCCTCGCTGTGAAATGCAGCAACCCTTGATGAAGCACCTTACAGTGTTTTTCTTCAGTAGATCTTGGAGGGCCGCAAGGCTGTAGGTCCACAAGAACTAGAAGCCTGCGTAAGTCAGAGCTGCCACTGCAGGAGTCGGCCACATCCTCTACCCACCTTTGGGGCTGCAATCCCAGCTCTGTGCCAGCCCAAGCACTCCAGTGGATGCACACTGAGCTGGATCCAGGAACTGAACTGAATTATAATCAAATATTAATTCAAAATATTAGTGTTTTCTGCTGGGATCAGGTCTAGAAGCTACTTTTCTGGATGGTTGCAGGAACACTTGTGATCCTACAAGGGACCAGGCAATGCTGGAATGGGACCAAGTGGCCAAGGGTGGGTGGAAGTGGATAACACTACTTTTAATTTTTTAGGGAACCACAGAGTGAAGATTTGAGATTATTTTATGGTCCATCATGTGACTGTAGCTGTACCAGAATAGACTGGTATCTGTATTCTCCCTATTCACAAATATATTATGATCTTCATCTTCTGGCCCAGAGCCCTTATTTTCCAACACAAAAAATGTTATGAAATGCTTCAGTAGAATGATTTTTTAT
This sequence comes from Dromaius novaehollandiae, assembly GCF_036370855.1. NCBI lineage: Eukaryota > Metazoa > Chordata > Aves > Casuariiformes > Dromaiidae > Dromaius > Dromaius novaehollandiae. The sequence continues at coordinate 9,388,985 of NC_088099.1, forward strand.
GTACTGCTTTATGTGCAGTTAATGGAGGTTCAGATTTTCTGTACCATCTGGGCTGTCCTTGGCCTGAATCTGGTGTGAACAGTAAGGGGTAGAAAGCAAGTATTAGACACTGAATAATGAGGGTCAGAGCATGGTGCTGTCTTTTTGCTTAGAGCAGGGCAGAGGATCCCTGGGAATGTCCTATTCTTGTGCTATTGCACAAGTCAGACTCACTAGCCAAAATATCTGGCTAACAAAATCCAAGACACATGAGAAAAACAGGGGTAAAAAACCCTTAAGTGTGACTAAACATCGTACAGTGCGATAATGACCTCCAGGAACTGGGCATGACGAGATGCTGTGGATTCCAGTTTCCCACCCTGTCAAATAGCAAATAAGCACAGCAGTCGCACTCACGCCTGGAAGGGATTCCCGGTTGTTGCCAGCACATTAGGTCACTGGGTGACTGTTATCTGTTGTGACCAGAACGGTTTCCTATACAAGGATGATTATGACAACTCTTCCTTTTTTGTATACCCAATAGCAGGAGGCTGTAATTAGTGCTTCAAGGCAAACTGCGACCTTTTGGAACTTTTCCTGAGGCTTATGAAGCTTAAATTAGTTTCTGCTGTTTGAAAGCATGCACAGACTTAATCTCTGGGTCCTATTTATATTATAATTACTATATAATTCACATTTGCATTCACTTGGCTCCCTTTCTAACTTAACAGTTAAGGTTGGCTTTGGCATCTAAACTCCTTTGTGCATCGTTCACGGGTCAGAAGTCCCATGGGTGAAGGAAGGATGGGGAGTGCCCTGTCTCACTCTCTCGCATGCTAGTGCTACTTTAAAATAGCAGACTGATATGGAAAAAAAAACCTTTGCACAAATAGAAGCTATCACAAGAGCTTCTTCTCCAGGAAAAGACAGGATGTTATTAGTGGGTTGGGATTTAAAAGAGAACTTCTTTTCTGTCAGCTGTTAACAACATAGTTATTAAAGTAGTCTAAGACTAATTAAAATGGTAGGTTTTGTGGATGTTCCAATCACATTTTGTCTTCCTTTAAATAAGCCATTCATTTATGCTATAAAATATTTCGCTGCTTTGCTATACATCCTTCATGCTGTGTAAATTACCCATAAATACTCAGTGACACGGAATAAGAGAACAAAAAGTTATGCATGAATATTTAATAATAAAATGAACAGAAAACACCTGTTATTTCCAGTGCTTCAAGAAAAGATTATGGAATGAAAAGTGGAAATCCTATCCCTATTCTTAGCCCAATTCATATCCCCTATTCATAGCCCAAGAAACTTCATGTTCCTTGCTTTTACATGATTTGATCCTGTTTTGATTTTGACTCTTGCTTTGTAAATATGAACTGTCTGGCATTGCCCAGAGGAAGATAATCTATCATGTGCTTATAGCCAGGATTCCTGTCATTTGGTCATTCTGTGGATTTAAAAATACATCAAAACTCCACTCATAGGAGATAAATGACCATGACAACAGGCTTCCTATGGCGCCTCAAATAATGAAGCTTCACAAATCAAGCAGTGGCCTCCTGCACGTTGAGACCAGGGTGCATGTGCATTATTTCCAGCTATATGAGCGACCTTGGTTGAACTCATTATTCTGCAGTGAATGGTACAGATGTTACCATCCCACAAGATTTAAAGCTTGCTCTAAGGAAAACTGCTTCGTTCACCTTGTTTGCCAGCTGGACCAGCTATGTGGTTTATTGCTGGCTTTTATTTTCTGTTTGCATGATACACTTTTAGCACTTTATTAATGCAGTAAGTACATTAAGGATATATCAAAACCTGGGAATTCATGAGAGGGAAATAGCTTAATAACTAGACAATGAGAAGCAATGTTATTTATGTTTTTTAAAAAAGTTAATATCCAGCATCAATTAGTACTTGTCCAACTAAGATACCATTATCTATTGTAAGTGAATTTTACTTTTAGAAAAGAATAAATTCAGGTTCTCTAAATCAATTTATACTAGGTTTTTAATGGAAGAACACAACATATACAATGGAATTTTACTCTGTTAATGTTAATGAGTTGTAAATGGCACAGAGAAAGGAGTATCTTCTTTTATGCTGTGATTACCCTTTTCCCTTGAACATATCAACAGCAGGTTTAGCAGGGGAGCTGGGAGGAGAAACAGGGACTGTAGCTCTTCCTCCCTTTCCACAACTCCCCCAGAAATGTGGCCTTTGGGTAATGTGGTGAGGACATGACTGCACAGGTTCTCCATCAGAATGGCACTGCCATCTGCGATACGTATGAAACACGGGATCATAGGAAAATTTAGCTTGGAAAGGACCTCGGAAGGTCTCCAGTCCAACCTCCTGCTCAAAGCAGGGTGAGCAAAGAGATCAGACTGGATTGCTCAGGGCTTTATCCAGCCTGGTCTTGAAAGCCTCCAGGAATGGAGACGGCACAGCCTGCCTGGGCATCCTGAGTTGTCCAGAGGAACTTTCCAACACAGGCAGGGAATACAGACCCACGTCTCTGACACCCGTTCCTCCACATCTGGTATATCTCTTAGGGTTAGGATATACTAATCCAGTAAGAAACTTTAAATATATTTGAGAAATAGGAACAAATGATAAACCTTTGCTCTCATCTCTTTCCCAAGTTTGGAGAAAGCCTGGATTCAAACTGAATTGCAGGAGGTTAAATTAATGAGGAACTCAATTAGAAATAGAATACAAATTAGAAATAGAAAGAATATTGGGTCAGGAAATTTCTCTGGTCAGATCCATCCTTCCAACTATAGACTTGAACCAGAGTACTGAGCAAAATACCCAACCGGTTTGGGAAGTCAGTGATCCATGTGTGAACTGGAATGGTTCCCTCCCACCTCTGGTATTTACGTCTCTGAGAGCACAATCAAGATGCATTGTCAGGTTCAGGAAATCTGCAGGCAAATTCTCCAAATGTACCTCCCTTTTCTATCTGATATAATTGTTGCAATGGGTGAATGTACCACAAAGCTTCTTAAAGACCGTAGGTTTTCCACAATCCTCCTTGGAACCAGCCACAGTTATTATTATATTATGTCTTTTGAAAACCTTAGACAAAGTCTCATGAAAGGAAGAAAATGCTTTTACTCACCCCACTGGATGTGATGCCTCACTGGATGGTATTATTTAAGAGGGAGAGGATGGAGATTAGCAAAAGAATTGTAAGGTAAGGTTAACAGCTGGCTAAATGAAAGATGACAGTAGATTATGATGAAGAGAAATATACGGCTAATCGGATATCAGTAATGGGATCTATTAGGAGCTGGTCCTGGGAATGACCTTACTTGAATTTTTCATTGATGGCCTGGGAACCCAAAGATGGACTGAGTTAATGAAATTTGCTAAGGATACAAAGCTGATAAGCACCATCAGAAAGCAGAGAGAAATATTGGAAAAGCTGGCTGTCTTGGAGGCCCGGAGTGAAAGAAATTAATAGTACAAAGCATGTGGGGAGCAGGAACAAGAATCTTCCTTGTATGCTTGAGGCTCCCTAGTTACAGGTGACTCAGAAGAGCAGAGCTGGGACATACAAGGCCGTCCATGAACTGCCTACCTCCTGTGGCCATGGAGAAGGCAAATGTGCTTTTAGGATGGATCAGGCAAACAATTTTCTGTAGAGCTAGGCAAGTGTTATCTGCACTATAGAAGGACCAGTCAAGACATCCTCTATAACGGAGTGTAGAATCCTGGTCATTTGTGTTTAAGAAGAGTGAACTGAAACCGGAACAGTCTTGCATAGAAGAATGATAAGAGAAATAGAGAATCTGCCTTCAAAAAGTATCTAAAATAATCCAGTTGTTTAACTTGCTGGATGAGGGCTTTGAGGAGACATGAGCGTTCAAAGTATAATGGGGATGTTTGTGATTAGTAGACAATAACTTTCTGGCACATATCAAAAAGGTGTAATTTGGGGTGTCAGCCAGCATAGCTTGAAGTTGGAAGGCAGTTTCTATCCAAAGAGTGAGACACCAGCAGGAAATACAGCAGCAAACAACAAGCTATGGGTAGAGAGCGTTTATCAATAACTTATATGACGTGATTACCTATAGAAGCAAGGGAAAGTCTTGGACCTGGAAGTCCTGTATACTTCTATGATTCGGCAATCATGTGAGGGATAGGGGGATGTCAGAGCATCTGTTGTAGTTGTTTAACGTCAACCCAGCTTCCCATACAGCTATTTTCTGCAGCTGTGTAGGCTCCTTTCAAAATCCCCTAGAAAGGACTCAGTTTTAGACCAGGATTTTTTTGAATAGCCCTGATCCCAAATAGGCCTATTTGAGCAACCTTTTGAGGAACTCATCAGAGCTGTTTCGTGTAGCATAATTAAGGCCAAATCTCATGCTCATTTGCCCTCTAGACACTGTTAACTAAAGCCATCTCAGAACAACAAGATTTATTTCTGCTTTAAGTAAGCCTGAAATCTATTCGTAGTAGGAGATGAGGCAGAAACAAGCAGTACCATCAGCACAGTTTGTGCAATTCTGCGTATTGCCTGAAAACAAGACAGTATAGATTATTTTACTAGACTAGTTACATATTAGGAAGTAAAGATCAGACTTAAAAATTAAATGCCTCAGGGAGGGTGAATAGCAGCACAAATCTCTGTTTGATGTTTGTGTCAACAAGGTTGCCAAAGCAAACATCACAAACATCTGTCTGTAGCATAGACTAGAAAATACTGTAAATGGGAAAATATTTTAATTATAAGCAGTGATTCACAGAACTCCCCATGTCTTTATTTATTAGAATGATAATATCACCCCAACATATGAACTTTATGCATTAGGTATAAATAATTCATGGTTTAGCAAATAAAGAGATCTGGAATCTGTACACAGAGATGGCTGTTGCCAATTATCTCACTTGTGCAGAGCCAGACCTTCTCAGTTCACATCGCTCGCAGCTGCTCTTTTAAATCATTCATCAGTGCTTAAGAGATACGCTGGTGGCGCTGGCAGAGAGTATTTGAATTTTTATTGTTTACTCACTGTGAATTTAGCTGCTGGTCTGAAATTATCTGCCACATTGAAGCCTTTAAGAATATGGATGAGAAGAATATGACAATCCTTTTTTTCCCCTCTCTCTTCTAACACTGATTACCTTTTCTGCAAGTTATATAGTATTCTTTTTGTAATTACTACTTTCATCTTAAAGTTGTAACTGATATACTTCCCCATGCTGTTTAGGGCATGAAAATGTTTTGGAATACTCTCTCAAAATATTCCAGAATTAATGTTTGGCAAATATTTTGTTCAAGGTTGTATAATTTTCCATTTTTAAACTGGAAATTTGTACCTTGTCACCTAAATATCTACAGTTACTGCTTTCTGCCTATGTTTAAGCAGAAGTCTCTTGAAAATAATAAGGAAGGCTGCTTAAAAATTCATGGCTAGCCAAGGTCAGTGCTTTTTTCTTGTCAAATTACTCAGATTCTGAGTTTCCGCTCACTTTCAGAACATGGCTAGTACTTCCTTTTTGATAAACTTCCCACGTCATTCTAGTATTATGACTCAATCTTACTTCTAGCGTGGATAATGACAGTGAAATTTTTAAGGCTTTATGATAAAGCCAAATTTTTAGCTGTGTTAATTGAAAATCTTATTTCTGTAACTTGAGATTCCCATGGCATTATCAACTACGCGTCCAGCCAGGAACGTATAGAACGTGTCCTTACGTGGTCGAGTCCTCCAGTCAACAGGTTCAGTCCTTTTGCTTGCACTAAAGATGAAGCAGCAGCACTAAAACTGCTGTCGAATTAATGGGTGCAAAACCAGAGTGGAGGTGCAGGAAGGCGAGCTTGCAAGGCAGGTGAGCAGGCTCCCGGGGACGGTGTGGGAACGCACAGATCCAGCTCCCTGGGCCCGCGCTGGGCTCCCCTTGGGCATGTGGCACGTATACAGGACCCATCACACCATTACGGGGTCCGAAAGGGAACACAGGAGGCAGCTGATGAATATATGCTTCCTAATTTCGAGAATTTAGTTCTTACCCTGTCAGGCTTTGGACACTTAACGTGGGAGTGTTGGAAGATTCATAATGCATGTATATTAAAAACTCAGGATAGCATGTTCCTAGCTTATTTTACTTTAAAAATCAACATTGAAAGGAGCAATCTACATCATTCCTAAAATAAAAAAAAAAAAAAAAAAAAAGGATTTTTCTTCTTAATGACTTTCGGCTGCTCGCAACCAAAATACATTGTTTAACTGGAACACAATCACTGTGAATATTTAATATCCAGACTAATCTTTCACACAAACCTGAGGATTCTGCTCAGCACATTCCTCTATCTTTCCCATTTTTCCTCCTTTGGTGAAAAATAAAAGTCAAGCAACTCAAAATTCTTTTTCAAGGATCCTGATGCATATTTTAAAATATTTTTATTTGATATTACCTTAAACTGAAGATCTTTGAATGGGGCCTTGTTTTAAAATATTGATTTGGGGAGAGGATGGTAAGGTTAGTAAAAGACTAACTAAACCTAATATATAATACATGGAATTTTCTACACTGTACCTTGGCTTTTTTATTAGCTTCGCACTGTTTTCCCAGTGCTAGCACAAAAATGAAAAGAAATTAGAAAATAAGAGGATTATATGCATTGTATTTCTCTCTTTTATCCCTTTCTTTTTATAAAGCATTTTTGTGTTAATTAAAGGACTGCTCTAGCTCTGATTGAAATCATTTGGGAAGATTCCTTTTATTTCCATTGATGATTTTATCATGCCCAGGATGAATTGTGTATTAGATTTGTCATTTGTCCAGCAGACTGGTTTCTGGCACTGCAGGAAAAAAGCAGAGCAGATTTATAAATAAATATAGTCAGTATATCATGTAAATTGACAGTAAAAAGATAAATTAGGCTAAATCTTGGTGAGTATAAAACCTAGCATTTTCCCCTGTGCATTATCCTGACGTAGTTGCATTCTAAGAAAATGTAGCAAACAAAAGAATTGGATCATTAATGATGAAAATTATCAATTATTAGGAAATGAAAGTCAGGCCTGACATATCAGTCAGCTCAGTAATAAATAAAACCTGCTCTGCCCTGATTTGTGTCAGTGCTATTCCATGGCAAACCTGCCTGAATAGGAGGCTGATGCAAATCTGATAACAGGATGTTTTTGGTTGATAACAAAGTGAAACAAAGTCTGGGCTTATCTTTTGCCTGGAACACAATTGTTTTAGATTTACATGAGTGAAACTGAGATCAGAGCTTTCTCCGCTTAGCTTACGGCTGGTTTGTCCCAGTTCCTTGCATGGAAACTATTCGTTTAATTCTGGGAGGGGGAAAAAGCCACTTTTCTCTGCAGGTAAGGTCTGCATTAAGCATTCCTGATTTTATACAAGAGGCTGTGGTTTCTTGGCAGCACTGGCAAATGCACTGGCACAATTAAAACACTCTAAATCCTTTCTTGCTCTCAGCAGCTCATTTCACTTATCAAACCAGTACATGAGGCTCACACTAACCCACTTTATTTTTTTATTTATGCTGTGCTCGAGTGTGAGCATTATCAATTACTGTATTTTGGGGTGTTGGGGGAGTTGCCTCAAGCAAAAGATATGGTGAAAGATTTTCAGCCTGCTCAACGCAAACTCCTAGTGCAAGTGACTGGTGATCACACATGCTTTGCTTTTAGGTTGAAGCACCCAGGACATCTTAAAAGGGGTTGAATCTGAGAGGGTGTGAGATTTGTAGACTGTGAATATCAGGTTTCCTTAAGGTGTCTTAATTTGAGGGTTTAAAATGTTGACTACTTTTTTTTTTTTTTTTTTTAATTTAGTCTCTGAATTAGTACAAGTGCTGTTTTCCACTGAACACCAGCAGTATGGAAGGGCTGAATCAGAAGCAAATGAAGCTGTACTGTCTCCATGGTCTTTCCTAGGACTTCATTTCCTGACCACCCTTCCCTACAGGGCACTACAATGCAATAAAGAGATGCTTGGGGAGTGGAATTAGTTTTTCAAGCAAGAATAAAAAATCTTGCTGGCTCTGCCATTTATAGTGTGCTGTCTGCCTTGCTTCCCCTCCCCAGGTGATGCCATTTGTGACCAGCAGGACCAGGGGGACAGCCAAAATGCCACCGGACTTTTTGGGCCCCTGAGAAACTAGGAAACGCAGTTTCTAACCATTTGAAATATAGAGAGGAGCTATAATAGAAATAAACCTGGCCACTAAGATCCTCACCTATGTTCGATGAGGATCCCTCATTCTTGGTTGTTTTCCCTAGCAGTGTCCTGTATCAACCTGTGTTATTAATTCTCCTGCATCACGTTCAGGACCTCCCAGAAAGTCACTCTCAGCCATTGGGTTTGTTTAACATCCAAGCACGTGGCCTGTGGCATACACCTAGGCTCTACTCAAAATCATTTGAAGAGCCAAAGACTGGCTACACAAGCTCAGCCCAAAAGTCCTTTTGGCCCCAAGTCCTGTCTGCAAAAGTAGTCAGCAGATGATAACTGGGAATAGAGTGTAAGAAGCTGGACAATTAAAAAATGAGCATAATCTCATGTATCATCCCGTTTTCTATCAATCAGCTTCTTGGTGACTTCCTAAACTAGGTGTTGAATCCAGACCACTGTGTTAAGTGGTCACGACGTGATCTGTCTTCTGTGAATTGGTCCGATTCCTTTGCAAGCTCATTGTATGTTTTCCCCCTCTATAGCATCCTATGGCAATGAACCCTGTGGTTCACTCATGCATAGTAATGATAATCCTCTTTACAAAATTGACTGATCTCACTACCCAAATGCTGTATTTTAGGAGAATCAAAACAGTGTTTAATTTATTTTTGAAAAATGTTGTTTGCAAAACAGCAACAGTTACCCGTGGCATATAAAATGTAAATGCTTTGTGTTGTGATGTTTGTGTGTCATTAGAATAATTTAAAAAGCAAGTGATTTAATTGTGTTTGTGCTAATTATAATGTTTACAAATTAGGGAAAGATGCACTTAGTGGCCCATTGGGAAAGGGTTTTGAAACCTCGCGTGTCTCAGAGTCTACAGTGCTGTCACTTATTCACAGACTCCTAATACCTGGGTGATTTGCTTTTTAGATTACTCTTCCATGGATGAATTCTCAGGAGTCTCCATCTCCATGGAATTCAAAAACAGGTTCATGTGCATGTATTTAGATAGATGAGCTTGTTATTTAACTGATTTTTTTTCTTCTTTTCAAGGTCCACGAGTTCCAATGGTGACTGTTCACAACACAAGCGACACACAAAGTAAGGATGGGCTTGCATCTTGCAGTTCTTTGGGGAAAAGTATCCAGGCCCTATCCTGAGATAGTATTTCTAAAAAACATTGTCCTCAGAGTAGCTTGCTGTTGGGAGTAAGCAGTCAGTGATTTGGGGATGTCATTTGTTACCAGCTTTCTCAAAAAATCCACAGTCCAGATCTCTCTCTCTTTTTGTTAGTCTTCCATGAATTTTGTTTTATGTCCTCCTCCAAAGAATATATATATATATATATATATATATATATATATATATATATATAGACACACATATATGCATATATATAACTTAATCTATGATTTAATAAAATCACTCTGATATGAACTATCTGGCTGCGGGAGGCAATGCACAGGACGCAGCCTCACGATTTGCAGGTTTTGCTCCCAGCTCTGCCACTGACTTGGAGCATGGTTTCCTCATCTGCTTAATGGGAGTTGTAATACTTATTTGTTTGGTAAGGCTTTTTGATGCTAATGATTCTCATCTACATGATCATGAATCTGGAGTTATTCCAAATACAGATTTCAGCCCCAAAATCTCTGGTGCTGGCTATTGCCATTGACAGATGGGTTACGACTAGAGCTCAGAGATCCATTTGGTTTCTGGAGTTCCTGTCTCTTGCCAGGCTTTTGCACCCCTGTAGTAATAAAGATGATCTAGAAAGTTCTATTTTTTCACCTCATCTCAGTGTGTTAGGGAGCCCCATACGGACAGGTTTCTTTTTGCCTCCTCTGCAGTTATCTTTAATCAAGGTGCCCCCTTTCTCTCTCATGAGTCTTGGGAGACTTCATAGCGGAGTGTGGGACTGAGTCTCACACCAAACCAAGATTTATCTGCCCCAGTCATTTCCATGGGAGACCCTTTTCTATCTTTTTTATGTTGAGTTTAGGCCAGGCTTAAGCTGCCATCAGGGCCCTCAGGCATTTACTTAGGGTGGTGATCCACATAAGGGGAGTGGGCAACTTTCCTAGTAGGGAATCACCTGCTTGTGGAGCCACAAGGATTGTTAATGGGGATGATAATGTGATACGTATTATCCAACCTAATACTGAGCCAGCGGACTCCATCCCTCCAGTCTTTACTCCTGTGCATCTCTTATTAAAACCCCTCCTGCAATACCAGGACATTCAAGAAAAAAACACAAGTTTCCATATTGTTTTATGCAGTTTCTGTGCATGACTTTGCTTCCCATTCTCTAAATTCCTGTTGGCAACATGCATTTTTATCCCTTACCACATGTAGAAAAGCTTTGTTTGTGAAGACATGAAGAGCACAACCCCAAGTTCTTACTGAATTATTTAAAATCCTTTCCTATGAGAATACAATTATGATTGAGCAAAATTAGTGCTGGAGGATGTGACTAAGTTGGATCCCCATGAAGGTTTGCGCAGAAGCAAATAAAGGCCAGTTTGCATGATTTCTTAGCAAGGAGAATCAAAGTGAAAAGCAAGTCAGATTTATGTCATACTGTATCCTTTTTTGTTAAGACATAGATACTCAACAGTGTTCCATCGAGTGCCAATAGTGTCTGGTACTATTAAGGAGATATATTACACATTCAACACTAATTTATCCTTCCAGCATTTTCAATCAATTTTTTTGTTTTGAAGTGTTTCTTTGCAGAGGAAATCTTAGAAAGACATGCATAAAATTCAGCAGCATCCTACAATAAGCTAGGTTAAAGCAACATACTGCTGCAGGACTGCTCCGTAGGGGAGGCAATAGGGATCTTTGCTGCCAAAGCAGGGCAGCGTAGCCTACCCTGGACCAAGTCTTAGACCGTCTGCCATTCTCTTGCTTGTCAGGTGACCATGTGATAAATACTTCACTTCCTTGTGCCTCAGTTTCCCCATCGGTCAGGGACTGATGGATAAAAATGCCCTGACAGAGCTAGCTGGTTTTACTGTCATTGAAGCATTCCTGGCCAAAAATAAAGGCTTCTTTTGAGGCAAGAGGGGGGAAATACAGTGATGTTTTTATATAGCATTTTATCTGCAAGGAGGGCTTGTTGCACACAGAACAAGCATGAAACGGCCATTTCCTGCAGACTCACCCTCATGTTTTTACTGGGGTCTTGGCCATCCCCTGAGCTCTGCCCAGTGTCCCTGCTGGGGTACGAGACACCTTTGAAGGGCTGCTTCTGCCACCGCGTAGCCTTTCCCCCCAGCATAGCCACACTGAAGCTGCCTCCAAAGGAGGCTCCCACTTTGGACCCAGGTTTTGTTTGTTTTAGTGATGCTGGCAAGGGCGGGATAGGGAGATAGCTTGAGTTGCCTCTGCACCCGGAGCCAGCCCGGAGAAGCACCGGGACAGAGGCAGGTGCAAGTGCAGAGGAACTTTTTTTGTGTGGATTCCTACAGGAGGTGATTTCATTTCTGAAAGAATAAAAAGTGTCCCTACTGCTACCACTTTTTCCTCCTCATCATCCATTTTTGTCTTTTTTTTTTTTTTTTTTTTTCTTAAACCCAATACTTTAGTTTTACAACAGACATAGATATGGCTGATTGGCTATAATAGCATGTACAGGATAGTGTTCTCATGAATTGTGCTATAGACTCCTGTATAGTTTTATAAATTACTTTTAGGTGTATAAAATGAGAGATACTATAAAATAGAAACAGCAAATAAAAGACTTTAAAAAGTAGCATAAAACATACTGAAACTAGTTTTATTTTGACAGTTATGTATGTGTAATATTTATCACAGAGATGACTCAGTCTAGTCATGCATAGAACACATCCTCTACTGAAATTCATGGTTTTCCGTGTATGATTAGCATTTCCCTTGGTTTCCTATTTTCCCTCATTCTTTTGCTCTTGAATAAAAGACAGCTATGGCAGTCGCATGTTACCAAATTTACGTATTTAATATGAGCCCATTACTCTATAAAGGGAGTTTGCCTCTATATTCTGCAATGATCTGATAATAGTGAATATTACAGTGTGCTTACATTTAATTAAGCAATGACCATTTGTACTCCACAGACTTGAGCTCCCTGTGGTCCTAAAGCAGAAAAGAAAGTCCTTTAGGAGATATGCCAATCTTCTTTATTTCCTCCCCAGTCTTCCCGGCTTTCTGTGAATGCAATTATATGAACAAATAAAACTGCTTGACTAAATTCCCCTACGTGGCAGGCCCCTTTCTGCTGATAAAGCTACTTGTGTGTGCCATAATTAAATGAGAATCTTAATATTTAACTAAACGTAATAGGCTGTTGCTTTGGCACTTTCGTGGGGGTTGTGATTTCAATAGAGATGAGCCAAGTTTTTTAAAATAGTCATTGAACCAATATACTCTTGCTGAAAGGCCTGTGAAACGTATTAACTGAAAAGGGCATGTTTTGTGCTGTGCCTGCCTTTCTATTCAGTAGAGAGGGGCAATGAGAGCATGATAAGCAGGTACCACGAGCATTATTTGGGGAGCTGGGGTTACACATTTATCAGTGTGTCTCTAAAGGGAAGTCACAGTCAATAAAACATAACTTGGTGGTGATAGGGTGCACACACTATCTGGCTGAGAGAATTCCATATTAATTGCACTGTGTTTACTATCTCCACCCCTTTCCCCAAGAAAAACGATGAGACAGAGCCTCAGCTAAGACATGCTGAGTGTCCATGAGCTGGGCCTGGATATCACGGGTGGCACCAGGGAAAAGCTCTGGGCCATGTATCTGCTGGAAAGTGAAAACCAAGAGCTCAGGACAAGGGCAGGAGGTGCCTGTTGGCCATGGCTGGGGGCCTGGAGGCAGCCCCCGACCCAGCTGTCCTGCCAGGGGTGTGGAGATACTGCAGCTCCCTCCCTGGCATCGTGTTCAAACCCAGCCTGCCGCCACGGCAATGGCCGCTTCCTCTTGATAGAGGTGGCCACTTCTTCTCGAATAGGTTCAGTGGTTAGAGCATGCGGCCAGGACAGGGGTTATAATGGCTAAATCCTGAGAAGGAGGAAGGAATTCTGCATTTTGATCCCAGAAATTTGTTGCATAAAATACACGAGCACAATACACAATAATTTATTATATATGTGTATATATAAGTTATTATATGTGTAACTTAAGCACGGATTTGAGGGCTTCTTCATTCGACACCTACAGTTTGCCTGAAAGATAGATGTGTGGCTGGGGCAGACTGAGTGCCCAGTGCCCTCCCATAATACTATCTCTGCACGTATTACATCCCCAGCTGGTGTAAATCCACCAAACGTTGTTGTCGGCAGGGAAAAGAGCTTTACGCCAACACAGAACCTGGAACACATTTCAGAAACTTTACTAAATTAGACTTCTCTGAGGGCTGGATAGCTAGAAGGCAGATCTTTTGCAAGGAAACTTTTGTCACAAATATTAAGGTGGTTATAAAATATTAACATGCACTTTCACAAACAATGCCAACAGTTTTTTGTGATCTTGTTCTTATTCTTTCAGAAATCTTTGAGCTGGAGGTAAATGAAAATGTGCAGTTGGCTGTAAATGACAGACAAATGCCTAAAGTAGAATACATGGAAATCAAGATAGATGATTACAGTAAGTAGTACTTTTCCTTTCTCTTCTTTTTCTTTTTAACTGCAACTGCTGTGAAATGATACAGTCATCTTGGTCGAGCGGCAGGAGGAAAAATGACTCTGGCTCTCAATAAACTCTCAGTTTCCAAAGCACTCTATTAGGAAGTGCTACGTATAAGGAAGTTATCAGAGGGACAGGATTTGATGAGAATGCAGCTGAAGAAAGGAAAAAAGATAGTTTTTTTTTTTTCTTTTAAAATGTTTTGTGGAGAGAAAAAAAAACACTCTAGGAGATGACACGGTGTGGTGCCCCCATTCTCCGGGGCATTCGTCCTAGCTGGGCCGGGCTGTTGTTTAAGGTGGGTTTGAAGTGCGGTGCTGTATGTGCTTGCTAGCTTCAGCTGTGGCAGCCTTTCAGCGCACAATACGAAATTGCAGTGAACGCAGCAGTAATCACCGGTCGGGAATTTGAGTCGCCAAAGACTTTCAGCCTGAGTCATTCAGGATTCTTGGAGAAAGCCACCTCATTTGGTAGGGTTGGAAAAAAAACAGCTCTGCAACAAAAACAAAGGGAGATTTCATCTGGAATAAAGAAGGCAGAAACCTGGAGCAGCGTAAATCAGCATTTGCTGTGTTCTGTTTGTATCGCTTATTTATTTATTACCCACATATCTAAGTGCCAAAGAGCACAGAGAAAAAGAAGGGCATTATAGCAAATGGGCAAAGTGTAAGAATTTTCTGCCTGTCTGTATACCGCTGCAAAAGCAGCTGTTCCTGCTACAAACAGATGTCCTACCTATATGTGGGAAATCCAGTTCGTGCGCATGGTGGCAGCTCCAAAGAAGCAGCTAGGGAACCGGGCTTCAAAACATGACCCCTAGTATTCCCCGCGATGGAGAATGTAGAATGCCTTTCAGATAGGATACAATGAAATAAAAGCCGTTGAGGTCTGATGGATGTTAGGTTGCTAATATGGACCAATGCCAGGTGTTATAAAATGTGAGGCTGAGAGGCAGTAGCCACTGGAAACGGGTAATCATTGCCTAAAATGTTCTGCTTGGTCCGTTGGTATTAGGAACATAAACCGATGCATGAAAACACAGGAACAGATGTGCACTTCACAGGCCTCGTGGGCAGGACACGACCATGAAAGATGGCCCGTCATAAAGATCACCGTCTGTCCAGCCCCTGTGGGCCAGTTCATAGGCGTATTGGAAGCAAATAGTTTTTGCTACAAATTCAAGTTGTTGCTAAATTTCTTAGCTGTAGGTATCTTTGAAACTGTCTTCTGCTCACTTAACCAAGTGTGTATGTGTAATAACCACAAGCTGGCTGTAGCAATACGCCTGTTCTTTTGTGGTCGTCCTGTATTTTCAAGGCCTTAGGCTTAACAGCCTTGGGAACGCTGCGTGTAGTGTTTATGTATATTTAAAGTCAAATGATGGCCTTTTTGGCTGTCCCTGGGCCTTTGATCCAATTTGCAGGCCATTAGCATTCAGATGGAATAACTAATTAGACCGGGTGTCAGAAACGATTGCAAAATAAACCACTTAAACCTCGTGGTTAATCTGTGTATTAATCTATTGAAAATGCTGCTAATACCAATTTAATTGCTGTGCCTTTGGTAATCTGGATTGTAGTTAACATTTTAAAAATAATTGCACTGTCATTAATGTAAAAGGCATTTGTGTGGAAGCATTTTCAGATACCAATGCGAGGCCACAGCAAGCAGTTAAATGAAGCTTTGGTGAGTGTCACTGTACTGCATGGGCCTCATTTATCTCTCACTCAAACCGGTTCGGTACTAGTACAACCATGCAGGCTTCAGCAAGGCTACCTCCTGTTTTATAGCAAAGTTAGGCCTTCTAAAAGTCAGAATTAAAATGTGTGTTCTCTACCTGTCTTCACACCACTACAGCAGAAAAAATCCTATTCTCTCTCCCATCCACCATACTAGATTGGGGCTTAAACTATTATCTTCTATTTCCCCCCTCCTCTGCTACCCTGAAATACTGATTTCTGGCTGTGTCACTCATCCACCTGCCAAAAAGGAAAATTATAGCTATTGCCAGATGTTAATTGAACATTGTAAAAGTGATGCATGACTGAACAGCTCATGCTGTACTCTAGATTTACGTTCCTTGTCACCTTGGCTATTACAATGGTGGTCTTTTCTTTGACAACATCTGTGTTCCTAAGGTGTTATTTACCAGTGCGTCTTATGAAATGCCATTTTGTTCCTGCTCATAAGTGGCCTAAACACTATAAAAATCTATTAGAGTTATGTCAGCTTTCCCACACTAAAGACATGCTGTTATTTGTTGTTTTTTGCCTAGAATTGCCAATGCAGATCTTAAAGCCAGCAACCTTTTCAGACACCGCACACTATCCTTTGCTGTTGGTTGTGTAAGTTCTCGTTCTTCCTTTGTTTTTGTTCACGTTATTAGGGCAGCGTGGAAGCCTTCACCATGATCAGAGTCCTTTAAGATAAATTTTACTCAATGCATGCCAGCCTGCTTTAGCGCCTAAGCCCAGCACTTTGACCCCCTGCCCCACCAGACTTGGGAGCTGCAGGAATTCCCACTGTCACGCTTGCACAGAGTTGCCACAGAGGTTCTGTGGGGGCATGGAAAGCCCCAACAAAAAAGTTACTAACTAGACTGTTTTCTGTATAGATTTGGTGAGCCTTGGTAATCACGCTTAACTCCAAAATTTCAAAAGCAGTTGGGGAGGAAGGACGCTGTGATCTCCCCTAAAACCTGTAGCCTAGGAATTAGTGCCCTCATTTGAGGGGGAAAGGTTGAATGCAGGTCCCTTCTCTCCTGTATTTGAGCCCAGGGCCCAGAGCCCATCTCTCTAACAAAATCCTACAAGTCACTCTGCTGTGAAGTTGTTCCATGTACACTTGCAATTCAGTTGTTTTGGGACAGAAAGAGGAAGAGAAAAAAGATAGATGTGGACTCTTTAGCCCAATGTTTAGGGCGATCCCCTGGTTAGGAGAGATCTAGGGCCCTACCACTGTGCTGTTGAGCAATTAATTATTTACAGAGTGGAACAACTCCTTCAGGAAAGATTGGGAGTTGTTCACCTGTGAGCAGCAGGTCATCCAGCACCAAGGACTTACGTCTGAGAAGCTTGGCTCCGATTCCTCTTTTTCCTGGTCCACATCCAGAGCAAAAGCTACATCCCCCAGGATACTCAACAAAGGGGAGCATCCCTCTCTCCTTCCTGGTGCATGTAGAGCAAAAGGAGCGTGCTGCTGTGTCCTCAGCCGCAGAGATAGGCCCCTCCAGCAGAGTCAATAGCTAAGCCCCAGTGCCCCTGGGCATCCTGCCTGGCCAGCCTGGGAGTGGAGCAATTTTCTCAGTGCACTGATGTTTGTGAATGCCATTATGTGGCACTTCATTAGCCCTGGGCGTTCAAAAGGTAGTCTCAGAGGTGCAGTCAGACTTGCCAGAGCTTAAATATTAGATGTCCTAATACAGCGGTCCTTCCCATGTAAGGATGTATGTTCCCTGAAGTACCAGTGGAGAGAGTTAGAAACCTTTGAATATTTCCAGGATTTAAGCTTTGATTAAGTAGGTAGGATTTTCTTTTGGTGGGCGTAACAGATGGGTATTTCTGTATGCACATTTAGTAATGTGCAAAACAAACTTTTCTGGCAGTCTGAAAAGAAACTGGGAGAGGGAATTCGTTGACCTTGGAAGACTCTCTCCTGGTCCTCCTGCTGCATTGCTTGCTTCCTGGTGGGGAGCCACACCACAATAGAGAAGCCTGAAGTAGGAACGAAAGTGGCTGATGCCTAAACATCACCCTGCACTTCCTTCGATGAAGGACAAAAACACCGCAATAAGCATGTCGTTACATCACAAATTACTGCAGAGAAAATGTACTTCATTATACAAGTGCTTGAGGAAGATTGGTACTCATCAAGCTAACAACACTTGATTAGGCTGCCTCTGACGCTAGATGTGCCTGGGTCTCTGCTGAATAAATGCAAATATTCAGTCACATGCACATAAAAA
Organism: Dromaius novaehollandiae; assembly: GCF_036370855.1. Lineage (NCBI taxonomy): Eukaryota > Metazoa > Chordata > Aves > Casuariiformes > Dromaiidae > Dromaius > Dromaius novaehollandiae. Next base: position 9,406,765 of record NC_088099.1, read on the forward strand.
AACCTGCAGTGAGTTGTCTGATGTCTCTGAGAACCCAAAAAAGGACAAGTAGGTGGAAGCTCCACTGACTCTAGAGTAATCCCAGTCCTAAATCTTACTTCTCCTCTCCATCATCTCCTGATTTTTTTTTTTTAACTGTCTGGCTGAAGGGGAGTCCCTATGTCTTGAGACAGTTCACTTTTGCAGGATCAGACCCTAAGCAGGAGGGTGAAGAGAAAGTCTTGCCCCCTGATCACCTCATTTACAAATTTCAGGCAAACCTGAGCATTTTTAAGCTATTGGTTCTTTAGAAATGTTCTTTCCCTTTGTACTTGTTTCAAGCAGAGGTACCAGCAATGATTGATGGTTCCAGCTACCACCACTCTCGTGAAGCCTACGGGAGAGGGGAGGTCCAGGCTGGGTGAAAGGGGGCAGTAAATGAAAGCCAGCTGCCTGCCAGTGAAGGAAAACCGGACTCATGTCTGCAGGTTTCATCCCAGAGCATTTCAGCAGTGCCCGTGCGCCCCAAAGCCAGGCTCCTCATGGCAACTGCTCCACCAGAAAAATCCTGTCCTTGGGGACAGTCATGACATAGATAGAGACTAGAGCAGACTGTTGTGCAGTGCAGACTGGCAAAGCTCCACTGACCTGGCATCCTTGCCCTGGGTCACTCTCGCTAGGCATCCTGCCTGCTTAATGACGCGCTGCCTAGATTTGTTTAAAGCTCTGCTGAGCACAGTGATAGTTGCTGTGCAGGGAGGGAGGTAGACACCAGCCTCCAGCCGCCACCCCAGCCTCAAAGCCCATCCCGCACACCCAGCCTTCTGCACAATAACAAATTAGTATTATTCCAGAGACTGGTTTCCGCTTCGCTAAATGTGCACAGCCTTGTAATGCACGAGGGCACTTCAGCTTCCCATCGCGACGGGAAGCTCTCGCCCCAGAAAAGAGCTTTTGGCCCCCGTTTGGTGACCTTGATTTTGCTTCACCGAGAGCGAAGCTGGCAGCGCGGCTTGACGCCTGTTTCCATTTCAGGGACGGAACACCTGGCAGCCAGATCGTAACCGAGAAATTTGAAGTGAACTGGGAAAGCGTCATGGTCAGCTCTCACAACGCGATTGTGGTGAAGTTCGATGGCCGTGGGAGTGGATTCCAGGGCACTAAACTACTGCACGAAGTGAAGAGAAGACTGGGCCTTCTGGAAGAGAAGGATCAGTTGGAAGCTGTCCGGTGAATGACACCTTTCTTTAAGAAATTAATTCATTGCTAATAATTAAACCAAGGCTGGCATTTGTCCTGCTTCCTTAAATGGGGAGCAGGGGAAAGGGAGGGAAGGACAACATAGGATACAGCTGTGATCAAATCATGGCACATGAGACAGAGCTTATGCCAACCAATGCAGATGGGAGAGAACAAGCCTTAAGCAGAGCTAAATTGTAGCATGCTTATCTCTATCACGTGTCCATAGCCTATTTATTTTTAGCTCTGTACAGTCATACATCTACAAACAAGTAGGCTTGAATATCAGTTCCTAGATTAATTTTTGCTGGGCTGGTAGTTGGAAAATGTCCATCTTCAAACCTATAAAATTAAGACTTTTAAAAATATAAAATCAGTACAAAACCGTAAATGTCAAGTCCTGAGGTATTGTCAGGTTTACCCCGAGTATTAACACACTAGAAACACCATTAGAGTAGTGTAATAGCAACAGTTTTACTATGGCTTTCAGAAGTAGTACAGGTTATTTGTCACCATTGTTCGGTCACATCCAACAAAACAGGCCAAAAGATTAAACTGAAAAGAGACTCATATGGAAGCAGTATGTACCAGCATGAATTTAGATTGTCTGCATCCTTTTTCTGGGGTCACCTCAAATTCAAGCTGATAAAAATCTTTAAATCACACTGTGTTTCCTGTTTCTAAGGGAAAAATATTTTTAACTCTTTGTTTCTCCTCTCTCATGTTCTAGGACAATGCTGAAGGAGCATTACATTGATAAAATGCGAGTCGGTGTGTTTGGGAAGGTAACATTTTCCCATTATTCCTATGTTTTGTTATAGTTGGCTGATCCAGTTAAGCAGCAGAGTTAAATCCTGATTTATTGAATATGCCAGTGGTGACTTTTTTATTATTATTTATTTTGGGGATAGACTGCTTCTTGCTCAGAGTTGTTAAAGATGAAAGCTTTCATTTTATCAATGTATTCATCAATGTTTTCTTTTAAATTAACTTCAAAGTGAAGAAAGTGACTATTTGTCATAAAAATGCTGTCAGATAATTAATTATTTTTCCCCCTTGCAAACTTTCATTTCATTTTCATCCTGTCCCTGAAGGCCTATTGGAGTGTGGGCAGCTCTAGCTTGTATCGTACAAATGTACAACAACAATATTGATTTCTGAGGCTGATTCACACCACGGAGTGTGCCTGGCTGGGAAATAACAATTGCAAAGTACACATAGCTTGAAATGAGAATGGGATTGTGAGCAGAAATTGTTTATTATGGCAGATACAGGGGTAGAGTGGGCGAAGAGTGCTGTGCTTATAACAGCGTCTCTGTGGAAAATGGTTAACGGACTGATGGCAGAAGCGGAAATTCTAATGTCAATTTTAAATAACAAAAGACTGAAATCCTATTTTGGAGTGGTAATCTATTTGATAAGACCTACTGCTATAAACTGGGAAAAAGGAGGCAAGCTCTCAGCACACAAACCTTTTTGCCTTCAGGAGCATGCGTTAGGTACAGATCTCATTTGAAACCGCGGCTGCTGAAGCCACAGACATGTCGCTTGTTGCATGTTTGTACGGTATAAGGCACTAAGAGTCTTGTAATGACAGACAGGTTGCTGCAAGGTCTCCGTTACCCTATTGCTATACCCAAAAATGGTACCGCATCACCCCCAGACTGCAGATGCTCACCTAATGCTTTGTGCTCTAGGATTACGGCGGTTATCTGAGCACTTACATACTTCCAGCTGGCGAAGAGAATCAGGTGTTCGCATGCGGAGCTGCTCTTTCCCCCTTGACAGACTTCAAATTATATGGTAAATACCATCCCAGAGCCCACACGCTCTCTCTGACTACAAATCTGTTTCTGCCCTACCCTTTCTCAGTTTATCTTCCCTTTCTTTCCTGAAATCCTGCCTGGTTTGTATTGTCTGTCTTCTTAGGACTAAGCTATAAACCCTTTTCTTCCTCCTGGAGACCAGTCTTGCTAACATCAGTGGGACTGGCTAGGGAGGGCTGCACAATGTCACCCTCAGCAGATGGATTCCTTGTCCTGGAGGCCACAAGCTCCTCCAGGCAACCCATCACACACACGGCTCTCGCAGCCATGTGGGGCCACCCATAAGCTCAAATCTCTCTCTTAATGAGGGAGCCAAATAAGTCTTTCGGCCTTCAGACAGCTTTGTGTGCTCCGTGAATCCGTGCTGGTGGCATCCCTGTGGATGTGGTGGTGCAACCCCAGCGATGCTGGAGGACCCGGGGCTTGGTGCTCTGGGATACTGCTGCACAGGGCAGCTGCCTCCTTCTTTTGCCATCCAGGAGCTTGATAAGAAAGGGGACCAAGAGTTTGGTTTCAGCTCAGCAGGTCCAGGCACACATGGATCTGAGCACTGCTCAGCGCCATGTCCTGTACAGCGTGGGGTGTGCAGAGTGAGCCCATAAGATGCTGTGGAGGACTGCTCAGAGCTTGTGTTAGCACAGGAGAGATCTTGGTTCACCCAACCTTTTCCCTTTATTTTTTACTCCTGTTATGTAAAGGAGAAGCAGATCTAAAACCATCTAGCCTCTCTCAAATGGTACCGCTAGCCTGAATCTGCTCCGTTCTTCCCTGAACCACCCATCCTTGAGAGCTGCAGCACAGCAGCCTCCCCACACCAGTCGTTCTAGCTGTCTTGCGATGTTCCTCTGCACACCGTGGTCCTTTTCCTTAGAGATGTCAGCTCCCTTTGTGCTTTGTGCTATGGGAAAGGACAAAGGGACACAACAGGATACTACCCTTCTGCTTTTCTATTTCTGTTCCATTAAGGGAAAAAAAAAGGCTCTTCTGTGACTAATTTAGAAGCCGTGAGTACATGGTGATAATGAAAGACTATAGGATTGTACATATCCTTACTGCATTTTCAAACACTTTTAAAAATATGGCCAGTGCTGTTAATGCAATGTTAGAAAATATGGCCTTCTTTTTAGCATTTGCAATATTTGACTCAGAAGTATTAATGTATTCAATTATCACTGACAAATACATTTTCTTTCTTTCTTTTCAAGCTTCAGCCTTTTCTGAAAGATATTTGGGCTTGCACGGGATTGATAACAGAGCATATGAGGTAACTGCATGGCTTATGGCACAGTGCATTTTCATGATAAAAACGGGGTTTTAATTCTTTCTTCATATGCTCTCTTTCGGGGAGGAAGCAAGGGCATGAAAGGTGGACTCACTAGTTAAACTATCTATATTTAAAAGGTAGAGAGGTGTCATTAAGCCTGCTTACTGCTTTTGTTTCCTTAATCCAGTAATAATGAATATATCTGTTGTTGATTAGCCTTTATGCTCCCTTTTTAAATGGGGTAAATATAGTCATTCCAGTTTTACAGATGGAAGAACTGAGGCAAAACGATCAAGGGACTCACACATGGCCAAGTGGGCATGATGTCAAGGCCTCTGTTAAAATTCATTCCAGTGATCTTGCCACTTCAATTCCCTCTGAGATATAATATTTGATCCCAGGTCAAGTGAGGCTTTGCCTCTCTTGTTTTTTAAAAAGTAAGTGCAGATGTAATATTTCAGACAGGCAGAACTCTGTGCTGGAGTTGAGCAGGAGGCATGGAAAAGGAGGCATGTCACCAGTGAGCAAATATATTGTTTAATGTGTGTGATGGGATCAGTTGGTTCATGTGCTTCAGTTATTTGGGGGAAAAAACTGATAGAGAATAGTCATATAAACAAAAAATGTTATACAGAAAACCTTGTTCACCCTGCTAAGCCATGTCTTCAGCTCAAAGACATGAAGACAACAAAGGTTTGAAACAGCTCCCCATGTTATTACAGAGAAAGCAGGCAGCATCCTCTGCCTCTGCACTGGAAGCTTTTTTCTGGCTATCTAAATAGTTCATTGCCTTTCTTTAGTTTTGCACTGCAGACCTCTAGATCATGGTAAAATCTCTTTGTCCATTTAGGAATTTGAAGCAGGTCAGTAGAGGTGAAGGCAGGTGAAACTGTGTCAGAAATGAGAGCTTTGAATTGCCATACGCTCTCTGTGTATTGAAAAGTTGGTCCTAGCAAATAGTAATACTTTTGACTAACTTGGGATTATCTGCCAGAAGTGGCACCTCTGCTTTCTGTGGAGCACTACAATGCTCCTGGCATGGTCCACTAACTGATAGACATGTCTCCTACAGGCAGCAGTTGAACCATATACTGCTTAGGGAGCAAGAACTGTTCCTAACCTGTGGACACATGAACTTTCTGAAGGTCATGTAATTCAAGACCTGATGTAGACTCCAAAAACCTTGTATTGTCCTGAGGCAGATTATAACTGAGAGAGAAGAAAGCAAGGATTCATATGGGGAGAGAACAAAATACAAAACACATGCATACACTATCAAAAGACTTGGGCATTGCGTGCAGCACTCAGAGGATGAGAAAACTCATTAATTAAGTCTAACAGTATAGGGAGGGCCAGAGTCCACCCTTGCAAATTTAGGGAGTTCCTACATCTATACTGGGTGTGAAGGTGCAAGAAAGCCAGAACAGAACTGTCTTGAGTTGCCCTGAACATGAGAACTGCTGTAGTAGATGGGGATGAAAAGAGCTTTTTTTTGCTTCTTTGTTTTGTCAGTTAATGTCCTTAGGATACTCATTAACCAAAAAAAAAAAAAAAAAGCCACACACTGGATACCGTTTCTTAAAATTCCAGTGCCACTGGAAACATATGAGCACATCTTGTTTTGGCTCCAGGTGCCACTACAAAAATATGTCTCCCCTACATCCCGTGTCATATATGCAGTCTCACATGGATGTCATGAATATTTTACGACATCTCAAATGGCACTAGATGCCAAGGTGCAGGCAAGTGAATGAAGCCCTTGGGCCGGGATTTATTTTCAGGCAAAGACACATATATTTAAGCATATAACCTAGGTGTCTAAATTCTCATTATGATTAATAGAGTATAAATCACAGCCTGGTTAATAGTCAGTGCTGTCTGCTTTAAGATGGCTCTGAATAGCTCAATGGCCTGTAGTGGCTACAGGCAGGATTCAGCTGCCTAGTGTCTGGTGTTATTTAATGTGCTGTAGGGTATTTCTGTAGGGTAATATGCTGTAGGGTGACTTTGAGCTGCTGCCCCAACAGGCACACAAATCCTGTAGGTCTGTGCCACAGCTGTCGGCCACATCTGCAACCACATCTGTCCCAGTGCATCTTAGATGGCACTAAATCTACATTTAGCCAACTAAAACAAACCTTGAGAAGAAGGTTGCTATTTACAGGGTAAAATAGGGTAACGACCACATTAATTTGAAGCCCTGAAGTGTGCTGCCAACTCTGTCAGTAGCCCAGGCCCCTTTGCACTCAATCCGCATGTCCTCTCGCCTGTAAAATGAAGAGTGCAACCCATCCTCGTGAGATTTGTAAGACTAACTCTGCTGATGACTTAAACATGCTTTTAAAGCCGTTGGCATTATTACCAGTCTGACACATTAGTGAAACATTTTCTGTCTTCCTCAAAGAAATAGCCAGCATCCAGCAAAATTTCTAAAAGTATGTCTCTAGCCTCAAGAAAACATGTAGGACCATTTTTAACTTTCAGGACTGCTTTACCTTTTCTATGAGGAGGGATACATGTAATTTGTAATGTAAAATGACAGTGAACATATCTTAATAATATATACCAATACTTTTTGCCAACTTATCCAAACTCCATCACCAGGCAAGGAAGGTATTGTTACTAATGGAGATGTACTAATGCATCTTTCTTGGAAACTACATAGTACAGTGGGAAGATGAAAACAGGTATAAGATAAGATCGATACTAGAATGTCTTAGCTGAAAAATAAATTAGCTCAGGTACATGAACTAGAGCTAGGTCACATGCCTAAGGAAGTGAAGGAAACATGAATTTAAATTGGGACAGATATTCTTCCCCCCACCCTGCACACAAAACAACAAAGTACTTAAATTTGTAGTTTGAGAATTATTGAATTCCTCCTGATTGAAAATCGCAGCATCAAGTGGAGAAATCCTTTATTTCTCTTACCTGGCAAGATCTGTATTTCCCCTGTGCAGCTGGGAGATGGCTGGGGGCAAAGGCATTCTCAGACCCTTGAGTTTAGCATCGGATCCTCCCTAGGTCTGCCAAAACTCATTCTGGTTGGTTTTCAAACCATGAAATAGTTACTCCGGTTCTCTAAAATGCTCTTAGGCATATGCACTTGGGCACCCTTTTTGTCGGTGTTTTGTGTTCACTGTAAATTCACTTAGACATTTTCCAGGTGTTCTGCAGTTCAAACACTCAGTCAGCATTGAAACATCTGAACAGACGAGGGTCTCTGACTTCTTTCTGTTGCTGATACTGAGCCTGGAAGAACAGGGAGGTCTATTTTAGCTCTAGGTGATTCAAGTAGCCAAGAGGATACGTTATGCTGGTGTCTGCTTGTTATTCAGGTGACCAAGTATCAAACGGAATCAAGCGCTTCTATTTTCCCCTTATAAATTGCTAATTTCTAGCAAGATTTTTAATCTTATTGCAACCTTTACCTTCACAGATCACTAAATTAGCACACAGAGTTTCATTACTGAAGGAACAGACATTTTTGATCATTCATGCTACAGCTGATGGTAAGTTAGCCCATCATTTGAGCTCATTGTATATTTGGTCTGGCTTTGATTTTTCTTAATTAAATTTTCCTCTTTAATGACTGTAATCTGTTTTTACAGAAAAAATCCATTTCCAGCATACTGCGGACCTTATCACACACCTAATTAGGGCAAAGGCTAATTACAGCTTGCAGGTACAGTATGTATTTCCTTTTTTCATATTTGAACAGTTCTTTCCCATTTAGAACTACAACTGATGTTATGAAGTAAGCTCTGAAAAGCCACTTGCAAACACAGCATGGCAGTAGAAATAGCACCAGTGTATTCTGTATTCCCACATATTCGTGTGCTTATTTGATAGCACTATTTTGGTTTGGACAGTTGAAACATTATTAAATTACAGTAAATTGGTACTTGGGCCAAGTATCTCTAAGGGATTGATGCCTGATGGCATTCAGAAGGAGCAACAAGCTAAAGTCGCAAGGGGTTGAGAGTTATGGTGGCCAAGTATCACATCCCTCGCTGTCTGCTGGAGCTCACAACAGTCAGGATAAGTAGCCTTGCTGTACAATGAGCAGAGTTGGGTCCTCAGGAGTGTGGTGCATGGAAATCAGCACGGGGACGAAGGAACCTAAATTAAATCAAAAGGAAAAGCTAAGGAGAGAAAAGTCTCTTAATCTGAAAACCCACTGTGAACGACATAGTCTGGTCTAAAAAGCATCTCTTTCCACTGAGGAGCTGCAGCTGTGATTTACAGCACAGCCCATGTCCGTGCTATTAAAGTCTCAGCTTCCCCAACACCATGATGAACACGCAGGGATGGCTGAGTGCAATGAGAAGAGAGAGTGCAGTTTGCCCGGGCTAAAACCCTGCTGGGAACCACACTACGGTTTACAGTACAGATGGTTGAGCTGCAGTGCCCAAGCCCTACGAATGCTTAATTTAGTGAATACCAGCTCCCTCTGGCTGCATCTCCATGGAGCTTCATTCGATAGGTGTGCTTACTCCATCCTGCTCCAAAGGCAGGTAGGGCGAAGCACAGACACTAGAGTTAAGGAATGAGCAAGGCACAGATTTGGCTGTGGACACAGACATACCCCTGCACATTTCCCAAAGCAGAAGCATTAGTACTTAGGATCCTGAAGGCACTGATGGACTTGGTGCACCTCAAAGATTCAGCTGCTAGTTGAATGGAGGGCTAAGGGATCTAAATCCTGGACCAAGGTACTCGGAGGGGCAGTGAGACGTCTCAGTCCCACCAGCAAGGACCTAGCCCAAGAAACTTGTTTTTTCACCTTCAAGATCTCAGGCTAGACAATTCATTGCAATCCTCATGCATTCCTTCAACGTATGCAGAAGTTACTTGTTTCATTAAATGAAAAGCTATGTTTAAAATATTTCATTTCTACAGTTCCTATATTTTTGTATTAAATTTCTTTTTCAGCAAGTTTTTTTCAATTTTATACTTAATGATATTTCTCTTTAAAGCCCTAATTTTAGTCAGTAAAACCAAAAGCCTTTTCTCTCCACAGACATGCAACATTTTTTTCAGCCATTGTAAGCACTGATATTCTTAGGCATGGTTTGCTTCTGCTTGACTTGAACTTGTTCAGAATACAATTAAATGGAAAACCTTCAGAAAGAAAGAAAAAAAAGCTCCTTTTGAACCAAGATGCAAGTATTCACTCAGAGCACTGTGCTGCCTGAATTAATCTGGACCTCTTGTGCATCCACAGGAAGATGCACGGTGCTGAGGAGGAGCAAGCCAGTTTGAGCCGCAAATATGAATCTAGGAGTGTTCAGTTCTGGGACTTTAAGCTCATAATGGTGGTATTTCCTTGTTCTTTTGCAGATTTACCCTGATGAAAGCCATTACTTTACCAACGCAGCATTAGAGCAGCATTTGTACAACTCCATTGTCAACTTCTTTGTGTCGTGTTTCCAAGTTCAGGACAAACTCCCCATAGCTCCACTGAAAGAAGAGGAGGACGACGATTAACCGTACTTGTCCGTGCTAAGCACAAGGCAGATCTCTATAACAATATGCAACTGGATCATTTTCCTGAAGAAAGAGATGTTATGTTGTTAGCATGTATTTAAAGAAAACTGAAAGCAGCTCATCTGCTTTACTTGACAGCAACTCCTTCCTAAATGGAAGAACATTAAGCATGATGAACTCAGCAGAAACTGCTGTCTGAAATTAATCCATCACAACCAACATCTTTTTTTTTTTCTTTTTTGTTTGCCACAAAGTGACTTCTAGCATGGAAGTGTCAAGACATTGGACTTGAAGGAACACCTGAAGAAACCGCTTTGAGGACTGGAACATTTATTGTCCCTTTGCATTCAAGCAATCAAGCAGTAGCAATGAAATCCATCCCCCACATTAAGGCTGCTATAGTTAGCATCACACTGTGTCAAATAAAATCTAACCTAATACATGGAAAAGATTATAGCACAATTGTTTTGAAGGATACTGAGTCACACATACTTGCCTGCTCTTTCCCATGTTCAGAAGGTTTGTCATTGCTACAAGGCATACAAATTCAATTGTACAAAGTATCGCTGTAGTTACACTGATGCTTACCTTCATGTAATTATCGCTTATTTTGGTATAGCTTTTTCCTCTTGCTCTGTTTTCATTTGCTCTCATACTTACCTTATTAGCTTCTCAATGTGTTCTGGATGGGGAAAAAAAGCATACATTGAATTAATCAAATCATAATTTCTCAATCCACGGCTCATGATCCCTTCCCTTAGGGGCCTAGAGAGATGATGGAAGTAGGGATAACCAGCCATTAAAAACTGTATTAGACTAAAACAAAGAAAATCTCACTTCCATGTTCCCTACACACTCTTCACCTGCAAGATTGAATATATTCTTTGACAGCCTTGAAAAATATGCACACAAATAACCTGAATCAGATTAACACTGGCACATTTTTACTGTACTATAGAAAAATGTGGGCTGGTTACTATTTTTTTTTTCCAGTTTTCAAACAATTGGTTATCAACTTGTTGGGAAAAGGCTAGATTAGGCTATGGTAGCAGGAATTTGTATCAGATACTTTGCAGATCATATATAGCCATTTAAACAAAATCGGTGTGCATGGATTTATTGCACATGCTGTCTGCAGATTAGTTTTATTTCAAGTCAATGATTAGCACATTCTGAACACCTTTTATTATCTCTTCTGCTTGCACTAGTTTTGCCGAGTATAAAAGAAAAAAAAAAAAAAGGAGTATTTTGGCTTTAAAAAGCCTGACACTGTTCATTATAGCAGTGGAAAGCAACTTTTAAAACTTCTTGTGAAAATATTTCAGTTCTCAGAAAGAAACCCAACATCCATTCTCTTCCATTTACCACATCACAAGAATTTTGGCTAGTGTTGCTCCTTGTAAAATATTCTGACCAAATGTACAGCCAGTATTAATACTGTATATTTCATTTTGTTGTATATAAAGGAATGTCAGTCAGTTATTCGTCACGTCCCCAATCCAATATTAGTCTTGTGTTCAGCATGCATGCTATAACACTTCTTTGCTGATCAGGACTCTTTAGAAGTACTAGCTTGGAAATATAACAGTTAATGTAATTTCTTTTATTGTTTTGACAGCTTGAATGTCAATGCCGGTTTCTACTTTTTACATAGTACTGTGGGTAAACTCACATCCTGACAGCAATGATGATGTTTCCATTGTGTTCTTCAGTGTGTCTTTTTTATCATCATTATTTTAAGCTTTGAATGTTGGTTGTACTTTGATCATCATGAAAAATATACTGATAAACCACAGATATGATCTAGTTTGGTTTTGATTATCTTCTTTAATTTACAGTGCATCAACATTGTGTGAACAAGAACTACAGTATAAATCTGCTTTATCCGGCAAAATGCCAAATAGACAATAAGAATGCTGCGTGTCCAGATTTTGCTACACTAAACAGGCTCAAAAGCCTGAAATGAACTTGATCTGAGAATATAAAAATCTGCTCTGTCCACAATCTTTTGTAGAAAGAACTTTAGGATGTGGCATGGTAGTGTTTGTTCATTCATGGAATAAAACATTATTTTACCACCTTGGCTGCTACTTCTGTTATTTAATGTTTAGTACTTAAATAAACGCTTAGTTGCTGGAAGTGCCATTTCTGATTGAACTGAACTCCAAGCTCCAGGACATAGATCAGCGAGATGGAAACAATCCCATATAAATACACAATGCCGTTTACTTGGCTTGTCGCCATGGTGAATGATGGCTGCTTTTGAGGAAAACATGAAATGGTATAAAGTGAGTTCAATCCCAAAGTAGCAAGTCATGTGAAGGCCTCTCTTACTCAACGGTCCTTTGTGAAAAGGTACCTTTCCTCCCACAAGAGCATCACCACCTTTTCTCCCATTTACTCCAGTGGCTGCTGTCAACTGGGTCTCACCTGGTACATTGGCTTTCCTAAGGGGCATCAGCTGGGCACAACAGCTCGATCAAAGGGATTTTTCCTATTTTATCCATTGTCACTTTTCCCCAAAGTTGTTTTTGGGTTATGAAATAAGTGGGAACAAAGCATTAGAACTTACCTAGCCTGTAATAGTGATTTTTTTCTGCAGGGTGGTCATCCTTCATTAAAGGGGTAAGCAAGAGGTGGAAGTCAGCAGGCCCAAATTCAAGTATTTGTGTCCCTTCATAGCCAGTGGAGAGCCGTACACCCACCCAGAGAGCAAGCCAGCTGGCCTTGCTCAGACACCTCCCTCTGAGGAACTGCACCCCCTTTTCAGCGTGCCTGTTTCTCTTCACTGACTGTAGGGACAAAAGTGACTAGCCCAGATTAAGACAGCCCATGGACATAAGTTAGGACCATCCCTAGCTGTCAGCCTTAACAGCAATCTATGCACGGCGAGTTTGGCTGGATGTTCTGCTTTTCTTCTATTCCTACACTTCCTTCACACCTAGAAAGAAAATCCATTAATTTCACAAATTTCCTAGGAAAATGGAGATTTTTGCTCAAATCAGAAATCATGGTTGTGTGTGTACCCCATAACACACAGGAAAGATTTAAATCTTCACAGAATTCTGTGTCTTTGGGCATAATAGAGATGTAAAAGATCTTTTAACCATAAAAGACTAAATCATGCAGCAGGGTTGAGATCCCAAGTAGCCACTTGGAGGTACAAGGGTGAAAAGGATGTTTTCCAATGGCCCTGTGCTGCCTTGCTGCATCTCTTTTATGTGCCCAGGGTGATGTCCCATTAGCTGATACCACCTTCACTGAAGCAGTTTCACAGGAAAAGGTGATACAAAATATTTTAAGCAAAACCAAGAAACTACTGTAGATGCTTAATCTAATCTTTGTTACCAGCAAATCAGGAGACAAGGAGCTTTAGCATTTTGGTTCAGGGCAGGCAGATTACACGAGTACAGAATAGATTTGCTGTTATTTTGTTTAATTACCTAAATGTAACTAATATTTTTTATTGTTCAAACAAATCAAGCTCATACTCTCAACTAGCTGGCGTTTCTGGATGCCATAACATTCAACTGTAGCATCCCAAAGCGTGAGAGAATTAATGAGCAGTGACCTACTAATTTAGGAGGAAACCACAGAGGGGAAAAGTGAGGCATTACTGGTAGCTAATTAACAAAGCCAGGCAGTCTGCCATGTTCATAATTGTCTATGGGTTAAGGCATTGAGCGAATAAACCCATCCAAGCCCTGCTCACAGGCTCGGTCCGAATAAATGTTGCATCTCTGAAGGGTAGAAAATAATAATAATAAAAAAAATAAGTGAAGGAGAAAGGAGATGCAGAATGCTCATGATACCCTTCCTATGGGAGGGGCAGTGAAGAGAGCTGTTGGGAAGGGGGAGAAATGGGTATTTAGTGGGTGGGCTGAAGGAATGGAAGGCGGTGCTGGTACCAGGAGAAATGTGCTCTTACACCTTTTCCTCTCACGTTCCCGGTGTCTCTCTGAAGCCCACTCAGGATGGCAGTGGCAAGGCTTGTTCAGAGAATCACAGAATCACAGAATGGTTGAGGTTGGAAGGGACCTCTGGAGATCATCTAGTCCAACCCCCGCTCCGCTCAAGCAGGGTCACCTACAGCACATTGCACAGGATCGCATCCAGGTGGGTTTTGAATATCTCCAGAGAAGGAGACTCCACAACCTCTCTGAGCAACCTGTTCCAGTTCCATGACCCCCACAGTAAAGAAGTTTTTCCTCATGTTCAGATGGAGCTGCTTGTGTGTCGGTTTGTGCCCGTTGCCTTTCATCCTATCACTGGGCACCACTGAAAATAGTCTGGCCCCATCCTCTTGACACCCTCCCTTCGGATATTTGTTTACATTGATAAGCTCCCCTCTCAGTCTTCTCTTCTCCGGGCCCAGCTCTCAGCCTTTCCTCATAACAGATATGATCCAGTCCCCTAATCACCTTCATAGCCCTACGCTGGACTCTCTCCAGTAGCTCCATGTCTCTCATGTACTGGGGAGCCCAGAACTGGACACAGTACTCCAGGTGTGGCCTCATCACGGCTGGGTAGAGGTGGGGGCTCACCTCCCTCGACCTGCTGGCAAAGCTCTTCATAATGCAGCCCAATACACCACTGGCCGCCTTGACCACAAGGGCACCTTGCTGGCTCATGGTCAACTTGTTGTTCACCAGGACCCCCAGGCCCTTCTCTGCAGAGCTTCTTTCCCCCAACCTGTACTGGTGCATGGAGTTATTCCTCCCTGCGTGCAGGACTCTGCACTTGCATTTGTTGAACTTCATGAGGTTCCTCTCTGCCCACCTCTCCAGCCTGTCAAGGTCCCTCTGAATGGCAGCACAGACTTCTGGTGTCTCAGCCACTGCTCGCAGTTTTGTATCATCAGCAAACTTGCTGAGGGTGTGCTATGTCCCTTCATCCAGGTCATTGAGGAATAAGTTGAATGAGACTGGACCCAGTACTGATCCCTGGGGGACACAGCTAGCTACAGATCTCCAACCAGACTCTACCACTGATTGATTACAACTCTCTGAGCTCTGCCATTCAGCCAGTTCTCAATCCACCTCATTGTCCACTCATCTAATCCACACTTCCTGAGCTTACCTATGAGGATGTTGTGGGAAACAATGTCAAAAGCCTTGCTGAAGTCAACAGGCAACTGTAGACAGCATCCACTGCTCTCCCCTTATCTACCCAGTTAGTCTTCCCACCATGGAAAGCCCTCAGGTTGGTTAGGCATGACTTCCCCTTTGTGAATCCATGCTGACTGCTCCTGATCACCTTCTTTTCCTCCACATGCTTAGAGATGACATCCAGGATGAGCTGTTCCATCACCTTTCCAGGGACTGAGCTGAGGCTGACTGGCCTGTAGTTCCCTGGGTCCTCCTTCTTGCCCTTTTTGAAGACTGGAGTGACATTGGCTTTCTTCTAGTCCTCAGGCATCTCTCCTGTTCTCCGTGTCCTTCCAAAGATGATGGAGAGTGGCCTAGCAATAACATCTATCAGCTCCCTCCGCACTCGTGGATGCATCTCATCGGGGCTCATGGATTTGTGGGCATCAGGTTTACCCAAATGATCTCTAACCCGAACCTCCTTGACCAAGGGAAACTCTTCCTTTCTGCAGACTTTCTCTCTTGGCTCCAGGGTCTGGGATTCCTGAGGCCTGGCCTTAGCAGTAAAGACTGAAGCAAAGAAGGCATTCAGTAACTCTGCCTTCTCTGTATCCTTCGTCACCAGGGCACCTACCCCATTCAGCAGCAGGACCACATTTTCCCTAGTCTTTCTTTTGCTACTGATGTATTTGAAGAAGCCTTTTTTATTGTCCTTGACAACCCTTGCAAGATTTAATTCCAAATGGGCCTTGGCTTTCCTCATCACATCCCTGCCTACTCTGACATCCTTCCTATATTCCTCCCAAGTTTCCTGTCCCCTTTTCCACATTCTGTATACTTCCTTCTTCTGTTTAAGTTTTGTCAGGAGCTCCTTGCTCATCCATGCAGGTCTCCTGCCCCCTTTGCTTGACTTCTTATTCATAGGGATGCACCGATCTTGAGCTTGGAGGAAGTGATCCTTGAATATTAACCAGCTCTCTTGGACCCCCCCCTTCCTTCTAGTGCCCTAACCCATGGGATTCTTCCTAGTAGGTCCCTGAAGAGGCCAGAGTTTGCTCTCCTGAAGTCCAGGATTGCAATCCTACTTATTGCCCTGCTTCCTCCTTGCAGCAGCCTGAACTCTACCATCTCATGGTCACTGCAGCCGAGGCTGCCCCCAACTTCACATCTCCAACCAGTCCTTCTTTGTTTGTTAGTACAAGGTGCAGCAGAACACCTCTCCTCATTGGCTCCTCCACCACCTATGGCAAAAAGTTATCAGTGCTCTGTAGGAACCTCCTGGACTCTTTGTGCCTAGCTGTGTTGTCTTTCCAGCAGATATCAGGGTGGTTGAAGTCCCCCATGAGAACCAGGGCCTGTGATCGTGAGGCTACTTCCAGCTGTCTGTAGAAGGCCTCATTGACTTCCTCTTCTTGATCAGGTGGCCTATAGTAAACACCCACAACAGCATCACCCATGCTAGCCTGCCCTTTAATCCTTACCCATAAGCTCTCAACTCACTCTTCATCCACCCCAGGCAGAGCTCAACACATTCCAGTTGCTCTCTCACATAAAGAGCAACTCCACCACCTCGC
Organism: Dromaius novaehollandiae; assembly: GCF_036370855.1. NCBI lineage: Eukaryota > Metazoa > Chordata > Aves > Casuariiformes > Dromaiidae > Dromaius > Dromaius novaehollandiae. The sequence goes on from NC_088099.1 coordinate 9,423,224, forward strand.
CTTCCTGGCCTGTCTTTCCTAGAAAGCACTTAGCCATCCATGACAGCATTTCAGCTGTGCCAGCTATCCCACCATGTCTCTGTAATTGCAATGAGATCATGGCCCTGTGACCTCACACAGATCTCTAATTACTCCTGTTTTTTCCCCATACTGCATGCACTGGTGTACAGGCATTTCAGAGAGGTAATCAAGCATGCAGGTTTCCCGAGTGGGGTGCAAGAGGATCTTCCACAGTCACGTCCCACACACACTTCCCCAGCTGCATGCACCTGCTGGAGGCATCCCAACTTGGGCTGCATTTTGCTGACTACCCTGTCTCTGTAACTCTCCCCTTCCCCCCATCTTTCCTAGTTTAAAGCCCTCCTTACCAGGCCGGCCAACCTGTTGGCAAAGTCACACATGCCCCACTTAGTGAGGTGAATCCCATCTCTCCCCATCAGTTGCTGATCTTCAGATAGGCTCCCATGGTTGTAGAAACCAAAACCCTGTTGTCAACACTAGCGGCACAGCCAGCTGTTAACTTGGAAAATCTGTCTGCTCCTCCTCTCATCCTTCCCCCTCCTTGGCAGGATTGAGGAGAAAATGACCTGGGCTCCCAGACCCTTGGCCACCACCCCAGAGCTCTGAAATCCTGTTTGATGGTTTCCAGTTTGCCCTTGGTATCATTAGTGCCCATATGGAAGAGCAGCAGAGGGTAATAGTCCAACGTGTGGACAATCCTTGGCAGTCTTTCCATGGCATCTCATATTCGAGCCCCTGGCAAGCAACAAACCTCTCTAGACAAGCGGTCAGGTTGGCAGATAAGTGGCTCTGTCCCCTGCAGCAGAGGGCAGACTGTTTGGCCACTGAATATTTTTACTTTGCACATATGGTCCTAGGGTACATCCGCCCTGCAGTCCTTCCTGGAGCTACAGCACAGCTGCAAGTCACTAAGCTAGTGATTTTTCGTGTTAGAAAATGTCCCTGCAATTGTACAAAGCTCTTTCAATCCAAGCTCTTTTTCAGCTGCTCGGGTAGGCTTTTCAGCATGCCTGGCCCTTCTCGTGTTAAGGCTGCTGCCAACACACAGCCCAACACGAGCTCAGTCCCCTGCACCATGCTGCAATGGGGACCACCACATAAAGGCTCCCAGCACGCCTCCACAGCTTGGACCTTACCCAGGTCAGTTGTTGGGACATGCACAGGTGCCCCCTTTGCTCACCTTGCAGCAGCAGTTGGACCAATTTTCCCAGTAAGAGCAGGGAAATCAGTACCGGTGCCTTGCCTTATGAGCTTTCAGCTCTTTTTCACCCTCCTGAGCTGTAAGTAGTAAGAAACCATCAGTTTGCTGATGAGCAGATTTTCTCCCTGCAGGCACCATGGTACCAGTGTCCAGCTCCTGTACCTGACCCATGTCTCAGAAGAAGCTGGGGGTGAGGACACTTTCTTGCTTGCCCTCAGTAAATGCCCTCTCTCCTTGGTGTTCATTCTTCCCTGCATTTCTTATTTGCTTTCCATTTTGCTAATGAAGAGGAAAAGGCAGAAGTGGTAACAGAAAAAGCTCAAGATGCCAATTCCTTAATCATTTCCTCCTACTGTGTCATCTATTTGCCTGTTTGTGTTTTGCTCTCCCTACTCAGCCTCCAGGTCAGGCTCCCAGCAGAGCTAAGGCCAAGCGCTGAGGCCCCTCGCTCCCCCTCACTTCGCCTCTCTGCCCATTCAGTGTGGTTCCAGTTTGAAAGCAAACCCAGCACCCTCTGGGAAAGTAAGAGACAAATATAAAAGCAGCATGGTGAGCCCTCCCAAAAAGTCATAACCAAAATCAATACTTTAGTCTCTCTAACAGTCAATTCTTGTTTGACCAGCTTCCTTAGCTTTATGTTTATTCCCTTGCTGGGAGGGAATAAGGAAGAGCTAATCCTACTCAATGAATTATTTGTGCCTTCCTATTGCACTGGCCACCTGCTTCAAAGACATGTGTGAGTCTCGCTGTCCCCGTTCCCACCGCCCTTGCAGCCCTCAGCCTTTCCAGACCTCTGGTGGGATGCAGAACAAGGCAGCTCACAAAGGGAAATGAGGAAGTATTTGTGAAGGATAAGAGAGCATATTGCAATATTCAGTTTGTGATAAAGGACAGAATGAGCATGGAGCGGCCCATATCCAGACAACTTGCCCAGCTGTGGTGGTTCAAGTTGTGAAGGGTCCTGCATTACCCTCCCGCTGCCCATTGCAGCTGCCACAGATGGGTGGGAGACTAAAACACCCGTCCCACAGCCTGCCTGTGCAGTGTCTATATGGGCGTCGGGCAAAATCTGCAGGGTGAGCACCCATCACTGGTGTAAAGGATGGCTTTGGTCCCTGCTCAGAGCTAACCAGGGGATACGGGGGAGCCCACCTGGGAGCACCTGCCTGAGCAGTCCCATAGCGGGTCACGGGGGGAGTCCGAGGAGCCGTGATGCCAAGCAGAGCCACGGGAAGAGGTGGGCTGACACCGCAGAGACCTGTCCTCCACCATCCTATCGTACAGCCCCAGTTTTTATACCAACATTCATTTTTTAACACCAGTAACCCTTTAATTGCTAGCTGTAATTACAGGGATATGATTTCCAATGGTAGAAAACAGCCATTCAGCAGCCAGTACAGTCGGGGTCCTTTATTTGTCCACAATAATCAATTCTCTTTGTAAGCAACAATTCCTGCCATGGCAGTTCTGCCAGCTGTGAAGGGGAAGATTCAGAAATCCTTTGTAAAATGGATTTTTCTTTTCTTTTTTAGCTTTGAGACATTCATTAAAAGCCTAATGTTAAATGAAGCTACATTCTGCCTCCTCCCTGGGATAACAGCTTTAATCAAAATGTCCATTTCTGTGGCCAGGAAAGGAGAAGGATAAAAGACAAATATAGATGTAACCAAGGCCTAGCGAAGCACAAAAGTAAACTATGCTGTAGTACTCCTAGAACAACAAGGTTTACCCCTGCTTTCTTTTTTTTTTTTTTTTTTTTTTTTTTTTTAACATACCTTTTGGTAAAGCAACAAACTCTTTCAGTGAGCTAATGTGTATTCCCTCATCCTCACGGGAAAAAACATCCAGGCCATACAAACGTCCAGGCCATACACTGTCTCTGCAACAGTTGTTGTTAAGGTCCTGAAATGTAATTTGTGCTGAGCACTTCCAGTAATTTGAACTGACATGTAATTTGTACTGAGTAACTGGCCTGTGTGAGCCCCGGAGTACCCGCTCCCCACCACCTCTTCTGCGAGGATGTTGCAGTGGTATAAGCTCTTCACCTGGAAAATCAAACCCAGAGCAAAATACAAACAAGGCAAACGCTGTATGTTCAGCTCTAAGACACTAAGGAAAATGAGGACAAAGATCAGGAGCCCAACAAAGCAGTTGTCTGCAACAGTTTCTAGCCCACTTTTGTCCCTGTGTAATTTCTCCATACCCCCAGCATGCAGCACACTAATAAACACCAGCATCTCCATCAGTCTGCCCATTTAGCAGTCAAAAATCATGACTCTCCATGAACCTGTAGTCCATCATGCCACATCAGATGTGTTTACAACTAAACAATGAGTTTTCCTCGTAAGACTGAATTTCAAGGAAATTTGGTATTTAAGTCAGAGAGCACTGGGGACTCTCTCCTGTGTTGCAGAGACGATGAAGTATTTATCTCCGAACTTCACTTATCCTACCGCTGAGCTATTGCAGGACAGCCACCTACCCTGTTGTTTCTAAGTGCACTCCTCCTATCAGGTATGGGACACTGCAGATATTAGTTTGGGCTAGTGCTGATATCTCCTGAGAAAGTTCAACAACAACTTAGCTCCATCCCGGGCAGGTCTCAGGAGGGCCTGGTATCAACTGCATTGAAATAGGTCTGAAAACTCTATGGACGTATTGCACCCAACCTGAGGCATCTCAGGGCTGGAAATATAAATACACAGAAAGTAGAAAATGATGGAGGATGCTTTTTTATCTGTGCGCTGTCCCTCTTTCATCAAAGCACTGCAGTCATCACATAAGGCACTGCACTAACATAGTCTGGGATGCGCCCGTCTCTCACAGATGCTTGCCACCTATTAAAAAGTGTTGAAGAGGAAGGAGGAAAGAAAAAGGACAGCCCAGAGATGAAGCAGCCCATCCTGAGATGGAGTCCCACCTCTGATGTTTTTAGAGGTCTGCCTATGAAAACCACCAAGATGCATTAACCCAGCAGCATTCAATCCATGCACAAGGAGATGTTCGAGGATTACTTCTAGAGGGTCCATGAAAGGAAGATGGGAAAAGCAAGCCTAACACCAGCACAATGCTAATAATAAATTTACTAGTCAATGATCTGCAGTAGAAAGTCTTTAGGGCAGTCTAGAATTCCAAAACAAGTGGAAAACCATTGCTTTCATCCCATCTTCAGCACAACTCTGCCCTTTTCCTCACCCCCAGCCCTGCCAGCCCTGTCCAAGGCCTGAGATCTGGTTCCTAGCTGTTTCCTTGAGGTAGAGTTTTTGAGCTACTGGTATTTCATGGCTCGTGTCCGCTGGAGCTGCCTGAGGTGGGAAGTGCACACACAGAGATGTCGAGCGCTCCAGGAGTGACAAAAAGGGCCATGTACTTACATGAAAGCTGCCAGCCTTGCCAGTAACTTTATCCTGCACCTTCTGCTCATGAAAGCTGATGGTCACTGAGGAAATCAATGCTGACAGGGCAAGTAGCAACCACATATCACTGGTGCTCAACACAGCGTGCTTTATGTCTCACTGAGTACAAACCGAATTTAAAGCCAGAGAGAATCTGATGCAATAACCCAGAGTAGAAATCACATCTCCTGTGCTATCAGCAATGGAACTGACAATAAAGAATTTGTCAGCTGTTGTTGGTGATAATGTTGCAGCAGAAAGGAGCACTTTGAGTGGAAACTAGAACCAGTGCTAAGCAAGCATTTTTCATCCTTACCTGCACTTCATAGTGGGCTACAGTTTTTCTTGAAGAGGTGTTTTTGAAGGTAAAAGCTTTGAAAAAATTAATTTAAAACCTCATTAACTGCATAGGATTTATATGTGATCCAGTGGGCCTTTGTTTTTACTGCTAAGAGCCTTATAATTACATAATTTGCCAGAAAATTGGGATGGGAGAAAGTTTTCTCTCTTGCCTCTAGTGGCAGATTGTAAACAATTTATCATGCAACGCATAGCAACAGCAGCCAGAAACTCAGCTCAAACTTCTCTGAAGAAATCTGCAATCAACTCTAGCTCAGTAAATGACAGGTAGAACCAGTCTTGAAGCAGTACCCTTTCAGACATAACTCATCAGTATTTTTAAAACTGAATATCCTTCATTCTCCCACTCAGCACCTCCAAATAAGAAGGAGAAGAACAAGAGGAAGGAGAAGAAGAGGAAGAAGAAGAAGACGAAGGAGGAGGAGGAGAAGAAGGAGGAGGAGGAGAAGGAGAAAGAGAAGGAGAAGGAGAAGGAGGAGAAGGGGAGGGGAAGGAGAAGGAGAAGAAGAAGGAATCCCTGCCTAAAGCAGCTTATACAAAAGCCTGCTTTTTCTGCAAAGCCTCTGGGTTATTAGTATTCTGGTAACTTCTGTACCACAATGTTATTTAAGGAGATGTTACAACGCTGAACGTGTTTTTCTGGAGAAGTGTCAGATGGTTACATGGAGTGAAATCCATCACCCCGAAATGTAAATGTTTACGTTGTACATCTCCACAGCTGAGACATCCAATCTAGCCTCTCTTTATAGTCTTTTTACAGAAGAGTAATAGGCACTTGAGGGCACAATTTCTCCAACCCCGTTCAGATGGCCGCTTCGGGACGATGCAAGCTGTGCTGTCTGCGTTGCCGAGGTGCCTGCCAGCGGGGGACAAGGGTGAGCAGCTCAGATATAGACGTCTCTTTTCACTCGCGGAGACCCAGAGGGCAAGCAGGAGCTGCGATGAGGGGCTGGGCTGGGAGCGCCTTGGCCACGGAGGTGCCTTCCCAGCACTGCCACCACCTTGACTCGTCCTAGTAAGTTCCTCGACATTGCCATGGGAAAAGAGACTAGAGCGAAGCAGTTTGGTATTATGAATAAAAAAGTGCTACATAAGAGCAAGGAAAACAAAAGGAACAATATCTTCAGAACAAATGCCAGAATAACATCACTGGTGAAAATAAAAATTAATTTACAAGTCTTTTATTGGTGCAATCAAAACAAGACAAGTTAAAGCCTTGGGACATAGATTCTTTGGAGTTGATCTTTGAGAAGGAAAGACAAAGAGAAGGATTAGATTTGTAAATAAATGATTTTTAAGAAATGAACAAAGCCCTCAGCTTCATGCTAAATTCCTTGCTGCAGCTATAAGCAGATGACAGTCACTTTCTATTATATATTTATTATATTTTTACACATCCAGGAAAGCTTTTGAGTGGTAGGATGCCATCTGCTGCTTCAAATGGTTATTTCCTTGCTTCCTATCCCTTCCCAGAGTACCGTTTGTGCTGATGGGGGGAAATTTGGAGTAAGTTTGGATCATCTGCAAAGTGAAAATATTTTTGTCCTTGAAACAAAATCTGCTCAGATAATAAAAAGCTAACTAAGGAGTGCAATTTCACAAATGCTGGTCCAGTTTTGAAGAAAAGGTTATATGATAAATAAAGCATCCCAGGGAAGCCTTACAATATTTAACTATACAGCGTTTTGCAAATAATAATGGATTTTGTATAATTTTCAGTTTAATGCCAAGACGCTGCTGCTGATTCCGCTAGTGCAGATCTCCATTACTAAAGAAACAATCTCCACGTCTGTGAGTCAGCGCGATGCCCTGTGACCCTGAAATATAGTCACAGCATGTCTTTTTAAAATCTGTGAAGTGAAGAACAAATTAAAACACGCTGTCAGCTCTCAGGAACTGGAGCTTAAACCTGCAAGCAAGCTCTATTAAGTCCAGTAATAGACACCAGTCATACTCAGCAACACAATGGAAGTAAAATGGGATGGATAGTGCACCATCATCTCTGGCACTCCAGCAGTAATAAGCATCACGCTGGGCTCACTGCACTGACTAATCCATAATTTATTGGGCTTCATAAATATCAAAACATACCACAGCTGTTAGTACTTCAGTGCAAAACCCACAAATATTGCTTCAATTATTCAAGAGCTCATCTTGGGAACCAGTCAACTGCTTCAAAGTTGCAGTTTTAGAAGGTATCAATTACTCCGGAGTTTCGACAGTGCAGTGCTTGTGGGCCCCTGGGGACACCTGGCGCAAGGTACCCTGGGAGCGCTGAAAAGAAGAGTAAAAAATTGCCTCTCCCTCAAAAATAGCCTAAAACCTTCAGCCCAGCACATGGAAGGGTGCAGACAGTTGCAGCGCACAGAGGAGCCATGCTCAGGACCCTACGCAGCTTGGAGATGTCTCTGCTTCAGTATCTCACTCTAAGTGGTTGCCTTAGTGAGCATTAAATCACTGATCCCAAAGATTTGCACTCTCAATTCACCCTCCCTGAAGGACACAACCCAAGCTTCTTTAAATGGTGAAGCCCAGCAGTTCAACTTGCCTGCCATCACATAAAGCTGTCTCAGGCTTTCCTTCCTGGAAATACCTCAGTTTCCCAACAGCATTGGGATTTGGTGGCACTGCAACCCAAGGAATGCCTAAGACAGTGCCAGCGACTGGCTGCATGGCGGGCTGAGCTCAGATTTACTGTTAGCACATTGCACGGTGATCAGCATCATGCATTAGCATTAGTGCATCGATTCCTACACACACTCCCTGTCCGCAGTCACACCGCAGCTCCACTCCTTCACCGGGATTCACACATTACACTCCCATTTCGTAAAGCCAGGTTTCCGAGATGGACTGATTCAATCACAGTGACTGTGTGTTAGATTGCTGGTCCTGTTTTATTGGTCAAAAAATTATTCCACTGCAAAAAAAAAAAAACCCTCACCTTAATACTAACACCTCTCTCCTCGCCATCCTCCTGCAAAGAACCAGGAACAAGAAAAAAAGACGCTTGAAGCAGCAGAGGGCACCTCGCCAGTGCTCTCCTCTAATAATCTTCACACCCAGTGGTCTTCTACTAGATCAGAGGGAAAAGGAGAATCTCAAGGATAATTGGATATTTGCAAACTTCAGGAAAATAGGTACGCAGGAGGAGACAACAATTAGTTTCCTTATCGAAAGGACAGGCTAAGCTAAACTATACGAGACAGCAAAGAAGCTACTGCAGAGAGATAGAAGGCAAAACAACTCGAAAGGGAAACAGGCCTCACCAGTTCTGCTGTGCAAGACATTTTCCTTGGTGCAAGACACTGTGTGTGAACCACACGATACAGAACAGCCTGGCCTGGCTCTGGCCCCTTTAGAGGAGGGACCCAGAGCACTGGATGTCAGCTCAGGTGATGGGAGAAGAGTGGGGGCACCAAGAGGAGGGACAGGATGCTGGAGAGGTGGAGAGGTACCTTTGATAGGGAGAGCAGGGGACTGATATTTCAACTGAGGAGGGGCTCCCACAGCCAGGGACAAAATCCAGTCTCAAAATGTTGAACTAGATAAAAATCTAGGAAAGGTTTGACACAGCACTCATTCCTGTCACCAAAATGTTTCCGAAAAATTTAATTTCAGCCACAGAGGAACATCTGATTACAACCTGTCAATTTACTAGGTCTTCTCTGCAATGGAGGCATCTCCTCTCCACTGTCTGTTTCTGTGGGTGGATGCACCCCACTTGCTAGTTTTGCAGCACTCATGCCATTGGTCTGCTCCGTGTGGATGAGGATCCATCCGGATGGGCAGTTCATCTCCTGGGTTTCATGCCACTAAGCGCACTGCTTTTTGCTTGTGTCACACAGCTCTTAGCAGGCAGGTCCTCACATTCTCCATGAAAGGAGACAACAATGAATATTATCTGGGATAGATCTTAATGTGATCGAGTAAAGGGGTTTCTCTAAGGGTTTATCCAGGCCAAAGCCTGAGATACCTTACATCAAGTACACAGCACAAATTCAGCTAAAATACAAACTTGACCAGACTTTCAGCAAAGTGTATTTGAAGACATGAAGCCAAACTTTGCAAGTTAAACGCAAATTTATTTCCATGTCCAAACACTAGTGACCTGCTAGCCTACCTTGGCCTGCCCTATTACTCCAGAACTGAGAATCTGTTTTTCTGCATCTCTGAAGTCTGTAAGAGTTTTGTTCGATCTTTAGCAAGCCTAGAGCAGGCTCCTGGTGTTTCTACATGGCCATAGCTGTCAAAAGGCCTCCCAGGTCTATGAAGTCCCACTCTTTTTTTTTAATAGATGACAGTTTCCTGGTCCCATGACCTTTGGGGGGGGGGGGAAAGCTTTGCATATTGTATTTCTATTAAAAGGTTTGCTGAAGCAAAGCTGGGCCTCTTCCTGCAGTAACAGAAAGGGTAACCCAGCAGGGGAAGGGGCACCTGCTGCCAGGCAGAGTTCCTGCAAGAGAGCAGCATGAAATTTTCATGCAAATTTCCCACCAGGGCCTCTTGAATAAAGCTTCAGATTTCACTGCCCTTAATGAATAAATCACTCAGCCTCGTTAGTGGAGTCTCCAGCACGAGGGCAGCAGGCATCACCTTTGCTTCTGAGTTTACTAAGGAATTGACATTACCGGAGATAAATGTTGTTCTTAAATTTGTGCTGAAGAAGACATAAAAAAGTGTTAGCTCATAATCTCACACACAGCGACAGAACATGGGAATAATTGAGATATAAGTGCTGCTCAGACAAGAACTTCAGATGGATTTTTCTTTTCCTTTAGTAGGCTAATAAACCATTTCTGAACCTGTGAAACTCTTTAATGTATTTGCTGGGTATAAGAGTCCCCCAGGTCTTTGGGGAACAGACGTTTTCTTCTATGATCACAAGTGCTCCTGGAGAAGGCACATTGTTCTCTGTGGGTGTTTACACAGCGCTGAAAACACAGGCGCTCTGAAAATGGCCTCTTGATATAACTACGAAAAAGCTAATACCCTGAGGCAGTCTGGGCTGCTGTGTAGTGTATACTTGTCTTCAGCTATTCATCTCCTGTGGCCAACCTGCCTAGCCAGAAAGCACCTGGACGACAGGACACTGCAACGTAGGAAGGGAGCAGATGCCTGAGCAGACGTGGCAGCCTTTCTGACCTGATGATGCACTTTGTAGCTTTTTTCCAAAGACGGGACCCATGATGTAGAAAATGAGAGTGAGTTTTGTCAGAAGAAGGATTGCCATATTGACAGGCGCTACCCAGACAAGGGTGGGACACCGAGTGGTGCAGCCCATAGAAGAGAGGTTGGCTCTGTGGTGCTCCCCAAGAGGCAATAAACCCGGAGTGCACCACGGCAGGTACCACCACACTGCGGGGTTGCTGTAGCCTGGGGGCACACCCTCTGATGACCCCATGATCGACCAGTCCAGACAAAGAAGTGACACCGCAGACCCACACCATAGACACCTCGGCGCTGTGGACCCATTCCCCTCAGAACGACCTGCTAATGTGTGCGTCGTTACCCCCCACGGAGCAGGGCTGTGGGCTGAGCACGAGGTCCCTGCTGATGTGTGTGGTGGCATTGACCAGAGCCATGCAGCTTTTGTGCAACTGTGACCTGGCATTGTTCTGACTGGGTATAAAAGGGTGTAAGCCACACACGCTTGTGTGGACTCAGACCCATGGTCAGCTGGCCTGCGGACTCGAGGACCCATCCATCAGCGGGGATGCCCCTGATGTCAAGCGATGAGGAGAAACTGGGGAAAATTAGACCAGAAGGATGGCCCATGAGGGACGGTCATTATACCATGCACCTGTTGTGAGAGAATCCCGGGAAGACTATACCGGAGGGGTGGCCCTCGAGGAAAGGGCAAGAGAGGTCAGTGTATTGCACACCCATGATAGAACTGTAGAGCTCTGATATGTATATATACTTTCAGTTCTGTTATATTTCTAGCTATACTATTAGCTTTGTTATAACCTCTTGTCTCTAATAAATTCTCACGCTTGACAAACGACCGTCTCTCGAGTTCAATGCAATTAACCCCAGAATCCGAAAGAATCCCGGATGCCGCTCTAGTGGTGTCACACACATCCACTTTAACACTCGTTCGTGGTCCTTGACAGGAGCTGCTCCCTGGCTATGCTGTCCAGCTTTCCCTTCAGCTCCACCTTCTCCTTCCTTTCACAAGAAAAAATAGAAAGGGGAAGAAAGGTAAATCGTCCAGCACTGACTTACACTTCGGAGAAGCTGAGATACACAATTTGTGTGGCATTGTCCAAGTGACCCTCTGGATACATCAAAATTTGCCGTGTGCAGACAGTTTCTGCTTGTGCTGCCAAGCGTGGCCCCTCTGAAGTGCCGGGGAAGGAGACGTGCCGACCTACCTGCATGCACTCATGACGGCACTAAAAGAGGCCGAGTGTATGGCTACAGTGCTGTGATAATGACAGGCTATTACTGCACCGGGATGCATTTTGCTGTGGCCATACTCTCATTTCCAAGCTGATTATTGCTTTCTGGCCTCTGACACTGACAGCCCCGCTGCAAGGAGCTGGACAGCTGTCCGTGCTCCAGGTGCCAAAGTTGCAGGTAGTTCAGCAAATGACAGGTCAAGAGTAAGGCTCTGATTTTCTCAGGCAGGCACTTTGGAGGGGACTGTCCAGCAGCAAGTGATTCAGCCCCAAATTCAGCATTGGCTCTGCACATATCAAGCGAGCTCAGCCTTTGCCTATGGCTAGCACAGAAAGAGAGAAGCTGTATCAGTAATACTAGTTCAAGAGCAGGGCTCTTGTGCTCCTGGGTGTGAATGTGTCCACTCTCCCTGAACAGGGCAACAGGACTGTCAAATATTTAAGGTGTGCAAGAGATCACCTAGTGCATCCGCATGCAACAGAATGCTCAGCAAACGGCTTCTTGTGCAACCTCCTCTCCTTGCACGTCCTAGTGAAGGGGTAGGTTAACGCTCCAGCACTTCATTTACACGAGACACTTGACTCCCTAAAGGCATAGAGATTCCCTGGGAAAACTTCACTGGCATTTCAAGTTCTCAAAGTGTAGCTTTCTGCCACTCTGAGGCCGACTTTTGCCTTTTTTATATTTTATACATATTACCGCTGTCCCTTCTCACAGAGCAGTCATATTCTGTCCTGGTGCTCATCTGCTGAGCGCTCCCAGACTGCCAAGGTCTGCAGGTTGGTTTCTGCATGTAGAAGTCACAAAGCAGAGTGCTGGTATATTTATGACTCAACTTATTTAGCTTATAAGCAATAATGATCTTAAAACAGAGATGGTCACTAACTATATGCAATGTGCACCTGTCTCCTAAAGGTACCAGATGAATACCAAAAACCACAGAGCAATTCTGCACCAAAAATTGATTCTAGTGAAAAAATAAGGATGAAAGCACACTCTGCTCTTTCTTTTCACCTCTGTCGGGAACATGGAATAACAAACCAGCCTGCCCATGTGTCTCCTCTGCCACGTGTCTCTCCCCAGTTGCTCACTCTTTAAGAGATACATCTGACAACACATTCACTCTATATCACACAATTCACAATTTTGAGCAAAGGATTCTCAGCACCTTCTTTGTTGCAAAGCCCAGTAAATCCAGTGCATATACACTAAGTATAGCTGTGAACAAGGAAAAGAACATAAATGTGGAATGCATACCACTGGAAATACAGTTTATTTCCTAAAATATAAAGACTGGCAATTCTCAAGCTTTCAGACAATGGATGAACATATGGAGATTATCTGCTTTTATATCTCATACCTTTTATATCTCATAGTTTTCTCATTCTGAAGAGTCCCCTAAACACCAGCTTTTCTGTGTATGCCTCTGATGAGTTTAACATCAACAATATATGGAGGGAGGGAGAACAAGCAAGCATCTCTTCTCTCCCCAGCTGAATGACTCCCTGCATACGGTCAACTTGAGCAGATAAAAACTCCGTTCTTTAAAAGCATTGCAAAACCTGCCATTACTGCTGGATTATGTTTGTTTAACAGTTCAGTTGATCTGGGCTATTTGGGGAAGTTTCCCTGACTATTGCTGCTGGGATGAGCCATGTTCAGCAATTCCAGTCCCACTGGGCAGCTACCATTTGCTTTGTTAACTCCATGTTTCCCAATCCAAATGTTTTCTTCAAGACAGAAACATTTGGAGTAATGGAAAAACAATATACATAGATTCAGGCACAATTCCTGCCTCTGAAAAAACAACAGGCCAAGATCCACAATAACATCTTGTCATGGTACAGAAGCTGATCACATCAGGAACTACACGCATGCAAAGACCACAGTTTGTTTCTAAAAACTGCCTTTGTCACCCTGACCTAATGCTCCAGGCAGGAGTTCATAAAAGGTCACGTCATCCTGAGTGTCTGCTGTTCCCTCACTGCTCACCCAAAGAGGTTTTCATACTGTTTTCAGAGACCTGCCTATCTTAACCTGTCCTTTCTGTGCTAAACCTGTAGCATCTAGAATAGCTTTGGAGGACCTCATAATTCTGCAGCTGGCACTCACACAGTGATCTCCAAAACTGCACCCCAGCTCAGTCAGGAAGAGGCGATCCAGCCAGCAGATGGGAAGCGGGGCAGCTGACCCCTGGCTCTGAACATCTCCACATCCCCCAATGCCTCCTGTGCTCCCCAGGCACTGAAACAAGTCGAGTCATACAAATACACAGTCCCTCAGCTGGCTAATGGAGGCCTCGGGAGCTGCTGAAGAGGTATGCCTGTGCCTGGATAGTTAGATTACCTAGAAGACAAGGAATGACAACTTGCAAAGAGCAAACTTCAGACCTGTCTAGTCTTGGGGTCATTTCATCTCTGGAATTACTCCCTGTGAGACCTTTCTGCTCCTTAAGCCCTGAAGAGCTTGTGCCTTCCACCCCGCAGAAGGCAGACCACCAAACGGTTGTGCTGTGAGTCCCACAGGGAAGCTCTGCCCTTGTGCCATCCTGCCTCTCCGTACACCTGTCAGTGGGCAAAGAGCCGCTGAAATTGTCTCTGGTTTGTTCCCCTTCTGTACCTCTGCCAGGCTGGGAAGGGGGAACGCAGAGATTTGCCTTGTGAGATCCTGCCAGGACATCTCCATAGGGATAGAAAACACAGCAAATGCATTTCAGGTTAAAGCACTAGCTGGGGCTTTATTGGCCCTGTTCTCCCTCCCGAACAAAACAACTTTGTTTGGTTTCCATGAGAGCAATTGAATGAGATGTTCATCCAGAAGCTAAAGAATGTTTTACAGCTGCAAATCACAATTGTATGAGACAGATAATTAGGCAATTAGAACAATTAAGTGTTAAAAAGATACCATGTCTAGAACTGAGAGCAAAGAAGAAGGGAGACAGTAAAATTCTTTTATTTTTTTTTCTTCAGGAATTTTTCAAATGGTAATGATTTGGTAGCAAGAAGCTGGGGAGAAGGGATGGAGGAGACAGAAATGCTGCCCAGCTTGTGGGCTCTAAGTTGTCTTAGGCAGGGCACCCAAAAATTAATAATCAGTCCTGTGAATTTAAGGCAGGATTTCTTAGATGGTTGATTTTGCTAACCAAAATGATTAACTGAAAACCTGCAGAGCAAATCAATTACATACTATTTGGGCTTTGGGGCTATTAAGTGACTTTTTGCAACCTTAACATTTTGATAGTATGGTAAGCTAGAACCGTCACTAGAAGTGCAGTCTTGCCTCTAGGCATCTCTCTGGGGAGCCACATTTCCTATCAGGCTGCAACAGCCTGTTCTTCTAGGGAATAAGATTTACTTTTTCAGCCTGGGGTTTTTGAGTCTCTCATGTCTTGGATATGGCTGACCAAAAATGTGCTCTTCAGATAAAATTGTATAAAACTGATCACAGAGTCATTTGTGCTCTTTGCTTTTTCCAGGCAGCCAATTTGCTCATTTCCACAAGAGCTTTAAGGTGAACCTTCACCTGAAACAAACCTCAGTTTGTCATATTGAGCCAGCAGTTGGCTGCTGTAGCTGGCACTTCTCTTTGCAGGACTGCAGGCGTTTAATATTTACCACTACATCTGCAAGTGGCATGGAACATGTGCTTCAAGTATGTGCCCCAAGACCACTCTTTGATGAGAACCAGACAATTGAGATACTGGTTTCAAAAGCATATTCGTGATCTGGTCCAAGAGGTGAATGGAGACCCAGTCAGTTGTCTCCATCCTTCTGAACCACTTTGAGCTCTGCAGGGCCACCCTGGCTGCCCATGCCTTGCAAATCTTTATAGCAAGAACATGCAGTGCAATCAACACTTCACATGCTCATCCAGGTGTTGGTGCTGTGGCAGCGGGCATTAAGGCAGTGCTGTCCCTGTGGCAGAGCCCTGTGATGGCTGGCTTGTCCCCAGCTCTGAACGCCAAGCATGGATGGCCGTGCATGTAACCGGATAAGACGGTATATTGCTAAGGAGTTCATATGGGTCCCCTTGGAACCAACAAGAAGCAACAGCTCCTCCTCGTCATATGGAGGAGCCAACCTCCCAGGTGCCAAGTGCATGGAAGGTATGTTTTCAGGGCTAATAACCCATGGACCTTGACACAGCAAATAATACACTGCCAGGTCTTCAACTGCCCTGGCAGTCAGCCTGCTGGTGGGCCAGTGTGCTTCATGTCACAAGGATCAGATCTGATACCTTACAGAGAAGGGACTATGGCTGTGGTCGGGACTGAGATGCTCTAGTTTGGAACTGGATTTTTTTTGACTGCTATCTGGAAAACCACATCCAGATACCATGCTGAGCAAAAGGCTGGTTTTGTTCTTTGGGCTGGGATTTGGATAACTGTGTTCAGCATCTAGCTCTGCTCCTGGCCTTCTGGGGATACTTGAAAAAGTTCTTGCTTGTCTGGGCATTGGTCTCCACAGGTACGGCAAATGGTACTGATTCTCCTTGTCAAAGTCTATCAAGGGAAAAACACTCTGGCACAGGAAGGTGCTCCTTTCTCCTTACAACAACACTAATGGCTTCAACAAATTGTTGAAGCTAACATTAGAGGCTTTTTTTAGCATTTATCTCTGCCTCACACATTGGGTTCTTCAATTTCCCGTCACCCAGTGCAAAAGACTGGGCATCTTCCCAGGCTTTTTCCCCTGCACTGTGTCTCTAATTGCTCCTGCTAACTCTGCTCCACCCCTCCTTCTGTCCTTAGCTCTGCATCCTTTTCTCACCTCTCTCCGGTTGCCTTGGCTTGTTAGAACGCCCAGCCCCAGCTCTTTGTGCAGCTCTCGATGGGAGGGGAACAATGCAACTTTTACGTGCAAAAGGTTTTCCTGGTTTTCACTGAACTCTGTTAGGTTTGGCCCTAGAAGTGTCCCCAACATTTAGGAAGGGGCTGGACACAGCCTTTGCATGGTGCCACAGTCCATCCCCACAGACCGGGACCATGGTGTAGGGTACCGCGATGCTCATCTGCTCTGCTGCTGCACCAGCCTTCATCAGGCTCATCTAAAATAATCCCTTTTCCACCCAGCAGGCAGCTAGACAACCGTTATGAGAACATGCTTCTCACTTTCTTCATTTGCCAGACAGACTTATTTAAACTGTTAAGCCAGTGCCGGCAGCCTTGCACGCCTGTACAGCACCGAGCACAGGACACTGTCTCCGTAGAGCAGAGAGGACTCTGTGGGCTGTCCTGCCTCTCTCCCCGAATGCCGGCTTCCCAGCCACCCCGACGCTGGTGGTATTACATACTGGACTTTCAAGCACATGCATTTTCCCTGGATGAAGCTCATTTTCAACTTTGATTTCCGAAAATTCCTTGATATCTTTTTTTTTTTTTTGAGTGCTTGTCAATATTTCATGGGCATACATCATCTTCCTTCTCCTCACACACTTCTCCCCACTACAAGCCGCAGAGACGTAATTCTGATTCGAATCAAAACCTGCCTGAATCTCATTATTAGACATTTCTCCTCTATTTCATATGTGTCCTTTTACTGTTAGTCCTGCATGTGACCACCAGCCATGTCACAGTTTCCTTTGTAATTCAGGGCCATGATTAGATTTTGGATTAAGATTAGCTTTTTGATTTCAGGATTTTTAACTTCTTTAAATAGCTGAGGCACCCATTCTGCAAATACTTTTTAAAAAGTAACTTTATCAATTCAATTTGAATATGTAATTGCATTTTTAAAAATGGATAAAATGTTGACCCTATTGAAGCAAATGGGAGTTTTGTCGCTGACGTCAGTCGAGCCAGGGTTTCACCCAGGGTTTGAATATGGGAGCTCAGATGAGCTGATAATAGAAACAAGCCAGCTGTGAAAGCCAAATCTGCAATCTCAGTCTGAACTCCCCCCTCCCTGCAAAGATTACGGCATGGGTCTGTCTCTAATTGTTACAAGAATAGCTGTCTTATTGTTCCAGCTACATCTTTTTCAATTCTGTTACTGAATGAAGGACATTTGTGATGTAAGCAAAAGGAAAAAAAATGTATTATCCTGCCCTACACACTTTTGAAATGAAAAAATTATTAAAGCAGAGAGGAATTAAGCTACAATGCTGGTGCTGTGTCTTGCCGAGGGTTTACAGCATGGTAATTAAGAGAAGCACTTTCTGCATAAGAGACCTCTTCTGCTGCAAAGGAAGAAAAAACATTTCTGCTCATTTTAATCAGGCATTGACAGATTGCGTTAATCAGTTACAATAACATTTCAGCATCTTCTTCATGCTACAGATCTGCAGATCTGTCTCCCTTAATTGCTGCACATCCTTAGCACATCCCCTCCCAGCCCAGACCACAGCCTGCTCTCGTTAACGGGAAAACACGCAGTGATTTCAGCAGACATTAGCTGCGGCCCTTTCTGCATGCCAGCACAGTCTAGATTTCCTCCTCGGACACCAGCCCTTCCTCAGGGCGTGCGGCGCAGGAGCAAGCTCCAGGCACTCGCGTCCTCAGCTGCCCCCAGGGCTTCGCCCCAGCCCCTTTGAAGGCAGCGGGTTTTCCTATCGGCTGCAATGGAAACAAGATCAACCCTCAAGCAGGACTTTGGCAAATTCCATAAATTTAACCCTAACTACTAGTGATGTGTGATGCATTTGCTCCTTAAGCTCAGTCCCTCAGCAGAGGACCACATCCTGATGCTAGCCAGAAGTACTGTGATTTCTCCCTGTGACTTCAGGCAAATCCTCTAATTCCCTTTCCTACTAACTCACTAACTCTGCTCTCAGTTAGAACAGAGAAACGCCAACCCAGCTGTGCATTTATTTGAACTTTTCCAGTCCGACGCTTCACAAATATGACACCCCAATGCCTCTGTGCCTGCACATTAACATGCACATGCTCCCTTCCCTTTAGGTAAGGCAGCTCCTCTCTGTGGATGTAAATCAGTGGACCAAATTTCAAAGCAAGTAATACGAGCTCGACAAATATCTACAGTATAGATGGAGCTGAGGGATCTTTATATGGGAAGTTCTTTTTTCTCAGATCGTCCTTGCTAACCTCTGCAACCAGCCCAACTTTAGAAAGGCTGAAGATAACACATTAGTGTGTGAGGAGCAGCGAGGTGCTTAAAAGGCCTCTGTCACCTTTGCATCCAAACACATCACATCGGTGAGAGTATTTATCCTCGTGCCACCCCGCGAGGCAGGGAACTACCCTTATCTCTGTGTTACAGGCAGGGAAGCGAAGCAGCAAGAGATTAAGCGCTTTGCCTACGAAGTCGGCAGCAGAGCAGGGAATAGCACCCCGGCCTTTCTGCTCCTGGACTGTTACCCCAAACGCCGGGCTGCCCATGTGCTGCCTCCCACTTGCTCCACCAGAAGGGAAAGCCACCCAGCAGCTCATCGCTCTCATCTCCGGAGGCTGCTGACCCTTACATCTGCTGGCAGATCAGGTGGCACAAACGTCCTTTGAGCGGCTTTAGTCAAAACATTGGATTAGCAGAGACTTGCTGCAGAAATGGCATAAACCACCCCAGTTCACTCCAAGGACATGGGTCAGGGAACACGCTGTGCCATGGGCGGCTGCCAGCGCCAGGGCCAGGGAGGGCCGACGGGGAGGTGGCATGACCCCGGCGGCTGGTGTGGCTGCAAAGGCAGCCTTTATCCCCAAATCAGACCGCCAGCCCCATAAGCCTCCAGCAGACCGATTAGAGGCCGTCTAAGTGAGATTGTCTGAATCCTTTCGGGAGGGCTCTGCAGACTATTTCTGAACAGCTCAGAAACTCATTTGCCTGGAAGCCTTCAGATAACGCGTAGCAGGGTTTAAGGAGCTTCCCAGAGACTGGGTGCAGAGGTCACTCTGCAGCTTCCATTTCCTACACCTTCTGGCTTATCCTTTAGCTTTCCTGTCTCAACAACTTTTCCATCTGCCAACAAAGCCACCCATGTCTTCTTTAAGCAAGGAGGACCCCTATGGAAAGAGAGGCGAAAGAGAGGTATTTAATTCCATGCCACCCTCAGTTGCATTTCTCCTTCCCTATTTTGGTGGAGATCGCTGTGCCAGGACTTTGTGGGATG
Organism: Dromaius novaehollandiae; assembly: GCF_036370855.1. Lineage (NCBI taxonomy): Eukaryota > Metazoa > Chordata > Aves > Casuariiformes > Dromaiidae > Dromaius > Dromaius novaehollandiae. The sequence goes on from NC_088099.1 coordinate 9,442,664, forward strand.
AGGAGGTGCTCTGGGAAACAGAGGACTGGGCAGGAGGGGAGCTCGTGGCTGAAGTTTTGCTCATCCAGGCCACATGTCTGCCCCCAGTCACCAGTGGCCCCAGCAACAGCTTCCACGCACCGTGGCTGCAGAAGCATAGGGCAGCAGGGAGGCACCACAGCCCATGAAGAGTGGAGGACAGTCACTGGGGTGGAGGGGTGCACAAGGACCATACTCCCAATGGAAAGTGAGACCTAGGCACATGCTTCTTGCTCCTTATAGAAGCCACTGAAATCCTCTCTGCCAAGCCCTGGAGGCTCCACAACAGCAGCCACTCAGGGTGTCTTGGGTGACACTCTATAGAAACTGGGATGGTTTAGCTCCTACCTGGAAGGAGTGAGAAGTGCCCAACAAGACCAAACTCAACTACGTCACTCGAGCCTCTTTGGAAGGTCTCAGTTTGGGGTTTCATGACAAAACATGCAATTTCCCTCAGTATGATCTCACCCACCAAGACAAGCTTTTGGCATGTTATTTTTTCCATTAAAGCACAGGGCTGATGCTTAGGTGGTGCAGAGCCTACACAGCACGTACTGTTTCTTAGCATAACCTTGGGGACCCGTTTGGTTCTCCAAACCACTGTTTCCTCACCTTGCCAGTAACACTAGCCTCCAAAAGATCATGCAAGATCTGCTAAAGGACACGTGGCATTTTGTCTCTATACAAAGCTGGTGGTTTCTCAAATCACAGCTTCCCTCAAGCCCTTCTTTGTCTCAGGCTTTTCCCCACCATGCGCAGCCAGTTGCCTCGTAATGCTCTCACTGCATCTCTTCCCTGGGCTGCGGTGGGTCCGAGCACGACCAGGGCAGCTCCTGGCTCATGTCACCCCTTGGAGGGCTCCTGGCTCTCAGCTCCTGTGGAGGGTAGACCCCCACCCCCACTTTTTATCTCTTCCTGTTCAGAGCGCAGAAATCCCATGTACCCAGCCCTTTTCCTTCATAAATGATCTTCTCCCCTGCCTCTCAGCTGCTTTCCTATTCTCCTTGTTCAGCCAGCCTGGGTCTCACCAGAGACCTTGCTCTCCATCCTACTCCAGCTTTTACCTATCCCCTCTGAACATACAGCAGGCTACACAACCCAGGAGGACGAGGTGTGAGTAGGGTCACCCACCACACAACAGCAGGGCTACACTTGAAGTGGTCTCCAGAGCTCGTGCCAGACATAGCCTTTAGGATATCAGCCCAAAACCTGGTGAAGTCCTGTGAATCCTTCCCAGACTTCCACCAGCTCAGCATCTTTTGAGGCTGGGTGCAATAGGCACCAAGTTGTGACCGTGAGGTATGACCTCCACTGTGTGCCAGTGCAAACGGTGACACTGGGTGCAGAACAGGACAGGAGTGGGTCTGAAGACCAGACACCAAAGCTTGCTCTTTGAACTTTTATGCACAGTGTTACCCTTGTGTACTCATTTTATTTTCTGAGACAAGGAAAGGTGTAAGAATGTGCACACAACAAAGGAAAACTGACCCTTCTTTAGAAAATGTGAATTTTGCAGTGTTTGTTTCTGAGCTTGAGCAAAAGTTGGAGATGATTTTTCTGCCCTCCCACCCTCTTTGTCCAAAACTGGCAAGAGATTTTTTTCTCCAGCACCCATGTCCTTGCGTCGTAATGGGCATCTTTCATTTTATTTTAAAGCATACCTTTAAAACAAAGTACTTCCAGCACCCTTGTGGTGAGCTTTCCCAGCTCCATGCAGAGAGAGACCATCCCCTGGATGTGCCTCAGCGGAGGGCCAGGCTGGGTGCCAGGGCACAGCCAGCAGCCGCAAGGCCCGGCAGTCACTGCGGCGCGAAGGCAGACCGTGCGTGCACCCGCTCAGCCGCTCTCCATCCTGCAGGCACCAGAAGTTGGGGCAGGAGAGCTGCCACGGCTGCGGAGGATTGAAATACAGGACACAGCAGTGCTGCTTCTACTGGAAAAGAGCCCTCCAAGGAGACAGTTGTTACACTGAACAGTGGGGCAGGAGAAACTATGGGGAAGCTGCTCGTTGCTGGAGGCACCGTCCAAAGGAAGGAAAAGAAACATTAAAAACCATAGGCTGGGTAGCCGGGCTCCAGGTGGGTGCCAGAAGCACCTCTGAGACCAAGTATCCCCTCAAGGAGAGGTGAGGAGAGGCAGAGTGAATGTCTGCGTGTGGGTTTGGAAAGTGTTGCCCTTCCCACTGCTCTTCTCCCTACCTCCTTCAGCACCAGGCAGGGAAAAGAATTAAATTATCTCCTAAAGAGGGGACTCAAGGTGCCTGGCTCATGCTCCAGTGCAGGTGCTGAGAGGGTGAGACCTGCCAGATGAACCGGCCTGGCATGGCTCAGCAAGATTCACGGCTGGTGTGGAGCAATATCTGCGCTGCCGTGGCTGCTGCTGTGTGACAGGCCCATACTCCTTGCTCTGGGACAGGACATTGCAGGAGCTTAAATACTACAGTGATGTGTTTGTAGCATGAATAGATTAGGGTGGACTAGACTAACAAGAGAGAAGCATGATTTCTGGATCTGGGCGCATCAAATGCATTGCTCTTCACCATGCATGAAGGAGGTGTGTAAAGGCAGGAGCAGCTTGCATAGCCTACACGCCTCTTCACCCAGCTGTAGGTCCACAATTGCACTACATCAGTTTTGAAAACACAACCCCATTAATGAGCCCACCATGGGGTTCCTGCCCGCTGGGGCTGTGGGGACACCTCTGCAACATCAGCTCGTGGAGGCCCACCAGGACTTCAGGCTACTCCCTGCACCAGCCTCGCACGCAGCAGAGGCGCTGCTAGCCCTGCCCGTCCTCTCCAGCCAGGCACAGAAGACCAGCCACAGCTCTGGGACAGACACGAGCACTGCCAAATCCATCCCTGGCACAGCGGGATTTTTCTGCCCAGCCAGTGCCGCGTCCCGGGGGTCACACAAGGACCTGGAGTGCTCCCCGCCTGCAGCTGCAGAGCAGTCTGCAGCTTGTTGGGAGGTAACTTATCCCCATCCCGAACAAGTGGCAGCACTGCACACGTGTGTCTTTCCCAAGGGCAAAAGATGGGAGAGAGAGGGGCAGTCACATTCAGCCCATTAGCCAGATTTTTCCCAGTGTATTGCAAAGTGCTCTGATACAAAAGCTATACAGAGACTACAACCTTGAAGCATGGGAAGAGCTGAGAACCTTTGCTTTTATGTAAAGCACAAACAAAAAAAAACCACAAAAAAAGCAGCAGCAGATGCTCCAAGGTTACTGGCTGATGCCTGTGATTTCGAAGGCTCTGACTCCTTTTTTTAACCAAGGCTGAATCCCTTTCAGAGTTACTGTTTAGATTACAGTCTTGCTCTGAAAGAGAATATATCTACCTCCCTGCACCAGCAACGAAAAATGTTGCTATTCACGTCTCATTGGAAGTGCTGGAAGAAAGTAAGCGCTGCCTGTAAATAAGCTGCCTCAATAATTAATTGCCAGCACAGAAAACACAACAGAAAAACTCCAGAAATAAGTTATTGTAAATACAATTTCGAACTAGCAATGCGTGAATAGCTTTCGCAAAAAGCCTGAGAAAAGCAGGCTGAATTTCAGAGAGGTAAAACGTCACCAGTCAAGCTGCATCTCCTTTCCTAATGGGAGGTCCTGGCCCATCAGACTCCAGGTTAGGAAGCACCTCGCCCAGGAATAAGCCCCTCTTGGGAGCCACCAGCTGAAAAAAAGGCCTGAAAATAAGCGGGGCATGATCAGAGGGAGCAGAGAGGAAGAGGAGGGGGCACGGATGGGTGGACAGATGTGGCCCGTGAGCACTGGCAGTGAGAAATGCCACAGCACAGAGAGCAGCCACGGACACCCATGAGCTTCCTCTGCCCTGGGACTTCATCCAGCACCAACGGGAGGTAGAGGGGTGAGGAAGGCAGGTCCATGCGGGTGTGCAGGTAGGACTGTCTCATACCAGTAAGTTGAAATTTGCCCCCGGGAACAGGGAATTGCAGAACTATGATGCTGGACATTGAGTCAAAGCTCCTCACCACCGCAGCAGTAGGCTGTGCTCTCTGAGCTGGGGTCACCAGATCTGCAAAGTTTGGCACACACTGAGTGAAAAAACAACGTCTCAGCAAGCCTCCTGCTTTTCGCTGGTGGGCATCCCTCCCTTTCCCACTGATGACCATGCAGCACCAGGACCTGGGAGGAAAGTGATGTTAGAGATCCTGAAGAGCGACTGGGACCCCCGGGAAGGGCAAGTGTTCATGTTGGAGGTTCTTCAGCCCCCGCCAGGGAGCACAGATGACATCTGCACACTCCTTTGGTGAGTGTAACTCTCGCAGCACAGGCAATATGCAGGTGCTGACCTGTTTTAGTGGTGCTGGGGTCTGGCAGTGCCCTCCCACCGCTGGCCCTCCCCCAAGCAACATCTTGAAGGTCTCCTCCCAAAATATGCCACCACACGCTATATCTCAAGCCATTAGGACGGCAGCCAGGCACGGGCTGGGGGTGAGTTTTGGCCCAGCAGCCACCAGGCGCTGCGCACGGCAGCTCCCCGGGGGAGGGCAGGGCAAGCTCCATCCCCCAAAAGTGGATTTACTGACAAATCAAGGCAGCTTTTGCTACAAAACACCAGCTGCCAACAGGTGCCAGTCGCAGGGATGCCTTTAAAAGCATGAGGGTAAGAACAGCACTAAATTACCTTCCCTGCAAAAGAAAAACAAAACGTGAAAAATGGAAGTTTACCCTTCACTTCTGCCAACAACCAAAATCCAATAACCATTTAACATCCCAGCAGCTGTGAGGAATTTCACAAATATTTCCCACTTAGAGGCAAGCCTGATTTTTCCCAGGGCAAGGCACTGGTGTCTTTACACACATGCCTACATACACGTACATGCAACAACCAGCCATTTTAAAGAGGTACAAAAGGGAAGGGTATGATTTAGGACAATTTAAAACACACTTTAAGATATCACTAGAAAACAGGGGAGGAATGGCAGTGAAAGGAAACTGGAAGGAGAAATTATAAATAGAAAAGGAAGAAAAAAATACACATCCAAGTGAAGTTTATAATTCCCATGCAAATGAAAGGAGAGGTAATGATGCACATCAGACTAATGAAATTATCCTGCAGACTGGCTACTAGCTAATGAAATTGCTTACTTCGCATACATTAACTGAGCTGCGACTGACATTTCTCCACACTCACCTTAGCCAAAACTCCTCCATCGGTAGTGAGATAAATGCCGCACAAATAGTGCAAGACAGACTTATATTCCACTATCCCTACCAAAACCAACAGTGTTAATCTGTAGGTAGTCAGGGCTAACCGCACGCGAGGGTGCTGCAGCGTGCGTCGGAGCTGGCGTGCTGCAGGCACCACTTCCTTCAAGCGCAGCCCCAGATAAAAGGCAACTCTCTACCCATGACATAGCGGGGGTCACATTTACGGCTTTGCAGTCACTCCGAATCAGACATGCTCTGATTACCAACTCTGGGCACCGGGGGGATATTTTGTGGAAGGTGGAGCTTCATTAATTAGGAGTTTCATTCAGGACACTTGAGCCATGTTAGAATACAGCTCTGCATGACTGTAAGGCAATAGCTCTAGGATAACAGAATAACACACGCGTGCACACACACACACACACACACACACGTGCCTTTTTTGCCTCTATATTGTCAGGGCTTGTGGAGTTATCTGTAGACCTCAGAGAAGACTTCCTGATATTTCGAGCCAGCAAAAGGAGAGGGATAGCAGTGAATCGTGTTGGGAAGTCTAAGAATTAGATGAGGAAAGCGTCCTCTAGCCCATCCTATTTTTCTATCATGCTAGTGCAAGCCCGTTCTCCCGTTTCACTTTCTTAAGGCTAAAAACAAACTTCCTGAGTGAAGCCACTTCTGTGTTTTCCCCTTTCCGGAGTATTTCATGAGCTGTTGCTCAGTGTATCCACCAGCACAGCTACCTAAAGGAAACCAGCCTGACAGCGTTCGGCTGTGCAGAAGGGCCTTCGCGAGGCCTCCAGAGCACAACCCTCTAATGGCGATTACCACTTTTTTAAAAAAGGATTAGAGATTAATGGTTGAACAGTACACACGCAGGACCTGATGGCCGCTGTTGTGGAAAGCTACCCTCCCTGGTCTGCTTCACCACATTTTTAAGGAGCCTTTGGGAGCAAGATGCTGTCATGACACTGAAATTCAGCAGCAGATAGGTGCTGAACCACACTGAAAGCTTCACTTAAAACTGAACCTCAGACTAGACTTAAGAGTTGGGTGGGATTAGATTATTTTCTCAATTTTAGTCAGATAATATACACATTCCTTTATGAAATAGTGCAATTCTTATACATGTAACTATAAAGTCTTAATGTTTATCACTAATTTTTGGACATCTTCTTCCCATCTTCTGCAGCTAAATTTCACATAACCAGAAAATTTCACTGAAAAGCTCTCTGTCACAGATTTGTATCCCTCTACACTGGGATTCAAGCTAAAAAGCTCGGCATAGTTCAGTCTGGTCTGCAACTGGGTGACAAAATACTAGGCAAGTGCAGGTATTCTGGAAATCTAGATCCCACCACATGCCTCGCTATGAAAGACCACAGATCTTGGGGAAGAGGATCATCACATCAGCGTTCAGGGGTTACACTTCCAGAACAGACACCATAACGGATCCCACGATGAACCACAGAAAGATTCATCCCAGTTTCCCAGGCATATTCTTCTGCCTCACTAGATACACTACCTTAAAAAATCCTTTTCTAACCCCAAAGTGATCGCTTCTGTGTTGTTGCACAGTCACTGCTGAATAACCACCCCCAAAACTACTACTTCTTCCTGGTGGGTGAAATAATCCCTATCCATAAAAACTACAAAAGCTCTTCAGGATTAGAGCTGCAACATCAAACCGAAAGGCCCATGAGCCAAAGCTCTGCTCCAATGATTAGCTGAAGCTTTGCGGAGCCAGGAAAACGGTCTCCGTTTCCCACAGCTTAATGTTTCTTCAATCCCAACCCTTCAAGGTCAGTTGAAGTTTTCAAAATGTACTTGACAAAAGTTCTGTAGCCTTTGCAAACACCCGCCTCTCCGGGGCCCTGGCTCATCTGAATAGTGCACCGTAACCTTCAGCCTGTCTTTATGTGCGATTCCCGGCTTGGATCCTATTATCATTGCTCACTGGGGAGACCAGGTATGTTTGAAGGAAGCCAAGTATTCCAGCTTGTCAGTTCTGAAATACGTTGCCTCAGGCTGCCCAGGCTCTCGTTATTCCTTATTCAGTATGTGGGCTAAGGCTACCTGCAGCTTTCGCCCTCTGCACTGCACAAACAAATTTTTCTTTGGACCTCTGCCACTTCCAAAGGGGTCCGTTGTCTGCAACCTCAGACGCTTACAGGCTTTCCCCTTACAAACCACCACCTTATTCAGCACTGCCATACATCAGAGGGATGGAGGGAGTATTGACCTGATAGTGAGGCATACGAAATCACAGTTCCGACTCCCTGCCAGCCTGCAGCAGGGCATACTACTGTAATTCACCTCAATTTGCCTATTTTTCATCTTTGGCTTGTGGTCTGATGTCTTGCCACGTCCGTGTACAAAGCATCCCGTGGTGCATGCATATGGCTCAGGCACTGGGGTAGCCGATGCTTGTGCAAGGCTGTGTGCGTCTCTGCAGTGCGTTGCAGAGGAGGGGGCACCGGGATGCAGAGCCACGGATCTGGCTGCTCCGCTGGCCTCCTGGGCGCAGAGACGTTGGGCGAGGAGCAGGGTGGCAACGCACTGCTTCCACAGCAACCCTGCCTTCCTTAGAGGTGTGCTGCGAGAGGAGACGGCAAGGGAGTGACAGCTGAATGGCCAGTGTGCAGCTAGCAGTAGGGCTGGGGAACGTGGGGACAGGCTCCTGTTGCCTCCAGCAGGAAACGGTTGTGCTGGCACCTTCCTCCAAAGCACTGGGCATTGGCCACTCTTCAGGGAGGGACGCCGAAGAAGACATCCGCGGGTGGGACCCAGCCAGGCATGCCAGTTGCTGCCCTGGCCTGCAGCACGAGGGCAGAGACGCACTGATGAACATCTGTGTCCAGATAAACACCGTGGCTGCGTCCAGGCCCCACGCTGGAGGGAGACGTGGGAGCTGTCACCCCATTGCCCTCCTCAAGCCCTGGCATGGCTGGGAGAGAAGCTGTGGTCGGACAGGCTGCCCTGCTCTGGCACTGCTCTCTGCGTGGGTCAGACTTGCCAAGGGCACCTCTGCGGGGAGAAATCCAGGCTGTGGGAAGGCTGCCTTCCCCAACGGCGAGCACACAGCTCTTCTTTACATAGCTCAGCTGGAAAACATGCCTTTTTAAAAGAAACCTCAGAACTTTTTAGGTTTGACGACTATTTACGTTGCAGTTTCTGCAAAGCAACATCCAGCTTCGCAGCCTCCCTTGCTGTCCGAAGCGCCCACGCCACCACGCTCCATCTAGTGGAAGTCTACGGCAAACCGTCACCCTCCAGTGCCTTAAGGACTACGCGAAAATCAGCGCTGTTCACACACAAAGGAGGCTCCGGAGGCAGCCCAGAAATCACACAGGTTTTGCATTTCGAGCCTTTGTCACTGGGGCCACCGGACACAGGCTGTCAGGCTCCAGCTTTGCTAATGCAACACGCACTGGTTCTCCGAGCGTGCGAGCTCCTAAGCGCTGGCAAAAGCAAACCAGAAAAGAAGATCTCACATGGATATCAGCCAGACTCACAGAGCACACGTTCCTGTCCAACTCAGCGCCAGCAAATCTCGAAGCATTTTCATCTGTTGCTAAATCACAAACCACTATGCATAACCCCCCCCGATAACGGTCAGCTCTCCAGCAGGAACAGAAGATGTAGGCATACAGGACGGAGACGGGAGGAAAAGACGAGAGCAACCATGTGGCTTAGTTTAGGGAAGGATCTGGTTAGGAATTAGGAATTTAGGAAGGATGTGGGAGGCATGAATTTGAGCTCCCTCCATGACTGAGTTAAAACAAGGGCTTGAACAAACGCCTGCCAGGAGGGTGCCCAAGTGCCTGGGTCACTGCCCTCTTCCCTCTCCTCCCATTTTGGAGACACGTCTCCCTGCTAAGTTTAGCCCTTCATTTGCAAATTTCCTTTTTTGTTGTTGTTGTTAAAAATATGGGGGAAAAAAACATATAACTGGATCAGAAAGAAAATCTTTAAGTCCAATTTTTTTTATTATTTACTATTTCCTGGCTACTCTGTAACTTTTCCCACCATGCTAACAACCAACCAGCCATAAAAGGAGGAAATGGGAAAAAAAATCACATGAAAAGGAACAGGAAATATGAAAATAGTTTTACTCAAATTTTGTGCTAAACAAGGCTTAGGCAATCCTTTTCTGCAGGTTCACGTGTCTATTTTCCCATCTGCCCTCCTCCCTTTCCCAGTGCTTTCTAACTTTCCAACCCAATGGCCAGTGCTGGCAGAGGTAATGGTCCCAAAGACACTGAGCTACAAGTTGTTTGAAAATACATGTTTGCACAGAATGAGGTCCTTAAATATATTCGCTGAGAGACAAAACTTTTATTGCACATCTGTGAAGCTGCACATGAGAAAGTCTCTGGAAAGCAGGTTTTGTTAGTTCTGCTGGTCCTGAAATCATTTCTTTCTACTGGAGTAGAAAGAAGAGATCATCTTTTATCTGGCTAAATATCATCCCTCTAGCTTGAAAGAGGGAGGGAGAAGTCAGGCAGGTAGACTGAAACCACAAAAGCAATCTCCGTGCAGGACTAAAATTGCTGGTTTTGTTCCTAAACTCCTGCTCCGCAAGGCCCAAGTCTTGCACAGACCTCGGGGCTGTATCCCATAGTCTGGATAGCTGGATAAAGCCCAGGCTTAGCACTTCAGAGCTTCAAATTACCGACATGGCCGATGCGATACCCAGCACCTGGCAGTGACTTTTATTTCAGCATTTCGACAGAGGTGGGGGGTTTCTAACCTCCGGGTGTCGCAGTCTGCTGGAAGCGACCTACGTGAGGACAGCAGAAGTAGCTCGGCCTGTCATCGCTATTTGCAGCTTGTAATTGCAACTCATAGCACTTTCCTCCAGGAGCCCTGCACACGTTAATGAATCGAGTCTCACACCAGCTCTCTGCGGGAAGCACCCGCAGCCCGGCGCCTCCCCGGGGAAAACGCAGCCCGAGACACCGGCAGGCGAGAAGGCTCGTTTGAGGTCTTGGCAGGGCTTTCACAGCGGCGGTGGGGACAGGCTCAGGTCCCTTGGCCCCAGCGCAAGATGTGCATCGTCGAGCGGAGAAGCCACACCAGGAGCTCGCTGGAGACTCCACGGCTTGGTTGGGACAAACACCTCTCCAAAAACACGGCAACTTCGCCGAACGATCCCCGGGCAAAGGCCAAACGAGAAACCTCATCTATCAGCTGTGGCACCAACAGGACTTTTTGTTGTCACAAATTTGGCTCGTGTTCGTGTGTCCTGGCGGGGGGTACACCCCACCGCGACCCGCCTCCCACACGGGTTGGGAAGCGGCGGATGGGGCGCTGGAGGCGGCACCTGGGCAAGGGCTTCCCTCCAAGGAAGCGCTGGGAAGCTGCGGCCGCTGCGGGGGGGGAAGGGGGGGGGGAAGGGGCTCGCACCGGCCTCGGCGTCGTAACGGGAAACGTCCGGCAGGTGGCAGCAAAGGCCGCGCCGAGCGAGCCGGGCGCCGCGGCGTCGGGGCTGTGCAAGCACGAACAGCGGTGGTGAGGAGCAAGGGCGAGGACCGCAGCCTACATGCAACATCCATCTCGGTGTGGAGCACATGCAACATCCATCTCGGTGTGGAGCTTCACAGCCCTGAAGTGCGTTCTGTATTTCCTCCTTTTCCCTTCAACGCGCGCAGTAAAGGCTCCCTGCTGCGATGGCCCCCAGCTCTTTCCCGTGACAGAGGAGGCCGTTCGCCTTGGTTCAACAACTGCCCATACAGAGGCCGAGGCCCTGCCCTTTCCAGCCCAGGCCCCTAGTAATTTTGAAACTCTGCAGGTTACCGGTAGAACAGGAATTAGACGTGGTGAAAGGTCCAGGGATCTGGTTCCAGGTATTAGCTCTACTCGCCGCGATTTCCCATCCTTCTTGCACAACATTAATTGCCTTTATGAGACGCAAAGTCCAAACGAGTTCTCGCACTTCTTGTTTCTGCAGCTCTTTTGATTTTTTAATTGTAAAATAAAAAACAGAAAACAACCTCAGTAATGCTGCAGTGATAAAAACAGATTTTTTGCTGGTATTTGCTTTTGATCTAAGCTCCAAATGCAGGGCCTGGTTAGCAAAACTCCAGGTATCTCAGCTAGTGGCATTTTCATGGAAATGACCACTGACTTGAATGATCAAGAGGATGAAAAAATCACTGACTTTATTGCTTCTCTTACTCTCAACTTTCTTCCTGAGAAGTAGGTTTGAATTAAATCTTGGAGATGCTGTTTAATCTGGCTCCATTTGCCTCATCACTACCAGTTTTGGAGTACACCTGTGGTTACTGTGAAAAATCCTCTCCAGCAGCTGCTCCGTGCACACCGTGACTTCCACTATGCAACAGCCCACTGGAGATCACAAACTCCTCAGTTCATCTGAGAGAACCATTGCATCTGTACTGTAAACAGGACTGCTGTGTAGTATACGCTATAGTGTTTACTATAGGTGCTGAAGAAGCAATGAGTCTGGGTAAGAAAAAACACTTTTGGGTGATTCTAAAAACTTCACTCAAAGCCCCAAGTCCCCCTTCTCTGCAAACATACATACAAGACTAAGAGACTTGGCAAAGAATATTTTTAATTTTACTTTTTCTTTCCAGATTGAACTAATAGCATGAGCATTTTAATTTATTTACACAGAAAGAAGCCAGATGGGCCTGGATTTAGACATCCAGAAGTTGAGAGGAACCAAGCCTGACGTTGAAACCGAGTGGTCCAAATCAAAGGGAACAACTGCAGAGACCCAGATGTCGCCATGCCTCAGAGGTACAGCTTTGAGGGCTCACTTAGAGACACCAGATGTGACGTAAATGCAGAAACAGGATGACACACAAACTTTGTGAAGCTGGAAGTGCTGAAGATTTCCCGAAGTCCTGGAAACATCCCCCAATTGTCTTCCCAGTAGGACTTCAAAGATGTTCATTCTTGCGAAAGTTGGCTTTGTTGTTACAGTAAGCCTTTTTTATGACAGAAGCTTATAAATTGCATTTCCCTTCATCTTTGTTTTCTTCTCTTCCATTTTCATTTGCTGCTTGCATTGCTTAGCTCTGAGTTACTCCTTCGGCCAAACACAACCAGAGCCAATTCAGAGAGACTGGCCAAGATGCCTAGTTGCATACTGTTAAGAAAATGTCTTTCCTGGTGGATCTCAACCTCTTTACAGTTACAAGAACTGCTTCTTGGAGCACAGCTGTTTAGAGTTATGTAAACATACTTCAAAGAAGCATTAACCTGACCTGCAGAATACAAGGCAACTCCTTCATAAAAAACTGAGAGCAATCAGTTCAGTACTGCGGCTGTACAGTTGTGTTGGCAAAATTAAATTAGAGTATGTTTTTAATGTTTTTATCATAGCTGCATTGCACTTGTAAATTCTAGGGTACAAACTGTGTGACAAGACATAATTAGGAGCACCATTTATTTTAATTAAGGTATATTATTAGATATAATGTTCTAGATCTCCAGAGATGTAGCAGTAGGTCTCCAAAGGAATGACTGCAAACCATCCTCTTGTCATATAGGAAATCTGCTTCATATGCTATATCTCCTGTGCAAAACATACCAACAGTTGTACTTCCACACTTTCACTGCTGTTAAACCAATTCTGCCTAATACGGCTGAGCTCAGGGCTGCTGCCTGAAGTAGGGAGAAACCAGTAGTGATTTATTCTACATTTTCTGATTCTCACATGCACAGAAAAGCAGACAAGGAAAAAGTAGCACCCTGGGATCTATCCAAGTCCTACACTGGACTTTCCACCCCTTGAGCCTAAGCTGGGCTCTGCACAGTCTCTTCATTTCTTGTATGGGCTGCAGCAGAGGCAGAGGTGCCCTGCCCACATCCTGGTCCGAGCTGCCTCCTGCTGCCCAGGCTGCTCTCTGCCCCTCCCGGGGTAAAAGCCAAAGAAAAATGCCACAAATCTGAATCAGCTGCAAGTTTATGACAATGTGGCCCAAGGCATTTCCTCAGGTAACGCTGCTTTTGGATAGAGTGGTACAATAAAAGCAGCTTAGATAACACTTCATCTATAGGGAGAGACAGTATCTAAAAATGGGGCAGCTGCATCAAAGTCTGTACTTGGATACTCTGTCATCCCACAGCTCAGATTGCTAAAGCCACATCTAGAGATCCTAAACCTGCAGAAGAGAGAGCTTGGAAGTAGAGCTGGGAAGCAAGGTGGCATCTAGGCAAACAGGCCCCAGGACTTGGCAGCCAGCACCCCTCCTTCTGCCAAAGCATCAGCTCTTTCTAAAGTGGAGGTGGATCTCACCATCCCACTTTGTTTCCACAGTCAGTAGCCCTGCAAATACCACACTGGGATCATCAGATTTTTCCTGGCATGCCCCAGGACTTGGTTTTTTTGAACATTATTTCAGAATGGGTAGTCATTTAAACCTCTTTAGGAAAGTTACAGTAATTAATCACTACCATTTCCACATGTGGGAAAAAAATTAAAAGAACTACCTCTAAAGAAAATCTCTATTGCTGAAGACCAGAAAAACTGATTCCTGTCTCTTTGCAAGCAAGATTAGAAGGAAGAAAATCTGAATTTTAACATGTGCTTCTGCATGCTATTAAAGCCATGCTAGAAGATGGCAGCAGTGCCCACCCTGTTTCTAGACAACCTATATTGCATATAGGGCATGGCGTACAACCAAACACTAGAATATGCCCATTACTAATAAGATTCACTGTGGTTGGGAAAGAAGAGGAGAGATGAAGATGAGATTATAGCAAAGTCCAAGATGTCCTTTACAATTTCCCCTTTGCTTTCAGAGAGCAAAGGCAGAACCAATAATTGACCTCCATGTGCCTGGATTACTGTAGTGACATTTCAGTTCCACCTAGTTAAGCCTGACCTTGCACAGCCAGTTCGATATGAGGTTTTATAGAGATTTCTGAGCGGGAAAGAATGAGCTACTCTCAGCAGCCAGCAAATCCCTGGTCTCCTTTGTTGCACTTCTCGCAGCCATAGCAAGTGTTGTCTTGAAGATATAACTACTGAGAGGCCAAGCTACCCAGCCTAGCATGGAAGTCTCCTTACACTAGATGCACGATGTCAAATTACCTTGACTCTTACCTTTAAAGCTGATCTGATTAATTCGACTAAACCAGAGGTGTCTGCTGTGTTGGTATCAGCGCTCGAGCTCATCAGTGGAGGGAGCTGTGGCTGGATCTGGAGCTGGGCAGCATCATCTCTGGAGCCATCCAAAAGTGAAGCAGTCATTGAAACAGGGCAGAGGAGCTGTTCACCATTCACCTCCGGCATCTGCCCAGCGTGGACGGCTTCCGACTGGGTGAGGGGCTGCAGAGAGCTGGTAGCGACCGCCGCCAGGGCCCGACCGAGGGGAGCAGGGCTTTGCCCGGGGCGGTCTGCGGGCAGGAGCAACCCCCCAGAAACTGTGATCAGACAAATGGGAATTATTTTTCTGTATTATATCATGCTGGGAGATTTTTGTCTGCATCTTTCAGATCATTCCACTTTTATTAATGTTAAAATAGGACTAAAAATGCGTAAATGTTTTTGTTAAATTGCTACCAACAGCACCAAGAGCAGAGCTGCAACCCATAAGTATCTGTACGGGATTTTCCCTGGTGGTTTTCCTAGGGCAAGAGGAGTCCCATGGATCTCCCGTGGGTCCCCAGGACCCCACGAGAGGACACTGCTCCGTAGGTGCCCATCTCGTGTGCACATGTACAGTCTTGCAGAGACACGTAACAGCATCCCCCCTTAATCTCACCCTGTAAGGGATGGATTAAAACCAATCACGTTGAAAAAGGAAAGTCACATTAATGCAGTCCATATTAATGGGCTGCTTATTAAACAGAGAGGAAAGCCTTTTCATGGAAACCTACGCAGACACGCACATCTGCAATTATCTTTTTAAATTCTAAATCAAAGCAAATTAGCAGTCTAGCGCTGAGCAGTAAACATGATTTGATTAGGCATTTCATACCCGGGATACAACAGGATTTTTTTGAAGAACTCAATTACGACTGTGAATCATGCTGCCGCTGTGTTATGAAGAGCTCACAGCCCGACAGTGACAGCTCCATGCAGAGGGTCACGTTTTGAGAGCCCCTTTCGGCCTGGCACCCTTGGTAGATGCTGAGGTTGCAAGAGCCACCAGCTCAGCATCGAATGCGAGCTGGGCTGTGCTTTATTTTAAACACAAGCTCCAGCTGCTGGAGTCATATGAGTAACACAAACTCCTAGCCTTAGCTACCCAATTCTCCATTTAAAAGCACACTTCTAATCCTCTGGCTGCCCTGACAAGCTCCAAGACATACTTAAAGTTTTAAAGCCCCAGAATTAGATGGCTAATGAATATTTTAAATGTCATAACTCTCAAATCAGCCTCTGGATCCTAAGCACTCTGGGGTGGCAGCACTGGGCGTTGGTATTCATGTCACTCTGCTGAGCCACATTATTTGGAACTGTCCTTGTGTAGAGAAGCCCTTCTGCATGGCACCACCAGACCAGAGGGGACAGGAGGGCCCAGAGGTACTTTACAGTGACTCTGTTCATCGCTAAGGTCATGGCTTCATGGTATAAAGTGCTAATGACAGGCAAACTCGAACATGAGAGACAAGGATGTGTCTTTTGGAGGCTCAACATCCACATATCTCAGCAGCTCATTAGCATTAGATATACAGTGGTGTATAAATATTTAACTCTCATTAGCATTAAATATAAATAAATATAATCTTAGGGGAGGGACATTTGTGTCCAGCAAGCATCAGACCCACCTAAAGTTCTCGTGAGGGTGGATATATAAATAATAAGCCTTAGCTAATGAAGCCGTTTGTAAATGGCTTGCTTCTCACCAGCTTTTGATTTGTGAGGAACGTCATGTCCTGCCAGGCTGCCAAGCCCAGGAAAACCAACAAGCAAAATTAACCAGCATTAGCGGGCTCCTGCTTGACCTGGCTCCTCCAATCTTTCTTTTCTTCCCAAAGAAAACCCCCCTTGTACTCAGTGATGCCTTTAAAGCTGAGGTTTTGGCCTCGCTGCTGCACAGACTTAGGGAGCAAGAAGCCAAAAAGGAAGGGCGCAGCGTGAAGGAGAGCTGGGACATTGCTCGCAGCCCGCAGCTGGATGGAGCACCCCTTCCCTTGCCGTCACCACGCTGAGCCTCCTTCTCCTGGACGTCATGGCACAGTTCTGTCCATCTGAAACGGTGCTTCGTCCTCCCGTCGCGTTGCCGCGCCGAGCAGCAGAGGAGCGCCGAGCGGGGCGGGAAGCAGTTTGGGCCCACGTGGTGCCTGCTGCCGTGACATGGCTCCTGTTTCTGAGAAGGGCCTGGTAGCAAGCGTCTACGTAGGAGGAACAGAGTATGGAGCAGCTGCCAGTGGTAATTACGGTGGCAGCCTTTGTTGCATGCGTTAACTGATAATTTAGTGCTCAAAGAGGCTGAAGTTACGGGCGATGGATGACAACGCCTACAGTGCAGAGCTCTTCGGACACCAGGACTGTGTCTTCACCTGAGGCCTGAAGCATAGGTGACAAACGCTTATAGCAATACTGAAAGAAAAGGCACATATACCCAAACTATTTTCCATAGTCTATCTGTATTTTTTTCTCCACAGACATAATAATTAACATTTTCATAGAGATTCACTATCATATCAAAGCAAGATAGAGATTCTCCACATTTTATGGGTGGAAGAGGAGAATCAGAAATTATTATTCTTTTCTAATGCTGATGAGTTATTTTATCAGTTTCCATTTATGCAGCAGTTATGAGTCACTGCAAAGTGGCTAAGCACAAACCTGCAAGAGGCCAGTCAGCGACAGAGCTAGAGGTCTCTCTCTCTGCATTTTTGCACACATTTGAGAAGAAAAATTCTGCAACAGGTAACGCTAATGGTGAAGGGAGAGCAGTGCTAACCAAGGAGAGCAGCACCAGATGTTTGTGGCTCTGTCCGTGTTGCTCTAAGTATACTGTACGTCTAGTATTTGGCTACCACCAGCCTCTCCAAAGTACTTTGATGTGGGTTTAGCCTTAAATTTGGTGATAATCCCAAGATAAGTCTGTAAAACTACTTCTATGCTTTATGTTAAACATGTGCTTTCATGCCTTGGGGACCAAATTTACCTGGACTTTCTTCACTGGATTCAGCAGCTAAAGGGCAAATCCCAGCTTAATAAGGGAGAGCTATTCCATCTTTGCTGGTACAGACGTATTAAATTCTCTTCTAATGAAACAAAGGGATATATTATATTGCTAAAAACCAGGGGAGCTGTATTCACCATGGCAAAGCAAAACAGACCATCTGCAGAAAGAGACAAAGCAAAGCAGCACACAGCGCAACTTTGTTGTTTCTCAATTTGATAGGCAGGCAAGCCTAGGAAATGCATTTTTTCCCCTAAAAAATATATCACAGTGTGGGCTGAGTTTTGCTGAGGGATTTGTCTTGGGGAGGGAAGGGGGTTATGGAATCAAATCCTACTGACCCAGTAAATGAACTTAGTTTCTGCTTTTGCTTTTCTCACCTGGTGGTTTTAAAGTCTGTAAGACAGTGCTTTAAAAGTTGTAATTTTCCTGTCAATTTGGTGGACCCTGTTTTGAAGGGTGCTCCTGCCTTTATACTCTTTCCCTCTGATTTTTGTTAGCCTACTCCTAAAGAGGCTGCTTGAGATGGAAACCTCACCTTTGCTCTGTAGAGGTTAGCAGGGGTGTTTGCAGCTTGCTTGTGGAGGGTGGGTAATGAGTTTTTAAAGGTCTGTGTAAGTGAAGATTTAGCAACTAATCGCATCCATTAGATCACCAAAATAAATCAGCGACTGAACTACCCTACAGTGCTACATGACATTGCTTGTTCATTAGAGGTGCTACAAGAAGTAGCTGGTAGGTTGGCTTTTATGCCTAGTGCAGCCCTGGAGGAAAAAAATAAGCTTGAAAAGTTTCCTCAATGCATCTCTTTTCCTTATCAGAGTTTGGATAAACTGTTAAACTTCTGCAGTGTTTCAGCAGTTATCAAGCAATGTTGCTGTGGAACTGAAAACTTGAATTCCCATTCCAATTTCCCCACGGTGAGCAAGTTTGATTACAATGGTATCAAATGTTTTGTTTCTGCTTTATTTTCTTGATTCATTTCATTTCAGATACTTTATTTCATATGTTAATAATTCCTTGTGCCTTCCTACTCAAAAAGCTCCAAACAAATTTCATCAAAATCAACATTCTTTTGCAAAATACTTCAATATAAATGGAAGAAGTTACTAATTTGTCAGTTCCCAGGAGTTCTTAGCCTTACGAAATTTCCCACTAGCTCTTTTCTCAGGAGGGTACATTTTCCTTCATTGCTCGTAGGCAACAGATGAAGTTTCCAGGCTTGCTCAGTATTATCCCTGCATCTCTTTTGGGATTTGCATCGAAACAGGCAGGATAGCACTATGCTTCCAAAAGAGGCTTGGCTGTTCTGTCCTTTGGCTGAAGACCAAAGACTTAGTTCTTTGGAGCCACCTTAGAACTATCACATCTTTTGCATTCAGTCCTCCTAGTTGACCCATCTACTGATCTCCATATTTTGTTTAGCCCTTATACCTTTCTTAGACTGTCCCTAGCCCTTATCTCTACATAAAGATAGGTTTTATGATGGCTCTGTATATCTGAAGTTTGGTGAAGTAGTTTAGAATTTAAAACACTCTGCAGAGAGAAGCATTTATTGTAGGAAGGTTTTAATTCTCGTGTTGTTGCGTTGCTCATGAGTGGCTGGTGCTCGCAAGTGTTTAAATAGCCCAGCTTGTTGGTGTAGGTGAGCAAGCTTGTTGGGAAGAATAATGCTTTTCACTGAACCAGCTGATGTCACTGAATAAAACACATGAGTTTTCAATCACAAAAGCCTTTGTTCTAATATGGATATGTTGTAGAGCTCATTTTGATCATCTACGTCAGTTATCCTATTTGCTCTCCATGTGAAGCTTTCTGTAATATCTCTGGGTTCTCACAGCTGCAGCAATACTTCCAAGGGTTTGTTAATATTGAAATTTCACTGCAAATACAAACAATTGGATATTTGTAAAACAAAAAGGAGCTTGCATTTGGTCCATTCTCATTTCAGTTATTTTTCTACCTTACAACAAAACAAATCAGAGCGGTTTATAAACGTTATGCAAACTCTATTTTCTTTTACTTGACTTCTATCTCCCAGATTTAGAGAGAGATTTTTTTTTTAATAACTAGACTTTATTATATTATCTGTTCAATAAAAGTACAAATGCAGTCTGCAATAAAAAATTCTTGGCATGATAGGACAGGAAATGAAATCGTATCAGTTGCTGCTAGCTGAGATAGGAAGGCTGGGTGAAACACAGACACACTGGGACACTCATGGCAATGTGCCTCCATGACCTGCCAGGCTGCAGAGAAACTCTGGAGAAGCTGCTAGTAAACAAAGTGCTTTATTTCCTTTTCGGAGCCATGCTGGTGACCCCACATTGACATGAAGACCTGACTAGGACGAGTGGAAGAGATAGCATCCCTGATAGCGACGGCGGAAATGAGAGCTGCTCTTCCCACTGCAGATGGCACGCTGGATGGTTCAGAGACTGAGCAGAGGACACCCAAGGCTGCTTGGAAATACACAAAATCCATTACTTTTAATGCCCTCACTTACCATTGCATTTTCAATATCCTGTCCACTTTATATACTGCACCATGCTCTGTGTGTCACAGGAAGATGGTGGGATTTGGGGGTCCGGTTAAAGCAGTGTTCAATATTTCCATGGCTACAGCTAGTTTGAACACTGAAGCAAGTTGCCATAGAAAGGCTCAGTGTATGCACTTTGCCCACATGAGATAGCAAAACTTAAATCCTCTTCACTGAAGAGACTGCACTGTACTCAGCAGTGCTGATTTGCATGTTTTGCAGTTTACTGTCATCAGTTTGCTTGCATTGAGAAGTTCAGAATATGAAATTATCTGGGCAGAAACTGGCTCTACCTTCCTCTGACAATGAGAGCCCAAATCTCTTGCTTTTCAAGCAACTGAGCTACGATTTCCAGTCCAAGGGAAACCTCATTGCCCTGTGCCCAGTGCAACCGCTTTGGTGGGAAAGATGCAAAGCACACATACAGTGTGATGAAGTGCCGTGCTCAGACTGGCTAAGGTACCAGAGCAGCTGTAGCCACACTGCTGCAGTGCTCCACCAGGATAACTGGCCTGCTTTTCGGAGATATCCTCAGGAGGGAGCTCCATCCAGAGCCATCCGTAAACTTGGGAAGAACAAGGTGCAGTTTGGAAGTCTTTCAGAATGAGGCTTGGGTCTTTCGGAAATGCACACCACAGTTGAACCACCCAATGTCTGAGATTCCCTAAAAGTAGGTATAGCACAGTGCACCCCTCCCTCTCTGCCAAAATTTGGTGAGATGCATCCAGAGACATGCTCTGACCAACCTCTCTGTACACAGTAGGCCTCTCTTCCACCCTTTATCTATTTTTGCTTGATGAGATACAGCTCTTCTGTCCAAGAAGAAAATGACCACCTTTAGCCATCACATGTATGCAAGCCAGAGTCACAAGGGTAAGTGCGTTGACTTGGCAAAGTTGTTGCATCTTGGCTTGATACTACCTAGCTTCTGAAATTATATTTTCTTTTGAAATGTCACTTGCATTATTTTCATTTGCTAGCTTGGTTCAGCATACTTTTAGAGCAAAGCTGGTTGCAAAGTTGGAAAGACAGATGGATAGATAGATTGTAAACCACCAGCCTCAGAGGTGTCCAAACACTTCCTTAGATTTCCAGGGACGTTCCTTGCTTCAAGAACTGAAGACCTGATTAAATTTTCTTATTGTAGGGATTAAAGGAAGTAGGGAAGATAATAAGAGAAGAAAGAACATGCCAAGATGCTCATTGGAAGATCGGGCTGAAGTTGATTACAGGAGAAACACATTTTTTGCAGAGGTTGGTGTAGTCAGGGGCTATAATGATATGAGGAGACAATAATTTGGTGATGGTTCAGTTCAGAGCTGAGAAGGGGGCATGGACCCAGGGAGGGAAGGTGGAAAAAGCCGCAGACTTCAGTGGGTCAGCTCTGCATACCTCATCGTACACTGCAGTCAAGCATTCCTGCTGCAGCAAAACACTATCGCCACTCTTGAGGTAAAGAAAAGGAATTTGGTACCAAGTCCTCTGCACCCAAGTCCAACGTTCCCTCTTTGGGCTTCAGACAAATCAAGATCCCACATTTGCTTGAGTAAAGCAGAGCAAAATCTTAATGAGCCAAGGTTATATCTGAGCCCTTAACTCAGCACCAGTTTGTGCATACATTAAAATAATGTGGAGTCTCTGAGGGAAAGGAAAGAAGGTCCCAGGCAGCCGGCAAGGTAGAAGTGAAGCACTGGGAGCCTGCAGCCTGGAGCAGGGAGCAGAGCCACAGCCAGGTCTCCGTGGGGATGGAAAGAGAAACTTCATGCAGCCCAGAAAGGACTGTGAAATTTCCCAAAACCCTGAGCTGAATGAAAGCAAATCTGGAAACAAGGATCAGCTCTTTCAAGGCACAGAGAGCAGAGAGAGAGTTGCTTACAACCTCCATTTCATCTCTGCTCTCTTTGACATAGCTGCTTTATTTACAAGTTTTTTAATTAATATACTAATAAAATTTGGCCTTTTGAGCCTAAAAGACTCTTTTGCTTTTGGGTAGCTCACCATGAGGAAATGTCCTAGGCAGATGCACTCAAAAAGCTGCATCTGATCTGGGATCCCTACACACGGATAAGCTGAACACCATGCCCTCTTTTTCCCTGGCAGACACGCAGCGCGGTCCCTTTCTGAGAGAACAGCACTTCAGGATCAAAGCTAACATATGGATAAGGGTGGCAATATTTTTCCAAGCTTCACTCAGATGCTCTACGAAGTTGCCTGGGTGCATACTCTGCAGGTTAAAATTCCCTCTGCACAGTTCTGAGTATCTCCCATGGGCTCAGACAGGCTTTTTTTCGCTCGACTTCCTCCAGGGAAAGCTCATATATCCCACTGAGGAAGCATCGTGAGCTCACTTTTCCCTTGAGAGAAGCCTGTTGTATTTCAAAGAGACTCTGGATTTCTTTTTTAGAAAAAGGAGATGGCACTTTCCTAACCCACTTTGCTACTCCTAGGGAAAGCTCTTCCTCACCGAAAAATTAGTACACAGCTCATACTCTGAAGATCTTCTCTCTTCCTTTGAGCTTTGCTAGGCAGCAAGCTAACAATGTTGACATTTGAAGTATCATCATTAGCATTGAGTGAAATGAATTGGGTAGATAGCGCATGTCTCAGAACTACTCTTTCATGTTCTGTAAATGTCACAGTATTAGCCAGACTCAGAAATATTTGGAAACCATAACAAGTTGAAACCATGGGGCTTTTTTGGTTTTGTTTTGTTTTTTTTGAATGAAAGCACAGATTCTGAGGACTTATATGAAAGCAATAAGAAACAACTGCCTATACCCTATGGTGCCTCATGCACAATGAACGTAGCAATGAAATCATTTTGGAGATATGCTTGCTTGATCTTATAGCTCTGCAGGTTACAGAAAACACATCTACAACTTCCTTCTTTTTTTTTTTTTTTTTTTGTATATATATTTTCTTTATCGGGGTTCCATAGAAATTCTAGGCAACTTATCCCTATTAAGCCCTGGAGTCATTTGCAAAAGTTTGTTCTTTGATGGGTCAGCCTGTAAGTCCCTTTTCTTCTTTCATTCATGGGTGCCCTGTTTCTTCTGTTGCCGTTCCTTGGCTTCACTGCTTTGGAGTACCTCTATTCTTGCTGTGAGCAGCATAGGGCAGGCAGAAGAAAGGGGAAGGGAATGGACTTTGACTGACTGTCTAGATGTGAACTTAGAATTTAGGCAACATGGGTCTTATTCTGCCTCACTACTCACTTTCAGTGCAAATTACTCTCTGAACCTCAGTTCCCATCCATGAAAAGAGTAATGGTAATTCTTACCTAGTATATATACTAATCTATTCAATCTCCTAGCACCCAGTACCTTTCTTGTTTCTCTTTTCACTGATTGAGATTTGACCTCAGGCCTCCTGGGTCCTTGAGCCTACTAAGAGAGTGCATGGGAGAGCAGCATTGTCCACAGTTGAGGAAAATAGGAGCTAGGGACCATAGAAGCCAATTGGACATACATGAGTTTATAAGACCAGATGGGATGCTTCTGAGGGTGCTGGCTGATGTGTTCACAAGGCCGCTATCACCTTTGAAAGGTCATGGTGATTGGGGGAGGATCCTGACGATGGAAAAAAGGCAAAGAAGGGCAAGAAGGACCCAGAGAACTACAAGCTGATCAGCTTCGCCACAATTCCTGGGGCGGTTTAGGAGCAAATCCTTCTTGCAGCCATTTGCAGCCACATGAAGGACAAGAAGGTGACTGGCAATAGCCGGAATGAATTTACCAGGGACAAATCATATCTGGTAAGTCTGACCGCTTTCAATGATGACACAACTGGCTCTGAAGACATGTGGAGAGGGGACATCCTCATGGACAACAAGCTGAACCTGAATATGCAGTGTACTTTTGCAGCAAAGGTGGCTAGCAACATCCTGGCCCATATCAACAAGAACACAGCCAGCAGGTCAAGGGAAATGACTCTTCCCCTCCATTCAGGACTTCTAAGAACACATCTGGAATCCATATTGGAACACATACTGGATCCAGTTTGTGGCTCTTCCATGCAAAAAACCCCAGTGACCTACTAAAGCATGTCCAGTAGAAGGCCATCAATGTGATTAGAGGGCGTGAGCACACAACACACAGGGAGAGGCTGCGAGCTGGGTTTAAGGGGAGGGCTCAGCCATAAGATGAGAAGGACTTACTGCTGTCTGCAACTACCTAATGGGAAGGCAGAAAGAAGACAGAGGCAGACTCTTTTTGGAGGTGCACAGTGATAGCATAAGAGGCAACAGACAAGTTGGAAGATGGGAAATTCTGATTAGATGTATATTATTATGAGGGTTGCCAAGTACTGAAATAGGTTGCCCACAGAGGCTGTGGAATGTTCATCCTTCAGCATAGGCCGAATTTGAATGGATCTCCAAAGGTCTCTTCCAACCTCACTTCTACGATTCTATTCTATAGTTCTACTTAATGACTAAGGGCAAGTGAAAGCCAAACAATAGTGGTGGAGACCACATCTTCCTAACTTTTAATGGATTCCCAATTGCTATGTTACAGAGGCATGTTCCACATTTATTTATTTTGAAAGGTTTATTTATTTGAAAGCTTCCATTATTATGAAATTTATTTTGAACTGATATATCAAGAGAGGCTTTCTACAAAGAATACCAGCAAACATTAAGAACTTAATGTTTCTACAAGGTAACTAAGCAATGAAGTTATTTTTTTCTGAGAATTAGAGGAGACATCAGAATCAAGTAGGGGACACTTCAGTATTATACTCTTCCATTAAAAGAAAAGTGTGCTCATAGTAGCAATCTCATATCAGAATACTGCACCAAATCCTTTCTTGACCACTAATCACACACACAGCAACATCTGTGCAAGCCAGTTGGCTCTAGACAGCTCCTGTGGCTCTTGAAGGACTATTTCTTGGCAGGTTCTGTTTTTTATTCTAATTGAAAGGTTAATCAAATCAGTCATACTTGTATGTTGGCTAAATAAACACACTGTCTCCACTGATGATGAAACAGATGTGTTACCACTCATGTTTCCCACGGGGTTCATTTGTTCCATGATTGCATTTGCTTTTCTTCAAGCTTCTCTACGCACTATCTGACAGTATTTTGGATAGCTTTCACAAAATGAAATTTACCTTTCAGATGCTATTGCCTTGACATTGTCAGTAAACTATAGTACTTTTTGGCAAAGGTGTATGTATCCTCAGCACTGCTTGGCTGTGGAAAATGTGGGAGAAATTAATCTTTAAAAAGGTGAGAATTGTTATTAAGGGATAAATAAACTACCAAGTCTGGCAATTTATGTTGCTGAGGCAGAAACTGCTAATACATTTAACCTTGGCTTCTCTCTGCCTCTTCCTCTGCCAGTAAAAAGTTTCATTCTGCAGTAAGTAACTGTAAGCTGTTAGCTTTTAGAAAACAATCCTGCAAATTTGCAGGCCTCATGTCTGACTGCATGCACAACGAAGTAGTGCCATTAACTCATTAAACGCATACATCTCATTTATCTCTTTTTGAAACCAAAGTTTATATTCAACATGACAATTCACCATTTATAAGGCATACGAAGATATGCTGAATGTATGATCGGTAGAAATATTTATTCAGGTAAGAAGTTTTGTGTGTCAGAACATTTTCAAAAGTCCAAAAGTTACAACAGCTGATGTTTGTTTTAAAGTAAAATGCATCTAAAGACTTTCTGCAAGCTGATGAGTAATGTAATGAAGAAAATCTTAAGCCATTATCACAGATTTAAATGATTTTTAGTAATACAGCTTCCAAAGTGTATTTGAAGAGAAAAAATGGTATATCTTGTTCTCTATTAAAATAGTATTTTTGCAATGCACTACTGTTGTTCTTTATGGTGGGATTCACCTCACCCATCTTCAGTTGTCTAAAAAAGTAGACACCTAGTCAAAAGTTAGTTTGTTCAACTCCTTCTGCTAAGAGATGTGCTCTCTGCAGGGGCCTCTGAGTCATGTTTTAGAGGTGCTCTCTCACCCCATTCACAATAAAAAGAGACCAGACTAGCCAAGTCTAACTGTGTAAATTACAAGTTATTCAGACAAGAACAATTAACTCCCATTGCATTCCCCTCCTTCCTTTCAGAAATTTAAGTATAAAAAAACATTATCAACTTCCAGAGTTAACTCTCCACATTGAAGATTTTTTTACTTAATCTTGTAATGAAAAGGAGATTGTATCATGAAAAGCTGAACTCAAACATACTTAACCCTGCTGTTACAAGTAAGTGGAATTTGGGGAAAAGTACCATTTTCCCCACCCTGTGCCACACCATTTTAACTTCAGATACATCTAAAAACATCCTGAGCCAAAGCAAGAAACTTGCATTTTCTACAATTTGTTACCTTACCAAAAATCATACTGATAGAAATGTTACTGTCATCATCATGTAGCCCCTTATTACTTACAATAAGAAAAAAAAAATACAGGAATAAATCAGGTTAGCTCAAGAACCCAATGCCTGCAGTGACAGTTAATAGGCATAGTATTGACCTCAGTGAGACTTCACTCACTGTAAAATTTACTCTCACTGTGTTCTTATAGCTTGAGTTTGTCATTTGCTTAAGCACCTTGCTGAACTAAGGCATGAAAAGAAAGGCAACACAAAAAGTGGTCAAATATCAGGTGGACTTACATTTTAAGCCTCGACACAAAAGAGAGATTTGAAATTAATAACTTGCCCATAGAAAGCTTGCGTAAGCTCAAAACAGCAGCTTTTCTCAGTTAAATGTTACTGTATTTGTAAAAGCTTTTCTGTAAAATGATTCTGCACAAAATTGCAAAATGCTTGAAAAAGTGTGGTGAGCCACAGTTTAAAATAGTTTTAATCTCTTGTTCTTTGCCTGATTCACAAGGTGCCATAACATGCTCAATGCTATACAGTCAACTGAATATCTGCATTCCCCATCAGTTTAATGGCTTTACTGATTAAAGAGTAAATGTTTTCAGGATGATTTTTCATTTATAAGAATCTAAAGTGATAAAATGGTAAAGTTGGATTATAAGACCTCTGTGTGTGTTAGGAAATACAAGTTGAATATAGATTTGGGAGATTGTTTTTTAATATTTACTTAGTAAAACTCACTATACAAAGAAAAGTTTTCACAACAACATAGTATGTAGGGTTATAGCTGCTCCTTCCTTCAAGCTATTTCTTTGTATCAGTAAAAAACACATTTATACACTTACAACAATTTCCCTTTAAAGTACTGGGCTTTTATATATTAAAACATACCTGGTAAAATAAGCTTAAAATAATTTTACATTGCTTGGAAAAAGATTAGAGTAATTTACTCTTACCAGAGTGCCATAGTTGCACAGTATTCAAAAAAATGAACCACCACTAAAATATAGAGTCAAACATTTAAAAGTACATTTATTTAAAATGTGGGCAAAATATCAATATAAAAGAAAATAGAGTATAGGAAATAAAAATAAAGTACAAAACATTTTCATCTTCAACATCCATAATTTAATAGACAGCAAGCCCTTTTATTTTTACATCCAAATTACACTTTTGGCTGAAGTACCACTGTTTATGTTAAAATGCTTAAAAACTGGCTTATCATGATACCTAAAGTGGGCTTTTTTTAAAATGGTAGTATAATACAAAACATAGTAAATTATGTTTCCTCATAATAAAATTACACATCCTAAAAACGATGCAGTTCATTTTTGCTTTCCTGCTTTAAACTGCTCATCATCCCTAGGAAAACAGCTGGAAAACAGCATCCACAGGAAGTTTTAGTTACTTTGTACAATGGCTGAAGAGTTAGGTTTAATGCTCCAAGGATTCCGAAGCAGTAAGGCATTTTACTATCCATCAAGTAAATTTATATGTATGCTTGTTAAGAACAACAGCTTTGAAAAGTGTCTGCAAAACAGAACTTACAAAAACACTCAAAGACACAGAACCTTTACTTTTCCTAAACTGCAATTATCAAACAGGTCTTATAATCATCTTCAGTAAAGAACTATTCTCCATTTCTGTAAGTCACTAGTGATAACTATTATTCCTGCTGCTTAATATTCTACAACTGTTACAATCTGACAACCCTGCCTCCCCCCTCCACTGAAGTATTTTCTAGCAGAAATTAATTCCACTTTGAATTTAACCTGGTTATCTACATGTTCAACTACCCTCTTATCAAGTAAACAAACATTATACATCCTAAAAATTATGCAAGCAATTACATCCTAATTAAGAAAACCATTTAGTAAACCACACTGCCTTATGCATTTGACAGCCTTTACACAAAAAGGATATGATTCATAATCCAGTGTCTGAGTAAGTACTCCAGTCAGGACAAACTCCGCATTGTGGACATCTGGAAATATTGAAAACATGTATAAAGTTTACACACTATAAAGACATTATTCTTTATTCTGCATGTGTGTCAGGAGGGCCAATTCTTTTCCTTTCTGCTCTTCATGCAGAGGCTTTAATGAGCACTGCCCCACCACTAGACAGCGTCCTCCTGCTAGGCATCACAAAGTACGCGAGCATCACATTGTTTGCACTGGAAATATAAGACTTCCTCATGGACCTCTGCTAGTAAATACAGCATGTCTGGTGTTCTACACTGAAGCAAAAATAGCTAAAGTGAAAAAAAAAATCTTTTAACCTACTTGATGAATACTAAGACAATAAACTTGCCTCATGCAGGACTGATGCCCCAAGTTCAAGTCATAGCCTTCCTATCATAGGTGGACTTATGTTATCCCCCCTTCAAGGCAAAACAACTTAAAAACTCTACCACCATTATTTAAGAGCACTAATTGAAAGAGAACAAATATTATATCCACTCTGCAGAAAAACTGCAGAAAAACTGCAGAAAAATAAAAGTATACACATTTGTAATAGTGCTGTACTACCTGACATCACACATGCACCGTGATGCAGAAAAAACTAACAACTCTTACAGGGTCTGAAAATGTTTTAGCAACAACATAACAAAGTGAAAAAGTTCATGTACAAGGAAGAAGGCATTCTGAGCAGGACTGGCAATATTACTGCACTGTTGAGGAATCTCTTCCAAATTATTTCTTGAATACATAGGGGGCAGGAGAAACTCTATTTGAAATCTGAAGGCATGGTATTAAAAAGGAGCTTCACTTCTTTTAAACTGAAATAAATAAAAAATCAGAACAGGTAGAGACCGAGTATGGCTATATTGCAGCACAGCACAAAGACATGGGAATAGTTTTAAAGCTACTTAGTTTGGATATGTTCTGTAATAACTTCTGCAGCCCAGAGCTCAAAAAATGAATAACACATGCTGTTGATAATAGGGTGAATTAGCTAGCACTAAGATTCAGGGTGACTTGGCTAGGAAATACCTCCATTACAAATATCTAACAAACAGCTGGGTCAGCTTTCCCCATGGCCTGCAGGATAAGACCAAGTATCACTCTATTTTTATCTGAAAGCTTCAACAGGTATCTGTACTTGTAAAATAGTAATAATAATAATAATAAATCAATACAACAGGTAAAACATGCAAGTTACATTGATAGCTTATACATACCTATGCCTCTAGCAAAATATTCTCGACATAAGTGAAGGTCATTTTCACAGGAAATCAAGATTATCTCCGGCAAACTCTAAATGAAAAAAAACTAAATGTAAGCTCACAACAATACAGTAAGATATTATCAGTTAATTTTAGAAAGCAACACTGTACACACTTTATTCTGTTTATGCTCCATAAGTTTTCGAAAAGAAGGCTGTTTAGATAAAACTTTTCCTCCTGCGCATTCCACAATAGCTTTCATGGTGGAAAGACTAGGACAAATTCCAGGTGTAATGTAAAAATATTTTCCCTAAAAAGAGAAAAGAAAGAATACGAAAAAGTGTTATTTTTTAACTGATTTCTGATGTGCATCACGTCAAGTTTTATCATCATGCAACCCTCATCTTACACAGTCACTAGGCAGGCTGTCAGCTGGTGTTAGATCTCACAGCTTTTAGTAGGCTACTACAACAAATCCATCAGTTGATGAGTTGCCCTAAATTACTGCTGATCTATTTTCCCTGTAGGGGCAAACCCCTGATTTTGGAAAATTTGAGCAGCTTAGGTGTGCCTATTACAACACTGTAAAAATAAAAACCAGGAAACCTTCAAAAGACCAATGGTTAAATAAAGATTAAATAAAATAACAACAACTGCAGCTTGGTGAGGAATATAAGTAGAACAATCCTCCTTGCTTCTTCAAGTGCAGGGATACCTGAAGGGTTGCAAAAGAACTCTCCAATTTCAGTTTTTAATTAACAGCCAATGTATTACTTTTGGACAAAAATAATCTTACTACTTCACTGAGACTGATACAGGTGATCAGATCACAAAGGGGCTTCTCTCTGTTTTCACCATCTAGGAATAAACAAAATCTTACTATTTAGATTGCAAAACTGAGTGAAATATAATAGCTTTAATAAAAGACTTAGGTACTATAAAAATCCCCTTTATGGGTGGCTTGCCCCAGGGAAGCCTCAAATTCAGTTAGGCTGAAGAATCTCTAGCAACTTGGATCTTTACATACCTCTCTGCATAGCAGCGTAATTTTAACAGGAGGTATGAAGACTGTCTCACACCATCTCAGCAAGCAGCCTGGTGTAAGTGCAGCCTTTGGGGAGTATCAGAGTAGAACTCCCCAAGGCTGAAGCACAAACTCAGTCTCCCATTTTCTGGGCAAGTGCTAGTGGCATTTTACAAATAAAGCAGCAATCTCCTAAATTTTGTGAGGGGCCAAATACTGTAACTATGCTGAGTATGTTTTGTTCACATCTATGGGAACCAGTCACTCAGGGGGCTTAGATGCTATATCCATCTCAAGGATGGTCAGGCAGGAGACAGGCATAATGCTAAAACTAAAATTTATAACAAATGCTTCACATGATACACTAGTCTGTTTTATTGTTCTCAGCTACAAAGCTGTGGTCCCAAAGCTGAAAGCTAGGTTGAAAAGCTTCAAGCATTTAAATGCCTTTTTAAACTGCATACCTTAAAAAGTGGAGCTACTTGCGCTCTCTTCAGAGATTCCTCTAAACTAAAGCAGAAAAGAACCTCAGCTTCAGCATCTCTGAGCACAAAGTTCTGCTCATCTGAAAAAGAAAGACTGATGATGTAATACAAGAAAGAGAAAGAAAACAAGTCAGCATAACCTAGGCTGTAATCAGATTAGAAAATACTGGTGGCAGGGTGACTCTAAATGGTCATCATTTACTAAAAGCCTACTTATTTTAAAATGATTATAATACCCCCTTCATATTATACTTATAATAAGGATGACCTACAGTTGCTTGGAGAAAATACTTAAGTGTGTGTGTATTTTACACTTGTTTATCTGGCAACATCCACTGTCCTAAAAAAGTCCCCTTTCCTAACTTATTGGATGAACTTGTGAATTTTTATTTGTTGAGCCTCCACAAAGGAGCAGAAAGATTAAGTTCAGGTCAGAACCCCAAAATTGACTTCAAGTCCTTACACGGTCTTAACCACAGAGATGGAAAGATTGCTATTTCTCTTATCCTTTTACTCAGCTGATTTTTTTTTTTTTGCAAGGGAATTTCAGTCTTAACTTCACCTCTCCACAAAAAGCTTCATTAAATTTATTTCTAAATCAGACACAGATCGAAACAATTAAGTTTAAAGAGCAAAAATTTTTATATGGAGAACAGATATGTCTTCTCACAGGCAATTCCGACAAACTGCATGAGATGGTATTGATATTCTTCTATAAAAAGAAGAAAAACAGTATGACGATTTTTCTAAACCGTTGCCATATTTTCCATCTTTGTACTAAGTACAGAAGTGAAAGAAGCCCATTAGCTAGAAATCCACTACATTTCAGCAGACAAGTGAAGTACTTCAAGTCCTAGATCAAAAGAGCCATCCTTCAAAACCCCCGGACCTTCTTTGTCTTCTAACAGATCTCAAACAGGCTGATTTCTCAATTCACTGACACTGAACCAAGCATGTTACCTTCTCTGCTTTTATAAAAATGTTCGCTGGTTTGGTGGTTAATTAAAAGTTATCCATAGATTTAAGTCTTTGTGGTGGTTAGTCAACAATGCTGTGTGTTTGTTCCTTTCCATCAAATTGCATAAAAAGTATAAAACAATTAAAAAATAAACATTCAGCCTTTAAGAGGATTTTGTTAGATCTAACATCCTTGACGACGAGTCCTGAAAATATCTATTTTGGTATTTCAGCTTTCAACAGTAGAAAATGTAAAAACAAAGTCAATATATTTTAACAGAGTTACAGTCCTAGACTAATTCAATTTAATTAGTTAAAAGTATTTTTATTCATATTTGCTTGACTTAGCTGTTTAAAATTTAGAAAAAATACTGAAACCAAAATCATCTTGGGTTTACATAGTAATGCAATCATAAGTAAAAAGATAATAATAAATAATAAAAAGATCAATAAATGGCTATGCCAAAAATATAATACTTGAGAACAAATGATTTAATAACACAAAAACAAACTAAAAAAAATTATTTTTCACTTCACCTAAAGGAATTAAAGCAAATTAAAGCAAATGTATTAAAGCAAATGAAAACCAAATGCAAAAAGGCTCTGTTGAAAGACAGCATAATCGTTGCTTGTGACAGCATTATTTAACCATAACAACGTACAGTTCTGCTTCAAGTGAAATACAAGCTGTCAGTATAATTATTTAAACTTTGTCAATAACTCTCGATGGCTTATAAGCTATGATAACCAGACTTGCTATAGACTTAAAACACCTGTTTCAATACTGCACTCATTAGAAAGCTGGCAAAAGACACTATAGTCAGAAGACAAAACAAGAAAGTACTTAAATATGCATTCCGTCTTTGCATACTTCAACCAAGCACCCAACCAACCTTAAGTTTACTGCAGAAATTGATAATAATTTAGCTTACCAACAAACTTCTGGCATTTGAAACACTCTTCTAACCATTCTGGAGTGACTATGTGCTTGACTACTGAAATTGCCGTCAGGAACTTGACAGTACGGGTCACTTTACTGGCAATTAGATGGGTGCATTTCTGGGCAGATTCTGCTACTTCACCCCCAAGGATATACAGCTTCTGAAAGTTGTACAAAACACAAATCAGAATGGAACAGTCCTTTAGAAACTGAAAAAAAAAGTCGAATCATAAC
Source organism: Dromaius novaehollandiae (assembly GCF_036370855.1). Lineage (NCBI taxonomy): Eukaryota > Metazoa > Chordata > Aves > Casuariiformes > Dromaiidae > Dromaius > Dromaius novaehollandiae. The sequence continues at coordinate 9,475,671 of NC_088099.1, forward strand.
ACCAATGTCAAATAAAACTCGGCTCCTAATAGTAAAGATAGAAAAGTTCTGTATCACAGTCATTCCTTTACTAAAGCTGATTAAAGGACAGATTTTATAACCATGGAAAATTCAGGTATTTCCAGACATAAATTTCTTCTGGCAAGGCTAAAAGCTACGTTCTGGTCTGTAATTTCTATTTTTTTTTATAGGGAATAATCAAAAAATACAAATTTGTTTTTGAAGTGAAACATTTTAAGTCAAAGTAAGCAAAAGGTTTAATAATTTTGTTATTTTCCCTTATGGAAGGTATAATATATGCTCTAGTTATGGTAAACTTAATCTTCCTAGTCATTTCATAGAAAATAAAAACATCTCATAAAAAGCAAGTATTCTTAAAATACATGAGTTCCACATGTATTTTTGATGTGAGTGTGTGATTTTTGTGTGATCCCTTCTTCCTTGGTTTAAACTACCAAGCTCTCTTATCACAATTGCCATCTTTTCAGTTAAGATATAAATCATTATCTGTACAGATGAGTGATACAACTAATCAGCTGGTTAGGGATATCAAACTATCATAGAAGTTAGAAAGGCTGCACATAGAGTGCTGCTTCTGATGGAAATTCAAACAACAAAAACATTCAAAAATATTTGAACAGCTCTAGTGTCCGAGCACCATGTAGTTCCAACTTTTTTCCACAAATATCTTTAAATATGAATACTTAAGGTACTAAGGTCATTTTATTACATCAGTCCTCAGGAGTCACCAAAGCAAGAAGGCCTAATAGGTGTATTAGAAGCTCATCACAGGTCTCTGTATTGCTCTGTACTCTATTGTTCTGACAATAATGAACAAGTAGAATAGACAGGGAAAATGTTTCAAGCTCTTCTTTACTGTGCTTGCTTACTTTGACTGTAAAGACAAGATACAGAAATACTATTCAGTGACACTGAGCCTCTCTAGTACTTATTTCCTTCAGGGTACACATAAAGCCCCTGTAAATACTAAACTTGTACACCTATGAAAGGCAAAGGCCATTATTTTCACAGTTAAAATATGTTCACCTCAAACACTGTATACCTATGAGTGCAGATCTTGAAAAGATTTGCATTCTGATTTTCAAAGAGCCCTTTGGGAATAGAGGAAAAAAGACTATCCCACCCTCTCAAGAAGATGGTGGTATCCAGCCTCAGGAAGGTATCCAAACTCTGGAAGATCTTAATGGTATCATCACTGTCAAGTTTGGCTTAAACTTCACATGTCTCGAGGCTGAAGTTCATTTTTATATTTGTGAGCCATAGCTGTTACCAAAACAGATTCTCCATATAACAAACCTGATACCAACATGACAGAAAAGGAGGAGCTGTCACTGGCACTGCATTGGATATATCAAAAAATATTTTATATCACAAAATATTAAATATGAAGTTTCAAATGCAAACATCACAAGGGAAAAAGAAGTACAGACTCCAGCTACTTGAAAAATAAGTTTGCGTATAACAAAGAAAGTATTAGTTATTTTTGAGCACGACTGAAGTGATGCTTATTTCTAATCAATGCAGTGGACTCAAACTACTCCTTGTTTAATTTTGATTTTCTGGAGCAGGCATCAGTAGCAGGATCTTCCATGCACTACTGTGGTCACCAGTTGAAAAAAACTGCAAACCTCAGCCAACATGTGACAAATAACATAAATAAAAAGTTCTTTTAGACCAAATATTTTGTAATTACTGAAGTTCAAAGACAGACTGGATTTTAATACTGTTAAAAGAACATTCAAAATTATTCAGAGTTAAGTTTTGGAAGAGCTTTATTAGGGAACAGAACAAAACCTCCAAGGGAACACATTATCTCACACCTGCCATAAGCTTTGTCATCAACTTCCTTTGAAGCATTTGGTATTACAGACACAACTACTACAGTAGAAGAATCTTGAGTCTGATCTTGAGTATGACTATCACTACTTTCCTTACTTAAATTTGGTCATGAAGTTTGCTGATTTAAGAACTATCGTGGAAGGGGGCTCCTTGCCTTTTGAAAAAAACATACAGAAAGAAAAAAAGTATCGCAGAAGCAGTTAACTACGGCAAACTTAGGAACAGTTATCAAATAAAACTCAGTTCACATAAATCTACACTCTAACCTCAGCCTCAACAAGTCTGTTTTTTTTATTCATTACATAGATGCTAATAAAGTCTTACAAAACAGAAATTCAAATGTCAGGAAAAAAGTTATCAGATATCCTAACATAGCTCCTAAGAGATAAGTGTGAAAGTCACCTTGATGTACTGTTGAACTTGCATAGGTTCAAATCCTGTGAAGAGCACCATTGGAGTCAGCTCTGGGGTGAGTTTTTTAGTAGGTGGTGGTAGGTCTTCAATCCTAGGAAATACATTAAATACAGCAGAATGTAAAGTTGGGCCAAAGCTGTATTATTATTATTTTAAGACCAGATAAGCACACTCTTTCAACTTTTACTGATGGAAATACTCAAATGAATGAGAATCAGGTACGCCCAGTCTTCTGAAGAAAGAATTGCTGTGCTGAGAACAAGACATGCTTAAACTAGTGAAAACCATGAACTAAGCCTAATCCAGCAATTGTCAGTCTCCAGAACAGCTTCTTAAGATGAAGTATTTCCCAAACATTCACCTGATTCTGGCTGCTTTACTTATTTAAACTTCCAAGTAGCATGCTTTACCCTTACAAATAATTGTTAGCTTTTTGGTGAATGCCAGATATGTTCTGGTGAGATAGGGTGGGAGAAAAAAGTCCCTGAGTTTTTAAACCAACCTTGCAGTATAACTGTGGTATTAGCTGCAGGCCTGAGTATCTGGCACACAGACTGCCATACGAAAACTGAACGTTTAAGAGATCACTCAATTATCTAAGAAGTTTTGAAGACATCAGAAGAACCTCTTACTAGATAAAGATCGATAAAAAGTTACTGAGTCTTTTTTTAAATCAAAAATAGCTCACAGTTATTAATTATGAAGCGATTTTATTATCTGCCGATTGTTTTAGTCCATTCTCTTTCTTTCCTTCCTATGTTTCTATTTGTCTTTACATATTTTTTATCTTTTTCTCTTGTTCTTCTTTTCATTTCTCATTTGAATTATAATATAAAATGTATTAATCCCCTTCAAATGATTCTCTATGCAGCAATGCCTACAAAAAAACTCCAAACAAACCAAAAAAACCTAGCAATACCAGAAGGCTGATACCAGGGAAAATCCACCGACTGTCATGCAGGTCAGTACTGCTTCACTTATTCTCTTGTCCTCTCTTGCTTGTACACAACCATTGGCTGTCTGTGATATTTTCAGTGAAGCACGAACCAACTTTTTGTATTAAAACTACAAATGTAGCACAACAGATTCTGTCCCATGACTGTAACTATATGTCACAGTGCTAAATATCCTAATTTTCTTTCTTCTCATGGGAAGTTTCCCACTTCCCAGCTTTTACAAGACCTTCCCCCCCATTCTTCTAATTCTTCTTCCCGTTTTTCCTGTTTCCATTTTTTCCCCATTCCCTTACTACTTCACTCTCTAGTTATGTTCTGCTCCCTCAGACACCAAACTGAGTAGCTGGCAACATACAAAATATGTTGCTAGTTACTCCAGTTGGCAGGGCACAGTATGGCACCACACTGATGGCCAGTTGACAGTTCTATGGAAAAGTAAATTAATGACTATTGCCACTGATTGTTAATTAATCTTACCTTGCTCTTTTAGAAGATGGCTGAAGACTGGCCTCGTTTTGCTTTGGTTTCAAAGGCAACCTCACACCCTGAAATTAGACCATTTACAGGTTTATATTTGAATTGAGCAGGGCACCTAATTTGTATTACGAAACAGAAAAACGATTCTGTATTCTGAGACTACATTAAAAAACAAAACAAACAAAAAACCCCACCTAAATATATAACTTTAATGAAAAGGACATGCTACCAAACATACAGCTGTGCACACACAGCTCACACAGCTGACTCAAGAGCAAATCTGAAAATTAATCAAAACTTCTCCACGAAGTTATGCAACTAAGTGGACACCACCTAAAACATCAGTATTTTTTCCTTTAAATACAGCTGATAATCATTATAGGAAAACCCAAAGAATAAATAAATTGAGACTGCAGTGAGACTGAAAAAAACTGTACACTTGTTAAATACACAAAGACTGTAATATTCCTTCAGGCACCTAAACATCAATAGAAATTATCAACACCTGCATTTTACGCACTCAAGTTCCCTAAGTACATACACAGAAGTACCAGTGTATGCTCAGGTACTCACTGGATAGATGATCCCACTTCCTCTATACTAGATCAGCTGCTAGAGCGTTTGCCCAGGAAGCAGAGCCATGTAGCTTTTAGGCTCTCTTTGGCCCAAGTAACTTGAAACCACAGCTCTCACTTCCAGGAATGTGACATCTATTCCCTTTTAACCTTCAAATCTACACCTGAAATTTAATGAGGAATGCTAGCAGTATATGACCAGAAAGACAGGGAGCCTTATTCTAGCTCAGTGGGAGGAACGAGGGATTCTGCTCCCTGCTTTCTGGAGTGTGGATTTTTTGCTAGCAAATCATCAGTAAAACCAGAATGAGGCAGGAAGAAGGGAAGAGAACCTCTGCTCACTTTCTGATAAACGTTCCATCTGTGAAACGTAATTCCACTGTAAAAATGCAAAAGGTCGACTGCACCAGCACCATCTGACAGACAGCTATCCCCAAAGCAGGACCTCATATTTGAAATCCCAAAATGAATATAACTGCCTACTGTATCTAGTTCAACACTTCCACAAACGTAGCATTTTCTATTACCGAACCATACTCTTAGCATGTGTGCGTCCTGAAGGCAGCTGGACTTACTTTCGAAGTCCCTTCCAACCTAAATTATGAGAATCTGTGAATCACTTCACAGAAGCAAGGAGAAGCATATAGTAAATGTAGAAAGGTATGTACTTAAATTAGGCTTTCTGACCCACTTAATTCTCTCCATCTACTATGTAAGACAGGACTGAGATAACAAATGATCCAGAACAGAAAACTCAAGGCAAAACATTTTTGTGCAATAATCTGATAGTCATCTGTTGTACAAAGGAACTGAAAGCTCATTAGTTCAAACTGGGTTTTACCTACATCAATAGAGACATTGAAAATAGTTATTAAGTATAAATCTGAAATGGGAAGAGAAATCACAACATGAAAGCTTTCAGTATGATACACTGAAATTGCCTTCTACATATTCACAACAAGGAGACAGCTCAGAAATTAAGTTGCTGTTTCCACCTTAGCTCTTACAGCTGCCTCACAAGTAAGTCTTTTACATATTCCACAGAATACATTCCATGACAAAAAATATACATTTCCTATCTTGTTCATGGTGCATTCTTAGTTTCCTTACTCTTGTTTATTTGTACTGCCGTTACTTCTCGGCTTACCAACTACACTTTTTAAAGCATGATACACTATAAAAGTATAAAAATTTAGTACATATGCTCATGCTTTTAATTCTCAGAACAATATTGCAAAGAGATGATAGAAAGCAGTTCCACCCTTAATTTACACTATTTACCCTCTTTAAAACTAAGTCAAGATTCTAAAAAAATTCTTATTGATTTTGGGTGTTCTGCCTTTAAAAAACCTTTAAGTGGCCTGACCTTCAGAAAGTGTGAGGGTATTGACCTAAAAAGGTCTGATACTAAATCAAAGAGTGAAGCACTAGTCTAAGATCTCTTTAAAATAACTAGATTTTGTATAACACATTGCAGTTTCTTAGTTCTGCAACAGATTATTTTTATGCTTAGATTCAGGTCTCAGATTTACAGAAATAAAACAGAAGAAACACTACCAGGAAGTGCACAACCAGGATGGTCTGTGTGGGTCCCTTTGACATCTTTTCACACCATGTGCATATTTGCTCACAGGTAAAAAAAAAAAAACACTTAAGAATAACCTTGTAAGAACACCTGTATACAGAATAACTCAACATACCATTACAAGCTCTGGTGATACCTTTAATGGTACTCTCCAAGCATCTAGAAAGTGAAAAAGAAAACAGATATTTTGCAAAGTTATTTATAGCAGAAGACACATGCTTCTGTCCCCATAAACAGGTACATAAAAAAATGCTACAGAACACAGGATATTGGGAACAGAACTCTTACCCAGTAAGTTTAGAACTAGATGCTGACTAGGAGAAAGTGGATCTTGAAGACTGAATACTGTGTATCGACTGTGCTGTATCTGCCGCAACGCTTCGAAATTTCCTAGCAGTATGTCACAGAGCCATTGTGCATTTACACATGGTATTCTCCACTCTTTCGCTTTTTCGTACTTCAAGCCACTGGGTCTTATTGTTCAAAGAAGAAGAAAAACAACTTGTTTTGATCAAACAGGTAACGGCAATTTCCAATAGTAAGTCCTAAAATATCAGCAATCCTGTATTGGCCTGTTATTCATCCTAACTGCAACAGAATAGCTACTCTAAAAATATATTTTTGCTATACATGCTAGAACAAGTGGAGTCAATCGGGGAGAATTTCTGCCTCGGATGGAACCAAATTAGACCTAGATTTAACTGAATTCTACCTCCCCCAACATTTTAAAACAGTTAGTCCTAAAAATGACATTTCACTTACAGATGGCAAAACAACATCACTTAGAAATGACTTTTTTTTTTCTTTTTTGGCTTGTCTTCAGGAGGCTACAATTTTAAAATAAAACACTGTGCAGTAATTTAAGAAACAGCACCACAAAGTTTATTTCTATAAATCACAAAAATGACTGAAACAAACATCCTTATAATAACCAGATGCAACTAACACCTTGCATATCAAGAAAAACACCGATGGCAACAGGCAACTGAGAATGCAAGTACTGCGCAGATAAACCACTTACTCTTTACAGATGAGAACTGTATTGCTGCGACACAGATAACCTGTGTATTTGGCACCTGCTAGGTAGGCCATTAGTTTGAGATCATCTCTGTCACTATCAACAAATCCAGTCACGGAGATTATCTACAAATAGAAGACAGTTACAAATAATTGAAAGTATAAAAATATTTTTATTAGAAGTGTGTCATAAATACTGTCTTTTTCTAACTTTTTGTACATGATAATGGAATATACAGTATCATAACTTTGGCATTTAGGCACTTAAAACAAGGCTCATAAGACAATTAAAGTGCAGTAAAACAATGTTTTGTTTACATATAAAACCTCAAGTTTTCTAGCACTAGTTCTGACTCAGGGAGAATCATTTTCATTCTGCTGGTCAGCTTTTTCTTATTTATAAAGACTACAGTTTTACTATGAAAGAGCTCATAGCTAGTTTTCATCTCACACACCTCTCACCTCTTTCTGATGTTGCTCTTTATGCGCTGGGAGACAGAATAATTTGTATACTTACTTCCCCTTCTCCTCCCTTAATAATCTCCTTTGCTAGGTGCTGCCTCATCCAATCCTCAATCCTCCTCCTTCCCTCAAAATATTGCATTAGGAAAAAGGAAGCATATACTGTTAGATGTGCCGTTAGCCAAAGAATAGAAGGCCTGGACTCCTGTCATCTTACTATGGATAATTTATATAATTTTTGTACCTCAGTTTCTCTTTACACAAGAATAATAACTAAAACAGGGGTGTTAATCTTCAGCTCTCAGAACTCAGCAGGACTTACAAAGCACTCTGGATCATTTGGTGGTATGCACCATATCAATACAAGACTTTAAGATCAAGAGAACCTTTTCTTCAGATGAAAAAAAAAATCATATATGTTACTTGAATAAACACTTTCCGGCTATATTTTAATTGTGCTTATGTAGTGAAACAAGTATTCTTTGGAAGTAAGCTTTTTCTTCTTACGTGTTGAGAGCATGGCTTTCCTCCTGGTGGAAATGCCACTGGAAAATGAAGAGCTCGATGAGGTGGTATCATTTTCTTCTTCTTCAAGATTGAGTTCAGCCAATGTGCTGTAATACATCTCTTCCTTTCTCGTAAAGCCTACCAATACATGCATAAATAGCTTTTAAAAATTGAAATACATCTCTATTTTACACTTTTTATAAAATACAAAGATTCTCTTTCTAACGGTTTGTTTTTCCTCCATTTTCAGGAGCCTCTTTCTCATAGCACCTTCCTGAGGATTCTGTGGAATAAGTCTACTACATGCATTATGGAATTTTGTTATACTATAAACTGCAAATGATAAAAAGAGTGTGCATCATGAAAAACTCTGATTTTACATTCTATAATCTGTATTACATTCTACAATCTAACCCTTACCTTTGCAACAACAAAATGAAAGCATGCATGCATGTGTACATGTTACTAGTTTGCTTACCTGAGCATACATATTACTGACTTGGCTTTCACAAAGAAGATGGGTACATCTGCTTGTAAGTGTAGGGTCCACTGTCCCACCATGTGCTTGAATAATCTGGTAAGAAAATAAAACTAAGACTACTAACAGTTATAACAACTTAAATTACCCTAAGAAACTAACAGTCTGAAATGAAATTCTACTGTTTAAGAGACATAGGACACAAAAAGAAACATGAATGCACTGAAGTACTTCCAACCATTCGCTTCAGAAAAACAACAGAATCTTACCCGTTTCCAGGTCGCTAACAGATGCTTATCAGACATTTGTTCTGGGTAATCAGCAATTACAAAAACACAGCCCAGTAGGAAATATTCTTCTGGAACTAGAATAGTTTGGCACAGAAATAAACAGAAAATTAAATGCTTATAAGTTTGAAGAGTTTATATTAGCAAGTATTTCCTACTCTAATCTTTCCTATTATCAGGTTATGAACTACATTCAATTTTAAAGAACACTTTCCTTGGAGAAAGTAGCAATAAAAATTTCAAAGCTGACCCACAATGTCTGAAGACACAGGGTTTGGTTTTTTCTTTTTTTTTCCTTTTTCCTGAAGGAGGGAAGGGAAAGAAGAGGTAGAACAAAGGGGCACCAGAAGGAAAACAGACAACAGCATACTGCTCCTTTGTATATAAATCATCTATGAATAGTACAAACTAACAAAAAAAAAATCTGTTGGCCACATTAGTATATGCACAATTTGAAGCAAGGTATGACAGTTTTCTATCTGATACGAACTCCTCATTGGTTTTCTAGTATTTCTAAATTTAAGCAGTCTTCCCAGCCATTATCCTCTTTGAAAGCTTCTCCTTTCTCTTCCTCCAAAGAAAAGAAGTTTTTTTTAAAAAATTTATGGTATGTATAGAGTAACACTGTTGCCATAGCACAATGTATATGCTAGTGGCATGAAGTATAAATTTGAAACAAGAGTTCTCAGTGCTCTCATACTTTCCAGACTTCTATATCCTCCTTATTATAAATTTAGTCTGTTTGCATAAAACTTAGTAAAACAGGTCCTGAATCATGACTTAAGTTTGCAAGTCTTATAATCCCATACTCTAAACACATCATTATTTTTTGACATTTTAACCCAAATTATGTCATGTCATCAGCTATTTATTTCAGGATCAGAAGGCAATAATTACTAACTCTCTACCGCTGGATCATGTCCAAAAAGCTGCTGCTGTTGCAGCTGTGGCTGTTGCTGCTGGTGGTGTTGTGGTTGCTGGGCTGGAACTTGATGCTGTAGTGCTTGAGATGTTTGAGTTAAGTGTTGTGTTGCCTGATTCTGCATTTGCTGCTGCTGATGCTGTTGGTGTAATCGTTGTAAATGCTGCTGCTGCAGTTGCTGCTGCTGTAACTGCTGATGATGATGTTGCAGCTGCTGTTGCTGAAGGTTCTGTTGTTGGAGTTGCTGTAACTGCTGCTGCTGTAGTTGCTGCTGCTGCAGCTGATGGAGTTGCTGTTGCAAAGCATGCTGCTGTTGAAACTGGAGCTGTTGCTGAGGCCGGTGTAGCTGTTGTTGAGCATGTAACTGCTGCTGTGGAAACTGAAGCTGCTGCTGTGCAAACTGGTGTTGCTGATGAACTTGCTGTTGCTGTTGGGAAAACTGATGAGTCTGTTGCTGTTGGAAAGACTGCTGGGAAATCTGGGGCTGTTGCTGCTGCTGCTGCTGCTGTTGTAGCTGCATAAGTTGTTGAGGTTGAAGGTGTAAAAGAGGATGGTGCTGTTGCGGCTGTGCTTGATGTGACTGCTGCAATAAATGTGTCTCTGGTGTTAGTTTCACTTGACTAAACAGCACTGCATTTGGATGTCCCTGTTGACTATGATTTACTTGTTGTTCTAAACTTTTTGTAGGTGCTGAAAGTGATTGTAAGATCTAGAAAACAAAGATTAGTTTTGTGACCTTTTTGTTGTCATGCAGTTTTAAAAATATTTAAAGAACTACTGGGAAAACATATCACTTAAAAGAAAAGGACCTTGTCCTCAAATACATGTTGAGCTAAACAAAAATCCTTAACTGTTAATCATAATAACTTTCTCACAATGAGAGAACAGGACTTACACATAGGAAAGCATGGAGCTACACATGGCTCTTAATATATGGCAATGCACATTTTAGTACAATTTAAAATTAAAAGCCATCCCTGTATTCTTGGTAATATCTTCAATAGTATCATGACTATTAACACTATATCAATAATTATATTGATCAATTCAATCAACTGTAATATGCATTTCACAATTCCACTGGCCCGCTCAGTTTAAGTTTAGTTCCATTACTGTGTGTTTTTTTCTTTTTAACTAAAAAGCATTGCTAACTAAACGCATTTTAACTAAAAGGCATTGCTAATAACACCTCCATTTATTAGTACTGTTTGAAGCATGCAAATTTAATACAACTTTTCTTTCCCTTGACTCAGTGTAGGGATGTTTATTTCTATTTTTGAAATTGCATCCCAAAACACATTGATGCACAGAGAGAAATATTGGTCTGCTCGGCGCTAATAGTTTTTGTGAAAAAGCCTAATAGGAATAATACATTTTTAAGTTTAGGCAGAGTGTTGAGGTAATCTGGGGCTTAATTCCATTCTTAAATGTACGGTTCACAGTTAAGGGAAAGATCATTTCACACTAAGCAGACACAGGTAATCAATTTTTTTTTAAAGCATCAAAAAAGGGGAAATTAGGCAAATTTCTAGTAACAGGAGAATAAGTTCTATATGTTATTACAAGTGCTTTAATATAAACTGTGTATTAAAAATCTGAAGGAGCAACAGGAAACCACTTTTGTGAAATTCACAGACTCGTCATTCATAAAGTATTTCAAACATAAAATCACCTTTGGTGAATCATGCAAAGCTTTTTCCCCACACCCACACTATTTCATCAGGTATAGTTTAAACTTCAAATGATGAGTGCGTGGGTGGGGGTGTAAAAGAATCGAAGCACATCATCAAAACACAAAGCCAATTGATTTTATCCTCTCAATATCACAAGTCCATCAACTCTTCATTAGAGGTGACTCAAGTGTTTCTACAGTGCACTTCAAAACAGCTCAAGTTCCATGTGTGTAATTTTGATCGATGTTGCTTGGTAATGCATACATTTACAACCATGATTATTCCCCATCGCTATCACCCATCACTAATCTCTAGACAGCACCACACTATAAACATTAAACAACTAAAAATAACCATACACAGAAAAAAAAGTTTCAGTGGCTCATTATGAGGCGAGATCTTTACGTTGGTCTCCACAAAAAGTCCCAAAAGTCGAGATTACAGAAACTTCAGGACATGTATTTCAAAATAAAGGGATAAAACTTTCAAAAGTTTCCTATGGTTATATTCAGAAAGGAGCTTTTTATCTGCAACATTCTCAAATAGCATGGATCCTGACATCCAGTGGAATTCTCTGGTTCAAATTAAGCATTAGCTTTCCAAGATGGCACACCAAGACATGGAATCCACCCAAGACCTGTACCCAAGCAGAATATTACCTAACTTAGCCAGAGGGAAATTGTAAGATGAAGGGCAGAATTGGTATTCCTCCCTTTAAGGGGCAGGTCCATGATTCTAAGACATAAAGCTTTTCTCCAAGTGCTGGAACAAGCACCAGAACTTACCCAGCCTGACAGACTGGGTACTTGAAAACAGTCCTTGCACACCATAGTCAAGTCCTCAATCTTACAGATTTTTGGAGAATGTGGCATAGCTGAAGCATGATACCACTGACTGCCTTGTATCTCTAAGAATACTGTTTATACAAAAATACTTCTATAGGGAGACCACTGAAGAGTATTTATAGCATGATAATTGGACTGTAGAAGCTGTGGTGGTTAGATATGAAAGCACTGGCCAACTTACCACAACTGGCCAACATACCAGGACTTTGTTTGTTCTGCTCATTCCTTACCCAGTAGTCTCGGTCCTTAAACAGATCAATGTACTGAGTAGAGGAATCTGAGACTCATTTTTAAAAGGAACACAGCATTTCTATGTTCCATTCAGAAGTCATACAGACAACAAAGAACGAACATTTCTGAGTGGCTCCATTTTTTGTGTTTGAGTACTGGCTGTAAGTTTCTATGTTATTCAGGCACCTTTGAAAGTTTTTACCTTCAGGGGAACATCCAAATAAATGCACCAGTACAATTATTTAAATAAACAGATGTCTAACATTTACCAGTGCCTACTTTTCTCACCTTCCTTTCCCACAAACATGTTAAAATTTCAATGCTGCAAGTTATGTCAGTGCATGCTCACTCACTTTGTATTCCCTTCTAAAATAAATTCAATACAAAAGCTACAATTATTTCAGCTATACGAGTGGCATAAGAAGTTGCAAGTTGGGGCTTCTACTTCATAATCCTGACTGTACTGTATAACAACTTAATAATACCCAGCAGAAGAAAACACTGCAGAACTGAACCTACTGTGAGCACAATCAGTTTTGCAGTTTTATGTGTTTACGACACTAATAATACCTTGCACTGAATAAAAAGCTTGAAGGGTATGAAATCTGGTTTGCTGAAGTAGCCAGATAACTTTAAATTAATGAAGATTCCCCCCCCATCAGGAAATTTATATTGTAATACTATGAAACACTAAACGAAGCTATAGTTAAACACAGAATTACTCATCCAAACATTTCTGCCAAACACATTGTTACTTTTGTGAAATTCCTAGTAATGAAGGTACTTATTACTGTGGAGGTTGCTAATCTAGCTGTAACTTTGAAATAACATGGGGAACTTTTACTCCTTTGTACACTTAGAGAACAAGAAAAGGAAACTAAAGTTCTTAGACACACTAGTTCCTGTTAAAAAGTCCAATATTTTATAAATTAAAAATCCAACACTTACATGTGCTACATTTGATGGTCTATTAATCTGCTGAATATCAGCACTATTAGTAATATTCCTTAACGTCCGTACTGCTGGACTCCATGTAGCCATCATTTCTTGTCGATCAGAAGTTTGGGCACCTTGTACTGAAGCCATTAAATTGCCTCTGATATCTGGAGGCAAAATATTACCTGGCACTGGTGGGACATTGGCACATAAATTAATTAACCCAGAGTCTTTGCCTTGAGGCAACCTACGCTTCGCTGCAGCTGCCTGTGGGACTTCAGCTGGTGTCCAGTTCAAATTCCTTTCTTGCTTTTCCGGAGAGGAATCTGAAGAATCATCAAACATCAGTTCCCCTTTTGCCTTATCAGCAGTACTGGATTTCGGTGAAAAAGCTTGATCACCCAAAGGTGATCCTTCTCGAGAAGATGCTGGGCTTGATAATTTTTCATCCGTACTAGCTTCATTTTGAGAATCTTGTTCTTCATTTTCAGCTTCTTCCTCTTCTTCCTCCTCCTCCTCTTCTTCCTCCTCGTATATGACTAAGCGAGGATGATAAGGAGTCTCTTCTTTTTTAGCCTTCTCAGCTATAGAATCTAGTACCCAATCCGGTGTCACAATTTTAATGCTGTCCCGTTTACAAGCACATTCATATTTCTCCTGGAAAGAAAATAGAATAAAACACTATATTTAAAGTGACAACAACCTCCAGTAACTCTTTTTGGGGTGGGCTCAGGGGCGGAGAGGCTGATCCCAATCAAATGTGAGCAGTATTTAGTAATTGTTAGTGGCATGAAGACCTACCATCATGAAAGAGACTTTCATGCACTGCACACACTTTGCAGCTATCATGGTTTCTTGATGCACACAACTGCTCACAACCAACAACTCATTAATTATTCCTGAAAAAAATTCAAATCAAAGCCTAAACATAGACTCATTTGCCTGACATCTCCTATGTACTTTCAAATAACCAGTCAGAAGTGCAACTATCAGTTTCTTCAAATAGCTGCAATGCACTTCTGGATGGACTTTGAACAGTTTTGTTACTAATCAATTTCGTTGCTAGCTTAAAAGGTACCAACAATAACTACAGCAGTAATACTTTCAAATAAAATTATACTTTCTGAAAGGGTTCTTAAGTAAACTTACCTAGAGTAAAACTGTCAAACCGTTTCAGAGATACCTTTCTGCAAGATAATATTCATTTGCTTCTCTTTCCACAGACAGTCATACGTGTCAGTCAAGGATCAGATCTCAGTATATGCTTCAAAAGTAGTGAAAGTAACAATGTGGTTTCTTTTGTATACATAAAATACATCTGATATCAGGCCTATGTCTTCAAAATGAAAGGCTACCACATTCTAAAGTGTAAGTTCAAATGTTTGTAAATATAGGGCCATTTGTCCTAATAGCATTCTATATCCAGGGGTGTTGGACTAGATGATCTCCAGAGGTCCCTTCCAACCTCAACCATTCTGTGATTCTGTGACTCAAAAATGATCTAAACAATTTTAAACAAACAACCCAAGCAAAATCAGAGCTCGCTCTTGCTCAGTCTTAAGATAGAACAAAACACAATTTCAAATATTCCGTACCTTGAAGACAAAGCATAAGTCTGGGAGTTAAAAAAAAACCCACAGCACAAACGTATCAAGACTGCAAGAGCAGAATAAGAATGCTTTCCCTTGTTAAATCAAAACACTGTAGTTAGTAGCAACACCTCCTTGTTATTCCTCTCCATCCCTTAGTCATTCTTTAAAATTTTTATTCTTGTGGACTTTTTTGTATTTATTGCTACTGCAGCTTACAACTAGTGAACTGAAGGGAATCATCAGTACACCAGCAAAGATTTGGGAAAGGAGATGAAGCAAGGAAAAACCTACCAGGTTTCCTAGCGTATGTTCTATGAGCCTTTGTAAAGTAACATATTTAAAAAACATAGATATAAACAGTTTGTGTATCTGATCTTGCTGGAACACAAACTAGAGAAATGTAGTTTATATCAGTGTCATTCTCTTTAACTCAGTGGAGAATTATATTAATTCATTAGCCTGATCAGACTGCATTGCTGATGTCTGAGAGTCATTACAGTTTTTATTTTTCTGATATTTCATTGAGTATCAGGAAAAGAAAAGTGAATTAAGTCTGGCATGTTTGTGGGTTGAAGAACCAAATAGTGAGAAGGTTTCAATATTTGAATCATAAATTTGTTATGGAAGAACATTAAAATTTCATCATAGAGATGAATCATCATTTTAAAGGCACAACTGTGTGTTTTCAAACAGCTTAGACTGGTAAAATGTAATGCCTCAATACCGTAACTTTCTTTTGTTCAAAAAAGGACTAACTGACTCAGCACTTAGCTCTTCAGACTCTGACATTAGTACTCATAGGTCCCTTGAAAGATTCACCCAAATACATGTATGTTTAAACTCCTCTAAATCTTTTGTCTTTCTTGTGTATTTAAATGAAAAACCCTTTAGAAACAGTTGCCTATTTCTCTATACAGCCACATTTGCACTATTGCTGCTTAACGCTCTGAGCAGTTTATAACTCTAGATGCAAATAAAATGGAAAGACTTTAAAAGCTCTTCATATTAGACTGAAGCAGAATAATTTTGAGGCCAATCTGGTAAATGCCTTGAAAAATTGAATTGAGAAGTGCATTCAAAAGTTGTATCAAACATTATTCCTTGACAATTAAATCAGATTGCTGGCTTCCATTTCAAATGATGCTTGTGTCACCATGTCGTTTATATCGGGAACAGTGAGCTGGAGCATACGGACAGCTCAAAAGATCTTTTCATATGAAAAATAAAAAGCTACGAATGAGGTGTTATATCTTATTAGCTCTTCATTATTTTGATTACCCCCAAAAAAGAAAAGAGATAAACACTTAAACATAAACCTGTGTTTTAAAACCTGACCTTTGGCAGGCTGGTTCCATGTTCCAGCAGAGTGCAGTAGAAATCGTGACCTCACCAACATAAATGCTGGGCATCACTTGGAATAGAAGTCAGCAATCTATTGTTTTGGGGGACTTGAAAACAAATGCAAGTTTAAAAATCAGTTACATGCTGCTGCACGGTCCCTGAAGTGAACTATACGGGACATTTAACACACAGTCCTACTTTGTTCTTCACTTTCTGACTACTTAAACCTGCATGTATTTTTGTACAATGAACTTCAGTATTTCAAGGCTATAGTTTCTGGTAAGTTTGAGACATCTCATTAACAAGATCACTAAGTATCAGTGTTATCTTTAAAGATTGCTTTTATGTAAAAGCAGACTGGTATTTTTAAAAAACACAGCAAACCAACAAACATGGGTAAATCTGTATGTGTGATAAAGTGCTTAGACATATCCACAACAAAGTTTTAAACTGCACCACAACTTCCTACCATTGAGTTAAGACAGGCATCCTAGTGCTCATGGCCAATAAAACTGTTCAGATCAGCAGGACTGCTGTACTCATAAGGAAACTGCGGTATTCAGACTTAATGCTGCTATTAATTGTTTCACTTCACTCCCCAACGGTTCTAAATTGATTGTAAAAACAATAAAACAGCACTTCTAAAACGAAGGATGAGCCTTCATGGGGAAAGAGACTTCTTCCAGAGAAAGTTCAAACAAGATTAGACTAAATTCAGACTAATCATACCAAAGTAAACACATAGATCCACTAGATAGAGAGAATTATTTTTCCATTCAAGAGCTTTCAAAAAAAGCCTCCTCAAACTATTAGTAGCATAGTTATGATTTTGAGTTAGTTTATAAGACACAGAGAAGAGAGCCTTCTAATTAGAAGTAATTGGATGAAATTAAGGGGAACGTTGTTAGATTGAACCACAAAAGACATTTCCTCACAATGAACTCTAACAGGCTGTGATATAATCTCCCAGGAGAACCAGTGGCAATGCACTTCGACTACACTGAAGAGTTAGTTGTTAGTAAGTATGAAATATCTCATGATTATTCCTAGACCCTAAACTGCCCCCAAACCCTTCCTGGTACCTCCACGAAAGGAATTACACTCAGTGGAAGCCTTAAGTTAAGGACTCTCATATGTTATACCTACTGGGAATGAAGACTGTTCAGAGACCAACAGAAGTATTTACAGACTTGAAGAGCTGCTTGACTAGAGCTGAGAAAAGCAGAGTTTTAGACCTACCCCTTGAAGTACAGCTAAACCCCTCTCTGAGCAAGATTCTCAGGGACCGAATTAGCAGACAAATTTGTATGATAATACTAAATCTAAGCTGGGTCCAGTTAGCTCTGGTTATAGGCACCAAGCACTTATTTGCTCAGTATGTGGTTAACGTGAATAAAGGTAAGGCTTACGTGTGCATCCCAAGTGCCTACTAGCTCCATTTTCAGAAGCAGACTTCTGGAAATTTGTTTCTGTAAGTTTTTTTTAAATTTCACTTTCTGACCTTGAGAGAAAAGAGAGTCAGACAACTGCCTGGGACACATCCTGATCAGAAAGTAAAAACCTTTTAGTCTGCATAATACAGCCAGATGAATGCCTCACCTCTTCACATCCAATAATACTAGGCAAAAGTGACACATCCACCTTTTTGCTACTGCTTTCACAGCTCGTTCCTTTTCCTCAATCACTTTACTGAATGAAGACAAGTATCACTAAGCATCACAACAAAGTAGATGTTATTGCCACCTTACTCATGTGGGACATAGAGGCCTTGTACAGCCTGCGGCCCGCTGCCATCGAAGACCTTCCACAAATAGAAACTACTCTGTCCATGACCAAGGACTGCAGCTTGCTTGACTATCTACGGCTTGTCAAAAAAGCGAATCCTAGATATGTGAAGAGGCACGAACTGGCAAGAGATGGTTGTACTACAAGTATATGAAGGCCAGCTGTCGCACTGCAGCTTCCAGATGAAGTCTACTTTCCTGGAAAGTAACAAGGAAGTAGCTGAAACTGCACAAACATATCTTCAGGCCAAAAATATTTATTTATCAGATTGGAAGAGTCTTGACTTACTGAGTTCTATGCAGTATTGCAGGAGACCCAGATGAGGATTGATACCTATTCTCCTCTACCAGTAGAGTCAACACACTATACTAGCTAGTGTGCTAGGTAGAGAGAGTCTCAAGGAAACAAAAAGAAACAAAAAAAGAAGACAGACAGACAGCTCCCCAGATTCTCCCGAGATAAAACAATGTCTAAAAAAAAAAATTAAAAAAAAATCGAAAACCCACCCCAAAACCCAAATGGAATTTGGCATAAGTTCTGACTATACTCATTTTACTTTTTGTTCATCTAAATTTGTAAGTTTGTTGACTTAAGTGTGACTTTAAAGTCGAAAGAACAGAGATGAAATTATTTAGATCAGTAGCATGCTTAAAAGATGATCTGCACTTACTGGTAAGCAAGTGTGTGTGTCTGTGTGTGTGTATGAACGCATACAGTATACATATGTATATTATATACATTTATACACACACATACAGTGTATGCATATACATACACACACTGAGGGAGTATTTTATGTCACTAACTCCTTACAAAAACTGAGGGTACAGGTAACTATGACAAAAGAAGAACCTGCAAGACAGATTGTTTCTTCGAAGTTAATTCCGGAATCATTCCCAGAATATCTGAAGTTAAGAGCTTACTGGGAGAAGTTTTGCCAGACCGTCTAGAAGCCAGTTAATTCACAACTTTCCACTATAAAGCTTCAAGAGCTTTACTGGGAAATATTCTGCATGATCTATCATTAATTAATCCATTTACTCCACATGGCATGGTGAATCAAAACAATACCTACATATTTGCTTCCGCCATCAATTTCCCTATATTCCAAATCCCCTTAGAAGTCTTTTTTTCCCTTATCACTTCAATTTAAAACATATTTCTCCAAAAAACGACCAACCCCCCTTACCAAAAACACAAAACTCAAACCAACATGTAAAATAAATACATACAGACCTTCCGTGAGAAAGTCAGAATACCAAAAGGGATGGCAGATTTGAGGACCAGTTTCTATCTTTTTTTCCCGAAAGCTGCTTTTGCTGTTACATCTACACTAAATATAAGCAGACTAGATGGAATCCAGTCACACAAAGTGGTCTCTCCCAGAACAAACAGGACAAATAAATGACTATGCTATACCACTGGTTTCAACAGCTTTAAATAACAACCTCCACATTTACAAAATGATGGCCTCAAAAGGCACAGCTCAGGAGGCTGAAGTCTTCACTTGCAAAAAAATACCACTGTCCAAATTCTTATAAAACTCACTCAAAGCCTTAAAAAAAGAAAAAAGAAAAAAGAAATTTGAATCTGAAAAAGCTGTCAGAACTCCAGCAGCTAGCAAATATTAAGACATAGAAGATTTTATTTACACCATGACCATTCTACTATGTCTTGAGAGTATATGGACATTAAAGTGGGCCTAAATACAATTTATACTTGTTTTTACTCCAATAAAAAGTAAAAACAACATGAGAAAGCAGTTAAGGTAACTCAGAATTTCATAATTCAGTAGCGACAAATATTTAAAAGCTGATCATTTGAGAGAATGAATTTCAGCAGGAATAGAAATCAGCAACTGGTCAAACACCACATGCCCCATACACATACTCAGAAGTTGCAAACTGCAAGACTGCCCTTAACTTGAAACAGTTACGTTTCTGTCCAAATATTATGTACTCCCATTTCAGTGAGACGTTATGAGGATGGCAAAGTAGAATGTTTTTTCTCTCCCTCCTTTCTTATCCTTTTATTATTTGACAACATGTACAACAAGTAAAACTTCCCTGTTTCCTTTTCTAACTAAAAAGAAACACACACACAGGACCAGTGTTACTGTTCAGGCAAAACATTCTCTTTTATGGAAACCCCTCAAAAATATCTAAACAGTGAAAAAAAACTTTTAATGAAAGATTTCAAACTAATTTCAAGATCTAATATTTAAAAGTTATTGAACTGGGATTTTCTTTGTATGTCAGACAATATAAATTAACAACCAGCACATTCAGAGGAAATTAATTTCATTTAATGATTCTCCAGAGTTATTTCCTACAATGAAACTGTCATTCATATACAAAAAGGAGATTACAGATGGAACCAAGTTTATTTGCAGATATGAGTTTCCATTCTCTCTTCACTGTGAGAACTATTAAGAATCTTGTTTTATCATCACATGTCTAGTCAAAGCAATCATTTAAGATTTTACCAGTGTCAAAACTGTTCTCATTACAAATTGCTGCAGATTCCCTTGTAGTAGTATGACAGAGCAGAAGGACTATTTTAAGTAATTGTTCTATAAATTTCTCCCCATTCAATGATTATGTAAATTAAGTAAGACATTTATTTAGTCCTACAAATATGAAATGCTAATTTTTTTTTACATTCTATAAATAGGTGGAAAGTTCAAGACAACAGCCTAAAAAGCTTATGATTTACAGCAACACTTCTTCAAACATATACCATTGCCTATAAAAACTCAGTTTTATTTAGTAATGTATTATGTCCAAGTATTACATTTTGTTGGGCCTGAGGAGACAACTAAAATGGTATCTGACATACCCTCCTGGCTTTTCCAAAGAAGAAAGATCACCTTATACAGGCTTGGATTCTTGTATGTACCCTAAGTATTTGTTATTCTGGTCATCTTTAAAGACAAAATATTAGCCTAGGTAATCTTTAATTTGGCCATTATGGCAATTCCTATTTTAACTAAGAGAAGCTACATCATCTATTATCTATGCACACACCAAATGAACTTCCTATTAGATAGATAATAGTTACAAGCTGTCCAGATGTCTCTAAAATTAACGAATCAAATATTGTAAATATGTGAAAAGCTTAACAAAAGCTTTGTGAAAAGCTTAGCAAAAGCTTAAAAGCTTTGCATAGTCTAAAATAAAATTCTATTAAAGACCTAACATTGTTCCTTTAATATGGTACTACCCACTAGCTATTAAATATGTTTTAAGTCTGACTTCATTAATTTTTTTTTTAAACTTTACACAGACTACATGATCATTTCAAGACTTCTAAAATCCATCTAAATATGCTCTAGCTATCATTGTCTACCCACATACTAAAACAAACAAACAAAAATCCTTATAATGCAACAGGGAAGAAAAAGCAAGTATTTCACATGACCCTGCTCTATATACAACTTTCTCTTTTCCCAGTGCCAGACCATATTTAATTCTAAAGCAAAGTTTCCTAGGTACTGCATACAGAAGTTTATTGTTATCCCACTAGTCATATGTTTTTCTCTATTCTAACATTATATAGGCTACATTAGTTTAGAAATATTTACAGGGTCATTAGTGGGACAATAATAAACTGTGTTTGTATGAAGTACCATTAGAAACTTGACAGAGTTTTACAGACTTATATAAGGAGATAACATAGGACTTGATCTTACAGTTACTCACATACAAGCAGCCGATCATGTGTTTAATAATATGACTCCTCCTACTGATTTGAATTAAAAAAGAGGTGATGGCAATGTGCTCGTGTTATTAAAGGACAAAGAATAAAACACAGAAAACAAAAGCAAAAACCTTTCTCCATCCACTATGCTAACTAGAAGCATCCAACCAAGTGTTTGTTAAGTGAGCTTGGATTTGCTTAAAGTATTTTCAGCCTTTAAACAAACACACTACAAAAGTACTTCTTCTTTAGGAAGATGATTACCTGAATGCTTCAGGAACCATATGGTGAAATTATAACCAGAGTTTCAGTAGCATTATAGTACGGGTGACTACTCTGTTGGGCTCAGTGCTGCCTTTAGCAAGTTACCTAATCTTTCCAATCCAGTTTCATCATTTGCATAAAGACAGTAACATTTGACTTCCTACATGGGAGTCCCTACATGGGAGTCCCTACATGGGAGTCCCTACATGGGAGTCCCTACATGGGAGTCCCTACATGGGAGTCCCTACATGGGAGTCCCTACATGGGACTATTTTGACAACCAGAAGTGGTACAGGAATGCTGTGTACTGTTTATCCTCCCATCTCTCTTCAAGAGGAAGGATTTGAGGGATTTTAAAATTCTTTTTTTTTCTTTTTTTTTTTAACATATTCTTACTTCCACTCTCCTTATTCCTTTCTCCCTCAAAATATCTAAGGGCAGTTTACATTATTTGTCAGTTCCATGTCCTTCATTTTTCTTCACTGATGCTATCTATATATTTACAAATCACAGTCACTAATGATCATGATATATCACTAATTGGGGTAAGAAAAACAGAATAAAGAATCAAATACTTTATTCAACCAGAGATATAGATATGGAACTGAGCACCTTTTGAGCTAATCAGGCTCAAAGCCATGCAGAAAATAAATATGACTTGATTAACTGCAATGCATAATTCTGTTGATTCTGACTGCTAAGACCAACAAACAATTTAGAGAATCTTAACTTCAGGGAGAGGGAAAATTTTTGATTATTCAAAAGCAAATGAGAGCTACAGCAGGAAGATTTGTACATGTAATAAACTCTTACCCCCTTTGGCTCAGGCACAATCAAATGAGTACACTTATTATTGAGGCTCAGCTGGCAATTCCCTCCATAAAAAGTAATCAAAGCCCACAGCGTACTTCGGTCTTCAGATGAAACCTAAGGGGAAGTTAAATAAGCCTTTTAGTTCAATGCAACCAGCTGCCTTTTGCTCAAAGATTTCTAGTACGATTCATATTGTATCATTTACAAGTCTGGCTAACGTACTACTTATTACTTTTAAATACCAAATTAGCATGAAAGTTAAGGGGAAAAAAGGGTGACAGAGATGCAACAGGAAACAGCATTCAAGAAACATTTTTAACCTACACAAAGAGAAAGAAAACACGCTTCACTTCTGTAAAACTGAACACTAATGTATCACCTTCCACAAGAGAAATAAGTTAGTGATCAAGCAAACAAGTTATTGATCCATTAAACAGAATTTTAACAAGTAGACCACATTAACAGCCTATGTAAACACAAGAAATGTTTGTTATTTCTAACAATTTATGTTCCTCCTCTGCCAAGAATGCCACGCATACCTAAGCTATTAATATTCAGAGTTAGCGATGGTATTACAGGGAAAAAAAATTTTTTAAATCTAAAGCACATATACTCCATTAGTACCTAGATCCTGACCCTGGCTGCAAATACACACTGCAACTAATTCTCAACAGGCTACTACTCACAGATCTATACAGCTGGGTATAAGCACAAGCCACTGAAGGTCTACAATTATACTTATTTCACTCATTGGCACCCTGGTTAGGATTTCAGTTCATTTTTAGTTATAAAACATTTACCAAATACTCTGTGTTAATGCATAGATAAAAGAATAGTAGCAAAGGTTTCCTACAGCAGTGTGCTCTTCATTTTAGAATCACCATACTGCTGAATGCAAGATAAGTTACTGAATCACTGTATGAAATGCTTACGTTCTCAGTTGTAGTCAAACACTACTGAGATGATAACACATCTATCATACACGGAAAAAAAAAAGGTAGAGTGCAACAAAAAACCTGATACCTCTCCTTTGTTTTCTCTAAGGATCACACACATATTTTACACTGGAGTATACTGAAATATGGCAAACTTCTCACCTGAGAGAGACAAGCAGTGACTCCAAAAAAGATCTGACAGGATTCTGGAGAAAAGCCGTTTACCCTGGAAAAATCAGGTGTCAAGGATACAAAATGTTTTAAATGGAAGTTTCGTGAGGGACACTAGAAAGAAATTCAATAGTATGCAAAGTACTTCTCAGATATCATCAAGTATTCAACCATGTAAAAACTTTAAAAGCACGTGCTTTGTTTCCAGTTCAAGTTGCATGTTTCAGAAAAAAAGCTGAGGTGCAAACTGGACCAGGATGCCTCTAACATTATGACTGATTTTGGTAACATTATAAAGCTGCCTCTTCGAAACATCTCCCTCAGTCTATCCCAGGTCACTGAACACAGAAAGTTAAGCTTATAGGAAGTCAAGCCATTATCAGGAGCTCTTCTTCAAGAGAATCTGAAGTAGAAGAAATTTTTGCTACAGTCAGCAACAGACAAGATAGAAAGAATATGGTGCAAAAGAAATTCTATAAAATAAAAAAGAAAGAGTTTTTTTCTCCTAAAAAAAAGCTAGTAACAGATGACTCTGAGAAAGTCAGAGTGCCTTCTCTGCACGCTCGTTAAAAAAAGACTGCAATCTGGTGGATGATCTCATTTAAAAATCAATAAGAAATAAAAACACAGTCCAAAACAAGAAAACAGGTTAGAGTGTAATAAGTAGTTTCCAAAATAACTAAGTTTTGTAACCAAATGGTAGAGTTTCTGGTTGAAACCATCTTTTGGAACCTTACCTGCCCTTCACAATTTCTCAAAGACTGGAAGAGTAGAAAAACATTCCCTCTCTCTAGTACGGAAAAGTGTAAATCAGGGAATTTCACTCACTAAGCTTAACTTATGCTTCCGGAAAAATATGCAAAGACATATTCAAGTTAAACCAGTCAAAATAAAATCAGTAGATGAGCACAGCCAATATGAATTTGTCAAGAATAATAAACAAAATGTGTTGTAAATGCAACAAGTATATAAAGTTTGTTGAAAAATTGCACAAAAAAGGGCAAATAGTACACGTCATCAATTGCATGTCACAAAAGGATGATTTAAGTGGAATTCAATACTTTTATTTATTTAAAATAACAAAGTTATTTTTGTTAGTGAGCCAAACAAAGATGCAGCATGCTTATTACATCCATAAAAGACACCGAACAATGAACATACCTAGGGACAGGTTTATATACCATGAAATCAACCAAACCTGAAATATTAGTGAGATTATCTGCACAGTAGTAGACAGGTCACTATAAGCAAGCATCAATTCTTCTGCAGTTAATTTATTCCTACCAAGGTGTAGCACAGGATAGGAAGTTGGCTAGCCAACAGATATGGAAGAAAAAAAAGCTAGAAGCTACTAAGAATCACAGACTGAGAAGACATCACACTAGGATGTAAAAACAGAAACATAGCCTGAAACTCACATGAAGTTTTCCATCATATTTTCAACACTCAACAAGATCTCTGATTGCAAAGCATATTTGTTTTCAGATGAAAGACTTGTATAAACTAAAGAGTATCTGAAAAGAACAATGAGAATTTTTTACAGACCTAGTAAATATGACTTATGAGATGAAACTGAAAGAACCAGAACTGATGGGTTTTAGAAGTTAAGAGGAGACAAGTCTTCAAATCCATAAAGACCACTCCAAATGAAAAGAGAATTAACTTGTTCTTCCTGTTTGGAGTATCTCAGATGAATCAAAACAAGGTTAAACTACAGCATGGAATTGAGGTTAAATTCTAGCAATACGATAGTGAGGCACTGTAAGAAGGTGCTTGGGGAGACTATGAAATCTCCGTCACTCCCTGATCTCCTTTCATGTGATTTTGTGTTTAAGAAAAACGTAAGCCTTGTTGGAAAAAAACACTATAAAAATAGGAAATAGGTATGCATCCTATTACAGCACAAGCACATATTGTGATTTTTGTTATTAAACAGAATTATTTCCCTTGTGTTGTTATGAAGTTGACAGTTGCACCAGCAATACTTAAATTTTGAGACCTGCAAGAAGACAACACACAGGAAGCAGCAAGTTGACAACAAAATCCAGAGCACATCTGAACTTACGAATAATTACTGCCATTATCCACAATACTCCGAGAAGCCCAAGTCCAATGAATATCCTAAATTTCATTGTGTTGCTCAGTATCACATCAAAGGCAGAGGTTCAGTACTGGATTGTTTAAAAGTGTATGGTAGTCTACTCTCTGCCTTAGCATCTGTTCCTAGCACATAAAGTAGCAGCAGCTTAGTATGTCACTTCGAAGAGGTTCATCAGTTTCATTGCAGCTTGCACTCTCTAAACAACAGGAGTGAAATAGACCCTCCTAAAACAGTTACAAGCAGCACAACAATAATGTTTCAAAGGGGGTTGGAAAACAAAAAGGAGGGAATGCAACAAAGCTCTGGGTTTTTTTGGTTTTTTTGTTTTTTTTTTTTGCTTTCCCCAGCCACAAAAATGCAGGTGCGAAAGTGCTCTGACCTTTCATCTGCACAAGAGCAACGAAAAATAAACCTGCCTCCCTCTTGCTTTTTGCTGCTATTAAGAAAAATAAGAAAGAAATCACCAGTCCCCTTCATGGTATTTCAATCCAAGTTTTAAAACAGGAAACAGGAAAAAAGGAAATGTATTTCCTTTTCTTTCAGGAAGGCTGTTTTCAGATCCATTTTTCTGTTACTTCCCCTTCACTATAAGTTAGTCAGGTTTTGTCTGATATCAGCTACTGGAGCACAGGGGAATGTTCTGCTTTCTGAAACTCCCACTGGTGAAAAAAACTTTCACAATGGAATGTTAAAATGTATTTCTAAGGAACAGGCAAAATTATTATGCTTTTATAATGTATTAAACCTTTCTATATTAAATTTCACCTTTTCACCGATAGCCAAATGCCCATCAAATGTGTCTCAGAATTGCTACTTGAGCATAAAATTCTTGAGGCTCTTCGGGCTGGATCTGTGTATTTAACTGATAAAGGATGTTTCTAGGACTTGTTTCCTCAGCAAATTCAATGACAATTTTGAATACTGTATCTCCAAATTAAAAAAAAAAAGCACAAGACTAGAACATGGTATCTCAAACCTCTGCCTGAAAAAAGCCCTCAAAACCCAAACTGGAGAGGCAAGTCATTCCTATTAACTGTTGTCTATTATTTTCATTATGGTAGTATATAAAGTCCTAATGAAAGGCAGGATGCCACTGCATTAGAAGCCACAGAAAGACTGAAAAAGAACATAGTTAAGACTTAACACATTTTAGTGACCACTGTAAGGCTCAGAATTAAATCAAAAACCACCAAGTTCTATGAACACAAAGGGCTAGAAAAAAGTCAAGTCCAAGAACACATTTACTGCAGATAGGTGTACAAAACTTCCTTCTTCTACGCAACCCAAGAATATTATACTATTGAGATTTGGTCTTTTCATTTGGACATTCTTATATACCCACAATAAAGTCTTCCTGAGCAACAGTCATTCAGGGCTACATTCATGCATTTACTATGCCAATTAAATTATGGACTGCATTACCCAGAAGTTTTAACTGCTGATTTCTCTTCTGGGTATGTAATGTCAACACTTCAAGCATCCTTTTAAAACCACCTGGTTTCAGAAGAAAAACCAGTTTTCTAATAGCATAGTTTCACTATTGGGAAGTGGAACACTGGAACACTAAAGCGCAATGACAGTTTTTTTAAGCTTGAAACTGTAGCCTATTCCAGCAATGCTCCTATTCTATTCCTCTTTGAACGAGTCCTAAGGAACAGGGGTAGGGCATACACAAGTGTGACATATACAGTTTTACACTCCCATTCTGATGCTGAAAGGCTGATAAACACAGATGCAAAACACAAGAGTCACCAGCCTAGACCACTTCACAATAATTATTTTGAATATAGGAGTAGCTTTCTTAACTCGTTTTTACCATGTAATGTTCAATGCTTCTTTCCCATTTAGAAGCCAATTCACTCATGGAAAATTTTATTCTGCTTAGGTCAGAAGAATATCCCTGATTTAGGAAAGTTTTTCATGCTAGCTGGTGAAATCCTATCTGTCATGTTAATTATCACAATCAGAAGAGCTGCTAAGATCCCAATGTATAATTTCGCTTTAGCTGACGGATTCTATGCTTTCTCTTTCTACAGTTCACTCCTTGAGCTGAATTCTCTTGGGGAAGTAGAAAATATATAGTGTATTTGCAAAACAGTCAACACGCAGCAAGATCCAAAGGCATACACCTTGAAATACTAGATATAATACAGGAATTTTGAATCACTGAAGCACATTAAGCCCTAAATTCCTAATAAGAACAACTTGTTTTTTGCTTCTACCACCTCTTGTTTTCTAACATAGCCACCTTCTTCTGCTAACCTTCTGAAATGAGATCCTGTGCCTGAGAGCTTTCACCCCTACTCTTGGCACTGTTCATTAGAATCATGTGCTGGTTATCTGTCCTGAAGTGTATTGCTCTGCTCCAGCTTTTCTATATATAGAATCTTTATCAGAAGAGTGATGAGAAAAAGATGCATGAATTTCTCTCTATAATGACAACCATTATTATCACTCCTGTGATCCAGAGAAAAATTGTTGGAGACATATATAAAGATGAAACAGTAATAACAGATGAGAAGAAGAAGTACAACATCCATATGCAAGAATGTTCTCCAAACAAGTTAAAAAAGATAAATCTAGCCAAGTGAGAATAACAAGGGTTTAACAAGGGCAAGGACAGACTATTCCAACAACCGTAATACTACTGTTATCTATTAATAAAGTGTTATTTATAATACAGAGCGTGGATAGAGTTATGTGTTTATCACTGTCTTAATTCTGCTTCTAGTAAAGGCAGTTGAATAGGCCCTTCCGTTCCAAATCCACACTTGCCCCTCTTCTGCATTCCAGCAGTTTTCCTGGATCCTCACAGCTGATATCAACTTCCAACTAAAATGTTTCAGCTCATTTAGCAACTCTTTTCTTGCAAGTGCCTAGTGCATATCCAAAATAGCCAGAGGGACAACATAAGTAAAGTAAGACAAAGAAGCTCCAGGCACACTGAAACCATGGCAGGCAAAACACATCCTGTCATTTTAAAAATTTGACCTATGTACACTTGCAACATACTTTAATCACTCAACATTATTCATTTTAACATGTTTTCAATAAATACATTCAAATTTGAACAACTTAAAGGATACGGCAGAAGAGCTCCACAGCGAACAGACAAGATCACCCAGGAAGGCTGGAGAAAAAGAAAAAAGCACAGGAAGTTAAAAAATTTGGTCTGCATGTGTGAAATACAAATTACCTTCCAAGTTTATATTAAAGCTAGTTGTAATATACGTCTCCCAGCTTAGAAAATCAAAGTGTTTTACAGATAACATACTTTGACCTTTATAAAAAACTGTTCTGATTTATTTGCAAAAGTTCTCTTAAGACTTCTTAAAGGTCACACAGCAATGTGGGAACAAAACCCCTTTCCCTTGTCCTTCCATTTTGCCTGGAATACCATTTATAGTATTTATTCATCCTTTCCCCTTCTTCAGCTCTCCCTATTCTGAAAAACATATTCCACTTTACATCCACTTCTAAGGAGTCAGGAACCATAACCCTACACAGAGGCATAAAAATCAGTTTCTAAACACACAGCAAAGCTGGCTGCCAAGCACTGTGGTGATGACCCCTAACTCAAAGTATTCTGGGGCAGAAGTAATCAAATGGAGAAAGGTAGGTAGAAGAGAATGCAAGAGATGAAGGCTGCAGTCTTGAGATAGCATATGAGCAAGAAGGGAGAAAAAGCAGCATTGCATTCAGTATGAGATGATTTTTCCTCTAAAAACAAAACATAAACATAGTTACTGCGACTTTTTCTGGTATCCCGATTCTTGCTATTCTCTCTCACTTAGAAAAAAGGTATACAAAAATCAAACATATACATTTGATAACTCCTCATTCCCTGCAATAAACTGGGAAATTTTTCCTCCCTGATTCCCTGCAATAAATTGGGAAAGTTCTCCTCCATTAAGTTTTTCCCTTCCTTATTTCTCCTTTTCTCCGTATATTAAAGCTACTTTTGCCTCTGACTTCAGTTCCTTTAACAGTTAGCCTAATCTTCTTGATTCAAGATCATGCTGTGATGTTTTCTGGTCAAACTAAGTGACATTAATGATAGTCCTGCTCTTTTGTTTGAGAAATTAAAGAAGGTTTAATTAGCAGTACTTAGGAAAAAAATTAAATCATTCAAGTAAATCTCATTAGAAAGCAAAAAAAATCACTGTTAGGACACCGATGCCTTTCCTTCACATAAGAATGGCAATGATCCACTTTATAAGGTTAAAATTATACCAGAAAACATTTCAGAATAAGGAAAATATTAAAAAGAAACCAAACTCTTAATTAAGCAGTGCATTTACTATATCCATAAGGTCTCTAGGTAAGCACCTTTTTTTTTTTTTGGTATTTTATTGATTCATACTTATACACTGTCAGGTAAACTCCTACGATATAGGCCACCAAAATTCAGTACTGTCATCTGCAACCATATGGAAAAAAGGTCCAAAATCATGTGCCCCAAAGTATTGGCAGTGAAATAATAAAGATTTTTTCTAATCACTTTCATGATGTGCAGAGCTGGCAAGTTCACATTTTCAAGCATGGAGCTTGAAAGCTTTCAGGAGGAAAACTAATCCAATGGTCTAAGATAGTAACAAAATACCAGAAGTTCAGGGTGAGTTACCACAAAAAAAATAAAAATAAAAAAGTCACAAGACTTGAAAAAAATAAGAGAAAAAATTTACTAACTTTCTGTTTTGTTTTTTTTAATTAACATAGTACACATATGCAGAATCACTCAATCTTCTTGCACCTTGCCAAGTACATGTGTTAAAAAACCATGAGTAGTCCACTACTTCTGTAGAAAGTGAGGTTTTCCATTGCCAGAAGCTCTAAGAACTTTCCTGGCAGAAACAGTTAGGGTACCATCCCACAGATGACTGAAGGAGGAATCTGAAAAAAAACCCTAATATGCCAGGAACAATAAGAGAAAGAAAAGAACACAGTTGTGATAGAAGTCTATCACCCAGGATAAAAGTTTGTGAAGACAACACAGAAGACTTCCAAAGATACATTTCATTTGGGCATTAGCAAAACATGAATGTTTTCTATTATAATCTTTGTCAGTAGACAATATCATAGAGAAGTCATTCACCTTTACCACAGGGAGATCAAAGACTTCACGAGATTCTCCAACCTCTGGATTGTCCCCATCTTCTGAAATAATATGTGAAGCCAGTGCATTGTAAGAAACTTCCTTTGCTTTCCCAGCTTTCAGAAGCTGAATTACCTAAAACCAAGAGAACAGTGAGGAAAGTCAACATTTGTTTTAATTACCTTTGATTTGATGAAAACACTAAAGCAAGAACATACTAATACATTAGAGGACTGAGTATAACTTTGTTGGTTTTCTTACTGAAGAGTCGCTGGCAGTATTAAACATTACTGAAGTTGCCAAATACATACCATTTAAAACCTTACTTTCAAGGGTTTACAACTCTGCCATATTTTAATCATTCAAGATGAAGTTTTACTTTCCAAAATAATACAGGCTGGGGCAGAAATCTGAAAAGAGTCAAAATTTTTCAAAAACAAATTTTCCTCAAAAAAATTCAATTTTTTCCCCCCTCAAAAAGACCAGGAAATCCCTTCTCCTTTGCACTTGTTTTTGCTGATGTTAGCTTCTGAGGCCTTTGAATACTGTTTAAAAGAAGAGCTTGAAGTTTAAAAAAAGGTAGTCTGTGCATCAGGACTGTACAATACAGTCTTCATAGGAGCTCTTCCAAATTAGGCCAGTTCCTTACTTAGAAAGGCAAAAAAAAAAAAAAAAATCACTCACATAATCTTGGTATATGTTCACATTTAACAGCTAAAATAGAATTCAATCCTCACAAAACACATTTGGTTCCAATACTTCTATATCCAATCAATATATATCAACCCACAGAACATATGAATAAGTTTGAAGAGGCCTAACTGTTCCAAAACAATGAGGCCTGTGCTTCCAAATGCAGCACACCAGCACAATATTAAAAAAAAAAAACAAAAAAAAAACAAAAAAAAAAAACCACTGATCTGAATCTTGGGAGGACAAAAAAATAAATAAACAAACAAACAGCAGGGGAAGAAGTATACCTAAACAAGAAACTTAAGTCATACCAAGAGCAGAGAAAAAGAAAGGTAAAGAAACTGAATCTGTAGCTACGGAAGCCACAGTACTGAATTGATAGCCAACCATCAAAAAAGAAAGACTGATGCTAGAAGGATTTGCAAGCAAAAGAAAAAAAATGTGAGTACTGTCATGAGAGAGAAGGGGAGATTTCTGACAAAGAGATGACGTACTGGGAAATGAAATGAGGGAGAATTAAGACTGGTCTAGAGAAAGCAGAAAGAAAAATGGGTAGAAGGACGTGTGCCCCCTTAGGGTACTACCTCAATGCACTAAAGTAGAAACTTCTCACTCCATTGGCCTGAAAACGTAAACTCCAGCAGTGCAAAGCACTTTCCATTCCTGTTTGTGCAAGGCCAATACAGAAAGTTCTAATTTAAAACTTCAGCATTCACTCAGCTCAATTGCAGAGGTCTAAGTGGTGAAGCCAGCCATTCTCACAACCCCAAAGTATGGGATTCACTTTCATGTGAATAAAAGTAACTGGGAACAGAGGAGAGATATTTTAAGAAGAATAAGATCTAGAGTTCAAGTGTTGAAAATGCTAATTAAGATTACTGTCTCCTTTTTACGGATGATGAAATGAGTAGAGTTTAACTTCATAATGATTTTACAAAGCTGAACTGGTATGATGTTCATTCTCCAAAATCCTGCTAGGGACAGGTATCCATCCGTCAAAACCTCTTAGGCACAATCCCTTCATAACAGGACACTCTCTCTTCCCACAAATGTAAACAGCAGGGAGCAAGGCACCATTAGATCAAACAAAATACTAAGTAACTAGTCATTAAGCAATTACCAACTACACAGTACACTAAACAGGACAGAGAAGGCCCTGAAAAAGATAGTCTTTCAAAATGTAGTGTCAGGCTATTATTTAGCACCTATGCTGATCACAAAAATAAGGATGAGAAAATTTCCATTCAATGAGGAGACAATTTTGGCATTTTCTGACTCAAGTTCTTGAATGTGCAACTTAATAAAAAAAATTTACCAACTTTTTTCTATAGTGCATGAGTATGTGCTACTACAAAATTAGAAGAGAACTACTTTAAAATAACTAAGCGAGTTCATCACAAGCTTGCTGTCCACATTGGTGTATGGAATGAAAAAATTCTCTTCTGTTCCTGACTGTGTGGCAATCTCCTATGTCATGGGATACCTTCCTGCATGAAATCCAGCCAACTGCAAGATAACACAGGACGGTGTAATTTCAGTGGGAAAAATTAAATCAAAATAAAGCACTCCTGAAAACTGTAGATATTTAAAAACAGCCCTGACACACAAGTTCCTTGCCCCATATAGCTCTCCCTGAGTTACAAGCTCCACTCAATTGTATATTCATGGAAAGACTAAAAAGAGGAGAGAATTTAATGAAAACTGGGCATTCATATCCAATAGACAGAGTGAGGAAAAAGTTACACCTAATAAACAAGGAATATGAAATCTCTGCATCAAATCGGTGTTGTGTTAAAGAGATTGCTTATGCAAACAGTTATATTAGTATCAGTAGGATATTTAAAAACAATAGATAATAATTTAATATGGCTACTTATAGTGGTATGAAAAAGTATTTTCCTAGTGTAGCTTATGTCAGTGTCAAAATTCCTCTCAGAACATGCGATTTCTTTGGTTTAAGTACAGTAGCTACATTGAAAAGTTATATTGGCACAATTAAAGAACTTCACCTATACTAGTATTAACCATACACCTGTAACTAGGGAAAAAAAATAAAAAATACTGGCAAGCCCTAATATGGTCATTGTAGAAATCCTGTACTTTAGATGCTAGCTTAAATCCACGTAAACGTCAATGGCACTTCATTTTGAGGCATATAAATTGCATCTTTGTTCTTTCCTACTAAAATTCGCAGCAGAAGAAACAACAGGATTTCAAAACTAAGAAGTGAAATAGGACAATGGGCATCAAAAATTAAAATAATAATAAAACAAGAGACTATCCAGAAACCAAATCTCCTGCTCAAATTTCTTGTTGCACAGTATTATTTTACTCTCTCTGACTATTTTACTCTCTTTGTCTATTTTTAGTAGTGTTATCTAAGCACGATGATTGGAGTTTACATCTGTCAGGAAAGCACAGAAAGCATTTATTAAAAAGAAAAAAAAGGGGGGAAAAAAAGATGACATCTAGCCATCACCTCCAGTGAGGTGTGAACAGGCAAGTGCACATCCCAGTGGAATGGATTCAAATTTGAGAGCCAGAAGCTTAATTCTCTGTCACTTGCCAGAGAACAGCTAGGCACAATTCCAAACTTTTGTTTCCCTTCTAGCTTATGCTGCGAATATTTTAATAGGTAGTAGGCATGTAGCTATTCACCTGAATAGATTATATTTTCTTATTATTATTGGATTGTTTTCATTAGAATCCTCATTTGTGCCAGGCCTGTTTTAATATTTATTAGGATATCCAGTCTTCAATGAAAACATTTGGAAATTTAAGCTGATCAGAGTATGCTCATCCCCAAAAGATGAAACAGGAAACTTCTTTTTGAGAGTAAACTAACATCTATTTGTATGTAAATAAGCAAATAATTTTGAAAATATTTGTAATTTTTATAATACTAATGGATAAATATTTCACTATAGAAAGTACTTTTTAAAAATCTATATGTAGAGTTTAATTTAGATTTTCTCCTTTCTGTCCTGGTTAAAAACACAACAGGTAAATAGCCTTCTTACTCATTTTTTTCTCCCAGGGTACCACAGAGGGCACTTGTGAAAAGCAGGACAAAGTTCCCGTGTGGAAGTTCAGTAAAACCCACTTCTTCCCAGCTTCGATTCAGCTCCACTGCAACCAAATCCAGACAGGATTCACACAGAGCCACAACCTGCGCTCCCCGACGCCTGATGTTCCCAAGGGCTCATGAGCTCAGGCACCAGTGCTGAGGAGTCCTGACATCCGTATAACCCTGGGCCAAAGCGGCAAGCCATTTCAGTATCCAGAGCACAGGAGAGAAGAGTGTTTAAACTGACCAGCAGGCTGCTCGCAGAAACAACTCAGATCCACAGGACTTTTCAATTTGGGCATTACGCACAGAAAGAAAGTGGCTAAACGGCTTCCAGCATGACCTGAAGCAGTGGCAGCCGCTTTTGTGTAGTGCTACACCTAAGCTTACGAACTCTGCCTGAGCCACCTTGGTTGTCTATCTACAATGCAGAAAAGCCATCCACTAACACAGGAGAATTGAGTGTACCTAATTTAGAACACATCAAAGCTTGACAACAATGAAGTTAACTGCTAAGCAAGATAAAATTTATCATAAGAAAAGAAAACTAGCAAAAGAGAATGATTGTTTACTCACTCTGGGGGAATACTGCTGATCGTCTTGCTATGTCAACACAAAACTAACTACATGCCTTTCAGGACACTATTCATATGATAAATGTAGAAGACAGTCCTATCGCTTTTTGCACTTATCTTCATACACATAATAATATTGCTGCTATAACTTCTTAAAAATACAAAGTGTTATTCAAGCTTTAATACATTTTCAATTAGTTAATGCCTAAAGACTTTGGGGTTTTTTTCTGCTCTTCAGCTACATTACAGGCCTATGTTTCTTTTAGCATATAATCCTATTAATGTGAATGTACAAAAATCACCTAAATAGGTCAATGTCTATGTCCTGAGTTTGCTTAAAGGCCCATAAGCGAAAACAAAGACGAGATTAAAGGAACCTGATACCAAACAAAGGGTAGATAGATTACAGCAACTACCAAAGAAGCCAAGACTTAAATTTCAGTATCAAATACATAGGAATCTGTTGTTGCAATGAAGTTGCTGTCCTAAAGCTAGACACAGTACACTTCACACACTTGTCTGATTGGACACGCTGACAAAACTTTGTTGGCACCTTCATCCAACACGGCTGGGTGTTAGGACAGGCCAGCCCTGACCCCCAGGCTATCACCCTAGGCCGTAGGGCTAGAAGGTCATTTGACAGCACCTTCTGCCCCTTGCGTCCCCGCATCAGGGGAGCACGAGGCAGGGAAGACGTGGAGATCCTGTCCCGACCACATCAGCACCTCTGTCCACCCAGCGGGTCTGAAAGGTCCAGGGACACGCACGGGATCCACGGGGGTCCCGCACTGTGCTCCTGGGGGACACATGGAGTGGGGGAGGGACCGAGCGGGCAGGCGCCTGCTTGCGGGGAGGGAAGATTCAGCGAAGCCCTTGTCAGTGGAGCCTCCCCCGGCCACTCCAGCGCCGGGCCGGGCGGGAGAGACGGCCTGTCCCTGTCCCCGTCCCCGTCCCCGCCCCGAACCGGGCACAGGCAGGGGCGCGGGGCCCGGCGCTGGCACGGCGGGACGCTGCCCGCCTCCGCCCCAGCTGCGGCGGGCGGGGGCCGCCGAGGGCCCCGCACCCCGCGCCCCGCGGGCGGGCCAGGCCCGGGGCCGAGGAGCGGCAGGCAGAGCCGCGGCCCCGTCTCCGACAGGAAGTCCCTTCGCCCGCCCCTCCTCCGCTCAGGCTGCTACGGGGCCTGCGCGCCGGGGCCGCTGGCTCCCATGGCGGTTCGCGGCGCGCTGGCCGCGGGCACGGCCGTTACTGGCCGTTACTGCCCCCTCGGTCGCGAGGGGCGGCGGGAGGGAGAGCGCGCGCGCTCGGCCCCCGCCCCTCCCGCGGCAGAGCGCGGCGCGCGCGATGGCGACACGCGAGCCTCGAGTCCGCGCGGGGAAGTGCTGTGGGGGGGAAGGGCGGGGGGGGGAGAGGAGCTGGAAGAGCCCACGCTGCCCCCCCCGGGGGGGGGGACGGAGTGGGGGAGAGGGTGACCCGGTACCTTGGGGTCGATGTCTCCCACCGCGAAGAACTTGACATCTTTGAACATCTCCTCGGGGACTTTCAGCTCCTCCTCGTCCGCCGACATGGTCCCGGCCGAGGCCGCCGCCCGCACCGCCGCGCGCGCGCCCCCCCCTTCGCCCCCTCCCCAATATCCCCCGCGCTCACTGTGGAGAGCCGCCGAAACCCGGGTCTCCCGTCCCCTCCCCCTGCCGAGCCGCCGAACCGCGCGAGCAAGGCGCGCGCTGCGGGACACACCATCCCCCGCCGGGACGCAGGGGGGGCGGAGGGGGGAGGGGAGAGCCGCCCGGACAAAGCGGCTCCCCCCGCCCGATCAGACACCCCGGCTGCGGCAGGACTACCCCTTCTCTTCTCCCACGGACGCTATCTCCGCTCCTCCTCCGCTTTCCGAACCGGACCAGGAGACAGCATCCGGGTCCGCAGCTCCCCCCGCACGGAACGCAATGGACTCGCCCCGCACGACAGAGGCGGGCAGCGGGGATTCCCGGACCCGCCCATTAGCAAACAGGCGAGGGAGGGGGGAAGGGGAGAAAGGAGCGCTCCGCCCTCGGGCCCCGCCCCCAGCGCAGGCCCCGCCCCCAGCGCCCCTGGGGACCGTTACCCGCCCTCCGCACCGCCCCGCCGCTCCCCCCCTCCCCCCCCCCAGCCCCTCGCGGCCCTCACAGCGCTCGGGCGGGAACCGGCGGCGCGCAGACCCGGGGGCGGCTAGCTCCCGCCGTTAAACGGCAGCCTCAAACTCCTTCCCCGCTGGCGACGCCTGCCTGGCGCCCGGCAGCACAGCTTCGCGGTCCCTGTGCTAGGCCTAGCGTGGCTCGGAGGGCCACACCGCAACTGGAGGGTTTCCAAAACCCTGCTGACAGCGAAGAGTGCTTGTGTAACTCCCATCTTCCTCATGATACCCGGCTTTCATCTCTGTTCTTCGGGGGAAACCAAGCAACGGCTACTGACTAACGCACTGCGAGCTGTGACAATATACTGCACGCGCTGTACACATATTATTACAGTCTGCACACTGTGTGTTTTCAAACCATTTCTTCAGTGTGTCAAGAACCTTTCAAAATTCAGTCCTGTCCTAAAATATTGTTACTCCTCCCAGCTGGGAGCCCTGTGTAAGTTTAACAGGCATACTATGTATTCCAGCACCAACTCATTAATGAAACTATTGACTACTACCAAAATCAGACATTTTCCCTTAAAAGCCTACCCAAAACAACTTCTACAATGATACAGTAA
This sequence comes from Dromaius novaehollandiae, assembly GCF_036370855.1. Lineage (NCBI taxonomy): Eukaryota > Metazoa > Chordata > Aves > Casuariiformes > Dromaiidae > Dromaius > Dromaius novaehollandiae. The sequence goes on from NC_088099.1 coordinate 9,513,757, forward strand.
ACCACTGAAACCCAGAGGGGGATTAATCTTACTTAACTCCAGAAAACTGCTCAGAAAACTGAAATAATCACCTTAAATTCTCTTTACAGTCAAGAGAAAAAAATAAGCACTTTTAGACCCTGATTCGCTGATGTATTTTAAACATCTGTGTATTGTCAGGTAAATCCTGCCCTGCTCTCACTGTGCTTTCCGAAGGAGTTTGGACCCCTCATATTAGTCTTACGTGGACAATCTTTCCCTGCCATGCTTCAGAGCAATGTTATGGAGATGGCATCAAAAGGCTGAAATAAAAATATAGGACATCTATTTTTTGACTCCTACCTACACGGCCTGTTACAGTTCCCCAGGAGAAAATTAGATTTATTGAACCTTTGTTCTTGAAAAATACCTGGTGGAAGCTAATCATCTGTTTGCAAATAGTTTATTATTTATGCAATATTTTTCTCGGAAATGAAGTAAAGTTGATAGTATACAAGTTCCTGACCTCCTTTTCTTCCTTTTTCAATGAAGACATTGCATTTTTTCTGTTCCAGCTATCTAGGAAATACCTGACCTATCAATATCTGTTTAACCTGTTCTTTTCTGTTCCTGAAAGAGATCTCACCTCTTGGTTGTAGGCTTTACTGTATTAGCCTCTTGATTATCTCCTACTTTTTTTTGTGAAAACTGAGGTAAAAAGCCATTAAACTCTTACATGACATTCTCTTTCATAGTCAGTACAGAAAAAACCTAGAAATAACCATCTGCTTTTGAACCTCAGTTTATCCCCTTCATCCAGTTATTCACATTCTTATCTCACCTTCTGTCCTCATGACTCACCCTTGTTTAGATCATTTTCTTCTACCCCAAGTATGTTCCTGGACTGTCTTTGAAAAACACTTCTCTGAACCTAACCTTCCTCTATAGCCGCCGTCCAGGCCTCCCAAGTCCGGCCTCTGCTTTCTTGTTACATAATTTCCACTCTCTTCAACTCCATTTTTGATCCATTTTGGCATCTTCCCACTAAATTAGAACTACTTTGACCCAAATCTTCACCTACCTAACGTAAAATATTTTCCTTATTCTTCTTGAACTACCTGGATATCATTAACGCTATTGCTTACTATTTCTTTCCTTTTGGATTACAGTGTCTCTGTAATCACCCGTATTTTCCAGCACTGGTTGTTCTCACTTCTTTTCTTTCATAAATATCAGTGTCTCTCAGGTTTCTGTTCTCTGGTCCAATTTTTCTTCTATCTATTCTTTTCTCTTCATGGTATCATTCATTACTTGTCTTCATCTTCTTTCTCAAATGCGATTGCTAAATTGTCCCTCCTCCCATGAGTACTTTCCTTATATCTCATTTCATATGTCATTGCATATTCCCACTCCACACTAAAAAAACAAAACTATATGTCCTCTTGATTCATCTCTTCAGTCTATTTTCTTTGCTGCTGTAAACATTTCCCCTAGCCTTTCTATCCCTTGGGCTTACCATATGCACATTATTTTTAGTTCTTTGCACAACACAAAGATTACAAATATTTCAAATCAGTCACTATGTTTATACTGACAAAGAAGCATAGGGCAAACAACTAGCACTTTGAACATGATTTTTAATAATAATGCCCTTTCTCAATGCTCAAATTGTGTTATTGAGGCATCAGGTTGGGCTTTGATCTTCTGTTTAGTCAGCTACTCAAATCAGAAGAATATGAGTTAAATTTGGTACTTAAAATCCCATCAATTTGACAGTACTCTACAAAATATCACGTTAGCTATGCAAGGTCAGAGCACTGCACATTTAAATCATTGAAATCCATTGCAGAAGCAGTTTTCAGAAAAAAAGATACTTGTTAGTAAGGTGCCAATCTTAACCAGAATTGTACTTTTTGACCAATTACGATAAAAATCCAAGAATGAGGTTTAATTCCGTCTACAGTATGGAAGTATAATGCAATGTAAACAGAAAAATTAAGAATTCACTAAAACAGCTTTGCAAAAAGAAATCTGTTTTATAACTTCAGCCTCAAAAGAAAACAAATTTTAAAACAGAACACTGTCATGCAGTAAACAGATTTCTCCCAAAATGTAATATATATTTTTTCTACTTCTGACTCTTTCTGAATAACAATTGGTATATTTCAAAAAACACCCAGCATATTCAGAATGAGGAAAATTTTGTCATCAAGTTATAAAAAATGGAAATAAAAGGTTTTCCCTCTAAAATGATAGATAATGATGTATGTATTTGCTGCTTCCACTGAAGTTCATTACAAAGCAATACTTAGCATTAATATTTCAAACTGGGCTCACAGCTTTTGACTAGTGTAGCAGCATACATCTTGGCATGGTATTTTGCAGTGTCAATTGACTTTTATGCTTATAATAAATCTTTGAATGCCGTCAAACTTAAAGCATAAGAGGGTACAGGTTCTATTATTTTTTTCTAAAGAATCAGCTTTCTAATCTTCTATATCACTAATTTGAATTTCTCCTTTCTAAAGTAGCAAAGTAAGTTCTTCCCATAAAAGTCAATGAAAACTGCTCTTTTTTTCTGAGGGGCAGAATCATGCTACCAGTTTCAGAATATTCATGCCAACTTTAATGTGCTGTAGGAGACAGCACATTTTTGCTTAATGGTTAAATAGAAGTAGACATAATATGACATATATTAAAAAAAAAACTATTTAAAGCCCTGTCAGAACTTTCTTTTTTTAAAAAAAAATTTCACACATTAGCTTCTCTGGCTTAACAGACTTTTGGAAAGCTAATTTACAGCATTGTGTGAATCCATTTCTGAGACAACAGTCATAGTAGACCCTGTGAAGTCCTCCTAAAGATGGAATATATAGGTATACATATTTTACATACAGATATGTGGAACTTCTGGAAGCTATTTAAACTGAATTCACTAAAATTATATATATAAAATGATGTAAAAATGTTTTAAATGGACTGAAATTTCCATGGAATCTTTTACAGTTTTTTATCTAATTTTTTATGTAGAGTATTGCAAATTAAGAGTAAAGCAGCAGAAGCTAATGAACTCTAATCAGATTGCACTTAAAAATACACTTCCATGAGAAAGAAAAACGAGGTATCCTTCTTTCACTAACTAAACTTTACACATTCCTCCTACTTCTTTCAGAATCACTTTAATAACAAAAAAGTTATTTCTACCTACCTCCACTCAGCCAGTTATTTGTTTCGCTGTAGGCTTATTTGGTATTAGTATTTCTGCCAAAGCAGTTAAAGACTTGAAAGTTACTCAACAAATCTAGCATCATGTTTCATTCTGATAGTTAAATGTCTTGCACAGATTCTTAACTAAAATGCAGGATTCCATCCTGTCAGATTACTTCTGCTTCTACTGAGGATGGATTAGGGAGCAGGCCAAAAAGAAAGGTATTGCGATCTCAGTGAGGCCTGTAGACTTTGGACATGCATTTGCTTTGCAAAAGGCTGGAGTGGTTTCAAACTTACCACTCTCAAGTTGCTTGTTATTGCCTCATCTGAGCTTGAGTAGCTGTCAGGTAGGCAACTAGCTGGGCAGCAGAGTCAAAGCATGTGCACGTGCCATAGGACAGTGCACAGCAACAGACACATAGAAAGCTTTCCTGGTAGATGTTTAGACACCTAAAAGGGTTAGTGGCTCCTGAGAAGTAGTTTTGCATATCTGAATTTTGGACTTTTCATCACTTAGAGTGGCTGTTGGGCATCAGCAGTGATATTAATATTCTTACTTAGAAGTATCTTATTTTTTTTCCACATTTTTGTTGGCTTCAAGATGACCACTTACAGGACTACTCCCATGAGTAAAAATGTATAATTCTTCCCTGTAATTAGCTTCTAAATATGCAGGGTAATTAAATTAATGAACCCATCTTTTACTTCTGTATATATATAATGAGTCATCTGTCAACAAGTTATTTAATTTCTAGCAATTAGACTATTTCTAACAAAAATGAGTAACTCCAATTTCTGCATTGTTTGTGTGATCTAGTTTATGATCCATAAGAACAGAAAACTAGATTGAAAAAGCTCGTTATTGAACATGGAAAATATCCCCTGTATTTGCCATAAATTATTTCTGGACGCTGCTAGCAGGTCAGCACACAGAATGAAGTCAAACCAGTGGGCTGGTCCCACTGTTCAATCACAGCAAGGTGCAGAACAAGGTACCCACCTACATCTAGCATTAATATGTATTCATCGTGCTGATAGCTGCCGTGTAGCTGCCATTTTTTCTGAAAGCACATGCTTCTTTGCCTCCTCTTTCATGCAGGTTTGCAGGCTTTCCCTGTCACATCCCTGGACTTGTGCCCAGCACATAATACAGGATGCTCAGTCGGGTGGTGGTGTGCTTCTCTGTCAAGCCTGTTGGATGCATACAGGTCTGAGCATGACACACAAGGATGAGACTAGTTCAGAGGAACTTAATTCTAAGGGAGATGCTAAGCACGTGGCAGAACCGTCATCTACACACAAAACACCCAAGACTGGACTCTTTCTTTAAGTAGAATCTTTGCTCAGAAACAGCCACAACAATGTAATTGCATGGGTGCAACCATTCACAGAGATCAGTTATGCCTAAATATGAGCTCATTTCTGGGCTTAGTTACCATAGTGAATAGACTGTACAGAAATTGTACACATCTCCATAGTCCACACTGATCTGAACAGCACATTATCTGTACTAGAAACACAGCAGACACAGTACGTGATATATCTTAAATATGACAGTTCAGTATATAGAAGTTTATGATCATGTTTGTAGAACTGCAAACTGATGTTTACTTTGCAATGGGCACTGCTTGCACATTATGAAGGTGCATTGAGTTGACAAAATTTGTGCAGACAATTAGTCTTTGCTTACATAAATGCCTCATTTGTGTGCACAAATGATTATATGAAAAATTCATGTGCATCTACAGTATCCTATTTAGGTATAATTGGTTGTGAGAAAACAACAGTTTGATTTTTTTTTCTTGCAGTTAATTAAATTCAGAGCTTAAATTAAAGTGTATGTTTGTTTTACTCCAGTGAGCAGAAATTTTTTCCGGCCCTCTGTTAATAATACATACTCATATGGTAGCAGCTGGCTCTCTTGGTGTTATTTTTCCAATAAATTATATCTTCACAACATACCCTATTTTTTTGCAGAAAGCTGAAGTTTGTTTCACTGTGTCTGGAAAGTTGTTGAGAATCACAGAAGGCATGCTTCCTACATTATCACCGTACCAGTTTCTTAATGTGAGTAAGAATCTGATTTTGTAATCTGAACAAAAATATGCAAAACGTACATAGAGGGATATACTGCAGCTTGAAATGTCTGTGTGTATTTTCTCTTTCCTTCAGTGGGACCACTTGCAAAGGCAAACAGGATTTATAATTAAAAACTTTCTTTTTATCTGTACTGCAACACTGAATCCTGAAAGGCTCATTTGGAACTAATGTTTTCATTTTCAATTCTCTTCCAGTTCCAGAGCTGCACTGAGAATGCCTTGTCATTTGTTTGACAGTTTTCTTTTTGAATATAATAGCTACCAAATGATTTGCAAATGTCGACTAACAATGTATACCTTTACTATAACAGTGCATAAATGGGCGGGGGTGAGAATGCTTTCATTAACATATCTAATATAAGGGCATTTTTTAATCAGAAGTGAGATTTGCATTAAAGGAGGCGATATACTTCTTTCTGTTACCGGTAAGGAATGTGTCTGGCATGTTAGTCCACAGGGAAAGGTGAGTGAGATGTTTTTTTGTCACATTGCAAGGATAAAAAACAGCCCTAAGCCGCAGCTGAGTATGCCTTTATCAAAATACAGTAATGCTAGAGGGATGGTGTGCAGTGTAACTGCACTAGTTACACTTCTCTAAAGCCATTCCTGCTCTAAGATCAAAACTAGCTGTGGGAATTTTTGTCTCTCCTCCAACAAGTGTAACACAGTGTCACACTATTACAGGGCTTGCTTGAGGTCTACTGGGAGGGCTGCAAAGTAGTTTTTAGGTAATAAGAGAATTGAGTATGCAGAATGGTGCAGGGCTCTTCAAAGTTAGAGTCTTCAAACATAGGGCTGATAGCAGCAACTTGCATGGATGGGGAGGGGGGATGATGAACCGCTAATTAATCCCTCTCCTTTAAAACATCTAGTAATAAGGGCTATACAACCTTCCCCATACCTTGCTCTAGTGTTGTGAAACTTCCCTATGGTTAGGAAGTCTTTCCTAGTACCTAACCTAAATCTAATATATCTAATGTGCTGTGAGGCTGATTCTTCCCATCTTTCCCTCAGACTAACACAAATCCTATCTCTATGTGTGTGTGTGTGCGTGTGTCTGTGTGTATACGTATACATATATATAAAAAGTCATATTATTTTCTTAATGAGTTCTGCACCTGATCGTAATGCACCAGAAAGAAGACTGCAAGTCCTCCCGATGAGTAAGAACAGATAATTCACCACAAATATAATGTCATGCTGTAATTTATAGGCTCCATTCTTCTCATCTCAGTAGAAATCCTTGCTTCTGCTCCTACTAATGTATCTGAGGATTTCTGTATATTATGTAAGGTTTGAGAAAGAATGTTTGTGAAAAGTGGCAGGTAATTATCTCTGTAGCCCTTCTTTGTTGTTGTGTCAAGATCTCTATCATTTACAGGCTTTGCATCTGGATAAATTAGTATCAGCCAGACAATGAAAATGTAATTTTTCCTTTAAGCTTGAGCTTTCATTCATGCAGACTTGGAAAAGCTAATGAAACCTGGAGTCACTGAAATGAGTTTCTCCAGAAAGAAACAAACTTGGCATTGTTTGTGCCAAGTCTTTATTATGTGACGCAAATGACACTAACAAACACTTGTATTTATTTTTACATTATTCATAGATAAATACAGAAAAAGGCAATTGAAGTTGGTGGAACTCCAGAGTATGGGACAGACTCAGAACATGCACATTGTTCTGTGTCGTTACAGAATATGAAGAGTGAATCTGATGACTTATTTGAGATGACGACCATTATTCATTTATGGCTTTGCATTTGGGAATAAAGTGAAAATCCTAAATTCATGCTGATAAAACCTTTATATCATATCAATTTCCTTCTGTCTGTTGTCCAGTAAGCTAAATGTTTGTTTTGCTCATCCCGAAAGAGGAAGGACAGAAGACATTTGCCTGCAGATGTGGTATTACATTACAGCTGTGGTGCTCTACTGGCTCACTGCTGCTCAGAGAAGGGGCAGTTTTGCTCTCTCCTTTCCTTGGCACGCTTTTTTTTGCCAGACTCCTGTTGATTCTCTTGAACGGGCTGTGACTCTCCTCTGACCAACAGTGAGCCAAACTGGCAGAAAACTATTCCTCTGCTGGTTTAGCCTGGATTTACATGAGGCCTGAAGTGGCATGAGAGAGGGGCCTGTACTGCTGGGGCTGGAGGGGGAGTTGACTGCAGCTAGCTAGCTTAGGTCCTCCTATCTGCAGTCTAGCTTGGGTTGATTTACACATCCTCAAGATCTCCTTTTCATCCTGGCTACTCATTTCTGCCTCTTTTTCTGCATTGACACAAGTTTCCATGCCTTGATAGTGACCCATGCTCATCTTGCTGAAAAAGCCTACCAAAAATGGTCATTTTTCAGTAGATCATTTCCCTGGCTCAATTAACCTCCTGATGCTGGCACAATGCAGGCAGTGACCCAGGATCCATGGAGTAGGAGACTGCAGGCAGCCGCTACATAAGCTTCTCTGGCAGCTTGCACTACCAGAGAAATTCACACTTAACCCATACATAGGGTGTTAATGCTGGTGCTAAAACCAAAGAAAAATATTTCTGCCAGGAAGCTTTCCCTGGCTGACATATACTAGTGCAAATTCACCACAACTCCATCATCTTCAGTGCAGTTGCTCAAACATGTAGAGTCTAAGGCCACACAGCTCACTTAGATTAACTTTTTAGATGTATCACAGGTTGCAGAATCTATCACTGCATCGTTTCCCTCTAAAAACAGCCTTGGTCTTGAGGATGTTTCTACCTTCCGGCCTTCCCAAATGATGAAACATAAATCAGAATTTTCTGTGTGGCTGAAAGACACAGGAGCCTAAACGTGCTTAAACATTCACACAGAGGTATATTATGTGCCTATAATATGTTATAAATAGAGTAGATGATCACATATGCCATACATTTGTGGTTGCAGTCTTGGGAGGATAGCAGGCCATGTTCATTGCTGTACTACACAAACAAGTAGTTAATGTTGCTGGATTGGACTATCACTTTCTTCTTCTGTGGAAGGAACCTGATTTTCCTTTCTCATGTGTATTTTCAAAGGGAATGAAGAACTTACACCAACAGTCTTGAAAAATATGTTCTGATGGTATTCTGGTAACACTTATGGTTGGAACAAAATTACACATTCACATAGTCTGCAGGCCAGAAGAGACCAGTAGATCTTCTTGTCAGCCTTTCTTATAAAGTGCCCTTAAATTTCATCCAAAATACTCTTGCTCTGAGCTGAATCTCTTCAGATGCTGTTAAAGTGGAACTTCCTGAAAGATACTGAATTTTGATCTGAAGACATCAAGAGATGAAGAATCCACTGCTGCCCTTAGCTGATAAATAATTTTAACATGACCTTAGAGCTAGCTTAATTAGAGATTGATATCTAGAACTTTCTGCCTTTTTAGTATGCCAAGCAGAAAACATCATGAAGTAACTCGTTTGCTACTTAAGTCCTTAACTGTCTGGCACTCCTCAATTCAGAAATTAGAATTATTGATTAGGTATCTACACTAAGCCTGTTTTAATGATCTCAACTACTTAGTACTAACCAGGAGTTGAGGTCCAAGGAAACAGGTCTCAGTGCCAAGATTTCACTCATCAGAGCTACACACAGCACTACTGCTGCCAACACACAGCACTACTGCTGCCATACTGTTTATCCTCGCAGGCCAGTCCTGGCTCTAACTCTCTTATTTGTTCCCAGGAGCCTTTCAGGGAAATAAAGGTTCTATAAAACCCAGAATGTTCTGGCTACTGGAAAGATATGCTCTGTGATATGCTGAAGCTCCCTCAGTATGAACAAAGAGTTCTCTGAACCAAGAAAGCCTACAATCGGTTTGTGTCTCAAGGTCCAGTTCCTCTGTGAACTGGCAAAGGGCAAATAAGGATTAAATTCACAATATGGCTAACCTTCAGTGCCTAATAAGGTCTTTCACCTCCACAATATTGCTGATGTCTCTACAACACAGTCAGACATGGTTGAAACTGTCCCAAAATTGGGAAAAGGGGACAACTTGTCATACTACGCACAAGAAAATGTAACCACGTTGAACCTCCCTAGGAAATCAGCCTAGTAAGAAACCTGCTTTTTTAATTTTAGGACTTCTTTCTGATTTTGGCATGCTACAGCCTGAATTTCTTAGCCCTCAAATGTATTTCAAGGACTATCTTCCTCCTTCTTGACTAAGGTTTTTGAAGGAGACATGAGCTAAGATGAATATATTTATGGCTATGTTGGTCATTTTTAATCAATGACATTGGGGTAGACACCCACAGATAAACGTTGAACCTCTAAAGAAGCCACTGAATAAAAATTCTAGGTTTATTTAGAGCTTGCCAAGTTCCTTATATAAACTAGAGCAGCCTTGGGGTCCCAGGTCTTTCCAAGTCTGAATTCTTGGTGTTGCAAATGGAAGAAATTGAGGCAGAAAGCACCACAGCTGTAATGATCTTCCTTCAGGGTGTCAATTACATTTGCTGTTTGCCTTATGGCACACCTAGGTGATTACAGTGTGAAGGCCAGCATACATTTGTTTAATGTATCCTTGAACTCTATTACATTTTCCACTCATGTTGCTAAAGCCTTATCTTCAATTACACTCCTTTCTATTTGCCCCAAGCTGTTATTTGTTATAAGGCCAGACTGACCCTGTTGTATCTGAAATGTCAGTGAATTAAATCAAATTTTTATACTTTTCGACTTGAACAGTTATTTCATGATGCATATAACAAACAGATAATGAGATCTGCATTTTATTAGACACACTGATGCTTACCGATGTTTAGCTATTAGGCAGACCAATTTTGCTGCTCACAGTCAAAATTACGTTTTTTTCTCTGTGGCTGGATAGCTGTCAATTGATTTAACTCATTGAAAATGTGTAGTATAATATTTTCCTTGGTGTTGCTTGCACTCATGCTCAGAGAATTGGATACATTTCTACTCTTTTTTCCTAAAAGGGAAGGGAGATTTCCATAGTTACATTTCTCTACAGTGTAAGATATTTGCCTCCTATATTCTGTGACAATTTTCCCAAGCTTTCTCTCTGATTCAAGGATATTCCAAAATCGCATTCGTAGCTTTAAGCATACACTTACATCCTATTTTTGATATTCAAAGTTAAGCACACTGTCTTGAATATGTTTCTGGAATAAGTCCATGTAAAAAGGGATCTACTGAATATGTTCCAATTGCTAACATGTACATGATCTAGTTGTAGCATTCTACACATCTTACGCTTTATATATATATGTGCTTATAATTTATGATTTATACAATGTGTGTAACACTTAAATGATAAAAATCACCAAACTGGGATCTAACCTATGCAAATATTTAGCTATATCACAGGATACACAATGATCCACTCTCTCCAAAAAGAGCCCAGCTACCACATGGTTCTCCTACCCTCTGAGAGTAGAGTCAGATATTCACAGAAAATCCAACTGCTGAATATCAAAGGGTTATCATACTCTCACCGGTTTCGTATGCGTATTCCTACTCTGTTTCTTGCTTTTGTACAACAAAAACTCACCCTCTTCTCTCTTGACTCTAAAAGGATAAAGGATGTAAAAGCTACTATAATTACTCAGATAAAGAAAAGAAAGCTTGATTCAGATAGGAATGTCTTTCTGAGATATCCTAAGCAGTCCAGAGATTTTAGATATCTATGTTTTACATATTTTAGTTATATAAAAAGATCTTACTACATTTAAAAAAAAATCCTCCCTAAAACAAATGGAAGAGATGCATCCAGATCCAGAGATTGCTTAAGGAAATCTATTTCCTTATCTACTTCTCACAGAAAACAGCTGCCATAATTTTTTATAATAAAACTAGACATGTTGATGGTTGATAGGCGCCACACAGGCAAGCGTGGGACTCAGGATGGTGCAGCCCATAAAAGAGAGGTTTGCTCTGGGGCACTTCCCAAGAGTTTAGGGACCCCGGGGGCACCATGGCCAGAGTCACCACACTGTGGGGTTGCCATAGCCCTCCAATGACCCCAGGAGTGCGGAGCGAACCTAGTGAGCAAAGGAGAAGTGCCACCGCAGCCTCACACTGTAAACATCTAGAATTTTGCCCTGGGTTATTTGCTGAACATCCCTACAGTTATCTGTTGATCATGTATATTGTTATCTGTTGACCACCCTGTTGACCATACTGTTGACCATATTGTTATCGGCTGAGGCCACTGGTTCTGTTGTGTAATCATGGTCTGGGACTGTTTGACTGAATAATGAACTAAGCCCGGGAAGGATAAAGCGAGTAAGCCACATACTTCTGGTGTGGACTCAGACTCGCCATCAGCTGGCCTGCGGACCCGGCAACCCACCCATCAGCGGGGACGCCCCTGATGCCAGCTGCCAGGGAGAACCTGAATCGTCTTGCTCAAGCATGGTGAGAACAATCCAGGGAAAACTATACTGGAGGACAAGGACAAGGAAAGGGCGGGAAGAGTCATTGTACCGTGCATCCATGGCTTAAACACAGAGTTCTGATATGTGTATTCTATTTTTAGTTCAGTTATATTTCTAGCTCTGCTATACTTTCTAGCTTTGTTATACTTGTAGATTGTCTGGTGTTAATTGTTTAGTGTTGTCCAGTGTCTGTCATATGCGTAGAACTGCTTAGATCTAATAAATTCTTCTATTTGGCAAATGATGATCTCTCGAGTTCAGTACAAGTAATCCCAGAATCCGAAAGAATCCCGGACACCCCTCTAGTGGCGCGCCACGATGGTTACCTCTGTTTACATAATCCAAGCCTTCTCACTAAACCTCACCTGTGTAAAATATTCCAGCTGGATGTGTATCAGGAATTGTTTGCTGGATGCACCTTAATGAACTCCTTGTGGTTCTCTACAACCCATGGTGTGGCCTTTTGTAATTCCGTTGTCATTAAGCTGGTGCTGTAATGCAACGTTTAATAGGCATGGCCGACACTGGGGAGGAGGGATTATCTGGGGCAAGGACATCCCGATGTTTTCTTAGAGCCACAGCTCTCAAAAAACCAGAAAGGCTGCCAGAAAGTCTCCTAAAAAGGGAGAACGTGCACCGTGGCAAGGACCACATGTCTTTGTGCCTCCTCCTCACAGCCGTCTCAAGCCCTAGTCCCCTTATGGACACCGTGAAGCTGTGGCCATGCTGCACAGAGGCCAACAGCAGAAGAAGGACGACCTGAGGCCAGACTTGCTGCAGCGTGGCCAAAACAGGAGGGATGGGGAGCATGTGTATGTGGGCAATTCTGCAAGACTGAATACAGTGCTAGGAGTCAAAGCTGCGGGATATGAGATATAGTATGGGTGAATGCTGCATGAAAGGCGTTAAAGCCGCAAAATGCTAAGTGGGTTTTTTTGACATTTCTCTAATGAGTGATTGGCTGTGATTACAAAACGACATTCATAACCCTATCGCCAAGTCAGCTGCTAGTGGTGATGTTTTAAAAGACCATGTTAACTGTTTTAGTGCTCAATAAAGCATAGAAGAAAAGAGAGGCATTAGCATATATTGGAGTGTGCGGAGGAGGAAGGACACTGGCAGTCTCTCCAGGAAGCTCTGAAGATGCATTAGGTCAGATGAGGAGTCCTTTTAAAAAAACATAGCCAGATTTCTTTGTTTCCACAAGGCCTGGCTTTTAAAATGCAGATGAATAATATCTTCTTTTAATGGAAGACACCCCATGAAGTACACTCAGAAGAGACACTGAAAGAGTTCAATGGTATTGAAGAGGAAGATTTAGACTCATTTTACTCATGAAATTCTGATAGGGAAGTCACCTTTTTGGTTCAGCTGAGTTCAGACCCACTGTGCTGCAGTCTAAACCTCAAAGTAAAGGTAACCACAGAAGAGGAACCTGTGGCCTGTGATATGTGCAGGCAGGAAAAGCATGCCTTCCGTGCACTCAGGAAGCCACCAGCTTTAACAAGCCAGATCCCTTGGCTTTCAAGTCCCATACTGAAATCGCCATACGGACAAGAATTACAAGGCATGTTCCCTCTACCTGGAGGCACCGGAAGAAACGTGGACGGGGTGGGAAGCTCTGTAAAAGAAGAGGAAGCTCACGGGCAGCAGGTGCCAGCAGCTCCCTTGGAGTCTGGTGGCTGTATCCAAGGGTAGCTCAGAGACCCTGGCCACGGCCGCCTTTGCTGGGTTGGTTTTCCCCCGCCAGCTTTTGCACATGCACATTGCTGCTGTCACACACCATGTCCCCAGGCTGGAGCTGAACAGGAGCCGCTAGCGAACTGCTGCAGCTCAGGGTGGTCGCTTCTGAGTTACAGCGTACCAACCCAGAGTCTAGGAGTAGCAGGCAGAAAAAAAAACAGCTATTTTATAATAAAATGCATTGCTAGACAATTAAAATAAATGTTTGACAACATTTTGCTGTCAAAGTAGTGAATACTGGTTGTCAAAAATAATGATACTACTGATAAAAATCCTTGCAAAAAAGAGAGACACATTTATACAAGTGCTTTCATCCCATGGGTTCAGAGAATTTTATAGATGTAACAAGAAGACATTGCTTGATCAGGTGCCTGCTGAAGGAGAAGGAACCAAAATAAAATATTTTTAACACAATCCTGTCAAATTCTATGACAGAAAGGATGTTTTGGGTCCTTTAAAAACTGCTGTCCCTATTCAAATAGCTGAGAGTAAGTTTGCTGTCTTTCGCCTGTGATCAAGAGGCAAGCTTTTTGTCAGCCCAGAGGAGATGTTTGCAAACCCTTTTCTTGCAAAGGCATGTGAGCAGACTCATTCTTGTTGCAGAAAACCCACATGGTCATATCCTACCATCTGATTTTTTTCTAGCTTTCAAATATCTCTCATTTGTACGAGGCTCTCAGTTGCTTAAATAACATGGAGATGAAATAAATAAGTAAAAGCCCACAGCTTTCCTGTATTCTCTAATGAGATATAGGCAGGTGGAAAGCCTGCCCTGTTACATGGCTTGAAAATACTGAGAATTTCACCTTGCTTAAACTAACAGCAGTTTTGCTGATCCGCACAGCCTAGGCAGGCAGGGACAGGGATGTGTACAGGTCTGCCTAATAACCAAGGAGGGAAGAAAACACTCCGCAGCTGGAAGGAAACAGCGTGTGAATATGGATGTGCTACACTCACTCATCAGCAAAACTCAAGCTGAGAAAGTTGTACAATCAACTATGCCAATCTTTCATTGGCAGGTACACTGTAGAGATGTCTCTGTAGCTGTTTCAGAAACCTCCAGGGAAGGAGACAGCACATAAAGAAATTAGGCTATTGAGGTGGAAGAAGAAAAAAGAATCTCCCACTGAAGAGATTATCTCTATGGGGGCTGACACGAGTGGTTTCATTTTCACTCACATTGCCACTTTGTTACAATAACAAAACCAATCTTGAACCCTAATTGTGGCTTGGAGAAGTCATTCAAACTGAGGAACAAAGCCCGGTTGACATGGGCATGGTGAACCTACTGCTGAGAAGCCGAAGGGAGCAGGATCGGGACAGCACTGGGAGCGAGCAGGGTATGTAGCACAGCCCATAGATGCTGCAAACCACTTTGTGCCAAGCTGCTCCCTCTCAGCACTGTGATTTTCTCCCATTCTGCAGCTTTGCTCAAGAAGTTGAAAGACAGTGGCTGAGGTCTATGGCTCTTGCAGACCTTGAGCTCCTTCTGCTCTTGCTTTCTGGTCTGCCTCTCCCTCCTCTGACAGAGCTTTCCCACTTTTACCCCATCCCTTGACCCTGACTGTGTCCCAGCCATCTCCTAGCTACATCCCCATACTAATCCCTGCAATACCTCTTCTTCCCAGGAAACATTCTGCTAATTACCTCCCTAGGTACCTCCCTAGCTTTAGAGGTCCACAGAATATATTTGGGGGGGCAGGAGAATATGGAAAGGGAAGGAAGGAGGTATAGGGAAAAAGTTGGAAGAACCGCAGGATGGAAAACTATTTAGAAAGATTTCTGTCCTTATTGGAGTAAACGGATCTTAAAACTTTTTTTCCCTGAGCTCTGAAAGAACATATCCAGACTATGAAAGGTTTTATGTAAATAAAGGTTCAGAATCCTATAACCTGCAATGAAGCAGAATGGTAGCCAGGAAAACACACAACAAAAAAGCCCATGTTCAGCCTAACACTATCACAATCTTTCCTACAGCTTCACACCTATGCAAATTGTCTGCCAAAAGGCGTAAAGCTCAAGATAAACAAATCTCTTCCACAATTTGGCATAAGGAAAAAGGGGCTAAACTGAAATGATAATTGAGTTTTAGAGATCCATCCATTTTCTGTCATCATGCCATCTGTCTCCCTGGCAGATTCCTGATAGTTTGTTTGCATTGGCAGCTTCGATTGCCAAAGCTCATGTATTAAGTTGGAGTTACCTACTCTTCCATACACATTTTATTATTTTTTTATATGCCTGCTGTTCTAGAAGATTGACAGAACTGCAGGATACCATGTATTCCTAGAAGCACAATATATTTTGACATTTTTTAAGTAGAAAGAAAAAGAAAGAAAGTAGAAAGCTTCAGTAGAAGAGACTTGAGAGACAGCTACTCAGAATAGCCAGCCACTTGGCACTCATATGGGACATGGGACATCACGATTTTTTAAGACCAGAAATATGGATACTTTTCCATTGTGATCTGCAACAACCTGCAGAGACTAAGTCCGTCGGAGTCACGGAAGGCATACTTTTCATGGCCTGACCACAGATAAAGAAGATTACAGCTGCTGGTGGATATATGTGTTAAGTACTTGCTACCACCAGAATAATAAATGAAAACTGTGGCGGCCTTATGAGGGCAGTACCCCTGAGGCAGGTTCCAAGTTATTGCATTACTGTCATAACTACTCACTGCAAAGCACCTTTGACTAAAACCTAATATGATGCCTAGCATAGCTCTGCTGACTCTCCTGGAATTACACAGATGATTAATGTTGTCCCTTAAGGTATGAAAGAGGTTATAAAATTATTTGTATTTCATTTATTTACACAGAGAGCAACTTTAACTGCAGCAGTGAATGATGTGGGAGTTGCCTGTAATACTTTATGAAGTTACATCCCATCTGTTCCTTTGATCATAAACGTGTTTTGTGATATGCAAAAACTACGGGTTAATTCCAGCAGGAGTTAATTCACATTAGGCAGGAAGATAGATAAA
The DNA here is from genome assembly GCF_036370855.1 of Dromaius novaehollandiae. Taxonomy (NCBI): domain Eukaryota; kingdom Metazoa; phylum Chordata; class Aves; order Casuariiformes; family Dromaiidae; genus Dromaius; species Dromaius novaehollandiae. The sequence goes on from NC_088099.1 coordinate 9,530,165, forward strand.
CACTCCTGACAGTCCATTTACTGAGACATGCACAATAATGCAAGGTACTGTTTGGCAGTCCATCCTCCCTTTAGGTTGGCTGGGTAATAAATTGTGGCCAAATTCAAGAGACACGAGGACTATGAGGAAAGAGACTTACTAGGGAGTCTACACAAGAGAGGACTATGCTCTGTGCAAGACTGTGCAAATAGGCTGCTCTGTTAAACAGCCTTTGTTCTTGTTCTGCCTTGTTTCTATTGCAGAAATTAAACAATACTTTAGTTACACCACTGAGTTCATACAACTTTGACAATTCCTAAAGACTTGCATGCCCTAATCCCAATTAGACCTGCCATTAGAGACTGGATGAGGAATGGTTTTCCTGCCATACAAATAAAATGACAACAGGATTTCAATTTTTTGCTTCCATTTCCACTTCAGGGCAAACAGAGAGACACTTCAAAGTTCCTCATAAGCATCTGGAGCAAGAGAGCCCAGTCTGGCAAATGAGTCAGTTGTGAGGGCCCTCGCTGGGCATGTGGAGCACTCAGGTCTTGTTCCTGCCCTGGCGTACTCCCACAGTCCTGCTGCATGTCCTACTACGAAAGTGCAGGATCAGTCTCTGCTTCTCAGTCAGGAGGAATTGCTCCACTTTGCAATAAGTAGTTACAAGTTTCTGTGAGAGAAAGACTGACTCTGTCCCCCTGTTGCTGTGGCACTAGATTGGGATGTTAGAGATCCTGGGGTAAGTCCATGCTCCAGTAAATATGCAATTATTAAACAGCTTCAGTCGAAGAGACCTGAGAGAGAGCTCCTCAGAATAGCCAGCCACTTGGCAATTAAGACACTCATGTGGGACATGGGACATCATGATTCAAGCAGATAGCCTAAACTGGAATGCTTTGAACTTCGATTTCCTACGCCCCATGTAAATGCTCTAATTCATGGACTATTGCACTGAGGAGAGGGAGGCAATCATCCAATCTTCTTCCCAACTGGAGATACCACCCCAAACCTGAGAAACGTTTTATAAAATTAATTAAGATGACGAGATTAAAGTTTCTTTAAAATGGTTACATGTCCATGAAAATGGAGGGTTAGCATTCCTCCTCTCCCCTCCCAGAATCACATTTCTAACACCACTAGATACTGAAATTCAAACCAAGCCACAACTGGGGCATCGTGAGAATCAACCACAATGCAGGTATTGCCTGTCGTGGCTTGTTCTTGGAGAGAGGAGAGCGAGGGTCAGGTGTGTAGATGGCCTCTGAGGGCAAGAGAACAACCTCACAGTTTGTTCTGCTGTGCATTACAAGCGTGTCTGTATTTGAACAGTTTGTTGTAATAGGAAAGGAGCTGGTAGTGTGCAAGCGTGTTCAAAATGCATGTCTGGATGTAAAACATGGGAGCTGGAGTTGATGAATGTAATATGAAATTTAAGTGGTGGTTACCTGAGTTTTAGTAATTGCATTGATAGGATGAACACCTACTGAGCAGTCTGGCTGGCAACTGAGCAGAGCTCTCTCTGTTGGTGTATGTATATATGTAGTGAACATATGTGTTCCTTTAATGCCCATTTAACCTGGCAGTTCAACCTGCCCTGTAGACTTAATTCTCTTTTATCGACTAAGTATGCTCAGCAAAAACATCTCTTTAGCTATCTCCTTACACTTTTCTGCCAGTTATACGTAAAGGGGTCCAAAAGATCTGCATACTGATTCATGTTGAAAGTCCATTCAGACCTGTCCCCACCAGCAAGCTACGGGCATTACTTGGAGGTGAAAATAGGAAGTGGCACTGCAGTGATTGTGCCTGGGGAATTCCCTCCCAGCCTCCAGCAACCAGCTACTGAGGGATATTTTGAATAGAAAGGTTCCTCCGCTAAACAATACTTGGTAATGTAAGGACGTTTTGAATGGAAAGGTACCGCCAGTAAATGGTACTTAGTGAAGAGCAGCTTTTAATGGTCTCTGTTGGAAGGAACCCTGCTCAGCCTAAGTAAGTGGTGTCACTTTTTATACCTCTGGCACCATCAGTGAGGATGTGGGATAATCCTGACTTTGTAATGTAGATCCTTTCCCTAGAGAGTTTCGTAGACGTGATCATTCCATAAACATAACCAAATTGCTACAGATGCCAACATTTCACTCACTTTATGAATATCAACAGTCCTGATGAAATTAATGGGCTTACTAATGTGTAGAGCATAAACAGGATTTTGTCCTTCACAATAACAACATTTGTCCACCTCCAAAATATGGTGCATTCAAAGAGCTTACTCAAAGATTATAGAAACACAAAATCACTGAATGATTTAGATTGGAACAGATCCCTGAAGACCATCTAGTCCAACCCCCCACTTAAAGAAGGGCCAACTTCAAAGTTAGATCAGGTTGCTCCCAGCCTTGTCCCGCTGAGTTTTGCGTATCTCCAAGGATGGAGATTTCACAGCTTTTCTGGGCTCCTGTTTCAGGATTTGACCACTCTTGCTGTGTCTATTGCATCTTGTCCTATCACTGTGCACCTCTAAGCAGAGTTTGCCTCCACCATCTCTACATTCTCCCATTACATAGCTGAAGACAGCGACAAGATTTCCCCCTTAGCTTTTTCTTCTTTACGATTGAAAAGCCCAGTTCTCTCAGCTTCTTCCTATATGTCATGTGCTCCGGTCCCCTAATCATCTTAGTCAATGTCTTGTACTGCGGTGCTATATAGATATTTGCTTACATTTTCTATTTCCAGTTAGTACTCAGCTGAGCCATTCAACTCCAGAATCTGCTGATATAAATTTTCAGAAGTCCAGTAAGTAAGTTAATGAAAATATGAATAAATTTTCATTATATCATAATCCAGTTTTACTTCCTCAGATTTAATACATTTTATTTCCATTTTCTTCTAAAACTATTTTGTTGTGCTTCTTCCTAAAGCAAAAGAACTAATATCTTCCTAGAAGCACATATTCCATAGTCTGCGGTTAATTCTGTTAATTCTGGGCTTCATATGACTCTCCAGGAAGGGCCCATGCAACAGAAATCCCTCAGTCCTAGGAACTGCCAAGTGTTTTGATCAATTGAATGATAATCAAGGATGTCTGGCACCTTACAGACCAGGAATTTTAAATCAGGCAGCTTTATGAAAGCATGCAAAACCCATTTGTCCTTTGAGTTGTAAGTGAAAAGACTACCCATTCAAAAATTGTAAGTATTCATGTGCGTAAGTGAGAAAATAATGATCTCGCCCTAAAAAGATGGCAGTATACTTCTGAAATTATGTTACAGTCTCAAAGACTCCATCTTTTCTAGTAAATACAATGGACCAGGTCCTGTTCTCTGGCGCTGAGGACAAGCGTCACAGCACGAGTCTCTACGGGTGAGTTCTCTTCCCACCAAAACAGGGAGGCCTCGTGCCTGTGCGTTAGTGAGCACAGCTCAGGCCCATGCTGCCCCCCAGACCATGCCTAGGGCCTGCCTGCAAGGCTGCTGCCTGGCAAGGGCCAAAGCAGTGCCAAGGAATGGGCTGAACGGGGGGTAGATGTGCAACAGAGCCTGTGCCCTGGCTGTGTGTCGTTTACTAGTGCAGACACAGCCAAAAAGTGACAGTATGGGCCCAATTCCCCCCACTGACAAAAATTCCTGAACCTTTTTTTGCATATGCTCCCTTTGTTTCACTCGGTAGCATGGAGAAGCCATAATATCAGACATCTCCTTTATTCAGTCCTTGCTAACAGTTACTTTGCTGTTTTTCATTAAGAAGTTCAGAGGGATTTAGAAGAAACTCTAGAAAGCTGCCATTTGGTTTTACCCTCCACAGTACCAGCAGCGCAGGACGCATGTGCTACGCCCCAGAACATCTGCTTCATTTGTGTGTTCTCCCCAGCTCTCTGAAAGGGCACTACGCCGGCTCACGTCCTCATCACCATTTCTTAATATTTATGCGCTCGCTGCCTCCCTCCCACCCGGAGCTGACCCGCGTTGCAGGCTGAGCGTTGCGGGAGCGACTGCCGGCTCCTCGCAGCCACGCTCACTCCAGGTGACAGCCAAAAGCTCTTTGGACATGTTAGCGCGGGACCATCTGGAGAAGCTGGGTGCCAGGGCAGGTAGAGCCCGCGGGAACGCTGCCGCAAGGCTCGCAGGCTGGAGCTGGCGTGCGTCCTTGCAAGGAGCTGGGGCATGTGGAAAGCTGCCTGCTGGGTTTATATTTTGCTTTCCACTGCGAGGCCCAGGATCCCACTCGCAATCACAAGCAGCGTGATAAAAGAAGCAGGTAGAAGGCTCAAGCAGGACTTAATAACAGTAGCCAGGGGATAGATTATTTGGAATAAAAGGCCAGCCAGCTGCTAACAAGTTATGAAATGTAGAAGTGGAAGTTGTCAGAGAAATAGCCCCCGCCACACCACACGCACGCACCGCATAACTGAGACGGCCGTCTGCCCGATACGCACTCCGGCACTCGGGAGCTTGAAGCTTCCCGTGGCACCTCGCCGATCCGTTTTTAGCGTCAGTGTCCCGCTGACGTTAACTTTTCGCCCAAGACTCCGCCGCGACGGGGAAAACGGGCTCGGCCGGCGCAGACAAAGCCGGGGCGCCGCTTCCCGCAAGGGCGCCGCGGCGCCGCCGCCAGCGCCGCCTCGCCTCCCCCGGCCGGACCCGCCGCCGGCGGCAGCCCCGCCGCGCTGACATGACTAAGCAGGGCCCCGCGCCCCCGCCGCTCGCCCCCCGCGCCGCCACTCACCTGCCGCCCCGGCCCCGCCGCCGCCGCCGCCGCCGCCGCGGCTCCTCCGAAGGGGCGCCCGCTCCGCCGCCGCGGCCGCGGGCAGCGCCGCCCCGCCGCGCCGCCGCGCCCCGCCCCGCGCCCGCGGAGCCGAGCCGGAGCCGCGCCGGAGCCGAGCCGGAGCCGGAGTCGGAGGCGGGCGGGGCTGCCGCGCCGGGCCGGGGGCTCCGCCGGGCGCCGGCTGCTGCCGCAGGCGCTGCCCCGCGGGGATGGGGACGCCGGCGGGCGGCCCTGCGGCGGGCAGCGCGGGGCCGCCGCCGCTCGGGGCGGCCCGGGGGCCTCCGCGGTAGCGCGTCCCGCCGCCACCGGCGCAGCGCGGCCACCGCTCCCGGCGCCCGCGGCCGCCGAGCCCCGGCGCCCTCCGCGCCGCCGCGGCATGGACCGGCCGCTCAACCTCAGCTGCCTCGCGGCCCCGACGCCGGTCGCCGGCAACCGGAGCGGGGCCCCCGCGGGCCTGGACGGCGGCCGGGCGCCGCTCTCCGTGTTCAGCGTGCTGGTCCTCACCCTCCTGGCCATGCTGGTGGTGGCCACCTTCCTCTGGAACGGGCTGGTCCTGGCCACCATCCTGCGCGTGCGCACTTTCCATCGGGTGCCCCACAACCTGGTGGCCTCCATGGCCGTCTCCGACGTGATGGTGGCGGCCCTCGTCATGCCCCTGAGCTTGGCGCGTGAGTTGTCGGGGCGGCGGTGGCGGCTGGGCCGGTTGCTGTGCCAGGTGTGGATCTCCTTCGATGTGCTGTGCTGCACCGCCAGCATCTGGAACGTCACGGCCATCGCCCTGGACCGCTACTGGTCCATCACCCGCCACCTGGAGTACACGCTCCGCACCCGGCGCCGCATCTCCAACATCATGATCGCCCTCACCTGGGCGCTCTCCGCCTTCATCTCCTTGGCCCCGCTGCTCTTCGGCTGGGGAGAGACTTACTCGGAGGACAGTGAGGAGTGCCAAATCAGCCAGGAGCCCTCCTACACCATCTTCTCCACCTTCGGCGCCTTCTACCTGCCCCTGTGCGTGGTGCTCTTTGTGTACTGGAAGATCTACAAGGCAGCCAAGTTTCGCATTGGATCTCGGAAGAGCAATTCCATCACCCCCATTACACCGGAAGCCCTTGAGGTAGGTCATCGTGGTTGGTTTTTGCTCTAGAGAACTGCTGGTAGCAAATGAGCCCCCAGCTGCCAAGACCCCACCGTGCTGGGAAAACTTAAAGTGTGCGAATAAACAGCGACGCACCAAAGCTGTGCGAATCCCGAAGGCTTTCAGGGGAAAATTGATTGCAAATCTTGCAGGCTGGTCTTTTGACTGCTTCCGAGTCCCTGCTGGGAACCTGTGTGCATGCAAGGTGTAGCTAATGCAACTTTGGGCCGGCTTGGGAGTCTCGGCTCCACGTGGGCGTGCAGTGACTCACAGGAGTCGCCCCGTGGAACGCTGAATCAGTGCTTGCTAACGTGAGTAAGGGGTCACCACTTCTCCCTCGGCGAGGTGTGTGGGGGTGGGGATGGATGGGATCCCGCCTAAACTAGGGAAGATAACCTGGAAAGCGGCTGTGTTTTGGGGGAGGCTGTGTCTGCCCACACAAAAGACACATGCAAAATGTCCTTGTAAATCCTTCCTAATCATGGTGAGATGGGGTCAACTTATCCCCGAGTACGGTGTTTGTGCACGGTAAGGATTTCTTGGGGGTACTGTATGCCTAGTACTCTTTTTTTCCTGTGTCATATTAAGAATTCTTAATCTCACCATGTTCAGGGGAAGCAAGGACACTTTTGTGCATGGCGTATGCTTATGTGCCTGTTCTGCTGTCCTGACTGTAAATCATAAATGCGCTTATTGTGATGCTTTGTGATCGGTTCTATGTGCACAGATTTCGCTACTGTCTTTAGTTTCTAGCCTCACTTAAAAGCAGTTCTGCTGCTGAGAATTAGGGCATACAACCAATCTCCCCTCACTTAGAGTGCAATGCAGATGGCGCACATTTCCACATTTCCCAAAACTCTGGCTATCACTTGCATAATTCGGTTGTGTACCTGCTCTGTGGCATCAGATGACTGAGGCACATATGCTGCAACTTGTATTTGTGTTTGGCAGGTAAAGGAAGCTGCCCAGGAGCCACAGATGATCTTCAATGTCCGTCACGCCACCGTTACATTCCAGACGGACGGAGACACATGGAGAGAGCAGAAGGAAAAGAGAGCTGCCCTCATGGTGGGCATCCTCATTGGGGTCTTCGTGCTCTGCTGGATCCCCTTCTTCATCACGGAGCTCATCAACCCGCTGTGCTCGTGCGACATTCCACCCATTTGGAAGAGTATTTTTCTATGGCTAGGCTATTCAAATTCCTTTTTTAATCCACTGATCTACACTGCTTTCAACAAAAACTACAACAATGCTTTCAGGAACCTGTTCTTTAGGCAGCACTGAGCAGGAAAAGGGAAGCTTTCCCGCTTCCCCAGGAACCTGATTTCAATGCTCAATGAATCCTACCAAACTCTTGAGGAGGTTCAAAGCCACAGATGATGCTAAAGCTTTATACCCATGGGTCACATCAAAGACCCAGCAATGGTCCCAGTTCCTACGCAGAATTTCGGTCCCAGCTTCTAAGTTGGTTGCTATTTTTCCTGCAAACAGCATGCAAGGGTTTCTCTGGCCAGCAACAAAGCATTCTTCTTCCGGTCCCCAACTGCTTTCCTCCCACCCTTATAGTGACTTTCATGGGATGTTTGGTGGCAGTAATGGTGCAGAGGAGTCTTGTGGAAAAGAGACATATTTGAAACTCTGGTTTGGCCCACCGCTGCCTGCTCTCTCAGAATATTAACCAGCTTTGTCCCACGTGCAAAGCTGGGACGCTTTAATGTCAGGAGGTTTTGTGATTGTATACGAAACTAGGTATTTTATGATTTGGTTGAAAAGACTGTTTTGTCTTGTCTTTCATAGGTAGAGATTGTCAAGTGTGTGCATTTGGGGCATAAAACCCTCAGTAAGGGTTGAAAGCAGACTCCAAATGCAAAAGCCTTTTCTCACATCCTTTGTCAGCAATGGATTGTGCTATTTGCTGTTGGATTCCATGTAGCAAGCTTTTTTAAAAAATATTTCTTGTGGAAGCTTCATGCATGGTACACACTGGAATGCGCAAGAATGCATGGGAAATCCGCCACTCATTCCCTGCCTGCTGAGTGTAAGCATCTGCCTCGCACCTTTACTTTCTGAGTTCAGAAATATTCAGGTGTTCCCTGGCTGTAAATGTTAAACTTTGCGTCTGTGTTTCACAGGAGAAATCGTTCTAAATCCTGGATGTATTTTGAGCAGTTGGGCTGATTTCTTGTTGTTGCTGGGAGATGCAAGGGGTGTATTTCAGACTGCATATCAGTGAGGAGCTGGTTTTGATTATTTATGAGTGTGATCCAGATCTTACTAAAGTCAAAAGAGAGACCCCATTTAGTTTCAGGGAGTGCTGGTTTGCTGGCAAAATGCAGTTAATGACCAACAAAGTTTGATACTGGAAGCATAAAAAATCCATAGAAATAATTTACTGTAAAGACCAGACTTAGTTCTTCCTTGCCCTTCTCTCCCTCTCTTCTCCCTCCCTTAAGCTCCAGTCCTGCCTGCTGGTTATTGCTAGTTGCCTCCCCATCTTTCCACGGTGCCGACGTAATTATAGTAGTTGACATTTCACTCCTAGAATTAGAATTATGCGCTTTATACTGCATCACTGGGAGAATGACAGGCCTTCAGAAAAAGAAAAGCATTAGTTTTAACTATCAGTTTTTAAGAAGCAGCCCTGAAATCAGGCTGGAACTGAAATGGTGGGGAAAAAGACAAGATGGGCATCGGAATGAGATGATTTCATGTCAGATATCTCAAGAAGCAGAGATAAAAGGGAAAAACCATCTGTAAGTCACTAGAAAGCTCCCTGGTGGTGAATAGGATTAGTTCTTATTCTTAGTGGATCATGAGACATCAAATGTTAAAGTTGTCGCAGGTCCTTTAAACCAGTCAAAAGCCTTGGTATAGCTGGTAGAAAAGACCTTTTTCTTCTCATATCTTGGGACAGGTAAAAATGCTCATATCTTGATGTGCTATCAAGCATTGCAGCTCTTTCAGGATAAGTTAGACAAACATCAGCCAGGAGTGATAAAGGTGTACTTGATCCTGCCTCGAAGCAAAAGGAGGGATAAGATGGCCCTTGAGATCTTTTTCAACTCTGTTTTATAAAAGTCTATTAGAAACCATAGATAAAATCCTTATTGAAGGCAACGGACAAATTCTCAGTGAATTCAAGAAAATCAGGATTTTATCCAGCATGTCCTGTCTTGTGAAAGGATTGTTTTAATGATAATTAATTCAAGGAGAAGATCGGTGGGATGGGAACAGTCTTCTAACTCTGCTCAAATGGCGTGTCTGATCAAGCTTTTGTGCTAACCATGGGCAATCTCTCTACAGCTAGTAAAAAGCCTTTTCTTTTTTTTGTTACTTAGTTTTGAACCATTATCAGTGACACCTCTGACATATCAGAAATTTTAATAAACTCTTGAGCCACTTTTTTACTTAGGTAATAAGGTTGCATTGCTTTCTCTGGACAGTCTGTCACCAATGCAAAGTTGTTCTTTCTGACAGATTACTACTTTTGTAGTGTGAAGGGCTGTTCAGCCAAAAATGAGTTGGAGAAAATGCTCCCTTGTCCAGCCAGCCCTTCAGTTAAGCTTGCCAGCGCCTAGAAGTAGAAGATGGGCTGTTTGTTTCATCTGGACAGCGTTGCTCTGAAATACAACTGATACTCTTTTAAAAACTTATACTTTTAAGCACAGAAAACCTTCTTTAGTTCTGAAACAGAAGAAATAAATAACTTTAAAGCTAAACACAGTTGGGGAAAAAGTGTCCCAAATGTATTATGTTAATTGATTAAACAGCTCTTCATCTATATCATTAACATCTCCTTGCTATCCTTGTTTTTTAAATTCTTAACAGCACCATGGCTTCAATAACTCTAGCACTACCTATTTAAACACTCAACAAAGGGTTAACCACGAAGTTGGAGGGATTGAGGACTTTAGTCCACCATTTTAACACATGATGTCACATCTACACAACCCCCTGTTTCGGTCAGGGCTGTGTCCCTCCCCATTATTATTTGCTCTTTGACAAATATTGTAGATTCTCTGTCGTTCCTACTGTTCTGTTTTGTGGGGGATTTTTGCACTGGCTATGGAATAAACTGCAAAATCAAATGTATATCCTGTATAAGTAGACAAAAATTAAACTGAAATCAATGGGAAAGGTTCCTACTTTTGCTGCAGCTTGGTGTCTGGGATGCAAGTCACCTTTATTATATTCTATATTTATTCATGCTATGCCTTAAGCAGTGACAAAGAGACATGAGAAGATTATCAAATGTCACCAGAGAATTGTGATTTGTCTATAGTTGCAGGTAGTCCACTGTCCCAGCCTAAGTCACATCCACATTTGTTTGACAACCCCACATCCAGGACAATCCATCCTGATCTTCTGCAACTGATAGCTCCCAGCTGGTCACAAGTTTTGTTCCTTGGAGTCTCAGCATAATTAACAACTACATTATGGGCCAATTCCTACAGCTCTTGCTTGAGACTGAAGACCATATGCTTTGCTTTTAAATATCATTCTAGCGATGTAGTGTGAGCATACAGGAAGAATATGAGTATTCTGGAGATCATGCTGAAGTTGCACCTCAAAACATGCGGCTATGATCAGAGCACAGTGAAGGGGCCTGGGGAAACTTTAACTTCTGATCCTGGCTCAGAGGCCTTTTACAAATCTCCCAGTATTCAAATACGTATTCTGAGTTGGTCCCCAGAGATCCAAATCATGTTTGAAGACAACCTGAGCTTCAAAGACTGTATCTTGTATCTTCATGTTTCCCATTTATAAAACAGAATCAGTGGTGTGAAGAGATCTACCTTGCTGAGGCTTTGTGAGGATTAATTAATAAATGTTTATCATGTAGCAGGAAGGTGGAACACCCTGGTATAAATGCCGAGTAGCATTATAAATCGGGCTTCTATTTAATTTCTCAGAAGAACATTATTAGCCATTATTATTGAGTTTCTATGCCATTCAATGGCAATATAATAATTCCAGAAAAGATTTAACTAACCTTCTTCCACTTACAATTAATTTATTTTCCTCTCAATGCTCTGACAGTTCAATGAACTGCATAGAACATCTGTATGGAAACTTGATAACTAGAGCAAATAAGGGCCGTGCTGAATGCTGTCTATTGAATGTCTCCTTGCAATGCTGAATACATATTGTCAAGGTTCAGGGAGCAGCAGCTCTCAAGGCAGTCTGCTACTACATTGCCTTTATTTTTAGGGAGAAAGAAAGGTCACAAGAGAGTGCGCATGTATTAAGTGGCAGATTCACTTAACACCTTCCTCCTCCACCCCCACACTGTTGACATTTGTTTTCAGCGTAGTCACATCAAATAGGTGACTCCAGGACACATGCCAATCCTGTACAGCTAGAAGTGGGCCATGCATGCTTCATGATCCATTAATTTGCCCGGACTTTTCCTAAAAAATACTGCTGAGAGATGTGGCCTCTAAACTGGCAGTGGCAGCTGAAAGCAGGAGTTTCACGGAAGCGAAGTTGCAGGCAATTAAAAACATTTCACTTGACAAAGGGAATTAATGACTACGAGTTCCAGCAGTCGCTGCAGGGAGGTACAACGGACAGAATGTCCAAGTGACGTTCACAACGTCACGGTTTGAGCTGCTTTGTTCATGAGGGAGGCGTCGCCGTTTTGGACTTGGATCCACTGTTGTACCGGCACTGATACAGGAACAAACTGGTACGGCAACAAACTCGCAGGGAACCTCGTATGGACATCGCTTACACTCACCGTGGGAATGGTGGGGTGACTCACCCATGGCAAAATCCACATCCCCACTGAGATATACACCTGGGTGAACATCGCGTAGCTGCCAGCAGATTCACTGATTTCAAAAGACGTGGCCAAAGAACTCCTGAAACCATCATAATTTTCAGGAACGCTTGGAGCGCTGAGGAAGTTGCAAAACACTGGAAGACAGCTGAAGTTGTGCCAGTATTTTAAAAGGGCAAATTGAGTGAGCCAGGTATTTATAAGGCTAATACCGTTACTGAAATTGATCCTTGGCAAAAGCACGGAACAGCTGATAAAGGACTCAATGAATAAAAAATTACAGGAAATAAATATAATTAAAATAAATCACATTGATGTCTTTCTTTGATTTCAGCACATGGCTCATTGCTAATGGTGATATAAAGTATTCATTTTTCAGTAATGAATCTGACTTGACAACACTCTCTCAATGCTTTCATGAAGAAGCGAATAAAACGAGAAATCAATATGTGGTTCAAACTGTACAATGTTTGCAAATGACTCATGGAGTGGGAAAGGTGTAAATAAAGAAAATGAAGTTGGTTTTGCAGAGAAATCAGGATGCAAGTCAATCAGGGACATTTTAATACCGCGCATGGAAAGCCATCCATCCAGGAGCAGAGGGGGGATGTTGTCCTTTCAGACTGGGAGGCAGTGATTGCGCCGGGGCGGGAGGCTGCATGGCACATAAGGAGCTGAATAGTGCAACAGTTCAGCGCAGTGGGGAAAAATGGACATTTTACCTGTGTGTGGGCTGTGTCCAGGTATGGATTTTAAGCCTGGTCACTGGAGACTGGAGTCACTGATACTATTTCACTGCATTCTTTGCCTCTTAGCTCTTTCCCCCCCTCCACACATACTGCCAGGCAGCCAGCCTCAGCCTTTCAAATCGCTGTTCAATATTCTTTCCCATGCTGGCTAAGTCAAATACTTTCCCTAATCAACCTAAAAAGCAAGACAGATGGACCCTTTCTCTGCATCCCCCAGTGCATTGCTGTTGTTTCTCAGTCGAGCTAATAATTTTGTTGGTGGGAACGTCATCGGCTGCGATGCAGAGCCCCTCTGCCTGCCTGTTCGAGGTTAGGCAGGGGCACACGGGGCTCCAGCTCCGGCGGGGTCTGCACCCCGGCAGAGGCACAGCCCTGCTCAGCTCTCTGAGGGGAACTAGTAAGGGAAGGGGGGAAATGGGAGCTATGCTTTCACCTCGGATTTCTATCAATCAATCAGAGCCATTCCTGACAAATAAGCCCCAAATCTTTCTTCTAGCAGCACTCCGTGCTTCTAGTGAAAGCAAAGCTGACCAGGCTGCCTCGGTGGGGTGTCTGGTCATCTGCGTAGGAACACAAAGAGATGTGAAAAAAATGTCCTCAACCCACTGCGAACCACCTGGGAGAAGGAACATTTGCTGCATTATTTAGGTATCCAACTTTTTCCGTTCAATACACTTCCCACATTGCCAGCTGCAGAAGGTAAAAATCTCTGTATCTTTCCAAACTATCTGCTCTTGGCTAGATCCTCTAATTTGTTCAAACATTGACCTGAATGTTTGCACTTTTCATCACTTCAGTGTTGCAGCCTAAGGTCTCCGCTGCTTCCTTGTGCCTTTCGGTGACCAAAAGGTGGTTATGCACTGTTCCCATGGGCCTTGGCTGCTGACACCAAAGAGGGGAACCTTTAAAAATCAGCATCTCTACTTGTAAGGAAAACTTCCTCCTCGCTGGGTTCCAGGTTGCAGATGCCTAAGCTGAAGTGCGTGAGACCGAAGCTGAAGTGTGAGATCAAAGGAATCTCTTTCCTCTTGCCTCCGCTACTGTGGTGCAAAGTTTGAGTCAGCTGGCTCTTAACAAGGTCCCAAAGGTGGGTGCTGCTGCAGCAAATCCCCCAGGGAAGGTAAGAGGGATGTCAGCACAAAAGGGAAAAGAAGCAAAAAGTCATCATAGGAAGACTGTGGCTGAAGATGAAATAATGCTGCACAGTATCTGGAAACATTTGAAAGTACCAGTTTTTTAAAATCTCTTGCATTCCAAAATGATTGTAAATAAGGGGGCGGGGGGTTCACTTTAAAGACTCAGCAAGGGCAGGAAGAAGCAATCTTTTCCTTTCCTAGAGGGAACTAAAGCTCCCAGTCACCTCCTGCCACCACGCACCTGCAGAGGAGGCAAGAAGGCGTGGAAGAAGGCAGCAGTTAGGACACTGCTCCTCCTGTTTCACTCTGGACTCTGCTCACTTGCTCGCAGGTGATTGATAGATTAATTCACCATTTCTGTCCCCGCTTCATATTCTCACAGAGAGGTCACAGATCTCCTGCCGGAGGTACGGAAAGGCACGCAAAGGCTTTGGCAAGATTCAGAGGAGCTTGGCTACTTATTTTAGAGCATCGCTTCTCCAGCCACGGCTGGTCTGGTTCATTAATGAGTTTTGCCCAGACTTCTCTAAGGTGCCGGGTCCACCATGGCTCTCACGTTCATACAGGCAGGACCTGTATCTCCTGCCATCTCCCATGATGCTGCGTTGAACTGCTGGACGTTGGGAAGCCATTCACACGTCGGTCTGTGAGCTGCCTCCGCAACATCTGTCTGGTCTGGCACAGCTGGACCAAGCAGGGCTGGTCCCAGCCAAAAAAGAGCCTGTGGCACATAGACTTGGTGAAAATTAACATAGCCACCTCGCAATTCCCTTCTAGACCTGATAGCTGCTTTATGTCCAGCCCCACAGATTACCTATGCCCCTGTCAGGCTGATTTTATCAGGGAGAGGCAGAGCTCTGTACAAGGCTCACAGTCACGTAGTTGTGCAGTTTCAATGGAGACCCGCTTTCAAGGTTGGGGAGAAGAATTTGATGCAATGCCAAACTCTGATCTTTTGGCGAGCAGCAGAGCATATGGAGCCTCTCTCACAATTGCCTGTGATTTGCAGGTCTGTGATGCTTTTCTCTCCTCAGCTGCTTGCCTGATGCCAAGGTTTCCAGGTGCATTAAGGCAAGATGCCCCTGCCGTGCTTCTTGGATGTTGCACACGCGTATCACGGTGTCGTGGAGAATATTAAACAGACAGCAAGAGTGCAGCAGAAGCGAGGTGTAAGGTAGTGCTGGCACAAGGGGTTACTGAGAATGTGGAATTTGAGCAGAAAAAGAAACTGCAAGCCTACAGTATGAAATAATTAAGCTTTTCTGAGGCTTTTTAAAAGGGGGCAGGTAGATGCTGAGGCAATGTTATGCAGCAGTCAGCCCCATTCCCCTGCTTCCCGCAGTTTCACTCTGTGCTGAAACCCGGACCCGTCTTACCAGGGATTTCAGAGCATGTTATCCTGGCTAAAGCCTTAGGGCTACTTTATAAGCAGGTGTTGACAGTTGCCAACCAAAATGAAGGTCAGTGCTGCTTCTTATTAAAATGAGCACCCACTGTATCCAGAAGAGAGGATAAGTAGCATAAAGCCTTCAAATTCATTTCCAAACCCTATCAGCAGTCAATGTTAGTGTTTAGAACGCTACAAATAACTTTGAAACAAAAGTTATTCCACAGCAAATCTACCACTGCTCCTGAGCATAGGCTTCTCCACGTCATGCTGTCACTTATTTAAACATATCTTCAAGCTAGCGCTGATCCATTTGTAGCATGCACACCAACATGTTCTCCAGTTATCTTCCACAGATGATTTCTTAATTGTTGGCACGAGACCTTCATGTGTAGGGCTGCTCACTGGTTTCCCCAGTTTGAGCTGAAAGGCAACAGCTCAGGCCAAATGGAGCCCTGCCACCAAACAGTCCAGCCCCTAGGATAAACTCAACGATTTGTTTGGATGCAGAGCTTCCAGCCTGGTTTTTATCCCGCTGCTTTGCCTGCCTGTGTACCGTAACCCATCCGTCTGGCAACTTCAGATCTGCAGAGGAAGAGCAATGGGTTCACCAGTGTGCACCTACCCCTCACCGCTTCTCATGGCTCCCTTCTTTTTCTTTGAGCTGCCCAAAGGAAACAATCAAATGCTTACTTGAGCCTGGTTTCATGGGCATTGCCACGGACAGCACTCTCAGAATCACAGCTGTTCTTCCGCTCAAGGGTTGGTGATGAAGGCGATACCTTCATAAACTAAATGAGCCCTGGCCCAAATCAAATGCTGCAATAAAAAGCCGGTGGGTTACATCTGCATCCCTCTAAATGGTTGTTTGCAAGGGTCTCCAGGTGCTTAGGACACCTCAGGTAGGTATGATTGGAGGAAATGGAGAGATACTTTGTCAGTAGAAGAGTAAGTTCTCTCAGTCCCAGTTTATCCAGCACTGTTAATGGGCAGGGTATTCATTTCTTTTAGAGTAACCTTTCTTAGAGGGGAGCCTCCATTCCCCCGTGCAGTACCTGTGCAACAGGACTGCTGTCCATTGTAGGCACCAGGCACCGGTGCCGTGAAGATGCAGAGCGTTGGGCTTTTATCCCAACTCGTACCTGATGATGTGAACCTGCACGCAGCCTGGAGTCTGCTGGAACGAAAAGAGGCTACTCCGGAGACACAACAAATGAATAAACAGCGGCTGGTTCCCTGCTGCATCTCGCACCCGTCTGCGGCTCCGTGACTTGGCTCTCCCCAGCAGAAGCGTGCAGCCACAGAGGTAGCGAGAGCTGCAGGCGACAGACAGCACGCGCTGCCCTGCTCAGCGCAGCAGATTTTGGCAGCGGGCAGACGGCGAGATGACTCCGCTAGCTTGCAGAGAAGGAGATTAGGTCAAAAGCACCATCTGGCCTGCTCACCTTTCTGCTGCTCCGTGACGAGATAAGAGTCTGTTTGGCAGGAAGCGAGGTCAAAGTCTGAGCATACTCTTATCTGCTCAGTGGTGGCAGCACAGGGCAGAAGGAGACTGATTATTTTTCATTTGCTTCTATCAGCTACCATGCAGGAGAAAAAAGGAGCAATATCCCTTTTATTGTTCCCAGATGTGGCCCTTAGAGACTGCAAGCTACTTAGACTTTTATACATTTGAATGGCAATAAAACACCTAAATAACCTTCATAAGCCCAACCTCAGTGCTGACTACGCAAGGGAAAGAAAAGCATGCTCTCTGGAGTTTAGGAAGTATACTCCAGTTATGCAAAATGTCTCAATACTATGCAAAATAAGCAGTGCATGCACGTTATTTAGCACCCGGATGCTCAGGCTTGCACTGCTCTTTGCAGATGGAAAGTACCTGTCTTCCTTGCCCTCCACAACTCCCTTTGAGCGAGGCAAGCTGATCAAATCCGCTGTCCTCCTTCGTCTTCCCCTTTGAGTGCTCTGAATTTTTAGAGGCTTCAGAGGTGGATTAGCACTGTAAATTTCCAGGGTCCTTTATCCAGCTTTACATCCTTTAACATTTCTCCTCCAAGCAAAGTTAAAGCCGCTTGCTGTGGCTCTTTCCTGGTAGAGTCCCACAGGACACGTTACTCTGTGCAATGAGTTTCAGACATCTGCACCACACTGAGGAAGAGGCAGTCTGTAGTAATTCAAGACTTGCTACCCCAGAATCATTTCTGACTGAAATGCTTAATGCAAATCCCATGAACTGAGTAGTCAAGAAAAATAGAATTACGCAGAGCATAGGACAACATTATTTCTAAAGAATGCTTGACTTATTTTATGGAGCCAGGGTATAATTCTGTATGCAGTTTCTCAAAAATGCACTCAGAAGGAATGCCCTTTTAGAAAAGACAGTGAGTACAGGAGCCTCCTTTGTCCTTTGCCATCTATGCACAGAAGAAAAGAAAATGTGTGAATGCATAACAAGCCAACTTCAAAGATTCATTGCTTAAGTGCTACCACCAAGCAAACTGTACTGCATACCTAAATATACCCAGGAAAATATGTTCTTCTTGGGCACAATGATCAGCCCACACATGCTGGAAAATCTCACCACAGATGCATAATTTTCCCACAAAACATACACACACACACACACACATGCATCCTTCTTTTCTGCACTTCAACAACCATTTTAGCTGCTTTTGTTTTTTACTCTTGACTGGAGAGGCTCTTTGTGCAAATGTACAAAGGGCAAAAATCTAGCTCGGCAAAAACTTAAGTAACAAAACCTTTCTCTGATCAGGGATAAAATGGAAGGGAAATCAACCGACTCTAGCTCAGGAAAACTCTGTCAGCTTGTTGCATTCTTGTATTACGTAAATCATGTGTAATCTGAGGACATAAAACATTTCCAGAACTCTTTTTGGTGATTAGCAAAAAATTTTGGAAATCACTCTGAGTCACTCCAGACTGAGTGCTGTTTTATTAATAATTACTCGTGAAGGGCTGGTATCTGCTGGGTCTATTACAGACAAATCTAAGAAACAGGACCAGGAGTTTAAGAACATGATCAGCAGCCAGTGGTATTTTCTGGAGCATCTAGATGCCTAACTTCCCGATCGAAAGAAGTGAGGTATGTAGATACTGTTAAAACCAGACATCTCTCCACTGAGTATGAAAGGAGCCTATAGAGACTAGCTCAGACTTAAACACTAAACTTGAAGACTCTTATGTTTAGGTGAGATGAATCCCACCTGGAGTACAAATTAATTTAAAACCTGGAGAAGGATGGAAATTTAGTTTACATTTTTTCCTCTTTGATGCCTGGATAAATCTAGGAAGCTGGCAGAGCTTTTTTTCTCTCTTCCCTCTTTTGATTCTGTTCTTGCACCAAAAAAGGAAAGAGCTGGAGAGTCAGCTTTGGTCCTGCGGGCGTAGGGCAGGCAGGCAGGCAGCAAAACCCAGTTTTCAGCATCACATCATGCTTGCTGTTGTGCTGTTCATTTGTCAGGCTTGTTTTGCTTTCTCTGGGCCTCCCAGACTCCAGCCAACCTACAGAAACTTGTCTGCAAATTTTTGCCACCTCTTCAAATCCCCACATCTATCAAGATGTATTACAATAATGTCAGGGTAGCAATAAAACAGCAGCCACTACAGAAGCCTGCGGTACCCACAGTTTACCTTTATGGTCTTACAGTTTTTTCTAATCAGCCTTGTAGTCCCTAATCTTTCAGATATGTGGTCACTCATTCAGCCTTAACATGGCAATTGCAATTAAAGAATAACCTTGTCCTAGAGACACAACCACAGAGCAGGGAAGGGAGAGCAGGAAGGAGCCCTGCAGAACAGGCACATATTTTGCCTGTTTTCTCTAATTCCAGACTATGATTTATGACATAAAAAACACAGTAGGCAGAAAGTAGGTATTCCGGTTTGGAAGTTATTCTAACTCATTTTAAAGGGAGCTATTAGCTACAGCAGAGCCTTAGAGGGCTGGTTACAAGCCTGCTCCCAAAACAGAAGAGTCTTTGCCCAGAGAGAGCCAAAAGTAAAAGCCATGTGGCAACCCACCACCTCTCTTAGACTGAAAGAGGCTGTCGCTGTGACAGAGTTTCTTGCCAACATCTCAAAGAGAAATACTGCCATTTAAAGTAGCCAAAGGCAGAAGTGGCAAACTCAGGATTTTCCCCCCATTACCAAGAATTCACAATGATCCTGTCTGAATAACTGGTTAAAAAAAGCATGTTGGATCTTGGATGTTGCACACGTTTTTGAGCTTAAAAAACAGTATCCTTAAATATTTTGCATTTTCAAAACTGAATTCTCCCATCCCTTTCTATAACCTTTGGAGTTCATTCTTATTTTCAGCAACTCATCACGTTAGAGCTAGAATTGGCTTTTGTTTTAATGTAACCCTATTGAAATGACCTGAGTAAGAGGGTTTTTTCTTTTTTTAAAATGTCTTCAATATTGGACTAGCAAGGCAGAAAAAACTTGCACGAACTAGCATGTCGTTTGGACTGTAATATGACAGCTCACTTTCTCTCTTCACATTCCTGCCCTCTCTTGCAGTTAACTATAGTCTATCATTCCAATGTCTGATTGCATGTGGGAACCAGGGATATCTCCTGTACTCTGACTTACACTATTCTGGGAATTAATGAAAACTATCTTTTTAATAGAGAAAAATTGTTTATTGTCTCCCTTTTGTTACTGCCTTCCCGGATCATCTGGAGAGTGCTAAATCCTAGGGACTTACGTGGCTCCTATCATTCTTATAGCTACATGCCTCACAAATATTTCAATTAGAAAAGCATACAAAAACCTTTTTTTTTTCCCCTTTCTTCCTCTAGAAAAAAAAGCTTGAGTTGCATGGAAGTTGTTTGGTGGCATGTGGGCGTATTATGCATATGTCAAATGCACCATGGGGAAGCTAATGAGGAGAGAGGAGTTTAGCCTGCAACTTAAACGTCTCTTCCAATCATTCATTTGACTGGCACGTCTGGGAAAAGCCAATGGTTTGAGGATTAAAGAAAAGCCAGAAGTGTGTAGGTGACAGACAGTAATACTAAGCTGTGGCTGCTGTCACGGCGCAGCTATGCAATTTACGCTGTAAGGCTGAACTGTCTTGGAACGTGACAAGCGGCCGTTTTGCCGTTAGGTTGCTTCGTATTCGGAGTCCGCCTGCCGCACGTGCCTTCGTGCATCGGCAGTGCTCAGCCATCCCGACGCACCGCCGAGGAAGCGGTTGTGGTGGCACTGCACCGCCGGCCCCGCATGCCGGGAGCCTCGTGGTCTCTTCCCCTACAGCTGCTCAGGTCACCCCGGCAGCCCCTCACTGCTGGCTCGTGGAGAGGGGGGTTAATTCACTCAGACAGGAGAGGCTTTGTCAGCCCTTTGCTTTCATTGCTGCATGGTGCTTCCTGCTTGGGCCGGTTGAAACAGACTCTGGGAAGAGCCAGAGCTCAAGGGAAATGCAGGGGCACGTGCCGGGGTTGTCACCGAGCACATTATATATCCAAGACTTCCCAGGTGTGAGAAAGCACTCCAAAATCGGTTAGCAAGAGGATCTGGGAAATACGCATCTCTTGTCCACAAAGAGCCTTAACTGATGTAATCATTGCTTTGAAAATAGCTTACGCATTAATGATGGGGTTTTTTTTTAACTTGGCTGGGTGGGAGGAAGCACAACAGGAGCTTCTCCTTTAGCCCAGGATCCTGCTATCCAAATCCCTCGTTGGAGTGAATTTGCAAAATCCATGTAGCATGGGAGATTCACTATAGCTACGTGACCAGACAGTGGGAAAATAAATGTCTTTTAATAGGTGACACCCCAGTTCTTTTGCTACTGGCCATTCTTTGTAAATGAGAACATGAATGCCCAAAGGCAAAAATATTTATGCCTTTTCAAGTGATGGCTCCCGTGGTCTCAACAGGAAATCACTCTTTTGCAGCTATCACAGTAATACGAGAAACTTTACCACTGGCAACCAAAAGAGTTATGAATATTTTCAGCCTGGGGATGAAAGAGCAAGTTCAACCTTTGACAAGAACCTGCAGTTTCCTGCCAAAAGTGCACTTTCTAAGGATACTGTGGGGCTTACTCTTGCCTGCCCTTCAATAGTCAGTGGAAACGGAAGCTGGATTTACCAGCTGAAGTTTTGAATATCTGCTCAAGAAGGGAGGTATGGGAGCATTCTGCTCATGGCAGAACAGCGCTTCAACATGCATCTGGTATTGACTGATATAAAACATGTCATATGTGGTTCTTAATCCCTTTTTGTGCATCCAGAAGGCAATTAGCAGTGTCATCAATTAATAACACTTTGCATTTCATAATTATTTCAAAGCAATTCTGCACTACGCAAGGGTAGAAGCTGCTGGGTGGAAGCGGTGATTACCACGTTGCCCACGTCACGGTCTGAGAGCATGGAAATATGCTTTGGATTGGCACCGCTGTTGCCTAGTCTGATGTCACTTTTTCCTCTTTAGGCCACTTCAGTCATTTTGAGGATCACGCCATCGTGAGGTGCTGTCATACCTTTGGTAGTAGATGGATGTTTGCTAAATGCCATCCGCGATTGCCCTGCTCTGTCCCCTGGACTCTTGGCATGGCTTAGCCCCTGCTCTTCCCGCTCCTGTCTCAGCAACAGACACCTCAGAGCGGTGGGACAGGCCCTGGCAGTCCCCAGCCCTGCTGCCATGGGGAGCACCCACAGCTCCCGGCCCCCGGAAGCCACTGGCCCCCGTGGTGCCCTGAACCTCTCCAGTCTGGTTAAAATACCTATTAAAAAGTTATTTTCCACAGAATTTTCCCATGTGGTATCCACACAGCTGGTCACACAGCTAAATCAGAAATACTCTTGCTTATTCTCTTTTTAAAGACTTTGGGGCCTGCCCAGACCCCTAAGTGATGCTGGAGACCAGATGAACCTCTGGCCTGAGCAGGCATCATCCCAGCTACCCATCCCAACACATGATGCTGCAACCACATCCCAGCTGTGGGCCCCAAATTTCCCAGGCTGCAGTATCATATTTGGTTCATGTTTTCCTTCTGGACTCCCTAAATCTCGTGGTCTGTGGTTCGCAGAGTCTGCTCCAACAAGGAAGCTTCGCATCTTCTAGGGGCGGCCATTAGGCCATGAGGGACGCACATAGAGCCTGGTCCCTCCCTTCTTATGCGGTTAGATGGGTCATCATTTTACATCTTGCTATATATGTATTTTTTAAGCCCACACATTGAAAATGCCTTTAAGAGTAAAAAATAAAAGGAGTGGGGAGGAGAGAGAGAAAAACTCTAAGGGCTGACAGGTGCTTGTTGTGGAAGCAGTTTTCGGTCAAAATCCTTCTGACACTAGTCTGTGCCCCTCCAAGCAGAGTGGCAATATATATTAGTATATAGATATTATAATATAAAAATACATAATAAAGATACTATAATGTAATGTAATACAACATAACATTTTGTACAAATATAATATGTATCTTTTAATACAACAAATAAGTTGTGAGTGCATGATTTCAGCTTGGGCATTCATG
The DNA here is from genome assembly GCF_036370855.1 of Dromaius novaehollandiae. Taxonomy (NCBI): domain Eukaryota; kingdom Metazoa; phylum Chordata; class Aves; order Casuariiformes; family Dromaiidae; genus Dromaius; species Dromaius novaehollandiae. The sequence goes on from NC_088099.1 coordinate 9,552,612, forward strand.
TACCCATTGACCTGGTATAGCACAGACATATTAATAATTCTGAAAAAACCCACAGGATACAGAAGGAGTGAATTCTAATTTCAGAAGGCCTATTTTGCTTAAAGAAGTAGGAGCTTCTCTTTCAGGCTCTGAAATGTTTTTTTGGACCCATTATTATCATTCTACCTAATGAGGGGGCACAACTCCATATGTCGCCCTGCAATGCAATCATGGCAAACAGTGGAAGAGAGGAGAGAGCATTGGCCAAGTGCTGTGCTGGTCTTCCTCGGGATCGCTTCTTGGCTGTAAATCCCAAATGGTTCTGACGTGAGGAGCATGTCAACAGTTCAACATCCAGTGGAATTTCTTTAATTTCTCTGAAATTTCAAAACACTCTACAAACTTCAGAGAAACAGGACCACCAAGCTTCTCCTCCTTTGTGAATCCAACATAGCAAAGTACCGGGACATGAAAACAGCTCGGTGAGGCTGATCAGACCAGAGTGACCTGCAGCAAGCAAACAAACCATGAACATATCCCATGCAAGGACCTGTTCTACATTCATTACATTGTGTTTAAGCTGAATTGAAAGATTAGCCTGTATGTGGATCATTGAAAAGAAGGAAGCATAGGTTAGGAGACTGACAATAAAAGATATTTTCCAGAACATTTTGAGTGGTTAACAAGAGTTTACAGCAGTTGACAAACAGGATATGACTTCAGAGTGTTTAATGGTGAATTTTATCAGTTCCCCTGCTCCGTGCAGACACTGGGGCTTCCATAGGAAACAGTGTGATCTCATGGTACCGAGACATGTTGCAGCACATGCTCTTCTGCGGCTGGAATGAACTTTTATATCTCCTTGAATTGTACTAAATGGAATCACTTAATTCGTAATTCTATCCTGGCAAGTACCTGTGAAGTGTAGTGCTATGGAGCAATATGTTCCTTGCCTCCTTGTGCATCCACTTTGCACTCCCTTGTGTTCATGTAGGATCATTCACAAGCCAAAAGATCTGGTCTTGAACAGCCAGTTCACTGCTGTCCTGGGGACTGGAAGTGCTGCTTACATATTGAGATATGAGGTTAATAGGAAAAAAAAAAAAAATCACCGTGTTCCTGAGGAACAATGTGGAGCTTCATGATACTCTTACAGTCTCTTTTCTGCAGCAAACCATGTGTCAAAGCTCCTTCCATAGCCTGATTTTTATCCTTCTGGATTGTCTTTCACACAGGGAGATTCTGACATTAGGGGGCCCTCTCCCAGCTGAAAACTGAAGTGAAATAGAATCACCTAGGAAAAAGCATCATTTTTCCAGGGCAGTTCACTTGGGGAATAGCTAACCAAGCAGTTTACTCTTAATTGAGTGCAAATGGCTGTTTTTTTCTAAAAGATTCAGACCAGGACAAGCAGAAGTCCTGAGGCTGGTGAAAGAAACAGAGGGTGGGAACCTATAGAAATTATAGTAGGAGGAGGCTTATGAGATGATCCCAATGGTCCCTTCTGGCCTTAGAGATCTGTGGAATTATTTCTCCAGCTTCAGCTTGAGTTCTGATCCCATGCAGGTTCCCTCAAATACCACAGGCTTTGATGTTTTTTCTTTTTCATGTTTAAAAATACTGTCCTGAGGACTGAATTGGAGAGATGGTCACATTAACATTAATGCAGCCTTGAAATTGTAGCCTGCTAATCCAAATAAACCAGCAATAAACTATTCACGATATCCAAACGGTCGACGATGTGCAGTGAGCAACAAGACATCACAGAATGAACAAATGGCCACGGGCTTGTTAATGTTTGGAGGAGAAACCCGTGCTACACCAGTGTTCAGATCTGGGCAGTGCCTGTGGCTGTTACAGACACTGCATATTAGAAATCACAGACCAGCAGGATCTTAATTGCTGGTAGAAACATAGCTTCGAGGCACACAGCGAACCATCAATGATCTATGAACTGTTCATCATCTGAGTGAAAGCCAGAGAGCTTTGATTTGATCCTAACCAAACTCCCTAGTGTCAGGGTTTAGGCTGTTGCTAAGATTTAGTTCTAGTTAAGAAAATAATCTAAAAAATCCAACTGGAAATTTTGGGAAAGTCCATTGCCGATCAGGAGCCCAGGAAACTTGTTGACGGTTTTCTCCCTGTCCCCATTAACTGGTAAGCACCAATTAATGGCTAAGCCTTGGCTGCGGTTCTCCCAAGTCACCCGAAAGGACTCTGCTTGGTTTCTCTGGCTGCTCCCACGCCAGGAAGGGCAGGGAGCCTCACAAGTCAGACTCAATCCATGAAAGGATGGGCTGGAGCAGGAACTCTTCTCACCAAAGCTCACTGTCTGCAATTCAGTTACCTCCGGAGAGGGGCAGGCGCCCTGGGAGGAGGCAATTCCTCCCCTCCTAGAGGGAGGTGGCAGGGCAGGGGGTGACTTGTCCCCTGGAGGTGCCCATCTCCCTGTTCAATCTGCAGGGAGAGTCTAGATGACTAGTTTAGACTGTCAGAAGTGGTTAGTGGGGTTGGAAAAGAGATAAAAATGATAAATATGCCTTGTTCATCAGCATATTGGGTAAGTTAAGAGCATTCTAAAAGGAACCAGAAGCCAAATTCAGTGAAATAATTATGTTTGTTTAAATGAGAAATAGAGTCAAGATGAATGTGTGCTGTCTTCCCAAATCTCCCCCTCAGAAGCATGAACTTTGTAGATTTATAGGTCTGTCTGGAAATATTCAGCAGCGTTCACTTAGGTCATTATCACACATAAAGTGGTCCAGGTACAGACTTCCAATTATCTTAAAAAATAATAAAGTGCCTAGAAGATAATTTCTTGGCATTTTCAATTGCATTTTTCCCTATAACTGCAGACATAAAATGATCACTGGGGCTCTCAGCTCATGCTTAAGAAGTACCAGTGAAAATGGAGTCATCAAGTATTGAACAGTTTCATATTTTTACATCATCTCCACAAAAGAATCACTTACTTCAGTTAAACAATGTGTTCTGTTTTAATTTTCTAAACTGTGTTTTCATGTCTCCTTTCCTGTTCTAGTGTAAACTCTTCAGGAAGAAAATAATTTCCCATTTAGGGATTCATCAGCTGAAGAATCCTATCTAAATTATCCTTCTGCACACAATTACAATTCAAGGGTGTATTTTTGCCTCCAAATGAATGCATTTGCATTTTGGAATGCATTTTGGTTTGAAAACACATTTCAGAAATATTCTGAGACATTCAGAAATATTCAGAAACATTCAGAAATATTACATACTAATTAATAATATGTACAGATTACATTTTAGTTGACTTTTCCTTAAAGTAAGAGTCACTGGTATAAATGTTTCTTCTTCCTCAAATAGCATCGTCTAAAATTAGCAGCAATAAGCAACAATTTAAGGCATAGGATATGGCTAATCAGACTGAAATTAAAACAGCAGGTCATTTAATTAAATACTAAAGCAAGTCACCCTAGATAAAAAGTCAGCGGGGAACACACAAAGAGGTCAGTCACATAACGCTAGCGAAAGGTCTGCCCCTCAGTACTCTGAATTATGCTTGGCAGCATTTGCCAACAATACTAGAGTTAAGGAACACATCAAAACCTCAGTTTTTAAAAAAATCTGACCTTTCTGACTACTGCTGAAATGTTTTAGATAAATGGCAAGACTATCTCTAGTTCCCTGTAAAGAAACCAGCATCCTTGCGGGAATGTGCAAATACATTAATTAGGGCTACCGAGCTACAGCACAAAAAGGTCTACAGAGGGAAAAGGCTCTCTGCAGAGGAGAAAGAGGAACGAAGAGCAGAGTCATACACAGGAGAGGAGAAGCTGGTATATAACTTACACTATTGTGAAATATATGGCGGTTTGCTGTGGATACTGAGAAGTACAACATGTTCAAGGAATTTCTGCACTAATTTTCTTCATTGGTCTTGCCTACACGTTGGCCATGGTGGGTCAGATGGCTCCTCTCTGTCTTGTCTTGGCTATTGAATGGTGTGATTAGCTGTCCTCCCTGAACCGGGAGATGCGTCGGCTTCTAGCTGTTGCGTCAGACCTGACACGGAGCCTGGCAGGGTTTGTCCACAGAGGTTAACACGGGACCGGGAGCCTGGGGACCTAGGTATTGCTTTAACACTGGCACAGTCTTTATGAAAGGTACAGGATGAATCTCTTAATGCTTACACACTCCTTTGCAGATGACCCCTGCAAGGGAAATAAGGAATGAAATAGCTTTAGCACTGCTAAAACAACTGATTTTATCTTTTACTGCACTGCAGGAGTAAAGTATCACCCTTTTTAGAGCGTACTCTGGCGTGTCCTTCCACACCTGATGCTACATGGACAGATCTAACAAGTTCCCCACTTTGGGCTTCCTTGGGTGGGAGATGGAGAGCACGGGAGTCCTGCCTGTGCGGCAGGAGGTATCTGCCCCTCTGGATCTATGCAGGGCTTGCCGTGACTGCTGACCACGTCTCCATGAGCCCGTGCCAAGCTACCAACGCAGTTTCGCTTTGTGGCACCGTTCTGGTTGCAGAGCGGACCATAGCAGTTCACTTCTCAGCCTCAGATCACAGCTGGACTGAGGCAGAGGGGCCCAAAGCTGCCCACAGCAGCTGCCTGGGCCCTGCCCCTGCGATGGGCACGGCGCTGGAGGCCAAATGAGGACCTGGTCCTCTCGGTCTCTCACCAGCTTCTCTCCATATCCTCTGATATGACTGATGTGACTGACCCCATCAGTCCCACTGCAGACAGTGCTCTCCAAGCACTGCTGTAGGAACCGGCAGGACTGCACAAAAACAGCTCTCTTTTTTCTAGGACCTTGTTTAACAGTGGCTGTTTGCCAGGGCTGTAGCAGGTGAATAGGATGAGGCAAAATGTAGCATTTGCTCATTTCCCAACCTGCTTCCCTACCGAACTGCTCGGGAATATGAGTCTCTCCTGTTGCTAAAGCACACTGAGATCCTCACACTACGTCTCCTATCCCACCACTCACCCTTTTTATAGCAATGACTACCAACATCGCACACCAACAATTCCAAGGCCATAACATTAACCATGAGTTTATCAAACTTACATAAAAACAAACACCAAAAAGAGAAAAATAGCCAAGTCAGTGTTAACACAACATGCTCCAGCAGTCAGGAGCAGAGTGTTTTCCAGTGCTGAGGTTTTCAGTCCAGTCCTAACGACAGCAGAGGTAGGAAAAGCCCTTCAGAGAAATCTGCTACCTTTCGGCTTATCTGATGTTTCTCAGCTGCACTCTGCTTTTATAAAACAGATTTTTTAGCATCAGTAGTCAAATTTGTCGTCTGAGGAGTGGGAGAAGCAATTCCCACTTCCCATTCTCCTAAATACTCATCATTTTTAAAATAGATTTATTATGTCTCCTTCTGAGATGAGAAATGTGCAGAGTAAGAACAGCACGCAGCCGTTTATAGCACGTTGGCTGAGCCCTTTTCTCAGATCAAGGCAACAGTATGTTCCTTCTTCCTCTCCTCCAGCATGGAAATCGCTGCACGAAAGGGCTGATTTCACACGAGGTTGCACGACACGCTTGTGTGTTAAAAACAAGCCCCAGGCCAGGGGGGTTCAGCTCCCATGTGTACAGAAAATGTGCCAGACAGACTTGCCTCATACTCTGAATAGTAATTCTCCAAGGGAAATGCGAGAATACAGCTGCTCCTACTATTCCAAAGGCAAATGGATGTCCAGTTTAGGCTGGAGAGAGCATTGCAGACCGAGGGAGCAGCCCTCCATGCATGTCGTCCGGCTCTAATGGCTATGAAATCTGCACACACTGACGGTTTCTGAGTTCTCATACTGGCTTGCTCATATATTTTCAGTCCACATAAACTCCCTTGTATGAAAACCCTGGTCCAGTGAAGCACGTGGACATTCACTTGGGTGGCACTAATGACTTCTTTAAAGGCTTTTTTGATATGGGAGCTCTACTCATGTTTAAGAACAGCATACAACATATAAAGGGGAACATCCTGTTTATAGTCTTACTGCCTGTCTGGTGGATCTGAGACTCGTGTTGCTACAGCGGGAGGCAATTCTGCTGCCTCCGAGCAGGGGTCATTCTCAAGGCATGTTTCCTCCCAGCAGCACGAGATAGCCCACCTACATCTGTGACAACACATGCAACAGGTTCATCAGTCCTCATAAGGTATTTTGGAGAAGTCAGATAAATATCACAACATGAGATCGTTCTCTACACATTTCACTCCACTTCTCCTCATATCCTACTACTTGCCTGAGGGTTGTAATTTCTTGTCCAGCCCTGCTCATAGTAGCAGCTGTCTTTTGACAGAAAAGGATTGAAATCTTCCATAGTAAGGAGTGTGTGGGTTTTCACATGCTGTGCCTACTTTGTTCACAGTCTGCAGGCAATTTAAAATAAGCTATTGAAGATACTGAGGCAGGTTCTGCCTATTGTGTAAAAAGCTTCTACAAAAAAAAAAACCTTTGGATCGAATTTGCTGGAGGGTGTTTCATGGTACTGAACATCCATAATTTTTACTAAGTACATTTTAAATAATACTTTTTAAACTTATCATATGAAATACTGCCTAAGAATAATCTAGCCAGTTTGAAAACCTAGTGGAGCATTTAACTCATCTCTTCTAAATTGCTTTTAGCACATATTCATTCCCAAATTCCTTTCTTAACAGGAGGGCTGCCTTGATAGCAGTGGAGAGTACAAAAACCTTAGAACAAGATATATAGTAAGGCCCGTTACTGCTTTATAGAGTCGTCTGACTGAAGTATGAGCTCTTCATGGCAAGACTACTATGTCGTTCAGATAGCATTCTTATGTTACTGATGTATGTAAATAATAAAAAACAAGCACATGTATGCATGTCTGGTGGTATGCAGATGGATGTTTGTCTGGACCTTGGCATTCCAAATTCAAGTGTTTTCGGAAAATACACAAGTGAAGGAAGGATGACTAAAAAGGAGCAAAATTTAATTTTGGAAAACAAGTTAAATTTCAAGTTCATAACCAATGAATGGGTGGAGGATGCTTTCAACGATCAATGTTCGCACTGTTCACGCAATGTCCAGTCATAAGGAGCAACACATGAGGAAAGCAGGGATACCTGGAATTTCAAGAACTAGGCACAGCGTATATGAATTGAGAATGATGAAAAATGCTCATAATAGCTGAAATCAATCATATGAATAAAACTCTCACTTCTTAAACCAAGCACACAGGGGCCCTTTAAAAACAGTCACCTTTTAGGCTCAAATCTTCACTTTTGGAAATTATTTTGGTCTTTTACCTACTGTATCTGCGACTCTCTTAGTGTCACTGTTATCTCTCTATTAGGATTTCTATTTTCATTGCCTCTCAGTTTATTCTATCAAGTATATCTGTGCTGCTTTTGCATGTTGAGACACTTACTCAGTCCCCTCCAAAGCGTCACACCCTGCACATCAAAGCACCCAACAAGCAAATCCAGTTACTCCCAACTAGCATTTATATAACTAGATTTTGTGGTGGGTTCAGTATGCAGAAAAGGTAGGAGATATTTTCAATGAATAAATTGAGAGGGATCTAGGTGCTTTATATATATTTGTAATTCAACAGGCATGCTGTGTAATGCTTTCTCCATAAGCCTCTCAAATGTGCTAGGAACAAGGCACAAACCGAAAGCCATCATTTTAAACTGCTGCAGGCTTTGTTCTGCTCTGAGAGCAGATTTCCCCCCATCCTCTGGATTCACTTCTATTTGCAATGTTTAGATCTAATACAGAAAACCAGAATGAACTTGCTACAGTCTCCAGGGAGCCATATGTCTGTACTAATGGATAAGAATCTTAAAAGTGACTTAATTTTGTTCGCTGCCATCTGTTTCTCCCTAGTAGCATTTCTTGGCTGAACCAGTGCAGTACAACTTGTATCAAAGTTGTATCTCTGCTGGAGCAGGAGAACAGCTCTTGATTCCTAGTGGAAATGTCTCTTAGACCATTTACTGAGGCTCCTCAAAATGTGTCCAGCTGGCACTTTAACAAAGGTGAATAGTAACTTTGGAAGCTCAGCTTCATCGTCACCTCCTCCTCACCCGAGTTCTTCTTCCATCAGCATTATTTGGCCCATGGAGCCACATTTTGGTCTCCTTCTCACCACCACCACCCAACCCACGAAGAAGGCCCTGTTCTGCCTCATGCATAGGCACAGCCAAACACTCCCATCCCCTCAACCCCAGAAAGTGGCTTCTACCTCATGCTGTTGCTGTTGCTTTTGCCTCAGGAAAACATCTTCCCTAAAAACTAGTCAGGCCACACCCCAAAACAGAAATGCCACAAGCCAACCTGTGGGGCATCTCTCCAACCTTGCGAATCTGCCTGAATAAAATTCAACCCCATGACTTGCTCAACATTCAGGAGACCCAGGCTATTGGGTTCAATTCCCAGAGTCCAGTTTCTACCCCTCTTTTGGGTGGCTGCTCTCATTCCCCTCACCACCTCCAGTGGAGACCAAGGAGGTGGTTGCACATTGGATCTGTTCTTTTTAGCATGTCCAATCTCATAAATCTTGCATTTAGGTTAGATACGCCATTAATTTCACACATCCTGTTACGAAAGGAGCCAAATTCCTGTTACTGCTGTTAAGTTGCCCAGATGGAAACCAGACGTGTACAGGTGATATCTCTACCTCCAACATTACCATTTTCAGTTTAGTGTCACTGTTTCCCAGAATGAAAGAGGAATTTTAATTTTGAAATAATTTATCCTGGGTAGTCTTATGTTTATGATAACCTTTTTTCTTGCCAATTTTTCCGCTGTGCCTGCAGTTATTTGAACTGCTTCCCTTACTTTTTGCATAATCACTAGTTTCCTCATTTTCGCAGACCGCGTTTATGACCTTTTCTAAGCATTCAATAATGTCACAAGCCGACTGAGAATCGCTTTTTGTCCTCATGCGTATTATACCCAGGTGTACAGGGAGCTCATGCTCTTCTCTTTTCACCTGCCCCTGTTTCCTTTTTCAGGGCCCTACTTCAAGGAACAACTTGAATCTTATGGCAAATTGGATGGCCCTCGGAGTGCAGTTAGCCTCTTTTCACTGGTGTGTAGCTGCAAATCCAAATTAGCTGCACATTTATAGCTGGTCCATCACCAGTAGAAGTATTCAGTGGTGCATGGGGATGACAAGAATACAAATCTCTGCAGATGGACACAGGTGGGGTCCCTTCTTTGCCAAGGTTTGTACACTACTCAGCAGAGAAATACCTGAATCTAAACTGCATTTCAAGGACTGTTATAGGCCTCTTTCAAAGGGTGAATTGCACCAGCAAGTCTGGACCATGCAAGCTGGCTGCTAGAAATCCTATTTGATGCTTGCCTTACCAACAACTTAAAACAAAACTTAGACTAAGAAAATAGAAATAAGCTTCTGTTGCCATGTTTCCCTCAAACTTTGTGAGATCCTTCAGTGTCTGGGTAGTGATAGGAAGAGGTGGCAGGAAACCTTGTCTGACTTCTGATTGCCAGAGATCCCTTCGAGTGTAAACTATTCGCTGATTCTACGAAACTGCTGTAAATGTCATGTCTTTATCATGTACACCAACTGGCCCAACTGCATTTCTTAGTGTCCAGCTCACACTGAGCCTTTTCTGGTGATGAATTTTCACCTTCTGTCCTGCCTTTCACATCTGTCAGCAAATTCCAGGTCAGCCAATATTTCTCTGCTTTCCCCTGTTTCAAGGGAAAACGTCTCTAGTAGGCCGTGGGTCATTTTTTCGAGCTGTCTCACTGTTCCAAAAGGGGAGGTTTGCAGATGGGCTTCCAACACATGCAGATGTTCAGCAGTTGCTGTTCACATAAAGATGCTGTCTAGTTGCTTAATCTTTCCAGGAAAACTGACACCTCTTGACAGAAATCTGGTTTGGCAAAGTCTCTGGGCTTTAAAATCTTTTGCCATGTCCGGTTCTGCAGCCCCTTCTATTAGGTGTTCAGCCCGGATTAGTTCACAGATCTCCTTAAAAAAGCTGTCTACCTCTACTGTCTTACCCATCATCTCTTTTTAATTTAGTGGTATATAAATTAGGGGTTCTACAAGTACTCAAGCTGCAAGGCAAAGGAGAGATGAAGCCATCTATCTTTGACATCATCGTGTTCATGCGCAGCGATACCTAGAGCCTTGCTTTCTTGAGTATAAAAGCAAACAAGCAGCTGGAAATAATTTCCTTGTTTACTGCTCAGCCAACACTTGGCCCCAAGCCCCCAGTCTCAAAACTCATCCCAAGACTACCTTCCTTCCACGCTGCGTTGCAGGCGACCCTGAAGCTTTCTTTGCTACCTCCACCACCTGCTTATGCCTCTTCCCGTGTCATGCTCAGCAAATCTCCTCCCAGCTCGCTGGTGCTCCCGGGTGATTTCACACTGGCTTTTATGAGTTCAAGCTCCTGCTTAACTGTCTGTAACACTGCCTCACATTAAAGGTGCTGATTAAACCTCTCACTACCGATGAGGTTTATTCCATCCTAGAATATGTGTTCTCTATCCCCTCATGCCCAAGCACATGCTGTAACTCTCCCACAGTCAAAGCACAGCAAGAGCAAGTGACCTTGACTCCTCCTTGGAGAAGCCAATCTTCAGTCATCCTTGTAGCAGCTTTCCTGGATTTACTCCTTTATTCAGCAGCCTGCTTCCACCAAACCCCTAGAGCTTCTCTGTCACCAAAGGAAAAATAACAATTGCATGAACATGAATGGAGCAAGAGACAGAGTTAAGGTAAAGTTGCATTACTTTGTGATGATATATTCATTTCTTTTCCACCTACCCCCACAGTACGCAACACGTGGATCATTTGTGCACTGAGTTGTCTTCTCTATAGTCTACCTGTCTTGGCCTAGGTTGGAAGCACTATTGCAATATGAAGCAATATGGAGTCTGTGAGTCTTAGAGACATCACACCACGTTGACTTCCTGCCACTTACTCACCTGAATCTCACTTTACTGGCAGAAAGCCCCAAAACTTACAGTCAACAGACAAAACACTTAATTTCCTGCCCTCCACAGAAAAATTCTCCCCACTTAAAACTTTTTTATCAGATAGACTGTGGGTTTTTTCCCCCACAATGACTGATTTAATGTTAGCATCAAGTCTGCCTGAAATGTGCAGCAGGTAACTGGCTTCCCACACAGCTTTAATGAGGAGCAGCACTTTCCCTCCTGGCAGCGCAGAGACAGGCACTGTGAAGTCACTGCTCACACTGACTATCCCCAAGGTTTGTTTTGTATGAAAGGGCTGGGTTTGTAAGTTTTCTTCTCTCTGTTTTAGGTTGGAAAAGCAGCTACGGCCACACAGACAGCATCAACAAGGGAAGCAGGATCTGGGTAGTCAATATGGGAAAGAATTTTTTGGAGGAAAGAGTTGAAGGTTTTGACTGGCATTTTTACTCTGTGCTACCCCAGATACACTCTGAACTGTCTTTAAACCATATTTTTTTTTCTGCGAAGGTCTCCTCTGCGTGGGAGAGTGAGATGGCTGCAGGTTGTTCACCAAAATGTCTATTCCCACAGCACCTGGACGAGTGCTTCTGCTCGCTCACATATGTGGTGGCTTTCACCCTGGAGGTCTTCTGTTTCACACAGCCACATTTGGGTTCCTAAGCTGATGCCTTAGCCCCACGAGAAATCAGAGGGGCAACGGCAGGGCTGTTCAGATGGTGACCGTGGGAGGCACTGCCATGCTTCAAGACTTATGGAGAAAGCTGGACATTAAATTGGTGGGGAAATCCTCCACAAAATTAATTTTTTTAAATGTTTTATTTTGCCCTGTTCAAAACTTTAGGTTTCTGTTTTTCAGTTTTAAATGACACTTTTGATTTTACTTCAATGTCATTAGAAAAACCTGAAGAAATCCAAGATTAAGCATTTACCTTTGCCTGAAACTATTATCTCTCTTTCCTCTCCAGATTTTTTCAGTCTTTTTGTTAAACTTTGAACGATTTTGCCTTCAAATCCTTGGTGTATCTAATGAACTAGACTATCAAATATGTGTATAAAGCTGTTCACTGCCGGGTGTCTGGACTTTCATCATCCCAGACCTCAGCACTTGATCACAGGTTATCAATCCTGTGGCTTCCAGTTGTGTGATGTCAGTGTCCCTCCGGCAGCGAAGGGGAACGTATTCATTTCACAGGAGGTAGCATGAAAGATCCGTGTCGACACTGTTTTGTTCCCGAGCTGACAAAAGTATCACCATTTATACCAGCCTCAAGTGTTCAAAGATCATAGCACTGACTAAAAAATATTGAGATGTAAAATAAAAAGAAGTACATAAACTTTTTGAATCAAGGATCATCCTTTTATTCTGTATGTATTTCGTGATGGGCCACCTAGCCCAGCATAGTGGTATACAAACATGCTGCTGTTTATAAACAAAGTGATTTTTATCAATTTTCATTGTAGGGTTTTTTTTTTTTTTTTAATTTTAGTTTGTACTTAGACCTGTGGACCTTTCTTTCGCATCTATTAAGGTGGACTTTTTCCAGGGAGGAGAGAAGCGAAGTCATTCTCACACTGCCACTACTCCAAGATCTGGGGCTTTAGAAATGGCACTGAATGTTATGGAACTTACAGAAAAATGACAGAGATCTCTGTGATCTCCTCATACATGTAGCTAATGCTGTATCTTTTTTAGAGATGCATTGACTGAGAGCCAAACATTTTTGTAGTTCTGTCAGAAAGTACAGAGTGTATTTGGCTGTGCAGGAAAATCATTCAGCTGAAATATGTGTGTTTATTAGTACAAATCTCATCAAGATGGATCTTTTTTTAACCACTAAAATCTAATCTTCTAATATGTTTTATTAAACAGCAAAATATATTGCAATGATGAGCTATCTATAAAGATAATGTCTTGAAGAAACCACTTTACAAAGCAACATTACCACTAACTCCTCAAATATCTAAAACTCATTGCAAAACAGCATTGTTGTCATAGCTGCTGAGCATGTGAAGAAGGGGCACATATGGAATTTCAAATCAAAAAAGTGCCCTAGAAAAACTCCATCCTGCAGGGTGGGACATCTGTCACCTCTGTCTGGAACAGGAAATTATGGTCTTCCAAATGAACAGCCCATCTAACGGGTGACTGCAATGCATAACTATTCCCACAGGTTTCACAGACGGGCAGTGCCTTTGCTGTTGCACCGTGCGAAGGAAGGACACATCCTCCAGTATTAACCCATGGGAAAGCAAGTGCAAGCACTCACTGGACCTCACCAGCAAGTGGAGTTTTTTGATTCAGGAGCAGAGATCCAAATCTCAACAACATTGACAACTGGGAAATTCAGAAGGATGAAGCAGGTTGGCCTCCACCCCCATAAACCGTGGAAGGCAGGCTGTGTTTATATCACAGTGTCTCGGGGACGCTGTTCATCAGAACCGTGACAACGTGCGTCGCAGAGACTTGGGAATAGGAAACGCAGCCCTGCACAGCCGTGATGCAGCACAGCCAGTGCTATGGGCAGTCAGCCACTAACGCAGCTCTCTTCCACTAAAGCTACTCTCAGAGCTGAAGAACTGCAAAACACACAAGGGGGGGGAAGCAGAAAATGACTCACCAGTTCCAAAAGCTCCCAGGACTGGGAAGAAGTGGGAACGAAACACCAAAACTATGGGGTGAAAAAACAGTATATCTGCTTCCTAATGTAGAAACCAAGAAATGAATGGTGACTACTCTGCCATAGAAATATAAGTTTCATTTTGCTAGGACACTAATGCTAACTGCTGTCCACCTTGAGCTAAAGAAAAAAAGGGTAGGCGGGAGGGAGGGAAGATACTCAGCGATTTAACAGAAGTCTCTAAGAAAGAGAGGATATTGCCTCTGTGATGGAGAGTACCCGGGAGGAGCAACCTTGCAGTCAGTGGGGAGCTGGTGGAGGAAGCTGCTGGGCAAAAGCAAGCTGGCTTAGCAGAGTCTTGTCGTCACTGAGCAGACGATAATTATGCCTGGAAAATACAGACGGCTGATGGAGTTCAAAAACAGACTCATGCTATTGCTGGAGAGGATGGTCCATCAAAACAGTAGCCCACTTCCTCCTCCTCCCCTTTGGCCAACAGCTACGTGGACAGCAGGTGCAAGGTTCACCCACCCCCTGTCCCCAGGACCACGGGACTCGTTCAGCAGAGAGTGCTGCCTTTGCAAGTCCTGCTACTGCTTCTTCCAGCCAAGCAAGGAAAACAACCCCTGTGGGAACTAACAGGAAGCTGTTCCATCCCAACTCCTCAAATTTCCATGTAGCCACCAACAAGGATGGTGGATCACAGTGCTCATGAGGCTTTCTGTAGCTAAAACAAAAAAGCTTAAAAATTTGTGAAATGCCTCTTACTATTTAAATTTTTATTCACATTTTAGGAAAAAGATAGGAGTTGTACATTTGATTTGAAGTGTTCCTTCTATGTATTGACAAACCCTGACCTCATTGTTTGCAAAATGAAGACGCTAGTACTTAATTCTTCTGTTAATCAACATCTGCTGTTTTGCCAATAAGTGAAATGCAAATGTGAAAATAGCATGAAAGCTACACCTCACCTCGTGCTACCTACCCGATCACAGCTCTGTGCTGTGCCGGCACGTCCTACATGCCTGGACAAATAACCCCAATAAACTAAGCACACTGGAAACACTCATCCATTCCAAAGCTGGTGCACAGTGAGGTGAAGCCCTGCCAAAGACTACCATTCGCACATGCATCTCTCAGTTTCCTGCAAATCTATGAGCTTCCTCCTCTTGGTTCTGCACAACAGGCAGGAGATGTTGTGCAGACGTTGTGCAGAACTCAGCACAGTTGTAACCAGAGAATGGCATTGCTCAGCAGCCTCAAGCCTTACAGGCAGTGACCATGAGTCTCCTAAAGGCACAGTCTGCTCTGATCCTTCAGCCTGCTACACAGCACTTAATTATTTCCTCTCTATGACCTAAACACCTAGTAAAAGACTGTCATGGTAGCAGAAGATGCAAAAAAGCTTCCCTGAATAAGAAGCAGGATCCTGGCTACAGTCACCACGCTGGCAGTTCCCACTTTCTTCATTAGGAAAAATAGGTGAGAGACCCTGAAGTTTCTATGAGTGAACCCCAACTCGTGCTTTAAGATTAAAAGTGCAGTTCCATCAACTGTACCATTGCAACTGAGCCCAAACTATCAGTCACCTAACTGATCAGCCAAGGATTGCCCAACCTTGTAGTGCATGCAGTATATCTGAAGAGCAGATCATGCATCTATCACAGAGCCCCCCACTGTGGGTCTGCTCAGGACCATGAGTTTCCAGATGATGGTAGCACACCTGCACTGAACAGATAAGAAAATTTTCTTCTGGAGGTGCAGCCTTGTCAACTCCAGGGTCATCTTGGCACAGATCTTCATGCAAAAGCTGCTTATTTTTCTGGAATTCACCCGCAAGCTGTCCCAAGTAAGTAGGGTAACTCCCTCCTGCTCCCATCAGTGGCTTGAGTTCAGAATGGAGCTATGTGCAGTGAAACCATTTTGAAAAGAGCTCTTCTTCTGAGAGCTGCTTCTCAGTCTTGCATCCTTCTTGTTTCTAATGTAACACCCATTTAGGAGGAGCTGCAGGTCTGGAGGGTGAAGTGATAGCTTCTACTTCTAAAACCACAAACAAAATTGTATGCCATCTGACATCAAGTAGATCTGAGTATGTCGTTACGTGTATCCACCTACTAGCTGTGCACAAGGAAAAGGGCTGTGAAAAACATAAGTATCTCTAACCTGGAAGAAATGAGGAATCTCCTCACAGAGTAAATCTTCTGGTCCAATTCTACATTCATCTACTCAATGATGCAGATGGTATTAGACCTCTTCCCATGACACAGGTCCTAATTGTTCTTTCCTTTCCTTTATTTCTCTGCTAACAGTGGCAAAGACAAAAAAGCCTCAATCATCCACCCATCAGTCTGTTAACTGCAGCCGACTTGTTGCTCCAAGAGCAGGGGAGCACAAGGTGTTTGCTTAGAAATGCAGCTTCTGTTGCTAAATTTGTACTGGCATCCGATGGGCACTGTAAATAAATATTCCTGATAGCACCCGACTGATTTTGGATGCAGGGTTGGGATTTGCATTACAATTTTTATCAGTTGTTCCAAAGACTGGTTCATTCATTAACTGATGCTTTTGCCTGATAATTATTGCATAGCTGTTACCTGTGAAACAGTGATTCTATTTAGTGGATAACCTCATGCAAAAACCTCACTGCATAAAGAAAACAGAAGAAGTGTCATGTTTATTAATGTTTGGTGGCTGCTACAGTAAGTGCTTTCGCAGACAATACCCACACTTGCTCCACAAGAATGTATAACTAATGCACTTCTGGAAATGATCTCATGAAGCAGAAACCATGAAGCTAAGAACAGATGGAAAGCAATCTTCCATTCACTGCTGCATTTTGAAATTAGAAATAATTTCCAAGTAAGAACTTAGATTAACAAAGAAATTGCAGAAGCAGAAATACACCAGATATGGTACTTCCACTCTTTACTTGGGAACATTCAAGTCTTCCCAGAAATGCATTTATTTTCAGTTATTATCTGTTTTTCCTTTTTAAAAAAAGTGTTTAATTGTGAGAAAATAATTAGAGAGGCGTTAACGTGGTGGGCTCACTGAATGCTTCTTCTGTGTACCTTAAATATCCTCAAGGAAATCCTGAATGTGTATAAATTGCAAACAGGGTTTTTTATAGCTACAGTACCCCACTATAAACAGCTGGAGGAGTAAGAGGAAGGAGAGTTTACTACCGGGAAGTAAAGAACGTCTTCTCTGTCCCATGTCTTGTCAGGCTCAGTCTCAAAT
The DNA here is from genome assembly GCF_036370855.1 of Dromaius novaehollandiae. Taxonomy (NCBI): domain Eukaryota; kingdom Metazoa; phylum Chordata; class Aves; order Casuariiformes; family Dromaiidae; genus Dromaius; species Dromaius novaehollandiae. The sequence goes on from NC_088099.1 coordinate 9,569,407, forward strand.
GGAGTGGATGAAAGGAAATTCATCACACACAGGATAGGTGGTTAAAAGGTGGGAGGAAGGACTGACAAGCAAGCGGGAAAACAATCCTGCAGAAATAATAAATGAGAAATAAGCGTGGCTGGAGACTCTGAGGGGAGCAGTTGTGCTTTTGATGCATTTGTAGAAAGCAGCCAAGTGCATTTTGTTATGTATTTTTGTTGCGGGGGAAGACACTTTTGTGGTCAGATTAGTTCCCCTCCATGCTGTGACTTGTTTTGTTTGTAGAACAAGAAGCACAGAAAGAAACGTGAGATTCATAGCTTTGAGTTTCACTCTAGGGACACGCCATGAGAGTGCACAGCTGCCATAGTGGGTCACACAGGTGATACCCGACCACTGATTTTGGGGCTACGGACTGCCTTTATACCATTTACACCAACTCCTCCCCCATGTACCTCTTGAGAGGCATGAAAGCACTCTGGGGGCAATGTAAGGTGCATTGACCTGTCTAACGGAGGAGACCTTCCTCCTGATGAGACTCAGACGCAGGCTTGTCATGCAATGATTTGTACATTGATACGGAGAAAATAACAGTAAAGGAATCAAAGGGACTAGGGGTTAAGTAATGAGGTAACACACATCTAATGGAGATAAAAATGACTGAGACTAAAAGGTTTTTTCTTTTTTTCCATTTGTTCTTCATTTAAAAATACAAAGATAAAAGACATGGAACATCTCTGAAAAATAAGTGTTGCTGAAGTGCAAGAGCCATATGAAATTACCTAGCATTTATTCTCTAAAGAAAAGAGACTTCTGTGCAGAGCAACATCCATACTTCATCTTCCTGAGGCCTCTGATCACTTGTCCGCACCTTGCAAACTGCCCTGTTAGAGGCACACAGATCGAACCACGCCAGAGGATTCCTGCCCTGCCCTTAACTTCTTTTAAAGGGAATAAGAAAGATAAAGGGTGCTGGGCCTTGGGTCTGGTAGGTGCCAATACCTCTTCAGAAAGGCTAGGCAGAAAGCCAGCATTATCTCTTTTTATATCTTTGTTTATAATTCTTCTTTTTGCTTGATTTACAGGAACTTTTGAAGTCTCTGTAGCAGCTCCCTGGAGTAACTCGGTTCCGCTACATCGGAAGATCATCTTTCACAGACTGTGGCCAAAATGAGACTTCACTTAGAAAGGAAGGGAGCCTCAAATCCCTGACAGTTGAGAAGCTCGGTTTTGTCTCGCTTTGTATCCAAATATTTCTTGTCCAGATATTTGACTAATGATCTCATATTGGCATAAAACTCCCCCCAGCACCCAAATCTTTCAGTCTACAACATCAAATATATGTTAAGGAGACCACAAGGCCACAAGAGGTTACAGGATGAACTGTATGCTTTCTCTTCTCTTTCTAGGCGGAAGTAGAAATTGCAAATACACTTCTGATTAAAAAGATGAACTGAACAGAGGTGTGCACTGGAGAAGCTGACTGGCAAACAAGACATTGAGGATGGATCAGGATGTAGATCTGCAATGGGATCTATTTTATCTGGTTCAAAGCCTAGGTCCCTTAATATAATTGACAGAAAGAAGTTCCTGGTCAGCTCACAGGCTGCTCACAGTATGTTACAGGCTCCTCTCCCTAAATGCTCCCTCCAAGATGTTGAGCCTGGAGCTTTTCCCTCCCGTACACGCTGGTTCCTGTGCAGAACTGGGCTGAATCACCATGGAAGCCCTGTACTGGTTTGAACTGGGGGGCTTTGACCTGGCAGAAACACTGTCCTCCTTCAGAAAGGCTGTAAGTGGCACAGAAAGTACAAGACTGCAGAACCCACTGAAAAGTACCTGCCCTCCATGGGTGTCTCGTTGACATGATAACAGTACTTGGAGGCCTGTCTGTAGAAAGAGGAGCCCACTCAATGCTTGCTCATCTCATTCACATCCTCGACTTGGTGTCCTTCGATCACTGACACACCTGGACACGCTCCAAAGCCAAACTAGTTTTGATGCTGTTATGCTCTGCAGCAGCTTATAGGCTTGAAAGACCTAATAACTCAAATCTCCAAATTTCCTTGGAGCGATAGCTGCTTTCGCAACACTTGGATCTATCATCTAGCCCATAATGCAATGTGCAAATTGGAAAAGTGGTGCCGAGTCTTCAATATGTACATGCCGTGCATCCATCTTCATGAAACGGTATCAATTTTGCTGCCAGGCAGGCATGCTGAGAGCCGTCTTTCACTTAAAGTTTTCATCTTACTGAGCTGGGCTAGCTAGGGAAAGTAAAGTGAAATTCAGCAGGAGGTAGCAAACAAGCTTCATTCTCTGTTCTCTGCATCCCTACCCAGATCTTCCTTCTTCCCCTATCCCTCCTCACTCCTCCTATCTTCCCAAAATAACATTACACCATCTTCCACATCACACTGTGTGTGGAGCAGCTTCCTAACTTAATGCAAGACGTCCTACCCAGACAGCTCTTTCCCAGAGCATCACTTTACCAAGTCAATCTTGTTTTGAAAATACCCTCTCCATTTTCTCACTGGTCCCAGAAAGATCTTCCTTTATGCATCAGGACCACTCGCTGTCAAACAGATTTTGTAGTCTTCATAAGTCAGCTAACCTCCATCTTAAAAAATACTTTTGTTTTTTGACCCCTGGACTTCGTTACTCACTGCACGGATAATCAATAGATTTTGACTCACTTCTTCATAGCCTGGTTTATTATTTTGCTTTGGTGGTTGCCCTAAGGGAAATTTATTTCAGAGACATACTGTTTCTTACGGTACAAAATGCAAAATGAGTAAAATGAAAGAGTGTCTAAAGGCATCAGCCACTGGAGTTTAAAACAGCAATTGTACACCAAAATACTGTTTAAGACAAGAATATTGACAACCTTGGGCCCCAAGGACTAGGCTCTGCTTTACATAAAATCTTCCCTTGCTTCCTTAACACTGCAAGCCTGGCAGTGTTTTTATGCCTGGCTTGCCGTGACGATATGGTGTCTAGGGGCTACCACAGCTTGAAGGTGCTAGGTGCTGTACAAACATAGATCACAAAGGGAATCCCCTGCCAAGGAGCCTGATGTGCAAACAGCTGGGGAGCAGCGAGAAGCAGGACCTGGGGAGCAGGGAGGGCAGCGGGGTGGTGCAGCAGCTGGTCAGACCTCGCCCAGCTCCCTGCAGACAAGTGTTTTGAGGAGGAGTTTGAAGGAAGGCGTCCAGCTGCTTCCCAGCCATGCAGAGGTCTGCAAGGAGAAGAGTGGAGAAGGCAGAGAAGCACTTCTTGGAAAGCAAAAGAAGCAGCCGGTGGAGCCTGCTGCCAGGACAGGCATTGCCTCCGCGCTGGACAGGGGAGGAGGCTGCAGAGGTGAAGGCAAACAAGAGGCTTCTGCTCAACACACATGAGAAGGTGGCAAAGGGACATGTGAACGCACACCGACGATTGAAGCAGTGGGCTGCAGAAGTGCTTTCCACCCCAGCAGGATGGCGAGGCTGGGGGAGGTCAGCACGTGGCCACATTTGTCCTCGCCACAGACAGCAATGTCGCAGCAGGAGGATGCTCTGAGCAGATTGCCAGTGAGGAGCTGCTGAAAGCAAGCGCTGGAGGAGCCTCTTCAAGGCCATGGCAAAATCCCAACTGACTTCGGTGGAAAGAGAGTCCAGTCCCAAGCTATAGGTCATTTCTGCATGACTCTTAACAAAACATGTCCCATATGTAATATGTTTTCACCATTGTCTTCAGTGCCGCACTTTGTGTGTTCTCTCCGTTTTCTTCAATATCCCCATTTCCCAACAGGGGAAAACTGTTCACATAAAAGTTGATTTCTTTTAGAAATGTTTGAGAGCAAGAAAGAGATGTGGTGACTTTGTTCTTGTTGCTGTGAGCACACCACATACCAAAGAATGATTTTTTTTTCCTGTATTTACTGTGTAGTATCACATCTTTTTTTTTGCCATTTTTTTGGCCTCCTAAGTAAAAAAATTGGGAATTCAAGGTAACTTGTAGTATCTTAAATTCCAGCTTTCAGGAGCACTTTGAAATGCTTCATTTGAAAAACTAAAATGTTAAAACATTTTAGGCTGAGAAGGAAATAATGAATACTTGACTGTGCTTAGCAGCAGGGGAAAAATCCCTTTGATATGTGGGATCATACCCACAACATGAGGAGAGGCAAATACTACTTATTACTTTAATACATGGATGTGCTTGCTTTCTGGTTTACATTGGTTTCGTACTGTGTGTCACTGACTTCTATATAGTAACTACTGATTTGTACTGGTGAAAGAAAACGGAGACTCCAGCCTCATCTGTTACAAAAACCAAGGCTCTTCTTGGTTTTATGGCAAAGTTTTTGCTTCCGTGGAACTACAAGTGAAACAACTAGTTTAAACTGAAATACCATTTTTTTCCAGGTTAAGACTGTAGAATTTCTGGGGAAGAAGTTGGCAGAACTTGTTTAACCACCTGACAGCAGTGATTTTAGTATCAAGGGAACTGAAAACCTCTTCAAATGTGCAGCTGAAAGAAGTCATTTGTGGAACGGCTGCCTCTTATATTCCCCACGTTTTTCGCAGCAGTCACAAGATGCACTCTAAACAAGGCTCTTGAGGGCTGGTTTTTCCCTCTAGCCAGAGAAACAACTCAGAGAGTTTAGCTTAGCAAATTGATAGAAAACAGAAAGAAAAATAGAAAAAGAAATAGATAGAAAATAGTAAAAGTGGCATTCTTCGCTCAGCTTGTTCCACCTGCCACCTATTAACCTCCCTATCTCATTAACCTCTCTCTCATACCTTCCCACCCCCTCGAACTCTGAGGTGAACATTTCCACTCCCCTTTTCTTCTCTCTATTACCCACCAGTATGGGTGTCAGTGAGACAAGGCTGCCGTCCCCTGCCCCACAGCGAAGGGGCCCCAAAAATCCCTCCACTCGACCCTGGTGGGATCTAGCCCTGGCTCCTGGGGACATGAGATCTGACAGGTTCTGCTTGCCCTCTACAGCAAGGGTAAGTGCCGTTTGCTTCATGGTAGTCTGGGATTGTATTGAGGGGAAAGTCAGAATAACCACACTCCCCTGATGTGGTAAATCACTGCAAACCATCCTCCCCACCAGCACTTCCTCTGCATTGTGCAACTACCCACAAACCCAATTTGCGGCATTCAGGCGCTCGTTGCTACAGTGGCCCTGTTCCTGCACCACTAAAGGGTTTTGCTGGCCCAGTTTCTGCCTCTTTGGTGTCCTCCATATGAGCCATATCTCCAAAGCTGAAACGAGTAAGCACCACACTTCCTTCTGCAGATGAAGGGAACCCAGGTATTCACTCCTGTGACCCCTCGCTAGGAACCAGCTGGGTCCAACTCTGTCTAAACAAAACCATCAACTAATGTCTAAATGCAGACACTTTATTAGCCATCTGAATCTAATCCCAGAAAAACTGCATTACTCTGACTCTCTGCCAATCAGGCATTAACGGTTAATTGGATTCATTGACAATGATAAAGGCCAAAACACAGGTTTCCATGCTTCAGTCTTTGTGTTTGATCATCCCTTCCTCCTGGCTGCTTTAATTTTTGTTTTGTCCTTGTGTAATCTGGAGCTGGTAAAACATTTCCCAGATAATAAGACCCAGTACTGCTACCATTAAAAAATCAATAATCCTCCTCTTTCTGACAGGGAAGAGCAGAGAGCTAATAGGCATGTGAGTCATCTGGAGGTTCGAGGCTGCAAGTGACCCAGCCAGTCCTTCCTCTGTTGATGTCACTTAATGAGGTTCTCAGTGAATGTGAAACCCACAGCAACACTCAGGAGAGCTGCTGTGTTTCAGTGATTCTTGGTTCACTCAAAAACGACTCAGGCTTGTGGAGCTTGGGCTGATTTGGGGATCTGTGAGGATCTACAACTGGAGCTGCATTTGTTTAAGTAGCTGCAGTACCCAAACTAATCCTCAAGTAAAGAGAAAGATTACAACGTGTGTTTGTTGGCTTTGTGGAGAAGAGGTTGATAAAGCACCAGCTGCCTGGATACTGACTATTTTAGGGATCGCATTTGTATTAAAAAGAGGTTGCTCTCCTATAATAAAACAGAGCATGCAAGCAAACTTGAACTACTGGAATTGCACTGAGGTTGCTAGGAGTAACATCAAAAATAAGAGCTGGCTATGTCTTCAAACAGTTCCCTGCTGGCACCGCTGGGTCAGCCAGCGATTGCACCGCTCTACTCTCCCATCAGCAGAGCTCTGCCAGGGAAACATGGTGGTGAACAGGTCATACTGACAAAACCACACTCCTAGTGATGTGTCTTCTTTCCCCAGCGAAGGAAGGTTCTTCTATGCTTGTATAAAACACAGCCCAGCTGAATTTTTATGTCCATAGTAGATGCACTTTGCACTTATAGTGCTGCACAAGCCCAGCCTAAGGATGGTGTCTGCAGCAGGTGTAGCCTGAGTGCTAAGCTGCAGGAGGGATAGTTTTCTAAGTTATGCATGGTCAAAATAATTTATCATATTAAACGTGCCAGATGAATCAGAGCAAATTAGATGGTTTGTTCAGCCTAATGAAAAGGAGAAATAATTGGCAAACAGAGCAGCCATGAACCGCTCTGATTTCCAGAAAGCTCCAGCAATTTCACTGGGGGACGTGGATAGCTCACTAGAAATTGTGAGATGGTGCACAGTTACTGCTGCCAAGAAGAAAACAATGTTCTTGCAAAACAAGGTCTCAAACTAATCCTGAATGCAATGGTTAAGCAGAAGGAATCATTTGGAGCCATGTAGCAATGAGTGAATGCTGTCTCTCACCTACGTTCACAGCTGGATGGTGCAAAACAACTCTAATGCTTGCAAAGTTAAACCTATCCCCAAAGCTCAAGCTAATGTTACAGAGTGGGCCCTTGTGTAGCTCTGAACATGTGCTGAGATGTTACAGGGATATAACACGACAGATAAATACAAAGGGAAGAAGAAAGTGGGCTTATTCCTAATGCAGGATGGATCTGCTGGAATATGCTTTAGTAAGACATTGATTCAGCTACAGCCAGGAGCACATCTCAAAACTCAAAGCATTCGTTATTTCTGTTAGCTGTTGACCAGAAATTACCTTCTGTACAGCTGTCTGAAAAAAGATTAACACATTTACGTCCTGCGGTGCTGGCAGATTTTTGATTGATTGAGAAGATTAAAGCTGAATGAATAATTCATTAAAGAAATCATGTATATGAAGAATTTCTCTCCTGTTTTGTTTGCAAATTGGAGTGTGGCACAAACAGTACCTTACTGATTGGACATTATTTCTCAGCAACTTCCTATGCATAATTGTAGTTCAGTCAGCTATGCTGACAGCTTGTTTTCAGCACTCGATAGCTGCAGTGCTGTTGGTGGGGAGCAGGTCTGGCTGGTTACTAATGATCTCTACCCTGCGTGGAGCAGGGCTGTGGTTTCACCTCAGCCAAGGTCAGTGGGATGCCTCTTGGCGCAGAGTTGAGGATAACTGAGTGCCAGGTTCCCCCGTTACCTGGAAGGTGAAGAAACCTTGTGACAGACCCTTCCTTTGCAGCAAGGTTTTCCAGTGTGTCAGCTAGACCACGGAAAGCCACCGCCGGACTTCCAAACCCGAACGTTGCTCGCTGAGAGGACTGCCTGCAAAGCACTGACGGAGCCACCTTGCCGTGTCCCGGCAGACCAGCGTCACGGGCACTGCCCAGAGAGCTCAAGCCTCCAGCCAGAACGGAGCCAGTTTCCATCCACTGCCCATCCGGTGCCACCTCATTCACAGGCAGGAGACCATCCTCCTCATCACAATCCTTGAGTGGCAGTGAAGCCAGTACAGTCTCGGCCAAGCAGAATGTGGGTTTCCCAGAGAAATTGCTACATTTATTCATTTATCAAATATTTTACTGTTTATGCTGAAACGTGTGGAGCCTATGAGCATTCCTGTGAGTTAAGTCACTGACCTGAATATCCATGAAAGCTGGTACCAAAAAAGCAACAGCATAGCCCTCTTTGCAACCATGCACATATGTTCATTTAATTGCCCCTGCAGCATTTTTCTATCTTTGGAATTAACATGGGAAGGGAACCAGCCAGATGGAAATGGGAAAAGAAAATGCTTCCCCAAATTCGGAACAGCTCCTGACTTCTGGTTCCTCAGAAAAAAGAACTGTTCCCTTGTCCTCTGCAGAAAGAATAAAAAGCAAAATAAATATGTGCATATTTAACATTTCTTTTGCCTTTCTACCCAGACAGGACCATGCTTTTTTAAGCCATGTGATATGTATTGAATAAGTGTAACATCATTTGTGTACCATGTCTTACAGGTTGTATATATTTGGAACATCCACGTTACAGTGAAATAAAGGTCAGGGTCCTGCCAGTCCTGCATTGCCAAAGGCAGACAGCAAAACCTTTAGCTTATCGGTGTTTTTACTTCATCTGTGTATTTAATGTTATGTCTTGTTATTTTAATGGAAAAACAATCCATTTTTTAAAAGTGTTCAGTATCCATAGCATTGCACACAGTTTGGTTGGGTTGGGTACTATCCAGGAATGTATTTAGCCAGTGGGTTTTTTCACAAATAGTCTGTCAGCTTTTTTTCCTCCCTTGCCTTAGCAGTCTTTTGAAATCAGTGGACTCACACAAGTGGAAGGCAAAATGTCAAGGTAATACCGATTTTTCCAGAACCTTTATTGTGAACCAAGACATGTCAGCCACCAGGGACTCGTTCTGAAATTCAGAGAGTTTGAGTTTGCTGACCAGCAGTGGAAGGAATATCGGATCTTTTTACTTATATATGAAGATCATCTGCACTTCAAGTTGTGGTGGAAAAAACACAGAAAGTAGGAAGGGATTTATTCTTCAAAATTACCTGGTTTCTTCTGAAAATCATCGTTTACTCTCACAGTACCATTCCTGTAGCGTTACTTAGGGTTGAATTGAATTTTGACTGGTAAGAGCACATGACAGCTAAACTATAATCCTGTGCTTTGGGGCAAACACGAAAAAGGAAGTGTAATTTTCTTGGGATGTGGGAAATTCCATTAAACCCGCAAAGCTGTAGTTTAAGCAAAGATCAATAACTTTAAAAAACCCAAAGCTGAATTCAAACAGAGTATAAGACTAAAGATAACAACAGATGTTTTAAGACTCTTCTTGTAATTACTGGGCCTTGGCAGAGCTACCATAATTTTGAGCTCAGCTGTGGGAAAGCAAATGAACGTTTGCACTGTTTTGTGATCGCATCTCACATTCAGCGTTGATGCAAAAGAGGTGAAAGCACACCAAAACCTGGGTCTATGCTAGCAAATAAACTAGGGTCTTGCCACAGCCTGGAGGACCGGGCACATGAGGAACCATCCCCACCAGGCGCTGCGGACGAGGTTTGGCTCCTCTTCCCTGCACCACCACTGCCACCCCCATGCCGCCCGGTGCGGCCCTCAGGGTGTCTGCACCCATCACGCCGTTCAGCAGGGCAGGGGCCCTTGGAAGTTTGGTCGTTGCTTACCAAGAATAAAAAGAAATAGAAGAGGAGCTATTTCAACTTACAAAGTGAGGCTGCTGCTGCTGCGCTTGTAGATTCGGTTTTCTTCCACAAAGGTCTCTTAATGAGCAAAGTTCTCGACAAGGATTACATTATTAAGGATATTTCAACAAGACACCGGAAAGGAAAAGGACTGCAGATGGAGAAGTATAAATCAGCCTTGGAAAAATGGGGGTGATGAATCACACTATTTGTGTTTTATTACTTGAATAAAGAAATGACTATCGAACACTCTGAGATTCCTGACAGTCTCAGGAAATATATTACCAATGCAACCATAAATTACCCCCAGATCAAATTACCCAGCGACAGCATAAACTGTATTTTCCACCCTTTCACTTGGGTGCATACACACAAATGCAGTCCTATACTTCCACCCTCTCACCAGCCTAGCATTTCCAGACCTAATGCCCATAAAAAAAAACTATCCAAAACCTAATACCCATAGAAAATACACACAAATCTTTCATCAATTCAAATAAAGTAAAGGCGTTGTCTTTGAAGGAACTCTAGATGTAACACGACAAGTCTTTTCATACAGGTTTTTGGAAATCCCAAAGCAGCTCAGAGTTTATAGCCAAAAAGGCTATTAACACTCAACACTCACAAAAATATGTGTTGAAGAAAGCTAACTTTTTTTTTTTTCTGATTTCTCCCCATTACCACAGTCATCAGCATTCTGAAGGCAAAACTGGATAAAGCTTGTAGCTCCATGGCCATGCTGGGCCCGTAAGACATCCATCTCAAAGAGCGGTCCTCAGGACACAGGCATAAGGAACATCCTCAAACCTTAAATCCAGAACCTGGTTTTGGTAAGAAATAGAATTCTTATTTCTTGGACTCCACTTTCTTTATTACATTACTTGTTTTTCAGTCACAATAGTCCCTCCAAACTATCATCTTTCCCAGGGAGGATTAAATTAAGTGCTTTATACACATGAGGAGGAACAGGGGAAAGAAATATCATCTTGCATTAAAAACAATAACTAAAGCAATTATCAAGAACATTAAAAAGAAATTATCATGTGAGCGGACACTGTACAATATGAAAACCCAGAGCATGATCCAGGTCTCTTTAAAGTCAGTGCAACTTTGTTCATTAATATGTGTTCAACCCCAAAATACTGTTGTTGGCTTGGTGCTTCCCTGAAGTCAACGGTGAAATTTTCATTAAAATTTGGTGACAGCTGAGTGAGGCCTGTGGTGGCTGCTGTAAATAATTTCACTCCTATAGACTCAAAAATTAGTGTTAAAGCTTATCTGTGCATGCCTTACGGATGTCTGAAAAATATAATCATTGTTTACAATCCTGTAATTGGTAGTAGAATGAATAAATGTGAGTCTGAGTAGCAACACCCTCTTTTACTGCTCTGCCGTTTGGACTAATTCCATTTCCAAAAAGTAGTCTAGAGAACAGAAGAGAAAATCAGGGCTCCATACTAGAGCTCTGCAGAGCAAATAGTTCAGTTCTGCTTGAAAATTTGTCTCAGTTTGTTTGGTGAAATTCCCGCCTACTCCCAAATTATTTTTTATTTTATTCACAGCTGCAAGCAATTTCGATAATTCCTTCTGAGAGGAGAAAAATGGAAGAAGTGAATTTTAAAAATACAGCCATCATGTCATGATTTTTGTTTCAAAACTCATCTAAATGAGTAGTTCTTTTGCTCGGAAATGTTGTGTAGATTAGTGCTTTTTCTGCTCAAATGGACATCACTTAGAAAGCTTAATGATGTCAGATTGATGGACGTGAAGGGTAGACATGCACTTTATTATAAATTTGCACATTTCTCGGCTCAGGGACACCTTTCAGACACATCCGAATTGCTGCAGAGAGGAATTTTTCCAGTCAAAAGTAAACGCGAAGGTGTTGGCCTCTCTGGGAGACAGAAAGCAGTTAACTTTGGAACTAATTACAGTGAGGCTGACAGAGCTTGACAGATCTATTGTTCTAACAAATAGCTTGCCAGTATTTCTGCCGAAAGAGAAAGAGTAATGCCTCTCTCTTTCTCTCAGTAGGCCCGTGACACCAGGGAACAAAAAGACAAGGATGTCAGAACTTCTAATTATACACCAGGAACCTGAGAAATTAGAGCATTAAAAGTGTTAGTTAAAAATAATGCCCTAAGGTTATGAAGTCATGCGGTGTAAAAAGTAAAACGATGGGAGGGAGAAGGTAGGGGAGAGGGCCTCGTGCTATGCCTCTTACTGCTGTAGTCAAGCAGAGTTCTCGCAAGTGATTCGTGAAGCACCCATACCATTTTATATGTGCCAGCACTGCTAAAGCCTTGTCTGCATTTTTATTTGAAAAGCGTTTCCCGAAGCGATTTTAATCTCAGTTTAAAGCTACTTCCATTTCAAATAGCTTCAATGTGATTTAGCCAGCCAGCTGTCCTCCAGCCCTTAGGAAAGCTGCTTTCCTGTTACACTTTCCTATTACATTTCCTATTACATTAAATATGTAATGAGAAGAACGGCGATTCAGTGCCTAGCCTCAGATTTTGAAGATCTGTGCTTAATTCCTAGCTCTGCCAAAAACTTACCAAGGTAACATACGCAGGGCTTCTCTGCAGTTGGAATTTGTTGCAGGTAAACTTGAATTCTTCTGCATAAAAAGGAACTTGTGTGCATTGAGTTTTTGGTTTAAAATCATCTGTCATATTAATAAAGGCCACTAAAACCAATTTGGAAGAGTGTTTACTGAAAGTCTACCTGCATCCCCACTAAGAATGGCTTATTGTATGTTGGCCAAATCTTCTCATGCTGTCCCACAATACTTCGTTGTCTACTGATTTTGATCTGCATGCACTGTTGTCACCTGTTCTGTTTGGGGGGGGGGGGGGGGTAATTCTGACCAGATGACCTATTTCAGCTTGGATAGAGGCTGTGTACCTATGGTGTCTTTCAGCCTCTTCACTAGTAGTGACAGCTCCCATCCTGAAATGCTACATGTCACTGGAGCAATACTGGCGGGTAGCACAATACAGGGGCAAATGTACAGGGACAAATACCGGGATCGCCCCGTTGCTGCAGGACTGCTAGGCTGTGCTGGTGCTGTGCACAGAGAGGAGCTTTAAAGAGCTGGGCTATAGCACGCAGAGCTGCATTTTGTGGATTCCCTCATTCATCTTCAGATCCAAGTTTTTATTGATCTGGTGGCCTCTGAGGCACACACTAAATAGATCATTGGCTATTAGTTGGACAGGAGACTCATCTTCAAGAGGGATGGCCTAACCAGTAGACAACAGACTCATTCTCAGTCATGTCTAGTTCAATACATAAAATACTCTGAAATTCAAAGTAGATAGCAGCAGTAGGAAGGACAGAGAAATTCTTACTCAATTGCTCAGCTGGTGGCCCTCAGGTGGGACTCAGCTTCTGGGATGTCATCCATCTGTTGAGCAGTTCAAGGTCTCTCGGAGGGTGCCTGTGTGCCCCCAGCTACCTTGCCTTGTGATTGCCTCTGCAACGCTAAGAGATTGGCCCCACAAGTTTATATGAATTACAAAATTGGTTTAGACTGGTCTAGAGTGGGTTCGAATCCTTCAGGCAAAGGAGATGACTAAATCTGGATTTTCTATGTTCTAGATTACTTCCATAAGCACTTGGGTCTTGGGTGAAAAGATCCATCTTTTCCTCTCCGGTTTTGTCAACCGAGCTCTCCAAGTGTCAGCAGTGGATAGGACTGGAAATTTGGCCCAAACATGCAATCATTTGGCACTAACTGAAATCATTTTTTCTGGAGAATGAATTATTATCCATCTGGCCTTTTCCACTAACCCATCCAGCTGTAAGTGCAACAGGGAATTAACCAAATAAATTTGTATACTTTAATGATCACCTAGTTAGTGTGTCCTTCCCTCAACTCATGGACTTTCTGAGAACAGTTGCTCAGCCCATGTCATTCAGCCCAGTGGCTGCAGCACACACAGTGTGACTGCTCAGGCTCTTCAATTGAAAAAAACGGACAGAAGCACTACAGCTACAGCTGGTGGATTCCAGCCTACGTCTCCATTGCTTTCAACCTGGCACGGCAGACCACCTCCCAAATGGTGGCATTACAACAGTTAATATTTGCAGGCCTGCTTGCAGGAAAGGCACTTTATTAGAGCAACACATACTAAAATGAGAAAGCACTGCCGTCATATATCTGGCTCCTGGTTTCAACAATGCCCAGAGCTCAAAGCCAAAATGAAGTATTACGAGGTAAATCACCTCCATATAATCCTCACAGGCACTTATGAAGAGAAAGAAATCTTAGGGAGGACCACAAGCAATTCCTCTTTCTCGGTGGTGGAATTCTATTATCTCGTGTTGTGCTCTACTGTTGCCCATCAATGTTAAGCTAGATAAATAAGAGAGACAGGGAGAGGAAACTAGAGAGAAGTAGTGCTCTATCATAGCCCTCAAATGGCAGAGGCGCACGGCTCTCTTTGCCTTGTCCCTGTAGCCTTTTATTTCTGTACCTCTGTATCTCTGTAGTGTGGGTGATGTCTTCCTTGGGACAACAGCACAACTCCTCTTCTGGGTGCTGGACTTTCTGAAAACAGTTCCCATGTTTTTGAAGGGTTTGCCACAGCTTAGCATCCTCCAAGGATATGCATGCAGCCTGAAGTGCACAAACACACCAACCTGCCACCCCCTGAAGAAATGCGTAAGCTTTTGCTGATGCGCTGATTGTCTTTGGTTTTGGGGTTATTAAACACCATCTGATATCCTTGTAGCAGCTTATGCATAGTCATCGCTTGATGCATCACAGAATTTTCCCATTTTTCCTACGAGTTTCTGGAGAACACTTTGAAACAGCACAATAGCTCCCAGCATTCTGGGATGAAAGGAGAGAAAAGAAGGCTTCTGCTTCAGGCTGAGTCCCACAGTTGCACAAGCTAGATAGCCTGCAGCTTGCAGAGCGAGCACTCCTCGAAGGCACCTGACCTGGCAGGGAAGAACAAAATGTCCACCCGGAACACAGAGTGCCTGCTTCAGAAAGTCTGTGCTGTGGAGCTGCTCTGACCTGAAATACCTCGATCGTGGGGAAGCGATGTGGTGTGCACATCAGTCATTGCCCAGAAGTTTACACAGAGGCACTGGTATGGCAGCAACTGAAAAACTGTACAAAACTGTACAACAAGGACAATTTTCAAGTGCAACATGAAAAGCTGCTTCAGCGAGGGAGTAATTAGCTCTGTGTGCCTCTGGCAGAACAAGAAGGGGGCTACTAAGCTCCAGGTATTTTAGTATTGGAGTCTATGGGTATTTGTCTATGTGCCAGTGAGGTCTCTGCACTCCTATTACAAGCAGTGGTCAGCTAGGGCATGATTCAATTCCTAAGCCTATGCATTTAAGGCCATCTGAATGGCCTAGGATAGTCAAGGCTGGGCTGATAAACATGATCCAGACCATGAGGGAGGCCTGTTTTCTTCTGGAGAGGTAGCTGGAGGCCATGGAGGGTGCCTTGGGGCATCTCCAAGGGCAGGGGAGGGCATGCCGTGTTTCGGCAGCTGCATCCTACCTGTAGCCAGCAGTGTCTCGAGAGACATCCTGCACGCCCTATGCTAAAGGTACCACTGAACACTGTGCTAAGCTGCATGGCTGTGTTGGGTAGATCTCCACTGCCGATATGAAAGTTGGGCACTTGGCTTTCCTTCTGTTCACATAGACACTTCTATTTATCTGTCTTAACTGCAGTCTTAATTCTACCTGATGTGGAGGTCTCTAATGCAGAATGGAAAATTCAGGTTATTGAGGAACACCTGCAAGATGTTCTGAGGGCAGGGCAATGCATGCTTGGAGGCTGTGGAGCCGTTATCTTTGGAGGTCTTAAAGAACAACTGCCGGGAATTTATGCATAGTTGATTCTTCTTCAGGGCAATGGGAAAGACAACGTACTCTCTTGACATCCTTTGCAGCCCTATGTTCCCGTACCTCTATATCAACAGATCCTTTATGTATGCTACACCTTAAATATGCCTCTGTTCGTTTCAATGCGGGATCATCCTTCCCCGCTGCAGAAGGGCTTTGAGGATGCAAAAGCAACAGCATTTTCAGAGGAATCAGCCACTACTTTGATGAGAAGTGTTAATAGTGCTGCATGGGTGATAGTCCAGAACCGCATTTCCCAAATTGTTTTTGCTTGTGATAGGGGATAACACTCACTTTAGACATTTGTTGCCTGGCTCTGTATCCATCCTACATCCATACGGAGAGTAATCACCAGGACATGCCAGACTTTGGGAAAACGAAATACAGCAATGTGACCATGTTCTGATGAAGCAGAAGATATGAGCTTTTCCAGTGATCTTGGAGCTATGAAATGAGTCATTAGAGCAACTAGGCTGAAACAGGGTTTTGTAATAAAATTGGGATTATATATGGAAGGACGGTGGATGAGAAATTATAATAGAAATGATCTGTTCTAATGAGAAAGAGGATGAATGACGGTGCAAAGACAGGCATTTCAAAAGAAGGAAAATAATACTTTGTGGAAATTGCATGAGTCTGATGTTTGCTTAGAGGTAGCAGAGGCCAAGACCTGACAGTTTCATCAGAGAAATTGTTTAGGAACTGACCAAGGGAACACACTTCGTTGTTCAAATGTCAAACTGCTCGTATTTAGAGAAGAGAGTGTGTATTTATCAGTGCAGTAATACACACCCCACAAAGAAGAATGGCAGAGAAACTGAAAATTTTATCATAGATCTGTTGTGACTCAGACATCCCTGGTGTCATGGCTGAAGACACTACATAGGAGAGGAAGATTATTAGATTTCCTAGAGTAGAGAAGTTATGGGCAAATACTGAAGATGATGCAAATCCTGACAGAAGAAAAAATAATGCTTTTCCCAACAGTGAAAATGAGGAAAATGGTTGTGCATGATCTCAGTGCAACAATAATCAAGAGAGACACATCTGGAATAACTGATGGCAATTGAATTGGGACAGTCATGATTAGACAGGAGGATTTAATCTAAGAGGTCGGGGGGTACCCTGAGGAGTATTTTACTTCGTGGACAACAATAGATTAAGACAGACATTGCAAGAAAATGTTCTACAGAAAGCAATTTTTATTTAAAGAAAAACTACTTTTTTAGTAAAAATGAACACATCTAAGGGAATAGAAAGAGGATAGGTGCTATGGCAGGAATATAGGTGTTTGTTGCAATGCATTTAGACAGAAGAGGAAGAAGAACATTTCAAACACACAATTTTTATTTCATCAGAAAATGACCCAGTTCTGGTGAGTAACACCAGGGACAATCACCCATCCAAACTGAGCAAGCTGGTTACTTCATTTATAGAAAAAAAAAAGAGGTGTATTGGATTTGGCCTGTTTCTATCAATAGATTCCCAAAACAGGCACATTCTCTTCAGAAGCAGTGTGAACAGAAAGCGGGTGCTGTTTCTCACTGTGTGTCCTTACAGATGCCACCCAGGAACTGATGCTCACCACAAAGGCAATTCCCACTTCGCAAGTAGGGGGAGGAGGCCCAGCGTTCAAAGTCAAGCAGGAAGCCTACTGCAGAGCTGTTAAAGAAATCCATCAAAATCCCAGGCTAGTGACTTAACCAGGAGAAAGTTATTCCTCTTAGGAGTGGGCTGGCAGGCTGCACCAGCAACACACTAGCTAGAAAAGAGAAAGGTAACCCAAGGCTGGGGCTGCAGCCCAGGCACACGGCCCATAGGGAATATTGTTGTTTTGGGTCTTTAAAACTGGATGAGAACTATGGGATGGCACATGATTCACACGTGGTCACACATATAACGTGGCTTAAGTACTTCTTTTCTGTTAGAGTTGAAATGGTACACAGGGTTTGTTGGGTTTTAGTATGGGGAAAGTTTTCTTGTGTGATGCACCTTTCTGCTCAAACCTGAGTTTTTATTCTTTAATATTATTCTCTAAGAGCTACATGTCAGTCACAAATAACTCTTTAACAGCATGTTATCATGAGACATTGAAGGTGAAGCACAGTATCGGAGTGTCAGGTACAGGTCTTAGAGGTTTCTCGTTTTGCCTCTAGGTCAGTATAAGCAGTGAACCGACCCATTTGTGTTCTGTTGTATCAGATCCTTCACGTCCATACTGAACTGCTTTGGGTATTTCTGAGTCCAGTCTCAGAAAGGCAATCTAGGTGAATAATTAGGATGACAAATTCAGGCTAGTAAATATAAGACTTAACTGTGAAGAATTGCAAAAAGATTATATGGCACTAGGTGTCCAAAAAATAAAATGACAGGTGAAATTCTGTGTAGATAAATGTAAAGGGATGTGAATGGAAACACAATTCTAATTTTACTTGTATAACGATGGACTGTAAGCTGATACCACTCAGGAACAAAATCTCAGATTTATAATAGATGGTTATATGAAAACATCAGCTTGGTGCGAATGGAACATTGGGAAAGGTTAGAAAAGGAATAAAGACGACAAAGAAAATAGCATTATACTATGCTAGCATCTTGAATACAGTCCTAATCCTCTAGCTGAAAATTAATATTGTAGAAACAGGAAAGGGTGATGGGATGACCAAACATGCAGAACAGTTTCTGCAAAAAGAATCAATGAATCCGGTTTTTGTTTATCTTAATTTTGTTGGATGCTTAGACTACTAATCCCACTATCCATATCTCACACAACATAACACAGTATTAATGCTTCCTATCACCCCTAACTGCTCCCACAAAAACCACATTTGCTTGTCTCCCTCATAACTACCTGTTAGAAACACCAGCCTGACAGGGCTCCTGAATGTGTTCAGTTTTATATTGCTTCCAGTTGGAAGTTATTGCCCTGGATGTCATTACGTGAACCAGCTCCAGCAAATGCATCCGTCACAGCACATTGCAAGCCACCTGTCTCCTTCTTCTCTCTCAGATGCTCAATTTTCAACTCAAGTTTCTGAAGAAAGTCCCTCCACAGTGGGAAACTTTGACATAGCCCATTCAACTCTGTAATACATGTATACCACGGTACAGAATGACTGGTTGGAGCAATACAGCTCAGCACTGTGGTTTTGTTTGACCCAGACACTATAATAATAAGAGTTGTTCTTGCAGATGGTAGTTATGTTCACCTCCCGAAAGCCCAGTCAAATGAAGAACTGGAGTTTACAGTTCAGTGTACAGTGAAAAGTCAGCAAGACTCCCCCTGTTATTTTCAGAAGCTACTTGCATATTCTGCACACTGCTCTGATTACTGATCAGCCTTTTTGCATGCATGTGGATATTCAGTTATCTCTTGACTCTTAAAACTTGCAGGCCAATGGGAAAAAAGTCAATGAGTCAACAAACGAGTTAAAATTATGCACCCCACATAGAAAGAATAGAGGAATACAGCAGGTTCTGAATAAGAAAGAAGATTCAGAGGGAAAATTGACAGTCAAGCATTTGAGATGTATAAAACTTTGTATTTATGGTCATTTGAGATGCAATCGACTTCTGAGCAGTTTCCAAATGGGGCAGTGTCAACCGGTGAGAAGTGCTCAGGAAGTTGCTGGCAGGTTGATAATTCGGTAACATGATTCACACTTAGAAAATCTCTCATGCATAAATCCCGGTGTTTTATATACAGTCACCAAACGGCTGAATCAGTTGCCTCAACATAGGCACCCAGTGCCATCTGGGATGCGCTTAGTGTCATGCCTGACCTTGCCTCTGGAAGGGCACAGGGTCCCCGTAGGCCCTGTGCTACATCTGCTGTATCGTGCAGCCATTGCCCTCCATGGGGAAGTTTTAGATGCCCAAGGCATTTCAGCTTAACCATGTTTAGGCTGCTGCCATAGGCTTTATGCTTCCCTGTAAAATAGGCAACTGTTGTTAATGAAGATTTTCCAAGAAACTAGACACAGAATAAGTGAGGTCAAGGCTTACAAGGTAAATGAATAGTAAAACTAGAAAGGACTCTCAGCCTTCCCGTCAGTGTCTTCCCTTCCTCACGCAGCTCATGGTTCTGTGCAACGCACACTGAAACGGGGTGCTTCTGTTCTCAATATGCAGCAGTTTTGGAAAGGACACTTTATCAGGTTGTAAGGACTCTGTAAATCTGTGCTTTCAGGATCAAAACAAATTAAATTAGTGGCATGCTTACTTGAAATGAGACTATGTGCCCCAGTATGCCTTTTTCCATCAGCTGTAAATGAGAAAACATTATTAAAAAGTTCTTGAGAATTTCATATAGTAACTAAAAGAATATGAGTGATCTGCACATAGTACAGCAAACCGGCTTTCCAAAGCATGACACAAAGTGAAAAAAGGATGTATGCTGACCTGTCATACCTAACACAGTGAGTGAGGTGTTTTCCCATTCCCTTTCTGCAGAGCTGCACCACGGCCTTGCTTCCGCTCCATGACCCTGCTTGCCAGATACCGAGTTTTGGCCTGGTCTGTGACTTGTCTTTCAGCCAGCTGTGCTCATGTAGGCATTGTCCTCACATGCTCCCAGAGAGGGACCCGCAGAGGGACATGTCCAGGTCTGGAGGGAAGATGCTAATGCTAGGGGAAATCATTATGACCCTGGTTAAAGACTTAGAATCCCCCTGGGTGGCTGCGGGCAAGTCACTGTGTCTTTATGACTAAATTCCCCACTAGTAAAACAGAGATTTTTTTTTCTTAGGAAGAAAGGAGTTGTGAGGAGTTGTTAGCTATATGCAGTTCTCCGAAACTATACATTAGAAACGTCCGAATTAACAAGACGGTACATTTCTAAGACATTGAGAAACTCCTCTAATTTTTCTTGAATGAAATTTGATGTCTCCTTAGTTCGTCATGCAAGCTAATCCCTTGGCTCATTTGTAAAGAAAATGGCGATATAAATGTATAAAGCTCTCAAGATAGTTACTAACAATCATGTTCCAAGCCAATTTTCTGCTTCACTAATACTCTGATGCTAATGACCATTTTTCTAAATGATCTCTGTATAATACTTTATTTCTCCCTCCCCGAAATACTTACTTAGAAACACTCATGCGTGGTCACACACCCTACTACTTATTTATATTTACTGATTAAAATACATTTCCCAGAATTATTTCTGCTGGCTGCGGCTTCCAAAACTGAGTGACCTTTTCCCAGGCTTATTGCTTCCCTAGCATCCAAAGCTGAGAGTGTCTGCAGACGAGGCAAGGAACAGCAGGATAAAGCCTGGGTGCCAAGGCAGATTTTGTAGTACCACGTAGCAGAAGGCCGGGAGCTGGGCGCCAAGGCAGCATGCGGGAGGCATCTGCGCAGGGCTCTGCCTCCCCACTCCCCTGTTCCTGCCTGGGAAGCTCTTGGCAGCTCTTGCCTCCTTGAGAGACAGCGTGTCCCAGCTCTTGCTGCGCTTCTGCCGGCACTTGCGAGCGCTAAACTGGGAGAGGGAAGTTCTCGTGCAAGGAGCAGTGAGGTGAAACGTTAGCAACAGAGCAGTGCGGCTTGGAGGCAGCTGTACATGGATCAAAACTCTTTGCAGAGCAGGGTGCAGAGCACTACCTTGTTCCAGAAATGGTGGCAGATGACGCAAGCAGTGATCCCGAGCAAGAATAATTGCCAGTAGCAACAGACTGTGAGCCTCAGTCGTTAACCTGCCATTGGCCTGAAAGGCCATCTCTGCTTGCAATGTGTGCCAGAAACCGTCCTCCTCCGGTCAGCAATGTTTCCAAGGTCAGCGAGGTGCCACGTGAATGCTCCAAGAGCTGCCCTTGGCCCTCAGTGTTAGCACGGGAACGTTTCCCATACTACCTCAGCAAGACCAAAGGGCTTTTTTCTCTTGCTGTGGGCATTCAGGGCTCTGCAAAGAAAATCCTACCCCACCTTGTGAAGGTTAAGGAGAAGAAAAGTTGAGGAGGAGAACTTCCTCCTGGCATACGATCCAGCACTGGGGAAGGAGCTGTTGAGCACAGAGAGCCCCGGTGCAATATAGCCATGGCAGCAGGGTCAGGTGAACAGCCAAGCTGGATCCTCTCGGAAGTCAAAGGCAGGCTGGAAGGCCATGATGGGCAGGCTAAAATGGCAGCTTGCTTAATAATTCCCATTTGAAATCTCTGTCCAGGTAGGTGAAGCCTTCATGGAGTTCCCTGATATTATCAACTGACCAAGGGACTAAACCTGTTTTTGCCTGGAATCGAGACTGAGGCCTGCAGGAGATGCTGAAGGAGACACTCAGGTGAAGCACCTGTCTTTCAGGACATTTGTAAGCATGGGCTAAGAGAACCAGAGCTTGTATTAAGTTTTGCCATACAGATTTCAGCTTACTATTCTGTTGCCCTTCCTGGCAACCTCTGTAACAACTGGTATTAAATTAACCAGCTTTCAGTTTTCTGATAACAAGACAATTTTAAGAAAGAGACTGTACACCACCAGTGGCTGTTCAGCTATTTCATCCCTGATTTCCCTTAAAGTTCCCAGTTAAATATCATCTGCTTCTGGCTGTTTGTTACTGTTCATTTTGCAGGTTTGTTCCATAAACTCTTCTACCAACAATTCAGCTTGAGATGAAGCCTCTGAATGAGTCCCCTGTAAATAAAGAGCTCCCCAAGATACTTTCAAGATGAACATAGATGAAAAAATTAATTTAGTTTTTCTGCAATGGCCCTATCTTATCTGAGTGCTCCTTCTATACCTGTCGTCTATTGGCTTTACAATTCTTTGACAGGCCTCCTGTCCCTGAAGTGTTTGAAAAAGGATTTCTTGTTAGTTTTGATGCCTTTTGCAAGCTGTTCCTCAAACACTTTTTAGCCTGTCTTGTTTCATTATTAAGCTACCAGAGTTTATGGTCCTTTTTTATCTTTCCTGTTCCAATACAATTTTCGCTCTTTGAAAGATGCCTTCTTGCTTCTATATAGCTTAAACCATGATGTATACAGTGACTTTTCACAAACAAGTCATCTTAAAGGTTTTTCTTGAAAGCCTACAGACCTTCCGAGTCGTGGGGCAGCTGCCCTACCTGGTTCCTGCCAGCCCCATGGAGGGTGCAAGGCCAGCGATGCACACTGAGAGTGGGGCAAGGTCTTGGTGGCACTGGCTGCCGTAACTGATTTCTGAACATACATCTACGATCTCAGGTCTCAAGGAGAGGAATACTTACCTGTGAAAATTGTAGAAATAGGAGATGTTTTCTGAAAAAAACAGAGAAGCGAGACACATGGAGCCACTGCTTTTTCTGAGAGGTTGATAATTTTTAATTAAATCTGTGGGCTTCCTCATAAACACAGAGACTGAACACTTTCATTTTTGTTTATCTCAATATAAAAAAAGCATTTAATCCATTTCTCCATTGACTGTAGGACTATTGCTTATCTGGAGTCTTCTTGAAGGCAATGACTTGATTAAACAGCACATTTTATTACTAAATTTAAATCCAATACCACGTGCATGGCAAAAGAGTCAGTGCCTAGCTGAGGTCCCAAATACAGGGAAAACACTGCAAGCTCTCTCTTAAAAATCTTGCAAGGAGAAAAAGCTACTAACAGCTTGTTAACTGTGAGTGTCTCCGATGTTGGGATAACGTGGGCTGTGATAAATACCACAGGTACCAGACAAGAATGGCTTTGCAAGGCTCTATAATAGATAAGATGTGCAAAGAATATTGAAATTTTCAGTTAAATCCATTTAAGAAAAATCTTAGCTAAGATGACTGAAGCATTTGCTATTTTACATATATTAAAAGAAGAATTAATAATTTCCCTAGTATTTCTGTTAAACTACATAATTCCATTTTTCAGATTTAATTCTGCTCGTATCTGGGTGAGATGTAGTCTCAGAGAGTAAAATCAAAGAAAGCTTGTATAATCCCTTGCAAATGTCTTCCTTCAAAAGAGTCTTTCCATTACATCTACTTCAAGCAAATCCTTCTCAAAGATTGCTGAAACACCATGGAAGATTCACAGATTATGTGAAGAGTAAAAATAACTGATTCTAATTTATGCATTTCTAATATATAGTAATATGTTTCACTCCTGGAGCAGAGGTATCAAGTACATACATAAAAACAAGTCAAAAATTGTTCTGCCATTAAGTTCCATTGAATGCAGAGAAAGCACTGAAATACCACAGCCTTTCTCAATTTGTGGTTACAGCTACAGCTGATTAAATATCAGAATTTCTGTTACATACAAATATTTTCACTTCTGATAAGTTTTTGTTTTGATTCATAAAGAAGATAATTTTCAAAATTTCTACCTAAGGAGAAAATACAAAACAATATTAATTTCACACACAAAAAAATCTTTTTTTGGCATTCTGAACTGAAGACAGGAAACAACTCTGGCCCCAGGAACACGCCAAACTGACTTATAAAACACAAAGCCTAGAAGCCCTGTGTATCCCACTTCATTGAGACACTAAAGAGGCTTTCTAGATCATCAGGCTCCTTCCCCCAGTATCATAGCAACCTTGTCTTCAGATCATTTTAATAAACTAATCTATCTTGAAAGCATTCAACACTAGTCCTGTGGGAATGTTGTGGGAACATTACAGTTCTGATAATTAGAACCTTCCTATTAATTTCCAGGTTAAATGTGTTTGTGGTCATTTTATATCCATTTGTTATCCTGCCAATATAAAATCCTGCAACAGGGAGTCTGGAAGTGCTGAAAGCTCCGGGATGCCTGGGGGTAGTGCTGCTGCTCTCTTGCTTACCTGCATTTCTGCCAAAGCATATCAAAATCCATAAGCGCCACCAAAAACTTTCCCGTTAGCTCCAGTTGTGATCTACAGCTTATCCATTGATAATTCAAGCAAAGAATCTTCACATTTGGGAGGTTTTCAGGGGTATTCAGCTGAACAAATGTACAGAAAGGATTCAGTTGTCTAAATATAGGTATCTAGTGCTCTTCAGATTTCTGTGAGCTCTGAATGGTGCGGATAGATGTGACCCAAGACCTGGAAGGGACTCACCGCTCTCTGGAGGCCAGGCAGGGTACGTTAGGGCATCCCCCAAAGCTCTAGACGTTTATGCTGGGGCACCGAATCCCATCCTAGGTGTCTACCATAGCAAGAGCTGAATAGCTCTCTAGGATCAGTCGACTCAATCTCCATGGGCTATAATGGCAGCCTAGCCACGGTGCTCACAAGTACCTGCACGTAGACACCTCAATAGAGGTGCTTAATTTGTGAGCTGAATCCCACCCTGATCTTCTGATATAAATTGGAGAACCACTATTTTTCTCAACAAAGAGTTGATGAGCCAATATAACACACTCTCCCTGTAATCCACTCAGAGGAGGACACATACATAGGCATAGATACACATAAAGAGGCGCTGAAAGACATAGAAGCGTAATACCAAAATAAATGTCTGTCTGCAGCCCAGTGTTCGGTACGGATAGTAATTACGCTAACCATGGGAGAGAAGAAGGATGAGCAGTGGGGACAACCTGACACCGAACTCGATGACTCTCACATCCAGCAGTCAGAGGGACCAGATCTCCTCCCTGCCTAAGGTCTCCAGCACACCGCTGGTTCAGTAACAAGCATTTTAAGATAATCTATCCAGTCAGGAATGGCATTATATGACTGAAGAACAGCACATTTTAAAAAAAGAGAAGGAAAGGGAAGGAGTAAAATGACTGGCTTTTATGTCCGACCTCAAAAACAGGTAAGACTTCAAATCAGATTTTGAAGAAAAGCATAATGGAGATAAATGATATAGCAAGCAGCATGGACTTATCAAAGTTAGATGATGAATATAATTGGCTTTATAGACAAAGAGAATGCAGTAGAGCTCATACATGCTGTTTTGAAGAAAACACTTGATTATGTTCCATATGGGAGATTAGCTCAGATGGGGAGGATGGAAGCTAGATGAACTGTGTACTGGCTATGTCGTTAGCTATAGGGGAGGTGGAAACGTACCGCTGCAAAAGCACGAATCAGGCTGGAGGGAAATTACTAATAGAGTTCCTCAAGAATCAGTCTTGATACCAATGCTATTTAATATTTTCATTAATTACTTTGGCACAGAAAATGTCTGATAAAATCTGCTAATGACAAAATTTAGAGGCAGTGTCAATACAGAGGCAGACAGAGAAAACAGGAGAAAAAGCACATGACCCTGAGGACTGAGGTAAGAGGAGAGAGATAAGATTCACTCACATGAAAAGTAAGGTAATGTATCTGGGAACCAGCAATAAAAACACAGCCTTCTGATATAAATGTGGAACTTGTCACCTGGAGGTGACTGAGGATGAGGGCTGAGGAGTACCAGTTGCTCACAGAATGATCAGCGTAATGCAGCTGGGAGCAAGTCTTAGTCCCAGGATGGAGGAGGTCTTAAATCCCTCGGATGGACTAGGAAAGATACCAGCAGTAGGGTTAGGAAATATGACTGACCGTGTGCAGAGTCATCCAAACGCTGTTCACAACTGTGACTTGTGTTCAATCAGAAGGAGAATC
The DNA here is from genome assembly GCF_036370855.1 of Dromaius novaehollandiae. NCBI lineage: Eukaryota > Metazoa > Chordata > Aves > Casuariiformes > Dromaiidae > Dromaius > Dromaius novaehollandiae. The sequence goes on from NC_088099.1 coordinate 9,595,271, forward strand.
CAGTCAAGAAGGAAGGTAGAAAGGGATTACTAGGATAATTAGAGCAATTGGGAGACTTTCATACAAGAAGAGATGAAAAGAACTTGGCTTGATCAGCGCAGAAAAACAGGCTACTGGGGAAGCTGCCTATAAATGCACAAGGGGTAAATACACAGGAAGGAAGAAAAGGGTTTAGCTGACGAGATAACACTGGCAGAAGAATGAACTGGTGCAATTTGTCATGAATAATTATATTTTGGCTCATAGAATAAAGTTTCTAGCTACTTATTAAGAGGAGTGGTGGGGAGAAACCTACTTTCTTGCAAGAGGGATCTTGACCAATCTATGGTCATAGGATCATATGGAAGCATAGGATGTCTTTGCTCATGACCAAAGCAAGTGAACTCAAAGACATTAGCAGGTCCTTTCTGGCCCTTTACTTCTAAAAAGGGACCTCAACAACACCAGTGGGAACAGTCTGGTGCCTTCAAAGGGAGTTTTGTAATCCTGCCTTCTCACTTGTTAGAGGGGAATTGGGACCTGCTCAGCAGCTGGCTGAGGGATGTCCCCAGCACTGGGCTGGTGCTGCAGCCCGAAAGCAGATCGTGCCTCTCCATGACATACAGACCTGCAGCGCGAGCAAGAGCACATGGGGTGTCAGAGCACAGCATTTGTAGAAGGTAAGTGCTTAAAACAGCCATGTGAAGACTGCTAGCAATTATCTCAATCCTAAATTAACGTTCTCAGTCCATTTCCTATCCCCAGGCTATTGAGCGTAGCGGGGCGTATTCTGGCATTGCAGTGGGGCTTAGTGCTTCATTTTAATTCCTGCCTTAAACTATTTCACAAAAAGACACTGAACAACTGAAGTGTTAAATTACAACTTTTCTCAGTGAATTTTTATGTAGCCACTTAAAAAACCAGAGTCCCCAGCCCAGCTCAAAACCAGGGATGTTCCCTAGCAGTTCAGCTCTGGGCAGACCAGTGCAGATGACTTTCAGCTGCCACCAGGCTTACTGCACGGGTAATTCAGCACTTAACAAGCCCAGCCACTGCCTACACTAGCCTTCCCAATAGCACCTAGATACCTGTGATCAGTGTCAGCAGTAGTGGGGAATGCATGGAGGGTCTCTAGCGAGGACGGACAGCAGCATGAAGCATGTGTCTCAAACCCATCAAGGGGCTGCAGAGCCACAGGGAGATGGAAAGAGGACAGGTGAGGGGAGAGCAACTAAGTCACAGAACAGGGCAGAGAAAATACAGGAAAGGCAATAAGGGCCCAGAATTGCCCAGGAGACTTCAGAGCAGGTCTCCCGCCTAGGGGGCTCATATCTTATTTATTAGGCCATGCTATCTCACGTGGGAGCACAGAGGATCCCCGGGTGCTTGGGTACCCAGCATGCCAAGATGAGCAGCTGTTGCCACCTTCCCAGAGGGAAAATTGAAGTAATAGGGAGTTCAGAGAGATCTGCTGTTGCGCCAGAGGAAAGCAAAGGGAACTATGTCATTATCAGGCCTACAGAGGCCGGCTTAACCCCAAGAGACAGTGACAGTAATGGTGTTTTATAGTAATTCAATAACTATTTATGCCAGGAGGATGAGTTACGCTGACTGGCCTTATTTGCTAAGTTATTAGATAGCAAAATTAAGAGGATTTTCATAGCTGGTGTAGAGAGGCCACTTCCACTGTCTTTCTTTTAATACAGAAAAAATTAGAAGTAGATATAAATGGACAATTAACTGAATCCTTTAATGTCATTAACACTCTCCAGCCTCAGAGAGGTGCAAGGCATTCTGCAGGGTTAGCAGAGCCAGGAGATCCCAGCGTGGGAGCCCAGCGCACTGGGGCAGGAGGAAGGGACAACTGGGGGCTGAGGGCCAGGACCAAAGCAAGAGACACCAGCATCTGCTCCTGTCTCTGGGGCAACTCTGCTGGCTGCAGCATCTCTCCCCTGTCATTATATTCCCGCACAGAAACAGTTCAGTTCTGGCCCTGCAGTTCTGTCCTCATCTCCCAGAAAGCATAAAGACAGGGAGATGGGTGAACATCTCCATTCCTGACAATCTCCACACACCATTGACCACTTAGCAGTTCTGGAATAAACCTTTGACTATATCACATATGCCTGAACGTGAGCAAAACCCCCAGAGAGCAGCTGTCCCCAGGAAAACCCGAACCCAGGCAGGTCTGTTCAGTTCTCCTCACCACGCACACCAAAGCCTGGTAGCCTCGGCGTGTGCAGATTCACGGCGAACAGTTGGCTGCGCAGTTGGTAAGAAATGCTGTTTCCACAAGCTGGGAAAGTATCACCGGATCCCTCAAAAATGGCCCAGCCTCTACTGCAGCTAGCTGTGAATTACAGCACTTTGTGGTTCCTTTCTCAGTGTCAGCAAAGCCAGGAGTATAGCCCACAGGAATCTTGAGAAATACCTGACCTGAGATTTTAGCAACTCACAGGATGAGAGATTGGGTGAGAGAAAAGACTTTGTTTTTGCTTGCAATGTTATTTACTAGCAGGCCAATGAGGTGACAAAGTCTGGGCCAAACCTTCCCTGTAAGAGGGACTGCACCCTATTTAAGCACGGAGCTGACTTGCCCTCAATCCTGATGCCCTGGGCAGAGCAGAGACCTCCCGAGCTGCCTTCCCCCTTCAGCTGGAGATCCCTTCCCCAGCTGGCCGACACCGGGACGTTTGCCTGCACGAGGGCTGACCCTAGCCTGGCTGTACTCCTGGCGTTTGGCTGCGGCATGGTTAGTAGGAGGCGGGGTGTACTGCTCCCACGTGCCGGTGCACAAGGTTATAAAGCTGTTCGCAATGGAATAGAGAGGAATCCTGCATGCTTTTGAAAGGTGTAAACTGGAATTTGAGGGGAAAGGGATGGGAGACTACAAACACTGTCTAAAACTCTCCCCAAAGACACTTAAGGTAGAGAAAATTCTTGGAAAAGCGCAGTGAAAAAGGGATGTCTTCTGGGCTTGGCGCCTCTGAGGTGAGAATTGTTTACCCGAAAATAGCTCTCAGTTTGCGAATAGCAGGAGGTGACACAAATGCTGGGAAAAGTCATGGATCCTGTCCTGGCTGGACACTGCAACAAGGTACACATGGTACATGGCTCCCTCTGCCAGGGCAAGCCCCAGTGAGGAACTCCTCTTCAGACCACTCTTGAGGAGACCTATCAACCTCAAGGTGTGCAGAGTAGAAATCAAATCAGATTTAGTGTCCATGGCCCCAGTGCTCCAGATGCAGCTTGATGCACCAGCCAGTCTTGGGGTCCAGGTGCCCAACACTCGTGGCCATGACCTCAGCCATGTCACACTACCCTCAGGGAGACACACAGCTCCTCCAAGACGATATATGTTTAAATCTCAGCTTCCCTCAACCCTGGTTGTTGCTAGCTCCCCAAGCCTCTGTCCTGTTTGAGCCTGGTGAGCTCCCTGCTGCTCCCCTTCCTCCTATTCTTGGTGAGCATCTAGATCTGTTTCCAGATCAGCCAAGAGGTGCTCAGAAGAGTCCGAGTCTGCATGACAGCATCTCCACATTTCCTTCTGATGGGAGGTGGAAGTGCTCTTCCTTTGGAGAATGAGGTTTTGTTAGAGGGAAGCCCCCTCCAGGTACACTGCTGCTATTTTAAGGGAATTCAGCCCTCAGGATGAGCTGACATGTCCTTTCTTGCCACACTAAGAAGAGAGCAACAAAGTCTGTGGAGAAGCAGGAGCTGAACCTAGCTTTCAAGAGAAGTACACAAATGTTTTATCTGCAATACTGTCTTTCCTTCCTCTGAGAAAAATAAGAAAAAAAGAAAAAAAAAGAAAAAATCACCCTCACAAATATCAGTAATGTCATTACTCAAACTTTCCAAAAACCCCTGAAACTAATCAAAATTCTGCATCTCATGTCATGTACTGTGCAGGGATATATTAAGCAAGTGAAAAATATACATACTCTACCTGGATGTGCTGACACATACCCCTGTCAGATATAATTAAGGCTCCCATTCTTTGTCTTTCCTACCACTAGTTCTATATATTAAGTTCCATTCTAATTTAATTACCCTTATTGCAGCATTTCTTCACTCAAAATGAATAGCTCCTAGGAATGGTGCTTTCAGGGGAACACAGTGGGTTTTTTTTTTTTTTTTTTTTTTTTTTGGCACTGGTAATTGGCATTTGCAGTAAGCATAGGGAAATCCCAATTCCCAGTGCCATGAGGAAGATAATGAAATTTGCACAGTTCTGAGAAATTAGAAGGGATTTGGAGGTTTAAAACAACTTTTACAAAATAAAACAGGAAACTTATGTTAGCTTTTGTTCCAGGCAGCAAATGGGAGGCTCACAGACAAGCTAAAGCTTTGTAAAGTAATTTATCCCCCATATTAATATTACTTACGTGCAACACAGCAGCACCTGCAGGCCCCATCTAAGCCTGGGACCCCATCGTTCCCATGCTCTTCAAGTAGGTTACAATAAATCATCCGTGCCACCTAGAGTTCACAACAAGAGCTAGCTGAAAATTTCCCCCAGGATCAATTTTTCTGATGGAAATTGAAATGCCTGCAAAATTATCTGTTTTAACCCAACCATGATTATTTCAGGTTGGTGGAGTGAGCCTAGACGACTTCTGCCCTGCTTTGGCACAGCGTCTGCTGCTCAAGGCTTCTGCGCGTCAGGGCTTCTGCAGACGTGTGCCCTTCTGCTGCCTGGGAATGCTGTCTGGTTTGGCTTTCAAGGCTCTCTATATTTCCCTGGAAATCCTGAACACGTCCATGCAAGGACAGATCTGCCCTGCAGGACACGCAACGAGTGTGATGCCTCCAGGACACCTCAGACCTGCCAGCAGCCTGTCCACACACCCACGAGCTGGTGCTCATCAGACCGACTCCCATGCCCAGATCACTTGGGTGGCACGTGAGCACAGATGTCTATTTCTGCCGGGGAAACCCTTATTCTTACCAGAGTGGTGCTTCATGAGGCACTTGTTGCCCCATTTCAGGCATATTACTGAAGGAAGTTAAAATACAGAGCGGTGGAGTTTCCGGAAGGGGACTACAAGAAATCTGTTCCCGAAACACACCAGAAGCAACGAGGTCATGATTACAAAGACTTAAAAAAAAAACCGAAAAAACCCTGCATGCAACTGAAAGATCAGCCTTGCTTTATTTTCTTCTATAAGAATAAAAATAGTTGCAGATTCTATATATACCATTAAATTTTGAACTAAAGAGGTACATAAATAAGATGAGCAAATTGGGGGAAAAAATGACTGAAGGAAGGTGTTCTCAGGTAACTCAAGCCCAAGCATCTTTTGTTCTCAGTTCTAAAATTTAAAGCCATAAATTATTTGGGATGTTTCCTTTTTTTAGACACCAATATAGGCTTATATTTTGCAAAATTGATGTATTTCACTTCCTGTCAAACAGCTTCTTTTAAGGGCTTCTATTTTGGCAGCCAAACTTTAAGGCACACAGATTTTCAGCTGCTTTTGGAAATTAAGTTCCTATGTATTTAAGAAGAAAAATGTCCTGTGAGTTCAACGTGCTTTTCTTCTTGCACCTCTTCCAAAAGGCACACGTGATGAACACTCTGTCTTGGCATAACTTTTTCAGTAACTTTTTCCAGTTCAGCTGCACCAGGTTTTTGCTTATTGAAATAATTGCAGAGTGCAACAACCCATGCAGGGAGCAGCAAAAAGTCATCCCTCAGGCTCTGACCTTGAATGTTTTGCTTAAGTCTCCCAGTTTAGCATCATCCAACTGTGAATTTCATCGGTGTGCTGTTAAGCCGTATTGTTGGCATTTAGAGTACCCAATGAGTTATTGATATTTCCTTGAAATATTATACAACTTTTGGGTGATGTAATCCATCTTGAAAGTGAAAGTAGATAATTTCTTGGGAGCACTTTGAATTCCTGTATTCAGTTTTCTCCGTGGTTAAGCCCACCTGCTGCTCCCATTGTTTTGCTGCCTACTTGAATTGCCACTTATAAATTGCTCTGTGTACAACTAAGTCTTGTGTAAAAGGCTTCAACAATAGCAATATACAGTCAAATGCACATAATTGCTTTTACAAAAGGAAAAGAAATCACATCAAGGAGCATAAACCTCAGTCTCTCTGTACTGTGGTTTAAAATAGATTATGCCCTATGGCTGATAATGTACTCCAGTTAGAATCATTATGAGTCTACTAAATAAGAAGCCAATTATTGTTCTAACAAGGCATTCATTAGTAATCTGGACGGAGAGCATATAGACGGTATACAACAGCTGGAAGTGTCAAAGAAAAGCAGAAAAGTGATGGGATGAAGGCATAGGTATAATAAGTGGAACCGCAGCCCTTTTCAAAGAGCTGGTATTAATCAGGAAGAACAGCAACCAGCCACCAGCAAAGCGAGCTCCATCTTGCTCGATTTCTGATGAGCACTGTGCTTTCCTAAGCCTTTAACACAGGAGGAAACCAAACAGCAGACCTCTAAACAGACACCACTACAGCGAGCGTGACCCAGGATCTGCCCTCTGGCCCAGGCACTCTCAAGTTAATGGCAGTTGCGTGAGTGTAGCTCAAAGGCACCACACCACGCTAGGAAATTAGCAATGTGCTAATATAGGACAGGCCATCTGAGAATCATTTAAGCTAAGCAGCGCTGTCACTTGTTCACGTAGCATCAGGCTGATCTATAAACTTCACCAGGTTCAAGTGGTACTTGAATGACAGATGAGTCATAGCCCTATGGAGCTAAGTGATGGCTGCCACGTGGTGCAGCTGATAAAATGATTGATTCCTGTTGCTAAGAGATTTCTGGCTGATCCTGCAAACACCAAGTCTATAAGCCAATCTGACCTGCAAATTAACAGCAAACTCCTGCTGGAAGGATCTGGGTGCTACCATCACTGTGCAATGCCACAAGCCCAGACAAGGAACAGCAGTGATTTTGGTGGGATATTGCCTCTGCAGCACTGACACATCCACAGAGCTTGACCAGAGAAATTCTCTAATTAAGGCTTTTTCTCTGTTGCTCCTATCCAGGTCAGGAGCACAAGCTTTGGCCAGTGAAGCTCTGTGGAGAAAAATCCTCTCCCTGAGGACAGCATGGAAATGATGACCTGAGATTGCATGCAAATAGTTGTCAGCCACATAGGGAAGACTGGAACCTCACAGATAATGTCTCTAGTGGGGTGATTTTTTCCTTACTGTTTCTCACACCCCACAGGATGGAAAGGGAAAAAAGGAGCACCATCACCTCAGCTAGAAGAAGCACTCCCCAGCTGGTCTTTGCCATGGTTATGTGTGACCCCTGTCAAATTGCTGAGGGCTTATGAGGTCTATACCCAGACTGACAGCGAGTGTCACGTTCACCGACCCATGACCAACTCTGGGAGCAGTGGGGGAGTGAGATCACCAGTGATACAGAGGTCATCACAGTATCTTCACTGAGCATGAGAGGTACATCGTGCTGCTGGGGTTGCAGCAGCTAGTGCTAACATGCTGAATGCTGGGCTTGCTTGCTCAGGCTTGTGCCGTGGCCTTCCCTGGGACCTGCTCTCCCAGGCCTGGGAAGATGTGAATGGGGCTCAAAGGAACCACGGCTCCTTGGTGAAAGCTCAGGGTAGCAGAGGACTGATTGCATGTGTTTACTGGTCTCCTTAACACCTGCCTGCTTGAAGTACCAGCCTCTCTCCCCGTCCCAGGCCACAGCTGCTGTACTAGCAGAGAAGTATGGAGTATGATGTCCAGGATCCTTGGTTTTGGTTAGGAGTGGTGGCTTTTGCCAGCAGAAGCTGGGAAGGTAAAGAAGTGCACTGATCACCCTTTCTATTGTTGGATAGAGGGGGGAAAAGCAAATTGCTGTCTTCCTTGCTTCCCAGCATGGCAGTGAAGGAACGGCTCCACTATCCCTCCAAGGGCACGTCTGAAGATGGAAAGAGCAGATATTCCCTCTCCAAGACTTCCTCCTCATAGCACTAGTGCAGGGCTGGCCACCACAGTGCTTCTTGCAGTCCCCTAGCCATCCCTGAGCTAGCGGCAGCAGCCACCCTGTAAGAAAAGGAGGGCAGCGTTCACTCGCAAGAGTACGGGCTGTCCCAGGAGGAAAGCCCACAGGGGCACCACGGCCGATGGGATGTTCTCCTACCTCTGCTGGAGAGGGTTTCCATGCACATCATGCTGGGAAGAGCAAGAAACCCATTGAGTGCCTCAATATGAAGCCTTTCTAGTTTTCCCAATCTTGTCTAGACCAGAGGTGCAGCTAATCCTGTGAGGGATGACAGCTCAGGGCCCTGCTGAGCAGGCAGCACAGAGAAAACAAAAAAGGGCAGGGACATCCCAAAGTCACAGCAAAGAAGACCTGCCAGCTCACACCAGCAGTGCATACAAAGACTACGAATAGAAAGTCAATGGTGGCATTTTACTGTAAATTAGGAAAAGGTGACTTTGCACAAGGTCTCTCATACATCTTGCTCATTAAATTCTGCACTGATGCAGAAGATGACTCTAATCTTACTCAACGACATGTCTCCCAAAGCTTCCTGTTTGAGTTTGCTGTTGGATTTCCCTCCTGCCTACATTTGGAAAATGCAGCTGTTGATACATTGTGGAGGGGAGAAAAAACAATAGTAACTCTGATTATAAACTGAATACATTTTATAAAGCACAGCCCAACAGCTTTGGTTATCTTTAAACTGGCTGAAGATATAACAGCAACCATGATGACATGGTCAGATATATCTGGGTGAACCACCCACAAATTACTGAGACACTTGCAAGGTTTGTTGGGGGAGAAAAGGAGGAGGGAGAAAGTGTTCTGCCAAGCAAAAGCTGCTCGTCAGTTCTCATGCTCAGAATGAGACCTGAAACAAAGGCAACATGGTACCTTCCAGTCTGACTAAAGGGGAAAAGGTCTCCTGTAATAGGTGCATCAACATATCAGTGTAAATACAACAAACATTTACCCTTGTTCTTTTTTTTTTCTTTTTATTTTTGCATGTAGCAGTTCTAAGTTGCCTCACATGTTGCTGTCCTTGAGATGAAAGATACTGCAGAGGGAAGAGAAGGCATGATTCTCTCCAGAACTAATACTTACTCTCAAATAGCAAAGAATGAAACCAGACCTATGGTGAGCGTGAAACTCAGCTAAGAACCACAGGCTTTGTTACTTCATTTGCAAAGATGTGGTAGGAGGTTGTCATCCAGAAGGATTCCCAATGGGAAACAACATTACATAGTGCCTTAACCCATCTGAGACAGCAATAGGGCTTGCCAAGGGAAGGTGATTTCAGCCTTCCCTTGTTTATTGGATTTGCCTGTGTCCTGCAAAGGTTTTGTTTTCTATCTCTTTGGGAAGCCAGGGAATTGTCTGCTTATTTATATATGCAAAATAAAAAAGCAGGCAAATGCTGAATTTGTAAACAGTATCTTACAAAAATCTTTCATTGAAGACAGTCGTCATATTTTCTTGTTAAAACACTGTCACGTGGACCTTAACAGCAGGTGCTGACGCACAGGCACCAAATCTTCTCCACTGCTAAGTCATATATATTTTCAGGAACAGGATTCTGACAGTAACTGGAGAATTCAGTTGCATTTATTGTCTCTCTGCTCTTGACATTTTCTGCAAAGATTGGTCCCTTTGGGAGGAACTCACCTTGCGTTATTGTACAGGACTGATTCAGTTGCCAGCACATAGACGTCGTATCAGAGATGCCCACACAGGACCTACACGGACTCACACCTCTCAGATCTGCTCTTCCTTGCACAGACCCACAGTGATGGGCCAGCTCTGGGCTCCCTTCATCACCCCTCAGATGCAGGGGAGTGAAGGCATCAGCAGTGCCAACTGCACGTGTAGACACCTCCATCCAGTGTTTTCACATGAAGCTGAATCCCACCTTTAGTCTGCGGAGTCAAGAGTACCATTCATCTGACCCATTTTAGAGGTCCTCTTCAGCATCCCATGTGAATTGCATCCTTTTCTCCCCGACTTGATCCCTGTGGATGGTATGAAGAGGGTGCTACCTCAGGTGTGGACGCCTACGTCGCGGGTGTCCACTGGAGACGCCTTGGGCTTCAGAGACAGCCAAAGGTACGCGGCCCCGTGGACAACGTGAAGCCTTCTGCAGCAGCAAGGGTAGGCCAGACAGGACACTCCCAGCATCTCAGAGTCCCTCAACACCTATGTTGGGACAAGTGAATCCTGTCTTTCACCAGCTGACTCCCATCCTGTGTGTCTCCAGGTCCATGCTGGTTGGGCACCTTGCCAGCAGTCATTGCTGCTTCTTCCAGCCAACGCTTTAGGTGAAATAACCCTTCAGTCTGGGTATCACCCTTCACAGTGAGAAAGAGGAGATGGAGAGAGACCACTCAGACCCACTTCTCTCACGAATGACTTGTCTTACACAGCCCTCCAGAAACATCAGAGGACCACCGCTGAGTGGAAGAGGAGCCACAAGGAGGAAGGGCCATGTCCCATGCCACTGCAACACCACCCAGGGCAGAAAAGGGGAAACTCTGGGAGGAAATGAAGAGACAGTTTAAAGACAACAACACTGGGTTACCTCTTCTGTGGCACAGGGAGAAAAGCTGGCATCTCCATCACTGGTGAGGCTCCAGGTGCCTTCACCTGAGTCAGGATCCACCCCCAAAAGCCTCTCTCTTCCCCTGTATCTCTCATTTAGCTTAATGCAACACTAAGACAGTGCAGCATCTAATGTATTTTCAATACATCAGCATCCAAAGAGCAGTGGAGAAGCAGACATGAGGATCTCCAAGCAGCATGTACTTAAAAATGTGTACGTTGAACCCATTCCCCCAGTCTGTTTTTTGTAGTCTTTATAGTGTTAATCCTGCCCTCTTTTCTACTGGTAAATTGTAGGGATTTGCGGGAGCTTACACAGGTGGGAATGACTGTGATTAGCAGTACTGTTGCATGCAGCCCCCACTTCTTTCTCCTGGTCTCAGCTCTTCAGGAAAAGCTATATAAAGCATAAGAAAGTGAAGTCAAAGGACCGGAGTCCAGAGAGATGCACTGCAGTAGCTTCCCAGTGCAGCTCCAGACCACTCCCGTGCCTCAGTTTCCCCACAGATGTGACCCAGAGCTCCCTACCCACCTTGCCGGTGCTCTCAGGCCAGACTTGTTATTTGTGAAGTCGGCTGAGATGAGATGAAAGGTTCCACATCAGTGCAGAGTAAATTGTTATTAAATGAGAGCTAATGAATGATCACATGAATCCCAAACTGGAGCAATTAGCCATTCTGCAGCTGCCAGAGGGTATTTTCCCTGCTGCTGCTGTTGCCTCTAGGTGGCTGATTTTTAAATTACTCCTTCCTCTTCACTTCAAGACATTGCCTTGGGAGCCAATCAAGCCTTTTTTTCCAAGTACGCCTGAGTGCTCATTTACATCCAAGAGCAGTGCAGAAAATCCTGTTTCATGCTTTGTGGCAGAGCCCACAGCAAACCAAAAGAATTATTTGCCACCAAAGCTTCTGCTGGCACAGAGGTTGGCTGCGGGGGCAAGATAAAGTGCCTCTGGCCGGGGGCAGCCCCGACACTGCCCTTCGTGGTGCCACTGCTCTCTCCATAGGGCCCCTCTGTGCTGGAGGAACATCTGCTCATGAAACAGAGCGCTGGGAAAAAAAGACTAGCTACTCTTCTTTCAGACAAAGCCTAGGCACACTCCCTATTTCCTAAATATATTTATTTCCCTACAAATAGGCACCTTTAAAATTAATAGAGAAGAATTACTGGAGTGTCATCAGGACAACAGCGTGGTCTTTTTTATCAGATATGGGCCCTCTTCGATAGGGGCCTTAATGTAACTTTCTTAATTTGTTACAGAGCTTCTCAGTTTGATACAGAACTGCCACCCTGTTCCTCAAAGAACTGCTTAAATAGGTACTGTTGTTTTTACGCCAGGGTGTAGGGAAACCGAGGCAGGAAAACTAAGTGAGTTGCCAAAGTCCCCCTTGAGGCCTGAACAAGGACTCTGGAGTCCTGCCAGAGCCATGTGCTCACACAGTCACCACTGCTGACAGCTTCAAATGTTAACAAAAAACAGAGACAAGCCCAGCTTGTCAAGAGATTGGCCTTAAAAAGTCATAGGCATAGAAAAAAGATTCTCACTGGTGATTCCTGATTGCTCAAAAGCAATATTGTATGTTGCAGCATTTGGTCCCCTCCTGCAAGCATTTCTCATTGTCTTCTTTATGGCTCATATAATGATTTTACTCCCCCATAAATAAAGGCCTTTTGCTGCCTGCAGGCTGCGTAACCATTGCCTTGCAACACATGCAGTGCAGAGGGAGCCTTCATCGTTCCCATCAGTCACTTCCACAGCTCCTTCATCCACCCCCTGCTCCAGCTGGGAATATATGCAAACACTTCCTACCAGCAAACCGAGCACAGCTGGATGGGATCTCAGCTGCAAGCCAACAGTAACCAACTCATTTCAGCCTATTTTTCCTGATTAACTGCACCTTTTTAGCACTTACCTCAATCTGTCATTGTCAGTGCAATTGCTTATTTTTGCCTTGCTCAGAGAGCTCCTGGCTAAGGAGGGTTTGTCCAAAGCGGAGAGAAGGGCTGGATTTAGCCTAACGCTGCCAGAGCTTTGGCTGGCGTTTATAGCCAGCCCTCTCATTTTCTCTTCAGGTTATAGCCAGTCCTGCCAGGCACATCCGGCTATGTTTGCGCTTCATCAATACAAAACAATGACTTCATCGCCATGGAAACAGCTATGATTTGCATGTTAATTAAGCAATGACAGATACGCTACTGATAAAGGCAATCTTTTGCTATGGATCCCCATTGACTTAAAGTTACAGCATTCCCATTTATTCTTAGGTGCTTCTGAAATCGAAATGTTGCCAGGCGATTGGCAGGGAGTTACGTGTTGATGTCTCTGTTGTGCTGATGTTCTGCTGTGAATAAATATTTCTCACAGGTGAGAGAGTCAAATGCTCTGGGCTTAAACAGAATGGGACAGGAAGAATTTTGTCTGGTTTTGCATGGCATAAACTCCGCCACTCAAGGCCGGGATTTGATGGGACAAAAGAAATAGCAGTAAGAGTGCGTGAGGCAAAGGCAGTTGCTGGAGTCTCGAGCGGCAGGCTGTCTGCCCAGGAACGTCCCCCGCGAGACCCTGCTATGTGCTGGGAGCACATTCCTGGTTTTTACCTCCAGACTAAGGCTGTTCTGTACCAGGAGAATAGTTCACTGTGGACAGAAAAGTGTGATCAGCAAGGGAATGGCCATGGATCTGGATCTTGTGGCAATATTGCAACCAAGCTACCTTAAAGGACTCCAAAGGTGGAAAAGTCGAGCACTCAAAGGGCAGGAGATGCTTACACTAGATTTCCAGCCCTAGCAGCTTTTGCCCAGTAGTTCTGACACTGAAATCTTGTTTTCACTCCTTTTGTGGTGAAGGGACATTGCACAAGCAATGCCTTTGTGCAGACCTGTGCACCTGGCAGCAGAAGGAAAGGATGGCTGGAGTCAGCTGGTCAGGCCGCCATTCAAGGAGAAAAGGAGCGGCGAGGCAGCCCATCAGACAGAGCTAACCCAGCTACAGCGTGTGGCCACAGGCCTTCTTTAACGCAGGCCATGCAACCATGCAACCCCTGCACCAAGCTCCCTTTCTCAAGGATGCATCTGCAGTGCTCCCATTTGTGCCTCAGGGCTTCACCATCATTAATGCATCTGTCACCACAGCACTTATCACTCTCAGTGGTTTTATTACCCTTTTCCTGTGCATTGGGCACTGAGGCAGAAAGAAACACGCTATAATTGCCCAAAGTATCCGCTAATTTGAGGTGCCCAAGGAGGAAGGATGGGAACTTGTGTGGAGCTGGCAAAAAGTTGCTTCTGAACCTGTTCTCATTCAGTGACGGCACATTGGCCTCAGAGGGTTCAGGCACTGAACCAGACAGATCAGATCCTTAGAAATGAGGCTTGTAGCTCATCTCTGATGAGCTTTATGGGCAGGATGGAGCTTTGGGGCTTTTTTGGCAGCCCAATTGCTTGTTTGTATCAACAATGTTGTTTTGTAGATGTCTCAACGGTCTTGTGGGCTGAGTCACCAGTTGCGTATAAAGAACAGCACAAGTAACACACTTGATTGCCCTTGTCAGGGAAGTTTAGGAGAAATAGTAATACTTTTTAAAAGAAATATCCAACAGCAACACTCAGGTCCCTGTCCATCCTGGCTGATTAGCCAGAGACTGCTGTGGAAATAGGAGAGCTCTCCTAGTCAGCCGAGGCTCTGCAAAACATGCCAAAACCACTGTATCTGCTCTTTGCATGTGTCTTTACGTGCTGTTTGCATTACTCAAGCAGCTGGTTTCTCTAAGCAGAAGGCTGAATTCTCAGGGCAAGGCAATATAATTGTAAAAAAAAAAGCTCACCTGGCATGAAGGAACAAATAAACATTTAAGAACATCTAAACCTTCAAAATAGGACATAATTTGGACATTAGGAAGGCAGAGGGTTGTTGCCTGCCCTTTAGATGAGGATGAACTTCTCCTTAAGAGGTGTAAAGGAAGCAGCTGCAGAGCCTGGTTTCTTATGGATTTTTGTCCCACAGTTGATTTGTTGGTCTAAGAGAAAGTGTGAGCTTAAATCAAAGCTCTTCCCACTTCACTGGTTTTTATTTATATTTTTTCACATTTGTAAGGGCTTTTTGCCATGTGAATTTGCTGGCACTTGATATGGTCTGAACACACATTGCACCCTCCCCATGGCTAAGGTCCACAATGCATCTTTCTCTTCTATGTGGCCACCCATTTTCCCCCAAATTCAGAAGAACTTCATTATCTCTGCAGCCTTTTCTCACATAACAGAATTTGCTGAACTTGGCCAAAGGCTCCCAAGTAACGGTGGAGATGAACACAGACAGGCAGCAGATTGACACTGACACACAGTACAGGAAACCAATATAGATCAGTCATAACTATTTATTTATTGGGTTTCAGTCCAAATGGCAGGCATATTCTCTGCAGGCATATGCTGGCAGTGCTCTGTCTTACGAAACCCAGTGACTCCTGCGTCAGAGGTGTGGATTAGGCCAAGCTGATAATGGCCCTGAGAAGAGATGTAGCTGTGTCTGATAACAGAAAACCTCCTTAACCTGCAGAATTGTGCTGTGGAGGGGTGCTTCATTGCGGCATTTTCTCTGTCTTTATGGCAAAAAGTAGAGAGGATGTTTCTTGTTCTGCCAAGTAAAACTGGAGTTAGCAGTCAGGTCAGGCACCTCCCAGGAGGATCATTTAGCCCTCGTGCTCCTTTGAGCTTTATGGCATGCTGAGCAACTCCTGGACTTGAAGGGCAGTACGCCCATGCCAGAGTACACCAAAAAGTTAATTGGAGCGAACAGCAGTGAAAAAACCTTGACCTTTTCCTGAATCTCAGCCCAATGCTGAGTAGCAGAGGTCAACCAATTAAAGGAGAAACTGATGCGGGTAGAGAACTTTCTACCTTTAAGGAGTGATTTTGAGAATTGTTAGTGGGGCCCCATCACAGCATACTCAGCTCCAAGGCAAGATGTTCCTCACAGTGAGAAAACAAACACTTCTGCCCTCTGACATGGACGATCATCGCCAATGCTGAAATGGCTCCTTAAGCTCCCGCAGCGGTGCTCGTCTTTTGTCTTCCCTGTCTTCAACAGCCAGCGATTGGGTGCAGTCCCCAAAGCCTTTTAAAATGATGGCCTTGATCCCTTGAGGCTTTAACTGTCAGTGGGGTAGAACATTATTCCAAGTGAAACAGCCAGGTAGGATGAAGTTTTTAGACCTAGCCGTTGCCTATACTAACAGCTAAGAGAGAAGAGCATTTCTGTATCTCAAACTCTTACCATATTCAGGCCCTAACAGCCTTCCTGACATCTATTGGAATTCACCTTGAAAAGAAGCTCCTCCATCACCACTTCTCCTGGAAATATTCCCAAAGTTATTCTACAGGCCCCATTAGGCTTGAACAAAACTCTTTCAGGTTCAAGGGGCTTAGAGTGAGGCCGGAGGCACACGTTATCCAAGTAGGGCTGCTGCTCCACGCAGGAGATGCAAACTGGCTCCCTGTCCCCGAGAAGTGGTTTATCGTTGGTGACACAAGCAAACCATCTGGCCACGCAGCCTCCCTGGGAGGGCCAGCAATGGGACACAGCAGTGTCACCAAAGCACATCCATTGGGATGTTTCCTTTGTTTCACTAGTTAGATAAGATTGGAAAGTTAGAAACTCATCTAGTTTCTGATGAAGCAAAGCAAGCAATTACTGCTTGGTGTTGCAGGATATCAGGTAACAGGGTATCTAGCTTATGCAGAAAAACTCAACTCCTTTGTGCTTCAAACCATTAGGCAATCATGTTAATCTTGAACAATGTATTGTGAGTATTTTTACAAGGTACATATTAAACACAGTTTAATCAGGCACTGATCTTTCCTCCATGCTGACTTTCTGTATATAGTATAAACATTTATAACTAGCCTTATCCCCAGGACTGGGAATATCTATCTTTGGATGTGATGAGATATCCTATATTCAAATCATTCTCTGAGCTGTACTCACTAGATAATCTTAAAAAGCCATGAGAAGTGCGGGGAAGAACCATGATTCACCTACTTCATCTTCTATGATCCTGTACAGGTGGTAAAGACAAAACTGATGTAAGTAAATCAGCCAGGATGGACCTAATTGTATTTTCTCTGAATCAAAACAGCTTTTCTCTTAGTGAGAAGTTCAAAAGAAAGCAGGCAAACAATGCATAAAGTCAAAAAAGTGAATGGAGCTTGTCACTAACTCATCAGTGAGTCCTTATCAGCCTTTACCAGCAGCTGAAGCCCAGCTGGCAAGCTGTCCAGCCAGCCAGCATCATGACGGTCAGCAACAAATGCCAAAGCACTGATAAAACGCTTCTGTTCCACTGCTGGAGAAGTACCTGGCCTATCACACCCTACCCCAAACAGCAGCATACATAAGCTAGGATACGGGCATTGTAGTGTCCAGCAGGAATAGCCCATGCCAGGTGCTCAAAGGAGGTGCCGTGGTCCAAAGAGCAGGAGGAGCCAACTCCTGCTGCGCTGGCACCTCTGCACAGGGTGCCAGCAGCTGTGTCATCCCTTGCTTCACTTGGTGTATACCTAACCTTAAAGGATTTCACTGTTGAATTGCCTGCAACGTTTGGTCCAGAAGGATCTTTCAAGGTGTTTTTGGATTTTTATTGCGAACTCTTCTGAGTCCTTAGACTTTCCCTTTTAACTCAAGAGATAACACACCCCTACTACTGCTGGAAAGAGAGAAGTATTGTGTTGCCCAGAGAGACCCATGACTTTATTAGCTTTAAATCTCACTGGGTTCAGAGGAACTGAAGGAGGTTCTTTGCGGCATGGGCTTTGCAATCAGCACTTACAGAAAAACTGGGGAGTGGGATAAGCAGCTGCTGTTCTCTCGTTCCTGATGACCCCATGCAATCCCTGGCCTGAGGCAAAGGTGAGAAAGTACTGGGGCCCATGGCAGATTCCCACCAGTCCAAATGGAGGCGAAGGAGCTAATAAAAAGTAAGAAAGAAGACTGCTCCAGTGATACAGAAAATAAGAAGCATGGTACGAGATCCTTAACTACTGTAAACTGGCACAATTCATTGATGCTGACTGATGGCATTAAAAGAACTACAAAAAGTGGATAGGAGAAAAAAGAGAAGCATTAGATGGTATAAGAGATGGAAACTAATGAGGACAAGTAAATGGATGGCTGTTCGAAGGAAAAAGAAACAACATGGAAAAATCAAGAAATTGAAATCTTGGATTGCAGCTGGCTTTTAAAGAGCAGAAATGTAATTCAGATAATGTTTCTTAGAGTGCTTTGTCCAGAGAGGTCATCTGTTATTCTCTTACTGGTATTGTTTACTGTGGTCATAAAGAGAACCAGCAATGCATGTGGAAATAAAACGCAAACAGAGATTACAAGAGGAGTATATTAGAGCAATGCCAGATTTAATGGAACACCTATTTGGTAAGCCTGAAATCAGTGTAAAAAAATCTAATTTTCTCATTTTTTAAGTAGGTCATTGTTTAAAGCTATTTGCTTTGAGAAGAAATATGATCAGGTTTTACTAAGAGATTTACTCCATTTGGCAAGAATTACACCTGTTTCTCTTTAAACAGAAATGAAAGAACCCCATGTGATGAGGGAGTCTGCCTCTCAGTTTAAAGCAGAAGAGATATGTGTAAATAAATGCTGTAATTAGAATTGACATTTCTTGCTCTGCTGCTAACAGTGACCACAAGGATGAAAAATGATATTAGTTCCACCACAGGCAAGGATGCTGCTTACTGTAGGAGATTAGAAAGCAGCATTAAGGCTGTAATGAACTGACTTACAATCTCTTGCACAGGGATTCTGGACTGCTTGTATAATAAATGGTGCCATTTCCAGCATGATGACTGGCACCAGCACTGACTGAGAAATGCCAGATTTAATTAGAGTTGTTATTTGCAAATATATTTCGTGGCTGAGATATAGTGAGAAAAAACTCTGTATTTGAGTGACTGCACAGAACGAAAAGCTTCAAGAGTGAGTGAGTGTTTTTGTGACAATTAGAGAGTTCCAGGCAGAGCAGGTTGCTTCAAAGGCAACAAACAGATCAGTGATTCAAATACTGACGGGCTCGAATGGAAAATCCACAGCCAAATATTACTGAGTCTGCAACCTCGGGAGGTTTGTGATCTTATTCCACATTACGTATGTTTGTCTTAGACCTAGTGACAGGCAAGCTGCAGAGAACTTGGAGATCACAGTTGGTTGGCTACACTATTTGCAAATGTTTCAGGAACAGTTTTACTTATTTGGCATCATAAGTTTCCAAGGGCTACAGAAACTTCACCCAGTTATTCTGTTCAACTCCCCAGTGCCACGGTGGGTAACGAGGTACCGGAGAACAGTGTGACAGATGGGAAGCTCTGGAAACTTCAAAGACAGTGATGTAGACAAGTGACGGCTGTTTGGGATGCATGGAATATTCAAAAAGAATTTTTTATCAGTCAGTCTATACTTATCATTATCATTGGTAGAGGGGGTAATTAATGCAACTTGTTAGGTTTCTAAAAGTCAAGCCTGGAGTTACGCTCCTCTCCAGTGGAAATTTCATTTACTGGTTTGTTTTCATTCAGGTGGCTGGACAGAGAAAGACAGTAGGTACAGACAGCCCGCCTTGCGGTCTGAGGATGCACACACTCACAAACCGACACGTGGAAGGGCAGGGATCCCTCTGATGTCCTGCCTGGATGAAGCGTAGAGAGTCTGTTGGACTGATGTGGCCTCTGCACAGTCTCCTAGGGATGCTTTTGCCCCCGTAGGTACCACAGGGCTCTGTGAAAGCCTGTGGCCAGGAGGTCATGCTGCTGTGGTGCCTCGGCAGTGGCAGGCTGGAAGGACGGAGCCAAGGTCCAGTCCTGCTTGGGAGAACCTGTTCATGTCTCGGGTGCCCAACATGGGCTTTTCACTGTGCTCAGCAGCTTTCCGCCCTTCATGCACCCTTTGCAGCGGCATGGGTGGAGACCTCACCCACCTTGCTAGCCTACGTTGTCCAAGCATCCCTGCAGTCGTGGAGCTCAATAATTCCTCTCTGTATCTGAACAGGGAGCCTGAGACATTGTCCTTGGCAGCCACATTGGATGCTCATTTGCAGAGGAATTAAAAAAAGATGTGGCAATTTCACAACTCCATGACATCAATCAGAATTCATAAGCAGCTTCCCTAAATTATCCCATATGGTAACTACCCTGCATGTTGCTAGTAATTAGAAGTCAATGTTTAAGACTGTGTGGCCGATTCGGCATCTTTGGCTTGGTGCTTTCCTTTCCGCTCTTGTTGCCTCTAGTAGTGGAAGCCTAGCTGATTTATTCTGGCCTACGCAGCACTGTAATAGCTTGGGTATGAGTGCTGCATTTGTGTCTGAAAGGAAGCTCAGGTGGCTCTAGTCCAGCACAATCTATCGAACAACCAGGTCAGTAGTACTTCTCCTTTAACTTCTGCATGAAACTACCTCTCTCTTGATATCTAATTATGTCTTTTTTGCTTTACTCTAAAGTGAAATGCAGAGTTTAAATTGCACTGGCATATGGTTGGCTCTATGAGTTGTACCCAAGTGGTGTGGGCCACTGCACGAGGAGTGAAACAGCACAGACACAGCCAGCGCCAGACCATGGCTTGTAAAAATCATATGATTATGATTTTTATGTAATTTAACGTTATTGTTAACAATAACATCAACCACTTCTAAACCAAGGAACTCTGCCTGCATTACTAGGTTCCTCTCTCATTTGGAAAAGGATGGCACAGTCATATGGTACAGAAATATATATAGGAATATGCCATTTTGAAGAAGGGAAACAACCTTCTGCAGTATGAGTGCTTCCAAAAAGATTTAAAACTTCCCAAAAGATGTAAGACTTCCAACAAGATTTTAAAACATTACAAGTCAGTTTGATACAATCAGAAACACAGACATCAGTGGAAGCTCTAGTCACCAAAGCTGTACGTGCTTTGGGATTTCTCACTGTTCGTATTGCCTGTAGCGCAGCAGGTTGGGATCGTTGTTGGTTACAGCCTCAGAGAGATTTTTATCAAAAACTGTTTTGTGAAATGGCTTTGCCTGCAGTGGTGATTTTCCGGCTGAGGTAGCACACCTCGCAGCACACTGACTGAAGCATGTGGATCCATTCGTGCAACCATACGGATGTCAGACTCTGGCGTGAGGCAATAAATGGGAACACAGCAGATTCCCCCAGCTACCTAGTCAAATAGGTGTGCTACGTCCTGCCAGTCCTTGCCTTACAACTCTGAGACAACTTTGGATGCGATTTAAAAAATTCAAAATCTCAGAGCTTTCCCTCTGCTAGTGGAAAAAGCAGAGGAAAAGAAACGGGTAAGAGACCATTCCCCTAGGTGACCAGATCTTCTGAGATAAATTCAGTAAAAATGAAACTGCTTTGCCTGTTTGGAAAGAAGATAGGGAAGGAAACCGAACCTGTGAGCTACTCAGGACTGAGTTAGCAGAAAGTAGATGGCTGGAGTTCAAAAATCCTAGGTATATCAACAAGATGGATAATCTAGTCCTGTCGGCTCCACTTTGAGTATTAATAACTAAAAAATCTTTAGTTTTTTTGAAGAATGATCAAAATGCTAAAACTTTGAACTGACTAAGGCTCAATCTCTCCCATTTCCCTGGGTGTGGGGGTGGGTGGGGGGGGGCTTTCTTAGTTTTACCTGGGAGGACCAGTAGCTTGGGTCCCTTGTCCGACCTATGAGGATGAAAGATAATCCTCTTCAGACATTTCATACTTTTTTTACCTCTCTTCAACTGCTTTCTTTGTTAGCTGGCTGTTCATTGCAGCATTTTTTCCTGCAAACAGGATTGTGTAGCAGGACAGATGTGCTGACAGCCAAGTGAGCCTGCTAAATCTTCAGATTAAGCCACGTAAAGAGTATTTGGTCTCCCTACTTGAGTGCTGTTCAGAACAGCTAAACCTATTCAGCCAACGGAGAAAAGTAAGCAATAGCTCAGGCAGCACTTAAGTCAGATATCTATAGTTAGATGACATGACCACTTTTTCTTGATCCACACCAAAACAGCAGAAGCTGCAGCTTGGGGTACAGGAGATGTCCCCCAGGAAGCTCCCAGGAAGCGCAGAGGGTGCTGAAGACATTGAGTGCTGGGAAGGTTCAGGCTCTCGCTGAGCAAGATTAGTGTGGGGCAACTAACGCACTGCAGCAGAGGCAAAACATGCCAAATCCCAGAGGTGAGGTGCTCCTCACGTTCTCACATGGGGCTTCGGCCACTGTGTGCTTCCTCTCCTTCCTCGCGGGAGGGAGAGGAGAGGTGAAGCCTTCCTTTGCCAGGGTATGGTGGCCATAACCTCCGTTCTGCTGCTGAACACTTGCAGCTAATGGCTTTTGTGATTGATTATACTCTTGTGATGGCATTTAATCAACTCCGGCAGCTGTTTATTGCTATGTATCTCGCACAGTAATCCTGCTTGGTGAATTGATGCTTGCTGTTGTTGTGCTCCTTGGAGCTCCTCTCAGCTGCTTGAATCATTACCAGCACATTGCTCTGCTCCATCTCCCAGGTCAGCAGGACACGCGGGGGTGTGAAAGGGTGATGGTAACTAGGAAGGGAGTTGTCTTAAAGGTCAAACAGCAAAGCTACATTTATTGACTTGGGAGGAATAGCGATGCAGCTGGTTCCCTGAGCTGCATCTGTGCTCTTGTGAGGTGGTAGGAAAGGAGGGGAAGTTCTAATGAATGAAATTTGAGCGAGCAGTCTGATAAAATTTAGCAGAAGAAAAGGAACTTAACTATGTAGAAATGACAGATGTGACAGAGCTGCAGTAGATCGACAAAGGCCACTGATTTCAGTGTAGTCTCCCACTTTGCAGCTGCTGAAGAGAGAGCCCCTCCACTGGGCACCTCACCCATCTCTGAGCACCTTCCTGGGAATACAATAACTTTGTTTTGGAAATTAGATCACTGACTTCAGAAAAGGAAAAAAGCCACCTCCTAACAACAGTCCTGTACCCCCGCAAATGCTGCTGCGTTTCCTCTCCATGCTGAATCAGGACTGCTGAATGGGGTAGGGTTTAGGTGCCTCGTGGAAACATCTAAACCTCTCCCTTATCTCTCCCTAAGCCACTCACCCTGGTCTCCCTCACAGTCTGTGGAGAGAATTAAGCATCCCTAGGAGTGACCCATCGCAGCCCAGGACAAGCGTCAGTGCAGTCACACGAGTCTCTCTCGAGAGGCATCTATTTCTTTCCGCTAAGTGTGCAGGGAACGAGTGACTAGAGTGACTAGATTAGGATGTCTGCCTCTTCAGAGAGCCTCCTCCTCCGTGTCATATTAGAGATTTCTGCCCCCTCACTTGGAGCCTTAGCACAGAAGAGTCAACAGCTGGGCAACCAGGAGATGGGAGCCTGACTGTGCAGCTGAGGGCAGAAATAGGGGGGAACCATGTAAAACCGTTCACTCACGGATGGAGAGGGAATCTAGCCGGGGAGGGCACAGCTACCTGCCTCTTTTCCCTTTTCTTCTCCAGCTACTTCTTATTCTCATCACCCCTCAAATACTTTTAATTTTTTTTTCTGGCCATACTTTAAGCAGGGGGTGAAAAACCCCAACAGACTAGCAAGGTTTTTAATTGTTTTTTTGTATTTTTTCCCCCAAACCAGTTACTAATGACACTTACAAGGCAAAATGAACAGCATGACTGATACTAGTTGTGATTTCAGCCTAAGGCAGAAGCAGTGGTAAGAACCTGATAAGAATAAGAAAATAAAACTTGATTTGAAGTGATCAAATCCCTTCAAGAAATGCACATGTACCCTGAGTACAGCTTTTTGGCTACCTGCATGTATGACAGCGTACCTGCTTGCTTGTGCTGCACATCACAGTCCATGCGTGCACAAACTAAGTCTCTTACTTCAAGTGATAAAGCTTGATTAATAAATAGACCAAATGGTAGGTAAGCACTTAAACATTACAGTATTTATTAGCAGGGCTGCAAAAATTGACTTGTAAATGAGCTTATTTGGTAAGATTAGTACAAAAGACTCTCTCTCCTCAACTCAGTCACTATCCGTAGCAAGATGGAGGAAGAAGTATCGGTGGCAATAGCCTAGCTTAATAAGAGAAGAGGTGAAATGTGACTTGTAGGAAAGGCTCATAAAGCTTAACAGGAGAC
Source organism: Dromaius novaehollandiae (assembly GCF_036370855.1). NCBI lineage: Eukaryota > Metazoa > Chordata > Aves > Casuariiformes > Dromaiidae > Dromaius > Dromaius novaehollandiae. The sequence goes on from NC_088099.1 coordinate 9,618,966, forward strand.
CAAAAAACATGCTACCCTCTCATCAACCTAGAACAGACATAAACATCATTCCCAAAACCCTGTAAAACCTGGCTTGAATGATCACCTGTGTGAAACTGGAGGTACACTAAAGCAGTGACTTTAATTTTGGAAAGACAGAAAATGACAAACACCATTTCAAAGGAGCTGCTTCCTGTCTGAGCAACCGCAGTTCTGCTTTACCTGGGAATGAAAGTAGAGGAGGCAAGCTGGGGAAACGAGGATCCATGGCCATGATATACACCTCTTTACTGTCTGCTCTACCAACAGCCAAAGTGGAGGACCATTTTCTGGGAATCGGTAGCAGAGAGATGACATTCACACCAGTTCAGGGCAAAGGCAGGTAAGGTGGGAAAGATACTCAGTAATTTCCTCTTATACACAGGGTCAGAAATCTCTCAAACGTATTTACCACATTGACATCCACTCTAGGGATAAAGCTTTAACAGGGACATTGCTTTCATGCTTACTAAGACACTCTTCATGTACGTATTCTTGTGAAGAAATGACAGATGTAATGATCTGGTGCTTTGGACACTACCAACACAAAGAGGAGAATCCAAATTTAAAGGAGTGAGCCAGTGAGAGCGGGGAAATGCCAACTTATGGTCCCTATTCTTGCGTCCTTTATCATGCAGCAGAACTGCCTCTATAAATATTGCTGTAGCCATTTGTGGAGATGTCTTGTTCAAGAGGGCGCAAATGGAGATGACAGACTGTGGCTCTGCAGAGGACTGAGAAGATGCATTGTTCTTTAGCAAGGCCTAAACCAAAACACTCTGGTTAGCCTTCTTGTCACAAGAAACAAAAGTACAGAACAATGGCAAGAGGAGGTTTATTGCTTTGATCTCACCAAATGCTATGAGCCTGGAGGGCAAGCTGGAAAACCTATGTCTACTGTATTTGCAATAAAGATGACTGAGAGGATTTCAGGTTGATATAAAGCAGGAAAGGAAGGCAGAAATACAATGCTACATCAGCATGAGCATGGCAAAAGTGAGCAGAGAGGGACTAATAAACCAGAGACTGGAAAGCAAAACCTTATTAGATACATAACTTGGAGCCAGAAAAGGTCTTTGTCAATGAAATAAAGAGGACTTACTTTTCCTTGCTTCAAGCCTTATCTATAAAAGGCTGCACCTATATTGCCTCTAAATCTATTGGGTTATCAAGTCTATATGCTTCATTTCTTTTTGAGGTTTTTTTGCACCTTATTCCTTAAGCTTCTTGTTTCTAAGGAAAAAAAATATATCTGATCAACTTTTGAATTTAATTTGCCTTTTACTAAAGATGGACTTCCTCACAAATATCAAATAAAGTAGAAAAGAATGCTTTTGAAGCAATTTTTAAAACACCCTTCTGTACACGGAGTGACAAATGCTTGGATTTGTTGGGATCACACCAGAGATATCAAGAGTGTTTGCAAAGACCTTATTCATGAGCTTGAGATTGAAAGGATGATACAAAAATCATGATAGTTTGTTTGCAGACACTTCTAGCTTTCTCTTTCCTGCAGGAAAGAATTGGACTGGCCCAGAAATCCTCAACCTCTGCTCACAAGAGAGAAAAGTTTCTTGGTCAGCGCCCAACAGCCTTCTTGGTTCATCATCTCCTGCAGACTGGACACCGTCTCCAGCAATGTCTGAACACTGCTGTCAAACACCTAACCCTAGCCACACCAGGGATGAGAGCCGTAAGGCCAGCCCATGTAGCTGAAGCCACAGGAGCGGATGGTGCAGGGCCACAGAGTCCTGGCAGCATTGTGTCAGCTCCTCGTTCAGTGAGACAACTAGTTCATGGTCACAGCTAAATCCTGGTGCACACGAGACGGTCTCCATGCAGCTGGTGCAGGCCCAAGAAACACTGTAGGGGGGAAATGCTCTCCTTTAGACAACATCCCATTATCGTGTCCGGGGCAGGACACCTCACTCTCTGCCCATCAGTCATGCGTCCTATTCTCCAGCTGGACATGGAAGAGCAAGCAGGTCTGGATGCAGAGGAGCTTGGAGACTGCTTCTGTGGGGCTGCCTGAAACCACCCCATGTGGCCCTTGCTGGGACACCTCCCAGGGGACTTCTGTCCTGCTGAGACACCTTGTGCTGCTGTGTTTTGCTCCTCTGGGCAACTTGGCAACAACCAGCTATGCTCAAATACTCTTTCCAGCTCCTGTTTCTTCAGTAGTTGCATCATTTCTTATGAGATTTTCCCTCTTGCGAAACAACTCTATTATTCATACTGTGTCCACCCAGAGGCCCTGACCCCAGCGGCAAGGAGAGGAAAGGGAGGGGGCCACACCATGCCGTGTACAGCATACCACCCACTGGAGACCGTTCCTGCCCTGAAATGAATGTCCGACTGGACCCCCTGATGGACTGGGGAAAAGGACTTCCCTAGAGCCTTACCGCAAGTGAGAAGCAGGGAACAGAGCTCGCAGTCACTGCAGGAACCACGGGGCAAAGCTACTTACCTCGAGGTACGCAGGAGGGCAGGCTGGATGGTTACAACGGTCCCCTCTTGCCTTCAGGTCTGTGCAGGTACGAGCCAAAGCCTCACAAGTGCCGTACAGCTCCCACCCAACCTCGCGAGACAGCCAGCTGCAAGGGGAAAAGTAGAGCAACGTTAGCAAGGCAGAGTGCAGCGGCAGTTCTGCCTCCCCAGCACAACCAGGCTCGGAGGTTTTCAACTTGTTCTGTAGATACGTGCCTGGAAACGGTCCTCCAGCTCAAAGGCAGGTTGGAGCCAGGGGCTCATGTTCATACACAGTTCAATGCTGATCACAACACAGCCCTCATCAAGACTCTGCTATAACACCCCATCAAATGTCAGGTAAAACAATCCCCGAAAATGCTTTGCAAATGCCTCCTTACCTCTCTAACAGTCTCAGAGTTATTTAATTTAGCTCCTTGGAGTTTCATTTTCATTTTAATTTCCCCAAGGTTCTCTTTTTCTTTTTTTCTTTTTTTTTTTTGCCTCTGCTTCAACATCTGCAATCAGCCCTAATTGAAGTTCTTTCTGCGCCAAGCTGTGAGATCTGTAGCTGGTGAATATTGGTCTAAACTGTCCTTCTGCTTTTTTAATTCCACACTTAAATATATTACATTATTTGTAGAGATTACTTAAAGACAGAAATTCCTGTTATTTGAGTTCTCTGCTTGGTCAGAGAGATGTCTGAATTTTAGAGATTAAAGCATGAAAACAAAGGCGCACATGTGCTGTAGCCAGTGACTGCAAGTTCAGGAGGGGCCATAAGCACATCTATGTTCCCATCCGTGTTAAGTGTCACAAGATCACAGCTGCCCGTCCATGGTTGATTTTGATGTGACAGAGTCAGAAAGAAAAAGAGCAAAGGATTATGATCCAAAATGTGGGCAGTGACTCAGACTAGAAGTATTTCATGGGTACCAGAGGACACCAGAGGACAAACTTTAGAAATGAGAGACTAATTTCCCTAGCTTGGTGGATCTGAGATATTTTCTCTCAGGAGATGATTAAGTCCTAGGGAAAGAAGATGATTCTAAAGCAAAATATGATCCGTTATCTTTGAAGTGTTGTTTCTAATTTAGTTTTAATGATGCTTATGAGAAATGTGATGCCTGCATGTCTGCTTTATAATTGCAGAATATTCTATCTGTGAGGCTCTAATGTCCTTTTACAGAAGTTTTGTTGATTTTCTGTTATTTCTCTTGTACTGCAGTTTCAGATTATTAGGAGTACATATGCTGGAAATTATGCAAAGACTCCTCTCTTCAGACATGGATTACACAGTAAAACATAGCTCCATTACAACTCTGTTGTAAAAGGCAGCAGCTTTCTCTACCGAAGCTGAGACTGAATTATGGATCTGAAAGTATTAGAGACTCTTAGTGAAGTGTATAAGAAAGTATTAAATCAATGAGATATCCAACATTATTGGAACACATGGAGCTCTTGGCATTTTCTAACTTTGTCACACTCACTGTTCCAGCAGTTATATTATCTGTATTTAATTTGAGATTGCTGAATTAATTCACTTTTTTTTCCCTGCAGCTTGCCAGAGAATCTAGGATCTCTCCACTACTCCTGTTTCATTCTGTCTTTCTCTATGAAGAAAAATGCTTTAGAATGTAGCACCATATTTCAATAGATTATTTATTGTTCTTTTCTATTCTACTGGTGTTTCTCTTTGGGGATAGAACACACTGATTTCAGTTCTCATCTCTCCATCTCCTAGGGACATACCAAGAAGCATGAATTCTATTACAACAGATTTTTCAAGCAGCAGAAATCTCCATTAAAAAGCTTTGTGGATGTTTTTGAAGGTACTTCCACCAATTATTGCATCCCCTAATTTCAAGCATTCTTCTTGACCTTAACTGACAGTTCCCCTCCTTACCTGTGTATAGTATTAAAGCTAAAAAGAACCAAAGCAACATGGAAGAAGTTTAGTGCCAAGCTCAGATCTGAACTTTTTAGCAGTAAGAGGTTCACCTTGAAGTAAAAAGGGAACAGATCTTCTATATGATCAGAAATGGTCACCCCTCTCTTATTCCTCCGGTATTCCTCCATGAAAAACCTTGGTGCCAGCTGGCTAGAAGGCAGCTCTGCAGAGAAGGCCCTGGGGGTCTTGGTGGACACCAAGCTGAACACAAGTCAGCAATGGGCCCTCGCGGTAAAGAGGGTCTCTTGCATACTGGGCTGCATTAGCAAAAGTGCAGTCTGCAGTGCAAGGAAGGGATTATTCCCTTGTAGTCAGTGCTTGTGAGACCACATCTTGAGCCCTGTGTCCAGCTGGGGCTTTCCGGTATAACAAAGATAATGATAGGCTGGAGTGAGTCCAGCAGAGGCCCACCAAGATGGCTGGAGGGATGGAGAGTGTAATGGACATGGGGAGGCTGAGAGAGCTGGGCTTGTTCAGTCTCAAGAAAAGAAGGCACAGGGGAGACCTTGTTGCTGTCTACAGTCACCCAGTGGGAGGTTGTAGATGCTGGGGAGCAGCACGAGCGAGTGCAGGGTCCGGTGCCCCAGCACGTGAGTAGAGCCGGCTCAGTGACCATGACAGGCACTGTCAACTCCCTGGGGATCCTCACCAAAGACGAGGTGGCAAGACAAGTCCAGAGCCAACCCAAGAAATCTGGCCACCGAGTCAGTACCTGCTGGGGACAAGGCTGGACTTACCTGCAGTGTGAGTCAGTCCAGGCCAGGTCCCAGGCCAGAGCATCATCCTGGGCCACAGGCAAGGAGTGCCTAGCTGGGGGGCCCAGGCAGCTACAGCTCTTGGTGCACTCAGGACCTATGCAATAGAGAAGATGGAGCCAGACTCTTCTCAGAAGTGCACAGTGGTAGGACAAGACACAGCAGACACAAACTGGAGCATGGAAAATTACAATTAGACTTTAGAGAAAAAAAAATCACAATAAAGGTCTGGCCTTTAGAGAAACTGGGGAAAGTCCATCCTTGGAGATATGCAAGACTTGACTGCACAAGGCAAGCAACCTGATCTAAGTGTATCCTGCTTTGAGCAGGAGTTGGGACTAGATGACCTCCAGAGGTCCCTTCTCCCTGAGCCTTTGATTCCACGCCTTTCCCTTCTTCCCCAGCCAGACAAACCAGAACAACAAATGTGAGTCAAACAAGTGGCAAATCAAAAGTAACTGTTCTGAAGTCAGTAGAGTTACAGTAGTATAAAAGAAATCTAGTATCTCTGTATACTGGAAGTAAACTGACAAGCAGTTGTATGCCTATCAAATATTAGAAAAACCTTCACTGACTTAATTTTTACTGTTCTGTTCACACCAACATGCTTAGCTATTAGCACTGTAATACATAAATAATGCTTTCTTATTTAGCAGCCTTATTAAACCCCAGAGACTGACTTAAGCTCCTACTTTGTTACATTATTAAGCTTGTCATTCATTATTAGATCAATTTAAGTTTATTGTAGCTCTGAGCTACAGACTATTAAATACCAAAATCTGCATTTACATAACATGAACACAGCACAGGCCAGCAGAAAGTTGGAGGAGTCAAAGTTTAAGGTGACACTTCATCATTAACTTTCATTAACATGGAAGAAGCCCACTCGCAAGAATTAAAGTCACCGGGTCTGATTCTTCATGGACTTCCACAAACAAGAAAGGACCCAACTGCAGCGTCTACTATTATCAGCCCTCTGTGATGACTGAGGTTGTATGCATTGGCTGGAGCGGCTTCAGGTCCTGGGCGAGACAGTAGACAAGAAGCATCCGTGGCTGTCTGAGGAGCAGTGTCAGTCTTCTAGACAGAAACAGCTTCAGACCATTTTTCTCCTGGAGTTCCCTGTCTGGCTCTAGTTTAATGCTATATTAAATCTCTGCCTCACAATAAGAAGTGAAGTATGGTAACAAAACCAAATTACATTTTTCAGCTGAAGCTTAACCAGTCCTTTGATCTCATCAGAATGGCGGCATCCTCCAAAGTACTGGCTACAGCAACAGCCAGTCTTTTATTTTTCATTTTGCAGGGTCTGGCACACAGACAATGTTTGCACAGAATTTGTGTTTCCCAGGCCCTCCGTCCAGCTCCGAATGGGGCGACAGGGCTGCACATCTCCAGTGCTTTAGCGTCTGTGAGTCACTTCCAGCCTGAAAATGAGAATGGCTTTAACTCTTCTGTGTCTGCATGAATGTAGCACCTTGGCTGTGAATGCTCAGAGGTACAAAGTCTATGCATCTTCCATAGAAGCAAAGAAATGGTCTCCGGGATGAGCTCAGATCACCCATAGGAGCCCAGTATCACAGCTCCTTCATATACTCCTGCACCTCTTTCCGTGGAAAGTGTCAGAGCTGACATTTGGAGCTGGCTGAGCTGGCGACTGTGCTTCATAGGAGCTGTAGCTCAGGTGACTGAAATCCCCTTTCCTCCCTGTGGGTTGGGCTCTCCAATGGCCCGCGTCTCCCCTGGCGCTCAACTGCTAAGGATGCTTCCTACCACACTTTTTCCCAACTTTAAGAGGAAATCCTTGGTGTATGCTGGGAAGCAGATTTAAACAGAACAGCTGTTATAGAAAACATTTAGAACAAGAAGTCTTGCACTGTCTCTCTGGTGATGCACTTTATCCCATTTTTAACTGGTCAGTTGGTTTCCAACCAAAGAAACTTTCAGTATTTGAATTTTCATCAAACAAATTCAAGTTTCTATAAGAGAAAAATCAAATTCCCGAACACCTTTTCAAAGACTACCTTTCCAGAATGCACATTTGTTAATTTTTATTTTCAGATCTTTCTAGTTTCCCCCACAAAATTCTAAATTCTCTGACATGTTCTTCAAAAGGACCCTGCAAAAACTGAAATCCCCACTTTTAAAACAGTAGAGGTTTACTTAACCCAGCAATTATTTTCTAGAGAATACACCTGTGATTTTTGTCATCCATGTTTCACTTCCTTGCCATGACAGAGGTCTCATATTCAGTGCTTGATGTTAATGGGAGATAGTCTTCTTTTCTCTTCCTAATCTGTTTTGTCTTTACAGTTTATCAGGATCAAAGAGCAAACATCATAGCTTTTGATCAAACATGTACTGATTTTATGGCTCTTATCTTCCCCTTTAATTATCTGGCTGCTTTATGGAACACATCTACTACCCTAACTGGGTTGTTAGCTGTTTCATCCTCCTGCTCAGTCCTTCTGGTCATGCTAATCGTCTTTCCCTTCAATTCCTCTAATGAACTGAGAAAGACAAAATGTATGTGAATAAATTACTGTGTGAGGGAAGGTTTCAAATAACATTTAGGAAGTCAAAGAAGCCCAAATATCTAGTAAGACTACAGTAGTGAATTTGTATCTGAGTGAGCATGCAAGTCCATTTCCACAGGACATTAAACCACCTGTCCTCCAGTGCTTCATCCACAGTCACCACCAGCTTTTCCAGACAGATCCCAGCCAGCCTCATCTCGGGTGCTGCCTGCTTCTGAAGGTCCAGCTCCCGCTGACCAACACCACTTTGTTCGTAGCTCAGGGCATGTGATCTGGGACTTCTTTCAGGCAGAGCAGCGTCTTACCCCTCCATACCGTTCTAGCGATGAAGTATTGGGTGGCCGTAGGTTTGTTATTTTGTGAATAAGCTGTGTTGTGCAACAAATGCAGCCTACACTATTTACATGCAGAAACTCTCTCACCAGCACTCATGCTCAGTCCCGTCAAGTAAGCCCTGAATCAAACCTCAAAACTCTTATTCTGTATCTTCTCAATTTTTATTCCCAGAGTCATTAGAAGATCAGTGAGGGCTGTACTAGGAGAGGGAATGAGCAAGCCCCACCACTTTGCTAAGTACTGGGAGATTTTGTCAGAGAACAAATCAGTGGTTTAAAGTTGAGATCTTTTCTAGGACAATGGCTTTCATTATAAAACCTAGGCTGGGCCTGCAAGGAGCTTCTCAAAACCAAATCTATACATGGAAAGATACTGCGTTTCAACAAAACAACTGTTAAGGGAGTTTCTCAGATCTGGGATGGCATTTAAAATCTTAATTCAAGGATACAAGGTATTTTGTGAACATCCAAAAGACCTATGTTAAGCTCCCTTGCTGGTCTCAAAATGTACTGTAGTAGTATTGTTGCAGCTGTGCTCTTTGGAGGTTGCTGCTTTATTTCACAGCTAAGGAAGAGTCTGCGTAGCTGAAAGTTTTTCTGTTTTCATGATCTTTTCACTTGGTCTTACCTTACTGCATCTCTTCATGAAGGGTTTTGAAAAGCTTTGATTTCATTCAGATGCAGAACAGCTCAACCCTGTTGTGAAATGTAATACTTCTTCTCCAGCTTTGCCTATCAAAAACAGGAGTGAAAACACCCACGAGCAAATTATTGGAGTAACTACAGCTGGAGCAGCTTGCTTGGTAATGAAAATGCCATTCTGTGTACAACTCTCTGACATACCACACTTTCCTCTTTTAGCATTTCAGCCCACTGGGTTTTAAACACAGGAAACAGTCTGAACAAGTTACTTTGGTTATTAAACACCCCTTTGTGCAGCTTCTCTTCAGCAGAAAGAAACTACAGAAAAATTTTGATAGACTGTCAGACAAAGATGAGTGTTCAACAAATATGAGCCCCTTAAATGTTCTGAGTCCTGTCCTTACTTGGAGTAAGAAAAATCAGTGTTACTGCCATGGTAGATCAGTTGCATGGCAGGGGAACGGCAGGCCTAGTCCTCAAAAATTTCCTCATTTATTTTATGAATTTTCCAAATGATAAAATCTCTTTTAATTTTCCAGCATTCCTTCTTGTATTCTTGGCTTGAAGTTTTTCAGGTGCAAGATCAAACCCACTTCAGCCTTCAGTTCAAGGTGCGTGTTATTTTTGCTAATTTTACTGATACTTTCCTACTAGGAAACTCTTCAGCAAAAAGCAGTAAAATGTATATATATATATGCATACACACACACACACACACACACACACAGAGGAAAGAAATAAGGCTGAAAAATAAGTCTCAGATAATTAAACAAAATTATTTATTCATTTTCCCAACTGGCTCTCCAGACAGCTCTGAAGCATTGCTTAGGTCATCTTCCCCTTGCCTGTTCCTCTCAAGAATGTGACTTTCAGAAACTTCCTAATTTTAATCACGCCCTGCAATGAAGCTCAGAATAGAAAATTAGAAGCACTACAAGAGACAAAGTCATTGGAAAATAACAGGCTTCAAAGACCTTGCTTTAAAATTCAGGAGATGTTAGGGTTGATATCACCAGCTCCATGGAGCCCTTGCATGTACAACTCAGTTACCAGCAAAACTGGCCTGCAACATGTGGTCCAGTAGGTTCATGAGTCATTATGGACTTCACAAAGGGAAATATTCACTGAGCTATTTCATTAGCCTTTAGACCCCACCACAAACCTTCTTCTGATGCTGCCCACAAAAATGCAACAACAGAAAGTCTGTGGGCATACGGAGCCCTCCGCCTCCCGGGCCGCCCAGCGGTGTCTCCTGAGGGCCTAATCCCACCACCCACTTGTACTCCTATCTTGAACAAACCCCAGAGCAGCTGGGGTTAAGACCTTAAGGTCGTCAAACAGTCAATAAGAGTTGGGTGCTCATGGAGAGCATGCACACCAGGCAGCATGAATACGTCCCTGTGCTTCCTTGAATGGCCGTTTCTCTGCATATGCCACCGCTGTCTCACCCTCACCCTGAGGCGATGAGCGCTGCAGGGGTGCGGCTGTGGGTCTCCTCCATGACTGGTCTGTGTCTCTCCAGTGACGAAAGGCCGAAGCCCACGTTTCTGGCTCCTGCATGATGCAGCAGTCTGAATATGAAATACCAGCGTAGTTATAAACCACAAAGCATATAGAGTCATCTCTGTGTTAAGGGTCATCCCACAGGCCAAGCACTGGGAACTACTCATGCTGGTGTGCAGTGGGAAGATGCCAAGAGGTAATTTCGTGAGCAGACCTTGGCGAGGTTGTATCAAGGGCCTGAGCCCTGGCCATCAAGGCTTGAGGACAGCAGTGGAGGTGAAGGAGGAGGTGTGAGGAGGAGGAGCTGCGTTGTTAGTCGCTGTTGGTAGGTCCATCACTAGAGGGAGACAAAGACCTGCCCTATTATGGGCATTCATCTCTCCTCTAGTGGGAGGGTAAGAAATACAAGCTTTGACTTACTATTTTCTTGCTTATTTGTCCTGAATTGTTTGGGGTCCAGCCTGGGGAGAGACAATGTGATGTGATCACGCAGTGTTACTACCATCAGGCAGGAGAGTTTGTGCAGGCGGTGCGTCCTGCTCTCAGGATTTCCTTCCAGTTTAATGCCATGGACCTGGTTCAGACTTTTGCCAAGTGGTACCATTTGCTTTCTCCTGTTACATGGCTGAGGGAGGAGGGCTTGCTCTGGTCTCAGAGGAGAAATGTCTATGTCTAACGTACATCCATTAGGTATCAGATACCAGCTGGGGCTTTGCCCCTGGGAAAACGGTATGGTTGCTCTGCTCTCATGCTTTAAACAAAGTGGAATTCTTTCTTTCTTTCTTTCTTTTTTGCATTAGGCCTGGAGTTTTCCTCTGTTTCTCAGATGCCAAAGATGGCGTTTGATGCAAGATAGTTAATCTGGCTTTTGTCCCTCTGAGTGCCAACAGTATGCTAGAGAGGAGACTGCAACGCGTGGGAGGTCTGAACCCGGGTCATGAGAGCACAGCCTTTGCGCCGCACCTTCAGCTGGTGCCCTGGAGGACACTGAAGAGGGCTTGTGTAAGGGCCTGTCCTCCCATCATAAGCCTGATTGTCACACTTAAAGCAGAGGTATTCATGCAAAGACTAGTTCCAGTGTAAGTACAGCGTATTATTTTAACCATAGCAGGATAATCATACCAGTGTAACAGGTAATGCAAGACCTTAGCTTCAAAAGCAATAAATAAGTGGGAAAGGATCTCAGAGCAAAATTTTACAGCCAGCTAGTTGTCTTCCTTCCTAAATGAGGTTACATTTTTGTGAGAGAATGGATAGCTACGTTGGCTGCTTTGAAATCTAAGTTCCCAGTTCAAAGTTGCGAGATATTCCAGTGCTTGAAGTTTCTTACCAACATCTTCAAACTTCTTTGTGTTATTCCTGGAGCACTTCTCTTTTCTGACTCCTTCCTGGGCCACGTGTGTGAACTGAAATTTTGTTGAAGCTTGCGTTTGCTGGGTACTTGTGGACTCTCCACCATGTCACACCTCAGTGACAGCTGCAGCTGCAGAAATATTTGCATTGAAACCTGATGAGGCTTATAAAATGCTGTTAATGTAAACACCGTATGACTTACAAAATGCCATTTGTCCAACAGATACTGGGTGCTGCTATCAACAAAGACAGTGACAGCCACCGTTTGTCATTTGGTAAAATGGCATCACTCCCTCCGGAGTCCTGACCTCAGTCTTCAGCCAATGGGACTTCGGTCCTGCTGCGAGGCGGCCCAGGGCCACGGGGGAGACAGCAGGGCTGAGGCTGCCGGAGACAGGCCCACCAAGCGCCGTGCTTTGCCACTCTCGCGAGCACATGAAGTAGCAGAGCATGGTGCTGGGCTGGGGGCAGGAAAAGCACTGCTGTAGCCCTGACTTCATTTCAGCATGCCAGCTGGCAGTGGAGAACGACACCGATTCATTGGCTTTTACATCAGACTTCCGTGCTGGGGCTGGGCTCTGCTCCTGCGCTCCCTAAGATCAGTCCTCCCACACGCTCATGCCAAACCGTTCTTGGTGGGGCAGCAGCAATATCTCCCCACAGCAAGCCCAGCTGCTCCTCTGTGGGGACCTAAGTCACTGATTTTGAGACTGCTTACACAGTATTTATTCCACACACATCTTGCACCCTCTGGTAAGGTTTCCTTCCACGTGAGACCAGCACAAGTTTATCTTCAGAGAGAGGCTTCATGCTTGCAGCCAGCCTGACTTTGTTTTGTGCAAGCATAGCCTAAGAGTTGCTGAATATTTGTGCCCATCGCTTTTCACACTTTGGCTGTTCCATCACTTTTTTCCCTGGTGCTGGTGATGCTGCAATGTGTTATCTGTCAGATGAGATTTATGGGCACATTATTCTGCTCAACAGGTAGAGTATGCCACAAGGATTTCTGCACACACACTGCACAAATGCAGTTGTCTGCTGCATACGGTGACTGGGAAACAAACCCAATGCTACTTCTTTTTATGATCACTGCATAAAAATAAATGTTGGCCTGTTAATCAGTTCACTGTGGAGAGTCCTTAGTGTTCTTTAGGGCAGGTTTGCAAAGCAACGAATAGAGAATTAAGGGTTTAAAACAGTATCAGGATTCCTGCATATCATTCCCTGCACAGTGTTTTTAAAATGCACTTACAGATCACAGTCTTTCTGGGTGCCTAGCCCACAAAAACTAACCACTAGCTAATCTTGTCACAAGATAACTTCATCAGCAAAATCGACTTGCTATGGATTCATTTAACCACAGTATTAGTTAATCAAAACACAGCCTCATTACAGACTAATTTCCTCCCTCGCCACAAAAGGAGTCATGCAGACAATAATCCATCTCCTTCCAGCTCCAGCAGTGTTGTGAAAACACCTGTCTATCCATGAAAGTGTTCAACTAACACCACCAACCACCCAGTCCGGCCGTCCACCTACCTCGCTGCCCTGTGCTGAACAGCCCCACTGGGAGAAGGGCAAATAACACTCAGAAGGTTTATTAAAAACAGCTGCTGATTTTTTCTGCTTCATTCAGGTGTGTGCAAGGCATCTGAGTACCTCCTAAAGCCTGATAGCGTGCTGCTGAACACATTGGTCATGACCATAGACCCAGACTTTACAAGTCAGGAGTCCTCCTGAGGCACTGCTTAGCTCACACAGGTCACTGGCCACTTCCCCTAGCACGGCTCCTGCATCCTCCTGGCCTGTTAACTCGTCCCTGTAGGCTGGGATCTCCACGAGCTCCTCACAAGCAACGCAGAGCCAAGAACCCACGCGCATATGCCCTGCGGTGACAGTCAATGTAAGTGACTGGCTGCTTTTAGGGTTGTGAATAACTTTTAGGTTCTTCACTTCGGGACCAATAACCCTGAAGCTGTGTCTGCAGATCTGGAGAAAGCTCGTGATTTTTCTTGGTCTCACCCTGAGTCTCATCTACTGAATTCTGGGAGGGGTTTCAGTGCCCTGAAAAGCTCCTAAACCAAAGCACTGGACAGTGAATCAGGGAGGTATGAAATAGCAGACCTGAAACCTAGAGATACTTTTTGGCAAATGTGAAAGGCTTATGAAAGACCTTAGTTAAGGAAAAAACACTGTAAGAAACCAGTCATGGTGAGAGAGGAACCAGTTCACTGGTCAGCTCAGCTGCTACAACTCATTCTGAGGCAGCTATCACAAAGTTTGTTTTTTGTCCCCATCTGCTGTCAGGTCAGGTAACCCACATCATGGCCTGGCAATTCTGGATGGTTAAAGATGTCCAAGAATTGCCATGTACTTGTATCAGAAGGGCAATTGCTAGCTCAGTATCAGTCTAGATCCAGGCTACTGGCATGTACAGACAAAACTTTCCTTGGAAGGATAGCATATTGCTTAAAATAAATTGCTACAAGCTGAAAGATGCAGGGTCCTTCACAGATTTTGCTATCAAGAATTCCAAGAAGTCCAACTCTGTGAGGCTTCAGTTGGGAATATTCCTTTTGATTGAAGCTGGCACGTAATTACCGGATTTTGCAGGAGTAGCTGATGGAGCTGTTCTATACTGCTGTCAAGCAAAATGAGAGCTCTGAATGTGCCACTCACTGACTAGATTGTAAAAATCAAAAGAAAATACAGCAAGGCTATCCAAATACTGCAGTGGTCTGCCAAGAGAATGATTCAAAAGGATGAATGTTCTTGGCTGCTCTAAAATAAAAAAAATACACCAGCAGCATTTTTTTCCCCTAATTTTAAATCTACAAAGACACTACTGCTTTATGTAGTAGGCAGGTGAGAACGAAGAACCATGGCCAGAACTAGTACAGTGGCGATATTGTTTGCTTGCCTCCCACGACAGCTTCAGAAGAAGCTGGTGACTGTAGTCAATTGTTCTTGAATGACATCTGAGAGAAAGAGGTCACATAGCACATCATATGCTTTCTTCTGAAAACATAAATCCTTCAACAAGGTTTTGTTACCAGAGAGCTGTTCTGCCAGGTCTCCTCGGGAATGCTTGAACATACACAGGGTCCACTGCAAGTTCATCCTCAGCCTGGCCAACCACATGTGCTGTCCTTGCCCTGGCTGTCACGCTGTGGTACCCACTGCAAAACCACCCACCCTGCTATGAAGGTGCCAGTAATACCCATCCCAACTCCTTTTGGGCCATGCTAAGTAGAAACTCTCAAGGAATCCCTCTCTGGTATGACTACCTCTCTCTCTGGGCATCATGGAGAGAGAAAAGCATTTACAAGAGTAGGACAGGATTCAGACTGCAGATTAAGACACCTAAGCTTTATGTTTCAGTACTATCAAGAGTCAATGGACTCCAGAAAGCTATTCAGCCTACCCTGAAGCAAACACCTACAGTTGGTCTGCTGACTAGAATTCTATTGACAGAAATGGGAGGTTAGACCCCTAGCTCACATAGAGATGCTTATGTGGGGACATCTAAATTTAGGTGTTTTATTTGGTAAGCTAAGTTCCTCCACTGGAGGGTGAAGCAGGGAGTTATGGAATTGCGACCCTGGGACTTCCCATCGAGGAAGGAAGCAGTGTAAGGGTCAGTAGCCAACATCCAGGAGAAGACAAGATGACCTTAGATCCATGCACAGACCCTCTGGTCATGACAGATAATGGCCTAGGACACTGAGCATTGGCATGTTCAGGACAGATGTCTATGGAGTTTGGGCTTGAGGATGGCATTAAGATCAACCCAGAATTAATCTGGGATATGAAAAGAGACAGCATCTTCCTGTAATTGATCCCCAGTGTCACACACGGTAAGAAAATTCAGCGTTTCTGGATCTGTAGTTCCAGATCCTTGCCTGGCTGCAGTCTCATGTGACTACTGTCAAGTTATAACCTCAGTCCAGAGGGACAACTGAGGTGGCAGGTTGGAAAAGACAAAGTCTAAGGAACAGACACCTTGGTGAAGGGGAAGGCTGATCCAGCAGGGCACTGTGTGGAGGTCAACAGCTTGTAATCATATGATCTCATGACCATGTGGTAAACAGGCTAGGACAAACCCCAGCTTGTCAAAGAAGACAGTGTTTTGGGAAGGAGTCTGGGTGGAGCAGGTAGATGAAGTCTGTGGGAAGGAATGTGAGGACTTGCAGTTTCACTTGGAAGGAGCAGAAGAGTGGAAAGGGAAAAGGGAAAAGGAGTTGAACCTGATGTTTTGTCTTGCCCTTCTGGGAAGGTCATAGTGTGGCAAGTGGGAGATGTGGCTACTGCAGCAGCATGAAGGCAGTATTAGATGTGGAGATCTAACCTCCAGCAAGAGCCTGCAAACTAGCGGAGCACAACTGGAGATGGAGTCAAGGCAGTTTAGGCTCCTAGCCAAACTGCAGCTAGTGGCTGTCCTGCATTTTGACTGGCACAGCACTGGGAGCAGGTGGCTAGTGTGGCCTGGGATGGGGAAGCAGCAATGGTACAGCATGTTCCTGGGTGCTTCTGGGCTGGCTCAGATTCATCTTAGCACAGTGAGCCACCAACCATCCTGGTGAAGAACGCTGCATTTCTTCACTACTTCTGCTGTGAATATTGCATTGTCATCAGCTTGTTTTCACCAGTGGTGTGTTTAGTAACTCACATGCTAGGTAAGACCATTCTTACTCAGCAGCTTCAACTGGCTTTGTAAATAAAGTAAGGTGGAGGACTCTTCTGCAAGGGGAGGAGACTACTACTAGTAAGTAGGCTGCTGCTCTCTGCTTTTACTTAGGCATTTGCTAAAACTGTTTCCTTGTATTTTCTCATCTGCATGTGACTGTTTTTCCTAATCTTGGACTGCAAGCTATTAGTGATTTTCACCAGCTCTGTATATTCAGCAGCAAGAACTACAAAGTCCATGTGTTTGACAGAGGCATGGTGATAAAGATATGAATATATAACAATAAGATCATTCATTAATCTTTGTATTTTGTGTACGTATATATAGCTATCTATGAAACAACATTTATGGGTTAAAAAGAATGAAAAGCATGAAATTAATGTCTTGTTGGTATATATTGAATAATTTAAATTTAAATCTTGCTAGTAAGACCAGGCTGGCCCCAGGACCATGGCTTAAAAAAACAAAGGAATGACCCTAAATGGTGTTTTATACTTGTCTCTTGACTTTAACTCAGCCAAAGCTTGTGTGTGATAATTTAAATACAGAGCTTACTCGTATGAAGACTCCACTTCCCTCCTGCACAGTCCAGGGGAAGCGACTGCCATTTATTTCCTAATTTGGGAGGTGGAAGCCACCGCAGCAAGGAGAGCTGTGAAGGTAGTGCTATGGGAAAGGGCAACCTGTCCTCTTGCAGCCTTGAGTCCTAAGGCACCAATCCTGAGCAAGGCAACATTTGTGAGTGAGCAGAGTGCTGGCACGTTTTCATTATTTCATTAACCTAAAGATCATCAAAAGCACTACATACACTTAAGTTACTTAAATATGTCCTTATGGAGGAGAGTCCCCATCCCTGGCCTCAGGCGCCTGATGCAAGGCTCACAGGACTCAACTCAATGTCCACAGCCCAGAGACTCACGCGGAAGGGAAGCATGTTCAATCTCCAAAGAACCCAGCAGGCTCCTTCTTATAAAACACAACAGGATAAAATGAGGCAACACCTCATATTACATAAATATTTGGAGCACTTTGTCAAAGGGCTGGAATACAAACTAAACCGGGCTGTTCCACATTCTGCTCTGCTCACCAAGCCGTAAGATGTCGTACAACTGCTGCCTCCTTTTCCAGCTGGGTTTCAAAAGAAACTATTCACTGCTAATTTTGTACAGAGCCCCATCCTGGTAGTGTCAGGCATTCCCTGAGTGTTGGACGTGCTCAGGGAACACTGCTGGAGAGAGCTCCCTGCGCAGCTGGGCAAGGGAACTTGTAATCTGAGCTCCAAGATCAGGCTTGAAGATACTCAGAAGAGAGGGAAGGCAGAGGTCTGTATGAGCAGCACGTGGAGCAAGAACTCTTCCAACACAAGAACTGTGACCTGTTGAATGAGACAAGCAGATGGCAGGTTCCAAGGAGGTTGCTCTTCACGCAATATGTTGTTAAGCTATGGCTTGCCCAAGGTATGGTAGATGCTAAAGTTTCCAAGGGCAATCATACACATGGCAAAAGGATCTTGTACAGTTTATTTTAAACAAGGATACTTCCTCTGGCTTAGGAAATTCCCAAACCAAAGATCACTGGAAAATCAGGAGTAACTGGGTAAAGTATCACCTCCTACTTGTCCTGCTCTCCCCTAAGCACTCGCTATTGGCTTCTGTCAGAGATGGTATATGGGCCTTGGTGACGCTTTATTCTGACAGAGTCATTCTTCTGTTCTCACCTTAGGATAGTCATCCTTTAAGTAAAAAAAGTAGAGAACTTCAGGAGTTACCAAAATGCTATTTATCTAAATGCTGAGGAGGGTAGTCAGAATGGCAATTTTGCACTTGGGCACCTAAATTCTTTCTATGTCTTATCTGAAACACCTAAATTCCCTATTGATTCACTGATAACTTCATTAAGTCTCTTAAGCCTTTTGGAATCCCTCTCCTTCATGATCCAGTCCTTCGTTTTGTGGCCATGGCATACATTCTTTAACCCTAAAATTAGGATTTTACTTCTGCTGTCTTAAAATATCTTTTTTAATGATGTACAGGCTATTGAGTGAATGAGGTCACATTATATAAATGATCTGTCAGGCTATTACCATGCCAACAATTGCGTTGTCATCTGGATATTTTTTGCCAATCCCTTATATTTTCTCCTCAATTTATGATAGCTCTATGACTCTATGATAAATCTATAGATAAGTTTTGGGACAAGGCATAATGCCTGAAAGGAGTAATCAGATGATAATTCTTATTTTAAAAAAAGTACTTTTTGAGATTAATGAGACATTATTTAATCCATTTAATGTTGTATACCAATTGTATTTAATGCAAAGTTTTAATAAAGTTAGAGCATACAAAGTGATAATAAGTTAAAGACTAGAAAAGCATAACTATAGTGCATTCGACTCGACTGACCACTATCAGTTAAACTTCTTAGCTCACCAAAGAACGCTATCAAACTAATTTAAAATGAGCTATTCACGATGAAACCACCTTGACTGTTGCCAGTAATTTTCATCTCATAAATTCAAATGATTATCTGATTTTCAAGAGGGATGTGAAGGGTGGTTGCTGGAAGAGAAATCAAGGAGGAAGGCAGCAGCAGCAGCACTCGCAAGAGCATACAGACTTCTCAGGATTTCTTGGCAAGCTGAAGCTATTCGTATAAAATCTGTACTAATAGAAAAAAAAGCATGAGGGTTGGAACAAAGCTAGCAAGGCAAATCTAAAGAATGGATGATTGTACCCTGTAAAACTGTAACTTTGAAAAGAATTTATAAGTTATAATAACTAAGTAGCTCAACATTACCTTTCCTTAAACAATGTGGGAAAAAAGGACTCACAAAAGGATAGAAAATATAGGGAGAAAGAGATAATTTTTACCTGTACATGTATATCATTGGTGAGACTAGGTAGGGAAACTAAAATACTGAGTGCAGCTCTCACTGCCAACATTTTTGAAAGGATGTGTAACGATGGGAGAGGGTTTAGTAACAAGCCACCAAAAGATCTGAGAAGTGAAAAAGATACTTAAATAGTAAGAGAACTGAGAAGCTCTGTCTGACTTTATCAGAAAGAAGATGAAAAATCGGTTTGATCGCAGAGCACAAATACCTTTAAAGGAAGAAAATCCTGAGAACAAAGGGGACCTGAAACAAGAACTCATGGCTGGAAGCTAAAGCCAGACAATTACCAATAAACTACAGAGCACACTTTTTCCATGGTGAGGATGATTAGCCACCAATGCAAACTCATTAAGGAAGGGTTCACATCTTGATGCTTTTCTGAGGGGTGAGAAGCACTAAAACGGTTTTTCAAGACAATGAAGGAATGACATCTTGACTTTCTAACCATAGTTGACCCTGCTATTGGAAACCAGCCTCTTCTGGTGCCCTTTTACAAAGCTTGTGGAGGTCGTAGCTGTGCTGATGCTGGGTTGTTGTGGGCAATGCTGCAGAAGCAGCACCGAGGATCTGGGAGATGAGCACGAGGCTCTGGGAGATGCTTACCAGGAATCCAGGCAGGATCCTGTCTGCAGCCTGCATAAGATTCAGCAAAAGTATTTCCACAAAGAAAAGCGAAACACTTCAGGTTCAAAAAACTGGCACTGCTTTTTGCAACATTATTTTGGAAATTGCCAAGCAGCCATATCAGCAGTACAAGTGACAGGTCACCGGATCCATGCAGAACATGGGTAAGTGAGAAATGACTGATGTACCTTGAAGTGAGGGACGTTTGAGAGGCATGGCTGATGGTTTTCATTAGTTCCACTGAGCTCTAATCCCCCACTACACTCTTCCCCTTGTACCTAGGAATTCACATCTCATCCTGCATTTTTTCCATAACAAATCCTATTATTATTTGGTGTACAAAGCAAAAATGTATAATGCTTTTGGAGATGCCTACACTGTATCTTTGCAGCTGTCAAATCCACTATCTACAAAGCAGGTGTTATTTTTACCACATGCACTCAAGGAAACAGCTTACCCTAGCTATGGTTTTCGAGAGTGCAGCCATAATATTTCAAATATGTGTACTATCATCATGACAAGTCTGTCAGTCAGTCTGTCTCGGGAGCAGCTTTATTTTTCCTGCATTGGTTGTGTTGTGATCAGACCCAAGAGCCCCAGCGTGGCAGAGACCGCGTAAAAGTGTGATGAAAACCCAGTCCCTGCCAAGGTGCATTACACTCACTGCACTCCAAGATCCTTTTGAAAGGCTACTGAAAAAGAGGAGCATTTTACAAAAATTCTGTCGGGGCAGTTACAGAGGCCTCATCGCTGTGGTACCCACAGCATAAGATCATGTTCAACAGATAAGTGAGAGAAGAAAAGATGGGAGGCTTTTCCCGTGGCGGCAGAGGCAGGAAATGAACACAGATAAAACACGAGGCTGCCTGTCATGTACCTGGCGATGTCACCTATGTCCATGCAAAGGAGACATAAAATGCTTCTGAACAAATGTGCTAATATTTTACAGTTATTTATTCCTGTGACAAATCAAAGCCTGACATGGGGAGAACAAAACCCACTTCCCAGTGGAGTGTGACCTGACAGCCGGCCGGAGGCAGGGTGTTCCTCCCCTCTGCGGTGACACGACCCTCTGAGATGATGGCTGGGGAAAACATGAAGCGTGCAGACTGACCGAAAAAACACAGGAAAGCCTTTAGCAGCCTTCCAGCCTGCTCCCTGTTAACCAGGAGCCCATATCGCACAGCAAGAGGAAAAACCTGGCAGACATCAATAGCTTCTTTTCTACGCTGATGCTTTTAACAGAAGATGTTTCTTGAAAATCCCTAAAAATTAAGTTACAATTTGTTTCAAATGCTGGGGGATTGGTATAAATTCTGCCCAGAATTCAAATGCACAATAAGCCTATTGCTAATGGAAGCGCTCACCATTTCTCTGCTGCTAAGCATAGGATTTAGTATTCTATTAATTTTGATCTTCATTTACAACATTTATATCTGGAATTAGTAATCCTTGTTGTCCTCCGCTTGGCAGCCCACTATAACTCCAGTAGAGCCATCCAGCATTTAGAGCAATATAATCTGCCAAGGACACAAAAGCAGCGTAGACTTGTTTCATAGTACAAACACATCGGTACTACAGGCGGAAAAGTTACACCTGTGCTACACAGTTTGCACATGTGACCCGGATGGTGTTTGAAGCACGGTGAGCTCTGGCTGTATCGAGAGCGACGGTATCCATGAGAGATCTCCCACCCCGGCAGCGCTCAGATTACTGCAAAACAGAACTCAATTACGGACCTCGGTAGCCCTCGTAATTCTCAAGAGCGCATACTGTAAAGCGATTCAAAACCGCATGCCAACAATGACACCGCTGTATGGAAAGCTAACTGTCCTCGGCGATACAAAACAATCATTTCAAATTGCCATGGAGGCTGTCAGATGTGTCAGAAAACTCCCTCTGGGATGCCCAAAGCGACAGAAGTGCAGCCTTCAGCCCTGCGGCAAACCACTTTTTTATCACGTTAAACTCCCCTTCAGAGGCGTCGGCTTAACAAATGCAGCAGTTGTGCTGGAGATCTGCTGTAAGCGGCTGAAATGCTGGGACATAACAGCAAATGCTGGTCCTTTGAGCTGAATTCAGATGTCTTCAGGAAAAAAAAAAAAAAAAACCTTCTTTGTTGCTTGCATGTAGAGCACGTGTTGTGTTACCGCTGGGAGCTACAGGTCAGTCACTAATGATGACGTTAGTTGGTATAAAGACCTGCGTGGCTAGTGAAAATGGGATCATCAAAGGCTGATGCCTCACAAAAGCAGCATGATAGTCCAGCCCACTTTCTCATTCTCGAGATACACAAGTATGCCCAAGACATGTGGGCCCAATGCCAAACCACCTGATTTGACCTTTATTAGGCCAAAACCCTTTGGTTCATTTTTCCTGACTCTGAGGAGATGACATGAAATCCAGAAGCAGATGCTGCCATCACCTCAAACTAATATTTTTGTCTGTGCATAAACAAGATGCAGCTAGCGCAGGGATGCCTTGGTCTCCTGCTGGACAGCCACCTCTTCCTTAAGGCTTGCGGCAGTAAAACTCCCCTCGTCACCACATGGTTGCACTCGTTCAACCCTGAATCCAAACCCAGGACAGCAGCTCTCCCCAGGGGATTTCCTGGCCTTTGCTGCTGCGGCGAGGTGCTAACTCGGATGAAGCACCCTTCCTGGTTCCTCATGCCATCGCTGCCGCAGCCGGACCTGTCGCTGCCTCCTCCGCAATCCTGTGCCTTCGGCTGTGGGCTCTGTCACTGTGCGTCCCCAAGAGCAGCAGCATCCTGCTGTCTCCGGCCCTCGCTCGCCTGCACGGCCCAGGAACAAGCTCCAGGACTCCACAGCGTGGGGGTTTCTCTGCCTGCACCTTCGTTATGTTTAGGAGACAAGGGTTGTTCCCTTCACGCTGTAGACAAGGGTTGTTCCCTTCACGTATATGCGGAGTAGAGGACAGTGATTTTAGCACACAGCTGAGGCTCAACATACATCAGCAGAGCTGCAGGGACATATACAAGTGTAAAACCTGTATTTATGATCTTTTTCTTTCCTTATCACTAATCCTCCCTTACTGTTATTGAGTAGCCTCAAATTCACAATGGCCTTCGTATGTGGAGATGCTTATTAATTGCTCCAGTTCCTTTTTCCTTGCTCATAGCTTTTTCTCCCTCTCTGTGCTTCACCGTTTTCCCCAGCTGTGCCTGGCTGTAAGTGAGAACTTGACTGATCTGTGAGAGGGATTATAGGATGAGTAGCCAGCCCAGGAACTCCCTGTCAGAGAGTCTTATGTTTTCATCCAAGATATGCAAAAGGAAAGGTCTATGTTACCTGCCCACGCAAAGAAAGGGCTGCACACTCAGCAGGCTGGGCAATACTCCTGTTTACTTTCCAGACGCTGCTTTGCTGACATCTTCGACTAACCTCCTCCCTTCTTTTTAATGTTGTTGCCCTGCACCTCCTTCCAGACAGAAAAATCACTGCCGTGGGTGGCTGTTACCATCTCATTAGTCCACCGAACTCACAGCTCACCTTTTCCCGCTTCCTGCCCGGCTCTTTCTGGCTTGTGGCTACACAGCCGGGTGTTTTGACACTAACCAGCGCTGGTCATAAGCGGTAAATAGAGACAGAATACAAAATACACCCCGAGACTGTAAAAGTGCGTACAAATCCTGGACAAAGACTGTGGGGCAGAATAAAACAATGCAATATCTGAATGACTAACGTGCTAAAGCGCCCTTGCAAACGAGTGATGGTGAGGAGGGAAGGAGGAAGTTGCTAAGAGTAATAACATGTTTTTATTCCTTCCACAGAGATCCAGTTTGTCAAGTAATAATACAAACAGTCGATAGCTTTATCTACCTTTTGCAGCTGGCAGTAAGAGTATGTGTAGCAACATTACCCCCTACAGTTCAACAATATGTTCCCACTTTCTCTGCGCTTTTGGTTCAGATCTAGGTTTTGCTTATCTTAAGCTACTGAGCAAACATCTTATTTTGAATCTATTAAACCTGTGCATGTGCGGAAAGCACTTTAATGAGACAAAAGGAACAGGCAAGTCACCAGCCTGCAAAGACTAATTACTGTAAACAAAATCTTGCCAAAATGCAATACGTTAAATTAGCCTAAGAAACTTTCCTTTTGCATCTTCTCTTTATTTACGGCTTTTTGTTCAGAAGTTTTCATTTGACCAATAGAAAAGGGGATTTTTTTCCCCCTTCCTTAATGTTTTCATCTGTCACTTGAAAGGTCTTACAAGATGGAAAAATTACTTGAAATCTGAGGTTTGGGGGCTTCACTGGAAAAAAAGGCAAAATCTTGCAGAAATTGTCTTACAGCATCTTTTTTCTTCACAAGCAAAATATTTAAAAGGGCCGTGAAACCACATGTACCGTTGTGTTGTGTTGCTAGATGTCTGAGGGGCTCTCCCAGAGGCTGGCTGGAAGGAGGGCTCCTCTGAGTCTTTGGGTTTTTCCCTGTGGCCCTCACAGGGCTTGAGGTATTTGAGTCTAACCTCAGCGGCTGTTTCCTTGTCATGTGCTACTTCTTCTTAAACTTGAGACAAAGAAGAGGAACTACAACAAAGCATTATTTAAAACACCATGAGCCTCATGAAAACCAAAGCATCTTTCAAATGGGCTGCAAATATCATTATGGGTTAAATGTCTACAAATATTAAATTTAATGCAACGATTCAGGGAAGCGATGCCTTAAAATAAGGCTGGCGCAGTGCAGCCACGTGGCTCTGTAAAAGCTGGTCGGCTTCTTTGAGCCCACCTGCACTTCTGCAAGCAGAGCGACGATACCAAGTACCCACGCAGCCACCTTTGCATTTCTCACAGTTTAGCACTTACTGCTGTAAAATGCCTGAGCTTATTCATTATCGGCAATAAGTTACAGGGGATTTTGGAAAGTTCAGTCCCAAGGTGCAGGTCAGAGTGACCCAAGGCTGCTGCTGCTGCTGCTGCTGCGGAGAGCCAGAGCAGCCGGGCCCCTGGCACCTGAAAGGCCGTGTTACAGCAGTAATCCCGCTCCTGCTCCAGCGGTGCATGGCACAGCGTGTCCTGCTCTGCATGCTTGGAAAACTCTTGCAGTGACAAAGTCGCTTTCCTCTTCGTCCCAAGGGGGCAAATGACTTTATCACCTTGCGCGTGACAGAAACAGACACTATTTTCTGAGCTCTTGCCCCAGACCCCTGCAACCAGCTTGGGCTCTGCTGCCGTCACACCTGACGGAGCTCGCTCTCCACGCTCAGGTGGTGGGGCAGAGCAAGGAGACACCACGGGGAAGCAAAACGCACTCCTCCCGTGGCACGGTGGGGGTTACTGCAAAGCACCGCAGACAGATGCCCCAGGCCCGGCTGAGCTGGGCGCTCTCATTTGGCCGCTGATGCTCCAATTCCACGGGCAGGCTGGGAGACACCATTACAGGCATTTCCATAGGGATATACAGACCAGGGACACTAGTAAAAGCAGTTTCACTGCTCAACTTTAAATCCAGACAGCCAAACTGCTTACCCTGGGCTTCTTTACAGAAAGGAGGGACTTCTGTGGTGGTTTCGCCTGCCTGTTTTGGGTTTGTTGACCAAACTGACTACATCTGCCTTGATTAGAGGGCCATCAGCTCGGATGTCAACATCCACAGGCAGTGAGATTAGTATCACCCAATGGCTTTGTCTATCACTCAAATACATGTGGCTTATTAAGGGTGAACGAACATTATCTCAGATAGAAATTTTTGCTGCATGGCACCAAATGGCCTGGAAAATGAGGCAAGAAACAGTGGTTGCCTCCAAAGGACATGTTGACACAGAAAGCAGAACCAAGCAGTGAATCAGAGAGCTGTGAGTCATGCACATGTGGCAGACACCAGCCGAGTCCATCCACGGCTCTACTCAAGGCCAGAGGGAAGTCCCGGTGCCACAGGGTGCCAAGCCAGGGCACCTCTATTTAACCAGTGCAACCCTGCAAACAGACTGGCTGTGCTTGTCCTGTTCCACAGGAGACTACTTTTGCGGCACCAAAGCACAAAACCAGCTTCATTACAGAAGTGCTTGGACTGATGATCTCCCGAGCTCTCACATGGCTATCGCAGGGGCATGAGCGCAGCAGTCCCCAGCTGTGTGAATCCCCATTCCTCAGGGGAACACTTACAGTTTCAGCAGGCACAGGCCATGACAATTAAATGAAGTATAGGCTTAACATGAGAACGATACAGATTCTAACTTAATTAAAGAGGGGAAGCCAACTCTTTCTCAATTCACTTAGAACCAGCTGCATTGTCATCAGAGATGTGCCAGTGTTACATTTTTCAGTGTATCATGCAAATGACAGTTCATACAAATAGCATGCAAGTAATTTCCTCAATCAAGTGTGACTTCATGTATGCCTCATGTGAAAACAGCAGTACAGAAAATTATTAAAATAGAAACTTTTACATAACAACCACAAATCAGAATGGATTCTGGGTGAAGGGTAACACATTTACCACTGATTGCTCTGTTGCCTTGCCTTTGCTACCACTGAAAGTGCAGCTAAGAATCCAGAAGTACCCAAGTTCCAGAATCCTGTGTCCTGCCCCCATGATCATACTTAGATTTTATCCATATAGATTAGATAACATGTGTGAACATGTGATATTTCCTTGCTGGGAGAAGAAAGTCATAGGCAAAGCTTTTGCAGACATAGCTTTAAATGGATCTCACTAGATCACTGCAACCCTCTGCTTTGGACTATCCAATTTTCGGTTTAAAAGTACCTTATCTTGACTCAGCAGTGAGAAATTACCTTTGGTTGCAGTTTGCTGTCAGCCATGATGTCAAGCTCTGCAGTGTTTATATATATAATAAATATATAATAACATAATACACAATTTGTAGATTAAGTTGTACTATTTGCTCTTCCTTGAGAAAATCTATGATATGCATAATTAAAATCAGGTAATATAAAAACCACACGGTTGCAAGCAATCTCTCTGTTCTTCATCATGCTTTTATTAACTTCCTTGGAGAACAGAGCTTGAAGGAGAAATGCAGAGTTAAGACCTCTGTAGGCACATCTGTCCATTCATGGGCTGCTCCTTTAAGAAAAGCTCAGGCACAAGTGAGCCAAACACAATACTGGAAACTAGGATTTCCAGTCCTTGCACTTGCTCTGCAACTATCTCACTTTGTGACTTGGGACAAGCTTCAAGATATTTAGACCTCAGGAATATATATATAAAAAAAACAAACTGTGAACACTTTCAGATTGGGTTTGGCTTTTCCGGGGTTTGTTGTTGTTTACATTTTTTTCCAACTAAAAGGCCATTTTTCTGATTTTTGTCATGGCGAAATAAATGCTGAAATCCCGGCATCCCACACAGCAGACACTGCATTTTTCATACAGCTCTAAGTCTGTTTGCAAGGCCAGATTCCCACAGTGGGCACCGAGTGGCACAGCACTAAGGACCAACACTCAGAGACATTTAGATTTAACTCCTTTTAGGTTCACATGCTCCCAGCACACCAGTGGGGAGCAAGTCGTTCCTCAGCGTTCAGCTGATCCTCAAGTTACTCTGGTTTCCACTCTAGTTATTTGCACGTGCGGAGGGTATAGGCACTAGTAATAGCAATGGTTTCTTAATTCTGAAGCACCCTCACTGCTTGAGACGTACATATATACTGTATATCAACACTGACATTAATGCTATGAGGTCCCAGGGCCAGAATGACAGTGAGAAATGTGTTTCACCACAAACCTCACCAAAGGAATTTGAAAATTTTCTGTGTTTTAAAGAAAACAAAACCTCAAAGCGCCCAGCTCTTGAGCAGCTTCACAAGAAGATCTGCATAAAAAGAGCAATCAGAGCTATCATCAAAACCAATTTCATATGCTAAAGTGATGCCAAGTAATTACTGTAAGACACTGTGGTACAGATGTCTGAAGCTCCTGTGTGATCAGCATATTTTAAGAATAGTTTTGCAGTGCCGTTTCTGGATTTCACAAGAGCACTGAAGGCTGCCGACACGCTCCTGGGAAACGGCGGCACGCTGCCTGCCACGGCTGGGCACAGGCACCTCATTTTTGAGCTGGGAACCCAGGATTACCTGCAGCCTCCAGGAAGATGCCACTGGGATATACCCAGGCACCTGTCATCACTGCAGCCCCAGGAGCAACTGCAGTGGAGCGCAGTGGTCCCTGCACTGCGAGTGACGTGAGCTGCACTAGCCCAGTGGCCTGCCTGCTCCTGGCCTCCCTGGCCCTGGCAGAGGGCTGTTTTGCCCTGCCGTGTAGATCCCAGGAATCAGCTGGATCGCTTGGAGCTAGCTCAGGAACCTCCATGGACACTGCAGTTCCCAGGAGAAATACGCCATTAAGGAGCAAGTCACGTGGCGTGCCAGCTTGGCAGGATGAGCAATGCATCATCTTTGATCCACCTGGTACGAGTTTGCACGTATGCCTTTTGGATCCGGCCCTGGACACAGTACAGATAGGGAAAAAGAGCTATTCCCTGCCTTTTCCCACTCTACCTTACACAAGCGTGTAAGGGGGTGGCAGCTGGGGCAGGCACTGGAACCAAGGGACTGCCAAATGCCATGCTGTGATCATGTGGAGAGCCCTTGGCCATAACCGATTTCCGTGGAGCCTGAAGGCAGCTGCTCAGAGGCGCAGAGCAGAAGTCAGCTGCCAAAGCACAGGCGTGCCAACCCCTTTGAGGGGTCTAGGGCATCCAAGACATTTTCACAGAGCTGGCAGGTATAACTGAGACCCCATAGGAGACCCACAACTTTGTGTATCAGCACCTGGAAACCAGGCAAGATACCCTAGAGCCTCTCAAATGGCACTGAATGTCCATGTTTAGGCTACTGAACCTGCCTAAAAGATGGGATTCAGCTTGAAGATTAAGACACCTAAGTCTAAGAGTCTTCATGTAGATGTCTATAGGTGAGCAAGGTGTCTGAGTTCCCACCATAGTCAGTGCAGAGGAGCTTAGACAGTGATTTAGCTGACCAAACGTAGATGTCTACTTTGGGCTGAGCCAAATAGTTCTCTAGCCCTACTGACTGTATTGACCAGGGGCTTAATTCAGTTGCCCCCACACAGGAAACTGGTGTAATCTGAAATGCTGTCGTGTATCCCACCTGGACTTCAGCTGCAGCTCCAGAAGGTACTGTCACATAGGTCATGGTGTCTCAGACATCCTAGGCTGCATCAGATGGCAATAAATGTCTACATGTGGACAACTGAATTAAGCCCTGGATCCCCATCATTTGTAATGGCAACTAAGCCTCTCGCTCTCAGGCAGATACCTACATGGGGACACCAAAGCTTTGGTGTCTTAGTCTGTGAGCCAAATCCCATCTATAGCTTTCATATTGTTCTGTATATCTCAAGAAATATACTTTCAAGCTCATCTGTTGCTGCTTGTGATATTATTTCCCTGTACAGTACCTACAGGTGAACAACAGGCTGGATCCCAGGTCCGGCAAAGATTTCACATTGATGTTAACAGGATCAGGAACACGGCCTACGCAAAGATCAAATATAAGCCTCTTTCGTTAACACATAGAGGCAAAATAGCATTAGGCACTTCAGAAATGCAGGTATATTCTCTACTGATACAATGATGTGTCTGTCAAAAAACAATAGAAAAAAGAGTTTTGTTGCCTGTTGTTTTGAATTTATAGGAGACATTGCACAGATCACCAGAAAATTTTAACAATTAAGCAGGTCTAAAATACTGTGCTTTGAGATTTTTCAGAATCTACCTAAACACAAGAACAAAAGGCTTTTCTTTCTCAAAACAAACATAAAATGCTATCTAGTGTTGGCTTTTTGCTACTGCAGTCTTGCATAACTATTTCTGAATTAAACAAGGCGAGCTGCGAAACATTAATGCCCGCTGGACACTGCATGCCAGCACTGCATGCTCACAATATGGGAGCTGTGTCTGGTTTTACAGTGTGTTCTGAATTACAGAGCTCGCACGTACTGGATTCACAACCTGCAGAGGAGAAACGGAGCAGGAAAGAATAAATGAGAAGAGAAGATGGGGAATGAAAAGTTCTAATCAACTGCTAAGGCATGTATCAGTACCAGGTTATCTGTCTTTCTTTTAGCTTACCACAGGCCAGGGTTCCCTCAGCCTAGAAAATATATATTATCTTTAATATAACATTTGAACAGTACACAGTATAATATTAAATTATATAAAATGTTAATATGACAAATATTTTAAACATTTATTTAACAATAAATATCTGGATTTAAAACTCAAAGGAAAGAATGACAAAGAACTGAAGAGAAGCAGAATAGGTGAAGCCAAATTAGAGTTTGGAAGATCCCCTGCATTTCGGATCAACCCCATATTTATCTTACATGTTAGCAAAAAAAAAGAAAAAAAAAAAACCTCTTGCAAGTAATCATTTGTGGTTTCCTTTCTGATAGCTGAGTTAATTAAAGATTATATTCCACCTCCAAAGCCATTCTTGCAGGAGAACTCCTATACAATGCTGCTGTTTCACTAGCAGTTTTTTCTGTCCATCAGCCAGGTGCTATGACATCTCACCACATACAAAAACATCTTCTTTAAATTGCCATCAGCCTTTCCTAAGACGGATCAAAACATCTTAGCTTCCCCCGTGCGATGTGTCTCAGAAATGTCATATTTATCCTCAGCGGCTGAAGCACCAACTAACAGTTTTCGTGTTCTTTCAGGAGGAGGAAGGGGAGAGAGGGAATGGCAAGAAGAGATAGCGGCAGCAGCAGCCCTTAGTATGACTGCTCACATGCCGATTTTGCTTCCCAAGGCCAAATTTTCCGTTGCTGACTATATGAGAATCGTTATGTGCTTCTGCTTGTTGCATATTTAGCTGGCACACCGCACACGTGCAACAGGCCTGTGAAGAATTCACGTAAGAGCTTGCAAGATTCAGGGAATGGGATTGCTGGAACAGAGACCATCAGGTCCAGCTTTCGGTGTAACTTAGGATTGACGAAAACCTATTTGCAAAACACGATTTCTATCAGATTTTAGAAAGTTCCCTCTAAGATTTGTATTGATATAACATTTTTAATTAAAAAATTAACAAAGCCTATAACCAACAAAAATCTTCTATACATTTTTAATGTGTCCAGTGAAAGTGTATTAAGTCAGACCACTGTACCATGCACAAGTAAAGGTTCAGAAACACTTTTCTTTTGAAATACAGACACAGATTTCTTCCTGAAATAAAGGAAGAAAGAATTGCACATGCCAGACATTAGTCATATTGCTACTGTCAGACTGGAAAATGATTATATGCTTTGAAAATTATTAGGTACCTGGAAATGATTATCAGAAGAAAAAGTATATTATAAACTTTTAATTTGAGTTGCACATACACTCACAGCGCCAACCTGTCCTGTTTTCAGCAGTACGCAGTTCTTGTCTGGGCAAGTTCCCACCGAAATCGCTGGAAGTCTTTTCTGGGTCAAATACAGCCTTCACAGTGGAGCTCTAAAACTTTTGCCTTGCCACCATCCCTCCAAGGCTGAGAATGGGGGTTGCAATTGCAACTAAAGACCCGGTGTGGCCCTGAGATCTGCACGGACCCATGTGCCTGGGCAGGACACCCTGCACTCCGCAGGGCCCCACCGCCTCTGAGGCTGTCACTGAAGATGCTAATCCCACTGATGGGGCTGCACACTATCCATTTGTTTCCTACATGTGATGCCCAAAAGTTTCCAAAAATTATCTCACAAAATGCCCACAAATTCCAAACAACTCATCCAGAAAACCAGATACTGCACCCTCCTAAGCAAAAGTACCACAGCACTGACACTTGCAGGATAGGAAAAGCAATTCCACAGAAATTCAGGCCAGCAGGGACCACTGGAGTATCATATAATTCCCCAGGCTGTTCAGCTTTATTCACATGTCTTATTACCAGCTCCAGCTTTTAGTTACACAGAAATGCTTCATTCCTCAGAAAACATGTGGAGAAGGGAAAAGATGAGACCTCCAAGGCCAGGACCCCCATACTGTCTGAGAAATGATTAGGTGAGAACCAGTTCATCCCAGCAGACAAACTATGTCCCACTGTGCAGCCAAAGGGGCAAAAATCTTCAAAATTCCCTGAGAAGCCCAAAGGATTCAGGAAAACTCCCTAGATAAACAAGAGGGGACACAGGAACAAAAAGCAGTAAGCTTCCAGGGGGCACAGCGACCAGCATTTGCACTTCAGAACCAAATGATGTCCAAAATTTCACACTAAGAAAATTAATTCTTCACCAGAACTTGATATTCTGAAAGTGTTTAGCACTAACGGCGTGCCACACCAAACGGACAGGGCTGCAACAACTGTGTGGGCACAGGAGTGTACAGGAAGACCTAGCTTCATTTATGCCTGAAAGAAGGAAGCTTTTAACTGGGACGATCAGAATATATTCTGCTCCCGTGTCCAACTGAAAAAGAGCCAGTTGCCAGTTCTCGCAATTTGATTCCACTGCTCCTCGTTCCAGCGCCGGGGGTCATGCAGTTGTGTACAAATGTCAGCTACTGCTGCAAAAATAAGTTCCGAGTCTTCGTACCTGCAGGGAAGACTCTTTCAAAGTGTAACCCCAAAAGGCTGGAAAAACCAAAGGCGAATAAACATTGTTGTTCAAGCCACACCATTTATCCTCGCTTCTTAATCTGTCTCCAGAGGTGAGATCAATGAAATTTTAACAACTGGGGTTGGCACTACTAGACAAAGAACCAGGGTGACTGAAAGGACTGGCTAAGAAAGAAGAGAAGCAAGTTAAAACCTCTCGTGCTGGGATCCCACTTTGCAGCTATGGTGATGGCACACTCCAGCGTCAGAGGAAAAGATGTATCAATCTGAATGATTATTATCTAATGAAACTGCATACAATACTTGCCCCTGAATGAAGAAACAGAAAGGTGTATTAGCACTTCAAAGGTTCCTCCACTGCGACTGCATGTTTCAAGCTCTTGAAAGTTGAAGCAAAGGAAGTTAACTGTCTTACCACACAGGGACGATGTGATCTCCTGCTGAGGCAGGAGGCTCCCTGGAGGTGAATACGGGAAAGAAAATATCCTGAGCTAGTAATAATGCAAGCTTTACACCCCTGGACTCAGGCGTGACTTCAGTATGTGCCAACTGATGCAGAATGGGAGCACAGCCGCCTGCATTTTGGGCCTGTATAGTACAAAAAGACATCACTGAAAAGTCTTTTTGAGGTGCAGGTTTTATACATCTTCTAAGGAGAATGACGCAGTGAAAAGGAATGTCTGTCTCCACCACTTTCCAGGGGTGCTGAATAACAGGATCTTTTTGATTTTTCCCTTTCATAGAAAGAATAGACGCTAAAAGTAAGATTAACAATGTATAAAACACATGGATTGACCTGAATACATCAGGTTGCACAGATAGCTACCGGCAGCTCAGGAATGATGAGCCACAAATCTTCTAGGCACTTGAGGGAGTGAACGTGCTGTGCTACGTGACGTGGTTGTGGCTGTGGTATGTTCTCCCTGCCCCAGCAGCCTCTCCTCTGTCCTGCCTTTTCTGCAGTGCCCTCATCCGGCTCTCAGTCCCAGCATCTTTCTCTTCCACCAGCTCTACTCTTCAGGTCCCTTCCCAGTTTCCTTGGTCAGCCAGTTCCTATTCCCCCAACACCCATTTGGAGCATGTTCAGCATCAACAGACAAAGACTTTTGCTCTTCCACACAGTGTTTAGTGAGCATGTGCTAGCTGCGTGTTTTTGCATTGTGACCAAATAAAATAGCTCTTCTTGGAGAAAAAGCTGCCTGAATTCTGAAGCTGAACTTCACTTCTGCAGTCCAGCTCATGAGAGTGGTGCACATTATGGTTAAAGTCTGGCAAATCCCTGCCTGTCTGAAAAGCACATCTGATCACAGGAGGTGTCAGGCTATTTTAATTGACACTGCCGGCACTGACTGTAATCCACTGACAGGCTGATGCTGACTGCAGAAACAACGGACATTGTTTGCTGTTGGCTGGAACATGACACAGGTAAGGCTTTGTCTGTGCCACGTACACTTACTTCTGCTGATCTGGTTAGGTAAAACCCACAGCTATAGGGACCTAAGCACTACGATCCAATTAATACTGCATCTACACCAGGACTTTTTCAGATAAGATGTATCAATTAAATATATCATGTCCTCAGTCCGTGTAGGTATGGTGGTAATCCAGAGCTCTTCAAGCAGTGGTCAGTGGCCCATGAAGAGCTTCTAAATTGCCTATCAACATTCATGCAAGACTCCTCTGTCCACACATCCCAGACACACGTGGTCTGGCTCTCGCATTGGAGGTGGGAGAAGATCTGTGGGTTCAGTGAGACCAGCTGGCGTCTCTGAGGCCAGGCAATGGGAGCACTGGGAGCACTGGGAGCACCCTGTAACTCCAGCTGACGCTGGGACAATAGGAGGAATCTCCTCCAGCTGGAGCTGATGTTTGCCTCCTCTTTGCCAGCCTGGCTGGGGGTCTCACCTACTTTCCTTTCAGCTGTTAATATGGCCTGTTCCTACAGCTGAGCCCTAGCACCAGCCAATTCTAGCAATTTACAATATGTTCCTGACCTGCATGTTTGGACCAAGCCTTGAATTATTCTCAAAATGTGGGAGGATTTGGTTTGAAAATATCTCATCCCATACCCACAGATCAACAGCTAATGAGATGCTGGTAACATTCAGCAAATACATTTAAACCATCTCAAAGCAGATGAGCAATTCTTTTCCTGCATTTCTGCCACTAGAAAAACTCATCCTATTCTGGTGTAAGCGGACGAATAAGGCAGATATTACTGACACATGAAGTGTCCTAATGGGACAACCCTAACTGCCCTGAAGGTGAGAGCAGTAGCTCTACTTTGAGAGTTGTGATCAAACAACCTTAAACCCTCCCTTGATAATAGAGTTAAAAACTCAACCCTAAACAACCTTTCAGGAGAGGTCATACCTCCTGAGTGTGCTTTACACTACCTGGAGAATAGACCATTACTCCCTATTTGTTTCACCCTTTGGAAGTAAGGCTAGAGGCTAATCTCTAGCTAGGTCCTCTGCACCTCACTCACAACATCTGAAAATAAAGAAGAGAGGACGGCGTTCATCTAGAAACAGCTCTTTCTGCCTGCAGGTTGCTGCTGCAGAGCCGCGCCATCGCACACTGACACCTCGGCTTCGCAAGTCACTTGCTGTCTCTAATTTCAGAACATTTTAGCACCTTTCCCCATTATGAAGCCTTTTCTTCTTGCTGGATTTTGACTATATGACTCTTTCTAAGCTTGCTACTGATGCACTGAATTTAGGCAGAACTGACAAATGGACTGCACTGTGGAAGAGCATATGCCACAAGGATATGGTCACAGCCCAGGTATTTTAACTGTTATTGTCTGCAAAATCTGTAATGGTCTGGAGGCAGAAGCTTGCTGCGTTGCTTCTAACAGCTCATATCCCACTGTTATTTGGGCACAGACTTTAAACTGAAAAACCCTGCAAGTAACAAAACCTTTGCAAGGCAGCTATTTATCAGCAGAGAATGAGTCACTGTGTTTACTCTGCACACTGTGATTTGAAAGACAAGAAGCCACAAAAAGTCGCAGAGGAGTTGCTTTCTTGCCACTTATTTTGTCTGTTCCTTCCACAAAGGCAAAGCCATCTGCAGTACAAGCAATGAAGCAGTGATGACCGAAAGATTTCAAAGGGCCATAAGAAGAGTGCCAAGCGTTCCTGATAAAAAGCAGAGCGAACAAGAGGAGTCATACAGCTCTTTGTGTAACCTTTACTCTGCTGTTAAGTGCACCAGTTTATAGTAATTATGGAAAAGCCACTGATTGTATTATAAATGTAATGACATTAGCAAGACTGTCACTGCGTTTGTAGCAACAGTTGTGAAATTAATTTTTTTCTTCATTAAGGAGATGCTTATTTGCATGATTAAAATGTCAGCCCAGATAAATGCAGGCGCTGGAGAATGAATCACTGAGCAAAAATGCCACCTGTCAAGCCCAAAGAATAGGACAAATAAACAAGCAGCGAGAAGCAGCTCAAAACTTGATCCAGCTCCCAGTGGGACTCACTCCATTATCGTCCTCAGGAGCTGCAACGGGGTCCAAGTGAGTGCCAAGGCGAGGACGGTTGCCTGATGCACTTTCTCAAAGCAGCAGCCCAAATGCTTAGGATTTTTGTTTTTGGCATGCTCAACCATTTTGGAAGGGAGAACTACTGCCTAGTTAAAACAGAGCAGCTCCATTCTGGTTTAGAGAGTACAAAACCAGCCCCCATAAAAGGATGCAAAATGTATGCAATCCAAACATACTCCTTTGCTACCATTTGGTATACCAAAACCCCAACGTGACTGTGAAGCCTCCTGTTCTTGCCTGCCACTGTCAATGCGCTGTGTTACACATCCAAAACGGCACCATCTCCCCCATAACTTGACTGAAGCTAATTGACTCTATCTGCTATGAATCCACAATATTTCTATTTACTTCCAAGCCTCCATTCAAACACTTGCCAAAGCAGATGCATGCACACAAAAACCGTGTCCCTCTATGAAGTCTCAGAATCTGAGGCTGTCTTATAATTGTCTGTAAAGTACTGGATGCCAAATAATGAAATCAAGAAGAGATGAAGCGACGAGCACTAAGCTGTTTTCCTTTTTGTCCAAGGTTAGGAAGGGAAGTTCAAAAGGTATCAAGGAGAATGAATTTTATCTGCTTTAAAAAGGTCCGGATCCTACAAGAGGATTTTCAGTGATAATTAAAGCAAGAAAAAAAAAATAGGACAGAAAAAGATATATCTTTTGCATGGAGATATTCCTTTTAAAGCAGATAGGGTCTTTTTTTTATTTATTTTTCATAACAGATTTCATGCTTTGGATTTTTCATCCATTTTAGAAAAGGCAATAAAGCAAGCAATTTTGATATTCCCTGCAAAACTCCTTAGAAATGTGTTGGAGATATTCAAAATGTTGGATTTTGACCACAAAGAAAATTTTTCTTCTGATTTGATATTTTCTTTAATTTTACATCATTTTTAAATGTTACAAGTTGAAATGGAAAGTCATCTAGGAAAACAGAGCACTTCACTCTGAAAAGGTAAAAATGATGCACATTAGCCTCAGTGCAGTGCTGTGTCCTTGAGGACCCATGGGGATGTTCCAAAAGAAAACCTTCTTAATCCAGTGTGTTTCTATTCGATAATTAGCACTTTCTAAAAAAAGAAAAGAGACATGTCAGAAAAATTCTGACCAGTTCAGCATCACATCGTTTTACAGACAGGACCACTGGCAAAACTCAGGTCTGAATGCAATTTGGACTGTGAATACCTGCAACCTTCAGGACTCTGTGGGGTAAAGCACTATTTTTTGGAGAGGTGCTTGTAAAAAGGACTGGCTGTAGAGTCTGCATTGAGCGCTCTGCACTTCCCTGGTGCAGAAATCCTGGAGAGCTGAGCTGCTGGGCTCTAGGCAGCTGGCCAAGGTGAAGGAGGGCTGGTGCTGATGGTGCTGAGGGTATTTTGGGTTGCAGCATGACTCGGGTGGGCAGGACAGGCAGCTGTAAGCTGAAGTCAAGCTGCCAGTTTATCACAGAAAGCCACATTGACCCACCCATCCTCCTCATCTTCCTCACCGAATCAACACAGTTGGCATAAAATCTTTCTTATGATCTTCATCTGGGCAGAATACTCTCATCCATACTAGTCTATATTATGTTTACCTTGAAAGAGAATATGCTCCAAAGGTATTTTAGTACAGAGACTTTTTTTTCCATGACTCTAGTTAATCAACATGTTGTTTAGAAAAATGCTAAGGATTTTTCTAATTCAGCTGCTCTCAGTACAATACAAATCTTTCCAGAAAAGTCATGCGAACCAGATGTTTCTTAAGATTTCAAAAGCAAATTGACTATTTTTGTAGAAGGTCAGAAAGAAAAGGCAGTTTCAGTTCCTGAATGCTCATTTGAATGTACTAATCTGTTTATAAAGTGGTATACTTCAGACCACAGACATGAAGCACCACTGATGGTAAAGAATAAAAATAAGGCAGAGGCTCTAACCAGGGGACACACATCATAATACACAGCTCAGATTTGCCAGCAGGTGCTTTAATGCAGTTATGACTAACACTCTAAAGAGTTTGGTCACTAAACTCAGGGTGAAACCCCCTTTTTCAGAAGAGGATTGTTTGTAGCTGTTGCTCAGGTGAAGAAAGTGCTGCTACCCAAATACATAGCATTTCAAAGTTTGTTTCAAATTGACCCTGGAAGTATGTCCATATGCACTCTCTACACGTACCTGCTGAGGTGTGGTGATGGATGCGCAAGGTCCCCGTGGGACACATTTTTAGACTCTACCACGGCTCTCGCTGAGGCCAGACAGCTGCATATCATTTTGTTTTAAAGTAATGTGATAGGGAGGCAAAGAGGGCAGAAGAGATTCATCTGAGCCTTGCACCAAATGCAAAGGTGGCTGCGGCTGGGGGCACTGCCAGGCCCAGAGCTTGAGAGGTTTCCTGGGTTCCTTGGTCCAGCTGTGGTCTCTGTCCCTCGTTCTCCAGTGCTTGCTTGCCTAGGATTTTTCTCTGTCACTCCACTTACCTCCCCCTTCTCCAGTTCTTTCACAGAAACCTCTGTTCAGCATCTCTGACATCCAAGCTTTCTTTAGGTAGCTCAGGCTAACAACCCCAAAGCCACATAAACGCAAAATAAGAAAAATTAAGACTAGATTCTATCTTCCCTTTCATTCTAACCTCCATTCCAGTCAAAGGGCTCACAGACTGTGTCCTTACTGTTGGAAAGGACTCCCACAGGATTCCAGGGAGCCCTGGCTACTGCCAAAGTTGTATGTAAAACTTCTAGAGAGGGTGATCTGTGAGAATACAGTGCAGAAGAAACAGCCGACCTGCTGCTTTTGGCACAGCAGCACACCAAGTGTGTGATGATATGCAGCACTGTCCTGCATTAAACCACTGTTAGGACAAGATATCATTAAAGACACTGTCTGCATGCAGGAGCAACATGTTGCAGGGATTGAGAGGATACAAGGGAAGACAAGCATGATACTTGCACTGCATGCAGGATGTCACAAGGATGATAAGCAATAGCTGGATTGTGAGAAGTCAAGTGTTTTCCTGGCCACATAGCACAGCACTGCAAGCAGCAACACATTTCAGGGTCAGATCCAACACTTGATTTCCAAGATAATGGAAGGACTCCCTGGGATTCAGTAGGCTTTTATGAACCTCAAAGAAGAGTCAACAAAAAACACAAAGCAGTTGTAAACCCAGAAGATTAACACAGCTTTATCCAAGGCCTTTATCCTGCATGACTTCTGCTGTTATTCTTGCTTTCCATGAGAACTGGGCAGACAAGGGCCAGCTTTTATAAATGCAGCTCCCGTTGACTTGTTGCTTAGGAGCTTTATAGATCAAACATGGACCAGTTCAGCACCCATTTGGGTCACAGAGAGTCTTTCCTGTGACTTCAAGAAGCCTTTAGATGGGACCTTGTGCTTAGGTAGGTGTTTTGCAGAGGCAAAGCAAGATAAGAAAGTGCATCAAAAGGTGCATGGAGAAGGGGAAAACAGTGATTCTTTTTGCCAGACCTCTGGGGTTTTTACATTGAACTGCATCAGTCTGATACTTTTCTTAGGCTCAGAGCTGCAGGCTACATCAGGGTTGTGAAGTACATGTGATTTATGGTACATCCTGAAGGCCTGGTCCCCTGACATCCAGCTCGGGGGCCAGGCTGTACTGCACCAGCTCCTGGTCCCTGCACTGAATGGCTTTCTCACAGAAACCGGGACGTGGGGTTATCATGGAGGGACTGGAGGCAGAATGGAAGGAGCATGTCCAGGCTTCATCTTGTGATGGAGTCAGCACATGACCAAAGAGCTGGGAAAAGCTTCTTCAGTCCAAGAGTTTGATGCAGCCAGTGAAAATCACTGTCTCGCACAAGGGCAAAGCATGAAGAGGCTCTTCCTCTG
The DNA here is from genome assembly GCF_036370855.1 of Dromaius novaehollandiae. Taxonomy (NCBI): domain Eukaryota; kingdom Metazoa; phylum Chordata; class Aves; order Casuariiformes; family Dromaiidae; genus Dromaius; species Dromaius novaehollandiae. The sequence goes on from NC_088099.1 coordinate 9,658,685, forward strand.
GTTCAATTCTTTACACGTAGGCCAGGCTTGGCTGCAAAGCCAAGCAGTCTCTTCCGTGAAGTCTCCAGGGACTTAGGGGAGCTGTTGCCTCATCAGGAACATTAACTCTGTCTTACCTCTGCGAGGCAGTGGCTCTCACTGAGTTCTCGCCAGAGTTTTGACTGAAGCTCTGTAGTGGCGCTGTCAAAGCTAGTGTAGAAAATACAGAACTCACTTTGTCTTCCTGCATGCCCTGAAACATCAAACAAGAAGGGTTTGCCCCCGCTTTTATCAGCTCCTGCAATATTATGATTTTGTGCTCTGAACTCCTGCTGGGTTCAGAACCCAGCCTCTGTTTTTCCCTCTGCGCCAAGCACTGCTGCTGCTGCACGAATGGCTGCTGCAGCTGTGGAAGCCCAACTTGAAGCACAGGCACCTGGGATCTCATATCCAACAGACTGTACGATAAAGAGCAGCTTCTTTCTTCTGCAAGAAATAAAAGCACCCAGATGTGGACTTCAGGGGTATTAGACTTGGTTTGCTGGACATCGGCTCAGGGCCTCTGGAAGGATCTACCCTTGACCTACCAGAGCAAGCTTCTCTCAGCAAAATCAGATTGCAAAACTGAATACAGAGTGCAAGAGGAAAAATTCCTGAGTCTGATGAGAATCTATTGACGATACGAGCTAAACGAAAGGCTTGATTCTCCCTTTCCCTCAGTGTTTCCTAGCAGAATTCGATTCCTGGCCTTGCATCACAGCCTTGACTCTACTGGGTAGTGGGCCCTGCCAGTGATAACATTTGAATCCTCTGATGCATGCCCTATGGCTTTCTTGGCATCCCAGATAACAGGCATGCCTGCTGGAGACAGACACGTGAGCTCATCCTTCCTTCTGCATTCAAAATGAGCTTCTGATAGCCGCAGACCAGTTTGCATCATCTTGCACCAAGACAGCCCTCACTGACCTCCAGGTACTGCTTGCACAGACAGGGTCCCCAGCCCGCATCAAGATCTGCAGGATCCTGGATGTACCTTTAAGGACCGCTGGTTACTTTTGCTTTAAATGTTATTTTGAACAGAGTGTTTCAGTGTATGGGTTTTGATACTATCTTCTACTGCTGTCATACAAAGATGCAGGAAAGGCAGTAAATCCTTATTACTTATTGGTTTTCAGCTAGGTTCGAATCAATTTGTATTATAACGTGCTGGACGTATATTTAATTCTTGCATTCTTCCTGACACCAGGGGAATGGGTTTTTATTATTATTATTATTACCATGGCATTTATGCTGAAAAGTTTTGCAACAACTGTGCAAAGGAAATAAGAACAATAGAGTGATATGCAGGAAGATAAATGATATGAAAAAAGTAACAATGAAAAATAAAAACACCTAACCATTGGTTGATCTGAGTGATATAAGACGTCACTCAGGAGAAAGGTATAACTAAAATACTCCTAATCTGCAAGGTGTTACCACTGCCAGCCCTGGCTCTCTGGGAGGCTGGGCCCAAGCTCTGAGTTTATTTGCAAAACCCAGCTGAAATTAGCAGAAGTTTATGAATCCATAGTAACATTTCTTCCAGTTGTACCTCTGTTGCCTCTGCTTCCTCGAAGGCCCTTCTTTTACCTGCTTCCCCTGTTTCTCTGGGTTCCTCATAAGTGCCTTCTCTGCATTTTAAGCTGCAAACTTTGCACTCACATATTTCTTCCTCCACTGTTGCCACAAAACAAAGGCACATGAGCATGTTCTCTGAATCTAGTTATGTTAGAAAAAAAATCAGAATAATATAAAAGCTTTCCTTGACCTTGTTACATACTTGGCTCAACATCTAATTGCTAAATGTTGCACATGTTTCCCTAATGACAACACAAATGAGAAGAAAAGCCACTGGATTCTGAAGAGGGGCACAGCTATCTACTATCTGCAGAAATTCAGCTGGGCCTTCAGTACATAATAACGGTACAAAATACCTTCATTTTCTGTATTTTCTCTCCTACCTTTTATCTTCTCCTCCCAGAACTAGTGCTTCCATTAGTCTGACTGAGGAAATGTTTTCCTGGGACCCTGCTATTGTGAAACACAATAGCTACCTAATTTCTTGTGTGTTAGTGGTAAAAGTCAACATCATCTAGAAATTGCAGACCAAAGAAATTGTCTGTGGATCCACAAATGATCCTCCTGTTATTTCAACTAGAAAAATACTTGCAACACTTGAGTTGCTGCATGCCCAATATAGAGATCAGACACATGCTGGATGGCTATTTTTTGTAAAATCTCTTGATTGTGGACTTTTCAAATGCATTGGTCTCAGACTGCAATGCAAGGCCATCTACTGCCTGACCCATGTGCAAGCACTGTGAGATACAGGAAGAAGGAAGTCTTTAAAGAAATGACTTTTTACTTTTGCGTTTTAAGAACAAGTTGGAAGCACTTTCTGTGCCTTGTGTCAGGATCGATTCAGGCAGCTATATTCTAGAAGTAAATCTCACAGCTAGAACCATGTTGATGTGCCCGTGGGGCCTTGGTGAGGATTCAGCACAGTACTACTCTGTCTGTGTCTCACTGGCAGATCTGTCTGATCTGTCTTTCCTTTTTTCTTTGGACTGCATATTTCAGAGTTTTTAGACTTAGATCTTTCTGCTTAGATACAATGGAAAAACCACTAACAAAAGATTACACTGGGCCTTTTGTTTCAAGGTTGCCATCTTCTTGATAAGTAAGTGAATGAATGGTCTCATCTCATTCACACAGAACATGTTGCTGTATCACGATGATCAGGCAGCACACAGCATCCCTAGTCAGGGAGCAGAACTCACTGATATTAGCAGTATTACACCCGGGTTATCTACTTTCCAAGTGACTTGCTTTCCTTTTTAATTTATGCTTCTAATTTGCTGTCTAAATGAAAGTCTCTCCCAGGACTATTTCTTTTCTACAGTCAAAGGCCAGTATTTGGGGACATTTGTTTCCAAACTAAGTGGCTAAAACAAGCTGATGCTGTTATCATTATGTGAATTTGTATTATGCAGACTCTATTTCCTCTATACCTTTCTCTAGACTGTAGCATCCAATGGTGATGGAGTATATGCTGTTGTGTTATATCCTAAAACTTCAGTTTCCTGTTTTGGAAACTTTTGGTTAACATACATGCTCTTGAGAACTGCTCCCTTGCCCATGTGCTAATGAGCACTTCCTATGCTTAGACCCAGGAATTATTACTAAGTAATCATAACTGGTTACAAAGCAATCAACATGGAAAAAGCTCTTAAAAAATGGTGGTGGTGTTCAGGAAGAACTCCTGCTTTCCAGCCACCATATGACATGGGACTTGAACAAAAAAAATCAGGAGTCTGACCTGCTCCAAATTCTGTTCCCAAATCTGGGCAGGGCACTGGGACCCGCCTTAGCCCCACACCTGCGCAGTAGGTAGGGCTGATTTGTGACCCAAGCTGGCTCATCAGGTTAACTAACCCAACACGGTGCAGAACTGCCCAAGTTCATCCAGTTACTTCCCTGTTTCTATTTCCCCTGCTCAGAAACATATGACTATATTTACATGGTTTTCTCCTTTTGAAGGAACATTTGCTGAAGGAGAACTGCAGTAACACAGTTTGGGGTCCTTCACTGCTGTAAATGGGCACAGGCACACACTCTGCCTGCGCATGTCCTGCACCCTCTGTTGCCAGCACCTCCACACTGGTGCCACCCGCCACGCGCGCGTTTTCACTCTCCACACCTGGGAGCATATCCAGCGTACAAACCCCAGGGATGTGCTGCAAGAAAATCTATGTGGGACCCTGGAGAAATGTAGACATCAACACCAGAGCTCGTCACCCTGGATTCCCTAAAGTCAATGGAGCTCAGCAACATGGTGAATGGAGGCTAAGTCACAATTCAGCTTCCTCTAATGTAAAACCTAAATTAAGACAGTTGTGCTCTAAAGTTGCACTGAGTGACTAGAAAGGGAGCCTAAGGTGGGTAGCTCAGCTCTAGACCTCTATTTTAGACAGCTAGTGTTATCTGAGATTTTATCCTAACCTCTGGGTTTCAAAGCCGTTTGGAGGATAATGCCAGAATGGAGAATTTTATTCCTTTTCTTTGTTTTTGCATTCCTGACTGAGCCAGTGCTTTGGTGGTAGAGCTTCCACTACACTGACAAAACAAAATCAATAAACAAGTTAACTAAACTTCACACACCAAAGATAAATGGAACAAATGGTCCTCATGAGGCCTCACTACTATCTAGGCACCTTATAATATGCCATTCATTTATTCTGACAGAAATCTGATGAACTAGGAGGTTTGATTATCTCCATTTGATTGACACAGACATTTGTTCTGCAGCTCTGCCTCACTTGAGGTTCTGGTTCCTTGATAATCTGCACCAGCATCACTTGGAACAGGCTGCAGTGCCTGACTAGGAGATCTGCTCAGGCCTCCTTGGTGGCAAAACCAGTAGGGGGAAAGACAGCGTTTTTTGGGCTGGAATAAAGAGGAATCTCCATCCTCAGAGATATTCAAAATTCGACTGCACAAGGCCTTGAGCCACCTGATCTAAGCTGGCTCTGCTTTGAGGGGAAGGTTGGACCAGAGACCTCCAAAGGTCCCTTCCAGCCTCCGTCATTCTGCAGTTCAGGGAATGCATCTGCCCAGTGGAACTGAGACGGAGCATGGACAGTGGGGCAGCCATAAATGTGTGCAGCCAGAGAAACTTAGGGCCAAATTTGTAGAGGTATTTAGACATCCAGCTCCCATGCACTTCAAGTGACTTGCTCTAGGTCAGAAAAAGGAAATTATGATAAAACTGGGACTGAAATCTGGACTTTCTCCGTTCTGCCTGTGCACCTTCACCATGCAACCATCCTTCTTTTCCCTTGACGAGAGTGAATTCATAAAACCAGGTACTGGATTTAAGTTACATTGCAGTTTAAACAAAGTCTGTACACCTAGCTGGAAGCCATCTCTTTCTGAGCCCCAGACCCTGGTAGCTCTGACCAGGGAACCACACGTGCCTCTATACAAATAACATGTTTTTGTATATGTACAGGACACATGACAGGAGTCATCACCACTCACTGACCTACTTAGTCAATAATACCAGAGCGTGATGGAAACGAAGTACTTTCGGTCCTAATTTGGCAGCACTGCACTGCCTCCTTGCCTAGCTCCAGCTGATCCTGCATGTCACAAGGCGGGACAAGGCAAGGCCAGATGCACATAGGCCTCCCTTCCCTACATCCACCGTTCTAAACTGCAGTAGAATATGCACTAGTTTGAAGTTAAAGCTCCAGTGTTTTAAAGAGAAAAGCAAAAGAGCAGCTCAGAGCCACAAAATAACACATCACAGCAAATGACTGAACAGCAGAGCAGAAGTGCTGGGGGCAGGACTGAGAGCCATTAGCAGAGCTTTGTGAAGAAGCTGGCACAAGCACCCACATTACATATGATATAGCCAAAGCTTTCAGACACTCCATTTAATGAAGGTTAAATTGCTCCCATAGGCTATATCCACATGGAGGATTTTCTGAAATCTCAGAAGAGTCACTGAAATGAAGCTCCACCAGCACCAACAATACTGGCACTTCATTACTAATCCTGTTAGAACAAGGTTACACAAAAATATGTTAAAATCCCAGTCATAGCAGGATTGTTGCTGCCATGATGGCCTGAGGATCCAAAGTTTGTAGGAAGACATAATGTCTTGTATTAGACCAATGTTTTTTATTAGACAATGCTAGAAAAAACATGCAGGGTTGAAAGCTGTAGGACACAAAATGTTGGCAAGAAAACATACTAGACTAATGTGTCCAAACTTAGCCTCTGTATGCAGGCTGAAATGAATAGTTTCTCTCTACAGATACTCTAGGAAGTTGAGTAGAAGAAAAAAACTTTGAAAAAAGGTAAGAGAAGATGAGAACTTTTTTGAAGAAAGCAGTCACTATGCCAAATGCAGGTAGAGTGGAATGACATTATGAATGGAGACACTGCTCCCACAAGGTACCAAACATCCCTCAAGTACTGCTCTAATTAGTTGAGTCTGGCATCTCACAGCCAGATTCTGGGAAACACAGGCAAAGCTTCTTGATTTATTGATATGCTGGAAGAAAGGGCACAGAGCCAGCTGATTGAAAGCAGACAGTACTGCAGCAACTGCCAAGATGCTAAATCGCAGGAGGAATCCAAACAGGGTGTATGTGTGCGGAGGAGATTTATCATTGCCAATAGCTGGCAGCATGGCTTATTGATCCAGTCCTGTAAGAGTATTACACACTGCCACGTTGCACAAGTGAAATACTGAAGAGGAACATGTAGCTCAACGGTGCTGCAGCGTAGCTGCTGGAGGGTCCGGGCGGCTCCGCAGAGCGCAGTGTCTCGCTCGGCCCTACCACCACAGCGCTTACTCACAGCAGCAGGAGCAGGGAAGCCTCATGGCTGGCACGTTGCTCTCAATGAAAGCTGAAAGGGTGAAAGATTAGTAGCTAAGACTTCTCTGGCAATTAGGCTGTTTGTAAGGTGATAGTATAACCTACTCTCTGCCCTTTCAGCTGTTTGCTGCTGGCTATTAAATGCTGTTGCAGACGACCATCTTTACAGTCCCGGGTGGGTTTCGTGTGGCGCGAGGGAGGGGAGGAGAGGGAGAAGGAGATTTTCTGCAAGACTCCACAACTTATTTTAAAGATCTGAGTTTACTACACAAGTTACAATGGTACAAAGCAACAATTCTTATCAACAGAAACTTAGCTCAACTAGAATACTTATTTTCCAATTCTGATTGATCTCACCCATGCGTTGCCTCAGCCGACGTACGCTCACTCCCCGGGCAGTAACTGCGGGAGGGTGTCCGCATCCCAAGGGGATGTGCAAGCTGGCAGACCCGCTGTCACCCGCCTAGAGCCCCAGGCAGCCTCCGCAGCCAACCTCTTTACACCCCTTAGGGGAAGGTGGAGGTGGAGTCGCGAGGCCACGTGCAGTTCTCTGCACGCAGTTGCAGTCGCTAGCTCTTGGCTGCGGCAGGGTTCAGCTCTCCGCCATCCTTGGTATGATGATCGCACCCACAGTCATGGGGTGGTGGTGGGGGGGTGGCCAAAGACCCCCAAGGGCAGGCTAGCTGCCTTGAGCACTCTTCAGCACTGAAGAAAGGAGTCGGAGTGACTGAGTGCTTTGCTCTTGCAGTGGTGGTCCAGCCCGCAGTGACTGACACCGCCCCAGCCGTGAGAGGAGGCTTTTGTTTCTCAGTGTCCTGACGCTCAAGCAGGCCTTATCTCAAAGCCTTGACATCCTCCCTTTTGGAGCTTTAGTCCGTATGCAAGGCTTGCCATAAAACACAGGAACGCAGACTGCTTGTGACCAGCACCAAACGGCGGGGGGGGGGGGGGGGGGGGGAGCATCCCCCCCACAGATGCATATGCTAAGAAAATGCACCCCATTCAGTCTTCCGCTATTGCCCAAAATGAAAAAGTGGTCTCTAAAATCCTTGCTCTGAATATCCTTTACAATGAATCAAACATTTGTAGTTTTACTAGAGAAGGAGTGAAATTCCTGTAAGTAATGGCTTCCTGGCAATGCTGAACCTGCTGCAGCGCTGGCTGCACTGTCCTCCTAAAGCAAGGTTTTGCTTGGCCAGTCTGTGAATGAGGACACTGGGGTACAAGTTAAGGCTAGACTAAAATGAGATTTTTTTTTTTCTGAATGTCACCCCAAGCATAGTCATTTGATGTCGGAGCACGTACTGTGACATCCTGCCGCTCCTCTTGGCATCTGAGAGATCCTTTTTCTAACATATTTTTCACCTAGGCTGAACAGAGACAGAGACCGCACCTCCCTCTGGGTGAACAGCTCTCTGCCTCTGCATGCAAAGCCCCCCCGCTGTAACTTCGGCCACTTTCACCTGCAAGGAATGTCAGCAGGAGGAGGCTGGGTGGAATTTTGCCCCAAAAGTCATGTTTCCTTTCAAAAGATCCACTTCCTCAGTGTTTTTCACTTCTCCTCAACTTCTGCATAACTTGCTTTTTCTAAAGACGGCAAGGGAGTTTTCCCTGCAGATTAACTCTTTCCACCTCCTAACCAAATGTATAAGCTATAGATTTATGATCTGACATCACTCCAAATGCAAAGGCGCTTATATGCTGTTTTGACAGCTTTGCTGTAACGAGCTCTATCTAATGAACCACCTAGGAGCTTTCTTTTATTAGCTTTCTCTATGCTTACAAGTAGACAGCAACACACAGAAAACTTTCAAGAACACAGGCCAGTAACAAATAATTGGAACTATTCCAGTTCCCAAACATTTCACAAACCAGCGTGTGCAGATAGCAACAACTTTTGCCTGCATCCATGTGATTGAAAGAAGCTGTGTCAATGACTTCTGGATTTTGCACTTTTAAATGCCCGTGGTAAATTGAGTCAGTGTGCCGAGGAAAACAGAAATGCCTGTGCTGCACAGGAACTGTGGTGAACTTTGTGTTGTATCTGGAATATGCACACGCCTTTTGTCTTCTGGCTGGTTCCGAAAAGATTAAGCAATGCAGACAACAATTAAAGCTGCACTAGAAACTTGACTCTGATCCCAGCAGAAATCTGCTGCACCAATAACATTTCCAAAAGCTTGCCAAAGCATTTTCCTAGTTGTTAATTAGCTTCTGCAAGAGGTCACGGCTTACGGTGTGGATCAGAGAGCTGGGAGGCAAGAAGTGCAGGGGCTATTCCTAGCCCTGGGAGTGACAGGACAGGTGGCCCCGGGCCACACACTGGAGCCCCTCTGCCCAACTTCCCGAGCTGTAAAATGGGTAAAATAACACTTGCTGCGCAGGGATGATGTGAGACCTAATTAGATGTTTTCAAGGAGCACAGTGACCCTCAGATGAATTGTGCAGGAGAAATGAATAGTATTATCATATGGGTAATGAGCTCTCACAAGACACGAACGCCTTTGTTCAAAGAGACAGCCCTTTTCAGCTGCAGCCAGGTTAGAGCAGAAGTTTATTAGAGAAAAGTGAGTGTTGCTCGTCTCTGTGTAACTGAGAATATATTGCTTTATATTAGGAGGATTTATCTGCAATGTATTGCGTTCCTCAGAGTCCTTACCTTTAGGGAAAGCCTTAGGAATGACTCCTTAATGCCTAGTTTTGTTATGAAAATGAACTTTAGCTATCTTATGAATTGTTTATCTTAAGGTTGCACAATCATTTTGATTATAAAAGTCTAGTGTTATTCAAAAGACTGAAGAATCTCAAGTGACTGGATGAATATTGAAAAGATTTGAGGGACATTCTGCTTTTCAGATTCAGTTCCACTTATGTGCCCCTTTCTTATATGAAGAAGAAAAAGAATGTAATTGTACTGGAATCTATTATTGTGCTACAGAAGAAGCAATTATTATATGTATACAAAAAGATCATTAAAATATTTCCATGTGTAACCACCAATCATGCCAGAAATGTATTATCACACTGTACGTTCATTACATTCCCCACAAGAAACTTAGTTAACAATTAATTCCAGGAATAGCATGAGGAAATCGAAGCAGAAGATAATTTTTCACTCCTTCTTGAAAGCAGACTGAAATGAAAAACAGGGTTCCAAAAAATAACTGAAACTATATGAATTGTTAGTCAGTTGACGGAATAACACAGGCAAACTGGAGCGACCGTGGGGTTTGCAGCCATGCAAGCGAAGGGAGTTGTGTCAGTGCAGAAATGACTCCCTGTGCATGCAGAGGTGAAGCTATGACACAACAAGACCAACCCTCAGTTTTTTACTGCTGTGAAAGAAACAACTATTGTCACCCCTTCTCCCACCCGCACATTGCCCACTGCACCGACACCGTTCCGTGACACCACTCCTGCAGCACGGCTGCCTTGGGAAGGGCTCCACGCACTCACAGAGCCGCCCGTCCCGGCAGGTAGCTGCTCTCATATCACCTGTTTGTGGTGGCAAATGTTTCCGAGCCAGTCACTGGTCTGTTTCTCTCTGTTATGCAGCATTTAAAGTGAATTTTCCATTTTTTGGTACCTTCGCCAATGATAGCAGAAAATACCCAATGGGTTTTCTGTTGCTGTATCAAGTTTCCATGCATAAACTAACAACAGGCTCTATGCACTACCGCTACAGTCTCACAGCTGTACGTGTAAATGGCATACACATTGCTAACATTATGTATGACATTTATGAATTATATATGAACATTACATTGCCACACTGCCAGGTTATCCATCAGATTAGCAATATTAGTCTTGCGCTCTTCCTGCACCACCTTGCATCACCAAGCTGCGCTGAACTTCTCAGCCTCTCCCAGCCTTCACAGTTACTGCCTGTCCAGCTTCTCTGCTGCAGTGCAGAGGAGGCAGGGTGGAAAGCAGGCCACGCGCCATCTCTCCTCCTGCCCTGCAACGGGCAGAGCTCCTCCGTCTCCCAACAAAGTGCGCATTCAGAGCAGAGCCTATGTGGGGTCCACGGTTGCAAGAGATGGGGGTGGGCACAGGGAGGAGTCCCCTGCTCCTCGGTGGGTAGTAGAGGAAGAGGGTTTCAGAAGAGGCGAGAACGGTGCTAGAAGAGAAACTTATGCCCCGGGATGGGAGGAGGAACATGAGGAGACCCGTGGCAACTTGTGCTGCAGCATTCAGACAGCGGTGGAGTCTCCCAGGCATCGGTCCCAGGCTGCAAGGAGGTCAGATCTGCAGAGGATCGGGGAGAGGCACAGAGCAAGAAAGAGGCACTTAGGAAGTTTAAGAGAAGATGTTATGGCTATCAGTGAACACTCATACTTCTTGCACCCTATGACAATGCCCAATTAACAGACATGGTGCGAGACACATGTCGATGCCTTTATTATAGGACAGCGATGGAAAAATGCTAAATTCTCTCTCTCCTTTGAAATGTTAAGTAGCAGAGGCAGAACAGCTTTATAATTGCTAACAGCCAGGTTACTGAACAAGGAACTAAAGACAGTTATGAAATAGGTATGAAACAGTATTCCAGGGCTCCTGAGGTTCCACATTCATTAATCAAAGATAAATCAGAATTATGACAGCATCAGAGACTTTCAAGTTAGCTTCACCTGTAATGGGAGACATTGCAACAAAGCGGTGCTTTTTCCATTGTTTATGTCAAGCTGTTTTGCAATTACAGTCTTAATGATAAAGCATATGGCCTTTCTCAGTTCTTCCAAGCTATGTAATCACTGCAGCAAAAAGCTAAACAGGAGGCCAGTTTTGAATTAGCATTTTAGCAGAGTTCAGCCAGTATCTTCTTTATTTTGTGTGTATGTGTGTATATAGATAAATTCAGCACCTGCAGAGAAACTGCAGTTCTCTAGCCACACAACATGTACACCAGATAGAGGGAAAGCTTTCCTCTAGTGCTTCCTTTGTTTTTTTCTGGAAGAAATCAACACCTAGGAGGGAAGAGGTAAGTCAGCCTGATGCCACTGTGAAGGTAAAAGCAGCCTTTTCAATGTGGATAACATTTATCTTTGGACAGCCAATGGAATATCTTTCTAGGTGAGTTTTATACATATAACTTGGAGGTAAAACTTTCTGGATCCTGCCCATATTTTCCTACCTTCACCTACGAGACAGTGTTCTGATCCCTATACAATCTACTTCCAATACCACTGCAATTTCTCACTGTACTTCCCCCCACCTCCTCCGAACTCTTCTGGCAGTAACTCTGGCCCAGATTATCTGCTGAGGTGAAATTCCATCGAAGTTAACAGACCAATACCCCCTTAGGATAGCACAGCATATGGCACAGCTCTGTAGGACCTCTGATACTTAAACTTCAGTCAAAAAAGATCAGAGCTGTGTAATGGGATCTACTCCAGATTAACACACGTGTAAGTAAGTGTAGAACTGGATCTTATGCTGAAGGCCTCCATGTCCTTCTTTCTGATTTCTCTGCCTCTATAACTATTTTCGAAATGGTAAATACGATGAGAGCAGACTGTGTTTTCCTACATAGTGAAAAAGGGTGTTCCCCTTTGCCAGCAGTTACTGCCAACACTTAAGCATGCAAATATTGGGTAATCCCTATGACTGTACTGATGTTCTGGCATAGCTGTGTTTGGAAAACAGATAAGTCAGAGTCTGAGCAGAATAATTTCCAAAAGCTGCTATAAGAAAAAAAAAAAAAAGCAACTTATTTACAAATTACTTTTGATAACAGATGATATAAAGTCAGAAACTCAACAGGTGAGAATGTGAAAGAAAGATTCATTTTTCCCTTTCCCTGAATTTCTACCTTCTCTTCTCCTAAATAATTCCCCTTGCCATATTTCATACCCTCATACAATCTTCACCTGGCAATTCTTCGTTACATATTTTGGGGTTTTTTTTATTTTGGAACAATCTGGGAAACCCATTGCCTATCCTTCTAATCTGATGTGACTACTTGTGGAGTTCAGAGAAGATGTGCAACACATTGAGTGCATAAGGCAGCCATATAAGATCGAAACAAAGATCTAGGTAGCCCACTGTCTGACAACATCCAATGGGTTAAGAACAGCGCAAGCCTGCATGCTTTGCCAAAGTATTTTCACAGCTTCTAGCAGCTTGTGGTTTGTGGACCTTGTGAGCAGAGATACTGTCTTCATATTTAATACATCTTGCTTCTACTAATTTGTTCAAACCCTTTCTCAGTCCTTGTAAACAACAACCTGCTGTAGGTTGCAGGTTTAAGAAAGTGTAGTAGAAAACTAACACGGTAATAATTTTTTACTATTACATAAGTGGAGTCTAATCATCTGTGGTTATTTCAAGCCTAATGAAAAGAATAACATTATGTTTAATTGTATTCAGATTTCCAAGAAACATATAGGTTCTGCAGGTCTGGATAGTGGTGATTCAGTAGACAGCTTCTTTCCTTGTGAGTCATAAAAAACATTGCCTCAGCATGAGGATATTGCTGGAGGTATCAGCCTTAATACTGAATAAATACACAAAGTATTCAGCACTTTGAGACTTCAAAAAAATAATTAATCAGCTTGAGTATAGCTAGTTCTGCTTTCCTCAACCTGTATGATTTAAATGATCTTACTCCTCACTTTTTGTCCGCAGCTGCCACATATATTTGCTGTATGCTATTTGCTGATTGCTCTGTTTCATCCATGAGGAAGCTGTACAGAATTATACTTTGAGCCAAATTGTGACATTCATTAAGACGCCACCGCACACTCAATTTCATGACTTTGACTGTAATTACTGAGTTGATTGAACAAGCTAAGCACTCCAGAAACCTATTATTACGACTACCTGAAAACAGAGTTGAGTCTAGCTATTAGATGTGCCACCAACTTTGTTTTGAAAAAAAAAAAATTAAATGAGAGGAACTCCTCCCCTTCCATCCAGTTTCACCTGACTTCTGCTGATCAGTCACACCCTTAACATTTTTAGCTGACTAAGATGAAACTGCAGAGAAAAGCATGTGTTATATGTGATTCAATACCAGCTTAGCAAGATGCAAAAGGAGGGTATCCTTGTTCTTTTACTACTACACTCTGCACAGCAGCTCCCATCTTCCATCACTACACTGGCCATGTATGCTATTTAACCTTGGATTTAGTTTTGTTAATAAAAAAACACATTTATATGATTCCATATTCATGAGCAGAGTCTGCTTTTAACCAGTTGATTCAGGTAATTGTGCTCAGCTAGGACTTGCACTGTCATTGACTGGGAGCACCTTCAGCCCAATGGCTTCACCACACCAAACCAGCAAGACCCAGAAAAACCTGCTGATGGCATTAGCAGTTGATTCTTGCAAAAAACAGGTCATCCAGGAATACAGATTGCCAGAAGCACACATGGACAAATAAACAACTTTTGAATGTGCATGGAAGGATGAGGAAATGTCAAAAGAACTCTTTAAGCAGTATAAAGACCAGAATTTCAGTGGAAGAAATAATTCTGTTATCTCAGGATTCAAACTGCTACACTGAAGTCAATGTGAATATGGCCAATGGCTTCAACGTGTACAGTATCAGACTCTTGGGACTTAGTTCTGCAAGGCATCAAATATTCCTGTATGGTGCTGAGAGCCCTGACTTTCTTGTAGGAGTTTCTTGTTCAGGAGTTTTGAAGAGTCTAAAATTAAAAAACCAGCTGGTGCAGACATTTCCCAAAAACGAAAAAGATGCTGCATTCACCAGAAACATAAATTACTTGTTTCACTGATTATAACATTGCATGAGCACCGTTAAAGGTGAGATAGTATGTCTATTCACAACCTTTTTGGAAAAATAAAAGAACATAAGAACAAGGTAAATATAAATCAATTTTTTTTAATTAAACAAAACAAACTACATCCTTTTTGTTCAGATCGTTTTAATATATAGTTGATTATTTAAATACCTAAACATTTTAAATTGAACTGGTTAGTCATTAAGGCCTAAACTCACTGTATCAATTTAAAGTAAATACAAATAATGCTCAAGCAGTCCATGTTTGCTGCTGAAGGTAAAAAGAAAGACGGCTGAGCTGGGGCCATCAGCAGGGGAACAGCTGGAACTACAGCTTGCTGGAATTTTAGGAGGCAAAGATTGTTTTCCTCTTCAAGTCTCTGCATGAAAACTAGGTGTGAAAGTCTAATAGCCGGTTCTCCATAGTAGTGAAAATGGGAGGGCAGGTCATTCCAGATAATGGTAAAAAACACTATTGACTGTGCAGGAGTCAGAGCAGCCAGTGTGGCTGTCTCTAAATCAGAGCCAATAAAACAAGCCAGACCAGGCTCACTTCTGCAAAACTATTTGTGTGTCTCTGGACCCAAGGTGGCTCTGTGCCTTTGGGAGATGCTGCACCTAGCAAATAAGTAAAACATTTGTGTCTACTGCAGAGAGAGCTGAAGGGCTTTGTAGATGTCACCACAGATCTCATAATATAAATAAGCCTAGCTTGATCCAAGGCAACTGTGCTGAAAAGTGTTCTTGTCTCCACCTTGCTCTCCCCAGTGTTCCTGCTTTTAGGAACATGATCACGAGAGCTGATTCTGCACAGAGCTGTTAGAGTCTACAGAGGCCATTGGACAGGGCTTCCATAGCTATGAAGAGATAATCTGCTTCTGAGCTGAAGGGAGCCACGGATTGGACAGATGTTCATGCAACACTCTGCTTCAATCAATACATCCCACTGGTCCTAAGTCAACTTTCCACGTAGCAAATAAACTGAGGTCACTGCATCCTCAGCCTGGTTAATCCGCAATCCAGACAAGCCACACATAGATAACAGAGTTGATTTCTGCGCTGAAGTTGCATACAAATGACTACCAACTATCCATTCAATTTATGATCTACAAGGAATAATAAATGTTTTAATGATTATCCATAATCACCAAATTTTCTTTAGAAAAGAACAAAAAGATACAGAGCAAAAGATAAATGAATTTTTTTAAAGCATGACTTCTTGTTTTCTGATCCAAAAAGCAAAGCAATGCTACTATGGCACATATAGAAGCAGCATATCCAGCATAACCTGACACAGGTTAAGGGGTGAGCAGAAGAGAGTATATTTAAACCAGCTTTGGATCATCCTTTTTCAGTCTTCTCGGGAGACTTAATAATATTTGGTGGCATTATCATATAGACTAAATGAGGAAAAGAAATTGGAAATGAGTTCGAAGCAGCTACAGCTTAGGCAGTCTAAAAAAGGAAAGAAAAAACTGTGGTTAACAGCAGAAGTCACTAGTAACACAGCTACAGTAGCTACTTGAGCCATAAACATTGAGGTTTGCTGTATTTTCTCTTATTCTTTAGCTATGTGTTAATACCTGCTACATGAGGCTGTGGGCCTAGGAAGGAGGTAAGTTTTATGTGCGTTACGAACAATGAATCAGATTTTGTTCTTTTTGTCCTCTTGACCAGCTGAGTCAGTGGATCTGTTCTAAGAAGCAGCCCAGAGAAGGACAGAGCTGTTTGCTTTCCTGATGTGCTACGCAATAAGCTGTAAAAGAAGCTGCAAGAGACAAGGCAAGAAGTATTTCAGCTGTCGGCAACAAACCTCTGTAAAAGACTTAAACTAAAAATTTCACACCTCAGTGCAAATTCAAGCTTTCCCAAAAGCTAGGATTAATCCACTATGGAGCTGTGGGTTAGCTCACAACAGTCCTAGACAGTTCACTCAGTTTAGTTTCACTCTAGGCAGGAAATAAGTCTTTGCAGCAGTTTTGTTAAACATGATTACCTCTAGTTTAGGTCCAGAATATTTTTTTAATGCTTGGTTTAAGCAGTAGACCTTCTCGCTGAACCATTTCTTCAGGGAATTACCCTTCCACCATGGCAGAAATATTCTCTGTTCTCCTTGCACTTCTAAGTGTGTTATTGCACACTGTCTTTTTTTTATGCTGAAGAGCAGCCTTTTAAAAAGACTGAGTAAACTTGTTGGATGGCTAGTATTACATAAAGTTATGCTTTTAATGGTTTTTCAGCTGTTTTGTATCTATTACTGAAGACCGTTTTATTGCAAAAGCAATGACACACTCCACTGCTGGAGAGATGACACACTCCACTGCTTGAGAGAGCTAAAGACAAGCTGCTATGCAAGTTTGCTCCTCACAAGGAGTGTACTTGCAGAATCACCTTTTCCCAGCCCTTGTTCTCTTTATTTCCCTGTGAAAGATACTGATGGACATTCTTCTACAACTTTAACATGAAAAAGCAGCAGCCATTATTTCTATGGAGAATCTAGATATGTTATCCAGATAGTCACATTAAAAACTTGCCAATATTTCTTACAATGTTTATTGTACTGTTATCTCAAACATCAGTGGAGTTAATAGATATCTGTAAATTGTAAGTTAGTCTACAGTGAAGCATTCATAGCAGTTATTTTAACTCTTTATAGAAATCGTATATTTCCTTTTCCATTCAACTGAATTTTTAATGAATGAATCTTTTGGAACAAACCCCTTTTTTTGTTTTTCCCAATGAAATGGCTTGGTGAAGGATATTTCCTAATATAAAACAAAATGTTAATGACCTCCCTCAGCAAATTAAATTGTGGACTTTAACCATGGGCTTAAAAATTGTGCAAAAAGTGCAAAATTAACTTCTCGTTTGTGGAAAAGTCAATGGATAGTTAGTCATTTCTGACTAGCTGCCAATCCAAATATCAGATGTTCAGAATGAAATTTCTTTTCCCTTGTGAATGAAAAAGACTGAGCTCTAGCAGATCCAGGTAGGCAAGTAGAAGCAGAAAGGGGCCTCATAGAAGCTTCTCTGCCACCTAGCTAAGTCTTTGGTAGTATCCTAAGACCAAACAACAGGACAAATTCTGCTTGCCAAACTCTGATGAGAACTGACACTAAAGTCAATGAAATACATATATAATTGAGGTTAGAAAGATTTGGCCAAATCTTTGGGCAAAAACAGATTAAAGTATTTGGAAATACAGTGCTGGTGGCATAAACATTTGACGGAGAGGGAGAAATGTCATATGCCACTCACATGCACGTCACCAGCATGAATAAATGCAGCATCCAGAGAAAAGACAAGACTTGAAGAAGGAACTTATTTCCATGGGTAACTGCCAGAAGATGAGGATTAGCTGCTGTTGCATTATTACTACAGTCTGTTTGTATACAAGAAGCAGGAAAAACACTGTGGAGAAATAGGATTAGTAGCAGAATACTGATGTCAAAATCACCAGGAAGACACTCTCTCTCTTTCTCTCTCTCTCTCTCTCTATATATATATATATATATATATTTACTAAGTGAAACAATATCAAGTGGGGGAAAGGAAGTAGTATCGTTTTTAGCCTGCTTCCTTAAAGAAAAAAGATTCATTCAACCATGCTGCCATGTCTCACACGTGCTGTCCTACACACCCTAAAACTTTAAAACCTGAGCAATTTTAACCTGATTTTACAGCTGGATAGAGGTCACTAAGTTCTGAGTGAGGACAATGAAGTTCTACTTCATTTTCAGAATGAAAGTAGTAAGGAAAAAGACGAAAGCTTATGTGCTTTTTAAAAATTCCAGTTATGTTTGACTGAGGGAAATATTTAACATGTGCTTAAGAAGAATCTACAAAAAAGGATCTTTCAAAGACCCCAACAGCAGAAAAAGTTTCCGTCAGTTTGCTATCAGCTGAAAGCCATGAGCTCATAAGGAACTATTGAGTACAACTCTTGTGCAATGCCTTGGTGGTTAACTGAAGTGAGACGTGCTTTCCAAACAGACTGTGCTTCCCTGAGTGGCTCTTTGGTAGCTCTCCTGACTTCAGCAGCCCTATCCCTTCCGCAGCCACTTGCTGCCACTCACACGTTGTCTGTACGGATGGCAGAGAAGTGAATTAGATCGGGGAAGAGATATGACTGGAATCAAACAAACAAGCAAACCTGTTTATTTTTACCTGGATCACGTCCCCGTCCTGTTTCACTGGCTGGTTACACAGAGGGATGGGTGAGCACAGTGCAGAGGCTGGCAACAGCAATAAGTACAAAGCAGAGACAGGGCTGACTACCCGGTCAATAACTATCAAATACATGCTTGTACTGCCACAGTCCAAGCTTCAATACATATACTGTAATGCAGACAAAAAGCTAGGACCTGCAGGAAAGGATGAGGGGAAGTAGATGGCTACACTGTGATGATAAAAGGCTTAAAACAGACTGGGAAGTTTTACTCACTCTGAGTGGTACTTTGCACCGGAATTAGTCTCCATGAACCCAATGGACCTAACCATGAAGTCAGGTAATAGTCAGTGTAAGAGTATCACAGTTTACCCCAATAAGGTTGAAAGTAAATTATTCCTATTTATGTCTTAAAGGTAAGAATAAACAGCTGAACCTTGAAGAAAACAGCGAATGAGAATTTCAGACAAGACAAAGATCGTTTAGTAAAATAAAACCCTCATATATTAAAGCTTTTTTAATCAAACCTAAAGAAAGGCAAAAAGTACATTTTATGCTGTTCCCATAAAGCACGTGTGAAGCAACAGAACTTGGAGGATATGCAATCCTTTGGAGACCAGGCAGGATGAATCACCTCAGGGTAGGCTCTATGCTTCCACAGCTACAGCTACACAGAAGCTGAGTTAGGCTCTGGTCTACACTATACTTCAGATACAGAGTCCAATTTCACTTTTCCTCATGTCACAACCATTTTTATTAACCTCTGTATGAACAAAGGCTCAATGACCTATTAACAGTCTCTTCAGTCATAAATCTTCATTATAACCTGTTCACATGTGCAGAGATTTTACCTAACACCTACAATAGTCACCTGGTAAGGTTTTTATGATGTATTTATCATACATACAAACGCACACTTCATTATGCACTTGTAATTTTCAAAACAGCTTCAGGCATTCTGACCCATTTATCTAGCATTAATGTTCACTTTAGAAATATCTGCCTCAGTGCAAATCTGATCCTTGATGCCCAAAGACAGATCTGTAAATAAGTGTCTTGTATTTCAAAAGCACTAAGTACCAGGTCCCACTGAAACCAGTGGAAGTTGAGCACTTCTGGACATGAAGCCTGCAAATGAGGTATGCTTCCCCCTCTCTGGTTGTAATCACAAGATCTCCTAACCAGAAAATCCCGCTCCATCTGTAACTGGAAATACACATTGGGCATGATAGCCATTTACACTAAATCCTCTTTGCGTGATCTGACCAGAAGTAGTGGCCTTATTTTGGTCAATTTTATTTACACCTTCACACTGCCAGGCTGCCGTAAAAGGCCACTGATGCCAGCAGGAATCAGGCCCTCTTTGCCTTCCATGCATAACATTGCAAATATTTACCCAATTAGACTATTAGCTCCACCCGAGTCTGAACAAACAACTCATAGCAGTTGTTTCTCATTCCAGAGAAACAACACAGCACAAGAACAAAGATTTCCACATAGAAACACAGGCAATCATCTAACCACAAAGCAGCAAAAAACCAGCAGCTTTTTTTAACATGAAAAAAGAGAGGCAAGTTCTCTTTGAAGAGAGCAGGGTCTGCCTAATTTTTCCAACTCAGATTCCTCCAGTGAATCTGGGAAAATTAAATACATACTCAGTTTAACAGATGCCAAGGTTGGCTGATGAAAAGACTGATAGCTTCTAAGATAGCCTACAATGACATTTTATCTCTAGGCATTTTGTATTCTTCTTCTGTTTTCTCCAAGCAGAGGATCATTCTTTATTCTAGTATTTGCTTCTCCCTTGCAGGATGTGGGACATCAGAAACTAGTGAGTTACACCTAAGAGATTAAGGCCTGTTTGCCACAGGATTGTTTGGCAATCCCAATTTCTGAACCTCTCCAACAGATGTGAAGACACCAATCCCACCTTTACAGATGGCACGAACACCTGAGGCAATACACAAACAAACCTGACCAAACAGTGAAACCCGGGCCAGTTCGGGCCCTACCAGCTACTCCCTCCAACAGCAGCGTATAAGCTGATTGTTGCCCTCTAACCTCAGAGCTTGAATCTATCCTACTTAATTTTAGGCACATAACTGAGCTACTTCAGAATACAGAAACCAAAGACTTTTGCCACAGTTAATGGAGAGAAACAGGCACCATTCAGACAAACTCAGATCTCAGCAACCCTCGGGAATCACTGTTTCCCTGTGCTCACTATATAGGGAACTGAAAGCAACTCAGCTACTAACTTCGGCACCTCCTTTTAGCGTGTTAATCTGAGTGGACTGAGTGGGCCCAAGCGCGTGTTCCCAAATCTTGCACACTGTTCTCCTGAGTGTTTTGAAATCCAGCTCCTTCAGCATTTCACATAAGCAGCATGCAAAAATAAGCCTGAATAATACTGCAAGGGAAGTGTGTAGCTCAGGTTGTTAGCAAGATGAAATTTGCAGAATCCTAGCCTAGTATTTGATTTGTGTACTACCCTAATCTTTTAGCAGTATCTGTAAAAACGGTAGAATTCACTGCAGCATATCGGGAGCAGCTATGTAAGGTCCAATCCTCCATTACAATGATAGCAAGAGTTACATCAGCATGCAACTAGCACAATACAGTTTATAATTACATCCTTCGAGTTTACAGGCAAGTACCTGATCTCATTATTACAAGTAAAGTGGGTCCTTGTATGAGTAAAAACGAAGGATTTGGCTTTAAGTAAATGTATTTTTCAGTATATCCTAGATAGACAGTTTCTCAGCTATTGCTCTGGGCAAGGTTGTAGGCTTCCCACACGCCATACTTTTTTAAGTTCAGCTCGGCAATTTGAAAATACACCTGAACAACAATTCTTGCTACCTAGGTACAGTGAATTGCATTTAATAGCACTGCTGCAATCACTGAAATGGCAATTTTGAGCTTCTGACAGAAAAGTGGCAATTTTTATAGTACTACTTATGATGCAAAATGGGAGCCACATTTTCATGCTGCAACAAGCATTAATGCATAGGCAAGTTCTCTCTCTGCCGATGTTTCTTCTCTGTGCTGACCTTCCTGATTGCATTGTAAGCTTTACACTGGAAAACTTCTTCCAGTGCCCTGTTCAAAACCAAGATTTTTCTCTGAATATATAATTCTATAGTATGACAGGAGAAAAAATATCAAAATTAATCCCTTGTATTTAAAGGTGAGATGAACTCTACATATTTACACCCTTGCAATGGCAGTCTGGATGAGGCACCTGTAGTACTCAGGCACCTCCTCCCACCTCTTTCGAGCTGTCAAAATGCAGTCCTGTATGACAAACTGTAGATGTCTTAAAGTACTTTTTTTAAAAAAGCAGTATGAATTAGGCAGAACCATTCTATATGAAAACCTCTAGAAGAAAGTGTTTTCCCTATGACAGCAACAGCTCTAAAGCACTTGGCCATAGTGCTCCAAAGTTTAAGGGATATAAAGATAAAAGCCAGAGATATTGAGCCTCTTGGCAGCCACAGCTCTATTTATAGCTACTGCTACAAAAGGACAGGGAAGGGGCAGAGCAAGGAAGAGCTCATCTAATTTAGATTATAGCTAACTAATCGGACATTGAGACTGCAGCTAGCTCTCCTTGACTGGTACAGGCCTGTTCCTCACACAGTGAGGACAGGTTGGAAAGTGAGGATGCTGTAAGGTCCCTTCCTCTCTTATGCAACTACTTGGTCTAAGCTGAATAGTTCCTGGCACACGGGAGATCATTACTGCATGTTTCCTCAGCTATGATGAAATCAAAAGCTTTAAGCATGCGCTGGGGGAGTTTTCATCCGTGGTGGCCTCATGGCTAACCCCACAAGCCACCTTATGAATTCCAGAAACATCTTGCTTACGTAGGTATGACACAAAGTGGGAAGGTTCTGTCATGAGAGGACAGAAAGTGCTGGAATTGTGCACCATGCCAAGAACACTGTGTGAAAGTGGAACAGAGTTTACCTTGCAGCCCTCTACAAAAATTTCCTTTGATTCTGTAAGAGAACGACCAAGTCCCAAGCCACAGAACTAATGAAAAACCTTTGAGCTCAAAAACAACTACCAATGCGTTTGGACATACATCTCAGAGGAGCCCTTTTACAAAACTTGGTATTGTATAAGGTTCAGTGATAGGAATGTAGTTTTCTGTTTTCTTCTCCATGCAAATAATGTTTTTCAAGAAATAAATGTATATAAAACATAACGTTCCTTCTGTTTTTACCTGTGTGCATCTGTTGTTTATATCTCCCCCATGCTTTAGACTACCATGGCTTAGACTACTGTTATAAAAACTGGCTTTGCCTTCATATGATGACTGATCAGCTACTCATTTATAGCTAATATTACTTTCAAAGAAATCCACTCCTTATACTTCCCTGCTTTTTACATCAAAGTTAATGTAAAAGAAATATAGAAACACTGCTTCTAACAAGTATCTTTAAAGATATGGAGGTGCCATATATGAATCTATAAATGTAAATATAGTAAGAAGAATTACAACAATTTTTACACCAGGATAGAACAGCTTGCATCGCCGAATAACACTACTCATACTGCCTCATAAAACCACTGATATCATCAAAGACATATTTTTTTCAACAATAACATACCCAGCAAATAGTAATTTTTCGTAATGAGGTTTGCTCAAATCACCATCTTGAATATCAAATCCAAACCCAATGAACTCACTGCTTCATAAATATCGAGAATGACTGTGATGAATAAAGTTGAGCCTGAGCCACAGGCACCGTCTTTGTGTCAAAACAGAGGTTCATTGACAGTGAGTCAGTAGCCACAGCTGTATGTGGGATGTTGATTAGCTAATTACACGACAGTTGTTACATGAATTTAGATACTGGAAGACTGCAGCCTACATATAATTGTCCTTTCTATTTTGTTCTGGTAAAAAAGCAGCTAGAGAAATGTCTGGAAACTAAACAAAAGAGCTTCGATTAACATTTGCCATCTGCCCACTACGATATTATTTACTATACAAAGAAATAGCTTTGTTAGGATATTTTGGGGGTTAATTTCCATGTTAAGACTCCAGCTTTAGCTTCTCACCCTCAGATTATACAAAAGCAGCAGAGTATTTAAGTTCTGCTCAGTGTGGATGACTCACATTATTACATACTAACTACTGACACATTTTGTTTTACCACTCTGTTTTACATGCCTGAAGTGTTCTGGCTAGAGTTTGTCTTGTTAAGATTCTGTACATTTTGCATACTGCTTATTGTACCATGTAATCACTCCCTTTTCTTCTCCTCCCTTTAGCTTTTAATGAGATCCTGCGCTGGGATTTAGGCAATTTCACAAAACTGTGCTACAGAGTTCTGCATACATCATTTATTACTGAGGTACTCCGATTTCCAAGAAAACATCATGCAATCTACAGACTTAACTAAAGATTCCTGAGAATTCACACAACTATACTGAAGATAGCTGACAAAGCTAAGCATTTAGTCTGACAAACTGCTACTGTTGTCAAAAGATTTTTAGAACTATTGTACATAAGTTGGCATCAGGTATCGAACAATGTATGCCACTAAATCCATTTATGGAGAAGCAGATTAAGGTTTAGCTGATGACCAGCACAGCTCCATTTCTTTGTATCAATAGCAGAAAAGTCTTAAAAGTGAATAAAATTCCAGAAAGTCTCCACTGAAGCAGAGGGAAAATGGCTTTAGGGATAATACTGGTCTTGTTCAGCAGCAGAGAAAACTGATTATTTCTTTGATTCTCCATTACTGTCTTCTGAGATTGTATCAGCAACTAACTCATTTTTCTGATCCAGTGTAAACAGGGAGAAAAATAAAATGTCTAAATATCCCGCCTAGTTCCCTGTGTAAGAGACCCATGAAATAGTCTGTGCGAGACAACAATGTTGTCAGATTTCAAAATGTCACAGATTAGTACAGAAAGCATGAAAGAATAGGTGAAATAATTTATTTATGTAACGAGCAGCGATGCCGAGAACTTACAGAAATCTGCTGTCTTTGCTATTGAATGGGACAAAAATAACTGTCGTTAATCTTACAAAGACACATGAGCACTTCTTTCCAGAAATAACTGTAAGGTATAAAATTTCATGCATTAATCAAAGCATACAGAGGCCTAGCCCTTTTTAGGATTCTACACAGAAATGCAAAGCATTATGACTTTTAAAGCAACAAAACCATAAAGAGGCATTTAACCTTTACGTTAAGCATTAAGCTTCAAAAAAATACGTTAGGGCCAATTTCTCAACTAGTACAGATTCATACTGCTTCCAGTGGTTTTAGTGATGCTACAGCAAGTTATACTATCTCAGAAGTTGGTCTTTGCTGTCTGAAATAAGCCTGGAAGAAAGCACAGCACTACCACATGCTATTACAAATATGAGAAAAAAAGTCTAATAAGTAATAAAAAGATGCTGCAAGAATAAGCAAAGGAAACATACCCAAAAGGAAAAGAAGACACATGATAAAAAATGCTTAAGAAGCCATTTCATGAAAGAAAACTACCAGACACAGCACAAGGGAATGTGAACTCTGCCCAGACAGAGAATAAGACACCAGGAAAAAAATTTTAATATAGAAATATATCTTTTCAAATAAAGTAAAGATGTAGCACAAGGAAGGATGAATTATATTTGTTTTCCAGAAGTGAACTCCAAAGACATTTCTTACGAAGATGGGTCATTTTATCTCAGATCTGCAGTCCTGTTGATAAATCTTAAAGTGATTCAACATGAAGGAAAATTTCCCAGGGAATGAGTTCGAGCCCTTATTTAGAGTTGCCTAAGGTATTGCTTAGCAGTCCAGGGACACAGATAAATTGCCTGTGTCAATTCAAACCTTGTACACAGTTGCCATGAAGAGAAGTGTTATGTCGGCATGTGATTTCCTGGAACAAATCAAATGTGTCTGCAGAGGAACTCATAAAATGCTGACAATATATTAAGACTGTTTTCCCTGAAAATGGTTAACTTAAACAGACCCAGTGCAGGTCCACTGGGTCAGAAAAAAAGGCAGAAAGGAAATGAATGGTGTAATGTAAAGTGCAATGCTGCATTGCAATGTGAGTAGCTCATGGGACTAAGAAATGAAACTATCTGCATTGACATAAGAATGCTTAGTGAAGCAGGAAGAAGGAAAAGGTGTATTCCTTCAAAATGAAAAACAGAAACTCTGTATTAATTGGCACAACCGCATTTTATTGTCCAGATACAGAGCTAGAATTCTGGTGTGTTCCATTCCACTGAGACAAAACCAAACCGGCAGTGGTTATCCATAAGGTAATTCTTCAGTCAACCTCTTGAGCAACATTATAATTGTTCTAGAAAAAAATAAAGGAAAATGAAGGAGATTTCTGAAAGAACAGACTGAAAGTTTCTACTAATGATGTTTTATTTTACTTGAAGTTAGAGGAAAAAAAATAAACCTGTACTGTAAAAGCTTTTTTAACACCTGATCACACCATGGAGATAAGACACCAATAGGAGCTCCTCCTTTATCACCCCACACACACGGAACATGCTTACGGCACTCCAGCGGTAAGGCTTGCAAGGCAGAACTGGGCTGTTCCCAAGCTACTCCCAAGCTCTTTATTTTGAGCAAAATATTCAACTCCTCTGTCACTTCAAGCAACAGCACTAACTATTCCTCCATCATAAAGATGACAAATATTCAGCCCAAGGGCACACTGCTCTGTGGGTTCAGCTATCCCAACTCTTTACACACTGGCTGGAATTGATCAAAAGACAAGACTGGATAACCTTATCCTAGATTAATTTTACTCCTCACCATATACAGCGGACCTGCCTCTTTCCTTATGTTTTATTGACATTTGTTACATTTAATGCATCAATGAAATCCAACAAAGTTCAGCTTGGATCATCATGCTACCCCTCATGGTCAAGGAAGGCAAGTGAGTGAAGATGCTTAAATCCCCAGTGTTATGGCTTGGGAAACCATTGGGTCTTGCATTCTTTCACACTATAAACAGAGTGTATCACCTGTGGGGGAAAAAAAAAGAAAAGAAAAAACAAGCTGGCTCCAGCCATCTAAATAAACAACAAATCCAGATATTCTTACTGCATCAAAACACTAGTTTCTGATGGGTCCTGGAGAACCAGTATTTTAAAAACAAAACCAACAGCTGAGTCCCACTACCTAGACAACTTTCGATGCTAAAGTCTAATATATACATAGCACACACATTCTGCCGTCTCTACCAGACCCACCATTTCCAGAGCCCTGTAGAATTCAGTGGGCAAACTCTTATCTATTTTAACAACGCTACGAGGCTGGACGCATCATGACCCAGATTTCACTAGTGATGTAAACTGCTCAGGTTATCAGCGTGCGGGGTAAAAGTCAGGAGTTCAAGACCCAGTGGACCCTCTCCAGCTGGCCTCTTTTGCAGTATCTGGGTTTGGCATGATCCTCTGACACGGTGACTTTACAATCGAGCGGGTGAGGAACACTGACCGCCTGAACTTCTGGAGAAGCCCGGGCAGTTGTGTTTAACTTTCCCCTTGACCAAAAGCCAGCACCTAAGGGGACAACCCACCCTGGCAAGCCCCTGAGGGCCCGGCTGCAGAGGCCGCCCCCCAGCTCCAGCCGCACGGGCTGGGGCAGGCGGGGAGGTGACCCTCCTGCTCAGGGCGCCCCCGCCGGCGGGCCGTTACAAACGGCCGGCGCGTTCCGCTGGCGGCGGCCGTTGAGGGGGAGGCGCGCGCCCGCCCGCCTGCCCCCCCCCCGCCCCGAAGCGGCGCGCGCCACGCGCCACGCGCGCGCGCTCCCTTCGCGGCCGCCGCCCCGCCCGCCATTGGCCGCGCCGCCAGCTGGAGGGGGAGGGGGCAAGGAGAGCGAGAGGAGGGAGGGTGGTGTGTCCCTGACGTCATATCAGCCGCCTGGCTCTGATTGGCGGCCGCGCCTCACCCGACCGGGCGCCGGTGCCCGGGCTGGCGCGGCGGCTCCCGCGCTCGGCGCTCGCGCCCTGCCCCCCGGCCGCCCCCCGCCGCCCCGCCCGGCCGCGGGGAGGGGGCGGCGGAGCAGCGGGGCCGTCTCTGCCTCCGGCTGCGGGTAGGTCGGCGGCGGATAACGTGACACGCGGGGCCGCCTCTGCCTCCGGCTGCGGGTAGGTCGGCGGCGGATAACGTGACACGCGGGGCCGCAGGCTTATAAACCTTACCCCGGGAGCGGGCCGGGGCCGGCGAGCCAGAGCGCGGGGCGGGAGGGCGAGGGAGGCGGCAGGAGCGGCGGCCGTTCACCCTGCCCGCTTCCCGCCGCCGACGGAGCGGCCGCGGCGTCGCTCCCTGAGGTGAGGTGAGGTGAGGTGAGGCGAGGCGGGGGAGGGCAGGCCCTGCCGCGGGGAGCTCGGCGGGAGCGCGGCGCCCCGAGGGGCAGGGCTGGGGAGCGCTGAGGGGGTGGTTTTACGGCTCCGAGTTGGGAAACCGCTTCCCTGCCCCTCAGGAGAGGGCGCTGGGCGAGCGCGGCTGCCATCCCGGCTGCGAGGTGCTCCGCGGAGCTTCCCGGCGAGCCCGTGCGGCCCCTGCTGCTGCAGCAGCCCCGGTGCGTCAGCGCACAGCGCTCCTGTGCCCGTCTCGCCTCCCTGCTGCCTCCTTCCAGCCTGTCAGGCTTCCGGGCTGTTTATCTGCAGCCTTTAAAGCCTCCACGTGGCTGGTGGTGTAGAAGCGCCTGTTGTTTATCTTGTCAGCACGGCGTGAGGGTTTGGGGCTGTTTTGGGTCTTAACGCTGTCCCTCTGCGTGTGTTTCAGGATCCTGGGGAAGCCAATGCCCAGGTTAGAGAACTGCACCTGGAGCTGTTCCTGCACTGCCAGGGGAAGGCATAAAAACCACCTGGGGGACACTGCTGCTGGGCTGGCCGCCAAGGTGGGCGACATGCTGAACTCCTCTGTCTCCAGCTCCTCGCTGGCTCTGGTGGGTCATGGTGCACGGAGCCCCAGCACCTCCAGTGTCAGCAGTAATACCAGTAGCAGTAGCACCTTGAACTTGAGTCAACACCTCGTGCAGAGGAGCCTGGTCCTCTTTGTTGTCGGCGCTTTCATGGCGTTGGTGCTGAACTTGCTGCAGATCCAGAGAAATGTGACTCTATTCCCCGAGGAAGTCATTTCCACTATCTTCCCCTCTGCCTGGTGGGTGCCCCCTTGCTGCGGGACAGCTGCAGGTGAGTCCCTCCCGCGGCTGCTTTTCCTCACCCTCCTGGAGAAAGGAAAGGCAGCGGCACTGAATTTTGGCCTATGTATGTTGGAGCTTTGCACTTACTGCATTTGTATGTAGAATGTAAATTCAGGGTTTTGGGTGTAGATTGATTCCAACTTTACCCAGGAGCAAAGCACCTTTTCTACGTGCTGGAAGTTTTTTGAGCTACGGTTGAGTGCATTAGTCAATCCGAAGTGCATCTCTTGGGAAGCGCGCTGTAGTTTCGTGGTAGGAAGCAGAAGTACCCCAGTCCGGTAATGCGGGGGGAGTGGGCGGTGTGCACGTAGACATCACCTGCTGCCGCAGGGGCTGCCCGCCCGCCCGACCCGCGGGAGCCGGGGCTCCGGCCGCGGTTTGCCCGGCCGAGCTGCCTGGGGCCGGTGCGGCTGCCGCGGCGCGCGTCACCTCTGCCCGCGCTCTGATTGGCTCCGCCCGGAACTGGTGAGTCGCCGCGGGCTCTCGCCATTGGCTGGCGCGGCCAACATGCCACGGGCCGAAAACAAGGAAGTCGCACGCGGCGGCGCTTGGCCCCGCGCCCCGCCGCCGCCGGCAGCCGCGGTGCGTGCGGAGCCCCGGCACCAGGCGGCCGCTGGAAAGAAGGCGCCTTTGTGCGGCGTGACTGAAGCAGCAGCAGGCGTTTGTCTGGTTCACGAGCGTTAATAACCGCACCCTGTCCTTAACAAACGTCTTGCACGCGCATATGACATTGGCGAAGCGTTGAGGGATTAAATATGTCAGTGGCAGTGTGAGTACTGTCGCGTGCTGCTCATATTAAGAGAGTGAAAACGAATAATCTCTTGCGTAAGTGAATGATAACTCATTTAGTGAAAAGAGATTGCCATAGAATAGGCTCTAGTAAGAGTTACAGTAATCCTGTCACAGTGGGATTAAAGCTCTGTCATTTAGCTATTACTGTAAGGTAAAAATCCTGCTCAGCAATCCTGGCAACTGGTGTCAAAAAATGAAAACTGCTTATAATCAGATCACTTACATGCTTTCATAGAATGATGTAATGTTCTTCACCTTAAATTATTCCTCTTAGGGGAAAAAGGTAGAAAAGGAAGCAAACATGCTACTTCTAAAGCAGCGTGATGCTTAAACCTGGACCTTGTGACCCCGTGAGGAGCTGCAAGCCTTAGAAGAGAAAAACTCATCTAGTGTTTGTGCTAGTAGCAAGATCATGCTGACCTCTTTTCTTGCAACCATATTTGCAGACTGAGAAAATGCTATATTAGGGAAAAAGTTTGTCTGCTTAATAGTATGAGTAATTTTTTTGCTGGCATCAATATGACTATTGGCAGTCACTTCCTTAAATTCTGTCCTGCCTCTATTTGATACCAAAATTCAGTTGATATGAAGGGGTTAACCTTATGATCCTGTAGAAAGAAAGCAAGCAACTCCTGCCAAGAAGCTTAGGTCCAGTAAACATTACTTCATGGCCTGATTGACAGCTAATGAATAAAGTTCATAAAACATGCTATCCTGCACAGCAATAAAGGCATATTCCATTCCTTGCTGTAATTAAGCTTTTTATTTTGTCTTGTTATTTATTGGTATATAGCGAACATCTACTCAGGATGTGAAATGATGTATGTTCTCTGGAGAAGAGCTTGAAGTTGGATACCTTAACTTTGCAGCATAACTCTATTTTAAAGGTTCAAACTGAATGTTGCTTTAAAGAGTCTTTTTTTAATTTTCTAAAGAAAAAAAGAATGTAGGGGGAGTTGCTGATAACTAACTTCACCTGGCTTACAGTAGCATGTTAGGCTCTTGACTACTTAGAAGGCTTTGGCACCTTATTTGCCAAGCTAATGTTTAGCAATATTGAAATGATCATTGTGTAATGGCTAGTACAAGAAGTACAAGTACTCTTACCTGATTCTGTTGCAGCTGTTGTTGGCCTGCTGTATCCCTGCATTGACAGCCACCTTGGAGAACCACACAAATTCAAGAGGGAGTGGGCCAGCGTAATGCGATGTATAGCAGTTTTCGTTGGCATTAATCATGCAAGTGCTGTATCCTTGAACTCATTTATACTGTTGGTTAGTGTGCTTAGTATATGGTCATGCAACACACTCTCTCCCATCCATGTTTTGGAGATTTACCAAGGTAAGGACGATGCTACTGGCGGAGACATAAAGGAAGTATTGTATTGTGTTGTCAGTTTTGCAGAAGTTTGAGAGCAACACAGTCCACCTAATGAGATTCTGGGATGGGGGAGGAGTAGGCATGCTATAATATCTGATACAGCTGTGGGTGTAACAGTACAATTTGTGTTACTAGATGCAGACAGCATACAGATTAAAATACTATATATATTTACCAGGGAGATGCACTAAACTGTTCTGTAAGAGTGCTCTTTTTGTGTGAAAACCTAAATCAGCAGGTATACTAGGTTACCTGGGACAAAAATCCATAAAAGTTAAATACATTAGTGTGTAGTATATTAGCCTTTGGATACTCAGTGTGAGAAGATTTGATGCTGTCTTTACACTCAAACTCCAGATGAAGTCAGCAAGAGCAGTGATTGCTCAGCAGGTCTGAAAAACAGATCCTGAGCATATTGCATTTAGAGATATAAAATCTTTATAATTTTTGAGTTAGGTTCTCTCTTGTTCAGTTTCAGCAACAAGCTGTCTGCAGATTTAAGAGGATTGTCCTTAACATCTTTTTCCAGAAACTAGATTTTGCAAACAACGTCCAGCTCTCCTTGACTCTAGCAGCCTTGTCACTGGGCCTTTGGTGGACATTTGATCGTTCAAGAAGTGGTCTCGGACTTGGAATTACAATAGCCTTTGTAGCAACTCTGATAACCCAGTTTCTTGTATATAATGGTGTTTATCAGTAAGTTACACTTTAAAAATAGTATTTCAACTCTCTTGACTTAATACAAATGTGGGTGCGCATGCACTGAAAATTAGTTATCAATGTATTTGGCATATTCTTATAAAAAGATGTTTTGTTTGTCTAAGGCAGCTAATTGTGCAGTTGTTCCAAATGATCAGACTGAGAGCTGGAGGTCTGGGGGAAGGTGGCAAGGAGACAGATTCAGACCTATGGTGAAATAATACCTCAACAAACCAAACTTGGGATTTGGTGTACTATTAACTGGCTCTCAGGAGAGGTAGTTTCCTAGCCAGCAAAATTCAGAAGTTCTCTTATCCAACAAAGACACGTATTAAAATAACTGACTTATTTTGGTTCTGCGTTCCCTCTCCTGTGCTACCATTCTGTTTGGGCCTGAGGAGAGAATTCTATAGCATCTTGTTAGCAGCGTGTAAGGTGGTGATAATAACTTCTCTCTAACATATTTCCTTTTGTGTATTAGGTATACATCCCCGGATTTTCTTTACATCCGTTCTTGGCTTCCATGTATATTTTTCTCAGGAGGTGTGACTGTAGGAAACATAGGACGCCAACTGGCTATGGTAATTATTGTATAATTAGCATTTCCTTTTAACTGTCCAAATACCTTCCGTCATTGTTAGTCCAAGAACAAATTATGCCTTTGAGGGTATGACTCATAGATTGTATGCTTACATGTCAACTCTTGGGAAGATTTCTATGTTTCCAGTGGAGTGGGAGTTGTCTCAAGTTACGTACAGAAGATACTCAAACACTAATTATCCAGACTGTTGCTGGAAAGACTGGAATCAGTATACCAAATCTGGTCAGAATCTTAGTCACTGCCTCTCCAGCAGTCTGACCTAACATCTGATATAGCTAAGAAGCTGAGAGACAGATGGGCTTGCTCCAATTATTCGTTCAGTAAGACATCCTTCTTGCTTAGGTGAATGGAAATACCTTTATGTAGCATTGAATTCTGCCACTCTGGAACAAAATATGCTCTTTCTGTTCAGCTAGCATGTAGTTAAAGTACCACTCCATATATGGGATAATATAATATAAATGATTGTCTCTTTTGCTAGGTTCTCAAGTAATCATTTCCTTACAGTGTACTTAACAGTAAACCTTGCTGTATGCTTGCACATCAGCTTAAGCCCTGCTTGTCAGACGCATTCTGACACTGATGGATAGTAGTAATTAATACTGTATTGATTTAACTACTATCTCCTTTGCTACATATTTCTGTTATCCTAGTAAACGTTCTTCAAGTATTTCACTTCTCTAGGGCTGGTTAGGTACCTTGAATTTTTACTGAGAAAAGGGTGTAGACCTGAAATTCTTGAAATATTAGTCTCTGTTCAAAGCTGTGCAGTAAGGAGGAAAGCTGCTTTTTGAGAATGTTAAACTGCAAGTGAATAAAAAGGTAGTCTAACTATCTTGCCTGGGATAGGCTTTCTGTCTCTTCTGCCTTGCCTTCCTAACCCAATGTTTGATTATTAATGTACTTCTAATGCAGACTGTTAGGACTGAACTCTGTATAGACTGACAGGCTTGCAGACAAGCCGGGGAAAAAAGCCATGTTGCTTGACCACCAGTGGATAACATTAAAGATTATTTTCTTTAGTACTGATTCAAAGTTAAACAAAATTACCGTAACGTGTTGCAGAAAAGATTGTAGGGTTTTTTTTGTTTGTTTTGGAGTTTTTTTTTTTTTTAAGAAGAAATACAGTACCCAAATGCATTGGGAAAGAAGGTCTATTTCGTAAGGTTTTTCTTCTAAGAATTCTTAATTGCTGGCTTGATACAAAATTACAGATTTCCCTGGAGCAGGGTCACACTCTTCAATTTTGGTTTGCCCTCAGATGCTTTAAAATACAAGCTCACTATTCCTACTTCAAATTCCAGTGACTTATACTGTCTGCGTGTTTTCCCTCTTCCCTCCCACCTGATTAAATGTTTGACAGAGTAGGGGGAGTAGAGTTTTGGGCTTTTTATTGTTACTGTTAAAAAGTTAAAAATACTTCTATTATTACTGTTATTTTCTTTTTATTTTTTTTTGGTTTGGTTTGAGTGGAAAATTTAATCCCTACTTTCACAAGTGGAGTTTCATAATAAAGCTGTTGGGTCAGTTACATGCTCCAGTTCTGTATTTCATATTGATATATTCAGCACTTCTGGATGCCGTGCTTTCTGTATTAGAAGGCAAAGGAAGGAAGCCTTAAAGAAGAAAGGGCTAAAATTTAGGTATATATGATTTTCTTCTTCCCTTTCCTTTTCTTTGCCTTCTCTTTTTTAGCTGGCATCTCAGCTGAATGTTGTTAAAATCAGACTGGCTTCTGCCTGCAAGTTTCCTGACATCTTGGTCATCTCTCTTCCAAAGAAGGAGGGAGGCTGGCAAGGCAAAAGCACTCTATTTTGGTTATCTAGGAATATCTTTTCATGTATTTTACATTATTCTCACTTAATCTGGAAACAATTTAAGAAGCACAACATTTTCACAGGAACACTTGTGTAATGATTATGAAGTATTCAGTTCTGGAAATTAGAAGAATTTATTTTTCCTCTCAATTTTTAACTACTGGATCATCCAGTATCAATCCACTTTTATCATCTAGTATGAAGGTGGCAGGAAGATGCAATATTGCAGCTTTAAAATAAATGAATGAAATGGTATTTTTGTAACTGTATTTTCCTGCACTCACTGAACTGTTCAGCTGCATTTAACAGTTGCAAATCAAACAATAGATATTTTCTGGGCACACGTAGGCAGCACCTGTGGAAAATATTCTAGTGAAGTAAAATTGCCTTGCTTCTCCCTTTGTCCGATCTAGCTTTTGCAGTTAGAAAAGAAATTGGGAGAAGTGTAATGATGCTGAAAGTAGGGTTCTTGACAGTAAAACAACATTTTACTAACTGAAGAGGTCTAAGCTGCAGGGCTGTGTCTATCTTAGTAAATAAATAAATCAGTGCTAGAGAATGGTCAACCGTACCCTAAATGCCTAAGTGACCAGTAAAATATGTGAAACACATGTCAGAAATACTGCACTTCATACCTACTCTGCCTTGATGTTAATAAACAAGATGTACGACTGCGGAGAAGGAGCCCAGTAAAGGTCAGTTGTGTCCTTCTATGGCTCCAGTCTGGTTATGCTTCTGAGATCCCGTTCCCATCCTGTCTGAGACATGTTGTCTGCGAGATGCCTGCTGCTTTTTGATCATTGGATTTCAGCTGAGCTTGTACATAGTAACCAAGTGCAGTATTACATTTAAGTAAACCTGCTAGCCCAGGTTGTTTTTTGCTACCAGCTTAAGGATCCAGTGTTTTATTTAACCTTTTGATTTTTGAAAGAGAAGGTACTGCTGCAGTCATTGGCTCTTGCTCCTCTTTGCAACACCTAAAGTTACTCAGTCATTGCTCACCAGCTGAGTTAGCTGGATGACAACACTTTGTTATGAGTTGTAACCAAAATTCTCAATATCTAGCAAACTAGGGTGGTATTCAGAACATCCCCTCAGAAATATCTATAGTTTGGTACTACTTGATGCTTCAGGAATGTGACTGCATTCAATATTTGAGGTGTCTTGTAGTTTGACTCATTGTCTGTAGAATGAGAATAACTTCTTACAAGCTTTTTTTAGAAGTCGGTTAAATGATTTTTGCATTCAAACACTTACAGGGTTTCATACTAGAAGAGGAACTTAGGAGGAAATGAGTTAAGGCTATCCAATACCAGTCTTTGATGGAAAATACAATAACTTTGGCTCGAAGCCATAACTTAAAATGTGGCCATTAAAAAAAATAATGCCCATTAAGTAAGTACTGTGTGTTTCCTGCTAAGAAAGCAGCTGAGATGCGGAGGAAAAATAACAAAGTCATATAAAAAGCAATGTAACTGGAAGATGCCTTTATTAAATGGTTGGGCTGAAGTGGCAAAGCACCGTAGTGGGGAATCTTTATCTGGTTATGGAGCACCTCTAGTTGAACTTTGACAATAAATCAAGTCTGCTAGGTCATTGCCAGTCTTACTGAGGTTAATTCACTATTTGTTGAAAGCATTGGATAATGTATTATTAACTTGTCACATGATACTAAACTATAACATACTTTTTTCTTTTTTTCCCCTTCTAACTGTAGGGTATTCCAGAGAAACCACACAATGACTAAATCTTTGGAGGAGAGGGCATGATGCCAGTGTGAAAACAACATTAAGAAGATGTGTTCCTGTTTTAAATTGAAGATTATTTAGAAAAAATAATCTCTGTATGGGCTCACTGCACAAATGACTTGTGAAAAAAATTAATCCACTCTTAGAATAGCCAAGTGAAATTAACTGCTTATCTTGAAATCTTACCCTGATTTACTGCATAAGCATTTTGCATATGGCTGTTCTCTGGAAGAATTTAACACCAAGTTACGTACAGCTGTTCAGGCTAAGTGGCAGTTTTCCAAGTGTTAGACTCCAATGTAAGTTATTGAAGCAGCTGCCATATTTTAAAACCTTGAAACTAAAATTTAATTACAAGCTCTTGTACCAGTGCCCAAAGGAAGTAGATTGATGGTGCTTAACAATGATGAAGTATGGTTTAATAGGAATAGTATTTATCCAAATCTTTTAAAAATAGGGTTATTTAAAAATAAGAGTGATCGAAATAGATTAAAGGCATTGCATTAATGCTTTTAAGAGTCTTGTGAAGGAATCATGCCTTTACTTGTAATGCTGCATGGCATTTCTCTGTCTTTGGTGGGAGAGGGGGTTGGAGGGAGGAAAGTTTTAAGTCCTGGAGTTCGGAATTTCTAAATTACTTTAGTACGATAGGTGAATACTCGACAATCTTACTCTAAAGTGAACTGTAACTATCAGGAAATTCTGACTTGAAACTGAATTTCTTCTGAAGCTTGCAGTAAGACTTGAGAAGATCTAATTCTGTCCCCAGTTCAGCAAGAGACTCAAGTGTATGAGAGTATTCCTGCTTAAAGTTAGATGTATGCTTTAGGATCTTACTGAGATAGGTCTTCAGGCATATTAGATGTCTGGTATCTCTGAAAAAACAAGTACTGCAGATGCTTATGGCCATTGAGTATGTGCCTCCAACTGTTTAAGTCAAAAAGATTTGGAATTTCCTCCTAAAAGTATCTCTGATCTTGCTTCTCTTTGAGTCAGGGCTTTGACTGAATTGATTGGAAACAGAGATAGGACTAAAATGTGATTTAAAATGTATGTCAACAATAGTAATAGCAAACAAGTTGTTTTCTCTGCTCAGCTTCTGAAAGAGATCACTATTTGTTTTTTCACAACCCTATAGAACTTGCAATCTGTGATTGCCTTGTAAAAAGAAGAGTGCTTATGTCACTACATTAAACATTTGGTGTTTCTTAATACTTAGTTCTGGTGAGCACAATTCATTTGATAGCTTAGACCACCATAGACCTAAATAGCAAGTATTAGGTCTTAAAATTAAAGTGCAATGTACAGTAAATCTGAGCCTTATATTCTCTTCAATATTCATTGTTTCTTATGAGAGATTAAAGAGAAAAGGGTTCTGAGTTCATTTCAATGCTGCATGGAATCAAATGGAGCAATAATTTATTTAACTAGGAAAGCTAGTTTTGTTGTATCTTTCACTGAACGCAAATTTTTAGAAATACTCCAATTTTGTGGTTATGGTGTACTTGTAAACTTTTATGGATATGCCTTTTGTATTATGCATTTTTTTCTTCATTTCCAATCTTACATGGCTTCAGATACAGTTAGAGGCATCTGTTAAAGACTGACCCATCAAAAGAAGATCTAAAGGCAAGGTGGCAGTATTCTGGCTACATTTGCTCTTTGAGGGGAATGCAATAACTATATGCTATATATATGATTTTTATATATATATAAAAAAAGGAAAAGTTTAGCACAAAACCTAAGTTAAAAAGCAGACCCTAATTCTAATCTATTTGGTGTAAATCAAGAGTAATTTCCTTGGTATAAGATCCTTCCTCAAATGTTTAAAACATAAATAATCACATTTTGTAGGACTGCTTGAAGAGATTAGGTCCTCAGATCAGGACTGGATCAGCTCAGCCATTTTAAGAAGTATGCTACTTGGTGGGGAAACAGTTTTGTAACCAACTTAAAACCAATTGCAAAGCCCTATAATGCCAGATGGAAGTAAAGATAACAGTGATCTCTACATATATTTGATTGACAGGTATTTAAGATTTATTTGTAAAGACTGAAACTAAATCTGTATGTGTTACAAATAATACAGCCAAAAATGTAAGTCAGAAGTTCATTTTTTGCCAATACTTGTAAGTATATGAACCAAAGTGATTTAAGTTTGGAAGAGGTGGGAGGGGAGTGAAGAAAATTTGCACTATTCTGAGTTTGAACACTTAAATTCTCATTCTTACTGGTAAGTTTTCAGCAGTGTGTTTGGTTTTACACTTTTTTTACTATTAAAGTTTTAAGACCAAGTAATATTTGCCTTGGATTCTCTGTATTCACATTATGCAGGAATCTTTCTTGAAAAGGACAGTTGTTATGGTTGCATAACTAATACTCAGTCATGCATACTCAGCAGTTTAAAAAAAAAAATAGTCTAAACTGAACTTGGAGAGATTAGCTTTTAGAGGGGTTTCCAGCCTGGATTATAGAGTTTTGGCAAAACAGTAAGACTGTTTTTCTTAGAGTGGGATAAGTATATGCTACTATTATGTGACTTAAATTTGTATGCAGAATGCTATTACCGTTGTCTTCCAAGATGCTGAAATTCATAATTGGAAGCAAAATATGGAGGGGGCAGGACAAACATGCAGCTTCCTATTGCAGCTTGGTTATTTGCAGTAATGAATGCTACATTCTGAAGCATCTTGAAGTGTTTAAACAGTAAGAATTGCTTAGCCTTAGCCTTATCAGCTATTCTAAGACTTGCATCCTCTGATTTAGGAAAGATAGTGTCTTGCAAATTTAGCCACAAAGCTATTTACTTCAGACTTCTCCTAGAGGCTGCCACATTTGTAGTGGAAACAATGGAATGGCTTTTTGACCAACCTTCATCCATTTTAGTGCAGTCTGATGGTTTAGTTCAAGTAGCCTTCATTGGGAGCTTCTTAACTGTGTTAGCTGAGACAGTTTGTTTTGTCTGTAACTTCAGTGAGGGCCCTATATCAGCTGGGGAAGTAGCTGTTAACAGCTCCAGTCCAAGGGTGAGCCAGGTCCTCAGGGTGCATGGCTTTCCCTCAAGGTCGTCTCAGGTTTTATCAAAAGGACTTAAAAATACAAAAAGGTTTGGGATACAGCCTGATCTTGGAGAACTAGGATATCTTACTGATAGTCTCCTTCTGAGACAGTAAAGCAGAGAGGGGGGGGAAAAAAGTCAGTCCTTCTAGAAAGCATGATGATTTGAGCTGTGAATGAATTTGCAGAAACTGTGCAGTAGGTTATACACCCTTTGGCTTTAAGCGTGGGGATTTGCAGGTGCTAAATTAGCCACAGGAGGGCCCATAAACTGTTCTCTGAATACAGCAGGAACATACTGAGATGAATAATGAAATTAAGTCTCGGTAGCCTTTCATGAGAGTAGCTCCAACATTTATGAGAACAAAGCATTCCATGTTGGGCTAATTGAGCAAAATATACCTCTGTATAAGAGACCATTAAGGGCCCTATCTTGTAAGTCTTTGAGAGATGGGCGATCATAAGTCCTTCCAGCTAAAATGCCTGGAAGGTTTTCTATAAGTAGTATCTTCTCTGGGTAATGGAAGTGTGTTGATTTGCTGTTAATGAATATACCAGTTGCCCCACGCCTACTCCTTAGTTTTCCCCCTGCATCTGAATCCTTATTTTGTTGTCCAATGACAGTTTTCTGTGGACTTCATTGGTTACATATAGGAACTATGGTGATAGATTAATTACATGCGGATGAGGGCTGTGGTTTTTATTCCATATTTCTGTGCTAAGAAAGTCTATAGATTGTAATGGTACTACTGGCCTGATCTCTTTATCTTCAGAAACAAAATTCAAAGGAAGTATAATCATGTCCATACATAATCAATGTAGTTACTTTGACATTACTGTTCAACAGTCTAAGGGTCAGAGCTCACACAAGTTCTGTTTAGTCTGTTTTTTACCTTTCTCCTGCTGCAAATAATAACAAAAAATAACTCTACCACAGTAAATCATGTCCACCTTTTAAGTAGTTTTAGGGTGCTATTATATTATTCCTTAAATATCAGACAAGTACTACAGAAATGACTGTCTTGCTGTGTTTCCTATAGTAATTAAAATGCCAAATAGCATTTCAGCAGAGAAATCAAACACAGCCGCATCATCATCTCCTAGCTCAGTAGCCAGTCAGTAGAGCTTATACTCATAGGAGACCAGAATGAACAGTCTAAGGTAACACTTTTCCCAAGAAGCTTTTTTTTTCTTTCTTTTTTTCCTTCCTGACAAGAACTGATCTTTTACTATGCAGAGTGTGAAGATTTTAATGTGATTGGCTAACATCCCATGGAAACACTTTGTTTTGTACCTATTCCAGCTTTTGTATGCTCTGCAATAGAAAGCCAATTTTATTGATACTGTTCAGAAGAAAATTCACAGAAGGACCTTGGTGGCAGATGTCTAACCTGGGACACAGATGCCTCCCTGATACTGTGCTTCAAGTCAGCTCTGAGAGAGGTGATTATTTCCCCTCTACTCAGCCCTGGTGAGACCCCACCTGATGTGCCATGTCCCCCTCTGGGCCCCCCTGTACAAGAATAGCATGGACATACTGGAGCAAGTCCAGCAAAGGGCCACTA
This sequence comes from Dromaius novaehollandiae, assembly GCF_036370855.1. Taxonomy (NCBI): domain Eukaryota; kingdom Metazoa; phylum Chordata; class Aves; order Casuariiformes; family Dromaiidae; genus Dromaius; species Dromaius novaehollandiae. Next base: position 9,698,863 of record NC_088099.1, read on the forward strand.
AGATAATTAACATACAAGGAGAGGCTGATTGGGGGGGCTGTTGAAATCAGGGCTGAATCTGGTTTAGTACTTCACAGCAGGTGACATTACGATATGAAAGTGAAAGATAATTGATTGCAGAGGTCAGATTTATTTACTGGCCCTGAATATTCTGAGTCCTGCTAATAAAGTCTTGAAGGCTATATTAGTTCTAGTAGCATCTAGCTGAACTGGCTTGGTTTAAAAATTAATGCTAATGAGGGCGGTGTACATCTGTTACCTGCACATGAATGCACAGGAAGTTCATCTCCTTTATGGTATCTTGGAACAGGTGCCCCAAAATTAAGACATAATAAGCTGGATTCACAGGGGAGTCAAGGTCAAATCCAGTGAGTGTCTGTAACAAAAGAGTTTGCTGACATCTATCTGCAGAAATTTGTTGCTCATATGTGAGCTTGGTGGTCTTCAGGATGCAAGGTCTGCCTGCATTTCAGGCTGCATTTTGAACTGCAGTGTACCGCAGAGATATAAGCAAACTTCTAACCAGAATGGCTGAGGCTCTGTGAGCAACTAGTTGAGGCAATCGGAGCTTAGGAAGGACTGATTCATTCTGCAGTGCAAAAAGGCCCACAGCCTACTGCAAATATGCCCTACAGTCGCCAAGAATTGTTGGGGCCTTTGGAGTTGAACAAGGGGATTGTAATCCCCAGGATTATCTACACCTTGGACTTGAATACAAAGGAGGTGTCTGTGGTGGCTTTTGGAATGTCACAGTCACATCTGAGAAGAGAGGTCATTTAGGAGAGGAGAGTAAGATCCCTGAGAGAGGTCATTCATTTTGTGAGAGCAACTGCAAGCCAGTTATAGAAACCTGAAGGGCTAAAGCATGTACAGTTTCATTATTGCCTGCCTATCATACTTCCAAAGGGTTTTGAATGATCTCTTGCTTTATGACTTGGACAAGGCTGGATCTTTCCTTCTCTGAACCTCTGAAAAATGCCATTGATAATTCCTGTAAACAGGTCTTGGAAAAATTCTCTTGGACAAATTCTCTTGCATCTCACTTTCCTGAGGATGGATCTCTGTTCCTCATCGTGAATGGCTGTGGCTTCCCACCTTGTATGGGCTGAAGCCCACACAGTCAAGCCCCCAAGCCTGTTGCCTGATGCTGCTGGAGGTGGACTCCCCACAGGCTGGCTGCAGGGATGCTGGTTGCCGTAGAAGTGCCGTTTCACCTGGACTCAGCCTGCACCGGTGCATTTCTGTGATTTCATGGATAAGTTAGGAAGCTCCTCTGCTCATCAGGATATTTAGCACTTGAAGTCTATTCTAGGATTTACAGCATTGCAACAGCAGGAAACGGACAAGGCCTGGCCCTTGATCCAGTGCTTTGTGGATTGACGTTACCTGTTGTTACCACAGGCTGATATGTTTGAGAGCAACAGCCTTATTCTCTGGCCCAGGGTGAATCGGCTGCTTCTTTCTTCCCACCCCTGCCTTAGTTAAACAGTCCATAACCTCCCCCAGGCTCAGCTCTGGTTTCATAACCCTTTAGACATCAGCTTTCTCCCTGCCACCCTGGCAGTGGCTTGAAAAGAAGTAGAAACCAATTTTTTAGTTTGCATACCACCACTGTGCTGTCTAGGCTTTTCACTTTCAGATTTTATTCTCGGCTTGTTCAAGGGGTATTTTTTTTCCCCCTCTCTCTTTTCCTGTCTGGTTCTAAACCTCTTATCACAATAAGACAGAAGTGGAAAAGCTAAACTTTAAAAAATATCAGCTTTGTGGAAGGATCCACATCCCCTACTTCAGTGCCTGTGGGGAGCAACTGGGGAGCTGAATTGTTCTGCGGAGTCTCTGCCTTGTCCTGACAATCGCATTTCAGAGGCTGAACTGAGGTTTAAAAAACAACAAATCTTTCTAACCTGCTCTGCCCTGGCCTGGAAGAGCAGCTTTGCAATGCCAAATAAGTAGCTGTCATGTTGTACTGGAGACTGTGCAGCCATTTGAAACAACAGCTCTTGGAGGTAAAATACCTCAAGCTTTTATGTTAGCTCTGAAACCTAAAAGCAATGATTCAAGTTTTAATACCAGCAAGTATTTCACTGTTGCTGCTCTACAAAAACATGCTGCTGGTGTCTTTAATGCTGGATATAATTTGAACATGGTAATAGCCAAAAGCAAAATTTCTCTGCGCCTAGCAGAACCACCCATGTCCCCCGACCGTTTTTGCTGTGCAGCTGTGAGATGCTCGGTACTAGATGCTCCGGTACAAAGAAAGTACAATGAGGGGCTGCTCCTGCAGCCAGTGTTAAAACCCCCCGTGTGTCTCCTCGTTTTCTGCGTGTGAACACGCCGGCTCGCTGCAGTGCCCGCCGCTGGCCCTACTGCAGGCTCCCGGCTCTGCCCGGCGGCGTGGGGCTGAGCGCCGCCGGTCCCTCGGGCAGGTCCTCCCGCGGCATGGTGCAGTTAGCGGAGGTGTCACTCCTTCCCGAGTAGGAGTCTGCGCTGCCGAGCCGCGTGCTCCTGCCTCTCCAGGAAATTCCCTGCTGCCGGGCCGGTGGGAAAGGGGAAGGCAGCTGGGACAGGGGCTAGCTGTGGGCAAGTGGCATATTGCTCAACAGAGTGACCTTGGGTTTGTGCTCACCCGGGTAAAACGGCTCTGTGACATGTACGTGGCTCCTGCGTGTTCTGCGACGCGCTGCCGACGTCACGTGCGGTGCTGGGGGAGGCCCAGAGATGCCCCAGATTTCAAACCCGCTGGAGTCCAAACAGGCCAGAGACTTTATCGGCACCTGCCTTGCGCGTCATGGGGCTTCATGAGCCAAAACATCCTAGCTGACACGGCTCAAACCCACTCCAAATTTTGCTCTGGGGGTATTAGACAGCATAGCCCAGAAATCTCTGTGAAGCTAATGGAGATGCAGAGGACAGGAGAATTTCTCTTGATCTAAGGGAGAATCATGAGAAATATACACCCTGCTGAGCTACCCAGCAATAGCAGAATAAATGGAGCAGAAATCAAAACTTCAAGGGCTCTCTTGTGCAGCAGAGATCCGGTTCAGACAAGCAGAATTAATTCATTTCCATTCAGAGCTCTGCAATGATGCAAGCTCTGTTTTTAAATATTTTTCCTTGAGTTGGTGGAGTGCTCAGACACCGCACTCACTAAATCCTGATCCCAGAAAGCATTTAAACACATAGGACATAAGGTATGTCAACAGATACATGAAGTCAGTGGGACTGGAGATATGCTGAACATCACACAGCTCCAGGTCGGGAGCGCTGCATGCAGAAGGGAGGAACAGCGATAGTGAACCAGCAGCAACTGCCGTGACTAGGGGCTGGAGGTCAGTTCCTGATGGCCTTATTCATTCGTAAAGTTTTGATCTGCTGTTGAGGAATCCTCCTTGCAAAACTACTGTAGGTCACCTCCTAAGCACCTCACTTAAGGCTGCCTTGGAACAAGTTGAGTAAGACTGAATAAGGACATCAGGAGAAGAGCCACATAGCAGTAAGCAGCAGAGTTATCAACTGCAAGTGGAAGAAGATAATGATATCTAACAGGATGATCAGTCCTGATGATTTTGCTCAGATCTTTATCAGATTTTTCCTTTTCACTCAAAGAAAGCACTTATTGGTATCACCAGGGCAGATCCTGAGGTGCTCGCTTGGTTTTTACTTCGTTACTCAAACAGCCTGCAGAGCTGCTGGGATGAGACTCCTATCAGGGTACAAACCAGTCTCTGCTGAATGTAGACTTGAAGAGAAAACCTGGGGACTAGTGATTCTCTTGGTGCGACTCAGTTGCTAAACACAGGCTCCTGCTGTAACTTTGGACACCCCAGGGCACTCAAGGCACCCTGGTCGGGCTGATGGACATGACCCAGGAGACCCAGAGCCTCCAGGAGTGGCAGCTGAAAGCCACACAGGGTACACGGGACATCTCAAGTGGCACCAGGCTCAAGCTTTGCTCACCTTTAGGTAACTGAGTCCTACCCTCACTGTCCACTAATATCTGAGCCAAAGATGTCAATCAGAGTTTGAGCTGAGAAATATCAGGGTTTCAGTACTTGGTCAAACATTAGAAGAAGACCCCGAAGCCAACTATTCTGTGCAAGCAGAATAGGAAACTCAGCGCTCAGGATGAAGCCCAACATCTCATTTATGGTGCAGCATATGTGTGGTTGGGAAGGCATATTTCTTTCCTAAGCATTAATAAAGCACAAATATTCCAGCATCATCACACTCACAGCTAGACGACACCAGAAGGAGCAATTTCCTGAGAGGTGCAAGCTGGGTGAGGGAAGTTTGAACGTCAACTTATAAGGTTGATAAAATGTGCAGCCTTACACAAGAGCCAACGAATGAGTCTTTCCCATCGGATCTGCACAGGGACTTGGGGAAAGAACAGCTGCATTTGCCTGCCTTCTCCTTGGGCATGTTCCACCTGCTTAATTGAAGGCAGGTTCAAATGAGCCATCTGTTGACCTGGTTGAGGAATCAGGGCTTCCCATTAATTTAAAGATATTTTTACATGTTATTAAAGGCCTAGAAGGAAAGGAAAGATGGATAAAAAATGAAGGTAAGAAGCTTTGCCTTAGAGGCACAGGTAATATCTGTAACAGATGCTACACCCTATGCCTAAGCTAATTGTTAAATGAGTCACCCTGGCAAAAGAAGCATTAATAAAGGGAAGCGAAGACTGAACATCTGGAAAATAATATGAAAGGAAAGAATTTTCATATTTTGGAACTCCTTGCTGGGTGGGAACTGCTTGGGGAGACAGCTCTAATTGCTTGTCTGAAAGAATGAAAAGTGAATCTATTCCCAGTCTGAAATCGGCACAGTCATTGCGTATTCCTTCCCACGCTCCCTTCCCAACGCCACAGCTACCACATGGGGCCCCGGACCTGCAAAGGCCAAGACACGTTCTTTGCCTTATGCACATGAGCCGGATGGTGACGTAGACCTGTAGAGCCAATGGTGTACGCTAGCCTTCTCCAGACTTTGATCCAAGCTCAGGAGAAATTGGTTGGAGCAGCTGTGTGCTAGACGAGATGTCAAAAACGGGTTATTTTGGTGGCAGCTCTGCCTTGGTGTCGACGGATGTTTAACAGGCTGCAGTTTGATATGCCACCTCTCTGTGTGGGGCTGTATAACCTCCTCGCGAATGACCGTGGTTAGGAGGAGGGAACATCAGGGCTTCTGCTGCCTGCGCTGGTTGGCCCCATGCTATACATAGCCCTTAGGCATTTGTGGCTCTCTGCCGGGAGGGGAGACACAGGAGGGAAGACATAGAAGGGAAGAGAGCTAAAGATACGGTCCAGTTTCTGCCCCTCCAGAAAACAGCATGGTCAACGTACAGAAAAGCCCTCTCTGCACGGTCCTAGGGAGACAGAGTTCACCACAGCAAGGAGGGGGGGGCTGCAGAAAAGTGACTGTGCGGCAGCACTGCGTTGGACTCTCACGCCCCTCTGATGCTTGAAACGAGGCTGGACAAAGCTCAGGAATGCTCCAGGTCTGGTTCAGCTCCAGCAAGGGAAAGCCGGAAAAAGATCTAATGGATCCCTCTCTGGTGGCATGATGCCAGGATTTTAGCCCATAGCTGGAAAATGGGGTCTACTGTGCTCTCATGATGTCTGATTTAGCTCAGCTTTTCTGTTTGCCATCTCTTTGGTGAAGCAGTCAATAATCCTTCCAGCTCCCTTTCCTTTGTTGCTCTCACTCCTCTGTTATTTTGCCCTTTCTTTCAATCCCCTCTTCCTGACCTCGCAGAAGCCTTCACTACACCCATAATAGCACAGTACTGCCTGGAAAGCTCCATCCAGTCCTCGTACTTACAAAGCCACGGTTCATCTTTGCACAGAGGAGTGCCCAGCCAGGTGGGTCCTGGCCACGGTGCTTCCAGGGCACATGCTGGAGAGGACACTACGAGTCCTCCTGGTGAGAGCAGGGGAGGTGAGTGGCAGAGCAAACAGGAGCTCGGCAGAAAGACAGGACTTGCAGTCCACGCCTTCCAAAGCAACCATTCGTTTCGCTGCATATGCCCCGCTCTCTAGCTCAGGGATGTAAAATATGAGCAGTCTGGTCTACTTTTCTAAATGAAGTCTAAAAGCAGCTCAACCACTGGCAAAGCGCGAAGCCCCTCAGAGGCCTGGTTTGGAGGAGACATCAGTGACAAGTGAGACCCCTCTGAGCTTTGAATCTCACCCACCAGAGGAATGGAAGAGTTTTTCCGTATTCCAAGTTTGTATTTTTCAAGATAAAAACCCAAACCTGAGCACCAGCAGTGTTGATACACTCCTAGGGAGTGCTCCAGCAGCACCTGGTGTGCTGGCATGTCCCGGGTTTCACTGCTCCGTTATCTGTCCCCAGAACGCTGGAGGGAGGGCAGCACGGGAAGGCCATTTCTAAGAGCTGAACACAAAATCATTGCTAGCTGGCAACTCCGATCTGCTTCTTCCCGATTTTCTTCTAGACTATGCGTGCGTGGGAATCAATTTTTAGGCAGGGCAATCAGACGGGTTGAGCGGGAGGCCTGACGTAGGGACGTGTCGCCAACCTCCTTGCAGAATGTGCCGTGGTGCTGCGAGACGGCCCTCAGGGAAGACGTTCCCCAGCGCGGCGTGGAGCCAGGTGGGTACAGAGACAGGGAAGGCTCGGCCGGCGGCTGAGATGGGCCTGCGAGGCTGGGACCGAGAGGAAGGGCAGCTCCGGGGGAGCACGGGGTGAGGAGCAGCCCAGAGCCGCCCCGAGCACGCGCAGAGCAGCGGCCGCGGCCAGTGGGGCAGGAGGGCGAGCGCCGGGGGCCTCCGGCTCCGGCCAGGCACACGCACTCCCCCATGGACGTGCAATGATCTTAAAACGTAATTATGAAATTTTAAAAAACAACTTGACGTGATAATTATAGCGGTTCCTGGAGGAGCCTCATAATTGAATTCTAGGGTGTCTCGCGCTCGGCGCGGGCGCTAGCAGGAGAACGGCTCCGCTTGCTGCGCAGCCTTCCCGGAGCCCTGCAAAGCTCGGGAGACGCCCAACTATTCAATTATTGTCTCCCTCTGGAAAGCAGATCATTTTAGACACGCGGCCAGCTCTAATTACAAAGGAGAAGGGGAAATTTCTAGTGTCCAAAATTATTTGACTCATTAAAAAGAATTTACTTTCCGCAAGGCCTGAGCAGTTGACGCGCTGGTGGAAGGCAGGAGGGGAAGGAGGGAGGAAGAGAAGGAGGGAGGCGGGAGGGAAGGAAGGAAGGGAGGAAGGAAAAGCAGCTCCTCATGTGCTGCCCGCGCAGCCCTGGGTCCCAAGACCTGCAATGAGCTGGCTGGAGAGTCCTGGGAGGCCACTGCCCTGCACATGGGGCTGAACCCCCCCAGCCTCCCATGTGCATCCCCAGCCCCTCTCCCCCTGTAAAGCTGCTGATGATGCAGAAAAAAACCAGGGGGTTGCAAACGCCGGTGCCTGGAGAGGCAGGTTTTGCCCCAGACCGGGAGTCTTCGCCAAGGCAGCACGCGAGGAGAGCTGCTCCTGTTCGTGGGGATTTGGCACGAGCGAAGCCAGGGCTGGGGACAGCAGGACTGCTCCCTGGTCCCCTTGGCAATAAAAGCACAAGGTCTTTTTCTAAAAGGCTTCATTATATTTTTTCTTTTTTTTTTCCCAGATTATTTTTAAATGCTCTTTTGTGGGGAAAGACGATTTTACGTAGGGGAGGTCCCTTTTCCAATTACCATTAATTAACTCATCTCTAATAGATTTTTTTCTAGCACTCCATTTCCTGCCGGCTGCGCTCAGGCGGCCGGCAGCAGGCTGAGCGAGTGCTTTGCCCCTCGCCACGGCGGGCAGCTCCACGTGCCCCCGGGACGCCCCGCGGGGACCCAGCCCGGCCACGGGAGCCCAGTGCCAGCCCGGCTCCTCCGGCCGCGGGGTCCCCCCTTCCTTGGCCGAAATCACCCCTGTGGGGGCTGCTGGCAACCTGGGGAGGTGGCAAAGCTGGAAAGCCTTGTGGCAAATCGTCTTAGGGCCCTGGGCAGGGCCGGTGACAGCGGAGCAGGGGGGACTCGAACCGGCAACCTCCTGGCTTGGTGGGTCCCCCCTCACCGGGGCCAGCAGCCGATGGCCTTGCTCACCCGCTTTGCCAGCACCCTTTTCCAGTTTTGCTCTATGAGACAGCACTTGAAAATGTCTTTATGTGCATAATTATAGATACAAATATGTAAATATATAGATATAGTTATGTATCTATATTTTTATATATTTATATAAATATACACACACATAGGTATATTTTAATAATTACATTAATCTCCTTATAGACTCTGCAGGGGCGACGCGTGCTCCTGCCTCGTGCAAGGGGGAGACGCTGCCGTGCGCGGGGCTCCTGGGGGTCACCCCATCCCCTCCGCCCCCGAATTCCCCTCTTCCCTTCTTCCCAGCCCAGCACGTCGGAAGCCCAACGAATTCCAACGTGATGTTTGTGGTTGATTGGAAATCTGGCACTTAGATAATCCCGTTAGGAGCTGGCGAAAACAAGGGACCCCTTGTATAATCAGGAGCTGTAACAGGCGTTTTATGTTAAATTATATCTAATAGGCAGGACAAAAAAAAAGGGGGGGGGGGAAATCTGTTTTCCGACCGAGTCTTGCACGTCCAGAAAAGAGGGGAAACTCCTCTCTGCGGCGGGGAGCTCGGGGAAACGACGCGCCTCGGCGGGAGAAGCGTGCGGGGCTCCAGCGGGGCAGCGCGCAGCGGCCGCGGGGCAGCGCGCAGCGGCCGCGGGCCCCGCCGCAGCCGCCGCCCAGCGGCGCCTCCGCGGCCGCGGCTGGGGCTCCGCCGGCTCCTCTCGGGAGGGGTCTGGCGACAAAGGCTCTTTTGTTCGGCTGCAGGACAAGTGTCCTGTATTTATGTGTCTTATTGGTTGTAATGTCTGGTTAAAGGAAAAAAAGAAAAAAAAAAAAGGAAAGAAAAACACGGGGAAATTGAAACGCGCTGCTCTTTGCAACTTTTTTGCAGTCTTGAAATTATTCTTTCATTAAACCGTTCCTTAAAATGTGACAATGTTTAAACATCGGAGTTATCGTAAACACGTTTAATCAAACAGACTCTCGAGGCAAGCTCTCTCCATAAACATACAATCGTGTCCTTTAAACACGTCCATAATCAGAAAATCTAATTAAAAACTAATAGGAGGGCGGCGTTTTGTTAATTTTGCTCGCTGCTCGTGGAAGTCGCTGGCCAAGCCGCCTCCGCGGCGAGGAAAGTGCATTTCATCTCCTGCATATTGGATGGCAGATCTCTGCTGCCCGCCCGGATCTCAAACACCATGTGTCAGGACGAGAAGCCAATGTTGTTTTAGCAGGGAAGTGGTAATAACAAACCCATTTATGCAAGCACATTAGAGCGGGAGGAATCATGCCTGTTAGTTAAAATTTTTGAGCCAGAAAATTAAAAACAAATATTTAACTTCGCAATTTTGAACCCCCGGCTGCTACTGCTGTTCAACTTTTAGCATGCATATTCAATGAATTCAGCCCAGCCTTTAGACAAGCCAAGGGAAATGCAGGTTTTAAGGCAGTTTAACAACAAAAAATAATGAATAAGAGTTTGGGGCGGAGGGGCCGGCGGGGCACAGCAGCGAGCGGGCCGCAGCTTCGTCCCGGGGCGGCGACGGGAACCCGCCGCGGCGGCATTCGGGCAAAAGCGGCTCGGCCGCCCCGCGGAGCGGCCCCCGAGGCTGAGACCCGACGGGGCTTCACGCACCCAAGGGCGGCCGAGGCTGCGGCAGAGCCCGACGGGGCTGCGCCGGCGCTGCCCCCGCGGAGGGGCGCGGAGGGGCGCGGGGGCGTGAACGTGGGCGCGGTGGGGAGCCGGGCCGCCGCCCCGACGGGGCTGAGGGGCGCGGTGGGAGGGGAAAGGAAAGGAAAGGAAAGGAAAGGAAAGGAAAGGAAAGGAAAGGAAAGGAAAGGAAAGGAAAGGAAAGGAAAGGAAAGGAAAGGAAAGGAAAGGAAAGGAAAGGAAAGGCAAAATGAAGAAAAGGGGAAAGGAAAAGGAAAGGAAAAAAAAGGAAAAAGAAAAGGAAAAAGAAAAAGGAAAAGAACAGGAAAAAGAAAAGGAAAGAAAAGGAAAAGAAAAGGAAAAAGAAAAGGAAAAGAAAAGGAAAAAGAAAAGAAAAGGAAAAAGAAAAGGAAAAGAAAAGGAAAAGGAATAGGAAACGAAGAGAAAAGGAGGAGGAAGAAGGAAGGAAGAAGAAGAGAAGAGAGAAAGGAAAAAAAAGAAAAAAGAGAGAAAGAGAGAAAAAGTTACCTCCCTCCAGAAAAAAAGAGAAACCAAGTCCCCCCCCGGCCCCAGGTGCCCCCCAGCAGTGCCCGGCGCGCAGCGGGGGCGGCTGTGGCATCTCCCAGCCCGGTGCCGGTGCCAGAGCCGGTGCCCGGTGCCGGTGCCAGGCTCTCGGCCCGCTGCGAGGAGCAACCGGGCGCCGGGCGGGGCCGGGCAGCCGCTCCGGGCGCAGCCTGCGCCGGGCACCGCGCAGCACCAGCGGCTCCGCAGCGAGGCGGCCGCACCGCCGGGCACCGCGCAGCCTGCGCCGGGGCGCTCCGCTGCCGCGCACGCAGCACTGACCGCGGTGCCGCCTCCTCTGCCCGTCGCTTTATCCCTCCACGGCGATCTAACCTGCACATTTCCTTCTCCTTCCTTTTTTTTCTTTTTTTTCCCCCTTTCTTCCCCACCGCGAGTTTGTCGGCGGAGCCGCTTTCCCCGCCAGGGCCGGGGACCGCCGCGGCCTGCAGCCAGGTGCCGCCCGCCCCGCCGCCCGCGCCTACCTGCTCCCGGGGGGCCGCGGCCGCGCCTGCCGCGGGGCTCCCGGTGCGGCGTCGGGGAGCGGCGGGGCCCGCAGCCTGCCGCCCCTCCGAAATCCGCGCAGGAGACCGGCAAACAGCGACAAAACCCAGCCTCCACGTTTGCGCCCCGCTCCCGCTGCCGCTCGGTAACGCCTGGACGCAAAAAGCAGCCCCGGTGCCAGCCGGCGCTGCTCGCTGGGAATCTCCCTGAAATCTTGTCCCCCGGCAGCGAAAAGCCAGGTTTAATGGAGGCCGCCACATACCTTCTGGTCTGCCAGCTGAAACCGAGACTATGCAAAGAGGATAGAAATGCCAAGTAAGCCGACACATTCCCTTCCTAGCAACCAACTCTTCAAATTTGCTGCTTTTTTTTTCCCCCCTCTACCCCAACCTCCTGTGGAGGAACTGGGCAGGATCTTTTCGGGGCACCTTTATTTTTAAGTATATATCTACTATATGTGTGTATATATATATATATATATATATGTGCACACACGTGTATACATATTATATATTATACATATATATATTTATATATATAAACCAACTTTTGTCCGGGGGTGTCTCTCGGGTCGCTTTGGCTTGTCCTGTTGGTTGGGTTTTGGGGAAAGAGGCGATGGGAGCTGGAGGCGGCCGCCCCCACGGGCTCCTCGGTGCCCCCCGGCCCCCCCCCCCCCAGTCCCCCCGGCCACGGTTGTCCTTGCAGCGAGGGGACGCCAGGGGGCAAGAGGCGTTCACAAAGGCTGCTCCCTCCATCCCTCCATCTCTCCATCCCTCCATCCCTCCATCCCTCCATCCCTCCCTCCCGCAGGGGTTTCCGCAGCTCACAACGGCAAAAGTCGGATTGCTCCAAAAAAATATTAAAAATATTCGCCAAGCCTTTTACATTGCAAATCCGCCCCCCCGTCCCCAAATCTTACCTAACCGTGTCCCCCCGGGCACATCACCGCCTTGCGCAGCACAGCCAGGCAGAAACGCTCTTTAGCAGCGTGGCAAAGAACGGCACAATTTATTTAAGCCAGCCATTAATCCCCCTCACCTTGCCGATATTGGGACCCAATCCCATCGCCCCTGTGCACCAGAAGGACAGGGAAATGACACGTTTTGTTCCCGGGCGGGCGGTGTGCGGGACGGCGGCGCTGGCACCGGCGGCGGAGGAGCACAGCCAGGCCAGAGGCCGCAGCGGCAGGTCCCCGCGTCGCCCAGCCTGCGGGGCCAGTCACCCCCGCAGACACCGCTCGCGGGAAACTTTGCTGCACACAAAAATACATTCAATTTCCTGGCTGCTGCTTCCCTCCCTGAGTTATTTATTTTGGCAGCGGCACGTTAAATAAATGAAATATTCAATTAATGAAGCTTCTCAGCAGCTCACCAGATTCTTGCGGGATCTCCTTTTTTTTTATCATTTTGTCACTTAAATAAACTGTGGGGAGGGTTCATGTGCCCCAGCTTCGCTTGGCACTCAGCAGCCGTGCAGACAATGAAGCTCAGTGTGAATGAAACGGGCCATACAGAGATATGGACCATTTTCCAGGCATTAGACATTAAGGCAAAATATTGCTTAGTCTTTCATCTTTCCATACCTTCTCCTTCCCCAGACTTTCCTGCAAATGCCTAGGAGTTGCAGGGTGCAGCTAATGCCAGGAATTTCAGGGAGGAGACAGAAACCTCTGACGATAATCAGATGGCAAAACACCAGGCTCACCCCCGAGAGCGGCGGGGGCAAGTCTCCTGCCTGGCATTTCCATCCCTTCTTTATCTCGCTGTATCACACACATCCGTGTGCTGGGTATCATTTCTCTTGGAAATGCCATGAACTTGGTGTTTTAAATCGAACCAGCTTTTTTTTCTTTCTTTTTTTTTTTTTTTAGCTGCAAAACAATGGCGATTGCGGAAGGGCCCGGGGTTGAGCTTTTCTGCGTGTTCACAAAGCGTTAAAGCTTTATCGAACAAACTGGCGCTGTCTGACACCAGCCAGACAAAAGGTAACGTCCATCTTCCTCCCCGGAGAAGAGGGGCAGGGGGGACGTGGGGACGGGCAGCACCAGGCGCAGGACGTGGCTGGCAGCCGCGGGTGCACCCACACCGGGCAGCGCTGCACCCGCGCGTCTGCCCTCCCGCGTGCCCGCCACGAGCCGCAGAGGCCGAGCGGCTGGGACGCGGAGACGGGATGCTGCAGTGAGGTGTCCGGCTTCCCCGGTGTGTAACATTTGGGTCCCGTCTTACATCCTTCCTCTTCCGCAGCCACCGCGCTGCTTCTGGGGTTGCGGGCACCAGGAGCCAGCGGTCACTGGGAGGGCACCCGGCTCTGGGATGCTGCCTTCATAAACAAACCCTGCCGAAAATACCCTCCTCCTCTCTCGTGGACCAAAGGGAAGCCCTTTGCCGGGAGCATGGCTGCTCTCGAGCCTTCCCCGAGTGCTTGACCTCGTGCAGGGCAGGTGCCTGAGATCTGCTCCCTGTGTGCACGCCGTGGATGGACGGTGGTGGGGGATGATGCACAGCATAACCCTTCCACTTAGCACCTCTGTTTCAAGGCCTTTTCCTTCCTTCACCGCAACTAGAGGTGAGGGCAGCGTTCAGCCGAGCCCAGAATGATTCTCTCTCCTTCCAGCCACACCAGGGCTTGGGGAGGACCCGGAACCTCGGCAAGGGCTGGTTCCTGCTCCTCTGACCCCATCCTCCCGTTCCAGCAGAGCTCACAAAGAAGCTGTCCCCACAAGATGAAGGGTCTGTGGACCTTCTCCCATTTTTCTAACCCCGAATCCCAGTGGTGGAGTGCAGACAAATTCCCTCATCCATCAGCCTGTCTGCACTGGACCGAGGTGCAAGGTCTGCTATTCACCCCTGCAAGACAGAGGCATAGCATCATCTTTATTGCAGAGGAAGCAAGCTGAGGTCCAGGGAGGTGCAGATAAGCTCTGGAGGACCCGTGTGTCAGTGTCTCTCCCCAGGCACCCTACTGCTGCCCATGAGGCTGTGGGAAGAGCCCAGCATTCATTGTCCACCTCCGAGCTCACAGGGATGTTCATCTCCATGAGGAGATGCCACCAAGCCTAGGCTGGATGGATATTCCTCCCTCATACATATGGTGCTAGACACTTTGAATTCCTCCTTGAGTTTCTCTGCGGAGAGCAGAACTACTCATTTTTTCCCTAAAGTCCACTGATAATTTCCTGATTCTGTGGGATTATTTTACTTTGTTTCATGCAGCAGGTAGCTAGACTGTCTTGTTCTTCTAGTGCCATATGCCACCTTGGTGGCTGGGAGCAGTGGGTAAACATCGATGGAAGAAATGGTCAGAAATGGTCAGAAATGTCAGAGCTTTTCTGGGAAACATCAGAGGAGGGAGTGAAAGTGTCACATTAAGGGATCTGTAAATAGGAATATCTGCATGTGGTCACCTACATGAGCCAGTGGAGAGCTGGTTCATGGAGTCCAGGGAGCCATTCAGGCATCCAAATTCAGAGGTCTACTTCAGGGAGAACCAAAGAGCTCTGTGGACTCCATGGACTATGTCGACTCCATTGCCAGTGGGTCTCCAATGACATTTTAGATGTACCTTAGAGAACCTTGCTGGGGTTTAGAAGCAACTTAGGGGTCTCCAGCTACTGCTTCAAAACAGCATTGGTCTTCTGTAGGTCCTCAGTGATATCTGCCATCACCACGTGTGTGTCCCAGGTGCACCTCCAATGGCGCTAGGCATGTTTCAGCGGTGGAGCCAAGCACTAGATCTCCACTAACTTCAGGGGGAGCTTGTGCATTTTGCTCCTGTGTAGGAACCCATGTAGAGACAGCTCCATTCTTGCACCTTAACTCACAGGCTGCATCCTGCCCAACATCTCTGTGGCTTTGACAAAGTCCACGCAAAATTTACCCTTGATCTGCAGCCAGACTGGAGCCTGGCAGTTAGCATCCAAATGGTTTTATTGATGGGTGCTGTTATCCCCGCAAGCAGAGATGTGTGTCTGGTGCTCTGCACTCTTCAGCAGAGCAGCGCCGTGTGAGCAGCTTGTTGTTATGTCCATTGGATTGGACCCATTCTGCCATCCTTACTCAGTCAAAAACAAGAGCAGGGATCACCTTTGCTGCTACCTACATCACTCCCAGGACTGAAATGTGCTTACAGAGACAGTCATCCATGGCCATAGCTCCTGCCGTGCAGCTCTTCCTCTCTGATGGGCTTCCACGTCCAAGTCGTGACATGCAATGGGCTGTGCTGCCGTGCGCGAGTCTGGTGACACACAGCAGTGACAGACATGGTGCTTCTCCAGCTGTACTACGCTTGGTATTTGCCAGCGTGCCTATTGATTTTCCATCCCCATCGTGAAATGTTCATTTCCAGCGATCAAGCTGTCTCCTTGGGCACGCGTGTAGCTGCTGGGGCTGCAGGAGGTGAGCGGTCTCTGCCGCTTCCCAGGCTTTGGGCTCGATGAGTGTTAGGCAGCGGTTGCAGACGGCTCCCTGTGCCGGCAGCGCTTGCATTGCTGGTAGGGGAAGCTGGTGCTCAGCTTGTCCATCAGCGGAGATTTCTGAGCCTGATTATACTGCTAAGCAGATGTTTGGAAATTAGAAACAGCTCTCTGAAGTCGGTGGAGTTGCTCTGATAGAAAATCTCCAGTCAAGAGCAGGGAAAGCCCACCAGGGTTTCCACCAGGAAAAACTTTCCTCTTCTCTCCACCACCACAGGCAACCAGTAATGTATTCGGGTACTGACGCCACAGAGAAGAATCTGAATACACACCAGGACAAACACCTTAGTTGTGAAAATCGCATAATATCGCGGAAGCATTTCGGTTGTTAATTTGTTAGGTGTATAAATGATGAAGAACTAAACTACAGTTTTGCACCTGACTGGGTGCGTAGTGTCCCGCTGCCTTTCCCAGGCTATTTTGAGTGCTTTGGAGCAAGTTACTAAGCTGAAGGGGCAGCTTGGAGAACTTCGGATGTACCAAATATTCTCACCGCCAGACACTTCATTTTAAATGCAGCCAGCAGCAGTGAGAGGGTTGCAGTACCTCAAAAGAAAGTGTTTGGCTTGTCATGGCGCTGGGTTCAGCTGTTGCAAAAGCCAAATCTCTCTGCACTGGCACTGCAGCCTCATTACCAGAACCAAGGGGTTTTCTAGAGCACGTTGCTTATTTTGTGACAGCATCGCTTTCCCATAGACAGCCAAATTGGCTCAGCATTAAACTGCTGTGCTAGAGTGATGCTCAGACATGTGAAGCTGGACGCAGTGACTGCACGTGAGACATTCCAGAGCCTGGAAAGGCAAATGGTTTCTTTTGTCGCTCCGTATTAGTAGTGGGGAGAGGTGAGCGTCACGAAACATCTCCTGTGCGAAGTCACTCAGATTTCCAAAGAAATTGGTGTCAGTCACACTCGTCCCCCTCTCCGCATTCACTTCCTGCAAACACTTCGATGATCAAAGTTTAATCACAGAAATGCTCACGGAAAATAAATTGCGATTGCACCTGCTTGGTTTTCGCAGCCGAGCTCAGACCACTGTATCCCAGTCGGAGCGAGGCACCACTCAGCGCGGCGAGGACCAGGTCCCCCAGATCCCAGAGCAGCTCCTGGGATCAGAAGCTCTGAGATGACCCACAGGAGGGTCCAAGTGCCTCCTCCCTTGTCAGTGGGTCTCTGCTTGCACACGGGCGCAGGGACCGGGTTCACCGCCGGCCTGGTGAAGCTCTGTCCAATGTAATGGCATCATTCCTGATTTACACCAGCCTAAGTGATGGGGGAATCAGGCTAAATCTGTAGAACTGGGACAAGAGGAAATTATATTTAAATTCTGCACCCAGCCAGTGAATCTTGCAGTAGCCTAATTTTTCTAAGAATAATGCCTTGGGCAAGGCTTGTGTGGCCCAGAAAAGGAAAAAGTTTGAATTTCCTCTATCCTGCTTGTTTGAAACCTCCTTCTAAACTGCTGCTTAATCTTGGGAGAGACGAAACAGCGGCAGCACTGGCAGCAAGCTCCGTCCCAGCGTCAGCTGAAAGCGCCTCCGATGAGGAGCAGAGCCCTGGCCACGGGAGGGAGGGCATCACCGGAAGGAGCAGAGCCCGGATGCGGAGAACCGAACACTTGGAGCGAGCGGCACGTGATTGAGCCGGAGAGCGGAGAAATTAATTGAGTAACCTCAAATTACAAATCAATTTGAGGAAATCCCAGTCTAACTGCAGACACTCGGTGAGCAGTTCAAGCTAAATTCATTGAGCAGCCAGCTCTAATTAGCACATGCCGTGGGCTCGCTCTGAAAGCTTTGCATGTTTTTTCACGTGTCGGATGCCCTAGGTCCTGGTTCATGACACTCGCTAGTTTGACCCAGAGAACATTAAACCCTGGGTGCCACCACACTGTGACCATTTAGATGCATTTCCTGTGACGGTTTGAGGCTGAAGGAAGCCAAATTCCAAATTTCTGTGCTCAGACACCTCCATGCTACCTCGTTACAGCCACCCCAGGCTTGTTCCTGACCTCATTCATGCCAGTGCAAGCCTGGAATAACTTCATGTTAGCCACAGGGTCTATAGCAAATTGTCCTTGTGTAAAGAGACCAAAATCTGGCTTATAAAATTTGAGTCTTTTCCCTCATTCCCATGCACAAAATCCTTCTGTAACCAAAGTCAGCAGGACAGGATTTCATCTGTTAACTCAAGGAGAATTAGTCCCAAATCACACCGATGAAAGCAAGAGGCAAGCCCATCTCCGCTATAATAGTGGTGCTGCTTTGGTGGTGCAGAATTTAGCCCTTCAGATGGGGCGAGGATTGAGCTTTTTTGGGGGGAGACCAACCGCAGACAAATTACGTGGAACCCGCAGCAGCAAGGCATATATATTTATTAGAAGTGGATGAAAGGCTGCACCAAAAAATCTCTTCCAGCTTTTTTGAAAGATGTGACCTTGTTCTTTTCTTTGGGCTGGTAAATAATATGGATATGTTGCATTTCCCTTGCAGAGAAGACAATTTTTCCTTTGGGAGAGACTAGAAGACTATTAGGGTATCATATTATGTTAGACGTATTTTGCATTCCTTTGCCCTGCTACGAAGGAAGCTGTTTTTTCACGCTTCCGCAAAATGCCTTTTTTTCCCATGTACCAAACAACATGTTTGATCAAACACACAGGACCAGACTCTTCGGTAATGCAACTAAGGGACTTCCGCAAAGCTATGCTGACTTATTCCACAAGACACCCAATGTTTTCCTCCATCATGAATTTCTGAATTTTCTGTAATATTTATCCCAAACCCCATTCTTCCTTCTTTAACCCAATGGCTTTCTCCTACTGGGAGACGTTTTTCTGATCATTGCGTTGCATTCTCATGCCAATATCTGGAGCGGGAATCATACCGACCTCTGCATAAATTATAGCAAGGTACAGTGAAAACAGGTGGTTTGCCCATTGTGTCCTATTTCTTGGCTGTACTACTGTAAGTACAGTTTGAGATCTTCCCACTGTAGTGAAAGCATCATTGTAGCTATAGTGGTTGCAGCTATTCCTTATTTAAGAGTTTAGATGTGACAACATTTGTGGGGAGAAATAGTACCTTGCATTAGACTAACGGGGGTAATTGCGTAAAACCTGCATCCCATAACACTGTTAAAATCATTTCTTCCCCTGTTTATTTCATTTCAGTGATGCCTCTTGGGTTTCATCTCTATTAAATCATGTGGACATTGAAAGGTGGGATTCACCCCACTTAGCTGGCTCCAGTACCTGGGTCTCCATGTGAGATTGTCCCCACGGTTGGCCACGGGCTCGGGGGAGAGGAGACAGCCCTTTCCGGGGCGACCCGATGCTGACGGCGACACAAGCAGAGCTGCAAAGTCCGTGTCGCTGTAAAGGCCACCTAGGACAGCCGCTTCCAGGCTAGATGATTACGCTTAGTGAGGTTAATCCCACTTCAAGTATTTCACTTGCTACATTGGATAATTTACTCCTCTGCAATTTTTGGAGTGAGACTTACAAAGCCCACTCAGGCAAGCACACCTGGATCACTGTTTCAGCAGTGGAACAGCTGGGCAAAGCGCAGCTAAATGCCCGCTATGCCGAAACCCTCTGCGCCCTCCCTGCGCTTGGGTATTACCCTGCTGACCCCCTCGGAGTTGAACTACGGGAAAATGTCCCAGCTTTCATTTCCTGAAAGCCACGTATTGAGGAGACAATGCGAAAATAAATGATGGCTTTCAAATGTAAACAAGTGGGAACCAGCCTCGGCCATGGGAGTTTTGTGCAAAACACTTTGCTACATTAGGCTGGTGCTTGAAATGTGCTCGGCAAGGAGGCACGCTTTGAAAATAGGAAAGACTGAGTCCGGATGTTATTACTCTTGGAAATAAGGGCAATGGTGAGAGGATTTTACCTGTTTAGAAAGAAAGAGACCCTGACATTTCTGTATATATTGCAATGCCTTTCCAAGAAGTTGTGTTGCTGGGTGGTCTGACTTGTCTTCCCCCTTATGGCTCCATCAGCAGCAGTGGAATTGCTGAGGAATGGGTCCTTTTTAAAGATAATTTCTTTTTTTTCAAATATTTTTGAAGTGAGGCTTGCATTAAACTGAGTGATAATTAGACAGTGAAAGTGCTACTACCCAATGCTTAGATTATTACAAGAGCCTGAGGCAATTCTTGAAGGTTTATAACCGGCCGAGAAATCAGTGTGTGATGTTGAATGTGATTCTGGAAGGTGTATTTTGAAAGGCATTTTTTAAATATAAAGTGTAACTATTAGAAAAATGCTTTTATTCTTAATTTATTCTAGTGGTGACTTGGGGAAAGATTTGGCATCATTAGGGAAAAGTATTATAAAACATAATGTCAACATTTCTGAGATTTTTGATCCAACATACTAGTTAAAACCAAAACAAGTCAGTACATTTAAGTTTACATTCCCCTGGTTACAGTTGTGTTACAGATTTCTTCTCCAGGAGATCAGCTGGTAAAAAGCAGCAGTCGATGTCTGCCTCAGCGAAGCTGCATTACTGATGGCTTTGAGCACGTGGCCTTCCAAAAGAACCTTCCTCCGCATTTGGACTTCCAGCATCATTTTGCATCCATCAAAAATCCCGTTGTACAACAAGGTGATACAAAGTCTAGAGTTCCCGTTTCTAGCATAACATCCTCACGGGCAGCTTGGCAGATAATTCTTTGTCAGCTCCATGGTAGTTTCCGTATTACGATATTAGCCAGTGTAAGACCTTCAGGCATTAAATATGCCTAGAATATTATGTTGCATATGACATTAAACTTGCATTTAAAAAATATATTGGACCAACTCCACAGCCCTGCTGTGTTTCAACAGAATCGTTCCAAAATACACCAGGGAGGCACAAACAGGACATGGCCTGTCCTGTTTATCTCTCTCCCTTCTCGTTTCGCAGCAAAATCCCAAATGATAATCTCTCCTTGCAGTTGTTTTTAAGCTCACTGCAGAAAAAAAATAGATTTTTCTGATTCTGGGGCTTTTAAAGCAGTTTGATTATCAATTATACATTTTTTGGTATAAAATGCTGCAATATGAATGGAGAAAGACTGAATGATATCCCGATGATCATATTTATCACAGAAGGAAAGGCATTTTTTCCCTATTTTTTTCCCATTTTTTTCCGTTTTTTTCCTACTTCTGTCATAAATCCAACAGGCAGTTAGAGCATTTTAAATCTTGCCAGAGTGCCTTTTTAGGGGCCCAGTTTTACATTTTCCCCAGGGCTGCTAGCGTTTCTTCGTGAAACATCCCTCACAGCTGGTTCCAGCAGGACCTTCTGGGGCTGCCGTGGTGCTCCTCAACGGTGACTACAGCAGTGGGGGAGCCCGGGCACAGATTTGCATCCATATAGCAGAGTATTTTCTCATATAATGGAGTACTTCTCCGTGATAGACAGAGTTGTGCCATGATTTTTCATGGCAAGATAATCCATGTGACTCCTAAAGAAGCTAGGATCAGGCTGTTGACTATCCAGTGCAGACTCTGAGCCTCCTTAGCTTACAGTTTCCCTACATCAGCTCCTTCCTGCTGCGCTTGAATGCATTCTTACAGTTTTGTCCATCATGTCAGATTATTTTTACGTTGCTGGTCACAGAGGTGTGAATGTTGAAGCAACAGCGTTGGCCTCAGTGTGATCGTTTTGGATTTCTGCAAGCGTGTAGAAAAGCCTCAGGATCTGAAACTGGAGCATGCTGAAACATATCTTTCATTGGCGAGAAAGGAGTCAATTGAAGTGTTGGCAGCAGGTGATGGAAAAACATCCATCGCTTTGTCCTAGGCAGGGTTGGACTCTGGGTTCCTGCTGCTCCAGTTTGAGTGACAACAGAAAAAGTGTGATTTCCAGGGAGGAAAAAGAACAGAGTCAGTAAAGACAGCTGAAACACTGGTTTGCTTCAGGAGGAAAAGCCACTCTGTGTTTTTGGTGGGTGCCTTCTGCCGTGCCAGAATAGACACTTGCAGTTGGACATTGGGGACTGGATAACATCAGCTTTGCCCTTGCTGTGAAATCAGATGCACCTCCTGCCCGATGCGCAGCTGGGTGGAGGTCCATCTCTGCTGACTCCTTCTGCCTACAAGGCAGCTGCGTGCTGGCCCCGTCGCCTGCAGCAGTCCTGCCATCGCGAACACGGAGCTGCGCAGATCTACAGATCTGCGCTTTTTGAAGATGGCAGAAAACTGGCGGATCAAAAGTTCAGCCCAGAGGCTGCTGTCAGTTTGCTCAAGCAAATAACTTCATACGGTGCTCAGAGATCTGTGGGATCTCCATGGCAGGAGAGAAACATAGAGAAACAGGAAACTTTTCTGCAAAGCAGGGCTAACTCCTACCTCCTGATCTCCAAGACCAGGTTCCTGGGTGAAGAAGGGGAAAGGGAGAGAGGAAGTGTCCATTCAGAAACTCAGAAAATTCAGTCTTTTCCTATTTGAAGACCCCTAAAAATAACCACTGGAGATACCAACTTTTCGGTAAGCAAGCTCAGCTGATAGCCAGGCGACTTGCTCCTCTGGACAGCCCCTTGCTTTCCCCTTCGAGGCAAGCCACGGTCTAACTCTTGGGGAGCAGAAAGCCACAGGTTAAATCCCACCAGCTTTATCCATAGCTCAGTCGCCTCAGCTCTGAAAGTGTGATAACTACCTTGGAAAGATGGCTCACCAAAACCCAGCTCAAGGTAAATGTGTACATCACCACATGAATTGTATGATCTGAATCCCCAGATGAAGAAAACAGCTGGATTTTGGAGTATTCTGAACTTTGCACACTGTGCAGGCTTTTCTGCCCCGCCAACATTCAGCCAAATCCAAGTGTTGGGGCTGTAACACTCCCACCCTGGCTGTACCAGCCTGCCTGTGCAACCCCCACGCCTTCTCCTGCAGGGCCTTCTTGTGACAGGGCTGTTAGCCAGGAACAGCCATCCCAAGGCAATCTTACCGATTTCAGCCCAGCACTGGTCTGTCAGAAAAATCAGGCTGGACAGACAGCATCTGCTGAGGAGCGTGGTGAGCCTTGCTGGTTGTGCACGTCTCCTTTCGCTGTGTGCCTTGAAAGGTGGGGCCCTGAGATCAATGTCTGGTCAGATCAAGATAGGAGTCGTCCTGTTACAAGTCTATTTTGTATGTGAATCCACACGAAGGCTGGACTTGTCTGGATAGTCACTGAGGCTGGAGTTAGTGAATGGGACTGAGAGCAAAACTAGCTACATTTAATTAAATCTAATGTGTTCATGTCACTGGGGTCAGGCTTCACATTCCTCGCCGAAGGGCAAGCTTCAGTGCGCCCCTTTCGCTCCGTCACTGATTTCCCCCAGCTTCTGAACGGTGCTTCACCTCCCCTGGGTTTGGCCAAGGCTATCTATATAGTGTATCTGTCTGTCTGTCTATCTACCTACCCACCTACCCTTATACACAGATACAAGTGCATCTTGTTTTTTGCAATGCTACAGAACCTCAAGAAATAAAAAAGACAGACAAGTTGTATTGGAAAAGCCAGAACAGAGCCCTAGGTGTCTGCTAAAGTGACAAGACCAGTCTTCAGGGCATCCAGTTCCTAGACATGAGAAACTGCATTTGAATGCTTTATCCTTGTGTTCAATAATTCACTAAACCAAGGCAAAGAGTTTTAAACCGACCGTTTTAAAGTGAACTTTATTGCAATTCAGACAGACACCTTTCTTCTTCCAGGCCACAGGTTTAATAAACACACTGGGCTTATGCTTGAGCTCCGTGAGGATATCCAGTAAGCACTTTATGACAGATTTGCCACTTTTTTTGAGGCAGAGCAAAAATCCCTGTTGTTGGAGCTGATAGTTTTATCACAGCTTCTTTCCTTCAGGGTTTTATTTGCAACCTCTCAGCTCCTTGCCTGGGAAGTCAGGAGCAAGGTGAGGCAGAACTGGAGAGGCTGGCTGAAAGGTGGGTTTCCCAGGAATATTGTCCTCATGAGGCTCTGCTTATATGATTTCGGGTAAAAGTGAAGCCCCAACTTTTTTAAAAAAAATCTTGCATTATCTGTGCTTGCATTAGTTTTGGCCTTTTTCCCCCCCTGTGTCTAGTAAGAGACAAGAGCTGGTTGGGAATGAATAGCATAATTCTGATACGAAACAAGGAGCAACCGAGAGCAGATGATTTAAGCCCTTAGAGCAACAGTGACAAGCAGAGCTGATAGCGGTAACAGCCGCCTTTCTCCTGGGGGACTTGCCCGGAGGGAATTTGTGAATATGGACTGGTGGCCTCTGTGTGGGGGTGGCTCTATGCAGAGGTGGCCATTTCATATTCATGCCAGGTAACAGATATACCTGCCACAGCAGGTATAAATTACGCAGTCGCAGTGCTAATAAATGCATGGAAAGGCATGCTCAGGGCTTCACACTTCGACTTGCACCAGGCTTGGCTGAAGCATGAGAGCCAAAGCACTGGGCAGAGGTTGTTTTCGTGATGGCATCCAGGCCACGTGGGGCTGAGCAGCATCCTCTGATGCTGTCCTCCTTCAGCAGCGTGCAGGATGTCCAGCCTCGAGGGTACCCCAGATCCACGCAGCTCTGCTAGGAGCATGGACAAACCTGCAACGATGCCGATGCGTCGCTCCGGAAACTCTCGACACAGCTTTGCAGGAGGGAAACCTGCTCCAGGTCTGACAGGCTCAGCCTGCAGTGATTTAATCCAGGTTTTGGGAAGGAGGAGGATGCAAACCAGCTCTGACGCCAGCTCAGCCTCCCTCCCTCGTCCCTACAAAAGAGCAGGCTCCGGTCCCCGGGGAAGCAGGGGAATGTGCTGGCAGTGTGGAGCTACTTACACTTGTCCTGGGCTGCCCCTGGAGCCAAAATTTCCCCACTTCCACGATTGCGGGTGAAAAACCTGCAGGACCTTGGAGGAGAAGAAACCCTCTGGTTTTACTCCTGACTTCATCCAACACGCCACGGCCGAGGGGAGAGGGCAGTTTGAAGCCTGGCCGCACTGGGCTGGGTGCAGAGGAGCTCACGCTGGGACGGGGGCTGCACAGAGCGGGCCCTCGGTCTGGCCTCGGCCTCAGCGCCGCATTTCGGCTGCCGCCTCGCAGCCGAGCCGGTGACGCCCGAGGCTGCCGAGCGGCCGGGCCGGGGCGCGTGGCCCCGGCGTCGCGGGCTGGCTGCTTTCCCTTGAAGTGCTGCTCTGAAAACTTGGCATCCTCGACTCGGTTCCAGGTTTGACCTGTGAGGACAAGGAGACCACATGCTTCGCAGCGACTGTGCTCTGCCTCCGTGCCAGACTGCCGGCGGGGGGCTTGTTCCCATTTGCCGAGGGTTTTATTTTTAGGTAGCGACCAGAGACGGGCGAGAGCTGTGGCAGTGCGCTGTGCAAGCAGGCGACGGCAGCTCTCCCACCCCGTGGTGCGTGGACGGCATTCGAATACGTGATTTCGCGAGAGAAGTATTTGTCGTTCCTGAAATTGCAAAGATTTGGAGCGAATGCTTAATTGCTCGGTTCCATCGCAAGCATATGTTATGAACAAGACTTTTCCTCACCGACTGGTTGTTGTCATTATTATTATTAATATTATTATTATTTTTGCATTGCTTCATGCAGCCCAGACAAGTGCAGACGTCCTCGCAGCGCGGCATTTTTGGTGCAGAAGGTGCAGTGCCCTCCACCCCAACGAGCTGCCGATCCACCGAGCAAGGGAGAGGAGGGAGGGCGGCCGCTACCTACTCGTTACGACGAAGTGACTAATTCATGCCTAACTGAACATGTGTTTTTCTCAAGGTCACCTGGCAAGGTCGCTGCCGTGCCGAGACTCAGGCCTGGGTATCCGGACCCCGGCGCAGTGAGTTTTCGGGGCATCCTATCTTCCCAGGACTTGGTTTCCAAGACTCGATCTCATGTTACTCATACTCGATTTCACGTTGCTCGCTTGCATCCACAAACGAGACAAGATCCTTCCTGCCGTAACATCGCTGCTATCAGGGGAGCAGACACCGGACAGGCAGGGATTTTGCCCACGCTAATCAGTTAGACACCTGCAAACTTTCATCCATTGCCTACAGATCCCTAAGTAAGGGATCCAGCGGAATAGAAGCCCTTCATTTTGTGCTGGAGTTTGGAGAACATCTATGATTCAGAAACAGAAAAAAATAAAAAATGCCACCCTTATAGTGGATTCCCATTAGCTCTGGGCAAAGCGCATCCCTGGCAATGTGTCTGCTTCCCGCAGCAGCGAGGCTCCAGTGACACCGACTGTTGCAGTCCGGCTTTTCCCGGGTCATTTAAACCTGTTGGTTTACACCCCTCGCGCCCTGAGCAGTTGCCTTCAGCGGATGATTGACACCTTGAGGAAGATATCATCAAACAGCCCCTCTCAAAGACAGGCTCCCTGGGACTGGCGTCGTTTCCACGCGGCTCCTGGGAGCGCACGTCGGAGAGGGTATGAGCAAATTTCCCGCTCATACCACGCCGTTCATTTTCATCAGTGTTCAGGAAAACACTGCGGATGTTGTTTGAACAGTTCTGTTCTCTGTCTGCACAATAACTACATCAGGACTGATTCCCTCATTTTCAGAACAAGCGATTTTATTTATCTATAATTTTGCCTGTCCTTGCAGCCAGCCATGCACTGGCCGCACAGGGAGCGAGATAAATATTGGGGCCACAAACACATGATGGAGAAAGGTCCTCATGCAAAGAAGTGCCCGTAGCACCCGTTCCTAAAACTTCTTTGCTATATAGTAGTAGCTGCTCTTTTAAGGGTGCTTCCCAGCATTGACTCCACTGAACGCGGTTAAGTGCTGTGGAATTGATATCCCAGCAGAGATTATCATTGTAATTAGCTACAGGATAAACGAGAGTATATTGAATATTACACTAGACTTTTCCTTCGTGCTGTCATTTGGAGCGTGTTTTTCCCCCAATTGCTTCTCCCAAACCATCATGAGCCTTTAGAAAAGGGAGCATTTGCACAAAAAGCTGGGGGCAATTGCTCTTGAAAAGATGCTCGTAGTTACTTAATACCGTGAAAGGGCAAAATGAAATGCTATTTAAATATATTTTCATGCTAGATTAGAATAGTGAAACTACCTCGTGATGCGCTGACAGTGAAATTGGGGAATGACTCGCTTTACCCAGACAAACTATGCAGACTAGGAGCAGCTTATCAGAAACGAGTCAGCAGAGGTTAGCACTACATGGATGTGTTTCAATGATTCGTGTGGTTCTTTGCTTTAAAAACCATTTTTGAATGATTATATTCCTGTTTACCTGAAAACTAACTCTGAAGGTGTCCCAAGAGGGAGAAAAGAGGATTCCTTGATGGGAAACAAGGCAGTTCTTTGCATTTAGTGGAGAAACAGCTTGGTGCGGGGTTCAGAGAGACAGCACAAAGGTCTGGAGGAGGACTGTGTCCAGCAAAGAGAAGTAAGAGCCTTTGGGCATCATCAAGAAGACAGGAGATACCAGTTTTGGCAGCTGCAGAGAGAAAGGAAAGGGGATGTGTAACCTGCACTATTGTCTCCATCTCTCCGTAGCCCTGATAGCAGCTAGCTGTACAATACAGAAGAATGAAGCCATCGCTGTGTTAAGGCCACACGTACACAGCAGCTACACCACCGTCCCAGGACCGCTCCACTACTGCCCCCGGGCCCCACATCTGGATAGTTATCCCCAAGGTGAAGCTCTTCCAGCACCATGACAGTCGAAGGCACCCACTTGCCAGCTGCACCTGGATTTTACGAGAGGCAGCGACCCAACAGAGACGCGGTCCGAGGCCTCACACTGATTTCAGCTGTTGAGCTCGGAGTAGTGGTGTTTCCTGTTACCTGCCCAAAATCAAAGGATTTAAAAGCAGTGGTCGTTTTGTTTTCATGGGAGAGCGTGTGGGAGAAAGCACACACTGGAGGGCTGACTGAAACGGCCGTGTTGCAGCATGGTTTTGCACGGACACGACTGCTGTGCGGGCTGGTGGCACGTGGTGCCATCGCGTCAGGAGTGCGGCCGGCAGGCCTTGCTCACGGTGCCCGAGGGACGGCTGGCCCAGAGCACGTGCAGTGGTTGCATGGCCCACAACGGCGTATCAGGGCGATACTCTGCACCCCGCAAACCAGGGTGATATTCGGCACCCTGAAAACCAGTGCAATACTTTGCACACCTCAAACCAGGGTGATACTCTGCACCCGGAAAACCAATGCAATACTCTGCACCTGGAAAACCAGTGCAATACTCTGCATGCCACAAACCACGGCAATACTCTGCACCTCGCAAGCCAGGGCAACACTTTGCACCTCGCAAGCCAGGGCAATACTCTGCACCCCACAAACTAGTGCAATACTCTGAACCCCACAAACCCGCTTGCGACGCGGGTGAAGGGGTGGTGGCAGGTGGAGGAGGCGACCGCTCGCTTGGCTGGGGGGTGCAAGCTCCAGACCTTCCTCCTGAGCACCCCGGAGCTGGCACCCGCGAGTTACCTTCTTCTAAACCTGATCTGATTTTCTTGTCTTTTAACAAAGGGTTTTAAAGAAGCCCTTGGCACCACGAGAAGCTAAAGCAATCCTCTGGCTCTGAACAGAAAGCCCCGGAGGGAGCCAGAGCTCAGGGCTGATATTTTCCCCGCGGTGCCTGTCGCCATGCGTCTGGATTTCCCGGGACGGCACACAGCATGCGGCCGCGCTCACCAGATGTGCTTCCTTGCAGCGGTGCCGCTCCCCTTTGCTGCTGCCGCCAGCTGAAGAGGGGCCAGGGCATCACTCCAGCACCCGCCTGGCACCTCCTGAACCATGAGCAGGTGAAAAGGAGGCCTCAGGTCCTGCCCCCAGCTCAGTGTCTATATATACATACATCTATATGTATGAAAGCCTCCCCTGTGGATACAGCAGGAGGAAATTTCAGCATACAGCCCTGTATAGGATTTGCTGCTCTTTCCCCTGGCGGGGAGCAGCGCAGGAGCCTTGGGGCAACCCAGCACGAAGCTGGCGAAGCCACCGGGAGATCCTGGCCGTCCGGGACCGGCAACTGCCTGAGAGACGCAGTTGCCTCCGGGCAGCCTCTCCAGCATCCCTGCTGCCCGCAGGGAGCCCGCTGCTGGCTCGGGGCTGGGGAAAAACCCACCTTCGGAGCTGCGAGGTGCTGCCTCTCGCAAGAACTTTTTCTTCCCTGTTTTCACCCATCCGCTTTTCATTCCCATGGAAACACTGGCTGGAAGAATCAGCTGGCCAGCGGCAGCTGGGGAGCACAAAAGATCCCCTGGGGAGACCTCCATACCTGAGAACTACACACGGCAATTTTCAAAACATGGACTTTTTCATGTTCTGGGGCTCCCACGTCTCTCCAGATGTCTAAACACACGTACTGCCCCGCTCGCTGCCCTGGGGCAGGCGCCGGGATGGCTCAGCACCGCCGGGGCAGGGGCGAATCCTGCGCATCTCCCGCGCTTGCGCTAGCCTGGCCTCCAAGTATGGACATGAACAACGGAAGAGGTTGTGCTTTAAAATGCTATAAATTTTATATATTTTACATATGTATGTATATATTTTATATATTCCAGTGACCAACAGACAGAGCACTGGCGAGAGCAGTGAGGGCCCTTTCTGCAAGCCACAAATCACCCTGTAGCCTTCAGCGATATCTGCCCAGCTTTAAAGAGCTGAAGCAGAGGCTGGGGCTGCAAGCGAGGGCGTTGCACTGCCGGCAGTGCAGAAGCAATGCTGCTGGAGGATTTGCTCCCACGGCACCGAAGCAAAGCCATTTGCTCCCACTGTCTGCCGAGCCCGTTCGCTCGGGGCTTGCTGCGCTGCTCGACAAGAACCACTGTAGCTGAGGGGCAGGTCAGTCTACCTCTCTGTTGCCAGTAAACTAAAATAAAAGTCACATCTGGGTAAAAATCTCCGCGCCAGGCTGGCCCGTTCGGCAAACGACCTTCCTCTGTTCATTGTTTTTCACACTAAAACAGGAGTTTTCAGAGCTGACGGGGCTGGGCTGGGAGGACGCTCTCCACCCAGGCAGGAGCTTCAGGCTCCCAACGACGCTGGAGAGCAGGAACTGCTTGTGCTTTCACTGATATAAACTGCCGCTGCAGCTCTGGTGCATGCTGTGAAGCATTGGCTCCATGCAACATCCGACAAGCCCACTGCAAAGTTGCAATATGTCTGGGGTGTACAAAGTGATATGCTGTTGGATGTGTGTGGCTGTTAAGAGCAACAACCCTTGTCTCTCCCGCTCCCCTGCCCGCAGCGGCCGGTTCAGCTGTGAAGCCCAGCCTTTGGGCTCCCCGATGTCGTTGACGTTGAATTGGCAAGTTATATGGAGGATGCAAACGGTGTCCGTGCGAGGACAGACGTCCAGAGAAGGAAGACATGCACCCAAGCTGCATTTCCACACCTCGATCTGTGCCTGCTTACTCTTTTCCTCACCCAAAAACCTCCGGCCATGCCTGCTCTGCAGCAAAATCCCGCGGCCCGATGCCCTGAGGCTGCCAGAAGCGGAGCGAGCCGAAGAGCTGGACACGCTGGCGGCTCCGTGGAGGAGCTGGATCCGGCTCCAGCTGCCATATTGCAAAATAAATACACCAGTGACAGTCTTCCTACGCTTGCAATGACAGTCGAGTTTCCTCTGGACTGTCCGCAGTGTCTCAGACCGGGCTGGCACTCCAGTCCCCCGTCGGCGTGCGATTTATACTGCCGTTCATCCTGCCTCCAAATTT
The DNA here is from genome assembly GCF_036370855.1 of Dromaius novaehollandiae. Classification (NCBI taxonomy): domain Eukaryota; kingdom Metazoa; phylum Chordata; class Aves; order Casuariiformes; family Dromaiidae; genus Dromaius; species Dromaius novaehollandiae. The sequence goes on from NC_088099.1 coordinate 9,728,822, forward strand.
TGACCCAAATCCTCCCTGCTTGGCATTTGGGGGAGGCTGCCGGGTCCAGACACCTGGCCTTTCCGCGTGTAACAGCAAAGCGTGTCAGCAAAGGAGAAATGCCCCCTGCCTGCTGGCGGGCAGCATATTTAAAGCAATTCATCTGTTGTACCGTTAATTCAAAATTTCTTCCAATAGCGGCTGTGCCTCGCACCCGTGCGTGCCTGCTAGCTGTTGCCTTCTCTGTCCCCCGGCTCAGGCCGCTCAGATGACATTTCTCCTTTGACTGCAATGATCAGCAGGGATGCGACTCCTAATCCCTGCGGCAGGCAAAATTCCCTGCGACGTCCAGGGAAATTCCATCAGAAAAGGCCTGGAGGGAAGTGACTGCCTACGTACACGCAGGTTTTCTGAGAGGGTCGAGAATGCTAAAGTGGGAAAGATGCCAGCAGCGAGTATTTGTAAACACTTTGTAAATGATCCAATTTTCCCAAGCATCTGTTCAGGAGTCACTTGCCAGCTTTGTGGATCTGACGCAGGCCGCTCCAATGGCCTCAGCACTACGTAGGTCCTGCTAGCGAAAGCAATTAATTCCCGATCGCTTAGCTCTGACGACTCAAACTCCTTAAAAAAATAAAATCTGCACCACAGGAGCGCCTGTGGTTATTGAGTTGATTTTCAGATCGGTGCGCTCTAGCAAACGTTTTCAGCTACCTTTAACCGGCACCAATTCCTCTGGGAAGAGAAACCCGGGCACCTTGCAGAGAGACGAGCGCTGTGCTGCAGCTCGCGATTAACGTGCAGAAACACGGCCCTGGCACGGTGAGGACCCGTCTGAATCCCAGGGCCACCTCCTTTCCACGGGGACTTTTTGTCCTCTCGTTGTCCTGTAGGAATGACAGCCGGCCTGCGGGAGCTGGGGAAGGGAACTCATTCACGACCCTCCCCAAGAGGCCGCGTCGCACCTTGTTTTGGAGCTGGGTTTTCCCTTGGGCTCTCCCAAGTGCTCTTCCAGCCTCTGCAGCTTGAACTGAAGTTGGAGCCCCTGTACACGGCTCATAAAGAAGTGTCTGAGCAGGCCCTGACGCAGAGCATCCCTCGGTGGTGGTGGCACCTCGGCATGGCCCACCGCGTCCTGCTGCCCCCACCACCATGTCCCCACACCGACCTACTCGGCACCGGTGACCCCAAGGACGAAGCGGGGATTTGCACCTTCTCAGCCTTGTGGAGTCCTTGCTAAGTCAACAAGGGTGGAAACAAGCATTTTTCATAGAGGCCAAAGCTGTAGCCCCAGCTACATCTTCATTTGCTTTATTTTTTCCATTTCAGATTGGATAAGAAATCGGCATTTCAACCCAAGCGCTTAGGAGGGCAAACCCAGGGGAAGCGCGTGTTTCTTTAGGGGCGGCAGTGCAGAAGCAGCAGCGAGAACGATTTCTCCTTCTGGGAAATCTCTCAAACCCTGGAGGAGAAGCTTACTGACTAGGGAATGTATTTGAATCTGGTTTTCAGAGGTGTCGAACCCCCTCTTGGCTCCCAGTGGTGTCAGTAGACCTCTAAAATCGGGCCATCACTTCGCTGTTTCTGGGTAGATCAGTTTATCTGGACATTTTCTGTAATAGCTGCTGGTCACCATCAATAGCTGGTCTCTTTTTGGTCCATGGGATAAGGGAGGACTCACAGGACCGAGTCTCCATTTCCAGCGCTAATTAAGACTCCGCACGTGGACGTCGGCGGGCCTGGGTCTGGAGGCAGGACAGCTCAGCATGCGCGTGGAGGGAAAAGAGGAGAAGCAGAGGGGACGCGCTGGGTCTTAATACCGTGTTGCTTTATTCTCCCAAGCAGCGTAAGGCGCGGCCCGTTTCCTACCACTGTCTGGCAATTTAACCAAGCAAATTCCCAGCTATTGGAAGAACTGGTGGCACTGGGGACATCTTTGACCTCTGCTTTCCTCCTCCTCGGGCACCTCGGCCTCGCTCACCCAAACGGTGAGTTGTGGTGGGAGGGTGCAGGGCGCATGGGGACCCTGCTGTGGGGCGCTGCTGAGCCCAGTGCCCAGCATCCTCCCTCCCTGCCCATTTGCACACATGTTATTTTATTTTATTTTATTTTATTTTATTTTATTTTATTTTATTTTATTTTATTTTATTTTATTTTATTTTACTTTATTTTATTTTATTTTATTTTACTTTATTTTACTTTATTTTATTTTCAGATGCAGTTGACCCCATTCCTGGCTCCTCATTTGTTTGTCCTCTTGCTAATAATTAGCGCAGCGAGGAGATGGGAAAGCTTGGCAAGGCGGCTTCCCGGGAAAGCAAAACTCTTGCCTCGGGGAGGTTTTAATCAACCAATGGAGAAATTGCCAAAAAAAAGAAGAGCCCAGCAGCCCATAGATGGGCTACTTCTGTCACAAGGACAAATGTCTCTCCACACAGGTCCCAATATAGAGATGAAACGTAACAACTCCATCAGAAAGCAACTGCAGAAGGAGAGCGGTGAGGAGAAATCACAGCATTTGAGGCAAGCAACCAGGGGCCTTGTGTTAAAAATAGGAGGTTTGAGACGCTCTGATTGCACTTGCCGGCATCACCATCCATCTGGAGCCATTTACCTGGATTTAACAGGATGACGTGGGTACAAAACCGGCAGAAGAGAGAGCAGAACCAGGTCCAGGTTTCAGAGGAGCCTGTCGGTTTTCCCATATCTCTATCCCAGCGACGGGTGCCGGCGTCGCGCAGCGCGGTGCTGGGAGCCGGGCTGGGAGAGGGAAACCCGCCGGGCCGCGGCGCACGCGGGAAAGCCGGGCACCAGTCTCCGCCAGACGAATCCTGCCTTGGTGCCTCATTTTCTTGCGGTTTTCCCCCGAATAGCTGAAGGTGCTGCGGAGCGGTTTGCACTCAGGCCGTGTAAAACGGGGCAGCGGGGGCGTCTTTGCCCTCTTTTTCTCAGCTTGGGGAGGTGCTGGGAGCCCGGCTCGCACGTGGGCACGGGCTGCTTTGGGCCCCTCCGAGGGAAGCCCTGCAGAAACGGAGAGCCCAAATGCTGCATTTAAAAGGAAAAGGCCATTTTCAGCACCCAGCTCGATCCTGGCTACCTGTGGGGGCTGGTCGTGGTGGGACAAACCCTGCCTCTGAGCTGGAGATGGGCTCGCGAGAGGGGACACTCGCCTCTGCCGAGCGCGGTGCCTGGGACCTCCGAGCTGCTGCCCGCTGCTGCCAAGCCGGCCTGAGCAGCTGGAGCACCCACGAGAAAGGAAAAAAAAGAGCATTTCTGTTCCCTTCCCTTTTTGTACCTCATAGCTCTGCCAGTTGCTGCGCCAAGAAATGCAATTTCCAAGGAGCTACCAGCCCGTCTGAATAAACAGGGCCTCATCACAGCAGCTTGCCTTGACCCGAGAGAGAAGAGCTATTGCAGCTCCTAAATGAACTGCTCAGCCATAGTTGCCATATTTTATTGTGCTGAAACACGGCTGATTTTCAGATGGAAATATCCCGGTTCTTCACATGATCCAGCACAAAGCTGTTCAGCAGCAGCATCACAACCATCTCTTTTTTTTTCCCTTTGACAGAGCACAGTAACTTGTCTTTGAGGTTTCCCACAGCTCGGGATGGACAGGGTAGAGCTACCCACCAGCTACAGCCCTTTGCATAAAATTTCTGAGGATTTCCAGCTTGGGAGAAGCTAGCTAATTTTGTGTGCCACCGTAAGAACGACAGCAATCTTATTTGCGTTGCGCATTTTAGGCACTACGAAGGTTTTCCTTGAGAGTTTGTATTGCTGAAGGTTGAAAAAAAAATCAGTCTTGTGGTTAATGTACCTTGGGGCCTTTTGGGCTCATCAGTGCAATTTCTTTCTTCTAGTTGTCATTAACCTGCCTACAGTTGGTTTGTGATCTTGATTTAAAACCAGAGAAGTCTCAAGTGGAAATGCTGGGTTAATTTTCTTGGGAGCGTGTAGACTCTCTACTCAAGTTCCCAGTAGCATATTATAATGCTGGGAATTAACCGGATTGCTTTTTCTTGTACCCAAGCAAGCAAAAGTCTGGACTCAACTTCATGTGTAATAAAAACAGAGTGATACCTACGGGATAGAAGGCGACACATACCTTGAACCACTATGGTATATTCATCTGCGAGAACTTTAATTGAAAGGAAATGGCTCATATGCATTGAACAGAAAAAATAAATGCTGTTCTGGTGTTTGTCTGCAAAAACAGAGATAGGAGGAGCCCTCAGCTGGGCAGGTTTCTGTAGCTGAGAAAAATGGCTTTGAGTTTTGTCTCGCAGAACAGAAAACGTGTTATTTCCAGGACAAAGCTGCATGGATTATTCTCCTATATTACACAGCTCCTTTTGAGCTGAAATTACTCCTATTCTACACTGGTGTCTGTAAAGCCAAAATCATCCCTGCGGCACTCCGGATTCGCACTGGTGCAGAAGTGAGCAGACCTCGGCCCCCGAAGGATCGGAGCTGGACCCGAGAGGTGCGATGTGCAGACCGACGGCTGCATTCAGCCTGCTGTTTAAAGCATTACTAGAGTTTCAGTGTCGTGGCACGGAGCGGGTGATGCAACGACCTTACGCTTTTCTGCTGGGCTGCCGGCACTGCAAGCACAGGGCTGCCCTCCCTCCCTCCATCCCTCCATCCCTTCCTCCATCCCTCCCTCCTTCCTTCCTGCCGGCCCTCCCAGGCCTTTTCAAAGGGGGCTCCCCCCATTCAGAGGGGATTTCTCCACGCCAGGCCGATCAGGAGGATTAAAGAGCAATTAAACGCGATAAATTATCTGCCTGAAACGTTTTTTCAAAGTGCCCACTGTGCTGGAGCAAAGTCGCTGCCGCTTCATTTCCCCCGTGAAGAGGGATCAGGGCGGCTCAAAGCCCCCGACGACCTGCAGCCCCCGGCCCCGCGCCCGAGGACATCCCTCCTCGCCCCCCGTGCGGCAGGGATTTCGCCTTTAGGGACCGTGAAGGATGTCTGCGAGGCTGGAGCAGCGAAAGGAGCAGCCCGGCTCCTTTAAGGCTAAACAAACCACCTTTTCTTGCTCTTTTCCTTTTTTTTTCTTTCCTTCAAAGCTCCTGGAAATGTTTGTCTGAATTTCCCACCCAGTCGGTGCTGGGGGGCTGCTTTCGCTACAGCTCCACTGCCCCCAGCTCTTCCCGGCTCCCGCCTCTGCTCCGCGGCAGCAGCCGGAGCAAGGGGCTTTGACAGCGATAATTTGGACTGTCACCTGCTGAAATAAAACCCCAGCCAAGACCAGCCCCGGGGACGCGCCAGCCCACGCTGCAGTTTGTACTGTGTCACTAGGGCGCTTCCAGCCAGCCCAGGCATCTGCTGGTGGAAAGATCCTGCCCCCTGCGCTCCCTCGCTCCAGGGCCCAAAAAACGCCGGCTTTCCCCTTCGGCTCTGTGCTATTGCACCTGGGTGGCTGAACGCAGCTCTAGGCAGAATAGCAAAAGGCTCCAAAAAAAAAAAAAAATCTGGCTGTGCATAAGTGCCTTATATTAATACATGCCGATGTGTCACGTTAACGTAATACAGCGTGCTTAAGACAAGCAACCCATCAGCGCATGGAAACAACCTTCTTCGGCGTGGAAGCATGGAAACGCGTGTACAGAGAGAGCCAGCAAGGCCAAAAATAGTTTCTCATAGTCTAGTTAATTGAAAATAATGGAGGTCGGATACCCAGCTGTCAGGACAGCGTGGCACATCTGTGCACGGATTGCAGGGCTCGATGCAAACAGAGATCTGCGTCTGAGGTGTCCATGCCGCGCGTGGGGCCAGGAGCCCGTGTGCACCCCAGGCGCGGGGGGGTCAGAGCGCGGGGCCTGCGCTCCGGCACCCAGCTGTGCACCTCACACCAGCAGTTACTATAGCAATCGTCCTTCTCACCATCACATCTGCACATGAGGGTGCCCTTATGCGCCGGAGTGCTCCGACCCACGGCTGCATTTGAGTGCAGGGATCACAGTCACGCCTCTTCAAACATGCCTCCTTTCTCGATCCTAAATAATTTGCAGGACAGCAGGGCTTTTTGCAAAATTCAGATTCCCAGACTTCTCTTTTTCCTCCGGCTGGATTTGCTGGGTGGCACGAGGGGGGACCCTGCCCTACAGCCGATGGTGAGAGGAAAGCACCATGCAAGGCATCCGTATTTCTTGCCCTTCCTGGAGTCTCTGGTGTGGAAGTCCAGCTCTCACCTCTCAAGTCCAGTTATTCGGTTTGACTGAAAAGTGTGCTGCCCAGCCCTTCAGGCAACACCACTGCCCCTTTTCTCCAGCTCTACCACCAGCTTTTGCATGGGGTTGAATGGGCAAAAACAAAACTGCAAAAACTGTATCCAGCCAAAGAAGAAGATCCAGCTATCTCCTTTCCTGCTTGAGCTGATGGATAGCTCAAAAAATATCCAGAAATGTTCCCTTGAATAAAAAATCCCATTTGCTTTGGCTGCGTTCTTGCCTCTTCTGCCTTTACTTTCCCTGAGTGACTTAATAGGTTCATTGCCTGGCTGGAACGTGCCTGCAAAGAGAAAGCTGTGAGTAAATGTTTGCCAATATCTCCAGAAACTTCAAATGGTTCAAACCGCCCTGTTCATCCATTCAGGGCAGATCAGCAATAATGTGTCCAGCTACACAGTTCCAAATTTTGAAAGGCTGAATAGTCCCAGTGAACTGCTCATCAATAACCTACGGGCTGGGAAAGATCTCAAGAATATGCCCACAGCCAGGGAAACTCCCTCCGTCGTCTACGCTCTACCTCTGTCTTAAGCTACCCACCCTTCAGCCTGGAGACACCTAGAAGGTACAAAAGCCTTTACACAGACTTACAAACCACTTGGCCTGTGTGTTGGCCTTTCACCATCAGTTTTATTTAAATAAGAAAGAAATGAAGTTCCTCAACGACATTATCCTTAAGTTACCCATTCCTCTTACTTATACAAACGTTTTAGCAGTTCTCGTTTATGCTTCAGAGACCTTGGATGGAAATGTTACTATAATTGCAAACATATTGTTAATATTACTGCAGTTTGCTCAGAAAAATGAAACTCTGGGAATAACCAGGAGGGTAGCTGTGAATCCATCTGTGATAACTTTCCAGCACATATTGTAAGATAGATAAAGAAAAGATTCCCTCTGGATGAAAAGCTTCATGAAAGTGCAATCGTCGTAATGGGAAACCAGTCCCCTTTTGGAGAGGGACCTGTCCCCAGTTACTGCGGAGGGAGCAGGAGAGATGGAGCTGGACGTGCAGAGCAGCCACGGCCCGTCCTCTGGCAGCACCCCTAGTGCCTGCACCCGCTGCTCCGGACGCCCCCTCCAAGACCAAAAATGACCTCCAAAAGACGTTGATCATCGGCTGCAGAAACTGCGTAAACCAGAGGCTGCCCTGTGCTGTAGGACCTACAACAATCTCAGCAGTTACTGGGGTGGAGCCAGGAAGAGTGAGACCTGGTAAGCAGAGGTCACTGTGATGGAAAACGAAAAGAGAGACATGAGGTGATTCATCCAAAACACCTGAGAGGCCCGTTGCAAAATGGAGATTTCACCTCAGATCTCTTGGTTTCTTGATTTCAGTAAACTTCCCTTTACCATGAGAGGTGAAAAACACACACACAAAAAAAGTGCCCTGGGCGGGCTTGGCAGCACCAGCTGAGGGCACACAGATATTTAGAGGATAAAATCCCTTGAAAACTGGAGTTCTGCTCAGGGGTGTTTAATACCAGAGAGGCCAAGGACATATTGCACGAGTTCCCTGCGTGGGATCCCACCTAAATTCAGCCATTTCAGCTCATCAGCTTCTTGCTCATCCTCCCTTTCACCAGAAGAGCCTTTCTTCCCAGGGTGCCTCTCGAGCTACAGCCCACAGCCACCTCCGTATCTAACAATGCGACAGAGTGTTCTTCCGTGTCACGTCTGGTAAAAAACAGTATTTCTTTCTCCTTTCTGCCATCTGCTTTCACATTTCTTCTCTGGTGGGTCTTCATCTTCTCCAGCACCTGGGACGCTTGGGGAGCACCTTGTCCTCCTGCAGCAGCAGGACTGGGAGCAAGGAGCTAGTTACTAAGAGATGAGCGCAGCGTATTTTTTGGCAAAATCGGAGTTTGCCGGGTGGCTCTGCAACCAGGCGGCATGGCTGGGGGATTCCCAAATGGCTGCGGGACTCGGTGCCTCCCCATGGCCCCCCGACAGGTCTTTAGCCATGGGCCTCAGAACGGGTGGGCAGCTACACTTGGAGTCCAACCTCAGGCCAGCAGAAAGACCCCCCATTTCCCGAAAACAGACTAGTGTTATGGTTCCTGCAACAGCTATGGGAGGCTTTTACCTGCCTGCAAGCGTTTACCTGCCGCCTTTGCTGTGCTGCAGGTGTCCGGTGGATGTCCCAGCAGGATATTCCCTCCTTCCTGCGTATCCCGGCCATCGTCGTAACCCTCCTGCTACTGGACATGACGATGCTGCTGTGCTTGCTTCCCTCGTAGTATAACCAACTCATTAAACTGCTCTCACGAGGAAACATTATTCCTATTTCCAGTGCAGCAGGCAGCGTGCTAGGCGTCTACGGCACCACTTACGTTTGTGCTAGCCTACACCACAGTTGACTGTATGGCCATAAATATTCATAGGAGCAGCGTGCATCTCCTCTACGCAGGCCGTTCTTGGCGAGCAGCGCATGCCGCGCTCTGCTTTCTGCCCTGTGGCGCGGTTTTATATGAAACCGGCGATGCAGAAAGGTGAGGCAGGAGGGAAGGACGAGTTCCCAGGCCACGGGAGTCCCCGGCCAGGCGCGGGAAGGGGGCGGCAGGCGAGCGAGCCGCTCTCCTGCTCGGGGACGGGAGCGCGGTGCCGTGCCATCAGCAGAGGGGCTCCTGCGCCGCCAAGCCGGGCGACGGGCAGCTTGTCACCGCCGTCGTCACCGGGGCAGGATTCGACCCGGACCGGCTGTGCGGGAAGGATGCTCAGGAACAGGGGCAGGATGTTTCGCGGGTGCTCGGTGGCAGAGAAGTGAGGAGCTGAGATTCAGGCTGGGGTGGGGAAAGGAGGCGCCTCGGCAGGCGCCAGGGCAGCTCTCCCACGCCTGCAAGGGAAAAGGTGCTTTTATTTACTACTGGCAAAACAATTGTCCCAGCAGGCCGGGTGCAGGACGACGTCTCTCATGGGCACAGCTGGGCGTTTGTTATCCAAGTTGCATTTTTTCTTTTTTTAAGTGAATGACATTAACAAAACCCCAAAACAAAGCAGACTAATGTCAGTAATTCCCTCAGACGATTTAAATGCACATATTTGAGGAGAGGAACATCCTCCCCCACACATCTCCCCCCCTTGCTCCCCCTTAGATATACTCGCACACTCCAAATATCACGGACAACGTGACTGCTGCACTTCGGAGAAGGGAGCGGGAGCGGGTTTGGGGGATGGAGGTGGCAAGCAGAGGCAGCAGCGCACCAGCTCCGCGCGGCTGCCTGCAAATGTCACCCAGCCCCTGGGGACGCTGGCAGTCCCTGAGAGGCTCACATTTCACGCAGCACGAGGAAAGATCTCGTATCTCCAGATGTGGGTGAGCATGTCAAACACGGGATGGAGCAGGCGACAGGGCTGCGCTGCCAGGAGCGAGCGGAGGAATAAGCAGACAGGCAGAGTGAAAGGCACTGATTCGCGATGGTGACCGAAATTGTCTCTGTGCAATTGCACAGTGCCGCTCTGGAAACCCTGATCTGGCCAGGCAAAGGGGATTTTCCCCCTCATCCTCACCAGGGGAACGGGCACAGGAGCGCAGCAGCCTGCCCCGGCTTCCCTAGCACGTGTCCCCCCGGGAGCACCCCCAAGGGCTGTGCAGAAATGTCACCGTCACTCATTCACCAGTGCCCCAGCAGCAGGGCAGGGAGCTGCAGCAGTGTCTTCTTCTCTTGCCATGGAGGGGCAGCCAGGCAGACCGAGCAGGCCTGCTCCGAGCGTCCTCGCTCCCTGCGTCACCGTGATGGGACCCACGTGCCGGCACCCGTGCAGGCCCGCTCCTCTGCTGGCACCGTCCTGCAGCACTGCCAAAGCCACTGGTGAGGGCAGCTCCAGTGCTTGCCCTCGCCCTGCTCCCCTCGAGCCGTGGGGCTGGCCACCTCTTGCTCGTGGCTGGACCGAGAGCAAGCCCCGCATCGCCCTCACGCCCTCGCCCCTTGCTGTCCCCCGCAGCCGAGCGGTGCTGCCAGAGCCTGGTGCAGCGGCCGCCACAGCCGGGCCCCCCGCGTCGCCCGGCTGCTCCGCTCGCCATCGCCGCTGCCGGCCTGGGGAGGCTCGTTCCCTGCGAGGGGGCGAGAGCGGCCCTTTAATCTCGCCCCTAACCCCGTGACCTCCCTCCCTTAAGGAGCTTTTCCCCTTCATGTCACTGCTTTTTAAAGCCCGCTTTACAAATAAAAGCAATTTCCTTTGGGGACTGTAGCGAGGACATGGGGAGATGCGCGCTTTTTTGGGGACAATGCAGGGGTAAGAATGGGGGGCCGGATCCCGCTTGGCGTTTGTGTTTGGCCGGGCCTGTTTGTTTAGACACTTTACGTAAGACGGTAAACACCGGGCGGGTTCGGGGCTTTAATTAAAAAAGGTGGTGAGCTGGGGAGGGGGAGGGGGGGGGAAAGGAGCCTTTCAATTTACCCAGCTACTTAGCGGAGCGGCCCCGGACGGACAAGATAAACACGTCCCGGGGATCCAGGAAACCGAGAGGACAAAGATGAGGAATAAGGCGATGTCCACCGCGGCGGAGCAACAGCCGAGCGCGGCGTCCCGGAGCCCCCGCCGCCGGCCCGGGAGATGCCGCTGCGGGGAGGCGGCAGCGGCCCCGCTCCGCCGCCCCCCGCGCTGCTGCCGGCACCCGCGCAGCACCCGCGCAGCACCCGCGCAGCGCCGCCCACGGCCGGGGGCGCGGAGCGGGGAGGGCAGGCTGCGCGGGTGCCCCGCGACGGGCTGCTCGCCGCCGGCTGCCAACCGCTGCGCCCGTTGGCCCGGGGAAACGCCTGAAAAGGGAGAGAGGGAGAGCAAGAAAGAGGGAAAAAAAAGAGAGAGAGAAAAGAGAGAAAGAGAGAGAAAAGAGAGAGGAAGGAAGGAAAAGGAAGGAAGGAAAAGGAAGGAAGGAAAAGGAAGGGAGGAAAAGGAAGGGAGGAAGGAGAAGTTGCTCTCCCCGCGGCACCCGGCCGGGTCCCGGAGTGCAGCCCTGGCCCGGCGCCGAAACCCGGCCTTTTCTCCCCAAACCTCCTGCCGCAGCCGGGGCTGCTGTGGCGGGGGACGGCGAGCTCGCCCCCCCGCACCAAACCTTTTCCCTGCGGTGATTTCGATGCCCCCCACGGCCTCGCGGGGTCGCGGTCCGGCTGCGCGGCCCTGCGCGGGGAGGCGCGGAGGCAGGCGCGGGGGGGTGCCGGGGCCCGCTGCCGGCACCGCAGCGAGGGGCGGAACTGCCCGGGGCAGGACGGGGCGTCCGGCTGGGAAACTTTCGGACGGGGCGACGAGGGGACGGCGGGACACCAGCTGCGACCCCCGAAACCCGCCCTGAATGTTGGCTGCGGGGTGCGACACTCATTTGTCTTTCCGGGGCAGCCCATGCCCAGAAATGTTCTTTTTTTCTTTTTGCTGGAGACACTGAGAAAACAAAGGGGGGGGGGGGGAGGCCGTGCCGCCCCCCGGCCCGGCAGCGCCCCGAGCCCCGCGGCGGGGCTCCGCCGCCCTCCGAGGCGCCCCGCTCCCGGCCCTCCGGCAGCTGGGACGTAGCCTTCGAGAGCCCATAAAAGTTGATTATCCAGTGGGAAGCTGGAGCTGAAACCGCGCAGTTAATTAGAGCGGTGGCTTTATTCTAGCTGTGAGTAAATGCTGAGGTGTAAATCCAAGGGAGTTTGAGGGAATTAGCTACATATGTGGAAAGTCTAGGAACAGATCCCATTTCCCCGCCCGGGTCTCTGTTAATGCTCCGGATGGTATAGAGTTGCTGAGCTTTACCGTCACAACAGAAGCTGTTGTGTCTATACGGATTAACTCCTTTAGGGCACGGAGAGAAGGAGGGAAACTTTGCCCGGTCGCTGTGTCCGTGCGTGCACGGCTGGGCACACGGGCATGTCTGTGTGCGTGGCGTGGGCGTCTGTGTACGGGTGGGAGGCGGCAGATAGATCGGGAAGCTGGGAAAAAAAAAAAAAAGAAAGGCTTTGGGAGAGCACTTTGGCCCCTCTGGAGCCCTTCTCGTCCCCGGCTCCAGGTAGGCGAGGGACAAGGCGCCGATGCGGCTTGTCGGTGCGGCCGGCTGAGCCTCTCCCGCGGCGAAACGTCTCGGCGACGCCGCAAGCGCTGCGGTGGCCGCTGGGGCGCGGGCAGGCGGCTCCGGTCCGGCCGCCTCTGCGGAGGGACGGAGCATTTCTGTGCTCACGCAAAAACCCCAAAACTTCCCCGCCGGCGAGAGGGCTGCCGGACCGGCCCCGGGCCCTCGGCGCCGTGTGCGCGCAAGGAGCCGCCTCGGGGAGGCAGAGCCTGAGCGTCCTGCGGGGGAACCCGCACCTCGGCATCGCCCGGGGCCTGGGCGCGGAGCCGCCGCCCCGGTGCCCGGCCCGGGCTCCGCCGCAGCGCGCAGCCGGCGCCACCGCCCGCGCCGGAGACCGCTTCGCTTCGCTCCCTTCTCTTGCCCTCTCTTGTCTTGTCTTCTCTTCTTTCTTTTCTTTTCCTTTCTTCTCCTTTCTTTTCCTTGCTTTCTTTTTTCTCTTTTTTCTTTTCTCTTCTCTTTCTCTCTTCTCTTCTCTTCTCTTCTCTTCTCTTCTCTTCTCTTCTCTTCTCTTCTCTTCTCCCAGCCCGTGTCCCACAGCCGGGCTCTGAGCTAAGGTCCAGCCCGTCGCTCCACGCCGCATTTGGGCGAAAGTGTCGCCTTTCTTTGTTTTCCGTTTCGGTCCCCTCGGCCGCGTCTCCCCCTGCCCGGGAGCAGCAGAGGGGCAGCGGCGCCCGGCCGCGCATCCCGCCCCCTCCCCCCGGGCTCGCCTCGCGTGGGCACCCACGCGGGATTTGTCCCCCGCAGGTCCGTGCCGCGCAGGGAAACGGTGGCGACGATCATAAGCTGCTTGGCAAGCGCGGACGCCGCCGTTGAGCCCAATTTGCTGGGCGCGGAGCCCCCGCGTCCCCCCGCGCCGTTCCCAGGGCCGCGCCTGGGGGAGCCACGTCACGCGGGGGGCGGCCGGGCCCCCGGCGTAGGCAGGCAATAAAATGTCCATGCTGCTGCGAGGAAGCGGAGCCCGAGCTCTGCAGCTCGTCCCTCTCCCCCCGTTGACGGGAAAGTCCCCTTAATGCGAAGCGATTAGCCCGAACAATTAGACGAAACGGACACCCGGCTCGATTCCCCCGGCCCCGCCGATCCCGCCCGCGCCCGGCTGCCAGGCCACAGCCCCGCGGCCAGAAAGCGCCCCCGAGCCCCGGGCCCGGCCCGGCGGCAGCGAGGGGCAGCGCTGCGGGCAGACCCGGCGCGGGGGCCGCTGCCCGCTGCTGCCCGCTGCTGCCGGCGGCGGCGGCTCCCTCCCGGCCTCGCCGCCCGCAGCGGCCCGGCCGCGGCCGAGGGGCACCGGAAAGCAGGGCTCCGAGGCACGGCGGGGCTGGCGAAAAAGTGCTCGTCGGGAGAGCAAGCCGATGCCGGTTTTTCTTCTCTCCCCTTGCAGCGCGGAGGGGAAGCGCGGCTGGCCGCAGGGGCCGCAAACTCCGCGCGACGCGGTGCGACCTGCGGGCAGTCCTCCCGGTTTCGCCGGGCCGGGCCGGCCGGGCCGGGGGGCGGCCCTGCGGGTTTCCTGCAGCCCGCTCCGGGCGTGGGGGCTGCCGGCGGCGGGGTCTGCCCGGCCCGGCCCGGCCCCGCAGGAGCCGCCCCCGCAAAACCGCCCTCCGCGCTTTGCACCGGGGTTTTCGACTTCTCCCCAGCCCGCGCCCGAAAACGCGGGGAAGAAACGCCGGCGCGGTGCGGGGCTGTGAACGCGCGGACGCCGGGTGGCTGCGGCCGCCTGTGCGCGCCCGGCGGAAAGGGGGGAAAAAGCCATTTTTGATGGGTGACAGGGTGCAATTAGCCTCGTTTAAACCACAGAGGGGGATTTCAGAGAAAGTGGTATCTCTGGCGGGCGGGGAGCTGACTTCAGCCACGGCCGAGCCTGCCGGTTTGTGCGGGAACAGACAACCAAACGAACATAAAAAAAAGCCAATATTAACTCCCCTCGCCCGGCTATCTGCGGCAGCCAACGAGCGAGACCTCCGCGTACGCGGGGAGAGGAGCTGGCAACGCGCCCGCATTCCCGAAATAAAATCGCTGCTGGAAAAAAATCTTTCGAGAAAGATTGGAGTTCGAGATAAAAATAACCTCGGAAAATAAGATCGTTGCGATTTTCCTCAGCTAGGTATCAGCTCGCCCCTTCACCCCTCGCCACCCCCCTGCATCCTGCATACCTTAGGTGCTGCCTTGCAATGAGGCGGCGGGATTATTGTCAGAGGACAGGCAGTTTCGGTAATTGTTTTGTACAGCTTTGTTTATCTCCTGCTTTGGAGTTTATCTAAGGAATTCTCCTCGCCTCCCTGCCTTATACAGGGTATAAATATCCCCGCAAAAGACGAGGGTAACGAATGGAAATGGTAACGTGACATCAGCGGCGGTGGCGAAAACGCCTGTTTGATGCACGGGGCAGGTAATGCGCATTTCAGGATATTTTAAGTACTTGTCAGTAACTTGGGTCCGCCCGGGAGCGAAATATTTGAAGTGCAGCACCTTGAACACGTTTAATTATGGGGTAGTAGCAAAAGCGAGCGCTTCCAAGTAATTAGAAAATACTTCTTGGGAGACAGGCTAATCGCTTTTCATGGGGCACTTCAAGAAATTAACCTCTAGGTGCTTGTTTGAGCAAAACAACTTTGGATCAGCAATATCTGATCTCCCGGCTGAACCCAGCGCGCTGCGAAATATCCAAAAAAAAAAGAAAGAAAAAGAAAGAATGAGAGAGGGGAAAAAAGGAGGAAGAAGAGACGGAGGGATCCGCTGTCCCCTTTCCTCCAGCCCTGCGAGCCGCACGGCGGAGCGGGGCAGAGCCCTCGCCGTGCGCCCCGTCGGGGCCGCGGGCACCGAGCGGGCCCCGGCGCCTCCCGGGCCGCCCCGGCGGAGGCACCGAGCGCCGCTGCCGAGCGGCTCGCCCCATCCACGGGGGCTGCGGTCCCCGGGCTTGCTCCGCGGGGTTTATTTCTGAAAACAAAAGGCGGCGGCTTTCCCGTCCTAAATAACAATAATAAAAGCAGCTGGGTCGTTCTGGCGGGGGAGGTGTTTGGACGGGGCAACGCGGCGTCGCGCCGCCCTGCCAGGGCCAACGCGCTGCGTCTCGCAGCGTTTTCGAAGCGCGCATAAATGATCAAAGCTCCTGTCCGGCGCGGAGGAGAACGAGTCAATTACCGCCGCCGCGGATGTTGCGCTGCCGCCGCCCCCCCCCCCCCCCCCGAGGCGGCGGGGACCCGCGCCCGCCCCGCGCAGGTAGCGGCGGCCGCGGAGGCGCCGGGCGCGCGGCGCAGTTTCGCGGAGGCCCCACACCGGGCGGGGCGGCCCCCCCCGCGGCCCCTGCCCGCGGCAAACGCGGCGGCGGCACAAAACCTCCCTTTGTATCGCGGCGGCGCCGTTAATATTATTTATGCGTTTGTGCAAGGAATTGTGGGATGCCTCCCGCGCCCCCCCCCCGGTAAACAGCGTGGAAATTAAAAAAAAAAACGCATCCGGGCGGGGGGGCCCTAATGGGCCAGACAAAGCTATAAAGCGGCGGGATCAGCGGGGCAAGCGCTGATGTTTCTATCCGCCGTGGCGGGGAGCAGCGCGCCCTCCCTGCGCGCTCCGCGGCCGCTTTAAACGGCGGGGGAGGGGCGGCGGCGGCGGGGGGGGGGGGGGGGGGGGGGCTGTCACTTACCGGGGCGCCGCCGCACCACGTGTGCGCATGCCCGCGCTGCCATTGGCCCGAGGCACGTGTCTAGGAGACCGGGCCGGCGACGTCACCGGCGGGGCCCCGTTAAAACCTAAGAACAACAAATGCGGAGGGAAAGTGTTCGGGGCGCGGCGTCGGCGGCCGCGCGGTTCCCACGCGCGGAGCGCGGCGCGGGGCGCGGGCGGGCCGGGCCGGGCCACGCACCCCCCCACCCGCGGCGGCCCCCGCATGTGCGTGCGCGGCGCTGCGCGGCGCCGGGCGCTGCCGGCCGGAGCCCCGCGGGGCGCCCCTCACCGCGCTGCCCTGCGCGGGCGCCGCTTCGTCGAGCTGCCGCCTGCCCCCCCCTTCTCTTTCTCTCTTTTTTCCTTTTTTGATTGTTTTTAATTTTTTTCCGCCTCCGCCTAACGCTGGAGCCGCGGCGGCGCGGCGCGGGCGGCCGGTGCGAGCGGCGCTTCGGGGGAGAAGGCGGCGCGGCGCTGCGGGACCGAGCGGCTGAGCGGCGGGAGGACGCGGAGAGCGGCAGGCGGGGAGGACTGAACCCCGCGTCGTGGCCAAGTCGGAACTGCTCGGAGGCTCTGCTCGTCGGGCTTTGGGTTTTCGGGAAAAAAAAAGACAAATCTTTCTTTCTTTTATTTTTGCAAACTCTGGATTTTGAATGCCGGCTGCGGCCAGGAGAAGCGAAAGCAAATAGACACCTGTGCGTGTGTATATATATATATATAAAAGAATAGCTATATTAAAGATTAAAATAAAGAGCAACCGCCTGCAACAGCAAGAGCAGCGACACAAAAAGCGTTGAGCAGCGCCCGGCCGCCGGCGGGGCGGGAGCCGGAGCCGCAGCCGCAGCCGGGGCCGCAGCCGGGGCCGGAGCCACAGCCGGGGCCGGAGCCGCAGCCGGGGCCGGAGCCGCAGCCGGGGCCGGAGCCGTCGGCGGGGCGGCCGCGCAGCATGGAGGAGGGCGGCCGGAGCCCCCGCGAGGAGGCGGCCGAGCCGCAGGAGTGCGGCGGCGACGCGGAGCCCGGCGGCGGGCGGCGGGCGCTGCTGCTGCCCGCGGTGCTGCCGGCGCCCGGCGAGGCGCCGCACCCGCACCCGCACCGCATCACCAACTTCTTCATCGACAACATCCTGCGGCCCGAGTTCGGGCGGAGGAAGGAGGCGGGCGGCGCCGGCGCCGAGCCCCGGCGGCCCGGCGCGGAGAGCCGCCGCAGCCCCGCCGCGGCGCCGGCCCCCGGGGCGCCGCTGCCCGCCGGCGGGGCCGGCTCGCCGGGCCGGGGGGAGGGCGGCCCCGCGGCGCTGGCCCTGCACGGCGCCGCCAAGAAGGGCGGCGACCCGGCGGCGCTGGAGGCGGCCCTCAAGGCGCGGGGGCTCGGCGGCGGCGAGCTGTCGGTGAGCTCGGACTCGGACAGCTCCCAGGCCAGCTCCAACGCCGGCGCGCAGCCCATGCTCTGGCCCGCCTGGGTGTACTGCACGCGCTACTCGGACAGGCCCTCCTCAGGTAAGCGCGCCCGCGCAGCGCCGCGCAGCCCCGCGCCCGGCCGCCGAGCGAGCGCCGCCTCCCGCGGCCCGAAAGCGCCCGCGCCCGCGGCGCCGCGCAGCAGCCGCGGAGGCCCCGCGGGAGCCGGCGCCGGGCGGGCAGGGCCCCGCGCCCCGCGCCGCCCCGCGCCCCGCGCCGCCCCGCGCCCCTCGCCGCCCCGCGCAGGCCTCCGCGGGGCTTTTTCCGCCCCCCAACGGCCGCGCGGCAGCGATCGCTCGCCGCCCCGCACGAGGCCGCGCAGCGTCCGCCGGCTCGGCCCTCTCTCTCCCCGCGCGGGCCCGGGCGGGCCGGGGGCAGCGGCGGAGCGGGACCCTCGCGGCGGGTCGGGGCCGCCGAGGGCTCGGGCACCCCCGCAGTTACCGATAAGCACCCGGCGAAGGCCGCGGCGAGAGACGCCGGCGAGCAGGGCCGCCCCGGCAGACTCCCACACGGACGCTGGGGAAGTAAAACCGTTCCGAAAACACTCGGAGACAGCGCGTAGGCAGCGCGCTGCCGGAAAACGTGCTCTGCCCGTACAAAAGCGGCTCGCCGGGCTGGGACTCGGCGAGCTGGGCAGCTCAAGGAGCGATCCTAGGACGAGTTTAAATCGAGTTCGTAATATAGGAAAACAAACTCTTTCGCTGGGAGGTAATATTCCGCTCTGAATTGGAATTTACCCCATTGTTCTCCAGCCCTCTCCTTTGTTAATATTTAATTAACATACATCCGCACAATGGCACCGGCCGGGCAGAAACGGCTCCTTGTGCTGCCGACAGCGATATTCCAGGGAATAATCGCAATTCCTCGCGTGGCTCCGTGGCAGCGCCATATGGGCAGTGCAGCAGAGCGGAGGCTTTCTGCCCGCAGTGTAAACACGCGGCTGCTTCCCAATTTTTCATGGCGAAAAAAAAAAAGGAAAAAAAGTAAGAAAGAAGGGTTGCAGAAAAAATAGTGGAGGAAAAAGAAATCTGCTGGGGAAATAATGAATGAGGAAAAAAGGCGATGCGTGGTTCCGCATGCGGGTTTTAGTTTTCGGTAGTGAGGGATGAAAATTGATTTTTTTTTTTTTGGTGGGGGGTTCGGGGGGGCTGGGGGGTGGCGGTGCTGGCCGGACGGGGAGCCGCCTCGGGGCGCGGGGGCGCGGCGGGAGGCGGCGGCACAAAGCGGGGCCAGGCCGGGCCGGGGGGGCGGTCACGCGTGGGCAGGCCGCGCGGGGCGGCGCGGTGTCGGTGCTCTCCTCTCGCCCGGCCCTAGGTCCCCGCTCGCGCAAACCAAAGAAGAAGAACCCCAACAAGGAGGACAAGCGGCCGCGCACCGCCTTCACGGCCGAGCAGCTGCAGAGACTCAAGGCCGAGTTCCAGACCAACCGCTACCTGACGGAGCAGCGGCGGCAGAGCCTGGCCCAGGAGCTGGGCCTCAACGAGTCCCAGATCAAGATCTGGTTCCAGAACAAGCGCGCCAAGATCAAGAAGGCCACGGGCAGCAAGAACTCGCTGGCGGTGCACCTCATGGCCCAGGGGCTCTACAACCACTCCACCACGGCGAAAGACGGCAAGTCGGACAGTGAATAGGGGCGGGCGGCGGGGGGGCGGTCGAAGTTTATACAATGCAATAATTTAATTAAAAAAAAGAAGAAGGGCCAGTGTATAAAGATTATACCAGCATTAATAGTGAAAATATCGTGTACTAGATATAATTCTGCAATATTCTATGTATATATAATTTACAGGTAAGGTGGTGTAAAAATCCGAGATATCTGATTATAAAATATTTTTTGATTTTTTTCCCTTTGGTTTTGGGGGTTTGGTTGGTTTTTTTTGTTTTGGTTGTACGGAGATTTTAGATGCTATCTTTATGATTTTTTTTAATGCTTAAGTTACATTTTTATAGACTTAAGCGCTGTTTTAATGGACATCGGACACTGTTTTTTGAAATTCAAAAAAAAATTAAAAACAACTTTTGCTGAAGTCCAAAGATTTTTATTGCTGCATTTCACACGACTGTGAACCGAATAAATAGTTCTCCTATTTGTTCTATGAGTTTTACCTTTTTTTTTTCTCCCCCCCTCCCCTCCCCTTTTCCTTTCCTTTTTTTTTTTTTTTTTTTTTTTTGAGGGCGTGTGTGTGTGGGGGTGGGAATGGCTTCGGGGATAGACATGGAGAATTTAATTAAATATATATATATATACACAAAATGTGAGTGTGTATATGTATATATATGTAACGGTAGGGGAAGAAAACTGAAAGCACCGTGCTGGAAACTGCCCAGGGTCCCTCCCGAGCTTCTCCTCCGCGACAGCCCGCGGGAGGGAGCGGTGCGGGGAGCAGGGCGCCGGGCAGGGCCGGGGGGTGGCCCGCAGCTCCCCCCCCCCCCCCCCCCAATTAGCCTTGTTTGGGAAACTTTGGGCACCTCCGCGCAGCCCCAGCGCGGGGACGCGCTGAGCCCCCTCCGCACGGGGCCTGCCGCCCGCCCCCCCCGCGGAGCGCCGCGCAGGGGCAGCGCGGCCGCGCAGGGCCGGGGGTGCCGCGGAGGGGGGCAGCTCCGCGCTCGGCTGGAAACCCCCCTCCTCCAAAGCCGCTTTTTCCTTTTTTTCCTCCTTTTTACCCCCCCCCCCATTAGCCTAAGTACCCCCGTAACAAACCGCGCAGGAGAGCAGGCCGCTGCCGCAGACCCTGCGCGCCGCGGAGGCAGCCCGCGCCGCCCCCCCCGGGGCTCGGCCCCCGGAGCTCCGCGGCCGCGGCCGTAGCGCGGGGCTGCGAGCGGCTGCCGCGCCGGGGCCAACTTCTCGCTTTGCCTTAAAACCTCCTTATTTCACAGCTATCGTAGCACGCGTTGTACATAGTAGTGTAAACTTCAACAGGGGAGAGAGGGAGAGAAAAAAAGGCTCGAGCTCTGAAACGAAAGCTGTAATTTTAAATTCTGTGAATAATCATCAGCTGCTTAGGAGACAGGGTTAAATGACATTGCCTTTTAGCAAGAATGCAAAGACTTTTTTTTTTTTTTTTGGTCCAGTTTATATGACATGTACATTTTACAATTGCGGTATCAAATATTTATAATCTTATGAAATATGAATGTTTCTATTTACAACTGTCGTCTGGAAATTGTGAACATTCTCACTGCATTTTGTGTGTTTCAATTCTTGAAGATTGCATTAAATAATAAAAAAAACAACTTTATTATGAAATACGTGACGTGTGACTCAGAGCGTTGCAGGGGAGCAGTGCGAATAGTAAAATCCGTGAAAGGCTATACGTATCCATATGTTTCTATAGGCTTTAGGTTGTACTTCTGACCCATGAGGGAGATGTGCTGGTGCTCGAGTTAGGAGTATTTCGCAGGGCAAACTGTTTCCACGAGGGTAAATTCCACGGCGAAGTAGAAGAGAGGCAGTTTCACAGCCAGGGGTTTAATCAGTGTTTTGAGCAACGAAGAAACTTTTGGTGGTTCATTTAGAGATGGCGAGAGGGAAACGAGCAGCTTGCCCGCGACCCCAGCTCCCAGGCGCCCGGCGCCTCACGGAAAGCAGATCTGAAAACGGGAAAGCAAAAATGTTCGGTCTCACTGTCAACAGGTTTCACCTTTCCAAGACTTTAAATGTTCAGTTGTGTGATGCTTTGGGAAAGAGGTCTGGCAAACTCTGTTTGCAAAACCTGTATTATATGACCTCGTAAACTTGGATCTAAATAAGAAGAGCAAGGGGAATATTCTCAGTGTGCTAAGAAATTAATGACGGTGTAAAATCTTGCCTTGGTATCCCCAATAAATTACAGTAACGACGATTTTAGGGCAGGCTGGATGCAGCAGACAAAAACAAAATAGTCATCTGCTCTGCAGCAGCAAGAGGCACAATATCTGCGAGTCGTTTCTGTATTTTCTGTGAGCAGAGAGGAAGGGCTGAGGGCCAGATTCTCGGTGTCGCTGCTGGATCTTGCAGTAGGAAATTTAATCATAAATCGAAAGTTTGTTTTTGTTTTTTTTTTTTTAAGCTGCTGCTTTGGAAAATACTCTGCGAGGAGCAATTTTCTCCACGAACGTAGATATCGTTGCGATTGCACCTTGCCTCGCTATTGCACAAGCTGTTTCCGACCGAAAGGCACGTTTTAAACTGTGTTTAAATAAGCGTAGTCTGGCATAGTGCAGAGGAGCCCCTCAGCCGGGAAGCCATAGGTGAGGCCGGGGAGCGCCCGAGGAGGAAACAGGGCGCCTGGATTTGTTTTTTTTCCTATCTATTCTTATTTTTGCAGAACTTCTTGTTTGGGCGTCTTTGAAGAGATTTTATCACCTCCAATTTTTTGGGGGCAGGTGATTTGCGGTCTGGAGGGAGAAAAATAGTGGCTGGAAGTACGCGATTGCCACTAAGCAGTTTAAATCGGGATGGAAAGTAGCTGGATTTGTCCCGCCGTGTGCGTTACACACGGATGGAGCAGTTACACGGGAGAGGATGCATTTTGCCCAGTCACCGAGCCTGCGCCGGGGGAAATTTTGGCCCAGCTCCTAACTGGGGCCAAAGTTTCCACTTGTTCCTCCGCAGCTCCCAAACACGGCGAGAAGCGCTGGGGACAGAAAACAGATGTGTGACACTGCTCGGGGTGTGGATTTGGGTTTTGGTTAAAGAAGAAGAAGAAGAAGTAGGGAAAGTGGCCTAACTTTGCCCGTCCTCCAGGCTCCACAGGCAGCGGGCGGGCGAGGGAGCTGCCCTGCAGTAGCAGGGACAGAAAAGACCTCGCTGCAGGCTGGGTTTTTTGCAGACCCTAATGCAAAATATCCGCAGCTGGGAAGTGCTCCCTGCAGCTCAGCGCGGCCAGCGGATCCCGTTGGCTGCAACCCCACCTGCCCTTGGCTGTATTTTAGAAACCCCTCCGAAACGCGGGAGGCTCAGGCCGGAGGCGTTTGGGTTTCCACCGGCTGCAGGTCGCAGCGCGGAGGCGAGCGAGGCTCCCACGCCAAGGCAGCGGCTCCCCGCCGGCTCGGCCAAGTGCGGCGCAACGAAATGAGCCCTCGTTAATTTAAAGTGTAGAATTAATTTAACAGAAATAGCTGCCGCCCCGGCGCCTCCTGCAATTTTACCCGAGCCACGCCGCATTGCTGGAGCAGCCCGCGCTGGAGAAAATAATAATAATAATAAATAATAATAATAATAATAATAATAATTAAAAAAAGGAAGAGAAAGAGAGAAGCCCCCCCCGAGGCCCGCGGAGGCTCCGCGGAGCGGCCGGGCGGCGGCGGCGGGCAGGGCGCGCTCCGGGGCCCCGCGCCTCCCTCCAGCCAGAGCAGGGCAGTCCCGGAGCAAAAGCCGGGGAAGTATTTACAAAAAAATAATAAAAAAAATACGTGTGCACGGCCCGGGCGCCAAACAGCTCCGCCGTGTCATTAATTAAGCGTATTTTCTCCCTAACTATGTTCAATAAGCATCCGAGCACCGAGGTTTGCTGAAGGTGCTGCTCGGCTCCGCTGTGTGTTAATGCCGTATATCGCACACGCAATATATACAAACACATACCCAGGCACTATATATGCAAATGCCCTTGCCATTTATTGTGTAATGCATATCAGAGTTAGAGGGGGAAACTATTTAGCTAGCTCGGGTTCGTGGAAAAAAGTAATTCTGCATCCCGCTGATTTAATATCCGACCTCCACATTCAATCCCCGCCCATGCAGCTATCAAAAGTACCCCTGGGATGTTTGGATATCATCTCCAAACTAACATCTGTGATTATGAAACGCTCAGAAGGGGAAGGTTAATAACAATTTGTTTCAAAGGGGCACAAGTCAATTTTACAAACAAATTCGCCTTCGCCTGCAAAACAAACAAACAAGCCGCAAAGTCCGAGCCCGCGGCTCCGGGCGGGCTCCGCTCCGGGAGCTGCTCCCAAATCGCTGCCAGGGCAGAGCCGGTTTCTAGCAGGGCTGCAGCCCGGGGCAGCTAGAGAGGGGAGAGGGGCTGGGCAGGGGCAGAGCTTTTTAGAGCAGCAGCCCGGGCTGCTGGTGACGCCGGGGTCTCCGGCAGAAGCACACGCACCTCGGTGCTCAAGGCAATGCCATTTTTTTTTTTTAAGCAGGAAACCGCGGCCGTTTCTGCGGGGCGAGGGGGGGGGTTTGCGGCGCTCGGGGTCACCGCTGCCGCGGGGCTTCCTCCGCGGGCGCGGCCGGGCCGGGGGGGCTCCACTGCGCGGGGGGGCCGCGGAGCGCAGCGCGGCCCCGTGGAGCGCGGCCGGCGGCGGAGGCAGAGCCGCGGCCCCTCCGCGCAGCGCCCTGGCACCCGCTCCTCGGCCTGGAAATACAGGCAAATTTGGCATTTGACACATTTTAAGGTCTTTCAAAAAATGGCAAAATGAAACGTTTTTTCTGCACGCAGCCCTCGCTGCGGGGCGATGCCTCTTCAACCATGGCGGGGGGGAGCAGCCCGTGAGCCCCCCAACCCGCCCCCCCGGGCAGCCTTTCCCCCTTCCCAGGCCCTTCCCGGGGCAGCGCTGGTGGGCAGGGCCGGGGCCGGCTGCGCGGCCGCGCAAGGCACCCGCGGGTGCGGCGGAGGGTGGGGGGGGGGGGCGGAGCAGCGCCCTGCTGCGCGCCCGGGCCGCTCGCAGCGGTTTTATTTACACCCGCCCTATTTTTCCCGGGGGGGGGGGGTAGTTTCCCTTCCCAAAGAAGTTCCTATTTTAAAAGCCTCAGCGCCCCGCTGCAGCCTGCCGGGGGGGCCGCCCGTCCCCGGCTCTGCCTTTGCCCCCCGCCTCTGCGCCCGGTGTCCCCTGTCCCCCCGGCCGGGAGGGCGCAGCTCCTCCGCGGGTGAGCGCGGTGGAGACCCGCGCCGCGCACCCTTCCGCTATCGTTCCGTTTCTCGGCGTTCAGGGCAACTGTCACAACGCCGTGATAAGCTATTCCACCCCCCCCCCCCCCCCCCCAAACGGAGCTGGGTCTAAGTAACCCTTTTAAATTAATTGGTGTTCCTATAGCTAAAACATAATAGGCTTTGATTACATGCTAAATAGAATCAAACGTAATCCTTGAGTTAATTATGTGGAGATAATTTTATAATTATATCAATTCAATTTAAAAAGCAATGCATTGTAACTTCGCATTCGGAGCGGGGAGCGATGATTCCAAATAAAATTCTCATTAATTTGGAGTATCTCAAACTCACATCAGGGCTCCTTCCTCCCGCCCGCCTCCCTTCTCCCTTAAAGAGCAAATGGGAACATACATTTATCTCGCCCATTGTCGTATTACCTGTCTCTGCTCATATCTAGAAAGTGGAAAACACTGGAAAATCACAGACAAAAGGGGCTGTCTGAGAAGAGCATTTCCCAGCATTGACCTGCTCTCAAATGCTAAAGCAGCTGATCTGCATTTCTATTCTGCCCAGCTTGTATGTGGAAGTAACGCCCAGCGGCCAGTGACTTGATGAGCCGAGGGGGAGCAGGGGGCCGCGGCTCCCAGACGCTCCCGCTCGCCCTGAAAGGGCCGCGGCCGGCACCGGGTGAAGGTCAAAGCCTCCGCCACAGCTGCAGGTGGCTCGTTTCCTCCGGGCCCGTCCCGCCGCGGTGCCCGCGCCCTCCCCGGGCAGGTGCCACCACGCGCCGCCACCGCGGCCGGCCAGGCCCCGGGTGCTCCCCGGCCCCCGAACACCAGGCCGCTGCTCAGCCGCCTCCTCCCGGCCCGGGCGCCTTCCCGGGCCGCCTTCCCGGGCCGCCTTCCCGAGCCGCCTTCCCGAGCCGCCTTCCCGGGCCGCCTTCCCGAGCCGCCTTCCCGGGCCGCCTTCCCGGGCCGCCTTCCCGAGCCGCCTTCCCGGGCCGCCTTCCGGAGCCGCCTTCCCGAGCCGCCTTCCCGGGCCGCCTTCCCGAGCCGCCTTCCCGAGCCGCCTTCCCGGGCCGCCTTCCCGCTTGCCCCGGCGCAGCGCCGCGCTGCGTCCCGCGTCCCGCCCGGCGGAGCACGTGGAGCCGGCAGCGACGCTCCGGAGGACAAAGCTGCTGCGGCGGGGGCCGAGCGCCGCGTTCGCGGCCCCCGAGGTCTCCGAAGCGCCGAGCTCGCTCGCAAGGCCGGGCAGGAGAGGAGCTCGGCATCACCCCGCTCGCAGAAACTCAGACATTCACTAGTATATTTTAATCCAGGTAAGAAAATCCGTTAGCCCCAAATGAAGCATTGGCGCTTGCTGCCTTTTCTCAGTGCAGACTTAAAGCATCCTGCCCCTTCCCCCCACAGGGTTATTTCATCCATACTTTTTTTTTTTTTAAATGCTTCCTAGTCAAACTTGAATATGCAATGAAGCTCCAGAGCTTTGTGGCGGAAATATAATTAAACTGGTGAAAGATGTAAAAGATGAAGAATGGGGATGACATCAGGCCGATTTCACACTTGGCACTCGGATGGCTGGGCCCAAGCCGTGCTCTTGCCACGCAACACAGATCAAAGTGCACTGCCACTGCTAAAAAGGCAAAAGGGGACTTAAGTATGCTAATCCCCAGGACAAATATATTTTAATCTTGTTAGAATACAAGTTAATGCTGCAGCTCAGTGGCTGAACTTTGTCAGAGTGTAGAGATCCACTTTTACTTTAGCTATGAATGAGGTAGACCTCCTGGTTTATTCATACTTCATAAAAGTAAATTTACTAAATGAGCCTTCTCACAGCTCACCTAGAGGTTTCTTTAGGCGATCTGACAAAAACCCCAGTGGCTCAAATGTAGGAAAGCGAGTGGAGATCCGGTGCTGCCAACAAAAGCCCCCGAGCTCCGGGAAGAGCCGAGCACCTCTCTTTTGAAACAGGACCCCCTCGAGTTGAGCATCTAAAAATGCTTGCAGCAGCCTCTCTGGGCGTTGGACACTTCAGAAAATTTCAGCCAGAGGTTGCAAGAATTCTGACCTGAAGTGGAAATAATCTGCAAAAGGAATGGGCACAAAGAAGTAGCTCCTGGAGTTTGGGAGCTGCAGCGCGCTGGGAGTTGGGCACTGCCCGGCCAGGCGCAACCCTCCAGCACCAGCGTCTTGGGGAGAAGCAGCCATCTGCAGCCCTCCGTGTTTCCCTGCTTTGCCCGGGGTGCCAGGACAAAGCTCGCGGTATCGGTGACCGGATTAGCAAAACTTTGCAGGGACAAAAACTGAGAAGTTTCAATCAGGCCAGTGAGAACTGTAGCAAACAGTGATGCCGCAGTGCAAATCTGGACCTAAGAGTCTTCTAGACACAAATTAAATATATTTAGTGTGCTGGAAATGCTCTCTTCCTTCTTCAGTATTAACAAAATACAGATATCCCCTCACCTGCAGTGATCACCCTTTCTCATACCGTCCCTTCCACTCACAGGGATTCACCTTCTGCCAAAACAGTCCAAGGAAAGCTCTGTCCAAAGCAATGCAAAGCCAACTGGTGAAGAGCAGAAGGTGCTGGTGCCACCACGCCTGCACGGCCACGGCAGTGCCTGCTAGGCTTGGGGTGGCCGTACACCCAGCTAAAAACTTCTACCATCGTTTCTCCCGCTGTCTGGGGCTCGTAGCTGTGCTCACAACACTCACGCCGCGCTCAGGTCGGCAAGGTTGCTTTGGCAGAAACGTGGCTTGCTGAAGACAAAAAGCTGAGGAATGTATTGCCTCGTGCTGAGAAAAGTCAGCGTAAGATTTTTTTTTTCCCTCCCGTTTTGGCCCCTGCCTAGTTTTATTTCTCTCACATTCAACATTTTGCTAATTCCTGGCTGTGTTAATATCAATCGAGCTTCTCCCGTGTTAGCAAACGGGGGGGACAGCACCTTTTATGTGACACTGGGCAAATCATACACCTCGGCTTCCCCCTCTTTAACCACCCACTTCAAAAGCTTTTGGCGAGCCTTGAGTCCTTGGTGCTTATAACTTGGCAACATAGTCCACGGCTCGAATCTACACATACAGGACAGGAGAACACGAGCTGCTGTTTATTTGCTGCATGTACAAATCCCTCGCCTAGTCATTTCAGACAAACCCTGTAGCTGGAAATCTGAACTTCTGTAAATCAATTTACATTTTTAAATTCCTTTATGAGTCCTTGGTATTCAGCGTGATTTTCTTTGCTCGCAGGGATTTGACAGGCTTTGTTCCACGATATTTTTAATATTTGGAGCACTGAACAGATATTTTAAATATCAATTATCCTGTTTGGAGAAGTAGCCCTTAAACATGCAGAGCAACTTACCCTAACCAAAAGTCTGCAGGCTAAAAGCGCCTTGCGTTTTATAAGATGTTCTTTATCTGTAGTTTTCAAATCATTTTACAAGTACTAATGAATAAAGTTTATTAGCACGCCGGTGAAGGAGGCAATAACCGTTATCCTCTGTTACAGGGAAACTGCGAGATATTTGTGTGTAATCGTTTTTACACTCGCTAGATGCCAACTGCACCTCTCTAGCTGCATAAAAGCTCAATACAATGATACAATACTTAAAAGCTGCTTTCCATTGCCACGATCGGACCCTTGGCAAACGTTAAACAGCACATTCGCAGAAAGAAAGTCCTAGCACAGCCGTGCCTACTGCTCCGCGGCACCTCTGAGGACATCAGGTCTGGCCTCAGACCCGAGCCGGTAGCCACTGAAAAAGGGCCACGAGTTTTTGCTCCAAAAACATCGTTGGATTTTTTAAAACTCATAAAGGTTTTCCAAACTGCCATTTCCTGAATTTTAGGTGCATCCAAACCATATGTGCATTTTAATGTTACATGTTTGAGTAATCAGTTACTTGCGGCAGTGTAAAGTTCTTAAGGGCAAACAAATGTTAAGAATCAAAAAAAAAACCCTCAGAACTGTTTTTAGCATCTCTAGCTGAAATGCTGAAGCCCACAGTCTGCAAATATGGGCACATGGGCAAAGGCATGCATTTAAGCACTTACAGAATCACTAAAAAAGACAAAATAATGGGGGAGAACCTGCCCTCCTAAATGTGTACATTCTTATCTGAACCCAAAATTGGTCGATTTGGTCTGAGTTTGAACTGATTATCCAGCTTTAAAGTGCTCATCACAGCGATGTTTTTTCTTCCTCAGAAGCACACGTATCTCTGTCGCTAATTGTAGCCCCAATTATTCTCGCTCATCCCGTGTGGGAATAGACCGGCAAAGGAGTCGACCTACTAGTACCTGTGCCCAGGAGGACCTTTCCCGCGCAGGTCCCCTCCGGTTTGGGATCTGGAGGGTGCACTTGGTGCCCCACGGGTGGTGACCCACCATGGGTGGATCTGCTCTTCAGCTGCCGTCCAGGGAGCTTCATCACGTACGTCAGTAGGGGCAGGATTTGTCTCACGTGAAGGACAACTGTCGCCGTGTTAAATAGTTCTGTTAATTATCGCCCATCTGGCAATAGCTGTTCGTGTTCCTGTGTTCAGAAATGCGAGTATCCTCAGATCAAAAAGGCTGGTTTTATAATCTCATCCCACAAAGTTTTGCATGCAGTAATATATCCCAGTGAGACTATTAGATAAATAGGTTCTTAAAATCCTATCTCAGATCTCGCTCAAACATGAGAGTTTTGTAATCATAAATGCTAAAAATATCGTTCCCATATAAGGACGCTAATTGCAGTCAGGATTAAGGTTTGCCTGAAATTGCTACAATCCAGGAAAGTCACGGTTAAAACAGAAATCCCCTGACAAACAACTCATATGACAACGTACCTGTTCTCCACCTATAATTATAGTTATATCTGATTGCGTTGCCTGGGGAGAAAGGAGACAAGGGCCAGCCGAGGCAACGGGGCAGCCGGCTGGGTCGGGGAGCTCTTGGCGCTGCAGGAGGGTGGTGGCGGGGGTCTCGTGGCCGTGCGTGGAGGCTGGCGTGGGGCTGGAGCATCTCCACGGGAGGCTTTGCCCATCACCTGCGCACCGGTACAACCCGCTCGACACAACGCTGGCAAACTGGAGCAGCCTAAAAACGCGGGGAGATAATAGAAACTTTAGCTTGCGTCGTATGTCCCCGGGAGCTTTGCAAGGCTGGCGGATGGAAAACTGCGCAGCGCCGCTGCTGTCATTGCCGGCAAGAGGTGGCTCTTGTGTGCCAGCTCCCGGGGGCACGAACCCCCACCACGGGCGTGCGAGACGAGCGGGCAGCGCGTGCCAAGGCGGAGGGAGAGCGACCGCTGGTGGCACTGGTGCATCCCCGCTCGCGGGTGTGCGGCGCTCACCAGTCCTCCGAGACGGCGTGAGGACAGGTCTGGTGGTCATCACAGCCAGTGCCCAGGCTGCTTCCATGCTGCCCAAGAGCACCCTCGCTGGCTTTCCCAAGTCCTCGGGGCTTTATCCTGCCACGTCGCAGCTGCCCGTTGAGCTGCTGCTTGGGCATTAATGTGGGCCATGCCCGTAACCTGAGCTAACGGGATTCGGGATTTAGGGAGAGACCACCCGTTCCCCCTGTGTAGCAAGTCTACCTGCGATGGACCAGCAGACACTGGTCTCTCTCCGGCTTTCCAATTCCCTTGCACCTCATGCATGATCCTAAATATAAGAAAATAGCCACCGCATTAGGTGGCTCAGCTGGGCAAGTTACTCGCTATGCCCATCTTCTCCGGGCTGAGGGCTTGTCTCCGAGAAACAGAAGCCTATGGGGTGCCACCAGTTTGTATGGACCATGATGCCTGGCTGCACCTAAAACATGAAGCGAGAGGTGATAATCTGTATTTACAGTGCTATCGGATGTATGAATCCATGTTTCTCCTCTAAATGCTCACCACTAGATTCTCTGTGCTCTTGTAATATGGTTTTGCAACAGCTATTGGCTGCGAGAGTCGTATTTCTTAATGAGTAAATTTGCCTTTTTTTTTTCCTATGCAGAAGCGCAAAACTCTAGAAATAACTAATTGTTTATTGTGTTTCAGACAAAGTGTAGCCAACATTACAGGATGGTGGAGATATGTGAAATGACAGAGTGACATCCTATGCTTAGATAAGCAAACTACCCCCAAGTCTAACAACGGATTGAAAATGTTTTCCTAATAAGGGTGCATAAATTACCCCACTATTTGGAAAGCTCTGACTTGCATTTCACCAGCCATGTTTCCAGGATTCACAAGAGTTGATACAGTGCGATTGTGACAGACAGGCCTCTGTTACAGTAATTATAAAATGCATGATGAAAATATCAGTGTGTCTACAAAACTCCTGAAGTTTTACAGTGCCGATGGTATTTGCTTATTGCTTTTGTAAATTAAAAAAATATAACAAAAAAAGTAGGAAGAAAACCTACATTTGAAAAAAGGTAGACCATTTTTTTAGGCATTTATCTTCTATGAGGAAAAAAGAAAACCACATTTTGGGTTTTGCCAATAGACAATAAACTGGGCAATATAACGAAGGACTCTTCAAACAAGATTCATGAGAAGAAAAGGCAAGAGATCCCGACTGAATCAAAACATTTCTGGAAGACACTCTGAGGGTTTCCCATTTATCCTCTCTGCTGGTTATATATGTACATTTAAATACATACAAAGAAGGGAAGTGAGAGCATGGAGAAATACTGGTACCATACGAGATGGTCTGCTCAGAAGGAGCTTGCGAAGGGGCTGCTGCCCCTCACCTCCTCCAGCTCAGACCCCGCACCGAGACGGTGGCTATGGGAAACAGTTTCTGTAACCAGAGAAGAGGAAAAGGCTATGCAAGGCTGATTGTTTTTTTTTTTAAAAGGATCGGCTATAATATACTGAGAGCCCTGTAAAATCATGCTGGCAGTGGGGTCCTGAGATGGGTCTGGCTGGTGTCCCCAGGACAACAGATTTCCTCCTCTCTGGCCCTGCAGCTTCTTACTGCTTCTGCAAAAGCCACTTGGAGCACTTTCTCAAATGCTTTATTTTAGCTGAATATAGCTAATGATATGAAAGTGCATAAGGCCAGTTTTAAATCATTTAAAAATTACTGAAAATCCCCAAATACTGATGTTCATAGTCAAAAGAGAAAATACAACAATAAAGAGATATATGCTTTGCTTTGTGTGTTGTGGCTAGATACTTCAGTTCACCGCAGTAACACAAAGCAGCTGACCTGCCCAGGAGTCTAATCCTCATTGCGACTGCAGGATTGATTAATATGGTCATATTGACTTTATTTTAGTAGTATAATATTCTTGAAGCATCTGTATTTTCAAAATTAAAATCAGTCAACTTAAATTAAAGGCTGCTACAAATGTGAAATACCGTAAAGGATTGTTCTGAATTAATTTTAGCACATAATGTAGTAGGAAAATGTACTTGCACGGTATTATTTTCATTACAAAGGTATGTGAGCAAGATCGGAGAGAAATTGTCTAAAGGAAGTGAAGTGCAAACTCTAAAATAGCTTTATATAGAGATTGTAAAGTACACTCAGTTTTTAAGATTTACCCACTTTTAAGAGGCAAAGAGGTTATGGATGCACAAAAGGCAATTCATTGCCTTGTGTTTTAATTTCACCATAGAAAGTCCTTCCATCTACCTGAAAAATCTCACCCACTAAGAGTCTGTATGTTAATTTGTACTGCAGGGTTCTTAGCACCTGACATTGGATCTAACGTTACAAGTTTGGGTATGACTTTATTAAGGGATGATTTCCAAAGCCCAAAGAATACTTATTATATTGTAATATATATTTCAAAAGGGGGTTATGTCTGTGATGCTAAAACCTAGATGATTTTAAAACGAGTTTACTGAAATGAAAAGATTACCTATGTTCATTTGTGTTGCACCAGGTGGAGATTTTCCACCTCTGCTTCCACTGTGTCACAAACCTCGGCAGCATCACAATGGAGAACGGCAGGTAAAATCCGGCAGCGTTTCAGCACTGAAGTGCAGTTCTGCAGCGATGCTGCAGCAAAGGACCTGGGGCTCTTGATGCACCACAAACCGAATAACCAATGATGGAAAAAAAAACAGAAAAATGGGAAAAACCTCATATCCCTTTCTGCAATGTGTTAATGGGAGAGACATATCAGACACAGGAGTTGGTGCTTCTGCTCTAATCAGCACTGGTGAAGCCAGATTTCAGGGGCTGTGTCCAGTTTTGGGGGTCACCCATTAAAAAATATTGGAAATAGTTCAGAGCAAGAATGACGAAGTTTAGAAAACATGACCTACGGGAAAAGACCAACGAAACTGGGTTTGTTTGATATAGAAAAGAGAGGGCTGATAATGGTTTTCCAAGATGTAAAAGGTTGTTGCAAAGCAAAACACGATCAGTTGTTCTCCAGGTCCGCTGGGGGTAGAACGAGAAGTAATCAGCTTAATTTGCAGCAAAAAAAAAAAAAAAGTAGGTTAGATATTAGCTAAAATGTCAACCTATAAAGAGAGTTAAGCACTGGGAGAAGTTCCCTAGGAGTATAGTAAAAAATCTGGCACTGGAGGTTTTTAAGGACAGGTTAGGCACAGGGCGGTCGGGGATGCTTCGGTGACGTCTACCCCGCCGCCGAGCAGGGCGACCGCCTGGGTGTCCTCTCAGGGCGCCGCCAGCCTTACGGAGCTGTCACGCATCCTCGTTTTGCCGGGATGCAAATCAAATGATTGAGCTCCATGGCGGAATATCCTGGCGAGATCACGATTTGCTGCACCGCCGCATTTTGTTCGAAAGACCCTGTTTTCCAGTTGTTAGCATCATCAGAAATACGTTTCTTTCAGCATTCGCCGCGTGCTTTTTTGACATCTCCCCTCTTGGGCCAGTCCCTATGTTAATACCTACATATAGACGCGTGTGTATATACATATTGCTTTTAAATAGGAACATCAGTTGATTAACTTAACCAAAGACAATTCATAATATATGTGTATTCGCAAAAGCAATATTCAGCTGATCTTTCGCTGCATACACCTCCTTGCGAGTCGCGGCAGCATCGCGGTGCAGCCTGCGTCCCTCTCACCCAGCCCAGGACTGAGACCGCCCAGCCCTACCTCTCCTGCGGGGCTGCCGAGAAAGGCGGCAGTCCTCAGCCTGCTGTATCCAGGAGGTCGCTCCGCGCTCTCAGATGGGGATTTGGGGCAATACTGCCTGTCCTCCGCAGGACTTCTTGTCATAACGGTAAAACAGATTTGCTCAGAAGGCAACTTTCTCAAAGACCTGCTTGAGACGGTGGTGTGAACTCCTGGAGGAGCCGCAGAGCATCGCAGATCCCACCAGCCAGGGCAGGAACAGCAGAGAGGGCTTTCTCCAATGTAAACAGCTAACGGGAAAGGAAAGGGAAGGAAAGGGAAGGAAAGGGAAGGAAAGGGAAGGAAAGGGAAGGAAAGGGAAGGAAAGGAAAGGAAAGGAAAGGAAAGGAAAGGAAAGGAAAGGAAAGGAAAGGAAAGGAAAGGAAAGGAAAGGAGGGGAAAGGAAAGGAGGGGAAAGGAAAGGAAAGGAAAGGAAAGGAAGGGAAGGGAAGGGAAAGGAAGGGAAGGGAAAGGAAGGGAAGGGAAGGGAAGGGAAGGGAAGGGAAGGGAAGGGAAGGGAAGGGAAGGGAAGGGAAGGGAAGGGAAGGGAAGGGAAGGGAAGGGAAGGGAAGGGAAGGGAAGGGAAGGGAAGGGAAGGGAAGGGAAGGGAAGGGAAGGGAAGGGAAAGGAGGGGAAAGGAGGGGAAAGGAAAGGAGGGGAAAGGAAAGGAGGGGAAAGGAAAGGAGGGGAAAGGAAAGGAGGGGAAAGGGAAGGAAAGGGAAGGAAAGGGAAGGAAAGGGAAGGAAAGGGAAGGAAAGGGAAGGAAAGGGAAGGAAAGGAAAGGAAAGGGAAGGAAAGGGAAGGAAAGGAAAGGGAAGGAAAGGAAAGGGAAGGAAAGGAAAGGGAAGGAAAGGAAAGGGAAGGAAAGGAAAGGAAAGGAAAGGAAAGGAAAGGAAAGGAAAGGAAAGGAAAGGAAAGGAAAGGAAAGGAAAGGAAAGGAAAGGAAAGGAAAGGAAAGGAAAGGAAAGGAAAGGAAAGGAAAGGAAAGGAAAGGAAAGGAGGGGAAAGGAAAGGAAAGGAGGGGAAAGGGGAAAGGGGAGAGGAGGGAGAGGAGAGGAGAGGAGAGGGAAAATGGGGGTATTTTCCACACAGTAACCTGCAGGTGCAATCCTGCCCTGCTCCCAGAGACAGCCCTTTTTGTGTGTTAGCTGCACACTGTGCTGTGCACGCACAACCTATTTCCCTGTGTTGCAACCAGATTCCCAGTCACAAATGCCTTTGCCCTTAGCAGAGCCGCTGAAATTCTGCGCAAATTTCAAATCTACTTAAAATTCATGATATTAGAAGAAGAACGGGGCATGTGAACAGCGCACATTTGCACAGCGGCTCAACTTGAGAAGACGTGTGTAAATCTGCGCCCTTTTCATCTGGCTCTGTTCTGTTCTCAGAGAAAATCCCCAGTGAAATACTCTTCAGAAAAGAGTCACTTTCACACTCCGGGAATGACAGTACTTTTAAAGTGGCGTCTCCATGCCCCAAATCCAGGCGAATCTGAAAGATACAGCACGAATCTCCTCTCAAGCACTGATGCAATCGTATTTGCAGACACATCATAAAACTGTATCTGATCTAAAAGTTGCTTGCCAAGGTCCATGTGCCAAACAGACACAGATTATATCCTGTCCATTAAACCAAACCCTTCCCTCACACAGGAAAAATGTAACACAGATTGCCAAGGACTGAGTTATATCCAAGCAGGCATATAGACATATGTATGCACCGTTAGGAACGAAGGGCTCTATGTTTAAGTGATGCTCCGGCATCTCACGCCAGGCCAATTTAAGATGCACAACGCTGCCAGGTCCCTCACCAATGCAGGATAGCTTACTACTGTCCATTTTCCAGTTATTTGTCCACTGTTCATAGCTTTAAAATGTGCTTTCCACCATTTCTATAGACAAGGTGCTCCAAAGAACGATTTAGGAGCTGAGGAAGATTTTTGGAAGGAGCATCTACATTTTGCCAGCGAAAAAACATTGTTTGGAACAGCAGCCCCGTACGCTGCCTAATCAGTCCTGGGTGTTGCCAATGGTTGCAAAGTTATCTGTACCGGATTTTCCCATAATCCCCCTCGCTGCAACAAAGAGCCGTTACGGTCTTTTCTTACAATTTCTCCCTAGCTAATTCCTTCGTTAGAAATTAAAAAAGGCAAGATATCACTTCTCCTCATCTTCCTCCCCACCAAACATTTTTATCAACTCACACAGCAACTTCAATGTGCCTGGGATTCTGCCTCCTTTTCCTGTCCTTCAGCTTCTCTGAAGCATCACCTCACCTCTTCACTTTCTCCCACCTCAACAAACACGCATGCATCCTACCAAAAAAGAAGAAAAAAAGGAAAATCACTAAGGCAGCAAAGCCATCATTTCCCCAGATTTTCAGTGGGGTCGATATTGGAGCCACGAGAACTTTGCTCTCCCGTTGCTCTATCCTCAGCCTTGCCTTCGCTCCACCGCTCCCTGCGCATCCTCCTTTCCCGCTGTTCTCCTGGTGCCTTCATCCCGTTCCCACCTCTCCCTTGACCACCCGCCCGCCGGTGGCCTTTGCTCCTACCGTGATCCTGCCAGCCTCTCCACTGTTTTTATTGCTCTCCTCTGAATAATTTTCAATCTGTCACTATCTCCCAGGTAATGCGGTGCCTGTGATTAAATACTGCAGGCGCTATGGCACCAGAGCCGTATGCAGACGGACTATTACCTTCTTGCGCTGTGATGTGATGTCTTCAGCTCCAAATCAAATTGGCCTTTTTTGCTGCCATATCTCAAGGCAAACTCATGTCTAATTTACTCCACACTATCATCTCTAGATCTCTGGCAGCATTACTGCTTCTCGGGCTTTTATCACTGATTGAATATCTGGGGTTTAGATTATTTTTCCACAAATGTAGCTTGTATTTTCTATGATGAATCTCATTTTATTCCCCACTCATTTTTCCAGCCTTTTTAGATTCCTTTACATTACTTTGCTCTCCTCTTCGGGGTTTCTAAATCCACCCAGCTTAGTTTAGTTTGCACATTATATCAACAAACTACTAGCCTCTTCTTTTACATCATTAAAATAGCTAATAGATAAGTTGCTGGGACAGCAAAGCATTTAAGCACGTGCTTCTATCCTGTTGGAGCCAACAGGACGCAGGTACATGACTAAGTGCACGCTTGCATGCTCAGTATTTCAGTAGCATCCCTTGTATTTTAAGTGTAGCACGTGGTTGAGGTGCTTTGCTGTAGGGAGTCTTGGACCCTGCCCAGCGGGCAGTGGTGGGAAGGGGACAACCCGTGGCCACCAGCTCCCTGGGAACGTTGCCACTGAAGCTAAGTCCCCACGTGCCTCCGTGCTCCTCCGCGCGCCCCTGGACCACGCGCCGAAGGCTCCCCCAAAGCTTCTGGCTGTTCATCAGTTCGTGTCGGTCACGACCACTTTCCTAGCTCTCGTTTGCAACCTCCTCAGTCTGAATTAATGGGTGTGGTAGGACTCTGGGAGACAGCAGCGGCTGTTCTACTAAAATGCAAGGGCCCAACGGCACCGGTGCTCATGCAGCTAATCCCGCGCACTTGGGTTGTCGTATCTCAGTTCATAGATTTTATATTTCTGTGGAAAGGAACTCAAGTTTGCCCGTCAAGACTTGTGTTTCATAAATTCGTGCTTCTTATTTGCTCTGTTAATCTGTAAGCGCCTGCTCCCACTGAAGCCAACGGAAAACTCCTCTGGGCTCCCAGGGTCTTTAGAGGTGGCTCCAAGATTTTGTCCAGTTGAGGAAAATGCCTGGAATATCTATAGAGAAATAAAATCAGTCACACATCTGAAATATATTCTTTGGATAATCTGCTCAAAAATTGAAGGTACTTGGTTTTGGAAAACTCCACTCAAAATATATGTTTATTAGTCTGAACCAAAATTATATTTATTCAGGAATATAGTCCACATGGGGAGGAGTTTCAGAGTAGCTATTTCTTAGTCTGCTCTTTTGGCTGGATGGCTTATTTTGGCCAATTTCCTTACAAAGACAAGGGCAACTGCTGTTTCTCTTGTAATATTTGTTCCTTTACATTAATTGGTACAGTAAGTACGCTACTTTTACTAGAAAACAAACAGAAGGACCAAATTCCCTCTGCCTTTGTTACCATTTTCTTTCTAATTTTCTTACAGCTCCTTAGCTTTTCATTAAGAAAAGAAAAGCAAATGGCAGTGCTTTAGGAAATTTGTTAGCTAATTCCCTTAGCAGCAGAGAAATCCAGGTTAGGCAGTTTAGATATGATAGCGTTTGGCAGAACCATACTGCATTTCTTAATTTATTGTGCGTGTCCTTAAGAAATTCCAGCTCCCGCAGACGTACAAGCGAAGAGGCTCGTGGCAGGACTAGTTGTGCAAAGCCCGTCCTAAGCACACGCGGAAGAATATTTTTGGAAAGGAAACCGTGCTTATGGGCAAGGCTGTCTCACGGCGAGCTGGCTCCGGGGAGGGTTACACCTATGTGCTCAGGCGGGGGGAATGGCAAAACCGCCCTCTCCGCTCACTCAGCTCAGCTTTGGGTGAGGACAATGAACATTAGAGAAAACCGTAAGATTCTCTCAGAGAGCCATGAACAAAAATTAGGGAAAAAAATGGAATAAATATAATTTGCTAGACTTTTTTTTTCCACTATCTTTTCCTTTCTTTGCTATTTTATTTTTCTAAGTTTCCTGACCTTCCTACAAAAATTGCCCTGGCTTCTTTTATGCTTCTTATTAAGGATAGATTAAAAAAAAAAAAAAAAAAAAGTTCAGCAACCCAGCCATTTTTGATTCACCCTTAATTTAATCCCCTTCTAATTACCTAATGGGCCTACTGTCTCTCCAGAATGTCTTTTCCCTTTGATACAGGTTTTAAAGTCCTTTTTAAGTTCTTTGCTTCGCTTTAAATTCTTCCCCCCCCCTTATCCTTATTATTTCCCCTGTAATCCCTAACTGCATTTGAGTATGCTTGTTTGATTCCTTCCCTGCCCCCTCTTGCTTTCTAATTTTGAGTACAGCTTTTTTTTTTTTAATTAAAAAAATTAAAGCCTCAGATCTTTGAACGGTCCCTTATGAAGCCACGTTGGCCGCTTCTCGTTCTCTCCGTTCTTCATTTGGAGAGGAGCAGTCGTCTCTTGCAGCTTAATTATGGTTTCTTGCCGGGGTCCCCCTGCTTCCCCTCACGCTGGTGGCTTTACAGTATTCCTCCTCCGCAGTCTGCTGACTTTTGTTAAATACAGTACGCGCGGCGTGTACCAGCGCTTTCGATCTTTACCACGCGCGCTGTCGACCAGATTGCGCTCTTTCCGAATTTAAAAAATACCCGCCTACGGATTTGCTTCTGGACGGGCTTTTCGCTGTCTCTCGCCTCCGTGAGATTTCTGGAATTGAGCAATCCGCGTCAGAAAGGAGCAGCGAACGTTGCTCCTTTTGTTACATTCAGCGCCGACTGTCTAACTGCTTTTTAACAAACACAGCTAAAAGCTTGCAATTGAGCCAAAGTGTCATGGCCAACATTTTGGCACATTTTATATATCATTGGCTGGATTTACCCCACTTCTGAAACCTGGGCTGGATCCTGAGCAGGGGTAAATCCACGCAGCCTTTTACTCCCTGCGATCTAAGCCGATTTCTGCTGGCGGAGGATGTGTCTTGATGTTCCTCAAGACACTTGGGAGAGATTTCAAAGCCCTTCCAATTTTGCTGATAATATTGGCACTCTTGGGTGACAGTTTCCTGGTAGCTTAATATATATTTTTCTCTATATATAAACCTGCAGACCTTGAGAGCTGGAGTTTCTGGAACCAACTCTCAGCCCTCATGAATCTCTTTTAATTAGACCGGGAGGGCTCTGTTAACTAAAAGTGGAGGAAAAACCAGTATGCGGATAATCTGAGCTGCGCTCAGGCTGGTGAACGCCTTGTAACTCTTTGTGAATGCTGATTCACAAGAAATTTTAAATACAGTTGGGTGGGGGGGTTACTTCCCCCCCCCTCCTTCTTTACATCACGTACACGTACTACTACTGCTCACAATCTTTTGTTCTCGCATTGGTAAAATACTACAGTACCGGGCATCCTTTTCGTATTCTGCATTTTAAAACAGCAGGTTTGCAGGATTTCTCCCATATTCGATGCCGCAGACTCTTGTCATATTTGTTTATGTTCACTCGGCTCTACCCCTCGCCCTTTTCCCCCGCTTTAGAGGTTTTGCCCCACCGTTTTCTTTGAGCTGCCTTTCACGCCCGTAGACGTGGGCCGTTTAATTGTTCGTCCGGGATAGCCGAGGTGCAGCAGGGCTGGGATTCATTTCCTCTTGTCGTGACAATTGTTTGGCCTGTTCGCCCTGAACGCTCGGATGACTCCCCTCTCTCCGCTGCCTGTAATTCCTCGGCTGGCTCTCAGCGCCTTGGCTGCTACTCATTGGCGCAGACACACACCAACAACGCGCTGCTCTGACTTACCCTTTGGTGGGAGTTTTCCTCTGCGTTTTCAGCAGATTTTCTGCCATTCCAGGGTTTTGTTTGTTTGTTTGTTGGTTTTCTTTTTTGCAGTCCTCCGCCGGGGTTGCGAGTGTTGTCACAGAGAGTCAGTGTTGTGCAGCCTACCCCAATATTGACTTCCAGTTCGGCCGGACTTTTATTTTATTTCATTCAATGTTGGCACCATATGGCAACTATGGCAACTGAATATATAACCCTATTGAATTTCTGACTCTAGTCTGGCCTGTTAAAGGGCTCCATGCTCTGGTCTGGATAAAAATGTTATTCATAGAGGACATAGTGGTAGAGAAGTTAAAATAACACCTAACTGCCTTTAGAGAGCCCATTTTCTCATATGATAAACAAATAAAAAAGCAAATGGCAGATATATCTGAAAAGGTTTCGTATAGGGCAAACATACAAAGACGTGATATTTAAAGCACAAAAGGTTACTTTGAATTGATAATAAAATTATGGCATATATAAAATCGCACTATAGTTAAGACACATCAGCAACGTGTTTGTGTTTGTTTTTGTTTTGTTTAGCTTTGCAGAAGAAGCTGGCACCCATTCCTCCGTTGAAAATGCAGCTGGCGAATAAAGAGAAGAAATGCGTGTCTGAGGGAAATATTTAAAAGCATCCCAGTGAGTGAGGGACAAGTTTCAGTTGGGGCAACTGATTTATTTAGGCACTTTCAGAAGATGCAACTCAAAGGCAGAGTCTGCAGCCACTTACTCACCTGAGTAGTTTTACTCGGCTGCACACTCCCTTCGAATTCGAGTTAAGGTTACTCATGTGCATAACTGTTTTCAAGCCTGGGCCCTGCAGCTATTTCTTCTTATGGAAAAGATACTGAGGGGACTAATTTTTCTGATGATTAATTTCAAACACTGCACCTGCAGAGCCTGTTTTCACTTCAATGGGAAGAGATTGATTTATCTATCTATCTTTCTGTCTGTCTCATTATACATCTCGTGTAGCATCTCAGTACCTCAAAAAATGATGATGAACTTATCTTCACAATAGCCTTATGAGGTAGGGAAGTATTATCTCCACTTTCCAGATGGGGAGATCAAGGCAGAAAACAGCAAAGCAATATGCCTGAGGTCATATAAGAAGTTGGTGGCAGAGCCGGGAAATGAGAAGAGATTTCTGGACTCCCAGACCGGTGCCATAATCCCAGTGCCATCCTAACTACTTTATAGATCATCTAAAAAAGGATGAGTAAATCCTGCTGCTCACATTCCTGGTCCTGTATGCAGAAGAGCAAACCTTGCTATGTTTTAGCACGACTGATTTTGAGCACTGCTACCTGAGCAGACAGCTGAAAAACACACATCCAGCGGCAGGGGAGTTGCACAGAGGCTGCACGAAAGGAGCAGCTTCTCAGCGTTGCTCTTTAAGAATCAGAAATACCACCAGAGAAGCTGGGATAAAAAGCAGCAGTCCTCTGAGATTCCCCCAATAACCACAGTGACGGGATCGTCCCCAACGGCGTATCATGCTAGCAACGGCAGAGCAAAACGGGAGCAGCTGAACGCGAGGGGTTGCTCGGAGGGGGAACGGGGATGGGGAGCATTGCTATGGCCATGGGATGGGGTCAACGGCAAGGCAGTGAGTTCAGTGGTCCTTGGGGTGAGTGGGGGCGACAGGCAGGGCCAGCTTGGAGCACGGTGCCCACAGACCTGCCACATGTTGCCACTATTCGGCCCGAGAAGAGCCACAGCCCAGCAAGTTCAGGGAGCACACGGTGGCCTCGTCTTCAGGGGCTCAGAGGAAGTATGATCCTGGCCACCATTCAGGGAAAACCCAGGCTGCAGCAGCACTTGTGAAGTGCAGTTCTCAACATGAGGAATACCTGGGGAAACCCAATGTTTCACACCTAACTCCAAAGCGCAGCTTGAATCCAAGCTCCCTAGAGGACATGGGAGCCACCTAAACCCATGGCTGTCCCTCAGGGCCTTTTGTGCTTCATCTACCCCCAAATTGCTGGTGGCCACCTTGGAGCTGCTCTGAGCAGGACCAGGGCTTCTCAGTGATGCCACCAGATACACACCAAATTGATGGTGAGGCTCTTTGGCAAAATCTCAGGCAACCCAAAGGTTGGCAGAGCTGTCATTTTTTTGCAGACATCAGTAAAAGCAGATACAAATCCAAGCAGGAATTAAATTCCAAAAGCTCTAGTTTTAATTAACATTTATATTGTCCTGGTGCCGAGTAGCACATCCTACACCCAAGCCCAGGTTGACCATGCCACTTCAGCAGTCCCAGCTAACTCGCAGGAGATGGCTCTTGAGGCTGGAAAAGCCCAGACGTTCATAGTCATGCTTTGGTGCCACAGGGATCC
The DNA here is from genome assembly GCF_036370855.1 of Dromaius novaehollandiae. Classification (NCBI taxonomy): domain Eukaryota; kingdom Metazoa; phylum Chordata; class Aves; order Casuariiformes; family Dromaiidae; genus Dromaius; species Dromaius novaehollandiae. The sequence continues at coordinate 9,770,939 of NC_088099.1, forward strand.
AAACTGAAGAAGCTTTTGGGGTGCAGCAAAAGAGGAAGCAGCTCACCATAGGTTAACGTTTCAGAGCCAGTCAGCTCCGTTTCTCTCCACAGAGTTACAAGCACGGAGGATCTCATCTTTCTCTTTTCTTAACATGTACCTTAATGTGCAGTTGACGGGGCTAGTTCTCTTGCCAGGGAGCGCAGGAGGTACGCAGGGGGCTGATCGGTGGCTGCAGCCAGCAACAGCTCTTTGCACGACACTTTGTAGCGCACATTCATGTATTACAGGCGGTTGCCCAATACAAATAAATAATTAAACGCATTTCCCGGGGCAAGAAAAGGAAGACTTGGAACTGTGGCCAGAATGAATAAGTACTAGACCTCCAGACCTGCAGTGCACACACACAGCATGTAGCTGACAGCGGTTTTCTCACAGCCATCAAATCCGAAGGCTCGGGAAAAGCGCTGTGCCGGGTGTCGCCGAGAGGCGAGGTCTCCAGCCTGCTCCTGCCGTAAACCGGTGATAGAGGCGACAGGACTCGGGATTTTGAGCACTGGTAGAAAACTGGCATTAGCGTGGAGGTGTGCTGTAGTTCAGACAAAGCCATGCGGTGGATTTTAGCATGTCTGCCTTCTCCAAGGGCAGATTAGGATAAGGGACTTCCTTCTCCCTGCAGGAGAAGGTTGGTCAATTTATGAACCACAGGCCTGAACCACAGGGTTTTCCTGCGTCGCAAGGAAGGAGCAAGTTGCCATCCACATTTCCCGTGGAAGAGCCTCCCGCTGAGCTCCGGGACGGTGCTGAGGGCTGGCTCGCTCCGGAGCCAGCTCTCCTCCTCACTCCCACCCTCCCTAAACGCTCGCCGGGCAGGTGGCCACTGCTGGACCGTCCCACTCTTGGCTGCTGGGCTCGAGGGTGGCCTTCAGCAGGCTGCGGCTGCTCTGACCTGGGCGCTCTGCGGCGGCTGCCAGAGGCTGCAAGAGGCGAAAATTACGCCCAAGATCAGGGCAGTTTAGGGTGTCAGCTGGAATTTCTCCAGAAGTTTCTTCGTTTCGGAAAATGCTGCCTTTGGAGTGAGGTCTGCGTCTCACTACAGGTCGACACAGCAGAAAATACCCACGGTGCACAACACAGGCCAGGATTGAGCATCCCTCAGGTTTCTGACACTCCGAGCCAACTCCGTCATGGTACAGTTATAAAACAGACACCTGCTGTCACTGTCTGAGTTTGCATTTTGTCCTCTTCTTTTCCAATAACTGGAGTTTTTCCTTTTTTCTCACTGCAGATTGGTTTAAAATCACCGTTTATTTAACTTCCTTTGGGAATCTGAAATTCTTCTCAATTTTTTAAATAACACTTCTTATATTTTAGGGAAAAGGAAGTGCAGCCCAGTATTTCCTACATCCCTTTAGCAGATGCTATGCTGTCATTTGCACCAGGATCATGAAGGTTGGGGGCAGTCAACATTTTTTTAGTTTTTAACAGTTCTGCTATTGACCACTATATCTAGTAAAAAAATCCTTGAAAACATCATTCTCGAGAAAAAACAATATCAATTTATTTGATTGCATTTAAACAAAACAGTAACACCAAGTATAAGCTTTGGTGCAAAGCAGCTTCAGGCACCTCTGTCCTGCCAGGAGTCTGATCCTGCATCTTTGCTATCAGTACGGACTCAGCAGGACTCCCACAAATGGGCTTCACCGGACAAGGCATCGCTGCAGGGCACGCAGCAGCAAGGCTGCTTCTCACTCATGCCCTGCCCTAGGCAGTCTTCCTCTACCCCTTGGGTTGTGCCTGTGTTTTCTCACTTTTCCTTTGTGTATCTATATTTCTTCTCTGCTGGTATGCTTAGCTGATTTTGTTTCTTTCTTCCAATTCTTTGTACCGCTCCCTCTGATGTTTTTGGATTCAGGACATGTTTTTCTCCTCCAGTCTCCCCCACCATTTACTGCATCCTCCTCCCCTGCCTCTTTTCTTACCATGTTTTCTGCTGTCCCTCCTCAGCTTCCTGCCCACGGCCCTGCTCTAAGCCCTCTGCTCCACACTAGGTCTTTTTTTCTCTCCTTTCTTTATTATTCTCATATTTTCTCACTCTTCGTGTTTCTTCAGCCTGCTGGATTGTGTCCCATCCCTTCGCTTCTCTTCAGCAACCTGGTTGATGCCTAGACTTTCTTTCTTCGATTGTCCTGTAACCATAGGGTTAAAGACCCCCCGACACACACAGAGAAAAGGATCTCCCCTTTTCCCAGGAAAAGACAGCTGGCCTCACAAACTACAGCACAAAACTGCTTCACCAGACACCAGTAGTTGGAGGGGACAGTGGCACAGATCCTCCATTTCTAGAAATGGCAGTGACTGGCCTTGGCCCTTTATAAATCTGTGAACCTTGGAGTACACATCACTGAACAGATATTTAGTGCAAAATTGTGCCTCAGCTCTACGTTGTTTACTTATCTGCTCTCTGCCATAATTCAGTAGCCTCCACACAGTGAAGAACATAATTGACTTCAAGGATTACACTTTAATAACTCTAAACTCATCTTTCCGATCTTGACCTGGAGGAGATTTCTTTGGAGGTAGCTACCTCAAAAAGAAGCAAGTCTGAAACCTATCAGTTAAACAGTGATTGCAAAATTGCTTTGCCAGAGTGAGCATCATGTCCTCTTGCTGTGGCACGAGAGTAGCACTGTACAAAAGGATGGCTAAAACCGCACGTTTACCAGAACAGAGATTTTCAAAAGAGGTATCTGCCTCAGGACTAAGACTAGGAGAGTGCATTCACTGTGATACAGGCAGGATTATAAACCAGAAGATGTGGAAAGTGCGATGTGCACAGAAGCCATCCAAGTCCATCACTCTATCCTTTCCCACCTGGGCTTACCCATGTCTCAAATTCTGGAAGACCTGGGCTGAGTGGATGCGAGTCCAATTCACTCCTTGCACCATCAGCTCCAGAGTACAGGGCAGTTGCCACCAATCAGTCCTAGCCTACTTTCCTTTACTTTGTTCAAGTTTTAACCAGAAAAGGTTGCTGCTCCTGCTTTTTCTGGTTTCTAACCAAAGAGGCTGAGACGTTTTCTGAAATAAGGGGTTGGGCTTGGTCACCTCCAGGGCTGAGGAAACTGGGCCACTGGAACCTCTGCTAGGCAGAGTCAAAGGGCAGCCGCCGGACTGAAACTAGTTTCTAGGCTCTTATATTAAAAGTGAGACTGGCAGCATTCCCCAAATGTATGTACACAAGCAAATCCGTGTCCTAGAAGAATGAGAAAGCACTTGTTGGGCTTTGTATTAAGTACCCTGAAACATGTTTCCTCCAGAAAGTGTGTAGCACAAGGCAAAACAGTGGGAGGCTGATGGCTTTAAGTGGAAGTAAGAAATTGTCTTAGCTACAAATTTGGGGGATAAATATACAATTCTTTTTCTTGTCATAATACCAAATAAGGCGATATCAACCCCTAAGACTGGATCTCACAGATTTCCTGATAACTGTTTAATGCACTAAAAATTAGTCTATATCTATATTCAGCATGAGGCACATTTCCTTGAAAAGTTTATATGAGTTTCTACAACTATTGCATTCAAGCCCTGAGAAAGTAATAAGATATGGTTGATAGAAATAAGCCCTATCTAAAAATTAGTGCTGGATAGTATGGTGGTATAACACATCTCCAGCAAAATCAAACACACTCTAGGCTCTAGGTAAGAGGATGAAGAAGCCAATGTGGTGCTTCCATTATCAGCCACCTCCGTCAGCAACTTTTTAATATTTAAGACCCCAAACTTCTTTGTGAAAGGGCCCAAGTCCCCCACAGTTAGAAATGGCTCTGGAGCCAAGCTGCTTCTGATCAGAATGACCTTGGTTTTGCTAGAGAAGAAGCAGGAGAGCTGGTTGTTCAGATGAAGATTGAGATGCCAGGTCTCAGAGAAATGAGGACCAGAACTGAAGCTGACGAAGCCCATCCTAATTGATTTTTGCCAAGTTCCAAAATGATAAAAGTCTCAAAAAAGGGCTTCCATCCAGAAGGACAGTGTCCATCAGGAAGCTTGGATCCCTGTTATCCTGGAGCAGAATTGGAGGGACTTGTGTTTTCCTTCACAAAAGTAAGGTTTGGGGTTTTTTTCAGTTCTTTCCCCTTTGTAGGAAAAAGAACTGGGAAACCATGTCCCAAAAGAGAAGATTCAAGCTGTGTATTCTATGTATAACTCATTCATCATCCAAGACGTAATCCTGAACGAGAGCTGCTAGAGATGGGAACTAGTGCTGAGAAGACTGTTCCTGGATCTGGGCACTTCCACACAAAGTGAAAGAAAAGCATGCTGATCCAGAATATGACCTTGAAGCATCCGTTAAGGATTCTGCTGGTTTGCTCTTAACTGGAAAAATAAAAGCTCCAAATACTAGATAAGTTGCCTTTATTTGGTAACAAAGCTTTATACAGAGAACTTGGTTCTATTTTACTTCAACACAACCAAGCTTTCCAGAAATCATCTACCATCAAAAAGTCTAAGAAAACTCCCATTTTCTGTTGGAAGTATCTCTTAGAATTGATGTCAGTGGTAGAGAAGGATGAAAGGGAGCGATCAAAACAGAGGAGCTTGGATTATCTGAAATATGTTTTAAATAAACTCTGTGGTCCCACTGAGTTTGAGGCACTTCTTATACCCAGTTTTATGGAAGTCAAATTTAGGGCATGGGAAATAGTGACTTTCTTGTGGAAGAAACTATTGTAGTCAGAAATCTTGTTTAGACAATTGGTCAATGAAAAAAACTCTTTTCTTGTAACTGCGTCAAGATGTTGGATTCATTTCTCCCTCAGGAGCATTTTAAATCAAGAGTAAATCCAGGCAAATCACTGAAATTCTGCTGGTATAAAACAAATCTCAGCAAGAGCAGAATCAGGCTCTCACAGCGTTTAGGAGAGAAATTATGAATTTGTTCACAATGTGTGCTACCTTTTTCTGCAGCATCCATGGAACTGGAAGAGAGTATACACTACCTGAAAGGTGTTCTGGATACCTTCTGAAGTCCCCACATATTTCATGCAGCAGGACCTTTGATACAAACCTGTGGCCTATACAAAGTCTAAAATAAAAATGAAAGGATTGCTCTAAATCCAAAATAATTCTGTGGACTCAAACAAGAGTATCTCAGAATAATTCCGGTAGCTGCAGCGCACATTGTCGTATGAAATGTTACACACAAGATATATGCTAGATGTCACTGATCTTCAGCTAGGTTTCGTTTCATCCTTAGTCACCAGGTGAATAAACCATCAGCAGGAAGAGCCTGCTGCAAGATCACACAATCACTCCTCACAGCTTTTGAAAACTGGGAAGTGTCTGGACAGTGATTTCCCCATGTGTTTTACGTACTTAAAAGTCACTCTTCCTCGAATACAGCTATTAAAAGTCAGCTTCCTATCAAGTCAGACAAGAGTTTTATTAAAAACAGTTGTCATATGGAACTACATGTTGTAGTTGTGAAGTATCAAAGAAGCTTTCAAGCTGACTTTTCTTAAACTGTGGCAGCTTAAGTCTTGTTGCCATTGCTGAAGCTCATCAGGAAATCAGTTGAAGGGCTCAAAGGTTAAGAATCAGTGTTTTCATCTGAACACAAAGGTGAAAGATCAGATGGCTGATCTCAGCTATCTGTGTTTTGTCTTTTTATCATCATCTTCAAATGAATCAAAGAGCTGTTCATTCAGTTTCATAAGGGCAAGTCTTTCCTAGACCTATCGGGGATTGTTTACAGAGTTTTCAGGGGAGATGGAGGGTATTTCCTGAGGAGGAATAGCCTGAGTGATATTCTTTGTTATTTCTGTTACAGCAGTATTTCAGAAGCCCCTGAAGTTAGACAGCCCAGGGTGTTGGGTCTTGTGCGAACATGTAGTAAAAAACATGAGCTCTGCCCTTAGTATCCAAAGGAAGGTGATGAGTAGATAAAACAAGCAGATCAGACAGAAGGATGGAGGAAGAAAAAAAGGAGAAAAGAGGAAAAACAACAGGGAAGTTAAGTCCATGGTGATTAAAGAAGAGAAAGCCTCTAAACATAAAACAGAGCAACAGACTGATCCCACTGCATACATGCCAGAGAAGACGACAAGTCAGGAATCTCTTGAATACAAAATTCTGGAGTGAACCTTGAGCTCCCTCATGGGAATTTTGGACCAAACGATGGCCAGTGCCCCAAGCTGTTCAGCAAGAGCATTGCACTTGCTGGAGGAGCTGCACAGAAACCTGGAGGATGCACAGGAGCACATAGTGCTGCTTGTGGTCACCCCACTTGGGGCCGGGACTGCTAAATCCACATCTTTGCCCTTAGCAGAAGCAACGCACTTCAAGTTCAGGCATGAAACGCATGCTCTTTCCTAGAGGCTGGGGAATCGCTTTTGTTATGGAGACTTTGCAAAGTCAGTGAGACTCGAATGACTGCTCTCCACTGTGGCACTTCTCTCCTGGTATCACAGCCTCCAACTGCCATTAAGGAGGGAGCAGCTACCTGGGTTTCATCTCACGTCTTCTACAGGTAATACTCCAAGGCTCTTCCCCAGTTCTTTTAAACCCCTCTGCAGTGCAGCAGCCATGGACAAAAAGAAACAGATTGACAAAATCTCTTTGAAAGAGAAGCAGGCTGAACCTAGAAAGCCTCTTTCAAAGAGAAAAGCTGCAACTTTGTCATTCCTTACGGATTCAAAGTGGGACAGCACTGCAGGCAGATGGATCATCATGTAGGTCCCTCTTTTGAACATCTAAAGCAGCAGACAGGTGGACTTCCCGAGCACATAAGGATCAACCGTACAGGAGAAACAAAAGTACAGGGAAAACTGGGGAGTCACTCATTTTGGAGAGACATCAGAATTGAAACCAGGCAATCTGAAACCAAGATCTACCCTGTAACTATGCTACGCTATCATACGAGAAATCCTCACTCTCTGATGTACCACTGCAAACCTCCTCAGTCACTGCTGCGAGAGAAAGCCTGAACTGAAGTCAGGGCATTGCTGGCTGCTGTCACCCTTGCAGGGGAGTTCACACTTATCCCAACCATTCTCACTACTCTCAAGTGTCCCAGCACAAGAGCAGCTTGGCCCAGAAGGACCTCGGCTGTTACCATTCTAAGTAAAACCTGCAGCCCTGAAATGTCGTGGCTGCAGGCAGGACCACTGGGCTATTATTCATCCTAGCTCCAAGCAGCCCCGAAAGACCTAATATTCATTACATGAACAAGCCCATGATTGAAGAGATGCCTCTAGCCAGCCAGAAAGGGACCATGATGGGGAGGGGCAAATGGTGTCTGGTCAAAATGAAGTCCAGCAATCTGATGTTCACAGTCTGGTGCCCTTCATCGGGGAGGGTTTCATCTTGTTCTTACCACAAATACTCCACAGTTGTCCCTGTCTGATGTGCTTGTGGACATTCTGTGCACACACCTCAGACCGAGCGGGGAGGGAGGCTGAGCCAGCAGGGTTTATCGTTTGGGCCATGAATCCGTCTGTCTGATTAGGTTCGTTTCTGGCCCACATTGGGTCAAGAGCCAAGTGCAGCTCAGCACAGGAGTACACCTGCATACTATTAAGATGTATTTCTCTCTCACATCCCTCCAGCTAGCAAGGACTAGATTTAACTGATTTGGCATTGTTTATTTAATGATGGTAGATTTTTTTTTGTGAGGGTGAGGCCATGGTGAGAAGAGAAGGTTTTGCTTTTAGCTCTGAAGGTGACAAGGTCTTTACTTATCCCAGTTTAGAGTCATTGGTCTTCAAAGAGAAAGTTATGTGCCAGGGTGTTCACAAACACTGTTACCAAAACTGGTGATGCCACAGGTCCATTTATGCTGTGACCATTTGGTGTGCCGTGGTCCTGCAGTAACTTGGGCCAATGTAATCAAGGGCTTTGAAAAGGTAAAACAAAGTCTTGATTTTGGTGTCACAAATGCAAATGATGCAAACTTAGCCTGTACCATGGAAATATAGAAATATAGGTGATTATGACAGCTATGGCATAAGGCAATGCATGTGTGCATCCCAATACCTATGTTAATTTGATCAGTGTGGTACAACAAAGCAGGTGTCAGACAAGGAATGAGGATGTGTGCTCTCTAGTCCCATTTCTGCCAAGCTTTGTCTCTGCACCTTGTTTTTCTAACGGTGGATAAAGGTGTTTATTCACTCTGGCAAAGTGCTTTGGCATGTTCAGGTTGCTCTGAAGAAAAGAGCAGTAGAAGACTACATGAGGATGACTCGGGCCCAGAAAACACAAAATTTGAATTTCTTTTGTGGTCTAACCAAGTCATGTGCAGCAAGGAAGCTTTTCCTTTTAAAAGAAAAGCAAAAATTTCCCAAGAAAATCAACCTTGCGCATCTGTAGATATGCAGGAGTCATTGCTGTTTTCCCAGGTTCTGGTGTTTGCCACCATCCTTAAGTGCCCACCAGCCCTCTAACCCCAGGTGTCTTAAAGCAAGACTTGGGGGGCCCCAGGGTACACAGCCAGTTTCAGCTAAGCCCAGTCCAGGTAGACAAATGTTAAAGTGCAAGGCTCAGTGTTACAGTTTACTTAATTATGCATGTGAAGCTTCTTTAGGAAAGCCAGTGTCACAGTCTGGGGCTGGAGGCTGGCAATACCAACTGAACTAGAATGAAGCCCAGAGGACTGGAAGGAAGGAAGATATTTGAACCTGCAAGATCTACCAAACCTAGACAGCTCAGTTTTAGATTCCAAAAGTCAGTGGTAATGGGGGAACTGGGAGAGAAGAACACACACAGGGATGTATCGATAACCAAAGCCTAACACAAGGCTCCCCAGCTTTGGTGGCATAGGCACAAAGCACCTGGAGGCTCATAGAGGGCTCTGTGGCGCTCTTTTTGCATGCTTCACTCTAAACATAAAATCTGCTCATACTCTGTTTCTTTTGTTAGGTGATGCTTTGTCTGAGCCTAACAGGATAACCGTGATGTTGTTCCTCAGGGATCCGTATTGATGGAGCCAAACGGGGAACGGTGCTGCTCAAGGGCACCACGACATTCAGAGCAAGCCACGTCCCACGTGCCAAAGACAAACCTGTGTGCAGAAAACAAAGCTAAGCAGGCCTTTTCATAGCAAGCAACACTGCCCAGGCCTGCCAAGACCGGCTCTATCGGCACCTCTCCTCTCTGCTCGCTTAGCCACCTCAATGTGTCAGGAAAATCTTCAAATACATTGTAACAGCAGTCATAAATTTCACGGGCTATGAATGATACTGGTTCTTTTTCTTCTTCCAGAAGAGCCCAGAGCCTTGTCGTGCTGGATAAAACGGAGTATATTTTACAGTTCAGTTAGTGTGACACAACTGAGCCCCCGCCATCGCATCGCAGGCAAACACGTTGAGAGCTGTGTGCAGCAGTCTGGGGGGACAACCGAGGCCACCAAGCAGCCAGCTAACAGTGTTGGGTTTAGCAGCTTAGCACTGCCGAAAACCCCTGTAAGGTGCAGCCTTACTCAACTAAACACATGTAGTGGAAAAGTATTCATGCTCTTTTTTGGTCATGAAGATACAGTTTAGTGAAAAAAGTTAATGCAAGCCTCCATCTTCTTTGATATCAGCAAACTGGCTCTTAAAAACTCCTCTCTGTCCCAAGCACATACTTTCAAATGATTTATCATTGCTGCTGAGGCCAGCAAGGATGGTTGTGTGGTTAAGACCTGGCCCAACAATAAATAAGCCCAAGGGTGGGCAAGTTGTTTAATCTCTGCATTCTCGATCTGTGAAAATTAAGGAGCAATACACCCACATCATCTTGTGTTTGGTGACAGGAGTAAGCTCTCAGTGTGAATTAACTCTGCTGTTTAGGCAAGGCCAAGCATATGGGATCCCGATCTCAGGCAGGGCTGAGGACCGCTTCTGTAGCCCAGTTTGTAATAAGGAAAGATAATGATGAAATCCAAAGACAGAACAGGTCATCACAAGATACTCTGGCCACTGCAGGATAAATGTCTCCTAGTGCTTATCCGTGATTTTTCCACTCTTTATGAGTACCAGTGTCACGCTGAAAATTATATCCCTCTCCTTGGTCCTGCTCAAGGGGAAATGGCTGTAGCTGACCTTATTTCAGATGTATTTGGCCCTTTCCACAGATCTGAGTAGTGGCAACCCGATGCTGCTTCAGTGCTCGTGTGACACTGCCACGGGCTGGAGTGCAGTTCCAATAAAGGGAATTAGCAGAAGTGAGGAACACGCACAGCCAGATAAATACAGCCCTGCCTACGCCGTGCTTGCTGAGCACTGAGCCCTTCTGAACCCTCACCTTTTGTTCATGTCACATTTAATATGACAGGCAGGATTTTTCACCATTTGAGAAACATTGCCATATTGAAATCTTTTCTTTCTTCCTTCATTAACGTCTGTGTCACCTCAAGGGTTGTTATAATTCCTCATTGGCTGATCTTCCAGAATTTGCTTTGAGAAAACTTCAGCCGGTTTAGAATGCGTCTGTGAGGTTAACTAGAAATAGAAAATGTCACGAACCTGCTGGATATATATCCCTTCTGCTTCTCTGCCACTAAGCCAGCTTTCATAAAGTTTGAAACCAATATTAATATTTAACTTCTAACTCGCAAGATCTTTCATGGTCTCAGCTCTGCTTAATTAGCTGACATTTAGCTCCCTCTCATCCGCGGCACACACCTAGGAGTCCTTGGGTACCAGTTTATTAACATTCCCCAAAGTAGATCGGAGCAGGCAGTTACCAGGACCTTTATCAATTGCTCCTGAAGGCGACGGAGTTTATTGCTGAATGCCATTAAACCGGCCAATTCTGTAAATACATTTAAAGGCGTGAGGACACCCTTGTTCTCCAAAGCTTTTCAATCAGTCTAAATGAGCTTTGTGAATTGATCTCTCTCCTACTCCTTCTCACCAAGCCTTGCTGAGACGCTCCTACAGAGAGATTCTGCATTAACCCACATTGCATTAAGCACAGTTGTGTGTTAAATCAACAGTCCTACAGCAGTGTGTGCTGTTACAGCATTGCTCCGGCATTACACATGTTTGTGTGGAAGCTAAGAGTGTGTCAACTCCACCTTGCATTTATTTTCTAACCTTTCATGCTTTTTCCTTACTGAAGGCTTTCCCCCTTTCCACACAGTCTCCAAAATCCCCTGATTAGACAATATAAGGCATATATGCTCTTGTGAAATGCACACTTTGCCCATAAAAACGTATCAAGAGCATTTCTCCCGTCACCCCCTTTCCTAGCCCCCGGGATTGCCATCTTCATGCCTCAGGTGCTGGGAATGCTCCTGCCTCTGGCCCTTGCCTGGCCCAGCGAGGTAGTTTCTCAGTGTAACCCAGTTCATCCTCACCACCAGCACTAAAAGTAAGGGCAGCTTTCAGAGACTGACATAATTCAAGATAACTCACAACTCCATAACCGTAATACTAATTACCTACTTAAGCCTCCATAACAAAGTATGCCATACATGGCTGTGTATGCTATAATTACGAGGTATTCCTCACAGCTCCTGCTGTAAGACCCATTAATAGCATTTCATTATATATATATCTGGTGCCCCTCATTTTTGATAAACTTAATATGCATTAGGAACGCATACAAGTTAATATTTTGTTCATAAAACTCTAACACGATGCTTCTGTATGTCAATGAAATAGTGACTAGTAAAATGCATTTTCTAGAAACTGTATTTTGATGAAGCTATCACACGTATGAGCAAATGTCAGACCACAGAGACAAATATGAATAGAAAATATGACTTGTTAGCGAACGACCTTGTTTTTAGGGCTTATCTTAGTAAACAAAGCATTGATCTTTCCCAGTCAGGATCTCGCTTCATCTGCTTTCCGTTCCTAAATGAAATGAATTTAGTGGCCTCCACTCCTTCTGAGTAAGCCACATTTGAAATAAAATCTGTCACCAGAAATGTTGTCTTTTCCTGGCATATTTGGCATGGAAAGCAAAATAAACCATTCCAAACTAAATGTGTAATTTTAATAGTCATCTCAAACCAGGGACGCACAGCCTGCCGAATTTAGATGCAACAGCTCTACTATCCAAGTCAGTCGACTGAAGCTGTTTGCTCTGGGCAAGGATCTGGTCCTCCATTCTTACAAACAACCTTTATGTTTCTGTTGCAGTGATAAAAGGCTTGATTATGCCTTTGGATACATGTCTGTAACTCTCTGATTTCATCACAGTAGGTTGAGATAAATAAGGGAGAATAGAGTCTGTAGTCAGGACATATTTCTCCTATTTTCCATAGGTTTTGAGATGCTCATCTGTTGGGGGAGAGTGAGGATAACAGCACTGGATGGCAAGCTGTCTATGTCCAGTTATTACAGTGGATTACTTTTTATTAGCAGTGAAGCAATAGTATTTCACTAGTCACTGAGATATGACAGCAATGTAAATATCTAGATATACGGGATCCCAAGCAGGCCATTCTTCATCGTATCGTTTACCTAATCTGCTAATTCACAGAAGATAAAATGCATGAATCCTTTTTTAGACACAGCATTTCTTACTGAGCCCTACTTCAGCGTGCTTCACACAGGGCCTCGCAAATTTAAAGTTTGCTTCTCGATATCTGCTTCAATAATGCGATATTAAAACAATCTGAATATTTACCCCAAAGTCCTTTGCAGGCTGGTCACAGTAAGTATCAGATGTGGTCCACTACAGCATTGCTCCAGTTGCACCCGAGTTACACTAGTGTAGGGCCGGGATGACACAGTGATGAATCCGGCCCGTATCTTATCCTCAATGTGTAAATACAACATGATGCCATACAAAAATCCTCCGGTAGTTTATCACTGCGAAATTCAAAGACAGAATGTAAATGTGCACACTGTTGTTTTAATAAAGACATGTGTATCGAAGGGCCGTACACCAATACCGCTGCCTAGCAGTATTTCCTCAGCATAAACCGCGTTAACCTCGGTGGCCGAGTGCACGCGTTGAGCACGGCACTAGAGGAGTGGATGCTCAGTGAAACCACCCGGCCAGGTAGTCACGTTCTCTTTTATATCAAAATCGTGAGCAATGCGGAGTGCATATCCACCTGCCTGAAATAATACAGCAGTCGCTGTTACAGACATTGTAAAAGTTCCCTCTGAAACAAAAAAGACCCCCCCTCTCCAAAAAAAAACGGATCCGGTATTTCTACCCTGCTTTGTTTATTTTGGTCTTTCGATAATGGATGGTGCCTCGCACTGCGCTGTTCTCCTCGATAATCAATTTTCTTTGTTGCTTTCATGAGTCTCCCGCATTGAACAACAAAGAGAGGAAACTGGAGAGAGGAAAAAGATTTTTAAATTCACAGAAAATGATGTGATTAAAAGTAAGGTGATTATGATATTCTGAAAATTGGCTAGACTTCGAAATGTCTGTTTGGCTTCCAAGTGTCTGTGTTGCTTTTATGTGACCTTGCAATATATGTTTTTTAAATCTACTTTGGGCCAAATCCTACTTTTCTGTCCCCTCACAAAATCAACAGATTTCACAAAGTGTAGATAAGAGGTGAATCCAAACTCTTGAAGCTGGTCTTACATTTGAGCCTGGATAAGAAACATTTTCCTGTTGAAGCCAGCTGAAGGCATAACTGGTCAGGCTTTATGTCCTGCACATGGGGTGAGGGCGCAACCCGTTTTAATCTCCACATCGAAGATCCCACCTCAGCAAAAGCTGGTCATTCTGAACCCACCCTGAAGAACGAAGCAGAAAGATAGCTCAAAGATTTGAAAGTTACTTTAAAAATGAATGCTTACATATGCATGAAAGATGATGTCGAACTGGGTTAAGTGTGAAGAAAGTCTTCCTTAAATTCTGCAGGTATTTCCATTTTAAACAGTGCAGCTGCCCCATGGTACCCAACCTGCAACTTTTGCCGAAGTGGTCTGCAAAACTGAACTGTGAGTGAGGAATGGCAGGAGATGCACCACACTGAGAGAAAACTTAGAGCACCTTTAGAAACATGCAATCAGGCAGCAAATCCTTGTGTAACAAATTTCTGGAACCAGGTGTTACACTGCTGTAAATCAGTGTTGCTCGAACGGCTTCTGTGAAGATACAATTTACACTGACCGAGGGATGGGCTGTGTTATCCTCTAAATACTTAGTTCTACAAATACTGAAAAAAAATCTGTAAATAAACTTAAAAAAACTTAGATACACTAAGAGATTTTTAATCATTATGGTTTTTTTTCCACAGTACCTTTCAGCATTTTACATTCTCCAGTCGTTACTAGAACTACACTAAAGGTGACATACATATTTTTAGAATTTTTTTCAGTTATAAAGCTTACTTTTCCGCTAAACATTTTACGGGACCTTTGTACTGTTTTGAATGAACTATCCTCATTGCCTTAAAACCACAGTTCAGTAATTCAAGCCTCTTTAGACAGCATTTTCATAGGATATCTGAGCCTGAAGCCCATATTCTCACACTTCATCATTTGGGGCAAACACCAGCACCCTGACCTGCAATTACAGCTCTGGGCACCCTACGTGTGGAACGAGTGCAGAATATACTTACATATTTCTAATAAGCAAAGAAGTATTATTTTAAGCAAAGATTTTTACTGAGAAAGTTATCGGTAGCTAGATTATTAATATATCCAAAGGCTGATATTGATTATAAGAAAATTATATTGCAAAGTATTGAGATTTATAGACAAATGTTTTGCACTGATTAGTAAATATTTTTGTATCAAAAAACAGTAATGAAAGGCATATGACCTATCTGGAATATTTTGATGTTTTTTGACATTTTTCCATCAAGGAAACTTTAATTTTAAGTTAATACAGCAATCATGCTTGCAGGGTCTATGAACATTCACACCGGGATCAGTAGTGCTTTGATATGGAAATTTTAAGGAATGGTTTGTTTTAAGGAAACTACACGCATTTCAGTAAGTTATTTCACCTTTAGAAGAATAAATATTTGGGAAGTTTCCCATCAACATCTCAAGAGCAGGAATATAAACTGAGCAGCACTCTAAACTCTTTTCTAGTACAGAAATACAAACAAATTGATTATCTGTTAAAACAAAGGAGTAATGAAAAATGAAAAAGTAACGAGTTTATTGCAATCGTATTAGTTATCATTTTCTGTTTAAGCGGAAATCTCAATTTTTACATACTCTAATTCTTTTACATTCTTTAAAATTCTTTTATTTTTGTGAAAAACAGCACAATTGAGAGGAATACCTTGGAGTACAAAAAAATTTAAACACAAGAAATAAGGCCACTAGCCAAATCCCTACTAAACTTAATGTTCTTGCAAAAACTCAGCATATTTCAATTTAAAATGCTTTAATAGAAAGCCACCTAAAATGAAAGAATAAGGAATGTGTGGACATTTAAAGTAAAAAATACAGGAGGCACTACAGTGGCAAGAAAAGAAAGCAATCGATACTTGATATCTCAAGAAAAAAATGGTGTTGTCATCTTACTTCGCTCTGTAAAAGGAGTAGCTGATCTCTTCTCTAACTCTGTGCAAGGAGCAAATTCTTCGCAGGCACCTAGGGAAGAAAAAATTGCGTGTCATTTACTCATGTTCTGAACAGTAACTTTTTGTTGAGAGCATCCTTTTTTTAATAAAAATATAATTTGCTATCTGGAAAAATATGTTTTTTCTTCTTCAAGCACTTTCATCACTGAAAGGTAAAAATACTCAGCACATTAAAATAGTTTTGCCCAATAAATCAGAAAAAAGTAATCGTGTGAGGTATAGCCACAACATGAGTCCAGTTATTTTCCTAGAGTTTGAAACCGAGCAAGAAGAATTAAAAAAAATACAAAAACAAAAATACAGTAGAAAATCTGTCCTCAGCTCCTGTCCTCAAACGCGTTAAATAACCCCGGGTCCGTCTCGTCTCTGAAACGGAATGAATGCGACTTGTGCAACCCCAGGTGAGGTGACATTTCCGCAAAATGTTTAAAATACGAGGAAGAGGTGCTTTTTTTAATTGAAAAGTTATCCCACTAAGAGCTGCACAATCCTGGAGTCTCTAATAATTATCACATCACAAAAACACACACGGAGAGTTTACCGAGGAAGAGCTGTGAGCAACCCAAGCGAGGGAGCGCGCCGGGTCGCGCGGCGATGCCACCGGGCGAGCGGGGCTCGAGCCTGGCTTGGGGCACGTCCCGGTCCTCCCTTGGCCGCCCTCATGCAGGGGTCGGTCTTGGAGACCTCATCTGGGCATATTGTGCCCCAAGAAAAATTCAGCCATGCTAGTAAACACACCAGATATTCCACCTCTCGCCAACGTGGCTCACGTTAGTGCTTAAATTAGCATTTACTTCTCTTCCGAGCGTAATCTTATTGCTACAGTGAAAATCCACTTTTAATCAAAGTTGGTATTTTAAAACAAGGAGTGTCATGGCCCAGTTCTTTAATAAAAGCTACCAATATGGATCTTTCACTCCCCGGTAACATTCACTGAAATCTGTGCGAACAGATCCTATTGCAGGGCAGGGGACTAAAACGCTAATCTCTCTATATACTGCTCTCTTTCCTGGTTGCATGGCGAGAAAAATGTGAGAAAATATGTAAGTCCAGAGTACTGTGGCAGCATTAAATCCCAGCTTCATAACCAATATAGCGCCTTTATTTTCCATCATCTAGCAGATGGTATTAAGGTAAATGGTAACTGGCTTAATGGAGGTTTAATATTCTGCACATACACAACACAGACATTTTAGTTGCTTTTAATTGCTGTAGCTCCTAGCTTTGTTAAACTCTCCAGGAGAGTAGTTCTCGCTGAGAACTCGCCTCCTAGAAAGTATCGGTTTGCAAAAACACAATAGTTTGAGTGATAATTGTGCAGAAAGAGGCTTCTATATTTCTTTGCAGTCAAATAAAAGTGTTTTGTTTCACTCTTGTATAACTCAACATCGGGTGCCGAAATTATATTCAGACCTTCAAAACAGCTAAATAAAGCAGCACACGAGTTAGGTCACTTTTAAGATAAAACCAGGACTGGAAGATTTTAGCCGAACAGCATATTTTTATAGCTGGGAGCGCATAAGAAAAGGACATAGCAGAAGTCCTGGTGTTATTTAAACAGTAGCTTTCACCACTCATAAAAGACGTGGTATTACATTATTTTCCACTTATAAATCATCTGGCACTAGGCTATACGTTAGCACAACCCTTGGTTTCTGGTTTCTCACTGGCCTCGGGGTCCTTCTCTCGCGACACTGCTGAACGTGGAGGACGAGGTAGCACCCTGCACAGACAACGGGGCGATTTTTCGGCGCGCGAAGAGAGGATCTGAAGGTGTGTCTCAGCAGGTTCTGACTGCCTGTCTCGCACGGCGACTTTTTGCGTGATCAAAGAATACATGACAGAAAACGGATCTGCGCTTGTACATCTCAAACGGTTTGATCCTTCTAAAAGACTTCATTCAAGTTTCCCACTTTTTAATCACCCAAGGAGCATCCGCGTACAGTAGCCCCACGGAAAGCTCCAGGAAGATCTTCGGATTAAAAAAAAAGTACTAAATGCGACTTCTGGAGAAGGGTTTTTTCCTTCATATATGCATGACTTCCATTAACGTCATGTTTGTCGGCTCAGAGGAACCTGCAGCCCGTCTTATTTTGCTAGAGCCCTGCAGGATTTCATTGCAACAACATTAATGTCTGTGATGGGCCACAAGAAATAAGCCGCGTTCACCCATACAGTTTTTAAAACAGAATTAAAAGCACAGGAATGAAAAGATTACATCACTGACCCTTTTTTTTCTTTTTTTTTTTTTTTTTCCTGTATAGTGAAATCTGTAGCTTCAAAATCTGCAAATGGCCCATGGAGAGGTTTTATATACTCTTTCTGTCATTGAGTAGGATAATTTGCCAAAAAAAAAGTTGCAAATGGTATTTTGCATGAACACACGGAGCTCTGAATAAAAAGAGCCAATAATTTACAGTGAGACGATAAGGCTGTAATATTGCTTTAATATAACGTATTAATGAAAATTACCATTGTAAGATAGATAAGCCTTAATAATATAACTCTCATTGTATCCTGCAAGTTGTATTCTTTTGTAAATTATATGTAAGTGCTCCATAGCTGGCATGGATCTTGACACAATTTCAAAGAACCATAGTTTCCAAATCCAGGGGAGCCTGGATCTATTTTCCCTGGAAAAATCCTGGTAGGCATTTCCCTGCTATTTCAGGTATTGCTGCTTTTCTTTAGCAGCTTCGAAATGCTACCACATTCAGGGAAGCATGTTTTTATTATTTTTAATGCAATTTAATACTTTTCAGCCCTCTTTAGACCTTGTTATAGCGATTAGCTTCAAAAAATGCCATTGTGGCTTTTTTTCTTTTTTTTAAGTCTTCTGTTTATCCTGTAACGTCCTGACATTTTTTTAAAGGGGCAACCAGATGATACGTGGAGCGGTGCATTAATTTCTTGCCTGTGTTTTTAGCGTTCCCCCGTA
Source organism: Dromaius novaehollandiae (assembly GCF_036370855.1). Lineage (NCBI taxonomy): Eukaryota > Metazoa > Chordata > Aves > Casuariiformes > Dromaiidae > Dromaius > Dromaius novaehollandiae. Next base: position 9,789,364 of record NC_088099.1, read on the forward strand.
GCGTTTCCACCGCTTTTGCAAGCACCTTATGCCTGCCCCGGCTTCCACTTCTGTTTGCTAAATGGCAGCTGGTTTATTTGCACTAATTGCCAGGAAAAGGCAAGAAAACGAAACTTCTTTCCCCTCTGCAGAGCGCCGTTTGCGCTTCCCCAGCGAGGCAGAGCGGGCCGGCGGGAGGGCTGCGTGCATGGGGCCAGCCCGCGCTCGGGGCCGTCGCTGCCGCTGCAAGGGGGAACCGCTCCCCCGCCACAGCAGGGCAGAACGGGCGCACGCGGCCGGTTCTGCAGCCCACACGCGATTTCGAAGGGAAAAAAGGAAAAGCTTCTGTTAAGCAGCAGCTCCATGAAAAAAAAAGAGGAAATTTTAGAAGTATGGGCTTCAATATCAGTAGTTTTTGCACACCTTCAGCTGGCATTTTTGTAGTATCACCAAAGATGCACAAAACTGCAAATTGTCCTCCAAAATGGTCACAGTTACAGACCCAGCTACAGCCAGGCTGGAGCGGGGAATATTCATCCCAATATCCTGGGAGAAACGTGTCTGCACGATGATTATTTTTTCTACATTATCCTGTACGCACTTCTGCTTATTGTATCTGAATTGCCCGGAAAGTTTGTCTTTATAGGTCACTATCAAAAATAACGCTGTCCATGTAGGAGGAAGCATGCTGTTTTCAAAATAATTCCTTACTCTGGATATTTACCATTTTGACACTAGAGAAAGTAGCTCCGTGATGACACGAAAAATATTTTTGAAAAATCAGGACTTTGGGAGAAAGTTTATTTTTTACAGATCTGTTGTCTGCAGAGATTATAAAGATAACTTTGTGTCATTACAGATGGAGCCCTCCAGTGCACTAGATTATGCTTTTTCCATAGGCATTAAAACTACACTAATGCGTATAAGTACTTCTACATATTTCTATGAACTCCTAGTGAGTCAGCTTTCATCAGCTTTTAGCCCATCTACGGTCTATGTTTATTACACCACAAACAATTATTATAGATTTTAAAGCTCAAAAAACCACACACCAATATTCACAAGCATTGATTCGGGGATCAATATTTGCATGCATATTCTATCACTAAAGGCAGGACATTGAGAAAGGATAATCCAACGTCATTTAGCATCTCACAGGACTTAGCACCTTGAGTGATGTGCTTTTTAGATTCAGAAATGAATATAAAAGGGGGAAAAAAAAAACCTTGGAAACAAGAGCACCAACTAGTGAAACAGAGGAGGATTTTAAATAAGCTAAAATTAATTTCTGCAAGCGTTTTCCTAGTTTGTCAAGATTTAAAAGAGGCCTTATTTATTTGAAAGTGATATATTTTCCAGAGGAAGACAACATTTTTGGATACATCCCTCCTAGCAGGTGATGCTGGTGGGCTAGGGACCACGTCAGAGCTCTCCTGATGCCGGGGAAGAGCTCTTAAAAATGATCAGCATGTTTTTAAACACATGTTTGTATTGTCCCTGCTTCAGTTTAGTGGCCCCAATTAGCAATTATACTGGGGGAAAAATAGGAAAAATCCCCGCGTTTCATTCCGAGAGGGTTATTTTCCTTCCTGACTCGGAGATAACAGCACGGCTACGTACGGAGTAAAAATTACGTAACGCCAGGAGGAAAACACGCTACGTTGGCCGGCCTGGGAAAATTACGCTGCATTGATATGCACAACCGAATTAAAAGCAGCTAGTAAAACCTTTTAAAAGGGGGCCGCTGCCGAAAAGTCGTGTAGTGTCATTGCTCATTCAGCAGCGCAGCCCTTCGCCTCCAAAGCGCTTTGCTGCACCCAGGCAGCGGCGGGCTGGGGGGGTCGGGCTGCGGCGGGAGCACATGTTACATCAGACACAGTACCTGATTTTTCACTGCACAGCTTGTCAGCTAGATAGTCTGCCTCTGGGGCGATAAGTGAGCACGTTTCGTCTTCATACTCCTCTACGAGACTTTCGCGCTGTAGGAACGAGAAGAGGAGGATACTGGTACGGTGCCTTTGCGGGGGGAACGCGGGGCGCCCTGCGGCCCCCGTTTGCCCGCGCCGCTGCGGGCTGCAAGCGCCTTCCCCGGGGGAGGATGCTCCATGGCCGGGGAGGATGCTCCATGGCTGGGGAGGATGCACTGGCAGTTTAAACGAAATAAGCCTGTTTTAAATCAGCGCTGGGGATGCGGGAGCATCGGGCCGCGGGCACCCCCGTTTGCCCGCCGGGGCCGCGGTCGGCAGCCCACAGCCCACCGCTCCGGCCTCGGCCCCGCGGAACAGCCGCCGGCGAGGGGAGGCCCAGCGACGCGAGCGGCCGCGGAGCAAAGCCCTCCCGAAGAAAACCTGCTTTGCAAAAGTCACATCCCATAGCAAAATGACCCTCTGCTGTGTTCCCTCCCCCAAAAAACATTATTTGCCACAATTTCAGATAAGGCTGAGCTGCTTTAAGCCGCAACACTGCTGCGCTTGGTGGAAGCATCAGCCCTGGGCACGGGCACGCCGGCTTTACAGCACGGGTCTGCCCAAGCTTGACACTGCTTTTGTGGCAGGCCGGATGCTGAACCCAGCATAAGCTCACACCGAATGCAGCCCCATGGCCTTTTCTTTTTTTTTTGTTTATTGCTATGCACGCTTTCCCGTGCACAGGGCTTTCCTGAAGCCAAAAAGCCACCCCACGCACACACAAAAGCACTGGCAGAAGGAGCGGGCGCTAAGCCCGCGGGAGCACCTCAGCCTGCCGAGCCCGGCCTCTGGCAGTGCCGCGGAGGCAGCGCCGCGGCGTCCGCCTCTGCCCAGCAAGGCCCGGGAAAAAAGGCGACCTACCTCCCCTCCTGCCCTAATTTGCCTATAAACATCTGCAACTGCTTTAGCAGCAATGCGGGGTTTTACCCCGCGCTGCAGTTCCCTTCTTTCCCCCACGTAAAGCAACAGAGGTATTTTCTGAGGAGCAACGATTTATATTTAATCCCTCCTAAAAATGCCCCGAGTAAAGCGCAGCTTTGACCTGCTGCAGTCCAGGCAGTCTGAAACGTATAAACTGAACGCGCGGGGCATAATCCACGGGCGACTTCTGCGAGCGACGTGCCTTTTGTAAATGCTTTATTCATATTTATGAAGCACTAAATAGATCCAAATACGTTTCTAAATAACACTATAAAGCATCTGACAAAACGCAGTGTTATCTCAAAATACTCGGCTTGTTTCCCTGAGAAGCCACTACAGAGTATGTTAAAAAAATGGCAAGAAGCTTAAAACAGTGCAGTCTGCTTGGGTTTAATAACCAAGTTACTTATCTTACGAGAAAGAGCGGAGAGACTAACACGGTGTTCGCTTAGAAATAAAACGTTACTAATTTTTGCTATGTTGGCTTACCGCAGATTTCACAGGTTTGTAAGCATCAGATTAAAAACAGAGTTTTTTTAGAGTCTGCCATAGGTTTTCTCTCCTCGCCTGGGAGCGAATCTCGCGCGTCCTCGCCGGGGCTTGCGGTCGCTCGCAGCTGCCGGTCCCTCGCCGCGGCTCCGCCGAGCAGCTCGCCGGCTCTGCCCTGGGAACCTATCGGAGGCAAAAATCGATTTTGGGGTTTTTCCCCCCCGTTCTATTGCCCCCAAACCCTTCGCACAGCTAACGTCGGCCAGGCGGCGTGGAAGGGGGGAGAGAGGGGCTGCCGGCGCTCGGCGGGTATCGAGGCAGCGGGAGGCACCAGCTCCAGGCACGGTGGCCCCCGGGCGCACGGAGGTCCCCCTGGCCCGGCGGCCCCTGGCGCCCTTGGAGAGAGGGGGGCACCGCGGGGACGCAACTTGGCGCCCCGTCCAGACGGGTCAAGGTGCAGGAGCTGCTCCTCTCCCTGTTGCTCCTTCCGGAAGGGGGCGGGAAGGGGAGCCAAGTGCGCCGCGGCCGCCCGGGGCCCCGCGGAAGGTCTCTTCTCTCCACCCTCTGCTGATCAAAGTAGGAAGTTTTCATGACAACCATAGTCAAAGGGGCTGAATCGCAAATGAACTCGATTTCTGCAATGTTGATATATCCAGTCTCCATTGTCTCCTTTCAGACACAGTATGAACCCTTCCGGTCTCAATGATTACATTACAGAAGCACTTTTCACATGTGCGCTCCGTTTGCACAAAGGGTTTCCTTGCTTCACCACCATCTGGCCGCAAATCAGATAAATAAAGGCAGGAGAATTAAAATTAAAGCTTAGAGGGGTTTTTTTTTCCTTCCCCCTCTCTTTTCCCCCCTTCGCCGCCTTCTTCTTAACCTAGGCCCCATTATGAAACCCCTCCCTCCCCCAGGCGCGCTCGGGATGTGGAGTCTACTTTTTATGAGACCTGGGAAAAGCAAAAAAAGGAAAACAAAAAAAAGGCTGAGAAGCAAACAGGGCGTTAAAAAAAAAGAGAATGACTTCAGTCTTCAGCTCCCAAACCTGTTTGTAGGGCAGCATAACCTATTTTACAGTAACGACAGGCTCAGACAAACCGCATTTTGCTATTAAAAGCCTGTTTCATCCACTGGGATGGAAATATATTTTTTTAAATGAAAACACAACGTCCCATAAGCTGAAAAAAGCTCCTGGCAGTGGAGCGTGCTTGCAAAAGTTATGCTGGAAACTCGTGCTGCAAACGCCGGCATTTCACCCTCTTTTCGGGGCCAGGAGGGAAAAGGACAACTCCGATACGGGGCAAATGCTCTCCCCACATGCGCGCCACCAAGCAGAGCGGCGCGGCACCTTGGGAATCTGCAAAATAAACTAGACAACAAACACAACAGGACGATTTTACCCTCTGGGAGGGAAGAGCTGGCTCGAGCAGCTCATGCCAGCCCTGGCGCGGCTGCACTTGAGGCCACCGTTCCTCCGCGAGGGAGCTTTGCAATCTGATTGCTGCAGCAATAAATGATCCTAAATTTCCCACTCCCTCCAAAAGCTCCTTCCATGGCGGTGACTTCAGTCAGCCGACCGGGAAAGCTACTTTTAGTAGCCCTATTTCTTTGCACACACAGATAGTACCAAAATCAGAAGGAGTTTCATCTTCAAACTCTGCAAAAAAAAAAAAAAAGATTTCCAGGTCTATATTCCCAGAAATTCCAAGAATATTCCCCTGCCCGTGGCCTCCTGGCCAGCCGCGAGCCCGCCGAAGTCCGAGCCACCGGGGCTGGAGCAGCGAGTGCCGCCCGCGGCCTTGGGGATGCCCGGGATACGGGGTGCTCGCGGACACCCAGGGTTGGCCCGCTGGGAAAAGCCGCTGGCCCATGGGAAAGCGCTGGGAAAACCCTCGCGGCGCGTGCAAGGGGCTCTGCAAGTGTGCAGACATCATTCTGCTTCCATATTCCTGGAAAAGTTTTTGCTCGCATTACGGCGCCTATATGTGATTTGGCTCATGCAGAGTCTGTCTTGTATTTAGCATTGGATTTGGGTTGTATCCTCTCATTACCTTAATGAGAAGTATTTTAGCGATATTAAACACAGAAACAGGATTAATAAAACCATACAGGCGTAACTTGCCAACAGTTAGATTCACTCATTTCTCCTTTCTGTTTAATAAAATATACACTGGATGTGCGATCTCCAAATAACTTTATCACTCAGGCAAATCTCCCCATTTGCCTCCCACTCTCAGTAGAAACTATGATTGCATTAGCACATTTCTCGTGAACCCGTGCACACAGAAGCTATCGATATAATCTAATAATTTCTGCTGCCCGCTTATTGGGTTTTGCCTGGTGAGCTCTTTTGTAGCAATAAAAGCAACTCGAATTTAAACACAACATTTTTGCTGAGATGAGCCCTGTCCGGCGGTACAGGCCTCTACACAGTTGAGAGTGCTCTTTCTAAAAGTGTTTTAATAGTAAGAGAGGAATAAGTATTTGGACAAGTGGTGGAAAACTAAAGCCTTTCTTTCTATACTGTGAAGATTTTGAATAGTACTTGTCAATAAAGCAACTCCTATTGTAATTGTACCGGAGACATGGGCCTCCACCCCGAAAAAGCTGTCTCAGAGATACTAACCTCATTAAAATATGAATGAAGAGGCAGCCATCATTGTAACGGGAGAAAACCATTTACTCTGCAACAAACTTTATGTGCTAGCTTTTGTAGAAATATAAATATGATGGCCAGCAGATTTTTCGTTACGTTTGGTGGGCACGTTGACAAATGCATCCTTTAAGTTTTCAAATAAGTCACAAAATCTGACTCTTAACTCCCTGATTTTTCTGCTGAACATTTCGAAATTGGAAGAACCTTCAAAGCATGTGAAATCTTTAAAAAGAAAAAAGAGGATAGCCTTGGGGGATTTTTTTTTCTTTTTTAAGGTTTGAGGAGACTTTCCTATTTGCTTTTGTTTTTCTGCAGTATCTTCTCCATTTTCAAAACAAAACAAGAGAATTCATCCCGGACTCCTATGACAACACCTTAATAACAGTTAATTACAGGGTGCTCAAATGCCTGTTCATTACTATGTCTCTGTTAATCTAGCCCTAAATTTCTTGCTTGATAGATACCGCAGCAAGTCAAGAATACAATTGCATTACAAACTGCAAGGAGAAATACACAACGTGCAACTGCAGGAAGTGGGAAGTTTCCAAACAACCGAGCTGTCAATCAAATATCCGTCAAAACAATTATACGTATCTGGTCGTGTTTTAAAAATAGAGAGAGATTCGGGATGGATAATAGGTGAAGCTTTACATTTAGATAGAAATTGTTGCAAAGACTTTTAAGTAAGTCTTTTAAAATGTTTCATGTAGTTTAATCATTATCTTTTCATCCACAAAAGTGTTCAAATCATTTTTGATATTAGTTAAAAGTCAATATTTAGAAGTGAAAATTCAAACCTCCTTTGCTCTAGGCTAAAACAGGAGCAACATGAATGCTGAGCTACTCTAAAGGTTGATGGGATATATAATTAGCTATTATGTTAATTGAATCCGCTGTGAGTTTGTTGTATGAGATTTCTTCATATAATATGCAAATAGCTTCTAAGGTTTAGTTTTATTAGACAATATAATTAGAAATCTTCTAAAGGAGTGAATTCTAATGAGGCATAATAAAGCTTTGTAAAATATCTGTTTGCTGTGCAAGGAGACCACCTGGGCTTAATCAATAAAGGGAACTTCATTGTGTAACTGCATATTTAAAAGAAAGTTTAAGAATTTACCTTTCGAGTTCCATTCATAAATATTTTTATTTTAGAAGGAGAGTTCACTTTAGTGAGGAAGGAAGGGAAATTCTTGTAATCTGAGGGGAGGAAATAACTTTAAAAATAAACAATTTGAATTCTGTTTATTTAAAATAGAATAAAAATAAATTTAAAAAATCCCTCCCAGCTGCAGTGTCAGTTATGTGCATCTAGAGACACTTAAAGTGAAACGTTACATGAGCAAAGTTTGCCATTATTCTTGCTATTAAATGCATGGTTCGAGCAGATGTACATACTTTAGCTTCTGTAGTGTAACTAATCAGCGTAACTTCACTTTCAGTAAGATAGCCCAAGATGTTAATATGTGGAATTAGGACCTCTCTTATAAAGGCAGAAATTCACACCACGGTATTCCAGAGCCGGCCACAAATTCCACACTCACATTCCATTTTATTTAAGACCACCACCAAAGACAAAGCTTAAACTATTTTAGTGAATGCCAGAATGCCAAAAATGTGTGATCTCTTGTCTAATTCGGCTTGTTCACACTTTAAACTGGGCGAGAACTGCACTATTCAGCTCTTAACATTAATTGAAAATAATAATCACAGGCTACTTCATACCAGTACTGTGTTCAAAGAAGTGCATGCTTTTCCCCCTCTTCAACAAAAACCAGCAATATACTAAGGAAAAAACAGGAGCCCTAATTAAAGCAGTAGATTTAACCAAACAAAAAGAAACATTATCACAGCAAGTGCACTGCCAGCTCCATTCAAGAAGAGAGACAGAAGAAGACTTCAAACTACAGTCAGATAATTTCTCTGCCTTGATAGACTGCGGTGACCTTGGAGATGTTGCGTTTCTTTGTTCTATCCCAGGATACTTGTCTTCATAGACAAAAAATTGTCCGGAATACCAAAAATTCTTCCTCCAACAAAACCAAATTAAAAAAAGGCAATGTTGTGAATATTTTATAAAACTATCATACCCACTTGTATATTTTAGTGAAAGCATAGGTCCATAATGACAGTTCATTAACACTTTGCTAATCCATTCACTTAAAATCTGCAGTGGCGAGTGTTTGTTCCTCTGAATAATAAGAAGATCCCGTCACTGCAGAAAACGATGACATTGCATACATCTGTCTTCAGCTGGAAAATCACTTGGTCTATTTTCCCAACTTCTGCTCTAAACCATCAGGAAGTTGTTTACAATCTCTGCACTCCAAAATTTTCCCCACGCTTAAGGAAACTAACAGGCAATCAAAGCCAACCAACCCCTCGAAACGCAAAGTTTATTCAAGCTCCAACTTTCATTTCTTCCTCAGATTCGAAGCATCTTGAGAAGATAGCCTGGAGCAGCCTTCAGAAATCAGGACCGTGCCCTGGAGAATTGGTGTCAGAAGAGGATGCTACCTGTTTGGCTTCCCTACTATCCTCCTCTTATCCCCGAAGGGAACAAAACCACATGGATTCTGCCTGATGGTAATTAAATCATTCTGTTAATTAGCAGTAAGGTGCTTTAGCAACAAGCAAACAAAGGGCCAGATTCATCCCTTGCTCTGCAGGATTTAGGATGGCCTGAAGTGCACTCAGACACTGGCCAGGCATACTCAGGAAGCAAAAAGGGATGAAGAGGAACCCATGTGCTTTGATCATCCTTTCTCACCTCTTCCTGAGGCAATACAAGCTCTTCTAATGAAGTACTGCCTGCTAGAGGCACCAGACAATTTTAGGAATGGTTGACTAGAAAGAGGAACTGGATACCTCTGATTTACATGACCAAGGCTCTAGCAAATTAGAGAAAATATAAAACCACTAAGTTTGATTGTCCTGTCTTGGAAAAGATTTAAATGTGCAGTCACAGGAGTCACATCTAGACTAGCAGATTCAACAGGCATCATCCTACACACTGAAACTCTATTGCCTGCACTGGTTGTTAGTGTAATCCTTGGTGTCATTTGGGCTCAGGCCAACTAGCGCTCTCCTACCCACTTTCCTGGGGATGGCTGGGAAGTTATCGGGGTGAAGGGCTGAGTCCAGTGGTCAGGCTGGAGGTGAACACCCTGGTTTTGGGTGATAAAGTGGATGGGTGTATATCCTTCCTTGCCAGGAGGCATCACAGTCCCAGGCCTGTTTCATTTACTAGTACAGCAGCAGCGAGAAGAGAGTTAACAGAAGAGCAATGGCCTACTGTGGAGTTAGTGCAGGGATTTCCAAGGGATTCAGATTTGCGTTGAATTTGGTGTAGCCTAGAGTCAGCAGTTCCCAGCCAGGGTGGTGAACCTCATGGAGAGGGGAAGAAACATTAGGCTCAATGCCACCAACTTCCTCTTGATGCCACCTCAATGCCACCAATGTCTTCTCCTCTGCAGGGATGACACCTTGCCACCTCTGCAATGGCCTTCCTAAATCTCCCTCTCCAGCCCTATGTGCAGTTGGGTTGGCAGGGTTGCTATTACCCCGTGTTCAAAATAAAACAGCAAATTCTTTTCATTGTTCTGTTAAAGTAGTAATTTTAAAGCAGCAACACGTCTATCAAGGGACAGACTGTGACTACAGCATAGGAAATAACGTTGATAAAAGGAAACCCCGCTGGAAATTTTTAACTAGTCTTATACATGACAGTAGATAAAATTTTCTAATCCATTGACATTTCTATGCTTCACAGCTTTCCTTTCTAGAAGCTCAGAATTTCTCAAACTCCTCTGTCTTCCTCCCCCAGCAATCTCTGCTCAGAGATACAGGTCTTCCTCCTCCTCACACCCTCCCTGCATGAATGAGGAGTAGCTCTGTGAAAAGCTAACAGTTGTCTACATTTGCTTGGATTCAGTTTTAGGTTTGGGTTTTTTTTTTTTAAAGTCAGTTTGGGCCCTGACAGACCAGGTCTGGCTGGGAACAGAAGACACTACTGATTGCAGTGGTCCATCCCATCCCCAGATGACTGCCCCAGTGGCAGGGGCTGCAGAAGGGACCGTGTGCCCGGGCATCCACAGCCCCAGGCTGGGAATGGAGCATTTGCACTGGGGAGTGATGGTGCAGGACATAAGAATGGTCAACTACATGACCGTCATCTCCAAATCCATGGAAAAAAACCACACCTGATGCTGTTAAGACACTGGCTCAGATTTTAGTATGGTCAGACAATGCAAGAAATGGAGTTAAGCTGCAGTGTCGCAGTTGATAACCATTAGCAGTGCAGACCCTCCAGTGATCTCTGCACCTGCCCTAGCTTTGCTGCTGCTGCACTGTTTTGCCCATAGTGCCCAAGCTAGTCAGTGGAGACCCAGCTCACGTGTGTCTGGGTGAACCATGGTCTTGGTGTAGATGTGCCTGCAGAAATTAGACAAAGGAGCCAATCAGCCACATGGCTGGCAAGCAAGCTGGAGAAGTTTGGCTCATTAGTAGGTAGGAACACAGACAGCTGAAAGGAGAAAATATGAAGGATTTACTGACATTCCCTCAACCTTAACCATGCTTTATTCATGGGAAATAATGGGCAGCTGCAGGAGATGCCTCCTGATCTCATGCATCCATCTGTCCGAGGGAGCTCAGCCCAGCAGAGGTACAACGCAATGTACTGCTGCGCACTTTGCTGCTGAGTGCCCTTGCAGCTGGCAGAAACACATGCCAGGTGACTGCCCAGCACCTTTCTGGAGGAAGGGGTGCCCTCGCCTTGCCCTGTGCCCGTGCTCTCTTCTCTGCTCCCGGCTGCACAGGATTCCCACCTCGGGCTCCCCGGCAGCACGCTTCCCGGGCTGGGAGCAGCCCCCTCACAGGCCCTGCAGGGCTGCAGTGGCTTCGGTTATTTTAACAGGCACCTCTGGAGCAAAGCACATTCTCTGCAGCACTAATCCTGCACCGGGAATATTACACGTGACTCCAAATTGCCATTTCTGTCTGCATGCTTTGCAGGCAAATAAAGGGAGGCAGGTTTCAAAATGCTCAGCTACTTGACTGAAGCCTCCTAAGAACACACCACCTACAGACCTAAGCCTGTTAAATTAACCTTAATACCATCATTATTCCTCTGCTGGATGGCAACCATCTGGTCATGACTTTGTGTTGCAGTTAGCCTCAGCTCCTGTCTGGGTTTTAGCTGAAATCCTTTTATTGCACACACTGTAACAGCACTGACTCAGGCTGGGAAAGTGTTTAAGCAAGGGGTACATCTTCCCAAGATGAGTAGGGATGAAGACCAGTTTATCCTATTCCAGTTTACTCAGGAGTGGAAGCTGCCAGCTTTGCCAGCCCTACAGTGAGGACACTGGCACATTGTTTATCTTCTGGCTGTCCTCCAGCGTCCCTTCCATCAGGCCATGCGCATACTGCCATAACTGAAAGAGGCTGGAAAAGTGGGTCATCATAAATGGTGGTTCCTACATGCTTTTAACCCCAGCTTGTTTCTTTGCTTGGGGGTACAGTTCCAACAGCTTAATTTTCACTTAAAATAACCTCTAACATGTCATATTACTGGTACAGATGCTGCCTGAACTAGAGTTGTGATAGGTCTCCATTTTCCCTTCAGGGATGACTTTTCTGCCTCTTGTATCTACTCCATCCCCACTCACATGTCTGAAGCGACTTTTGTCCACCAGAGCAGTGTTCCTGGCACAGGGGCACTTCTCATGTCCCCATTTACCGTGCCCTATGCACTCCTGTGCAGCTCAGGTCACCTGTCCTATGGGCAAGGATGCCCCCAGGATTGGGCCACTTCTTGGTCCTGTGTGTGCATCCCCACTTCTACATCAAACTGTGACTTCTACTTAAAACTACGAAATGCATCATATAATCCCAGTGGGCAGCAGCGTGGGATCACACCGCCCTTCCTCAGTCAACATGATGAGATTCATTTTCCTTTCTCCTTTTCTATTCCTTCACTTCCTTCGGACAAAAGGTAATACACTCTTTCATTGCCTTAGAAAGTTCTTTTCACCTCTGTTAAGCCAGCCCAGTCACACAAAGCCTTTTGGGGAGAGAACTATAAATTACCAAACAAAAAGGACACGGCTCGACAATGAAGTGCAGCCCTGGCTGGGCTGCCGTGTGAGTTCCCTGCACAGTAATTTTATCACATCATTTCTTTTTTATTCCTTAATAGAGCTTTCAGTTGCTTGCTCCATCAGTTTTTGAATGTCTGGGAAAGAAGAAGGGAGTAGGAAGTTTTATTCAAGGACAGCACTGGGTCACAAAGTCATACAAAAGCAATGGCAAGTTGTCCATTTGAGATACATTTTGAAACACTGCACAGCATCATGTTATTTCCCGCTTACAGTGAAGCACTTCAGCACATGGATCCTTTGACTTCAGTGTGACATAGGCGTATACCCATACGGTTTGTGTCACACTTGAAGAAGGTATCTAAATGCAGCCGCTGAGACCTCCAAACCTGCTCGGTACCTTCTTGCTTGACTTGAAAATGTTTTGTCCCTTTGCAGTTTGGTTCAACACATGGCAGAAATGCCCTGTTGTGAGCAGCTCAATACACAGCGCTCAGCTAGTCCTCACCGGCCTGCAGTAATTGTAGCAAGGGTGCTGCCCGAGGAAACAGCTCCAAGTGAGGAGGAAATTCAGTCGGGAATACTTTCCATTACTTCCCTTACTTCCAGGACATGTGAGCCCGCCACAGACATCCTGTGCAGAAAGGAGCCAAGTCCTTCAGTGGCAGCCACAGGGAACGAATGACCATGCTCTGCTTGTTTTCAAAGCCAGTTTATAGGTACCCTCCCTTGGGTACAGACTCCAAAACCCAGTAGGTGAAGGCACTTCTTTTACGCCTGGTTTGGGTACCTAAACATTAGTGAGGGAGGAGCTCTGACACATGAGCTGAGCATCTCATCTCCTTGGCCCATTCAGACATCCGCCTCCTCGGCGTACAGGAGCTGTGAACTACTTGGATGATCCTTTTAAGATCCTAATGGTTTCCTAGGCACTGTAGGAAGCCCATGTCCCTCATTCAGGACTTTGGACGCTGCTTGATCCAGAGAGACCATGGTGGACCTTCTTCCAATTCAGGCCTTATCGTCTTGTCGCAAGTCCAGAACAGCCTCGCTCTAGTCCTAGCTTGAAACTGCTGAGAGTGTGACGGGGGCAGCAAGGACTCTGAAGAAGGATGGCCAAATCTAGTTTAAGGCTACCTGAACTGATGGATCAAGGGCAGATGTGACTTAAGTGAGCTACACTTCAGTATAGAGAAGGGCGATTGTGCCACCTGGAAGATTTACCTATTTTATGACATTTTCCATGGTACTACACTGTCTCAGGTTGTCTTCTGTGGCATATATCCTGCTAAAAACTACAGAGAGCAGGCTGCGCTCCCAGCTTCAGGTACAGCCCCAGCTGAGAAGCTGGTCCTCACTCGCTGCCCACGTTCAGCTGCGTGAGAAACGAGAAGCTGTCCGCAGCACCTGCGAGCCCTCCTCTGCACACACACCTCTTCGCGGTGTGCTCAGAGCTGCCGTGAACAAGCCACATTTCACACGCAGGAGCTGGCAGACTTGGGTGCACACCCTTCATAGCAAAATCCTATGGAAACCAGGCTTTCCAGTGGCCAACCTTCGCCACGATGAGGCTCCTTCGCGTGCTCGGACACAGCAAAGAGCTTTTGCTGCTCTTCTCAGCCACTCTCTGAGGTCTCCCTTGGTGAGCTGGGACAGCTTTAATTCACAAAGCCAGGAACATCTGAGGGACCCGAAACATCCTTGAGACACAAAAAAGGAGTGCAAAAGCCTTTGCACCCCTGTCCTTCCCCAGAGAGACTGAATCAGCAGCCGCGCAGCTCAGCACCACGATCCACACAGCCAGATGCAAGCAATCTGGGTACGGCCCTTCACTTCATTCAGTCTGAAGGAAAACAACTGTTATATTGACAGGTCCTTCACAGTTACTCTTTGTAAAAGGTATTCTAGGAATGCTTAAGTTTCAGCATTTTTTGCTTTTTCTTCCTCAAAAAATCTAGCATAAACTTTAAAGCTCCTCTCCAATGCATCCCTACCTGCATACCTGCCTAAGGTAGGTCAGAAGAAATTACATGTTTCATAGGAGCAATCTACCCTAAGCTTCCCCAAGCAAAAAGTTGGCTCCGAGTAACTTAGCTGCAGTGAAAAGAGACCCGTTTGATAAATAAACATTACAAACTAATTCTACACAGACTTACCAGCTATCACTTAACAGAGACAAAGAGGATTATCACCACAGCTGTCAGGAAAGACTGCCTCTTTACTGCATTTACAGGTACCAAAGGTCATGTTCTTTCAACAGCCTTTCGGGACTGTGCCCATTTCTCCGAGGAATTAACTCACATTCTGATGAGAACTAAGAGCTGATTTTAGTTAAACACTGAAAAATGTTTATACGTGTAGGAAAATTAACAGTAAAAACTACTTTATGGTTTTATCTTAAGGAAGTTGATTGCCACAAAAGTGTCCCTTCTGTATGGTTAATAGGACAAAAGTCAAGTTCAGCTGCTTTTCCGTTCAATGCGTGAAGGTACTCAATACAATTGGATTTTATGTTGCTTAAAGAAAAACTCCTAGAGCAATCGATTTTTCTGTGGGTTGTTGAATGTGTCTAGCGATAGTATTTCTAAGTATTCAAAGTGTATGCATATTTTTATGAGCCACCTACATAAAGAATATTGTCGATAACACCTTAGCTACTTTACCAGACTACTATAACTATTAATGTGTATTTCTATATTAAGAGTACATACAAACCTACAAATACCAAAGTAATTTTTTTCAAAGCAAATGCAAATTAATGGGATCACTGCATACATAAAAATGTGATATAAAGCCAGGATGTGTTTCAAAGTTAGACACAACCTTTCTAAGTATCTGCACTAGCAAAATACGCATAAATCTCTGTTGAAATCCAGGCATCCTTAACCTGAATATCTGGCCCTGCCTGATTCACAAACCAACAGCAATAGCCTACATGTGATATCTAAGAGATGATTATAAAAGTACTACCCCACCTACCACTGCTGAAGAAGGACTCCAAGACTGAAGGGAGTCACAAATAATTAAATGTTTCAAAACACAATGGATATGACATGCTTTCAAAATAGCATCTATAGAATCGCTTCCACTAGGACGAGGAAGTCTCCGGAGAGAAAGCCTTTTCACTCACTTCAGTTGATTACCTGTATAAAAGGGTTTAATTTCTCCGGTGCGTTTCCTTTCCGAACTGCCACCTCTTCCTGCCGAAGCCTTTGCAGCAGTAATGTCAGGTACTCACACATCCCATGAGATGACATTCCCCAGACAGAGCTGTGAGGACACAGGTGTTGACTGGAACTCATTTTTAACATGAAAATTTAAAGAAATTCCTTTTAAAAAATGCCCAAAATATTGCATTTCCTGAGCTTGATGTTTCCTGGTAAAATGCCAAACCCACAAATCAGAAGAATTCTGATAAGCTCAAGATTTCAACTCAAGGTTTTTTCAGAGGTGTCTTTAAGTTTTACTTGGAAGTCGTCTTTTCTGCCCCGATTCCGATAACCTAGACCTGCTAAGCGATATCCTTCCTTCACCAAGTTTGACTGGCAGTGGTGACTGATAGGGAATTCTGAAGGATTTTGGCATCCCCTGGCCGAGAGCCATCCCAGTGCCTGGCCCCCTGTTTTGGGAAGGAGAGGTTGCCCAGCCCCCTTGGCCATGGTGCCCATCAATTCACTCACAGGCTAAAATCCTGTATTTCTTCAGCGGGTTCCTGAACTTGCTTCCTAAATCAGTAGCACAATTTTCAGATGCACTTGCTCAATAGGAGAGGGTGGATGGTCAGCACTTTTGCAAGTCGCCTCGCCGCTTTAAATGAAGAAACAGCTACTGGGGAACTTAACTGCAAGCACCCACTAAAAATATCTTGGCCTAGGGAAAATGACTTCCTTCAAACCTGATTTAATGTGTTAAAAAGCCATAAACAAATGAAGCACTGCAAATATTTCAAGAAAAACGTCTGCCATTATAAAGCTGCTTAAAACAATCAGACATTCAAAGCCATAGGAAAAGTCAGCTCAGACCACACAAACAAATCTGATATACATTTTTAACATCTACAGCGTACACCTATCAACTTTCAGCAATCAATGCTTAGAATAACTTTAACTCTGACCCTGACACTGTATGGCTAATTTAGGATCCATACCCCATTGACATCAATAGTAATCTTATTTTTATCTGATGGGAGCCAGATCAGGTCATTGGATACTTCTGTATTTATTACCTTAACATGCTTTTAATTCTTCGGTAGTGTATATTTATATCTGAACTTCCTGAGATTTTAATGCTCTATTTGAAGATAATTACAACCCATTAGGAAAATGCTTATCGCCCTTAAATTCTATAAATACATTATTAACTCCGATTCTCTTTTTAGACAGATGCTTTGTTTGGGATTTTCTCTCATTTAAAAATAATGTTAAAAATGCATATAATACAGTAAGAAATACAAGAGTTTTGTGTAGGTATGGATTGCTGAAATGTTCATGGATTTGTGGATTTTTCCCACAGGTTTTATGGGACGGTAACATTTTTACAAGCTCGGGATGAATGCAGATAAGGTATGTGTAGTTTCCAGAGAAAATAGATGGAGATAAACACAACCAATATGAACTGTTATTGCCAGCCTCATGTTTCAGATCACAGCTTGCACGGTGGCTGTCTATTAAAAGCACACTGTTAATGTCCCTATGCGCATGTAAGCATGAGGCTGGTAGTAGTATATATATATATAACCTCACTAGCGAACACACTTTTACTGTCTGTGAGTTTGTATTTGCCTTTTACCAGGCACTCCTGCTCTCCCGCCTCACTTCTGGCCGGCGGGTCTTGCCTCGCCGGCGCCTTGGCGGGTCTCTCGGCCACTCGGAGTGCCCTCTTTTGGAAATCCCGGATTTGCACGTGCGGGGTTTTGTGCTCCTGGGAGCACCAGAGCAGCCTCCGCTCTTGCGGAGTTAGGTCGTCCGTTGTCTGACGGTGGCAGACGGGGCGCTCTGATCACCGGTGGGAGCTGTTCTGTGGCCAAGACCATATACACACGCATTCGCATCTGTGTGTGTGTGTGTGTGTGTGTGTACGCGTGTGCTCTCTAGTGTCTAACCAAATGATATATATGCAACATATATGCACTTCCTTCAGTCAGAGCACTTACACAAAGCACTAATACATTCTCTTTCCTCATCACTTTCATATTCTCTCTTTAGGAAACTGCAAAAAAAAACTTGAATCACTGAGCAACTAAACAACTTAAAACTCTGATAAGGACACGGCTAAGAACAAAAGAATAATAATTAATCATTAAAAATCCTATGTGAAAATGACTTTATTCTCGAGTGGGTAGAAAACTAATATACATGTGGGATATCTGAAAAGCACCAAAGGCTCAAGAGATGCTGCAGTGAAATTTAGACCACAGCTAATTTTAGCTTCTCTGATCAAATTGTTTTTTCTCATATCCTCTAGTTTCCAAATTTTCGGGGCAAACTTTGTTTTCACCTATTTCAAATACATATTATCTGGCAATCATCTGATCAAATTATTTGGATTAGAAACACCTTGGGGCAAGAGCTGATTTTCTGTTATGGTTTTATATAGGATGGGGTAGAGTTGGTTGCTCTATGATTAAGACTCTTGTTACTACTGAAATATCAACACTAAATAGTAATAACCTTTTAGTGCCTTCTTAGTGCATCTCGCTTCAGGAGACATGGTGCAAATACTGCAGAACAGAATTACTGAGGAAAGATCAAATTGCTTTGTAACAAAATAGAAAATCCAGTTCTTGTGAAAGTCAGTGATTGGCTTCCATGTCTTACACAACAAACTCTTGGAAGTGCCTGGGAGTGAGGAAGCATCTACTTCTCCAAAAAGCCAGGTGCTAGTTCTCCGTACTGGCGGCAGAGTGGTCCAGTAGCCACCAGCCCCAGGTTCTCCATTCTGGCTCTGTCCTCGACCAGGTAGGTCACATAGGCATTTTGCCTCTATCCTCCCACCAAAATTTCCAGAAATAGCACTTCCAGGGCCTGAGCTGGGCTTTTTAGACATACTTTTCTTTCCATTTGGATTGTTTTGAGGGATTTGGGGAGCAGATTGCCAGACCGTGCTATCGCTGTATTTCTACACACCAATAGCTTTGCTAAGGTGTTGGATTATGTCTTTAGCTTCTCCTCCTCACCATGAACTAGTACCAGTAGAATGGGTGGCTCCCAGGGCAGCAATGAGAACCGTTCGCATCCCGGGGGATATTGGAAGTGACAAGAATTTCTAAGAAGAGCTTTAGGAGTACAGCTTATCCTCGTTACATTACCAATCTGCCCTTCACTAAGAGCTGCCCGGCAATGGATTTCCCACTGGATTAATTAATTATAATTATGACCTTCCGTCATCTAGCCATAAATTGGCATGGTGTGGACATAGGTGAGATTTCAAATACAAGCTGCACACTATATATATATATAAAATATATATATATATATGTATACATACACATGCAGTTCTCCATCACAGACTGCACAGCAATTGCGCTAGATGCTGTATGCACACACGTAACCAAAGGATATTCCTGACTTCATTGAGTAATGAAAGTCAACCAGGCTGACAGGTAGGAAGCAAGTGGCGTTTTATAAGTGAGCTGTATCTTAAATAGCAGATGTTGTTTTTTGTCCATATTTCTTTTTTCTTAGTTTGTTTTCCAGCATAGCTATCTATCCTTTCTGCTTCCCTCCAACTACAGTCAATATTAGTTTTGTCTCTGAGTTAATTTTCTCCTCTCAGCTCTACACAGCTTTGCCTCTAATGCACTCCGGGATCTCTGTGGCATCTATCAGGGACACAGCAGTGCCTTCGAGGCTGTCCTCAGGGCTGTTGTAGCACACCGCTAAAAGGACACGCAGCCTCCACTTTCATTACACTGCACAGAGCATTGAAGATAAGGCTACAGATTGGACACTGACATATAAATTAATATTGAGAATGCTGTTTAAAAAAAACCCATCAGATAGGGCCTGAGGGCTACCAAGCCAAGGAAATGATTGGAGATCTTCTGTCTGCAACTCGCTCCGGCGAGTGTGGGACGTGCAAGACGTCCACACCTGATGAGCCCAACTTCCCGACAAGGCTGGGAAGACAGGGCTGCCCCCGGCCTTGCTCCTGCGTGGTGTCAGCAGTGTAAAGAAGGTTATATTCTCCCTGCCAGAAGAGATCAAGGTCACAGCGTGAGCAGTGAGCTCAGCCATTGCCCAGCAGGGAGTGAGCAGACTGAGACCTCTTGGGTGACACTATACTGCACTGCCAGGACTCAGGCTTGGCCCAATATTCTGTTCTTTCCAGGCAAAGTTTGTAGAAAATTGCTCTTTGCACAATATTTTGAACAAGAAGGTAAATAAACAATAGGGAAAAATTATCCCCTCCCTCAAGAAAGAGAGAAATAAAGAAAGAATTATCCTTTTTCTGATACTCTGCAGCAAAACTTCCAGCACAGTGGTTGGAGTAAGTATCAGCTACTATTTTAATATATATATCCACAGCCTTTTGTGGACCCATGTGTGTTACAGTCCGGATTAAGACACCAAAACCCATCTAATCTCGGTTGGCAATGTATCATATAGGTCCCAAGAGAATCACATGGATCTCAGGAAGTGAAAAGCTATAGTTACCTCTTTGCCCTTTTAGTGATTCACAGAAATTGTAAGATTGGGGACATAAAGAAAACTCTTGACTCCTCTGAAAACGAGGGTCATAGATAACCACTGTGAAAATAAGTGTATCTGGTTTTGATAGTATCAAAAGCATTTAAACTGCAGAACACTGGATCTGAATTGCAAGACTTTCCTATGTGGAATCAGAGAGACACAGACACTCCTTTTAGGCTTATTTTTTTGAGAGAAAGATCAAATTTTAAAGGATCATATCATTTTGAGGGTGTTTATAAGAGTATTTTCCCTTCTAACAATTTTTGCAAGATGAGAATAATGGGCAAGTAAGGCTGAAAGAACCAAATTATTTTATCTAACTTAGAGAAAAATAAAGGGGAACAGCTCCTCTTTAAACAGAAGTTAATTTTTTTAAAGCCTCAACTCCTCAACCCCTTTCCCAGTTTGTCTAACCCAAGCTCAAATTTTCACATTATTATTTTCTGAGGAAAAAAAATAAGAGAAGAGAACTGTGTCCCGGAGATGGGCACTGCAAGGCTAAAAAAATCTTGCATCTGCGCATCTGCCAGTGCAGCCGCGGACTTGCGAGCCCGTACACCTTTGGGGGCTTCCTCTTTGGGAAACATTCCCCTGAAACAGTGTCTGCCCTGCAGCCCAGAGGTCTAACTGCAGTAGTGCAGTGCAGCGCAAGCGGGGGCTGTCCCAGCCCGCCTGCCACGGACACGGTAGCTTTATTGCTGTCGTTACCTAAGCTAAGATAAGCCCGGCCGGTGCTACAAAAAGACCTCTGATGTGCCTTTAAGCATGCTGTTTCAGTGAGTCTTTTACCGTTTTGGCTGATCCTTTGCGTTTTTCTGTATTAAGACACAATAGCCACTATCATATAAATAGTGCATTTTTTGTTGCATGTAATGAGCCGGTATCCTAGGAGAAGCCTGGTAGCTCCTCTCAGTTATCTTTTTATAAACTGTAAAAGAATGGAACTGTACATTTAAGACTTCAAGTTCCTATGTATGAAATGTTTAAATGTAGTTTATCTGCCTTTTTTTTTTTTTAAGGGAACAGATGCTGTTCATTTTACCACTCTATGTGGCAAATGGAAACAAAAACATATTCCTTCCCTTTTTAATCTTCAGTGACCACTTATTTCAGGTACATTCCCTCATGCCTGTGAAATGCTCTGCTAAAAAAATCTCCAGATCACATCCCCACTCGTTTCACCATCCAGGAGCGAAAAACTGGCAGGTCTGAGAGCCTGCAACCGGGGCAAATCCCAGGGCTGACACTCCACAACAGGGACCGCAAAAGGCTTTTGCTGTTTCTCTCCCAGCGTGCTGCTGTTTTACCCATTATTGTCTATGACATCCACAACATACAACCTAGGCATTTCCTGCTGTTGTTATGAGATGCTTTGACTGTTGCACAAGTCATTTTTCCAGTCTTTTATAGTAGAGTAATGCCTTTATTTGATTGCTAGGGCGAGATCTGCCCTGCCGGATATTTTGCTGCTGAAAGACCATCGCAATCAAATCAGGCAGAGGCAGCATATAGGAAGTAAGGCCTTCATGCCAGAGAGATGACATGTCAAAGCACATGCCATTTTAGACACTGGAAATGAAAATCCCAGAGAACCTCAGAAGAAAAGGAAAATTGCTCAATGTTTTGATATTTCCGCATCAAAATCTCCAATGCTGGTCTTCATTAATTTAGGGGGTTTAGCAGTGTCACAAGGAAACAGAGGTGAGGAGTCCCAGAACTGAAGGCTGCAGGAGGGCTGCAGCGACCGGGCAGCATGCAGAGAACAACTGGTGGCAGTTTATTTGCCTGGGAGATGGGTGGTAAATGGAGGCTTATAACCCCCGGGCATGTCAGAAGGAAGGCAGGTAACGAGTCAGTGCCATAGGTCTCATTGCACTAACGTGGCTTTTTGCTGTTCCCTCTGCAATGCCTTAAGCAATTTATTGAATCGTCTGACTTGCCAATTAGCCATAAACTAAAGCTTTTGACCCAAACTGCTTCCCTCTTTCCTCCATCCCCTCCTTGCCTCAGCAGTCACTGAGAATGAGAATGGCACAACGAATCCATGAAGGTATGATTTAGGAATTTTCATAGACACCAAGGAGATAGGAAAGAGCTCTATTTTCATTTATATGACCTGGTGCAGAAGGTGTTTCTCTCCTAACTGCCCAAGGAGCTTAGCTGAGGCTACCTCCCTTCCCTCCTCCCCAAGGAGAGCAACTGGAGGTTGCAATCAGAGGCAGAACAAAGAAGCCAATTTGGCGGTAGAGGGACGTACAAACAGCCCTTCAGAGCCACACAGGAAGTTCGAAGGAGGAAAGGGAAAGAAATGAGCATGGTTTTGTAAGAGAAGATGGTGATTTATTTCTGAGACTGGTAGGGATCAGAGGAGATGAGCTGACCTGACCGAACCACACAAGGCAGAGGGGAATGATGAGCTACTCAGAAAAGACTGGGACTGTCCCAGCAGACCAGCCTCTGGCCCAGGGAGGGCACAAACTGATGAATAGCTGATGCTGAGAAGTGTGTGCACTCTCACAACCTGCCCCGAATCAGGTCTGCTACCAAATAAAGAGCAGTGATGTTTTCTTAAACTCTATGCAACTTCCCTCATAATCTCCCTCCCCTGTGTTTCCCGTGTATTTCATATGCCCCATAAGATTGCAGCGCCAGCCCTGGAGTGCCCAAATGGGAGGTTAAAACCTGAGGTTAGAAGGCTCAAGAAAGAATAAAAAGAAATCTGTGTCCCCAAGGGGTGCTTAGTTGAGTACAAGGCCTATTGGACCCTTCGGAAATGGTGTTTAACCATGTCTCCTAGGGCGCAATGCTCTGGATAGGAAGAGAAGTTCTTGCAAAGGTCATGACATTCATGTCTCCCGAAATCCCTCCAAAAGCTTGGTCAAAAAATCAGCATAGCTTAAACACTGCTTCTAGCAATTTTGCATTGTATCAGAATTTGTTAGTCAAGGCACTGAATTCCAGGTCAGTCTCCTTCCACTTATGATGGGGGCAGAGAGTAGATGTTGTTGCATGTGGATGTCCTGACCAGAATCGGGCTGGTGGCAGTGTTAAAACAATCAGACAAATAAAGGTTAGCATGCACTTACAGCTCTACAGATTTCAGAACGTCACACAAGGAGCTGGTTTAAGCCAAGATCTCTTCTGACAGAGTATCACGTCCTGTATTGCTGCTGCTTGGCTATTTATGGCTTAGCTCATCCAGAGGTCAGGCTGCCTCACTCCTATCCCCACTCCCACCTTCTGTCAGCAGGACACCAGGGTCTCCTAAAACTCTGGTCACATGATGCTGCTGTGACTAAGCACACTGCAGAGGCACGTGGGGTGCCACCTGCGTCTGAGCTGTCCTCCCTACAGGTCTATGAAGGCTTTTCCAGCCTGAGAAACACAGGTCCATCATCCCCATCATCCCAGTGCAATGGAGTCAGTCTTGAAGCTCTTATAGGCTGAGGAAAACATGAGGTGGGTTAACTGCTAAATTTGTCAGACTTAGCTCCAGATTAGACCAACATGTAAGTCAGAGAAGCAGTTATTTGATGAGTATTTTGTTGTGACGCAGAATATCAAAGGGTGTAAATTCCGGTGCCCTGAGGTTAGACAAAAAAGCTCAAAGAAACTTGAAGGAGAAAACCTGAGCATCCCTGACAGAGGACTTCAGGGACAGGTAACAAAGAAAAGCAATCAGTTTATGGACTATATGACAAAGCATTCCAATACCCTTGGAAAGCGTGCCTCTGCAAGAAGATGAAAAGTACCTATCTCCAACGAAAGGCAAAGGTGCACCTTTAGGTGGCAAGTAACTGGAAGTGTTATTCATTAAGGAAAAACAGAAAAGAGAGCTGAGTTCACTGACTGATTATAGCTACGGAAGTGTGTTTGGGGAAATGCTGAGAGCAAAGTTTCACCATTTTTGCTGCCAAAACCTAGTTAAGAAGTGTTTGTGGAAGACCGTAAGCAACATAACTGACTGGCAAGTAAATGAGAGGCCTTTAATGCCTGCCAAGCCTCCGGGGTCATTTGACTTTAAAGGCTCTAAAGTGCCTAGGACTTCTGACAGATGAAAGGAGAATCAGTTCATTCGCTGAATGCAAACAGAAACCTCACAAAAAGGTAAGTCCCATTTGTAAGGTTAAAAAATCCAGCTCAGGAGTCAGCTTGCAGATTTCTGCCGTGGAAGACAGAAAGCACGAGCTTCATCTCTGCAACGCCCGGTTTCGCATGCCAAGGCTGTAAGAGCATTTTGCAGCTCCAGTGAGCAAACAGTGCTACACCTGACGACACGGAAGGTGATGTCTGTCTGCCTTCTCAAACACCGAAGTTTGATTCAGGCCTTCAGGGGAGCTCGTGGTAGGCAACACGGAGAGCTAGGGGCTCAGGGGCAGCCAGGAGAAACAGGCAAGGATCGCGCCAGAGAACGCGGCACGGAAAGCTAGCAGGGACTGCTGCGGGAAGCAGCAAACTCCCGCCCGTGAGCACTGAGGTTCAGGCAACACATCGTGTCTTCTAGTTAGAGTTTATAGCTAAATCTTGGATATCTTGATGGTAAATGCTAGAAATAAAGGAGCAATATGAAAGAACTAATAAAGAGATCCAAATACGTTATGTTACAGGTCTTGTCACACTGAGAGTTAGTCAGGACTATTCTGGATGAAGACTTCATTTTCATTACAGCAGCACGTTCCTCTCTATACTCTTTGATCCTGCCTGCCGTGCAACAGCATCCAGTTCGTGGCAGGACCGGGGCCCTAGAGCATTTGCTGAGAGGTGAGGTAATGCCACGGAGCCAATGATTTATATGCAGCAGTCCTTACAGAGACATGCGCATTGCATAGGAATTGCAAGCTATGGACCAGAACAGCGAATGAAGAATTACAAAGCAGACTTGTGCCTATGATTAGGGAATTAATTGTATGCCACCTGCCCAGTTTACTTTGGCATTTTAACAAAAAAAGTTGTAGTATGCAACCTCAAGTAGCTGGGAGCCTATGAATGTAGCTTTACTTGTAACTTCCAGTTTCATCACCTCATCAGTTGTTTTTTTTTTTTTTTTTTTTTTTTTTGTGAACATGGCCCAATTTTCTTTGAAAACAAATAGCAATTCCACTGGTTCAGCCAGGGCTGAATCAGGCCACTGCCAGTTTGAGAACTGGTATTTTCGCATTTGGGAATGTTGTTAATATCTTCACTGAAAAGGGAATATAAATTTTTGTCATCTCCAGAGAAGTTCCTGGCCTTGAACGTATGGATATATCTAAAGTATAAACAAAATCTTCCCTTTCTTGAATAGGGGAATATAGTGCTAGCTATATGCAAGTTAAACGCTTCTGCTTCTTTCAGATTTTTCAGTAAGTATCTAGTAAATGGGGGAACTACCTAAAATGCAAACGCAACTTTTTGAGTAAGGGGAAGGAGGGTTTGATAGTCCAGCCCTTCTGGAAAATCTTCCAGCAGAGGATTAGGAACTGTGGATGGTATTTCCATAAGCCCTTGTTTTTGGCCTGACTATGACTCCCAGAGAAGCTGATGGTAAATCTGCCATTGTATCCAAGAGGAACAGACTTGAGACAGCGCTGAGCAAACTGAAGATCCCAGCCTTTGACTCAGTAGTGTAAATATTTTGCCTTTATAAGCAGAGATTAGTAAATTCAGGGACGTTATTCAAAATGCAATTTGGTAGCTGCTTCACTGAGCGGTATCCATACACACCGAGCATACTTATCTCCCACAGTTTTAAAACTGCTTCGTGTTGTTAAGGAACAAGGACATAAATCACAAAAGCAATTGCATTCAGTGTCCAAGCTGGTAATCTCAGCACAAAGAGGACAGAAGGGGCCACAGACATATTATTCCCTTGGCACCCTTCCTGGTGGCCCCCCCAGGAAGAATGCGTGGCTCTACGGCTAGGTGCTATGGAAATGCGAACTGCTGGCATAGGTGCTTGATTCTGCTTGAAAACTGCTAGTTTTCAAGTCTCATGTGGTCTGTGTGACATTTTTAATGAGAATGGAAAACAGCTGCGCAGAAAAAAGTAAATCCATGCTCATGTTCAAAGTCAGAAATATTGTTTTGTATGAAGTGAATTTAAGCCCCTCAGTACAAAAGTCACTGGCTAAAAAGATACTCCAATAAAGACGTTCAAATCTCAAAACAGAGTTGAAGGGTGGATTTCCTGTAGTTGTCTATTCAACGGACACCAATATTTCATAGCATGTAGCAACAAATAATGTTCAAGAGATGAGTGTAACAAATCTTAAATTGTAGCTGTAGTAGATGCCAGGGTGGTCACAAAAAACTTAGATATCCACAGAAGCTGTTCAGTGGCACTCACAAAACCCTTCATGCACCCAGTCCTGAAGGATTTAAATGGGATTTGAGGGTGACATTTTAGACAATCAGGAAGATGTACTCGTACTTTTCTGAAAAACTTTGTTTCTTTGAGTAAAATAGTTTACAGATTCGTGTTACTATTCACAAGAGTATTCTGCCTGAACTGCAGGCAAATCTCCTGCCTTATTACTGAAGGTTGGAATTTGAGAATTAGTTGAACGAGACATACTTGATCTTAAAGAATTTCTATTATTTTCTATTTTGAGGGTTACAAGGACTCTGTATCTGGCTTAAAAATACAATATTGGGACTTGTCAGAGAGAACAATTCAGAGAAAGCTCCTGATTTCAAATGTGTTTGTCTACAGACTGTACTTAACTTGATGAACGGAAAGTAGAGGGCAATCTACGCGATAATTTAAGAAGCAGAATGATGTTCCAAAGTTGTGGTCTGCAACTTTGTGGGGCTACAACAAGGATTTAATAGTGGGAACTCTTCCCCACACAAGCTGGTAATATTGTGGCACACAGAATTGAAATTTTTGCTCAAATATTTTACTCTTGCTACAAGATCTGACCTTAAGTTTACATTTAACTTACCCAGAATATTAGCTGAAGAACAACCTTTCACACCATACTCTGGAATAAATTCTGTTCGTTGACTTTTCTGAGTGTCCAAGAGAGCAATAAGCAGTCCATCCATCTCTATCCTTTGGTCTGACTGACCCTTGTCTGAATGAGTTTTTGCAGCAGTAAACCCATGTTGAAAGAAAAGAAGAAAGCCAAGGATTCACAGCAGAGATAACTGGCTTGAGAGGAATCACCAGAAAGCTCATTTCACAGAAAGGGATAAACTGTACCAGAGGTTTTTGGTTGTTCTGTCTTCTGTCTGGTTCTGGGGAGCAGTGGAAAAGTGGAAAGGTATTTACCTGAGAAATGGCCCAAGCTTATAAGAACTCATTTATTCTTATTCCTCTTGGGGTCTTGATACGTGGAGAAGACACAGGGGGTTCTTTGCTGTTTCCAGATTGAATGAGATGTGCCACCAGCCCATCAAAGTGATTTAAATGAGATGGGATAGCTCTACAGGAAGGTTTTGTGCTGCTTGATTTAATTCATTTTTATGGAAGTCTCAGTGATAGCTGCCCTTGGCAGCAGTGCAGACTGGTACAGCACCTAAAAGAGGGAACTTTTTTCTACTCAGAAACTGAGAAGTTGATATATCTTTCTGTGGTTAGGCTGACCTTGTTTAGTTTGCTTATGAACTAATTCCTTGTCAGACATGCTGACAGGGACAGGCCAAGAGAGCCCACTCCCTCAGCAATGCCTCGGGATCTCCACGATCCCTGCTCCAGCTGCTGCAAGTGTCCTCCCACTGTTTTGGAGACTAAATTCTTGGTTTGAACTGGGACTTGGAATGATAACTACAGCTGGCATCAAAACCACAGGAATGTGTGTCTTCAAAAAACGTGATTCTCTAACTCGACAGCAGGAGAATAGACAAGGAAACCTCTCCCTATCACATCTGTTGGCAGAGGTCAAGAAGAGAAAGAGACAACAAGAATTACTGTACCACCCTCATGCGAACGAGATCAGCATCCACCACAGGCTGCAATGAGAACTGGATTTCTGTTCTTGCGACGGCACTTGCTTTCCTGTATGGCCATCTCAATCTTCTGCTAACATTCTTCTGAGATGACACGTCGTATCTGATAGTATTCATCTTCAGCACTGAGTCATTTCCTTGGCACCATATGTCTATGTTTACGGTGAATTCAGGATCCTCCAGAAACTAAGATCTTGGTGCTTGCTTCAGGATTCTTTTGAGTTGAAAACCCTGATTAAAAAATACAATAACTGTCCGACAAATTTCCTCTTCCTTAAAACCTATGTTAACACTACCACGACCCAGAAAGGGAAACATTTGTCAGATCAAACAGTAATGATCGGACTTAGGGGGAATGGGGAAAGCTGCCATCCAGATGCAGAATGGAAAAATAGTCTGTAGGATGGCATAATGGGAATGTGAAAATAAGCCTCCTCCGGGAATACAGTCAGATGCAGAGCCCTGCTCTGCTGGTTCCTAATTGACACGGCTGGAAATAGGACAGAAGAAGGATTGTACTGCCTTGACCTGAAGCAGCTGAAAAAGGATTTCATTCACACCCTGGTATTTCCATGGATCGTTTGAGCACAGGAATGACATAGTGGTTATTGCATAACTCCAGAGAATAAACTTTCTGGACAACATCCAATGACATTGTTTTGAACAAATCTATAACTAGCCATTTTCCCTCAAACTGGAAAAAAAAAACCCTTAGGTCCAATGTAGGGCAGAGCCGCGATGCCTGGGGCCAAGTACTGTGTCTGACTTCAGCGCTGTGCATTTGACCTAGTTACCCATCGGCAAGTGGCACTTTTTCCATCTGCAGTTCAAAGACTCTTGCCATTTCCATATGGTTTGTACTCCTGCCAAGTTTATTTTTTTTTCTGATGTCTGATTAATTTGAGCTTTTGCCCTATGACTTTCTGCCTCAGAGGGAATTCCCTCTGTGTACGTGCACCAGTGCCCCGTGCAGGCACCGGCGATTGCCTGCAACCTCGTTTCCTCCTTGCTGCGCTGCCACGCTGCCCACCATGATGGTGCAGAGCCCAGTGCTGCCTTTCTTTACGTGTGAATGATGTCTCTGGTATTTGTCCCCACTAGCCCACCTCAGAAGGGACAGAGTGAAAAAGTCCAGAAAATTCTTCCATAATAGTTCAAGTGGTTACTCATCTCCCTAATTTCAAAGACACCGAGCTTGTTCTGCCTCCCCAACATATACGGACCCTCCCTGGACCTCTCAAGGAAAGCAGTGAGGTTCAAGAAGGGACCTAGGGTTTGCCCGGTGGTTTTGGCAGCAGGGGAGGGAGAGGAGGGGACAGGGAAGCTGGGACAGCTGAGGAAGACACTGGACTCTGCTCTGTCCAACTGTTCTCCGTCCCTGAGCATCTCCTCCAAGGGGGAGGGCTGAGTCAGAAACGTGACACTGGGGATTTGGTACCATCTTGGACTACTTTCATCTCACCGAAATGGCAGTCAAGGGACTGTTTGCCTCAGGAGCTGACCTGCCTTTATTTCCACCCAGAAGAATGAACCCAATCTGCTCAACACACACCGGGCCGTGGGACTGAGCCCGTAGGGCTAGCCTAGCCTGCCTCCCACGAGGGGAGCACCACGCTATATACAGAGATGCTTCCTTTTATCTCTGCCCGAAAGACCAATTTGCTTTGTGAAACCTGCAGAGGAGCCAGTCACTGTATGTGCTTTGGCTGGAAAAACTCAGCCGAACAAAGAACCACCTCAAAATCTAAGTTCCACTTTGGGATATGGCTTGTACTCAACAAAAACTTGAACTCAGATGTTAGTGAGATCTCGAAGTTGCATTTTTCCCTCAGAAACAGCTCTGCGGCCAGAAATCCTGGCCAAGCTCCTGCCACCGTGGAGGTCGGTAGCATGGCTACAGGGTTTGCCTCCAGCCTTTGCCGTGCAAACACCCCGGGTGCTGCCAGCGTGTGCGTCCAGCCCTGGTGCGTGCGCCGCTTGCCACCAGCCAGGTTTGCGGCAGGGCCGGACTCAGCGGTGGAGGGTGGTGGAGTTGGCTTCTGCCTCCCCCTGCCCAGGCTCAGGTACCTGCCGCGACCTGCGGCTGTTGGCACAGCCAGGGCACCACGCTGTTACTGCTGCACTAGATGCAGCACCACCGCCGCAAGCCCTGTTACGCAGCTGATAGCAACCCAAAGGGAAAGCTTTTGTTTTAACGAAACTCAAGTTCGGCAAATCTGACATCAAGATACAAATCTGCCCGAATTCCACATCAGTCCACGTCTTTGAAAGGTGTGAGAGCCGCGCTACCTCTAAGGCAGCAAAGAAAGCAAGTGGAATATAAGCATCCCTGAGCAAAATTCTTTCACTGAAATATGTTTAAACTTGCTCCCTTTTGATGATGGCAGTATCTCCCTCACCGACTCTATTACAGCCACAGTTTGTATGTACAGACCATGCTACTGAAATGTGTATGTGATTGACTTCAAAGGACTGAGCAAGTGCATGTGTAATCAATTGTGGTGAACGAGCCCGAATCAGTCTTGACACGGCTCTTCTCAGCGGCTTGGGTTGGTGAATAGGCAAGATTTCTGTTCTCATTGCTCTCTGATATGATAGATCTCCTCTAACTGACTTTTTTTTTTTCTTTAACCTCCTCTGACATTTAGGGCTTGTCTATACTGGGGATTTAATTCAAATTATTCGAGGATGTGAATTTAGAGAGGAATAATTATTCTTGATTAACTCCCCATGTGGACGTTCCTGTTCCAAAATAAAAGTGCTTTATTTCAAATGGGTTTAATTGTCTTCAAGAAAATCTGTAGGTTGTTTTTCTCTAAAAAAAATGGGAAAGGAAGGATGAAAAGGGATAATATTATTTTTCCTCTTCAAATTGTTGAAAATGCAAGGACTTTTGAACATTATGAAAGTTTTAACTGAAAATTGCTGTATGTTATTACATATAATTTGCACCTCTGATAAACTGCATGCTGTTAAAATTACTGTTCCATGAAAATAATTACTCAGCAGCCAACATAATTAGACAACCAACACAAAATCAGAGGCAGAAGTATAGGACAAGAATCTGACTGGAAGGGCTGTTTGCAGGGAGGCTGAGGTATATTTTATTCTGTCCACACATTCCCATCCAGCCTGATTTGCTGGAACCAAAACTGGTTATGAAATGTAGCAGGCCTCACAAAAGCTTAATTGGGAAAAATTTCTTAGCTTTAGGATGAAATTTCTGTTCAAAACCGGAGAGAAAGACGCATCACAGAATAATCAATACTTTGCTGGGGACAATTAGAGATCGGGGTGTCAAAAATGTCAAATACACCCAACCACAAGGTGCTGATGGTATTCTGAATGATGCCCATGGTACTCAGAAAAGAATTCAGCATCCGGGAGAGCTCAAGCTGCCAAATGTTGCACAACAGCTCTTTCTGCTTAATAGGATGCTGGAGAACCTGTTTGAGTCCCTGTTCAGAACAGGGATGGGAATTTGCTCTCCCGGGTTATGTCTATAATAGCAAATTAACAGGGCCAGAGCATGGGCTGAGGCACTGGCATGACATCATCCGTATTATTTAACTGTTGGCATCCCAGCTGTCACTATGGCAGAGAACATCTGGTATCATCTGGGGCCAGTGCCCAGCGAGCAGTATGGATGAGGCCACCTTGGGTGAAGAGAGTTTAGCATAGATACAGAAATAAATCACATCATGCCTTTTGACTACAGGGCAGAGGACTGGTCCAGACCTGGCTGGTTACTAGGACAGACCCGCCGACTTAGCCCTCGCTTTCTAAATAATTGCCTTGTATAGTTGGCAGTCTGGTGTTGAATGCAAATGTTCTTGTGGAGCTAAAAATATTGTCCTTATTAAACTGTTATCAGCATTGGTTTGTATGATTCTTCCAGAAAGTTTTGTCATCAGCAAAACAGTGCTTTTTGATTAAAAAAAAAAGTTGAAAAATTCAAGACTTTTATGAATCAGGAGATGGGAAACCTCAATATAGGGCTTCAAGTTCTGCAGGAACCCCCGGAACTGGGCTCCTGGAAAACACAGAGTACAGGCTTTTCTTAGCTTCCTTTTTCTATTTCATCGCAATATGGAATGGAAAATCTTTGAGTCTTTTTTCTTTCTTTTCTGGGACAGGAAACCATTTCCCACCCAGTTCTAATTTGCAATGAAGCAAGGAGCGTCAGCCCCCTGTGAGCATCCAGCTGTCCATGGATCAGAGCTCTGATTTCAAAAACACATAGGAGCACTTAGGGATCATGAGAATACAGCAGTCCATGGGACGGCTCATGTGCATAAAAACATGCAGCACTCTGCAGAAACAGAGCCTAGAATGGAAATTGCTGTAATCACAGCAAGAGAAGTGGAAAGCTTAAACCTAAAGCTTCCAGAAAAGGGTTTCTTTTTTGCTTTTTTTCCCAGACTTTCAATATTGGTTTCTACTGCCCCCCTTTTTTGCCACAGTGCAAAAGAAATCAACAGATAGGAGACAATTATGCCATTCTTTTAAAACCTACTCTACACATTACATAGTTAAAAGTTCAGCTGAGAAGTGAAATCTTTTATCCACATCCAGTTCCAAGTACATTACGAACTCCTGCTCACTCAAGCCAAGCCAAACCTTTCCCTTCTTTTTGAAGAGCAATATCCTAATAAAAAATACATTCCATTAATTGTCTGATCCATTTATCCAAAACAGATCGTGGCCAAAAAGCAAAGAAAGACAAAGGAACTAATGTTTTCAGAGCAATGAAGCGCATGGCATGAGCTTCCCAAATCTTATGCCCACGGGAGATGTTGGTTATACACAGAGCAGGGGGCCGCGATGCTCTGCGCACATCCCACCATCCTGGTTGTCTTCTCCAGGTCCAGAAGTGGGAGTAACTGCAGCCCATTTCCAGCCTGCACGCTCACTGCTCTGGACAGCGAGGGCAAGAGCTACTTGTCCCTACTGCAGGGTCGAAATAGGACATGGCACAGGCACACATCTGAGCTCAGGAGCTCGGGAAAGATCTCAGGTCCCATCCTTTAGATATGGCTTTAGTAACTTTGAGGACTTTCAGCAGAACGTGGGCTCTTTGGGGCCTGAGCCATTATGAAAATAGGACTTTAAATGTTTTTGAAAATTTCAGTCAAGGTGAATTTATACTAAAGTCTAAATCCATGGTTAATTACAATGAAATAGAAATTGTTCTGAAGAGATTAGGGATGAGCTTTTGAAAGAGGCCTCTGAATTTTAAGTAGCCAGTTCTCATTGAAAGTCACTAGATTTGGGCATCTAACTCCCTTACTCACTTTTGAAGAGAGTCTAAAATTAATTCCGTTAACAAGCTAGCCAATATTTCTTCCCTGGGAAAGCATTCTTCTTCTTATATCCCAAAATTAAGATAACAGAGGGCTACATTTTTTTGTTTTATTCTCAAAGGCTAATACTGAAACACTAAAGAAATCATTGTGAGAAATAAACTACAGCAATTTAGATATTTAGTTTTCAAATCAGTTGACAGGCATAGCAAGGAAATGTTTTTACTTCTGAAGAAATACATGTAATAAAATACTGTTTAAATAATGTTTAAGTGATGTGATGAAAGATGGGATCATGAACTCTCTGTTATGTTAACAATTAGCAGTGGAGGACATGGATTTTGTTTAAGAAATGTGTACTGCTAATATTAAGGCCAACATATGAGTAAACAAGAATGGCAGTATGCACTAGAGTGAGACTTTGTTAATGTTCACTTAGTCATCTGCAAAGCTGTTTTTCTTGCACCACCACCTAATACAGTTATCTCCTGTGTGCCTGTGCATGCTTGTGCCTGCAAGCATGCATGTGCACCCTTGCCCACATCCTAGAGATCGTGTGTGCTGAAACAACTCCCTTGCTCCAAGCAAGGAGGATGCACATGTATTAGTGTCAGGACGGCTGTCAGAGGCCAAGTCTAACGCCAGCGTCCAGTGTCAGCCCACACCGTCCGAGCAGCAAGGCCCAGGAGACAGGACAGGGATCTGGGAGCTGGTGCCTGCTCTGCCACTGACTGACCATGTGATATCAGCAAGTCACCTCATCTCACAGTGCCTTCCTCTCCCTCTTGGTTGTTAATCTTATTTGACCACCTCTTGCCATTGACCATGGTGTTGACCGCCAAGCCTGAAGTTCCTACTGCAAGTAATGATAAACTTATTGGAGTGACACTTGAGAGGACTCAGGCTGCTTGGACATCTTCCCGTTTGCCTCAGCTCCAGCTGCATGGAAAGCTGTGGGGTCTTTCCAGGCATCTCCTCCAGCAGCTTGGTCCCCAGTCCTTCTCAGTGATAACCTGAGAATCAGCACATAAAGCCAGACCGGAGAAGCATCATCTTGAGAGGGCCACTGCCATTTACAAACAACAAGTCTTCATCCTTCTTATGCCTTAAATACGTTCTTAAGCCTTTTAATTTACAGGTAGAGATGATGGAAAAGTCCATTACCTGAGTCAAACACCACACTCTGAAAACCCATACTAAAACATTTGCTGAGTGACCTAGCTCACCAAACGTTTCCAGAGGCTTTTCTATTAATATGTTATCCAGAATGACCTGTAATTTCCAGGCTGAAAAATGCAGAGAGGAAGACAGAGCTCTGTTCCTGGAAGTTGCCAATGTGAGGGCTCAGTCCAGCAAAATGCTGACCACGCTTAATTTGCAGCCCGGGCAATGGAAGTTGAAGGTATCCAGCACCCACGAGAAGCCCATGGAAGGCCATGGACACTATGCAGACACCCAGTGCCATGCCTGATTAGAGAAAAGTAAGTCTCTAAGTAGAATGTATACGCTTTCTCTCGTTCTCTCTTTTTCTTTCGCTGTCTTAATAATGTGTGTAGCTCTGGTTTATTTTTATCAAGATTAACAATGGAACAATACTGCTTCAAATATTAAAAAGGCAAAGAAATGTAGGTACTGAAAAGGAAGGAAAATACCTCAATTTCAAGCCTAAAGATTACTTTGGGTCCCAGAGGAAGCAGAAGCAATTTAGTGGCTGATACCCTTAGCAAGAAAAAAGGTTGTAAGATTAAGACCAACTGCTGTTTGGATAAGTGGTTGGTAATTGCACATATCAGCAATTATGTGCTGTCATATCATTTTTCTGTTACCTTACTCCTCTCTTGTGTCCCGTCAGGGTTTGCTTGGAATGACCCTACGTCTATGGTCCTCTTTGGATTCACCTTCTTAATGTCATACAACGGTGCCTTGCGAGCTGTAAGTTCAAAGAAAAAAGAAGTCATTATTACATGAGATGCCTGGTGGAGGTGCTCCTCTTCACAGATGTAGCTAGAGGCTACCGCTATAATAACAAGGCTTCCAGAAAGGGAAATAAAGAAAGGCCTCCTTAACCTGCAAAAAACTCTTTGTCTTCCAGTCACGCAGGGGGAAAAGTGTACGTGGTGGGGATGATGGCAGCGGGGAGAGGTGGCAATGGAGTAACAGCATTACCTGTGTGTTTGCCTCTTGTTTCAGTGAGGTGCCTGCCCACGGCCCAGGTCAAGGAGGCAAGGGAGAGGTTTACAGGGAGGATCTTGTGCTGCGGCTGTGCCCAGCTCAAAGGCACCACGGGGCCCTAGAGCTGCCCCACTCTGGGGCTTGCCTGGGCTGGGGGCAGTACAGGATAGTGTGGCCTGGCCACCACCTCCTCTGAATGTAGGAAGCAGGACGTACGCTGTTCATAACTCCTGCCCCAGCCGGAGTCATTCTGGGGGCAACGGCGATCCAGCTTTCGAGGGTCTCCTGCAGAGGCGACCTGCAGCTCAGCACTTCCACTGCTTGTTGGAGGCTTTGCATAGCTTGCAGAGGCGAATGCCACCTCTTCCATTATAAGCACCTTGTCTCTCTCACAGAAGCAACTGATTTCCTGATAAAGTGTCAAAAGCTAACAAAGTCTCTTCAGGTGAACTCATCTGCTTATTGCCTGAGGGAAGCCTCTGGCTTATACGGCATTGGGTGCTCCCATGGAACAGGAAATATTTAGCTAGCTAATCAAATTCAGGTAGGTGTTGCAACTCTTGTTGTCTGCAAAGTGCTTATACTATATATAGAGAGAGCAGGCCAAATCCGGCTTTCAGGTCTCCTAGTATCGACCCACTGCAAGGCTTCTGAGGTCAATGACTTTACGCAGATGTAAAGGAGAGCAGAGATTTGCACAGTATCTTAGTGAATGAGTGCCATCTCTGCAAGGGCTTTAGTGGTGATAGCCACTAATCTTAGAGGTTAGCCTTAGTGGCAGTAGCCCCTGGGAGAAGACAAGAAGACTGCTGGGTCAGGCTTTGAGGGACTAATTGCCAAACTGTGGCTGAATGCAGGAGTCCAGGCTTCCCAACGCCACAGTGATAGCAAGGTGCCACATCACGGCGCATGGAAGAGCCAATATCCTTCAAAAAGCAGTTAAAAGGCACATGGTAGATTCATCAGCACAGATAAAGATGTGAGGTCTTGGGTTTATAAAGCCTGTAGCTCTTGCCAAGAAATGGTGTGGAAGGTAGAAATAAATTTAAAAGGTTGAGAGGGGGCCAGCAAGTCGATAAGTGAATAATCCAGCCCAGATCGGAAACCAAAGCATAAACAAGAGTCTCCACATACTGACGAGTTAACACTGGTTGCACTCTGGAAAGGATCCTAAAATAACAGAGATTCCTGGAGACAGAATAAACACATCTCTCAGTTGTCATCCCAAGCAGAGGATAATTGCCTAGATGTCTGATTGACTCGCTGCTAGAACTAAATATGTAGTTCTCTGACATGCTGTCACCTACTTCTCTGCAAACTTCAGATTTTTCAGTAAAGCACACCAGGAATCAAAGCAAATGTTCACAAGAAAAGATGCATCTTGACCTTGAACTTTAATCACTGGCAAAGGGCTGAAAATACACTTGAAAGGAGTGAAGTTACTGCATTCCTGAGAAAGATGTTTAATCCTGAAGTTCCCCGGGAGTTTGAGCACATATGACACAACCCCCCACAGCAGGTGAACAACTAGTTGCAACCCCTGCCTGAGCACTGGGCAGGATTAGTGCTCAGTTTTCTGAACTCCCCCATCAGAACACGACACAAAGCCACACGGGTCCAATATCCTTAACTTCATGTTCAATCCCCATCTCCCCTTGCAGGGTAACACAGCTTTTCCTTCAGTAACTCTCTTCCCAGTTTACACCACTGGAAGGGACAGAGGAAAAAAGGGTCCCAAGTTAGTCTTAGTTCTAATTTCAGCTGCTCTTTTTTGGCACCCAAACCAGGGTCCTTGATGCCTTCTCAAAGCAACTGAAAGGCTTTTAATTAGTGATTCTTACTGAGTACAGGTAAATGTAAGAGAAGCTACCTGGAGGCCTTTACACTAAAACATTAATACAAATTTTCAGTAAGTCTTGGAAGTTCTAGAGGACTGGAAGACTTCTAACATTACCTCAATTTTCAAAAGTGAAAGAATGACCTGACTACATTCTAGGTTGGCCTAGATCCTAGGAAGAATGCAGTACCAATTCAGAATTCAATTAATAAATACATATAAAAAGTAATATACTAAATGCCACTCAGTGTGAGTTGATGAAGGTAACTGCTTATTAACTTGATATCATATTTTGATGTGTAACGGACTTCCGTAAACGAATTTATTCAGTATTGTGGGACAGCTTAATTAACTGAACTAGAATCAAAATTAACAGGGCACATATTAGATGAAATGAAAATGGTTTAAAAATGGCTTTAAAATCTAACTATCAAAGAAAATTATCATTAGATAAATACAATTCTAAGAGCATCCTGTTTCTAGGCCCTCTGTCTTTCATATTATCTACCATTTGGGGAAAAAAACCATGATCATCAGTGGCAGATTTCAAGGAAGACACAGACCCTGGAAGTGCAATTAATAGTGAGAAGGATGGATCACTGATACGGAGTGATCTGAGCCACTCGGTGAGCAGGTTGCTGGCAATTGGTGCTATCAAACCCAAAGTAATTCCTCAGCAAACAAGTAAGGTAGGACAAGCTTCCGTGCTGGGGGAGTAGACACAGGGAACAGGGACAGTGAGAGCTGACTCGAGGGTAAAGGCAGAACAGCTGAAGTCAGCTGAAAGTGAGTGCTCGCTGCGACACAGGGCTCAAAAAAGCTAACTCAAAACTTGGAAAAAATCTGTAATGGACAGGTTGGAGTAAAGAGGTTATATTACCCCCCAGTGTGGATGTGCTATGGTCCATACTACGAAACTGCCTCCAGTATTAAAGCCCATGGTTAAGACTGGGTTTTGGAAAATGAGAGGTTCAGAGAAGTTCCACAAAGAGATGAGAAAAGCCACCTTACGGTGCCAGACAGCAGGAGCTCAACTAATTCAGTTTCCAAAAAAGGGTTATGAGATGGCTTGTTAAGTCTCTAAGTATGCAAGTATGAAACAAAAGTTTGGTAAGAAAGAATTTACAGGCTGAATGTGCCTCCCAAAATGCAGCAGAGTGCTACAGAGTCAAGTTCCCTTTTGTCCTCTTGCCTTCTGGTCCTGTGACTTGTGAGACACTTTCTTCGGGGGAAGAAGAAGAATTCCTCCCTCCCACCCGATGCCATCAGGCTAAGGCACGGGCGAGGCAGTGAGAAACATGGGAGAACTGAACAGGGGCTATTACAGCCTGGGAGATTGCTCTAGGTACAAGGGGGCCATAAAGGATGGAGGAAGGGACAGCTGCCTCTGTATTTTGAACAAAATGATGAGTCCCACTGTCTTTTGATAATAAAGCAATAGCGAATAGCCTCCAGACTCCAGAGACCAAGGGGAATGCAACACTTCCTTCCCCAAAGAGGAGCAGAGTGCCAATGCTAGGTGTCACGTCGGCATGGGCACCCACCTCCACCACCCAGCTCTTGGAGTCCTTCCTGTGTTCAAGCATGACACCACGGGTCTTGTTTTGTGGGCAGCTGCACAACAGCACAGTCCTCAGCCACAAAGGTCCTTTCTTGGCCAGAGCCCTGACCTTCCTCCCAGTACATTGTGAATCTTTGGTGGAGGGAGCAGTGGAAACCACCAAATCGAGGCTAATGGCCCAAACACAAAGCTGTTTTTTCCTCTCTCTCTGAGAATTCATCTCGGAGTGAACCAAATTTCAGGTCATATAGAGCTCATGAAGCTGGTTCACAAACTTGCCCCCATACCCCTTCCCCTCTCCTCACCTCCAGCCTGCACAGAAAAAAAAATGTCTTTCAACAGAAACTTCAACTGAGCTATCACGTTGTGAACACAGCAAATATATAAATGAAGTAATAGTGCCTAGTATATGTTCAGCATAGTATTTTGAGATGTCAGAGAATTTTATCTGAAAAAGGCAGGCATTCATGCACAAGAGGATAACTTCAAACCTATCTACCTATCTGTTCAACTCCAAGATTTAGGTAGATAGAGAAATCAAGCAGAAGTTAAAGGAGGCAAAGGAATGCAAAATGATTTCTGCAGGCAGAAAAGAACAGGATGTCCCTACAAGTACTACTAAACAGGATTTTGGAGAGAAAGGGGGAATTGCACACTCTGCGTCTCCTGCCCTCGCATGCGCAACCTCAGAAGCTAGGTGATACGCTCAGCTGAGACAGTCAAAACATGCACGTGCCTCAAGGGATTCAGATGGCATGCATGTGTCTCCCTCAGTCAGTTCTTTTTCTACACACTATGACCTAGTTATCTTTCTCTTTTCTTTTTCTGTAGGAAGAATATTACAACAAAACAGGGAAAAATGGGATAGGAAGGTGTTCAGAACAGAAAGGAAGAACCTAGTCCAAACAGAAGAGCAGATGCTCAGTTGGTGCTACCTGATATTGTACTGGCTTGATTTAAACCAGATCAGGATATGGGCCAAGTTTTACAGGCCTCTGG
Source organism: Dromaius novaehollandiae (assembly GCF_036370855.1). Lineage (NCBI taxonomy): Eukaryota > Metazoa > Chordata > Aves > Casuariiformes > Dromaiidae > Dromaius > Dromaius novaehollandiae. The sequence goes on from NC_088099.1 coordinate 9,828,972, forward strand.
GTTCAATTTCATGCCAGTGATGATCAGAAATAAGTCCAGTGATTTAAAACCAATGTAAATGAGATCTAGCTTGGGCTCACTGCACAGTGAATTCCCTTTTTCTCCAAAATTATATTTGTCATCAAGAACCTTCACTCACAGAGACTGCAAAGCCAGAAGGCTCTCTCCATTCATTTACATATTCAAACTCAACAGATGATGAAGGAGAAAGCAATTACTGGAGACAGGAGTAGTAGTTTTAAGCTATGTTTATTAATTTTCTTTTTGCCCAGTAAAGCCTACTCTGAACAGAATGCTGATTGGTTCAGATACTTTCCTAAGTGGTATTCTACACCACCATATACCAGCATATCACACATTAACCGAAGTGATTTAACACAATCAGAACAAATGAGATAATGTAATGTGATGGAAATGTGTGGTAACATCTTTTGCTCCTTTTACAAGCAACAGCCAGTCTACACCCCCTCCAGTTCAGGGAAATCTGCGCAGCACCGGCATCAGACAGACCTCTTGAAGCCGTGCTCAAGCAGCGGATGGAGCCCACCTGCCCTGCGGCGAAGTGGACCTTCTCCCTCTGTCACAGCTCCATGGGAGTGGACACCTCGTCCTGGCAAGGCGGACACCTGCACTATCTGGGCTGAAGGGCCCACGTCCAGCTCTTCACCGCAGGGGCAGCAGCGCCAGCTGCAAAGTTGGCCACTGCGAGCTTGCTTGCTAATGGGCTGGGTGCTCTCTCTCACCCAAGTCCCTCTGTGCAGCAGATGGATCCTAGAGCTGATATTTTAAACTTCCATTTTTCCCTTCAAGTGTCATTTGGATGTATTTTTTCTCTCTCCCAGGTTGTTTCATATTAACTGTGTTCAACTACAGGGAGCCTCGGAAAATATTACCTTCGCTTGAGAACAGATTTGCTCTCAAGTGACATCTTCCAATACTACTGATTTATACCCTTTTCCTGCATTGATCTGTTGGGAGCTTTCATCAGCTATATCTGACATAAACACTGTATTATTCTGTATTGTATTATACCCTGGAAATCCACTCAAATCCCTTTGCTCCTCAAATTAAAGCAATATGCATTACAGTGTCCTGATTTCTTTCTATTCTTGCATTTGCATTTTTGTATTCTGCTCTAGATTACTCATGTATATTTTTGCATAAGCCACTCCCTGTTCCTTTAAAAATCTTGTCTTTAATCTTTGTTATAGCTCGAAGCATACCAAATCCCTGCTCAAAAGACATGTGGAGGCATTTGGTTTCCATATTGGTTGACTTTCCGTAGAGGTTATTTAAAGAAAATGTCACATTGTTCAGAATCCCAAGCCTTTTTCCAAGGACATCACTTGGATATCCACAATGTGCCTCTGGCCTCTGCTGTTCTACATAGAGCATCTGAGATTCGCTTGTGATGCTCCAGCTCACGGCTTTAGCAAAGGGACTTCTGTTCTCCTTCTGCCACAGAAGTACAGACTGCAGCTCAGTGCCCAACAGGTTTTAGCCGTGTGGCCGTGCTGCGATGCCTGAGCTTCTCAATAGTTCAACCACTGAGTTCATTTGCCTTCAAGCAGCTTTTTGGTGGCAGAAATATAATAGCAGCTGTAGGTTGTGTCTTTGCTATAAGAGATTGAGTGGGTTCATCCCATTGCTGCTATTTATTCTGAACATTTTCTGAGCAGCAGGGTGACTCACCGTTATGTTTCTTATGAAACATAATCCCATAAGAGTATACCTGGGGTTAGGTATACAGGGGGGTTTTATATTATTATATTAGGTATGCAGGAGGTTATTTTTGTCTGCGTTAATTCTCAGATTTATCCTGTGGAAGGACTCCATGTAGGTACAACGTCTGCCCCAACTGATACTGATTTGGTTATACTGGAAATGCGTTTAGTCAGTCAGAGCCATGAGTTCAGTACAGCTACATGACATAAATGAAGGGGAAGAATTTGCCTGTAAAGGGGAGCCTCAGACTTCTCTCAGGCAGTATATATTCAAGGTGTTGGTTCAGAATTGCTCCATTTTAAAAACAATCAAGATAACCTGACATACTCTTTATTCTGGACTTTCCTGGCTAATTATATCTCCCCACAGAACATGGGCTAAAGTCAAGTCAGTTTTAGGGAACATGTTCAAGGGAAGAGGAGAAGACTGATGTAATTCAGAGAGAAGTAAGTCATCCAAAAGGCAGGAGGGAAGAGAGGAGGCCTAGGCTTTATTCCAGATAGGGCTGAGACTGGCATGTTCGGAAGTGACCCCACTATTGTGTATTTTCAGTTTTGAATGTCCACCACAAGACATCTGGGATCTAGCTTAAAGATCTGAGCACCAGAGACTCTAAAGGATTTTCCACGCACAAGCTGCACAGAACATCTGAAAATGCCCACTCAAACCAGGCTCTGGCCAGGCCCTCAAGAAGCATCTTGAAAGCTGTAGTCCCTTACGAAGGATGGAAACCACCCTATACCACCAAGGAAGAGTCGGCTGCACGTACCAGCAGTGACCCACCACAGCTGGCACATGCCACAGCCTTTGGGTCTGATGTAAGTAAAAAATCGAAGTATCAGACAAAGTACTTGGGAGGGAGAAATCATTTGTACAAGGCAGAGCTGAAGCTGAAGACTTTTGCAGGAAAAATGCTGTCACCTAAAGTCATAGGGGGAATGGGCTTGCAACTTCCACATCAGCCGCAGGAGCGCGGGAAGCCTCTTTCTCCACACGTATTCAGGCAATGCCCGCGTACGGAGCCAGCTAATCCGTTCAGTGTAGCTTTAATTACAGCCGGTGGCATCACACTCTCCTCCGAGGGACTGTCCAGCTTCACCGACATGCCCAAGAGGACAGCGTCTCCTGAAATCTCCCACAAAATGCTCTTCACTGCCTGGGTCACTTAGCAAGAGATGCTACCACTGCTAAGAACTAACAGACTTTTATAACCTGCCCAGGCAGAAGAGCCCCATCTCTGCTAACATGCACTGGGGGAGGAGCAAAAAAGACAGACAAAAAGACAGAGGGGTAACAAAAACAGCTATTCTGTGATGATCACAGCAAGCAAAATACCACTGAATATGCATTAAAAGGTTTCTTCAACAGTTCAGAAAATTCCCTCCCACTCACCCAGTGATATAATGGGTGATGATTCAAATTATTTATGTTTTTAAGGCATGAAGACTTGCTTTAATTTCCCTCAACTCTGCCTGTATTATTATTAATCTACTTATCTTCTAAAAGATCATCTAAACTACACTTCTATAGGGAATGTGATCTTTAGCCATGTAGGGCTTTGCAATTATCCAGTTCTGAATGAACTTGTTGTTAAAACATTTTTTAAGTCTAATGAAAACATTAGATCAATTCCTAGCAGTGATAGTTGTCATTAAATCAATAGTGTGTGTAAGTCCATTATACTGATATTTGACACAAACTGCTGAAGGTCTGCTAACAATGAAACCATACTGAAGTGTGTCCTCTACTAAGCATATTTCATACAAGATAAAAATCTGTTAAGTCTACAGTAACTGGAACTTTTCTTCTTTAAATAAAATAAACAGATAGCTGAAATGTTACTGTAACTTGCACTAAGACCACCATGATTACCCAGATTTTGGAGCCAGTTCTTTTATCACACCTTTATCACAGCTGTGCTCTCACATCGGTCAAACAAGCTTTTTGCTTATTTATCTGCATGGCTCGCAGAGGACATGCTGAGATTTCCCCATGCGATTCTGCTAAACAGGCAGGACCTGATCCTACCTCTTCCGAAAGCAACGGCACTTCTGCCATTGATTATGGTGGAAGTGAGACCATTCCTTAAGACCCTGGGAAAGGAAAGATCTTACCAAAGAGGACAAGAATCTCTGCAGATGAGCGTAGCAGCTTGCAGGATCAAGAAACAAAACCAGATCCACTTCCCCATACAGAAGCAGCCTGTGTATTGTTAGTTTTTTTGTAAATGCCTTTATATTGTATATGGCAACAATTATTTAAAGACCTCTGGCTGTGATTTTTTAAAATATTTTGCCAGGGGCCTGCAAATACAGTATCTACTCCAAACATGGGTGCTTCTGAAATAGTATCACTATCAATGCAATCCTGCAAGAGTTTGATCTCTGATGTATGTAATCCACTATGGGACTTTTACCACGAGAGAAATACAAAACTTGAGAAAATGGCTAGCTGATGGACAGACTGCAGTCCAGAGAAGAGCCATTCAGCACGATGTTTCTTATGATTTATAAAGCCAATAATTTTTCAGTAGTAGTATGAAGCATTTGCTCACAAGCAAAGGAGCTGTGAGCACAGCAAGTATAAAGGGAAATAATGGTCAATGGCAGACTGACAATTTTCTAGCTGAAAAGGATAAGAGGATATTTTAAAATGAAAATTCAAGCTCTTTTATTTGAAGGAGGTTAAAAATTTACTGGAAGGTGGGCAGAGGATTAGTGAAACTGTTCATCAAACAATTTTAGGTCCCCAGAAACTCCATTTTTTTCCACAAATAAATGAAGCAATTGATAGAAAAAAAAATCACCTGAGGCACTCTCCAAGACTTTGTCTTCTGTAATATTTGTGGCAGAAAGTCTCAGCTAGCGAGAGAAGTGTCGAAAGAACCCGATAGAAAAGGGGCCTTCACTGATCTGTGCTGTGGCTCCCACTAATGGCAACAAGGGAAAGCTTGTTCAGTCCAAACGTAGAGAGAAGCTAAGCTACTTTAGGAAATGTTCTTCACCCCCTTTTAATGTGGTTTTTTTTTTGTCATGTCTGAAAATATAGTTACCAAACAGATTATCCTGAATAGTTTCCACAGTCAGAATGCAAGATTTTAGTGGAAAAGAATATTAGTCTCTTTGGATGGGTTTTATCTCACTTTCAGACATCTGCAACGTGGACTTTGACAGCTGAGCTACATCCTCCCTGCAGTCAGGGGAGAGAGGCTGGGGGGGTGATTCATATTTACGGTTTGGCCCATTTCAGGCAATGGACAAATCACGCTCTTGCTTTACTGCTTGCCGGCAAGCAGAGCTGAGGGCGACCTGGACGCGTGGTGGAGACTGCGCCAGCATGGCTGAAATGAGAAGCAACGCAGAAAACGAAACCTTTTGCTAAGCCAGAGAGGATGATGGCAAATAAAAAGAGGACGTTATGTAGGACCCCCCTGCAGGGACTGTGAACGAGGGAAGCAGCACGGGGGGGAGGAAGTTCTTGCTTATCGTTGAGGAAAGCTTCAAGGCCTCCTCGTGGGGTCTTTCAGCCAAGACCGGCTCATTTTGTTCAAGGCTACGCTCTAAGTTTGTGACACGGCGGGGAAGTCCGAAAATCTCAGGTGAGAACCGGCAACTGTGGAAGCAGAAGGACAAATATGCTTATTTTACATTTCTATTCCGAGCACTACTTAGATTATCACAACAGCTAAACAGTTTTTTACTGGTAACACAGCAGAGATATCTCTCCGCAATCAGACACAGAGACCAGGTGCAGGCTGTCCTTGGGTCCCACTTGTAAATCTCAGATACATTTTAAAAGGCCTCTGACTCAAGGAATAAACATGAGAGGATTACAGCTAATCAGATAAGTATGTCTTTATTTAACTGTAACATCAAAAATTAAGCTTGCAGTATGTTCTTAAGAGATAGAGTCTTCAATTTAATTCAAAGATTTTTTTAAAAGATTTTTTTCCTTTTAATTAAATCGTAGGCTTTTTTCTTTTTGACATTTGATTTCAAGAGAACAGCCAGTGTTTCTCTCCTTCACTGTCTATCTTGGATTCGTGTGTAACATGTCACAGTCAAAAGGCTACCGCACTCCACCTAAAGCTGTATTTTAGCTTCTCCGTAAGTAATACGCTTGGAGATCAGCCACAAGCCTATATACAGATCAGCCGCTACAGATGCCTATGGAGTACGGCACGGTGCTGTGAAGGTAGCACGGTACGCATCCACTACGTAGGTACACGCGTAGTGAATTTACACCTCCTGACATCAGATATACTCTCCTTGCACGGAGGAGCAACTCCAGCCAGGACAAGCAACGCTGCGCTCAAAGAAGAGCTTTCGGCCTCCTCCCTGCCCCGGGGGGAGCTGTAAAGTTTCTTTACAACCACCCAGTGAACCAGCTACTGCTCTGGCTTCAAAATAACCATGCTTTTTGCCAAGTGAGGCTGTGATTTTGCAATACACTCAGGCTCCCTGCCAGGGCTCCCGTGCAGCATTTGGCGCTAGCAGGGGTGCAGGTGGAGCCTCCCGCCAGCACCAGCCAGGGGAGCGACACCAGGAGGAAAACCACCCTGCAAACACCAGTGATGAGTTCTCCGTCAGCCTGTCTCCCTGCGCTGGTCCATGGTGAGGTCAAACACCAAAACTGGTGAGAGTGTGTAGCCCACAGCGGGAGGCTGAGGTTGAAGCGAAGCTGCCCTTTTTCAGCAGCCAATGCATGTTTCTACGTATTTCGTATCTTAGCTCTGCGGATGAAGTCTCGGCCTTGGTTTAGCCTGGCTCAGCCGTCTCACGCGACTCCCCGTGTGACTACAGCGCACACCCGCAATGGCGTAACAGGAGGAACCAGCCGCCGAGGAGCTGGGAAGGGCTGAGCTTCCCCTTTCGGTGGCAACGTGCCTGGTGGGACTGCCGCGGTACTTGCTTTGCATGGTGCCCTTTGGGGACTTCCTCAGATTCAAAACCAACACACATCACTGGAGAGTCCAAGAAGGAAATTACAGTACTACTCCTCCACGTATTCAAGTGGATTGCAAGTTGTTCGGAGCAGGGATATGCCGAACCATAAAACACTAGGAAAGGATGGTGTGCTATATAGGAATAATTGCACAAACATATCAATGTCACAAAGTCTGCATCTCGGAAATCAGAAAATGCCTGCATTAATGTAGGCTGGGAAAGGGGCTTGTATCTACCAAAATCCCTTCTTGTTTGCTGCTGAAATTGGAAGCTGCACAGTGAAAGAGGCAGGAAATTTGAGGAGGAGAACGGAGGCATGGTGAAGACAGCTGAATGGTGTCCTGGGGAACTGGCTTCTCTCCCCATCCCCGCTGAAGAGTTTCCGTGACATACTGCCAAGTCACCCAGACCATACATCAAAGGCTTTGTCTTCCTAATTGTGTGGGTTTTATTTTTCGAATGCATAAATCAATGCCCCGAGTTCTGAGTCGCAGAACTGCTGAGCACTCGTAGCTGCAAAAGAAAACAAGGGCACTGTCCTTCCAGCGCAGCGAGTGCTCGGGAACGGGAAGTGCTCTGCAAAATCAGGTCATTAGGCATGCAAATTGGGTCATCAAAATTAGTGGATCTTTTTGACATTAATCTCTCTAGACTTCTTCCTGGGAAAACAGGGAAATCCCATACCCTACAGGAGAGTTGTGAACTAAATTAATTTAATGTTTGTTTCCCCACCAGCTCCCGCTCCATCTGATACCGATGGTATCTGCATGTTGGGTGGGCGGTTTCCAACTTCTTCTGGCTGCCGAGACTCTGCCCTGCAACGGCCGAGGACGCGGCTGAGGCAGCGCGATTCCTGCCGTCGCCCTGCGGAGCGTCGGCAGCCATGGAAAGGGCATCCCCGCTCTGTCCCCTGCGGCACGCGGCACCCTTGGTGCTGCTGGATGCCTGTGGCCAGCGAGCTGCTGAGCACTCACACATCTCTACCAAGCACAACAATTTCCAGCTCCCAAATTCTCAAATTTGGTCATATTTGAGTGTTTTCTCATAGGTTTAGCACACCTCGAAGGCCAGGATGAGCACCCCGCTGCCAAGTTTCAGGTCTGTGCTCCGATACGAAGAGATGTTAGAGCTTCACAAGAGCAAAAACAATTTTTGGAAGTGTTTGCATGGGTGGTTCTGCCATACCCAGCTGGATTTAGAAAAGCCAAGTTTTATTATCACTAAAGCAAAATGATAAAACTACCACAAATGTTGAAATTAAGCATTTCTCAGAACAAAGAGGTTACTCAGCTTGAAAAGACTTCACACCTACGGAGAAGCACCGGTGCCTCAGCTCTCGGTTTCTCCAGTCCCCGGCACCTGCGGGCCGTCTCAGCCAGCGCTCAGCCTGCCACGCCGACCCCTCCTGCCGCCCCCGGAGGAGGTAGGGTGGTAGCTCTCAAACCCGTTGTGCTTGCATCACCCAAGGCTTTGTCAAGGGATTCGGGAAAAGAGGTACGGCTGCGTCTGAAGCCACAGCGTTCACCAGGGAGGACTTACTTCAATATGTTGTTGAAGCTATCTGATGTCAGGTTATGTGTCTCAGGGGGACACGTGTTTCTTGTAGTTTGTTATGCCATCTGTTAAGAAATGCAGCCACTTGTCTCTCTGCTACAAGACCACAGATGGGGAGTCTTTCCCCCTGTGTGCACAACTGTCAATATATGCCAAAGCCTTGTGATTTGGAGCCAGGTGGAATCACCACCAAGACGGGAGCGCCGTGGAAGAAGGGTGCGGTATGGGTGCTCTCCGATACGCCGGCTCGCGGCACGCAGACAGGCTCCGTGAGCACTGGTCCAGATGCGCCCGCAAAGCCTTCAGCTGCTCCCCGAAATCCCGGCTGCTCGCACAGCACCGCGGCACGATGCCAGGCCCGCTCTGGACATGCTCCCACGGAGCCACACTATGCCAGTGCGCGAGGAAAAGGTTAGGTGGCTCCACCGGGGGTACGGCAAGAAGCTAAGCAGCCTGGTGGTTTTGCTGGCTCGAATCTCCTGTTGGCTGGTTGTGACCGAAGGGTGTTTGCCCCAAAATAGCCGTTTCACGCACCAGCAATATGAATCTCAGATTCCGAAAAAATAGGCAATTTGGACTGCTGTCTCCATTGAGAAGTGGCAGGGCTCAATGAAGCCTCGGTGGGCACCTACCCAAACCCAGTTTCCAACCAGCCGGGCTGCGAAGGGAACTGAGCTCCGCTGACGGACCGACCGACTCATGCAGGGGGATAAGCAGACACCAAGCGACCACAAAGTCCCCCAACGATTATGAGCAGCTATTGACTTAAGCATCAATAACGTTACTTATGGGGGTTGCTTATCCCACCTTTTAATAATGAGCTGACACTTTTCCAGCCTGCCTGGATCTATTCCTGAGTCCGGGGGTTGAAAGTTTGGAGTGAAAGTTTTACAGAAAGGGACTTTCAGCAGGAGTGAGAGATTTACAGGAAGGCGACTGCAAAACCAGCCCGTTCTGATCAGCCTCCATTCGCTGATCTCTTTGGGACAGATATTTCATCCAAGCGGAAGAGTAACTGCTCTCATATGCATTTCCTCTGCAAAGCAAATGGACACCCCGCTCCCGTGGTGCTCTTCCCACCGCAGGGCTGCAACGCTGCTTCCCGCGGAGGCAGCGCTCGCGTCCTCGGGGAGCGAGGCACGGCAGCAGCCAGGCCCTGCGGCAGCAGGAGCCAGCAAAGCGGCTGAGTTTCTCTCCCCGGGGGCGAGGAAGAACGCTTTGAGGCTAGCGGGCATGCCAAAAAGTCTGTCGGAGAACTGAACAAAAAATATTTCTCCCACAGTGTTAGAAAAACTGCCCCCTCTCCGTCCCAGCCCCGTTCCCAGCGGTCTGGAAATCAAATTTTAAAGCTCTGGCTGGGGGCACCTGGCTCAGGGAGTGAAGGTTTCGAGGCGACTGCAGAAGCTGGGGATCACCGCTTCTTAGAAAGCCAAGCTAGCATCAATGCACTTAGCTGCCAAGCACGGTACCAAGCACCAACACCTCCCCGGTCCGGGGGTTTTCCAGCCAGATGCCGCTTTTGGTGCAATGCAAAGGCAGGCAGCACAGGCAAAGACTGCGCTGGAGCTCTGCAGGGATTTCAGGCTCCTTCCTCCTCTATCACCTTGCAGGATTGGGGCTTAACTAACCAAATAAAAAATTTAAACCACTTTAATATAATATTGTGACTAGCGGCAAGGATACCTTAATTTACAGGTATCTTCTCTACTTTGGCCATAATTTAGATTTGCATGTGCCCATGCAAAAAAAGTGCAACAACTTGTAAAACACTTTTGAAAAACGTTGTGCAGCATGCATCTATGCCTTCGAGGCACGTAAAGCTCTGTATCGAAAGCAGCCTCCAGGCCGGGTAACGCTCCAGGCAGCCTCGCACACATGCATAGCCCCGCCGCCGCGCTCTCCCAGCACGCACTGCCCACATCCATTTGCTCCGAGTGCTCCCGTAGCGCGCCTGCGCGGCGGATGGCACCGCGAGGAGACAGCTGGCGAGAGCGCCCGGGCGTACGGCTCAGCCGTGGGCCCCCGCACCAAGTTCATCAGCCTGTACTTGGAGCCCCGCAAAGCCTAAACCTTCCTCCCCGTCTCCCGCGACTGGGAGGCTGCCAGCCCTGCATCTGCTTCCACGAGCAGGAGCCCCGTAGCGAGGATCCGGGCTCCACAAACCAGGGCCTCGCGAGAGAGAGGATTAGGCACAACCCTTACCAAAAAAATCGCAGCCTTTGTGTTTTAATATCCGCATTCGCATCGCAGCCTCCGTCAAGCATTTCACGCGGCGCTTTGGGTGGGGGGCAGCCAAGAGTCACGTCACCTCGGAGGGAGCTGCCGGTGGAGAGCCCTGTCCTCCGGCTCCAGGAAGGGCAGCGGCAACACGGCCCTTCCAGGGGATAAACACTTGCGCCTTTCTGCACCTGTACTATTCCCCAGATGGACCCCCACCAGGGTTGCCAGATTCAAAATCTGAAAATATGAGATGCAGCAGCCGCAGCAGCTGGAGGAAGCTGTGAGGAACTATTTTTCCATCATGTCACTGAAAAAAAATATTAGAAAATGGAAGAGACAGAGCAAAAACTGCAGGGAGGCCAGGAGGGGAAGGAGGGGAGTAGGAGTAGCAGCAAGCTCTGCAGGAAAAAAACATTAGATCTCAAGCCTGAAAATGAGTAAGTTTGGAGGGAAATAATTACTCTGTTCCAAAAAAAAAAGGATAAAAATGCTAGGCCAAATGAAAATTCATAATCTCAATTTATTAGGCAAATAATAGCAACCTGGCAACTTTTGTGTGTCGATCCTTAGGAAGCAGCACTCCCCCAGGCTCCTTTCAAGGAGGACAAGGAATTAAACGCAGACACCGAGGAGCTGACATAGTTAAACACTGCTGCTGGCAGATATGATCGAGTTTACGACTGAGGCTGTAAAAACACGCATGAAAGCGAATTCATAAGAAAGATAGTCTAATGAAGATGTATAGAAGGGCTGTAATGCCATGTAGCCTCTTGATAGCTAAGGCCCTGATCCTGCAAATTAAACTAAGTGGTGAAGTTAATCAGATGCATAAGCGTTTGCAACATCAGTGTTTTTTCCCTCCCCAAATGAGCTAAATTCAAAAAGGCTCGGTTCAAATTACACAAAGATATTAGCAACATCGGTTCTTTATTAGAAACAGTTTATTCATTCACGGTGTACAGTACGGAATAACATGCCTAGCATGGTTAGTGATGCATGAACCTGAAGGGGGAAAAAAATCCCTTTGCATTCAATTCACAGCCAAGTTTCAAAACAATTCAGGCTGCTGCCTCAGCAGCCAAATGGGCAATTTTCCAAGCCTAAAAGTCAGCAACAAACCAAAGTGTTAATGCAGCTTTGTTCTCCGTTAGAGCTGACGAGATTTCTTTGGAGCACTCCCTTGAATAATTGGTCTTCCTCCCCATCCCGAGGTCGCTCCCCGACAGTCTCCTTTACTGGAAGAGTGAAACCATGATGGTGCATTTCCTTCAGCCCAGAAGCAAGGGGTGAAAACCTCACAAAGCTTGCCAGGGTCACCAGCAAAACGCCTGGTTCACGAAAAAGCTATAAAGGTCCTAGCGGGGCTGACAAAACTAAAGACAGTGCTAAACCTCCCTCCTTGGTACAATGCAGGACGTCTTGCTCAGTGACAAAGGAAAACCACCGAACGGGGAGAAGAAGAATGAGGCTGAGCAGCTCCCTCGTTGTGAGCAGGCAGCAGTGATCTTAATCTAATGCGACCAGGGCTCGGAGGCCAGGAGACCTCGCCGTCCGCCCAGCACGCCGATCAGCAGACCGGCGATATTTTTCACGTTGATCAGTCGAATAGTAATGGTTTTGCATTTCAGCAAATTTGCACGCAGGATAACAAAGCACCTTAGCAGCATCCGTTACCTAAGCTCGAGAGATACGGGGGGGTGACCAAGGACTACTTCCCCCAGAGCAAAACACAGGCGACGTTGGGATGGAGCACTGAAGCTGTGCCATGACATCCAGCAATGCCGCAGGATAACCATAAAGGGGAAAATGGTGTAAAACCTTGTGGAAAAAAATCCCCTTATTCACGCAGAAATGTAATACCTAGGGGCAAGAGAAATTAAAAAAGAACAAATGAACAAAAGGCTCTTGTTTTTCTCCACCATTTTTAAAGAGGATTAAGTGGAATTTTTTAAACATTTTTTCAGTCAATTTCTAATTTTTCTCAATATATACACTTTCTATTTTTATAGGTTCTTACAAGACCCATTTCACATCCAAGCATTCTAGCTACTTTCTCGATTACTACTGCATATTTAGCAATTATTATCATCACACACCCACAGCTGTGCTTAGGTCTTTCGTAATCAGGCTATGCTGAACAGCACATCTAAAACCCAGGAATGCCTAAGAATATTCCACTGGGCCTCATCGGAAATTTCTGGGAGCCCCCACCAAACTTAATGGTCACTTGTGGTCATTCATGCCATAAATTTTGCAGCAGGAGCAAAGCATTTAACCTTGCCTTCAAACCTTGGCTCCGTAGCAGCTGAGAAGCAAGACAGCAATTACAAGAGTGAAACAGCATTAAATGCAAAGGTATCATTTCTAGTTCCCCAACCACAAATCCCTAGGATAATATTTTGAGGAAATATCACTGTTCTTGTTCCCTTTTTACATCCGGCCCTAGGTATCTCTTCCTGGTCATTCTTGGAGACAAACACTGCGCTGGACGGACTTTTGGCCTGACTCGAGACACATCTGCTTAAATGCCTGCATGATCAAGACCGAACTTTTCAAGATTTCAGCCATTTGGAAGAATTACAGAGGGAAAAATAGAAAAGAAAAAGAAACTCTGGTAATCTAGTAATGCTTTTAAACTTTCTCCACTGTTCTTTGCATCATTTTGTAAGAAATGGAAAAATATCAAATAGCTACAGAGCAAGAGGAAAGTCAGATGGAAAAGGGAAACCAAAATCCCTAATATCTCATGTCATTTCCTACAAGGCAAAAAGAGATGAACTGAGCACTGACATTCTCTTACGGAGAGAAAAAATTAAATGGTAGAAGTTGTTAGAAAAAAAAATTGTTCCATTTCAAATCTGCAAGAGAAAATCTGCTACATCTTTTTTTCAAAAAAAAGCAGTCTCTAGCTTTCAATTAATTCATAAGGTAACCTCTTCATTGCAGTGTAACGCCTCCCCTTCACAGCGCCGTCGGAAGGGGACGTGGAGGGAAGAGAAGAGGGGGTTTCCTGGAGCGCTTTGTGCCGAGGCCGTTCGGGGTTGCATAGCAGCTCGCGGACAACCGTGGGCAGCATCCCCCAGCTATAGCAACGCCTGGCGTGGCGGCCGGCGGCGGTGCCAGCCCTGGGAGCAGCCCAAAATCCTGCCAATGCAGAGACACCATAAAGGCACTTTTGCTCCCTTTTCTTGCGTCAAGCCTCCTGGGAGGCACCACACAACATCTGGCACTGGAGTTCTTAATGATCTGCCTTGGACAGAGCTCCTACATCCGAAATAAGCAGAGACATCTACCCCATATATGCACTTTGCATCTGCATGCGATGCACCGATGTATTTCAGAGATTACCCTTTTATTAGAGTCAGAAATATAACAAACACCATGTTACGTTACCTTAGCTCTGCAAAGCAACTGCTGGAACAAAATCAAATTGTTGCACGTGGTGTTTCGTCCAACAAAGCCTGGCTTTCAAACCAGGAAGGTTTCGTAACACCGCTCCCTTGGTTTGCTACAGAAGATCCTTTTTGCTAAATTCAGGCATGAACCAGTACTGCTAAGCAGTTTTGTTCACAGAATAGCTGCCACGGTCAGCAAGCCACTTTCTGAAAAAGCCTGGTTAACTCAGCTCCACAGCTGGGAGTGGAAGCGTGAGGATTTTGGAAAGCATCAGCCTGAACGCTAGCTGGTACATGTGCAATCAGTGGCCAGGACATTTGCCCCTGAGGTGATTCATAGTGACAGTGTAAATATATAGGTGACGAGGCTGCAGGCCATGCAACGCGGAGTCAGCACAGAGGAAGCACCTGAGCAGCCGGTTAGTGACTGCAAGCAGAAGCGCGAGCAAGCGTTAACTCCTGGGGGTAACAGAGCAACGCGACTGCTAGTAGCTGGTTCCTCAGTAACTCAGTGCAAAATGCTCGTCGAGAAAAAAAACAAAATTAATCTCTACTTGAAGTGGCTGCCTGTAAGGTGACGCGCTCCGTCGGATGATTGCCAGGGACTAAACGACGGTGGCAGCCGCGCCGGGGAGGCGGGGAGCCCGGGAGCAGAGCCGCCCGCCTTGCCGGCGATGAAGCTCCAAGCAGGTAGCAGGAGTGCGGGACTGGAATCGGAGTTTCCATGGCGAACTGCCCGGCGCGGCATGACATGACCTCACTGGAGACTTCCTCCTCATGGGATTTCCGGGGAATGCAGCAAAGCGTATTGTAATGCTAATTTTCTTACAGGGTCGTAGTGTGGTTTCAGGTCGGAGGCTGAGACTTGCTGGTTGCAGGACTGGTCCTCCTGCCCCTCGGGGACTGGCGAGCCTGGCTGCGAATCCTGCCTTAAGCCACAAATGAAAACAGAGTCACTAGTCCTCAGTGAGTTGTGTCACAGGAGTAGCACACACACGGCGGAGAGATTCAGAGCCAGGATTTCAGGGCCGGGAAGAGGTGACCACTGCAGCTCGCAGCAGCTTCTGTGCTGGTGGCTTTAAGTTTTACGAACTCTAAATGCAATCATGTTTGGCACAGTCCCGTTATCCCAAGGCAGAGGAGAACGCTGCTTCAGAAATAAGCTTAAACGTAAGCCAAACTTAGTTGTCTCCTAGGACAGCATTTTCGGAACAGGGTGCGTGTATGTGTGTGAAGGGGTGTATATGGGACATCCCGCTCCCCCCCCCACACACACACATATCTCTGCCTTCACTGCAAGGTTATTTACACATCTCAACACATAGCTGACTTTGGGATTTCTCCTATTGTACCAACAGTTGCACCAAGATGTTTGATGATTCAGTGGGGTCCTTTCTACGGCCTTACCCTGAATAAATCCGGTTCGTGATTTGACCTCCTGTGATCTCCTCGTTGTGTTTAAATTTATCCTGGCTCCCAGGTCTCTCTCTTGTGCCATTCTCTGGTCTCAGGCAGCCCAGCAAGCTCTCCAAAAGACACAGACTTGCAGTTAGGAGGCATCCCACTTCCACAGGACCAAGGGTTCAAGCTGCGTGAACGTGTGCAGTCAGAGGGGAGGCAGCTGTTCCCCCATCCGTGGGCGTCCCAGAACATTTATATATCCAGGAAAACTGTTCTGATTTTGCCGAAATGAAGTGTGAGTTTTGCTTAAAAGATCCGTATCACATCCAACAGCATTCATTTGCTTTAAGTTTTGTTTTCTCTCTGGGTGCTATATCTCTTACTTTGGTTATCCCCCAGCTTCTCTTTTCACAGATCCCCAAGATCTGAAGGGCCTCTGACAATTATTTTGTCTCATCTCCTGCAACAAACAGGCAACAGAGTTTCATTGAGTCCTTCACCTAGTCTATCACCTCTGGCTGAGCAAAGAAATATTTTTAAGTAAAAATTCTGTTCTTGATTTAAAGCCCTCTGCTCATGAGTAAGACACCACATTTTTAGGTATAGGCACACATGTATATTCATGCATGCACATATTCCTTTCAAAGATTACTGAATTTGCAGATTTTCCAGCAGGAATTACTTGAGAGCTTCCAATAAAGGAGGCTGTTTCTAAATTGTGAGATGAGTTTTTCACAGTTAACTGAAATATATATATATGCAATGTGTATTTAGAGCCCATTTCTGATCTTATCCATTAAATAACTGCCTTTCTGGAGTGAGGTTGTAGGCTCCCATTTGTTAATGACTGTGGATTGATCTGGACAGTCTGTCTGGCAGATATCAGCAGTGCTCCTGGGACCAACACCCTCCCCTTTTCTCAGGAGTCAAAGGCAGAACTGCTTCCTAACACGAAAAGCTCAATTCAAATGAGCAGTGCTGGTTAAATCACTTGCTCGTGTCTGCACAGGGCACACCCAGGACAATTTGGAGAGCTACAGAGGAGGACGGAGAGGTTTCAGCTATGTAATTTACTGGCCCAAATCTCTGCGGTACCAGGAGCAACAAGATCCATGAGCAATGCAAAGCACAGTAGTCAGCACTATTTCTACTCCAAAAGGAAATCATGAGTACCTATGGGAAAGGGTAAATGAGCACTCACAGAGGATGGACCATTTTCTATGTTCGCAGACATGCTCAGGTTTGGAGAGAAGGCAAGAAAGCAACTAGAGAAGCTAAACTGATGACCAAAGTGTCAGCTAAAGGAGTCTAAACAGCTCAGCTTGTTTGTTCCAGATCCTCAGAAGTTCAATGTTTCTCCAGCTCTGGTACTTTGTTTATAATACCTGAAGCTACTGGTTATACTTGGAGGAGGCTGTTTTTTTAATCTATGTGGGTGTGCCACGCCACATAGTTGAGGGGCTGTGGTGCTGACTTAAAAGAGCTTTTGCAGATACAACTAATTTCACTCATCAAATGGCATAGATTGCACTCACAGAAGCATTTCTTCACTAAAATAAAGCTTAATCTAGCAAAAGGGATTCTGTTGGAATAAAATTTATGGGTGTTGACTTTTAGAGACACTTGAGTTTATGCAACTAGGCTGATATCTCTGTTAACTTTGATCCTGGGATTCACGCTGCCCACATTTATACTGCTCTATTAGCTTATTCATGAGGAGTACTCATTTACATCCACATAGCAGATCCTTAAAGCACCCCCAGAGTATCTGAAGACATGTTCATACTGTGTTTTGGGCACCCTCAAGAAATTCTTGTTGCGTCCACGTAAGACCCTTTTCCCACTTCTTCCTCCCTCAGCTCATCTGCGTCACTCTCCAACCCTGCTGCTTTGCTCATGCACCATCACTTATCCCCACCCATGGTTACCTTGCACAGCAGCACGCTACAGTGAGCTGCAGCTCATGGGGATGAGGGACAGAGCAAGACGCTCCTAACAACTCCTCACACTATTTGTAAGATGGTCTTTGCAAGAGAAGCCAGTTGTCCTATTTCTTAGCACTATGACCTGTGCTAGCAAGCCACTCTGCGGGAAGTAGCTCGACAGAACAAGGCACAAATCCCAAGTACACATCGGTAAGACATCTTTCTCTTTCAGACAACTGGGGAATGCTGAATTCAGGATGGAAGAGGCCTTACCCATCACCCAAGTTTAGGTGTCAGTCTGGTACCAAATGGAAGAGCCCTGCTGGCTCAGAATGAACCATCCCTAGAAATTACACTGTGAAGTGCAGGCAGAGAGCTGGATGAACCTTGCTGGCATTTTGTCAGCACTGAATGCTAGTGTTAGATAGTCCTAATTGCTAGGAGCTTATCTCCTGTGTATTTCATCTTCAACATCTAGGAGACTGCTGCCCACAAGTCTGTTGCCAGCTTGTGAAGTAGACTGGAGGGGACATCACACTCTTCGATTTTTGTAATCTGGAACAAGCGACTTTGCCTCTTCAAGCCCATATTCCCTTTCCCATCTTCTTTGTTCTACCTTATTAGACCATCCTTCTGTTGGGACAGGAACGGTCTTGCCCTGAGCTCAGGCAGTACCTTATGCAACGGCACCACTCCCTCAGCAGTTTTTTAATTGACATTGGCATGTTATAAACAACGAAGAGAAAGTGGAGATCTGTCAACTACTGTGCGCCTTGCTTGGTCCCGGCTTTTTGGCTTCCCATTTTAAGTGAAGTCATAGGATGCTACCACAGCCATGATTTGCAAACCAGATGACCTGAGCAGCCACTGACCAGGCAGCCACGACGCTCTGGTCCCTGGGACTCGGCAGAGGCGCGAGGTCCAGGTGCCTCCGCGAGAGACCCTGCCGCAGCCGCTGCCTCCGCCGGGCCGGGCGCAAAGTCAGCACGCTGGACAGCAGGGCCGCGCCGCACCGTCCCCCGGGGGCATCTTCCTGCGCCCGCTTGGAAGTGCACGTCATCGCCAAAAATGAGAGTCGACTTCACTTTTACATTTAACCTAAACCCGGAGAACAGGATACAGTACAAAACTTCCGCCTTAATGCTGTGTACCTCAAGCAGTTCACTACTTGTGTTTTTTACCAATCTTACACAGAAATTAAGAGATCTGTCACATAATAACTTTTCTTATTTAAGCAGACAACAAAATGCTCTGAGTTTTTTCTGAACAGGTAAAAACCAAGCTTGTTCCACACTGTCAAAAGAAGTTTCAGCTGTGTTGCAGCTATTTAAATGAACTTTCAAGATACTTTAATTTTTGAGGTTAGAAAGTGTTCTTGTCTTGAAATATTTTGTCTAAGCCTAGTTGCTTTGTCTAACTAAATCAATGAACTGATGTGCGACCTGAAGATAAAGACCGTATTTTTATATCAGTAAAAACTTCAAAGGAGCATTTTCATTGCAGGCTATAAAACTGTCCTAAAATATTCGCAGACATCCGCTACATCAGGAAACATATACATATTCATTGGCACTTTTTATTTATCTTCAAAACACTACAATAATTTGATTCTGAAAGACCAAATCAAGCAGAAGTCTAAAAAGCCTTTGTATTCAGCCAGGATTCTTTAACAGCTTCTGAGGAAATGATTAATATTACTGCAGTTGCACTGAGTAGACAGGATTATTAATTAAGACATATTGGTTTGCTCTGGTGCTCTCTATCCTCAGCTGAAGATCTGTCAAGTTATTTAGTTTGTACAAAAGTTTTGTCTGCATACCAATTCTCATTTTTCTAAAATGAAAACTCACTTGAGGTCTTTACACTTTTAAAGATCTCAGGGCTATATTCACAAAAAAAAAAAAAAAAAAAAAGGCAAAACTCATACTGACTATATTCTGAACAGACTCAATCCAAAAATATATTTGTTACAGAATTAAAAGTAACTTACTGTCCCTCCAATGGATAACCACAGAATTTATTTTCAGGGCTTTCAAGTCTGGGAGCAATTTTCAGTAGTCCTGTGTTCTGTGGGATGAGGGTCTTCAAGCAGACGCGCATTTGACTTGCTGCAGAAATGAAATCTAGTCTCCTAAAAAGAGGAAGAATGACTCAATAGTACTGTACTGGGCTGAGATTTAGGAGACAGAAGTTCAATTCTGCCATGAGGTCAAACCTCCCATACGACCTTGGACAATTCACCTGTGGATGTCTATGCTGCAGTGTGGTTTTGCGTAGAGATACCCAGATTAGTCTGAGAAGCAGGCTCACTGTGATAAATTAGTGTACTTGGAGGCTCATGTTATTGTGGCTGGGCTATTTCTGGGTCCTGAGCCAGCTCTAAATGGTATCTTTACACTGATCTGCATTGTAGCCCTGAGGGTATGTCTATACTGCAGCCATAGACCTAAGAAGACTGGAAAATTAGTCTATACTGAACTCTAAACTGCTGCAATAGCTGAGGTAGCTCAGATATCTCTATACACCATTAGTCCTCCGGGATCACTTTATTCTTCATTTTGAAATGGGGATGATAGTGCTGACAGGTGAGGTGAGGAAAAGTACTCTGGAAAGTGTTGGGTAAGAGATTTATGGTATCCGATGTAAATTAGACCCAAAACATTAACAGTGACCTTAACTTTGAGTGCTCCCCTGCTTCTTAGCTAGGTCCTTACTTACAATGGTATTGAACACTGAGAGCTCCATATTAAGTTATACATATTTGTATGTAAAAATGGAGTCAAACAAAACTATTTTTGACACACTGGTCTTCAGTCTTATTTATGTCTATCTCAGATTTTTGTACAACAGTTGTACAACAGACTAGAAATAACAGTTTACCCTTGTAACGAGTTTCAAAACCTTTGGATGGAAAGAGTTTTCTATTTCTTGAGTCATAACAAACTACGTTGATAAAAATACATAAGCAGAATCCCTGGTTGTCCTTGTGCTAGCAAACCAAACAGGGCCAGCACGCGAGCATGAGCATGGGCCTGAGCCTGTCCCTGCCATTAAATCCTTGATATGGTCTCTGCTAACTAGTCCTCATCCGATTGGGGGAACAGAGTTTAGTGAGCTGGGCCACTCGCCCTTAGGGCCAGAGGGTTTCTCTGATCACTTCTATTTAGTAGGCAGATGTAGCCTCCATGTTCCTTCTAGGATTTGTTTGTTTTTTAAATAATGATCCTATGTAAACAGTGCGAGAGGAGACTGTGCTGTCTGAATATCCGTGACTGTATCAAGATTTCAATACTTTCCAGCATAGACAAGCCTAAGTGATTTCAGATAATGTAATGATTAAAACAGTACTGGTGCCTAATGGATGGAAATTTCTGTTTTCCCTAAACAAAAATGGCAAGGAACTGAACCTGGGACTTCCTACTTGTGACATAGCAAATCTGATCCAGAACTAAATGAAAGACAGCAAATAAGATAATTCTTCCATTTCTTGTACTACTTTGTCTAGTAGCTGCTCAGGGTGCAAATTGATTCAAAGACTTCTTTAAAGCTTTCACCATAGTGATGCTCTGATGAGACATTTATATTTCATTACATCTGGAGATTCTTACCAAGGACTGGATCTGCATTTTCCTAGGCATTTTAGACTATCCTTATATGAAAGACCTGATGGTGTAAACGCACAAAAGAAGACAAGCAATGTATTTAAAAAGCAGTCCCAAGGATCATAAAGGAGCAGAGGAAAAATTACAATAAGGGAAATGGGCAGTCTCACACCATGCTGCCTGCAAATAAAGCCAGCTCTTGTTTTATATCCTAAAGTAAGCACAGCCATTTCAGCATTGCTAAGAGGTTTTCTTCCAAGGTAAGCAAAGGTCAGTAGTGACTCCTGTTCTATCCATCACACACTTTCCATCCCTGTGACTCCAAACTTGACTTTCAGGTAGTCAATCAAAGGACAACACTGAGGGACTTGGGACATTTTTTTTCTAAGTAGTTACCGCATTTCAGTGCAGCTACCAAAGAAGCAAAGTATTATTTACCACCTGTAAGGGTGCCGCAAGCTCAACATGCAAGTAACCTTTACTCAAGGCAGTGGACTGGTCATATGCAATTTAAAACGGTATATCTTTTACCAGCACAAGAACTGCCGGCACATTGTGAAGGCTCATGAGAAACACCTAGCACCATCCTCTCCTTAAAAGCTTAACAGTAAAGATTTCACCTGAGCAAGAGCTTCCCACGGGGGAGAGCAAAGACCACTCTGGAGGCAGAGAGCAGGAAAGAAAATCTGACACAGGGGGTCTCTTTGTCATGCAGACGAAGGTGAGAGCTCCTGGGCGCTCCTCGCCCCACGCAGGTGTCCCCAGGCCCCGCGGGGCCGGAGACATCAGCCCAGCCTCCCATGCAACTCCTCCTGCTCCAGTCTAGGCAGCTGCCCCCACCAAAGGGCTCTCCAAAAGTTAGAGCCTGCACTGCCCCACAGCAGTGAGGGAAGGATATTTTCTGAAGGGAATGATTTTCTACCCTATCTCATTTTCTCTCACATCAGGGCACAACTGAGCCTTTGCCTCAGCACATGTAATGAGATCTGGCCCCTTTTGCAGTGCCATGACCATTCCTTTGGTGGATATATATATGAAAAGATACTGTTTTGGTTGATGGGGAAAAGTTTAATTAAGTAAAGTCCTTTGGACCTTCACTCTCTCATTAAGCACTGCTCTTCAGATAGATTTCTATTTCTTTCACATTTATCTTGTGTCTACTTTTTTTCAACAGTCTTTTCCTGTGCTGCTTGGATATAAATCTTGCTGTTTTCCTTCACCGGATTTTCAGTTCTCACTTTTGCTATAACTTTTGCTGTGGTCCCATTTTAGTTTGACTGAAGATTTGCTGATAAATCGGTGGATCTGATGGCAACCACTATTCTGTCTACTTATACACAGTCTTTTAATGCACCATCCTTTCTATAGTCAGCAAGACTGCAGGCTGCACTGACACATACTTCTTCCTGGAACCGCAAATTGAAGTTGGCCTTTCTTAGATAATATTCCATCTGGAATTTCCACAGAAAAATACTTTGTCTGAAAAATGAGCATCAAAAGCCTTTTTGGAATGTTTTTCTTTTTTTCATTCTTCTTCTCTCAAAGTTAGGAAGAACATATTGGTCTCAGTGGCAAATATCAAAGCATTTAATTGATATTCGTATCTTTTCTCTGTCAAGTGGAAGTCACTGGATAAAGCTCAAATCTCTCTATCCAGCAAAGCCTGAGTTATCATCAACAGCTTCTCCACCAGGACTGTCTATGGTTTGAATTCCGTTGCTGTGCTTAGCTGAAGCTCTGTCTTTTTCTTGTTGTAGGTCTTACATTTTTAAAAAATTATTAATATCTTTTACTTTTCTTACACCAGAAATCTTGTAAGCATTCTTTCCTTTCTTTAGTTTCTCCATAGAAACTCCTCATATCCTGTAGTATGAGGACAAACAAAAGTTGTCACGCTTTCAGCTACCCTGAGTTCACTCCTCAGCCTGGAAGTTCGCCCTGCAGTACAGGTTATCTTTGAGGAAATGAAAGCTTGAGCCTCGACAGATGACATAAAGCAACCCATGGAAAATCCCATGACTACCCATTATGATGGATATGACAGGATATTTATACACCATTTAGTGGGAGTAAGACTTGACCTTTGGCTTTGTGGAAAGTGTCTGTTCAGTTATTGGGGCTTGTATGTGCTGAGAAAATGTAAAATTCTTTTTTTACTTCAGTGAATTCAGGATTAAGCCCTAAAAGGAAAGAGATGTCCTCCTCATCAATGAGGAGCCTAATACAGAGCATCCTACAGTGAATAGCTTGCTGGTTTCTTAGGGACTTTGCCAGGTGATATGTCATATGGCTGGTGCCAAAGACTTGCACAAAAACCACAGCTTTGAAATAATAAAATAATGTTTAAACTCCATTGACTAGTAAGATCATGGAGAGTTACAACACACACAGATAAACATGGGAAGGAAACGGAGGCACAAAAGGGTGTTATGTCTTGAAAAAGGCCCCATAAGAAGTCAGTAGCAAGACTAAGAAGAGAAAACAGGCATGTGGACTCACAAGCTCAGCCTCTAGGTACAAGAAAACACTGTCTCTCTTCTAACAGGATTCACTCTTTTTATCTTAGCATAAGGCTGAAGAAACCCGAGGAGACCATGTAAACACAAGCATTAGCTACTCACCTTTTCCAGTAACGAAATGCCTAGACATTTTGGCCTGCCTCTACCATGGCGTCAAATGATCTTTTCCCCAGAAAGCAGCACAACATATGGTGGTGACATGCACAACGTCATGGCATTGTGTCAATAATACCAGGCAGTGTCCTTTGAAAATTTCATTTGCATTAGATGGACCACCACAATATCTGGCACACTCAGATGCATAAAACTTAGAAAGCAGTGATAACGAAAGCAACAGCTGTTGAGTCGCCCTGATAGGCTGGTCACTGCCTGATTTCCTGCAGAACTCTTTTACTTGCAGCAGGTGTTTTTCCTTCAATTTCTTTTTAAAGACTAAAGGACTTTTCCCTCATTATTTTCTCATATTATACAAGGTATTCTAACAGCTGCTGGAAGTGGAAGACTGTGTTAACAGTACGTAATTTAGTAAATATGTCCATATTGACACTGAAGGAAAACCTGAGATTGTACAACTGTACTGTGTTTTTATCATACTGTAAGTACAGTTTCAAACATAATGAGATTTATTCATAGCATATTTACTCCACTGAAGTGAGCATAAATATGTAAATGTCTAAGGCTTAGACTGGGAATTGCCTACTGCTGCTTTCAAGTCATGCAGCCCTCTTTGCACTCTAAATGCAGGCTGACAGCAGAAAAGGCAGAGCTGCACTTCCAAGGAAAGTATTACAGAAGGATCAAGCTTGCATATCATTACCTTACCCCCGAATCCTAATACAGACTGACAGTGGACACACAGTTGTAGCTTACACACTACTTCAATGGAACAACTACACAGAGAGAGAGCAAACATTTCTGATCGGGGCAGCTCCCGCTGGAGTACAATTTGAGGGAAGAAAGCCCCCTTTTAATGTGATACAAATATGGAGCAAAATAATTTTGTGTTGAAATACATATAATTAAAGGGAGTTGATTTGGTTCACTAGTTGTTAGGAACGAACAGGGCAGCCGAGTGCCTGGCACCAGCACTCAGATAAAATCTTTTCTGAGTGAAATAAGTACGAAATATATGTTGGGAAAGTTATTCTGCTGAAGCCAGTTGATGCAGTTCTACCAGCTTCTGTGGAGTATGAGCCATCAGAGACCTGTTTCAAAGGCTAGCAGGCATGAGCAGCTGTATAAAGGTGAGGGAACTTTACATGGGAGTACATAAAAGTGAAGGACCATGCTTGCAGCTTTCTCTGAGGCAGAAAGCTCCAAGCTGCAAATAAATAAATAAAAAGATGCAGTAGCAAAATTGCTCACAAAGCAATTACTGAAGGGTAGTTGGAGCAAGAGAGAATAATCCCAGCTTTGCAGCTGGGATTTCAGGTCTAAGCAAATATCTGAGTAATCGTCTTTAGCTATGTACACATTTTAATTCACACCTTTCCACTCACTTATTGCTTCTGTGCTAGATACGTTTAAAAAAGTGAATCAATTGCCCATAAAAGGTGTCAGATTGTCAACAATGGAAATGAAATCCCCTGGTCACTGATCAAACAGACCCTGCAGAGCACCACAAACTCCCACTCCACTTCCACCGCCTAGCCAGTTTGCCTCCCATGTAACCTGGAGGGTATCTCTCATTATAACTGATACTTGGTCCTGGCTAGAATTCCTCTCAGCACTTCTAATACAATATGATCCCTTTAGACCTTGCTTTAGTGCCCATGTTCAAGCATGAAGAATTCAAGCTGGAACAGGTGCAGAGTAGGATGATTAATACAATCTGGGGAACAGGGAGTCTTTCACAAGCAGAGCTGCCAACACTATCAATTTATGTGGTAGACAACTGCTTTGGGCAGTGACCTACTAGATTTCCAGCTATCTGGCAGCTTAGGTTCTTGGATGACTGGAAATTCAGGAGAATTTCACAGAGCTCACACAGAGCCACTTGACATAGAACGAACAGTGTCTGATACGTCCCAGGTCCCTAGAGTGGTGCAGAGTCAATTCGTGTTTGTCAGCTCTGGATCTGCAAGGGCAGAAGTACACAAGGGGAACTCGGCTTACGTACCGCTGTAAAGGCTGGCTGCTGGCTGTGCTTATAGTGGGATGGGAAGGAAAAATGCTGGGAAGGAAGAAATGCCACTTAGGCTAAAAGATAACGTCAGCACATAAGAACAAACAAGTGTGGACTGGCCAGGAACACATTTACACTATAAACTGCAAGATCCCACCTACATACTAGTATAACGATGTTGCAGTATAACCTTCCACTGAGAGAGGTGGAGGTAACAACCTAACTACTTTATAAAAGAGCTTGAACTTTTTTGAAAGGATTGGATAAAAAATTGGCTGCAATATTAGGGATTAAATCTGTTAAGCCCAAAGATCACCTTCTGTTTTCAACCTTATGCTCCTCTCTCATATAAATCATATTATCTTCTCTCCTGTCTCCTCAGCCTTTCTCTGGAATACCCTCTATATTCTTTTCCTCTGAGCATTAGCAGTAGCATGATTCTGTGTTTTGTTTTATGTTATTAAACTGTCAGCTCTTTGTATCAGCATTAATTTCTTTATATGTTTTCTGCATATATGTCTTAAAATCACAAAGATGAAGGATCAGAGATCTTCAAAAGGCATCATTTAGCTTAGCTGACAATCTGATCCAATCATTGAAAGAACTGTCTTGAAATCAAAAGATTGCATCCTCATTTTCTTGTATTGTGTAACTGCCCCCCATCTTTTCTAAACTTTACAACATAATCATAATCATCACACTCTGAAATCAGCAATGAATGAAGCCCATTTAAGGACTTGGCATCTTGAAATCACTGGAAATCTCCTGCAGATCAGACCCTAAATTTTCACCCAAGCTGAGAGCTGGCACTTTGCAAATAAAAACTATACAAATCCTATGAAATTCACCCAGTGAAAGCCACTGGTAACAACCTTTCTTGTTACAACCTCCCTTATAAAAGTCCATGAGAATCTTTAATACTAAGCTATGAAGTGCCAAAAGAAAAGACAACAACCTAGAACTTAAAAAATAAGGTCTTTTTAATTAACGATTTAAAAACAGAGGAAGGCACCTTATGTACCTTTTTCTTATCTTGCAGATAAAGACCTCTTGGGTAAGCTTGGTAAATCCTTATCTACTAGATAAAGGGCCACTATGATGGGCCTTATCGCTTAATTAAATCCTAGTACTACATACAATGAAGTCAATAATTTGTTATACAAGGTAGCACTACAAACTCTGTCTGCGTTGGCCAAGGCATCTCTATTGGTTCTCTGTACCACAGCGTGCTGCAGCGGGTCATGTTCCATAACCCGTTCCTGGGCAGGAAGGAACTCATTATAGAAAAGGTGCCCAGCTTAATGTGGATAGCCTGTGATAAATAAACCTGTTGGACTGACTAGATAAACTAAGGTCCCAGAAAGAAACTGATTTGTTACGCAGAGCCTTACTCTATCAGTTTTCCTTGTAAGGAAATTAGTGGAATGTGAAAGATTTGTGGATTTTGGCCCAAATAACATACTGATGCTGTGGATCAATGCAACGCAAAATACAGATAACCAAAATTAACGTTGAAAGATACTGCGAAATCAGTGGAAGAAACTCAGCTATTGGAAAAAACACACGATGAGGTCTAAATCCTGACCATCCTTTTACTCATTAAGGTTCACATCAGTCAATGTCCGCGTGTATCAGAGTAAAAAGACAGACTGGTCAATAATAGCTACAGCACCAAAAATAATACTAGGTCTCCCTGAATACTAAACCGAATCCAAATGATTCTCTTTCCCACACTGACAAACATATTTGTACAAAGAAGTCTAACACTTGCAGTGCTTCATTTCACTAATTGGCTTATTGGTAATATGCTAGGGTGATCTATTCCTGAAGATCTACCGGCAGCAACAATTTTGTACATATGGATAATCCATAAAATCATGTGTCTTGCATCTCTAAATTGCTGAAGGACTCCATTATAGTCTCTAACCATTTCCCATTAGGCCCAAAACTTGATTCGTCCTTACTCACTACAGCAAGGATAAAAACGGCTTGATCCTGCACCAAAGCTCTGTATGCCAGGAGTCTTTTCCTGGTAAAGGAGGAAAATTTCAGAGCTGAGATCTGCTACTGCCTGTAGTCCTGCTCAGCCCTGTCAAAATATAGACTCTACGGCTGGGATCTGTTTCCTTTCACTTTTATCAAGACAGGTCTCCCATAGCTAAAATTCACCATTTCACCCACCTAAAGGATGTAAACAGAGGAAGTTTACACAGCTAGCTTAGATTAGGCACCTAACTTTTAGACAACTAGAGCTAGAGAACGTTTATCATTCCCTTACAAAGAATTCCCGAGAAGTCTCTGAGCACGCAGCTGCAGCAGTGCTACAACACAGATGTCTATCCATGAAGCATGGGACATCAAAATTCTTGGGTACTCAGTATGACAAAAGGTCTAGATATGGATCTTGTTTATAGGAGGATGATGACTGCTTTGGAGTGTATTATCTTTACTTATTTATGTCAATAAGTTGAGTAGAGAAAACTCCTGTCTAGAAGTGACTTCAGTAGAGGAAGAATCAGATCCTAGGCAGACATTTCATGGCATAAATAGTGCCAACTAAACCACCTTTCCATCTTCCTGGATTGTGAGGCCCAAACTGGCCACTGGGATAGCTGACTACTGGGACAAGCTGCAGTAACCATAAAACTGCTCTAGATTATGCCAGCCAAAATTATCACTGTTGGTGATATTTTGAAAACTGAGCATCTCTGGATGTCTACATCCAGACCGTCTGCTGCCATCACATTCTTCCTACATCTCAACCATACTTTCATAAAGCTGAGGGCACAAAAATTTCTGCCAGGAACCACCGACACTGAGGCCAATCTAGGTACACTCTGAGCTGCTAGAGTAGTGTGTAGGAGTTCTTGGATTTCACAGCTGGGTACTTCTAGCATATCATACTCCTTTCTAAGCACAGTCCCTAAGGATTTCCCTATAAATGCATAGACCTAGTTCTTGCATGCCTGGCAAAGCTCTTCCTGTATCCTTGCCAAGTTTTAAAGGGCAAAGAATCAACAGCTGATAATTTACCCAGCCAGGAACCTACAATGATCCAAATTCATCCCCCGTGTAATTCTGGTAAAGCCAATAGAGTTCCAGAGGAGAAGAAGTTGGCTTAGCAAAGTAAATTTTCACTGGCATTTGAGGAATACACAATATCAATTAAAGCAGAGCTAATTATTGCTACTATTATTTGCATGGCAGTAGTTCCCAGAGGCCTTTAATAGGATTATAGCCTTCTGGTACAAGGAGTTGCTAGGAACATAAACTCTGATCTGGAAGTTCATATATAATAGCTAATATTTTGTTCCTGTGCAGAATGGGACTAAGTTCAACAGGGCTCCACAGACCACAAGGTTCTCTTCCCCCATATAGGTCACAAGAATCTGGCCACTGAAGTTGCTTGTGATGCTTTGGGCTTTGCCTACAGTCATCACATGTCTTTCAGCTTTTTACAGAGTGGAAGAGGCAAGGTTGGCCTATGTCCAGAGGCCTAGGTAAGGCCTATGTCCTTACACTGGCTCCTCATCAGGAAACTTCTCGGGAAACACTTCTAATATTTGCTTTTTCTCATATGTTCACCATGGGGTACATCTCCCTTTGCCTTGGAACAGGGCATCTTACTTGGACATTTTCTTTACTCTACGTTATTCCTGAAAGGAGGGACTGCCTTATGTTTGCCAACTTCACTCTGATTCACCTGCTGCCACAATCACCAGATGGGCTTCCTGGTAAAACAAAGCAAAGGCTTATTCAGTAAGACTTCCAGTGTCCAGACTGAAAAAAAATCCCATGAAATTACAGATAAAATGTAACATGTTTAACATCTGGATTCCTCTGTTATTTCTTCTTCTTCTCTAGATCCCTAAAACATGCTGCAGACACTGGGGTCCAGGACAATGCCTAGCCTTCTGTGTGCTGCCCTCCGGTCACAACCCAAAACTACAGCCTAAATCTCCTTCCTGCAGCCAGATACACCACTCCATCTTCCTCTTGGGCTCACAATGAATCAGCCAAAGGATGCATATTACATATTACGCAAATGCCAAGCTTGGCTAAGCCTATGGTTGCACTCCTTGGATATCTGGACGCCAGTATTGCTTCACTTGCCTTCAGCTTGCTTGCTGATTGGATTACTGCTATCCAAGCTAGACTCTAATTTATATCCTTCAGCCTGGGTGGGGGCTGCTAATAACTTAAGTGATATTTTATACTATACTTCCATAATTTATGCATTCTGTTGAGATTTTGATCTTTCTAGGGACTCCACACATGAGGCATTAATAACACACTTGACAGACACATTGCTTGCATAGACCCTCTCTCAGGATACAAGGCTTCCTATTCTCCCACACTAGCAGCTGTTACAGGGGTCCTTAGGTCACGTTGCTCTGAAGAAATTACAACTGAAATAAGATGCATCAAGTGGATCGCAGACAAGAAGCCAGACAGGCTGCAACAAGTGGATAAACTACTAACAAGAACGGGGGAGAAAACAGAATGAAAATTACAGAGATAACAAAAGCTGATATACGGGAACACTGCCCTCAGTTCTGAAACTACGGTTTGTCTGGAGGCTATAATATACTCAAAATGTTTTTTGTTCAGAATTTACCACATCAAGATTTCTCCTGTATTTTCTTTTTTGTTTTAATCCTGAAAATCCTATTTTCTTTTTTGTTTTAGTTCCTTAAATTAGATACTTATTCATTTTAAAAGTTTTTCCTATTTTCTTTGCTGCCTTTACCCTTCTGTGGAATATGTTCAAAGAGAATGCGTACTTCATCTGTGTGTATTTTTTAACAGGTACTGCTGCCTCTGAAGATTGCTACCATCATCAACAGGTTGTAGATCAAACCCAGAGGTACCTGTAAGAGAGTGATTTCGTGCACCTCATTTGTGCACTTTAAATCCAGAATTCCCTGTCACATGAAATAAAACATCTGTTTCCTCACACGGCATTGCTGAAATAACCAAAGATCTGTATGTTTTGGTTTAGTGTCTGGCTTGGTAGACCTAGTCTGAAGACCGGGTTAACCCTGAGTGGAAGACAGGTGCCTCAGAGTTAGACACCACCTTGAGAGGTAACAGAGGTTCATCATATGAAGGCTATCAGCCAAACTGAAGTATGTACCATGCATCCCAGTCAGCTTGCAGTGCTAAGAAAACAAACATGTATGCTCAGACTGAGTGGGATTAGAAAGAGAGCCCATGAAGAAGTAACTGTAGTAAAAAATAAGTCAGCAGCATATTTATTTAGGGAATTTGTTTTTGATAGCACTGTTCTTATTTCCTTCACATTAATTCTGAAGTGTTCAATGGAATTAAACTCAGAAGTCCACTTTGCATTTCTGTCTCTTCCAAGAACAAGCTACTAATTTTTTTGGAAAAAATGTTAAAATCCAAAGCTAGAATAAATAAAACTGAGAATGACTGTTGCAGTGGAAACAACTTATAGAAGTTAGGACACATCAATTTTTATTGATATGTTTCAAATCTTTAGAAAAAAAAAGGTGTTAGTATTATGATAATGCTAACCCCAGTTAACAAAAGGGAATCTGAGGCAGCCGATGCAAAGTAACGTGTTCCGGTAATGCGGCAAGCCAGTGCACAGCTAAGTTTACAATACAGGTACCTTGAGTCCTGGCTCAGTTATTTACTTAATGCCCTTGCAAGACAAGCTGTTGGATTCCCAACCACAGTGCATTGGAAGACATGCTGACAAATACGTTATTTATGCAGACTGTTCAGAAACAGCTAATAAATCGATCATGATGAGTGCATATAAAGTCATAAAGTTTTTATGAAGTGGGGGGGTTTCTATAGAATCCAGAGCAACTATAGTCCCTGGAATTTGAACACTCACTGAAAGTCCTGGGAAAAGGTGAGTAGAGTCACTATACTTGTATCTGTCATTGTAATTTAGGTCTCTATCCCACACCTGCTAAGCTCAGAAAATTGGAAATGGACACTTGTGTACCAGAGCTGTGCAAAATACCTGAAGGTCCTGTATATTACCGAAAATAGTAATAGCGAACTATTCTGTTATTCCTCTTTAACACTGAATAGGTGTGTTAAGCAAATGCAAGGAAAAACACAGTAACTTGATTTGCATTTGGATTGTCAGGCACTGAAAAGCCAATCCACTATTAAAATGCATATAGAATATAAAATACCTATAAAATACATTCTTTTTCATATCTGTATGCCACTAAGATGCTCGCTGTGAATGCTGCTTAACACTTCATTTCCCATCCTCAAACAGAAAGGATATAGAGAATTATGAAAAGCAAGGAGAGCTGTGAATTGTACCAATTTGTTGCTAAGACTGGCTAATTCTCACCCCACACACTTCTCCGTTTGCCATCCAGACTAGACTCCAGCGAACTCCCTCCCACACCAGGAAACCCTTTTGTGGTGCACAAGAGCTACACAAAAGAAAGACTGCTACACGGGTGTGATGGTTGAAATCCTGGCCCCACTGAAACCACCATGGTTTTTACCATTTTGTGTCACCAATCAAACCCCACTGATTCCAGTACCATTCCCAGTTCACTTGCTACCTCCATGCCAGGCAATCAAAGCTGGACAGAGGAACTACGTACTAAATTACCAGCAGAGGTAATTTGGACTGTTTGCTAAATTGAAAGTAAAAATTTGGCTGTGAGTTTGCAGAAACAGATACAGAGCAAATCTCAAGCTGTACACTTGTGAAGAAAAGCTAAAAAAAGAGACCAAATGCAGTGCAGAGATGGGTCTGCAAGGAGCCGGGAACAAAGTGACATGAGAACTTCCCTATTCTCCCAGCGAGGGTTTAATCAGATAACGCTGATAATTTAAATACTAACATTGTTAATTATTTCCACGAGGACTTGTCCGCCTGGGAAAGTTTTGCCAGTTACTTGAACTAGTCTTGTTATACTAATGTAAGGCTCCGTTATTTCATTTTAGCTCGGATTAGGCGTCCTCTCAAGTTCTATAAACTAAAAGTTTTATATCAAGGCAGAGTTGTATATTGCATTTAACCGGCTCTGACTGCGTGGAGCACTACAAGTCCTGCTCCTGCATTAAATGGAAAATTAACAGTGCTTTTCGGTGGATTAGTTTTTTGTGGGATCAGGGAGCTGAACCAACCCACGCTGCAGCCATGGCTGGGAACGAAGGATGACAGGTTCCAGCATCAACTTCCACTGAAACTGGATTAAGGACGGTAAAAAGCCATAAAATAAAACAAACAAAGTAAAACAAAGTAAAACAAAGTAAAACAAACCGATAAAGCCCATAAAACCCATAAAATAAAAATATACACACCAGTGAGGTGTGAGCAGAGGGGAAGAACAAACTACATGGACTGAACTGTTTCCATTTAGTTTATCTGAGCATACACAGACAGACCTTAAAAGATAGAGGACCACACATCAATGCAACATACTCTAGCCTGTTTTGGGACATTTTAATCCTGTTACTCATGCTTTTTTCACTAGAGAAGGAGTTGGACACCGGGATTCAAGCTTGTTTCCTCGTGTTTGCCCAGGTGGGGGAAGGCAGCGGAACCCGCGCTCCCCGCGGCCTGGCAGAGCCGAAGCCGTGCCGCCCTCACACCGCCCTCACGCCGCCATGTCACGGCCCTGACACCTGGCCCATCCCGGGCTCCCCGCCCCGCCCGCCGCCAGCCCCTCATGCGCATGCGCATGCGCATCCCCGCCCCCTGGCGCACGCGTCCGGAGGGACTCAGCCGCCCCTTCCGGCACATGCGCACTGCAGCCGAGCCCGACCGGCCGGCCCTGCCTGGAGAAGGCCGCTTTGCGCATGCGCAAAAGTCCCTGTTGCTGGCCGGCTCAGGCAACGTCTCGGATCCCGCTAACCAACCAGCGGCGCGTGTTGTCCCCCCTCCCCGCGAGGGAGGGACCGGTCCTCCACCGTCCCATGATGCAGCGCGGGGGCGGCGGCAGCGGCAGCGGCAGCGGCGACAGCGACGGTGGCGGCCGCCATGTTGTGGTAGTTTGTTGTTCTCCTGCGGTTGCTGCGCACGGAGAGGCCGCGGGAGGGGAAGCGGCCGCGCCGTGAATCCGGGCCCTCCCCCGGCCCCCTCTCCCCGTCGGCCCTGAGGAGGACGCGAGGGCGCCGCCGGGAGCCTCTGTCGCCTGGGCAGGACGAGGAGCCATGGCTGCCGCCCTGGGAGGAGGAGCAGGTGGGTGCCCGCGGCCCGGCGCGGGGCTCGGCGCAGCGGGGTCGCCCGGCGGCGGGCTGGGCCGCGCCGCGCCAAACGGCTGAAACTGACGCGGCCCTGGTCAGTTTCGGCGCGGGGCTGCGGCTGCGGGCGGGGCCGCGGCGCCCGGCTCCGGTCCCCGCCGCGCGGCCCGGGGAGTCGCGCGCTCCCCTTCGCCGGCGCCGCGCCGCCGCGGGGCTTCTTGGCTCGCCGCAGGGCGCCGGACTCGGGGCAGATCCGTTTTCGGCTCGGCGATGCTTTAGGGGCCTTCGTTCCCATAGTTCTTATAGCCGTGGTGTGTGGCCTGCTCTAATGGCTTATCTCTAGTCGAGGGAGTAACTGTTAACTTATTTTACAGACTGCCCAGAAGCAGAGGGTTATGCTCAGCAAGTGTAAGATGAAGATAGTACTTGACCCCAGGACTCTTAGGCGTGCTACTGCTCTTCCTTTTGACTAGGAACACTTTTACCTGCAGCATGGAACATGACAAGTCAAAATTCTATGCTGTTCTGATTGATATATTGAGCAATCTTTAAAATGAAAGCTTTTGATTGGGTGATTAAAAAAAAAAAGCCTTGTGGGGGTCACATTGGGGCGTTCAGCAGAGACGCAGTAAAGAGAACATACCTAGTCCTGGTGTCATGGGCCTTGCTTTCACGAGGAATAAAAGTTTAGTTTAAATGTTGTTCAGAGTTGTCAGTTAACCCACTTGTCTTTGTACAAAAGGTGGTGGTGATTTTGGTCAGTGTTTTTCTTTAACTAGTTGTCATTGTGAAGAGTGTGACTTGTCCGTGTGATCACTCACCAGAGTAATCGGGCTGTTCACAATTGCTAACTTACTTGGCAACAAAGCACATAAACACAATTAAATTTCCTACTGATGGTAAATATTATAAAGAAGTTCTCAAAAATTGAGGAGTTTTTAGAGGAAGACTGGGAATGACAGCACTGTAAAATAGTAAATAATTGAATATTTTGGGCCTTGATTTAATGGTGTTAAATATGTCTCAATAGATAAGATACTTTACAAAAGCATTTGTGCTAGTTCCTGTGGTTCACATAGATTATATGTAATGAAGAAGAAAATTGTCAGGCTTGTGTTTTTTATCTGGAAGTTTTTTCTAGTATTATGAGGACAGAGTATTTTAAAGAAAGTGTCACTTTCTACGCATTTTGATTCTTGGGTTTAAAACTCTGCTGTATCCTTTCACGTACAAATGCGTGTGCAACAGACAGCCTCCGAAACATGATGAAATGCAATTTCAGGACCAGTTTTTGTTGTTGTGAGTACTGTTTAGGTCTGACTGTGAATTAGAATCCCTTTGTACTAAGTGGGCACAAACAAGTGTTTGTTCAGACTTAACATTGTGTTCATCTATAAACAGTGATTAATTAAATATGATCCTTGCCCCATATAAAGACAGCTTGTAGTTTTAATCTAAATGATCTCAGTTCAACACTTACCTAAATGTGAAAGCCCAGAGATGTCACAAATGGTTACATCTCAGTTTAGCTAGACAAGGAAAAGTCCTGGTTGAAATTGTTAAATATACTTTTAAATGCTAGGGTCCTCTTAGTGGGTTTTACACAAATGAAATAAGCAACCCTTTTTGCAGATGGCCAATAGTAAAAAGCCAATAGTAATAACAAATAGGAAAAAAAAAGCATAGAAGGTGAGAAGGCCAGGGCCTTGTGTTTTTTCAGCTTAGATCTGTGACACTTTTGCTTAGTTGAAGTTTTAGCTGTAGGAAGTAATGTTTTAGACTCAGTTCTTGTGTACTTTGGGGGGGGGGGGGGGGAAGACGGCTTTAAAATGTGGAGATAATAGCAACCAGATATTTTGTTTCAAATAGAAAAGGCCCTTAATGATTGGTAAAGAAACACAAGTTTTTTGAAAAATAATTGGAATTTTAAGTTGACATCATTGCAAGGTGACAGTTGACAAGGTGAGATAGCTTTGGCTTTGAAGATGCAGACTAAATTTTAAACTTGCTGTGAGGGTATGATGCAGGGCTTAAAAGTGAAATGTGAAATGGCTGTGTATGCTGGACATCTTAAGTACATTTGATGGGATGGAAGGAAGGTAATTTGCCTGGAGGGTCTATGAAGAATCAGTGTTTGTAGACTGATTGGTCATTAATAATCTTTTAGGCTCTTGGGAAATACTGGTTTGATTTATAAGAATAAAGTGCTCGTATGTGCTGTTTCTGTGACCAGATCTTTGTGTATTTGCAGCTAAACTTTTTAAGAATGGGGGTACAGACTCTTTTCAGTGACAGGATTCCCAAGCATAAATGGGAAGGCTTTCAGGGGGTGGTCTCTGAGGTCTTCTGAAGTGGTTCACAGCTTCACATGAATTCACAAACTCCTTTACCATGCAGCCTGTTTCAACTTGCTGCTTATTTTAGAGTGGCTGTATTGAAATATGTACATTCAGGGTGCACGTACTAGTGAGGATGAGGGACTTGGAGGGCTAATAGTCACTCATTAGTCTATTGATACAGTTAAGTAAACGATTCCCAAATTTTGAATCAAACTTGCGTTTAAAACCAGGACCAGCATGTTGAATCTAAAATCAGCTGCTTATAATATAATGTTGTATAATTGCTGAAATTTCTTCTTGGTGTTCAAAATTTAGCTGGAAATTGACTGTAGTAATTGCATTCAAGGAGAGATGGATACAGAGGGGGCTAAACAACGAATGATTGTTAAAATGTAGCAAGGAGCACTTCTTACTGTGGTTGTCAGTGATCTGATACCACTGAACTGCAACTGCTGAAGCATGAACTTCAGTAAGCAAAGGCTGCTGTATTTTTCCTTCCTTCCTGATTATTTCGGTTCTGATGAACTTATTTCGGTTCTGATGAACTTATTTCGGTTCTGATGAACTTATTTCGGTTCTGATGAACTTATTTCGGTTCTGATGAACTTATTTCGGTTCTGATGAACTTATTTCGGTTCTGATGAACTTATTTCGGTTCTGATGAACTTTAGTAGTTTAGAAGATCTTGAATGCGGATATCTTTGGGGAGGGATTCATGAACTTTGCCAGATCATGATATGGGATGGGATGGAGGGAGGGAAGAGCTGAAGAGGTTCCCATCTAGACATTTACCCCATCTTCCTGCCCAAAGTCCCATATTGAGGGTAGCCAAATAGGTGTAGCTCTACCCCTGAGGCTGTTGTGTTATTTCTCCAGTTTGAACTTAAGATGAAATTAGACTGATGACAGCTTAAGTGACCTGAGGGCTGCCATAATACTCTTAGGAAATCTGGTGGTGTTGGGTGAAGTCACTTCCATTCAGTGGTGTCCTTTTTCCCGGTGCTTCTCACCAGCATCATTCTGCTGGTTTGAACTCAGGAAATAGCGAGGAGAAGAGATGAACCCTCTGAGTATCCTCTGTGCAGAGCCTCTCTGTAGGACTGTTACATTGTAGGACTTTAAAAGCTTCTCGTGTTGCTCTTCATAAACTCCGGGGCGGGGGAGTACACTGCCAGCTAGCAGTGCAGGCACCTTTCTCTGCCTTGCTGATCACAGTCCAGTTCAGAAACATAGTGGAAATTCTCCAGTCTGACTGAAGTGAAATTTGTCTTGCTTCAGGTTACTACTTGCAGGACCTGGAAATAAATTCTGGTTTTATGCCTAGCTGAAGTGGGTAGAGTGCTGGCCATGTTTTGGTCTCTGTGGGCATTGCAGCCTACTTTATTGGGCAGCCTGATGCAACTGGCCACTGTAGCTTATAGTTACCTTGGAGGGTGCCTGTATTGAACCTCCTAAGTGCCAAAGGCCTGTAGAGTTTATAGTTCATGAAATACAAGTATGTGGTCATGGACTATTGTACCAGCTATGGACTAGAGCCAAAAAGTTTTACAGCTTGAATGAGCTTGTAGCAGGCAGATTTGCTTTTAACCAAGACAGTTTTAAATCTTTTTATGCTTTTTTTTGAAAAGTTTTTGCTCAAAGTCATATTCTTCTGAGTATTCCCTCACTTCTGGTCATCAAAGTTAAACACAACCTTAGTATTGGTTATTTTTTACAGAAGCTGAACTGTGCTTTATTTCATCAAATACTAAATCTCTGGGTTTAGATCTTGTAGAACTTCTTGTCCAGAATCAAAAAGTTCATGGATAGCACTGACTCAACAACAACAGCAAAACTCTGAGCAATAAATGCGACTGGAACCGAGTTATGTTCTGCTGTAGTGCCAGCCCCGGTTTTAACCACAGTTTGTGGTGGCAGTGAACGACGCTGGAGAGCTGAAGTTTCTGATCAGTGTCCAAGGCCGTTTGGGACCTGAGCTCATGTGGATTTCATTTAAACTCTTGGACTTCACTGTTTAGCGTGAGGCATTATGAATTTTAAAAGGTTTTTGAAAGCAAATATATTTTCAAATCCAAAGCAGGCTTTGAGAACATCTTGGGGATTCATTTCTTCCCCCGCACCTCTCCCCAAAAAAGAGGGAGAGATTTCTTTCCAGCAGTGCTCAGAAGGAGAACTTCTTGATGGCACAGCATAATTCGTTCTGTACCTGCTTATGGCTAGTGACTTGATTTGCATCGTGACGAACTCTCCAAAAAAGACAAAAAGAACTTCTCTCTTATAGAAATTAATTTTTATCCCTTTCTTTGAGAAAGCAAAACACTGTCCTGTGTGAGTAATTCAGAACAAAAACATGAGATCCACTAGTGGAGGGACATGTTTTACAGTCCTTACGTTGTTCTAAATATTAGTCACTGAATTCTTAAGGATTGTATGAGTAATTGTTTACCAATATAAAGACAGTATGATATCTATCCCTGAACAGATAAGTGAATGCAGTTTGTTTGTGTGTAGCCTGCTTTTG
The DNA here is from genome assembly GCF_036370855.1 of Dromaius novaehollandiae. Classification (NCBI taxonomy): domain Eukaryota; kingdom Metazoa; phylum Chordata; class Aves; order Casuariiformes; family Dromaiidae; genus Dromaius; species Dromaius novaehollandiae. The sequence goes on from NC_088099.1 coordinate 9,867,440, forward strand.
CACATTTTTTTTTGTGTATAATGAAGTAGGAGTGAAGATGATTTTTGTCATATGGATAGGGAGCTTGGTTGTCTGTAATAAATGAGACAAGATTCATAGCGTGCTTCATCATGTGTTAGGTTTAAATCACAGTTTCAGGTTCAGGAGTTCCCATTGGCCTTGTGCTTCTACAACTAAAAAAACAAACAAAATACCCAAATCCCAGCAACACCCCCCGGCAGGGAAGTTTTTATTCAGCTAGCGTTAATAGCACAGGTACCTTGCTGTCTTATGTTTCAGACTTGGCTGTTTCTCTTGAAACCTGTTGCTCCTCCTCTGTATCCCAGAGTAAGAGAGATGAAACTTCAGTTCAAAACAGAATGGGTCTGCCGTTTGTATGCTTGGTTCTTGGAAATCCAGGCTTTATGATGCCTGTTTTTTGTGTAACTTTTTTGCAGTGAAATATGAGGACAAATATTCTGTGCAGATAAACTACTACATACAGATAAGCTGGTAGGAAGATGTTTTTAATCTGGAAACTTGTGCTTGAAATGCTGTCAGGTTGTCATGTTGAGGGTGTTTTAGATATGATGCTGGAGAATGGGATGGATCACAATGGAGTTGTTTATGTTCAGTGTTAAATCTAAGCAAAGATAAGTGGTGGTTTTTTCATGTGGTAGTTGACTTTTCTGGTTTTTGTCTCTTTATACTCCCCTTACCTGTTCTGTCCAGAAGCAGTGCAGCTTATTTACTTTGTTAAAAGACCTGTTGGGTGCCCATTGAAGGACACTTTTTTTACCCCCTGAACTCTTAGATTATTGTTGCAGGAAACGAATTTTCTCCACCTTGTTGTGGATGAGGAGAAATCCTCAATGTTTTTTTGAGACCTAAAAATAATAGTATGTCTGGTATTCGCAGTGGTGAAATATTGGAATGAATTAAAACACAAAATTTTGAGCTGTTAAGGAGGCTTATGGGACAGCGTGGAACCAGTGTTACAGAAGGTGTTCTGGTGTATTTGTAAGAAGAACGATGCAGTCATCAGATGTTTTTTCCTAGCTGGGAGGTCTTGGGCATCTCCTTGCAGGAAAATACTCCATCTTAGCAACAGTTGCTATGTAGGACTACCTTTTTAGGCTACATTGGTACTGTTGTAAGGCATATAAAAGCTCTGCTCCGCAGTTATCCAGCTGATTCACCTCCTACGCTTGTGAGACTTTAGTGAGAGGGATTGCTGTAGCGTAGGACTTCCATTTTATATAGAAAATGATTAGGGAAGATTTTATTGAAAAGGTGCCTGGAGAGTTGGAAGCTACCATCCGCATAGCCAGAGAGGAAACACAGTTTGCGGTCGGTGGATTTCTAGCATGGATGATCTGTTCTTGTTAAGTGGGAAAAAATATAACGGTTCCTGGCATGTAACTTATAAAACCAGAAAAAAAGCTGTAGAGCAGCTTACAGCACTGCAGTGCTAGGCTAGGCTAAGCATAAAGCAAACAAGTGTTGTTACTGTAGGGAACCGAGGGTGTTTGGCTGTCCTTAGGGTTTTCCTGGTTCGCAGCTGCTCAGGCCCTTGGGAGACAGACTCGACTAAGAAAATAGCCAGCTTCTAGCCTGTGCATGTCCTGCGATTTTCTTAGCACTGCAGCGATGACGAGCCAAGTTGTCGATTACTTCTTTTGTTTCTCCTACATAACTAGTCTTTCCTACTTCCCAAATCAGTCAGTGCTTTTTTTGGTAGGTCTTTGGCTGTTGCTGTTACTATTTTTTGCTTTGCTTGGTGCTGAGTGTTTCTTTTTCTGCACAAGGTACGTTTTTGGGGCACTGAACCATGCTCGAGACAAATGGTGGACTCGTACAAGTTTCTCAGTGAGATGTACTATGTCAAGTGTTGTTCATTTCTGGTATCTTCCAATATTATTGACTAGAACAGTAGAAGAAACATGAAAATACCTGTTAGTTCAGAGATGAAAAAGAAACTATGCTTGGCTGAGGCTTGCTAGGTACCCCATGCCACTGCATGTGCAAGGCCTCTCTGTCCATTTTAATGCTTGATATCTCACAAACTGTGAAGCTGGAAATGGGTGCTCTTGCCAGGGGTTCCTAGGTGCATGTCTTCCTTTCCTGAAGGAGAACTGCAACCTCCTTTTGGGCTCAGACAGCTGATGTTAAAACCAGTTTCAATAGCACTGGCATAATTTGTAACAGTTGTTGTCAGTCTTGGCTGTCCCAGAGCAAACAAATGCAAAGCACAAAAATGAAAAACTTGCTCCCTGTGCCTCGAAGGATCTTACGGTACATGATGAAACGGGGAGAGCACAGAGCAGAAAGGTGGTGGGGACATGGATAGTGGAGCAGTTCTTAGATGTTCCAGATGCAGCCATTTGTAGGCTTTTGTAGGCATCCTGGCAGAGGGGCCTTGTGGAAGAGATTTTAAAGAAATCTAATGCAGTTTTGGATTTTTGTGGAAGATCCTCATAAGTAAGGAACACAACAGGAGAGATTTGAAGAGATTGGAAGAGGCAGAGGGTAAAGGTTGGTGTTGCTAGCAGAGCGGGGGGGGTCCAGATTTACACTAGAAACTTGTCAGGAGTGGGATCCCCCTTTTGGTATTATTTCTTTGCTAGCAGTAATACTAAGCTGAAGCACTTTTATGGCAGTGAAACTTATGTGTCTGGCTTGGAAAAGTACTATGAATTATATTGAGGAATGCTTCTTTGCACTGAAGAGAAATGTCTACAGATCAAGAGGGTTTGGCACATAGCTTTCTGTCTCCTAGATTTAAACCTGGTTGAAGTGAAGGTCCATGTGTGCTGAATTCAAATACTGTAGTGCTAAGATCATGTCTTCAAGCTATATTGCTTTATAATCGCAGAGCTCTCTGTAGTCATCATGGTAGCGCGCAGAATGCAAAAATAGGATTTCTTGTAGGTGAGCAGGCACAGCTAGAAGATCGCTGCCTGCCTGATGGTGCTTACTGCCTTGAGTTAGCATATGTGAGAACACTCCTAACCTGGGTTGGTGCAAAACTAGTCTCATCACCTGAAATTACCTTCAGAGGTGATTTTATCAAGTCAGTGGATTAATGCAATTCAGCTGCGAGAATAATGACACTGCAGGATATTTGTCCTACTTGATGTGCGAAGAGCATCCCTGCAGCATAGTTCTGAATGGCTGAAAGGACAGCAAGGTGGGGGTTGTTGTCGTCGTGTGGGGTTTCATTTATTTATTTATTTAAAGAGACCAGAAAGATGGATAGAGTTCAAGAGGAAGAGAGTAAATGCTTGGACATCCATCTGTCTTTCCTCTATTTGTGGAATAGGGATTGGAATGGAGGAGGTTGCAATATAGAGATGATATTTGAATGGAGAGCTGCAAGATAACCATTTGTTTCCATGCTGTTAGCTTATATAAATTGGTTAAAATGTAAATGGTTAGTATGTGGTCCCCTCTGATCAAGGGGAATTGCTCTGTACTGTTACTAAAGAGAAGAGTTACCACACTTTTATTGCACCATAATTCATAGTTTATTTTCATAGCTCCGTATGATTATAATTTCTGTCTTGAAACCTATTGGTTTAGTGATGTTGCCAAAGCTGAATTTTCACTTTTTAATGCCTTCACCTCCTTTTGAATTTGTCAGTCACTAAAAACATGCATTTCAATTATATGTAGGAAGAAGTGAACAGATTCATCATCACATGTGGGGAATATTCACAAAAGGATGTTGGACTGAGCTTGAACTGAAGACAAAGCTTTTTTTTTTTTTTTTTTTTGAAGGCTTATAAAAACACAACAAAACAAAAGGCAATCCTTGGTGTTGCACTCAGTCAAAGAATTAAGTGCAAATACAGTCAGGAAAATGTGTACATATGGTGCTGGAGCTCATTCCACCCAGGTGAGCAGAGCTCTGGCTGCCTCCGTCCCTTCACCTCTCATGTGCTTGAGCCTCCCAAATTGCTTGCGAGACTCTGCCTCTGGGATGATCTCCACTGACAAAATTTTCCAGTAATTTTTTTTTTCCCACTGATTCTTTCTGTTTTTCCTCATATCTCACCTCAAAAGTGAAAAGATGAAAAACTGTGTATTCTGTGACATTTTTTTATTATTGCAGCAAATACTAATAAGCATTGGTATTTATCTGCTTCTTTTTTTCCTCATGTAAATTGGAAAGTGAAAAAAGGCATTTTAGCATCTGCTAAAAAAAAGAACCAACCCCAAGTTGTTGCTTCAGAAGCCTTCTTCAATTTCAATGAGAGTTATTTAGTGTAGTTTTCTCCTTTACAGATGACGACTTTGATCAGTTTGATAAGCCTGGTGCGGAAAGGTCTTGGAGAAGAAGAGCTGGAGATGACGACTGGGACAGGTAGGTAGCATTTTTCATGTTCGTAGTCTGTATGCTGAATTGCACTGCTCTGTTTTCCAGTTGTGGCATTTTGTATTCTACCATTTAGGAAAGCGCACATTTAGCTACTAATGAAGCTGTTGGTTGTTACGTATGTGTCAGCAGATGCTAGATTGTGCCAGAGGTATATGCCTGCCTTGACGAATTTAGACAGAGCTATGAAAAGAGACCATTTAAAATTGGATGAATAAAAAGCATTTGTGGTATGTAATTAAGCTTGCAGTTAATGTCCTGATTTTTCATGTAAATATTTAGATCTTTGTTTGGCTTCAATAGTCTTGCTAGTACTTGAGTTTGCCCAACGTAAGGCTTTTTTTTTAAATGGCTGTTTAAATTCTTATCCTCAAAATCCTTATTCAGTCTTACATTGGGGATGGGGAACAGAGTTTAAGTGTGGGTTTCTACTGAAAGATATGACTGTTCTTGTAAAGATTTGGAATTATGTATCAGCTGACTTATTTTGGGGTGCATGTGCATGTCCTTTTATGCTAAGGTCCTGTAACTGGGATAGATTCGAGTCAAGTTGCTGGCTAGACTGGCTTATTCTTTCTTTTTGTTTTTTGTTTTAGTAGCACAGATGCTTGTGCAAACCTTGCCTGTAAAGGGAAAAAAAAAGTTTTCAAATGATCATTCACCTGAATGTAGTAGACAAACCTCACCCTACGCAGTTTTCTGCTGAGCTGAGCCCCCAGAAGTGAATCAGCCTCTATCCCCTTATCCTCATTCCAGAGGGATTAGTCTCCTCTGCTGTGCTTTCCTGCGTGAGCCTGAGCAGGACCTCGGGCGATGGACCCGGCGCAGAGCCTGTTCTGCTGGAGCGCTGGCGGGAGGAGGCCTGCCGCCCTACTTGTGTTTGGGCTGCTCCGGAACCGGATCAAGGAAGGGATCTGGTTTGCAAAGGCAATTAAAATAACTTGTTAAAGCGACGTCACTTAATTGTGCAGCTTCCCAAGCCCCGGGCAGTGTTGTCACGCTTCATGCAGTGCAGCCCAGAGATCCCGAAGTCGACAGTACAGGCAAATGCTCTGTATTCGAGCATGGTTATCGCTTTGGAAAACCTGGATGAGTCCAACACTGGTTGTAACGCAAGAGGTTGTGAAGTGACTGCTGCTGGTAAACGCCCCGTGGCGAAGCTGTTTTTATAGGACTTGGGAAAGGTTATGAAGTATTTCACTTAGCTGGGACTTTGGAGCGGACAAAGGTTCACTTTGAGAAGAAAGATCTGCTGTTTATTTTTATTTATTGCTAACTGCGTATACCTTAAGATAGATGACCAAAAGTCATCTTTTGCTCATTCTGTAGTGAAATTGTGAGGGAAGTGGCTTCAGGTGCAGGACTGGAGATTGCAGTTTCATCTTGCTGATCAATTATTTGAGAAAGGGCTTTTTATAGCTGTACGTGATAGAATACTTTTTTGTTTGCAGAAGTATGGAGATTCAATTTGTTATTCTTTCCAGATCGCTAAGCTGGCTTCGAAAGTTTGAGTTCTGTGGTTGCCTGTGCAACTGAAAATACCTTGCGTGGGTACATTATTGCCTAATGCAATTAATTGAATTTTTTTGCAGCTACTGGCCTAATTCAGTACAGAATACAACTTTGTGAAAATAGAGTAAGAGCTGAATGAACCCAGTAGATCTGTGGGGTTTTTAATCCCTCATGCTTTGTTTTGCAGCCTAAATTTTTTTGTTTGTTTGTTTTTGTTTTGTTTACACTTTTAGACATAGGTCATGTCAACCATCATCTCTTTCACTGTGTTGCTGGTTAACCGAGTCCCATCCCCCAGCCATTGAAATCACTTTGAATATCCGGATCTCTTTCCTTTCTCCAGCATGGGAGGCTGCTCACTGCGAGCTGGAAGGCCCTGTTACTCTGGAGTACAAATGTAACATTGTTCTGGGAGAATTTTTCCCATTAGTGTTTTTCTTTTTTTTTTTTTTCCCCCCCTTTTAACAAATGCTTTTCCGAAACACTTGTCCTTGCTAGTGCTCATGTTTAATGAGGCACGCTTGTGAAATCGGAGGCCAGAAGGGAGCACTTAGTCTGACCGGTATATCATGGGTTGCTAATTTATACATTTATTTCTATAAATGCTCCAAAGCTTGGGTGTGGGGAAAAAAAAAAAATGCCGTTCGGGTGCTATCCGGTGAGATGGCAGGGCTGATTCAGTAGGTGGGTTTTGCTGAAATTTGCTTGTTTTGACCCTTCTCTGAGATGATTCATTTCCCTGCACTGGCAGAGAACTTTTTGCTTTCTGTTGCGTTTTGGGGTGTTTATTTATTTATTTGTTTATTTCCCTTCACGATTTGGTGAGCTGAATTTATCCAGTGAGGGGACTTCTGTGCGTCGAGAATTGAGGAAGGGCGTGGAAATGGGCCCCTCTTTTCTGGTGAGAGTGAACTCTTAGATTAATTTGGTCCCAGTTTCACAGAAATGCAAGCTTGTAAAGACCTTTGTGTCTTGGTCTGAAGACCTAGAGTTGTACTATCCGCTGTTGGGACAGTCGGGGGGATTTTCCTTCCGCACAACATGTACCACAAACATGTGCTTTTATTCCAATTTAATCTATCCACTGCAGTGTTGTGTGGTTACAGCTTCAAGCCATTAGTTTTTGGTTGTGCTTTTCTCTGCTAATCTAGATTTCTCTAGTATCTGGGTCTTGCTCCTTTTTGAAAATAGTCAGAGCTTGTGATTTTGTTCCTTCTTCTTTCTAATATATAACTTTGGCTATGTTAGAAGAAGCTGGAGATATGCCCAGCTTGCTGTGCAGGCTACTGATTTCAAAATAATTTATTATTAACCTTTTCACTGTTATTTTGCTCATTCAAAAATTTATCAGCAGTGATTTTTTTTCTTTTACGTTATTAATGAAAATATTGAGTAGGATTTACTATAGTAACAATTTGAGGGACAGTCTGTGAAACACTTCTTTTTCTACTAACAAAATGCCTGTTAGCTTAGGTCTTCATTTATCATGAGCTTCACTTATGTGCTAGTGCAAATTTTTGGGCTGGCATGTAATAAGTCAAAGCTTTTTAAAAATTTAGAATGTGTATGCAATTACTTCTTTGCCCAAATATGTAACCTGTTAAAGGAAATAGGGTATCAAAGACGTATTTTTAGTAATGTGTTGAATAGCATTAACTCCATTTAAATGGTGAATTCAATTTTTTGCTTTTTTTTTTTTTTTAATCTGAGATTGTTGGAATATCTCACCAGCTCAATCTGCTTTTTGAATGCAGGTACAACGCACATACTCTTGCAGGCTTTGGGGATTTCTCTAGCAGTTTTATTAAAAGCAGTCAGTGGTGGGCCACGGTGCTGGGAAATATTTTCAAATCTTTTAGTGTATTTATCTAATGACTGGCAGTCGGTCCTGTGCTGAAGAGATTAGTGACTCTTTCCTACTTCTAGTTTGGCTCTAAATTCTTCTGGAACCATTTCTGTTAAGTAGAGTTTTCTGCCTCTGGAATAAGGGGCTTATATTCTAGTAATTTCACTCTTTGGGATGTGTGACATGTCTTGTGTGTCCCAATTCTTTGTTTAATATTACAGTGAATACAAAGCAATTACTATTTGTTAATGTTCAGTCATTCCTGGAACTGTTTGAGTTCAGTAAGTATGAACAAACACTGTGTACTGACGATAACAGCCTAGGCACTGCTGCCTTGGAGTATCTTCTGCTGCCTTCTAGAAGTGCTCAAGATTTTGTTTTGGTTTGGTTTTTTCCCTAAGCGTTATCTGTACATTAACCATCTCTGAAAGAGATGTGTCCATTTGCAGGACCAATTTTTAGCATCAATCTCTTTTTTGGAATTGGCTTCCTTATTTGCAAGTATTTCCTCTGTAGTTCTAAGGACAGTTACTGCAGTGGGAATTTGGGGGTTTTTAGCTGCTTTGGAAAAGTGGCAGGTATGCTTTTTTCTATGGGATGGTGAAACTTGGTTTCAACTCCCTTTCTATTCAGATAGCCCAAAGTCACTTTGGGGTATTTAACTTTTTGTGTGTTACCTAAGGCCCAAGCTCTTAAGTTATAGTTCATATTTCAAATCACTGTCAACTCATTTTAGGACATGCATATTCTAATGTAAGTATTCATCAGTGCTAAGGATTTTCTGAGGAAGGGGGATGTGTTTATTGCTGTCATTAGACAATCTTTTCACTGAAGGAAGAATGACGTTAAGCAGTTGTCCTAAAGCTTAGGTAACTCAGAACACGGTTCTTTCTGTTGCCTCCCATTTATGGGAGAGAGCCGATGTGATAGAAGGAGCGTCCTGAGCAGGATATTTTTATGCTTTGAGTTCTTAGCCACTCCTGAAAAGGCGTTGAGACATGCACTTGATTCCCCTAGTCCTACAAATGCAGGTTCGACTCATACTTTCTTTCCTCCTCCTCAAACCGGGCAGGTTTACGAGAGCGCTGGGCCTATGCGGCCTCCGAGGCAGCTGGCCTCCGGCTGCCGCCTCGGTGCAATGCAGCTCGATTCGGCGTGGGCCGGATGGCGGCCCATGGGCACAGCCTTGCCCAGAGGACATGGCCCTCTGACCTGCTCAGTCCTGGGGGAGGTGAGCAAGTCCTTTGTGGACAATGCGCCCAAACAGCCTGGAAGAAAGGCTCTAGAACAGCCCTCTGCCAATGGCGTTTCCGAGGCCTGGATGGCATCTAGGTCCAGGTGCTGCGTTGTGGTTGTTAGGCTTCGGAAAGGAGAGCACGGAGCAATGAAAGGACTGTGCGACAGCAGGCGTGCTTTATGGCTATTATCACACTTAAAATGCAAATCTGTTTTTTTTTGCACTTGCTAAGTATTTTGCTAACAGAAAAGCTTTGCGGGGAGTCAGCAACAGTTCTCCTCAAGGTAGTTTTCCAAGCAGATGCACCCTTAGGCTATGCAGTATTTGCTTCTATTTTTCTAAGGTTCAGCTTTTAAAAATCTCTTAATATTTTCCAGTGAACTTGACGACGACTTGCTCGGAGAGGATTTGCTAACCGGCAAAAAGGTGAGCGAGATGGATGCTAAAGCTGAAGTGAGTTGTTACAAAATCAAAGTGTGGATGGCGTCTGCCTCATCCGTGGGAGTCGTTTGCCCTGACCTCACCCATCCACGCGGCGAGGTTGGCCGAGCCCGACGGCCCTGGGGCTTGGGACCCTCCGGGGGTCTGTGGTGAGCCCTGTTGAGCCATGCTTTGCGCTCAGACCTCGGCTGCCTTTTGTGAAGCACCTCCAAGCGTGCGTTTCTGAATGAAATGCAAAAGACGATCTTTTCTAAGATAGAATTTCTTTTCTTCTTGTAACGCCTAGTTCCAAGAGGAGATGGTTTTCTGAACCGTTTTCTCTGCAGCTTACATTGACTTGAAGTATTAAAGCAAACCAGTCGCACTTCCTGAAGGCTGGCCAGCGTGCCTGGGAATTTGTTTCAGCTGCCCGTTTCCTGGCTATTCAAAGCTTCCCGTCAAAATACCAGAATGTAGGCAGAGGATTTCCTTTCCTGCTCTAAGGAGGGGATGTGGCAGCTGCTGGCCTTGGAGAACCCCCTCGTGCCTCCTACAGACCCCTCGCTCTGAGTGAGACACCTATTGCCAGAACTGGTGTCTGTGAAAGAGCTAAATGTGGGTTTGGCTTTGTCTGGTACATGCAGGAGAAGATAGGGCTTCTGGCTGGGGAATCAAAACTGGCCGGTCACCTCTTTGTCCACTTTCTCGGCTAAATCGGTTCTTTCAGAAATAATTTCTAAAATTTGGTCGTGGTTGGAGGTGGATAGGCTTATGTTAGAGAAACCTAGATCTGGTAAAAGTGGGTTTTAATTGACGTGGTTTTGCATAATCACACTCTTAACTGTTAAGAGGTTGACTTCCTGGGATTATTCTGTAAGTAGTCCCCATTAACGGTAGGAAATCCCTTCTTCTAGTGCCCTGGAAGAAAAAACATTTTCCAGAAGGGTAGGAATTGCAGATTTGAGTGTCAAGCAATTATCTAAAATGTAAGCAGCTAACATTAGATGTGCCTTTGTAGTTGAAACGTGAGGTTCTTCCTTATTTTATATATAAATGATATATGATTATATAACAGATATATATGTATTGTGGTAGATATATAAAATGATATATAAAATACTCCCTTATACAAAAATCTGTATGAACAATAATCAATAACAAGATTTGTCTGATGTGTTATATGTTCTTGTGCTTTTTCTATTCTTATTTTAAGTTTTCCATGTTACAGGGCTCTTGCCAATATGTGTAGGTATGGACTCCTGTGTGTAATAATAGTAATAATAGATTTCTCAGGAAGTTTTCCCTGAGCTATTAAGCCTAAACTTGCTTCTGTTTAATCTCGTCCCAGTACTTCTAGATAAATCTACCCTTGTGTAACCTTTCTGCCCCTATTACTTTAGGGGATGGAAATAATGTTGCTGAGCAAAACTGTGCAGTTATCTCTTCCTGGTGGGTAATTATTAAAGGGAAAAAAAAAAGTAAAGATAAATGAAACAACTGAAGTTATGGTTGACAAATTGGGAGAAGTTTGTCAATGTTTTTAATTTCATGATACCCTTTCCTCCAGTCTCCTCAGTATCTCTGCCCTCTAGAAACTGCAGTAACATGGTGTTTTTTCTTGACCTACCTAATGCTTCAAGGTCGCAAGGCAGCAAAATAAAATAGCACTAATGCTAACCTTTCTCATATCCTAGTATTTCTTTTAAGCAAGTCATCAGCTTTTGTTATATCTGGGAATGGGACAGTGAAATGGTTGAAAACTAGACAAATTTGAATTTTGCTGATTTCCATCAGACTATCAAATATTTTTAGATTTGTTGTCACATGTAGCCTATCTTTTATCATCTAATTAGGTAATTTCACTGAAAATGTGGTCTCAGTCTGGGATTTGTTCATCAGAAAAAGATTACTCGCTGTTCAGAGCTTTCGGTAGTTCAGTAGTTAATAGTTTGTGTCTTTAGGTTCATGATTGACTTTTTTTTTATTAAAACCTAGAATCAGTCAGACTTATCTGATGAAGAACTGAATGATGATCTTCTGCAAAGTGACAATGAAGAGGAACCAGATTTTGGGTATCTCTTCTCTAAATCTTATTAATAGTTTTTAGAAATTATTCAAAACTATTGCTACTACTGTTACTGCTACTACTATTGCTACTACTACTAACTACTAAAATGTAATGTGGGTTTTTTTGCTGTGGTTGATTTTCTGGACTACTGGTTTTTGTGAACATGGTACCAGTTTATTAAAACTTTCTATGCAAAACAGGACCAAAAACAGTTTTTCAAACTGAAGTTGTTGGTATATACTTAAAATTGTTTTGCTTTTAAACTAGCCAGCTACATAATGATGTGTCTGTCTATATAATGTGTTCAGTAGCATTGTTAACATTTGAGTGAAATGATTTTTCATTTATTTGAATTTAATAAAATGAGCATAACCAGAAGCTATGAAAATGTGTATAAAGAAGAAACAGCATCTCTTGTGCTGATTAGAGTGATTTATAAATACTTGCAGAGCTCTTGCTCTGTTCATGCTTCACATCATTGTAGGCTTTCTTTGCTTCTAGAGTCCTTTTGCTGCTATCTTGCCTTAAAAGATGTATCTTATGCCTGAGACCCTGAGCTCCATAGTTTATAAAGCTTGAGTTGCGGCTTAAGTATTTGTGTGCACTGTGCAGCAGCACAGCTCCTCCAGGGGCTGTAGGGTCAAACGGATATTTCCATTGCAATTTGCGTATCCTGCCCTGTGAGTGCTCTGGGGTGATACGGATGCTGAATTATGGGCCACATAAGTAGAAAGGAGTGTCTTGGCATTTTTAGGTGTCAGGCTGGACCGAAGGGGGAAGGTGGTTGTGATGCTGGAATGATGCAGTGCTGCTGCTGCTTTTAATTAATTGCCCACATGTTTTGTCTGCCTTTCCTTGACTTGTTACGTGCTGCCCAGGAGTATGGTCCAAAGGGGTATATTTGTGGTGCTCTAAGGCCTCCTCTTCATCTTTGGCCCAGATTTGGAAGTGGAGACGCCTCTCTGTGTTGGAGAGATTTAGGGTGGGGTGAGATTTCTGGCAGAAATGAGGGCAAGACTGTTTCCTTCAACATGGGGAATCCCGGTTACAGTCCTTGCTGTGATAATGTTACTCAGTGGAAGCAGGTTTCTGTAGACAGTCCTTGCATTTTTAGTAGCTTTTTTGCCAGGGTGTGAGAGCCTTGCTCTTCTCCCTTTCCATCCCTCGCACTCCCTCTTCCCATTGAGTCCATTTGTGCTTGTGTAGATGGGAGGATAATGATAATCCTGCCTAATGTCTTGGTTTTCTTGTTGACTCTTCCCATCTGATAGATGCAAATTGTCCAGAGCTGCCTGGATCTCGTGCCCCTCCCAAACTTAGGAAAATAATGAATAATAGTAATGTAATTTAAAGAAAACATTCTTTGTTTTCCTTGCACCGAAAACCCTTGCACCGAAAACCCTTTAATCAATGACAGCTTTCCCTCCCTAGTCTTTTAACTAGTCTGCAGTTGGCAATTCACTCTTATATTATATGGTGGTGATACTGGCTATTGTAAACAACAAGTCCTGAATTTTGCTTTTCCTGGAAATGATCATCTTTCCAGTTTTTAAACTTGTTTGGTTTTTTCAAGGCCTATGCTTGCTTGTCATGTTGCTAGTTTAGAATAAATCTTATACATTTAAATAATAGTTCTTGACTACTTACATTTTATGTTATTTTAAGTAGGACATTAAATCTTAAAAATGTAAGCTTGGTAATCAAGGTAATCAAGAAGGATAAGTATTAATGTATTAAAGAAAGCTTACTAGCTTATTTTGAGAGATTGAGAAAACAGATGCAGTTATAGTAATTTTGTGTATTTTTGTTAGTCTTGGAATTAAAATTGACTGCGATCTGCTTTGGTTACCAAGTAGGACTTTTGCCAGTCTGACCCGTTAGACCATCTGGTTGGTTTGATCCCCCTGCTCAAATAGCCTGCAGCTGGTGATAAGCTGTGGTACAGTATGCATTATGAGTACATGGCATGGAGTCAAATAGCATGCGAGGTATAATTTTGTCCACCAACTTAGGGAATATGTATTTGTTGGCTGTGTTTTGCTCAATCTTCATAAGTACCCTTGACTGTTATGCTTCAACCTTCGAATTTTTTTCTCCTATGCTATAGTTCTCAAGGTGTCACAGTTAGCCTCAACGCCACATCAGGCATGCTTACATCCTACGAACTTTCTGAGACCATCAACGATCACTCCATCGAACATGAGTCTGAATATGACCAAGGGGAAGATGAAATAGTTTATGGCAAATCAGAAGCACCTGAAGTGTATGCTTCAGAGTATGCGGAGGAGGGACACTATGAAGGCAACGATCCTGAACTGACAGAAGACCAAATAGAATATGGGGAAGAGCCTGGAGAAGATGATGAAGTGCTAGACCTTGAAATCAATGAACCTCTAGATGAATTTCCAGTGAGCTTCCTTCTATTGTATCTTCAAAGATAACATTGCTTCACGTGCATAGGGTTTTAGACTGATTTGAAATCTGTTTACCTCCCTAGGGAGGAGGGGAAATTAGACCTATTATCACTGTCTGCCAGTTTCTTTATCTAGGCTGTGACAAAGTTTGTGTTGACAGCTTGTTTGGCGGTAGGTAATGCTCCTTTGTCATGCTGGAAGGCAGTTAAGAATCATGACCTTGAGGATTGTATCCTTAAGGAAGAAAACAGCTTTGTGTGGTGGAGATGCACTGCCAATTGTTAGAAGTACTTAATGCAAAAGCTTTTATCCAGGCTTTAGACAAGATCTGATAAAGTCCTTCGAAGGTGAAAAGATTATTGACCTGCTAAAGACATCTTTAGGGTGCTAATATTCCAAAGTGATTGATGTCCTGCTCGTTCATCCTTTTTGTAACTGAGAACTGTCTAAACCTGAATAAAGAGATTGGAGGTTAGTTCAGAAAATGTCACATGCATAATTTGATATAATTTAAGCAATGTATTAAAGAACATGCACTGGCCTTAATTGCTAGCTAAGTGATTTAATCTCAATTGAAACTGTATGTGTTCAGTGAGTTGTTTGCTAAGTAAGTTTGCTGATATTTTAAAAGTTTTTGCTCTACATGTCTATTCAGTTGTACAGAATCTAACTTATTCATATGTAACTAACTGCAGAATGTGTTAGAATATTTATATTTTTTTAAAAGGTAAAACTTCATGTTAATGCATATGTCCTATAGGCACATGCTCCCTTCACTGGGCAATTACTGCAGTCTGTGATTCAGTGAATTTGTAAATGAAGGATGCAGAACTACAGAAGTAGATGGGACCTGTATGATGGCATTGGTGGAGTCTGGATGAAAACTGTTTTGGTTATGTTTTCAATAACAGTGAAATTACTGTGACTAATTAAAAGCCCTGTTAATTACATCTTATATGATCTGTCACTTATAATTGACAGCTCTGATAGATGCGATACTTTCTGGTAATGACAACAATGATGTGAATGCGTGCAGAGTCTCACTCTTAGCAGGTGTTTGTTTCTTCTAAAGTTTGCGTATGTCTTTTTACCTTCTTGTGCCCTTATTTTAGGATGAAGATTACATGCAGTCATATAATGAGCAAGCAATGGAAGAACAAGAAGAATATCCAGCTGATGAGGAACTGGAAGATTCACAGACCATGACAAATGAATCAGAAGAGGTATGTTGTGAGTTTAATGGAAATTTTAAATAGTCAGTTGTTTCAGAATTTGAAGTTACAGAATTATCCGTATTGCTAGATAAGAACTGATGCAACTCTGTACAACTTTACCAATGTTGAATTATTGGTGATGTTACTCTTTGTATGAGATGAATGAGTTAATATCTATTTTTGTCTGTTATATGCTGTCTGTCTGTCTGTCTGTCTTTTTTATTTTTGTCATTTCCGCCCCCCCACCAGCACCTTTGGGCTAAAAATCATAAGGTAGAGTTCAAAATGTCCATATTTTGAACTTAGTTTTAACCTTAGAAGCTTCAGAGACTCTTTTGGGTAGAAGAATGATAGTAATCCTGCATGATGTCTGGGTTGTCTTGTTAAATCTCTAACAGCTGATAGACAGATAATTTGTTGGTGTTAATACTGTAGATACAGTTCTCAAGTGGGCCAGAATCCCATTTTGTGAAGGTGTGTGAGCACCAAAGCTTTGGCATGTCAGAAAGATGAAGATCAGATCGTTTTGAAAGAAATTATGTTGGGATGGAAATTTTTGTGAAGTTTATTTTCATTCTTTGATTATGGAAAGAGGATGAGTTCCTTCATTCACAAGCAGAAGGCTCATGCCAAAAACTAGCAAGGATATGTTCCCTGGCTGTAGCATGGAACAATGCTCTTATACGTGTTCTTAATTTGCAACAAATTCTTGACGCGGAAGGTAAAGGGATTTTTTTTCCTTTCCCCACCAGGAATCTACTTTAATATTACTTTTATTCCACTTCTTAATTAAATAGGATTGAGTAGAATACCCGCTGAGAAGTGTAGGCAGATTCTGTTCTTTGGAGCCTTAACTCATCAGGAAATTAATTCCTCAAAGACACAGCAGCGTTCCTCTATAAGGTTCCAACAAATGGGTGTGCTATGATGCCCTTTAGTTGTATCGAGCATTATAGTAAAACAATATTCTTTGCTAAATTAACAGGGACATATTGAAAGGGGCCACCTGTGCTGTCCAGTCCTTTGCCGTTGCAAGCATGCAATCCTATACCAAATATATCTTAAATTTCCTACTTCCTAAACATTAAATCTACCTTTCCAAAAAAAAAAAAAAAACCACCACTTAAATGCTTCTTAGTCATTCACTGAATTATAAGCATTTTCCTTCTGGTGTTTTAAAAGCAGTCTGAAGCAGTTGGGCTATCTACAACCACAGTCTTGAGGACATGGTGAAAGCAAGGATGACATCTGAATTGTATGCAGCTGGGCATCGTTTCCAATTTACCACTTCAAAAAAAGCTAGCTTAATTTTTAGAATATAAACTAGTCCTAATTCTGTAACCAACATATTTTCTAAATTTATCTTATAATTCAGAATTAAATTCCTTTCATTCCAATGACAGCATGAATGCAATTCTTTTCTTAAGAAAACTGTTAGAGAAGTTGCTCTTCATGTAACATTTGACCACATCCTTATTCAGTTATTCTATATTCTAGCTTTGTTCTGATGGCTTGGAGATTGCCTCAGGTTGCTAGTTTCCAAAATAGTAGCACCCTTTGACTCCTAACATATGCTTCATTTGTTTCAGATAATATCCTATTTAATTTTGTTTGTAGGCTCTCAATTTGTCTCACCCAATGAGGCTACCACCAGGAGAGACACTCCTTGGAGAGTTTGCACTTCTGTATATTGTATAGTTAGGCATATGCCTCCGATTCCAAATATTGTTGGTTTTTATTTAAATGGTATGTAGCAGGTCTTCCTTGGTTAGATCTTGTTGCTTATGTTCACATGCTCTGAATGTTATTGTTGGCATTGCAGTGTTCAAAGTACACCACAAGAATGGAGCTGCAATAGTTTTGGTACAAATAGATAGCGTTATTATCCATTGGTTGAAATTTGGCATATTATCCATTGGTTGCAATTAAGCAGTTTCTACATTAAAAAAACAAAACAAAACAACCTCTTAGAGAATTTCTTCATGAAATACTGTAAACTCAGAGAAAAGGTAGTCAGGCCAGGAGCCTGGCAGGTACAAAGCAAAATCCAGTAGGCAGAAGTTTCAGCAGCAAATAGGTGTGGTAGAAATGCTAGTTACGTGAGTATACAATGTCCTAAATAGTTTTAGAGGAATAATATCACTAATTATTTCTACTAAATGTTCCTAAAATTAGAATTCATGCTTTCTTTGTTGGTTTAATATCAGAACTAACCTGTGAAGTCTTTAGTTTCTTTCATTGAAGGATGAGAAGTTTCTTGTTGCATTAATTTGAACCCTATCTTGGGTTAAACTGATAAGAAACAAAGAGAGCCTTAATCGAGAAAATACTTCGGTGTGCTACATACTTGTTTTCTTTGAGAGAATACAAACTTAGAAAAAAAAGCCAATATGTGTGTTTGCTGTGAAATTGTTCCAGCTGTGCTTACCTGAAACATGAATTTTAGTTCTTTTGTTCAATTCTGAAGACATTTTTCCTGTAAGCCTGAAGGAAATGATGAAAAGGATATGAATCAGAACAGTTAGGTCTTAAGTATATTTAGAAAAATACTTGGAAACTTCAAGTTTGGGTTTTACTCCTGTTTTTCATCCGTTAAGTGCAGATGCCTTTGGAATCGTTGTAACATCCTTTTACCAGCTTTGTTGTTTCTTTATCCCTTGGGATTGAGCAGTTGCGGCTCTCTCAATGTTAGCCTGACATAGAAGCCTCTATTGCTTATTCACTAGGTAGTTAATAAAACATCTTTGTCTCTCCTTCCTAATATCTTATGTGGAAGGGATCTCTTTTAGCCTTTGCAATACTTACCTGCCTTGTACATCTTAGGACTGTCTGCCAAAAAGCCTTCCAGGACACTTGAAAATACCGTGGTTAGGATCCTTTGCTGAGATCACCATTTTCCATGCTGACTAGTATTTTCTCATGATTTTCTTGGGCTTTTTCTGTCTGTTATCTGTCTTACAACTGCATGGGAAGGTCTTTGGGGCAGGAGCGCTTGCTCTTGCTCTGCAGCAGACTGTAACCCCGTGTGGGGACTTCTGGTCAGTGACTGCAATTTATGGTATAATTATTTAATGAGGATGGCAGGAAACTCTGACCTTGTGATAGAGGTAAGGTCAGTATTTTTCTTCATAATGAAAAATCAGCCAAGCTCTTTAGTAGCTTTGTGCAAGGTGTCATAATGGGAAATGTTAAGCTCCCTTTGAGGAGCTGGTAAGAAGCCTTGCCCCACGAGTCAAGTGACCTCAAGTGGCTGTTCAAGGGCTGTTTATGTATATGCAGTTATTCACGATTAGCAGGTATTAAACAGAATCCTCTAAGTACTATTATCTATTAATTCTCTGTCTTCACTCGTGTCCTTTCCTGTGCAACTTTCTTGTCCTCTGAAAAATGGATCCTGTTCATACGCTGTAATCTTGGCGAAGCAGCCATCCTATTACGCTGGAAGTTTGCAAAGATGATCTAAGGGAGTCTTGCAATGACTATTCAGCAAGTTGGTGGGAAGAGTGTACACTCCTTCCCTGCTCAGATAACCTTTCCTGGAGCTATGCGTAGAGAATGTATAGTTGGCTGTCAGACGTGCTTGCGTCTCCATCACAGCTAATATAAATCCCTTAGTCATACCTGTGGTCAGACTCGGGCATGGGTCAGTTAGCATTCTGGAGCATTGCCTTGCCTTGCTGTCTGCTTTTTCATTAGCTCATTTGTTGTTTTTTTCCATCTTTGATATTTAGTGCTCATACGGCTGTTCGTTAATAGGTGGCATGAACATTATGTTGATGAATAATGTGAATTAGACCCAAAAGACTACAGAATTAATATAAGTGGCTAAGAAGAATAGAGTAGATTTTGTGTAGAAATGCTCTTTATTGTTGCATGGGGGGGGTAGTTGTAGTCTGTTCTAGTTTCATAACCTGCATTTTTAAATTTTTTCCAGAATGGATAATTATTGAAAGACTTCAGTTTTTCCACAGATATTTTCTGTAGCATTTTATTAAAACGCAACATTTTTCAGGACAATTCAGACCATATTAATGACTCTAGTCTTGATTCTGCAATCTGCCATGTACTCATACACAGAGCCTTGCATGAGTAGGTTTTCCCCTCAAAGATGAGATTGCATGATTGAAATCTGGCTGTGATGAATAAAAATGGGAATCCCAACATAGCTTGGGAGAGATGTGAACACAGAGAATGGTCCAGGGTTTGTGTGCTGAAGAAAAGCAGGAGGTTCAATGTAGCGAGAGAGCATCTCGCCCAGAACAGCCACTCCAATTCTGACTTCTAAATCCTGAGCCTGAAGGATTTGCACTGAAACAGAAAAATTGTGGGTTTTATTATGGGTTTTTAAAATCATGGATTTGACAGAGATATTGTTATTCCTTTCTCCTTTGGGAATCCCTCTTTTGGAAGTAGTAGTTTTTTTGTTTTTGTTTTTTTTTAACCCAGGTTAGCACTTCTTCCCTTGCTAACATCCCTCCTCTGTTCCACAAGTTCCAACTGCCTTTCCTCTGAGATGCCTTGGCTTTACATGGATGTGTTAATCAGGCTGGTTGTTCTCAATTTGGATCTGATTTTGAAGTTTGCGTTTCTTTCAGACTTGATGGATTTTTTTGCCTACAATCCTGTGATGATTTTTTGTTTCGTGTGTGTGGTTTTTTTAAAGCTATATTGTTTGATAAGGTAAAGTTTGTGCATAGAAATAAATACCTTTAACAAAGCTTTAAGGCTTATATTCTAAAAACTTGGCTATATTGTTAGCTATAGCTTAAAGCATTTTTACCAGATCAGGTTGTACAATGCTTAAATGTATGTTTGCACTGGATAAAATACATCCTGAGATAAAGAGAAGACAGTAAATTGAAAATGGCCTGGGATCAGTAGCCCATTAAAGCCTGATAACTAAGTATACAGATCACTTTTTCATCAGACCAAAGCTGCCCGTTCTCATCCCTTTATTTTTAGGAGACTAGCTTGAGCTTTGCTTCTTATGCTGCTCTTAAAGTAGAACTTATCTGGACAGTATCTGTCCATCTGATTGACACACTTTGCAATGCCTTTTTTGTATAAATTACTGCACCAATCTGGTTAATTAGAAGATGAAACCATTTCTTGCATGTTATATTTCACTCATTTTTTTTTCTGTCCTCAAGCAGCATAAAAGTTGTGATATATTTAATGGCTTTGCAAAGAATTAAAATGCATGTGTAGTCTCTAAGAAATCAGCAAGCAGGCTTCTAGTGCATCTTAAAATGAAGCAAAAAAAAAATCTAAATCTACAGTAACCAAATATTTTATGGAAAATCGTACTACATTAGAAATTTTTTAATTTTCAACTCCAGCAATCAAATATAACTTGTGTAACATTCTGAACATTAATTTTATCATGCCAGCACAGGAAAATGAAATTAATTTTTTTGTTTAATTTGAAGGAGAGGGATCCATTTTCATTTGGGACATTGTTTCATCTAAATAAACGTTCTCTGTTATAGAGAGAACTGGAATGTAAATGAGGACAAGGGAGTAGCATTCCAATATACACATTTAGTATATTCAAATTTTATGCAATCCTGTTTCACATTCTCTTTATCAACTGCTGAATTAAAACAGGGAAGTATTGAAGGAGCAGAAGGAGTAAGGAGAAGTACACTTATGCATACCTAGGGGAATATGATCGAGAAATGTGAGGTTATCTATATTTTTTCACAACATGCTACTGACAGTTGTTATCAAGTCATTAATTTATTTTTAAGTATTTGGATTACTTGAATTTGCTAATATTCAATATCCTAACATCTTGGTCAACTCTGAAATGTTGATCCATGTCCAAAAGTAGTTGCTAATTAGACAGTGTTTTTAACAAAAGGATCCTTATCCCCTTAAATATTGCAGCAAATTATGTCGTCCCAATAGATGTTCAAAGTTTATTCTATACTTAATATCTATGCACTTAAAACATCCCTAAACCCTTAATATTCATTGATCTTGGCTTTCAAAGGTATGTGGGAGAACAACATGTAGTGCTCGCAAAACCTGTACAAGGGGACCTTAAAAGAAAGCTTCATCTTTTAAGTCTTATTGTTGATGAGAAAGTAGACTTTTCAGTATGCATGTTCGCTGTATTTTGTGTCTCAGGCAGCTATTGAATCTCTGGAGCTTCAGGAAGAAACAAAAGAAGAATCTGATGAAGAGGAGGATGACGATGAAGAGTCTGGACGACTGCGCTTCAAAACTGAGCGGAAAGAAGGAACGATAATTAGGCTATCGGATGTGACAAGAGAAAGGAGAAACATTCCAGAAACTTTGGGTGAGGTTCTGTGGCAATGGACTGTTTTGAAGAGCTGTAATAAAAGGAACCGAAAGGCATGCTTGCCAAAACTTTTTGCTTTTAAGTGTTTTTCCAAAGATAGTGTGGTCTTCTTTTGACTTAAACTGGCCTATGCTGAAGTTGCCCGATGTCATCTGTAATCTGTCCTACTATCTGTATCGTCTGTCTCCTTTGGATAACGTTTAAGTATATAGTGTTTTGAAAACCAGGGCAGTGTTTGTTCATTCAAACTTTTCTGCTCTTTTGCAAATGTACCTGGTGAAGTGTTAGAAAAGTATGGAAAACCCTCTCTTCTGGGCTCTACTTTTCGGGCGTGGAACAATCTAGGTGTCTTATCCCAAACTTATTGTCTTGGGCAGTGTCTAAAAGGATAAATTTTCTTCACAGCTGAGCGGCATAGCGTGGGTGTGCTTGATTTCTAGGGAGGCTGATTCGTGGAGCTAATGCATTAAAGACAGTTAGTTCCAGCAGAAGCATTAGACTTGCAACTTTCTTACATCTGCATTGTTTCAGTTTGTAAATAAAAATCATCTTGCCTGATGTTTTTGGGAGTTAATTTCAAGACCCCTCCTGTGTCTTGGATACTGAAGTGCCTAATACTGGATTCTTTTCAATTGTTTGGAGTGTAGTAGCCCCACTGCTGATAGCCATATTGCCCGTGTTATATATCGCTCATGTTGTGTTTACAGTGGTGGTAACGCTGGTGGTGCTACAAGCACTACCAACCTGTGACCAGGACTGTTATGCTGGCTGAGAGCAATACAGAGCATTTAAACAAACAAACAAAAAAGACAAATGAAAAATGTGGTATATTAGTGAAGAAATTAATATATTGGTGAGGATATTAGTTTGCTTTCAGAAAGGCATACCACTTTCCTAGTTTTGCTACTGAACCAAAATGTCAGTTCAAACCATGGAGAGAGAGGTCAGATTTTCTTGAAGAGATTCAAGATATGCAAGAGGTAGGTGAATTGGTAATGAAGGCAAATTTTCAGATACTGTTGGCTAATTGCCAGATACCACTGGGAAAAGGAAATATCTTTTGATATTTATTGGTTTTGCTAGGCTGTAGGAATATGAATTCTTCATGCAGGATTGCTGTAAGATGGATGCCTCTCTTTGAGCAGGAGATGCTCTAGGGTGGAAATTTAAGTGTCTGCATAGCCAGAACTTGGTAGCTGGGTGCTTATACCTTCTTTCCAGAAAATACAGTGTCTTTTGGACAACAGGGTGTTTTGGAATTACATTCCCAGAGCAACTGGCTTGGTTGCTGGAACTCAACCTGATGAAATTTTCCTCTTACCTTAAAAGCCTTGCCTTGTCTTGCTAAACGTGTTACTTCTGAAGAATCTTCTCCGAGTTGCATATCCTAATAATTCTTTATGATTTAACTGCAAGGAGTTTGGGGTTTTACTATGCATGAAAAACTGAGAAGCCTTAATTCTAGAATAAAGCATTTGTGGCTATGAGGACTTGGTGAGCAGCAGGAGTTGGCTGCAGAGGTTGGGCTGGTCTTTTGCAATGGTATTTATGTTTCTGTCACGCTGCAAGTGAGACAGCCTGACTGCGTGATTTTGGGTCGAGGTCTTTCTCATCCATTGTCCCTATTTAGCAAATAGCTTTTCTTTCTTGCAATTTCATGCAAAGTGTGTATTAAACGCCTTTTATAACATCATTTTCAATAATTAGGAATTGATCCTGATTTGAATGAGACTGGAGGAACCCTCTGGGGGCCTCAAACACAAAGTAATCTACCCAGGCTAGGAATATTTTTGATTGAGAATGTGAAAAAAACATTCTGAAAGTGTTTTCAACCATAAGACCATATTTGTACACATCATATACAGACCATAACTTACTTATACAAAAAGATACCAGTGGCTTTGCAGAACAGTATCCTTTAAAAATCAGAGTGCACTAGAATAAATAAATCCTTGCACATAATGGCAAGGTAAATGGCATTTTCCTGCATTTTCATGTATCTAGATTTGCACTGTAGTTCTATGTAATACAAGATCATCCAATGAAGAGAAAATCTGTAGTGGAGCTTGACTTAAGACAGTAATGATTTGAATTAGACTTATTTTTATAGGTGACTTGTTATGTAGCTCTGAGATATAAGTAAAACAAAATGCAAATATGGATGAATTTATAGGCTGACTTTTTTTTAACTAATCTTTGGCAAACATAGAAACTTGCTCTTGTGAAATGTTTTCTGTTCATACTGCTGTTGTGTATTAATTTGTTGATAAAGAGACCAAATAACTGATCACCTGGTGGAAAGTTAAACAGCAAAAAAAAAAAAAAAAAAAACCAAACAAAAAAACCCCCCACAAACCAAACAGGAACAACCCACCTGTAAGTGTCTGCTTGCTTTTGAGATTATAGAGCAAATTTTTAAACCAAATAGAACTGGTTTAAAAATAAAAGTTCATTGTGGAGCTACGTCTCCTTACTCTAAAATCTGAACATAGTTGCAAAAACACTTAAAGAGGAATTAACATTTCAGTTGAAGTTACAAACGTAATTTCTATCCTGTCACATTTTGGTGACCTTTTGTGACAGCTTGTCTCTATTGGAGGACTGCGGTCTTTCTTGCTGATTAAAGGTGTCATTTGAAACCATTTTATTACCAGGGATAGTGAAATTAATCTTGACACTTAGAGACACTAGAAAAATAATTGCTGATTCACTGCCTTAACTGTGTGTGTGTGCGAGAGCAGTGCCGTCCAGGTTAGGATAAGTGTATGCTGCAAAAAATGTGGAGTATTCTTATGACTATAGCCGAGACCTTTTCTAAACATTTGCCTATCCAAGATGATGTAACTAGTGGCTTTGAAATTTAAAGGAGAGGTATTGTAGGAAGACTGTGCAGTTGATTTCTGGAGATAGGAAGTTTATCATCTTTGTGGAATATGTAACTTTTTTTGTTATACTTCATTAAACTCTTCACTGAGTTGGAATTGTGGGTCTGTATACCTGTTAAGGAGTGTAAAGAATAAAAATGGCTATGCTTGACAGAGTTACAGAGAGAATATTTTAGTTTGGATAATTGAAGAAAAATACACTTACGGAAAGCTTCTTGCAAAGTGGTGAGAATGATTATTATATGCAGTAGTATTTTTTGTTATATTCTGCTTAGATGATTTATGTTCGCTGCGATAACTAGCAGCTGAGACTTCAGGCAAAACGAGGAAATTAAAGTGAATGTTTCACTGTTGCCCTGTTGCACTGCATGCAGAAGTGCACAGTGTAATCAGGTTACAAGTCTGGATGATGGAAAAAATATTTTTAAAAAAAAGCATTGTTTGCTGTCACATTCAATTAGGTTGCATACGTATGTGTGTATATATGTAATTCGGTGTATATATATTTTTTTAATATGGCAATTCTGGAATGTGGTGTAAGTTGCAAATCTGTGCATTTTCCAGGGTAATAGGCTTCTGGGATTCTTAAACCTGAGAATTGAGGTGCCCATGCCCTGGAGCAGCCTCCCGAGGCAGAGGCCACCGTGCAGACCTGTGCTTAAGGCTGGGGTAGGTCCACGGTGGCCCAGCACCGTACCCCAGCGTGCCCCATCCAGGAGGGCACAGCTGCATCTGACCTGGCTCAGGCCGTTTCTGGCATGGGGCATCGAAGCTCATAACCAGAGAGAAGTGGTGGGATTTACCACGTGAATCTTCTGAGTTACTCATGCTTTTTATGTATACTGAGGAAGCAGTGCTGAGGGTTTTGAATATTCATGGGGAACGAGTTTGGTTTACTGCATGAGTCTTCAATTTTGCATTCTAAGGGTCTGAACCTGCAGTTTTCTGTTTAAGCATAATTCTTCACAGGTAGGGCCTCGTTGCCTTCAGTGGCATGGCGTGGAGAAGTAGGCTTGATGTGTAATACTGTTTGTTTTTTTTTTTTTAAAGAAGGAATAAACAACAATTGTTTTTAATGCACTTCTGTGGTCATAGATGCACTATGTCTGTAATGAAGCTTGCTATAATGAATGCATGAGGAATTTCTTTCGTTTTGGAAATTTTTTCAAAATTCAAAGTTGCATACAATTTTACTGTTTTGGCTCAAAATCTGAATGTGTGTCCTGTGCCTACAAAGACACAGTCTTTAAAGGTTTGAGAACTTTTGTGGGGAGAAGGAAAACAATTTATTACCTTTCATTTAAAGAGAGTGAAATGTGCCTAACATGTCAAAGATCGTTAGAACGGACTTCAACCCAGATGTTGTCATCCCTTCCCCAGCTTAATCAGTGTAGCTCTCTGAAATTGTTTTGTTTGGCGCAACCTCTTCTTTCTTGTACAGTCACTTCTACTTGGTGTCCTTCAAATGCACTAAAGACACTGAGACTAGCATCATGCCCAGAATTGGATTTGGAAAGGATTTGGAAGCCCTCTGATTTAAGGTGCCCTCTAGTTTGCAACGTAGCGATACTGTGTCTGAGGTAAGGAGAGAGCTGCTAAGCCCGCTCCCTAAGTGAACGGGAGCTAGTGGTCTTTCTCGTTCCCAAAGACCAGTGAAAAGCCCACGATAGCCTCTGTGCGCTTGCAAGCCTGTGAAGAAACCGAGCTTGCTTGAGGTGAGGACAGGCTTGAAATCAGAGCTCTGGTTTCCCATTAAACCAGCTTTTTCTTTCCCTGATAGCGAAGGATGGGAAAAGGTGGTGGTTTTAGTGACATCTAATGCTTTTGATTATTTTGCATGCGAGAACATTTATCTTAATTTTCCTCAGAAATCCGCCGTGTGCACATTTTGTAGCGCACTAAGACTTCGGGGAGTGCGATTTCTTGCCCCTCTTTAACTGCGCCGTGCCATTTTCCTCGCGTAGCCTGATTGTCTGGGCCCTGCTGATCCCCCAGGCAGGTACTAGGGCAAAGGCAGCGTTTCGTAAGAACATCTGACATGACTGTAAATTAAAGCTTGATACCGCTTAATTCCAGTGTCGGAGAGGGGAGAGAAAAGGAGGTAGGGAAACCTGGGTTTTTATCACTAGCGTACAGAAACAGAGTAATGTATGGCAGATCCTGGGGTTTTAGGCAGTCTTGGGTAGTCAGCAGTTCTAAACTTTTTGATAAAAAAAAAAAAAAAAAAGCCTCTGATTTCCATAGGCGTTGGTAACATCTGATAACTGGCACGTGCCCATCTGTCGTCTTCGCAGCTCGTCGTGCAGGTAGTATCTACAGCCAACTGAGAACAACTGCTGACGTGGGAACGCGCGCTTCCCACCCTTGCTGCTGCTTCAGGCAACTCTCAACTTCAAAACCTAATTGAGATTGCTTACTAAGATGTTTAAAATGGTGGTTTAAGTAGCTTTGGTTGTTACATTGCCAGTATATTTTTATAGTTTTCTGATTGCTTTAGATGGGTATTCTTGAGGGAGGACGTGTAGCTAGGCGGAGACATCGTATTATGTCTCCAGCTGCCTGAAGAATATGATGAGATGCATAGTATTTTTATTCTGCTCTTCAGATATAGCCAGATATATAGATATTACCTGTAGTATTAGCAGTAAAACCATTTTGTCCTAAAAAGTGGTCTGTATATCCAGCATCCTTTTGCACTAAGAACACTTTTCTTTAATGAACATATGGAATCCTTGTGCCAAATACCATTTATATGCATTCAAAGTAGTTGTATACGGTTTTTGTGGACTAATTTTGCACAGTTAAATGCAAAGCTTGGTTTCAGAAGTAACCGGCTATGACTTTGTGCACAGCCAAATGCTCGGTTGCATGTGTGGATTAAAGTTTATCCCCTTTAAATAATCGAAACCTGGTGAGTGTCACTGCTGGTACTGCCACTTTGTATCCCCTGTAGTTGTTTTGTGGGCTTTGTCTATGTTCACGGGTAATTTGGTTACCTGGGTCACTTAGTGTATAGTTGTCTCGTAATGTGTTATTGGCATTGTCACAGGTTTTAATCAAATTTGGCAGTTTTTGTTGAGTAGCATCAGTTTGTGAATTGGGTGGGGGTTATCGCTGGCTATGTATCTGACTTGAGCTGAGCCCAGAATTTGTGCGTGTTTTCTACAGTCACTTGTAAAGTACAGCCGGTTCTTGAACCCTGTGCAGTAGGCACAACGCTAAGGAGTTGCATGCTGCAAAATCACGTCTGTCACCAGAAGGTCCTCCTTTGGAGCAGGCCAAAGTCTAGCGCGTGAAACGTGTTTATGTGGAAGCCTGGGCAGAACCTTTCCTGCGGAGTTTGGAGCTTTTCCTTGTGCTGCGCGACCTTTCTGTGGATAAGTGAGACGTTGTGCAAGATGATACAAATGTGAAAGGAGCCGCAGTCTCACCCACAACAAACATGAGGCAGCTTTCAAAAGCAGCAATAACCTTTTTTGTTCATGTTTGTTTCATTCAGCTGCCACGTTTTGCCCGTGCAACAGACACAAATATCAGTATGTTTTTCCCTTTTGTAGATGTCTAATGAAATGTTAACATGCCACCTAAAGGAGATCAAAGCGCCTGCAAATTTTTATGTTAGTTGCAGTGATGCTTCTGTAGTTCTGGTGATGCCTTTCATGGTCTTTTTTGTGTCTTTGGAACACGAAGCTAAAATATTTCCCCTTTCTCTCTCTTTTTAACAGAACTCTCTGCAGAAGCCAAAGCGGCATTACTTGAATTCGAAGAAAGAGAAAGGCAGCTTAAGCAGGGGCGGTATGGCTCGAGGAGAGGAGGGCGAAGAGGAGGCTCAGTGATGTGCCACGGGATGGGCGAACAAAGGCGAGACAACAACGAGAGGGGACGAATGAAGGATCACAGGCCTGCGCTGCTGCCCAACCAGCCGGCCACAATGGTACCTTTTCATCCTTAGTATTCTTTGTTTGAGGGTACTTCCAGGAAATCGGGGGAAAAATGCAGTCCGAATTGTGAATCTTTATGATTTTTTTCCCCCCCCATCTTTTAAAGTTTGAAATTGGTCTCAGGGGGGAAAAAAAACTCGGTCGTAAAGGTTGGACAAAATTTCTGCATAAGCTGCTAGTTCTTTCAGGGCAAGGTGGGCTCTGCGTAATGTGGTGATTGAAAAAACTGTGTGATTAGTCTTTTTACCGGCCGCAACTTGAGGAATCTCAAAGTCCGCAAATTAAAAGTGGATTTTGATTCATACACATATAATCAGACTTATGTAATCAGGTGTATTACTGCTTTGCATCAGCAATAGGTTAATTCCTCTGTTGAAGTCCTCTATGTGTGACATGTCGACGTGTTTATCCCCCGTTACTAATAGTAATTTAGTTGAAAGAAATGTGATTCTGTAGAATGATTTTTTTTTTTTTTTTGGTCAAACTAAAATTTTTGCTGATACTTCAAAAAAAAAAATCTACTTGTATTCCTAGCATACTACTATGGAGGCAAAGAAAAACAGAGGAAAATAACCACCACTAGATAATCAGTTTCTGTCCTAGCCGTGCTGTGCTTAAGCTTCCTAGGACTTCAGATGAAATGCATCTTTGCTCTTTTTCTCCACTGCCAAGTCCCTGGTTTGTGTCACAAACTATAAGTTACTTTTTCCTCCAAAAAAACCTTGGTAGGTATGTGATCAAGAGGTAGCCCACTATCTTTTTTTTTTTTTTTTTTTTTTTTTTTTTTTTTTTTTTTTTTAATCTGTCTTAAAGTGTGCTGGAAGCTGGGACTGTAGCACAAAGCTTGTGTATGTCTTTGCAGGACAAGGTCATCGATATTAAACAAAGGGGATTTTTTCAACAGCAGTAACTCTAGGTGCCAGTCGCTAGCAGGAGTCGGTGGACTGCTTCCCAGTTGAAAGCTGTGCAGTAGATTATTTCCTGCTTTTAAAACAGTGAAGGTGGAATCACATTTTTTTTTCCCCTGTATCGCTGCAATCTTTGCTACTTATTTCGGTTTAAAATGTTGTTGTAACTGTTTCTGTGCTCATCACAGTATCTTTTTGTCCATGCTTTGTAGCTACTTAGCTTTTAATGTAGGTGGCTGCTGAAAAAACAGATAAGTCGCATCTTAGTTACTAAAAGGCTGCCTGCTTGGGACTCTTCTTGTGCTACTGTTTGAGAGTAGCAGGACTAGGGCTCAAGGGTGATTTTTAGTATCAGTGATTTCAGAAGCAGAGGAGTGTCTCTGAAGAGAAACTTGAGGCCTCTCTTGATTTCTACTGGGTTTTGCCTAGTTGTTTTTGGGAAAGTTAATCAAGAAGAGACTTTTGTGTTATGAAAAATAGCTTGAAAAGTGTCTTAATGCTTTTTTTCTTCAAACAGTATGGCGGGGTGGGCTGCGCTGACCTCATCTTAAGAATGTAGATTAATTTGTGTTTTGACTTTTTGTGCTGCTGTTAGGGCTGTCATCTCAGAGAGGCTCTTCCATACGTGAGGGAAAAGCTAGTGGACTTGTGCTGGTATTGAGGGCTGAGCTTCCTCATGTTCAGCACGAATGCCTTATTGCAGTTGATGGCAGTCTGCGGTGACGCACACAGAGGGACTAAGACGGTGCAGTGTGAAAGCTGTAGGCCTGAACGGCTGCCTTTGGTGACATTCAGTCCAGGCATCCTAGGCGCTGCTGCTGGCTGGTAGCAGGTTCTGTCTCCTCCTTGCTCTTTGCCTTCCTCTCCCTCACATTAATGTCTTCAGTCATTCCTTTGCTGCTTGTGCTAATCGTTCTTAACAATTCCAGTGGATTTGATGATAGGGGAAAGACATTTATGTGCTAAAACTCGGTCCTGATTGTTTTTCAAACATGGCTTGGTTTTGTGCCGCTTTATTTGTCAGTATATTTGAACTGTAAAGCATATTGACTTTATTCTTTTGTCTGACTTTAGACTCATTCACAGAGGTTAATTCCACCACACCAGCAACCTGTTAGGAGTCTGTTCCAGCAGCAGCAACAGCAGCAGCAGCAGCAACAGCAGCAACAACAACAGCAACAACAGCAGCAGCAGCAGCAGCAACAGTTACAATCTCTGCTTCCTTTACAGCATCAGCATCATTCTTCCCCTCCTCCAGGGCTACATATGCCCCCTCAGATAGAAACCCCTAGAATAATGATGACTCCACCGCCAGTGACACCTCAGCAACCGAAGAACATACACATAAACCCACATTTCAAGGGGACAGTAGTGACGCCTGTACAAGGTGAGCTTTCTGAATGCCTTCCCAGTCATTGGAGTGTGACTCATCTCTTTCTGTGCCAAGGATGCAGCAGTTTTTGTTTATCACTTAATGGGCTTGTGATTCAGGCTGATATTTTCCTTAAAGCAAATATTTTGCCCCAATTAAGACATAATGTAGTTGGACTGTGGCCAGCTGAAATAGCAAAGCCTTTTCCACTTTATCATCTTTGTTACTCTAATGTAAAACCTGCAAAAAGCAGTAGAAGAGGAAATTGAAAAGAGAATGGATTTTAAAAGTAGCAGATGTCAGTTTTCAGAATTAGGTAAGTAGTGCAGTTTATAATTTCCCACATCATTCTAGGTTCAGCCAAGCATTCACGGAATGACCACCCACCTATATTAGTGTGAATATACTGAGGCACTCTTTGAACTGCAATTGTTGTGTGCAAGGTACAAGCTGCTATCCTTGTTTGACAAGATCCATGCCTTCAATTCTCCTTTCAGTGCCACAGTTAGGATTATTTGATTCAGAACCTGAGAAGCACATGCTTTTTCCATAACTTATTTAATGCAAGCACCCTTTGGGCTATGCATTTTAGGACAGCTGTCAACAGAGCTGTTAACATTATTACTTATTTGGGAAGTATATAATCACTAAGAGGATAAAAAAAAAGAAGATGCCTATATAACTCTGATTTGTGATTCTGGTTGGGACTAGACAAAGGGAAAAAAAAAAAAGTGTGTGTATGTATGTATATTTACATCTGGGTGTTACATATTTTTTTTCCCCTCAAATAAGCAGAACTCCAAGCCAGTGCTATCTTTGCTTCATTTA
Source organism: Dromaius novaehollandiae (assembly GCF_036370855.1). Taxonomy (NCBI): domain Eukaryota; kingdom Metazoa; phylum Chordata; class Aves; order Casuariiformes; family Dromaiidae; genus Dromaius; species Dromaius novaehollandiae. The sequence continues at coordinate 9,898,749 of NC_088099.1, forward strand.
TTTGCCCAATGAAAGGTGGGAATTTGGCAGAGTAGTCTATTGCCAGTTAAGACGAATCTGTTAGGCTTCTCACAGATGTCTTCACAGTAGCTGTTTCCTAGAGATTTTTTCACTTTTTCCTGTCTAATAAAATCAGTGCTTCCCACCAAATTATGCATCAGGACAGATTATCTGGAAGCAGTCCAGAGTCTCCTTTAGTCTTGGATATATGCCTTCTGTGCCTTTTTCTAATATTATCAAAGCAACAGTTCTGGGTACTTGTTTTGTGAAAAACAAAAATTCATTTTAGACTTTTTTTTTTAGATGCTTCTCTTCCTGTTGGTGTAGTCAGCTTCTCCTGCATCTAGGTGAACAAGTTTCCTCTTAATGCCAGTGATGGCTGCTGGGGACTTCTGCTTTTGCCTGATTTCAGAATTATACTGGTGTATCTTCTCTCTTTTGTATCATCGTTGTTTCTTCATCACATCATCAAGTGGCTGCATGCTTGCCTTGGTCTTACCACAGCATCTCTGCCATGTTGAGCATGCCAAGGGCCTCTCTATCTCCAGCATAACCTTTTTACTGTCTTGATTTGCTGATCCTCCTTTTAACAGTTATTTACCTCTGTATGGTAGGACATCTTCAGTAAAGATTTGTAATCTGTTTTTCAAAACTTCTACCTGCTGACTTTGTGTGGCCATTCACAGAGTCACAGAATGGTTGAGGTTGGAAGGGACCTCTGCAGATCATCTAGTCCAACCCCCTGCTCATCTAGAGCAGGCTGCCCTGGCCCATGTCCAGATGGCCTTTGAATACATCTCCAAGTGTGGAGACTCTGCAGCCTCTCTGGGCAACCTGTGCCAGTGCTCAGTCACCCTCACAGTATAGAAAACAAAAAAAAAACAAAATAACCCAAACAAACAAAAAAACCCCCCATAGATTCAGACAGAACTTCCCGTTTGTGCCCCGAGTTTGTGCCCGTTGCCTCTTGTCCTGGCACTGGGCACCATTGAAGAGAGTCTGCTCCCCTCCTCTTTACGTCCTCCCTTCAGATATTTATACATGTTGATAAGATTATCCCCTCAGTCTTCTCTTCTCCAGGCTGAACAGGCCCAGCTCTCTCAGCCTTTTCTCTTATGTGAGAATGTTCTAGTCCCATAATTACTTCAGTGGCCATTCACTGGATTCACTCCAGTAGCTCCATATCTATCTCATACTGGGGAGCCCAGAACTGGACACAGCACTCCAGGTGTGGCACCAGGGCTGAGTAGAGGGGGAGGATCACCTCCCTTGACCTGCTGGCAGTGCTCTTCCTAAGGCAGCCCAGGGTATCGTTGGCCTTCTTGGCCACAAGGGCACATTGCTGGCTCATGGTCAACTTGTTGTCCACCAGGACCCCCAGGCCCTTCTCCGCAGAGCTGCTTTCCAGCAGGTCAGCCCCCAACCTGTACTGGTGCATGGGGTTATTCCTCCCCAGGTGCAGGACTCTGCACTTCCCTTTGCTGAACTTCATGAGGTTCCTCTCTGCCCATCTCTCCAGCCTGTCAAGGTCCCTCTGAATGGCAGCACAGCCCTCTGGTGTCTCAGCCACTGCTCCCAGTTTTGTATCATCAGCAAACTTGCTGAGGGGGCACTCTGTCCCTTCATCCAGGTCACTGATAAATAAGTTGAACAAGCTTGGACCCACTGTTGATCTCTGGGATGTTCTGCTAGCTACAGGCTTCCAACTGGACTTTGTGCCACTGATCACAGCCCTCTGAGCTCAGCCATTCAGCCAGTTTTCTATCCACCTCATTCATTTCTTGACTGATAAAAGTATAGTCATCCTCTCAGCAGATCCAGAGAATGTTATCTGTTTTTTTTTTAATGGAAGAAATTATATGTTTTGGTGAGGATCAGGTGTGTTGATGGCAGCTGATACATATGAAATACCCTTGTGCCCTCCATTTTACTGAGGGAATCGTCAGCAAGACTCCTCAATATTTTTGCTAGTGTATGTGCAGTGTAGCCTTAAATGCAATCTTTTAAATCGCTGTAGAACTTGCATCTAGCTTCCTTATTAGGGAACATGTATGGGAAGCTCAGCCTTTTGCAACAGCTGTGAGTAGGGGCCTTCTCAGTCTCTTGGTCTCTATCAGTAGAGATATATTACTTGAAAGTACTTGCATTTGCACACCTAAGGAAAACAAGAGTAGGACTTCAGCAGTCTTCTTCAGCAAAGATAAGCACAATTTTATAATCTTCAATGGCATTTGCATAGTAAAATGCATCATTAAGCAAACCTCTGCATATTCACCAGCAGTCACTGCAGGTAAGTGGGAAGCAGAGATGTCAGCATAAGGAGAACTGTTCTAAACTCCTTGCAGAGGAGGAGGAAGGAGAAACAAAAATAAAAAAAGCCCAAACCTCCAAACAGGAGAAAAAAAAAAAACAACAACCCTGTATTACTACATCAGAGAGAGAGCTCTTGCTTGGTTTACTGCCTCTACTTGAGGCAGAACCTGGCAGTTGACAACTGTGTTTGACTTGCAGCATCATTTATTTCAGGGTAAGAGGAAGTATGAAAGAGCTGGGACAGACCTCATGTTTTTGATGATGTCCTGCTTCTTGGATGAGTCTATTTCCAGGCATATAAGGCGAATACAGTCAGATAAGTGCAAAGTTCAGTGGGATTCTGGTGTTTGAAATGTGATGCCTGGAAGCTAAAATGCCATGTCTGGAAGTGCATGGTATGCACACTTAGGTTCTGTTGATTTTAATGAAGTGCTGTCATGTTTACATGTAGGCTGTCTGGTGTTCCCCCCCCCCCCCCCCCCCCATAATTTTATGGCAAGATTGAACCCGCATACTTTTAATTGTCTGCATTAAGGACATGTGTTCTAACTCCAGACCCTGGAAACTTACTTTCTTTAACATCCTTTGGTTTGAGTTCACTTTTGATTGGATATAGTATATCAGTATCTCCTAAAATAATCTCAAACCTCCTGTAAATTGTTATGAAATTATCATTTGAATAAAATAGCATGTTTAAGACTGCTGGTAGCCATTTGTTTTAGCCTGAAAGTGAGTTTGAAGTTACTCTTGAACATTCCTATTATTGGCTTACTCCTGTGTCTCAAAGGCAAATCTCTCCTCGTGACTGCCATCTCTCTGTTCAGCCTCGAATCTTGGTTCAGTAAAGTTGGAGAGTCACTTCATGTCAGATGAGTTTGGTTTTTTTTCAAATTTCCCCTGAAGTTTTTTCAGTTTTTGATGTTTCATAAATGAATAAGAAGAACTGAATCCATCAAAGCCTCTCAAATGGCTATGTGAGCCTTTGTTCATGACTTCTTCAGATATTAGTTGTCATTCAGTTATTAGCCTCTTGCAGCATTTGATTCCCATGTCTTTTAAATGCTGGCTTGTCATATAGTTTACTTTTGTGTTCCTTTCTGTAAATTAGTTTTGAGTTATGATAATTTTGGGCTCACCATGTCCAGATTGGAGTATGATGAATTTACAAATACAGTAGGACTGTACATAGATGTACTATGGTATACTAATTCACCCATTGATTCAGGTATTGAGGTTTTTTCCCCTTAATATTTATACCACAGATAACTATTTCAAGAATATTTTAGATGTTGCCAGAATCAACATGAATTAGTAATGAGCAGTTTCTGGCAGCTCAGTAGACTAGCGCACCATTTACCTTCTAAAAACTATTGAGCGTCTTGGGAAAAATTACATTATAATTCTTCTAAATCATCAGTATGGGAATTGCTCTTCATCTCTTCAGGTACAGCCATGGTATTTACAGCCCAAAGCAATTTAATCTCCTAAAATAGTGTCTAACAACATGCTGTGTATTTTCAAAACATACCTTTCAAAGCTGGGGAAGATTTGACATCAGGAAGGCGAATGCTTCTCTGAGGCTTCTTTGCTGCTTCAGCAAGAGAGTCCAAGGATTGAAGGGAGGTTGAGTTTGAACTACCATCTTTCATGAGTATTAAATTCATTTGTCTAAATATATATATAAAATACATGTACATATATAGGCCACTGCCAGAGGCAGGATTCCAAAATAGACACACATGGGTTCTGTTCAGCTGATGTTTCTCTGCTTTCCGACCCATGCGATTTTTCTCAGTGCCTCTCTGACCTGTAATACCTGAACTATTTTAGTCCTAGGTCTGTCAGGAACACGCTGTCAATTTTTCCAAGTGGCTGTGGCTGTACAATATTGATGGGTGTTTGTTAGAGGCTGAGATGAGGCCATTCAACTAGTGTTTTCATGTAACCTGATACAGTTTGCATGCAGTTCTTGCAAGGCACAAGGTTGGTGCGCTTAGTTTACCATGTGCTTCCATGAACCAGTAAACCACAAGTGCTTAACAAAAGTGGATAGAAGCCAGGCAGGGAAGTGAACTTTAAAAATAACTACTAATGCATTAGTTCTTGTGCCTCAGTTATCAAGGAAAAAGGGATGTTTGAGAAATTTTAACAAACTCTGTGTTGGGGAGTGCAGCTAATTCAAGGAAGTTGTTGGGTGCATTTCTTAACGCCTTTCCTGCTGTGAAATGTAATGCAGTAGCTGTTGTCCAAGAAGTTAAAAGTAGACCCTGTGCAGGAAACAGGTTTCCTGTTGCTTTCAAAAATACTCAAAATAAATTGGAGAAAAATATCCTAACTAAGTCTTTAGAAAACGAAGAAACACATTTGGTCCTGTTTAATTGAAATGCTTCACTTCATCTTCTCTAGGCCTTTCATTTATGTTTTAACATTAAAGCATTTGTTAAACTTTCAATTGTTTAGACAACTCAGAGAGACAGAAAAAACCTCCACTGAAAAATGGGAAATCTGTCTTTACAGTTTGTTGTGCTGGGGCTTTACAAAAGGTTTTGTCCCCAAGGAGATCCACCAGTAGTTCTTTTGTGCATTGTGATTTGAAGTGACTGGGGGGTTTGTTTGTTTGTTTTGTAATGAGCCTCCTGGTATACAGTTATATCTATAAGTCATCCATTTTAATCCCCCCAAAATCTCAATTTTGGACAAGCTATTTTCATAAAGACGACTTGCTATTTCTAACTTTTCATGCCATCTCTTTATGAAATAGCAGTCTTTCATCTGAGACCAGCAGCTCTGTGATTACACACGGAGGTTACGGTTACATGTATCATTGCAGTGGCACAGTCCAATTAAGAAGTTTGTTTTCTTTTACTTGTCACTGCCTGCCTCATTTGGCCTTCCTATGGACCATGATTTATACCAGATAGGTCCTCTGATGCCTGTGCCTGCTGTGGTGAGACTGGGGGATACCTAGGAGAAGTTGAGGAGCATGAAGGTGAGAGGGCTCATTAATCATGCACCTTTCTGTGAACATGAGATTATCATTAGAGTCTGTGCCAACTTTGCCTAAGAGAAGGCTTTGCCTGAGTGCGTATTCTGCTTAGCCTTCCTGAAATAAGAAGCAATGTAATTCTGGAAAATGCAGAATTAAATAGGGAAATGGGCTAGGAGAATCCGAACTGCCCTGTTGCGCGCTGGAGGTGGTGGTGGGGAAATGCCCACTTGAAGTGCATTGTAGGAACTGTGGCGTGCGAGAGGAAATGGAGCAGGTTTTAATCACGGCTTCATATGCAACTTCTTTTGGAAATAACAGCAATGACCATTAGGTAAGACAAATGGTGTTAAAAGGTGCCTCTTGTTTCAGTGCCCTTGCTGCCAGTTCCAGCCCAGCCAAGACCTGCTGTAGGACCCCAGAGATTTCCCGTGAGTAGCAGCTGTTTCTTCTTCTCTGATATGGATAAGCATACATTTGCAAAGAAATATTAATATAGCAAATAAAAGCTGTTCTAGTGAAATATAATTTTAAGGATTTGTAAATATTGACAATACACTCTGCAGTTGAAAATGTTTGTTAAAAGCTTAAGGTCAATGGATTTTTGAAGGTAGAATTAATTCTGTTTAACTGTAAAATTGTTGAACCAATCTCTCCAGTGGGAGAAGTAGGAATACATCTTGTCTTAAAGAACATCGGCTTCATTTTATTACTAGAATCTTTCTGTATAAATAGAATCCTTATTTTATTTGATATAATAAAAGGCTATTTGAAAAAATCCCTCAGCTTAAAAAGGAGGATGTATCTTTTGTTGTAAAAATCAGCAGAATTTCATGTTGTCATTACTTCAGGTGTTTAAATGCCTTCATGTTTTTAATATCAAAAATGGGAATGGCATTGTATGACTTTGCTTTCTTCTACGTCTCTAACTTCCAGAACAAACAAAGCACGTAGCTGTTTCACGAGGCTACTTGCACTTGATTTATCAGTTCTGTGAATGGGGACAGTGCACATTTTTAGACTTTCTCAGTATTTCATGAATTTGTTGTCTTAAATTTTTAGTTTAGGTGGTTTGCAGAGTGTCAAAATAAGTAAAAGAAAAAATATTTTGTGCACTATTGCCTTAAGTCTTTTCTAATAAAGACCCATGTATTATTTTCCCCAAAGATATAAAATACACCAAAGTTACCCTCTGTGAGTGTTTGCAGTGTTGAAGGGGGAAAGTAGATGTTTGTGAACATCTGTGCGGACTCACACAATAAATTACTTGTATAGAGATCAGATGTATTGGAAAGAAGCAGATTTCGGAAACCTGCTGTGACTTTTGATTGCCATGTGCATATCTGATTGTTTTTGATGCAGACTGTTTTTCTCACAAGACATCTAGCTAAGGAGTTGTGATGTCCGTAATTCATACAGAAACTGAGTGTTTAAATTACCACCATATTTCTTCTATGAAGTATAAAAATGTTAAACAATAGAACTGCAGTTTCATTTGGTAACTTCATGTTAACCAATTTCATCTACATTTTAACCGAACATATTTTTTTAAACTCAGATTTACTGCGATTTTTAGAGGAAATAATTTTCTTCACCAGTCTTTAGTATTAAGTAGAGAAATAATTTAATTTTTTTTTAAATGAAAACATACATCTTTCATCTGTTTGACATTGAGTTCCTTTGCAAGTAAACACGGTTTGGGATTGAAAAGAAATTGGAGGACAAGGAATTATCTGTAAATCTGTTGTAATTGACATCTTTGAAGTGTGTTTACATCAGTGTAGAAAAATTAGAAACTAATTTCTTTAAATAGACTGTGAAATTAAATTTTAATTCTGTTCAGTTTTGTTTTTGCAACTGTTGAGAAGTACTTCAAACATAGCTAAAATTCAGTCTTGTATGCAGCAATTTTTTAAATGAAATAAAACAGATTCAGCATTTTTGGTAGGAATCTTACACCTCTTGCCTACAGAAAACTGTTGACTATTTGCTGCCTTTTTATGTAACCAAGGTACTGGCAAAGAGTCAGGGTAAATTTTTTTTCTTTTTTTCCCATAAAGGGGTGGAAGGATATCTTAAAATAAGAGGATCCAGTACTGAGATTTGGCTGTCCTGAGGGTTTTTTTTCCCCACTTCAGCTAGTAACCTGTCTGACCCTGAGAATGTTACTTAATCTTTCCGTGACTCAATGATTTGTAAAATGAGTATAATATGGACTTCCCTTACGAAGTACTTTATCAATTTTGCGTAGGTTATCAGTCCTATTAGGATTAGGAATTAAGCGTCGCTGTGTACATATCTCATGTTTGTTTTATTAGATGTAGTATGTTTAGCTCTTGAGCTGTAGTCAAATTTACTTTCTGACTTGAAGGTTTGATCTTGCAGAACTACCTTTTTTGTTCTGTTACATGTCAAATACTTTTGTGCAGTTATAATTCACTTGTTTATGTGTATATATTGACTTATAGGAGTATAGCAATGGCTAGACAACTTTGCTGACAAGCCATTTGAAAAAGATCAAAGAATGGCTGCAGATTTTGTTCATTCATCCTCTTTCTCATTACAAAGGGATCTCTGGATAAATAATAACAACTCATATTTGCTCTTGTTTTTAGGATCGTCAAGTCAAAGAATAGTAGTCTGGTAATTTTCTGGTTGCTTTGTTTCTAGACTGTGGAGTTAAATACTTGTAGTCTGCTTTCCCATTTAACATTGAACCTGATGGTTTATTTTGGCTGACTGTCGCAGAGGTGGCAACATTGAAGATGATAAAATTATTGCAAGGGAGGGACCTGCAGGTGTCTGGTGCTCTAACTCAAGGAAAAATTGCCTCTGAGTTCATGTCTTATCTGGCAGAGGAAACCTCTCAGCACGGGGAGCGCTTGTATGCTCCAGTCATGGGAAGAGCTTCAATCAGAGCTAATCAATTGCAAGTCATAAATCCATCGGAAACCAGGTGTTATTAATTTATGGCTAGTGAAGTGACTTGTAACCATGTAATGGTTAATTCTTACAACCTTTTGCAGAAGGATGTAATTGAAGAGTTGAAAGTTGTAATGAGCATGTTGGTTTGAGTTTTAAATTATGAGAAACATGTAGGACTGAATCAGTGTAGTGTTGATCAGGACTGAATCTGCTTGGAGTTGGGAGTGATTACATGCACTTAACAGCCTTGAATCTAAATTTTGGTGTTTCAGGGAGGGGCTTAATATTGAATTACTTGTCATTTTAAAGCTTAATCCCTTAAATGTGTAGAAAGGAAGTATTAGAAAGGACATAATGGAATTAATCTATTTGTGTTCCCTACTTAATGTTATTTTAACATGTAGGGTATTTCTGAATCAAGCAATGAAGTTGTCCATCTCTTACTGTGTAAGCACTCAAGGTGACAGTGCGAACACTATTTGAGAGTCATATTCAACTAACTAGGACAGAAGAAATGGTGGTGCTGAGGCACGTTATGAGAAATGTGGTAAACTTGTGCTAACTGGGTATGAAAGCGCCGAGTGTGCTGAGCGCTTCATCTAAATTGCAAGGAGCTCTTTACGTTGCTGTAAGTGATAGTAATCCAAATCTTTAACCATAGTTTAAGCTAATATTTTGTAGGTATTTGAATTAACCTGGCACCGCACAAGTGCCACCTGAATGTTTTCTTTAAACTGCTCGAAGGACAGATTAGGCTAACGTTTTCAACTGAGTCTTTTGGGGGGTCTTGTTTTATGTCTTATCCGCCTTTGATTTAGAGAGGCAAATATGCCCATCTCCAAGTTGCTGTCCCAGTGTCACAACTGGCATTTCACAAAGGAACACCTACTTTGGGGACCTATCCATTTTAAGGAATGTGACTGAAGGCTTTATTCACAGAGCAGTTGGCTGGCGTTTCTGAATTCGTCACACCTTTTTTGACCAAGTTATGGGCTTTTGCGGATGCCTCGGTCCTGGTTTGTAAGCTGCAGTCTCAGGACCGTGGTCCCTGCCCCATGGTGTCCGCTGTCTAGGCTAATCTCTCCTTTGATTGCTACATTTTTGTGAAGGGTGGGATAAAATAAGGGGGAAAAAGATGGACAATGGAAAAGGTGTTTCTAAACACTTCCTTTACATCTAAGCTGCTATTAACTGGCTATTATACAGCATAGGCCAGATCCTTTCTTAATATGAAACTGGCAAAGTTAATGGCTTTCAACCAGTAATTTTCATGAGCTGAGTTGATGATCCTGATTTTTTTTTTTTTCTTTTTAATCCTATATGTGATTCCTCCAGCACATTCTGCATCCTAAATGTTTTGGCATTTGCCTAAGGAAAAACTTACAATGAATTTTTTGCTTTAAAATTATTTAATTTTATTTAACTTAATGAATGTTGCAGTAATTTTCAGATGTAGCACATTCATGTGCAGTTTTTTTTTAAGGATGTATGAAAGTAGAGCAAGTGTTGCACATGTTTTGGGACAATATGACAGTTTTTTGTTGTCGAAATTCCTCAGACGGAAACTGGGGGGGGATCCCTAGCATCCAAACTGGGGGACGGAATGGGATATTTGGAGTGAAGAGGATGTTGTGGAGAACCTGCCTCACGTTGCTAAAGGCAGATGTCATCCCCCAACTGAATTTTATTAACTTTGGTCAAGTTGAGTTCGAGAGCTGAAACTAGAAATGGTCTGAACTGGCATGAAACAAAGTGGTATTAGTGTCTGCCTGACCAATTTATGCTACAAAGGCTTTTTTTAATGCACAGAATTTTTCTTCTTTGCTACAGCACCTTAGCGCACTGTGTACTTTGCAAATAACTGTTGCATTCGAATCTAAAAAATTAAATTGCCAGATAAATTCTCTGTTTATTTAGTATTAAAAAATAAGATTTTAATAGAGCAAGTTGTCTTCCAAGTTCTGGCAAATATTCTGCACCACGTGTCTTTTCAGTTCCTAAGTTTTTTTTGTGATTTGTTTCTGGAACTTGTCTGTCTTTCCATTTCCTTTCAATATGATCTTTCTCCCAAAAGGATGCTTGAATCGTTCTTAAATTGTTACCTGCACCCTTAGTAAATATTTTATATTCTCTTTCAACGTGCTTCCATTTGATCTCCAGGACATCAGCTGTTGCCTTAAACTGATGCTGTGAAAGGGAGGGGTTTGGTGAGTTTTGATTCTGGTTTTGAACCTTTCTGAAACTTCGACTTTGACAAATTCTGAGCTTTCAAGTATTATTTTCAAATTCAAACAGTGTTTTAAAACACTCGTGTATGTTTTCATCCGTGAGAGGTTTCTAAATAGGTGCCCAGTTGTTGCTGCGGACTCTGCGGTAAGCGGTCCCTTGTAAACCATTCGCCTTCCTTCCTTCTCTGCCATCCTTCATTTGCCACTTGCTTGAAACAGATTTTAGACAAGCACTGTATTTGTGCTATATAAATTATAAAATGCATATTGGAATGCTATTTACTTTTTTTTTTTTCTTCCTTCAGAGTGGCCCTTGGGCTGCCTTGGCTCAGCCTAAAGCAAGGTTTTAGCAGACTCGATCGGTTTGGGTTTTACAGCGGACCTGTGGGTGTGTCTTTGCATAAACACCACTTGCAGTATGTGGAAGCAGAAAATTGCAGTGCTTTGCAGAACAAAACTCCTTGGAAAAGGGTTTCCTTTTCATTGTGCAAAATGCAAGCAGGGAGTTTGAATTTTTCCATCATTTCAAATTCAGATGTGAGTTGCTATAGGTAAAGAAGGGTTTTGGCAACTGCTGTTCTGGTCTTGGCTTTTATTCTCCGCTGCTCACACTAAGGACAATTTTAAACAGTCCTGCATCTGCATACTGTCACTTGTTTTAAACTGCCCTTTAGTAAGAAACAATCATTAACTATTGCATGTTTGCAACAGTATGTATATAGGAGACAAACTGTTAATTTAAATGAAAAGCCGCTTGTGAAAAATGATTCTCCTGCTTCCCCACAATTATTCTGCTTTAGCTATGGCTTTACTATAATGAGTAACAGTAAATGAAATTTTCACTCTATTACTGTGTAGCAGTAGCAGATCGCAGGTAGTGCAGAAAGCATTTTGTTTTCATTTAACAGGATACATGGTATCAGGTGGTGTTGATTGACATTTCTTGGATAGTGCCTTACACAGCATTTCATGCAAATCATGTTCGAATGAGACTGCTGCATCAAATTACATTTCTTTCAGATTATAGTCCTTGCGGATGTGAGAGCGAGCTTGTTCGGCAGCTAGCTTTCGTTTTGAACACTTACTGTTTTCACAACTTGTCTGCAAAGCTCTATAATTACAGCACTTAAGATAGTGAAGGAATGACGGGCACTTTCTCTTATCGGATCTATAAGTAGTAGCAAGCAGATGCAGCATGAGATCCCTCCAGCTGTCAAACATTGTCAGGCTGGCATAGAAGGAATGCAGTTTAAAATGCAGGTGACATAATACCCAACATCCTCCATTTGCTAGTGGGCTTCTGATTAATCACGATTACCATACATTATCATACCATCAAATTTAATCATATCAATGAATTCCCATCTGCAAGAGGAGCAGCAGCAGCAGCTAAACATGATGGTAACAGCTATTAAAGAAGAGAGAAATAGATGGCTTCTAAATGCAGTAACCCTTTAGCTTGTCGTGCGAGCTCCACTTTGCATGTGCTCTATAGATTCTAAAATCAAACAGAAAACTTGTGTGTTTATATTTCATAGTTTTTTGTCGCTTACCTTTATGTTCAGTAATTTCTGTTTAGGACTGCCAAGGAATCCTGAGTTGCAGACTTAAAAATTTTTTTTTTTCCTGTGTTAATGACATCAGATTTTCTGCAGTTCAGTCTCACCTTTATTACCTGCTAATTGATTTTGATATATTTGGATAAATGTAGTTAAAACATTTTTTTAAAGCCTTATGAGCAAAGCATAAATTTTCATCAAGGCTCACAGGAAAATGTATTAAATGTGCAGCTATATAGCCATTAATTAGACACCATTAGAAGAGACTTCTAGCGAAAGTCAGGTCTCCTCTTCTAAAGAATCCATTAAAATATTATACAATTGACTTTTTACTACAATGCAGTAAGACAAAACTAGTGCTTAAATACTGGTTGTGGAACTGAAATATGTGTTATAACATTATAGAGTTCTAGATGATAGTATAATTGTCTTAAGTGATTTTGACTGAGCCGAAAAACATCATTTAAAAGACAATTCAGTCCATTTGTAACATCACAGTGAAAAACAAATTTTCCGTTATTTATCAACTGATACTTATTAAGCTTCTGCACCCTCAGTTCTTGCCATTTACCTTTGAATGTAGAGGAAAAAATATTTAGTTTGTTATAGAATACTGGAGTTTAGAGTAAACTGGGCTAATTTAGAGGAATACTATAGCTTCATTGTAGGATACCCAAAAAAAGGAAAAGTTCAGGCCTTCGTACTCAACACGTGAGTAGCACCTACAAGCTCTTTGGGAGCCCTGGGGCTGTAACGTGCTTGCGTCTGAGTGACCTTGCAAACAAGGTCAGGGCTATGTACAACACCTGCAAAAATGAAATTTCCTTTCAGAATTATAAATTAGGAATGATGTAATTTAACTACTAAATAGATCTGAAATAGCATTTTCTAATACAAATCAAAGTCCAGGCCAGCAGCAGTTTTAATACTGTCTTCTATAACATTGTTCTTTGCTTGACACTTTTTTTGTAGCAATCTGAGAATTTTTAATTGAAGGGAGAAGCATCATCCCAAGTCACATGTATTTATTTTGGGGGTTCTCAGGTTGCTTTTAGCCAACTGTGACTGCGCTATCAAGCTTGGAGTGTAATACAGAAATCCTGAACTTGATGTTCAGCATCCAGGTTAGTTGTGACATCTCTGAATTCTGTTTCTAATTGTCAGTGACTTGCAGGTCACCAAGATGCACTAGATCAATAAACATTGTAATAATATTTCTGGGCAATAGTCTCAAGTCTAAGGATAAGGTATAGTTTTTATAGGAGTTTTATCTCAATAGTTCTGAAAGCAGAAGACGTCCATACTTTTGTTTGAGACTCTAATTATTTATACATTCCTAATTAAACTGACATTTTTCAGCACAAACATTCAGAAAGATTTTATTGTCTTTCAAATGATTATGAAATTCTCTGCTCTTGAGAGAGAGCTCATGCTTTGGCACTCTAATGTCTGCTATGCCAGTTTTCCAATTTCTGTTTTGTGGTATTTCTGTGTTGTATTTAACCTTAAGAAGTGAGAGAGGGTACCAAACAGGAACGGGTCACACGCTCCCCTCCACGCCAGGTCCCCAAAGACTACGCCAGAGCCCCAGCGAGGTTTACAACCAAAGTCAAACTGGAGCTGCCCAGCACATTAAACACCTTTTTCACAAATTACTTAGATTTGTGCTCTGATCTGAGAGGTTTGGGTTTATTTATTCTTCAAGTAGTGGAGGCAGCTATGACGTTTTTATAATGGTCTGTCTCTTCTTGCTGTCGACGTTCCTCCTCCAGCCACAGCAGACAAGCTGATGAGAGCCCAGCTCTTGTGCTCAGCCATACTGTTGTGAATTCAAAGCTACAGTTGGGATTTAATGGTCTTTTCCTATATTGACATTTCATGTAGGAGCCTTTTCTTAGAATTGCTCTTGAGTGGGACCACTTGCCCTGCAGATTTCCCCTCTCTACCTTCTGTACCACAATGATGGAGCAAAGGCCCAGGAAACCTGTCTGTTGAGAGATCCTCTTGTGTAGCAGTGGTTGCTTCTGGGCCGTGTTGCCCTGTTGCTTCTCCTGTGCTTGCTAAGGCTTCCCTAGAAATGCACCAAAATTGTGAGAATTTTTGTCTGTTTTTGCAACATTAATTTGGCTGCGCTTGATGTGCGAAGAGGGATATGCTGAAACTTTCTGGAAAGCGACACTGTCTTATGTACAATGAATCTAATTTTTATCTTCAGTTTCCTGAACTGCTTGGGATGGTCTTAGTATGGCTAAGAGCAGGTTAGTTATCTTCCTTTTTCAGTATTGGCCATATCCATATTTTAGCTGCTTGAGCATGAGCTGGCTTAAATAACAAGGGATTCACTTTTATCTTTCTGTGCTTTTCTTGGTTTTCCATGATGGCTGAATTATATTTTGGAGCTTAAACAGAGAAATTGGACATCAGTGATTTTTCTCACGGGTATTCTGGATTTGTACATAAACTTCCCTAAACTTTCTTATTTATTAGCATTGTATAGTGTCAAAGAGAAGCTGGTCCTGGTTATGTGGTGCATCTTTAATATTAAAAATTACTTTAGACTTGATTTAGGGAAATATCAGCATTCTTCCAGACTGAATCTGCCTTTAATGCTAGGATCTGTGCTGTCCACTTACTCAAGCCATCAGTTGCGCTCTCCTTGCATTTTCTCCTCAAACTGTATCCCAGGAGCTTTGAAAAGACACAGTTGCGTGGCATGTATTCATTTTCTTGAGTTTTATGATATTGATGATTTCTTACTCCAAACTCTAATTTTTGTTCATCTTGATGAAATGTATTTAAAGAATGAATTTTTATATAGGATCTACTTGAAATCCTAATTCTGTCAGGAAAATCTTAGGTTTTCTTTCACCTTGATGAAATTATGTGACTGTCGCAGACATCACAGGGAGACTGCTGGGTCACAGACCTCATAGTTAAGGAAACACCAAATATGTTATATTATAAAATTTCAGTGAATAGTTTTCTTTCTATATGCTGTGTGCGGTAAATGAGAACACTCTGAAACTAATGTGAAATGAACTTTGGCGTGTGCAGTGGGTTGTATACATCTCTACTTAAAAATTTTTGAACCGTATTCACCATACGTGAAACCAGGCTTCTTCCACAGGAGGATGACAAGTCAGCTCTTTGCTCTGGAAGGTGGGCATTTTAGGAAAGCTTTTCAAAAAGTCGAGTGGCTGCTGAAATAAGAGGATTAATATCTTGCGACAGACGGCTATAGTTTTAATTGTCATAGGTTGCAGTGGTCATTATTCTTTGCGTTTAAACCATATAAGAAGAATTAACTGAGTGGCCCTGCTTAGCTGTCAATGGGGTTCTCCTAGCTCTTTGCATTTTAAGTGAGATTAATAAATGAAAACATGTTGTAGAGGCAGGGTGTAATTTATTGAAAGATTCATGAAGTTTCAATGACATTGTTAAGGTATTTAATTAGTCTCGTGGAAAAAAATAGTGGAGTGACCCTTTTAGAGAAGCTGATAAGTCATATAATGGCTGTTAGATCCTCTTTATTCCTTGCTTTATAAGATTAACTTTGTGCTAAGCAATTTATGCTAAGTTTTCCCTTTTATTGGTAACCAAAGTTATCTGTGCTTCATGAATAGATTATTGGAGATAACATCATGTAATTAACAAGAGATGCAGAAAAGTAAGAGCACAATTTGTGTAAGAATTGTATGAGAGAATGTTAATTTCTTAACTAGGAAGGATATTTAAAGGGATAAAAGGAAGGCAAAATAGTGCAGTTCTTTGAAAGGATTAAAGTAACCTTATCTTGTGTTCTTTCAGAAGGTGGGATTGCCTGAGTGTGTGAAAGTCATGTTCAATGAGCTATTCACAGCTCTAATGAATTGTAGACACAAGTTTGCGCTGCGTGGGTTTCTTTTTCTTTTTTTTTCCCAAAGTGATTGATAACATGCAAGTTGTGCCTTATTGAACAATGAAAGTTGGAAAAAGGAAATTGCATAACCTGCAGGCACGTGGAACTGTGTAGCAAGTGTCAGTGTGAGGTGCTATAAATTACGGTATGTGGAAGAGGAGTGGATGGATCCTTTTTTTTTTTTTTTTTTTTTCCTCTCTCAGAGTACACTTTGCAAAATTAAAGATTTGAGACAATATAATACCTGTCAGCAGCACTTCAGTGTGCAGATGTCTTCGACTTTTAAGTAATTCTATAATGTCCATGGTTGTGGTCTCTTTAGAAATCCACACACAACCCCATTTCCAATGCTGTTTCTTTCTAGACCTAAGTCCTTGCGTTTAAAAAGATGAAACAAATTTTAAATGTTTCAAAGTAAAATTATGCTAGGATAAATGGTAGAGTTAAACACATTTCTTAAAAACAGATGGGTCTTTAATGGCTTAAGGAAAATCTTGATGTTCAGTAGCTTGCTTTCAGTGTGCAGGGGTTGAAGTATGTTTTGGTTCTGACAGAAGACACCAATGGGACTGGCCAGAGCTGCGTCCCCTCCGCCCACTCATCCTTATGGAGAGGCTCCGAGCCCTGGTTTAGGTGGATGTAACCCCTCAAGCTTTCAAAAATGACAGTGTCTCTCTCAGGCCCTTTGAAATACTTTTTGACACCAGGGCTTCACCTAGTGGTTTCAGAAGAATTATACAGCACTGAACTGGTTGCAGAATACTTTTTACTTTTGTGAAGGGAGATGTGTAGATTGCTTAAGAAATTATTATTATTATTATTATTATTATTATTTTCTTTCTCAACCGTGTCTGAGATGTGGTGGGTGGGTAAGTCTGGTTCACGACTTGTTCCCTGTTTCTCTGTGAACTTTTTGCAACTAGCTTTAAATATAGCTGTAAGTTCCAATTTGGGCTTCTTTCCTTCCTTGCTATTTGTGTACTCTTTTATTAAATAATCTAATAACAAAGAGAGGGAGAGAACGCTTCCAAGAAGCTGCTGTCTGCCCTCTGCTGCATCTGTCCCATATGGGAGTCTGGCAACTGAATCTCTGGAAACATCTGTGTTAATCTGATCCAGATTTGTAAGGTCTCACTGCAAAGTCACAGCAGTATTTTTGTCCTTTTCTCCAATGTTACAAATGGCCCTAATCTTGGGTGGAAAGTTTAGGACTTGACTAATTACATGAACTTCCAAGAGTCCCATTCATTTAGCTGGAATCTGTTAACTTAAATAAATGTATTTTGAAGTCCATAAGATTTGTTAAGTATTATTAAGTTTCCTACAAGGGGTAGTAATGGCGAACTGATAGTTAAAATAATTTTTGTTGGGAGCCTTACTTGATCTGTGTACTGAATAGTTGGTTGTAATTTGAAACTGTCCGGAGAGCGAAACCATGAAAAATGGAAGTAACTACTGTGCATATAGAGATTTATTATGGAGCTGTGTTACAGTATGCTTATTCTGTCAGAAATAGACCATTATGAAAACTGGCTTTTGCACCTGCTCTTCGTTAATTTTTGAAGTTAAATAGCTGTGTGTAGTCTTTCCTACAAAACACCGGAATGCAGTTGGGGGTTATTAGCAGCAAATACTTGCTGAATGCAGTGGGTGATGCTGATGGTAAAAATAATCCATTCCTAGAAGTTTAGCTTAACTGCAGCTAAAAAAAAAAAAAAAGAAAATCTTCAAAAGCTTTAAGTATATATTTCTTTGTGCTATTTTTGACACAATTACAATCTCTTTTAGTTGGAAGTTGAAGTTGTGATATTAGTGTAGTCCCAGAAACTGGAAAAAAAATTAACCTAAATATAATGATATTTCAGGTAATAAACAAGCACTTCATAATTTAAATTCACCAAATTTTGCATATTTCCTCAAAAACTAAGTTCATTTATGTCTGGAAGTAATAGCTCTGGTTGAAACTTATAGAATTAAGTTTTATATGTAATATGTGGAATCAGTCCATCACATGCATTCCTGTTGGAACTGTCTTGAAATTTAATTTAAAAGAAAGTCCTCCCCAATGTAAAATTTGAAAGTACAAGCCATTTCTCACCCATATTACTGTAATTTAGGGACAGAATTTTATTTCGCATTTAGGAATAGCAGAAGCAAAGCTGGTTTAAAAAAATTAGAGATCAGGATTTTTTTTTACTAGTGTTAGAAGGAAAAAAATCAAACTCCTGATTTCTTTTTTAGAAGCAAACATTTGTGATTCATTTTTCTGCAAATGACAGATGTCTCCTTAATTGACTTTGTATGATTGTCCTTTAGTTATCAGCCAAGAAATGTGATTATTTGTAATAATTTAATAGTTCTTCAGACTGCCATAGACATAAAGTTAAATTCTGCAAGTGGCAAAACATAAGCAGACGTTTCTTAATGACACTTAATTGCATGCGTAGTGTGCTGTTTTACTGTGGCATGATTTATATCAGCCATGTTTTCTGTAGTTTTCCCACTTTTTGAAACTTTTAGATTAAAAGAAAAAAAAAAAAAAAAGCGATCCATTGTGCATAGAATAACTGCCCTGGCAGGGAAGGGACATGGCTTTAGTGACCAGACCTGACGCTTCAGTATTAATGAATCCTGACAGTGAGCAACAGCTCATGGTCACGTAGGATATAAAAAGGATCTTCGTGTTATTTTACTTGCAAAATGGAAAAGTAGGGTTGGCTTTAAGACTGGAAAATGTTCATGAGCTCCAAAACTTACTAGTTTCAAAGGTTAACTGGAGTCTCAAAAACGTTAACCGAAAACCAAAAAGCAGAGCTCATAATTGTGAGGAGTGGGAAAAAGGGAGAAGTGGATGGGAAGAGCTGCAGATTTAAAATACTTCGTTCTCCCTCTGGTCTCGGACTGTTGTGGAGTTATTTTGACTCCTCCTTGTATTGTAGGACATACTTGTATGAAATATACTAAAAAAAAATAGAAAACTATTTTCTTAATGTATCTCAGGGAGAATTTGTTATTTTTGCAATTTTAATGCTTTTTAAAGCATTTTGAATGCAGCTTTAGGGGATGAGAGAAAAAAAGAAAATATAAAATTAAATATCAAAATTTTGCATTTGTTTGGGTATAAATGTAATTTTCTTTTGAGTATCCCACATTATGGTTTACAAAATGTGGTTGATTTCAGGTGTACTTTGTTTGCAATTTAAGACTAATTACTAGTTTACATTTTAAAAAATACTTTCCAATTGGATAATTGTTCTTTTTGTTCAAAATATGTTAGATGGTTGAGGGGATAGTAAAAATTGCATCTTAAATTAAGCCAGATGGCCACCTTTGGTACTGAAGGGAGCTCAAAATCAATATTGCTTATGTTTTCAACCAGTAAAATAGCTTGCTGGTTGTTGGTTTCTGTGATATTTTTATAAATAAGCCATTATCTTATTTTAGTAAGTGTGACCTTTCTTAGATCTAAATTAACTTCATGTTATTCAGTTCTAAAACATACCGAGGCTGCTTTCATAAGGGTTTAAAGTTTCCTTAGGATGGGAAGCGTAAGGCTGCTCCCGGGGTGTGTAATACTACCAGACTGCTGTGGTTTGAGCCAAGATGGTCTGTGCTGCTCGTCTGCCTCTGCGCAAATTGTTTTGGTTGAAATTTTCTGAATACTTTTCTTCTGAGACTGAAGCTGGGGGAAAATACTGTTTTGCCCAAGCGAGTTACTTAGAAATCATGTTTTGCGTGTTTTATAGCTGTTCAGTTTTTCAAGGGAAAAACCGGAGTTTGGCTGCGCTGAGGATGTTTCAGTAGATAAGACCTCAAACTGCGTGAAGCTCAGCAGGACTTTCCGTGCATTTGCAATTCAGGGCTGTGCTGGGAAGAGGTAGATCCTGGGCATAATAATGAGGGGACGGGTGGCAGGGGAGAGGGGAAGCTGTTATGAGAAACAGTATCTTTTTTTAAGTAGAGGATCTTCCCCTCCCCCCGCTAGTGCTCTCATTAGCTCCTCCTCCGCTGGCAAGAAAAAGAGGAAATTGCCTGCACTAAGCATGCAGGCAGGAGAGGCTGGATCTGGGCTAGGGCTCGATTGTGGGTAAAAATTTGGAGATTAGAGACTCTTCTACGCTCGCCTTCTCTCGACAGAGCCAAGGCATGAGGCAAGTGGGAGTTTGTGACTGGTGGCCACAAGACAAGCTGGCCAGTTTGGAGTTGGGAAGCTGGACCCATGCTGGGGTTAGGGACCAGTGGGCAGAGCAGAAGTGGTGGTACAGATGAAAGGACATATCTAAAGAGTAAGCGGGATCAAGAGAGAACTAAGATTAATTGGACAAGGAACTGATAGTGGAGAAGATGCTTGGAACTGGGTTACAAATTTGGGGAATAGGAATGGAGATGCTTGATATTGTAAGCTAGACTTGTGTGTAACTGGAGTTTAGGAGTGAGGGGAGAGATTGGTGAGGATCTGTGGCTCAGACTGAGGCAGAATATGTTGAGTTTGGAAGAAGCAGGTAGAGGGGATTATGGTCACTGTAATGCCATTTGGTACTTCAAGTCAAGCGCAACCAGGTTGTTACTGCTCTTCAGCTCAGGTGGTAAATTTATGGTACTCGTTTTCTTCACCCAGGTTTTCAGTAGGTTTCCATGCAATTTGTGCATATAAGACATCTTATATGTAGGCATATGTTGTGGCTAGAGATATGTATTACAAGAACTTTAGGGTTTCAAAGTGAAGCACTCTGAAAATAGGAAATACCAAGCTGCCTGTCCAGGTGTCTTTCTCTCCCCAGGGGGATATGCTCATGTGGCTAAGTGCTGCAAATAAGCTGCAAGATACAAACCATCTTGTGTGAAAACTGCCCTAATGAATGGGTTTCTCTCCCTGCCTCTGTTGCAATGACCTTATGCATTATACAGTGATAAAGTAATAAGTAAATAACTAAATATCAGTTGTTTTTCTGGGTGCCTCCCTGGAGGCTGTGCGACTTGCAGGAGGGCTGTGTGTTCCCTGATGCGACCGAAGGCTGGGAGAGCTATCCTTTGATAAATCTGCTTTCCTCACCAAGGTTTCCAGGATGAGGGGATGCGTTTAACCTTAGTTTGAAAGCACCTCTGGCAGCTCCTACATGTGGCGATGGTACTGTTGCGTCGTGGCAGCGAAGGGTCAGGATCCTCAAGGTTCGTGTGCATTGCTGTTTTGGCAGGCAGCCAAGGCTGTCCTGTTCAACGCAAGAGAAGGGCAATGCAGCTGAACAGCCGAGTTCAGCTAAACCAGAATGGATTTTGATGGGACAAATAAATGTCACTTTCCTCCATCCCAAATGTCTCCCTCTTCCTCCAGCTGCTATTGTTTGCAGACAGCCTTAGAAATTCAAAGGTGTTAGTCTTTTGCGAGGTGGCAAGAGTATTTTGTGCTGGGGGGTGTTAGCCTACAGAAGTATAGCAGATCCTCCTATAAATAGTATGTACGTTATGAGGACTCTCAGGCTGGACTGTAAAAGGATGTCTTTTCACTAAACAGCCGTAGGAGATGGGATGGCTGGGGACATTGGTGATGGAGTATAGATCCTTGAATGTCTAGGAGAGATTAAGAATTTACAGTTGATGGCTCTTTAGTGACATAAAATAAGTAGTCTTAGTCTTGCTTTGAAATCAGAGGTGTTAGTATCTCAAATTATCTCCATTTAGGCATTTTCAAGGAGGCCAGAGATTTAATAGATGTAGATCCTCAGCGACTGTCTCTCATCTATTTGTTTGGTCCTTGCAAATCATGGCTGGAGCGTGCTGATAGAAGGGTGCGGAGCAGCTTTGGCTTTTGCTGCTTTGATAGTGAATAGAAGACTTCAGTTTCCCAGACAAATACCCACTGTTGCTGTGTGAGGAAGTTCTTTTGCTAAAATGCTAATATTTTTACATTAAAAATATTTATGGATCATATCATATAAGACTTATTTGGATATTGGAGGTCTTCCCTTCCTTACGTGGAAATACGGTATAAGCTTCGGTGCTGGTGGTATTAATGATTCAGTTTAAGGGGGGGTATGTTTTTTCATTTTAGGATATTTCCTGTTCTTGATTTAAAAAACAAGTAAACAACAAAAATTCTCTCTTATGCCCAAGTTAAGTGCATTTAGTTTCGTTAGCCCTGCATTGTTGCACAGGGCAGGCTCTCATCAAGAAAGACCGTGCCCGTGGAACGTGCATCACCCTGAACTGTTCCACTTCCTAATTTTGCCATGCTGCTTCAGCCTTTTATTAAATGTCTGAAACGTGGCTAAATGTTTGAATGTCGTCATTAAGTGGCCATAACTTAGTGCTGAAATGCATCATACTCCGCATGTTTTTAGCTTGTTCAGTTGTGAGGGACACCTGCACAGAGGTGGTAAACCAGGACACACTGCCTCGCAGTTGGGATAGGGCGAGACTGTACACGCTCTTGGTTAGATAAATACGTGGTAAGCCACCGTTAACTCCGTCGTTTGATCCTTTGCCAATGGCCATATTTCAGTAGAGCAAGGAGTGTTTGTTCTGAAATCTGTTTTGAAAAGCTTGTTTTTAGCAAGGGCAAGTTCTAAGCAGCTGGTGAATATCAGATGTAGACAGAATGGATGCCACCACTAATTTCAAAATTCATGTAAGGTAGGAAATGAGATGTTCTTAGATTATGTTGATTGCTTGTTTGATTTACTTGCACATAATAGGGGAATGTTTGTGAATAAGATGATTTGTGAGGCACATTTTCAGTTAGCAGAGGGTGCTAAAATATTTTGTCAGCTTTTGATATAAGAGAAAAATGGTAATAGCATGAATTACTGAATTAAGTACATCTTCTGCATACTTCTGCTTTTGAATTAAGATACTGCTGTCCTGCAATATATAAAGGGATGCTTTTTTCCTTTTTTAACTGAGAGGAGGAAGATGATTTTGTAACCTTTTATTATTCTTGTAATGCTTAAGATGCTTAAGTCGTTGTGAATTGACAGAAGTGCTCTCCTGTTATTATCTTGAAAGGTGATTTTTTTAATTTTCTGGATGCCACAATTTTTTTTCCTTTTTAAGTAAAGCTGCTTCATTTCTGTAGCTTAGGTTATACTAAATAGATGGCAAAGAATAGTACGGTTTAAGAAGATAAATGTCAGGAATGTTTTCTAAAGTAGACATTCAGATTTTTTTTGGATTAATGGCAAAGAAGGTCAATAATTGCATGGATTTCAGTAAGCTTGAGAAGAAATGGCATTCCTGTGGTGCTAGTGATTATTAAAACATTGAGAATTCATTTCAAGATACTATGCTCAGTACTTAGTATCTCTTCCGTTGTGAAAGAATGACTTGGTAAGGACTGACAATTTGTACAGATTTTAGGAGGTAACTCACAAATCAATTGTGGTTTTCAGACAAAAAAAAAAAAATTATAGCAGGTGTCAGATAAATTCCTCGTGGTCTTAGTCTCAGTTTTGTCCCATTAAACAGGGCCCTCCAGACTTTCAGCAGCATACTCCTGGACCTGTTCCTACCAACTTCTCCCAAGCCCCGAGGCTGCCCATCCAGGACCAGTGGAGAGGCCCACCGCCACCTCCGCCACCACTCCCTCCTCCACCTCCTCAGGAAAGAGACCCTTTCTTCTTAGGAGGTACGGATTTTTATTGCAATTAACTGCACTTTCTGTAAAGTGAATTAGCAGTTTAAGTACCTATCCTGTAACATGAAGTGTCCGCAAGAACCTGAAGACAGTGTACTATAAAGAGTGTTAGAAAGTACCATATGTAGTCAGTTAGCTAAAACGATGCAGCATAAGCAACAAAATAGATACTAAGTGTGTTTATGTGCATAAATATATATATATATATATATACACACACACACACACACACACGCATATATGTGTGTGGGAGTGTATATATGAATATAGATAAAATATGTAAAAAGCTACTGAACATCCCATCAGCAAATGGCAGCAAAGCTTTACGAGTTCTTGTATGTCTTAAACTCTAATCCCTGTAATCTGTCATTGATTTCATTAGAGCAGAATTTTTACATTGTTCCTACCCCCCGTTTGTTAGCGGTTGTGCTGTTCTTCCAAGCAGCGGTTCCTTTTATATGCGGGGGGTACCAGCACCAGAAATGTAACCTCGAGGGTAGCTCTTACAATGTCTCGTACGTTTTCCCTTTCTTCAAATGCGAAGTTTGCTTTCCGAAACCGAAGGAAAGCTGTGTGCTTTGAAAGCGTGCCTGTTTCCCGAGGAGGCCGCCACTGAGTTACCTCTCTGCTCCGCAGATCCCCGGTTTTCCAGCCATCACCTGTTTGAGCAGCGGAGCCCCCCGCCGCCACCGCCCCCGCCGCTCCTCAACAGCGCCCACCCTGTGCCTACGCAGAGCCCCATGCCGTTCAGCCAGCCCGGGCCGGCGTTTAACCAGCAAGGGCAGCAGCCCGTCTTCCCCAGGGAGAGGCCGGTGCGGCCCAACATCCAGCCTCAGGGTCCCGTGGGAATCCTGCACTTCAACCAGCCGGGCTCGGCAAATCCGCGGCCCTTCATGCCGCCCAGGCAGCAGTTCCTGCAGGCGCCGGCGCAGCCCTTCCTGGCCACGCACACGCAGCCCAACATGCAGGTATCGCCGGGGGGGTCCGGGGGGGCTGGGGCGCTGCCATGGGGCTGGGGGGCTGCCGTGGGGCTGGAGCGCCCTCTGCCGCCCGGCGGGGAGTGTGCCGCAGCCCCCCGGCCGTGGGGTGGGAGCCGCTTCCGTGGCCTCTGCGGCCGGGGGGAGGTTTGGGACCGTGGCAGGGGACACGTGAGTTTGGTGGGTTTTGGTAGCAAGCTCTGCGTGACAGCTGTGCTTTCAACGTGGGGAAACTCCATGGTCTGGTAATGCTGGGGGAAAAACAGCAGTTTCAGTCATTTGAAAAAGAAGGGGGCACAGAGGGGGAAACCCTTTCATCCGCCTTTCTCCATTTCACCTGTTGAGCTACACGAGTTTAGAGATAGAACCGCTTTGTGCAGCTCGTCCCCTTGGTTTTGCCTGTTCCTTAGCTGCTTGGAGATATTTTGAGATTGGGTGAGGCTGGGTGTTACTTCTCCAGAGTTTATTACCTCGGCGTTAACACTAAATAACCTTTCTCTTCCTGCGAAGGGTCCCTTGCATCCTCCGCTGCAGCCCCAGCCGCAGCCGCAGCCCCAGCAGCACCATCACCAGCAGCAGCAGCAGCACCATCACCAGCAGCAGCCGCAGCAGCACCATCACCACCTGCAGGGCCCCCCGCAGCCCTTGATGCCCATGAACCAGCCCCAGTTCCGGCCCCACATGCCGGCCGCCCAGCAGCAGCCCAATAACAACCGGATGCAGTGCCAGCAGCGACAGGGGCCCATGAAGCCCAGGCATGTAAGTACCGCCGGTGCCGGTGTCCCCTCCCTTAGCCGGGCACGTGTAACAGGCATGTAAGCACAGGTTTCAAAACCCACGAGTGAATTTGCTCCGGCGCAGCATGCTCTGTTGCTTGGCAGGTTGGGGTGATGCAACAGTCCCTGTGGAGCAGCATCTGCGGCTGTTCCATATGATTGCAAATCAGAACAAACGCTTTGATTAGGAAAATAAATCACTTAGTGAAAGGCATATCTGAGAAGATGTAAACAAGTGAGATTAGGTTTTGCTAAAAATAAAACTGTTGTTAGAACGTTCTCATTTCTTTAACTTTTCTTCTTACCTTAAAAATATAGTTGCTCTTTAAAAAGCTTTTTTGCCATACTTGGAAGCCTAACTTAATCATGAAAAATCTGAAAGAGGAAACATTTTAATCTTGCTTGTGATGGAAGTCTTTGCAGTTTTTCTCTGCTTTTCAGAACACACCCTCCCAGAATATTGTCAAGCGTTCAAATCAGCAGCTACAAACAACTGCTCCAAGAAACAGCAACTTACGTGAGTTGCCAATAGCACCGTCACACGCGATGGAAGTGAGCAACAACAGGCGAACTTCTACTCCAGCTGCTCAGGTCAAACCCATTACCAGCACCATGTCTGCCCCCAAGGCTGTAGCTGGTGCTGGAAACTTGCAGGGAAGGCCTGAGATGAAAGCTAAAGCAATCACACCAGTGGGCCAAGCAAAATCAGAAGTAAAATCTGAACCAGAGGTAAAGTTTGTTTGTTTTTTTTGTTTTGTTTTGTTTTTGGTGCCACTAGAGGCCTCTCTTCTGAGTTTCTTATTCCTGTTTGATGTGATGGCAACAATGGTCTCCACTAACACCACCACCACCAAGAAGTCTGGCAGGTTGGCAGGGCTGTGGGGAGTCTGTTTTGCAGGAAGAGGAGGGATCATTCCTACTGTGACAAGGCAGAGGTTGAGGAAAGGGCATCAACAGATACCTGCCTCTGAAATACCTACTGTGCCTATTTTTATCTTGCAGCAATTCTGACCAATTTTTTGGTCAGCGTTTCCTCTCAAATCAGAAAACCTCTTCTTTTCCACTTCCTCTGATATTCTATACCTCAGAAAAATGGCCTGTTTAGACAGCTGTTTTCCTAATGCTGTCGTCCTTCAGACTGTCCAGTCATCTCTAGGGTCTTGAGTGCTCTTGTAGGAAGTTGTTTCTGTGTTGTCTGGGGAGCTCCTTGCTCTTGAAGAAGGAAATGCCTCTTTTACACACCACTTTGGCCTGATCTCTAATCTAGAGAAAATAGGAAATGCTCTTAAGTTTTTCGTTTTGGAAAGAAGATGCTATTTGCTCTGCCAGTACTCTGCATCTGCACAATCAAAAAAGAGGTGCCTGGGTCATGTGCTGTGAACAGGTGACCTCTTCCCTGCACAGCTGCTCTTGGACACTAGCAGAGAGACTACATGTGCGCTGTTAACATGAGAGAAGGGGGACAGGACTGCGCTGGTGGTGCTGTTCATACTGAACATCAGGAGGTGCTAGAGAAGCATGATGGTTAAATGAATCCCATACGGTTTCTGAATGTCAGGTTATTCTGAGCAGAACTGTAAATCTTTATAGTTCAGTTGACCGTGAATCTTGCCTCAAGGACCAGATTTCGTTCAACAACTGTTGAAAGCTTTGGTTGTGATAATACTTTCTTCCCTTTAAGCTGCTGGTTATTAGCTTCACATCTTGTTCTTGAATTCATCATGACCATCCCTAATTTCCACAAATGAAGCACAGAAGAAATCCATAGCTAGCAGTGTTTGACCTCCTATGCACTTGCTTTTCCACAGGAATATTAAAAAAAAAAAAAAGAAAAAACTTTTTTCAGCTTTAATTTTGATGTTTTTTGCAAAAATGACTTAAGTAATCCCCTTCTCCTCAATTCAGTCTCTCAGAATAATCTAAGTCACAGAAAATACCATACCTCATAGGGAAGTCTCTGTCTTTCAGGCCATTAGTACAGGTAAGTTTTGTAAGCCTATGCAAAGCAGATATAGGCCTTGCCATCTAAAACATTTTATAGTTCTTTCATATTTTAGTCACATGAAATTTAAGGCATTAGTCCTGAAATATCTCTGCCAGTGTTTAGAAAAATGAACTGATATTTTTCACTCTTAATCAGATCAACTAAAAAAAACCCAAAAGCAGTCATCTTGTTCTCTCCAGTTTAAGTTTTAAGCATATCCTAACCTAAACATATCCTAACCAACCTTAAATTAACTAATTGCTTTCATGTGAATTCTTGGTTTTACAAAATTAAGCTTTCTTTCTATTTCTATGGCGATGCTATCTTTGGAAACAAATTGTGATATCTATTTCACATAGATTTTTGTAGAAGAGGGGAAAAAATATTGCCCTGGAAGAATTGATGCATCTCCTAGTGCTTGCTAGTATTAACCATGACAGTAAAGCCTGTGTAGGTACACTCAGCAATTACTGAAAGTGTGTGAATGTGTGCGCGCGCACGGGGAACACTTCTTGTTTTAAAGGGAACTTGAAAGAGAGCCACGTGCTGCAAACAGCGTAGTAGCAGTTGTCCCCTTTCAGCTGTGCCAGTGTGGCAGTCCTGTTCACTGGTGCCACTTATTGGCACTTTTACAAACTGACGATTGCAGTACTAGTAACCTTCATTTTCAAGTATTTAATCTTTTCTTTTTTTCCTCACTGTTGTTGTAATGTAGGTTATTACACTTCTGTCCTTAAGGCAGACTTTAGTTTTACGGTCTTCTTTGGTTGTCGTTTTTTGTAATTAACTAACTTTGTCCTGTCCTTTTTCTTTCCAAGAAGATGAGAAATAGTTATGTTCTGTCGTCTTTTCTAGCTGTCTTGCTGATAACTGACTTAGGCAGGTCATTTTGCAAGTGTCTTCAACTGGAAAATTATTAAGACTTTTTTTTTATCCTCGTTTCTGAAGAGCCAGTGGCCATATTTATGAATGCTGTGGCATTCAGAAACCACAAAGAATAGCAATATTGGCTCTTACAGGTTTTCTCTCACCTTCAAAATTTTGATATTTTTAGAAGTTTGCAACCTGAGTGACTAGAAGATAAAAACTGTAATTCAACTTCACTAATAGTATGCCTGTGTTCCGATTCCTTGGAGGCTGCAAAACACTGACTCTTAAATGGCTATGTTTAGAATAACTGTTATTTTTCAAGATTATATTTCATTTTGGCAATGAAATTGGGAAAGATGGATGGTGGCTGTTAGCCTAATTCTGCTTATGTTGAGGTTAGTTTGAGAAGAATTAAGCCAATATTAGGCACTTTTGTGTTTTGTTTTTTTTTTTTAAAAAGGAGAGGGCATAGAAAGGTGATCTGAAGTTCTTCAGAAGAAATGAGATATTGGAACAGGAGGGAAATGAATAGAGCACTGGTCCACATGCTCTAGTCCAAGGTGTACTAATATTGCCACTTATTGCAATTAATGCCACTAATATATTTACATAAAACCTTTATATTTCATTCTCCCAAGTGCAGTAAATGTTGAGGTTGCTTTGCTGAGTTATTGTTGACAGGGTTTATTT
This sequence comes from Dromaius novaehollandiae, assembly GCF_036370855.1. Lineage (NCBI taxonomy): Eukaryota > Metazoa > Chordata > Aves > Casuariiformes > Dromaiidae > Dromaius > Dromaius novaehollandiae. The sequence goes on from NC_088099.1 coordinate 9,927,585, forward strand.
TATAGGACTTGCAGTACATGAAATAGGTGCTATGTTAGGTTATCAAGCAAATGTATCTGAATGTTTTCATCTTTTTAGAAATTAACTGCCTGAAGAAATTTTAAGTGTCTAAATTTGGGGGTTCTGTGGTTTGGATAGGTTTATTTTCTAACTTTTAATAATGGTGCCTACTGTCTTGTGTTTAGAGAATTCATCTTACTGCAGTCTTTTCCAGTTAGAAGATCGCAAGAGGGCAGTGTGCTTCTCAAAGTAACTCGTAACCTCGTTCTTAACTCTTTTCCTGTTTGTCTAAGATGTGCAGCACCTATATTTTGTAGGATGACCCATACCCTCTTAGGGGTGTGGGAGCTATTGTCATCAGCTATGTGAAATGTGTAATGTGTATCTAGATGTTTTTATTTAGGGTAATTTATGGTTTTGAATGCAAGCAGCAAAATGATATAATTTGGATCTGACCATAGTTTTCATAAAGACTTGTCAGGAGTTTTTGGACAAATGATTCTAGCCTCTCTTGTTTCTAAAATTACAACTGAAAACCAACCAAACTGCAGATCTGCTGAACACACTGGTTCATGTGTATATGACACAGATCAGACTGTTTCCACTGATGGTGTCCGTTGGAGGCATCCCCTCTGTCCTTGTGTCCATTCTGCTGAAGGACACAAGTCGGTCTGGCTGCACAGTTCCTTTCTTGTTCCTTGATAGTAAGCCAGAATACTTGCACTATTCAACTTTTGTGGCTCTGCATTTAATTTTGTTAACTAGTAATAAAACCTGCAGACCTCTAAAAAGCTTTTTCTTTTGTGGGGTGGTTTTTTTCTTTTCTTTTTTTTTGTTTTTTTGAATTTACTATATAAAAAGCAAGTTTAGCACTTGAAGCTGCTGGTGCTAGGACTTAATTACAGCAGAAGCTTGATCTCTTGTTTTAGGGCATGTTTCTTTGGTGTCTTTGACCTCAACAGTGTCATTCTAAGCCCTCCTAGATAAAGGGTGATCTATAACTATTGCTGCCCTTGCTGCTGCTCTTTAACTGGACTCAGAAAAGCAGCCTGTAACATTTTCTTTTGGCACTTTCTGTAAAGTCTCTTTGGACTTTAAGGTAGAAGAAAAACCTGTAGCGAAAGTTTGGTTTTCCCTCCAAACCACAATGAAACATCTTGTGTTTAAGAACTATTCAAAGACGGATGAGGTTCTCCACTTTGCATCTCTGGCCTTGTATGCTGTAGCCTTCCCTAAAAAGACGAACCACAACATACTATTTCTTCATGCTGTGGAGTTCCTCAGGAAAAGAAAAAAGGGTGAAGCTTCAAGAGCTTATCTAGGAAAAAGCCTGCTCCAAGTTATACTGCATCCTTAGGTATAGCTAATGTTACTTTCGTCAGCACACTTCCAAACACAAGCTGTGAACTTTGTGGCATCTTTGAAAGATGTCTGCTTTCTCCCAGTTCCTTTCTTTGGCAAAATGCTGCTTTTGGAGAAATCTGTCCTGGACTTATTAAAGTAATGGGATGAAAATCATTAGCAGTAGATACTCTGTACCGCTTCCATCCTGATCCATTCTACTGTCTGTCTTCCCTGTCCTTTATCTGATGAAGCTCCTAATGACATAGGAGAAGAGATGCTCTTAAAGCTGATGAGCTTTAATTACCACCATTTTCATCTTAGGAGTTTGCCACCCATTCTAAATCTTTACTGTTGGGATGTTGCACAGCTAGCTCTAATCAAATCTGACTCCTAATGCAAATATTTTGTTAACAAGCAAAGGATTCTTTATCCTCTTTGGTGTTCCTCTAGTGGCAAGGGTATTTACTGAGGACTTAGCAGTAGTAGCAGCTTGCCTTTGGAGATGAAGGATTTAGGTTTACTTACCCTGCTAATGGGCTGATCTGCAGTAACCTCATAAGATCGGCAACTTAGTTCAAATAACCGCAGAGTTCTTTGCTCTTAATTTCAAAGCTGACCCTTTAAGAAAGGATTGAGATCATAGTATCCATATTAAGCTCCAAAGTATTGAGTTGAGTTCCCAAAAGAAAAATTCCAAATGATATTTGAGATCATGTTGCCTGAAGATTCCCCTAAGAGCATTCATCTAACTCCATATGTACTAGAAATGCAGTTTGTCAGTCCTGTGTTTAATGCTAGTGCTGTTGATCCATGTGGATCAGCTACATCCAGGAGGCACTGCATGGATGTGTTGGTCACAGTCCCTCAGGATGTTCATTCCTGGTTTGCTGGAAAGACCCACTTCATGCTTGCAACAAAGTGCACATCTCTGTGCTGGTATTATGTGGCCTTTGAGTTAGTGTTTTGTAGTTTCTAGTGCAGCTATTGCTTAGTTGCCATGGGAGTAATCCCTGTGGATAGGGACTCGGAGAAGAAGCAGTTACATCAGAAGGAGACAAGTATTCAAGACTTGTGTGTCTGGATTCCACAAATACAAACTATTACTTCTCCTGGGCTCTTATATCTGTGAACCAGCAATGCAGTTGGATTTGGTCTGCTCTTTTTGCCCTGGGTTTGGGGAGGATTCTGCGAGGTATTAGGGATAAAAGACGCTTGAACAAAAAAAGTGTTCTTGCACGTTTGGGTCAGATGCGTGCAAAAGATGACAAGAGTTTGCACCCCAGTTACTGCAAGGTAAATAACAGCTCATCACTGCATCAGTTTTTGAGAAATGTGTTAGCATTATTTATGCTGTAATTTGCCAAAATGCAGAGTTACTTTGAGAGCCTATTCCTGTTAGAGGCAATCAATATATCTTTCTTAAAAGCAGGATGTTTGGCTGTTGAAATTTTAACTAGAGAATTGTAGAGACTGCTGAAAAATCTTTAACTATAGAAAATAAAAACTAAATTTATGAAAAAGTATGCTTTGTAATTAAAAAGAAAAATGCCTCTGATTGTATCACCAAAGCGATTTGATTTCTTTTCCAGGATGCGAAAATTTGCATTTCCTTGAGTCTGTCCGTTTTGCACAGCTTTTCTTAACAGCCCATTTGGCCAAAGTTGAAGAAGCTTTATAAAGGTTATTTGATAGTGTATAATACTTTCAGAAGGGTCTAGGGCTGGAATATTAAAGGCGTTCTCTGTATACTATTAATATTCCAACACTGCATTTGGCAACATTTTGATTCTGAAGAGAGTGCATGAGTTCAAGGTCAGAGAGATTGACTTGTGCTGTTCATTATAACCAATTATTGTGTGACAAATGAGTTTGAGATCAGGCTGAAAATTCTGTGAGAAAAATCAATAGTTCTAATCAGGGCCTTTCAGGTCATTTACCACCCTACCTTTTGTTACTTTGTCAGAAAAGAGCAAGATAAAACCTGTGTGACAGTGGGTTGCCTCCGTATTGTTACTTTCCATTTGAAACATATTTTGATATCTTGAATTATATTAATAGTTTAATTGGTTTTAGAAACTTCTAAATGAGTTCCAATTTTGTAAGACTTTTTTCTTTTTTTTCTTTTTTTTTCTTTTTCTTTTTTTTTTTTTTTTGTATTCTGATAAGATTTCTCAACTGGTATTATGGCTTTTTTCTGTCTAGGAAGTAGTATATCTAAGTCCCAAGCCATATTTGAGCTGTTTGTCTCTGTTGAATAGCAAATAAACCTTGCTAGCAGATATGTGCCACTAGTAGCCATTGCTTGGTGTCAGGGATAATTTCAAAAGCTCTTTAGAGCTGTGCCGTTATGACAGCTTCTGAAACAACGAGTTAATGTTATTTTGACCAAGCTGGGCATATGCTTGAGTATTTGACAACTGTGTTTGTATTCTCCTTTGTAGTATCCCGATGAAGATGAAGAAACTAGATTATATCGTTTGAAGATAGAGGAGCAGAAGCGTCTGAGAGAAGAAATCCTGAAGCAAAAGGAGCTGCGGCGGCAGCAGCAGGCTGGCGCTAGGAAGAGAGAACTGCTGGAGAGGCTTGCGCAGCAGCAGCAGCAGCAGCAGCCTGCCACGCAGCCGTCCTACATGCAGCAGGAAGAGGAGCCCTGCGAGTTCCCCACCAACGGCAGCCCTTACATACCCCACTCGGGCTTACAGGCCAGGCCAAATGTCAAAAACAGACTCCTTGTTAAAAAGCAAGATATGGTAGTTCCACACATGCAGCCCAAACCCACAGATTTCCCACAGGTCGGGGCTAATATGCAGTACCAAGGACACCAAATGAAACCGGTGAAGCAGCTGAGGCAGACCAGAACGATACCCCCGAGTCAGCCTCAGGCGTCGCCGAAGGTCTTGCAGCCGAAACCCGCGGTGGCGGCACTGCCTGCGGTGCAGCCTGCTAGAGTAGCTTCGGTACAAGCCCGGCCCCAGGAGCTGAAACCCGGCGTGAAAAGGACTGTCATGCAGCGCGCAAACAGCGCTAGCGGAGACGGGCCCCATGTCGGCAGCAAAGTCAGGGTGATTAAGTTGTCAGGAGGGGTAAGTTTCCAAGGCTCGTCTCGTGCGTGTGTGTTGTCATGGTTTGTTTTGGTGTGGTTCAGTTGGTATAATCCCAAAATAAAAAATGGGCCTAAGATGAAAAGGGAAGTAGTAGGCTTAGCAGGCCTAATAATCTGTATTTTAGAATTTTGGAACCGCAAGTTATTAGTGGTTATTCAGAAATGAAGATTTGCTGTGATGCTTTACTGCCAGCCGTTACCACTGAAATCGTATTGCCTTTTCTGAAGCCATATTCCCTTCATCAAAGTTCCTTGCAACTCGAGCCTGAAAGACTCCTCGACTGAGATCATTTTGCCTAAGGTTGATACATCTGATAATGTGGGGGGGGTAAAAGACTTGCGTGGCTGTTTCTAACGTTCAGTTAAAAGGCTAGGCTCTGCCTATTTGCTCGTGGAAGCCACGTAATCTAATTGCGTGCAAGCGCTGGAGTTAGTGTGCTCGCTGAGGCTGTACTTGTGGGAAGATTATTTCTATTTTCTTGGGACGCATGTCGCAAAATGAATTTAAGCAGTGTATTGTTGGGGGATGTTTTCTGTTAGTCCGTGTTGAAAACGTTACCGTTTCACTTCTGCATCTAAATGAGATTTCCTTATCTTTTGATGAGGGGTCTATTATCTGTAGTGTGTCCCTTGAGCACTGGTGTTGTGGCGACCTCTCGATGCTGGTCTCGATGGCAGTGTGCATATTTAAGATTTGAGGGTTTTAGTTAGAAAATACCTAGACCAAATTTCTTCTGTCATAATGAAAAGACAAGTTAATTTGTTAGGGCTCTGAAGAAACTGAGATGAGAGGGCCTAGCAAGATGATGTTGCTAGTGTGAAGTCTGTCCTAGGGCTTGCGTGGGGCGGAAGAAAGGACATGGTATGCTTAAATGCTGGGGTACGTTGGGGCTGGGTTCTTGGAAGAATGCGTCTTAAACTTTAAAGAACATTAATGAGGGAAACTTGCAGAACTGCTGTATGTCATGACAAAGTGAACATAGGAGAGCGTTAATGGGGGCTGCGCAAGGCCTTGGAGTTGAGCTTTACTACTTAACTACTTTTTATAAGCATTTTGTACAGCTCATAAAACTTAAATAAGCTTAAAATTGTGGATTGCGTAATGATCATGTGGTCTTTCACAATATTAACCTAAAGGATCTTATTGACTAAATAGAGCTGACAACCTCACCAGAGTTGGAGGATGTCTAATCCTTCAGGCATGGTAACTTAAGTACAGAAGAAAAAAGTACAAGAAGTTGAAAGAAATAGTTTCTGTTGGACTGAAAAAATTTATAAATATGATTGCAGGAATCGCAGTGGCCTGCAAGAAGTGTGACTGGTTTGTTATTCATGAAGAATTGAATAAGCACTCATGCACGACTTCTGTTATAATGCAGTAAAACAAAACAGTGCCAGTCACCACTAGAGCTCTTCATAGCAAACAATTATCAGTGCCCAAACTAGCATTTATTTAAAATGTGTATATATATATCATAATGCTGTTTCAGGAAACCAGAAATGATTTGTTTCAGATAGGTCTGTTGGTAAGCAATAGTAACTAGTTTCATTAAATACGTGTGTAACCCCTCTTTCACTGTACACTCAGACTTGTTCTGTCTCTCAACTTTGAGATATGGAGTTTTATTAAGGTAAAGCAGATTCCTGGCGCATAGCATATGTTGGTTTTTCTCTTATTGCTGTGGAAATTTTCAGTTTTCCTTCCAACTATGGAAAAATAAAAGCAAAGCATTGCAATTAGCTGTTTAAATCTGACCAAGATAGTTGATTAATATTCTTAGTCATTTAGTGACAAGCTGAAACTATAGGACTTTGGTTTTTTGACCACACAAAGAAAATGGAAACATTGAGCAGCAGGGAGGGAAATCTTGTCTATTTTGACCATATTTTAAAGAAGAATTGAAAGCTGCTTGAACTCTGAACTGTAAAGAACATAAATTGCACTTAGTTTCCAGTTCTGATTTTTAGCCCTGTTACATGTTTGTTTGTTTTTACACTTTTTGCCCCAACCGTGAATTAAAAGCAAAAGCCAAATCTCATTTTCCCAAACCATTCTCCTCAGCCTAAAATATTCCTCTAATTCCCTGCCTTTGGCCAAAAGAGTGTTTGGCATCTCTTACCTATACGCGGTGACTTGATCCTGTGGGTAAGTTGCTCTCGAGTCTCATCACTTGTACCCTTTCTCCTTTCCCGAACGCTGTTGTGCAGACATGGTTCTAGTACCCCTGCACCAGTGAGATGATCTGTGGTCAGACACCGTGCAGGTTCCTTTTTGAAGCACTCTCAATTTGTGTAGGTAAGGACTTGGAAAGCCCCTTCCCTTTCAGCTGGCACAGAACATTAGCAGAGCTGTCTGTTGAGGAGCCAATGGAGACCAGACTCATGCCAACTCTATTAAAACCAGATTCACCTAGAATGGGAGCAGGTAGCCCAGGCTCTTCTCCTAGACTTAGCGGGACCATCCGTAGAGTAGGATCAGTGTTGTGTTTCCAGCAATGGTTTTGCTTTTACTGTTAAGGAGACATACACAGTGTGCTCATGATATTCATATGGCATATGGGTACTGTCAGAAGAGAGTGTTTTCTTCTGTCAAGGACAAATCTTCCCCAATCTCAGCTTTTAACTATGTTTATCCGCATTACTGGGCATTGCAACACTAGTGAGGATCTCTGACCTTCAGATAGAAGTAGTCATCGTTGCTTGATAAGGTAAAAGAGCCAGCCATACAATTCGGCAATATTCTCTCAAGATGATTTTGCTTTTCAAGGTGGTGGTTGGGTTTTTTTGTTTTTTGTTTGTTTTTTGTTTTTTGGAATTTTAAGGATTACCAATTAAATGAAATCCCAAGAGCCTCTTCAGTTCTTCCAGTTTATCTGGTGTATCAAATGCCTTAATTTGTTGTTGTTAAGCTTCAAAAAAAGGAAATGGTGAATGATTCAGCATTTCCTAGATGTGAGACTAAGTCTGCACATCAGGGTGACATAGTGAATTAATGATGTTAGGTACCGTTTTTAATGATTTTTGTCTATTGGTGCTCTTTTTCTCCCCAAAATACTGGTACTGCCATCCCTTCCTAATACCGCTGTAATTTACGGAGGAATAGCAATACAGTGGATAGTTTTCCGCTTTAATGACTCCTTTAAATGTTATGTTCCTGGAAACGAGACAGTGCTTAGTTTTTAGCAGGTGAATTTTGATTTTTTTTATTTTCCCCCCTTCAGATCTCCAAATGTCTCTTGATGGATCTTACCTGGTTTATTGTTTCTTTGCAGCATGTCTTCAGATCCATCCTTTCCAGATATAGTTGTTAGGGAGTATTCTCTGAGGATTCATACCAGCCTATTTTATTAAGGAGAAGTCTGAAGTTTGCCTGGCTTGGTAAATCCTGAGATCTGAGTGAGAAAAGACACAGTGAGGATGTAGAATGGTGTTTGTTGGGAAGAAACAACCTAATAAATCATTTGTAAATGTGATCATAAAATGATAGAAAATAGGGGTGACTGGACCATAGAAATAACTTGTTCTGTCTTGAAGGGAGAATTAACGGTTTATCATTCCTGACAGATGTCCAGCCTTTTCCTTAGATTGCATTAACAAAGTTTCCCTTGGCCATCTACTCCAGTGTCTAAATATCTGTACATTTAGGAGGTTTTTCTCACAGATCAAACTATACTTTCTGGCTGCAGTTAGATGCCGTGACTGTATTATGCCTCGAGAGATGTGGGAAAGGACTGACTTCCCTCTTTGTGGCTGTCTGTCATTTTAAAGGTCTCTTTAACTGTTTTCGCACAGTCATATCCCTCAGCCTCTTTTGATCGGTCGTGTTTTCTAACTCCTCGAGTGTTCATGGTGGTCTCCTTTGGGCTCCCTGCTATCCATCTGTTAGCAAATAGTTACGGTACCAAGTGCAATTCAATTCTTTAAGTCAATGCATTAGAAGTGTCGTTAGTCCTGGAAGAACAGGTTTGTACTGAATGCAGCCTTAAATATCTTAAGATCATATGAAATGTGCTGTAGTTGTTTTTCATTTAATTGGAGGTTATATGGGAAACGGTAATATCTTAAAATCTCTGTATCATTCAGCTATCTTATATTGTTATTGGGTGATTTCTCCCTAGCCAGAAACTGGTCCTCCATGCTCAAAGTGATATATGTCTGTGCCAAAGGCCTGAAAATGCTGGTTCTAATGCTGCTCCAAGAACACACCACTCGGTCTCTGTGGAAAGCTGCACAAATGAGCTTTTTCATATATATGTAAAACAAATTTCAGTGTACCACATCGGATTAAAAGCAACATCTTATTAGTGATCATAATTTCTGAAAACCTGAGATGCTTCACCTGAAAAAGCTTGAAGAAAGAATTGACAAGTTGTTTTCTCTGGAAAGCCCATCGCAAAAAACGTCCTTGGATTGTAACAAGAAAAAGAGAATTGGAATGGAAGATAGCCTTATTTTTACTTAGCATAATTGCAAAGGGAGAGAGGTGAATATGGAGTTCTAAATATGGAAAAATACATTGATTTAGATGGTTCTTGCTTGATAATGTAACCTTATCCACCACCTTTGCTTAATGTTTGTACTCAGTGTTGCTTGCATGTGTATGTCCAAGTTTAATTAAAAATATTTGACTTGAAAGCTCTATAGCGCCTTTCATCCAAATATGTTAAGAATTACAAATGTGAAGATTTTTAGCGTTTGCATGACAAGTTTACCCAGCTCTGAAGTGCTGCCAGCCCTGAGAAGCAGAGCAAAGGCACTGTCACCCCACGCGCTGCTGCAACTTTTTAAGCAGCAGCAGAATGGCATTGCAGTTGCCTCATATCCCACCATTAGAAGGAGCAACAGGTACAGAAAATGTCCATATTTTATCAGAAGCAGGTTGAAAGAGCATCAGAAGCCATTAGATCATAATGCCCTGATGTCATATTTGTCATTTATAGAGTATCAAAAGGGGCAAGACCTTTGAAGCAGTATTAATTTGAATGCTATGGGAAAAAGGACTCTGCTTGCCATGATCTGTAAGATTTCACTCTAGAAATATTTCACAAATGGATGTGAGTTTCCTTCCATCCTCCTCCTCCTCCTCCTCAAAAAAAAAAAAAAAAAAAAAAAAAAAGTAATTGTCAGGGAGCCCTGTGATATTCCTGTTATGAAAAAGGCATGCTATGCACAAAATACTTTAAAACAAAGTAACAAACCCTTTTCTTCCTAAACCTCCAATGAGGATGGTTCTTATAGCAAGAGAATATTTTGTGACTTGTAGTAGTGGGTGGACTATCCTGTGCTATTTGGGACACGTTCAGTGAAAGAGAAACGTAAGGGCACGTGTGGACACACTTAACAAGCAGAAGGACTTAAGGTGACAGCAGGACCAGACGCAGATAGCATTTTTATGGATTTGCAATAAAATCCGCCAAAGGGGGAAGATGTATCTACCTAAATTGAGTTTAGCTTTGATGTGGATAACTTGGAAACAAAGTGAAATAAAGTATTTCCCTTTATAGGCTGGAGAACAGGTTTCTCCTTTTCCTCAAGAGACTGTTAAATTGTGTATTGAAGAAGAGAGCTGCCTCCTGCTGAATACCCTGAAAGCAAACATTTAGTATTGCTTATCACTCTCGCTAAATCTCAGAGGAGAGTTTTTCTGCTGTTATAAGTGCTGTAGTGTGAAATTCGTATTGATACGATTTTGGTGTCATGCACTATCTAGTAGCCCAGTTTCTTGCTGGGAAATGAGTAAAGGCAACCATAACAGCATTAAAAAAGTATGTTACAAAGAGAGAGGGAGCTAGTTTTCACGTGAGAATTAGCTGAATACAATCACTGAAATGGGGGAAAAATGCAATTTGTCTGATCTAAGCTTAATAGTTCCAAGAGTCACCAATGCTTTTGAATGGTATTTTAAATTGAACTATTTAGAATAGGCCTCCAATACAGAGAGGATTATGACTCAGGAGAATTTTGACACTAAGTAGCTGGAGACGGAGGTGATGTGGTTTGTGTTGCTAGCAGTGTTATCAAAGACTGTACAAGAAGTGTAAGACAACATAGCAGAAGTATTCAACTCAGCCATTAGTTTTAAGGGCATATGAACTAGAAAAACTAGGAAGTGATACAGTAGATAGGGAAGCTCCAGCTGTCCTGATTTCAGTCCATCATGTCTGTAACCAGCAGTCAGCAAAGGCATAACCAGCTTTCTTGTTGAGTACAATTTAAAATGCAAGATTTTGATTCCAGTCTCTGTCCTAATTTAAGATGGGGTGAAATCCCATGTCTTTTAGGTAGGCATGACTGATACCACTACCACACTGCCATAGCAGTAGGGTTGATGTCAAAATGTAGAGAGGAGGCTAATGTCATGCAGTAGCTTGCTCTCAGCTGTGTAAGAGGCTGCACAGACTTTGAAGCTGCCTCAATGCTGCTTAACTTTTTTTTTTTTTTCCCCTTTGGAATGGAAGAGGCTGAGAAACAGGTGGTCCTGTGTTTAATGTTTTCAGATACGATGACAGAACTTGCAGGTTTTGAGTTGGTTTTTATCTGACTTGGCAGCAGTCAGCTGAAGTCAGGAGCCTTAACGATATGTGGTTTTCTGGTAGCCCTTTTAGCTGGTTTTCTCCAACATGCCTGGTGCCCAGCTGGAAAGTGCTCCCAGGAGCTTTGGGCAGCCAGCAGAGCTTGGAATTAGTGATGGTTTCAAACAGGAATCTTTTCACTTGGCGATTTCTCTGCATCCAAAATCTGCATGTCCATAATTCACTGGAATTCTCTGTATAGAGATGTCCTGGATCCTGACAACTGAATCCAGGAAATTGTGCTCAAAATCATGTTTTTGACATCTACATTAGGGTGATGTATTTTGTGGAAAGGAACATGCAGGAATCAAGGTATTTCTGAGAGCAAAATACATGCCCAGTCCAGAGCTTAGATTTAGCTGTGGCTTTGACATTGAATTTATGTTTTTCATAAGGATGAACTACATGTTCCAAGTTTGTAGTTGTTTAAACTAGAAAAATATGTAGTCATGGTTCAGTTTGATCAACTGTGTTTCTGTTGCTCGTGGTGAAACTTCAGTGTAGCCTAGGTATGGCTGAGGTTCCTCAGTGGCTTTTGGCCAGTCTTTTGCCATGCCTTAGTTCTTCCCTCAAGTACATGAGGAAATACTTAAAAGTAAGAAGTCTGTTAGTACATGGGATTCAATGGAATTAACTTTTTAAAGATGTTTTCTTCTGCTGTTCCGAGTTCTTGTACATCATTAAGCACAGCAGAAAAGATAGTCCTCCAATCATGGCTCACTGAGTGTCTTTCTGCAGCTTAACAGGGTCTTTTTTTTACCCCAGGAAGGGAAATGATTCTTGGGGGAAATATATATATATTTAATATATATAAAAAATACATACATACATACATATATATATATATATATATATATAGTTTGCCCTACAAAAAAGTTTTAGGCTGGGAAAAATAAAACATAGCTCGCTGGTTAGCCTGGGAAGTGTCACTTGTGTGTGTGAAATGGGGACTGCCTTGGTGGTTGGACCAGGTCTGTAGCACATTTCTGTGTGTACTCTTGAGTTGCAACTAAACTGCTAGGTAGGTCTTAGATCAGTTGTTACTAGTGAGTTGTCTGGAGTAGTGTATTCCAGTCTGGCTAGAGAGCAGGGGTTTTTTCTAGGTATTGCCAGTCCTGAATTTAAAAAAGCCTTTCAAAGGTCTTAGAAGGCCTTTAAGAATGGGTCTCAGGTGTTTATCATTGGCAACTGACAGGTTGAAGACAGATCTTCAGCCATTCAAAAAACAGGCACTTGTTGGTGTCACTGGTTTGTGGGATTAGGTTTCCCCTTCCTGTGTCCCCAGTGTGTGAGCTGGCAATAGCGCGGTGGTAACACATTTGGAGCACCAATTGAAGAGAGATGAATAAGTTTGGGGGCTTTGCCTTTCATATATGTTCCTGGTAACCATAGAAAAGAATCCTGTCTGTTAGAGGGAAGGTTTTCTTGCTCTACATGGTTTTTGCTTTGCCTTTACTGTTTTTATTTCTTACCTCTGTTACGTGGGGATCACAGCTAGCTGTGTAGATGTCCCTCTCGTTTTATTGTAATCAACTGTAGTACTGAAAAAAAAAAAAAAAAAATTACATATGAAAATCTATATGGCTGATGGAAGAATGCAATAATTAGCTTTTGCCCTTGAATTGAATATGAGTTTAGTAGCCTAATGGATGTTTGAGGGTTTTTTTTTTCTTAACTACTAAGATACTTTAGAGGTACTCATTTCTAGAAATATTGACTATAACTAGTATCAGATGAGATGTTTCTCATTCCATAAAGGAAATCAATTACAAGACATTTTGGGATTGAGATTTTCCTGCAAGATTTAAGCCTTCATCTTGTAATAAGCTATTTGATTTACAGTGCATCTAAACACAGATGAAAATAAGGTGGACACACTAAAGTATTTGTTTCTCCTTGTTATTTTTTTACACAAATCAGCCAGAGTTTTTTTTTCCTTCAAGTGCTTTATCCGGCATGCACATCCTCTTACTATTGGGTGATTTTTTTGAATTAGCTTTATAAAGATTACATGGATAGACACAGCATTGTCGTAGTTAATAGAAACCTGTGCAGTGAGGTCTATGGGCTGCAAGATCACTAACAGTGCCACTGACAGTGAAGTATGGCCTTATCGAAAGGCGAATTCATAAGAGGCTGCCCTGGGACACTGCGCCACTGTCCTTCTGTGTATCCTGACAATGTTATCTGTCTGCTCAGTACTGAGTATCAAATGTCTGTCATGAGTACAGAAATTAATTTAATGTCACCTGAAGACATGCAATTAATCTTTTAGAGGTTTTCATAATACCTTTACAGAAAGAGTTGCCAGTTTGGCGGATTTGGATTTTGGGGTTTAGCGGAAGATAAGGAAAATTAATTTTTCATCAGGGTTAATACAAGCTAGCAGGGCCACAAAGGCTGAGAAAAATGGTTTGGGAATTTGTCAAGTGTTGTCACTCTAGAATAATGCTGCTTAACGTCTGATAGGTGTAATCAAGAGTTGAGATTTCTATAGAGGGGGATTAATCAATTTGCTCACTACAGAATGCAAGTTGGTGATACCATTCCTTCATGGGGTTTAAGAATGAAAATAAGATTTGATCTGTCAAATTGCAAGAAGCTCTGACAGTATCAATAGGCATTTTTATCAGTACATTTTAAAGCATTTGTTATAAATAAATTTGTCCTGCTAATGTTGGTGGCAAATAAACTTCATCTTCATTGTAAAACTGTCATAATGATTATGATAGAGTACAGAGCTGTAGCTTACTAAATTCAGGCAATCCTTCATAAAATTCTATTTTAAGAATCTGTAATTTTGTATTTGACAGAATGATCTTCATGATCACAACACTGAGAAAAAAAAAATACATAGTATTGAAATATAGCCTTGACTGGTATCAGGGAATCTATTCTAAAACGTGTCCTTTGAATTGCATAATTTTTTTTTTGTTAGTCTGCAGTTTCAGATCAAGCTGTGCATAGCAGAAATTTGAAAAATGTTCACCATATAACTCAAATCCTTTTGCCTATCTTTAGAGTTTTGTTTCTTAATTCTACACAGTATTTGAAATGAGCTTATGCTGGCACTGCTAGTAATCATTGGCACTGTTAGTGATCTTTCGTTATTTGGCATTTGAAAGACAGTTTTTATGCTTTCACCCAAACAGAACTCCTGCCGTTTGCAGAAGGCATTTTTATTACTCCTGAAGTAACCAAGTAATTGTAAGCTTCATCCAAGAGAACTCTTTCCTTGCTATATGGTCATTTAGGAAAGCAAACCTTCTGTAAAACTTGGAAATTCAAAGCTGGAAGGTCAGAATGGTTCGTGATATAGAAATTAAGCAGTAGACAACAGAAGAAAATGTTTACTTTATTGGTTTGTAGACAAAGAATGAAATTCACTCGTATGTGGAGGAAATTAGAGGAATTTGCATCATAAAATGAAAGCTTAAATAAGTCCATTTCAGGTCTTGGTTTAGGACTAACGTGGATGTACCCTGCCTGCTTTCAGCACTTCATGTATCCAGTTGTATGAAGGAAGCCATGCTGATGAATAGATGCATTTCTGAAAGCCTTAGTGTTTCCCTGTGCATCCCAAAATGCTATAGAAAAAATCAGATAAAAATATACTTTGACAAGAGAAGACTTAAAATTGAATGCCTCATTTCCTTCCTACCTATTTAAATTGGGAGATGGGTAATATCAGCTAATGAAAAATTCGAAATACAGAAATCAAGTTGTTAGAAAAGGGAAAAGAATGATTTAAAGTGAGCAAGAACTGAGACAACTGTCACAATCTCTAAGTAGAAGAGAGACTAGCAATTTAGCTTCTGTGATTTAGACCTCGCTTTGGGAAGGTTTCTGCAGTACAGCTTTCCTTCACTTGCCTGCCTGTCTGTTGCTCTACCATGTGTTTTGTATTTTCTTCTGGCCACACACTTGTTGTTTAGCCCATGAGTGAACATTAGACGTCAGCAGGTATATATAGTTTTCTTTACAATCATACGGCTTTTCTTCCAAAATGTTAATATGAGCATGTGCCCTGTACGTAATGTGTTGAGGTCTGTGTGTTAAAGCTCTTTACAAATGCTTTACTTGAGACTTGATTCTTCATTTCCATGCCTGAGAAAGCCAATAATCGGCTTGCAAATAAGTTTAAAGGATGATGGAGTTGGAGAGTCCAATGCTTTAACATGCCACTGAATCCTGCTACATACATCTTGTTTGTGTGGGCTCAGACAGTACTTGTCGTTGCACAGTCATGTCTTTAACCACTTGAAAAAAGCTGGTGCTAAAATTTGTCATCTGAGACTTTGCTGTCTTGCTTGTAGGCATATAGTGAACAAAGAGCGGTATTTGTTTTTCATTTCTTTAAGAAAAACAGCACATGGTGTGTTCAGCTGCAGGGAAGCCTAGCTGCAGAATGAAACAATGTACTGCTGGCTTTGAAAGGAGCAAGGAGCACTGTCAGGCCTTTAGCAGCAAATAACTGTAATGCACACTTGCGTGCCTCTCTTTGGAGAAGCGGTATTAGGGAGTCACCCCTGCCTCCCCAACTGCCTCTTCAAGTCACCTCACAAAGCAGTGGATGTCCAGAGCGGTATTATACTGTAGGGTTTTGATCCAGTTGTCCTTTTTCTTGTTGGAGGAACCAGCCTTGTTCCTTCCCCTTATTTTTATGCTATGGACTTGCCTTATTGTTTTGTATAGGTTTTCATGTTTCTAGAACGAATTAATTTAGAAAAAGTCTAGAAGTGCTTCCAGCTTTTTGGACAAGATGGTCATCCCAGAGAGTTTTGCATGAGCACTATGCTAGCAGTTTCAAACCGAAGCGGGTAGCTGAGACGCCAGCTGGGAATGTACCCTGTGAAGTTGTTCAACCTCTGTTGCATGTTTGTGCCTTTGACTGTTACAGCTTTTTGCGATTTGCACATTTCCTAGTTGAGTTTGACCAGTTTTATTCTGCGGTAATTGGGCTTGCGAGTGAAGACTGGGCTGTTGTTGGCTAACCTAACCTCTTGCCTTTGAAGTATCAGTAATTAGCATGTTCAGTGTGTCTTGTACCTGAGGGCTTTGCTCTGAGATGCTCCTCCTATGTACTGGGATCATCTTTCAGTTTGGGAAAGAAATGATTACAAATATTTATGGTTATTTTTTCACAGCAGGCAGTTAACATAGATTAGATTTTAACTCCCAGTTCTTGCATTTGAACTCCTCCTAGGGTTTTTTGTTCCTTTTAGTTTCATAATCTTCCAGCTGCTGTAAGGTTGAATAAAAGAAGTTATCTGACGAAGGCATAAGGCCCATATCCCAGTGAGACTTATGTTGATTCTGATATTAATACTAGAAACAGGAGGATTTAATGCAGGTTTTTGGCTAAGGTTTTGTTTGTGTGTGTGTGTGCTTGGATTTGGGGGACAGGGAGAGAGAATAGCTCTTGCTTTTCCTTTTTGAGCAACAATTGAAGAGTGTCTTGAGGGAAAGCTTTGCAATTTCTCACTTGCTATTGGTCTCAAAGATTTATGTACAAAATTGTCTGTGAAACCACATGCAACAGCGAGCCATCCAGTTCAGTAAGTACAGATGTGGAAAAAGCAGGTGCAGTTTTCTGTTGCTTTCTCACTTTGGCCATTGTAGAAGAAAGCTCTCGAGTGGGAGGAACATTGAGATTTTCTGCTTTGGGCGGGTGGACTGTGCAAGGGGGTGATGAAGCTGATTCGTTTGGGATTGAAAGAGTTGAGTTCTTGAGAAGCTGTTGCTTGCATATAGTAGTAATACAGAGAACGTGATTTAAGGATTTGAATTCTGTGAACTTGAAAACATTGCTTGATCTTCTGGGACAATATCCTAGATATCATTTGTACCTGCATATTTCTCTTCAAATGACAGTGAGGAGAGTGGGTAACGAGCAGCTCTCAGTAGGATGTTTCTTTTGCTTTTGTGTAAACCCAATAGAGACATAATGGTTTTATACTCTCAGTCAAGATAACGTTACTTCTAGACCATAAACCTATTTCTTGTGCAGCCCAGGAGTTTGTCTCCTTATCCGCAGGAAGCCTGCCAGTTAATGTGAAACCCACTGGTTAGTGACATCTGTTAGAGATGCAAAAGGAGTTTTGACTTGCAAATCTTTAAGGAAGGAGAAAGAAACCGTGTGAATGAAGATGCTTTCACAATTGATTTTTTTTTTCTTCCCTTGAGACATGCCTTCTGTCTGAGCCCTTTTACAGATTACCTGATGTTTGTCCCAGGCTTAGGTGAAGCCTTCTGCCCCACGGTCTTGTGCATGTTTATTCAGCCTGACGCTCAGGTGTTACCCTGGTGTGATGATTTAGGAGAGCTGATGAAGTTCTTTCATTGCTGGGTCCCCTCTGGAGCTCAGATGCTTCCCTGGCTTCCCCGAGCAGTCGGTGCTGTGGGTCTCCTGCCACCTTGCAGGTGGGGGGCTCTGGTCAGTGGGGTGCCCAGGCCAAGGATGCTCCTCGCTACGGCTCACAATGCAGAGAGCATCAGCATTCCTGAGCACGCTGAAAAATAATAATGTTCACTAATATTAACAGATTTGAGTTCTAAAGTTGAAGTCCAGTTAAGGTGTAAATCATGCTGTTGAAAGCTTGCAGAAAGGGTGCAATTATTTGATGTATTTCATAGATGCAAAAATACCAAAGGCTTTGTCAGGCTCAAATAAAGTGTCGTTTCTGCTGTCTCTTGCTGTGCGGGATGTTTTTCAGTTGACCGGTCTGATCTGAAAAGCTGGACACAAATTAAGGAATCGTCCTGCTGTTTTTAGAAATATTTGAGCTGTGTGGAAGAGGAAGTGGAAGTGAATCATTTAGCTATTTTCAGTGCTTTCAGCTTGCATTTGTGCTGTGCTTACATCGCATGGAGAGATGTCACGGGAGGGGTGAGGGGTTCTGATGCTTCTCCTTACAAAGTCAGTGGATGAGAGAGGGAGTGAGGTGTTGTTTGTTTGTGCCTTGAGTATTAAATATCTGTAACAGGAGTTTTATAAAACAACCAAATAACCCTTGGAGAAGAACTGTTTCAATCATTTACAGTGTTTGGGGAAGGAGACTTCTTAAAAGGTGGCTGGTTTAGAAACAGGCAGCATAAATATGGAGTCTAATAAATATCAGTCTTCAAGTGAGGAGAAATTTTGAGTTTTAAAGATGAGTAGAGTTTTCAATTGGTTCTTCCAGCCTTCGTAGTTCTTTGCTCCTCCTTCTGGGTTGCATGTGTCTCCTTTAAAAAAATAAATAATAAAGGGGGGGGGATGGGAGGTGGAAGCCATATAACCTTGGAAGGAAGAATGATTTGGAAAGATGAATGAAAATACCATGCTATTTTTATATGAAAAATCACCCCAAAAGGTGAGTTTTAGATGCACGTTGCTGCCCGGACCTTTGTCGCTGTGTTACTGTGTGCATAGCTGGCGTCACTTGCTGGTCACCAGTGTGGGTCTGCGTGAGCCACGTGGCGCGTAGCTGGAGGTATCTGTGGAAGCCTGGTTGAATCCAGCACTGCCTGGTGATCCTGAAAAGTCTTTGGTTGGTTGGTTGGGCTGTTTGTTTGTTTGTTTGTTTTTTGTTTTTTTCTTTTTTTCATCTGATGGCTTTGTGGTCAACACAGTGCTGTTTGTGCGAAATGCATGCATCTCAAAATAGCTGCCATAGGAGATGGTATCCAACACATTTTCTGGCTTTAAAAATCAAGAGGACGGTAGCTGTGCCTAAGCTTTTATTCCGGCTATTTCCTGAGTATGTAGGAGTACACGGCAACTGTTTCAGAATGGTCTCTGGCATCATGGGGGGTCAGTTCTCAGAGTCGGTATTGCTCAAAATAGCATGTCATGGTGTCACTAGATTTTCGCACTCGTCGTTGACTAGGAGGTGACAGTGTAATCAGGTGGTGCTGGTGTTCACCTTCTGTTCTTCTTCAAACTTGGATGCTCCACAAAAATAACTAGGACTTAGGCTTTTAAGGTGTTTCATGGTTTCAAAATGTTTGCTGTAATCTTTTTGCTTTGTGTAGGGATAAAGTTGCTGCTTCATGTCCAGAGGGGTGTAATGTTATTACTATCTATAGGCCTTCCAAGCAGAAACCCCCCAACAGGAGAAGTGGCAATGTTTGTGGAGCATTGACTTGCTTGCAACGTTTGTCACTGTTTCGTTGTTAATGTCCCTCTCTCTCCAACTGTTCAACCTTTAATTTACAAGAATGGCCACGCGCTCCCTGCTCCAGCAGACCTAGTGGTGCCAGATTTACAGCATTTGGGAAAACTGCAAGTTGTCTTAGAGTTACTTACTATATGCAAATACTCCATCCTGATGTTAGTTGGTAACAGTAGAGCCTGGAGGCAGGAGAGGGCTCACTGTTTCTTTGACCAGGCTCAGCATGGTGGAGCTGAGCACATGCACACTAATGTAATCGGTGTCGAAAACTAGGCTGTGTATATGTATTTGGGTCTGACGTGCTTCATTGCTTTGTTGATCGGTGCTAAAAGCTGAGGCTGACCTACAACACCATTTAGAACTTGCTATACTTCTAAAAGAGGTTCGTATAAGCAGTTGATGAATATGTTAATAAGTGGCTTTTTGAATTAGCAAGCAGCAACAAGCTGTTTTAAATCAACACCCACTTTAATCAAGTCTAAGTAAATTGCTAACTTTTGTATTATCTGTCAAACATAGTTAGCAGAAGCACTAGGTTAGTAAATCAAAATACTGTTACTTTTGTTGTTGGCAGGTCATTATGCATGGGAGAGGCAGAGGAGTAGCAGGCCAGATGGGCCGAGGACGCTTGATGCCAAATAAACAGAACCTGCGAGTGGTGGAGTGCAAACCTCAGCCCTGTATTGTGTCAGTTGAAGGGCTTTCTTCATCAACTACTGATGTCCAACTGAAAAACCTGCTGATGTCAGTGGGACCCATTCAGGTAGGTCAACCTTGGCTTATAGTTTTTGTGCCAAAAGTCTTTCATTGCGGAAAGCTCAATTAATTCCCTGACACTAAATACAATGTGTGTTTATTGGTAATTGATGTTTGAAGGCACCCCCCCCCCATGCGCACACACTCTATGCGTGATAGCAAAGGCAAACACATGATGATATTGCAGTGTAGGAGGTGTAGGAGAATTTTGCTAACTGTCACGTTCTTCCTGCAAAAGATTCTCCTTCATTTTGAACTTCTTGTTATCTCCATTATGTTCATATATAATACAAGCATGGCCATTCTGTGAGGTGTTGTTGCAGCAGATTGGGGTATCAAAACAAATATGTTTTTGGTTGCTGTCCTCGTCTTTATTGTTACCTTGCACTTTTCAGAATGCACCAATTCCTGTCATTGCAGTCCTGGGGTGACAGCACTTAGTGAACACTGCCCATTTGAGATTTCACGCCATGTAACACTCTGCTCTTTTAACTGAAAATGGTCTCTCTTCAAAGAATTTTTTTTACTTTGTGTTTTAGAAGGATCTTTTTTGGAGGGGCTTGTGAGCAAGGTTGACACACACATACCAGTATATCTACAGTGAAGTTTCAGTTCATACATTGCCTCCTGGAACTGATACATCAGTTAAACTGACTTTCACCAAAACAGGAGGCTTTCAAAGCACTGAAGGGTTTAGGAGGCCATGTCTGAGTTACTGTTAGTACATTTGAAAATGTCAGTCAACAGATAATGAAACGTACAGATGATGAGAATTTTTTCCCTCTAATTTTTACTTTTGGGTGCTCCTTTTGACAGGATCAACATTTTCAGACAAACGCAGTGCATTAATTGGAGCTATTCTGCGGCTTTGAGGCTTCTTTATGAATAGGATTATCTCTCTGTTGTAGAACACTGCTCTCCTGAAGATGTGTGCTCTGCCTCACTTTCCCAGTTTAGTAAATGAAATAATACTGAAATATTTATATCATCAGTTCAAAAAGGTTTAATTTGTTTGTGAAAGCAAAAGTACTTTCACAAAATACTTTATCCCTTCATGTTCTGTAGCACTTTGTATGAAATTATTCATACCATTTTGAAGTGGGGTCAGCGCCGAAGCACATTTATTCCATGTTTACTTGCTAAATCTTGCATGAGAATATTAAAGGAGATTAATAGAAACCTGGTTAGGAAATATTCATGGTTAAGGGAAGTTACTGAGAATGTGCTAAAAGCTTTATTCAGGACTTGCTGTTTCTTGTCAGACTTCAAACTCCAGTCTCTGAATGCAGTCTCGCAGACTAGACTAGCAGGGTGACTTGTCTTCCTTATAGGGAGAAATTTATAACTAGTTTTCCAGTGGGATTTGATATATCCTGTCTCTTACAGAGCTTGTATTCTTGGAATAGGGTCAGCTGTACCTTTGTTGGAAAGAGTGATTTTTAAATCATCATCTGTTTTCTCATTAAAAGAAATCTAAAAGTGGTGCTTGAAAGTGATGGTAAAATTTAGCTAATGATGCAGAAGGCTTCTGTGCTAATTCTGCACTTGAATTTCAAAACTGGCTTTTGGAAGGCTAGAAATTTCCTGGCTTGTTTGAGACTGAACAATGTTTCAGAAGTGTGGATAGGGAAACATACAGGGGAGAAGTGATTCTTTTATAGGAAGAATGTGAGATTGGGACTACTCTATGCGATATGTAGCTCATTTTTATTTTTTGTGATACTATGAGTCTTGAAATGGCACATGCAGACTGTCTGACACCCAAATCCCTGGCTTCAGTTAAAGATTCCTAAACTACAGAGAGAGAGAGAGAGAGAGAGAGAGAGAGAGAGTGTGTGAGTGTGTGTGTGTGTGTGTGTATGCATATGTACACACACACACACAGAGCAAGCTTCTTGTTTCACAATGGTATGCAAGTGCAGCTTATAAATCTGAATGTTGCCTCTCACATGAATTTCTGCTGCTCTCAAGACACGTGAATGTGGGAATGGCTGTGATGGGGCATAGCCCCCAGATAACCAGATAAGGGGGAAGAATCCTTCCCAATGTCTTCCCTGCTCTTTGGCGACAAGAATGTTCGTGATTGTTTGTCTAACTTGACCCCAAAGATGTACTTAATGTGTGCCTTCCATATTGGTTTATCTGTATAGCAATTAATCCCATGCCAGCTCTTATTTTCAAATCTATAGCTTGGTTTCTGATTTCGTTGGAGTTTGCATATCCTGCATGTGCTTTCTGAGTCTTGCAAATAGGATCTTCACTGGTGGCACAACAGAAAGTCTTACATATCTATGGAGGAAAGTCTAGAATTTACTAGTGGGGTGAATGGGGAGAAAGAGATTACTCTGTTTTTCCAAGCACAAAAGGTTTGGAGTTTTTTTGAGCTGTATCTTTTGCATACCACTGTCATTATCAAAGTACAACTACCTTGCACGAAGCTACCTTGGGAAGCAAAGTTGCAAATGGAATTTATAATGCTCAGTGCTTCCAGTTTTGCCATCGACTTGCATCAAGGTGATGGTTTTCTGAGTGAGAATTTGGGAACAGCTGGATGCTAGAAAGAGAAGATGAAGGAGATTTTTACAGTTGAGGCGTGGGAAATTCATTTTTTTCCCTTCCATACCCTGGAAATGGAGAAAATGAATTTGTCCTGTATGTGAGCTTTGAAATTCTCTCTGTTACCTAATCACTGAAGACTCCTTATTTCTCAGCCATACTTCATTAAAGCTGTCCTATTATTAAAACAGGAGAAATAACACTTAAGATTCTAGAGACACCGAATAGAAGGAAATCTTTGGGACTCCAGGAATAGCCCCTTTGTCATAGCTGCGTTTTGCAACTCAAACATGATTAAATTAGCAGGCAAAATACTTTGTTCCAGCATATGGTTTGCTGTCAGACTCTTTCTGAAGACAATAAGCTTTCAGATGTAAGTACAGTACCTGAAGTAAAATCTGAGTGATGAATCTAACATAATTATAAAGATAATCATGCATTCCAAAGTGTTTGAAAATACAGAAGGTTTCTGAGCACACCACCAAAATACAGCCTCCTGTGCCTGCATCAGAGCAGCGACATTCAGTGCACATCCATCCAGAACCACTTGCTAAAGTAGATTTTAATAAGTTGCAAAAAGCTTATCACATTTTTTTTGTCCTCTTGAACCGAGGTTTAATGTTTATGCTGTCTCAGAGACATGTGATCCTATGTCTAAAAAGCCTTGTCTTCAGCTAGTTATTGCCAGCTTCAGTTGTTTTTTTGGATGGTGGCAGGTACAGGGGATCATGTGCTAGCTCTTCAGATAATTTGAACTTGTTCCATAATTATCTTTAACCATATTTCCTTTTATCACATGTTTCCAAACATAAAACATCAGGGCAAATTCCCACTACTGCTTTGTGAAGATTTGAGATCACAAATTCTCTGACGTAAAAATGGTATTTTTCTGTTTTATATCGGAGCTGATTAGAGTGCTGCACCTGTAGCTGTATTTGGAGTAGTTTGACAAATATCTCGGTTTTACTCTGATAATGTAGTCGTTTCTTTTCCAGTTTCAGAAGGGGAAAACAATTGCCTTGTTCATGTATTTCTCTGGGCGTTCTTAGAGTGATAGTGCTACCTAGTGCTCAGCTAGAGCAAGGACAGGTGCGTGCACTAACCCTGTATTTAAAAGTGATTTGATTTTTGGTTTCAAGGCTTTGCAGTGAAAACGACAAGCAAATATAGGTGAATGATCGCAGAACATGAGCGTTGGGCCGGGAACGGCGGGGTGCCTCTTGGCGTGACACGACACACAAGGCGCGCGCGCTTCTGGCTTGGTGACCTGTTCGTTCTTCCTGCCTGTAAAAACATTTTCAGCTTGTTGAGAAGAGGATCTCTGCCAGCTCTGTGGACTGTGGGAGAAGATGTGGTCAGTCCTGCCCTGTCCTCGGGGCTGGTCAGGAGAGAACATCTCTGTGATGGGATTATTCAGTTCAGCTGTGCTACTGAGTCATCTGTGAGCCTAGAGAAGCTCATCTAAATCGTAGGGCAGGATCCTTTCTTCTCATGTAGTGTGCAGGGATTGAAGGTTGAGCATTTTTAGAGGGAGATAATAGGAAGACAAAGATGGCAGAAAAGGAAAAGGAGGGACCCCTTTCTTCGTTAAGAAAGTTCTGCGCTTTGTTATTGAGCAGACTCTTTTCTCAGCAGCTTTGTACGGACTGTTACTCCCAAATTCACCAGTGAACTGAATGTGCGCTCTATTAGGTAGTCCATTTACTTCAATGAAAGAAATTAAGTGAAGAAGGAAACTTTTATTTCCCATGTGTCTGCTATAATTGAAATGAGTGCTTGCTCCAGTCTCTTGGCCTGCTTGCTTTCCATTTCCCAGTGCTCTATTATTTCCCTTTTAACTTCTTCCTCTGTGTGTAGCCACCGAGAGCTTTGGTTTTGTTGAAGATGTTGATTTTCTGCAGGAGCTCTTGCTTGCTGCTCATGGATCTCTTGTTGCTTCTTTCAAGGCTCTTTGTTTTGCAGCAGAGCTTGCTAGAGACCGTTATGCTGCTGTTATCATACAGGCTACTTCAATATTATTTTCTCTGATTCTGGAAAACTGTAGATTTAAGGAGAGAGAATGTGGACAGGAGTAATCTGAGGCCAGCAAATGCTCTGCAGCCTTGATAGCCTACAGGCTTAACGAAAGGTCTGTAGGGGGAACGGTCCCCTTATGGTGTTTATGCCACAGTCGCTGGCACTATTTTAGGTACATAGAAAGCTGTAGCTTGTGACTTTTTTTAATTGTTCAATTAAATAGTTTTAAAATAGTTGTAGGCAAACTCTCAATCAATAAGCGTGAGTGATCATGAAATAACTTCAAGAATGAGCCACCAACAAATGAATGATCATTTGTAACTCCATTGCATTTGTCATTCTACACAAGACCTGCATCTTCCTGTGCTAATTTCCAAAGAACAGAAAAAGAAGATAATAAAGATCCTTATCAGTTCTGTGCTACCTAAATCCTTTCCATATAAAATAATCCTTCTCAGTCTAAACCAGGGTTTTTTAAATGCTGAGAGTGTTCCAGACCTTAATGCCTCTTCTCTTACTCCAGGATTGAATGGGAAAATATATAGATTACTCCTGAAATGATCTCAGGTTGGTCAGTAAAAAGTACTGTATGGTAGGTTTGTACAGTCTAGTCTGTCAAATCATTTGAAATCCCCTGGAAGTTAGTGTAGTGTCAGTCCTTTACACCTGAGCGGATCCAGGGGGGGATTTTGATCTTTTGGTATCCGTCCGACTAGGTCAAGTTAAAGAGAAAATGTGAATGAAGTTGTTTTTCTCAGAACTGTGATGTTTGGAAGGATTGTGATATTTCAGTTTAGCAACTGATGATAGAAGTGGTTATGGAGCGCAGTGTGGCAACACATAAACCTTGTGCAGAGGAAACTTGAGTGTCACCATGTTATATGGGAAGAGGAGACCATCGGTCCAGCCTGCCTCCAAAGGAGGTGCTCTCTGCTTGGCTCCCCCTGCCCTCACCACCTCCACCTTTGGTATCCTGCAAAGCCAGCAGGTAACAGAGTGATTCCTAGTCAGGTGTGAAACCTTGGGAAAGGCAGGCTCCTATCGTTATTGTTACAATGAAGAGCATAAGACTAAAGATTATTTTAGTGTTATATATTCCTTGAAAATGAAAGAGCAGATGTAATTAGTAGCATATAACAACCAATCTGATGTTCTTAGCTTCTTTCCGATACTACCTCAGACCTAAAACCATCATACTGAATTATTTTTTTCAAAAATGCCATTAATCTGTGGTACTGCAGCTGAACACTATTGAAAGAAGTGTTTAATGTAGATTTGAGTGTGTCTGTCTCTAACATATAGTGCATGTTTAATAGGATGTTACTCAAGCGTTAGGGTATAAACTGGAAGTCATCTAGTGATAGGATTTTTTCTTACAAGCTCTAGTAGTATGCAATATGTTTGTATTTGTGCCCTTAAATATCTCAGTCATAGCACTAGCCATTAAGGACCTGAACCTAGGAGAGGTCACTGACCTGTTTCACTATAGTAAATCCTAGTACGTTTTTGGAGACGTCGTGTTACAGGAGGGCTAGCATTTATCACAAGAGACAAGTATTTTTTGCTGAGATTTGTTTTAGGTCCATTTGGCGTCATAGGCTCAAATGATGGACAAAAGCTGTTCTGAGCATACTAGACTTTTGTAAGTCTTGCTCACGTTAAACATTGTCAAGTAAAAATATTTTCTTCAGGGATGAAAAATTGTCTTGCTTCCCACAAGTAATCACACTGAGGATTTCTTTTTTTTTTTTCTTATAGATCTATATTTTTCCCACCTTCCTGTGGCAGTGGTCCTCCTAGCCTCTTGCCATTTTACCTAGCTTTCACTTCAAGGCTTCTTGTATGGTGATTCGTAGGAGAAAGACCCTGAATTTCTGTATTTTCATGTTTCAAGCAGAAGACTTAGCCATTGAGGCTGGTAGTTCAAAAAATAGACTGAGCTGCATTCTCATGTAGTTTCTGTTCATGAAGTTGCATGTTAACTAAAAAGGAAAAAACCTCACACTTTTCTCAACATGTAGCAATTAGTATTAATTTCATTTAACTTCAGAATTAAACAAGTGCTGTAGGCAAAAATGTACAAATACTGGATGAGTTGATTTAGTGGTATATAGAGTTGTACAAGATGAGCTTTTGTTCGGTTCAACTTCTGTTGGACTTGCTGTAAAATCTTTCCAGAAGTAGTAAGATACTATCAAAAGAGGTCACAAAGGTTTGAATTGATCATGATATACAGTATTGTGTAGGAGGTATATGTTAGATTAATATAGTGCTTTAGGTCATTGAAAATAATTAAAAATGCTTGTATACTTTTTTTTTTACATTAATAAAATACATTAGACAGTGGTACTGAGAATTTGGGGAACTTTTTGAAGCATTCTTTACAAGTAAGCTGACTAACACAGGGGATAGTGTGACTGGTGAAAGTGGGTGATTAAAAATAACAGCTTCCTAGGAGGTTATTTCAAGATCACCTTGTAGTGAATATGGGAGGACTCGAGCTATCCTGAGGATGTTATGGACACTAATAATATTAAATCTTATTGCTGGAAATAGTGTCTGCCAAATTCTTTTAAAAAGGTGAAAAAATTAAGGGTATTAAACTAAAGAAGAAGTGTGATTAAGACATGCAGAATTAATTTATTTTGTGTATGTTTTCCTAGCATGTGTATTTGGAATCCGAAAAGCAGACGCTGGTAAAATAAATCTTTAAGATAATGTCTTGAACAAAATTTTAAGGTACTAAAATTCTATAGGTTATATCTCAATATCCTAAGGCTTGGTGTTGAATTTCTTACATGCATGAAAAGTCTGTTTTCTTCAGAATATTGCTGTTAACATCACGAAGTGCAGGATCCGTTCTAAACTGCATATCATCCAGTATTCAAAGAGACAGAAATAATCCAGAAGAATGAATATGCAGGTATTTTATTTCAGGCTTTCACTGAAGTGGAACACTTGTTTTCCCAGCCGATAACCCATCTGTTCAGTCTCTGGGTAGCAACTAGGGCAAGACCTAGGCACACTGTGCTGACTTGTTCTCTGCCTGACAGTCAATGTTGCTAGCTGCTTAACTGTATCAGCATAAAACTTGGGGCTTAAGCCATCGTATAATTAAGTATATATTGTCCCAGAATCAGAACATAAATTTTCAAGAGAGTTTTGTTAGCTAGATAAATAATGTCAGTATGTGTAAGTTATGATAGATTAAAACGTGTTCAAAGAGACAATATAGATCATGCTTCATGTTGGGATATTAAAAATCTTTGTCTGCAAGGATATTTATGGTGGCATTTCAAGCAATAGTGTTCCTACAGTCAAAGTGCTTGCTTAATAACTGTCTTACTTTGTTCTTGGTGAAACAAAATCAAAAGGAATTTTATACTAAATAAGGCAGAAATTAAGTGATCCGGCATCATTTTCACTATCACAGTTTGAGTGCAGCGAATGTTGAGAATTAGTATTAAAACTGTTTGAATTAGGATTTTTCTGACAGTTTCCAAATGGAGAAGTATCACTTGTTTTGCCATCCTCCGTTCGCTCTCCGGTTAAAGCCTGGGCACAGGCAACGGCGGAAGGCGAGAGCACCCCGATGCTTGAAGTCACAGCCCTGCGGCTGCGCCGTGGGCGTGAATTGCGGGTCATTAGTCTATCTGGCGGGCAGGTTGGCTTAAATGGCAGCGAGTCCCCCTCGAGGTTGCACTGGAGAAGAGGGAGCAGCCGTCAGAGGCTGGTCCTAGGCAGCTACGTAGTAAGTTGTGCTGCTGCAGCAGTTCCCATCATAACTGCTTCTCTGACCCTACCCTTGTCCGCAGGTTGTGTCTCTAGTGCTCACGTGAGCCATGGGCTGTGTGCATGTTAGTTGGTTTTCTTTTTATATTATACGAGTTGAAAATGTGAGCTCCGCTTACTAGTACTTTATGGTAATATGCTCAGAGGGATAAACTCAGAGCTAACTATAACTGGGCACAAGGCCGTCTTTGCGTAGTGGCCTTGCCTCGTCTGCGGGGCTTGTGTTGCTGCTCTGAACCGTAATTTCCAGTTTTGATATTTTGTTCCTTTGATAATAAGCGGTGCTTTTATAGCTAGGACGAACGTGGAAAAATTCTAGTTGTTATAATTTAACTTTTAATGTCAGGACGAACTCTCAGAATTTCTATAAGAAATTGTGGAGTTTGTCCTCAGAGTGCACGTGGCTGCTTCTCCCATTGCGATTCTTCTGAAAATACTCTGCTTTGCTTCTACAGTTGTCCATACTAACAAGTGAAATTAAATATTGTAAAGATGCTTTTCAATAGACTTGGCCAAGAATAATGCCTGGCTGCCAAAGCAATTGAGTATTAAAATTGGCTTTCATTTGGAAGTGTTTTGACTGCATTTATTTGCCTTGGGAAATATAATGATAATGCAGCATAAAGATGAACAGGCTGTGACATATTATCCAGACGAGTCAATCAGTAAACTTTAATTTGTGTGAAAGTACAAATATGTTGTTTATAAGAACATTTAGATACTTCGCTTTTCTAATTTCACTAATCAGCCTGCGCTACACCAGAATGTCTTCCTGCAGACTTTTTTTTTTCCCCATATACTAATTACTGAGGCAGCTTCTTAATAGCACAGGCACGGAAACTACAAAATCAAATTCTGATTTTGTGCATCTCAAGAATAGCAATGTAATCCTAATTCAATGGTGGGGAAATAGTCACTAAATGCAGCTTCTCTTTTTCTTCGACTGATCGCAACAGGCGGCTGGAGCGTAGAGCGTTGGGAGAATGTCGTGCAGCGCTGGTGGGAGGATCAGGTAGTAGCAAGAGGGACTGAAGAGCGCTCAGGAAAGGGGAGAGGGAAGCAAGGAGCGGGACTTGCAGTGTGCAGCTGAGGGGATACCTCCCCATGTTCTTTTTCCAGCTCCTGGTGTCTGACCGTGCTCTGAAATAGTCATCCTTTCGGTGTTTCAAATGGTTTTTCTCATATTAAAAGTTCCGTATGCTTTGAGAAATGATGTAGGAACCAAATTAGCTTCTCTTGCGCCATCGTTTTTTTTGTTGTGGTTCAGATATTCTTTATAATTCTCATAAATCTCTTCATTTAAAATCTTGCTATTTAATGGCTGTGATTAATTCTTAGTCTTTGAAAGTTAGTCTTAGTCTGGCCAGAAGAGTAGCATCAAGAGAATGTGTATTAGATACTGTTCTATAAATGATAATAGTGACGTCTGTACAGGAGGAGAACACAGACTTCAGCAGCTCCTTCAATTGCTCCCACAGAGAAGCTATAGGAAAAAATAAGCTTTTTTCCAATTTCTTTCATAGGTATTCTGTGCTACTCAACAGTGTTCCTGTTGGTAAAATGATCTTTCTGATTTAAAAAAACCCAACAATTTCATCTGCCAAGTTTGTTCAGGTTTTGCTGTTGTTGTTTTAGATAAATCCTATTCCTACCAGCTCAGAAACTAGCAAATTGCAATGACTTAGCTCGTCGTCGTAACTGTGCAGTGGGCTTTGTACGGTACAAATTAACCAGCTGAAACTTGCCAGGTTTGGTAAAATCATATTTTTGAGAAAGAACCTAGTGACTTTAAGACTTACCTATCAGCAGGTCTAATAAATGCAGACGTTGTAATTTTACTTGGTTGAGCCTTATGTTTTTTCTGTACTGATTACGAGGTCTCTTAACTTTTTTGATGGTGTACACATGTAGTATGTTGGCATTCATTTTCCTGTATTTCTCAAATGTCTTTCTAAAAAATTATTTTTGAAAAATATGCCATTCTACCTAAAACACTAACCCAAAACATCAACTTTAATCTCAGTAAGTCTATTAACTCCTTTGCAAAGGCCATGAGACCACTTTCTGGAGTCACCTTGGCATTGCCATTTAACATGCTTCCTGCTGCTAGGGAGCAAGGACGTGGTTTCTCCTACTCCCTCACTGAGACATTGCTATAGCTTTGGAAACCTTAATGCTAAGTATTTTATATATATATATACACAGCATTGTGAAATGCTTTAGTGGTTTAGGAAGCATGTTTCCCATGGACTTTTCTGGGCAGATGTGTGTTAAATGGTTTCCAGTTCCTGGAAGGAATTGGAATTGGTGACCTAAGCCGTCTCATCAAGTGTCTGTCAGAAGCTAGCCACATGTTTTTATTAAAATGGTGTGAGGATATACAGTTTAGAGATCAAAACCCATAGTGGGAGAATTCACCTTTTTTCCTGTTTCTGCCCTTCTTTTAAACCTGTGGAAAGTCGTGATCCTTTCATGTAAGTCAGATGAGTGAATCCAAGGGCTTGTATGTGAAGCTGAGTTAGCTTCAGCAAATGACTCCACAGAAACACCTCTGCCGACTAGAATGCTTCTTATTGAGTTGGTGGGAATTTGTTTGCAAGGTTTGGTTCATCTGTATAGGTCAGTCTGAGGATTTGCTTAACCAGTCTGTGTTTTCTCATTAGCACAGTTGCTTAATACACCAGCTCAAATGCCTTCAGCTGGCTCGCTGGTCAGAGGCTGCAGGGAGTTACGCAAGGGATTTGAGTTTTCTGTCTGATCTCTGAGAATCTGTCCTCTCTGATTCCCTTCCCTGAATGCTGATAAGTTTCTGACAAAAGAAATATGACAACATTTCAATAGTTTCGGTGCAAAGTGAGGTTTTTAAATGGAAATTTTAGGTGACTGTTTAAAAAAATGTTTTATTTTTTTGCGTCTGCAGAGTTTACAGATGCTTCCTCAACAACGGAAAGCCATAGCAAAATTCAAGGAGCCAGCACACGCTTTAGCATTTCAACAGAAATTCCACAGGTAAGTAGTTAATCACTGCTACTGCCTTCAGTTCATTTCCTTCCTTAAAAAGTGAAATTTGGTCTTCTCTGATCAATGTTTTTCTTAATCCAATCAAGCATCTGTTTGTTAGTGACCTTCACAGGTCCTTGTTTTCTGTTCTCTCTGCCTAGAAGAAGTTTGAGTACGAGGTTTACATTTCCTTCATCTTTTCACAGGCACATGATAGATCTGTCCCACATAAACGTGGCGCTGATAGTTGAGTGATGTCTGCTGAGAGAGGTCCTTACACTAATAGGAGCGTACTGTGGCGTTAAACGAGACGCGGTGGCGAGACCATCGGGTTCTGAAACCTTTCAGCTTGCAGTCTTTAATTGCTATGTTGAACTACAGAAAGCAACAAGGTGTCCTCAAGGAGAGCTGAACTTGAGAGGATCTGCAAAGGTGGAATTTCTGTTCCGTTTGTTCACGTTCTGTTGTAACCACATGGAACTGCAGATTTTTTTCAAAGTGCTTACAATGCATGTAGACACTGATCTTCAAGATACTACTGTGTGACCACAGTGACTTGAGAGAGAACGTTTACATCGAAAGATTTAAAAACTTTCTTCATAGCAAAGAATATTTGATAATGGTTGCTCTTATCTTCAGTGTGAGGTATTTAAATGAAAACTCACCTTTTCTAAACAAAACACCTTATTATGTTGTATATCTGAGAGTATAGAAGGTATCCTTACATAGATTTAAACATGGTCTACTTCACTGAATAACAGTATGCTGAGAAGCTTTGGAGGTGACACTGGAAAACTGTAGTTTCTATATCTGTAAATATGCTAAGTCTGTCTTTGCATTTTCTGTTCCAACACAGACTTCCATCTTCTCCTTCCAACTCCACTTATTCCATAAAACACTGTGTAGGAATAACATTGCTGTATTTTCCCTTGGTTTTTAAAAACAAGGATCTTTGCCCTCCAGTAGCATCATGGGGTAGTTAACTCCAAGTTGTAACTAAGTTGTTTTAAATGGCATTGCCAGATATAAGGAAAAAGAAATATTTAGTGGCTCACTTTAAAAATGTTACACAGGAAGAGTGGTGCATTCCTAATAGTTCTTTGGGGCTAGTGTTTCATAATTGCCATATGCTTTATTTTGATTAGCTCTTTTTCTTTGAGATTTATTTTGTGACTAATGCTGCACCATAAGAAACCCGTAACTGCAAGGATTTGGTTTGATATGTTGTTCCCGATAAAAACAGGACTATAAGAACTTTGTGAATCTGCTGATGAAAGTGGCAGTTCCAAAAATTATGTGCAAACTTTAAGGAGATTATATTTTATTCAAAGCAAAATCCGTAGTATTTCCTTTTGGTTAGAACCATTTAGATGGTATTGCCAAAGGAACAACTTTTTTCAGTTATTTTTGAATAAACTCATTAAACTGTCATCTTTATATTGGATTGCAGTTTTTATGAACATTTCCATAGTTTTTAGACTGTGGGCTTTTGCTTGATCCTTATTTTAGGAATACTCTTAAGCCCTCCACCTGCTATTTGAATGGAGGAACTTGCAGAAACTTTGTGGGCTTGTTACCTGAGTAACCACAGAATAGCACTATTGGTATGTAATGAAACAGCTGTGAGTGGGGTTGAAAATAGGTGTGCTAAGCGTAGAAGGACGGACTAAGCAAGTTCATCGTAGCATAGATCTCTTTTTTGCAAAGATCTGACGGTGACCAAGTCACAAAACCGGCCTAATTGGCTTTTCTACAGTTTTGGTAAAGATGTTCAATTAAGTAGAAGTTATTAAAATTGATGATTGAGTAATAAAAACTGTCAAAAGTCTTCTAGAGAAAACTGCTTTTTCACTGAAATAATACAGAATAATTTGGTACTTTGAAACTGCTACACTGTCAAAAAGAAATTTTTTAAGAGTTTTTATAAGCCCATTTACAACTTAGCAAAGGGACAGAGTGACATCATGAGAATTTTCACGTGGAAGTGAGTTTTATATCTGTCTGCCTAGTTCCACATTTATGCATAATACTTAATATTCTTCAGCACGATTACTGCGTCCTGTTCAGGTTAGCCCTAAGCCCAGGGTAGCAAAGGAGCCGCAGGTAGGGAATGCCTGGTGGAAGCCGACCCTGATGACTTAACACGAGGTGACCCCAGCGACTGGTGCTGCCAAGTGCGGTTTAATTCCTCACGTCCAGGAGCACCAGACCCCTGTGCTTCCTCCTCAGGTTCTGTAATTTTTTTTTTTTTTTTAATAAATGCTTGTATTTAAAAACGAGTCATTAAACAGTTATTCATCCCACTGCAATAGCACAGCTTCTCTCAATGAGAAGGATGGGAAAATGTCTAGGAACGGAGCGGTAATAGTGTGTCTGGAAATCTGCGCTAGCGGCAACTGCCAAAACAGGCCAGCAGCTGAGCTGAGCAGTAGGAACATCTGCAGTTGATCAGCTGTCCTGTCATACGCAAACGTTACTGGGGTTAGAAGATTTCTTGGAGCCTAAGAATATGGGTTTGATTCAAAAGTCAAAGAAGTTTGTAGAAACGCTCCTGCTTTGGGTTTTGAATCCATCCCAAAGAGACTGAAGTTCGGCCAACTTAAACAAGTTTTAAAAATTTTTATTCAGTTGCTTTTTAACAAAAAAAAAATTTTGAGAAAAATGGGTGGCTTTGGAAACAAAGACATGAAATAGCCTCGGATCTATTTAAAAATAGGAGATGATGTAAGCAATGTCTGTTTAATGACTAGATGGATCCTCTTTAAAAGCAGTTGCAGTAGATTTTTGCTTGTGCATAGCTAGAGTACAGGCAGACTTGCTTGCTGTGGTTTTTAGCTGCTTTTTGCAGTAGCTGGATATCATAATATACGTAAACATACTATATGTATGTATGTGTATATGCATTTTATTATACACATACATACATACATACAGCCTGTATTATTACCATATCTTTATAATACCTTAAGGTTCGGTAGCAAAAGTAGCAATTAGGTGAGTCACTTGTTAAAGTGTTTGTTAAGCGTCTTGTTAGTTCTCAAATCCTAACTTAAAACTGGATCTGTTGGCAATGCCCAATTTGAATGGTAACCTAACTTTTAGTTCCATTTGTTGTGTCTCCTCCCAAAAATCCCAGAGGAAGTAGAGGTAAAGGTAGACGGATGTGTTATTTCCATGTTCTCTTTCAGCACATAGTTAAATCTGAACATCTTAAGTTAACTTTCTTGGAAGATCTGTTGCAACCATTATCTTGTTCTTTCTTTATCATGCATTCAAAATACAATGCAAAATACAAAAAAATTTAATGTAGTATGTAAATATTGAACTTTTAAAATTAAAATGTTATTCAAAGTGCTTACAGTCAACCACATCTTAGCTATTTGTTAGTTTTTTTGTGTTGTCTTATCTAAGTTTAGTGGATACAGTTCCATAAATGTTGATGTGTTTTTTGTGTATATCTTCAAATTTTTATAAAGATGCTAGTAAGTCAATACATATATCCTGATCTGTGTATTATTTGTTCACAATTTTTATTAGCATAATTTTATAATGATTCTATTAGGTGACTCCAGTAGGTGACTATATGGAGCCAGCTTTTTTTTTTTTTGAATTATTTTGTTTATATCTTGTAGCACTGGAGAATTCACTTTATAACTATTCGTATCTTGCCTTGACTAAAAGATTGGTTTGGCCATATGATCTGTGGTGTTTTAGTAGAATGTTTTACATTTTTAAAAAAGCTCTGTCCTTTAACTTTTAAGGGGATATACAGTGCACTGTCAGACCAAGGTATGGGGCTTTAGGTTTGTTTGATTTTGTTGTACCAGCACAGATAGGTCTGCCTTGTAATATTGTTCTCAAAAGTTTGGGATATTTTTGTTTTACCCATCATTCAAGTCGGTCGCGTTAACACTTTATTTCATCAGAATGTTAGCAATTGATGTGGCACATATTGTATGATGAAACAATCTGCAGTATTGGAAAAGCTCAGTAAAATTGTCGCTAGGTAAAAGGACACATCTGTAGCATCTTCATAGCTGAAGGAGCTGCTGTGCAGATATATTTCTATAAAGTAGTGGTAGAGAATAAACGTAGACAGGCCCATGCATCTCCCATATGATTTCACAAGAGGAGAGTGAATCCTGACACCCCCTTTGCAAAATATCTTCAGATATGTAGCTCATTCCCCAGTTTAATTCTGAAAATTCACTTTAGAATTCCAAATTTTGGTTAAAAGTCCTTCTAGCCCTGAAAATACCAAATGCACTGGGCATTTGAATCCTTTCACCTTAGGTTTCCACTGCAAGGATTTAGCTGAGAGATTTTTTACAAAACTGTAGGTTCTTTCAGAGTGCCTGGGCCTTGGGGGTCCTCCCAGGTTTTTCTTAACGTAGTCTAACGACTCGGAATGAGAAAGAGCCTTTTACTTGGTACTGGATTTTCTCCTAGTTTTAAAATAGTGTTTTCTATCTGTTGAGCTTTAAACTGTGCAGTGTCCAAGAAGCTGCTGTATGCCCTTTTCTATAGAAACTGTGTGTATGTATGTGTGCGTGGCTGTGTTGCCCTCCTAGAGGCTGGGTGGGAGGGAGGGTGCGGGTTTTCATTTTTGTGGGGTTTTTGCCTGTTTGTCTTACTCTGGAGATCTCCTGGGTTTGTTCTGGCACAGTATTGTGGTGTTTGTCCTTCCCATAGCCTTGCGCTTGCATGGGCGGCGATATTCAAAGGTGAAACTGGCTTTTCGTGTTCGCTGTCAAAAAGGCATTTTTTTGGGTCATATCGGCACCAACCTTTTTTTAAATTATTTTTGGTGCTTTTTACTTTTTATTTTTTTTAGCAGCACATGGGATGAGAAATAAATGTGGAGGAAACATACTGAACAGACTGCAGAAAGTTAGCTAGATTATAAAGGATATAGATCATTTGGGGTAACATAGGGCTTTTGTTTCAATGTTACCTTAAATCTTGCCTTAAATACTAAGTATTTCATAAGCATTAATACTAGAATTATTTTCTCTTAAATTAAATCCTAAGGATTTTCTGTAAGGTTTTTTGTAACCTGATTTCTAATCATGAAGATAACTTATTATCCACATGAGCACAGGGCCTTGTGTACAAAAACACTGATTCATATTGAATCCCTACGTATACCATCTTCTGGTATAATATGGTTGGGAAGGATCATTTTGTTCCTTTTAACACTGCTTTTTGCAGGGTTTTTTGGGGTTTTTTAAGTCTCCATTTTCTTTTTCGGTGCTTATTTTGCTGGAAAGTATGGTCCCTACTGCACTATATAAACGCTCAAGGGGAAAGTTAATCTCACTGGGTCTTTTAGGTG
Source organism: Dromaius novaehollandiae (assembly GCF_036370855.1). NCBI lineage: Eukaryota > Metazoa > Chordata > Aves > Casuariiformes > Dromaiidae > Dromaius > Dromaius novaehollandiae. The sequence continues at coordinate 9,964,215 of NC_088099.1, forward strand.
CTTGTGTTGCTTTCTCACTTCTTGGTTGGACGCACTTATTTTTCTAACTAACTGGAAATGGGCCTTGTATATACTCAGTTTTTCGACAGGTTACATTCCTTTTTTTAATGTAACAGCACTCAGGTTAACTGATTTTTACCAGGTGAATCGTTTTAAGCATTATTACAGATTAAGCATATTTTTGTAAAGGAACTGATGTACAGTTAAATGTAGCTGTATTGCAATGCTGTGTTTGTTTATTTGGAAGATCACAATTTAAGCAAAGCACTGCTGTATTAATGTTACGTTCATTCAGTGGTTCAGGATTTCTTTGTGTACATCTAATGGTTCTGAATGTGCAATTCATTTTTTCCTGCTGTCTGTCAGGCTGCCTTCGAAACCTTGTAGTTTTGTTTCCGTTTATATAATAACAAGAGTTTTTTTCAGGATTTCTTTTTCAGGCGATGAAACTTCTTTCAGCAGTTGTTAAGTCCCAATTAATACACGTTTTCCACTTACAGATACAGCAAAGATAAGATGCTAACTCTAATTTATTCACAGCTGGTCTTCTGCATGCAGGTTTTTATTGGTACAAAGTACCCCTAGAACAAGTCAACTGTCTTTTTGTTTTCTCCCTCTTGTGGTGGCCTTTTTTCTCTATGCTTTTCTCTATGCTTTACCACATTTCCATCTCATTTGCCCCCATTTTTTTCATTCCTGCAAGGATATTTGTATCCTTGCTGTGTTCTTGCACTTTTGACTCTATATTCGTCTCTCCACACATTTTCCTGTCTGAGTCCCTAGCACGACCCTTTTGCTGTAGTTTCTGTTCTGTTTTCACTGCTAGCTGTTTTGAGGATATCTGAAGCCTAGATTCCATACCAGAAGTATATTATACTGTATTTTTCCTTGCAGATTTTGTTGTAGTGTATAAAGTTGAGGTCACTTTTACAGGTATCACACCGTAGGAGAGGCTGCACTTCCCAAAGCCCTGGAGAAACACCACTTAACCATTTTGCTTTGCAGTTTTATCCATGCTGGAGAGTTACAGCATTTTCCATATATGCTCTAGCATTTGTGGCAAGCCAGGAGAAACAGGATTAACAAATGTTTTTTCCTCTTTACTTTTTCAGGAGTTCTGTTCTTGAATTCAGTGATAGTAGTAGCACTTTTTTTATTGCCACTTAGAAATACGAGCACTGTCAACACAATTCTACCTCTATTACTATTACTGAATGTGATCCTTCCTAACCTGTAAAGTCTTAAACGCTGTATATATTTGGGTATTTTGAGAATCACTTAAAGTGTGTTGCTCTAATCTGGATTACAGAGTTTGTTTGCTAGCAGTTCAGAATATAAATTCAAGAGCCGACTGTATCATACTGACTCCACTGGCGGTTCATCTGCCTCATGTTGTCTACAGCGTCCTCTGCACAAGTTGTTTACCTCTTATTTCTCAAGTGTAATGCTTTTCCAAACACTTCCACTTGCATAAGAGATCTTTCTGTAGTACCTATTTAAGTGAATGTTAAAATGGAAACACAAAAAATAATCTCATGTACAAGTTTTTTTTACATGTAATTCCATATTTAAAATGTCAATATGTGAATAAATGTATTTATTGTAACAAATATGTCAATAAAACTTTCTCTTTATCATGTTTCCTTTGTTGTCTTTTGAGATACAACTTGAACTTCAGATGTGTCAAAAAAAAAAAATAGTCTATATTCTACAATGGTAGTTTCTCCAGGCCCCTAGTTTTACCTCGACATCTTAGTGTAGGGGTCTCATGGGTCAGCAGAACGAGGAGGATCTCTGCTCCAGGGAAGTGATGGTTCAGAGCTGTGCTAAGGTACCCAAGGGAAAAACACATGAATAAAGACAGGTGACAATAAAAAAAAAGCCTTGTGTTTATGTAAAAACTTTCAAGGCTCTTGAGGCTAACCAGTATCGTACAGGATGAGTATAGGAGAAAAGCTTGTAAGAGTAAAAGCTTTTCTGCTTTTTCTTTTTTTCTTTTTTTAGCTCTACTGACATGTCTAATAAAAGATCTCCTCTGCTTTCAAATGCTGCCTATCCTAATTTAGGACGTAAAATAGAGCTCTTGGCACGCTCGGTATGGTCATAGCAATTATATTCTGAGCACAAGTATATCAACCTCAATAGAAGGCAATTCCACTGGCACGTTATGTAGCGAGAAAGGAGTTCAGAATTAGCCTTCTCGCGCTTTGTAGTCTTTTTTAATAATCTGTTAAAACTATTCATGAAATCGAATATAATAAATCACACTAACACCCTAGTAGTTTAGCAAATGAAAATCAGCTTTTGAAGTTGAACTGACCACCTAGGATCCAGCATACACATTTTCGGTGAAGCGTTAGTAGCATTTTGCGATGCTCCTGGGGTTGGATCTCAAGGGACTGTCCACCACCTTGGGAGAGGCGGGTGGGTGATATCCCCCCAGTTGTTCATTTACAGATAGGCTGCAGTAATGAACAGCAATGCATCAGCCTTCAAAAGCTCATCAACATTAAAAAAAAAAAAAAAAAAAAAAAAAAGCCTTGGATTTAGTGAATTTTATATTGAGTGACATACCAATAACCATGTTTACTACAAAAATCTTCAAATTAATCCAGAACAAAATCACAAGCTGAAAACTTAACAGTAGGAGCACACTGTAAATACCCATCCAGCTGCAGTATTATCCTTTTCCAACTCTAATTCTCTACAGCAAACTCCAAGCATAAGTAAACCTTGCCAAAAACCTTCAACAGCCAAAATTTCTGATCAGTTATGCTTGCTTCTTTGTACCTCCTCTGCCTCTGTCAGTCTGCGGTCTTTGGGGGATGAATTGTGTTTTTGTTAAGTTCATGCACTGTTGTGCCATTCTGGTAATACCATTAAACAGGTTAACACAGCACAGAGGGAAAACGATGTCCCTAAGGATGCAGGTTAGGGTCAGGCGTACTATTGCATGTGTTTTTAGATGTCAAAATTACCATTAATTAAATCTTTGTCTTTTTGTCTGTCTTGGTTTTTTTAAGAAAGCTGTATATAGTATTCATGCAGTAGTGTGTTTTGAGAATTGAGGGGGGAAAAAAAATCATCCAGAAGCTGACAAAGGCAAAATAGTGGAGGAAGTCAATGAGGCTAAAAGCTAGTTGTTTAAGGGGTGGAAATAAAGTAGTGACCAGGGGAGGTACAAGTAAACCTTCAAAATCAAATTTTGAGTTGCCTAATGGAGTGCTTCAAAGATTGGTCTTGATTGACCTTAATTAATTTGTAATGATTTGGGCGTGAAGAGTTGGAGTGCGCTCATCAAGCGTGTTGGGAGATGCATGAGGGAGGGAGAGGAGGAGGGCCAGAATATCTTACAGAAATTGCATGAGCTGGAGAATTAGAATAATAGAAGCGAGATTAAATTTAATCTTGCAAAGTGCAAGAGCATGTACTCGGGTACTAATAAGCAAGGATTTTTGTTCTAAACTGGCAGTTGCTGAGAAAAAAAGAGGAAAGAACAGAGAATTAGTTGCAGCTGGCTGACCTACAGATGTGATGAACCATGAAAAAAGCATGCGATTTTAGAAGGGAAGGGGCAGGCACTTCTCAATTAAGTGTTAGTATGTGTATGTATAGTACCAAGAGTTAGTGTCCTTCGGATAGACAGCAACCAAATCAGCTACCTCCTCACCCCCTAAGGAAGCCCCCTTGTGAATGTTTATTTTAGGGAGCTTTTTGAATGGTTTGGTTATTGGGTTTTTCCTGCTTTTGCTCTACACCTTCTGCCTTTCAAAGGCTAGAGCTCAAGCAACAGAAAACACCCTTGGATTGGTTCAATGAGAGAATTGACTGGTCACACGCTGCCACTACTCCTTGGTTTCAAATGTCGGTTTTGTTAACTGCTGGATATACATTAAATATTTCCCCTGTCCATGTTCACTCTTTTGCAAAGAGCACAAGGGAGGTTATGCCTTCAAGTGGCTTCTGTAAAGATGTTGACTTAGGAAAACCTTTCTGTTAAGATGTGGTCTACGTTCTGGACGCTTTGGAGAGGACTTAAGAGCTGAGTGTTTCTGGTTCTCCCAATTCTAGTTCTATTTTCCGCTAATTGCTAGGTAGTGACCAACCTTCTTTCATGCAGGTACTGATACAAGAATTCTACTTCTTTGAGAGGGCTTCTGCCCTTTAAGAGGGATTTTAAAACAACAGCAAGAGGATGGACTAAATGGCTCAGCAGCCTCTTGCAATCCTCTTTTCTTGGGTCACGAACAAATTAGGCTGTGTTCCAAAAAAGGGAAACCCAGATACTTTTGTGCAACATCAAGTGATCTTTATATGCAGAAAAGCTGAAGGGAAAGAGAACATTTCTGCAGTTTTTTCTTTTCCTTCATGCGTCTACCCAACGAATCAGGTGCAGAACACCATATACATGGTGTTAATCACCACAACACTATTCCTTACATATTCTCACTTAACGTGAATCCCACCCAACGTGGCTTGAGCAGTGTGGAAATAGAAAAAAGCTTAAAAGAAAAAGACAGAAGAAAGCTGTTGTTTCTCCTACTATGTTCCATTTGCTTTAATAGCAGCGGAAAAGTGTTGAGGATTTTGGGGTGTCTGACTGGGGGGCTATGCATGTGCTCTTACAGCCCTCATCACAAAAGATGCTGGGTTTTCTAACGGCAGAGAGATTGGGGGAGTTTGGGCATTTTCTCATGTATCAAGTGTCTATTTAGTGCCGCACAGGGCAGAGCAGCCCCGGGTCAGAGGTGTACGTGTGTGTTGGGTGCGCTTTGGGTAACGCTTATGCCAGTAGGGGTGGCTGGCATCAAATATTTGGCACGCAGGCAAAATCTAGTCTACATATAGCAAGACCTAATTGTTAATTTTTTAATATTATCTTTCTGAAATAATCATATTAAGAAAACTTGATAGAAAATCAAAATACAAATAATGCCTGCTCTGTATGGTCACCATCTGAATCCCTACCACTTTGTGCCTATAGAGGTCTGTAAGAAAATAGGGTCTGCTTTGAATTTGCTCTAGGATGCGTTGAATATTTCTCTGCAGATATTCAGCAATACTCATATCTGTCTATTCCTTGTCACTTCCTAATATTTATTCTTCCTTTTATTGTTATTATTAGTGGAACTGGGGCTTCTGCAACAGTACAATTGGGATTTGGTCAGTGGAGCCCAGGGTGCTATTTCAGAGATCCTGCATTGTAAAATATGTTATTTGCTGTTTTCAGCCACTAGCAAATAGGCCTTCAGCTTGGATTTTCACCTGACAAAAAAAAAAAAAAAATCCTGGAAACCAGATCCTGTTTAGCTGAATGAGGTGATAATTTCTTTGTATAGTCTCCAGCTCAAAGATTGCCACAAATTGGCTTCTCTGGAAAGTGGTACCTACCCAGTTCCTACTGCTCTAAATCTTTCAGATTGTATAAAGGTGCTGGTTTATTGGAAGGGGCCTGTTTTCATTCATGAAGGTTAGGAAAATTCATGGAGCAAATCAAAACATGGAAGATAGACACAGTTTTTCCCAGGTCTTCCCTGCATAACTGTTAATCAGCCATATCCAGAGGGACGATGCACTTCTCCTTTAATAGGAGTGAGGAGCGAGAGGAATGTAATCATCCCTCATCAGCAAGACCCTCAATCACTGCACTTCAAACAGCTGGTGGTATGTAACCTCATCTTGATTTTAAAATTTTAGTACCTTTTCTCTTAGCCGCCTCCGTCTCATGCCTTTTTTCTTTTCCCCCTCATAAATTTTTATGATTTTTTAAAAAGAATTTATGGGGGAAATGGTAGCGAACATGCGAAATGTGTAGCAGCTAAAAGGCTATCATGGTGGTAAATGAGGCTAAATGGTTATATACCACCAGCTGTTTATAGTTCAGTGATTGAGTCTAACTGACAAGAAATAATTACCTCCTCTCGGAAAGGTGAAATGGGTCCTCACACTGTGAATGCTGCTGATGAAGGGGCTGCGCAGGGAGGAGGCAGGGTCATTTAGAGCGGTTTTCTGCCTACCTCTCGGTTTCTTAAAATCCTCATAAAACATCTTGCTTTACCGTTTTTCTCGTATATGCTGATGTCCCTTGGTGACTCAGCAGATCTCTCCGGCTCCCCAGGAGGTTTGAAACCTCAGCAGACCCATCCTCTCGTAGGGTGAGCCTGGGCCAAAATACTTCTCCTCGTATTGATTAAAACTGGCGAGTGTCCCTTAGCCCTTTTTATTTCAAAGCATGAGACCTTGTGTTTCTTTTTGCAAAGACATGCATTAGGATCTAAACCACCTTTTCTTTCTGTTTTTCCAAATAATTGCAGTGAACAGCTATGGTGAGTGCATTCATTTGCAGACAGGAGGTGGGGAATGCGTTAGCTTCCATCCATGAAGGAAAGGACTTGCAGTGCTCCAGTGCAAAGCACGTGTCCTTGTAGACCGAAGCCAGATTCTTAAAAGAAATCCTAAATATCTCGAGCAGGCAGGAAACATTAAATGAGACACAAAATAAAAAATGGTGGCTTGAATGCTGCCGTAATTCCAGTAGGGAACGGCTGCGAGCGTCACCGGTCTGTCCCACGCCTCCCTTACCTGCGGGAACAGCGGAGCACGGAGACCTCCTGCCTCCGGGGTTCTCCCAGCCCGCCTGTATGCCGAGCTTAAGCTAACATTGAAGCTAGAGAGGAAAAGCAAAACATGCTGATGCCAACAGCATGTTAGTTGCTCCAAAGCGTTACCCACTAGCCAGCAAATTTAAGGGGCTGTTGTTCCAGCCCCTTTTGTTTCGTTGTACAGGCTGCCAGGCTCAGAACAAGCCCTTGTTTCCTGCTCCCAGCCTTGCTGCTGGATTTTCTCCCATGTTCTCCCTTCTCTCCCTGACGTTTCTCTAGCTACGTTAGCTATGTTATGGTATTGATGAGGATGCCAGCACTTTGGAGAAAATGAAAACCACGACTAAATTATTGCTGTGTAAGGCCCTGCTCAGCGTTGTGCTGCATGCCATCCAGATAAGAGCAGAGGCACCATCTCAGGTCAATCCAGGAAGGTGAGAAGACGCTGTATGTGTTTCCCTGGTTGTGGCCATGGCCTGGCAGTGCTCAATATGATTATTCATTTACTTTCTCTTGAAGGCGATGGCCACGGTCACCAGATGGCTGCCATGAGCACCATGGTGCAAGCAGGGCCTGGAGGAACCTCAGCGACACCTGAATGGGACCCTGTATCAGTCTCTACTTCATTACTCCTCTTTACAGCTGCTGCATCTGATGAGACTATAAACTTTGAGATGAGGATTTCACCTGTGACTATCCCAGTAAAACCAGTGAGGCCTCATAGGTTTTTATAGGCCATTTAGGTCTTTATGGAGAATAACTGGCACTTTGCCACTATTCACAGAGAACCCTGTGGTTTCCGCGCCAGGCAAAACATGTTAGATGTTACGAGTACTACCTAGCCTGAATATTAGCTGCTGCATTTTTAGTTTCTTTTCACTTTTTTAGTCTCAGAAGGAAATGGGGTCAGCACAGGTCATGTACTAGAGACCATGTTCCTGCCTGAGAAGAAGAGATCCTTGGGGCCACCACACAGTGACAAGAGCATCACAACCTCGTGGGCAAGCCAGGCTCTGAAACACTTTGCTGGTATGTGGAGAACCACCGTTCTCGGAAACAAGAGCCGACAGCTCTGGCAGGTTCCCCTGCTGCTGCTCATAGCCCGAAAGCACCATTTCCATGGTCGATACCACAGGTCTTCATAAGAGGGTGCATCTTTGCCAAGCCTAGAGAGAGCAACAACTACAATAGCATCCTCAGAGCATCCTCTCTCCACTGCAGTAAAAATGTTTCTGTGTTTAGGCAGAGAAGAATCCACTCGTTTTTCTGTACCGGGAAATGGAAGAGTTAGAAAAGAGAAAAGTAGCTGGGAGTTCTTAGGTCAGACCCTGGCATTTCCCTCTCCCCCAGTGGGAACGGGGAAATGAAGCAGGGTATTTTATTGAGCACAGAAATACTCACTTTATCAAAAGTGTGTTCTCTTTAAAAAAAAAAAAGAAGGAGGAAAAAAGGAACCAAACAACCAAACAGAAAACCCAGTGAGGAACAAAAGAGTTCTTTGGTTCTGTCTCCCCAGGGGTGAGGTGGGTCGGTCCCCCATGAGCATGTGGTCCTGGTTGTCAGGAGTCCCCCTGCAGCTCTCCAGCTTCACACGTATGTTAAAAAATAATGTTTGAGAAGATTAATCTGAACCGGGATTATGAGCCAAGGAGGCACGGAGGCATGGAAAGGATGGAGGCCAAGGTGATGTTCACCCCAAGGATGCAGAGAAGACCCGAGGGAAGATGAGGAAAAACCTTCAGTCCTAGAAGCAAGATCCAGGTGACAAAATGCTTGGACTGTCTACAAAGCGCCCTGGAGAGACCTCCACGAATGCTGTTCATACTGCAGGCCACAGGGAGGAACCTGTACGAGGTCTTTTTGGCTCAGGAATGGAGGGCTTATGTTTAAGGCGGTTTCTGTAAACCTTGTAGAAAGCCATGCAGCACCCTTGGTCAATGCTGGAAGTCCAGATAAAATCAGGGCAGCCGAATAGCTCGGGGTCTGTGTCAGTGGGAGCAGCAGGTGATCGAGCCTCCTGTGGTGGGGCACAGCTCCAACACCTGATTTCAGCAGAAGGCTCTGCGGGGTCCCTGGTTGCCTTGCTGCAGCGTTCAGCGCTGCGACCTGCAGTCTGCACCCCCATGGGCTTTGGGGACTCGCTGCAGGAGCTTCGGGCTATGCTGGGGCCTCACTGCCATGGTCTGCGGTCTGCACAAGCACTTTGGGAGGCGTCGTTGCCATACCAGCAAGGTCCGCGGCCAGCTCCGTCCCTGCGTCACCATCAGCACCGTGCTGGTGGGGAAGCGCTGTCCCCGGTTCTTGCCATACCGTGCATGTTCTCTTTAATCCCTTCCAGAATCATATTTTTGACAGCAGACTTTCAGTCAAAGGTTCTTGGCCACGGGGTCAAAATACTGAAGGTGAGAAATTTGAAAAATTAAGTCCCATAGATGTCCTGCAACCACACCTCTCCCCATGCCCAGGCCAGCAATTATGGATGCAGTTCCCAGAGACGCGGGGAGAAGTCCTGCCTCGGGATGGCCAGCGCTCCACTTCCGCCTGCCGCCCGGCTGTGCCACCAGTGCCCAGCTCCTCTCTGCTCCCAGGAGCAGACAGAGCCCATCTCTAACCCTTCGCTTTTCTTCATACCTACACTGGCTTTTCCCCTCACCTCTGTATAAGATAATGAGAGGGCGTAGACATTTTCCTGGTGATTTTGGCAACGGCACCAATGGGCTATGGTCTCCCTGCTCGGGCCACCAAGCCTTGCCTGGTGCTGCTGCGGCCAGACCAGCTCCAGCAGAGGAATCCAGCAGAGGGTGCGGAGTTGCCCACACGAACCCGTGCGGAGAACTGGGGTGGGAAGACGTGACACTGGGCAGCCAGAAGGGATGGCCTGGGTGTTGAGATGCTGAAGGTGGAGCTCAGCTCCCAGAAGTTTCACCTGCTCGCACAAGACTGAGAGGGGCAGATTTGCAAAGAGGTGCTGGGCAGCTGGGTGCGATGAATGATCTACAGAAGGCTCTCCGGTGCCAGGGGCAAGGGGACGGCTCCAGCGAGCTGCCCATAGACTTGGTGGCTGAGGCAGGCAGGGAAAGAGAGCACACATTTCCCATTGGAATATGGTCTTTGTGCTGCTATTTAGAAAGGCATTAAAAGAAAAAAAATGTTGTAGGAGCTTTAGACTAGTTTAGTTTCTACAAAATACACCAGAATATTCTGAGAGAACCAGTTTTAACATGTGATTTTGGAAAGGGCATAAAAAGCAGGTCAGCCTGCCCGAGCCAGAGATGTAACCAGGCTTGAAATCCACTTACCAGGACCAATTAGAAGAGTTTTGCTTTCTGCGCTTTGTTTGTATAAGTAACCCAGCAATGCCTTTAGACAGAGGTGTAATGCAAAGGCAAGGAACCAGCCAACTTTGGAAAGAGCTTGCCAGAGCGCGAGGCAGCGGTGGCCTCACGGGACCAGTGCTGCGAGCACCAGGCTCAAGCCTCAATGCCTGCACAGCGCAAAACACAGGGTAAACCCGGCGCGGTGAGCTACCAGCTGGCTTTTGGCCAGGGAACAGGGTGGCCAGGCCAGCGTGGCCTGGGAACAAGGCTCCCCCGCGACGGCACCCAGAGCCAGCAGCCCAGGTCACCACCGCTGCCTCTGCTTGCCTGAAGGGCTGTGCGTCCCCAGCATTGGCAGGACGAGCTCGAGCACCCGTGACAGCAGCGTGGGGGTTGGCGGTAGGCATCAGCGACACTTAATTTTTGGCATGAGACAAAAGAAATAATAACTTGAAGGTGGATTTATTAAACTCAAGTGTCCTTATGGTGGCACCAGCAATGGAGGTGGCATGAGGCTTTGGCCCTCTCTGTCACTGCCCTTGCTGTGGTCCCATCATCCCAAAGGAGCTCTTGCTCATTTGGTCCATATTGACTCAGAATAACGACTTTGCTGCTACCACTCACTGGAGAAAAACTGCTCAGGACCTGCCCCCTTGGTCTGCCCTGTCCTCTTGCACACTGTGGCCATTTTCCTGGTCGATTTTATCCTGTGTGACATGGTTCTCACGTTCCTTGCATTTGTTTTATGAAGAAAAATAGCGTGTGAACTCCTGTTATAAAGAAAGCCTAGGTCCCCTTTTGTTTTTAAATCATCTAAGCTTTTATCCAACTTAATGCAGAGAATCAGTTCTGCATTTCAGCAGTGGCAAAGGGACATTGCTAATCGATTTTGGCAATAGCACACTTGGGGCCGTGATGGATGGCGTCCGAGAGGCAAGGTTTGAGGTGAGAAAAAATATCATCTTTTCGCCCAGCTGACCTGGTGGGAATGCAGGGGAGGCAGGGGAGGGGAGTGGAAACCCTTCTGCGGCTGAGAACAGGTACAAAACAATAGTTTAACTCATTTTATCTGAAAAAAAAAGGAAAGCCAGGGAAAACTGTAACATGCCAAAACCCCAGATAAGGGCCACAGAGGCTATTTTGCTCAGTATTTTGCAGGGCTGAACATCGGGATGCTTTTAGGCAACGTGTCGGCAGGTGGTGCTCAGAGCACGGGAAGGCTGCGTGGGACCGCGGGCTGCGGAGCATCCCCGGGCACTGGCGCCGGCCGCATCCAGGGCAGGGAAATCGGGTCCCAAAGCACATGGAGAACTCTAACCTGGAAAAAGTTATTTGGCTGTTAGTGGGAAAGGGGCACAAAGCCTTCAGTATAATCTCCATACTTCTAGCTGGTTTCTAAATTAGCTTCATTATACACATAATTAAAGGGAGAGATTTGAACACCGTTTAGCAGTATTTTAGGGGTATTAATTTCAAGACTAAGGGCACCTGGAGATTAAATGAATTAACTCACAGCTGAATCAGGTTAATTGTCATTTGCTTAACCCAGAGTGAAGCTGAAAAGGGAAGATTTTGGTGCAACAATACTGGTATATGTATCAAATAAAAACAGATTCTGTTTAGTTCCAGGAAGAAACCGATCCGGATAGCTTAATCGTGGTTTGGGACCTGGGTTTTTTCGCTTTGGGTCCAGTCTTTGCAGCTGTGCCCATGTTCTGCATCCTTGCAGAGTGGCCCTTGCAGCTTTGCCAGCTCCTGCACGTCCCCCCATAGCAGGCGTTTGGCCTTGCCCAGAGCAGCTCTTGCTGGACGATCCAAGCAAGAAGGAGCCCGCACCAGGAGCGGCACCCCCGAGCAAACGCACACGGCAGCAGGAATCTCGTGCAGAGCCTCATGAGAACTAGCGCGATGGGAACTGCAGCAGGGACCCTCCAATCCGCAGCAGGGCAGGACAACTATTAATGCACCGGGTTGCATTCAGACTCGTGCCCTGGTGGGCGAAGGGCTCTCCGGCTCGCTAAACGCAACGTGAGTCACCCAGACCCAGGCTCCAACAGAGCCGGGCCGCGGATGGGGGCTGGCGGGCCACGAGCGGCTCCCAGCGCCGGTGGCAGCGGCTGGCCGTGACTCAGCTGCCACATTCCTGAGCGGGGACGGGCCCCGGCGCTCCCCCGTGCACGCGCGCTCGGCGCTTCCCTTTGGCTGACTTCAGACAGCTCCCTGGTTCGTAGTGAAAGCCAAAGCCCCTGGTCCCTGCCAGGCACAGGCTGGAGAGCCCATCAGCCTCACTTCTCCGCCATCCTCCAAAAGCGCTCGTCTGGCACGGAGGGTGACGAAGGAGGGGCAGGGAGCCGGCCCTGCTGCCATACCTGCCGGGGACAAACTAGGCAAGGATGCTGCCAAACAGGCACCGGGCGCCCTGAACCACTGCGGCCCGTGGGAGATGCTTCCCAGCCCCACATGTCCAGGCTGCCTTTCCACACGCTCGTCTGTCAGTGCTGAGCCTAATGTGTTCACTCCAGTTTTGGCATGCCTGATTTAGTAATGCTTACGTCTGGCTAGCTATTCCCTCAGGCTGACCTGTGCATTTATCCATCTCTTAACCACTGTGACTGCACCTATAGGTTAGGCTTGTCAGCCCTGAAAATTCACTCAGACGCCTAAGTGGAAGTTAAACACCGGCTTAAACAATAACTAATTAGCTATAGAGATAGCTCTCCTCCTCTTGTGCAGCTTGATGAAATTCCTAGAGAGACATAATGTGTGACTGACTGGTGCTAACACACATTAAGGCGAGGAGTCCTTCTTGCAGAGGACGGGTCTCCAAACTCTTCAGAGTCCGGCTCCCCTAGGGCTCCTATCTGCTCCTCCGTCATCATCAGGCTCGTGCTCATCCTGAGCACTAGAACCAAGGAGCTTTACTTTAGAAACAACCTTCCTTCAAATGCTGTTCCCAAAGCTTTTCCCCTAACTCTGTTGGAAATGCTTCACCTGATGCGTTCTGGCATCCTATTAGCTTTTTGCATGGTCACATCACACTCACAGCCGTTATCTGGGGGTTGGCTAATGCCTGCAGGACTCATTCCTCTTCTCTTGCCTCCAGCTTGTAATAACAATAACTGTTTTTACTCTTTAAGGGCACAAGGAACACTTTTTACTATGCATTTTCATACTGTTTCTACTATTTTGGTCTTCAAGGCCATCTCATTCCTACTGGCTAGCACTTGGGTCGTCTCCTTTATGGACAGTGGCAAATTCCTTCCTGTCACCCTGTCATGTGACAGTATGCTTCTAAAATTTCTGCCAGGGGTATTAAAATAGATCAGTGCAAAGATCGATGCTTGAGGAAATCCATTTGTCTGCACCCTCCACTTCTATATTAAGACCTTCACAACCCATCGTGGGGCCTTTTAGCCCCTTAATTACTGAGTCTGCAGTTCTCACACTGGTTTCCATCTTCTCCGGCTTAGGTAACACATACTTAGGTAACATCCTTTCAAATACTTCTCCGATCAATTGTTCTGTCTAAAAATAAAATCAAATCACTTACTGTATCAAAGAACTATTCTACATTAACCTGACCCAATCAATCTGGTACAATATATCCCATTTTCCTTTTGGCTCTCCATCTTTGATCATCCAAAACCTGTTCTATTATCTTGTGCGATACTGGGATCAAGGCGTTTGCCCTACTAGTCTTCAGGTCCCTTTCTCCATATTGCAAATTAGAGTTTCTATCTTTGCTACTCTCCGGTCACATGGCAACACAGCCCATTTGATGGATGTGTTTAAAATCCTCCTTCCTGGACATGGTAATTTTGCATGCCAGTCCCCCCTGTGCTCTTGGATGGAGATTAGCAAGGCTTCTTGAACAAACTTATTCTTGCATTGCTTCATCTTTATGTAGATGTTTCAAGAACCTTTTGCTTTTTGTTTTAATTTCCTACGCAAAGCCTAGCTACAAAACCTGACTTTTGGCAATTTTCCCTTAGCCCTTTACAGCCTTCAAAAAAAAAAAAAAAAAGAAAAAAAGAAAAACTGGTTTCTTTGCTGCTCTGTATCTTGCCAGCTTGCCTCCAGGAGTGAGATCTGCCTGCAGTTACGTTAGTGTCTGTTTTTGCTTTTTGCACGAGTGCCTGAAGAAGAAAAAGATTAAAAAAAAAAGGACTATAAATGCATTTTCGATACTTTATTGATATCACAAAATTGGCTCAGACACAGGGACAACACATGAAGGTACAGAGAGAACAGCCATTTGTTTCACTGCTTCTTATGGGCTTTCAGATGCGTTTGGGCAACGTATCAGGACATTGTCATTTCAGTTGACACAAGGCTTTGTTTGCAAACTTTTTTTTTTTTGCTTTAGGCCCAAAAATATGTTTGGCAGATTGCACAGCCTTGCCGGAGCCAGGGAGCCATGTGCTGTTATCATTCTGTTACTTGCTTTTTCATTGTGTTACTCTCTGCTATGGGAGTCAGGGGAGTTCGCTCTGCTTGGAAACCCCCGTGGAGAGAGATGGGGACACGGCAGTGGAAGGACCTCCAGGACCCGCAGTTCAGGCCCTCCTAGCCCAACGCCAGCCTCGCTTGGTCCTTCCTCGGGCATTTCTAAATCAGCTCTCCGTGCTCCGCAGCCGGAAAAGCAAAACGCCATGGAAAGCTGGGGAGGCTCTGTAGGAGCATATTGCTCACTATTCATTTCTCCAGGCTATCTGAATAATTTCTTTCTCTATTCCACTATTTCTTTCATTCCCAACAAATCTGATGGGACTTTTTTTAAGGAACAGGTTGTCAAATGTACTTTCCTTAGGAAAAATTTTCTTCAGACAGCAGTGGAAGTTTTGTGAGAGATATATAAACCCACCATGTTTCACTTCCTTCAAAAGACTGTCCATAGAGGATCAAGTTAATCCATTATCTTGTAGCCAGATTAAACTGTGTTGGCTGTTTTCCAGATGGCTGTTTTATACTTTTCTATAGCTCCAAGCACCACAGAATTTAAATGTTCCACTGTGCTACTTCTGACTTGTGCCATGATGCCAGCTTCAACTATTCAAACTTAACCATGAAATAAATACAAGATCATTTTGAAATGAATTTTTTTTTTTTTTTAATATCTGGCCATTTGCCTCCGGCTCTTCAAGATTTCCAATTCACCTTCTTACATCTCTTCTGTAAACAATGAAGGCGGAAGCTAACTTGAAAATAAACAACAAAATCTGAAATTTTTGTGCAGTCACATGACTCCAGGAATCAGAAATTTTAAAATACCTCTAAGTTTTAGGATATTCAAAATAAAAAATGAGATTTGGTAAAAATGCTCTAACAAGTCCAAACATTACGCTCCGATGCAATCTAACAAGGTCTGTCATCAAGACCATATTTCAGTAGCTCTAGATAGATGAGATTTCTAGAGGGGATTTCTAATTTGTATTTGTTTTTAATTTGGGGTTTGGATCACAGCAACAGCAACAATTTGTTTTGTTGTGTATTTATGGCTCCACATGTTTAAAATGGTAAATCTGCACTGACCTATTAGACCACAAAAGTGAAACCAGTGTCTGTATTCTCATTCCTTAGCTGAAAAAGTAAAGCCACAGCATGTATGTATAAAATAAATTATATTTTTACAGCTTTCAGGTTTATGACTCAAAGGCTGTGCAAGTATTTCAGATTATCACAGTTCTGGCTTTAAAAATAAGGAAATGTTTCTTTACCAGAAAGCGACTGTTTCAAGACAAAACGTTTTTTTTCCAGCTTTGCCTTTCATTAAAATTATATAATTTTTAAAAATAAAAATAAAATGAGTAAGGAGCTTGATAAAATGTGCAAGTTTCTTTCTGTGTGAAAGAAATGATCCAAAATAGAGAAAAGCAATGTTTGGATTTAATACTAATAAATATATCTAGTTTTAAAAGAGAATTTAAGTCCCAGACAATTCTGTGTTGTGGAGCGTGCTTTTTCTTCTCTGCCTGTTTTTTTGGATTTGCTTCTAGTGACAACATTTTTTTCCTGCTAGGAGGTAAATCTGTAAAGCAAGCATAGAACAAGTAATACTTTATATAACACAGAAGTGGGAGTGGGAGCTGTTGCGTGCCCTCACCAGCGGCTCTGAAGAGGGGTTACCGGGCATGGCAGAGAGCGTGGGCTGCATCTCTCTTTGGCAGGTGGGTTCCTGATTCAACAACAAATGCATGTTGTCTGGGTTATTTCTAAGCCCTGGACAAACACACGCACAGTTTGACTCATTCAAGTTGCTTCACGTTGCCAGATGGAAAAGGCCAAATTTGGAAGACGTTCCTCAGCGTTTTAAGATGAAGCAATATGTCAGCAATTAATAACAGGCTGGTGCCCAGGTTGGACCCAGCCGTGGGGCTGTTCAGGATGGAGAACCCTGGGCATCAGCAGCAAGGCATGGTTCCCCCAGGAGCCCCCGGGAAGCAGGGGCATCCCGTCGCCTCCCGGGGTCCTGGCCCACCCAGCAGGTTCAATGCACCAAGCCCCATAAGCCGTGTTTCCACGAGAAGCTATTCTGAAACTTCTCTTAGGCATGTCCTAAATAATACTTGCTGGTAGGAGTGGAAGGTGCTGACAAATCCGGGCAAAAAAAGGGAGCTTTATTGCAAAAGGGTGATGAAAGTGGCGCTGACCACAACAAGGGCATGAGTTTCATCACGGCGGCTGCGGCAGTGCCTGCCCGCAAATTACAGGGAGCGCTGGAGGAGCCCGGGAAACCACTCCAGCAGCAGTTTGCTCCGCGCGCAGCCATCGTGGAGAGCCCGCCAAAGCGGAGGCAAGCAAGAGGCAGGAAATGGTCTTGTCCTCCTTTCTGCTCTTGATTCGGACACCAGATGCAAAACCCCACAGTCTTTAATGGAAATGGCCACAGAGAGGGAGAGCAAAAGACTCAGAGGAGGTTGGAGGGGCTCTTTCTCGAAACACGCGTGAAATAAAGAGCATCCTGTTTTTCATCTGTTTCTGGTTCAGAAATTGACACATCTAACCTACTGAAAAAGTATTAAAAAAAATAATAAATCTGCGTTCTGAGCCTCAGCACAGCTCAGCGTCTTCTGCGTGCTCATCCCTTCCCCCTGTGCCAAAGGAATCGATAATTTCTGCTGCCCACTCGAATGCTGAAATATCCCTGGGGGATATTAGGCCAGAGCACACAATCGTCTCGCTGCCGGCTGAGGTTCCCTCACTGCCGTCTGAACGATCATATGCCGGGGAGTGACCTGAGCCATATCCCAT
The DNA here is from genome assembly GCF_036370855.1 of Dromaius novaehollandiae. NCBI lineage: Eukaryota > Metazoa > Chordata > Aves > Casuariiformes > Dromaiidae > Dromaius > Dromaius novaehollandiae. Next base: position 9,981,385 of record NC_088099.1, read on the forward strand.
TTCTACCCCCCCAATTCTATTGATTTTCATGGTAAACTGACATAATTTGGCTAATATATTTTTAGTTTTCCATATTGCTGATTAATTGTAACATCCTCTCTTTATACTCTTTTTTTTTTTCCAACTTGATAGTTTGGGAGAAAAAAACCCACCTTGTAATGGTAAAAACCTCATTTCTTTTGTCCAGACTAATTGAAGCTCACTGAAGGCGAGGGCTTAACCCGACAGGAGCACTCCATGCTACACTGCCTAACAACCGGTAATAATTTTGTGATCAGTCCACGACCGTTCCAAAAACCGGGAAGAAATGAGTTAAATCACATAACTAATGCACTTCCTATCCTGCTTCTTCCCAAAGAATAGCACGGCAGCAGTGCCAGAAGACACATGGATGATAAGTTACTAATAAATTCATTGTGTTGCTTATTTTTAATGGTCTAATAAAAACAATCCACTTCTTTTAACAGTGTCAGACTTGCATGAAAAGAAACAGTAAATTTGGGGGAAATATTTTATGCTCAAATTGTAGAAACGATTGTTATAACAGTCATTAATTGCTATAATTTAGCTTTAATCAAGTATTGATCACATTTAAACCTGATGAGATACCACCATATCACTGTACCAATAGCGCTCTGTGCTTTGTAGCTGCTGAGCTGCACGATTAACAGTGAATCACTAGAGGTCACTTTGATTCCACCAAAAGAAGAGAATCCTAAAAGATTTGGGGTTTTGATTCTGCTTTTTCTTCTTTTTCAAAGGTATATTTTTTAAAAGCAAGCTTTCCTTGTACCTGTGTGTAATGCTTGTTTATATAAACTACTTGGGCTGAATTTTATTTTGGTGCAAAGGATGAAACTTTGAGGAAGTTTAGAAAGCTGTGGCTATGTTCATCAAGAGGAAATTTGGCCCTGCATTTCTTTTTTAATATGAAACAGCTTCCACTGGGTTTGATATTCAGCATAACAGATGTAATTATTTAACTCTCAATAAATAGTTTTGTCCTGTCGGGGTTCCTATAAATAGGAAAAGAATAGTTCTGATGTATAAATCTACATGAAATTTTTCTAATTTTGCTGCCTATTCTGTTATACACAGAGGTAAAATAATATTTACATGTGCATTTGATTCTCAGTTTCAGTTGAGAACTGATGTGCAGATGTTTCCTTGATGAGGAAAAAAACACCTAAAACTGAACTCCTCATGATCACATGAAAAGTTCCCCTGCTGGGTACATCATTGCTGGAGACAATACAATGGAAACCCAAACTTGGGCTTTTTTACATTTGTAAAGGGACAATTTGTGTTATTGGAAATGTGTGATCCTATAGTGTGAAACCCAACTTTTTTTTTCCCCTTTGGACATCTGAGGTCCTTTGGAGCCCTATCCTGAAAGCTCCTCTTGAAGTGGGGGCACAGTGGAAATGCCCAGATCCCAAGCCAGCAACTCATACAGCAATTTGCTCTCAAATAATGTTGCCATTGATCAGCTACCCATACGCCAGGGCCAGGAGGTTGTATTGCGATGTTGCCTCTTGCTCTGATGACCAGCAACATTCTGCCCATTGCTAAGTGCAGCCAAGTTAATCACGTTTTACTTTGCTGCTGCTTGTGTAGGTTCCTCACAGACCCTGTTGCACCTCCAGGATCTCATCTAGGTAAATGGAAACCCACTGGCTTTGCTTAGGTCCTTTCTTGCAGCATTATGTTGGCTTCTCCTTCTAACAACTGCTCTGCCATGGCCAGGGCCATCATCAGCAAGGTCCCACCAGACTAGGCCTTTTCTTCTTCATCCAGTAGTGCTCAACATCTGCTGGAAGCCACTGGGGGAACTGGTGACCCAGGGTGGTCCCAAGCGTCAGCAGGTACCAAGCTGTGGTTCCTCCCGCGGCAGCACCACTGTCGCAGTGCTGAGCTGCTCAGCAGCTGACAAGAGCTAGATGCTGGCTAACCTGAGCTGCTACGAAATGAAAAGTACTTTGAAGAGTTTGTCTCCTGTCCTGCATTCCCTGTGGAGAACACCTACCCTGACACTTGGGAACTAAGCCTGGTGCCTCTCCCACAGGGGAGGAAAACAACCCCTCGTGTTACAGCACTGAGAACACCAGCTGGTGCATTTGCTTTCCCTGAACAAGACTTTTTTTCATCCACACACCACAAAATAGAGACCAGAGCAACTTCCTGATGTCTCCATGAGTAATTGGGTTCTGCTGGCTCATGAGGAGCAGTGCACGGGAGAGCTCTAGGCTTGTTCTTGTTCTGCTTCTGAAGCCTGGGAAGGCTCCCACGTCCAGAGCTGAGTCATTGACACTGAGCCATCAGCAAGCGCACCAGCATTCAAATCCAGCAATGTCCTGCAAATGCTTTGCTGGCTGTGACGTCTCTTTGTCATTTCTCTCATTTGTCCAAGAGCTGGACGTCTGGAGGACAGAAGGATCCCAAGATCCCCAAAGGTCCAAAGCACAAAGGAAACATCATGCAGGTGTCCATGGCAGACCTCCATGTCTTCTCACTTTGGGAAGTGCATTATCTCTGTTTTCTAGCTTGCCCAGAAACACACCACTTCTTTGCTTTGACAGACCAAGGTTTAAGGGAAGTTTCTTTCCAGAAACAGCTCTCCACAGTGCTCTGTGAGGCCTTTGCAGCTTTTTTCTCCGCTGCATTGTGTGCCCCCCTCCAGATTACGTTAAGCAATGTGACTAACACCTCTCCCATGTGGTTCTATCTTTTCTCCCTTCCTTTCCCCTAGGGGAAAATGGAGAGGGAATAGTTTTAATTAACTACACTGTACGTGCACTATGTTTATACCGATGAAGGCAAGGCTGAACAAGCGCGCTTGGCATGAAAGGTGCTGAGGTTTGTGGTGCTTCTGAAGTCCTGCACAGCTCATCCTGCAGCGGAGGACTGGCCCCTGAGAAAACTCTCTCTTCTGACTACGCCAGGTTTACCCTGGCTGTGGACACAACTGGAAGGGTGAATTTGTCAACACCCAGCCTATTCGTGGAGCTACAGGAAACCTTTTATGCACCCTGTGCTGGGACCACTGGATGAATCACAGAGGCCCTCAGCCTGATCCAGCATCCCATGGGAAGCCTCCACAGAAAACAGAGGGCTGAAGTGACATTTCAGGCAGGATTCAGCTCCACGTTAGGACATCTACATTTAGACACCAAATGCAGGCGTTTACATGAGCTCTTGGTGTCTCAGCTCCCTTTATAGTCCACAGACCTCGTGTCAACCTAGATCTCTACAGCTAGCCAGTACATACCTATTTCAGGGCAAACCAAATTGCTCTCCAGGCCCCACTGACTTTACATGTTCAAAAGCCGAACATGCTTACGTTATCTTTAAAGATGCCTAGTGCTGAAAACTGAGATATTTAAAAAATAAATATGATTTCATTTGTTAACCATCATATAAATAAGAGGGCTTTCAAATAAGCTGCTATATAAATGTATACCTATGCATGACAGTTCTGAATCTTCCTTGGGCTTCAAAATATATAAACAAAAGGGATTCCTCTCAGTGACACAGTAGTCTACAGATGATATCTGAATCACGATGTTTCTAGTCATGTAGACCACACAGATCCTGGAAAACTACCCTCAGAGTGCTTTGCACATCTCTAGTGAAGACAGAAAGAACAAGCTACTTGCTCAAGATCAAAAGATATCTGCAGAAGAGGCAAGAACTGAACCAGGGTTCACTTAAAGCACAGCATCATTCTGGCAATACAAGATTTGTATGTAGAGTGATTTTTATTGCCTTCTCCTTTACCTGCCATTCCTATGGTTATTTAGTTTTGCTTCATGACCAGTGGTTAATATTTTCAAAGTAGTCTAGCATGTGGTCACCTGCACAAGAAGATATGGCTGACTCTCCTGCTCTGCCTCCAAAATGTTGGCCACAATATTCAGCATGTCTCTGCGAGGCTCTCTGGGGAACTCTTGGTGGACAGCAGAGAACATGCCCCACTGGCTGGGGAAGAAGCTTTTTCTGAGGCCAGCATGCTCTGCAAGGTTGTGAATGAGTTTGTAAAGCTACTAGGTTTTCCTGAAGATACCACATACATTGATTTCATGGAATTATTTTTGTCTAGTGAGTTTAAGCCTCCTTTAGTGGCAGCTTCATGAGTTAATACATGAGTTAAACTTACATTGTTGTGCTCTAGATCAAAGACTAATATTTCATGCCTTCTCCTACACTGTGACAAAGTTCCTGGTGACTTAAGTGGGAGGAAGACTGCGTCCTGAGAGACAAACTTAATTGAGTGTAATACCACAGGGCACGTAAAGTAGGACAACGCAGCCTGACCTCATTTTGCCCATACATAACCCTACTGACATCAGTGGGAGCTGCACACACGCAATCAAGAGATGACATTTGCCCACTGTTGGCTGCTGTAGGAAATTCCTGCTCACCTGATAAATGCTATTATTTAATCATGCGATATGAAAGCGAGGGGTACACTGAGTAAAGCTGAGCAAACACAGCTCAGCTCCATTCCCATCTGAAGTTGCAGAAAGACTCCTTTTGACACTGGTGGTTGTTGGATTGGGCCCATAGTACACAGTGATTCATAATCATTTTCCTCAATGAAAGCAACCAGGTTGGTTTGTTGTTATTTGTGGGATCCAGTGATTCATTATTTGCAAATATTTGAATGGCAGTTGGACTTTCTGGATGCCTGTGAATCCCATAGGTTCCACCGGTGTTAGCACAAATGGTTATTCACACAAATACTCTGCCAGAACAGACTTGTTCGATACCATACATTTATTACGTTCCTGTTTCTAAAAAAACCTTGTAGAGTAGAAAGGGCATCATTTGGCGGAACCAACAAAGCTTGCACCAAGACCGGTGACTATTCCAAGAGGGTTGTTCATGAGCAATCCTGAGACTAATGTATATTTGTATTCACCGTAGTCTAATAATTAAAAGCAGTGCTTACTGTTGTAGAAAAGAGAATGGGACTGGCTTACAGAGAAAAAGGCTAGCTGGGTGAGTAATGTCACCCTCAGCAAACGCTGCTGTTGTTGCTGTAAGGAGCCGGGTGCAGCAGCAGAAGCAGAGCTGACCAGGCCTCAGAAAGTCCCAAATTTTAAAATTGTGATTTCTTAAATATTTTATTGTTTTAACTCTGGGGATTCCCCTCTCCCCCCCAAAAAAAAAAAGAACTATAAAGAGACTATAAAAGGAGATTTTTGGTAGGTGGAATATAATATTGTCAGCAATATTTAGGCAAAATATTAGCATATTTAACAAGATTAGTTGCCCGGAGAGGCTGTGGATCTCCATCCTTGGAGATGCTCAGAGCCCAAAAGGAGAAGGCCCCACTGCTTCCTCCCCGCGGTGAAACCTCTTGCCAGGCATGTGACAGCATGTCTAGGTGTGGGTGAGAGGAAAAGGATGCTGTTGTCACTACATGCAGATCTATCATTCATCCCATGGCCATTTATCAGTCATTCATGGCCAAGGCCATGGAAAGACTAGAGACCTAGAGCAGTATGGTGTTTTCCAGGAGACTTTCACAGAGAGCAAAATCCCTTTTTAAAGGAGACCTGCTGGTGTCCTGAAGAGCTGGTGAAGAAAGGCTGTGGGGACGCAGCAGCTCCCTGCTCCACAGTGATTTTATTTCCTAATTGCACCAAGATTTCTCTGAAGAGTTGGCTTGTGCTCACTTAAAAATGGGAGGGGGGAAGAAAAGTTACACAAGGGTCTTAGACCGTGCTTTAAGGTGACAGAATAACTCCCCACACACTCGGATAGGCTCTGAAAGCTGCATTTGATTTTACTGGAACGAGGATTGGGTTATTAAACTCAGATTTCCTGTATTTGCTCACTTCTTTTTGTCAATTAGTCCAAAATTATTTAAGTGCTTAAGACTAAACACCGCAAATGCAAGGTATCAAAAATGGTATTTAACATTTTCAGTGTAAACAATGTCTGTGGGCCTCATCCTGCTCCTACCAGAATCTGGGAAAATCCCATCATTTTTAAAGATTCACTTTTTAAAAAGCATTTTTTTTTCCTTTTCAGCCTGTGTAGGCCAAGGAGCACGTTAGCACTGCTCCGTAGAAAGCTAGAAAATGTTCTGTATGTGGAAAACTGAGCTTTTTCTGGGTGACGTTTACACTAGTTACAAGGCAGAAACTGCTGAAGAGAGAATTTCAACAGCTTCAAAAGCTTAGGAAATCTAATGGTCCCTCATGGCTTGCAGTAATGAGTAAAATAAAATGCTTGTTCTGATTTCCTTCCCACTGTAATTGAAATATATGTCATACTAGAGCTGCAAAATTGCTGTCCCATTATCACCAAACTCAGCTGATTTAAATCAGCCTGTTCAACTTCAGTATAATATGAAAGGTTCAGGAGGGCCAGTGTAAACACATTTACAGCCCAGTAGGATACACTAAGCTCATAATATGTAGGTAGCAATATTATGCATATACATACACATATACATGTTTATAATATATAAACATATGTCTGCATATATTCACATATATACAAACATATATATAAAAAGATATAGCTAAGCAAACTTTTGTCATGACAACATGAAGAGCTGTCAGCTGTGGCCCTGCATGGTCACCTGGAACTGAAATACCTGGTTTACTTTAGTGCTTGGCTTGGATTTAAGTCGCACTATGGATGTGACCTTCTTTTGTTGGCATAGCCAAACTTCCCTTCATCTGGTTCATCTGACATACAAGCATTTCGGTTTGGGCACTGTGTGAAAAACCAGTCAGACTAGCTGAAAATAAGCATAAAAAAGCCCCAGACTCATTAGAGTCACTTCTCACTTTGGCTTCGATGGGGGAGGCCGGGGAGCATGTCTGACGTTCAACATTCAGGGCAGCTCTCTCTCTCCAGAAAACTCTGACAAATTCGTTTTCTTTGCACATCCACATAGTATTTCACACATAAATAATACTCTGTCGGCACGGCTTTAAGCGGGAGCAGGAGGCTCCCGGCAGCACCCAAAGCAGCACGTGCAGAATTCCTGCCCTGTTTGCCAGGAGGCAGCCGCCGGCTTGCGCCTCCCGAGCAAAGTCACACGGCTCCGAGGGCAGAGCTAGGCAGCGCGTGAGCTCGCCAAATCCCATCGTAAATACCACGGGGGGAAAAACACTAAAGAGCTGAAAGTATGTGATAGGAATGCTGTCACATAACAGACATTTCAGGAAGTCTCTGTAATTTCTTTAATTATTCAGACAACAGAGCACAAGGATAATAGCTTCAAGTACATTCTTATACATTATTTTAACAGTAATAGATATGTATTTAGTCATAAACTATTCTGTAGCCACCACTATGTGTACATTTTATACAAACTATTGCCATACTTGGACCCTGAAAATGGACTGTGACATTGCCTAGACTTCTTGCACAAGGTTATGACAGTAGATCCTTCATAGGAGAGCTGTAGCTATAGGTTGTATTGGTCCAGCTAACAAAGCACTTCTAACGCCTACGATGCAGGGGTGGTCCAGACGTGACACGCTGACGGTATCAGCAAGAGATGTCATAGATACATGGTGAGAGGGAGGCATATAGTCATTAGAAACACGTGCAATGAGAAACACAGCACAGCATTTCTTTACTTGGCGAAACAGGTTGGTGCTAATATAAGGCAGCATCTTAGCTCCTCTCACGCTGCAAAGCTCTGAGCTCGTCTTGGCCTTTGGGTTACGATAAATGCAGCAATGCCTGATAGGTTGGGTTCTCTATTGCGAATACATCCTGCCTTTCAAGAGCGTGGGCTCTGATCTAATAGCTCTTTCTCATCTCAATTACAGTTTAGATTGAGGCCCCCCCAAAACAAGGTCTTAAGTTCAATTGCTGACACCTCTAAACACTTCCACCACATGGACTCTGAAGGAGATAAGCTTTGACATTGTCATTTTCTGACACTAAAGGCCTCATAAAACACCAACTGCTGTTCAGAGACACGGGTAAGAGAGCTTAGATGCCCAGACATCGCCATATGAAGGACAAACTCTTAAAAACACGGAGACACATTGGTTCAGAGATCACATTTTTACATGCCCATGAAACATCCACTTTCGGCACTGTGGACGTTTACAATCCCCACCGCATTTGCGCGCAACCCTACGCACACGGCCCCATGGGCCATCCCTTCGCGAGGCTGCTCCATCCATTGGAGTTTTGCACGGATGCACATGCGATCAGGGCAGTGGTCTCCTAGCACCGCTCCAGCAGCTCCCAGGCTTTGAGGAGGGAAGGTCACGCCGGGCCCTCCGTGGAGCCGGTGGCAGCCCGCGGGCCACGGCCCAGTGGCGAGACGTCGCAGTGGGCAGCCTGGGCGCCACGGAGCCACCTCCCGGCGCAGCCGAGCCGTGGAGCCGAGGGGCAAGCATCCTAAACGGGCGGGCGGTGGAGGCCAAAGAGAACGTGAGAAGACATTCAAGGAAAGCTCCCTTCCATCACGGTCCTGTCTGAGACACGCGCGCACAATGTTTTGCAAACTTTTTTTAAAAAGAAGGGAAAAAGCCCCTTGGGGGCAGAGGAGGGGGAGTTTCACAGAGCACAGCAGAACCTCACTGATGGGCACCCGCAACTGGCAGACGCGGCCAGACCCGGCACATGGGACCTCATGCCCCTGGGTCCTCCACTGGGGTTTCCAAGCCTGGTTCGGCCAGGAGGCCACAGAGCCAACCAGGACTTCCAAAACACATCTCCAAAACATGAATTAATCGGTGTCTCAGGATGGATTCTGGTGCATTACAACTAAGCAAGATCTCTCAGATCACATGAACAAACTTTGTTGCCCTTTTTGGCAAAGCACTATGCTTTTTTATGTTTTTTTTTTTTTTTTTTTGTAAAGGTTGTTTCGCTCTTTTCTTCGCTGATTCCAAAAAGGCCCCAAACTTTGCATCTTTACTCAGGCAAGACGGCCAGCGAAATCCAGCCGCTGGACTTTCCTTCTAGCGCCAGCGGTGCGAATTCGCCAAATTCGGTGTCATTTCGCCAGATTTGCATCACCAGAAGCTAATTGAAATCACCGAGACGCCGCAACAGAAGTGCAGCTGTTGGCACGGTCTGCTCCGAAGGGCAAACTGGATCTCGGGCTCGTGGGAACCAACGAGGAGACTCCTGCGGCCGCTGGCAGGGACCTTGCGGTGAGCACAGAAGCCGGAGCTGAAACTGGGCGCAGCGCCTGAGCAAGGACGGCGAGGCCGGGTCCGAGCCCTGGGGGTGGAAAACGCATCTCCCGGTTGTTAGTGCAAACAAGTGAGGTTCTACTGTTAGTACAACAGAGTTAAGGTTAAAAGTGGACGCGGTGTCTTCACTTACTCACTGAAAGTATCAAAATTAAAAGTCATAAAGCAACACATCTAAAGAAAATTACGGGCACTCCTTTAGATATTCTGTTTCCTAAACCAATAAGCAAAAAAAAAAAAAAAAAAAAGAAAAGAAAAAAATGGGATGCACCAGGAACTCTTAGTTATTATATACTAACCAGACTGTGCATGGCACATTTTATTTCTATAAAACTATTAAAACTATTACAAAATATTCAAAAATACATTTTAGTAAATTTACAGCAGTTATTTCTCAATTTATTAATGCAAAACATCCTTTTCTCCCCTCTGTACAAACTACCATCTCCATCGTCACAGAATTGCCGCCATGTGCGCTTTTTAAAAAATATTATTTTCTAATAAATTTTTTGAAGTTAAAAATAACAAAGTTTCTTGCGGTTTTTGCAAATAAAAAGTTTGTGTAACAGTCTTGACTTCCATGAACGTGGCCAAATGGTGTTTTTACAAAGCAAAATATTTAAGAGACATGGAAAACAATACAGGAAATGACGTTACATTTGAAACTATTTAAATTAAAATAATATATTCTCATATTTTACACTATTTCAAAAAACGAAATGTGATTCAGTTAAGTATTGATCTCTCAAAAAAATCTAATTTACAATTCTGTGTATAAAAATATAATTTACGGACCCCCATGAAGTTTGTCTTTCTTGTTCGCTCGGTTTTTAGGCTTGCTGAAATGAAGGAGCGATGGAATGGAGAGATGGGAAAGTACAGAATTTGCTTTCTGAAAGTCAGGACACACGTGACATGTAGAAAAATAGACTCTGCGCAGTTTTGCTCGGCCTCACAAAATAATTTTTTTTTCCCCTGTGAGTACAGTTCACATGATAATAAATTATCAAAGAAACTATTTAAGGCTCTTGAAGGTCCGGTTCATATCATTTAAAACATCTATTCAAAACACCAAAGAAATAAATATCCAGGAGAGGAGGAAAAAAAATAATAAAACAACGAACAAAACGACAAAACAAAAGAACAAATAAAAATATATATATATTTATAAACTAAACAGCACAGAACTTCCCGGGGTCTTTGTCTCCCTTAAAGTCTACTTTGGACTGTCCTACTTTATTATCGTTATTTTATTATTATTATCTTTAAGTCTCAATCCGCGCTCTCTCTCTCTGTTTTCAAAAATAGGGTTTCCGCGTCGTTTCTGCTTCGTTCCTCCTCTCCTGCCCCGGGGCGGGCGTCCCTCTCAGCTGGCCGGCGCTGCCATGCCCAGCGGGTGCAGGGAGTCACTGTCGAGCACCCAGCTGCCCAGGCGGTAGAGGAGGCGCGAGTACCAGTGGAGGCCGGCGGCGGGCTCGGGGGGCGCGGGCAGGCCGGGGCCCAGCGCCGCCAGCAGCCCGTGGGCCAGGCGGAAGGGGGCGAAGGCCCAGTGCGCCCAGCCGTGCTCCTCGATGACGGCGTAGCAGGAGGCCAGCACGCGGTCGATGAGGATGGTGCCCTGTGCGGTGAGCGGGGCGTAGGCCCCCGAGGCCTCCTCCTGCAGCCACACGCGGTGCACGGCCGCCGGCAGCAGCCGCCGCCCGCCCTCGCCCAGCACGTAGACCCGCTGGCCCGGCCGCACGCGGCTGGCGAAGAGCGCCCGGCTCCGGGCCGCCTCCGCCTGCGACTGGTTGTGCCGGGGGGCCACGAAGAGCAGGTGGGCGGCCGTGAGCAGCAGCCGGGCCCGGGGCTGCCGCGTCTCGATGGCGTAGAAGAGCTTGGGCGAGCCGTCCTCGCGGTCCAGGAAGGCGAGGAAGTCGCTGTAGAGCAGCCGGCCCTGCGCATCGGCTGCCAGCACGCGGTCCCCGGGGCTCAGGTCCTTCACCAGCTTGGTGCCGCCTTGCTCCAGGTGCACCGTGGCCGAGCCGGGGAAGCAGCCCCCGGACTTGGCCGCCACCGAGTTCTCTGTGCAAGGAGAGAGGCACACGGGGGTTAGCGCCGGGCTGCCCGCCGGCCCGGGCCGCTTCCCGGGCCGTCCCTACCCGCGGGAGAGGCACGGGCTGGCAGAGGGAGAGGGCTTCTCCTCGCCTTTCCCGCGGCCTCCAGCCTCGGCTAGGCGCGCGCTCCGCTTTTCCCGAGCCGGCGCAGGGAAGGACCTGGTCTGCCCTTGCTGCCAAGGCGCTGCGATACCTGGGCTGGCCAATCCCCCTTTGGGCGAGCAGTTGCATTGGCCCAACTACGGCTGCAGTCTGCCTACTTAAGGAGACCGGCCAAAATATTTCAGCTATTCCAGAGCTAAAAGGGCTATTCCAGAATAATTCATTTCTTGCATCCTATTATTTGCCCTGCATCTGACTCACAGTGCCAGGTTAATCCACAGACTTTCAGAGAACAGTTTTGCTGGCACAGGGTTTCTCTTCCTCTCGGATAGCGGCTGTGCCAGCAGCAACTGTGGGATTGCACATTCTGATCTGTGGCCCTGCACAGCCCTGGCCAAAGGAGGGGCTCTCTTGAGGACAGAAAACACCAAAAGGCAAGAGAGAGAGAGAGAGACTGCACCAAGATGCAGGCTCACTTGCACATTGTCCCCCTGGAAGCCATCAGCAAGAAACACCAGATTTCCTGAGTCGCCATCCGGCAACCTGCGTGTTAGACGGCACTGCTCCTCCAACCCGTGCTGTCTTCCCTTTCCCTGCAAAAGCATCTCCCACACTTCCCCCACGCAGCTGGGAGCAGGTGCCTCCACTCCCTGCCCTCTGTCCCAGGGCATCCTCATGCCTGCGCCCAATCTGAGCATCCTTCCTTTACGCACAAGCGCACAGTTGCTGGAGCTCCTCACACCTCGGATGCTAAATACTGTAGCCCCTACAGGCTTACAGGGCCTGTAACCGTAGTAAGTTTAAGCAAAGCAGAAACAGCCACAGGACTTCAGCAATCTAAAGCCTTTCTTGCACATTTTCTATGAAAATGTAGCCAGTTCACATACGTTACAGTTAGAAAGGACCATTGCCATTTCCTAGACCGGTCTCTGACTTTCCCCCAGCGACTCCCACTTGCTCCTAAATGCTCTCTTTTTCTGCCGGTTGGGTTATAGTCCACGGTACTTCACGGCAGCAAGTGTCTTAGCTAGAGTTACCAGCATTCCTGATCCCTCCCTGGCCTTCACTCGGTCTCTCTCCATTACTCAGCACACCCGTTCAGGGCCCTAGCGATTTATCTCCTCAAGGTAGTCGGATCTGATATTTTGCCTCTGTAGCTGGTACTGAAGCTATTATGATTTAAATAAACACTTGGAGTGTCTCCTAATGACTTTCTCAGGAAGGACAGGAAGGGCGAAAATTAGAATGTTATTGATTTGCTAACGACTTTATCACTTCTGCAGAAACGAATCTCCCAGGCCTCTTCAGGGAGGACATGGCAACAAACAAGCTATGTGCTTTATGTGGAGCCCTTCGCTAGCAAACTACACCTTAGTACAAGCCCGAAGTAAAGGTCTGGCTTGAGCTTTGTTTGCATATTCAGGGGCTTGATGAATAGATCTAGTAGTGTAGCAGCTCTACAAACATGCCAGTGAATTGGCAGAGGTGTGAAAATCTGCTGCTTTGAGCAGTGCTTGTTTGGGTTCTCTAATTAAAATCCAATAAAGGATCAGCATTGTCATTCTGATTCATGTAATAAATGCAGACACTCTTGGAAGAGAGGACACTTCCATTTTTTTCCCAGCTTCTTCGCCCCCCTTTTCTCCCCCTCCCTATTTGTTCAGGTGCAGAAACCCTATGTGCCAATTCACACACATACTCTCCAAAAAACCCAGGACCTTCCAAGCACTATTTGCACAGCAGAGCCACTTTTCCAAGGCACTCAAGATGTGTATTTGAATTTTAAATGCAGAAGCTTGCTCTAAATACTTGCTGTAGCGCATTATCAATGTCCCTTTTACCACCCCTGCCTCTCCCTCCTCTGTCCCGATGACAATAATTCAGGCCTTGGGGGAACTCGTCTTTGCATTCCAGTCTCCGGGATCATACTTTTTGCAAATAGAGATCCAGATAAAGAATCTTCCTGCCTGGAATTATAGGGTTTAATCTTCTCATAAGATGCTCTGTCATGAAGCGAGGTTTGGCCAATTTGAAACCAGGCTGAGCCGGGGGAATTGGAGCCTGCTCTCTCGAAACCCGCCTCGTACAGTCACACGACCCTGCCTGACATGCACTAAATATTGCCCCCGAAGTCCGTGTGTGCGGAATTTCAATGAGTAGATTGGAATTATTCCTCTCCTATGCAACACACATGGAGCTGGATTATGTTGTTCGCCCGCAATAAGGTTATTGTGCCGCACGATCAGACACCTCGAGCTAAAGCCTGTCCTCGCTATTGAAAGGGCCGTTTCGTACCGCTGCGAGCCCGACAGCTTTGCAGAGCCTGCTCTGGGTTAGAAAGGACCGCGGAGATTAGCCAAAGCAGCACTGGGGGCTCGGGATAAAGCCGGCATGGGCCAGGAGAGGTCCCGCTTTGGACGAGCCCTGGGAAGCCCCAGGCTGGACCCGGGGAAGGGGATGGGGGGGGGGCGGGGGGGTTGTGCCCCTGCTGCAGACGGGCAGGGCGAGGCGCTGCCGCTGTTTCACTGGTGTGGGGCTGCTGCCTTCGAGGTAAACGGATATATTTAGAGAGAGCCCATTATTTTGTTTCGCAGCCAAGTGTTTCTTGACACTTCTAGCGCAGCACTTGGCTAAAAGATGCTATTAAAATCGGGTTTAGCTGCCATGCCGCAACCCCGCGGGAGCTGGGGAAGCCCGGCTGGCACTCGCCAAGCGTTTTGCTTAAAAAACAAACAAAAAAAAGTGTCAAGTTGTGCGGGGAAAATGCACTCTGCGAGCTGGCGAGCTCCTGCGAGCGAGCTGTTCCCGAGTTGAGACAGCGTGTGGCGTTGTAAGCACAGGGGAGGGGAGGGGAAAAATACATATATCTATGTCTACGTGGGAATCTCCCGGCGGCTGCCGAGGGAGGCAGGGGACCACGTTATTTATGCATTTTCCCGGCCGGCTCTCGCTCCGGGACCAGCAGTCGCGCAGCCGGCGGGGCCGGGGAGCGGCACGGGCGCTGAGCGCGCTCCCCGGGCGGGGAGAGCCGAAACCGCGCGGCGGGAGGAGGCGGTGCGGGCAGGCTGCGCCGACGAGCAAGCGGAACAAAACGCTGTCAAAAAGTGCTGCAGCTGGCCGGGCTCTTTCTTTTCTTTTTCTTTTTTTTTCCCCCACTCTTTTCTTTCCCTGCGCTTCCGCTCGCCGCCGTCCCCAGGAGGCGGCGGGCAGGCAGGGCGCGCCCCGACGGGGCGGGCAGGGCCGGGGGCGGCAGCGGGGCCGGGCCGGGGGGGCCGGGGGGTGCGGGCTCGCCTTACCTGCTTTCACCGAGCAGTGGATGTGGGCCTTGGACTCGTAGTAGACCCAGTCGAAGCCGGCCTCGACGGCGAGGCGGGCCAGCATGCCGTACTTGCTGCGGTCGCGGTCCGACGTGGTGATGTCCACGGCCCGGCCCTCGTAGTGCAGCGACTCCTCGGAGTGGTGGCCGTCCTCGTCCCAGCCCTCGGTCACCCGCAGCTTCACCCCCGGCCACTGGTTCATCACCGAGATGGCCAGCGCGTTGAGCTTGTCCTTGCAGCGCTGCAGCGACACGCAGGGAAAGGGCGTCGCGGGGGGCTGCGGCGGCCGACGGCCCCCCCCGACCCCCGACCCCCGGCCCCCCGCTCCCGCCGGGGCACCCCAGCACCCGGGCCGCATCCTGCCCTCCGGCCCCCCAGCACCGCCGGGGACACCCCCCCCCCCCCGACGGCGGCGCTGAGCATCTTCTCCCACGTGTCTGCGGGGGGAAGGGGAGGCAGAGGAGGAGGAGGAGGGTGACCCCCCCCATAACGAGGAGCGGGGGGGCAGTGCGCGGTGTCCAAGCCATCCGCACGGAGCAAAGTCCTGTCGCTGGGCGCCCTGCGCCCTTCCCGGGGCACGGAGCAAGTTCTGCCGGGGACAAGGACCCGCCGAGGACCCCCAGGCCCGCTCCCCCCGGAAAGCTCTTTGCAGCTTAATACCCTGTTGAACGGGGTCTCAACACACGTTAACAGCCTCCACGTCCTGGCGGGAGGGGCGGCTTTTTTTTCCCTCCCCCTCGGCGGATCGCTCGTTAGAGCCCTCAGAGCAGCGAGGAGCATTCAGCCCTCTTCAAACACACAGACACGCTCCCCTCTGCAGAGCAGAGCAAAGCAAATCCTTGCGATAACATAGCTCTGAGTGGGAAGATGAAAAGCAAGGGAGGACCAAGCAGCGCGGGGATACTGCTCCGGCGAGAAGCTTTTGGAGGGGCTGGGCAAATTAAGGATGCAAGTGTGTGTGTGTGGGGGGGGAGCTGGGGCAGAGGAAGGGGACGGGGGAGGCTGGAGCCATGGCGGGTTCTAAGGAAAATCCAGAAACTTTGGGGCAATTCGTATCTCAGCACAGGGAGGGAAGAGATCAGCTCTCCTTAGGGACACACCAGTTGTGGGGGCAAAAGGATCCACCGCTCGCAGCCATCCAGAAACAGGAAATCAGCGCCGACTGCATTGCAAAGCGTTTGTCTAGAGGTATGGAGTTAGAGAAATACACGTTCCTAACTTTTTCCCCCCTCTTCTGAGAGGATAATAACTCACGGATATACATGACACAGCTCATTTGATGCAGCTAAAAATATCAGTGTAGAGTAAAGCTACAGCAAGACGCAGTGAGCTGCTATTCCCTAACCTTTGCTGGCCTCCGACCAGGCTGTTTGGCCTTCTGCAGGACCAGTCCGCCCAACACGCTACCGCTATGTAAAACAAGGCACCACAAAGGCCTTTTCACAGCCCGCAGAAAGGCAAAACCCCTCCATTATCCCTACTACTTTTAGGGACGTGACAAGGTTGCTCAACAGCAAAGTTCTCGTGCACGCAGAGCAGCCATAAAAAGCAATTCCATCAATCCGCATGAAGATACGAGATACAGGAGGCAATCGGCAGGTCACTTTGGACTCTCTGGCCTGCAGCCTGCCGCGGCTTCAGCACGGTATGCAAAGGTGCTGGGCTTGGGGAAGCGCAGTTCCCGGCAGGAAAGCTGAACGGCACAAGGAAGTCGAGCCGTGTAATTTCCCCCCTGCACGTAAATACGGACGTACACGCTCTCCCAGCGCTTTGCAGGGGCAAAGGGGCGAAGCGGCAAAAGCTGCTGCCCGGGGAAAGCCCTGCGCTGCGCCGCTTCCCCGCGCCGCCGCCTCGCAGCCGGGCAGCGAGCGGCAGCGGCAGTCGGGGAGCTGCCGCCGGCCCTGCCCGCCCGGCCCGGGAGAGCGGGCAGACGACCCCCGAGAGCACTTTCCTCCCTTTTATACCGGCTGAGCGGGATTGTCGGAGTCAAAAGCCGTGAAGCCCAGACTATTTATTAATTCATTGGGTCGTGTGCCACAAATCAAGCCCAATTCTGCTCAGCCACCGTGAAGCTCAGCAGGGCTGCCTCCACTGACGCTTTGTGTGCAGGCAAAGTTGTTCAAC
Organism: Dromaius novaehollandiae; assembly: GCF_036370855.1. Classification (NCBI taxonomy): domain Eukaryota; kingdom Metazoa; phylum Chordata; class Aves; order Casuariiformes; family Dromaiidae; genus Dromaius; species Dromaius novaehollandiae. The sequence goes on from NC_088099.1 coordinate 9,998,212, forward strand.
AAGCCCTCTCCTGCCAGCTCCTAATCTCTTCACAAATGAATTGCTTGAAGGAAACACTTAACAGGTACCTGTCAGTGTAAACAACCTGGTGGGCTTCCTAAATGCCAAGCTGATCTCTAAATTCCTCCCACCGCGCACCGCTGCTGTGCCTGCATCGCCCGAGACGGCGATTTTCTGCCATACAAATTCCAGCTTTATCACGCTGCCCTGGCCCCTTATCTCTGCCCCGGATCCCGCGGGGGGGGGGGCAAGGGGGAGCCCTCGGCAAACTGCTGGTGTCACCTGCGGAGTCGAGAACCTGACTTACCGAGCTCTGTTTGCGTTTTTTCCCCCCTCCTGAGTTAATATTAACCGGCGGCTAATGCATTCGGCAACTATTCCGCGAGCTGAACAATCCTCTCGGGCAGATCTCGCCATGGTTGAGGGGCTGGGGCCGGGGGCGGCCGCGGAGCAGGGAGGGGAGGCGGCGGGGGCGGCGCTGCCCGCCCGGCGGCACCTCGGGGCGCTGCGGCCCCGCTGCGCGCCCCGCTCCGCGGCCCGGGGCTGCCGAGCGCGGCCGCGGGCCCCGACCTCGCGCTCGCCCCTGCCCGCCCGCGCCGCCGCCGCCCCCGCCGCCTCGCCCTTTGTGTCCGCGGCCCGGCGATAGGCGCTGGAGGAAAAAGTATTTGTTTTCGTCCCGTCCGTCTGAGGGAAGTTGACAGAAGGTCAGAAGTTCACACGCTGCCGGCTAATGCGGCGAGCGCGCCGCGCCGCGCCACGGCCCTCTGCTCCGCGGGCGGGCAGCGCCGCGCAGCGCCGCGGGGCCGCCGCGCTCCCGCCCCGCGCCGCCCGCCGCCGCCCGGCCGCCGCCTCCGCCCGCGGCCCGCTGCGCACCCGGGGCTCCGCGGGGATGCGCCGGCCCCGGCGGCGGCGCTTGCCGCCCTGGAAAGGATACGGGCTGCAACCCGAGCCGTTCGCGATCGATACCGCGGGGAGTAAGTGGAGCTGAAAATGCGCGCTGCGGCTGCCCCCGAGCCGCGCAGCGCGGGCGGAGCGGAGCGGAGCGGAGCGGCGAGCAGCGGGGCCTCCGCGCCCCGCGCCCCGCGCCCGGCCGGGCGGCGGCGGCGGCTGGCGGCTCCCCGGCGGAGGCGCGCCGCGCCGCGCCGCTCCGAGGTGCGCGGCGATTTAAGGTGGTCGGCGGAGATGGTGGCGCCGCCGCGTCCCTCGCCCCCGGAGACCCGGCAAGCGTGCGGAAAAGCAGGCCGAGGCAGCGCGGAGAGTTTGGGAGCTCGCCCCCCCGTCCCCGCTCCCCGCCTCGTCCTTCCAGGCGAGGTCTCTTCCAGCACCGAAGGTGGGGCTTAAACGTATTAATATTAAAAAAGCGCTGTTGACCTATATTTGGAGGAAACCCATTTCCAGTGTCTAGATTGCATGTAGTTTCAGAAACTCCGGGATTGGCAGAGCCATTGACTTCACCGAGCTCTCTGGTGAGCATGAATAATAATTATGAGGTGACTCTTTGAGAGGGTTCTCTTTTTTTTTTTTTTCGCATAAAATGGTTCCGCAATCTGATTCCACCCGAGATCCAATATTTACCCAGTTGTAAACCTTGTGCCATCAGATTTTTTAAAACAGAAGGTGATGCAATGCTGATAAGTTGCAAGTCCCTCCCATATGAAGTACCAGAGCATTGGTGGCGAGCATCCTTAAAGAAATATCAATATATTTACGCTCTGATGGGCACAATTGCAAATGATGGTATTGCAATACGAGCTATATAATACGGAATCAGGAGAGGAATGGTCGATCCGGCTTCAGCTGCCTTTTGTGAGTGCACGATTGCATGCCTACTAAATTTAGAATATGATCGCGAGGAAAAAAATAATGAAGGATAAAATGAAATGCAACAAAAAAGAAATGAAATAAAATAAAATATAAAGTCAGCAGTCGTATCAACCGAGGACCACGCTCGCAATAACGAGCGAGTGGCCTGGCGGTCACCATACACTTGGGGTCCTCTGAGCTGTATGCAATTCGTTTGATCAAAGTGCATCCTCGGGGACAAATGCAAACAGCAATCTCTAACCAAGTTACAGGCAACGCCATGGCACGGCTCTGACTGTAAGTATTACACAGATCCCCCACCAAATATATAGATAGCTCCAGCTCCAGCCCCTGCGAACTTGTCTGGATAGATGGTATTTACATTCAATGGGGGGATCTAGCCGAGTTTCGGGGGCAGGAGGAGGAGGGGGAGAGGGAAAGGGGGGTCTCTCAAAAATGCTAAGACAGATGCGTCCTTTAGGATTGCTCAGAGAGGTTAACAAACACAAATACAGGTATCTCTGTGGCTCTACCTGAGTCATCAGTCTGTCAGCTCCCGTGTTCTCTTCATCCTTAAAAATAATGTCAGGGTTGTAATTTGGGGTTAGTTCTTTAAATCTCTCGGAGTTTCTTGTGATCTTCCCTTCATATCTTCCACTGGCCCCTAGGGTCTTCTCTGCCACATTGGGAATAAACTGCTTATAGGCTAAAGGGGTCAGCTTTTTGGGGTGCCTCCTTTTTCCAATGCCCCTGCCTGGTCCACAAGTCAGCCCAGAGGAGACTAAAAGAGCGCAGATGAAGCCCACCAAGAGAATTCTTGTCAACAGCAGCATTTCGTCCATTGAATCCAATTACTTCAAAGCTCTCTGTGCCTATCCCTGGCTGTCTCTCTAGAGCTCTCTCGCCTCCTATGTCCTTGTCTGCTTTCTGAATCGTGTGCTATCCACCGATCCCTAGCAGGACAGGTGCTGGAATGGCAGCCTTTAGGTCGCTGATAACGGAACACATCGGAGTTTGGTCGGGAGACAGCAAGCGGGAGACAAAAAAGGGGCTGATTTTAATGGTAGCAAAGCAAGACGCTTGTGAGAGGAGTCTGCCTTTAGTTCTATATTATAGCTGCCAGGGCCGCGTGCTGATTGGCCGAGGCGAGACAAGCTTGTCTTCTGATGTTTTAACCCTCAAAAAGGCAACAAATTCTTGCGAGGGTTTTTTTTCCCTTTTACCTGAAGGGCTCGGAGCTGAAAGGGGTGGGGATTGCGCTTTCTTGGGATAACATCAATTACACGCTGCTGTTTTTTAAAAAACTTTCTTGGCAGAATGGTACATTTGTCAGCAAGAGTAACAGATGCCTCTGTGGAGGGAAAAAAAAAGAAAGATTAGCAGGCTGCCTCGGTGCAAGTCAAGTTTCTAAGGGCAGTTGCGATTAAATAAAACGTCGAATTATCAAGTAGCTATGTAAATAGAAATATATTTGGGAAATATTAAAGCCCAAGGGGGGAAAAAAAACAAAGCCATTTAAGAAGGAACCCACCTAAGTGGCTTTGTAACAGGTTTCTTCCCACTGAAAAGAGAGATTGCTCTCTCTCAGAGAGAGAGCACAGGTTTGAAACCCACTCGCCTTTTAGCTGGTAAATGCCTGCTTTAAAGGAAGAAAAAAGTAAGCCTGGTCCGAGGCGGCAGCTTTATGAAGTTGGTGTGTTTGACTTCTGTGCAGCTGCAATATGGAGAGATCCACCTTTTTTTTTTTTTTTTTTTTTTTTTAACCAGAACTATCACCCAGCTCAAAATATTGCTGTCTCCTCAGAAGTGCAGGAAAAGTCACCTGATTAAAACTAGATGGTCTCCCGAGCGTGCTGGGGCTGTAGTCTTTGTTTCTGCGGGCGAAGTCGAAGAGGAGCGTCTCAGACTCTTACACCTCCTTGCGGGGTGTCATTAAGTTTTTAAGAAAAGCATAGTGCTGAAAGCATCCGCAAACACAATTAACAGAGATCGATCCAAGCAAAGTGAATGGAAAGGGGATAAGTTTAATGTTAAATTAATTGTTATCTCATGCAGCGTGGCAAGTGATGTCTTTATCCCGATCTCCAAAAGCTACTCATCAGACAAAGGTGTTGAGAGACGAGCAAAATTGCAGAGATGGGGCTGATAGAGCAGGTTAGGCAGAAAAGCAGAGTCCCATATGAACAAACACTTCTGTTCCTGTAAAGAGCTCATTTACTTTTGCTCCAAAGAAAATGCAATTTGTCCTAGAATCCAGAAACTTTAAAGAGTTTTTAAAGAGTTCTTAAAAACGCCAGGGCGACATGCTGAAGTGATTCAAAGTCCACTCACTCAGAAAAACAAAAAAAATCAGCCTTATTTAAGGAAAAAAACCTCTTTGGAACAAGCAATTATATGAGAGTTTTCCGGTCTGTGACAAAGTTGAGTCGTAATCAACTTAAACCATGTGAAAATGGACTTTAAAATTAGTTTCTAAGTGGTAAGAAGTTGTATATCCGCAAACTGTAACGAGCAGAACAACACGGAGTTTCAGGGAACAAAGTGATCTTCCTGCATAAACTTCAGAAAAAAGCCGAAAGAAGTGTCCTGAAACCGTCTGGCCGATTTTAACTGGTGCTCGTCCCTCTTCTTTAATGCATCCTTTCCTTCTGTTATTTATGTTTCTTTAGAGAGTTTTACTGCATCATTGATTTGTCTCTCCCAACTTTAAATGTAGCCGTTTTAACTTGGGAATGGGGGGAAAGTCAGAAAGTCAGTAGCTTGTCTTCTAGGGCTTTATCAACCAACTTAGCTGAAGAAACAAGTTGTATAGCAGCGAAATACCTGCTTCATGCTACTAAAAAACAAACTTCAGTTTTATTTCCCTGTCTGTGTGCATGTGAGAAGACAGATACAAGGAATATATAATTTATACAAAAGAGGGTATGGTCTTTTGATGTGGTTACTTAAACAGCATGACTTGATATAACAGTTGATTAAGCAGTGCCAAGGAATAAAAGCTATCCTTAATGGGGTGGGATCCTGCAAATCTTCTGTCGCCCCTCCTTACCTCGTCCCCCTCCCCGAGCAGGGATGATCGATACACCAGCCACGGAGCGGGTGGGCACTGCAGTGAAGGAGTATGGAGAAGAGGGACAAACTCCCTCATTACCAGATTGCCATATGTACAGAGCAGTCACCCAAAGATCAGCAGGAAAGGAAACGCGAAGAAGGAATTAATTAAATGCAAGTAATAAATGCGCGGGGCTGAGGGGGGGTGGGGGGAGCGGGAGAAATCAAGAAAAGTTGTAAGCTTGAAATCACCCTCCGATCAAATTAGACGTGAAAGAAAGCAGAGCTGCGGTGCGGGGAGGCTCTGCTCAGTCTCAGCCCGGCCGCGGCCGGCAGAACCCCGGGGCGCCGCGCTCCGCGGCCGCGCAGCGCCTCCGCCCGCGCGCTCTGTGCCCCGATTCTGCGGCGGGAGGGAAGAGCGGGGCGACCCCCGGGGCAGGCAGCGGAGCGCCCTTCCCTGCGCGGCCGCGGCCCCCCGGCCCCCCGGCCGCTGCCACCGCAGAGCCCGGCCCGGCGCTGCGGCAGGGGGTGGCGGGGCCCCCCCGCGCCCGCGCTGCTGCCCGCACACTTGGAAAGGAAAAAAATACCTAAAACCGCAGCGACAGCAGCAGCCACCGGGTCGGGCACCGCTGCCCTCTTTAGAGGGATTAAGCCCTCGGTCGTGGATTAGAAAAATCAATGCTGCGTCCTGTTGTCCCCGAAACCTGCAGGCCGCCCTTTTGCTCCCTGGGGAGGGAGACCACGCCTGCCCCCCCCGAGGGCCCCGCACCCTCTGGGCACCCCCACACTCACTGCCGCCCCGGGGGGCCCTGCAGGGCCCTGGGACGCCGGGGGGGATGCCGAGGGGACCCCCCAATCCCGCTCTGCCTGGTCGCCCTGCTCCACCATCACCAGCCCAAGGGCCGGGCACCTCCCCGAGCTGCCCCCAGGCTCCTCTTGGTGCCCTGATGGGGTGGCCTGGGAGCTCCTTTGGTTCACCAGACCCCCTGGGTGCAACGAGTGTCCTGTGGTGCCCATCAGGGCTTGGGGAGGGGACAACCACACCACAAGCCCCACTGGCTGGTCTAGGCCCAGGCCTGGCTGCCAGAGCCCTCACGCGTGGTGCCCCTCAACTCCGCATGAGCCCGAGTCCCTTGGCCACCTCTCCCCGCTCCAGAGGAGCCACCCAGCGTCATCCGCACAGGCCCTGCTGGGGCGTCCCAGCACCAGGGGAGAGCTGGGCACATCTCCCGTTAGCTCAGCAGAGCCCTGTGCCCTGCTCTTGGGCAAGAGTTTGCACAAGCTGCGCTCAGCGTGAGCTCCCCACTCATGTACAGGCTCCTCCACCAGCTTGGCCAAACCCCGTGGAGATCTGGAGGCCACAACTCAGCCTCTCCAGGCCATCGCTGGTTCTGCTTTGGCTGCAGGCCTCTCCCTCCCAGCACCACACACCAGGCCATGGCCCAAACCAGGCTGCCGGCAAGGTGGCTGCCCTTGGCTTGACACGCTGTGCCGTGTAGCACGACGTGCACACGCGTTATGACTCCTATGCACACTCATCTCCGTGTAGCTGCAGGGGGGTGCACGCTTGCTGCTGGGACACAAGCACGCGTTGCTGTCACTTGTCCTCGCTGAGATTCGGCACTATCTTCGTTCAAAGACCTCAATTATTTTTGATATTCCTCCAAATCGATTCTTGCCGCCTGCTGTTTGCTCTGCATAAAGGCAGGGTAGGGTTCGGACCCCACAGGAGAAGGGGTTCGCTGCTCATTTTAAGCTCTCCAACATTTGCTGCACTGCTGTAATTTTATTTATGAACACTGAAGTACAGGAAGTTTCCCTCAGAAAACCGGAGAGGCAAATGTTTGTGTAGGTTTTAACTGGGTCTTAATTACTTAACGCCCTTAGCAGCCACCTTTCGTACTCACCTTTAATACATGACTTTCGAAATCAATTATCACTTTTTAGAGTGTTAAAGTTTCGTTCTTGTAGGCTCTTTGCACCTATGAGGTTTCCCAAGAAATCTGGGACCCGAGCGACCATTTATAGGGGAGTAAATCTGGAATAACTGCAGCGAAGCGGGAGGTTGTGCTAGTGTCACGCTGGCGTAAATGGAAGGCGACTCAGGCAGGCCTTTCATCTTAAGCCGTGTTTGATTCTTTTGTATACCCCCACCCTCCTTCATAAGGACGTTTGACTATTCTATTTAAAGGAAATTTTTGGCGGTCGTTGCCTTTCTTGGTGGTATTGCAGTATCTACCTTTAAAATTAACTCAGAATTTTCCGTGCAGGCTGGCTGGCAACTGTACAGTTACAGCGATAAAAAGAATAAGTCTTACTCCCCCAGTTTCCCCCCAAACCACCAAACCTGGACACCAATAAGGAAAATGAAACTCATATCTATCCACTCATTTCTGTTTCTCAGCAAAATTCAGGGAGTTATGCAGCTGAATCCTGCAATGGTCTGATATGCCCTTTGTCCCCTTCAGCGTCTAAAGGCATTTCTGTGCAGGAAGAAATACTCCGTAAGTACGGAGAGATGGGAAACGGTAGCTTTTTGGAATATTTGTGCGTACTTGCATTGATTTTGCAGTTTTCATATCCATCTGCTTGTGGATTAGTGCTAATCGTTGGACTGAATTTGGTCAATAAAGCCTTCCATCATACACACAAAAAATAATGTAGGTAGCATTATTCATAAAGCATTGTTATAGAAAATGTTCATTTGTAGATTTGTTGTTAACCTAAACTTTAAAGCAGAGTTTTCTGAAGACCCATGGCCGGGTACTAAACAGTGTCTAACTGTACTTACATTTGCAGAGAAACCTTTAGATATTTCTTTCAGGTCTTTTTGCTTCTCTTTGAACAACCCAACCTTCTTCTGATCCTGGAAGTTCCAGATAGCAAGTATTATGACTTTTTTCCCTTCCTGATTTGTGATCTGTATCACATCACTTTTCAGCCACTTTCTTCCGATCATGAGTGGGGTTGGGGGGAAAAAGAAAGAAACAAACCCAAATGAAGAAGGCATTTTTATACATGAAAGAAAGGTCGCAGCAAAACAGCCGCTAGGGGAGCTCTATGTTGAAAGTAACCTCAGAGCATCTTCCTCACAGTTCATACCGCTTTCCGCAGTCCCCATGAGTGGAAGCTTGAAAACAGGTGTTTAGTTAAAAAAATATATATATACACATATGTGTGTGTGTGTGTGTGTGTGTGTGTGTAAATGGATAAGTTTGGGAGCTTTATTTTTTTATAACCGACAATTTTGTAACCCAGCATTTGAAAGTTTTGGATTTTTTTTGTCCTCCTGTATGCCTGAAATTGCGGTGCTTGTGTGCATGTGCGTGTGTGTGAGCATATCCAAGCATGCAAGAACCAAAAGTCCTCAAGACACATATTCCTTAAGTTTCCGGTGATTCAGAAAACTAGGAGATACTGAAATTCAGCTGCTTAAATACCACCCAGGCATATAAGAAAATCCAAGGTTTAGATCTGACTGTGATGTTGACTTGCTTTCCTGGTCATGGACAAGTTATTGAAATCCAGTGTTTGAATCATATCAACATTGTTAAGATTATACCACCAAAAGAAATTCTATCTTTTCCCATTTCAAAAATTGTTAAGTGGAGTAATAATGGTTAGTAAGTTGAGTATTGGTTATTTGTCTAAGGAATTTATCTGGGCAACTTAGTCTATGATCATTAGGTTGTGAGTGGATTAAGTGCCAAAATAGATTTTTTCCATGCAGATCTATACCAATGCCTGCAGGTTCTTACTTGGCTATCTTGGGGTCCCACCTATTCTCAAACGTATCCCTGAGTTTGAAGAAGGCTTTTTTTTTTTTTTTTTTTTTTTTTAACAGGTTTGCTGTCACTGCCTGCACTGCCAGGGATAATTGAGTCTAATAAAAGTGTGTAAGTTTAGCATAAAAAAGAGTCCCTGTTTGATATGTTTCATTATTCTCCAGAAATGGTTCGTGGAAGAATTACCTCTTAAAAGGACCTACATTTAAGGGGCTATTTTCAGTTCAGAAAAAAGGCTGATACATAGCGTTGCAAAGTGCAAGTACTGCTGGTAATGCAAGGCTGGCTTGCACTGGTCTGCCATTTTCAGGGAAAAGTGCAGAGTCATAATTTGGATTTTCAAATGCTAACGCAGCTCCCAGTCTGTATGACACGCCAGCCAGACAGGGGATGCTAAGAGAAACCTGAAGGCATGAGATAAATTCAAACTTCCCTTGCTGGCTCTTGCAGTGTGAAGTTGGCTTGCCCAGAGTACACAAACCAACAGACTGGATCAAGGCTTTCTGTTTGGGCAGAGATCAGAAACAAAGCTTGCCCTCTAAAGTCCACCTCATAGCCAGATCCAGCCATGGTAACCACTGTATTCACTGGGCCATGGCAGCAGGAGAGGTATGTGCATGATTGTCTTAGTTTTTCTTGTTTCCTTACATTTGCAGACTATTTTTGAGCATAGTTTACATGTTTTCTTTCTCTTTTCCTGGCATATTTACACCCCAGCTTTTTAAAATGCTTTGTTCATGCCAGTCAGGTTAGCAATGTGCTTGTTAAAACAGTTCCTAATATATTGTATATGAGTGAAAATGACTTAATTGTTCTATTTCTCTCTGACCCCAATAAAAAATGCTCCTGATATTGTTTGAACTGCTCTCTGTTCCCAAGCGCCTACATGTATGTCACTGGGTGACTTTAAAACACTTCTTAGATACGTCAGTTCAATTGCTGTTATTTATTTATTTAGATTTGTAATAATGACAGTAAATGGCCTTTTGAATCAATCTGGGCACTTTGCAGTCATTAATACTGCAGCATCGATATCACATAACACAATTATAGTGCAATAAATTACCCATATGCCTCATCTGTTCCCCAACCAAAATAAGAGCTCCCCCTATATATATCACATTGCTCATCTATGTCCTTTCCCTCTAAAACACCTTGATGGCAGAAAAAAAGAAATGGCTCCGAAGTCTTCCTGAAAGCTCAACAAAACTCTGTTCTTTGCAAGTGAGTAAGCAGATACGAGAGCTCAGCAAAGTTTGTGTGATGCTCCGTCAGCTAATATTTCCTCTTGAACCAAGAGGGGCCCGATCCCCTGCTTATCGGACTCGTGCAGTTACTTACATTAACATCAGAAATGCTCATGAGGGCATCTTCCATTGACCACACCTGCAGCTGAACTGTTTGACTACTCTGGACGTCTTCTGGCCACCCTCGTCCCAAGCCACGTAGGGCTGGACCTGAAGCCTGTAAATGCTGAACAAGTCACTGATAACAGCTGTGAAATCAGTGCGAAGCCAGAACGGGAGGCAGGCTGCCACACTCTGCAACTCTGCATCGCCTTTAGTTTCCAGCATCTTCAGTTTCCAGGTTGTCTCAAGATGCAATTAAATGAAATGCCCGTTTCAGCAGCTTAATCTCCACGCATTGAAGGTCTGAGTAACTGTGGAAAGATTTGCATCTAAAACCCGCAATCCTTTGTCAGGTGATGATGTAGGAAACTCTTCGGCACAGCTTCTTTCGGGGCGTGCAGTAGCAGCATCAATCATTTTTATCTCGCATGCCTGCTACAGCGGGTTTCCTGTGGAGACAGGGAGTGAGGTACCTGGGTGCAAAGGATCCTGCGTGCTAGGTGCGGCCATGGACTCGTGTCTCTCCTGGACCAGCACCACTGCGCTTGTGAGCTCAGATGGGGGAGAAGTGGAAGCTGAACCCATGATTCTGCAAAAGCAGTAGCTTGAAACCTCAGTAATCCCTGGATTCACAGGAACTAACTCTATCCTTTTTCCAATTTCCCACAGGATCCCCTTAGAAAACCCATTAGGAAGGCTGACTTGACCCTGGTAGGCCTTGATTCAAAGTCCTCTGGAATCAGCTGGAGCCTTTCTGTTGTTTCCAGTGGATTTTGAATCACTTTGATGTTAAGTCCATTACATTTGTGTTGCTCAGAGCAAACTGCTCGTGGTGCTGTTAACAATTCCTAAGATCCACACATAAAAGCAAAAAGGTAACACAATGGTTTTACAGCATCAAAGTAGCATGCCCTACCCAATTCCCTTGTGAGATTTCTTTGGCCAACTCAACAAGAAACTCTACAGTGTAACAAACTGCATTATCTATTAATATTAGGCAGTTATGTGTCTTTAACAATTGTGCCACTGTTGCCTAAATCCACTGTAATGTGACAACTAATCTATTGGTCAAATTTGTTTGTAGAATTAATCAATTTTAATCAGTAATTGCCTTTGGGCAGTGGTTCAATTATGCCCTCATCTTTTGGCTCTCACTATCGTAAAAAACATCTAAGCAAGTTTTGGAGAGTAATATACCTCACTACCTTAATGGTCTAAATCAGACAAGGTGGATATTGATGCTTATTATATTCATACAACAGCACTGTCTGGAGATGGTTTATCTCTGGGAATGCAGCAACAGCACGCTGATGATACTGTAGTGTGCAGTGTACCCACCTACATATAAAATAGCATTAATGACCAAAGAAGGCCACCTTTTATCTCTCACTCCAGTGCTAGATTTATGAGAGCTTAGCATCTTTTGTCATTTGAACAAAGGATAACATTTTGCATTTTGTTTCAGCTCTTCTCCATGTGTATTTTTTTATGCAGAAGGAAAACTTAAATTTGCTGGAAGTGCAGAGTTTTCTTCACAAGAAAAAAAAAACCCTCTCTTGAAATATTCATAATAAAAAACAAACCAAAAAACCCACACACTATTACTCCACTCAGCCTTCCTTTCAGAAAGTGAAATAAATCATAATTTATGCATGGAGGCTTGAAAATCAAAATAGTCGCAAAGTAGTATAAGGGCAGCCTGGCAATGTAAGGCCCAGACCATAGGCTAGAAAATTAAACCAGCATGTAAACAATAAAAGTGACACAGACAATTGGGCACTCAGAGCTCCATGTTTTTTGAGGCAGGGGAAAATGTTTCTCTGATATAACCTAAGGGAATTTTGAAATCACTCCAAAATGCACTACCTGAAGACAGGCAATTTTTGGAATGCATTCATATTATGTCATTATATCTAAATATGCTGAGCAAAGAGCAGGATAATATTTCCCCTTCCTCTGTATGGTTAAGATGAATTCAATTTAGGACAAAAGTATTCAGCTTTAATCAGTAATTTTTTTTTTTTTTTTTTTTTTTTTTTTTGCTGTTAGCGTCCAGTTGAAGCCAGGGCCAAGTTGAGCAGGCTGCAGAGGTTGGTGCAGCTTGATATTGCTATTATTATTCATTCCTGTTTATTGTGGCAGAGCTCAGAAGCCACGAGAGCAGAGCACCATCGTGCCAGGCGCCAAGCAAACAAGTCCCAGAAGGTCTCCTCTTCCAAGAGACCACCCTTTCATCTGCACTGTTCGTGCTGCACCTTACCTGTTGTGACCCACTGAAGTTAGTGGGACAATTTACAGAGGGAGCTATATTAGATTTCTTTATCAGATGTGGCAAAATGAAACTTCAAAAAAACCCTTCGCCTCCCTTAATAGGATGCAGCATCAGAAATACCAAGCTTGCGTTGGCGGAGGGTCTAATCCACGGGTTTTACAACTCTCAGGCCAACCTCAACCCCAGCTACTGCTGAGGCATCTGTATTCAGAGTGTTTCGAGAAGTCCTGGATACTTACATCATTAGAATATCTATGCCGAGTTGGCAGTTTTAAATGATGTGGCAGCTTTGGTAATTTCTGGCAGAAAGTGCCATTAGTTATTGGAGCTAAGAGGAAACTTTCCCTTCAGACACATTGTTACCCAAATAATCGTTCTGAGGGTCAGCCTGTAGTAATCGCTGGGCCTAGCTGGAGCCACGAGGGACGGTTTTTTAAAGATTCCCTGGTGACTTAGTAGCACAAATCCATGACTTGCGCATCCGTGAGCTCAGACACATGCTCAAGTTACGACAGCTTCACAAGTCATTTCATGTTAATTGAGCTACGGTAACGATCCAAGGGTGCATCCTCGCCTTGTGGCAAATGCGCTGCGGTGAGACAAGGTTTGCAGCACGGCCTCGGCACACTCACGTCAGCTGGTAGGTGCAGGAAGCTAGGAGAGCACACGTGGCTGGTTGGGGAAGGTCCACTGCTGTGCGGCAACTAATTCAGCCTCGTCACTTGAGTAGTTCTTCAAATCCCACAGATCCATAAGTGTCTGAAGTGACTTTTGGAAATATGACTTAGGCATGAAAATGTTAAAATTACGTAGTGAACCAAGAATCAGCTTGCCGATGGCAAGTCTTCTGCATTGGAAATAAGAACCCCACACCCTTGTTCCTTCAGGTCACAGGCACCAAAAGGAGAATGGATATCCTTAAACTACACTGGCATTTTCTAACATGATATCATGGAGTTCATTTTGTGAAATTATATTTTAACTAGAAATCAGAAATATTTTGAGCCAGGCTTCTAAGATATTACCAGCCTCTAAAAAGTCTCTGCTACAATCTTCAGTCCACTGCATGCGACAGCCACTTTGAAAAACAAGATTTTTCTGTTCATGCACTGTACACTTATTCTCTGTTGAATGCATTTATTATACATTAACATAATTACTTTAATTTATTACCTTAGTAAATGTCAGAACCATAAGAAGGTGTCAGTGTATTACACTGCTCTCAATTCAGTTTAACAAAGAGCCTTGAACAAATGATGAAGCTAAGCATCAATTTTCCAGTACACGTAGACGTTTTTGAGAGGGCATTGTGCAATAAAACATGCACTTGCAATCAAATTCTGCTGTTTTTTATACCTACACGCTGCCGTTGGGGTCCATGCAGTCTGACACCTGTAGCACAACGTCCAGCTGGCGTGATGCTTGGCATGCCCTCTATTGCTAGTTCGACCTGTGGTGCTTTTAATATAGGCAATGACTCTCTCACTCTGAATTTAGGGAAGGCTTGTCTTTTTTTCTTTTCTTCTTTTTTTTTTCCTGAAGTTTATCTAGTTTTGCTCCTTATGCCAGATCTAGATCACCTATTTATGCATAAAGATGGTTTCACTACTAGATGTACAGATTTTGGAATGAATGCATGTTACAACTGTAAGAGGCATTGGACACAATGCTGTAAATTTGCCGCTGTGCTTCATGGACAAAGAACAGCAACATCCCCGTCTTTTTGAGCCTGCTCACCTGGGAACACAATATTGTTTAAAGAGTCTCATATATTGCTGAAAAAGCTTCTTGCATCATTATAAAATTCAACTTATGGAGCTGAAGAGTAAAATGCTTTTTGCCAATTGTGTTCAAACAGCAATCAGATAAATTAATGGGAGAAAAGTCCGATGGAGATTGTGGTAAAATTTCTGACTGAGGACATATCTTGTCCACAGACTAGCAAAAACTAGGAGAATATGGTGAAGAATTATTAATGTACACCTGTCCTGTTCTGCATACCTCCCTGACACATCTATTTCTGTCTGTTATCAATAACAAGCCCTATAGATCTACAAAATCTACAAAATTCCTTCTTGACAAAAAAATCCACCACATTTTTCCTGTTCATTTTTTAAAGAAATGTTTAAGGACAACGTATGGTTTTGAGGAAAAAAAAGAGAAAAATTAGATTAAGAGCTTAATCTCTAACTCTTTCCCCCTCATTTCTTCATCAGAAAGACTGAATTCTCCTGACCATTTGCGTTTCAGACAGTCCAGTCTGCTTTATTAACTCCCAAGGCAGAAACGCAGACACAGAGGCAATGCCAGCTACCTTGCCGGGAAGGAGCCTAGCTCCAGGTGACACTCTGCAAAGAGGAAACTGCACTTCTGGGCTCAGCAAGGAGTTCTCCTGTACATGCTCAGGCCAGTGTTTTAAGGTGGTCAGTGAAATGACCATTTAATGGTCTAATAAATGAAGATGATCTTATCTTCTTGGTAGTAGTGCTTACCAGAAGTAAGACTTGAGCTCCTTGTTTGTCCTCCCCCCACTCAATACAAAACAACTCTACAATAAAACACAACACGAGTCATTTCAGCGAGGTCTGTCTTCCCAGAATGCCAACAGAAATCAGTCAGAGTTGTCAGCTCATCCTTGGCTTAAACAGGTAACCAGGACTTCACAGTAGCAGTCACTAGTCACTAGGTAAGTGTAAGCTCTTCTGGCTTCTTCTGGCTTCTTGCTTTCTCACTGTAGACTCTTCCTTGCTGGGAAGTTGCTGCTATCTTCACCTCAACAACCCAGCTATGGGTTGACAGCAGAAATGCTGAGAAATTTAAATCATGTTGTCTTTTTTCACTGGAAAATATTAGAAACTCCTTCCAGAGTTGGTGTTTCATGCACTTTTGTCTTTTTCTCTTTCTCATTCCCCTCTCTCCTGAGGTTTTCTACCAGGAGAGGAGTGGGCAGCTTCTTCAGGAATGGATCCGGCACTGGGGGTGCTGCTGCCAGTGCTCCCAGCTCTAATCACCAGCAGACTGGCTTCCTCCACCGTTTTTCATGGAGCGATAGAGGCCTGCAGGTGACAGCCTTCACAACAGGTACTTTTGTGGATGATTTGTCATTTATTTAGTCATAAATGGAAATCAGCATTTGCAGCGTAGTTTTTCCTGACAATTCAATTATGTTCCTCCTCACTGAGAAATGCATAAAATTTGAAACTCAGATATTTTAAAAAATGATATGACCAAACATAGCATGTCTAGTGTTTCATTTCACAGGAGTAAATGCATACATCTTCCTTACTCTTGCTCAGCTCAAGAGTGAAAAAGGGCTTTTCCCTCCTGCTTTTTCTATATAAGAACTTTTTCTTCATTTGAGATCCAATGGCAACAGGATTGTGAGGGACCTCAGCTGAGGCTGTATTTGGTATGAAGGTGCAGATCCTGTTTTGGATTTGGGTCCTGTAACTACTTTTGATGAGCGATTAAACACAGAGCAGTTCAACCTTGCAAATGTCCATTGCATGATATAACTGTTGTGTAAAGACAAGACTTGGCTCAGTGGAGGTCACCTTCCCTGCATGAGCAGAGAATCAGGTGGCAGCAAACTGCGGGTTCTTTTTCCAGTTTAATGTAATCCTCAAATAAAAATAATCTGGCTATTAAGTGCAAACTCATGTGATATTCTGTCTTGTAAACAAATGTTATTCTTTGGTGAACTCGATGTCAGACACTAATCCTGGCAGGGTCTGTTAAGTGCTGGCTTGTAGGATTTTGTGGAAGTTAGGCTTGTAGGTAAGTTGGACGTACTCAGCCTGCTGACATCAGCTAGAATTTTCATTTTGTCTGCACAACAGGATTTTGAGGACAATTTTGGAAAAAGAGCCTGTTACTCGAAATGAGTCGTAAGTAAACCCTTTCCATGCTTTTCTCTTCTTTCCACCGAGACTTCTTCATATGCCTGGGCTCCAACAAGTATGCTGGAAGATACCTCTGTAATTTGTGCAGTTTGTGAGCTTAGCGTTACAAAATGATGTACCATGGGTTTTCTTTGGTAGGTTACTGGGAGAAAGACAATCTTCAACAAATTAGTCACGCACACTTTATGAAGAGCGCCCACCACGCTTTTGGAACCTATGCTTAGCTTATGTCTTCAGTGTGTGCTTCAAGGGCCTTCAAGTTTCAGGTGAGTGCTAAGACTAATTAAAGATAGCTATCTTGGCGTAGAGTGAGGTATAGCAGAATCAATCTTTGCATGAGCTTTCCAGTAGAGCTGGGTCATTAGATTTCAATCATGAGCGGCTACCAGCTGAAAGGTCTTTCTCAAAGCAGAGACTGTCAATCACGTCAGATTTTATTGGTTCTGTGATGTGGATAAGCATCCAAAAAGTAATAGGCTGAGACCAATAAACTCATTTCATTTTTAACCTACAGTAGGCTGGACCTTGGCCTGTATACTGAAATACCAAGGTTATAACTGGCTGGTTTCACCACATTCTTGATGCCCCCCCTCTTCTAACCCACAGTAGCAGAATCACATGCAACAATTTATGAGCCAGTGTTCTTCCAAGAGTTTGTATTTCTTTGCTTACTGTACCTTTCTGTCTATAAAAAGACATTAAATAAATATGCCTAAATGAGTCAGTGATTATTGAACTGGGAAACAGATCTGAGTCTGACAATTAAATGTAGCACGTCTATATTGAAAAAAAAAAGTAAAGAAGAAAAACCAACAAAACCTTAACATTTTCACAAGCCAGAGAACCTGACTTTCATGTACTTTAAATAAAAGAAAGGTAAGACACATTCAGGTATAAAGCTGCAGCCATCACATTCACTCTTCAAGTATACTCTGTTACAGCAGCATGATTCTTTTTATGATTGTATCCATCATGCTGTCAAAAAGAGAAATCTTATCTTCACTCATTACTAAATATACAAAGACCTGGGATTTCCACTTGGCAAATGCTGCTGTTTACCTGAAGGCTCGATTTTACCTGCACTTTGATAAAGTTCACTTGTAGAGATAGACTAAACTTTTTAATACTTTAAACTACTTGAGTTTGTAAACCAAGTTTTGCTCTGAAGTAAGCAGCATGTGCATGAAGTTTCTGTTTTCTTTAGGAAAATTAAAGATTTTATTATGGAAAAAAGCCAAAGGACCTATCTGTATCCATCCTTTCTGAGTTGTGAGTTATAACTCTTGTTTATAACTACTCTGTGAAAAGAAATCTATGTGAGGATGCCTTTAGTAGTCTTCTTCATCCTTCTTAAGTTTTCCTGTCTTAGGTCTGTCAATAATGGAGACAATCTCTTGGCATCTGTCATCCCTACTATGCTTAGACCTTTTTAACACTCTCTCTCAGGGCCTGAATGTTACAATAAAAAAATCAGTGGAAATTTTGCCACTTTAAAAGACACAGAATCAGGTCCTTCATGTTCTGTATGTGTATTTTCCTTTATAATGAACATGGACAACCTTCTCTTAATGCATTGAAGTAGATGAACTTCCTGAATATAATGTTACTAAAATGCCCTTGCTCAAGTCTCTCTTTCTGTTGCATTCTTTCAAAACTATTATTATTATTACTTATATTACAGTGACAAGCACTATCCACTGATGAAATTATGGCCCCATTGTCCGGAGCCCTGTCTAAATGTGAAATCAGAAACAAATTTCCGCTTTGCTGTTTGAACGAACACAACAGGCAAAGGGTGGTGCCATAACTCTAGCAGAAGTCATTTGTGTAGTGGTAGAGATGATACTATTCTCTTTGCTTAGGACTTTACTGTCCCTTTTGGTGGTCACTATCGTGACACTGTTCCAGGTCTGGCAGATATGATTGCAAATCTTCTTCTGTCTGAAGCCCTTCTCCTTTGATTTGGAATCTTGAAGTTGGGTGGATTTTTTTATTTCTGTGAAACATTTTAGAGTTGTCCATTTTCCTGCAGAATTCAGTCTTTAAACTTCCATCTGGAGCAGCCATAGGCTACAGTTGCCTGGTCCTTCTTCTTCTGATGTGGCACCGCAGCACAGGCTGCTGCTTTTGATGACAGTGTCCAGATTAACCCTGGATTGAAGAGGGGGAGTTAGATCAACATTAAATATTTTGCAAGATCCCACTTCTTATTCTATTTAATACTGTTTGCTTGTCCTTTGTATTATCTTTTATTGTACAACATATATATTATAAATATAAGTATATATGTATATTCTTTAGCATTAATTTCATGTTCTTAGTTCTAAAAGTTAGTTTCAGGTCTGAAGCCCTCTTTAATGACTGTCTTCTCAACCGTACCTGGACTGGTAAATTCAGCCACCTGGTTTACTGATTCTTTCAGGCCACTGACATACTATATGAGCGCTCTCCTCTGAATTCTAACCCTTTCCAGTTTCTTCCTCCTGCCCTAACCTGATTTCACTTGGTCCATATTGTGTCTTTGATCTACAGGCCTACTCTTTATCCGCAGAATGGCTGGACCTCCAATACTTAGCAATACTTACGTGCGATAGGTTACACTTTTGTGCCGTGCCATATCCTAGTCAAGAATTCTGATTTGCTTATGCATGGTTTCAGTGTAGTTATGTCAACTATCTTTAATTAAACAATAGCTTTCTAGGTGTTCCCCTAATGTGTTTCTGATTAATGTTTACAATAACTTCCCAGCTTATTAGTCAAAATCTACAACCTCTTACTGTTTTTATCCTACTATTGACTGAAATGCTTTTTCTCTAATAGATTTGAACTTTGCAATCTCTTGAAGTTTTTGCTGTGTCACACAGATTCACACACACACATATAGAATCAAAATCTGCAGACTTGTTCCTACTTTGTTTCCAGCTGCTTGGTAAACAGAGATCACATACTTTTATCTTCTTAATGCAGAACATTGGGCAAAACACAAGATTCAGAATGTAAAAATAGCTTTGCATAGCTTATGCTGTGTGTCCTTGTTGTGTTCACTGTCTGCAAATATTTGGGTGATTTTGAGGGAAGAGGATTTCATACATACATCCTTGCAGAAAGCCACATTTCCCCCATAGCTGACTACTTTCACCATGAGTGGCACATTTTATATGAGACAGACAGCTGTTAGAATGATAATGCTTACAAAACTGTAAGAGTCCTGACATGAAGGTACTTGAGCCAGACCTGGATTTGAGGGCATCTTTGTAGCACACACACAGAGAATTGCATCATTCTCTTTGAAAGTCCGGATGATGTTGGGCAGGGGTGATGGTGCAACCAGACAGTGCTCACATTCAAAGAAGCCCCATCATTTCGAGGTATTTCCTGGAATGAATAGCACTGTTGTGTCCTGTCCCCACCCCATGGCCCAGGGTGCATATTGCTCACTCCTGGGCCCTGCTTCTACCTGCCCTGATGAAGGTTTAAATGAGGAA
Source organism: Dromaius novaehollandiae (assembly GCF_036370855.1). Classification (NCBI taxonomy): domain Eukaryota; kingdom Metazoa; phylum Chordata; class Aves; order Casuariiformes; family Dromaiidae; genus Dromaius; species Dromaius novaehollandiae. Next base: position 10,017,859 of record NC_088099.1, read on the forward strand.
ATTGCCATCACAAAGCTGATTTTAGAGCTGTTTTTTCTAGAAAGAATGTTGCTAAAAGTAGTACAGTTTCCTCCCGAAACTCAATAGCCTTGCTTGTCTGCTGGGTCTCCTGAAGGCTGTTGGACCAATTACCTAAATGATGTGAGGCCTCAGTGACACAACTTGGCCTGAATATTTCCCCCACCAGAAAGTGTAATGAGAACTTCCATGCTTTCCATATTAAGATGAACGCTAGCACCAACAAACTTTTCACAAAAAAAGACAGAAAAGCATTCTTGTTCCATAGTCACATGGGATATAGAAGACCAAAGGAAGTACCTACTTCCCCCACTGCAGAGCAGAGACTGAAGGTTGTGTCTCCCATATTTCCAGTTTGTGTCCTAACCAGTGATCTATTTTGGGAGTGTTCTCAGTCTTTCAGTGAAAACTTGATAATTTGTATATATAATTCATCAGTAGAGGGACAGTATCCCTTTTTTTTTTTAAATAGTCCCTCATCATGTCCTAGCCATTAGAATATTACAACTTTTTGTCTCCCTCTTTCTTCCACATAAACACATTTGGACCAGAATTTCTGCTCAGCACTTGAGTCAACAGTAAATGAATGTGCTTTTGTTACAAGCAATGGTTTCAACTAACTGGAGATTTCCAGTGGAAAAACATTTTGATCAAAACCATTTCTGACTATAGCTGGGTTTATCCAGTCAGGAAAGAGGAATAATGGTATTATCTAATTAACCAACATACTTCATATTTTCAAATGAGAAAGCAAACAAAATGCGAGGTGTACAATAGAGCTAATAAATTTACTTGTATGTGGTATACTAATAATAATATTGTAGACATTTTCATTGCTTCTTTCTCCACAGCTTTGTATATGCTGATGTGTTTTTCCTTGGGAATGAAAAATAGGTAACTAAGCAGTGCTTGCTGCCACTCTGACTGCGTCATGCAAATGATGTGTCCTCCTCTCTTTGCCTATTCTTTGGGTGAATATTGCTCTTTGAATTTAATTGTTTTGCTTTGTTTTGTTGGCCATTGACTTTAATGGGACCAAATATTTCACCCAAATTTTTTAGTCTTACAAGATCCTCGGGGTAAAACAAAACTTGGTACATCTATTCTCATTGAGTAACATACTCCTTGAGTAATCCCACTGGCTTCTCTGAGACTATTTGGGACTATCCAATGGGAGTAAAAGTATGGGAGTCTGGCCGCAAGGTACTTACACACCCCCTAACTCAGTGGCATCTTGGTTTTGGTCAGTGCCTTTGGGTGCTGCTATATTACAGCCTTTAACAATCAGTTTGCTTGTTTCAATTTTCATAGTGAATTTTGTATGAATAATCTACTAAGTACTTGTAGAAACCCAATCTGTGAAAATGAGAAGACACTCAAGAAAATGTTTTCCCATGGATATGTCACAGAAGAAGAAAGTATAAACTTTTCCCAGCAACTATTAGCTTATTTCCTAGAAATTTCTGTCAATGGTTCAACTACTGTCTGAATTTGCAGTGGGCTAAAATGTGCTTGGATTATATGGGTGATGGTTGCATTATCCTCCACAGAACAAAAAAAAAGTCCTTCTGAATAGTAGAAACAGTGGCAAGAGCTGCTATCCTTTGTTGCAGACTCATAAGTGAGGTAAAAGGTACAACATGGCATTTACCACCCCATTTCACATTACGTTTTCACCCACAAGTTATTTTCCCTTTTTCACTGGGAGAGATATGAGGGCACCCTACGGCCTGTTTTGTGATGATGCTGGGCTCATCATTCTTCTTAGAGGGCTTCTCTCTTTCTGCTTTGTTCAATCAAATCTTTCATGAGTGATTCTGGACTGAAGCTAGGAGCCAACTTTGTTAAGAGCATACTTTGACAAGAAGAGTAACAGAGGGCCAAGTTTCAATGTGTCCAGTCAAACAAACAAATTTTCCAAGGTGCAGGTATGATCAGGTCTTGAAGATACTGCCAAGGCTGAACAACCTCATCGCAAGGAAGTCATCTCACCTAAATTTGTCCATTTGACACTTAGTTATCTAATCTGAATGAGCTGTCCAGTGTCTTTCTATGGTCAATGAAAAGAGATAGAGTGGAATGAATAGCCTTCTGGAGGTGTTTATGTCGCTCTAGACTGGCTAAAGGTGGAGCCCGGACAACTGGTTTAGAGTAAATGCCTAACTTCTCACAGGTTAAAGCTAGACATGAGATGAGTGGGTCCCATCCAAAGGCCATAACTTCTTCCATCAGCGGATCAGGACAAGAAATGCACTTCTACATGTCTACATGCAACCAATGTCTGTGCTAAAGGAAAACACCAATTTGTTGTAAATCCCAGCCTACTCTGAGGGTAGCTCTGTGGGATGAAGTAGGAGCCTGTCCTGGGTTCACTAGAGGGAGCTAGGAAGAAACCTGTTAACCTAAGTGGGATAATGGAGTTCATGCTGCATCATTACTCAAGAGAAGGTAATTGTGGTGGAGAGTCCTCTGAGGTCTCTTCCCTGCCAGCTCATGGACTTAGTGATGGATTTGTCATAGATAATTTTCCACCTGGACTATAACTTCTTGTCCTTTTGATCTTAAGTGCTATTTTTGATCATCTCTCCTGAATAGGACTTTATCTGTGTACCAAGGAAAAAGCAGTGGTATGAAAGAAGTGTGCAATTGTCTTCAGAAAAATAATAACAACAGCAACAACAACAAGTCCAGCTGGCTGTAAGACTACTTCCCTGTCTTGAAAAGTACCTTTAGGGTTTTAAGACACATTACAAACGCATGTGTATCTACATATGAATACGGATATACTTCTTATCAAGATTGATTTTTTGAATGTGCATAAATAGAAAATGCTGCTCTGTCTGATTTCTTTCTAAACCATCAAGGCCAACTCACACCTTATATCAGTCTTTCTACAGATCTACAGTATTTTCCATTTCAGTGGGGTGAGACAAGACAAAAATCTTACTACTGAGATTATTGCTTTAGAAGTCTGTGTCCTGGATTGCTGGACTCAGATGAGCACAGACTTTTTACATGAGCAGTCCCAGCCCTGCTGGATCTAACTGGTTCCCGTGAAAGTGCGTGTCTGCCTGCAAAATTGATATCCCAAAGCATTCTATTTTTAAGCTGCCAGTTGCTGTGTCAAGATCTAAAATGTTCAGAATTATTTTTATTGGACAAACGCAAGTACTGAAATCATAAGATTCTGGCAGGCTACAAGCTTTGCCAGCTTAACACTTATTTGTGCTTGGCAGAAGAAACAGTTCTTAATATTTTAATTTTACTTTGCTAATCTCCACACAATGTGGATAATTCTTCTGACTTTAGTCAAAAAGGTAGGAAGCATGCAAGCATTACTGTGAGACTTTTAACTGAATTTAGTTGAATAAACCATTCTCGGATAGCTTTTAACGTCAAAAACACAAATTTAATTATGAGTACAAACTTGCTTTATTTGCTGCTTCTTGTTAATCAGCCAAATTAACTGGTGTGCTGCAGCTCTCACTGTACACTTGAATGACTCTGATTTATTTCAAGTGCTGGTTGGAGGATCGAAACCTGCTCTCTGTAATTCAATATAAAATCCCAAATAATTCTATTGTCTTGAAGGAAGTTATGTTCTGTTGACCTTGGACCTTCAGTCCCCTTCCTGTAAAATGCATGCTCACTGAGGCAGGTTTAGTAATTGCTTCATGTGATGAGAAGGGGGGGAGGCAGAAAGGAAAGGAAACCTGGATCATCTCCAGCAGTAAAAGAGCTCCAGGTAGATCATTGCCAGGTTCTTTTCTACAGATAAGCTTAAATAAGTGTTACGCCCAATGCATGCTACTGTGACCTGCAAATGCCACCATATGACGGAGCCCCATAAAAGAGGTACAAATGAGAGGGAAAACAGAGACAGATTGTGATCAGCAAAGGACCAATTCCCCTTTTCTTTATAACACTGGTGCAAGTTTGGATTAATTCTCCCAACATTACCCTGAGATTGCAACAGGACTGCTGAGCCAGGACTATGTTGTACAGACCAAGTAACATGTCCTTTTAGAAGCTATTCTTGCAAAATATCTTTTTACTGGTGATGTGTTTCTCTGCCTTATTATTTTGTGTCTGTGTGTGTGTCAGACATGGAAGGATAGTTGCATAAAATGCAAGCTGAAACCGGGACCTGAGCGAGGGTTAGAGCAGCTCGGTGAGCTCATCATGGCTCAGCAGTCAGGCACAACCAGAGACTGTAATTTACAGCAGAGTCCAAGCTCGGAGTAGCAAATTCAATTTTATAAGTGCCTTTCTAGTTCAGGCTAGGTAAGAGGCTCCGGAATAGACATCCTCTACACGTCCTATAAATAGTGAGTTGTTAAATGTGTCACTCGGCTCCCTCAATACACAGCGCTGATTGCGATGCAAAGCACATCCTCGAGAATAGCCAGCCTCACCCCCCTCACCAGGTACTGGGGTGTTTATTTATTTCTTGTTGTCATTACAGGCAAATAAAAGGTTCGGCCTAACACCACAGAGAAGTGGAAGGATGATTATTGTGTTTCTGCAGCTGTTGCATTGCTGTATTTTATGTTAATAAATCATCAGCATACCAGCACGTTATTACAGCTGAAAAGACATATCTTCAATGAAATATATGTTTATTTGCTAAAAAGGATAGGAGTAGCTAACTGTCTTATCTATCTTATGTCCAGAGCAAATTCCACCCAGATATTGATTAATAGCAACAGTATTGATTTTATTACTCATACTTGGTAAATGACATTGATATTCTTAAAGACTGTAAACATTTGCTTTATTGTGCTATTGTCTCAGCTGGCGTATAAATCTCTCACTTTTGATATATACACAGTGATTATTGTTCTTGTCATTGTTTCATGGCTGGAGGCATTTTAATGATGATTTACGGGGTTATATATAGTTGGACTATAAACTTCTGACTGTAATTAAAAACTGGTTAAATGAGAACTTTCAACTTGAAGGCAGTGCCTGTTCATCACAGCAAGAGATATAAAGGACTAAAATTTGGCATCTTGAAAAAAACAAAGTTCAAAAAATCATTGGTTTTATTTTTGTTCTTTTCATGCTACAAGACATAGGAAACTTCCAGAAATCCAAATTTTCTGTACGTGGATTTTCCAGGGGAGGAATTTCAGAAAAAAGCTATCCTACTACTCTTGAGGAGCTACAGATTTCTGTTTTCTTTATTTATATGTGCAGTGTGCGCTCAGCCCAGAGACAGAGACCTTTTCATTTTTTTGTGAGAGGAGCTGTCAACCATCAGAATAACTTGAAATCCTGCCGACCACTCCTTGGTAAAGAAGAAAGGGAAATCTCTTAGGTTCGTATGAAGATGAAAAGAAGTTTGTTTGCTTTCAAAGGAAAAGACTCTTCTTTCATTGCAGGGTTCCACAAATATTGTATTTCCACTTTTCTCTATGAATTAGTAGAATTTCCCAGTATGGTATTAGTCTGATAAGTTACTGTCTATACATGAAAAATATTACCCCTAAATGTTCCTTGGGACATTGTTATATGATTGCATTGGCTAAGATATAAACAATTTTGTGCTGAGCTCGCTAGGTGTAAGCACTTTGCAGGACCCCAGGTGTAGACAATCCAGGAATGCCATTTAAATGTGTGTGTTTGTATGCTTACGTACATGTATATGGGAATGCTGCATATTAATACCTCTATGGCTCATACGAAGGTGTATGAATCTACACTATTTGAGAATTGTTTTACTGTCAGTGAAAAAAAGTAGCTATATACTCATGTGGTATAATCATATGCTCTGTTTTTTACATATTTCACAAGCTAAATATTTTGAAATTTTCTGAGTCTGTAGATAACCCATCATGTTCTCATCACTTTTCCTTATCTCTCTGGCTAAAAAGTCCCATGAGTCCAGCTCTGTCAACTGAAGAAGATTTTCACCATCGAAAGGGGAGGGAGATGCGAGTGGTAGCTAGGCCAACTGAATTTGAATTTTGCTTAAAATTTTGTTGGTGTAGCCCTCAAGTCTTGATAGGAGCACTGTGACTATCCATTTGCAAATTGTTTTCCCAGCATTATTCGAGCCTTGCCAGTTACAAGGCTAAAGTTTTAGATCTGGAAGTCACGCCAGTTTGGGAAATGCTCTCTCCTGTGTGCGTGGACCTTTCTGATCTGGAAACGGGTCAAAAAAGCACAAAGAGACATAAACTTTTCCATAAAATATCTACTGTTCAATAACTCTGCTACTTTTTCTTTTGCAAAAGGGATTTCACACAAACTGGTGTAATTCGGTGTATCCTTGACTGTCTCCCTGCCAAATACTAATATCCTGTCTAAACAGTGGATATCTAGAACTGTGTATCTCTCTCTCTCTTTTTAGAAAACCACTACAAGAGGTTGTATATATTCCCCCCAAATATATACAGTTCTTCCACTTTATCCATAACAAACAGCAAAACTGTTTTTTTCTCAAAATGCTTAAAATTCATGTTTGGCAGAGCCCAGATTAAGCAAAAGATGAAATTGAGAGGAGTGTGCAAGCAAATGAAAGACAAGAAAATGTGCTGTGAGAGAGGCAGCCCTGACTCTAGCATAGCTGTTGTATTAAGTCTTCCCTGTAACACATTTATATTCTCCCTTCTCAAAAGCCTTATCAATCTCTAAAAGGACAGGCTTGCAAAGAAAATGTTATATGAAGCTAATGTCTACCTAGCTCTTCTCATGCCTTGGCAACTTGTGTTCTCTTTTCAGCAGCTTCCAAAGAACTAAATTTGACAGTTGTTGGGGTCTTCTCTTCCCTTTCTCTGGACTGTATCTAGCGCTGGACACGGGGTGAGCTGAATTATCCATGAGAGGATTATCAGAGTGTTTTTCACTAGCTTGGGTTGATAATAATATACTTGTGTGTGATAAGCCACATCATGCTAAATGTGAATATTTTGATATAAGTTAATTTTTGACAATAATGCTTTCCAATGAGGTGTTCAAAACAGGGCATGCACAAGTCTGATACTTGGTGTACCCAAAGGCACTCAGATCAACAATGCATGTTTGGATATCGATTATTTACTCATGAGTATTTAACAACTTTCATAGCCTTGTGCTCATGCAGGTGCATGAGTTTCCTTGAGGACATCGTTATTGTTAGACAATGCTAGTACACAGATAAGGCAGCAAACCCCTAATTTTGAAACAATATGTTTTTATTGGAGGAAGATGATATATTGGCAGTAGGAAAAATTCTCAGAAATGCTCACAGATAATACTGTTGAATATTGAATACCTTCAGGTAATATCGAATATCTGCATCTTCCCTGGGAACAAATGTTTCAGCAAAAGATGTTAAGTCCCAAGAACTTGTTTTGCATGAAAGCATTACCAATAAGAACTATAAAATAGTCATATTAAAAATATTTGAATGTTAGCTTCCAAAGTGTTCTTCATAGGACAATGACCCTCTAATTGTTTACAGTCCTACCACCCCAGCTCTATTCCAGGCATTTTCTCCACCATGCTATGTCGTTCTGATGCAGAAACATGTCACCTGTTTTTATCTATTTTTTCGCCTTCTGATGATCACTGAGGCAGGAAGGATTCCTGGCAGGTGCATGCTCCACAGGGAGAAGCTCACCAAAGCATATGCAGATTGTATTGTTACGGCTTCCCATGCTATTCCTTACACTTAAAGATTAACAGTTGTTTGAGCCACATGCCCACCTGCAGAGCTCTGGGGATCTTTCTTTTCTGTCTGTCCTCCCACTATCTTTGTTTCTGAATTCCTGCCATCTAGGGTGAATTCCGTATGGGGTCTTCTGAGGGATCTTCTCTTCTACTTGGTCGGAACAAGGATCAAGTCCAGAATGTGAAGAGCTCCATTTCATTTCTGTTAAGTACTGTTGTTGTTAAACTTTCAGGTGTATATGGAACTAGTTTAAATCAAAGCACTGGAGAGAAGGGACATGAAGATTTTGTAGACTCTTACAGATAGAAGATAGTTGGAGATACATGAGGTAATCCCTCTGTGTCCCTCACACTCAACCTTGGGCCTTTTTTCCCACAGCTTCACACTGTTGCGTCTGAAGAGAAGCCCATTCAATTACTCTGCTGTGACAGGAAAGGGCTGTCGTGATGAATGGAGGGGACTCTTCACTGGTTTTAAATGTAGCAGTCCAAGTTCTCCTATGACATAAAGCTGCCTGATATTAGCAACTGTCAAGATTTTTATTGAGTCTTAAAATATCTGGGACAAACTCCTGGTCCCACTGAGGTCAAAACATCAAAACACAGATGGGTTGCTGTGGGGAAAGGATGGGGTTTTGAATATCAGCTGTGAAAGTTCTCTACATAAGAACTTCGGCTTTTCCTTCCTTCATGAGAAAAAATTAATAACCAAAATTTGGTGATGTGAAGAGAAACTAGACTGGAATGGAGCCTATTGGTAGAAACTTTAGATTGCAAAGCAAAAGGACCCTTTCTTAACTTCCTGAGGTTTTCAAGCCAGTTTTATGTTTTCTGTAGCCTGACTCACTGTTTTTAAACACTCGCAGTTGCTAATACAGCAGGATAGCTCCACTGAAGATACTGAGTGTTGTGACAGCTCACGTCAGGTGAGGTAGCCTGGCTCGAGGCTGGTGAAAGTCTGGCGATCACTTAAAGTCTTCTTCGCAGTGTACCCTCAGAGCCAGTGGCAATTAGGTACATGAACACGTCTCAGGAGCTGAGGTTTAGCTGTTGTGTTAGTTGCAGACCCAGGTGGCAAACCATAGTCTCCTTGTCCCACCACAGGCGGAGGTGGGGGTAGGTTATGGGTCTGTACCTGTATGGCTGTTTCTGCTGGAGTATTGTATGGGCTTGGCCTGCTTTGTGAAAAACACAGACTTCACCATTTGTTGTGGTTATTTTTACAATACAGGTAATTTACAAAATGCAACTTGTCTGGTGCCGTTCCTTTCCCACCCCCGGCATAAATGCAGTAGATCCTCTTGACTCCATGAGAGTAAATATCTCTGCTTTGGTTGTTTTATTTTAGACTGTCTTGATTTAATTAATTGTCACTGTCATCTTAATTTTTAGTAACAAATGCAAATACATGTAAGCTGACAGACTAAATAAAGTAATAGATGAAACCTGTTATACAGATAGGAAAAGTCAAAAATTTCTCCCTACTATGGCTACAAATTCACATCAACTTTTCTTAAATAATTACTTTACGGTGCTATTTTATGATTAGTCATAGGCTTCCCCGTAAGCCAGCACAAATGAAGTCAGTGTAGCTAATGAATTATACAATAAATATCTAAAAAAGAACAATCTTAATGAAAAATGCTAAAAAGAACAGTGTTCTAAAGAAAGTCTCTGTCTGCACACAACTCAAATAGGGAATAATCTTGGAAAAATCTGAAAATGAGTACAAGCGCTACTGACTGTTACTCAGAGCAAAGAATTATTGATCCTTGCCTGCTTCTATTGATTTTATGTCACTTCTGTGATTTAATCATGTTTTCCTTGTTATCTCTTTGCAGTCTTTCTTCTATTGTCTGGTATGAAATCTCAGCCAAGGCCTTTCAGCCTGTGGTGGTGATCAAAATAACTTTGCCTTCCATTTGCATTGTTTTAAAGAAATGATTAAACAATCAAGCTTAGGTGATCCTTGGACAGGATTACACAGTAGAAATGCATCTCTGAAAAATGAAAATGTCTCCCTCCATACTGATAGTCATAGACCAAGAAAGGCTGTTAAATGCTTCTGCAGACAATCCAGTCCTGTAAAAACCTATGCAAAAGTGTCCAAGTGCTTTGCTTTTGCATTAATCTGTGTATTTGTTTCTTTTTAAAAGACTCAAATTGTGTTACAGCTTCTGGCCACGGAAGTCAATGGGAATGAATCTGCATGTGGGAGAGACAAAACTTGCATTTTATTAAAGCTGCATGGCTACTGCCTTGCAAACTTCTTTCCAAGATAATACTGTGCTTTTTCAACTGCATACCCAAATTTCATTTTCAGGAAAGTAGCTACAGTGAAGAGCACTGAGATTTGGCCCAGTTCTTGACTTATGTTTAGAAATACATATTTTTGTTTATTATTTCATATTTGTCTTTGAAGGAAAATTTTTTCTAGAAAAGCTCATTCTTCAAAATAGCGTAGTGAGGCACACATTATTGGGGTGGCATTTAGACAGCTATTACTCTATAGCTCTCTCTTTTCAGATTATATTTCTTGATTTTATTTTTTACCAGTTTTGCTTGGAATATATTTTGTGCACATGGTTGCATGCAGCTGGCAATACACTGCAGTTTCCTCACATGTATTTGAAATTGTTAACGTTAAATGTTTCTTGCTTTCTGAACCTATTTCCATAATGGAATACCTTTTTCACTCTTTGTATTAAGATTCCATTTAGGAAGGGTTCAGAGAGGTTTAATACAGAGTCAGTGGATTTATGAGTGTGTTACATACATAATTATTATAGATGGCTATAAGCACATCAAAAGGAAGCGTAATAGATGTTTGTAAGCTGTGGTTACATGAAACCTGTTGGACTCTAACAACTGAATCATCATTTATTAAACGTATCTTAATAATCTATCATAGCCTTATTATAGCTCTTAACACAAAGCTAAATTATTTATTTTTCCATTTGATTCTGGACTTTTTAACCAAATATGCATTGTCCATAATAAATTTCAGACCTAGAGAGAGTTGGTTTGCCAGTAGGTGTGGATTACAGAATATTATGCAGGTTTACACCACCCAAAGGTCTGGCACGTGCAAGTTTTCTTTGTTTTTTTTTTTTTTTTTTTTTGCTTTTGATATTCTTGTTTAAGCCAATTAATGAGTCTTTGTAAACCATAATGTTACATGAGTCCATGGACTGTAGACTTTACAGTTACATAAGACATGGATTTATCATTCTCCTTCATATGTATTTAGAGACTATGCAGGTGAATAGAAATGATACCATATAGAGGAAAAGCTTTTATTTCTCCTGCTCTTCCTAAAATGGTAAGGGACCTTTTTCTATAAAATGGGCCATGCAAACCTGTCATCTCTCTTCTTTGCATCTATCAATCAACTGTAGTCAGAAAGATGGAGACCACTAAACTTCTGCCCATCAAAATGGGTAGGTGCTGGTCTTACGGCATGTGGCTCCCCAGTTGGCTTTCCAATGGACATCTGTGGCAGAAGAAAGGTCAAAATGGAGGCGGAAATCAGAGTGGGTGGGAAAAAAAAAAACCCCATAAGAATGCCACTGTGCTGCATATTGCCCTATGACAAAGATAGAGTGGGAGGATGGATTGGAAATGCAAGTGAGACCTTCCCTGGGCATCCGCAAGTTGCTCTGTGCAGCAACCCAGTGCAACTTTTGTGTTGTAGCTGACAGCGTGTGCTCCAAGCCCTCAAACACAAATAGTCACTGGTGACTCATTCAATGTAATTCTTCAGCTATGTCAGTGGGACGTACGGGTGGCCTGATGGGTAAAGGCAGGGCTTTCAGGAAGGAAGTGCACATTTTATTCTTGCCCCTTGCCATGAGATAAGTCATAAGGAATTTCTTTAATCTTTCTATTTGTAATTTTGTGAAAAAAGAGGGCAAAAAAAGCTACCTCCTTCAGAGCAGTATTGAGAGTTCAGCTGGGGGGTCAGGAGAGCATTCATCTGCCCATGGCAGCAGACTGCCAAGGATGGCCGTGGCCCCACTGCCACTTTCCCTACGCCGGGGAGCTCGTCTGGCGGCTGCTGCTGACAGAGGGGCCAGGGCTTGAGCTGTAGCAACTTTCCTGCCAGGAACGGAGGGGGAAGCAGCAGGCACAGCTGCCCCAACCCCTTCCACCTCTGCAGAGCAGCAAGCCCAGATCTCCTCCCACCCCTAGTGCATCTGCCTCTCCTCTACCACTGCAAATTTCCCATGGCAAAAGCACCCCTACTGGGTGCACCCCTACTCCTGCACCTGCCTCTCAGCCTTGGTTCAGCAATATTTAATTCTACATATGCTGCTGAGAAGCCTTCGTCTGGTGCAAGGCAAACCCTTGTGCACATGTGGATCTCCTGAGACCCTAGACACGCCTGGACACTTCAAGGGTTACTGTGTTCCAGAAAGATGGTTATGGCAGAAAATCATGCAGTGCAGGTATGAATGATGGAGGATACCTCTCATTTTCAAGCCTTTCTGAAACAGAAAACCATAAATGAAATAGCACTGTAGAGCTGTTCAGCTTTGTGTAGGAAAGGATGTTTCATTTGTTAGGATTTTACAACTTTCATTCTATGTGTTTATAATTACTTAAAATTATATAGACCACAGAGCAAGTTTTTCTTTAAAACCTCCATCTCCTTTTCAGAAAGCAAATGAGGTCACTCAAGTGTTTAAGCTTGAAAGTTTTGCACTAGGTCTTTTCCGCTTTTTTATTTCAAGGTCTGCATAACTTGGGCCTAACCAAGCCGAGAGTCTTCTCTCTGCAAGCTGGTTACGGAGACCAACCTGCAACAGAAGTTTAAAGATCAAATCATCAGCTGCATCCTTGTCTATTTGGGCAGAGGAAAGTGGGATTAAACATCAAGAATGTGGAGCTGACAAAAACTACAAGATGTAGAACATTTTAGGCATCATCAGTCTTTGGCCAAATCTAGAGAAGAGTGCAAGTTGATTTACTTTACACTTTATCCTGGCTGAGACTGCTTTCTGACTTAAATTTGCTTTCATTTATGTATGTATAACTTACCTCTCTTGCATGTCTCCTCTCACTGTGTCTCTACTTCTGAAAGGTATAATGCTGAGCTGAGAGTCACACGAGAAGAAAACCAGGACCTAGGAGCTATGCTTACTGGACAGCTTACTGGCTTTGCCCTTTTCCGAAGCAGGACTTAACCTCACTCGGGTTTCGTGCACGTTTGATATCAGAGTTTTCAGAAGGAGCATTTCAATAGCAACACATAGCTTACTCCCAAATATTCAACAAATAGGTTATTGACAATGTTAGACGAAGGTAACAGATAAAAAAGGGCAAATATTTTCACAGTGCAATGGAGAGTGTAGCTCTATTGTAAAACTACCCTCCTCTCATGCAGAGGCAGGACTTGATATATAGTGTGAAAGCCTCACAGTGCATGTATCTAACTGCCTGCTGTAAAAGGCTCCCAACTTGATGTACTGTCTATATAGTTGCTATTCTTTTCAAGTTGGCTTCAACAGCTACATCCTGCTATTGAGTTTTGTTATATTATACTGCCACACGAACGCGTATACGTTTGTTCCTGCTGATGAACGTCCCCTAATATTGAGTTATATACATCAGGTTATTGCAGGAAATCTGAGTGAAGATGTAATATTTCACATGCTTACCTTAAGAGGAAAGAACTGTTAATATCATGAATAATTTCTCACAATAGAGATCCAAGTTGTCAGCTCCAACTATAATATCTGTGCCCTGAGAGAACTCAGGTTTTCATGTGGAAGTGCATAGATCCAAAGGAAAATTTGGCAGTGTTATCTTGACAGTGCTGGAGAGTTCTACTTTCTTACTCCCGAGTTCCGTTAAATACATCAATAGATACACAGTATTATGAATTTTTAAGCACCTCTCCAGAGACAGTACTTAATACAGAATATCTGAGGACTCAACCACTGCAGGGTTTGTTCAGTGCCTTAGAAATGTCTCTGCTGGGTAAATTTCTCTGGGAGTAGAGTTCAGCCCTGTATTTTAATCTGTCTTCTTTCAAGAAGAATGTGTTTATTGTTCTTAAAGTCCAGGTGACATTGTCAGATTCTTTTAGCATCTCCAGACACTGTGGCTGGAAGCTGCTATAAATTTGTTTTAAAGCATTAGATTTTTAGCATCAACCAAGACAAAATGAAATGTTCCACTATTGTCAATGTTCTTACTGTTTTTCTTTAAAAAATTGAGGTTTCACAAAGAAATTATTTCTTTTTTGAAGAGAAATGAGAAGACTATGTATTCTTAAAAAGAACACGAGCACAGAATGAGAACCTGGGCACCATCAGCATGGACCCTAAAGATGTGAAGCACCTTCTGCCGTTGCTGCAGACTGGATTTCTCTGAAATGACTCTCAGTTCTGAGCAACGTGAAAGCACTCCTTGCCCCAATTTATAATGGGAATTCATAATGCAGAATCACCTGCAAGAAACGGGCTTTGATTCTGTGTGGTGGTGTGCACAGCGGACCTAATGCCTACTGCAAATCCTGCTGAAGACAAGGGGGCTCCACAAAGACTTCTGTGCTTAGGCGGTTGGTGCCAACCTCCAAGGTTTTTAGAGACACACTAGAGGAGCTATTAAAAGTCTAGTCGTGGTCATTTGCCAGTCTGTGTGATACAGCAATCATTCCTATCCTGAATATCAACAAATATAAGGATCTCTGTAATTTAAAGAGACTGAAATTGTCACAAAGTAATGAGAAAGAATATGCTTCACTTCCTCCGGCAAAGGTCTTGCTCTGCAACCTGAAGATCAACGTATTCTGGCATCTCAACAGGGGAAGTGAATTTTTTTAAATGCATGACTTCATAGTATATAAAGTCAGCTCCACCATTAAGCTTAATATATGACATTAATTATGTCAGAATTCTTTAAAGCAACAAAATTCTTACCAGTACTATGGTTCAATTAGAAGAGCTAGCTTTTAAGGTAAAAGACCTTTTCAAAAACACAGTATCTTGTCTTGGTATTGGGCACTGCTTTGTCTTCAGTCCCTCGGCCTGCCACTCAGCTGATGTAAATGTAGTAGATTTTTCAGTTACTTGTGCCAACTTACAATGAAGCTAGCTGATGTATTTAAAAACAAAATAAAGCACCGGTCATTGTATTTTTGGTGCGTGTACAGAAAGCACATAAAATTAAACAAAGAAAATGAGCTTGCAGCTAAATTTAAAGGAACTAAAATGCATATATGCAGTAGTAAGCAGGAACCTGTGCCACTTCTACAGGCAGAAGCTTTGCACTCTGACATGAGATCAGCGGTAGAGAAGATGGTTAAAGAGGCAGCAGGACTCAGCAGAGAGGCCCAACAACGACACGGGCAGAGACCCACACGACGTTTCTTGAACTAGCAAAAATGACAAGGGCAAAACCGTGCTTACAATTTACAGGTGAAGAAAGGCTGTGTTTAAGCTAATTTGTCACCTAAGGTATTTCTGCGTGTTAGTATAGGCTTTCAAGTGAGGCTTGGACACAAGCCCATGCATGGCTAGCAGAGCTGCCTCAGGAGAGCTGCTATGTTTGGACAGAAACTCTGGTGCAGACCCTGTCCACTTGCATCAGACTCCCTGTCTGAATCACTGCAATCTTTTGTCAACTATGTCGCCGTCTGCTTATAGATTAATAGAAATTTGGGCATCTTGAGCATCTCTGCATAAGGCTGATGGTGATTTTCAGTCTGCGCATACTGGTGCAAACATGCGCGGTGCATACTGGTGCAGCATGAAACAGTATCCAAGTTTCCATGTGACAATATCACATCCTTTGACCACCTCCTGGGTACCACTGTACTCGGTATGTTTGACCAAGCAGGTGCATTTGAACCACATATTTTAGATCTTATTGCCAATCCCGAATTACACATCTCTGAAGTTTCAGGATTTTTGGCTTGATCTATCAAAATGTGTTTGATATTACTGGCTGTTTAGAATTGCTTACACAAGATAGCGGCACGCATTTGCTTTCAAACTAAACCATGTTTCAGAAGATTTGTAACAGTTGTGATGTTTTTTCTTTCACAACATAAGGAGGCTGCTTATGTGTTGGAATAAGAAAGATGTCCTATGCAAATACTAACTCCCTTATGTAAGGAACAGTAGTTGCTTAGGAAAGGCAAACAGAAGCATTAGGGAGAGGACAGAGCTACCTCTCATTCATAAAACGTTGGAGTTGTTCTAAAATGTAAGACCTAGCTATACAGTGGAGTTCAGGCTCCTAAACTCTATTGATTTTATAAGAAAGAGGGGTTGATACCTTGGTGGACTTAAGGCTATGACTTAAATGCAGGAAAACTTGCTTGGATGCCTAATTGCAAGCAAGGGCCTGTATCCTATTGAAATCAGTGGGATGTAAGTCTATGTCTGTATTAGACACAGAGGGAGAGACTGCTGAATTGGTGCCTGAGTGAGGGACAAAAATGGTTTATTTATAAGCACTCTATTTATAGCTTTTGCTGTGTTGGAATACACTAATTCATTTTAAGTGCTCTGTCTCTGAGCATGATCTCACAGCTCTCAGGAAGGTGAAGTTCGCAGTCTGTGCTGCTTTTTCTGGTGCGATCCTGTTCCGATTAATCAGACCAGCCTTTGGAAAACCCACATCACAGAAAATAACACCTGTAAGTGAGTGCAAAACCCAGCCATGCCCCATAGCAACCTGTGAAATCAGAAATATACACTGGAAGGGAGAAGCAGGTTTCTTCGTGGGGCTGCAGGACAGAAGTCCTGTTGTGGAAGTGCTTCGTGTGTCTCTTCGTCCAGGTCACTGATGAATAAGTGGAACAATACTGGAGCCAGTATTGACTCTTGGGGGACACTGCTAGCTACAGGCCTCCAACTAGACTTCACGCCACTGATCACAACCCTGTGAGCTCTGCCGTTCAGCCAGTTCTCAGATCACCTCACTGTCTGCTCCTCTATCCCACACTTCCTGAGCTTGCCTACGAGGATGTTATGGGAGACAGAGTCGAAAGCCTTGCTGAAGTCAAGATAGACAACATCCACTGCTCTCCTCTACGCAGCTAGTCATTCCATCATAGAAGGCTCTCAGGTTGGTTAAGCAAGATTTCCACTTTGTGAATCCATGCTGACTACCCCTGATCACCTTCGTATCCTTCATATACTTGGAGATGGCATCCAGGATGAGCTGCTTTCTGGGGATGGAGTTGAGGCTGACTGGTCTGTAGTTCCCTGGGTCCTCCTTCTTGCCCTTTTTGAAGACTGGAGTGACATTTTCTTTCTTCCGGGCCTCAGGCACCTCTGCCAGTCACCATGACCTTTCAAAGATGGTTGAGAGTGGCCTTGCAATGACATCAGCCAGCTCCCTCAGCACTTGATGAAGAGAAGCGGGGGCTCGGTCTGCCTGTCGTGCTCACTGAACAGGAGCTTGCGGAGCTCACTGAACAGCTACTCCCCGGGGACACCGGCTTCAGAGGAGGCATCCCCAGAAGCAGTAGGAGGTGCATTTTGTGTGGTGCAGGTTCCTAACTTGCATCTCTGTTTGGGAGCTCAGCGTCATTATTTGATTACACGATGAAGGCAGTTCTGGGCTGCCCCAACATTTAGATCTAAACTCCTTCCTCATTTGCGGTCCTATCCTAACGGCATCTTGAATTTCCAGTTCAGCCCTCGTCTAAATCTGAAACCGGACCAACCAGTCAAATCCCATCCCCAAGCCAGACAACACTAGCAAAACCCCACAATCCTTTTTTTTATTAATGAACACGTTTTTAGGGAAGTCATTGTCTAGATGCCATCTGAAATTCCAAACAAGAACAAACAAACGGAAGTGAGTGACAGAATTATATGCAAATTTCATGATATAACCACAGTCTTGTGTTTACAAACCGCACAGCTTCACCTTTGATCACTTTCCCTTAAGTCTTGAGCACATAAAAGCAAGTAAATCAGACGTGGCAAAACATGTGCATTTCCCATGCTGTTTTTTATGAGAAATAATGAGAGAGCAAAGGTGAAAAAAGGCTCCAAAACAACAACAAAAAGCTCAATAGGTTTGGGTTTTTTGTATATATATATATATTAATATTACATTTTGGCTAAAGCAGCCTTCTCTTAAGCTTCTCTGTTGACCACAAAACAAACATTTTCAGGAGCACAGAGGATTTTTCAATGCAGCCCGCTCTTGTCTTTATCTTTATTTTCTATCAAGTAACTGAAAACGAAACAAAGATCGCAGACATAGGTACATCTTTAAGAGAATTTGCTCACTCTTAACTTTGTTTGAATGGGTAAACCTCCTCACTGTTTGCCCTTAAAGCTATTCTAACAGAGAGCTGTTTTATCAACACTGCCTGCTTAGTAAGTAGAGGCATTTTCTTCCACCTTCGGCGTGGTTTTCTTTGACACTGTTGGGGGGTGGGAAGCTGACCTTATGCGGACCCTCAAGACAAAACCAGAGGCTTTAAGCAGTGAAGAATAGGCAAACACTAGCCTGCAGTTGCCATATACAGAGTACACTGCTCAAAAATCCCAGAAATCTGGCTGATAGAACGTCACCCTGTGACTGGGTAGTGCTTCTCCCCTTGTAATTTATACATGTGTCAATAGAAGATTACGCCTGTGAGTACAGACTTAGCAAACGCACTTATAGTGTTTATTAGGGAATTTTTCTGGAGAAAAGCTAAAGAAGTGCAGCAGGTATTTCCCCCTCCGCCCCCCGCCCCGTCACTGTGCTCTGCATCAGCGCTGAAGAAGGATGAAACTGCCTCCAAAGTTTTCTTTGGTAAAAACCCTTAAACAATTTCCAGACAAGAAACAATTTTCTGTGCTTTTGAGAGTACAGAAGTTTTAATTAGGAGCTTAATGTTAAAATTTGTGAGGAGTCAGGTCCACAGCAGATGGTATGCTTCAAATTACTCGTTGGACAAAAAATTCCTAAATCTGAGTATCTCTGAATTTTGCTACATTCAGAAACCAGACCTGAATTCTTCAATTCAGACCCATATCTCAGGTCTATGCTCTATGAGAAAATGTCAACTGTTAAACAAAAGGCTTAAAAATAAAACATATATCTGCATTGTATATATGTTTAGATTTATCTCAGGCCTTTTGGGAACAGGTTCAAGATAAACTTAATTTAGCCTCTATTTAAACTGTAGCAAGAATGTCCACAAACCTTTTTCAATGGTTTAATGGAATAAATTGAAAAGAATATATACGAATGGTAAACTTCCTGGTCTCTTCCCAGGGAGAAGCTTGTGGCTGAAGCACTAGAGTGGTTTTTAAGAAATCTTGATTCTATTTTTGGCTCTGTCATATCATTTTTCCTCTCTCTGTGTTTTTATTTTCTGTTGTTCAGATGTATATAACTAACACATCTCTGCTTTATACGGATGTAGCAAGGGTAAACCTGTAATATTTGCTCAGAGGCAAAATGATGTGTATTAGAGCAAAAGTATAAACATGTCGAGGTGAAGTTTTTCAACATACTAATGTTTATCATTCAAAAAAATTACAAGTTCCGGAAGTTCTACACATTCCCTGCTGGAAACTGAGGCGGGATTGCATTGAAATCGGGTTTGGATCTGCTGTAAGAAAGTGGAGGCACTTCCACTGCGGTGCAAATGTTGCTCCTCAGCTCACTGGGAGGGACCGTGGCTGTCTGCTCTTCCGATTCCTCTGCTGTACGTGTACAGCAGGGATATTCACACAGTTTAACAGAAAAAAATACAACATTCCAGAAAACAAAAGTGTTTTTTAAGTTGATTTAAGCATCAAAAGAAGTTAGAGAGATAACTGAGGCTGAAGCACTTTTTCATTCTCATTCCCCAAGTTTGATTTTATGAATCCCAACGCCAACATCGCCATTTCCATTATTTTTATTTCTTGATTATTGGAATTTAACACTTGTAACTCAAACATCACAGCGCATTGCCTGGCTTAAGAACTAGAAACTGTAACTTTCTCTTCATTCAGCTGAGATGATGTAACATGCTGCTTAAATTTGCAGCTGCATTACATACACATTATTAGTGATGAAATGTAGACTGGATGCTAAAGCATTATATTAGAGTAATCCAAGGCAATACCAGTAACAACGATACCAGTTTCCCCATTAGCTGAAATGTGGCAGTCGTGAGTCTCCTATTCGGAAAAAAGTTTCTCAGGAAACATGATCTTACATTGGTAATTCTTAGGTATTTGATCTGCTGGTGAAAAGCAGGAAGAGAAATGTTGTGGTATGTGGCATCTGGGCATGCCTATTTGTGGATGGAAAATAAAACAATGAATAAAATACCTTTTTTCAGAGTTTGCATAATATTAGAGACAGCTACGCAAACATAGGCTCTACCATCACCAAAACTCTTAATCAAAGGCGTAATGAAGACTCTCAACAAAGTCAATGGAGTTTGGGAAGTAATTCATCTCCGCTTGGCGTAGACTTTTACAATAAGTCAGATGAACCAATCGCTTTGCTTCTGGAAGCAGACAGACAATAGGCAAGCTGTGCATGGTGTCCGAATTAGTTTGGTGGGAATTTTTAACTTTCAGGTCTTCTAGATGAACTCTTGCTCTTATAGAAATTGCTTGATGGTTATTGTTGACTGTATGAAGGAAATGGGATCTTAGACCTAAAGGGCGCGTTTGGAGGATATGTATATGCACAAAAGCACATGCTACAATATTCACACATCACACAAAGACAATAAAATCCATAGTTTAAAAACACATTTTCAGAGCCTTCAAAGATACATTCAACGTGTTACTAAAAAGTTGCTGTCGCCTCAAGTACTGTAAACTTTAGTATTATATCTCTCTAGATTTGTAAAAGGGAAATAAAGCCAAAAGTCACATCCTGAGCAAACCCATATTCTCTGATACCTTTTATTTATTTTGCTTAGTTTGGACAACGATGAACAATAGAATCCACTGTCTTTTTCTTCGCGGTCTCCTTCACAGTCACTGCAGAAGTTGATTTCAGACTGCACTGGGTGGTGCTCATTCAGACTGACTGCTTTCAACAGGATTTTTTTAAATGTCAAATCACATCTATTGATCTAATAATTTACCACAGTAGGTTGCTGTTGCTTTTATTAATATAAATTAAATTGATAATGTCCTTTTAGTGATGAGTAGCAAAAAATCATTTTTGTTTTGAAATTTAGCTCCATCAAAACAAAAATGCCACTATTAATAGAGCACCGAATGATTACAATAGCCATATGTTTATAAATGAGTAATAACCTTTATATCAGCAGAGTCCTTCACCAGGAACATCACAGATGGCGATATTTACAGTAGTTCTCTCTGAAGGGCTGACACCTAGGGTGGGTGAGCCTCGGTTAGCACAAGCAATCTAAAATGGCAATTTTTGACCTTCCAGGCTGGACAATGGAGGAGTTTCATTTTCCAGAGATTTTTTGCCTCCCTTCTGTCATCAGTTTTGCCACGTTGCTTAGTGACCTTCCGGCACTTGACCACTCGGCGATTTTTAGAATGCAGGAAAATGTTCATCGAGAACAATGAAAATCCGAGTGCCAGCTTTCCTCAATACGCTGCTTTTGTATCTGTACAATTCAAAACCTGTAGGAGTTTGAGAGATATAATACTGCAGCAAGTAGGCCTCTAAACCAGCTATTGAAAATTCATATGTTTTGATGAGATAGCACATAAAACAGTGACTGGCACCAGGCCACAATCTGATTGCAAATGTTCATATTTGTTGGCAAAAACTAGTCTTCTGTGACCTCCCAAGGTCACCTCTCCAGATTTCTCTTTCTGATTCATCAGTAGCAGTTTTGTCAGTGTGTGCAAGCACACAACTATGAGCTCTTCTCTTTCTCCTCTGCTGGCTGAGTGCCACTTCTGAGCAATAAAGTTTCCGGAATTGCTTCTGAATATTGCCTGTGACACTTGCCCCGCTTCTGCTTGCACTGCTTACAGAGAGATGGCAAGAGAGTGAGCAAAAACTCACCCACATGCAACATCAGACAGTCAGCCGGTTGCTGGAATGGCATGCAGTCTACAAAAATGCTGTGAATTTGTCGCACATAAGGCCTACATACTTTGTCCTAGGAGTATTAGCATCTTCTGAACAGGGAATTCGGACACCTGATGCACACAGGTGTGTGGTAACGCCTGGGTTTTTGGAAGGTGTGTGAGGTTTCTGCTCTTGTTTGACTGGTCTGGTTCTGCCAAGGCCTGGTTTCAATGTCCACCAGGGCTGTCTGCGCGTGTCCTGTGCTGTTTTCTCAGCAGACAGGAACCAGGAGAATAGATGAAGGAGACACATTGTCTCCACAGCCTACACTGTCATTGTCTTCGTGTGGAGTCCATGTCTCCTTTATGTCCTTGGGCTGTCCCTTTGGAGCGCCAGGTAGCTTGCAGTGAGGTGGGCATTTTGGGAGCATTGCATGCAAATGCCCAAGTTGTTCCCGAGTCCCAGATCTCTGCACCCATCACCCTGTGGAGGAAGCCCCTGCCCGGATCCTAACTACTTTTTATAGCAGTTTCCACCATTGCCTGTTGGAGTGTCCAGCCTGAACTTTGCACTTTGCTATTGGAGGCAGCCTTTCATGAATCCAAATCCTAGCAATGCCCTTTCCCCCAAACACTTGAATGTTTTAGCCAAGGGCCTTCTCTGTGTTTTTACTCTGTTTTTAACTTCATTGGATTTTATTTGCACCTTCACTTGTCAATGAAGCACAATTAATTTCCCACTCACTATGGTGGAGGGCTCAGGAAACAGATCTTATGACTCAAGCAGTAGTACATTTTCCTAATCATTTTGTCCACAGCTAATCCAGATCTGAGATCCTCACTCCCCAGTTTGCCTCACGGTAAAGCAATGGCCCTTCCAGTGAAATCAGCTAAGTAGAAACATCATAGCTGCCACAGGTCCCCTGATGGTACCTTTGACTCCTCCTGCAGGGTTTCAGATTTAATGACTTGGAATGGGTCGCAGATACTAATGGTTTGCACATCTGTTACACTGCAGCTGGAGAGTGTGTTCCTGGGTTATGGACTTGTTTTCATATACTGAAAGTAGATGGACAAAAATAAAGATTCATTAAATATTGAAAAGTATCTTTTTTAGTTGGAATATTTATTTCCCTTCTAAAAATCAAGGTTTATCGAAAGTCACTCATCTCTTCCTTCTGGTACAAACCGATTCTGTTGAGCACAAGAAATATGTCTGTGTTTCTTGGAGCCATCTCTATTTTGACTTCAGCCAGTCACTCTAACCATGCTTCATCCTTGGCTTCTCTTCCATCCTTTCCCCCTGCCCATTTTGCTTTAGCTGTTAAAAAAAAAAAAAAAAAAAAAAAAAAAAAAAAAAAAGGAGAGAAAGAAAAAGAAAAAAGCTAACTTGACTCCCTTTGTCTTGGAGAAAGTAAGGAGGAATCCACAGAAGACAAAGGCAGCAAGATAGGCAACTTGCTATTGCAGCGTTCCCAGTCTCCTCAATACAGAGATGTCATACGACCTTCCTCCATCTTACGGAGCTGTAAGATAATCTGGGGGCACTCAGAGCCTTTGCTGGCAGGGAATTCAGAAATGTACTGCCTTTTTCAGCTATTGCAATTGCTCTGATAAAAGATGTTACCTATTCCTGCATACCTCACAAGCCTAGAATATACCAAGCAAGAAAACATTTCAAAAAGCACCAAAATGATTGCCAAATGGAGTAGTGTGAAAGTATGCCTTGTTTTCTGTGCTCCTCTGATGAAAAGTGGTTTTGCTTTGTATTTTGAGACCATGCCGCATTATCTCCTTTGAACTTGGGGCACTCTTTGTTTTCTGCTGTAGATGTGACACTGCAAGGATGGCTGTTCTCAGTGAAGCTCTGATTTTCCTAATCTTCTATAGCTCTGTGCCTAAAGAGCACCTAAAAGCATTCATGTAAATGGCTTTTCTTTTACAATGGAAGTACAAGAAAGAATGAAAATAAAGTCAGATTCTTGAGAATCTGCACTGAAATAAACAAATGCAACAAAAATATTACCGTTACAATCAACGAATGCTG
Source organism: Dromaius novaehollandiae (assembly GCF_036370855.1). Lineage (NCBI taxonomy): Eukaryota > Metazoa > Chordata > Aves > Casuariiformes > Dromaiidae > Dromaius > Dromaius novaehollandiae. Next base: position 10,041,550 of record NC_088099.1, read on the forward strand.
ACTGAACTCAGTGGGAGCTATCCACATCCATCTGAGCACAGGCTTTGACTAGCCTTAGCAGTAAAATTTAGACGTGAACCTGACCTTGAAAGTTCAAGGGTGTTCTGATTTAAAGTTCTAGTTTGATCTCATCTGCACTCGCAACAGCAGGACAACAACTTCTGTTTTCCCGTCTTTGTTCAAGAGGTCATAACTTGCCTTGGTTTTCAAAAGCTTGTTCTTGGAAGAAAATGAAAAAAGAGAAACAGGATTTTTTTTTTAACAAATATATAAAAATAGGAAAAACAAGAAAACTGCAAATGCTAGAAAATAATTGTTTTATTTGAAAAAAAGTTTTATTAAAATAACTAATTTTATTGCACGGACCTTGGTTTTTTCTTCCCTTTGTACATGGGACAGAAGACGGAATGGGGCTGACTGTGAACATGAATATAAAGGTATGCGTGGATGCAGGACTTTATGAACTGCATGGGGTAGAAGTCTTGATTAGTGTTGCTGAGTAACAGATTAATTCCTTTAGCACTTGCCCGTAAACATGCCTGACTGTTTATACAGTCAGGGGCTTTAAACTGAATGCATAACTTGAATTCTGCTACTCCTGTCCATGAGAGCTGACATCATCTGTTTCTGCAGGTCGCTTCTGATTTTTCTGCTTTTCCTGCCCTTTTCCTCGGCGGGGATTTGCACTGCAGCTGGATGTGCAGGATGGGTTTGCAGTGGCTTTGTGAGCATGACAAGTTAGGCAGAGTTTTGCCTGGCGTTTGTTTCCTTCCAGCCCTACCAAGGCGGAAGGGAGAGGAGGGCGGCGCAGCAGCCGGGGTGCTCGGCCATCCTTCGCGATTTCAGTACTGAAAGGGTTAGGGCTGCTTCTACTCCTGCCAACAAGAACTCTCCCATTGATTTTTCACTCGAAGCAAGTTCAGGGCCTTCTTCAGTAAGTTACTGACACAAGTATCACTGCTGATAATAGTGGCCCTGCAGCAGATGGAGCGCTTCAATTATCTCGGGCCCGTGATGAATGAGTGCTATTGACAGCTGCTGTAAAATCCATAGCAGACTGAGTATTGCACAGACAATTACGATATCGCTGGTAAACATATGGCAGCATCGGATCTTTAAAAAAACTACAAGCTTAGGCGCTGCTGGCCTTGGGCTTGGTCCAGAGCCAAGTTCTAGGCTGAAGTTCAGTCGCATGCCATCCAAAAAGCCCACAGCGGTGGCAAAAGGCGGTCTTAGGTATTTGGAGTTCATTCTGCTTTTGTTGAATATTGTCTTTGAATTTCAGTGGTGTTTACTTGCTGTAACAAAACAGAAAGTTGATTTTCCTATAAAACCTCCAAAAACATTTACAAGTTCATTCCAGTCTATCCTATTTCATCTTGGTACTTACAGCCCTACTTAAAAATGACTCTGTGTTTGCAGAGGTAGGTCAGAAGGAGAGTAACTTGCTTTTTCTGCCAAACTGACCAAGCCAAGAGGCCAGCAGTATCCAGATGCAGGCAGGGACTAAACATGCTGGCTGCGCAACCATATGGGAGCTTTCCCACCCCGCGACTGGGAGCAGCCCTGTTACAGCGGGTGATGCAGAGGGGAACCAGATCTCCCTATTCCTGCCTGCGTGCAAACTGTCCAGTTGTTCTCTGCTGCCTCCTACAAGCCAGCCGCCCATTTGTTTCAGTTGTGGCTGCTCACTCTTTCAGCAAAGGAGGCTGAGATGGGCTCACGTCCACCTTCAGCCCTGATATTCCCATTGCATGCAATTGGGAATATCTTGCAGGGGCCTGGAGGGCTCACGCTTCAGAGGTCCTGAACCTTCTCTGGTCTCAGTGAACCACAGAGCTCAGCCTGATGATCCTTCCCAAAGTCTGAGGTCATATCTTACAGACCTGATGAGATTTTTAAAAATCATTCCAAAAAAAAATGTAAAACTGAAGTTGTGGTTTTCAAGCTTTTTGTTCTGGGTGAGAATAGTTTTTCAGATGCTTTGTTATATAGTCTCTGTCCTCATTTGGCAGTGTTAACTACATTATGTGATCAACAAACAGATGCAGCAAGAGGTGTGTGGTCTGTGCATAATAAATGTCCCATCAGCTCAGGGATTTTTTTAAAAAAAGCTTGAATAAATGCTTTCTCCTTTATTTGCTGAATTAACATTTTGAAGTGAGCCTACTGCACTGGGCCACATTCAGTATTCTGCATTTACATTAGAAAATTGAGAGCAAAATTTGCCCTTCACATATACTTTGCTTCTCTGATCACATCACATCTCAGTGCCTCCCTCGGAAATGTACTGATTTTTATTCTTGTTGTACTGTCCTTAACACTTATTATCTCATTGTCAGCTGCCAAAATTATGAGATCAAAGGCTTGAGCATAGCAGACAACCACTACTCTAAAATATTAGAAAACATAGCTAGAGTGATATCCAATTCTCCCAGGTTTGGCAATCTGGGAGGAACTTTTGGATCCTATTGTCTGCATTGTCACTTGGTTCTTTCTAATGCCAACTTGTTTCTTAAACTTTATAAATTACAATACCAGGTGCAAGCATTGCTCAGCACAGACTCTGAAATACATCTTTAATTGTATCATATTATGTTTTCATTTTGTTTTTAATAAATAAAAATATGTGAACACACCTACACTGGCAAGGGATGTATGAGCTTGTTTGCTTACTTTGAAACCTACTTACCTGCAGAAAGTTCAAAAGCTTGACTCAGATGTCACGTTGTGCTTGGGGGAGGCTGGAAGAAGGGGTGATGAGGGGTCAAAGAGGGAAAAAAAAATCTAACCGAAATGGGTACTATATATGACCGTAGTTGATGTGAGGGCATCTATTTGCACTGAACTCAGCAGAGAGATCCCTCTTTGTCTGACCTGAGCATTTGGCGCTGTTTAAATACTGGTACCTTATCTTGGCTACTAATACGTGGCGTCTCTTTCCCCTCTGTTCATGGCACAGTCTTTCCTTCAGGTTAAAACAGGAAAGGAATTGCCGACAGGTGAGAGCTCGATTTGAAGACCAGGTTTGCAATCTCCATCCCTGTTCCCAGGAAACATGGGCCTTGTCATTGCAGACCGCTGGGTTTGTGCTCGGGCACCACAGAGCCCAGACCACAAGCCCTTTCCTTTTGCCCACAAAAACGGAGGAGCCTTTCCCCAGCGAGGCTGCAGCGTCAGGTTTGTTCTTCTCTCTGGGCATGATGTGTCCTCCCAAGGCTCAGTCTCCCTGCAATCACCTCTTCCAAACAGAGATGTAGGGCCAGCCTGCTATGAAGTATTTTAGAGATTTAAAAAGGGTGGTGGGGAGGGAAATAAAAAGAAATAGCCTACTTTTTGGGTCCAAACCCTATAACAGTGGAATTCAGGGCCGAGCGTAGACTACAGCGTGCTTTCCAAAGCATAGCTAAAAGCTATAGATACATCTGCAAATAAATGAAAACATAAAAGAATCAATTTAAATTTCTCCCCCTGCAACACACACACACATACACACACACACACACACAAAATAAGTCATTTGCTAAAACCAACTTAGAAAGAAGCAGAGCAAATGGGGACAAAAGTGGGAATAGATGTGCCCAGCAGAGCATCCCACCGCCTTCCTACAAGGCAATACCAGCATCTAATTGGCATTGTGCACCATTTCCACTGTGGCACGTGGCCCAGCTTCCTCTGAGAAAGCATGTAGGGGTGCAGGGTAAATGATTGTGGGGTTTTAGATGCTTACCAAAGAAAACACCAACTTGATGTAAAAATATGTTCTGTTCCATCTGGGGTCAGATTGCATTTGTTATCATTTAAATTTAAAATGAGGCAAGAGAAGATATAAAACCCAGATATTCTAGGAACTGACACAGCCCCAGGTCTGACTTTGAACAATTTATCGCAGAGACTAGAGTTGTCAAGGGATCAGTCATAGCCTGTAGCTGAAAGTCATAGACTGTGAGGAGGAGAAATCCAAATATGCAGGAGGAAAAAGGGGGAAAAAAATCTGTTATAATCCATTTCTCTGTAAATATAAGATTTCAGTCCTTGCAGAAGTTTTTGCATTTCATCAAAACTAACTAGGAAAACCCATAAGTTGTCCCTAGATAATAGGCTGGAATCAGCAATGCATTTTGTCCTGATTTTGTGAATTTTTGTGCAAGGGTGCTTGATAGTCAAGATTAACACTGTATCCACTTGACACTTAAAATGCATTTTAATGATGAGGGCTGTTTTTGCCACTGGTTTTAATAGTCTTATCACTTAAATGGTCACAAAGGGGTTTAAGGATAATATTCCTATTAAGATGTATGAAAGAAGTTCAAACCTCTGCTGGATTTATTTTTTCTGAGCCTGTCTGGCTATAGATTCAACCAGACTCAAGTGCATTGATTTGCAGAGCACAGACTATCTGGATAACCAGAAATGGTAGGTACTTCAGGGCATATTTTTCCTTTCGAATCCATTAACTTTAGGAAGAGTTTCTGCACTGGTAACTTAAGGGGGATAATCAACTTGTTAACTGCAAGAAGAAGTTACCTAGTTAATGAAACAGCTAATGAGATGCTTTAGAATCCGTGAACAGACCAAACACTTCCAGTCTGGACTGACTGCAACAGGAAGATGAAACAATGCACCAAAGCAGGCCATGGCTATGGAGAGCCACTAGTGACCCGAGGTGCACCATGCTCAGCCCAGGCACGCAGGATGGGAGCCACACCAAGGCCGGGGTGCGCTGGGGGTCACGGTGCTCAGCAAGGGGCAGACCTGCCTCGCTCAGCTCGGTGGGACTGGAGCTCAGGTCTGCAAGCTGGACTTTTTCCAGTCCCGGGTTTCTGGACACGGATGGAGGTTCATGAACTTTTTGCTTCTATCAAAATTCTGGTGCTGTGCCTATCTCCTGCTATCTGAGCATTTCCAGGAAATTTATGTGACTAGTCGGGTAAAATCACTGAAAATGCTGACAGACCAGGCAAAATCAAGCAAGTCCCTGTTTCAACAGTCATTTAATTACCATATTTCACAGATTTGGGTGAAAAATAAAGTAAGCTTCAAGAAATATATCACTGGCATTTATAACTCCACAGATCTGTTTGATATCATTCACTAAACTGTGTCTTACAAAGCATTTCTGTCTGGACTTCATTTGTTAACTTAGTTTATGGTTCAATAAGCCTTGTAAGTCACTTAGCGGATGGCCCCCTCTCTACTCAATGGTACAAGACTGATACTCTTTTACTTTATGTTGATCAGCCCACGTGCTTAAACTGATATTCTATTGCTTTTCAGCACTACAGCGATTTTTCACTTTACAGCCATCAAATTCTCCCTTACCCATTTTTCAGCAATTGCAGATATTGCAGCACCTGCATGGATTCAGTTTGTATGTTTATTTTCTTTGCTTAACTTTGTTAAATAGGAAACGTTTGAAACCTGATTATTCTGTGCTGCATGCGGCTGCAAGGAGTGCTCTAAGCAGCACGTTACCTCCACTTGATCAGAGGTGCACTGCACCATGGACTCATACATACGTGTATAACTAAGTATTGCTGAAAGTGTGGCTGCAGAGGTCCTTCTTCAGCTCGATACTGTGTCTCTCTGACAGTGGCCAGTAGCAGATATTTAGGGAAAGAGTGTAAAAGCAGAGCAACCCTACAGCGGTACTTTATTCTGGCACACCCTCCTAGCAGTCTATGCCTCAGGGGCATCGTGAGCCAGAGATTGTATCTGCATCTTTGTATTTTGTGACGCTCAATGAATTTTTAAGCCAGGAATTTGTCTAATTGATTTTTGAGCCCATTTTTACTTCTGGCCTCTGTACCATCCTGTGGCAATGAGTTCCACAGTTTAATTTTGCGTTGTGTGCAAAAAGCTTCCTTTTCTTTGCTTTAAATCTGCTGCTTGATAATTTTGATACGCTTTCTTGATATCCTCTTTCTTGAGTGATAATAGCTAATTTAGAGCCTACCTTTTTGCTATATATTTAGGGTAGTTTCTCTTCATATGTGCTCCCCTACATTTATCAACACTGAATTTCATCTGACAGATTTTATCAGTTGTTCACTAGGTAAAATGAAATCCTTCTGCAGCATGTCACAATCATCTTTCGCTTTTACTTTTGCTTTCACTCTTTTGCTTTTTGTTCATTTTTGTTGATTAATTTTGTAGCAAAAAAATGTGTCATCTTGCTACTCAGTTCCCTTCCAGATCATTTATGAATATTTTGAATAGCATAGGTCCCAGAACAGATCCCTGTGAAACTCCACTGATAACCCCCACCGTTGTGGAACCTGACCACCTATTCCTACTCTTTTTTTCCCATGTTTTCACCAGCCACTATTCCATGAAAGAATTTCCACTCTTATCCATAAGCGCCCACTTCCCTTAAAAAGTGTTAGTAAAGAACCTTGTCAAAAATGTTAGGAATTCAAGTGCAAGATGGGTATAGCCACAGTGTCATGTTGGAGTGCCCGCTTTTTCTTGCTAGTCCTTTGATTGCCCGCACTGCAACTAAGTCAGTTCACATCTTAGGTCTAACTTGGCCATGTGCATGTAAAGTTTAGCCACAGAACGCAAGAGGCAGGGACGGACAATAGTGCAGTGTCGCGTGTCTCTGATTCTACCACTTTTTTTTCCTTCTGAGGCACTTCTGCTGGGGAGACTTCAGATTTGGATGCTCCCAAGCTACCTCCAATCTTCACACCCAAACAGAAGCAGGATGCTCAGCAAGCCCTTTAGAGGAACTTGGAAAGATCAGAAAATAATCGCAGCCCCAGGCTCAGTGTGACCTGCCTCACTGGGCAGATGCGTTCGTCCACTCCACCAAGCATCTGTCTCAAGCAGTGTGATTTCATGAACGCTCTCCATTTCAATTTCTTGAAGCAAGGAGGCCATGAGCAAAGGACCACACTATCTAAAGGGTACAAACACTGCTCACAAGCTTTGTCTCAGATAGCTGTTACCTACGAGGTGGCTCTCCCACCGGCTGAGCTGAACCAGGATTGCTGGCAGCAGAGGCAGTTGACTACCGATGCTCCAATAACATGTCTTTCAAGCCATCATTTATGAATGACAGCGTACATGTGGAGGGAGCACATGGAAAAGACCAATGGGACCTTTGACTCCTTGTGCCACTTTGAAGGTGTTCTTGCTGGATGCTGAAGCCTTTGGGTTATTCTTCTCCTTTTTAATTAGTATTCATATTACATGCTTGTTTAGAACTTTTGGTTTTTGGCCTGACCAAGCCTGTTTGGTTCTCACTTGTGAAATAAATGCATTTTTATACTCAAAGCTATGTGCCCTCTTTTGTCTCCCAACAGATTATGGTTTTCTACAGAAAGTGTTCCAAGGTCCAGGATGTCTAGCGCACTCCGTCTCATAGACTATGATGTCCTTCGTGAGCTGATCCTTGACAGAGTTACCAGTTGCAGAGGCAGAAGCAGCTGCAGAATTACAAGAACTGCTCAGACATTGCAAACGAGAAGAGATGCTGGGCCATAGTCCTGCTATTGAGCATGTAATTGCGGTAGAGGCATGAATGAGAACTGAGCAAGAGCATAAAGGTCCATGAATCTGTGTAGCACTGTTGCTGTTTTGCTGCGGTACACACTATATGATGGATGCAGCATGGCCACTCCCAAAGACTCTGATCTCTGACAGAACAGGAGAGAGCTAACCAACATAACTTGACCTGGAAAATGCAGAGGCACATTCTGGCATGGCTGCAAAAGGCAGTATGTGTCCTGTGTCAACATGCTCCAGCCATGTACATAGCAGGCAGAACCAGCATGTCCTCTCTCAGCACAATTCCCTCATTCCTAAACATGAAGGACAAAATCCACCTATATAACTCATCTTCTTCTGGGTGCTATAACTCATACATGCTTGCCTGGCTCTCATCCAATTCCATGACCCATATGCTGAGGTGCAGCTTCTAGCAGCAGTACACATCTCCTGGCAGACTCAGTATCTACGGATCCTTCCAGCCTGACCTGTTTCTGCTCACAGTTCTTGGCAATAGCTGTCTTGATTTTTGATCCCTGAGGCCTCTTAGAGATGATTACTGAAATGAAAGGCCCTGGACAGAATTTTAGAATTAGACAGAGAATCAGAAGTGTTCTCCTTTTTCATCAAGGTTTCCTCCAGGAAAGTTTTATATCTCCAGATTGTGAAGTTAATTTGGGACCCAGTAATCCATCCAGCTGAGGAAAACACTAGGCTTCAAGCTGTGTATTTCCTCAAGCTAGGAACGTGGGTTTTTTATGTGACACTCTTTGCCTGGTCATGGCAATAGTTCTGCCGCATTTCTCCAAATCGTCCCCACTTTTTCTGGCACAGATAGAATCCTCCCTTTTTTCTTCAGAGATTCAGGTAATTTTTGTCTTCTCCTTGACTGCATAGTAAGAAACTGCTTCATTATTGCAAACTGACTGATCATTGTTCTTTCAGAAAACATTAAACCCATTGCCAATTACTTTTATGTCTCTCAAGTTTTAATAAGCTAAATATGTCTTTAAAATTAACTTCAATTACTTTAATTGAATTGGAATAAATACCACGAGAAAAATAAAATAACAATGAAAAATGAACCCAATTAGCATGGTGAGTGAATTCTTATCTCCAAAGTACATCCAATACTATTTCATACCCAGCCTCTGGTTTAAATTCCAGGTGCAAAGCATGGGTAATCAAAAAGTTTTTCTTAACTCACCAGCACATCACATTCCAGACCTTAACTCTATGGTGACTGTGGTACCACAACAGATCTTCAAGTTCAAGGCAGCACAGTGCAAAAGTTAGTCTATAGATAAGCCAGAAGCTGTTACCTTCTCTCCATTGAATCGCATGCATGTCTATCAGCTTCAAGATTCTTGGCTTTCTTACCATGTTTCTGATTCATATCAGTAGCCGGTACAATGAATCAATTCTGCAGAATTTTCAGAGGCCAACATCTTTGTTTTACATCTAAAAGATGCATCCATTACGTGGGAATTTCTCATGATTTGGCATTTAACACTGTACCATTGATGTTGCAATATTACTCCATCTTCGTTTTTCTCCTCTGCCAAAGGGATTTGTCAAAGAACTGTAGCTAGCTTGAATAACTATTACATAACTAGGATCTGTGTTCAGTTCACATAGATCAGTCCAAAGAAGGGACTTAGGAAGCTCATGCTTCAAGATCTAACATTAGTGGTCTGACAAGTATAGCTGGCTACATCCTCTGTGAAAAGGAGCAAGGAGCATTTAAAGAAGAAAGTCTAGGAGGTAGCGAGGATCAGACATTCTGCAGCGGTGAGAACGATTAGTGCTTCTTCCTGTGAGGAGGTGTAGTTTCAGGAATGAGATGTCTGCTCTGTGGTCACGGAGAGGACTCTATATAAACATTTCTGATGAAAGGTAGCACAAATGGCTCTTATTTTCCTCTATGGACTCCTTTATAAGACATCACTTGTAGATCAAGATAAATAATATATGAGTGCATGAGTGCAGGCATAGATCACACCTTCTGAGAGATCAGATGCTTCTCTTCTTTAGAGGTTTCAGAGCAGAAATAAAAGCCAGCATCGATGATCTTATTGGTCATCATGTAACATGCAGTTGTGCCGTGAAAATTAAATACATGCTGTCTTGGGGATAAGGGCAATGAGTTAAACCTGCATTAGAAATTTGGATACAGTGAGCAGAAACTAGCCTGTTTGTTGACTTTAACCATAAAATACCTTGATTACAAACTTTCTTAGCACTTACAGCAGTAAATAAACCTCAGTAAGTCTCTTTCCCCCTCTTAGGCTAGCCAGTACTACCAGCCCCATCTTCTGCTTTTATGGTAGTGATCATGTTGTGCATTTGAAAGATCTCTTTAGCTTCATGGAGTAGCACTGAAGATGAGGCTGTTAGCACTGTGGAAAGTTGTGGCATTTGCCACTGTTTGATGAGAAGAAATAGAGGACCAATTTCTTTTTTTAGCAGTGGTGGCCTTTGCCCCCATCAACAGACCTGTTCCTCTGTCATCATGGTATTGCAGATGTCCGGGTGAGAAGTATGGCATAGTTGTGATGATCTCTGCCAGTCTTGGCACTTGTGAAATCTGCTGTTTTCCATTCATAAGCCCTGCAGAGGACAGGAATCTCTGCATTGTCCCCCCTGTATTTCTAACAAAAGCAACTGCTTTTGAACAATGACAAACATCAGACCTCAGGTTTCAGGGACCAAGGAAATAATTTCTCCTTTGTGAAGAACTGCATACACGTGCACACACAAACACACACTGGGACATAAAGAGTATGCCCCACAGGTAAAGCAAGGCCTCCAGGTGGGACAACACAGTGTTCCCAGGTGACATGGTGAATCATCTTTGCATAAGTCTTGACTGGTATGCCTTGCTCATATGCTCAGAGTCATGCTGATTTCCAGATTTTGGGGTTGGGCAGGAATTTTCCATGAGGTCAGGCTGCAAAAGACAGGATCCATCCCTTTCCATTGCTTCCCAGAACGTGGAAATCTCACTGGGATCATTTGGGCTTATCCCCATTAATCAGCTCCCTGCTAATGCAGGAGTCTTGGGCTATATTTTCTATTCTTTGTGTGTTATACAGATGGTCAAATGAGATAGTTTGGTGGTTTCTTTTGTCCTTGAACTCTATGAAAGTATGAAATAAGAATTTAGAACATTTGGCAAGTACTCAATGGAAGACAGAATTGTCGCTGCCATAATTTAAAGGGAGTTGTGGAAATGTGATGGAAATAGATGCAGTATGCCCTTGAGAGCTCTGGGATTTCACACTTGAAATAAACTACGCGGTAAGGGGGATAAGCAGAGACAGGCCTCAGTGGAGAAATCTGGGGTGTCTGGAGCTAGGGTTTTGGTTTTGGCCCATCTCCACGTCTCCTACAGACTGTGAATTGGAGCAGCTTCACTGCAGTCAATGAAGCCACGCTGGTTCACAGCCAGCAGATAATTTGGCCCTTAATCTTCACATGTATAAATGACAGTCATAAACACGGGAAATAACAAGATACTCTGAAAGGTCATGTTGAGGGTGAAGAAAGTGCTGACTTGCACAGGCCTTTAGGCAATATTAATAGGAAAGGAGTGCGGGGGAGAATGCATTGAGTAACAAGTGGCAAAAGGAAATATTCTTCTCTTGAAACCCAACTAAAATTACACCAAACTCATCCCTCTTCTTTCCTGCATGTTGACTGGCCTAGGAGTTGGTTCTTTACAATAATGTTTAGCAGTGCTTCTCTTGAGAGAAATAGCTAGTGGAGTATTCACCTTCTCTGTGGGACTTAACACTTAAGCTGCTGGTGCTGAGGCTAAGACTTCTCATTAAACATGGTACTTGGTTTAAAGTGTTTTCCACCACTCTCTGGTGAGGATAAATCTAAGCTAATGGTGGATTTGAGAAGGCAGCAGTTTTATGATCCAAATACATTGCGTTGTCTATGAATATAATCTATTTTTGTCAGTTACATTGGAAAGAAATAAATTACTCATCAGTCAATCCATTATTATTATAATAAGAGCACGGCACTACTTAATTGCATCAGTTAAGTGGATATGACTTTGCCAATGCTCATAAATGCCATTACATCAATCCACAGAAATGGACCTGTTGATTTATTAGATGATGATGGACAAAGAAGATGTTGCAATCTCTTTTATAATTTAACCTGTGCTTAAAACATGTAGGTGTTTAAGGCCAATACATGTATAGTTATTACCACAGAGAGGAAAGTGAAAAGGGAATTGTAAACCATAATAACCTCTATCAAGTACATGTCTATTTTGGTATGCGTAATAATCCTGAACGTGCATTTATGTAACACATCGTATGGTACTTAAGCTGCTGTGAGCTATTATGTATTGTAAATCCACATTTAATCAAAGGACCTGTGGCACATGATTGAGTACTGTAAATTTTCTTTACTGTGAGAAATGCAGTTGTACAACAGTAGTTCTGCAAATGAACTGCAGCCATGCTGACTGTCTTACAATAATAAAGTTCTCAGGGGAACTTTAGGTTTATCATTGGCGCTTCATTTACCCAGTGTCTGTTTTCATTTACTTATTTTTAACAACAAATCACTACCCAGCAGTGAGCCAAATGAGCGTACTCCCAGTAGTGGTATCATTAGAGACTATGAGGACAAGTTGACTGTTGTTTTAATTTTTAGTACATCTGCAATAGCACTTTAACTATTTTTGCATGATTCCACTTCTCTACAAAAAAAGACCATGCCCACATTGAATCAAAGTCAGAAATCATACAAAAATGGAAGTCCCTCAGTCTTTTATTAAAGCTAATTCTATTTGCCTTTCACTCTTCAACTGCATTGCTGAAACAGCTTCTATCTTTTCTGAAACAACTTCTACACCTTCTTCTATCTTCTATGTATGTTTTGGAGCAAAGATATTATTTGAGAACAGCCTGATTGGGAAGCTGTTACACTTTAAAGGATAGGCTTTCAGAAGTCTTCTGCACCAAGAAAGCTCATAGTTTCCCAAGTGTTCAGGTTTCATTTAAGCACCTAAACAGAGCAGTCTTATTCAAAGAACTGGTCCCACAAAGACCCTGGAAGCTTTTGGTTGAGAAGGTCTTTGAAAAGTTGAAAAGTGTGGCTATGAACATTTATCATAATAGTTGTTCTAAATTCCCACTCGGAACATCTGTAGGGAAATCTACATATATTCTAAAGTTCATATGCAACTTTAAGTAGCTGAAATAAATGAGAAATAGGTTGAAATTTAATTTGTTTCAATTAATTAAATATTGAGATTTGATATTTTTACTATTTGCACTTTTGACTCCCCAGCGGGTATAATATTATATTAGGCTTCTCAATAAGTATTCTAATTATAATGCATCGTATGAAGTCTAGAAGGTCAGAATCTTATTAGAAATAAAAATTGAAACTTTGGAATAATTCTGAACACTGTAGCACCTGTGAAGCTGCCATGCCTGTGGTACTGAAAGCCAGACTCTTGTGCCCATTATTCACACTGAATAAATAGATTTCTTTATGAGCAGCTTCCTTGAAATCAGTGGACTGTGCAGTAAGTCTCCCCTTGCCATGAACGAAGGCACCAGACTCTGACCTCTAATAAGGAAAGAGATTTTGATTCTGATGAACCTTTGGACCATGTTGTGTAAGCAGGTGCAGTTCCTGGTATGCCAGCTGGTGAGAAAGGGAGAAGACCTTTAAGTTATCTCAAGAAAGAACAAAACGGTCAGTTCTCTCAAGAGTTGCTCTTTGGTCCACACAGCTCATCCAACCTCCCTCCTACTGATGGCAAAACAAGGAAAAGCCGTAAGCCCACCTCTTAGGACTGTCTCTTCCGATAACCATACTTACATTAGTAAGCTTGAGCTGTGGAAGAGCAAGCACCCTGATGTCTGACCCTTTGAAAGATGTTGTAGTCCTACAGTCTCTGACACCACCTTTCTTTTCCCCAGGGATCTGGGTCTCTTGGTGAGATTATAAAACCTCGAAAAAACCTTCCAAAGAGCCTGCTCAAACTGAGATTTGTCCCTGATCATGCCATCCCGTCTGAGATTTTATTAGGTTGCTGCAGCTAACATGTTTTTAGGTGACATTTTCAGGATAGCCTCAAGAGGTCTGATGAAGCATGTCAGAAAACACAAACCCAAGGAGCCAACCCTATACATGTTAGAGGTGGATCTATCTCTAGCATAGATTAAAAAGCATCTCCAGCACCATTCAACCAGTATATGGACTTCAGTAGCATAACTGACAGCAGGATTTGGCCCATTGTTTCTTGGGAAAATTAATGAGCTGTAAGAAGAATATCTGACCATCGTTTGACTTATCAAAGCCATTGTGACTCCTTCCCTAAATAACATTAAGATGAATCACCTATTATTTGAGAATCGAGAGTCACGGTAGTGACTGAAGCCAAGTTAGGAAAATAGCACTGCCATTACTAGCTTTGCAGGATTGAACTTGACTTGGAATCTGGGGTTTTGCCCTGACAATACCACAACGTTTGAAATCTTATTTACTTTGTGGGGTTTCTTTTGTACTAATCTACTCACTCTGACATCACACGAAACCTTTAATAGGTGTCCTACATACATGGAATTTATTGACAGCTGCTTGAATCTTGATCTCATTCTCAATGGTGCAAATAAGAATGAAAGTGCTGCAATCAGTGTAGAAAATGCCTATTTTCCTTTTGCAAAATGCAGTCACTGAATTTTACAGTAATGAAATTGGACCTGCAGGTAGATTGTTGGCATTACTTAGGGAATGCATTTTGTTTGATCTTTATTGCTTTCACACAGTTTTTAAGTGTCTTTTTCTACCCTCACTGTCTCACTGCTTCAATTTTACAAATGGAAAAATATGGGAACCCTCTGGTGGCCAAAATAATAGCAGTAAATCCCACTCAACCTTAACCACCTCTGCATACTCTAGTGCTAAAGTTAGATCCTGCTGGGCTTGCACCATTATTAATATGTTTGATAATCTTATCCTCCCCTTTCAGTCCATGTACATTTGTACTTTCCCAGTATCTTATTACCTCTGTCACACAAAATGTCCTGAGTAGATCAAGACAACTTAAACAACATGGCTTTTATTGTGGTTGAAGGTCTGTTGGTCTTTAATTGCTGATGAGGTGCCCAGAGAGCAGGGCAATGGGCTCTTTCAGCACAATTAAATAGTGAAGAAATGGAGTAGATTATAGAGTAAGCAGTACTGCCTATCACAGTGTCTTTCAAGCAGTTCAGTGATGGTGTGAGTGTACTTAAGGTAATACTTTCTGTCTTGCTTCTCAAAACTGGATGAACTTTTTCATCATCACCCAAAATATTTGAGTTTAAAACATAAAAAATGTGTGCCCCCTGGTGGCTAGAAGAACACCTGAAAGGTCCAGAGATACTGGCCAAGGGCTAGGCCTTTGGCACTTGAGGCATTGATAAATTGGTATAATCTGTCTGCTTTCGGTGGAGTGGCTTCTTCTTTACACTGCTGTCATGGGCAAGAGAGTCAGGCCTCTGGTAACTCAGCTGAGCTCTCTCTGACTTCTGCTGCAGTGGGATTTGGCCTTTTTTGATTTGTGAACTTTGCTACATGTCCTAATGAAAGTGTAGACTCCTCTCTAGGCTCCTTTATTTGCTTTCAAAGTCCAAGGTAAACCTGTAGGACAGTCTCACTTTTCTCAGCTGCCTTTCCTGGATGGTGCAGAAGTATTCACCTTACACCATAGATGTACAGACCACAGCCTGCTCCTGCCTTCCAGTTTGTGAAACGGGTGAAGGTCTGGTATGAATCACCACTTTTGCATTTTGTGCCATTGTACAATCAATATACACTAATATAAATAAGGATGCAATGGCCCAGGCTCCAGAAGGAGGTGGTCCCCCCAGGATGCTGCATCAGAAAGCGATTGCGGCAGAGTCCTGCTCTTCTTTGCTGATGTTCACTTAAATTTGATTGCTATGCTGACAAATTTGGCGCACTGAAATCAAGTCTTGTCACAGTTGCAACAATCAGCATTTCCTGATCAATGTGATACTTACATCTTTATTTCTTTCTTATAGGAAAATGAAATGTGTTCATTTTTGTATCTTAATTTAATTTTTCTCTTGAAAAAGATTGAAAAGACAAAGCTCACTCAGACAACCGTATACTAATTTATGGTCATAAAATGCATCATGGACTATGCATATAAGCTGTTTACTTAGATCATAAACTATTCAGATTAAGGAACATATATCTCCTTGCCTTGTGATACTCTGCAACACATAATGCAACACAGATCATTTGTAATGCCAGATTCCAGATCTTTTAAGGCTGCTTACTTGATGTCACCTACTCGGTATCAGAGAAGAAAAGGACAGGCTTCATCTACTCTCTTTAGCCATCTGGAAGTTAAAAAGTCTAAACCTAAAGCCAGTCACTTTTGAAACTCCTTCCAGTCAATGGAGAAAAGCAGGAACCAACAAAGAATAAAGGCATGCTGAGTGGGACTTCTAAGATAGGTCAAGCATCCCCAAGGAGTGACCCCAGGGGTCGGACTGCTGCCCATCTGCCCCTCCACATTTAAACTTTTGGCCCATTCCTTGAAATGGTTTGGATCTGCACTAAACAGCACTCTCCTGGGCATTGCTTGGGCATGTTTCTGGGGATAGATGACCCATAAGGCAGCCCTGGGACAGATGTGATTCACTACTACACAGCTCTCTGCTATGGGCACGCAGGATACCCATACTTTCTGTTTCATGCTATGAAAACACCAGTCAGATAGGCTGGAGCACAGCTTTCTTATGATTTCAGGCAGTTGCAACTGAAAAACATAGTATATTTTTCATGGAGGTGGCAAATGGAGCCCAGAGGAGACCCAGATCCAATTGCTAGGTGGAGGGGATGGAGCTAGGCTTTCCTGATTGGTCTCAAGATCAGTCTGCTTTTTATTCAGTAATCCTTGTCTACTTCTAATATAGTAGCATAAAGATAGCCACTGTCTCAGTTTACATTTAAAAAACATTATTTCTGTCACGCTATCTATATGGTGATTGCTTGTGACTGTGTTTTATTTAGGCAAATACATAGGGAGGTGAGTAGAGACCAGGAGGCATAGTGGTGATACATCAAGAGTAGCAATACTTATCATCAGTCATATGGACAAAACATTACTCTTTGTCACATCACGTCAAATGACACAAACTTCTTCAAAGTGAGCCTGAAGTTGCTGGTCACCAAAAGAGCTATGGAGAGGTAGTTCTCTCAGCCAGTACAGCCTTCGCTGGCTGATGAGCATAGGGAACATTGCAGGTAAATTTTGACTGCTTCATTAATGTGCTGCTCCTGCAGTGCAGGAAGAAATGCTTTGTGAACCTAACAGTATGTATTTTACTGCTGCCTGTCTGTTGATCTACAGTGTTGCTTCGTTCTGAGAACTGATTGCAAAAAATGGCACCTCCTTACACCTCTGGGTATATGCAGATATGGCTGTAAAGGGGCAGAGTGTATAATTTGACTGTGCACTCAGGACTGGGTGTATTGCTGGTTTCTGCTCCTCCCAAGGTATCAGTTATTTCAGTGAAGCTGGGTTGCACAGGCTTCCTTAATTCCTCAAGACCTGGAGTTTAGGAGTTAGTCTGGTCTGCCAAATCCTCTCTGCAAGGGTAAGAGACATTAAGAAAGCCTACCTTTATAAACAGTTCTCAGATTAGCCAATGGACAATACTGACATTTGGGAAAAAAATCCTTTATGCACAAATTCAGCACATGCAACCCGTGGTCTTTGTGACAGAGTCCGTGCATAACCCTGCAGTGCCATTTTTACAGGCACTTCTAAGAGAGGAGTCACAGCTGAAGTCCATGTAGAGGCAGGCAGAGGGGAAATAGCGCTCTCGTTTCTCAGCAGCCCGTAGCAAACCGATAGTGTTTCGGTTTCAGGGCTTGGGGAGGAGTAGATGAAGGCAGGGAACAGCACTCCGGCAACGTGGGCTGTGCTCAGACCACCTACAGTGGGTGCCTTGCTTAGTTGTCATGACTGTTATGGCAACTTAGTTCAAGAAAGCAATAAGCAAATCAGAAGCCCATAATCCAGGTCTTCCAGATTTTGGCTCTCTGTGCAGAGAGTGGATAGAAGTAGTCGCTATGCCAAAGTTAGGCACTTGTGGTAGGAGGTCTCAAGGCACCCCTTGTACGTCTGCCTCATCTGCAGAGCTACATTGCCAGAAACATCTGAACCACACTATCCGTTTCATGTACAGTGGAAACAGGTTGCAGTAGCAACAGGCTGTGTCCATGACCACTCACCTCCTTAGGGAACAGCACCGTCTGCATCCACAAAAGTAAAGAAGCTTGAGTGTACTCAGGGAAAGCTTCTAAGATGTTGCCCATGCAGTGAGGAATTACCCTGCTGATCTTTTGCCATGTAAGTATCCTTCTGTCCGCTTGTCTCAGAGGTTTTACCGCTGGCAGACTGCAACATGGCTCTCCACCAATTCAACCCACTTGTGGTTGGACAGCTGAAGAACCAGCGAAACTGCACCAGCAGAAATTCGCTTTCAGTTTTTTATCTATGTAGTGTCACTATAAAGGTCTGAGCTAATCTTAGCTGCATGATGGGCTGGTAGAAAGTATTCCATTTGTTATACAAATAAATATTTGCTTCAAATGTGGTTTCCCAAAGTAGGGTCACCTTGCACGCATCTGCTTCCAAAAATGCATCTGCTTTACAACAAGGTAGTAATTATCCTTTCCTCAAGGGGGTTCAGTTTGAACCTACTATGTGTACTAGACTGCTGGCAAAGTTTTTAATTTTGGTTTATGGTGTTTGTAATTTTTGGAGGCACAGGATCAAACACTTGAAATGCAGTGTTCATCTGATACTACGTACCAACCCCAAATACAGGTAGGGTTTCCTTGGTGGGCTTTTTTCTTCTTCTGTAAGAGCAGTTCTTTTCGCCTGCACATTTTGCAAGAGGCAAGTAACTTATTTTACTGGTAAAATACCTTAGTGAAGTAACACAATAGCATTATCATCCTTCTTCTTTACTGGTTCGTCTTTTAATCTGCATGTCATAATAATGTCATTAGAGGGTGACTTCATCTTTTTAGCAGGCTATTTCTGCAGTACTTAATGTCTGTTTGATCTTTCATTCAGATATCTATTACCATACATATCTATTATAAGTTGAAAAGGTTTTTAGTCTGACAGAACATTGGAGGGGAAGAAATGTCAGCTTCATTAAACCTGACAGTTCTGAGACTGGAGGTAAATTACTTAATCAGCACATTTTTGAAGAAACACATTGGAAAAATCTTATGAAAATATGTAGGTTGTCTTTATTTATTTTTCCCCCTCCTCTTTTTAAGGCACCTCATAATGCACCTCCTCTGCTTTCTCTGGAAAGAGGCAAGTGAGTGAAACAGTCTTGAATTAAGAAGACAACACATGAGCCCAGTTTCTACTGGACTGAGCAGGTCAGGGAGCTCAAGGCTTTGTACAAGAGGGAGGAAGAAGCTGGGGAGTAACATGGTCTTTCCCTCTCACAGCTCATTCCCCCATATTGCAGTAGGCAGTTCAGAGGTTATACCCTTAACTATCTGCTCCAAGACAGCACCAATGCCATGATATAGGGGCTTAAGGCAGCAGAATATTGCGTGAAGTTCTGGGATCGTCAGAGTCAATAAAGAGACTTCAGCTTTTCTCATTCTTGATGCGTAATGTTGGGCTGACATGTAATTTGGGCCCTGGAGCTGAATTAGGTCCTGAGTCAGCAAGGAGCATAAGCACTTTCATAACTCCTCGTGCACAAACCATCCCTGTGAAGCTGACAGGGCACTCAAAAGGGTGATGCCTGTATTTATGTAGCTTGCTGAACCAGGACCATGGGAACACAAAGAGAGTGGCAGCTCTTCTTCCAGGGTTTGTGTCATCTGCCTGACAATTCTCAGCAGTGGCACCAAGGCTGATAGCTTGGGCATCAAAGAGCAGAAAACTGAAGTTCTTTTGAAGCAAGGGAACATGGTGCGGAATACTTACGGAAAGGCAAGAGGAGGAGGGGGCTCAGGGTGCTGAACTCTCACAGGAATTAGCACTCACTGACTACCGGCTGTATGAAAACTGAAATCTGAAGCCTCCAGCTTAGATTTTGCTCATCTGAGGGATGAGCAAAGGTTAGGGGTTCAGAGGCTTTGCTGTAGATGTGAATAGCCACACGGACATTATGTAAACTAGAATAAGGTATGTTTGCAGATGCCCTGCTTTAATTCCCTGCATAACACTGACACAGCTTTTTCATTTAGCTTTCAGAGGCATGTGCAGTTGTGTCTTGGTTGTCTTGACTGAAAGAATGATCCTGTGTGTTTTAGCTGCATCTTCTTTGCTACAAATCCATAACAGATGCCATTGGTGTTTTTGTTACTATCGCTACTTGATGGCTCTCTGCAACCACACTTCACATTCCTGAAGCTGAAAGTTTTGTTCTCTTGGCCACCAAGAAACACTACACTCTTATTTTGGAGTCTCCCTGCATTCCAAGATTGCACCGGTAACAGAGGACACACAGGGGTCAACAGCTCCTAGGCCAGCAACACAATCTCATTCATTGCAGCAGTTTGGAAATGCCCTAGAGAGCTTTTCCTTCTGCAGCCCAAAATGGCTGTCATTTGCTCTTTGTTCTCAGGCAGCCTGTGGAGATATATACAGCTGTCATCAAAAATACTGCACCCGAACGTGTCCCTTCTTGGTATCAAAAGTTCTCACTGAGCTCACCTGGGGCCTTGAATGCATGAAGAATTCAGACTGTGATCCTTTGATTATGTGGTTGGGAATGACAAGTTTGTGCCATCACTAGACTAAGGGAAAGCTGGCAGCAAGCTTAAACGATGGTATGTAGTGACATTTGCACTAAATTGTTCCAGAAACACCTAAATACCTGGAAAATGAAGGGGAGAACTTTTAGCAATGTACACCACAAGCTGTGTTAAAATCTGTCCTTGATTTTGTTTATATTAACCTGTCGAATGAGGTTCACTGTTGTAACTGAGCTCTGTGCATGTCCATGAATAATACAGACAATACTGAGATTTAGGTGCAAAAGGAGAGATCAAGGTGTCTTGACAAGATATTTTATCTCCTGTAAAATTTTTATCTGCTGTGCTAAGTCTGAGATGTGAAATGCAAATAACTGACCTACACGCGGTCTGAAGAGTTTTCATCAACTTTTAGGCTTTCTTTTAAGTGTTAAACTTTCATGAGCAGCCTGTGAAGTCACTCTTCAGCCCCAGCATACAAACACTATCATCTCAGATGGAATGATTATGACAGTGGTGACATCTCTCCTTACCCATTTCCATGACTAGAAATCAAAGCCCTCATTTCCCAGTGACCCATTCTAGCTATGTTCTGTTGTTGCTTCACTGCAGAGATGAGGTAGACAATTTTCTCAGTTCCTTTCCAGATCTATCTCCATATGATTTTTTTGCACGAGTAACTTTTTTGTTTTCTCTGTTAATTGCTACTTTAGCAGAAATAAATACAATCACAGCATTTTTGCATATACCTAAAATTTTGTTTAAAAAAAGAGAAACGCGTGACCTAGTATCAATGTTCATTGATTTTTGTACATTTCAGACAACTATTAGTTTTAAACAAAGGAAAAGAAAAAGAAAAATCCTATATTCATTTAGAACAGCATCTTTGAGACTGTGGTAAACTGGCTTAACACACCAAAGTCATCAGTCCTTATACCTGTCTCCAGCCTGGAAGGTGTCTGTCCCTGCAGCTCAGCAGGTCTGTGCCAGCAGATCCCCACAGTGCTGATGTAGCATGTGGCGATGGAAGGAGATTTTCTACTGTTGTAGATACATGATGTCTTTGAACAACATAATCCACACTGATAAAATCTCTCTCCTATCAGTATCATTGTGTCCACATGGAAGGGTTTTTTCAGCCTAATTTTGGCTGCTATGTGAATTTTTCATACTGATGCCAGCACAGTTGTTCTGGAGGAACACTATCACCCAGACCCAGCCTCCATAAATCAGAGCTTGCATAGCCCTAGTTAGCTGAGTGGCCAGCTGGGGATGCAGCAGATGCCTTTAGGAGTTGCTCTGTCTCTCTGCAAGGCAGCCAGAAGACTGAAAATGAAGCTCCTCCATGGGACCCAAGCTCTCACCACATTTTCTTTCCCAGTGGCATGGAGTGGTGGATGGCAAAGGGGCCAAGCTGGAGAAGGACGTGGTGAGCAGAGTAGTGACTGACAGAGGCAGGGAGTCCTCAGGAAGGACAATTTAGGTGATATTGCATGAGAACATGAGAAACATGAAAAAACAGCCATACTCATGTATATATATGTAAATAACTGGCATTTTAATTGGGTTTTCCTAAAATCCAATATGCGTGGGTCACATGGGCTGTAGTGTTGGCACCACTCTAGGAACAAGAGGGAGTCCTGCTTTCAAAGTGAGTGGCCCAGTGAAGCCCTTTGGTCTAGGGTCAATCCCTAACCTTTGTCTCCCATTAAACTATCATTCAAGTGCTAAAAATGTTCTTCCCACTGGTTATATCATTATGAGTGTTTACCCTGCCAGTACCTGGAAAAAATTGCTCTCTGAGGTAGAGCCAAATACCATTACTAGATCTGCAAAAGATTTGACAGTGAAATTAATTAGTTAATCTTTGCAAAGTGCTTTGAAGATGAACAGCTCAGTATGAGTTTTAGGTAATGTTATTATAGGTGAGTGAGTCATTTTGTAAATTTAAGGCAGAGGGGTCTCTTCTACATTGGCTTATAGCGTGGCCTGTGCCGTGTCTGTGAGTCTGACCAGCCTTGTCTCGTCGCCTCCTGTACCTTTCCTTCCGCCCAGGTTTCTGTGCTGCCTCTAGTCATGGAGCACAAGCTCTGTGGGTCAGGAACAGGGCTGGACTGGAGGCAGATTATCCCGGACAGAGAAAGCCGGCTGCTAAAAACTGCTTTCAACATGTCTTTCTCCTCGCCACCGCTGCCCCCTTTCCTGGGAGGTTTGCCATCCATGCCTGTTTTGGCAGGCGGCTGCTTCTCCTCCGCCTGAACTGACTCGGACCCCGACGTCCCCAGTCTCCTGCGTACAGGCGGCCCGATGGGCGCTGGCTCCCTGCCCCGGGCCCCACCTGGATGCTCTCTGATCTGCTTGTGGAGCTAATGGCTGGTATTAGGTCAGGGACTTTCCTTCCGTGCTGTGTTTTTGCAGAAGCCAGCACACTGGTTCCCCACCAGACTCTGAGATACTGCAGTAGTACAGGTAATAAATAATAACAACCTTTAAACCTCTAGTGCAAATTACAGCCTCTTGCAACACCTACGCAATTTTGTATAATATTAGCACAGTAACTACCCTGGGAGAATTATATTCAGATAAGAGAATACACAATAATAACCCTTCCATCTGAAGTCAAATAGGATTGTCTAAATGCCTTCAGCTCCTTTTCTACTACCCATGTCTTTTTAAAGAAAAAAGGAGCACAGAAAGGAAGAGAGGATGTGAGATAAATAATCAAAGACAAAGGGAATCAAAAAATAAATACTGAAGCATAACAATAATATAATTTCTTTTCTGTAATATAAAATAATTCTTATGTCTGGGTCCCTCTTGCACCTAACACTCCATGAATACACTGTAGAAGATGAGCCCTCTCCCAGTGTTTATAATCTGAGGTTCCAATCTTGCAAACATTTACATGCATGGTTAACTTTATGCACACAATTAGTGCAATTGAAGTCATGCCACTTGCAAGACAAGATGCAACAAGTGAGTGTATCAAACACTAGGTGGGAAGAGGGCGGCAGACAGATGAAGGGTAGTAATGATAAGATCATGTGGTTACCTGGGCTAACTCTGCACGCTCAGTGACTCCAAATGCCTTTTTTATTTTTGAATCATCACTTAAAAAGAGTTCCCTGTCACTCTATAACTGCTTGTTGTGACTCAGAAAATGCTGGGCTTACTCATATTCATAAAGTGGTAATTAGTGGATTTTTTCATTTTCACTTCATAGAAATGATATCTCTCCACCACTAACTAATACTACTTTAAAAATAAGAAAAAAAATGACCCCAAGACTTTCTCATTTATGATACTGGTATCCTTCTCCCTGTTTGTACATTAACCTCCCCCTCTAGACACCTTCTCCGAATGTGCATCTTCTAGTTTCCCGAGGCTTTTCTTATCTTCATTGCAGCTGTCCAAGAGTCAAGATCTGAGGAACAGGAAGGCAGACGTTTCATTGACCAAATATAGCAAATACCTCTGACCTTCAGGGCTCTGGGGCTGTGAACCGCACAGGGTCTGCTCCTGACCGCATCCGGGCCTGTTTCCTTGACCTGCCCTCCCTGCTCTTACCCATCCATGCGACATGGGGAAGTGGAGCAGGAAGTCCAGCGGTGCCGACACTGATGGGGCACCTGGACCAGCCAGGAAGGGAAGATGTTATTTTTCAAGGAATACTTGCTGTCATTTTTCCTAGATCTTTGAGGAGATGGGACATCCCCTTTGACAGCTGAATCTCTCCTTCTTGGAGGATCTTCTAAAAGAGTTGCTTCCCCGTAGAACTGTCCTGGGAGACTGCAAAATCGAGATGTAGAACAGTCACCATATGTCACTCCAGATAAACATAGCTGCTGGATACTCAAGGCGCATTTGTGGAGCAGGTAAGCCGTTTGAAGTTGGATGGACTTGGGGAAGATTATTTAGTTTACATGTAATATTGTTATCACATAAATTAGAATAATTATCATATTTGTGTTGTATTTTCATGATATTTGCTTCACTTAAATTGTTGTTATAAAATAATTTTATGAGTTATGTTGCTATACTCTGCGGCAATGTAAGGGAGTTTTCTGAACTCAATGGTGAGGCCATATGATTTAATTGCCACACTATTTGTTAATTAGTCTGGGTGAAAATGCCAGCACCTGAGTGTGTTTGGAGAGTGGGCGGTGAGAACGTAGCTTTGTGTGAAGTAGTTCCAAATGCCAGAGAGTTTGAATTTGTGGTTCTGATTTCTTGATGTTCTGACTTCTTTAGCTTTACCAGCCAAATAGCTAGCGTTTAAAGTTTTCGTAGGCAGAACTTTTCTTATGTATCTCGTGCATCTGAGCAAAGGAATGCCAATCTGATTCATCACTGGATCCCATCTTGCGTAGCGCAAGTGGGTTTGGATCATTCTCGGACCAGAGTAGCAGAATTTTATGCCCCATTGCAGTGGCTTAAATGACTCAAAAAAATGGCAGACAGCAACCAGACGGCACCACAAATAAAGTCCCAGAGAACATCTGTGCTGTTTCTGGCTGAAGTAGCTCTAGAGCAATTTGCTCGTATCAAAGCTAGAGTTGAGCCCATGTTGTCTTGGTATAGTGTTTAGTGATCAGGTATATGCCTTGCAAAATCTTCATATGGTTTGGGTCCTGCAAAGGAACCTGGTCAGGATAGATATACCAGATGGCAAAGATAGGGTAGCTCAACTGTAGTTTTTGTTTGATATGGGTAATGCTGTATAATAAGACTGTTAATAGTCTAAGAGACACTAAACACAGCTAGTGAAACACCTGATAGGGCCCAAGGAGCTGCAGGTCATTTCCCAGCCGTGGGTCTGGTTGTAAGGAGTAGGAACCACAAGGCTGTCGGTCTTCTGAATGCTAATATGTGCCTAGGCCTCAAGCTGCGAGTTATGTTTTACATAATATGTATTATTTCTGGGATAGCAAGTTTAACGTTCAACCGCAGATAAGTTTTCTACTTCATGGAGCAGTAAGAGGATACCATACTCTTGTGTTCTTTCTGATATTGTAAAATAGGTATTTCTATAGTCTTGGACCTGACACAGTCACCTGCAGCTTTTAAACAGTACAGATGAGAAAGTAGCCATGCTTCTGCCACATTTTGGCAATACAATATAAAACACTCCCTACATAATACATGTTTTGATGACTTCAAGACTTAAGGAAGAGAGTTGGATCCAGCAAAGATCCCTTTGCTTCCTCATAACAGATGAAGCAACAGCCTAGCAGAATAACAACTTGAGAAAAAGGAAGTAAATAGCCCAGTGTTGAACTGACCTTTGGTGTCTGAGGGTGCAGAAGGGATTGATGGGCTCAGTGAGAGATGAGTAAAAAGTTCTACTTGCCAGCTCTCCCTGTCCACCCCAGACCCAAACTGGTTACACAAAGATATTACTCATACAGGGAATACATGTGTGTGTAGAATAATCATGGATTTGACTCTGAATTAGTTTTTCTGAGTTACTACTTTCAGCCTAACAACCCAAGAGAAAGATTTGTCAGAAAGGCATGGGTAAAAAACATCTTTCTCTAAAACACATTCATAATGGCAATCTTCTTCTGTCCCCGTGAAGGGGCTTCCTCTTAACAAGTGGATAAACCCTGCGTTCACAACATCATTGTCTTCTACTGTATCGACCATTCATGGCAATGGTAAAGATGACATGAAAAGGGGATATTTGAATGAAGTAGCAGGTGGAAAAACTGCTGAATTCTGCACCACTCTAAAGGTAATTATTTCACTGTCATTTCAGAACAGAGTCTGGTTATATTGAGAGGGAAATCTGCAAGTGTCCTGCGCTTAATATCTAAGTTCACACAAATTTATACACACTGGGCTAGACTACACCCTCATTTATATGCACGCTGCCCTATAATGATTATGCAAGAGGAACTGAGTGGAGAATTTGATCTAGTGTGATTTCAAAAATAGCACTGTGAAGTAAAGTCAGTATAAATGCGGAGGAAGTAAATCCACAGAAGAACATAACCAAGGATGTAGAACTGCAAGTTTGGGCTATGATGCTGTCAACAAAAACTGGGCACCTGGATGGGGTCCCTAGCCCAAACAGCAGCAAACTCTTCCGAACATGCTCTAATCCATCCTGTGCACACCAGCAGCCAGCAGCGAGGTAAGGCACGGTGCATGCTACGGTCCCCGAGAGCCCCAGGAGGCTAGCAGACCACTCCGGCTAAGGAGCAGAAAAGGAGGGAGTATAACAGACCGTTTAATCACCCTGCAGATAAGATAATTGTGGCTCAAATTCAGAAGCGTAAGGTAAAAATTCACTACACGCATGAAACTAAAACTGTTTTATTTCAGGAAAGCTGGCAGAGTGTTTAAACAGCTTCCTGTGGCTTAGCTGCTATGACACAGTAGGAATAACCTTTCTTCTGTCTGGGTCTTAGGAAGTATTATGTTTCATACTTGCTGAGTGACCTGCATTTCACAGGTCAGATGTAAAAATTATCTAAGACTCTCAATTCTCTTACCCCTCAGCACACATAGGGTTTATTAAAAAAGATGGCTGGTGTGGGGTGTCCCCAGCGTTCAGCACTTATTCACCTTTCCTTATTCACCTTTTCTTGTTCATAGCATTGTCCATGTCCCTATGAGTCTAATCTGCGGCTGAGATTAAAACCAGATCCCGTTCCTTCCAACAGGGAATATCCCTCTTCCCTTCGGTCAATGTAAGTGGTTCTCCCTTGGCACTGCAAGCGTAGGAGACTGCAGGGAGCGAGCCGGCCAGACCTCCTACGGCATCGGTGACACGCCATGTAGTCGATGCCATTGGCTAGAAAAAGGTTCGGTTTCTAACAGAGGCTCTTGCTCCTCCTTGTGTCTATTAATCAGTCCCAGCAAGTGCAGTAATTATTAGGGATGGCAGTAGCTAGAGAAGTTCAGGGCCTTCTATTAACTTGATGGCTGTGAAAAATCTTTCCTATCAGAACCTCAACATTAAATTTTTCTGTTTGTGTGTGGTACTCTGAGGTGTTTCCATTAGGGCCCCATGTAAAACAAAGTAATTGAACTGTCATTCAGCACTGATTGCAGGAGTTTGAATTGCATATCCAACAACATGACTCCTAATGCTTCACAGTGTGTCAGGGTGCCAGGGTCCAATTTAGGCCAATGAATAAAATGACAACTGATGGTGCTTGATAGAGTATTTCTTACGGGTACTGTGCTCAGATAATAAATCTGATATGGTGTGCTACATGGTTTCCAATCTGGAAACCCTCTGAGGATGGAATAATAGTTCTTTGCCAGTCTTCCCTTATTCCCAGGTGCATAATTAGTTTTTACAAGGCCATAATAAGATATATGATTATATATAATTATAATGTGTAAAGACTGTAAAATTAAGAAAAAATTCTTTAAAATAAGTCAAGAAATAGCAGCAGAACATTTAGGCACTTTGGCCCATTGCCCAAGGTATTTTCTGGAAATCCAACAGCAACAGTGAGAACATGGTTTAAAAGTTGGTCATTTCCTATTCTGGTGTCCGTGCAACATCAGAGAGAGGGAGCCTTGCTGGCTTTCAGGTTCAGGACTTGTTCTTACAACCATGTATCATAAATAATGTAGTTGCACATATGGCTTACTAACTTTGCAAAAGCCTTAACACCAAGCTCTCACTCTGATTTTTCCTTAAACAGCCTAAGGAATGGTAGCTGTAATTCCACAAACACTGAAACACCTGGGGAAACGAGCTTAATGTAACTGAAGTTCAAGAAGAAAAATGCTACAGAGTTGGGGGCTTTTGCCAGCACCCCTTCTGGCATTTGGAGAAAAATACTGCTTTTTTTTTTAATTTTAAAATGATTTTTCATTTGGAATTTTTTGTGTTGGTAGCTTCTAAAAATCACAGAGATTAAATATTTTCATTTCATGAGAACATTTCAAGTGATCTGATCAGGTTTTCCTTACTGAAGAAGAATGCAACTTTCAAAATCTCAACACTCATCTGAAAATGAATTGCCATCTCAACCAGCACAAATATTTATCCTTACAATACCTCTGATGTAGCTGTGGTTTTAATCTTATTATCGTTCCTATTTTTCTGTTGAGATTTAGGATCAGATGCCTGAAAATATTTAGCACTTAAGAATGCAGATAGGTGCTTACAAAACTCCTGAGGTGCCTTATTCCTGATGAGCTGTAGGGGAGTTAGGTGTTTAGAAACCTCTGAAAAACCTCTGCCTGTTTACACTGCCAGGCTCTCATGACATTTAAATATCTGGCTATAAGGACAGGATTCATCACCTCTAATTTTAGCCACCTGAAGGATTCGTGTCTCACCTAAGCTAACCATCTGGCTTACGTTGTCCAGAAGGACAGTCGGCACCATCAGAGGGCAATGAAGCCTCCCCATGCTATGCACCTACCTGAGGACAAAGTGACCTGCTTCAGGGAGGTTTCCACTCCTTCCGCTGACCCTAGGGGCAGCCTAGATCCACGGCTTAGATGAGATGCTTAACTTTTAGTGACCTCAATTATGGGGGATGAATCCAGCACTAGGATGAGGTATGGTACAAGAATCATCCATACAAGACTATTTTAGACACATGTAACTAGTGACCAGTACTCTCCAAGTCTATTTTTTTAATTAAGTTCAAGTATTCATTAAGTTGAAAACTTAAAGGGTTAGGAGCCAAATTCACTGACTTTTATTCATCTCCCTGATTCAGCTGAAAACTGTTGAAAAGACACCCAGTGCTAAAATCTAAAGCTCCCAGTCAAGGCAAGCTACTAAGGTGCTGAAGGTTTTTAGTAAGATCACTTCAGGCAGGCAGGTGAGTCATGAGTTTTGGCGTATAGAGTTACTGTGGATCTCTTGAATTAAGTCCAACTCATCTCCTTTTTGTACCAAGTAGGTTCCCATAGGCTCATGGCTGGGCTTATGTTTTTCCAGCTTTCCCCTTTTCTGTATGCAAAAGCTCCATCTGACCAGGAAATTATGAATATTATTTTTAAAGCATTGTGAGATCCCTGGATTAAATGTGGTGGGTAAACACAAAGTGGCACTATTTAAACTGCTGCACTACCAAAAGTGGAACTTCAATGATACCCAAATATAGATTTGATAATTACTCGATATGATGGATCAGTTCACAATTGTCTTGAGAGTAGTCAGCAGCCTAAATTTGTTACATCCCCATCTGCAACATTTGAGGCCAGCTCTCCTCTTCACCTTTCTTGGAATGCTAGCTATGGTGAGCAAGCTATTTTCAGTTTCTCATTAGGAAGCTGTCTTTGGACTGGTTCCTACTCTATTTAGCATTTTGCCTAAGTAGCAAATTCAGGATCTGGCCCTAGGAAACCTGTTTTCTTGGCAACTTGAGCCAATTCCTTACCTCTAATAATCTGCTATGTGTTGTCTGCAGTGGCCTGTGTAGGAACCTCTATGCAGATAGAGTTGTGACACTTGTTTCATGAAACAGACTCTCCAGTTCCTCACTTTGAAGGTCCATTAAAAGGTGTGTCTATCATGACACATCTGTTCTGGTATTTTTTTTCTTCCTCATATTAAAAAAGTACCGTGATAAGTTCTTGTCGCTGTGCCAGGACATCACTCGATACATATAGAGGAGAAACAGTTTAAAGCTACTTGACTAACAGCTTCCTCTGTCAAATATGACATTAGAGTTATGATTGTCTCTTTTTTATCTCTTCACTTTGATGACAGGCTTATCTGAGGTAGTGAGACAAAGAGCAGAGTTGATTCAGCCTACCATGCTGTGCAGGTGAGAGTTTTGAGATCAAGTACAGCTGTTCGAAGGGCAAGTCCTAGTGCTGAATGACAGCTGCTTTCATCAGGAGCATGGCTTGTTTTTTCTTTCTTTCTTTCTTTTCTTTTCTTTTCTTTTCTTTTCTTTTTTTTTTTTTTTTTTTTTTTTTTTTTTTTTTTTTTGACAATGCCAAGAAATTCAACTGAGGCTTAAGGAATGTACAGGCTTAAATATCAAAATGTGACTGCTTGTGTAACAATGTCAGTCAGAGCTACTGGCTCCTTTTGATATTCTTAGATCAGATCAGATGCTCCTCTTAGAAAATCAAATGTATTTTTGCTGATTCTGGTCAGCCAGGAGTGAATCTGTTTACTGAACCCGTGTGTGTGGGTCTGACAATGCAGTGTATCACACCCGCTCTAATACTGCACAGAAAATTAAAATGTCTCATTTGTTGCTAGAAAAGAACTGCAGATTGCTCAGTGCTGTGCTTATCAGTCAGCGGTTGCCAAGACCACTCTTTTCACCTCTTTTTGCAGAGCAGCGTGATATTCCTTCCTTCTCTCCTTCCCTTCCCCCCTCACTCATTGCCTCTCCCCACCACCTCTCAAAACCAATTGCTAGTGATTTGATAAGATCATTAGCCAGCTCTCCAAAAGCCCTCAGACAGCGCATGTTATCAGGACGCTCTGACGTGTGGCTATGCTCGCAGAATACGCACATGTGCAGATGTACCGTGAGGTTTTGCAAAACAGTGCTCAGCCTTTACTGCATGAACAAAATCTCCCATGTAAGCAAGCAAAGAGGTATGTGTTTATCCAGGTATTTATCTATGCCTGCAGGTATTTGAAGTGTGTGAAGGGTTTGTACATGCAGTGGTTGGACTATACATATATGTTAGTAAAGAGCTGAAGGTAGCTGGAGCTTTTTCTCCCTCTCTCTGTCTCTCTGTCCCTCTCTCTGTCTCTCTGTCTCTGTCTCTGTCTCTCTCTCTCTCTCTCTCTCTCACACACACACACACACACAGAGTCTTCCTATCCAAGAGAGGATATATTTATTTTTAAACCTCAGGTCTTCCTGTACTCCCTGAACAGAACAGCCTTGCTTCTTCTTCCTGTGTCTTTTATTCTAGCTGTCTGTTGTGTCACAAACATAAAGTCCTCCGGAACTGCCCAACTTATGTCCACATTCTTGCATTTGACCATTTCCTTGTCTTACTTTTTCTCAAAAGTCATGCACTAATCTAACTTCCTAGAGTTGAGGGATGCTGGAAAATCTTGAGGATAAAGAAAGATACATGTCAGACAATTCTCTGTAGAACTTGTTTTCCAGTGTGGTTTTCCCACCAGAAGGAGACACTGCTTTTTGTGTCATGAAGCATAAAAGAGTATAGGAGTTTATCTTAGGAGAGAAGAAACACCCCTCTAGGCCAGTAATGGCATTGGAAATAAGTGATTTGTAGCCCTTACAAGATTTCCCAGTATATGGTATTTTTCACAGTTATTGACTGATATTCACTGAAACCTAGCAAAAGTAGGTTCTACTAATATCAAAATAGGACCAAAAAATCATGTGAAGAGGCCCACTAAAGTCTGGGGACTCAGACACAGTGTGGCAGTGTCAAATATTTATACAAATAGCCACTGAATGAGAAGGAAACAAAAAAGGCTGATAACTGACTGCCTCCACACATGTATTATAGCATTAGTACAGCAAAGTTATGGATGCACAGACTTGAAGAAAAAAACCTCTAGCTGCAAAACTATGCATGTGTGTTAGGAACAAGCTCTTACCAGATACTGCACTTCGAATCACGTAAGGAAGAGCCCTATACTGCATGGGACCTTGCCCTCAGTTTGAGGAGTGCCATATGCCATAACTACCATCTCATGCAAGTCCATGAATGTAAAGGAGTAAAAAAGAATGGCATGTCATTTTAAAAACTGCTTGAAGCAAGAGCATCTGGCTTGTTTACTTTAAAAAGGAACCCAATAGAGCATCCACCATGGAGTGCTCCACTGAGCCAGACTCACAAGGTGTCTAGAGCTGCAGATAAACAACTCAACACCATTTAAGTCCTATTGAAATATGAGGTATCGGGCACCTAGGCACTTTTAAAAATCTCACTATGCATCTATTTGCCTTTCTAGACACCTAAATATCTTCAAAAATCTGGCCCCTTCTCTCCTCTTTTGACAGAGACTTCCACAACGAGATCCTTTCATTATGAAAGCTGGAGTAGTAGCTAATTGCTATTGCAGAGCTTTTCATCATGGCTAAAAACAACAATAACAAGTAATAAAAATCTAATAATCCAAGCGATCGACTGTGTATTGAATAATTCTTCTGAGAGCACAGCACAAATAGCACAATTCTGGGAATACTAAAGAGAGTGAAAGATGAAAAACCTAAATGAACACAGAAAATGTCTGTCACGTCAGATACATCAACTCTGTCAGTCCAATACATACACTTAATTAAAATGGTTCAACCATCTGTCCAAGAGTGTGCATGGGAAAACTTTAATTGATTGTCTCAGTTTTTCTGAGAGATAAGGAAATAGGGCTAAAGCCAGCTCTCCTGGAATTAGTTATAAAATTAGTTATAAAACTGACAGTCAGGGAATTTTCTGCTTTAGCTATTCTGAATCTCAGTCATTTCTCCCACAACTTTGATAGAATTGAGTAATTCAAAAATAATAGGGCCAGCTGAAGTATTAAGAAGGCAGGTGAATCACATCCCTCTGTGACAGCCAGGCCTTGCGCCCAAGGGGCTATTTGCTGTGAAGAAGGGTAGGTGTTTTTTCTGCTGCAGCCCTCCCTGGAGGATACTGCTGAGGAAGAAAGGCAGCTTTCATTTTCTGCCGGGGCTCGCCAGGAGCTCAGTGAACAGAAACAGCTGAGAGGACGTGCAGAATCCCTCACTGCCTTGTTGCCTAGTTCATGTCGCCCAAATCTTGATCAGGTCTTTCTTCTGCTCCTTAAAATGATGCAAAGCAATTGTGTGTTGGAGTTATATTCCCCTGAGTATATCCACCTCAGAGAGAGGTGGTCACTAGAACTGTGCCTAGATTTCAGGCTCCCCGGCTGTGATTCAGCTCACCTGACTTTAGCTGTCTAAAAGATATCTAGTCTAAGCTAGTCACTTGGGCCCCTTACGAAACTGGGAGAAACAGGCTCCTCTAGAGGGTGTTTCCAGCTGCTTTCTGCAGGTGTCTGTCTCCTTCCATTGATGGCCTGAGACGCCTATTGGATTAGTCCAGTTTTCCAGAGATAAAGGAGATGAATTCCACACTTAATAAACCACTCCTGAAGTAAGCACCTGCGATCCCTGTAAAACCAGCGGAAAGAGTGGTGACATTGAAGGCCTCCAAAGAGATATCAAGCCTATATGCTAATTTTTACCCTGAAGAATGACTGGTAAACAACCACTGAAGGCAAGAGGCCTTTATCTATACTAAGGCCTTCATGGTTACCGATTTCCCAGGCAAGACACCTCCTGTCTGTTTTTTCGCAAATTCAGTCTTTGGATTACAATTTTAGGTGGGTTGTTTATCACCTCCTTTACAACCTCCATTGCCCTCTTCCATTTAGGTCCAAAAGGTTAGGTTCTTCTAGAAGCCATCCATCAGGAAATGTCCTAAATAATTTTACCTGCTCCAGGGGAAAAGTGTCTTAGAACCTTCATATGGAAAACATCTGTCTGAGAAAAAAAAAAAAATCAGTGACTATTCTCACTCTTGCTTCTAGGAGAATGTTTGCCAGGTATCCTAGGTCCTTTCAGCTGGCAATGTGTCATTCACTGGCCTCTGAAATAACAGCTTCCACTGATGAGGGAGCAGATCCTCTGTAGAGCAATCACTGAAGCGGGGAGGCCTGGGAGTAGGAGCAATTCCTTTTGTAATCGCTCCTTTAGGCCTTCAAAACCAGGATGGTGAGAGCTTAAACCCTTAGCCAGGGTCCTCTCACCAGCCTCTGCGCTGTTACCATGGCTGCCTACTCTCACCAAGACACGCTGGCTCCAGTGGTGTTTTATATTCCTTGTTGTGGGAAGAGGCTTATGCCTACCCATTGCTTCACTGACAGCTGGAGGAGACTGCTGAGCAAGTTGAGCAGTGGTAGGAGCAGAACCCCTTCTGCCTGCTCAGTAGCCTCAGGAAATAGCACAGTCAGGGCACACCCTGCTCAAGCAGCAGGCTGGGTGGGAACTGAATTTAAGAAATCCTTATCTATCCCTTTAGACCACTAGCAATCTTCCAGTTGATTCAGGTGTTTGTAAAAGGGACACACACCAAAAACCTTTTGTATATGTCTAGGAACCGGAGGCAACGACAGAGCTGCTTAGCATGTGCATGCATTGTTCTGCTGGTGGGAGATGTATGTGACAGCATTGCCATGGGGAGCTTCTGCAAGTTGAAATGCACACCAGCTACCTAGGAGCAGATTCCTAGGAGTGCCCTAGGAATTCAGACCTGTCTGTGGGCTGTCTGGGTCAGGCCTTCAGGTCCATGAAGTACTTTTTAAGTGCTTGGCATGTGTGTGCACACAGGGACTTGCTGATGCCAAGTGACTGGCCACACACTGAAAATATTCTAAAAACTCACATGTTGTGTGTTATAGGCGTATTTGTTAATAAGCTAGCCCCAGTCTGGTTGCAAAAGCGTTGCGTGGGACTTCCTTGAGGCTGCATATTTTGGTGCAAGC
The DNA here is from genome assembly GCF_036370855.1 of Dromaius novaehollandiae. Lineage (NCBI taxonomy): Eukaryota > Metazoa > Chordata > Aves > Casuariiformes > Dromaiidae > Dromaius > Dromaius novaehollandiae. Next base: position 10,076,279 of record NC_088099.1, read on the forward strand.
TTCACTTGTAAGATCTTAGCAGACAACACTCAAGTGTAAAGTTTAGGGAGGAAATAAGGAAGGAAGGAGCATGAACTCAGAAGCTCTGCTGAGCTTGTTCCTCAACTATTCTAAGTAATGTCTTGTAATGTTACGTATCTGCCCTTGGTACTGTCTCTAGCCTCCGCTACCCGTTCTCACTGCTTCTCCCACCGTCCACTGTTCCTCCTCGCTCCCAAGCCAAGATCCTTGCCCTAACTGAGTGCAGAACTCTGCCCCATCCCAGACAACCCAAACTGTCCCTAGTGTTGTTCCTAAAGTGAGGCCAAAGCCATATGTCTGACTTTCACAAGTGCATGTCCCATATATACATATCCATCCACTCTACATCGTCCTCATCTAGGACTCTGTGAACTGTACCTATCCTTGTCCTCTCCACAGTCTCTCTTTGCTTGTGCTATTCACTGAACCAAAGGGCAAGACGTTCACTTGGAGAAGAGGTTTAGGCACAGATTAGACATTTTGTCTGTGTTCAACAACAGACAACATTCTTTCCTGGCATCAGACCGTATGCCAGCAGGTCTCAGTGATAAACCAATTGCTTGTGAAATGTTTTTTCCTTCGGTGCCCTTTTCCCAGTGGGGTCACATTATCCATACGGGCTCACTGACACTAAACCTTATCTTCTAGCCGCATTGCTTGATGTATTACTGTTTATCTTTACATTAAACTAATTTTTCTCATTTAATTTCAGGAGTATAATAAGCTGTATGATTTGTTTGGAAGCTCCTGTTTTCCTTGACAGTAACTACTGCTTGCTGTAAATTACACTGTATTGGTATTGCATTTCATTTTTCTGATAAAAAACAGATTGTCACCATCCTACTCCTCTGAAGGACTGGTCTAATAGTTAAGCTCTCTGGGTAAACTGGGGAGAGTTTATAAGATGACATATCATCCTTAATATTTAAAATGCTCTTAAAGACAAATGACTAATTGTGTGGGAGTAATGTCATCTGTATGTTTGCAGTATAGTTCTGTGATCAAGGATGGGGTTCTAAGATATAATCTAAGTTCACTTAAATCCTAATGAGAAATTATATGGAAATGTTGGTATTTCAACAATCCACAAGAGTAGATGAGCTCAATTATCCCAATGTCATAAGGGATTTGTTTGGATAATTGAGACTTCTGACCACGGAGATGTTGTTCATTGTAACTAATAGACATACAGGGATAAATCTTTATTTTGAGAAGAGGGAATTGTGGACAGCTATGACTTTGGATAATCAAGTTGCACTGTAAACCCAGTTTGGATTCCCATGGACCTTTGTGGTTAATAAATAAGTAACAAGGCGGGCCTGGAACTCCTCTGAGGGATTCATCAATTGGTTCATAAACACGATCAAGTTAGTGCAGAGATAAACGTCTCCACCTGTTACCCAGCCCTGCAAAATTTATCAACTCGAGATTAAAATCTCTTTGCCTATCCTTATGATGAAGTTCATAATTATGAAAAAATGTATCATATATTACTCACAAGTCAAAACAAATACTATTCCTTAGATTAGTGGACCAGCACAATTAAACAAGTCTGTCTAATACTTTATCCGTGAATTAATTAACAGGGTGCAAAAATGTACTAAATTCTTTGTAAGGGTGAAGCCTTTCTACACTTGCTAGAGACATTGTTATCTTTCAGGGTCTTTCTGAGCCAGTGTTGGTAGTGGGGCCAGCTGGACAAGACTCACTCCCTGCTCCCATGGTTTCAGAATCATCCCAAGATAATAGAAAGCATGAAGATGGGATCAGAGATATAGTCAAAGAGCTCACTGCATTTGTAGCTGAAGACTGTGAAAATAGGTCAGGTAGGTTTGTTTGTCTGTTAATGAAGTCAGTAAGAGCTTTCCCAATTCTTTCTTTAGGAAAAAGCTCTTCATATAACATCTAATACCGTCTGACTGATGAGAGAATAAAGCAAGGACTGAAATTGTAAAAAAATGTGTGTAATAATACAGTTTTCAAAAGCAACTTAGGATCAAGCTATCCCTGAATGTTAGTGAAGTCTGTGCTCACAATTCACCCCAACATTTCTGAAAACTACACCTTAAATTATGAAGGTTTAACATCCTTTATTGATGTTAACAAGCCACCAGGGTAGAGAACAAAACAAATCACAAAAGAATGAAGAAGATCTTTTTGCCACTTTGTAAATCCATGGCACATGCAAGCCTTGCATACTGCATGAATTTCTAGTTCCTCTCTCTCTAAGAAGAAAAGAATAACTGGAGGAATGAAATGACTTGCATACAAGTAAAGACTGAATACACAGGATTCTTTAATTTGGGCAAGAGAAGATAAAAAAAGACTGTGATAAGAGATCTAAACATCCATGAATGCTGCAAAGAAGATAAAGAGGAAATGATGATTCATGATTTTCATCATGGCAGCAGGTTCAAAATTAAAAAGGAAGCATTTTTTGCACAATACAAAAGTACCAACCTGTTTCTACAGGATGTGGTGGAGCACGGACATTCAGTGGGTTCAGAAAGGGCTAGACAAATTCCAAATTAGACAAAAAGGAGAATAGGTGGATATTAAAGTGATGATCCATGCGCAAATCTGGTTAATGTCTGCTGACTGCCAGACATGAAGATCAGATGAGATGGTAGCATTGCTTTGTATCTACTATGTTTCTTACACATTGTCCTAAATATCCACTCCTGAATGCTGTTGGAGGCAGTGGGCTAGCTGCCTGACCCTGTGGCTATGCCTATGCTATGCAGGCCAGGACACAGGCAGGAGCACTGGCACAGTTAATTTTTCAGTGCAGTCCCTGGCATAGTTTTCACTCATGTCAACTGCAAGAAAATTTTCTTGCTGAGAAAATGCACAGGGTTTGGTTTGGATTTGCATAGGCCTGCTGTTATTTAGGTTTGATGTGGCTACCTACCTTAGAGGTAAGAGTTTATTGGTACGGAAAGCAAGCTGCGTAATGCTAGCTGGCCTCAGGGCCAGGAAATGGTCCCTAGCATGTTTAATTTGCCACTATAAGTGTAGTCACTATGGCTGTTCCTATGTCCAAGGAAGCAGTTTTATATGACTAACCATAACAGAAGATTCTGTGAAAGAGCATGAAGGAAGCCTCTGAACAAAACCTTCTGAAGACTCCTTTCATAAGCCTGGATTTCAAGGAGAAATAGATCTCTCCAAACAGGGACTCCAGGGTTTTTAATCTATAGACGGGCGATCTCAGAATCCCTAAGAAATGTCCAGCTTAGAAGATACACAATCAATGAACTGTGAGTGCCTTGTGGAGAAGGCAGCAAAGGATAATTTAGAGCTTGTACTGCACTTTTCGTGAAGAGTGAGAAATTAAGATGAGTCTTGATCTTCTGATCTCTTACCTGTATCAGTTTAAAATCACAATTGATTAACCAAGGATTCATTTAACTCCTAGTATAGGTCCAGAAGTTAGCACAGGCAGTATATAGCACAGCACCTGTGCCATCCTTGGTATTAACTAAGGGAATCTGAGTTTGCATTTTGTACCACTATACTATCAAGAATATGGGCAGACATGTTAGACAGGACTTGTTCTTACTTGATTGATTTTGGCTCTATACTATTTTGGAAGCTAAGTACTTTAACCTTTATCCCATTGCTGCTTGATGTGATGTAATATTAGAACTCCTAAGTGCATTTCTTGTCAGAAGCATCTTAAATCATGCACAACTTAATCAAGTTATTAAAAAATAAAGTTTCCTCTCCTGCTTCATCTATTTTCCATGCTTAATGACCGAGGCCCAGTAGTAGGAGTCAATCATATCAAGGAGCGTTTGGCTTCTTGTCTTCATTTGCCTCACGAAACCACAGGCCCACCTTCTCTGGATCTTCTTCTTTGGGTTCCGGTCAGCCAGGGTGTATCACTGTAAGACGCTAGTGGGGTTGCCTGAGTTGCTAGGGTCAGTTCTCACTACAGCATCACTACAGACTCAATACAACATCACTACAGACTCACAAAGACGGAGCGTGGCAAGGGAGACGGGGGTGTTTGGGAACGCACATTGTACAGTCACAGAGAAGTCCTACTTTCTTTCAATAGTCTGTGCAAAGCAAGCTGTCTCCGGTCAGTTGGATCCAATAGGTTGACCTAGTTTTAGTGCTCTGACTTTTGGATTACTTTTTTTCTAATTTGACCACACAATAGATCATGTTCTGCATGGTCTCATTCATTCCTTATGAAGGACCATGGAGCAGTACAGTCAGATCATCTGCACTGACACTTTGGATTGGAATACGTACCTCCTATAGCATCTAAATTCAAAAGATTGATGAGGCAAACTATCTCCCAAATCTGTCCAGAGCATGGATCCTTGTCCAGTCAACTCAGAGAGATAGGCACAAACTCTGAACTATTTAGGCTAGGTGGTCTAATCGCAACCTCTCTGAAACCTGAATATGGCCTGATATCTCCTTTTCAGTTTATGATTAATGATGTATCTTAACTCTCTGGCTCACATTCAAAATGTTCCTCTATATGCCAGATTTGCCCCTTTTCTGTTCTAGTTCATTAGGTCATAGTGGAAGATATGCATCACCCTGGAGATACCATCATTAGTTTCCACTCTGGAGTCTGTAAGAGCCTCATCAGCAGAAGGCACCAGATACTATTAAGCCTTTAGTTGTCATGGCTACCTTCCTTCTGCCTCACTCTTAGAATTGCCTTGGGAGCTTTAATGGAGAAGACACTGGAAATCTTGCATCACCGCAACTTATTTTTAACAGATTGTGAGATCCCTGGGATTCTGCACCTTCCCTAGGAGGGAATTTCATCCTCAGGTTCCCATTGGTCACTCCACAACAGGAAGCGAAGGATGAGGCTTGGCTGAGAGAACAGCTCTGGAAAGACAGGGAAGAAGGAAGAAAAAGCAGAAGGAAGTGAAGGAAGATAGAAATACATCAGTAAAGAACAGAGATGTAATGATAAGGAGGAGGAAATAATACAGGTTGCAGGAGAGAAAATGGGAAGCAGGCTGAGAGGCAAAAAGAGAAGGAAAATTGTGCAAAGTAGTAAGGAACAGCAAAGAGGAAAGAACCAAAGAGTAGATCTATTTTTCCCAGTCTGTTCCAGCAGCCGTTGTAAGGGCAGTCTCTAGAGCATATTCTAGGAAGAATTAAGATTTCGGCATCATACAGCAGGAAGCAAAGAAGATCTCTTCTCCAAAGCTGCAAGAACTGGCTCAAGTCTGGTCCTGGATCCCTCTCATCCGTTGACAATCACTTCTGAAAGGCAAGGTGAGATCCCTGCGCATTTGCTTGTTTTCCCTAAGTGCAAGGCAGGAGGTCTCCTCTCGGTGCCCTAGATGGCTTCAGACAGTCTGAGCCCATGAGCCGACTGTCAGGGCTGAGCTGAGGCCAGGATGGGATTGCTTCTAAGTGTGCCAGCTCCAACGATGGGCACATAAAAGCAGTTCCTTTCTCATTGAGAAGCAGGCTGCCTGGTATTACTGTACTTGATCCATAAAGGAAAAGCAGGAATATGGCATAGCTGGTGTACTATAAATTTACCACTTAGCCAAATCCAATATAATGCAAACCTTTACCATGACTGTACAAAATGCCTGTGATGCATTTTATGATTTATTAATGGAAAACGCTATAGGTGTTTCTATTTAGTAATGAGCTTTTACAGGTTGCTTGGGTTATAAGGTATTATTCGGTAGAAATCTGGTACAGATTTATGTCTTTGTACCACAGTGGTATTCTTCTTCTGGGGGTCATGCAAGTCTGCAGAAAACATCTATGTTTCTCATTTTAAGGCACTGGTTCAGATGCTATCAGTGACTTTACTGGAGGTATTGGCCTGAGCTTTGACTTCTAATTCCCTGAAATCAGCTCTGGGCTCTCATGGGTCTCTCTCCAGCAAGACATCCAAAATATAGGAATCTTTAAGCACTGAAACTCTAACCACTGAGGTCACTGGGACAATCTGTGTGTCTATGGGTGCTTTGCTTGACAAGGGTCAGAGGCAGCAAGCAAGCCCAGTCAGTATAGACTCTCTCTCCATCTTTCCCACTGATTAACTCCTAACCTGATTGCCTACTGACTTTGGAAATGATGCTAACTTATTCTGTATGCAAATAGCTTGGATAAGGTATAAGAAAGCTTTAGATATATTTTTCTCTTGTAAGACAAACATTGTCATTTTAAACACTGCCTCAGCAGTGACAAGATGCTGATGTACTGAAAGGTACGAGATAAAAACTTGCCCTGAGGGAAAGATCCTCCACTGTGTGTTTAACTTACCTGCGTGGCATCACTAAAGAGAAAGTGCCTCTGAGCATGCAGGATAAACGAGAAAGTGCAGATCTATTTAAAGATGGTTTTAATTTGGTTGCCTGTTTCCTAGGCTTGTTCTGTGATTGAATGATTTTTTAATTATTATTTATCAGAATATTAATTAACAGCCGTATATTTTCTTGAGATGTGTTTCCCCTTCAAATGAAAACACTGTCTGCTCCCTTTTTCCCCTAATGTATAAACCATTTGCTACATGTTTACAAAATGATATCAAATGTAAATCTATTCCTGATAAGCAGCCTTGACAAGGAAATAACTTAGCATTCAGTGTTCATAAGAAGGGAGGGTGGGAGAGAAGGAGAGCAAAGGAAAGCGAGAGAAAGGATAAGATCTCAAATGAAATCAGTACAATGTGCTCCTTTAGGATTGGTTCTAGAGCAGATAAGGTTTCTATTCCTCCATAAACAGGTCAAAGAGTCTCGGCATCAAAACTGTATTTACCAAAGTTTTCTGTCATTCGGTGAATTGATCACACATATAGTAAACAAACCTTTGTAAATATGAAACCAGATTAGCATTTTCAAGTTTCTCAAATGCAGCATTCTCTTTAAAATGGTTGGGCATTTTTCTTAGACATTTAAATCCTATGCAAATAGTTACAGCAAATATATGAATCAGAAAAATGCACTTTCAACTGCAGTGACCACTCCTTTCTGTATCTCCTTTTATTTGAAAATAGGCAAACACGGTACTGAGTTATTTCTATTTGCTTTTTCTGTTGAATATTTTTAATGGTTTGTACTGACGGAGGGAAAAACTGATGTTTAGTTAAAGTTGATACAACCCACAAGTGGACATGTCAAAACAAGCTATAGAAAGTTACTTTTGATGTGTTTTATTGAGATATCTATGGTACTTTCCAATTACTTTATGCCAAAAAAGGTAGCTCTACTCAAAAATTATTTCTTTTGAAAACCACAAATACAACTTGTCAGTCTTTTAAATGTACTTCAGTATATTTAAAGGGAACCTTCTTAAAGTAACAATTGCCTGCTGCCAGAAAAAAAGAAAACAGCAAGTAATACAATAAAGCCTGTTCAACAATCTTTACCTGAAGTACGTAACTTCATTAAGGTGGTGATATCAGGTCATTGTTACTTTGTGTATGTGCATATATGTATTTTTGTCTTCAGTAGCTGCATGTGCAAGAGTTAAAAAGTAAGAGTGTGTAGACAGCCAAGTTATTAGCTCTGTGATTGTTAATGCTCTGAGCCAAAACTACTGGATATTTGATGATACTCGGGTGTCCTTTCTATTTTAGGAGTCTTCCTCCTAGTGCAGAGAAATAATCCAACACGAAATTTTCCAGGATTTTCTACTTCCTTCTTTTTTTAATCAGACCTTAAAACTGCTACTGAGAAAAAAAAAAATAGTAAACTCGTTCTTTTTCCGTACACAGAGATATGGTTTTCCCCACCTTAAACATACATGATTTGAGTTCAAAGGCTCAGCTTCCTGAGTGATAGTAAAGGTCTGTTGTTTAGCCAAGGATCAAGAGGATACTGGGCTCTGAGATGTCAGAAAGCATGTCTAGGCAGGGGTGGCAGGTTTCCTGGTGGAGGTGGGAGGAATCGTAACCTTGTTACTTAAATGCCCTGTCTTACCCATGGCTGCTGTAACTGCAAGGAAGGGTGAGGCAGGGAAGCAAGGAAAAGACTAATAAAACGGCTTGTGATTTTTATAAATAGGAAGCGTTCGAGCCTAGGTGCCGGTGCATTCCCGCCGCGGTCGCAGGGGCAAGGTGCAGGCGCTGCTGGCTGGGGTCCTGCACCCTCATCGGCACAGCTGGATACACCAGGGGCCTTGGCAGAGCCGCGTCGCCCCCTCCTCGCCCCGGGGTGCCAGCGGTGCCGATGCGACCTCCCCTCCCTGCTCAGCATTGCTGCGGGACGTCAGTGGCAGGTGCCACCAGCATTAAAAAAGAACCTAGAGGTGGGGCCCAAGGCAGAGCTGGAGGTCACCCACCCTCCGTGAACATCAGATGCCTGTGATAGCCACGGCAGTGGGGCAACACACAGATTCAGGGAAAGATCTGTAATCTCTGACTTGCAGATTTTTTAAATTTGGAAGACCAACTTTTTCCGAAAAGCATGGATCTCAAAAACCATCACACCACCCAGGAACCTGTGCTTGGGTGAGTGGGAGACCCTTGGGCCCAGCTGTACTATGAGAACTCGTGATTAGGGCTGGACAAAATGCTTGTGGTTACTCTTAGAGAAGAGGCATGCAAATACCTGTCTAGAAAAAGCTTCCCTAACTTGCATAGGATCCAGAAGTCCTGAAGTCAAGCCTAACTCTCTGCCCCAGCACTGCACTCTTACGGTAGCTTTTCCATGTCTCCCTGTCTCTATTTGCCTTTTCAGAGAGCAGCCCATAATCCCAAGGCTGGACGGGAAAATAGGCTTGTATCCATGCACTATGCAAGAAGACGACCCCCAATGTCAATAATACTCCTGTCTGTGCTGGGGTTTTCCTGATGGAGAAACTATTGGCCAGTTGTGAGCCAAGGCACAACCACCCATGGTCGTGACGAGGCCCCCAGAATGAATGATGCAGACTCCCCAGGGGACGGCCAGTGTGCTCAGTACTGTACAAACCTGTAATTAGATGCTCTGTGCACCAAAGAGCTTCCTACCCAAATAGTTAGGAGGCAAGGAAAAGGGACATGATGCTCTGAAGGTGCAAATTAGCTCCATTAAGCCTTATACATCTTTACTATTTATACCCAGCTAGACTCAGTATTGTGAGACACCCCGGCTCCATTGGATCACAGTGCCTCCTAGCAAGCCTTCTGCATAGTCTTCCTCATCCCCAAAACTATCCGGTGAGTGTGTGCTGAAAACATGCAAGCTTTTAAGGTTCTGTATCTATCTATCTATATGTGTGGGCTTGAGTGATGAGCTCCACATTAGAAAGCACTGGAAATAGTAAGACAAAATCCATCTTATTCAGGGAGGGTGGAGAAAAATGAGAAGAAAAGTGGAAAATTTGCAGATTGCATTAATTTGCACAAAACATTTACATGTGGTTTGATAAAACTATTGCCATTAGATAGTGCAGCCACTGGCAACTTACATAGCTTTTAGTGCACTAAGGTGTTGTCATTTTTACTGTTTTCATTGCTGCTTTACTCCTTTATTAGCTTCTTTGTGTTTTATCTTCTGATAGATGTTAGTAGCTTCCCCCCCCTCTTGTGCATCTGAGCCACTTGAAAGATAAATCTGCCATTTTAAAAGTTACAGTTAGAGATATTATGATAGGATTAAGAGTACTCTTTTCCTCTTAATACAATCATTCATTAAAATATTTTTACATTAAATTATAAAGTGTATGTTGCCGACTGCTCTCATTTGTTACTTTGGTATTTGGAACTGAAGTCTTTATTGACTCTATTATTAAAATGTGTTCATGAGAAAGGTTATGATGGTTTGTATTGTAAAAGTGGCATTAGCAGAATATAAACATCTCAGGAAAAAAAAAATTAAACCCTGATAAATGTATCACTATATGGCATTAAATCTAAAGGAGAGTGAAGCACAGCCTCAAACACATTCTTAAATAAGAATGCCTGAGACTATCAATATCTGGGAAAAAAAGGGTTTGCACCAACACTAATGGATATATTTCCTGCAATGTGTTATGTCTGTTGACTTCTGTGAGTAAAAGATTCAGCCTAGTATTAACTGTTAGCAGGATTGGGCCTAACCTGGCTCCTCACAGTGAAAAAGCATGCTTGCTGCAAGCCACTAGCTGTCAAAAATGGACAACCTGCCAGCATATGGGTGAGGTTTGGCTTTTCTGTGGAACAAGGAATTCAGAGGACATTACTATTTTTTGACAGTGGAAGGAACCAGATCAGGTTTTAACTTGACTGCAAATTAAGAGCTCACTGGGCATAAGAAGAATACTCCTGCAAAGAGCAAATAGGCTGAGGGAGAAGTGTGTGCCTGATCTTGCAAGGAGCCTAGTAATGGAGTCATTAAAAAATATAATGTTCTACTATTGGTGAAAACGTTGCCCATGACTCACGGGCTGTGTCAGTGCAGCATGTGGTTCTCTGCCCACAGCCAGCTTAGCTTGTGTGCTTGACTTCTGTGCAAGTGTTTAGCTGCCATTTGAAAATCTGCCTGTTTGCCCAGTTATGCTAGCTGACTCTAATTACCCCGTCTCGCCTGCATGGATAGGCGATAGCCAAGAGATAATTTGCACCCTTCCCTGCTGCTGGGTAGTCTCACACACAGCAAGGTAGGTAGATCCAGCTGTTACAACCAGCTGTTGAAAACCACCGCCGATGCACCCAGATCCCTGTGATACAGGCTCCTTTTCTGGAGCCGTGCCACACGGCTTGGCTCAGCCCGCGTTTCCGCCTTCGCGCCTGTTTTCTCCAACGCAGCGCTGGAAATCCCCGAGCAGCTCCCCTCTCCCCCGGCCCGTGCCCCCGGGCAGCACGCGCCCATCTGCCCCGGACGGTGCCGCCCGCGCGAGCAGCGTCCCTTCCCCGTGCGTGCTCATCGCGGGGTCCGTGCTTTCCCGTGGCTCAGACGGCAGAACCACGCGTGGGTATCCGTTGAGGGCTGATCCATCCGTCGAAGAGGAGGGTGCGTGAACCGGCCCGGCCAGGAGCTGCGGCAACGTGGGTTTCATCAGACGTGAAGTCCATACATCTGCTTATTCCCTATTGTCCCGTCCCATCTGCTTTGTTTACCGACTAGTCTTCTGGACAGTGAGAAGGTCAGAGGCCCTCGCTGAACGCCACTTCTTTATGCACATCCATCTGTTATTGTTATAGCCGTCCGACCTACTCTCAGGAAAGTTTGTCCTTGGCCCAGCATGGCCCACACGAACTGCTGAGAATTCATGAAGCTACCAATAGATGGTAAGATTTAAATACAACAAGCATACATTGAGGTCATTTTATTTGCTACATGGTTTCAAAGGCTTTGAGATGCATTCTGATCATGTTTCCCATCTTAAGCCTTAAGCCTTAAGGGCTTGAGACTTTTCTAAAAAGAGAAAACTGATATTTTTTGAATAAACTCCTGATTCCAGTAGGGGAGGCTTTAAGAAAATTAACAGCTACTGTGAGACTTACAACAAAATACAAAATTTTGGAGATTTTGATACATGCCAGCAAACTTCAAAGAAAGTTCAATCAGAATAACTTTATTACACCCACTTTATTTGAGTGAATCTTTTAAAGCTCAGGATGAGAACTGGTAAAATAGATCTTTTTTTTTCCAGAAAATATTTAAAAATACTTATTATTTTTCTAAAGCAGAACTACTTTCTTTTGGCTATCAAACTTTAAAGCCTGAAGTAATAAAGAAAAAAATTTAACAAATAAAAATATAGAAAAAGTCAAGTAAAATTCTTATAGTACAGACCAAAAGATTGTTTGATGGGAAGTGCCCTTGATCAAAAATGTTTAGGGAAGCTTTGTTCTACTCAGTAGCCAAGTAAAGCAGCCATGTTTTTGTTATCCCTGTTATGCTTCATATCTCAGATTGGGCCCTGTTGTTGTCTGTATACAATATAAGCACACCTGTATATGCAAAATGCTATATAGTGTAGCAAAGTAGTTGTGAAATGTTGCTGGTGATTGGGCATGAAGCATGCAGAGTGCTGATCATTATAATAATCTCCACATACTCAAGCCTGTGTTCCTTTTATTAAAGTTTCTTTTGAGTTTCACTGTTAATTTCCAAAGACAAAAAGATAAGAACTGAGAAAACATGAGTTGACTGCGTGCATTTGTCTACCAAACCATGTCTTATTTATTTTTTCTAATGGAGTGCAGGACCTGATGCGAAGGACACCTTGGCACCAAGTGTTTTTGTTAGAGTTTTAAACCTTTAAAATTTATTCTGCACCAAGTAGTCTTCCTCTGAGCCACCTGTCCGAAGCAGAAGGGAGACACGGGACTGGATGAGAGGCCTGTGCATCCTCCCCCTTACCGAGGCTTATTGCACTTGCATGTAAAGAAAGCCTGTGTGATAGACAAGAACCTCAATGCTCCTAAACCCAACTGCCTAACAGAGCTGAAGGTTATGGTAAGCTACAGACATGTTCTGTTGCAAGACTCACTTTCCTCCAAAGCCTCCTTGCCACTGATCTCTACAGCTGATGTAAAAGGAGGAGATTTTAAAATTGGCCGCTTAAGAAAATATGAGCCAAAAATTGCCAAATTTTACTTAGTTTTGCATGAAAAGGGAAAGAAGTAGAAAATTATATAACAGGGATGAAACTGGTCATGGGGAGAAGTGTGTAAGTGTTCCCCTCATCTTCGATGTGCGGTGGAGAGAGGGATGGGAGAGGGCCAGGCACATGCTTAGTCCCCTGCCAAATCTTCCCCAGTGGTGTTGCAGAAGTGCGAGATCAAGAGATCAGTCAGTCAACAGATTGTTGACCACCTCTAGTGATCACGGGGGGTTGTAGGTAATTCATGCTTTCCATAAACATGCTTTTAGTGTGTGCAAAGGCTGAGGTATTTGGTACTGATTGCTTCATTTTATGAAATCTGGGAAAGATCAAACCCGCCTTTGCTCAGGGATATTTCACCCATGCCTTTTCTGAGCTGGAACAGCCCCTTGCTTCAGTTTCTCCTCAGGCAAAAGGAGAAACCATCATGAAAGCTACAGAACTTACGAGTTTTGGGCTATAAGAATGAATTTGCTAGCAAGAAGGAAAATTGTGCCATTCTTACCCTTTCCACTGCTTTTAGTGGGAACTCTGGTAGAGGTAATCCAAGGTAGGGTCTCATCTGGAGGCAAATACGAGAAAGGAGAACATTAATTTGAGAGATTCTGCCAGAGTGCAGCTATAAGACTGACTGGACTTAAAAGAAAAAAAAAAAAAGAGTCCTTTTCCAGTCTATGGGAAAGTAGGATGCTCTGAAAGGAATTGTGAACTTTGGTGAGAAAGAGAGCTGCACACAAGAAACATGTAACTTTAAAATACACAACCACATGATGTCGGGTATGCCTAATGGAGGGAAGGACTATATTAATCTGTTTGAATTGCTAATTGGGGATTTAGTTGGCTAGATTGAGGGTTATAAGATTAAGGCTTTTATTCTGTGTTTTTGTTCTTTTCCAGAGGTAGGAATCCTCTATAGATCCCCGCTCTTGGGAATCTAATGCCCTCAAATGCACAACTCAGCAGCTGACGAGCAAGCTGATAAAGCATTCCTCACGGATACTTAATGGGTACATTCTGTATCTCCGTCTGTATCTTTATGTCTGCCTATCTTTTTTTTTTTTTCCCCCCTTTAGCATGCTTGGAGGAAGGTAAGCAAACAAAACACAAGCTAAAAGAATTCCCTCTTCCCTTCACGTTTACAGTTGCTTTTCCAGAAGCAATTTCCTCTTATGGAAATAAACTCTAATTTTCTCTTGTTTCAAGGTTTAAGCCCTCGATTTTATTTAAAGTTGCATTAGCTGAGCAAAGGTTTAGTGAGACAAAATGGAGATAGGACCCCACCCATCCTACTTCGCAGGTCTCAGGAGCTGCGGGCTCCCTCGTCCTTACCTTTCCTCCTCTCCTGGCCCCATGGCAGCCAGCAAAACGTACAGACTTGAAGGGAAGAAACACCTGCAGCCTTTTGAAATGGAGACCAGGCTCTGTCCTGCACAAAAGCACCTGGCCTCCTTGGAGGACGAGGCAGTGTCATGCACCAGCAGCCCCCGTGCAGCAGGGCTCTAGCCGAGTTGGCCACTCAGCCCCATCACCTGCCCCTTCTCCTTTCTTTCCTTGGGCACAGAAACTGGAGTCCACCAGAGGACGTACAGCTCATGTTACCCTCAGAAAACTAGAAGTTCTCATCACAATTGCTACCATATGGTAACTGAAATAATAAGGATATGGAGCGAAGGAAAGTCTTTATTTTTTAAGATCGCAAAGAGTGGTTGTTTATTGTGAGGTTGTTTATTTTTGTGCAAAGGGAAGCTGGCTAGTGTGAGTTATTTGCACAGCTTCCAGTGGAGAGCTATGACATTTGAAATCATTGACTCATTCTTTAAAAAAGCAAATACATTAAAAATGTATTATGTAGTAAAATGATTACAAATGTCTAGAGTTCTAAAGTGTATGCAGAAAACCTCTTCAGAAATTTTGTGGCAATAATTATCTGCTTTTCCCCAAATGTCAAGTAAACATGTACTCAGAATTGTTTTTGTAGCAGAAACACCAGAACTGACGTTTTTATCATTCAGGGAAAACCTCTGTAAATTCTGTGCTTGCTGAAAACGAGGTAACTGTGTCCTCAGCCAAAAGGGGAAAAACAAATTCCTGAGCTAGTTCCTTATTTACTCTCACAGAGAGCTCTCTGCTGGGTACAAATAACTGCCAAATTCATTTGTGTCTTGCAGCTGGTGTACTTAAGTTCACCAGAGGTTTGGAACTTTTTCCATATTGGGACCGTTCCTATGTTGGCAGAGTAGTCCTGACTTCCAAATTGTCTTTTCATACCCATTTTGCAGATAAAGAGTGGTTATTTGTGGTGCAAGTGTAATGGTGAACCGGATTTAAGATGTTAACAAAGTAGGGTCCAGTATTTTTCCTATGGGGCCCACAATCTTTATTCTCTTCAGTGTGGGCATATTCTTATCTGTGATTGGAGCCTTACCGAGGTTAGAAGAGGACAAGAAATGCTCAGGGATGCCCCAGCTTTGATAGTACATAGTAGGGACTTAGCAGGTCATGGCAACCTGCCCATTTTTAATGGAATGAATCTCATAGGAAATTTTGCATAAAATTCATTGTCAGAACAGTGCCAAGTTAGATCCTTCAGTTGTAACTGGTGAAGAACCAAAATACGGCTCTGCAGGGAGCTAAAAGTGAGATAAGAGATGCTGCTGCTGTGTGGATAGAAGAACCACAAGATGCTGTGAAGAGTTGAAAGTGGGTTTTTTGAAAAATTATTATTAAAAATGGTGCGCTTATTCCAAGAGCGGAAGGAATCTGAGAAAGTTTGTGGCACAAGGAGTACATGGGTGAAGCTGAAAAATAATTCCAGACTTGGGACCTGTGAGAGGAATATTTCTGAGTGAGAAAGGGTTTCAGTTCCATTTGCTGTTTAGGCTTTTTGGATTTAGAAGCTCTAGGTAGCTAAATGCAGATGACCTCTTTTTGCGGTATGCTTTATCTTCACATCTCCACCTTGTTGAGATGGAGTTTGTACGTCTTGAAAACTGAAATAACTTAGAGTAATTGTTAGATTTCTACTCAGCCAGTTGAGCTGTGCTGGGAAAAATCAAATTGCTACTCCTGGAAGACACTTGTCTTCACTGATCCAAATTTTAAAGAGTCTTCTAGAATTCACTCATCACTCTACATCTGTCCCCTTGTCAGTTGGGCTTGATCACTGTTTCTTGGTTCCTTTGTAGAGATTTAAAAGCTTCCCATTCTTCCTTTGAAATGTGGGAATAAATCGCATATTGGGTTTTGCAAAGTGAGTGAACGGCCCCTTTCAACTAGTCAGCAAAAAGTTTCAATAGAGGAATTAAGGCCGATGGAGGAGGAAATGTGATTCTGGGCTTAAAAGTTGTTTTTGGTGCAGACTTCTAGAAACTTAGTGCATACATTCATTGTGTGAGTAATAATGGAAAAGAAATGTCTTAAACAAATACCTTTTGTACAATAAGTTTAATGCCACAATCATATTACTGGGGTTGACTGCAGAAATGGGAATGCAAATGATAAACCTTTCCCGACATGACTAATCTGAGAGGAGCTCTCTCGGAAGAATAGCATCTGAAATATTGTATACAATGAAATATTGTGTCCTATCCTACCCCCAAGGTTGAGGTCTTCTTCCCCTCTTCAGGCAAGTGGCACTAGTCGGATTACAGTGCAATCATAACAATTAAAGATGGAAAAACCTATTGGGCCATCTAATCTCTCCCCCTGCCAGTAGAGGATTACTCCTGAAGTATGTTCTTCAATGCCTTGACCAGTTCTGGGTGACTGGAGCAATAGGCTTCCATCGTTTTTTAGGGAGATTATCTTTTAGATGAGACCTTAAAGACCTATGTCCTAACTACTCTGCACGAATCCTCAGAGCTTGATTCCTCAAAGTTAGGCTTAAATACAGCTGTGCACATGCATTTGCCTGCACTTATTTTGAAAATCACACAGTAGGGCTGTCACAGAGCTTTTGATAAAAGTTGTAAGAATTCTTTGGCTAAAATTCCCTTCATTCCCACATCTGTGTTACATGCTAGGAACTATACCAGTGCATATCAGAGTTCTTTTCTGCAAGTTTTCAATTTGTAAAGAACTTCAGGGTCTTGAAAATCTAATCATCCATGAATTAAGGAGACTGACTAAAAATTGCTTTCTTGTTCATCTGGCATAATTTGCTCTTTTTAAGAGCCTTAGATAAATCCAGGCTTATTTATTGTTTGTTTTTACTATTCTCTGTATGTGTTCAGTTTTTTTGTGTTAGGGGTTGTTCTATTATTTCATCAGGGACTTGCATTTTGCTTACCAAATTATAACTATGAGGTTATGGCTACTTTTAAACATGAAGTTTGGTAGGATATTTTGGTTTCGTATTTTTTGACTACACTTTCTCCATATTAATGATATGTAATAACAAGAATTATTATTAATACTAGTGTACATATTCTCTTAGGTATACAGAGCTAACAATGTCCTGACTTCTCTACCGTGTTTTAAAGCAAGTGTCCCACAGAGCTCCAGTTCTGAAAGCATTAGAAACTTGCATAACTTTGAGCAGAGAGGGAAACAGCAACATCTGTAATGCAATATAAAATGAAATAATGGATCCTTTCTCCCCTAATCATGGGAGGTCAGGTCTTCCTCCTTTCCTCAGGCTATGTAGCAGTGAGATTACTCCTAATAATAAAAAAAGAGAAAAAAAGTGAATTTAGCCATGAATTGTCATACAGTTAAGCTTGTAGGCATGTGTAGGATTAGGATTCATAAAAGGAAAGGTATTAGATATTTGGATTTAGCAAGAATTTTTTTGATGATGTTCACATCTTTGCATCTAGGTCTGTTATTTATTGGAAAAGAGGATTGGCCCTTACTGTTCCAACAGTAGAAATGATTTTTTAAGGAGGATTTGGAAGAGGAAATACAATAGGAAAGTGACTTAGATCATGGAAGTACTTTCAGACACATATCCTGCCAGAGAAGAAGGTCAAATGTTATCATGGTAGAAGGATGTCAGCAAACCGGGATGGGCTTGCGTGTTGAGCGGACAGGCTTAAGTAAGGTGGAGCAAAGAGGATACAAATAGCAAGGTCAGTGGCAGCTGAATTCGGCAGCTGATTTCATTTTTTCTTAAAGGGAAGAAGAAGCTCTAAATGACACTGAAAGGTTTTGCCTATTGTCTAATCAATAGCTAAGGTGAAAGTTTGTTAGTGCTTATTGTTGCTCTCCAGTTAATTTCTTTGATGTTGCAGAATATTCCTGAGTTCTATCTGCTGATTTGATTATTTCCAAATTTTCACCTAAATCCTCAGTAATTTTTTGTCATTAATGAACTTGGAAAAGTTAATTTGGCTTGCAACTCTCAAAACTACTTTTCACTGATTTCTCTTGCTAAACATCTACTTATCTAATATGGACTTATTTTACACAACCTAGATCGTTAAAAGGAAGCCTGAGGCGTACCTGCGCAATGCCACAGAAATTTCAGAGCACTCAAATCTCCCTTGTTATCTTTAATGTACAATCAGGAATAACAGGAAAATGGGTGCCAGTAGTAGGTGGGAATGACCGATTTCATTACAAGGTACTGAGATAATCTAAACACTTGTGCATACAAGATAGATATATGCCAGTAAACAAATGGGACCTTTCTTTGGCCTAGAGGCCAGCTGGCCTGCCTGGCATGGCGCAAACCCAGGTGGCTTGATTTTCCCCGTCCCCCAGCAGGGCGGCTGCATCCACGCTCACTTATCGGCCATGGGCCCCAGGCTACGCTGACCCCTGAGCTGTGCCCAGACCTTGTCTAGGGGAGAACAAGCTACTTGGCAGAGGCCAAAACTGTGCCATGCTTGGAGCCAGGCGTCTTGCACAAGGGGTGATTGCCAGCCAGCGCTCGGGCATCCCTCCTGCTCCTGTGCAGCTCTCTACAACAGGCTGCAGCCATGCGCGCCTCATGGTAAGCTGCACATATACAATTTTATTGATTGAAAAACTATAAAAGAATAAATAATTTGTTCTTTTATCTCTGAATATGTGACAACTTTAGAGGCATTCCTAACATAAGGTAATAGATAGTAGGGGAGAAGACCAGGATACCAGAGAGAGCAAGCAAAGGGAGGTATATAAATGATGCAAGAGACACTTTGCTTAGGATATATAGATAGAAGGAAAAGTGTGATGAAAAACATATCAAAGCAAAAAAGGTGGACCTATTTTTTATATTTCTAAATTGTCTCTTTCGTTGGAAAATGTTAGGAATGTTCGTATTTTTTCTCAGATCTGCTTGAAAATACTTGGCAGGTCTGATTAAGTCAGAGATAAATTTAGTTATCCCCATAGCCAGTTTGATCTCCCTTGCATTTTTTGATTGGTTAATTGTAATTGCCATCTTTATTTTACTGAATCTCTAATTGGTCCAAAGTTTCTTTTAATTTAGTGGAATCTAACTTACCTTGTAGTGTGTTTTGGTTCTAAGCAATTTCAGTCTTAAGCATACTTAATTCCCTTCTGAGATCCTCCATCACTAACAACACAAGATCAAATAACCAACTAATTAAAATTTATGTCCATCTTCTATTGAAGTCATCATTCATATCCCCCTGAGTAGGTGATTTCTGACTGTGTGATCCCGCAGGAATATTTTTATGTCTACAGGAATATGTGAGTGTGGAAATGTGGAGTTTATTCTGTTTCATTCGTGTGTAAATGGAAAAGGTTTCAATTAAAGGTTTAATATTATCTTTTTGCAGTTATCAGATAGACTGTACAAAGATTTTGCTAAATTTGCCTTGCTGCAAGGAAGCAGTGTAAAGTTCTATGTATACCATTTTCTCCTACTAAACGTACATTGAATAAGAGCAATTTTATATTTCAGGAGTCACTTTTATACCATTATTTCCTTGTAGGTACAACTGTTTTTGTTGGAAATAGGGGTGCAAACTCTCTGTGAGCATTCAGTATCCATATGAACATGCTGTTTGGGGAGCTGGGCGACTAGCCATCTCTTTTGCAGGTGAAAAATGCACTTAGCTTGTGTGTAACAACCACCTTATCTCCCAGGTTATGCCTGTATTTGCAAACAAAGCAGGGCCAGGGCTCAGACTAGAACAGTGGTCCCCCACCATCCGTGCCGTTTAATTGCACATTGATGCTCCACTAGACATTTCCTCATCCCCAGTCAGGGGACAGCAGGCACCAGGGAGCATTCACAAGAGGCAATATGAGCAAGATCGCAATGCTTTGGGCTCCTTCCACCCTACATAGTGCTCCAACACTATCCCAAACGTTAAATACATTCACATATCTGCAGGCCATTCACCAATGCAAAAAAAAAAAAAAAAAAAAAAAAAAACTTATCCAAGGTTTCATGCTAGCAACATAACACTTGCATGATTTCAACAACTTGGAACTAGAAAAGCACACACAAAGGATGGTCACTATGTGTTAGTACCATCGTGGACAGCCCCATATGGTCCAGAAGAAACTCAGGACCATGTGCTGTGCAAAGTGAATCCAGCCAGGTCATGCCATTTGGCCTCAAGCCTGTTTTATTCAGCATGAATAGCAACATTTGCTTAGCAATATAGATACAGCTTTAACAGACAACATTTCTGAACTCTGCTCTTTACAGGAGGACTAAAGAGTGGGAACAGAGCTTCCTCTTTGCAGTGCCTCCACTGAGTCCTTGCTTCTTCTTTCCTCCAGGTGCAGGAAACAGTCTAACAAGAGCTCTACAAATGCACAGACCTCTTAACACGTCTCTAAGTATGATATGACAGCACTAAAGAAGTGCACCCTGTCAGTGAGAAATGCTGATTACCGTGGAAGGAAATTAGAACAAGACTTGAGCCAAAGTGAGTGCCTAAGAAAATAGTAGTGCGTGCAAAGGTGGTTAAGTTAAAGCAAAGGGGCATCATGTGGCTTTCTGAAAAAATGGGTCCTCAACAGATTTTTTGAACTAAAATTTAAAAAGTCGGACGATGTTTTCAGCACTATTATTTATGCCACTCTGTGGATTATTTACTCTTATTTAGATGCTTTCAATTATTTTCATGCTGGATTTCTACTGAGTCAGGACCATTTCTGAGCATATCCAGTTGCTGTGACTATTTCAAGTTCTTCCAGCCGGGATGTTTCCCAAGGACATAATGTCCTGAGTCCCATTAAACAAAATAACAAAAAGTTGCCAGGGAACTGTGGAGGTCCTGGAGAAAGCAAGCACTGCTAACTAGTGATGCTAGCAATAGCTAAATAGTATCAAGCACAGCTTTGTAGTCATCATATATATGTCTTTCACTGTTCATTCTTTGTACTCTGCTGGGTTCAGAAACCTGGGAGATGGATATATTCTCTAGGAGCGCAGTAGGCGTGGGAAAGCTGAGCACAATGCCTCTCTTAGTCCAAGGAGAAGTACAAGCACAGAGGGAGAATGATGCCATCCTAAAAAAAGAGGTCCAAAATAGATGGTATGATTTTTCCCTCTGGAAGTGCCTGTCTCCCTCCATAGACTACACAGAAAATTGTGATGTCTAATTTCTAGACACTGAAGGTAAATGGGATGAATCTGTGCCTCAATAGTTTGCCTATATGTTGTAGCAAGATACATTTACCTGGACTGTCGTAGATGAACATAAGCTGTGCTGTCTGTGCTCTGCACTGGTTTCCTTCTGATGGTGTCAGCGCATGAGCAGAGCTCTGTGCACCAGGCTGATACACACAGCCACCCTGAGGAGTGTTTTAGAGAAAGGATAACACCACACTCAGGCACCCACAGAGCTTCCAGCTCATAGGGCCGAGGAGGTCATATACCTCCATACCTGACCGTGTAGATACGCATGCGGATACAGCGTGTGGTGTGAAGCAGGCAATGGTGGAGAAGGAAGCTTGATGCTCCTCTGGTCCTTCAGGCTTTAGATGCAGGGATTTGCAGAACCATCAAGAGAGAAAAAAGGTGTGAGAATCCTTGGATTTGAGTAGCTGAGATGAAATTAGTGCTCCTTAGTCATCTCCTTCCCAGGAAGGCTAGTTTTGTTTAGAAGTTACTGTGGGATGGATTGTATGTAGACAGGAGGATATGACCAAATGCTTCTAACAACAGAGCGAAGACAAGAAACCCCATGTAGTAGTCCTAGGGACATATTTCTCCTCTGGCCTTCTGTGCAGGACCATAATTAGAGATCTGATTTACCATTATTGCATGATTTATTTCCTTTAGTTCTTGCTTCCACCAAGTCTAATAGATTTCTCATGTTATTAGATAACCCTCTCTGCTAGCTGTTGTATAGATAATGGTTTCAAGACCCAGACCCAGAGCTTTAATTTTCACGAGTGCACTTAAAAAAAACAATCAGGCAATGAGTTATTAGTCAAGTTATTAGTCTCAATTGTGTCACCATTAAATAATTTGGTCGTTTTCTTAGCTACAAGAGGAATCTGCTGAGTGTCTTGCTGGTTTCACTGCTGTGGAACAAACCTGCCACCTTCATTATACCATCAGAAGGGCTCAAAGCACTCAGGTGCAAACATGTGTTCAGCCTGACAAGCCCAAGGCTTGAGTTCAGCACTTAAACTGGATTTACATCCCGTAAAATTCAACAGGATTTAAGTGGATGCTTTGTTAAGTAGAAATATATTTAAGTGCTTGGCTTAATTTAAGCAAAGGCAGCAGTGTTTCATGACATTTTGGCCTATGATCATGTGGATCAGGTTCTCCAACCACAGTAGGTCCCCAGAAAGCCACTCCCTGCTATTGGTGTAGTGTTTTCCATTTTGAAATTGTATATCAAGTTACCTAGATTTTGAGAGTCTGATTATATCAGGGTCTGGGTCCACTGCGAAGTGAAGGGCATTTGAGGCGTAATGGAAGTCACTCAGCAGCAGCGAGAATCAGGCTCTTAAGCTTTTACTGCATCTCCCAATGTGAAAGTGGAGAAGTCTAAGTTTTATTTAGCTCCATAAAATATTTAACCTCAACAGTGATGGAGTTGATAAAAATCTGTATTTTGTAAAAAGCTTTTGTTTCAAGGCTATCCTTTTTATGATTAGCCTGTACATTCTCAGAAAAAAGCAATATCTATTATTACCAGCGAATGATCCAATAAGTGTCTTGGGTATTTCTGCCAAACTTCTGTGCAGGTTCCTAATGAGGGAGATATTAAGTTAAAATCAATGTGGGAGTAGTTCTTGTAGACCAGGGGAAAGTGTGTCATTATTTTTGCTGGCCAAATATAGTATCATCATCCATTAACTCCCTAGCTGAAAAATATCCTGTATCTCACTGGGATGCTGATCAAGTCATGCTCTTGTACATGATTTCTCTTAAGACATGCCTAGCATGTTTTTTAACAGAAGATTTATGGCAAGAGAATCGCAAAACACTCAGAAAATTTGCATCACTAAATCTGAATCTCCAAAAATGCAAAGGAAAAAATGTAGATTACAGGCAGTAATTTTATCGAAACAGACAATTCTAAAAATTGGCAAACCTAAACCAGAAAAGTTTTCTGGGAAGGTAGATCCTAAGTTGCAAGAAATGTAACAACTCTGAAAGTACAGGAAACAAATAATTAGCATGAGGAAATTCAGGATCTGGTGTTCAAGTAAGGTATAACTAAAAAAGAATATAATCCATAAATCATGTATGGCTTTGAAAGAGCTTGGGGTTTGGGTTGGGGGAAACTGTTGATGAATTTGGGTTAAATAGGGTGAACAATTTTGACAGAAAAATGTGTTTCTAAAGCATATTCCAGTTCCTCGCTGAATAAAAATTAGCTGCACTAGAAAGACTTCCTTGGCGGGTGCAGCACGGGCAGGTGCAGCCATGCCTGAGGAGCGCCGCGGACACGGGGCAGCCAGGGGATGGCAAAGCCCCGCTCCTTTGCCCTGCGCTCCCATAAGCTCTTCGGGGAAGTTTTCCTGGGCAATAAGGGAGGGTTTGTCCTGGAGGTGAGAGAGGGAGCAATGGCCGGGGCTGAGCCTGCTGGCCTCCCAGGCGTGCCAGGGAAGGGTGTCTGGCGTGAGCAGAGCAGGCAGTGCCAGCTCTCCTCGGGACCCTCATTTGCTCATGTTCCACTAATGGACTGAATTAAACTCTTTCCCTTGCAGCTGTTTTCTGCTCCCCCTTGCTGAAGACAGGCCTGGGGGAGCGGGTTTCCCATTAGGATTTGCTTCTTCCCTTAGGCTCTGCCTTTTCCTTGCACCACGCAATCCCAGCCCTAGTGGCTGCCTACATGGCCCATAAGTAGCTGCATTCATCTGTTTCGGTGTTGTTGTTAGAAGTCAAGCAGGCTTGTTTTGTGGCTTGGCTGTTTCAGAGTTTCTGCCAGAAAATTAAGAAAATCAGTAAGAGCCTAGTATGAACTTTAGATAGCATGCTAATAAAATTGCTTAAATTTCTGCTAAATCTTTATCGTTTTTTTTTCTTTCTTTTTAGCTGGTTACCTGACTTTTGGAAAAGTCCTTTCAGTCATATTACAACATTATAAATCACCTGCTGAGCAACTGGGATTCAAGGTGG
Organism: Dromaius novaehollandiae; assembly: GCF_036370855.1. Taxonomy (NCBI): domain Eukaryota; kingdom Metazoa; phylum Chordata; class Aves; order Casuariiformes; family Dromaiidae; genus Dromaius; species Dromaius novaehollandiae. The sequence continues at coordinate 10,100,313 of NC_088099.1, forward strand.
TTGATTCCTCACAGTTTCTGCAAGATCAAAGGTATGGCTGTCCTCCAAAAGCTGTGATGCTTCACATCAAAGTTCACAATGAAAACTATCTCAATTTTCTTCCTCAGCGTTTGGATTTGACTTCATGACAATAACATTTCAACTGGCGTGTTCAGCCTTCGTTTGTGAGAGGACATGGCTGTGCTCGTTCGTATGGTAAATTCGAAACCAAATGGAGTGACTCTGATTTTGAGTCTTCTGTTCCTAGAATTTGTGAGTCTGTTTAAAAGCGAACTTCTTTAACAGTGCTATAAATATCTCTTTGGTAAATGCCCTGAGTTTCTTTCAATCCGTGCTGATCCTTGTAATCACAGTTGCATTGTTCTGCTCATGTCATTGAAAACGCTTTTGACAGAACAAATGATGATCACCTGTGCTGTAGTTTGTAAAAAGCCCAAGATCCAATCTGCTTTTTCATCAAGAAAAAACAACATTCAGTTCATTTCTTTTTCTCTTTCATGTACATTGCTTTTCACCAGGACACACTGCTTTTTCACTAGCTTTTTTTTTTTTTTCCTTTTTCTCCGTGAGCCTCACAAAACAAATAACTGGTGGGAAGTTCATGAAAGAATTGCTTTTACTTGCTTCAGGTGCTGACGGCCCGGTGTGGCTTGTTATGTTGTTTTTTTTCTTTCGAAAGGAAAAAGTTTAGAGATTGGACTTTGTTTGAAAGTAAGAGTTCTGCAGATGTGCAATGTCTGATATTCCTGCTCCTATCCTAATACAGTAGAACTAGACTTTTAAGTGTCTGAAGTTGGTATATTCAGAGAATATCAGTCATAAATACTTTAATGTCTGACTCATTTAAGCTAGAGTTGTAACTTTCACATTGCCATGTGCCTTTATATTATTGAAGTTTAAAGGAATTCCTTTCAAAGCCTAATGTTTGGCTCCTGATGAAAGAAAATCAAACAGCTTATTCGGAGTTACGTTAAATAATTACATGCGTAACCCTTTAAATGCTAGATATGCAAATAAAGTGTTATATGGTCACTTTCATAGTAAAGACTTACAGCTAAATTCCCCCTTCCTCCTCCCCCCAGGTTCATTCTTGTTGCTTCTTCTCAAGTTATCTGAGACAGAATTACCCCTAGCAAACATGGATCGATTAGGTAAAATCCAATTTATTTCTTGCAAAAAAAGTTCCTAACAATGGACCCACTTCTGTAGCCAATATTACTGCTGACATCACTGCAAAGTCATCAGCATTTAAGACTTGCAGGATTAGTCCCCATCTCTATGGTGCTTGCTGCGACCCCCAGTGAAGCAGACTTTTGAGTATCACAGTCATGAATATCTTTATGCCTATAACAACCATGAGAGGGAAGCTGGTGGTATTAGTCCGCTTTGCAGGTGTGATACAGAGGCACAAATACACCTGCACCAATAAATATTCACAGATCCTGAAAGGCAGCTGTTGGCGTTTGCCTTCCATAGAAATGGGTACGCGGACACAGACCATGGCAGGTGTTAAGAAGCAATGCCAAAACTGGGCAGAGAGACATTTATCTGTGCAAAATTTATATGACTTCGGCAATGACTCTGAGCATGTATTAGACCTTTTTGTTGGTTAGCTAACCGGGCGATGCTGATGTTATTTCAGACTTTTGCATACAAAAAAGGAGCTAAGAACCTAAACACTGCTAAGGATCTGGGCCTAGTTGACTCATGCAAGGTAATTTAGGAATTGCTTGGATTTATGCCCACTGCTCCAATTCCTCTTAAGGTTAATACATGGGATTATCCATTTAGGATCTGTCATTTCACTAAAACCATTAAATAAAAGAGATCCACACTACAGAGACACATTTTCAAACTGTTATGAAATCTCTTTTATGAGATCTTGTTTGGATGCTAACTTTTTATTAACTTAATTGCTGTCCACAACTAAAGATGGTCAGAAAAAATTGTCTTTTTTCATTGGTTCTAGTACTTCAAGGGGGACAGTGGGCTTCATTGTATTAGAGTATTTTTGGCTTCTTCTTTGCCCTGAACCAGGACAGCTTGTTGTCAAAATATGTGAGCAAATATCATAAGGCCTGGGACAAGGAGCAAAATTTTCTCTAATCTCAGTGAAGATTGAGTTTAAAATCTGGGTTGTGATTCAGATCAGGTTTTGTTTGTTTGTTTGCTTGTTTGTTTGTTTATGTCTTTTTTCTGTTTATTTGATCCAAAATAATCTCGCCTTCCAAAGTCTTTTTCTGGCAAAACTCTGGCTGTCTTCAGTTTGGTTTGCTGGAGCCTGTGTTTATGTACCACAAAAACTGCCTGCCTCCACCTAACCCTTTGCCAGAATAAGGATTGTAATGTTTGACCTTTACATACAAGACCAGGGATGGGCATGAACTAGTTCAGATCAAATGTAGAAAGAGGGTTTGGCCTTAAATAATTTTAAGAAGACTTAAATGTACCATCATTTATTTATGTATTTTTGCTATTTTTAAAACATGTGGAAAATGAATGCAAAAGGCAGAGAGAATCATATTTCTGAGCCACAAACAAAACCATAGTACTGTGAGAACTAGAAACGAAAAAATGTATTTTTAGGTGCTTGTTATCACTATGTTACTCTTTTGTTTAGATCACACAAATATGACCATTGCTTAACTTTGTCATTCACTTTCTAAATATTTTAGAAAAGGGAATAAACCATGTTCATTTTTGACGGAGTGCTGTTGCATGCAAGGGCACTCACAGTTTGTTTATAGCATACCAAAAGCATTCTGTTAATGAAACATTTCAAGGCTAATGAACCAAAACTTTGCACCAAACAGACAGCGGCTGCAAACGCTTTCTTGTCTGCATTTGTCAGAGTTCACGTTTCAGCTGTGCCCTCAGCTCCACCCACACCGCACCGCTCCAGATAAAACAACACTGGGATTGACAAGTCAAGTTTACAAGATTAGCTTTCTATGAAAAAGCCAAAGCAAGTCATGGCATTAACTCTTTTGAGGCGAATACACTCATGCTTTTGGGGCAAATCGGCTACCATTGGTGGATCAAGGTGTTGTCCTGTACCTCTGAAGTTTTAATGTGGTGTGGTTGAGTCTGGCATAAGGTGGAGAAGAAATAATGAGAAAGTACATTTGAAAAGAGGGATTTCATGTGTATGGTATGCCCTAATGCTCTAATGGTTCTGAGTGTATAAAATCAACAGCTGGCTTTAAGGCAAGCTGGTTAGCCTAGCACTGCTGAAACCATTTCAAGACCTTTCAAAATGTTTTGAGGATTTAATTTTTCTGGGAGGGAACATGTTTTACGGTGGCCACTTACAAACTGAGTTATGACCAAAGCAATCTAAGCTCTTCATCTTGCAAGCCTGTAGACAGCCAGGTAAACATTCATGGCAAAATTATAATCCAGGACTAAGTGGTAAAGGCACTGTTCTGGAGAAGTGCATTCACTTCTGCTCTGTCTCTGATTTTCTTTGTGATGTCAGGTAAATTACTCTTACAGGGCTTTTCTAACTATGTATTTGCAAAATATCTAGCAAAAAAAAAGGCCTTACTCTTATCTGGGGCCTCCAAGCAATGATTTGAGTATGCATACTATACCATAAACCAACCAGGAACGATCCTCCGCACCCAACAGAAGTAAGGTCCCAGACAGTCAGCTTGAATATGCAGGGAGTAACAAGAAGGTGAAGGAGAGAATGGGTAGGTGTACAGAGAGAGATTTATGGTAAATCTTTTCCAGCTCATGAAGAAGGTAACTACAGAGCCACATCTAGGGCTAACTCTATTATGAGCCAAAAGTCCTTTGATGCTGTGAAACTCCTGTGAACAGAGGATTGTTTTTGCATGGTTGCCACTGTCCATCTCAGTCGTCATCCCTGCAGTGTTCCTCACCCGCACTGCCATCAGGATTCTAGTCCATCTTGTTTAGAAGGGAAGCTCCTTTGTGTGTGTGTCTGAAAATATACGTGTTAACACAAACAGTTGCTTATTTTGATGAATGTAGAGTTGGTAATGTGATCTAGACCAAATACTCAATTGAGTTGTTGAAATCCTAGTATTTTTTTACTCTCCTCATTGTTCATGCAAGTCAGCAGATTGTCTGCTTCCAAAGAAGCTAGTACCTTTTAAAGTTACTTTAAAAGGTGCTTTTTGAATAGGGTCAGTGGACTGTCTTAACAGCTTGCCAGCGAACTGGAGGAAGAGCAAGAAGGCATCAGTCAGCTTCCACCAAGCACAACAAAGAGGATTTGGTACAAGGAAATTTAAGAGAAGAGCTAATCAGGATGAAATGCCTGTGGTAGGAAAGTGGATCCCAGTGGCAAATAAGAGACTCTCAGTTTTTATTTGGCCGAGTGCCATCATTCTCTATATTCAGGAAAATGATAATTTCGTGAGTACATCTGCAGGTGAATGCTCTGCATACCATCTTCTAAATGTGATTATAGTTGTCACTCTCATATGAGCCTATTCTTTGTCCATTACACTTTATTGTTCTAATAAGGTTACTTCTTGCATTAGCAAAAACAAAAAAAAAATCTTCCCCTGAATTAATAATGCCCTTGAAAATAATAGCTGTGTAAAGGCAATAGCTACTATATTTTTAAGAACAGTCATAGTTTTTCAGACAGCTGGAAAGGTTATTCCTACTGGTTTTGAGTCTGAGATAATCATCTTCACCAGCCACAATGAACAGGCTCTGTCTGGAAGTAAAGAGACAATATCTTTAGCCTACTTTTCTCCCAGGAACATGTTTGAGTGTGGTTTTTGGTTTGGTAGTGGAGATCTCTGATGTGTATCAACTGAAACATAGGAGTGTTTTTTATCATCATCATTTGTAGATGTGGTCCAAGTTAGCATTAGGTAAACCTACTACCTGCAAAAACAATATGAATAAATTCACCTGCTTGCTGTGAACTTCTGCTATTCAGCAACTCAGTTTTTTCAAGGCTTTTCACCCCACTAACATGGGAAATGCAGTTAGTACATAGTATATGTGGCTGCATTTTATTTATTTTTTTTAACTGGATTCAGGTAAATCCCACCAGTGTGGAGTGGAATAGGCTGCCACCACGTAGCAGGACCGTTGCAATGTTGACATACCAGCTGGGAACCACAGCTTTCTCAGTCTGTAGTGAAACCTCTTTAGATGGCCTCCAAAGAGATCTTCTGAGTTTCCGCTCCCAGGATCTGGCCTATAGGAACAGACAAGAGAAAGGCAGGAAATCAGTGAATCATTAGGAACTCGTGCCGTAAAGCTTGTCTCACGGCCACTCGCAGGTGCTTTTTGCCACTCACACAAAGCCTGTTCCAGGAGACACTCCTGCCATTTGCTTGGTATGATAGTCACTCCTATCGGGTCATCACAGCAGAGAGAAGCCCAGAGTAAGCCCTCCTTGTAACTGCTCTGTTTGGAGGAAAGAGCAAAAAATGATAGGGTTGTTTCTGTTTTAGTGTTTTGGTGGAGCAAATCACCTCTGAGCCTGGCAGAGCTCAGAGTGTTTTGGCATCCTGCTTTGCTTTACTCCATTGCTGTCATCATTCTTGTTTTCCCCACACTGTACCAGTTGACAAAAGACCCAAGTGAATATTCATGCAAAAGCCAAAGGCAATACCGGGGAGATGTCATCTTGTTTTGTTTGTGACCCTCTACTTTGAATCATGTATGCCTTGGATGTATTGAGCCAGGCTTCAGTACACCGAAAACTGGTATCTCCCTGAAGATATGGATGAAGGTCTGAAACAGGTTATTTTATGTTTCTTCAGGAGAGAATTGGGGGGACTGCATAGACAGGACATATAATACAATAGATTCATTTTAGCAAAAATATACATCTGAATTCTGTGAGGCTACAAAAGCAGCTTGGGGTTTTATTTTATGAGAGCCCAGAAATTGAGGCAGTATAAAATAGCCAGTTGCTGTCTGGTCTTTTGCTCATTGGAGCTGGGCATGAAGACCTCCAATTTCAGAAGTGAGCATTCATTTTGGGTATCCAACTTGAAACTCCCTAAAAATAGCATGCTTGAAAGTAGAGATCCCTCAATTTCTACAGATAAGGCCTTTTCTAAGTGATTTGAACTATGTTGCACTACTCCTCTTGGAAAGCTTAGATCAGTCTGACAGCAAAAGTTTCCCAAATGGCTTTACCCAAGGGTAAAGGTAAATGGCATAGAGTAAATGCGCTGCAAGTAATCATAAGGCACCTTTTACGTGTTCTCTATATTTGTGCTTAATTCTGTAATCATGAGTATTTTCAAGTCGTATTAGTAAAGAAGTAGAGAATTGGTATAGCTGAGCGTTATACTGTAAGATCTTGTCTAAATTTGCATGACAAAGACAAAAAAGGTGAAATATGTTGTATCATTTCCAAAAGCTTCTTCTCAAGAGCCAAATAATGCATGAAAGCAATATTTACAATATTTTAATATAAATATTGCAAGAAACCCAAAGAGTGCATATTTTACTTTTAAGAGAACTCTATCTGCTTCAATTAAATTAGTGAGTCAATTAGCTGAGGCAAACGTAGCTGACATTTATTTGAAATGTGAAAGACATTTTACATATTTTAATTTTTTATAATATTCTGCTGTGTAATAGGAGTCCATAATTATCTGTCAAATCCACTGACTTACCTTTTTTTTGAAAAGCTACTCCATAATAAAGTGCTACTGTCATAATAGCTATTCTACTTTTCTCTCTGAAGTTCTTTCCCACTTGGAAGAATAATAGGTATTGAATATAATTCTATAGAATCAGCTCCTATAAGTCTAAAACAGGTGTTTAACTGGAAAAGAATAATGTTTAAAAAGGATTAAAATTTGAAACAGGAAGTATTTTGTGCCAAAAATATTGTGCTTAAGGTTGCTCATGGTCTTGAAATTGATGTTTCAGACAAAGGTTTACTTTCATTTGGGAGGAATGATTTCTGTACCTTTTTATCCTTGCAAATACCTATATAGAAATGTTAGAAACCCCAGTCAAATAGGTGGACACACCCCTTATTTTGGCAATTTTGCTAAAGTGACACCTGGACAAACATCTGGGCGGTCTAATCTGTCAGCAATAGTGAAAGCCAATTAGAAAGGTTAAAAATATTGTAGACAGTTATAATACTTGAATTTAATAATATTCTAGTTCTTTTTTCCTAAGTTATAACTTTTTCATCAGACTGGCAAGTGCTACCAAAGCATTGCATATGCCTGCCTGTCTGTGCTGAGCGAAAGTTGTGGGGAAGGCTGGTTCAAAGAAATGTAGTGGGTGGGAATTTGGTAAGTTGGGGAAAGGAAGATACTGCCTAGAGAAGGCTTGGTTTTAGCACAGTGTTGAGTTTTGCTGGTTTCCCTCAGCTGCCCGTCCAGGTCAACCCACCCTGCGGGTGCCCAGAGAGAGAGAGAGAACCCAGGCCCCATGGGGTAGGTAGGTGCGCTGCTGTGGGGCTGGACCTGCCATCTTCTCATTACTGTCTTTTTAAATTTGGGGGGGGGGGGGTTGCTCCTAGGGAGAATGAGAGCAGATTTTCAAATATCTAAAGCCTCTGAGAAATATGGAATTGCTTTCTTTCTGCCTAGGTCTGTAGGTCAGAACCTCGTAGGTTCCATTTCTGTAATGTCTGGATAATGATGCACATGAACCATTTATGTTTTAAGGCACAGAAGGGTTAGAGGCAAAGAGGCTGAGAAGTGTTTTTGCTTTAGCAGCATAATACTCCACTTGAGGTCCATGAAGAAAGGAAAATTTGTTGGCTTTAAATCCTCACTATCTTTCCTTGACTGAGACTCCTCCAGAGTTTATGAGAAACACAGAGCCTCCCTAAATTATCCTGGCTTCCCTGCAGTGTCCTGTAGACCTCAATACTCTCTAAGATCTCCATCATGGTGTATCCTCCTGCTATACCACGATGCACTTGCTCTTTTTTTGCCTGGAGTACACTGACTGACCATGATGCCCCATTTTATGCTGGGACCTTTGCAAAGCAGCTGAATAATTTACCTCTGCATTGTGTATTGTAGTCAAGCCAACGATTCTACTTTAATTGGCAGAGCATCTTTTCACAGAATAGATAATGATGGCATTGGAAAAGATGAGCGCTTTTGCACAAGAAATAGATTTGCTTTCTGTAGTAGGAAATCTTACGTTATTTCATCTTTGGCAAACCTGCTAACTGTGACATTTGGTGTGACCAGCAGCACAGCCCAAGCCTGAGATCTGACCATATTTTGCAATTTTAATTGAATTTGATCATTAATTAAAATTCAAGATAAAATGTAGCATGACTGGGATGCTTCCTGTTGAGTAAAATGGCAAAGCAGACAAGAAATTTCTGAAAATTGAGCTTTTAAAATTCTTTCTAATCTGATCTGGTCCTTTGACCCTGGAGATCAGGTCCCAGCCACCATGTTGCCACAGCTGGGCACAATGTATTAGGGGAGCTTGTTGTACCGAGGTCACTCCTGCGTGTTTTCACCGCACAGACCAGGCACTTTCCTCTCCTTGTGGTGCTTAGCACAGTATCCTGCAGGTGGTTAGTCTGGATCCGGTAAAAATCTGCATGAGTAAGGCAATGTTAATCTCTCTCTTTATTAGCAGACAAGTATCACTATGGAACTGCCCATGGAAGTGGAGGCTTCTCTGGTCACGATGCCTGTTTCGATATATGACCTATGACAACATACTAACAAGATGGGAAACCAGTTCATTTTTGAACAGATGTGATATTACGAGTGTGCCGCACGTCCCTCGAGCTTGGCCTCTGCTTCCTCGCATCCCCAGTGATACGTTGCACTTTCCTGTGCAAGGGGACAACTGTGTTTCAAACACTTCCATCCCAGTTGTTAAACCTATGAAGCTTATGACTGTTTCACACCTGCCAAGCAAATGGGCACTGCCCTTCTAAATGGGCGTCTAATTGGCGCGCGGTTTCATTTGCATGCATTTTCAGTTTTCAACAGGTGGCACTAAAGAGCCAATAAATGATTCTGTTGCCTGACTCCAGCATGCAGACTCCTGGGCAGGCACTTTTATGTGTGTTTATCTATTTAAATATGGTATTATAATTCCAACATAATTAGTCATCTAATTGAATTGCATGACCACATCCATCCAAGACATTTGCATGTACAATTAATTAGGATTTATCTAAAAGCACTCTTTTTGTTCTCTATTTCCTACAAGTCAAATTACTCATGGATGGATTAGATGCTGATTTTATTTTGAAAGTGTTACAATATATATACTTGGAGTAAAATAAGTCTGCAGAATTTGTAAGCAGCAGACAAGCAAAAAAATCTTTTTCTTTTTCTTTCTATTTTTTTAATGCTGATGCTTTAGAGCATGGCCAATATGGGACATGCTATAGTCTTGGAGAAGTAACTGTGGTGTCTTCCTTCAGACTCTGTCTTCATCTTAGCAGAAGCAGGATTTATAAAAGTAGAATGGCTTTGCACATACTAGCAGGTTTCAGTCTGCCTCCAGCACAATATTTACTTAATATAAAATGTTCCCAATGGTTGCAATGCATTTGCCAAGTTGCATTCTTGGAAAATACCAGAGAGAAAAAGACTGTTAAGATGTCCTGGGGAAACAACTTTGTTTTTGGGTAAAACCATTGCATCCATTTCAGTTGCAGGAGAGAATGGAGACCCACCTAGAGCTGTACTGCGCAACACCAGCTGAGAACTGAATTACTATGAGTGGCCCAGAAAGAGAAAATTAGCTTTGAGGAGGGATCACAACTGATGAGCAGTCAAAATACATTGGGAACTGGGAGGGCAATATGGATAAAGGTCTGTTTGATAAAGGTCCTTTTCTTCACAACATATGTGCTCACTGCATTATCTGTTGCTAAAGGAACAGTGAAACTCTTCTTTCACTCTTTCCCTTCTCGTCCATTTGCAGCCAGTGCAGGATGTACCCAGGCACCTCGAGAAGAAGGAGCACCATTAAAGGATGGCTTTGAAAACCCACCTGAGGTATGTGTGAAGAATTATAAATACAGCTGCTTAAAACCAAACAAACAAAACCTTCCATTTTGTTTTGCCAGAGGGTGTGTAGCAAATGAAATATATTTTGTTGCAGTCCTGGAGCTTTAAGGATGGTTTCCTCCTGAAAACACCTTGGAGAACAGGACAATTGATACCAGAATCATCTGTGTCAAGAAATAATTTCATGAGAAGGAAAGAGCACACTGGCATGGCAACACCATGGTGTAAAAGGCCAGCTTTCCCTGTTTCTGTGTGGTCTTTGAAGTAGCCATTGCTTTGTGGCTGTTTCTCTTAACCAAATTATCTCTTGTGCCTCCTGTATGTGCTGTTTTAGTTCACAGCTTCTCAGAGGCCTTTTGTTCTGTGAATGGCTTTTGGTGGGGCAAGTAGATTGGTTTAAAATTGCTCTTTCTTGAGATCTGGACTCTCTTTTTTTCTACTTCCAAATTGCTTTTTCGCTTCCCTTTCTTGCAATTTTCTCAATATTTTATTCTTTTAAAAAAGATCACCTTAAATTTCCAGGAGAGTAAACAGTGAGTCCCTGAAGGATGCACTAGCTGCTGATCATATCTTTAGCAAGTATTTCTGATCTGGGTGTTTCTCTCACTGTTACTGTTTTTAGATTCCCATTAGAGTTAGGCCAGATGGATTTTCTGCTGGCAGAAGTAACCACTGTCTGATTGAAATAGATTTTTTTACATCTCAGAAAGCTAGTGGAAGGAGGTTTTTTTCCCATAGTTTGTAAAGTATCAGTAAATACCATACATCTCAACCTTTTATTAAACAGCCCATTGATAGTAGCAGTGTGCTTAACTTCACTCTTATCCTTACTTTTATGTTTAAGTGCTTTGCTGAGCAGAATGCAAACATGCTAAATCTGTGCTGAATGGACGATGAAGGAGCTACATGGAGACATGCACACGCATGTGCAGTGTGTGTGCATCCAGGATCTGTGACAAGTGGCGGACAGTGCAAGACTACATCCGTCTGTGAGACCTGAAGGAAGCTCACAGCTAGAGCAGAACTATAGGGAAAAATTGAGAGGATGGAGCAAACCAAAGGAAAGGACTAGAAGGAAAGTAATTCTTCTGTAATGCCCAGGTTATTACAAATTAAATAGGTCAGCATGTTGTAATGTGGTGCATGGCACAATCTTCCAGTGGCCCAGGGGGACACAGGAGCAGTCTCCAAACAACCTCCTCTCTCCCTATTTCATAAAACCCTCTGAGCAATGCACCAGCCTTTCATCCTCTGAGATTCTGCTTTTCCTGTTTGATCTTGCACAATATAGCCATGCTTTTCAGATATGTGTGCTCTTTCACTTTTTTTTTACAAAGCTTACAAATAAACTGCTGTGTTTAAGAGCTGCCAGCTTCCTGACAGCAGTGGAAATTGTAGTTTGTGAATGCAGAGTGCACCCTGCTACAGCTCCGCTCTGCCGCTCACCGGCCTCTCCCTGCTGCCAGCGGTAGCTGCAGCCGTGTGGATGGCAGGTAATACACTGTACGTGGCCTTTAGACACCCTGTCAAGACATGAAAAGTCTGGGATCAAATCCATATTTCAAAACTTGCAGAAGCTTTGGCTGAAACAGTAGACTATAATTCAGGCATCTGATAAATATTTGTAAGACACTTAATAAGCACAAAGGCAGAAAATTCCATGTAGAAACCTAAAGAAGGGTAGAAAAAATGTAACACTGAGCTTAATTTTTGGAACAAATAGACTCCTACCTTGTTACCTAATAAAGGGATTAAGGTTCTGAAAGTTAAGGATGAGGCACTTAAATGTGCCTGAAAAAAAGGGAGGAGGATTTACTTTGGCAACAATTTGTTATCTACATTTTAAAAGGCAAGTAAAGCAATAATTCCCCCAGGTGCTGACTGGGAAGAGGTCAGATTCCTGGAAACAAAATGAGACTGAAAACCAGATGAGGAGAAGGGAAGTCAGTAGTGTCTTTACTAAAATCTAATTAGGAAATAGCATCTTTTCCTCTGCTCTGGAAAGAGCAGAATCTATCAGTGAAATATCAGCAAACAGTTTGGCTTCTTCAAAGATATTAATTAAGTAAAATTTGGAAAGTGCTTTGAAGATGAAAAACGATAGGGAGTGCAAAGTATTACTATTAGCAGGACCAATGTGTCAACTGATGCTGTCTGTCTGCGTAGTATTGGGTGAACACTTGGGTAATTAAGGTCAAACGAATAGCCTTGCCTGGTCAATTTATTGGATAAAGTGTGTCTAGTTTCTAGCTGCAGTAAGATGTGGTATCTTCGCAACTAACAGCCCTGAAAGTGCACGTCTAAGCCAAACACATTTCACTGCTTTGAGAGCCGCCGATAGCAGTAGCTGTTTCTTAGTTTGTGGCATCCTACACTCTAAAAATTAGGACAGTAGGCAGTGCTTCATGGGACCTATCAGATTTTAAACTTGAGATTGTTAGTCTGACATCATACCTGTATTCATTAAAAGTTTGCATGCCTTCTTGAGCTGAAACCATCCCTCATTCACCAGGCCTAATTTTCCCAGCTTACCTAATGGCATCCCCAACATTTTAGTACAAAAACTTTTATGTAATTAATTTGGCAAAGCTTGGGGCAGTGAAGAATTACCATTGCTAACCAAGAGGTGCTATTCAAGCCTCTTTTTACAGTCTGCAAGTGCACTTCAGCTCCTGTGCTATTATTACTCCAGCAGCTCCTGTCACGGACTGGCCCTGATCTGCCAGGTATTGTGCTTTCTCTGTACCAAACTGGGAATTGGTGTAAATTAATTGCTAATTTGCTAAGTTTTTATGTTTATTTTGACTTGGCTTAATGAAGTCCCCAGACAGTACAGCCTAATACATCCCACAGCTACCTCCCAGCAAGCACCGAAACCAGAGGAGAGCAGACCGGGCAGCCAGCCTCAGGAAGGGGCACACGGACTTGTGCGACCCAGCCAGGAGGGCGCAAGTCAGGACTCCAGGCCAGAGACCTTAGGAGCAAGGAGGTCTCATGGAGACTTGGCAGTAGGAAGGCCTTGGTTTCTCAAACACTTGATTCTGTTGCAAAATCAAGCTTAGAGGCAGCTTAAACTGCCCTGTGTGCCTTTAGTTTAGAAAACAGGAGGAGTGCTCATACCTTACCTTGTGGTCTCAGCTGGAGGAGAGCCAGTACCAGCAGATGGGAGGCTGCTGCCAGGGCACCTAGCTAAGACTTCGATCAGCTGAGAAATAGTTGCAGATACTTATACCCCGTGCAGTTATTTACTTTCATCTGTATGTAGTGCCAGGGCATACGTGTAGACAACCTTAGTGCAGGGTAATATGCTCAGTGGAAAGGCTTGTTTGGCTTCTTAGCAGATGTGTTGTGTTTGGGCTTCAGGCTGGGACCTCCATTTCATAACTGAGCAGGTATCCCTTTGTGTTAAATGTATTTTCTGTTTTGTTTTAAAAAACAGCAAAAATCCCTCCAACACACTTCCCATAGGAGAGCACCAGATGAGTATCACTGACATAGATTCAGGGAGAACGATGTCCTTCTTGCTAATGAGCAAAAAGCTAATTCAATACATCTCTCAAATCTTGTGGGTTTTTTAAGTAAATGCACTGTCATCCAATTATTACTGTAAAGGTGAAATGTGCACTCCTATGTTCTGTAAAAATTCAGAAATATTAGATGCCATAGAGGTTAAGAAAAACATAGATTGGTCAGGCCTGGTTGGGTTAGTTATGACAATTCTGCATGGAAATAATGTGATAACAATATCCAATAATGCAAACTAAAATGACTTGAAATCTAACTAGAAGTGTAACAGTTTTCCACTAAGTATATCTTTCTGCTTGTATCCAAAGTAATTCTTCAGAGCAAATCAGGGCACAAAACCTTGAAGTGCAAGTCCTTTCACCGAGTCATAGGCTGAGACTTAGAGAGAATCTGTGCATCCTGAAGATAGAGCAAGACAGACTGTTAGGAGCCATGTCACCACGTTTCTTGGCCCTTAGTTCTGCGGCTGGTAAAGGTGCAGCCAGGATGCCTTCCTAAAACAACACACAAGAAGAAGTTAGATGCATACATCCAAGAAAGCATTCAAAAAGCCAGCACTGAAGATGCTGGCATTTGCTCATTACCTGTATTTTGGATGTCAAGATGCCTATGTTGGCAATCTGCCTTTGCAGACTCAGTATGAGTCTCCGATGGGGACTGCTCTGTTAGGTATGCTCCGAGCACACGGACACTTTGGATGCATGGCAGAGCACAATCACTATCTCTTCAATTCATAAGCCTACCTGGAGCTTATGGTATACTTCTTTTTACATTTTTGAGGTTATAGCATGCACAGACGAAGGGTTTAAAATCTAAACTCAATGCCCTCCTCAGGTCTGAGTCCTGCTCAAAATTACTTAGATAAGAGTCTTCGTGACATTTAAATTTTTTTTAGTTATGAGTATTGGAGTTCTCTCTTTTGCTACATGGCTAAAATAATTATCATCTAGGGTGAAAAGGAGAAACCTATGGAAGATAAATAAAAATAAATAAGGCAAATGACAGAGCCATCCAGTATTAATATCTCCTGCTGTCCCTGCACCAATCCTACAGGGAGCTGTACCCAGGTACCCAGAGGATTAGTAGCTCATTTAGCATTTGTCATACTCCAAGGATGAGTCAGTCTATGACTTAACTGATCTGGCACAGTGCACCTTCTGCAATGCCAAGTTTGATCAGACTATTTCAGTGGTTCAGCATTATAGAAAAGAGGCACTAAAGACTAAAAGTGATGTTGACTCAGCCATTTGGCTCCTGCCAATGAACATTAGTGATTTTTGAACTCCTTAGATTCCAATTCTAATGAAAATCCATTTAGATGAAGTAATTTACATGCATAGCTCATTTCCATATGAGGCTGGAGCGTTTGCCACGTTGCTACAAAGAGATGCAGTTCAGAACGCAATCGTTTCTCTCTGCCCTCATACCATACGCGAATGATTTTGTCTCACATAATTGCTTGATATCAATACTTGGTAGATATATTTTGACACATGACAGAAAATAATGGGATTTCCCAGGGAGAGGGAAGAAACAGAAAATTCTAGTAGGAAGAGGAGCTTTTTTCATTGAATTGATTAAAAATTTTCGCTGGTACATCAAAAATATTTTGTCTCCCTAGCTAACTCAAAAATTGTCCAGTGATAGCTGGTAGTAAGTTACGGGCTAGTAGATCTAAGACTTCAGGGAAAAATTCCAGCTGTATTGAAGGCAGTGGTAAAACACACATTGATTTGCATAAGGTTAAAATGTCATCCTACAAAAGCAGTGCCAGCCTTACAAGTACTTCAGCACTTACATGCAGATTTCACAGGCCAGAGTGAAAGAAAGCTTTAGGTCTCTGGAACTGGCTGTTAGGGAATTTTGGGTGTAGGTATTTATACTGTCATGTAAGTGCCTAAATTAGAGCTGCTTTTCCAGACCTCTCCATCTAATTAAGGGAGAGAGAGAAAGGTACTTCCAGAGGGTGACTTTGAGGGCCTGATTTCAGTTTCCAGCCCAAATTGTCCTTCAGAGAGTAGCTTCTTTTCCCCCAGTGGCTAGGCAGTGTGTTCAGGCAAACAAACCTGCATTAGGCACCTAAGTTAGTTCCCTAAGGGGTGTAAATCCCAGCTTGTAGTATTGAAGATCTGCATGGTTTTCCATGGGTATTTATAGCTTCGGAAGTACTAAAAATTCTTCTTCTGCCCAAGCAGAGAATGAGTTCAGCTCAGACAAGATAGAGTCAGACCTTCATGCTTATGCCTGCTCTTGACTCAGAAATTAAGGATGAGATGCAGCTCAAGAGGAAGACACCTACATGTAGATGTCTGGAACATTGACATCTCCATGTGAGTTTTACATCTGTGTTTGTTACAGTCAGTGTGGATATAGTCAGGACAGCCCAGCTGATCAGCTTGTAATAAATTAGGCACAGACGTTCGGTCATCTGAGTAGCTTTCTAGACTCCTCAGATGTGCAGCTCTCATGGGGACACCTATATTTAGGTATCTTAGTCTGGATCTGAATCCCAGCTGAGGTGTTGCTCTGTTTGCATCCTCAGAGCGCCTCAGCCTTTTCAGAAGCTGTTCAGCAAACACAGGGAATCTGGCTTTCATCGAAAAGCAAAGCAGTGTCTCTCTGAGACACTAGCTTAGCTGGAGCTGGGCAGTGTCTCCTCACTCAGGCAGGTTCAGTGCCTCCCTCAGTCAGGGAGGATCAAGTTCCCCCAATCCCAAAGAGCACTCAGGCTTCAGACCTGCCAGCTGGTCTCACTGGGGCACTCCCTGCCTCTCCTTTATAAGCCTTCACCAGTGAAAAGAGTACAAAATTAAAGTGTATGTGCGTGTTTGTGTGTGTGTGTGAGAGAGAGAGAGGTGGGGGAAAAGCTAGACTTGGCAACTAAAGTAGTGATTAGGGAACTAAGCAGAGAATAGAGAGACCTCAGATTTGATTCCTGGCTCCAGAGTTTTCCTGTATGTTGTATTATTTACTAGATAAACTACAGAATTTCTCTTATCTTGAGGATAACAAACTGAGATCCAGAAAGATTAAAAAAAAATTTATCCAAAGTCTTCTTTTAAGGCAGTAGCAGGTTAATAGAACTCAGATTTAGTATTTCCCACTCACTAGCCGCAAGTAGAGTAGCATTACTCGTGTTCATCTAGTTGTCACTCCAAAAAGGTCTTGCTAAGGTCTTGTAAGGTGTTCAGCCCAAACAACCCCATGACAGAGTGGTCAAATGAGAGCTAGGGGGCATTTTGCTGATGCACTGCCCTTTCTTCCCAGCCTTGCTGTATTGTTACAGTCCTTTGCAGAGCAGGCACTCAGCTGCTATGGTGATGAGTAACAGTATAAAGCTCTGAGCTAGAGAGATGGATTTTGGAAGAGGAACTTTCACCGCCTCTTATTGGCCTTTTCTTTAAGTAATTAGAGCCCTATATTTATCCTGGCACTGCTCACAGACTCTACATTTACAAAATGAAATTGTCTATAAGGCTGTACACTTTCAGCAAGCCATTTAAAACTGCAGCACTGAGCCAGCCAAGCACCTGATTTTGGGTAGTCCTGAGCAGAGCTAGGTGAGGTGCTGGGTGCCTTATTCTGGGGGGAAAGGGGGAGCTGTCAAAAGATACATTTACCAAAATACATAGTTTTGCTTGACCTGTGAGTATCTGAAAATGGAAACTAAATAATTCTGGATTCTGAAGGAGAAAAGAAAGTAAAAATAGTCTTGCTTCTCCTTATGAGTTTTTTCAGTCCTCCATTACAGAAGATCAGTGGCTGGTCTCAGCCATGACCTGAGGAGTTTTTGATGACCGTGTCCCCAGAAGTTTTCTCTCTTACTGCCAGGCTACAGGGGAGTTTTGGGAAAGGAAGAACAGCTGAAGCAGTCCTTACTCTCTGCTTCTCACGATGGAGGTGTCCACTGGCTGTAGACCTGGGACTTCTCCTGTAACCGAGAGAGAGAGAGACGCTCTTGTTGGTTTTGCCTCAATGACAAGATAGTGTTTTAATGAAAATGGCATAGTAATGGAGAGACTGAGGCCCACTGCGCTACATCCAGCCTCCCTTTCTGGGGGGAGCGCTTCCCAAATCAGACCATGGCCACCCAAGTAGTCTACTGAGAATGGTCTGTGCATGTTGCCATGAATTTCCTCTGTCTTATGTTGAACTGGTCATTTTGGATACAAGTCATCACGTAAAGACAGATTTCTATTTCTAAATTGGCTGTTGTATGCTGCCTGTGTAGTCAGTGGCGTCTGAGGGCACAGATCATCTCCTCCCAAAGTGGACATTTAAAATAGACCACGTAAACAATGACCCAGGAGTGCCTATTTCTTCTCATCGACTCTAATGAATGACAGGATGAGTAGCTGACCACTGGACATCTACTCTGCACACATCTGAATTAGGTGAGATTAGCACAACTTTCATGTCAATCTAAATTACATTTTCTTTAGGTGAGAAGATAACACAGTATTTTAAATTCAAATCAATCCAAACGTATTCTTCCTCTGCATCTTATAGATTAGTTTCAGCCGCTGCTCCACACGCAGCCCTGGTACAGAGCACCATTTTTCTCTGCGGCTCCCAAGAAAATGGATAGGTGGTCCTATCATGGATATCATGGTCAGGCCTAAAGTAATTTTATCATGCTTAAAAACAAATGCACTTTGTTTGATGTTTTGGCATTTAAATATGTTGTTTAACTTGGCTATCAAATGAGGCAAACAGGTTTCTGAGTTACACTTTACAGCTTCAGCATTTCTGCTATTGATGCTGGTGTCATTTTTCCATGTCTGCAGGACTGTTGACTCTGATTGATAGCACTGACATGGCAGGGCCAAATTTAGCTAATTTCACTTCTAGCTGAATTTTAAAATCATGGTCTGCAGTAATTAAATCTGATTCTCATTATTCCTTGCTGCAGGACTTCAGCAGAAATTGAAGGTATGAATAATGGAATCTGCAATTGGGAGCAGCAAAAGTCTGGGAAGCTTGCTTTGAATGGCAGTTACGTATTTGTAACCATCTCTCCTTATAAGCAACACCTAACCACAACAACAGGATTGCCCAAGTCACAGATTCTGAATGGGTCTATATGGATTTCTGAGAATTTCTAGCAAGATCCTTTTTTTAACCCTGTCAGAATCACAGCATGATTCCACCAAAAAGAGACAACCGGAAATTAAATTTAGCAGAGAAAAGAGTTTTCTGAACACATATAGGAAGCAAATGAGTGTCTCCAGAAGCAAATTTCAGACAGAAGTAATCATTTTTGCTTTCTTTTCCATTTATACAATAGTAATGAGAGACAGCACTCATCTTTCTGTATCCATGACTCTTTGCCGGTGCGGTTCGCATGGTATGAGAGCTGCATATGCTAGTTTTTTCTGCCTTGTATCTTACCTGTTTAAATCAAGCATCAAAGACCTACTGTTATATGAGTTACAGGGCACAAGATTCCCAATGTATACTAGCCTTTGTCTCTTAAATAGGCAGAGCCAGAACGTCTGATGCAGAACCTGTCAAAATTGAGAGTTTGAGCTCAGGAATGGTTTTGAAGTTTGCAATGTGGAGGCTTTATCTGAATACAAAGCACGAGAGAGAGCAGAGGAAGCAAGGCATAGAAGGGAACACACCACTGCTGGATACTTTGAGACAGCGAGCTCTCAGAGCAGAGGCAAAAATGGATGAGCTGTGGGCCTCACTTCCTTGTAATCTTTTATATCTATTTCACAAATCCAAAAACTTTGCTGCAGAGACATATAGACACTTCCCAAACGTTAAATTTAAAATACAGCATTTTCAGATCAGGAATGATGTTATTTTTTCTTAAAGGAGATAGACAGGCTTGCAATGGCCATGGTCATCACATGCAAATTGAAGTAGAACGCTAAGCAGACTAATCATTCTGGGTGAGATTCAGATCACAGATTAAGATGCCTAAATATGGGGATATGTGTGCTTGTTCATGTGAGTGAGCTGTCTAAGTTTCCACTGTAGTCAGTGGATATCTAATGCAAGGTCTAGTTATTGCAGTTTGAAGAGCTATTCAGCTCCCCCTGAAGCAGACCTACCTGGTGCTCTATATCTCTGATAAGGATTTGGAGCCATTGCAATGGAAACAGACTAGTACTGATTGCCCCCAAACAAGATGTTTTATTTAGATGCCTGACAAGCTGTAATTTTCCAGAACATTAAATTACACAAAGAAATTCATGTTTCAGCTCAGGATAGAAAAGAAAAACAAACAAACAAACAAAAAAACCCAAACCAGAAATATCTGAATCCCTTCCAGAGCAGAAGTGCCAAAATACCCAGCTGCTCTGCTTCTGGAGTCATCTCTGAGTTGCATTTGTTCTTCTTGGCAAACTCATTAGTAAGAGTGAGGGATATCAGCCTGGACAACCTTTGGGTACCTTCTGTTGGTTTGCTGAGGGGAAGAGTAGGGGGTTATGGAGCCACCCAGTACATCTATGGCTGATTAAATATGTGCTAAGTTTGGCTGTGTCCATATTAACCTTGAATCTCAGCCCAGGCTACAACAATACTCCATTAATTGGTGGAGTCCGTTGTACAAGCATCTGGCCATTAAGTTGGAGAAAACACACTAAAGGTAAAGATGGGTTAAGCTCCTGTGTGAAGTCCCTAATGAGAATAAAATTGTACAGACTATATTCCATTTCTTCAGCCATCTGAACTCTCAAGTGCCCAGTTCCTCCTTTGACTGATTGAGTCTAAATTTAGCTTAAAAACAACCAAAACAACAAAAAACCCCAAAAATCCTCCTTTAATTTGTCCAAAATGTTTGGTCTCAACTTTAATTGCCTTTAAATCCTGTCAATTAGGGTTTATAATGGAGAAAACCTGCTAATAGTGAAATGAATCCCCTTGCGTTCTCTAAGTATGCAGTAAGTTTTCTCACCCAATTGTAATAAAATTTGTTGTGGCATAGTTTTGGGGATCAATACAGCAGACCACTGTCAATCAAAGAATTTTCTACTTACTTAAAAGTTAACAGACTTTTAGCGTCTTTGTGTTGGACTGAGGACAGTCTGAGTTACCACAGAAGATTAAATCTTTAATTTTACATTACTTCAGCCATCTGTATAGAACAAAGTGGGCTTTACCTGTTGAATATGAGGCTTATGTGAGCTGAAGTGCTCTTGAGACATTAAGAGGCAGTCTTGAACGGTCTCTGAGATTTAAGCTGAGGGGAATTCTAAAGGGATTACTGCAGCATTTTACATAAAACGAGAAATAAAAACAGACTTGAGCAATGCATGATCATAAACGCATTCCTGCTGTGATCAAGAGTCCTGTTCCCATTGCTGTTCTAAGACTAAAGCAGGAAGAACTGTCAAAGGGCAACCATACTTGTAAGGATTTGTGCAAGTCCAATTTATAATGAAATTGGGGGCTGAGTAGTTTTGAAAGATTTGTTAAAAAAGGAGATACTTTTCATAGTCTCTCCAGCCCAGAGGTGAGAAATACAAGTCTTACTGGAATACTGTTGTGTAGAGGAGACATACTATTTTTCAAGAACAGCCATGACTAGCAACTCCTACACAAATAAGTAATTTTAACAAGTATTCCTTTTACTCTTTTTACTCAAATATTCCATTTACTCTTTTCTGAAGAAAATAATGGCAAGTAAACCAATATGAGATGTCTCATAAATAAGAAATACTGAGTGAATTGTGTTTACCCTTGCATGCATCACATAATATATGAGATAATGAGCAATAAATAATAAGTGTGTTTTTGCCAGTTGTGATTCACCTTTACTCTACAGCTTTCTTACACTGTAAGAATGGAATAAAAAGCCTTAGTATAAAATGAGATATAGATCAATGTGCCATCTATACTGAGAGAGAAGTCTGTGTGCATGTGTGTGTGTATAAAACACACACACAGAGCATAGTGTACTTACTATTTTAATAAAGAGGAATTAGTATACAGGTCTTATAGTGCCAGGCAACTGCCAGCAAACAAGGATATTGGTTTCTTGTCACGTATTCACTACCAAAAAAAGATGTTTGTTCTTTGTGCCTGCAAATTCTCAAGAGGTGAATGCCATGACATTTTTCCCCATAACAAAAGTGCCTTGGCACCAGTCACAGCATCCTCCTAGTCCCCAGGGACAGTAGAAAACATATCCTGCTAGTCTAGGTCATGGATAACCAGATTTCCTGACCCTGTAAGCCACGGATCTAAACCTGCACATGACACAAAGCCACAATGAGGTATCACTACGCACCACAGAGAGAGAAGAGAGAGCTTCAGGAGCAGTCCCCACGCAGAAGAGGACACCACCTTCCCTGGAGTTTTCACTGCTTTCCTACAAAATGGGTTTGGGACAAATATGTAGCTGTTCCCAGGGCAACCACAGCACGGTGCTGCCTCAGCTTGTTGACCCCCAGCTAGGGACTCAGATTGAGCAGCGGCCCCCACCTCAGCACTAACCCACTGTCCTTAGACGTAACCCCAGCATAGCCCACCATCTCCACCTTTTAAGCATGCCAATGCGTAGTGTTGGGCGAGATGCGGGGGGCACTGGAAGATGAGCAAAACCAAGATCTATACTTCTGTGGTCCTTTTGACCATCCTGCATGTAACAACAGCTATGCAGAGCCATATTTCTCCACCAGGCTGTTCTCTGTGACGTTCATAATTCAATTCAGGTGGGAATGGGTACTTTGTACCCATTTTCTTTCCTGGACTATCCTTATGGTTGATCTCCAGTCTTTGGTGAGGATCCTGCATTCATTCAGTATTCCAGGTCCCGGGGAAAATAACTAAACCTTTTTCCTCTGGTCAGTGCCATAGATCTAACCCCACCTATGAGGTGCAGTACCCAGCCGCAGCTTTACTAATTATTCCACTGCGGGTAAGTGGTAAAGCATGAAGTGTCTACAGAAAACCAAATACAAATATCATACTGTCCTTTTGGTTATGTCAACACAATAAACAAAACTTTCCTGCTACCAATTAGAAACTCTGCTAAAAACACAGACAGTAATTGAAATTTGCAGAGAACAGAGAAATCTGTGAAATTCAGCTTCCAAAACTGGTCTGAATGGAAGTAAAATTTGTCCATCATTAGACACTGTGATTACTAACGCTCAGCAAATATTTACTTGGGGAAATAACACAGAGAGATTTCCAGCTCTATTTATATAGCTAAATGGTATAAATCCCTCTGCTGAGGTCTTTTCTGTTCAATTCTAAAAGGCATGAAAGGAAACAAGAGGAGCACAAAAAAAGGAAGCATCTGATAATTGTCGTAAAATAAAATATGGAATATGAACGGAGATCAAGCACACATTGTGAACCACACTCATTATTATCATAAACTTTTATGCTGAGTCTTGCTCTTTATTATGGTCTCATCATATAAAATACAGATCAGCTTCAATTAGAGCAATTCTAAAAACAGATGGGCAAGCTTTTGATGTAATTTCTTAACTGTGGTGTATACTACATAGAGGTATAACTATTGAGTTATACAGAAATAACTGCAGTCCTCATTTATGATTATGTTCTGCTGTTTTTCCTGGAGTGAGAAAAATGTTCAGTGTGCCAAACATGTAGAAAAATGTTAGAATATTCAGGGTTGAATATTGGTGACTTTGTCAATAGTTTTACTTTTTTTAAATGGGTGAAGATGGAAGTTAAAAGCACTAATACATGATCTTTTATGTTGCAAATTATTAAGTGACCCACTGTACTTGATGCTGTTCATAAACTTCCAGTCATACCTGTTACCAAGAGCTTACAGTCTAACTACTGATTTATAATAGATCTCATTATGCCTAGTGTTATTTTATTTTTTCCACAGTGCTTTTGAATTCAGAGTAATGACTAAATATTATATTCAAAATATTGTTATGTGTATATGATTATCACAAACTGTCCCTAAAATAGCTAAGATAGATGAAAGATTAAAAAAAGGTATATGTCATCCCTGTTCTACCACTAGGAAATAAATATACAGCATTTAGATTCCAGGTCACTAGCAAACACAGCTGTTTATTAAATTTGCAAGGTATTTGAAGTCAACAGGACGTAAGCATGTGCTTAAAGATAGTCATGCACATAAGAATTTGGCTGCATGAAGGTGGAATTGTTCACATGCTTGAATATGTTTCTAAATTGAGGCAAAAGTGATTTACTCAAAGACACCAAGCAAGATGGGTTGAGCTAGGGAGGTAGTCTAAATCTCCTGAGTCCCATCTGGTGCCCTATCCACAGGATAACCCTTTCTCAATTAAAAAGTTTTAATAAATCACAAGTGAATTATTCATGTTGTCTTAAATGAATGCCAGCAAAACCCTCACACTACATCATGTGATTGCATTTTCATTGTATGATATAGTTCAAACTAAAAAGCAATGGAAAAATGTCTGACATTTTTTTAAAAATTGTACCAATTGTTGTTTTTGCATCCCGCCATCTGCACAATGCATTAGTACCACTATTTGAACTGTCAGAGCTGTGGAAGGAGAGCAAGTAAGTATCTTTGTGTAGTACCTGATAGTCTGCAATTGATTTTCTATAGAGAATAGCGTTTTAAAGTTTGATCATATTTAATGCACTATTTCAACTTAAAAAGCACTTTAATAGTATGAAGTGTTTCTGAATTTCCCAAAGTTTGACAAGATAGTGAATAATAAGAGTGATTCAGGATTAAATATTGCTAGTTTTCATAAGTTATTGCCTAGTCTAGGGGTAGTATGATTAACTAATTTTTTTTAAAAAGGCCACTACTAGCAGCTGCTGAAAAGTTTGGAAATTTTGATGTAGTCCAAAGCAGTAATTGATCAATGAACATATTGTAGGTGAAAACTCAGAGCTCTATAGCATTTAATTTACAGTTTTATAACTTGCTATGAAGATCTAGCTATCACTCTGAATTCAAGATTTCAAGTATACATCAAAGCTACATGCTTTCATGCAAATTTAAAGAGTCTCCAGTATAGCCAAAAGACCACAATGGGGCAAAACAAGGCTCCAAGGCTGATTTTTCTCAGATTGCATAAATCTAAAGGTTTAGGTTTGTCAGTCTGTCTAGTCCAACTGCTATGTACTACCTTCTTTTTTACGTTGAAATAAGTATTTAATGGAACAAGTTCTTCATGGTCTATGAGATCATTCTGATTATTCTTTATTAATAGACCAATTGTTCAAATATATATAGGTCCAAACTCTTCTCCTTCTCCGATCAACATAATATCTGAGCATCTTCCTTCAGTATATTAAGCAGCTTGAATGCCATTTGCAATATATGGTTCCTCCTTTCGTTTCTTCCTGTCCTGGAGCTGTTCCTTCAACTGTGCAGTGAACAGCTGGTTTAGGGGAGAGGCTGGTTTTGTTTCTCGTATTTATTTTTGGTGTGCTCAGTGCTATTAGTGAAGGCAAGTCAAGGAAGGCTTGTTTTGGAGCTGGAAAGTGGTAACGGTTGTGGTGATGTGAACGCGTGAAGTGGTTAGTTCCGTAGTCATGGAAATCTCTGTGTCTTTCACAGGTGGGTATGACCCTTACCTTGCGAAGCTCCATTGCATCCAGGGACTCCAGCTGCTCTTCATGGTCTGTAAGGAATGCTTGCACTCAAGTGGCTGGGCAGCATGGGACTCCTTTGACACAGCCACGTCTTGTAGTTGACAGTACAGCAGTATTGACAGGAGGGCTGTTGGAGTCCTGATCCTTAGCTGTAGGAAGAAAGGGAGACAGTGTGGCTGAAGCTCGTGACACCAGGAGCCAGCTGCAAGCCCAGCCTGGCCAGTGTGGGACCCCTGGGAAGCACCATCGCCTCCCTCCCAGTGGCACACTGAGAGCTTGTGCTCTAGGACTCGGTCTCACATCTCCTTGGGGTACGTTTTACCCCACTTCATGACTGGCCACACCTATCAGCAAAAATAGAAGATAAATCGGGAGGTTGATTTGTCTGCTTTTTGCCATCCTTGAGCTCATGACATACTTCTGTGACACTGGACATGGGTCAGATCAGAATGGTGATGCTGTCGTAGCCCCAGACTGCAGCGTTTAGATCCAGAATTAGGAGTGTGCAGGGATTTAACTCTGCCATGAATGAACTGTCACAAAGTATTGAACTCAGAAAAGTATGATGTCATACCAGACAAAAAAATATTATTTGCAACATTCTCATAGATTTTCACCAGATCCTCTTCTTTATTCCAGTTTTTCCTAACTCTTCTGCCTTTTCCAGGATTCCTGGGCATCTTAGTCAAATGAAGGGAAAGGAAATTCTGAATGGCTATTCAGAAAGGGTATTGAATCACAATCTTACCTTTGATCAGTGGCTAACAAAAAGTTATTTCCTATTTCTCCATCACACCACCTTTCAGAAAGTACAAGCATTTGCCCCCGAGGAAATACAAACATATAAACATTCAACATCTGTAAATATTTAAAAAGAACTAGGATATTCCACAGTAGTGATGAAAACATACCTGAAAACTCCTGAGAGCAGCAAGCACCTAATGAAGTTAGCTGGTGATTCTGACATTCTGCTGTAAAGTCATCCCATTGTGAGCTGAAGATTAGATAGCCCAGTCTGGATTGTGTTTATTTTGCTATGTTGAAAAAGATATCTCAGTTGATTAAAATATTTTTTATAGATTAAAGACATTTTTGTCATTTTTAATGACTTACTACTAGTACTTTATAAAAAGTATTTGAGTTTATGTTGACATATGCTTTAAAACAAGAAAAGCTTAAGTGGTATTTAATGGATAACTTATTACAAAGAAGGAATTCTCTAGACCTGCTTTACCTTTAATTCACATTGTTTGGATGGAGCACTTTTTCACACGATAAAGCACTATGTGTACAGATAGAAAGAAGTGATTCGTGTGGCCGGAGAGCAAACCAAAGTCACTTTACTGCAAACAGGAGAGGGCTCCAGCGCTATTGTACATTCAAGAGAGCTCAGAAATGCCAAACTGTGTCATGCTCATGGTGTTAAACATCACATTCCAGGGCAATCACTGCAGGTCCCTGAGAAGCCTGATGGAGCAGTGTGGACCATGGACATCAGCAATACCACTGCTGTCTTCATGTCCTCACTGCTGTCTTCATGTAACAGCTAGGGATCGAAACTGAAGTCATGATCTCATTGAATGAGGTCGCCTACCTGGCTCCAAGAGTTTTCAGTCTGAACAGACAGGGGAGAGAGAGATTCTCAGCCTGATCCCTCCTACCAAGTCAACAGAAATAATCCTGGGAATAAAGTTTAGAATCCAGGTCTTTCTCAGTAAGGGTTAGGATCCCTTTTTTTTTTTCATCTATCTACATGATGGCCCCAAAATATTCTATACCTTCCAGTCTGGGCACTATTCTGTGAAGAGATAGTTGTGAGCTCTAACTGATCAGGTTCAGGGGAAGCCACAAACTACCTCCCCAACCTCCTAGGTAAGGACATCAATTATGCTATGGAAATTCTGTGGGAGTGATTGTATTTGTACTTTCTATAATATTAGGGCTAGAACTGTTGGTGAGTCTCCATTTTCCACTTCTTTTTGCACAGATATGATGTGTACTGATGTCTGGAATGCATCAGATATGAATGCTCCTGATATGAGGACATTTAGTAATCTGTTCTGTCATTTTACAAACATCTACTATGCCCTTACACTGAACCTCTCTTTAATAGCAGTTCTTGGAGCTGATGGTTCCTCGCTTTGAATGCAGCAAAGCTGAATGTGATTTGTTGACAACAATGCAAAAATTGGCAGAGATGACACCTCCACTCCTTCCATCTGGGCAAAATGGACTTTGTGTGCATTAGGCATGCTTTAAATGCTGTGCTGGGTCTCCAGAGCTTAGACAAGAACTAGCTGCTTAAATTTCTAAATTGAGTCACTGCCACACAAGGATGGGGGCTGCACTGCAAGAACCCCGGTACTCTGCAGCCTGAATGTAGCCACCAGATAAATGCAGGGTTGTGTAGGAAGGTGGGCTTTCTGCATTATTTCCCTGGACTTAGGCAGCTAAACTCAGGTTCAGTTCAATTTTAGGTACCAGAATTACCTCTCAGGATCTCAAACCAAATGCTGTGCATAAGATTACACAGGAAAACTGCAGTGGAGTGGAAACTATTCTACAGTTTTGAAGACCAAGAACTTTTAAATATCCAACTCAAAACATTTTTCTAATGTTTTCTATCCCCAAAATAAAACGATCCTGTTTCCCAGATCTAGTTTGGATGAAATCTAGCCGGGAGGAATATCAGCTAGCCTGCCACTTGGGATTTGAGCCTCATAGTTGAATGTGGTGTACTGCAATGCAAAAACTTTAAGTCAAAGCTTTTTCATGGGAACAATGCCCAATTAAACTTAAAAGCAAACAAAAAAGGAATCCAATAAAATCCTTAGCTTTTAGTACACACTGAACATCCCTCAATTCTAAGGAAAATAGAGAAAGTAAGAGAGCCACTTTTTACTCTTGTGTTTATGCATATTTTTATTAGTGCTTAGGGGTTACTCCAAAGTCATGGGGGCAATAGAAATATCACAGAATCACAGAATGGTCGAGGTTGGAAGGGACCTCTGGAGATCATCTAGTCCACCCTCCTTGCTCAAGCAGGGTCACCTAGAGCACGTTTCCAACAGAATCACAGAATGGAATATGTCTGAAAAGAGCTACTCATGAGTTTTCACTGCCACTGACTCCCAGGCAAGCACAGATCTCAAGTCCTGACACCAGTCAAAACCAAAACTGCACTCTAAGTTAGCGTCTTCACCAGCTTTTTCTCTTGAAAAAACTCTTTCTCACTGATTCTCTCTTTTATCAGGTGGTTGCTTCATGAAGCTAGTGGTCTTAAGATTTGGGCTTGTCTGTTGGTTCATTTTAAATACCAGAGACGGGAACACTGTGCCAAGAACAATGACTTTCAATCGTAGCTCACCTAAATCAGGTCCAAAAGGGTAAATCTAGGATTGGTGGATTTTTGTGCATTCTACTGCCAGCCTGCTAAATCCTAAATTACCTAAAAGCATCTTAAAATGTCACCGAACTTCTTTCTGTCCTTTTCTGAGCCCTAGCCTCAGAATAAACCAGATGCCCTACCAAGCTGCAGGTGCGCCCCTCTGTGACTTTGGGATGGTGGCAAAATAAATAATCTAGGGGAAGTGATGGTCCACAAGTAGGTACACACGCAGCCAGACAGAGAGAGGCAAACCAAAGCTTTATGTATTTCTGAGATTTCTCCATGTCTCCTATTCATGCCTGACCTATGAAGAAAGCAACTGAGTGATTCCGACTGTCCATTTCCATACACGTAGATGCACTGCCCAGGTAGGCCAACCAGAGAGGCCAGGCAGGTTTTTAGTGTCCGATATCCCTGTGCAGACAGTCATGAAAGGGTGTCTGACATGTCCATTGACAGACCTTTCCAGTAGCTCACACAGAGCTCCTTTAAAAATCTACACCAGACCCCATCAATTTGCATTATTTCATTACTCACCACAAAGAAGGCTTCTGGCAAGATGCTTCAACAATCACTAAATAATGGTTGGGAAACATAAGTAATCATTTAAAAACTTATGGGACTTTAATCACCGCAGCCCTGCATGCCGTTTAGGCAGAGTTTTTATGTTGCCTGGTAGGAGAGCATGCATAATGGGGCCTCTTCGGAGGCATTTCTCACAACAGATTACTCAGCATATAGCAAGGGATATAGTCAGTATTAAGGTGTCTGAGCCAAAAGAACTGGGCAGGAATGGGCAAGCTCTACCAATTCATGTAGATAAACTCCACAAGAATGGCTTTGTTTGCGGGCACCTTGCAGGCATTGCTCTTATGTCATGACTGCTTTGCTTGCACGGAAGCAAGAGCCTGGAGAGCCAAGCTGCTGAAAATTACCCGGTGCAGAGATCAGCTGCACACAGCCCTGAAGGGGTGCAGGATTTAACAAAAGTGGGAAGGCAAGGCAGGAGGAGCATCGTGCTCCCATATGTTAGGATAAGTCAGACAGACACTATGCCGTTCTGCCAATCTCTATAAAAATAAATAAATGCTATTCTTCCCATTTGAAGGATAAAGAAACTGAAGCAGACAAGGTTGAATTTCTTAGGCCTTATCTATACATGAAAATTAGCACTGGTTTAGCGAAACAGATTTTAAATTCATCTCTTCAAACTAGTTGAAAAAAAATCTAACAAAGACTCAAATATCTGTTTAACCCATAGGTTAAACTGTCTTCAATTAATAGGTTTGAACGCAAGTAATTACATTGCATTAAAAAAAACATAAACACCATCCCATGGAGTGGCCAGAACACTGTTAGAATGAGACAAAGTGCTCAGACATGTAGATCTAAATTGTCCTCTTCAAAGGCCTAACAAGAGTGCAGCAGCCCTTGGGTCTTCTTTCAACAGAGCAAATGTCCCTAGTAGTGCCTTTGGTGCTTCAATAACTTCATATGTAAGATGCTATGCAGTTACTTTTTAAAAGATGTTTCTGATGCTAAGTCGTAGACAAACTTTTGACTATTTTAGCTTTTGCTTTTTCCCTTGAGAAGTTTATTTCTTCCTTGCTTACAAAACATCCGTCTCTTTCCCTGCCCTTTGCTTACTCAGTTGTTCTTCACATGTGCATAGGAAAGTCCAAATATGCCCACTGGCTTCTCTCTGAAGAATTTCCAGAATAGAGTTTGCTGTTAACATAGATTTCAGGACAAAGAAGGGAGATTTTTAAAAATTTAAATTGGAGAAAGGTGGCTAACTCCACTGAGCTATTAGTGGGAGCAAGGTACATTACTGCCCTTTGTGCTTTTGAAAATCACTCTCGGTTATTTATCAGATTAAGGTTTTAACGCAAATAGTTTGACTCTTCCCGCAGTTTGTCCACCCAAATCACCAGGAAGGAGGAATAGTTTCAGTTTTGCACTTGAATTATCCTCAAAAAAATGTTCCTGGTTAAAAAAATACTCCTAGAGTCTGTGTTTAAATCTACATCCAACACTGTGCAAATATTTGCATGCTGTAACTTAACTCAACATAAATCAGGGTTCTTGTCAATGAATTGTTTGATTAATCAGTGGCTTAATTTGTGCATCAGAGTGAGAGAGAGAAAAACAACCCAAAACAGCTGTGTGATTGATTTTTTTTCCTCCAGACCAGCCCAAAGTATTGTATAAATAACTAACTTCTATTGTGGTTAACTTCCGAAAAAGATAAAAGAAGGTAGGCCAAGAGCTTGCCTTTTCACAGTCCTCACTTGAATATTGGCCTATTTGGGGCTGTGAAAATCCCAGTATAAGCCTGGACTGGCCCAGAAATGTTGGGTGTTGGGCCACTGATGCTACCCAGGTCAGGCCGGATTGGGTGATTTGTCCCCGAGTCTCTATAAAATATGAGAGTTTTCAACAACAGTTTTGAAATGCTCTCCAGCTTTTGAGTTTGCTGGCAGGGTCTGCTTTGTTATACAAATAGAGTGACCATTTAGAAAATAAGTACCATAAGAATCACCAAATTTGGTCAGACTGAAGGTACGTCTAGTCCACGATGACCTCCCCATGGCCAGCAGCAGATGTTCTAAGTAGAAGACAAAGAGACAGTGCATTGAGTCGTGACTGCTAACTGGTAAATGAAGATTTATCTCTGTTGAGACACTCAGATGCCTGAGGCCCGACGTCCAGCCTGTCAAGTGGACAGCTCACCATGGACTGCCTGTGTCCCACCCCTGCCCCATGCTGCAAACACCAACCCCTATGTACTTCCAGCACTGCTTAAGGGCATTTATGTCATTTTGAGTCGGACTATGATGCCTGTACTTGCAAAGCAGCTTGCAAGTGTCTGACTGGGCCGTGCACTAGCACTCCTCTGCGGCAAAGGCAGAAAGTGGCCACAAAACATAGATACTCTGCAAGGGTGATACAGCTCAAGTAAGCAGGATTAGCAGTTTCACACTTGGGCTGGCTTTACTCTCCACAGCATACAGGGGTGCTTATCCACTCTCTGTACATACCATTATAAGCACTCAATGCAGTAGATAAAATAATAGTATTATAGTTATTAAAGATGTAGGTAACCTCTTGTGCTTCAGAGTCAGCTCTATCTGCCCTTGCAGGTCTGTCCAAGAGCAAACTTCCCATAGCGCTGCACGTGAGTCCTCAGTCCCGTCAGAAATCAGTGAAACAGCAGGACATATGTCACCATCTGTGTAATGGGAATTTGAGTGTAAGTGATATCCTTTTCCTGTTAGACTTAGTGAACTGAAAGGCCCTGGAAATTTGTCAGGCGATAAGAAACTGAGAAATAAAGGCTGGGCTTCTATGGGCATGTAGTGCAGAGGACGGGATTGTGTTAAACCATTGAAGGGGACTTGGCAGGTCCTATGCCTGTCCCAGACGTCCTATGTGATCAAGAGAGAAACTCGCCATCTCTGTGTTGTGGTGCACGGTGGGCACAGGAGAGCAGCAATACAGCCCACCTCTCAGGAATTCATCCAGGAGCGTTTGCCAGGTCTTCTGAGCTGCCAAAACAGGGGCTACGGACGGAGACACTTTGTGATAAGCACCCAGCAGTCAGAGCCTAGAAATAATATCATTGTCATCTCTTTGGTCACACCATGCATTCAAGCAATGAGAGGAGTCAATCCCTTCAGGGAGAACTGGCGCATACCATACTTAAAAAAAATGCAGTTCAGAAAAACCCTTAGCAGTTCAGAAGATTACTTGGTCTTTTTTAGATCCTTCCTCTCTGATGCCTCTTTTCTTTCTTTTCTCCTGCTTTTCAGTAACTATTTTCCATGGGGCAGCTTCTAGTTTTTAGACAGTTTCACATTCAGGCTGGTGAACCCCAGAGAGCTATGGTGTGAAGGCTACGTGGCAGGTTGACAGGAAAGGTTTTCAGCTGCTTAAAAAGCCCTTCAGAACTGAGGTGTTGATTGTCCTTTGCCAGACAGTGCTCAGGTTTAAAATAGTGGCTGCACAGCAGGGGAGACCCTTCAGGTATACAGAAGGAGTAGAAACATCACTGCATTAAAATTGTGGCAGATAAGAAGAAAAAAGATGGCAAAATGTGAGTTTCTTGGCAGATGTGAAAAATAGATGTGGATTTTTGTTGCAAGAGATTCACTGTGACCAGTATGAAAGGCAACATTATCACAGAGGTCTATACAAAGATCTATGTGACGAAATTAGGATAATGGAAGTTTTAATGTTTGAGGAGCACTTAAATGGCAGACAAGACAGAGATGAGGCAAGGGACTCATATCTACCTAAGCACTCCTGAAAGTCTTCTGGAAATATCTAGAACAGTGTTTTAACAGATGGGTATCCAGATCACTAAGCCTGTTGTGAAAACTTCAGTCCTATATCACACTGCAGTTGTTAAACAGGGAACAGCTTGTAGGCTGTTAGCACAGCCAGTGCCATACAGGTAACAGGATCCATATCCTTTTGTTAACTGTGAAAGACAGTGGATTTTGGCAGCAACTGTGTGTCCTGGCTGTAGAATCTGAGCGATCCTTTGAGGAGCAGAAGCCTTGGTTGTAGCCTTGGAGTCTTCCACATCCTGATGAATTTGTCAAAGCTGTGTGTTTAGGTTTAAGTCTTGGAGTAGATGTAGGAGAGAGAATTTCACAATAAATTATACCTATAATTTGTTAATGCAAGTAACAGATTTTGAGGTAAAACCCAAGAAATATTAAAGAAAACAGAACAGGCAGATCTATGGGTATTGTAGAAAATTTAGATAAAAATGTACATGCAGGTAGCAAGGTTTGTACAAAAGCGCAGACAGCTGCTACTTTCCAGGTGTTGCCCTTGACAACAGTGATGGGGTCCCAAAGGAAGATGCAATGTTCCTAGACATACGAGAGGACTGTTTCCTTACAAGGTTTGTTTAGCAAGCAACAAGAACAGACACTGTTTTCACTGTGTCCTAGGAAGTGAGCCAGGTATAATAAATAAGTAAGGAGTTGGTAAACATCCAGGGTCTCCTGTTCACAGTATCCTCAGCAAAACTCCTGAGGATATGTGCAAAAGTCAGCAGCACAGAAATATTGGCAATGTGGGAACAAAGAATGAGGTAAAGAAAGTTAACTGATATTGCCAGAAGAAACATCTTGTAAAAGTGGAAGACATAAAAGAGAAAGTTGAAGTGATTTCATTTCAACAAATAAAAGAGATGTTACTTTTTACACGCAACATAAGGAGCAAATTCTAAACAAATTTGTAAAGAAAAATATCAACTTTATGCATGCAAGTTTTGGCTTGTTTACAAGAATTAGGTAAATAGGGCTACACATCCAGAAATCAAACACAGACTTGGGGCAAATGTACACTTTTCTTTTTTCCTTCTCATGTGACTGATCATGGGTCAGCAGTTGAATTTGCACTAATCTGTACGTACCCTAAAATAACAGTGTATTCCTTTACTCCTGTTGTGAGAAAGTAATTGCATTTTTTTTTCCACTAGCTAAAGCAACTCTGGTACCCTCATTATCTTGATATACCTGACATGCTTTCCTGAGTCCTTTGAAACTCTTGGGGTCTTTGCTATGATCCTGACTCTGGGATAATTGTGCAGTGTGAAGGAAAGGATGCACTTCTCCACATTCGAATCTGTTTCTTCCCTTCTTTTTGATGCTCCTTGGCTCTTGACCAGGATGGGGTAGGTAGGGTGCATTCATTTCACCTCTTCCAGACTACTATTGAACAGCCCTGTCACGTTTCTTCTAACTTGTTTCCCTTCTAAACTCATTTCTCATCATACACATGTCAAACAGAAGCGTCCCCTGCTCCTACTCATCTTGTTTGTCTTTCTTTGAACTGTCTTGTTTCTGCTGTGAATCATCTGTGAGACAAAGAGATTTATCTCATCTAACTTTAAATATGTAAAAGTTAGACCTAATCTAGTCTGATTCGGTAGTAGATTTCCTGAGTAGTCTATGAGGAAAAACAAGCACTCCAAGAGGGCAATTTTTCAGACCTGCTGAAGACACCTTTCTTTGGACAAGATATGTAGAATATCCACCCCTGACCAATGTCTTGGGATTCTTCACAGTATGTGTAAATGCCTGTGCTGTAGATGTCTGCAGGCAAATTGGATGTAAAGTCTACTTCTGAATAAGTCACCCTGGACTCCCCTTACGGTCAGTGGTGATCTAGTGAACACTGTCAATGGAAGCTTTGGTGCCACACTTCCTCGTACAGCAGAAAAGACCAGATGAACCATGCCCACATTTCTAGAGCACAGATACCTGTTTAGGGTTGCCCACAACAACTACTGAACCCATTGACCCTGGTGAGGATCTCAGATGTAACTATAATGGATTACTCTATAAGAAATTATAGCATGACAGCATTTACCTGTCAGAACGGAGCCATCAGATTTCCAGTGGAGCTGGCCAGAAAATATAAAGGATTCATCATTTCACTGAAAAAATGGAAACGTGAAACTTGAAAATGTCTTGATTTTCTGTCAGAATTTTTTTTAATTTGAAGGAAGCTTTCATTTTTTTGAATGGGAAAAATAAAAAAAAAAAACCCACAGAGGCAGAAGATTTAAGTGAAGGAGCTTGCTGAATTTGTTTTGAAAAGAACACTTTCAGCCAGTTCTATTTTCTTGCATAATATTCTTGTGCCATTCTTTATCTATTCTTGCTCTTTTTTTTTTTGGCTATGTTTTTGCCACCGCTGTGTAGTGAAAAGATGTTTTTATACTGAGGATTTCAGTATGCCAGCCAGACCTTTTTCTTGAGTGACTCAATTCGCTCAGAATCCTGCAATTTGTGTGACTGGTTGCCACACAGTAGCTCACTAAACAGCCATAGGTAGCCTGAGGCAGACATATTTGGCACCTTTAGAGGAAAAAATGCAACACTTTTACCATATTTAATTGGAGGTAAGCTATTCTTTGTAGAAGCATGTATTGGACAGAGAATGGGGAATACCATGAGTACCAGTAATACCTTGCATAACAGTAAAAAGTTAAAAGAAAACTTGTTTTTAAGGGCTCCCACAGTAATGGGCTCTGCATCACATGTGCAGTCCCCTCAGCCATCTGAAAATAAACCGCGTTTAATTGACTGGATAAGCAGATCATATACGTTAAAGCTAGGAATGCCCCTTCAACTGTAACTTTGAACTGTAGCTTGCACACCCTTTGGCAATGCACTTACACAGAAACGTGTACATCCTTTGGCTATAACAGTAATTTTGGCTGCAACAGTAGCATGTACACCCTTTGGCAAAGCTCTTGCACAGAGGAGGAGAACACTTTTTTTTGAAAAGTGGAGATTTTCCTAGTTAAACCCTGGCTATACGACACACTCACTTTACTATCACGAGAGTATCTTTTGAAACATCTTTCATTCCATTACAACAAAAAGTACTTTGCACCATGCACACCATCAGCAAAGAGTGAAGGCGCAGTTTAGGGTTCTTTTGGGTTGCAAACCAAATTCTGTTCCCAGCTGTGCCAATGGGAATCTGTAAGAAGTCCTCTGAATTCATAGGAGTTACTATATGCTTCCACATCAGCAAGTAAGATCAGAATCAGACCATCTGACCACATTTGTGCACAGCCACAAATTTCACTCTACAAAGGAGCGTTCACTTCATTTTGACTCTTTCTGCTTTGCTATTCTTTTATTTAAGCAAATTAAAATAACACAAGGAAGGTTTCCACACAGCAAGTAATCTAACACTGAAGTAAAATCCTTGGAAGTACAGAAACTTCTGTGTGTGCTGTCACAAGCATAAATAATTCACCTTATACCTGTTGGAAGAAGAGCCATTAAATTTGTGACCAGACAGTCTAAAATCTGTTGGAATTTTGTGTGTGTGCATATATGTACACGGCTAAAAACAATCTTTCGTTAAAAAATGTGTACATTGTAGCAATGAGCCAGCCAATGAAATGAGCCAAAGGGCATACTCTTAACTTGGCTCGGTGTTCATGAATGAAGATGAGCCAAGGAGGAGCAAAGGACATTGCAAACAATCTGGCAAAGGTTCCTGGCAGTCAGTGATCACTTCAGGTATTTTTCTTTCAAGGTGTGTACAGGCACATCCAATGACTCACCTGTATTTATGTACAGAGAGCCAAGACGGACCCATATCTTGGCCTTGAGCTGTACGAAGTGCCATATTTATAGCCTGTCTTTGTTCCAGTAAATAGAAAACGAGCAGGAGAATTGCCTCCTAAATTGTCAGCTTGTAAAAGCGATGACTTTTCAGCTGATTGAAAGTCTATAATATTGGATCTGACTGATGCAGAGTAACTCAGCCACTCTGGGATGGAGAGAGCTGCCAGTTGAAAGAATGAGGAACCTGTTTTCCAGCTATTGGCATGACATCCTTGCCCCATAAAACCTTCAATGCATTCACTCTTCTCCCATTGTCGCTGCCTTTAGCTGCCAGGGATATGTTTTCCTGTCACTGGCCGTTCATATTGAAGCTCAGAAACCTCAGGGAACCCCCATTTTCTCTATAATCAGCCACAAACTTGAATATGGCAGCAATGGCCTTCCAAGAAATTCACCGCTGTCTCTCTTCTGTCTTCTAAATCATATGCCATGCCCACTGAAGTCACTGAAATTTCAATTTATATCATATTCCCTCTTTCAGACCCTGTATCAACATAAACCCATAGACCTGCAGCCGATCTTGTAGAACAACTTACTGTACTTAAATTCACTGTGCCATCTGCAATAATGATGTGTTCACAGAGACAAGCAGTGAGCCAGTATTGCTGTTTTGCCTCAGTCACATCTGGCTGTGAACCAAAGCTGTGAGCTCCCAGCAGGGCTGTGTCACATCAGTTGGTTAAACAGCACTGAGGGCAGTGTGGTCCTAGCCACGACCCCGAGGTGCTGCTGCTGTGCAGGTGATAAGCACAGGAATGCTCTGGTGCGTGGCAGATGGAGAGGTACAGAAAGCACCATCTACAAAGGAGGAGAAACTAGCATTTCACGAAATTCGGTTCCTCAGATTCCTCAGTTCTCAAAATAAATACACCTACACTAGACCATGCAGGTACCTCTAGTCCACTAGTAGAGTCAGATCTAGACATGCTAACAAGTGAAGAAAAGGGTTCACGGTGTCCGCAGTTCAGTAGCATACTTGAATGTCATTTTTTTCTGTCATTACTGAAGGAGAAATAGAGCTGGCTGAACATGATGACAAGTTGAATCTTAAAAGCCTAAGCAAAGGTATAGTTTTGCTGTAAGCCTTACTGAGTGTGTTTTTAAGCTTTTTAAGGGTTGGACTGATAAAGGTTAGGCTAAATTATAGGCCCTGAAGTCAGATCATCTTTGTATTCTCATTGGGTCGTCAAGGAAGCTCTTCAGTTCCACATGTTGCCTTAAAATAGCTGTTTCTGAATGACCCACAAAATCTCAATCTTCAGCAATTTCTCATTCAGCTGGAAAAACAAAGTAAAATAAAAGAGATTCAGGGATTAAAACAAGGTTACTTACAATGAAAACCAATTTTTCGCTGAAATGGATGACAATTGAGAGGAAGAAAAATCTGCCAGCACCCTGATCGCCCCTGTGTTCTGGGCACCGTGTCCTCTAAAACTCGCAAAATGAGACTCAGCGCTTTTATTCATGAAATGTGAATGAATTGAGTGCTTTTAACCTATAAAAATAGATATGATCATGCAGTTGGTGTGTCCATCAGTCCTCCACTTAATTTAGACTGAATCCATTGTCTCTTCCTTGCAACAGACCACCAGGCTGGACAGAAGCAACAAAGCAATAGGCACTTTAGATCAGTGGATCATGTATTGGGCAAAGATGTATTAAGCTCAGAAACACAACAGCTAGGAGGCAGAATGTTACTTTCCTCACATTATCTGTTGTAGCCTTATCATGGACAAGAATGCCATCTGACTTTCAGTCTTCATGCAACAGTCAGCAGATACCTACCCATACAGAAGACTATAAACAATGTACAAGAAAACGGGGAGACATCACCAGAAGCATCCTAGGCCACAGACTCAGCTGGGAAAGAGTGCCTGATTAACTGTGCTTGCAAGAGTTTGAATGACAATAATGAGGTAGTTCTGCACATGTTTATAGGTGCATCCTCCATAGCTTGAAGAGCAACATGAGATAAAACATAAAGATGCTCACTTAAAAATGAAGCAAATTAGCTTATAAACTTTGCTTTCTTGGCAGTATTAGCAGGCTGGATATGTTTTTTTTTTAAAAAAAGCAGGAATTGAAAAGAAGAAGGTTTTTGTGTTTCACATCTAAAGACAGGGTAATGAGACTGAGGCACATGTAGTTTGCTACATGTACATGCTAAGTTGAGATGGACCACACCCCGCAAGAACCTATTTCTATCCACTGAATATAAAAGGAGCATAGGTGATTAGCTCAGAGATAAGTGCCCACACCGTAGACATCTGTTTGGACAGATGACTTCCACTTCTGATGCTTTCTGCAGGGCTTTTCATCTAGTTGAAAACCTTGCTTTTGATTCTAAAGCAACTTTGATGCAATCTTTTAATAAACCTTCAAAACCGTTCTCCCTGCAACAAGGGTTAAAATGCATCTTTGAACACCTAAACATGACGTTGAACCTCTCTTCATCTCCTCTGCCTTTACAATTGAGTGCATCAGGGCATCAGACTGAATCCATTTTTCATCAGCTCACAAAGCCTTGCTGTGAATTAACTCCACCAGGAATCCTTGATTAACATATGAATTGCACAAAATCTTTAATTTTTTTTTCTAATTGTTTTACAAAAGCTGATTATCTGACAAAGGGTTTGGAAAATTACATCTAAATGGCTGAGAGAAGACAGGTCCAAGAAGCCTTTACACAAGAAGGTGTGTAAAGTTCATACCTTACTTGAACTTTACAGGGATGTGTGTTTTA
The DNA here is from genome assembly GCF_036370855.1 of Dromaius novaehollandiae. Lineage (NCBI taxonomy): Eukaryota > Metazoa > Chordata > Aves > Casuariiformes > Dromaiidae > Dromaius > Dromaius novaehollandiae. The sequence continues at coordinate 10,139,661 of NC_088099.1, forward strand.
TTTGTTTACTTGGATATATTTGCTTACAGACAGCAACAATGAATATCCTCAGCAGCAATGAATATCCATACAAACAATGTATCTGAGAATAGCAATGTATTTTGGCGGCAGAGATTAAAAAATTCAAACTCACAAGACAACGCTAGGATAAAGTTCCTTTATATTTTCCAATATAAGAGTTATCTTTATACAACTCTCTTTTTCCTGCCTCTATTGAAGCAAGTGCCAGACAGGTCAGTATTTACTCTTAAACCTTATTATCTAGGGATAGCTCTACATCCAAAATCAATAGTTACTCTGGATAGAAACCTATCTATAGGTTTATACCCATAGTACCTAAGGAGCAGGCACTTTGTTTGAAGCCTGGTCTAAGACTAATTGAACGTTTTGGTTCAAAAATAGCTTTATTTGGCAATGATTTTTTACAATTGGATCTCATTTCTTTTGCCAGGTTGATGACAGTAGCATGGCTATGTAGTGGATCTTCTGAACATCGCAATGCCAAAATCCTCAGTCATTAGCTAGGGTTGCAGTCCTTACCTATGGAAGAACTCCATGGGCAGATAAGCAGGCAAAAAATTTCAGACATAGGTTTTGAAAGAACTGGTGAAGAAATACCAGTTCTTTCTTTGAATGGAATTGGTCTAGATAGATATGGTACGATTCTTACAGGGCTCATTAGAAGAGCAGATATATTTGCTTGTCATTCTTGAAATGTATGTTAGGCCTAAAAAAAAAATCCTTAATACCCACAAATACTAGAAGAGAGAAATCACCTCTGAATTCACCAGCGTTCTACAGATGTCATTTCAGTTCCATGCAATATAGAACAGTTCCTTTTCCACACATTATCATACATATTCAGATAGGTGCTACTGCTGCTATAAATCTATCTTAATCATCAAATCAAAGTTTCTTTTGCATGTACAAGAGATCTTGAAAACTACATGAAAGTTTGCCAGATCTTTTACAAAATATGTAATCTTCAGAAAGGTTAGTGTCAGAGCATACCAGAAACTTTAAATCCCAAATATACTTTCAAATTCTCAGTGCAACAGACAGAAATGTACCCAAGGATCTCACACAGACATGCCAACCTGAGATAGTTCTGCTTAAGCTACAGGTAGGTGTTATATTCTTTAGTATGCCGTCTGTCAAGTGACAGACATTGGCAGTGCTTGTTTCTTTATTCAGCTTTTCTTTCTCAAGAAGCTGGTTTCAATTTATTACAATGTATTTTTCAGGAGACTTGTGCAAGCTGATTGGATTTATGCTGTTTGAGATTTCTCACCTTTCGACTTCACAACTGGCCACATCTTGCCAGGCTGGTGATGATGGAGTGCAGCATCTCTGAAATACAAGTCTATAAAGAAGCACCATTTTAACAGGCCACAAAGGTATGACGCAATGTCAAGCCTTGTAAGATTCAGCTGCAGTCAAAGTGTGCAGGTTGCAGATCCTTCAATGGTTGAAATGAGCAAAAGAAAGTTTCAGGATTTGGTGTCCTGAATTCTTAGGATTGCTTTAAAACATAACCATATGCAGGATGCATGTATTGACTTCCCTCTATTATATTATGGCTCAGTTTTTACCCTGGAAAAGCTCCTTGCGGCAGTGCAGAACTGCTTTCACTGTGGTGCAGAGTTTCTTCTGCCAGAAAAGTCTGATTTAAGCAAGCTGCCTGAAGTGCTCAGGCTCTGTTGTGTGCCTGCAGTGGCTTATATTTGCACAGATTTGTATTGCCAAGATAAACTGCAAGACTTTGTCCCTGACCTCCAGTCACAATCAGATGGCAACAGGCTGGATCCTATCACTGTGTGTGCAAGCAATTGAGGGCACAGTTAACTGAAAGTAACACTCTGCTTAGAATATAAGACTAAGACCTGTTAATGTGTTGTGGGGTTTTCTACCCATGGTACGTAGTAGCAAGAATGTTGACTAGCAGCTTACTTCCAGAAATAGGTTCATCATACACTTGTAGTTGATTTGCAAAAAGGAAAGTCAGCCCCAAAATATCCAGTCACTAGAAGGCCAATTCTGCTCGGTTACTTGGTTGCTTTTGCCAATGCAAGGAGGCATCTCAGAACCTGCACCACTATAGCATGTGATTAGAACCCTGTTGGATCCAATGGATGGAAGTAGGCTGAAAACATAAGCACATGCTTAAGCGTTTTCCTATTTAAGGATCCTTTTTTCAGCTTGAGCCTTGAAGATCACTATGAAAGTAGTGATCATAACATTTCTGATAAGGAAATTTGCTCATCAGAAGTATCACCAGTACGTTCTTACAACTAACATGATTTAGTCTTTAAGCCCTTTGATGATGTTCGTTAAAATACAGAAGGTACTTCTTTACATGACACCGGATATTGCAAGGTTTGATTGCTGTGTCTAAGGGCTTAAGGCATTTTATAATGAAAGAGTTATGATTTCGAAAATCCCCCAAATTATAAACAGAGTATCCTGCCTTTGGTTTTGCCTTTGAAGAGGATAAAATTGCTTTGCTTACATAGGCCACTAGGAGTAGCTCCCCCGTCGGACTTTGTCTGTATTCGCATTCACCTGTGTGTATATGGTCTCTTTTTATATTGTCCCCTTGCTTGTCATATCACCTCCCCTAGCGACAGCAGTGTGCTAAGGCATAGGTCCTGCCCCAGCGAGTCTGTCCAACTTCTCCAGCAGAGCAGCTGGACATACAGTCACCTCGTGCCTGCTCAGTGGTCTGGTTTGTACAACTCCATGAAACTCATGATGGAGCTGCTTTTTCAGTCTTCCCAGCTACAAACAGGACTCTCTTCTTTGGTGCCAGGAACAGAGAAGTCAAGTAACAGAACTGGATCCTTCATTTCCTTCCCTGTCCCTATCAGGTCAGTGTAGAAAGATATAAAATCGCAGCTATTCCGCAGGGTCTTATTTACCCTTAGGCTCTCCCTTCTACTCTCTCCGGGCTTTTCCTTTGCTATGTTTCCTTCTCTAGCTATGGGGAAAAGGGAAACCTTTGTGGCTCACGCACCTCACTTTTGATCGGTCAGGTGTTTTTGGCCAAATTGGGAGGGACTGCCTGACTTCTTCGGGAAAGTTACATGGTTGAAACCCTCAGGAAAAAGTGAATGACATGAGCCATGAAGCCCAGATTTGCATCCAAATTCCCACACTTTTCATGAGGTTTTGGTCGCTGAAATCAGACAATAGCCTTTGCTGCCCTTGTCTGAACCCAGGCTACTTTTTTGAATCCTTCTTTTTTTATGAAGTGATGCCAAAATAATCAGCTGATTGACAGCCTCCAAAAAGAGTGATGATGCACCAGCCAAGACACATTTTGTCTTTAAATTCTTATTAGTTTAGTTGACTCCCCTTATGTACTCATTGAGATGACTGTCCTGCTTTGGATGTCTCTTTGGTCACGCAATTAGAAAAACGAGTTCAGTTCTGGGCACGTAACACTGAGAGGAGGGAGAGAGGAGCTGGAGTTTCAGAGAAAAAAACATAAATGATTAAGCAGTGGAATGATTGATTTATGATGAAAGATTAAAAGAACTGAGTATGTATAGCTAAAGGGAGACATGATGAGTGCCTATGAGTAGGTGGAGGGTGTAAGCACCAAGGAAAAGAGGAGGTGGTTGCAGGGGCCTGGGAAGGAACATGCAGGAACGATCAGGCAAATCTGGAGTAAAGGATCCGCCAGCTGTCTGTCAGGCAAAATTCAGGAGCAAAACTCTGGGAGAGTAACCTTTGGGTGAGACTGCAAAAACATTGCCACTGTACATTTTGGGTCAACAATACCCTCATTGAGCTTTTGCAAGAACCTTTCTAACACTTGGTCTTGACTTGTTTGAAAGCTTGGATGAAAAGATTGCCCAGTTGTGAGGACAAGTAAAAGAAAACAAAGCATCTTTCCCCTGATTCAAAAGAAAATGCAGATTTGCTATTGCGAAAGAGTTGGGACTGAATGTTGCCTGATCCCATCTCCATTGCTCTTCCAGAAGTGTTCATAATTGTTTTTCTATAAAATCTCCTGCTTGGGGAGACCTGAGGAAAAGTAGGGCTGAGAAGTCTCAAGCTTAGAGTGTCTGAAAATAGCTTTTGGCTAGGAGAGGTGTGCAGCTTTCTTCTGGAAAGATTTTTTTTTTTCCATTTACCATCTTGTAAGCATTTGAAAATCAAAGTACAGAGTCTGTCTAAAAGATATTTTTGTTGTTCAGTATGTAATACGTGCATCTGAGAAAGGATGAAGAGCTGGTATATGCGATGAGCTACTCACCTGCTGAGCTCCAAAAGGCCTCCTCTTTTCCTTTATTATAGCAAAATATTCCAGGAAATAAACAGCTGTGTAAACAGATTTCAGTGCTACATACTTTTGTATGCCAAAAGATACTGGACTCAGAATTAAGGCTAAAATAGACTTAACTATGCCCAGGAATGAATAGTCAAAAAAGGTATATGCATTACAAAATGCTCTATGATAACATATTGTCTCTGAACTAATATTTTTTCTGTATCTTTAGGTACACAGGAATAGCAACTTGTGGTTGTTCTTACTGTTTCACAGATTAAAGGCAAACAGAGCCAAGGAATGTCCTTTGTACAATAGTTACCTAGTAAAACTCTGCTTCAACTACAAACTACAGGTGACGTATGTAATGAGTGAAACATTTCTGGGGAAACTATTTACCTAAGCTTCATAGAGAGAAGAGAACTTATCATGTAAAAACATCTTGCTTCGATATGCTAGAACACAAGGACAATGAAATTAATTCAAATATACAAATATGGGAGGAGACAAGGTGGGGCTAACAAGTGATACAGAAGTTAATCTATGGTTTAAAAAAAAAAGGCAGCATAATGGAAAAATAGATTTAGTGCCATGGTTGAAGGGGGCAAAGCTTTGCTTGTCTATTGCTCAACCTTAATGTTCTTTTAAGGTCATTTTTATATTTCATAACAGTACTGAAGATAAGCAGCACCTACAAAGACAGGTGCAGGCACCCACGCTCCTCCGCTTGCACTCGGAGCTGGCTGGGCACAAGCCGCCTGCAATCTGGGAGCCACAGATTTGTACTGCAAAACGGCATCGAAGGCAGTGCCTGCCACCGCTCAGCCAAGGAGGCACGCACAGGCCACCACAGCCACCTTCCCTCTGACCTCTGCTTTTGTCTTTGCAGCCCCTTTCTCCAATATGACCCTACAAATTACTTGCAGGAATATTAATGCAGTGTGAATGTGCTGTGTGTTATGGAGAACTTTGTGTCTCTGACCCTTAGCTTCCTCAATCGTAAAATGAAAATGTTTCCCTGTTGCATAAGCATCTTGTGAGACAACTGGTATTTGTGAAGCTGTCAGAAGCCAGGGTGGAGGAAACCTTCCTCAGAAGTGCTCGATATCTTTAGCTCAATGTTACATTATATGTTCTCTGTGCAGTCTGAGCAACAGCATTGCGACCACATCTATTTTTTGCTTGGAAAAAAAATTGGCAGGAAAAACTGAGAAGCTTATTTACAAAAATGCTCATGGTACTGTGTAAGATGTTCTTCATTCTCATTTTCTCTGTAAAAGCTGAAATTCTATTCTCTAAGAAATGAATTCAGAATGACGTCACATGTTGGCAGGAAAACTTATCGGCCTCTCTTCCCACTATGCACTGGCAGTGGAACTGGCACATCTGTTGGTGTTTTGGTCGAAACATTTGTCATCCCAGTTATTTGCACAATATAAATGTGTGTTAACTTTGATTTTGGTTTGTGTCTAACAAACAAGTGTACAATTTGGGGTCTGCTGTCAGAGAAAGAAGTGGCAAAAATAAATGATTCTCCTTTGTAACAAGAGCATGTTCATAGGGGGAAAAGTAAAGAGGTCTGACAGGTGCAAAAGCCAGCAGTGTTGAGACATAGGTGCATTTAACTATGCAGCAGTATCTACCTGACAGGGAATACAATCTTTTCCTGACAGTTAAAGACAGTCTTTTTGTGTCAAGAAGACAATACTGGAAAATGCATGATAGGACACATAAGATATGGACAGCTGCCAGGCCTCTGAACAGCTGTGTGGTGCATAAGAATTACTGCAGCTGTATTTAAACTAGAAATTAAATCTTTTTTTTTTATTTAATGTGTTCAGGCTTTTTACTTATCCAAAAGGAAACATTAGCAATTACAAAATGTTTATTTCCCCACAAGACATGCTGTTTTTGTTTCTACTGTCTGTGAGCTCTGATGTTTGGGAGACATCGCTGCTCATCCTCTACTATATGTAGAGCAAGGGGAATATTTTCTTTACATGGTTTTGTTAGTAGGAACAAGGAATTCGAGCTGAGCTTTACACCACTGTAGGAGCAACTTGAAAAGAAAGAGGACATCAGGTCTCTTCTGGTGTTTTGGAAACATGCATAAATAATCCATCTGGTACCAATGTGTGTTCAGGATCCTTATGAGGCCATAACTCCAAGGTGACTTTCCACACCGTGACTGATCCTGTACATTTGGTGAGCATTCAGGAAGTGGAGGTCTTGTCCCCGCACCAGCTTTGGAGCTGATTCCCTCTCGCTTGTGAAGATAATCTGCTCAGATGAAATGAACTAATGGTAGCAGAGCTGGGCCAGATGCAGTTTTGCCTGATTTCCAAGCTCCCTCATTCCTTATCAATTTTTGAATTTTTTTTTAGAAACACATGAAGTCAGGAGGAAATGCTGAGTTGTGAATTTTGTCCCCCCTTCTCTATAATCCTGTGTAAGCAGAACAGAAAACTGGGAAATATGGATGTGAATTGCTTCTGGAGAAGAAGATAGAACATCTCCATGAATTACATAAATTGCTGGTAATATTAAACTACCCAAGGGATGACTTGTTTTGTTGTGGCATGTTTGGCTGTTCCTGTAGGCCCACTGATGAATGGTATATTAGACCTCTTCCACATGTGGATGGGAAGTTGCTGATTAACGTGCAAGCTGTCAGCTTTATTGCTACTAGAGCCAAACAAGATAGTAGTAGTTACCTGTGGTTTTGGAATGAAAATTCTTAGGGTTCTCCCTACAAAGCCACATCTACGGTATGTGGTTTGGCTGGCAACCACGGTTTGTGATTTGTATGCAACCCTGTGGACACTTCTAATTTAAAGTTTGTATGAAAGGCTAACTCTGTGGCCACTTGTAATTAAAGGAGATTTCTGGTAAAATTAGCCAACAAGTTTTGTGACCAGAGGAAGGGTATGGAATCACGTTAAAGAATTTTTGGATAGCTATTGTGAAAAGAAATGTGATAATATTTGGATAACATTTGTGAAAACATGTGATGTTTCATACTTTTTCATGTTTAAGACTCAAGTCTAGAAATTTTGACTTGTTCTCTTTATCATTACTCTTCTGGTTATTAGGGTTAGTTCACTAGCACGGAGAAGAAGGGGCTAGAGATATTACAGCCCCACACTTGCCAGTTAATGCTGTAATTGTCAGGTGTCCTCTTAAACTCACAAAAAATTTTGGTGCCTTGGCAAGGAGACCCTCAAGTCTACTACCTGTTGCACGAAGAACCACTTTCCATTGTTTGTTTTGAACATGGCTCCTACTAGTTTTCAGGGAGGACATCAGACTTCAGTGCTGGTGCACTCTCCTGCCTGAAATCATGAATACGTCTGTTAGCGGAGGCCAGCCAACAGGATAACGAAACCTGATTCTCTACCAGTGACATCTTTATACCTGGCAAATGGGACATGAAGCTCTTCGTTATGATATCGTAGACATCCATCCATCCTGTGCAGGGGTAAATGGTCTCAAAAAGAGGAAGATAAATCGAACATTAGTCTTTGGGTTCTCAATTAATCGTCTGAAATTATTTACAGTCTCAAGCAAAAAAACCTCTTTCACTTTGGTCAGCTCTAATTCAGGGACAGAACAGAAGCAAAAGGGCCTATTTACTCTAGAGTGGCACTTGGTCTTTTGTAGACTAATAAATGTTGAAAATTTGAATAACAAATAATGTCTAGTGAATCTGGAAGAACTGTAAAAACTTTGGACATTCACCTGAACTGAAAATCTATAGAAGATTAATTTTTAATAAATAAAATCATTTTCTATAGATAATTTAAAGTGCTTTCTTATGATTCTAACCACTTCTTTTTCTCCTACTCTAATTCGCTGATCTTAAGGACACACAAACAAGTTGCCACAGGTGTTAGGCTACTTAATAATAACTGTGCACCTTTTTATGCAACAGTAAATGTAAGATCGTTTACTTCCAAGAGGGGGAATTCAGAAGAGGGATAGGCAACCTCAAATTACCACACATTTATAACCATGTAAAAGTCTCCCCACAGGCAGTTACCACAGATGAGCTAAATTACTGCAAATTCAGACTCTAGCTTACATCATACTAACCGCACTGTGTGTCTATCTTTACATTTTAAAACACAGCATAATTTCTACTCTGAAGACATCCAGTTCTCATATAGCAATGTCAAACTGAATTGTTTAGACAGCTGGAAATAAAAAAAAGGATCAATTTTTTGTGAACTTAAGAAATTTGTTTATGCCACCTTTTTGTGAGGAAAGTTTCGGCTTCAAATGATCTTTAACTTCCTACTAAAAAATATTTCTTCAAGTGATTCTTTACCATCTCACAGTGAAATCTTTTTTCCTATCGAAGTCAATGGAAAAATAGCCCTTGATTTCTCTAAATAATTCCCTCCAGCTCCTGAATATGTAGAAGCCATCATTTTTTCTCATTCTTCCTCTTAAAATCTCATGCTACAGATTTTAAAGTCTTTTTCTGTGGCCCTAAGTTACGCAGAATTTTGAGATCTTCACTAATACATCTGCAGGAATAAGCCTACTAAAAATGCAGCATAAAATGATGAATCTGAAGAAAGAGGAAAATTCTGATTATTCATAAAAAGACAGGCAAATCTCCCCAACAAGGTTCTAAGAATATACAGAACTCTTTATACCAAAGAAATCTAAAACTGGACAAAACTTCAGTTTCTTGCTTCGTTAGTGAACGAGTTGATGTTATAAGATCAGCTGCGTTCATGTTTCAGTGCTCACCCTCTCAGAATGAGCAAAAGAAAAAGTGGAGACCAGATCTCACAACTCAGGAAGCAGTTTCATTCATTTGGGACTGTGTGATGTGTTGTTTTTGTTCTGCACATCATGTCATCTAAATCTTTTAATCTTCCTAGTTATGACCATAACTTCCTACTGCAAATCTATTTCTCTCTTGGGGAATTCCTGCACAGTTGCTGAGAGAGGGACACGGTCTCTGCTGCGGGGGTTCGATGCTGCTCCACCAGCACAACCACGTCAGTTCATGACTTGAGCTGTTGTGAACTGAGTCCCATGTGTTTCATGGTCTGCCTCTAAAATGGGTTTTGCTTTGCCCACATGGAGCATGTTAGTCTTTACCAGCAGGTAACCTATAGGCCTTATTCAAAATACTAGGCAGCAGACCGACCAGGTACTGCTTCGTAGTTACTCTTGGCAAAAAGTCGACTTGATGAAAAGTGGGTCTGAACTTCATTCTTTACCAAATTACTCCCCTTTATGCTTAGCTGGCTGTGAATTGATTATTTTTATGTACTCAGATTAAATGTATGCTTGGTCAATGTTTTCCAGATTTTTGTCTATTTGGGAAGTCTTCAGTTCTAGTGACCACATCCAATGTCCATCACGTGAGGCAGCTGAGAAGCTCTTTTTTTTCTACTGCATATTTTTTCTAGCCCAGAAGAGACAATGTAGAGAGGGAACAGAAATCACAGAATAATTTAGGTGAGGCAGGACCTCGGCTCACCTCCTCTCCAATGCTCTGCTCAAAGCGGGGTGAGCTGCATTCAGACCTCCACAGAGCTCCAGTATGACTTTGAGGAGACATACTGGAAGTTCTAAAATTCAGGAAACTTTGGGGATTCACTAGCATTTCCATATAGTCATTGTCTGGTTAATGGCATTTTAAAAATAACACAGGCTCATGAATCACAGATAATCTACCTGTGTACTTTCCAATCCATTTGTTACTTTGATTCACTTTAATAACACCCATTTTTTGCTCCGGTTTTTGTATTTTACTATTCACCTGCTGTCTCCCTCACACACAGGAAAAGAAAGAAATGAATTAAGTAGAATCAGTCTGTGCAATCAGAACTGAAGCCTCCTGAGCTGAAAAATGACTCACATTTATCTGCTGGCATCTCTCCTCACAAATCTCCTGCAGCAACATCTCTCAAAGTCGCTACTAATTGAGCCATTTTCTGAATGTTAGCAGTGAATGGGAGCTGGTGAGACTGAGACCAACCAGCATATGAAATGTGTCATTAGTGGGAATGGCAGCTTTCCTAGAAGATTTTTGACAGAGGTGTATTGAAAGTGCAATTGAAGAAGTGTAATTTACTGCAAGCCTGCATTAAGCACTGACCTTCATGCTGCTCAGCAGCAAGCCACAAGGCAAAGATCTTAAAATACAATGGAAGGCTTAAATAGAAGTGACTGTAATTAAAAATATATACTGGATTTGGGAAACGCCTGGATACAGTTTTAATAAAAACATTACCGTGCTGCTGATATTAAGATTTAAATCCCTTTGAAAGAAATCACAGGCATACAGGCATGGTCTAATTCTCTAGACAGATAAAATGACATGCTCCTGCTACTCTTTCCTGCATTATGTATCGAGCTGCATTGTCTTAATTAGTTAATTTTTGTAAATAGCTTGATTCTATAGCCTCATTTTTCATTAGTGGGGAGAAGCAGGCGCTCATCAAAAACTCTTTGTGTCACCAAGAGCTTCCCTGACATGCTCAAAACTTCTGAAGGATCGATGCATATATTCTCACTTGTGGGCAGAATATCCTTCCCTGCCTTGACAGCTAGAAGGACCCCAGGAATGCCAACCGATAGATTAGCATCACTTCTGCCAGAAGAAAAATTGCAGTACGGTAAGGACCATAAAAATAAGATTGCACTGAGGTAGAATATAAAAGTGACTCTGCTGGGTTAAACAAAATGTCTGATTTGCAGAGATCTGTGCCTGTATCAGTTGCTCGTTGTAGGTGCCTGAGGAAAGCGTATGAGGAGAGGATCGATGCCTTTTCCTGAGTGGTAGCCTCCCAGCTCCTGGTATTCTGCAATTTAGGGACAGTGATGGACTTGATTGACGGCCTTTTTTTAGCCCCTTTGTACCTTTTGCATCCAGAAAATCCTGCAGCAGTGTGTTCCACAGTTTAGCGATTCACTGAGTGAAAAAAAAATCCTTCCTTTTATTTTTCTTTTTTTGCATCTTCTGACACTGATTTTTGTGTGTGTCCATTAATTCCTGTGTTGTCAGCAAGGATAAATAAACATTCTGATTTACTTTTTCCATGAAAGATTTTAAAAGTTGAGTAATCCTTTATTTTTGTTTTTGCTCTTAGTGTAGACAGAAAAGTTCTTACTCAAGTTTATTGGCATGAGTTTTCTAGACAAATACCCATTATGCCCATTCTGACAGATTTTTTTTCCCTCAATTACAGTGATATACCTTAGAAGAAAATAATAGAGTTATGCAGGTATAGTCAGAGAATGGGGCGAGAGTTTACATATACACTCAGCAGCTTTCTGTGCTCATCTGATCCATATCTCCAATCATACAGCTATTTATCCCATAGTAGCTGCAAGGGAAATTTTCCACGTCACTTGTAATACTGAAGGAAAAAGTCCTGACTCGTTTTTAAACATACTCCACCTTTCCTTTTATGACTATATGTATATATTCATGTAGCTACACACTCCCATAAACTTAAAAAAAGCAGAATTTTTTCCCCTTTCATCACAGTTTTGACAAAGTTCATTTTATGTCCTTGGGTCTCAGTTTTGCAATTGAATCTGGTAGTGGAGATGATCTTGGATTCTGCAGGTGGATGGAACTGGGGTCAATGTGAACAGGACTGGATCCACGGTTTTGTGCTTACCCAATGACATAATCAGTCTTAGAAACCTCAATCAGCAATATGGCAGAAACTTTGCCCAGTCTGTTCGTAAGAGCCGCCGCAGATTGCTGCCCCAGATGTAATAATATCTTCTTTGAAAGATGCATTAATGTTACCCACTGCCGTTGCCTCACAACTGAAGTCATCCTTTTCCCCATGGAAATTCCCAAATAGGTACAACCTCGCCATGCAGTGATGCTTGTGTGACAATACGGTGGGAGACTCAGCTGCAAGAAGTATGAAGCTAGGGCTCTGAAAAAGCAATGGCATTTTGCCAGGTAAGCAGCAGTGAGGTTTGCAGGCTCAATGGTATTTTCACTATTTAAAATCTGGTGGAAATGTGGTATTTTCTTTCACATGATTTCATTCCTTCATTATTTCTCCCTCCTTCAAGAAATGGTTGAACGTCTATTTGAAAGTAAAGGAAAGAAAACAGTGATGATCTATGAAACATTTGGATACAGTCCTCAGCTTCATTTGTTGTTCTGCTTTGCACTTGATTATTTGCATCTGTCAGTGAAATATGTAATTAATTAAAGGTAGGGCTAAAAACCCAGTTACATATTGTCCCTGTTGTCCCTGTTAGCAGCACATGACATGTCTGGATTCAATAGAAGCTTGATTCTTAGTTCTTACCAGTGTCTCACACGCCTTCCCATCAGTCAGGCACTTAGACCACCCTTTTTCTTATGCCAGAGCTCTTCCTCTCTTGAGAATCCCCCCGAAAGGGTACGTGTGACAGCCCGGCTCATCTCACACGAGCACCACAAATGCCTCAGGATGTGCTGGTAGGCTCCATAACAGGCGACCTGGGCAGGACCCGAATGCAGCTGAACGACAGGTTTGCCTTCGCGTGATGACAGCGAGCCACCAAGGTCTCTGTTTTCTTTGAGGAAAAGCTTTCCAAACTCATCAAATGTTTGCAGCATATGAACACAGATTTGCTGCTTGGTAATAGATTTTGCAACAGAAGGCATTTACTGTTAGTACACAACAGAGAAGTGGTACTTTTGCTTCCCCATGCACTGTGTAGAAAGCCCGATATTGTAAGTCTTGAATTTTTGCTAGTGAGAGTGACATTCTCTGCTAATATATTATGAAACAGTGCACGTTCTGCACTCATTTCCATTTTAGTTAGGTGAAAATGTTATCAGCTACATTGATTGTTGGATATTTTCCCTACAGATTATAAACAAGACCAGCAAGAGTTTTGTTATCCAGGCTACGTATACAACATGATTTTAAAGGGCTTGGAAGATTTAAAAAAGGATAAATGAATTAAGGGCTATATTATGGAAGATTTAAAAAAAGGATAAATGAATTAAGGGCTATATTATTAGCCCACAGTCTGTGGACTATACTTGTCAAAATTGGTTGAATATCCAAATTAAGTTGAAGTTAATCCCTGCACGATCCTATAAAACCCAGTTCACAACAAGCCTGCATAAGAAATTCTTTGTGCCAGGAAATATGAATTAAATTGTTTTAAAGCAATAATGTTTAGGTAAGTAAAAAAAAAGTTTCCTACTGAGAGATATTTTATGAACAAAATTAAATATTATAAAACCGTATTATTAAATTCTGTCAAAAAGGTATTAATCTTGTTACTCTGGCATTGGTACCTTGGTTCTCCATAATTATGGATTAAGCCTTAAAACAAAAATATAGTGTGGAAGGTGTTTTTCAAAGTTCCTGAAAAGGAAAATAAAACTTGAAAGTACAAACCTTTAGACTTGTAATATGTCATTCTATTATTATTATTAACTTATTAAGCACTGACTTTCTGATCAACATTGTACAAAGCTCAGCATGAATACAGTCCCTGCACAAATGGGTATACAAACTAGAATCAGTCCCAAAGAAGACAAGTTTGGAAATTCAAGAAGGTGCAACACAGGGCTATTGGTGTCTGCTGACGTTAAAGAAGTCTTCCACTCATCTCTGCGACATGGTATATGGCTGTTCCATTGCTCTGTGTCCCATTGTAGAAAATATATATATATATTTGAAGGAGAGATGGTAGGGATGATGGGGAAAGGGATTCCATGCATCATGGAAAAAGATGCAAGGAAGAGACAGCAGTTTCTGAAGACTACAACATTGGTCTCAGCATGAACAAAGTTTGGACATATACAAAAACCGGGATTCATTTAAAAATGTATCTGCCCATTAGTTAGGTATCTGGTATAAATTAGTTATGTCTTCTAGTTACTGAAGAGAGAGAGATTGCTTGTTCCACCCCCAGAAATGTTTCCAGAATAGATGCCTGCACTTTCCAAAGACAACTCACCTATTCACACTGACTGTATAAGGAGCCTGGAGTAGCCTTGTGAGTGACCTAAATCCCAAAGTTTTAGTCCAGATTCTCAAGCACATGTAAGTGCTAAATATCAGCGAAATCAATGGAAATTAGGTTCCTAACCCACTTTGATGCATCTTTGAGTACGGAGAGATACAGGCATGAGGGAGAGATGTGGCTGGATCCCTCGGTCCATCAGGTCCACCTCAAAGTTCCTCCCTGGAGCAGCTGTAGCTCTCCTCTGTGAGAATCCTCTTTGTACAGGGAAGGACCTCAGGCAGGATAAAACCTTCAAGGAGGTTGAACCTTGCTTCTGCGCCTTGTCAAGCTCTGGCATCAGCCTCTCTAGGAACAGAAAGTACATTACAGGTAAGGAAAAATTGGACAATGCAAGCAACAGAAGGAGAGAAAGGATGAGACACAGAAGATCGAGGTTTTACAATTCCTGACTCCGCCCTGGCAGTAGGTCACTGAGAGATCCTGAAGCAATGGTATGAATTAAAGCTGCTCTGTCTTGTCTAAATACCACAGAGCTGCACCTAGATCTTTGATAGTCCTCCATCTCCAGTGCATCCAAGAACTGCTGTAGCATGATGGAGAATAAATTCCATGATTTGTATCAACTCTAATTTTTTTGAGAGGGAAGGAAAGTTAAAAAATTACATCAAGACATGCTCTAGTTAGAACCTTTGGTGTTAAGATCTCTAAAGAGAACTTTTTTTTTTTTTTCAGGGCAAATTATCCCTTGTGATCTTTTTTAATTCCTCCACTTAGACTAGTAAAAGCATTTTGTAGATTTACTACATTCCCTAATTGGATTATCTCTGTCCGAATAAGTGTAATAGGTAGATGTTCCTGTACTAGTATAAGTACATCGTAATTGTTCCAATCTCCCCTGTAAGTCTCTGTTAATGGATCATAACCCTGAAATTCAGTCAGCAGTTCTTGATACAATCCACATCATTTATTCAGATTATTTGTTGGTAATATGGCATGCTTGGGATTTCATTACACTTTTATTACACTCAGAAGCATTTGCGGGCAACCGTTCAAGCAGAGGGCAATACTCCATCACACTTTTTTATGTATGATATTTACTTTATGCTGGTAATCCACTGGCACATGAGCTGAGCAAACTCAGCAAATGTGTAATGAACTGGATTTCTCTGTTATTACTCTTCCAGCTGTATAAAAGACATAACTTGGTTGTAGAGTCTGTCACCTCCAAATAATAACTTTGTTATGAGTTCAAAATGGCAGTTTTCTGATGGTAAGTGATGAGTCTAGGTAGAACAAGTTGGTCTAATCTATTTCATAGTGACTATATGTCCACAATGCACTTTTTACACATGGAATTGACTGGAGCACATGCTTTTAACCACTATAAATGTGGCAAGAATTACCTTTTCACACCATGTGATTCCTTCTGAACTCCTCTGGATCCATGGGGCTGGGCATCTTGTACTGCAGCTGAATATTGGATCTGTTGTATTTACAGCTATTTATAGAGATGGGAATACCACCAGCTATACCAATTCTGCAGTGATTCACAAAGTTTATAAATGTACCCTCCAATTACATTATTAATACCTGACAGTTCCAAGACTTTAGAAAATTCTGGATAATAATGCACAGATGCAGAAATCTGTACAACTATGTGTATGTCTTAACTTATATTTGATTTTTTGCCAAAACCAAGTTCCAGTTGTCATTCTATTCCAAAACTTTTCTGTAAAAGCACACAACCTTTGAGTGAATTTATATTTCAATCTGAGTAAAAGAAATTATTTTCATCTTTAAAATCCTTTTTGCACCTGCTACTTCCAAGATCACTCTAGAACAGTGAAGATGTTTCAGAGAGCACAAAAAGATAAGGATGTCACAGAAATTTAACAACCTATTCCATTTTCCCAGGGATCTTAGACAAGTTTAATATATGATCTTCTTTCTAATCTGAAGAGCTGCCAGCTTAGGGCCTGGGGTCAACAGCAGTCTTGCCGTTCAAGGGTGTCTTATTTTAATGTACTGTTTAATACTCCTTTCTGTTGTTTACCTCTACTGCCAGGCACCTCTCTGCCCAACCTCATCATTTAGATTACAGCATAATAAGCCATTTATACTCACACATAATAGGGTGAATTTCAGAGAGGACAAGTGGAAGGGAAAGATTTGAGTGTCAGTGAATGAGTAAAGAACTTCTTTGACCTTTGATGCAGCTATCAAAATCTATGACACCATTTAGAACATATTTTATTTGCTTTTATGTTGATAGAAACACAGAAAAAAGACCTGTCTCTAAAGCAGAGGCACCGGCTTTTTTGTGAAAAATGTGTCTATGGACGTTGTAAACACAGAGAGGACTGGATGTGTAATGGTTTCAAAACTGTTCTCTATACTGTCTCTGTTTGAATGTATAGCTTACACTATATTGTTCAGATCAAGCCACATTTTAGCATTTCTTATTTCTTGTAAATGCAGATAAAGGGTATGTGGCTTTATTTACATTTGTTTAAGTTTGCTTCCTCAGGGGGGAAAAAAAAAAAAAAAAAGAGATACTGAAACCATTAAAAAAGATGGTGTCTTCCAAAGATCTTTACATCTGATCAAACATTAGCAGCTGATCATATTGGCTAGAGATCTGTTAGTGACTCAATAAGGAAAAAGAAGGCTCATCCTGTCCAGTTTTTTTCACACATATCTTTTGGCAAAATTAGTTCAGTGGGAATTCCTGAATGTAAAAGCATCTTTAAATAAACTAAAAATAGATGCAAGAGACAGAAACTGATGAAAGCCAAGCAGAAGAAAAGGACACACTAAAAATGGCATGTACAACTCTCATGTCTGAAGACCAGGGCTAAGGATGAAATAGTCACCAGGGTAGAGATTCACTAGTTTTGTGCCTTCTAAAATAGCTCTGAGGACAGGGGAATAGCTCTGGATGGGAAGCTAGAGGAGGAAAAAATTACCTTTAAATATTAAAATCTTACTGCTATGATATTTTGCTAAAATCTTACCCTTGAGCCACTGGGGATCAACTGAATATAAAGTGTGTTTGCTTCACTACCACCTTCTAAAAATGCTCCAGTATTTAGGGGATGGAAACTGAGTAGACATGACATCTTGCAATTACCTAGCTACCCTGTTAAGGTATTCACTTAAACTGAGAGAGAAACAGAGACAGAAGGGAGCTGCGGAGGAGGCTATTGACCTGTGTGTTTTTAGAAGACTTAACCTTTGAAAATGGCTGATTCAAAAGTTATGTTAGACCCAATATATATTAGTTATAGATAGAATTTAGAAAAAAAGATGTTTTCATCATTAAAAAGCCTACAAAGATTTTTTCGTTTGCATTATTTTGTATGACACTGTTATAATTTTGTACTGAAAATTTTAGAAGAGAGAAGTTTCTGTAAAGGGAAACAACTTAAAAATTGTTTAGGATAAAGCTGTTTTTGTAGGGGTAAAAGATTTCATTTAACCGTAAAGTAATCTACTATTTGGATCAAGAATCTGATCTAATTCTTTTTTTCCAGTAGCACACTGATTCATTACTTATATGTAGATTCCACATTTCTCCCAGTCCTTTGAATTCCCATGCTGACCTTACCACAGTCTGCTTCCTAACTCTGAGCGTATATACTGGCATCTCATTTCTTTTGGGTGAGTTTACTGCTGAATTCCCAAGAAGCACAGTGTTTGGATTTGTTTAACAACCAATGTCCACCAGTTTACATTTACAGTATCAAATGAGCATAATTCAGTTTTCCCTCTCCACCCCTCTTACTTGCCTTTATTTTCACAACTTTATTTCACAAATTTTCTCTTTTTCTTTCTCTCAAATTTCTCAAATTACACCTGTCTGGTCTTGCTCTTTCAGTCTCTCCAAGTCATTCTGTTTTCTTGCTCTTGGATTTTGCGTTGTCAGGAATTCTACCATCTTACTGGACTTTCATTTTTCCAGACCATTGAAACAGAAAATGAACAAAAGTCAACTGCTGTGTTCCTCTGCATGGTGCCTTGATTCCCGGACAGGGTGGGCCTTGCGCTCTCCAAAGCAGCAGAGCTCTGCAGCCTCTGTGTTTCCCCAGGAGGGACTCCGGGGACATGTCCACACTACCACATTGAACCCGGCCGGGGAACTTTACAAGTGCTGAAATTTGATAACCTGTACTATGCAATAGTCACAGAGTTACAGAATAATTAAGATTGGGAGAGACCCCCAAGGTCATCTGGTCCAACCCCTGGTCAAATTTACAAGTGTTTTGTCCTGAGCTGATAAACATTTTTCTAAACAATTCCTGAATATGACCAGAAACTGCTTCCAGTAAGAAGTTTGAATGCAGTCACCCTGCTTTGGAGGTTAAGGGAACTTAACAATGTGAGCAACCAGCAGACCTTTGTGCTGGGGGTTTGTCTCAAATACACTTAATTCATTAGTATAAAAATAACCTCTCTTAACTATGTTGACACTGGGTATTTGCCATCTACCAACACTGATGTGCTTATGGTCTGTGCTTGCTGTGCAGTACTACACCACCAGCCATCTGCTTCCCTCTTCTGCATTGTCTGAAGGAGGAATTTGCTCATGTTCATGAAGGAACTTCTGTGAAACACTGTGATCATTCCAGAGTTAAAAGTAAAAGTCTGTGATATAACACTAAAGTATTTAATTCATTGTTTTTCCCACAGGAGCAATGAAAGTAGACCTTATCCTTTTTCTGGTCATATTTGTGGTACCATATCTCTGTTGTATTTGAATGTGACTTTCTATTGGTGGTTTGCAAGAACAGGATTAGTTTCCACCTCCTTGACATGTAACTGGCTTCTGTGTTTTTTTTTTTCTCTCTCTTTCATCCAAAGCATCAGAGACTGCACACCCAGGGCCAAGGCTAAGATTCCTTTTATGTGGTTGTAGACAGCTACAATATAGGTGTCAACAACCTTTCACCGTTAACAGACAGCGATGATTCATCTGGCCTATCTGAGGTCTCCTTTCCAGAATGGGATGAATCTCACTGAAAAGAACCTGCCTATCTGCACCCGCTGAGAAGAGTGCAGACAGCCAGCTCAGCTGGAGAGGGCCTCAGCGCTGATGTTGGACGGCTGGATGCTCCCACAAGTGCTGAGCAGCCTCTTGGGGTCCAAGTTAGTGTGTCTGGCTCCCACGCTGGTGTCAAACACTGCCACGTTTGGGGTGGGGAAGGAATTTCTCTCTTCCCCAGTTAGAGCTGGCACGGACCATCAAGGGCTTTTCATGTTGTCTTCCCCAGCGGAGGCTGCAGTCATCTAGGTCGCCTGGCTGCTTTAATCCCTGGTGGACCTGAGCTAGCTTTGTCTGAACCATTTTAACAGCATCAGCCCCTGTGGCACTGATAATCTTTAAACTGCCTTTAGGTGGTTGAGAAATGATTGCGTCTAAGCATGCAAAGCTGACAGACAAACCATCATGGCCTGGATGCTGCATGCGGGTTGCTTGTCTGTGTAATCCCTGGTCTGCGCATTCCTTTTGTGTTCCTGCTAACTCGCCTGCAGAAATTAAATCATAAGCTCTTAAGGGCAACTGCTACATCTTTCCTTACTCTGAGAAGGTCTATACTTCAATTTAACATTTTGTACAATTTTTAAATTGCAAGGTGTCTAACTTGACTAGTTAAAAATCCTCACCAGGCAGTGGCTTAGAAATGACTTGGAAGCAGCTTGGCTTTCTTGTGGAAAGTTTTTGAATTTTTTTCCTATGCTTTCCAGGAAAAGCTTTCCATTCCAGTAGTGTCAGGAGGTTTATTAGTGGATTTTTCCTTGAGAATGTTTTGGAGGAGGAAATGGCATTTTACATGAAGAATATTTTCAACTAGAAAATTTTTGAGCAGCTGTAGTTATTTAAAAATTTAGATACAATTGAGAACAGAAACAGAGGATGACACTTCAGGAGAAATCTATAATTCTCCAGTCTGATGTATCAAATTTTAAGATCTGAACATGTGCCAACTTTGGGAAAAGAGATTCAGCAATTTATTTCATGCAGCAGCCTTACACATTTCTCCCCGGGGTAATGCTCTTTTGATACTGCTGCTATTAACAATTGCCACTATGAAAAGTGAGTGTATTAGCATTTTTCTATATTGCTTGTCATGACAATATCTAGAAAAAGCTCTAGATAGCAGAATATGCCAGCATAATGCTAAAGTAATTACAGTATTGTTCAATGAAGTACCATGTAGAATTGCCCAGCTAGCTTTCAATAAAAGTAAAAGAGACAAGGCTAACATGGCCTGACTGCTTCATATACAGACAGAGAATCATTTAGTCTGAACTTGGGTATCACTGCATGAAATTGCATAATACGTTGCGCACATATACCCTAGGAGTTTTACTGGCCTAGTTAGGGTGTTGCAGTGATGCACAGTGTTACACAACCAAACTGGGAGTGCAGGCGGCTCCCAGGGCTCCATCCCTACCCCGACGTGCAGCTTCTCCCCCTTACATATAACCTGTCCCCCTTGAAGCAATGTATCTGGCCAGCCCCTTGCAAGGTGACCGTCTAAACACTGTTGCATATATCTCACAGGAAGGCCTACTTTTGTGAGCTTTCCAGCTTAAATGTGAATGGTGAGGTAGATAAATGCTTCATGGCTCCAGACTGGAACTCCCTGGGATTCGCATGCTTTTCATCAGCACCAGTGTCTGCATTCCCCTGCTAGGCAATTTTCTGAAAACATATACTTTTTTGGTAAAATGACAGGTTTTTTGTGTGCAATCTTGCCCTCACAACATACTGGGCATAACAAATTTATCCCAACTATTCTAATTAAAAATAATGTATGGTCCAGGATGTCAATGTATTTTTCCTTTTTCCTGGAGTCAAGCAATTATTATGAAACTCACAATGCTTACTGATTTCTGAAAAGCTTGCCAGTGAAATTACCTGAAGCATCCGCTTCTGTGCTGTGAATCCATCTTAAATAACCTCGAAAATGTCAACCAAAGTGATCAAAATCCTACTTGTACTCACAGTATTTTTTCCCTCTGGTAAAAAAAAGGTTAGTTAATTAATGTTTGAAATTTGTAGTACTGAGTATTTTCAGGTTGTTGTTTGTTAATAATTTTTTTTACTTATTTAAAATCTTTAAATGCTTTTCCCTGTCTGCTTTAATACTCTTATTTTTGGCAATTTTTGGCATCTGGTTGCATGTGTGGTAGAAATTTTTATGCTCATGGTTTTATAAAATAATTGTTTAATGGAATTATTTTGGCCTGTAGTTGATTTTTAACATGTGAAAACATGCAAGTTTTGAACTGTAAGTCTGAAGACACAGGAAAAGAACATGTGCTGTATTGACTGAAGTCTATATGGCATCACATGCAATTTTGCCAAACCCTGTCCCAGCACAGGAGACAACGTTTGACTTTCAGTACGTTGTGTTGTGTGGAGGTCTAACTGGTCAGTGGGTGGAGACTGAAGTTTCAGTTTGGAGATGACCACACTTCCAATCCCATTTTGTTCCACATGTTTTACTGAGCTTTGAACTCAGCTCTGTAAAAGAGGAATCTTATAGGTATTTAGAGGTATTTTCTACAATGGGTGATTCTAGATCCGTGTTCAAAGGTCTCTGGTGCATAAACAGTGCCCCCACAAATATTTTGATGCATAAGCAGGACAGAGAGAGATCCTGTTCCCACTGAAGTGAATGGGAATTGAGAGAGAAACGCTCCTTAATCTTCCCTGTGGAGTTTTGGAGAATAAGGAGTAATCTTCCAAAGAGAGATAGGCATAGAAGTGTTTTGTAAAATAAGTAGTTTTATTGCACTAATGCAACATATATGTATATATGTATATATGCAACTTATGTACAGCATATATATAGAATGCTCTAACTTTTAGAAACTATTTCTCTTCTGATATAGAAGTTGTACTAGCATTAGGTGATGCTGGTTTTTGAAGTTGGGCCACTCTACAGCCAGCAATGGCTTTATGGCCCAATGAAGGTCTCTTATCTTTAAAAATTCTGCAGGCAAAATGAATTGCTATTTTGGGCGCTTGAATGAGACAGACCTGTGTCACTATGCTTGCAGTCTGCACATAGACAGCTGAGCTTATGCAGTCGGCGGTACACCTAAGCACTTTATTTCCCAAGGACCTAGTGAGTCCCCACCATCGATCCTTTTAGCCCATGCACTGGCTTTCTCCCCATGGAAAACAAGGCAGAGGGGATGCAGGGATGTGTGCTGGAGTATTATTCCAATAGGCAGTCTAGTGGCAACCAGGATACGCATCCAGGCTAAAAGCCTGGAAGCATTCCTGAGTCCCCCAGTTAAGATAGTTTTAGCTATTCAGAGCTAGCGCTTTGCCTTTCCATCTGAACCCAGGCATCCCTCTTGGCTGGGTTATGTAATAGGATCCTGTTCTGCAACCACACATTTATCCTCTCTATAGGTTCCCTGATTCAAATTCTGGATCTTCAGAACAATAAATTAATAGTTTGCAAACTGCTGTAACAATATTTCTGTCTGTTAGAGGGATGTATGTAGATTCTTTCAATTCCGGTATTTGAAGACCAAGAATAAACCTCTTTCTTTGTTTATCTTTTCAAAGGTACACAGTACACAGGTGCTTCCAATATTATTATATTATAAACATAGCTTATGTGCCATGGAACAGCAGACAATGTAAAGGTAAGTTTTCAAAGCACCCAAGTGACTGGGTTTAGAAAACTTTGCTGAGAAAATTCATATACATGCTATGACTTTTTATCCATATATACACATTAACATATACACTTGATTCTGCAGCTTTACTCTTTATGGAGTCTTCACTTACCTGGAATATGTTGCTAGCTGCAACTATTTTGTAAGTAATACTTCAGACTGGGAAAGAAATAGTGAGAGATGGGAAAAAGCAGTAGTGGATTTCTATATTCATTCATCCAATCAGCTTTTTAAGAAAATATCTTTAATACGTGACAAACATACAGTTTGTTAGTTTTCCCCACAGATTACTCAGAGCACATGGGCTTTAATCTGATTTGACAGCCTTGTGATATTTTCTGCCATTCTTGTTCTTAGCAAAGTGCTCTAAAAATGCATCCATAATTTATTTATGGGACCTTCTTTAACCCTTGAATAACTAGAATGTACACCATACCTTTCATCCTTGAACTGTCAGTACTGATTGCGGAAAGTGCCATCAGACACCTCTGAGGTTAAACGGCTGAGCATTGCGCTTCCCATTGTTTCCCGTCAGAATGCTGAAGTAACCCCAGAATCCTCTCCCACATTACATCTCTATAGCAAAATTCACTAGGCCCGTAAAGACACACAGCTATTAATAATTTCGTGAGATACTTTAATTTCTGACAAAGGAAACTCTCAGGCCAATTTATTTTTGTCTGTGGCATGAGCTATTTTTTCCACTTAAAACAAACTGAACTCCTTTCAACATGAATATACAATTACAAATCTTATATAAAAAGCTCTTAATAGCAGGCACAATTCATAACTCTTGTAAAGCTTCTAACTTCTCTTTTACTTTGTGCTTCTTACTGTATTTGGATTTGTTACAATTATTTAATTTCAAATAAATCTTCCATTTCTGTGGTGCCAGAAGTAACTATTAGCTGGGATTAGTTTAAACACTAAACCAGCAAAACCGTGATTATGACAGTATCGTAAGGAATAGCCTCAGCTTCTATGCATTTATTCTGGATTTGGCCTGAGCATCTTCTGTGTTTCTGTGTCCCCATGAAAAGACAGGGAACAATTTCCCTTACCTTCAGGCTTGGAAACATTAGCAGATCAGCATTGTGTCCTACATTGCTGGTTGTGCTACATTGCTGTCCTGCTGTTGGGTGGGGGCCTGATTAATGAATACCTGCATTGCATAGAATCACAGAATAGTTGAGGTTAGAAGGGATGTGTGGTAATCATCTATTCCAACTCCCTCTTTAAAGCAAGTCTAGTTAGGTCAGGCTGCTAAGGGATCTGTCCAGTTGAGTTATGAATATCTCCAAAGATGGAGATTCCTGAGACTTCCCTGGGCCCCATTCCAGTGTCTGACTGCCTTCAATGCGATTTTTTTTTTCTTAATATCTAGTCAGAATTTCTCTTGTTGCCACCTGTGTCTCTTGCCTGTTGTTTTCTCCCTGTGTACCTTCTAGAGCAGTCTGGCTCCATCTTTACACCCTAACATCAGGTTCCTGTAGACAGCAGTAAGATCTTCCATTAGGCTTCTCCTCTTAAGGCTGAACAAACCTAATACTTTTAGCCTCTCCTTGTTCACCATATTCTCCAGCCTTTTATCATCTTGTTCCCCCTCTGGTAGACTTGCTCCAGTATTTCAGTGTCTCTTGTGCTGGGGACCCCTAAACTGGACACGATACTTCTGATGTAGTTGCTTGGTGTTTTCTTCTCATGCAGTCCTCTGATATACCCAGTGCTTCAAAGCTGGCGTGGAGAAACCAGCCACTGAACATTTTTCTACTGTTAGTGTCAGCTCTACCTCTGCTGAGATCCTTGAGAAATATCTCACAGGCAGTGGAAGCTGACTTTTAATGGCACAGGAGGATAGACTAGATGATTTTTTGATGTGATTTCCATTTTGGTTTTCTATACCTCTGCAAATTGCATGAACATCTTGAAATCACTGAAGAGACACAAGGGTCCAAATTACTCTCTGTACTAGATAATAGGAAAGGAGATACTTGCCTTCTGGGAAGTGTGTCTTTATACCCATACCATAAAAGGGTCTGGGGTTATTCACAGTTCTGTATGCCCTCCTGTGTAGTTGATAATCATTATGTGCAGTTAATAATAACTGATCAACCCTGCAAATGACGACATGGTTTTGGCTCCCTGGCTCTATGGTCTGGTTCTGCAACGTCTTCTACATCAGTGAGGACAGCACAGCATTTCCATACTGTGCCAGCAGATGATGGTTCCAGTGTGATTGTATATCAGGAGACAAAGAACTCAGCCAAGACTGAGCCTACTCGAAACAACTCCTTATGCTATGCTGAAGTAGGTGCTGGGACACTGATTCTGTAACATTTGAGAAACCTTTCTCCTTCCCTCCACAGGAGACAAGTTCTCGGCAGTCAGATAAAGGTACAGATTGACATTTGTGCAGACTGTGCAGTCTTAAAGCTTTATATGGCAGGAATGAGTTTGGCCCCAAGAATATACGTACTTACTTTCATGTAAGCAATGCCTTTACCTTCTTTTTTTCCACTGTTGACATATATTGAACTCACCGCAGTCCAAGTCAATAAAGTGCTCCAGCTCCATAAATGCAAATGGGTAGTTACTGCAGAAGACTCCAACATATGACATTCACAAAATAGGTACCATCACTCCTACTGTATATGAATACAACTTGTTGCTCTTGAGTGGTGATGTATTCTGAGTGTTTTTGCAGCTGCTGTTATCGATAACTGGGAGTAAATTTCCATTATAGACAAAGTAGCACTCCCATTCTCAGTGAAGGATAAAAGACATGGAAAAGGCCAAGATATGCAATACCTTCTTTGCCTCAGTCTTTACTGGTGAGATTTGCCTTCAGGAATCCCAGGTCCCTGAGCACAGAGGGAAAGTCTGGAGCAATGAAGACTTACTCTTAGTGGAGAAGAATCAGGCTAGGGAACATTTAAACCAACTGGACATATGCAGGTCCACATGACCTGACCGGATGGACCCACGAGCATTGAGGATGCTGCCTGATGTCCTTGTGAGGCCATTCTTGATTATCTTTGAAAGGCTGCGGTGACTGGGAAAGGTTCCAGAGGAGAGCAAATATCACTCTTGTCTCCAAGAAGGAAAAAAAGGTCCAGTTCTGGGCTCCTAGAACAAGACAGAGAGGACTGGAGCAAGTCCAACAAAGTGCTGCAGAGATGATTAAGGGACTGTAGCATCTGTCATGCAAGGAGAGGCTGGGACTGTTTAGCCTGGGGAAGAGAAGGCTCAGGGTATCTTATTCATGTGTATAGATATCTGACAGGAGGGAGTAAAGAAGATGGAGCCAGACTCTTCCCAGTGGTGCCCAGTAACAGGACAAGAGGAAATGGGCACAAACTGAAATACAGGAAATTGTTTCTGAACATAAGAAAAAACTTTTTTACTGTGAGAGTGACCAAACAGTGGAACAGGTTTCCCAGAGAGGTTGTGGAATCTCCATCCTTGGATATTTCTCACTGGACTTGGTCCTGAGCAACCTGCTCTAGCTAACCTTGCTTTGAGCGGGAGGGGTTGATCTAGCTGATCTTCAGAGGTCCCTTCCAACATCAACCATTCTGTGATTCTGTGATAATTTCCCATAATTTTGGGAGAACGTCTTGCTTTTTACTGCCTTTTTAACTTACATAACCTTTCTATGCTTTGGAGGGTTAGTACCTGTCTAATATATTCTCCTAGCATACCTTGGCACAAATATTCCCCATGATAATGTATAAGTGAAAGATCCTCCTTCTTGACTTCTTGCTTATTTTCTTCTACAGTAGCTTTCTTATCAGCTGTGTCACAATAACCAGTGCATAACCCTTACAAATAACCCTTACGAATGTGCACGGCAAACTACAATATGCTTTTTAAACTAGAATCACTCTTCATTAGCTTCATTTGACTAATGCATACCTGTTTTCTAGTACTATTGACTGGCTTGCTAGGTTACCTGGAGCCAAAATGGTAAGATGGCTCTTTTGATATTAAGTTATTATCCTGATTTAGTAAAAGATCTTAAGCAACCCTATCCCTACGCAGTAGAGGAAATTACCATCTCAGTACTCTATCAGATACAGAACTCCTGGGTGAGCAAAAATTAAGAGCTGTGGTTTCTACCTCCGCATGCTGTCTGCACCCTTAATGACTTGTTTGTCCCCTTTCAGTTCATTCCTCACAAAGGGATATTTTTCAAACAAAGGTTTAAAGGGTTATATTCAGTTCTCCCTAATTCCATCTCTGTATCCCTGTCCCCTGACTATAAAGCAGAATTAATGTTTCATTATGTAGCACAGAGGCACCATCTTTGGGACAGCCCTGTGAAAGAGGCCAGAATGGATGTTTGCGCAGACACAAACTCTGGCCCAGGCTGGTGAGACACAAGTCCTTTCCAGAAGCTCTGTAGATGTGTGAGCATGAGGAAGCGTGCAAGTTAACAAATCCTAACAATCTCAGACGTGGGCACAGTAACGCAAGTCTATAGCTGGCACTTCGACCTGTCCATGTCTGCCTGTGAAGGTGCATCCACGGAGATGCTGCTTCCTGCAGAGCTGCTCAGTCCAGTATCCACGGTTAAGGCAGCCTCAGGTTTGCAGCAGCGGCCACAGCTGTTTTGAAGGTCTGAAAGGAGGAGTCAGGAATTCCCCATCACAGCCCTGATGCCAACTCCTTGGTAGCCTTGGGCAAATCATTTAACTTCTCTGACTCAATTTCCCCATCTGCTAAATGGGGATAATAGCACAGGAGTATTCTGAGGGTTAATTAATTAGCTAATGTTTGTAAAATACTTTGAAGATCAAAAGCACTAAGTGCTATTGGTGTTATCAAGGGTGTTGAATTAGCTTTCCTCATTTTGGCACACAAAGCCCCAGCATTTGGACCATTGCCTCAAGGCACGTGCTGGCAGTAAGAACATGATGAAGATCAGCTATTCATAAACGGAGATATCAAAGCTTCTCCAGCATTTTTGGAGGTGCTGGTAGTCACTCAGCCCTGGGCTCCCTGGGCAGATAGGCCGTTTTCTCCCCACGGGGAAGCAGTGCAGCAGTTGCAGAGTGATCGCTCTGAGGGCACAGGGAGTAAATGCCAGTGAGTGCTTCTCGCTGCTCCTCCTGCTAGTGCAAACATGAAGCAGAGCCTGTTCATGAGGAGTTTAGACTCTTCCCATACCCCATCAGGTTTTCTTGGAGCTCCACTCCTTCCTTACTTCTCTGGTCCTTCTTTCAGCCCATTCCTGAGCATCTGGTCTGTGGGTCAGAGTCTGTTCTGAGCTGGCTGGTGGCTCACAGAAGTGGGAGCACATCCTGCTTTTCTGAAATAGTATTCCATTAGGGCATTTACTGCTTTTACTGCAATATAGCCTTTATTACACACACACACACACACATACACGCATGCCTGTGCGCAAACACACACACACACACACACAGAGATTCCAGCAGAATGCCACAAAAGTGAGTGTAGCATCAGCTTTACTGGCCATCAGAGGCTGCCCTGTCTGATGATGTGTACTCATCCCCTCAGCTCCAGGACACATGGCCAGCTCTGCGGTGGCCTCTTTGCCTGCTAGACTTGTGAACCTGGTAGCACCTGAGGTGTGGGAGGTAAGTGAATCCCCAGGAAGCAGAGCCCTGCCTCAGCTAGCCGAGCTGGGAAAGCCTCCCTTCTTCAACAAGAAATCCAATGCAATTTCTTAAGCACGGCCTTCTGCTATCACCTTTGTGGAGCCCCCAAAATGGATGAAGAAAATTCAAAGACTGTGATAATTACACAAAGTAAACAGAAGGAAAATGTTGATTGATAATGGAAAGTTATTATCAAAATGTCATTTTACTTTGTTCATCATCAAAACAAGCTCAGTTATTATTAACAGCTAAGGACTGTGAATTCCAAAAATCATTCATTTCCTAGAAAACAACCCTTTAAATGATTGCACTGACATTTTAATCTCACCTATCACTATTGGTAAAGAAATCATTCACACCAAAACACAACACTCGCCCTCCCCCAGTCACTATGAAGACGGCAATTATAAAGTACAACAAACAAGACTTTCCTTAAGGTCTGCTGGGGAAAAAATTTATATTATTACTGATAATTCAATGTGAACATTTTCTACATATGGCCTTGCTGCATTTGCTCTCCAATGGATTGTGTTTTGGCCCTTTGCAGTAAAATTGTTGAAGGACGATTTCAAAAGAGAGACGTTTAAAAAAGATGCCATACTGGTTCTCGGTGTTGAGGAAGAACAGGGGAGTTCCGCAAGAGATAAAGCTGCTGAGTTCATCAAAGCATTATTTTATTTTGTGATGTTCTTTATATTGACTATGCCTGCTCAGTCTGGCACAAATTAGACAGTTTTGAGGTTTCCTAAACACACTTGAATTACCAGGCTCAGACCTATTAAACTGTGATACTAAACAAAACACCTGAATTGATAATTTTTCACCCTTTAATGTTTGCAAAGGGTATACCATAAAAATAAGAGGTTGGAAGACTGTTATTAGATTGAATTGCAGTGAGGTTATATGTTGATAGAGGTACTATGATAGACATTTTATCTTTAATTTTTGTTTTTATTAATTTATGAAAAGGGATAAAACTTTGTTGAATCTGTTTATTAGAGACATGCTGAAATGGCTTCCAAGACGTAATTTCTTCATTTGACAAATATGATGAATATCTCTATTTCAGAGGGGGAATTGTTTGGGGATATAATTTTGGTACTTACAAATTTCTCATTCTTACAAACATGCGCTGAGCTCTTAGTGGCAAAAGTTACCTCAGCTCAACAAGCTGGTAGGTTTTTCTCCAAGCTCATAAGGTTGTTTGTGTAACTTGTCCTCTGTGTTCTCTAAATAAGAGGTCTTGAAACAAAATACATGGCTTCTGGGAATGTGCATATACATTTCTTGCAGGAGCAGTGAGATGCAAGCAGTCTAACATGATTGGAAATTTCAGTAGGAAATATTACTTCATAACACCTGTCATAAAAGAGTGGGCTGCACCATGGCAGCTCCATCAAGCTCTGGATCTGTACCTTCTGGTGTGTTTGTAGGGTCCTGGGCAAAAGGAGGCATCTCCTTATATTTAAGCAATATAACAATTCATTACCACAGAAACATGGGAAATAAATTGGAACATACACAGCTTTAAAGCCACATGTTAAGTAGTTAATTATAATTTCAGTGCTGTGCAGGGTTTTACGTGAACGATCTGCACAGAAGTAATATTCATTCTGTAGCAAATAACAAAAACTACATTTAGGCAAGCAGTAAGAGTTAGCTTTTTTGCCCTTTTACTTGCAGAAGAGTTAGCATGATTCATCTTTTCCCTGTTGTTTCATAAGTAAGCCCACAGCAGGTCACATATATAAATACACCTGTTGAAGTATCAGTACATTGCTCAGACTCAGAGAAAGGTGAACAAAATCTGTGATTCGAAGAATTAAGGATGACCTAGAATCATAAAAATGTCAGGGTAAGGACTTTGTCAAAACAAGGACAATCTCTGGAATGGATATAACCTTAGTCTGAACAAGGGAGATCGAAAGGGATTGTGGACATGCAGTAAATGGGCACCTAGAAGTGGGATGGGTATGCTTTGTTAATATTACTTCTCTATTTCCACTGTGGTAGGACCAGAAAGCCCACCTTTGGGTAGCAGCCCTCTGTACTGTGTTCTGTGCGAACACATAAGTAGGCAGAGTCCCTGTCCCAAAGATCATACCATCTAATTATAGTCAACACTGCTACCATCCCCGAGGGTTCAGGATTCCAGAGTTCAGGCCCCCAAAACCTGGAGATTGGCACAAAAATAATGAAATTGAAAAAAAATAATATCACAACTGGTGTTCTTTTTATTTGCCTTCTGGTATCTAAGCCTTTTCAATACACTCGGGTCATGTTTTCTTCACAGCCCTAAGGACTAAAAATGTAGGTCTTGCCTACATGGGATTTTTTTATTTTTTTGGCATAACCTAACATGTGAATTTAAAAAGATACTGTTAGATCAGGGTAACCCCCTTCTCCAGTTGGCCACTCACACTAGTACTTAGTTGATGTAGCTTGGACAAAGTAGTAATTTAACCCACTTCCAAAAAGTAGCCCAAATATTGACTTGTGATGGAGTCACTCTCCCAGCATAGTTATAGCGGTGCAATTTTGTACATACCTATTGACATGGAATATAGCTGTGAGGATCTTCTGGCAAAACAAGACCCTGCTTAAAAAAGAACAAAAAACACACAAAAACCAGGTAGATCATAAAAAACACAAGACTCCAGGAGCTGAGTGCTAAATATTGAAGCAAAAAGTTAGATGCGAGCCTCAGGAGAAAAATCGTAGAGTTGGCAGTGCTGCTGCTGGAGGCAGAAAATGAGTAGGAAGGAGGACAACACGAACTGCAATTAAATCCAGCTGTGACAGAAGCCAAACAGTTCTGGGTCACTCACACTTAGCCTATTTATAATTTTAGTACAATACAGTTCATGAATAATATTAAAATAAGCAGCATGTGCTTTAATGACCTCCTCTTCCTGTCCATGTCACGCAAAGAACTCTCTAATTCTCTGCCTACTAACAACCTCATATTTAATTGCTTTTCCAGCCTCCCATGTACCATATCCTTAACTACCACTCAGTCTAGCACCATGGTATCAAACATTTAATTTTTTTACATTTTCTGCCCAATTCTATATCATTACATTCAACTCTAGCAATATAGAGAATTTAAATTACCGTCCATCAGCAAAACGAAATATTGATGTGAGCTGACAAAGACTTTAGAGCTGTACTTTTCTTGTTGGGTTGTAAATTGAAAGATTTTCTAATTCATCAGATTTGTACTTTACATTTGTCATTAAGACCATGGATATTCTTTCCCTTCATGATTCCCCGTTCTTCACTTGCAACTGTGTATAAAAGCTAGGTTGTTTTTCTGTTTCATCCCCCTAATCCTGCGCCAGTATAACCTTATTCATTTCGGTGGGGTGAAACTAAACACAGAGCACAGAAAAGCAAATACAGTATATTTCAGAGGGAAATTCTAAGGTTCTCAAGGTAACCAAGAGATCAGTGAAAATTTGCTGCTATTAACCCAAGAAAACAATCCACCTTTTTTTTTTGTCATCTCGTACTGTCAGTTTATCTCAGCATGTCATCTCGTACTGTCAGTTTATCTCAGCATCTACCCCTGCTCCCCCGTCCTATCGCTTTCTGTGGAGCCAGATTTTTTTCGGACAAGTTTGCTCATATGTTATGTTCTTTTATTCTTAATGTAGCTGCATTGCTTTTGGGGAGTTAACACCAGATAAACTTCAGAGTAACAGCAATTCTGGCCCCGTGAAAGTAGTGCGTTCCATAAGACCAACTAGAAAGCAGCAATGGTTTGCAAAAAGCCCCAAGGTCATTTTCTAATAAACCAGATAGTGTTAGATAGATGGGTAAACAATAGACATTTAAAGTTTAGTTTTCATTCAGTTGCTTATTTAAACCTCATTCAAATCTTCTGTCACTAATCGAATTAGTCCAAAAATCTCACTGAAAAACTCATTCTTAGTACTTCTTTTGAGGGCAAATGCCACCAGTCTGGGTTCTTTTGGATGCTGCATTCAGGGATAGATCTTTGTGTAACAGAACATCAGGAGAAGATAGGTTAGAGGCCAAAATCCTCAGCTGTCCTCACCTTGTAGCAAAAGTTTGTTCTTCATGTTGCTCCAAATGAGAAGTTTCTTCAGATGTTCTTCCGTCATTCATCTGCCTGTCTCCCTTACGGGTTTGGTCTCTCCATTCTTCACTCCACTTCCTTCATTTTTCAGTTCCTCCCCTGCTTTTTTTCTCTTTCACATATATCATCCTGTTTTCTTCCATTTTATTTACTCCTTGTTATTTTTTCCTTTCTGCAGGGTCAACACCAGCAGTAAGGTCTACAGAAGGAAACCGAGATCACCTGCCTGTCTGCAAGCAGCTTCTTTTCTCTACAAAAGTTTTTAAGCTGCCAGGGTTATCTGGACTAGCACTATAATCCTTTTCCATCTACATATCCTTCCACTGACCTGTCTGCCCTCAATTTTTCCATCTATTTCTCTTCCTCTTCTATGTATTTTTCTCCTTCCTGTTTTTCCTCTTTATTTTCTGGTTTTCGATAGGTGAATGTCCTTCTTACAAATGCTGTAAAATAAGTTGATTGACAAGAGAAATATGATCATTTTTACATTAGAAGAATATTAGAAATAATGTGTAAAGAATTGGTACCTATGTTAAGAAACATGTTAAGAAATATTAAGAAAATGTAATGTTAAGGTTTGGTACCTATTTCTTGACTGTCAGCTAGATATGACAGGTGAGCATTTGGGTCCTAGCCACAGCTTCTAAGTGACTTACTTAATACTTTCTACTAATAGCTACCCTCCAATACTACTCCCACACAGTGCGGATTTATTAATGCTTTACTAACACTTGTAGCGATGTGCCTTTAGCATAGTTTACTGCTGGGAACAAACCAGGATTGCAGCTTGCTCTTGGAATCACTGACAGTCTTTAATAATGTTGGATACAAGCTTGATATGAAAGATAAAAGGCTAAAGCTAATTATCTCTCTTCTGAGCTTTTCCCTTCCTATTCTGGGAGTTAAGTTGCAAGACCGCTTATGTTTAAATGGAGCTTAATTTTGCTCGTAATTTGTCTGCTCATGTAAAGAGCAAATGCATTCAGTGTCTAATCCTAATAAATTTACTTTAATTTTGTATTTTGGTGCAACAAGACTTCATTTACATTACAAAATTTCACTATAATGGGAGCTGTAGATGTTTTGTTGTAGAAATATTAAAAAGAAAAAATCCAGGCAACTGAATAGAAATATTCAGTGAGGTTTGATTTTTTCAGTGTTTCAGTAGAAAATGAAAAGGTTTAAAAAGAATAAAAAGAAATTTGAAGAAAAAGCAGCAGCCTGTATTGAACAAGTCAGACTGGGTGCTCTTCATGGGCTCTCCAACCTTAAAAGTCTAAGGATCCAATCATTTAATTTCTACAAGAAGAGACCTGGATCAGATAGATCTACTGACTGATCAGATGATAGGTTTACTACTGCTCATAGTGACCTCCTTGGCATCCCTGGAGCAGATCTAATGCTCCATTTGCAAAAAATAGTATTTCCAGCCTACGTGATTGTGAAAATAACCTCAAAATTAGGAACCAAGTGTAACCAATTCCATGTTGTCTGCCTGACTTTTTCGATTAATGGAGCTGCTTCAGGGCTTTTCATCTCCTTCACTGCAGTCTCACAGAGCATGTATCTAACTTTGAGTATGCAGTGTGGCTCTCAAATCAGGCCTTTAAATGCTTTTTTCAGATCAGTGAGACTGTGCTAACCTGTTATTCTCCTGGGCTCCCCACAGACACACAAAAGGCATTACAGTTGCTTTCCTTAAGGCTAGGTGACCCTTCTGGCTCGCATCCTCAAAACCCACAGATTTCTATATTAGGGGTTGCGAATAAGGGAGGGAGGTGGATAGTGTCACATTTGGCCACCTGTGAATCTCAGGTGAGTCCATCTACCTGGGGGAGGACTAGCCGCCAGCATGAGACCCAGCAAAGCTGGAACACACATGCTGGGACGGTAGCAAGGCCTCTCGGGCTCTGCACTGAACCCTATATTCAAGACTCGCAAATCCTTTTTTGCAAATGATTTTTTCTGTTTAGTACTATAGCGATGAAGGAAATGCAGAGAGCACGTATATCATTATCAAACAGAAAAACAAAAAAAGGCCAGATTAAGTATCTCTAGGTATCAGAACACTGATCGCAACATCAAAACCCCCTGTATGATCAATTCTCTGAATTATTCTTTCAGGAAGAGAGAGAGGTCATTAACTCAAATAATCATTGCTACATGTTCCAAATACTCTCATGCCTGCCTGCTTTGTGTACCTGAAGAGAACACTCTCATGCTAGATTGGTATCAAGATTTCCCGTAAGATCTGCAAACTTCTGTGGAAAAACAGGGCAGCGGCTATGGGACTTAATGAGAGACACTAAACTCATTCTACTCTGAGAGAAGGGAAGTCTGAGAGGATGTGCACATTGCCAAATAATTCCACTTGTTATTCAAACATGCAAAGAAAAAACGGGCTTAGTGTTTGGAGAAAGGGACTGAAAAATATGAAAGCAAAATGGAGCACAGAAAGAACAAAACACAGGCTAGTTCATGGATGTCAATGCTGGAAATCAGCTTTTAGAAGAAAGATGAAAAAACCCAAACTGCCATCACAAAAAAACTAATGTAAAAGGATCTGTGCTACAGAAGAGAAAAGAGCAGGTGAATGATACACTGAGCTCTCTTAATATCTGTTTGGGCTTTCTTATATATTTATATAATTTATTGTGCTGTACATGACCAGACGCAGGTGAAAAGAAAGACTCACAAAGGACATTGCACAGCGGTAGGTGGGCAGGAGGAAAGTCAAGCAGGGCTGCATCGTGGCACAGCATCAGCTCTGTCTGTGCACTGAAATGCAAATGTGCATCGTTGTTGTTGGCTACAGTGGTAAGACTGAAATTGGAGGAAGCAGATGCTGTAATCTGATGATGATGTTGTTCTTGCTGAGTCTGAAGAATCACTTCAAGAGCTAGTAATGAGAGTCGCTGAAGCTAGTGTTGATTACAGACTACATCAGAATGTAAAAAGATAAAGGTGATGACACTTCTGAAATGGCGTATTGCAGCCACAATATAAAGAAAGAGGTTGAGCAATGAAGGAAATTCTGTTTTTAAGTCGACAGTGGATAGAAATGGAGAGTCCCAGTTCTTGGAAGAAGACACTTCATTCTATATTCGTACCTAT
The DNA here is from genome assembly GCF_036370855.1 of Dromaius novaehollandiae. Lineage (NCBI taxonomy): Eukaryota > Metazoa > Chordata > Aves > Casuariiformes > Dromaiidae > Dromaius > Dromaius novaehollandiae. The sequence continues at coordinate 10,175,446 of NC_088099.1, forward strand.
GAATGCAAGACTATAAGGATCCCTAGAGGGGACTGTGAACACAAAACCAGGTGAATCTCTGCACCTATTTGCTCTGCTGTAGGAAGGGAGAATGTGAGTGCACTGGAGACAAAGCAGGCAGATTAGAAAAACTGAGGATCTGTAATCTCAGGCTCTCACCAAATGCCATGACAATCCCATCAGAGTGGACAGTGCAGTTAAGAGATCAAAATACTTTCTAAACAATTTCTTCATGAGAGAGTAGAAGGAAGCAATGAGGGAAGGAAGCAATGGGAAGGAGTACTTTGAAATGGCTGATCTTTAGCTGATTTAAGCTAAATAGAGGTGGGCAATATCTGCCGGACTCTGAAGGGCAAAAGAGCTGAAATCAGTCGCAGATGGAGACTGGAGCTGTTTTTAAAAGGCTGGTTATCAGACAGGATTCAGAACCAGCGAGCTCTTCTCTTCCAGGGCATAGTAACTTTACAAACAGCTTTAACAAAAATGTACTCTGAAGATCAACTGGAAAACTCTGCTAACAGACCCCCTGCTAATCCAGGGACCTAAGACACGGGTGATGTCACTGATGTCTCCAGCCTTCTTCCTGTGGCACAGACATGCATATTTTTGTGCTTTGCCATAGGTCAAATATGTCATGGCCTATTGCGAGGTAGGGAGGGGAGAGCAGGAGGACCTTTAAAGTAAAACAGTAAAAGCTAAGCAAAGGATTATGGGGGTATCTGCATGAAAAGGAGTCTTAAACGAGCAGTCAAAAGGCATCATAAGACCCCTTTAACACAATCTAGGAGCAGTTGGCTATTTTGGTGTTAGCATTGCTCCTGCAGTCCAGCCTTAACAGTTCCCTGCCCCCACTTAAGGAAGGTGTATACTGAGGTCAAAACTGAACCACAAATTCAGGAGAGAATTTATTCCAGGGATGATCATTTCACTTCTGCTCACCAGGAATATGTGATCTTTGTTATTCAGTCACTGGAATTATTGTTTTCTGTTAGGGCTGTGCATGGATGCTCTTTCCAGCAGAAGTCAGTTCTTTCACAGAGGATCAGGCTTCAGCTTCTTTAGCTGTGAAATATTAAGTCTCCTCACTGTTATATTTTATCATATTGCACATTGGCCAGTAGCCACATAATTTCCAGTTCATAAATGCACCACCATCAATCAGATATGAGTGCTGAGAAAGGGAAAGAGCTTTTGGAAAATTAAAGGGATTCCTAAGTCCTTGCACTGCAAGTGACTTCTGGTTTTAACTGACCACTCAGGAAACTAATGATTCCCTGGGCAATCTACCCCAAGGCAATTGAAAATGGTCACAGGTGATCTCATTTCTATATTGGGACCAACCGAAATTGGGAAAGCTGTAGAATACGTGTTCTAGTAGAGCTGATGGCCTGGCTCGTGTCCCTTTAAATGTCACTGCTGTGTCACACTACTTGTGACACATCATGTCATGTGTGGTGTGATTTCAGAGAGCAGGCAGTCTCTGAGCCAAGCACGCAGCAGATGTTGAAGAGACCAGGTGGCCATAAGAAATGGGTAATTTTAGCTCTCTCCAAATAGTTCAGCAGCCAGGCTTCTTTACTGTTTGTGCATCTCCAGCCCAAATCTCTGACAGCAAATACAGCAACTTCGATTTCCCAATGAGCCTCATCAAACACATTTAATTGTCTCTTGATCCTTAAGATTTATCCACTTGGGTTTACATCAGAAGGATGGGTGAGGGACTTGCAGGGAGGGTAATAACAGCACAAGTACCTCTTAGCTAGCTACTTGTCAAGCTAAATGCAGTCACAATTGCCAACCTGCCTCTGCTCTTCCAGTGAGGCTGATTTAGTGAACTCTGCCAACTTCCCACTTCCCCTCCTCTCCAATACAAATAATTTTGATATTGTCTCTGCTCCCACCTCCCTGTAGTTCAGTCATTTCTTATTCTTAGATTCAACACTGATTTGGCAGAGCTCAGGGCAAGTTAATACTCCAAAAGTTGAAGATTCGACCACTACTCTCCCACCATGTTGTCATAACAGTAATGGTTATCCATACTTGATATGCTGCTTAACACTCTTAATAGGGGGAGGAGTTCATCGCATGTAACTGCAGCCATCTAAAAGTTAGGTGTTTGAACTAAGCTGTCAAAGCCCCCATCTGCAGTCCGCAGAGTGACAGAGGTGCTCTACTAGATTTTCATCCCATCTATCCCAGATACCTATTTTAGGAGAGGGAAAATCACTCTTTCCCTCTCTGTCTCTCTCTCCATTGACTGTAGAGGGAGCCTAGATGATAAGCATAGATTCAAAGCCTAAGTTTCAGAAGTGCAGTGGCATAAATCCCACTCCATCATATCCTTCACAATACAAGTTACCATGTTACAGTCCCTCATCAGTTGTGAAAATAAAGTAGGTGTAGAAATGATCTAATACATAGCTCCTATTGATAAGGGGTTCATTGGTAGTCAGAGCCAATTAAGAACCACTGATTCTGTATCTTAGGTAATGGTCTTGTACCAACGCTTGCACCAATACCCTCACCATAGATTTTCATCAACAAAGCAAGCAACTGCTCCTAGGGAAGCTCCTGCTTCCCTTCTTTACTCCCAGATGACCGTATGCCATGGTAGGAAGTAAAGAATTCAAGAAGTTGGGCAAGTTGCTGTTCTGGAATGATCAATAAATCCTAACTGTGTATTATGTTGATTTAAGTAGCTTCCAGCAATCAAAGCTCCTTGGATTTTCAAGAAATAGATTGTGCTGCGCCAAGGTCTAGCTACACGTGTGCTACCAAGAGTAGAAGTCCTTTGCACCTATACATTTCAGCATATTTAAGTTGTTCATGTTCCTGCCCAACTGTGCAGCTAAAGAACTACCACTTTTTCTTGTATACTGGAGTTAAAGAGTTCATTTTAGGTAATAAATCCTGCATACCAGTAGCATAATCCAAGGAAGCAGTAACTGCAGTGATATAGAAAAGGTACTATTTTTCTCAGTCATGATTTAGGTCACAGCTTCATCAGATTGGTTATTGCTATAGCAACCACAGCTTTTGCCTTTGTACAGAGACTTCTAACAGTATTCCACAAGGTAAAAGAAACATTCTGAAACATAGCAGATAAACCAAAGATCTAAAGGCATACAGCTAATCAAGGTGGAAAACAAAAAGTATCTACTTTCTCCTTAAAGATTAAACTAACGTTTCTCTGCAAAAGAAAAAGGATGGAGGTAATGAAAATAAATATAACAAGTGTTTCATGGACCCTGGTAGAAATCAAATCATGGTAAGGCTATTAGAGCTCAGAACACAAAGGACTCTTTCCTCTGGTACAGAAGGTCACAGATTTAGCTCCTGTGAAGGGAAAATCCAAGCATACTTCATTTGCTGTGCTACTACACCAGAATAAGCACCTTTAATTATTTTAGTCTCTCTCTCTCTCTGCTTTCCAGACAACGACAAAGCCTTGTGAAGGCAGGGTTTTTATTTATTACCTAGCTCCTGTAGGACGCTTTTTTTAACCAGCCTGGCCAACACAATGATTTCTTTAGGAAACTTTGTCCCTCATCTCAAATTATGTCCTATTAAACTAAAAAAGCAGAGACAAAAATTACTTTTCTGCTCCTTTTTGCCACAAACCCGTTACAGGCCATTAAAAATGTACCAATCTGACTTGTTAAATGTACTTTAAATCTCCTAGTTTGAATTGGCAAACCCATACCAATAAAGAGAAAGTTTTTGAGTTGCCTTTTAGTTGGGCTAATGTATGAAAAACAAGAAAGGACCTAATAATGGCTAATAGTCAGCACTTATATAGCAGAGCACTTTTCATGTCCAGAGTGCTTTTCAATATTAACTAATTAAGTTTAACCCATTCCTGGATGGGGGACATTATGAATCTTGTATTGATCAAGTAAATGAGGGCAAAGGTTTGAATGGTTTAACCACCCAGGCCACCAAAGTCAGATAAAATCCTTGTGGGCTGAGGCTCTGCATTTCCTTGCAAGAATTTCTCGGTACCTCGGCTTCATCTCTTCCCAAGGTTGTCACTGGTGATAGACCCCTGTGGCTCCCCCAGTCATTTAAAGGACAGGTGGGAGATGTAAACACTTGCTCTGCAGCATGGGCATCACTTTGAAAATTTAGGGCCATACAAGTTTGTTAAAAATTGCTACCAAGAGCTTTCAGTTTGCAGACCATGAGGGCCCAATCCAGCAAAGAAATTGCAGCCTTGTGTTCAGTTAATACTTATCCTGAAGAGCCTGTGCTGAAAATTTAGTGCTGGGCAAAAACCTAACAAAGGACAGAAAGTGTGTAATTTATCAATAAATATCAATGGATGAGTCCTACTCTAGCCAATTTATGTAAAATAATATTTATGAAAACACAGACTAAGTTTTTGGGCTGAAATATTGCTCCTCAGAATGCCATTGTACGCAACCATAGTTTCATCCTTTAGGCCAGCTGAGATTTGTTTGATCAGATTTCATAATATTTACTCACTAATGTTTCCTTCTTTTGGCTGTATTTGCTAAATTATATAACTTTTTTTTTTTTTTTGGTAACTGTAGATTTAACTGTATGCAATGCTGCAAATTAGTAGATAATCAAAATGTACCCACATCCCTAAAATCTTCCAGCTTTTATCTCCACTAGGTCAAAATTAGAATAATTATGTTAAAATGTTTAAGTATTTTCGCAGTACAATAATTCTAAACAAGTCCCCTAGGATTGTCCCAGTTTGTTTTCTGAAACTATCACAAGCTCAAGTTTACATTACATTCAGGAACTAGACTGTTTGCTTTATTTAATACAATGTAGTCTGTCAGCCCACTTGTACCGCATCCAGTGTTAATTACCTACCTTCCCAGCACAGATGCAGCAACATATATTTTCAGTCTACATAGCAGTCTCTGACTTCAGTGATCAGACATCACCCACAGATTTAAACTGTTGTGAGAACTGCCACGAAACACAATTTCCATTTAATTAAAAGCAGTACAAACATTCCAGTCTCTATGGCTACATCCATCCGAGCACATAAAACGGGCCAGGGCCCGTTCTTTGCCCTCATGGCGAGTGGCAAGGCATGGCTTGTAACCGTATGGCTAAATTCTCCTTTTTTCCATCCTGCCTTCTGGGAACAGTCCCTGGCTAGTACTATTGTCTGGATTGTGTCTGGGCATCATGTGGAAGACTGATGGCATGGGCCAAAAATGTGCCAGAGAACTTGCTAATAATTAAACCACTTGGATAATGGCAGGAAGGTGCTTGAATCCTTGCCTTGCTCCTTGGAGCATACTAGTATAGACACAGGCTATGGCTACACCTTAGTAAGTAAAACAAACTGGAGTTCTGAGAATGACTCATCAGCGAAACCCTTGGTGCCTGCCAGGAAGGGCTGACCAACACTAATCCCCAAACCATGCCCAGACATCGTCTACAAAAGTGCTAGCTGGCATGGGTCAAAAGCATGCCAGGGACAAAGCTAACAAATTAACAGTGTGGATGATCACAAGCCAGTGCCCGGCCTGCACGCTGGCCCTGTTTACTCTACCCCTACGGATGTAACCTGCGTGTCTTTTTTAGGCCACAAGAGAACATGGTTGATGTCAAAGCTATGAAAATTTTATAATTAGTTTAAGCCAAACTGGATGCATCTTCAGGCAATAACCACAGATGTGTTGTCAAAACCGTGTCAGGGCCCTTGGACAACAATCTTAAAGAGATAACAGACACAACCCCAAATTTTGTCATTCATGGCTTGAGGAGCCTATATCATTCTCTGCAAGACAACAGGTTTCCAAAATTCAATAGCACCTAGGAAAGGACACTAATGGTTTAGCACAGCAAAAGAAAAAAAATATATGGAAAGTTTACGAGACTACATTTAAGTGTCCCTAAGGGTGGAAATGAGGGCACAGCTTTTGATAAGTAAGGTGCCACTGGGGTATTTCCTTAACATCTGTTGAAGTTAGTCAGCCTGCCCTGGGTGTCTCATGAACTTGTACATCAGTTGCCCTTCTCCTTCTAAGGCAAAATCCACGACCAAAAAGAGATCTTTATTATAAAGCCTTTATTGCCAGGTGGTGTCAGTCTTTTACACTTACGCTAGTGAAAACAGTGTCAATTTGAGACTTGCCCGTAGTCACCCAGTAGGTGGGTAGAAAGATTCAGAATCAGATCCCACAAAGCAGATTCTCAGCTGCCAGAGTGCAAGACCTCCTTTGCTTTCAATTTAAATTGTTTCCTAGGCCAACGCTCTGTATTTGTGTCTGGTCTTTCAGTCAGGCAACTTCTATCACCATTTTTTGTGCAGGTATCTGATTGCTGGTTGTACATGCGTGGTGTTATATAGCGTAGGGCTGTTATGAAAGCTAAACAATGGAAGGAGGAAAGGGAAATTGAGAAATTATAGGCTCAGCAATGGAGGTTTTTCCCTCTGTCTTTTAAAAAAGGAACGTCAAAGCTAACTTCAACAACTGAAATCGCAGGCGGATATGATTCAAAACTATTCTGGGCTTGTTAAACTATTTTTAAAAATGCAAAAGCTTTTATTAGCTTAACATTCTATTTCAATCCACGTGGATAAAATGAAGCATGTCTTCGTTATTCTGTCAGGATTATGCACATTTCCCTCCTGACTCACGACCACACTGATCATAATGGCTTTAATTGATATTCATGTGCATGCCATATTTACTTCTGCAGAGTTCCCGTGTAATTGAGCAATAGTTAATGGGCACTTAGGACTCTATTCACAAGAGATTACAAATGTGTGTGTATTGGGGAGCTTTTCCCTGTGGAGTTTCCATGTGTCTGGATAGGTGCATAATCAGCACGCTAGTCATCAGACAGAGCAGCTGACATTTGTGGCCCTGCGAGGTCTTGAGTGAAACAAATTCTCAGCTCTTTCCCAATTTGGATTGGGGGTGGGGATGGGGCCCTGCAGTTGGGGAAGATCATTGAAAGTCAGGGCTGCTCAGTAGAGCCAGAGACACATCCACGAAGATTCAGCAGCTGTTTAAGTGAATTGTAGCCCAATCCTTCAGTAAACCAGAGCTATCTTCTTTCTACCCCGGACTCCTGACAAAGCAAACAAAACTCTTAATTTTCTCCACCTTAGGCAACCTTGTCTTGCCTCCCTGCGCTCTCCCCAAACTCCCATTTCAGTAGGCAGCCTTCATCCAGGGCATTTGCAGGATCAGACAATTGAACCGTTTTCCCCCATTTTCGGTCTTTGGATGTGTCCAGGAGTTCACAGATGTCCTTTCTCCAAAACTATCAGAAAAATCAGAAGCCCTGGGACCCGGTAGTGCTCTGCTGTGCCTCACTGCTGCATAACCTTTAAGATGTAGTAATAACACATTTCTGTGGCAGACTCCACTGAACCCCAAAGCACTTTACAAATTACAGAGAGAGGAATCATGCTAACTCCCTCCTGATCAGCTGTCATTCCTGGTCTGCAATGCAGCAGCTGATTCGCAGCACACAGCAGCACTAGACAGTGGTTCTGGACAGCAAGTGGGACTTAAAACAGCATCCAGTGAAAAGGCAGGAGAAAATAAAATGGGCAAGATGCAACTGTTTGGATTGGGCAGTGTTTTTTATGCATGCGTTTGGGGAAGGTTTCAAAGGAGGTTGAGTGTGATGGTGTGTTGACTTCCCTGGGACTTGTGAGTTAATGGAATAAGGGAGAGGAATGAATAAAGATGAGTTTGATAACAGCACTGCCACATCAGTATGTTAAGCAGAAAATAGTATAGCTTTTCAGCTTCAGAAGAAACAAAGCTTTCAGCTTTGTTTGCTCTTCTTTTCCTCCACTAACTAGTATTGCACAGTGCTCGTTCTGCTGATTATTGGGATTAATAACATAAAAATCTTGAGCTGGTAGGAGGGGGAATTGTTATTTTATGTTTAAGTTCACTCATAATTTCGGACATCAATAGCTAGTGATTTCAGCCTATTTCTCTGCTGTGGTATTGCAGATGTTCCTTAAGCCTGACTCTGTCACTCTGCACCTGGGACTAGCTTTTTCCTTGTGAAAGTTGAAGAATTCAAAAATAAAGAACAGAGGAAAAAGGAAAAAGGAAAAGGAAAAGGAAAAAAGACTGTAAAGTGAAGGAAAATAAGCTGGAAACTCCATACTACTGGCTTGCAAAATGACCCCTAATGAAAGCAGTGTAATAGTCCCATCAATGACAGTTATTAAACAAGTGATAATCTCTTAAGTCATGGTCCCTGTGACATTTTCATGGGGTTTGAAAGCTTCTACCTTCATGTACTTTTGTTCTCTTACAAAACACGCCTGTGTCATTCCTAGCCAAACACTAAAGAACAGCAAAATTGTCTGGCAATGCAAATTACACTTGTCCAAAAAATTGAGTATGACTCACCACAGAAAAAAATGATCCCCCCTCAGTCTTCTCTTCTCCAGGCTGAACAGGCCCAGCTCTCTCAGCCTTTCCTCATATGGGAGATGCTCCAGTCACTTCATCATCTTAGTAGCCCTCTGCTGGACTTGCTCCAGTAGCTCTTGTCTCTCTTGTATTGGAGAGCCCAGAACTGGACACAGCACTCCAGCTGTGGCCTCACCAAGGCTGAGTAGAGGGGGAGGATCAGCTCCCTCGACCTGCTGGCAATGCTCTTCCTAAGGCAGCCCAGGGTATCGTTGGCCTTCTTGGCCACAAGAGCACATTGCTGGCTCATGGTCAACTTGTTGTCCACCAGGACCCCCAGGCCCTTCTCCGCAGAGCTGCTTTCCAGCAGGTCAGCCCCCAGCCTGTAGTGGTGCATGTAGTTATTCCTCCCCAGGTGCAAGACTCTGCACTTCCCTTTGTTGAACTTCATGAGCTTCCTCTCTGCCCATCTCTCCACCCTGTCAAGGTCCCTCTGAATGGCAGCACAGCCCTCTGGTGTCTCAGCCACTGCTCCCAGTTTTGTATCATCAGCAAACTTGCTGAGGGGGCACTCTGTCCCTTCATCCAGGTCACTGATAAAGAAGTGGAACAATACTGGAGCCAGTATTGACTCCTGGGGGACACTGCTAGCTACAGGCCTCCAACTAGACTTTGCACCACTGAGCACAACCCTGTGAGCTCTGCCATTCAGCCAGTTCTCAACCCACCTCACTGTCTGCTCCTCTATCCCACACTTCTTGAGCTTGCCTGTGAGGATGTTATGGGAGACAGAGTTGAAAGCCTTACTGAAGTCAAGGTAGACAACATCCACTGCTCTCCCCTCATCTACCCAGCCAGTCATCCCACCATAGAAGGCTCTCAGGTTGGGTAAGCATGACTTCTCTTTTGTGAAGCCATGCTGGCTACTCCTCATCATCTTGTCCTTCACATGCTTAGAGATGACATCCAAGATGAGCTGTTCCATCACCTTTCCAGGGATCGAGGTGAGGCTGACTGGTCTGTAGTTCCCTGGGTCCTCCTTGCCTCTTTTGAAGACTGGAGTGACATTTTCCTTCTTCCAGTCCTCAGGCACCTCTCCTGTTCTCCATGTCCTTCCAAAGATGATTGAAAATGGCCTAACAATGATGTATGCCTGCTCCCTCAGCATCCCATCAGGGCCCATGGATTTGTGGGTGTCAGATTTTCCTAAATGATCTCTAACCCGATCCTCCTCAACCAAGGGGAAGTCTTCCTTTCTCCAGAGTTTCTCTATGGTCTCTAGGGCCAGGGATTCTTGAGGACTGGTCTTAGATGATTGGATGATGCCCAGCAGTAACTTAGAGGTTATAGCACTCATCTAGTGCATACAAGACTTGGGTGCAATTTCTCTCTCTGCACTAGATTATTTCTACCTTTACTTCCAATTTGAATACTCCATCCTCCTAGGAAGAACGCATTCTAGAACGGGGTTTTAGCTATCCATTATTCTGGAAAACTTCCAATTCAAATGGAATACTTAAATACTCACTGGGTATTACAGATTCAGTGGGATTTACAGCCAACCACCTATGAATGCATATGAATATGGCACCACTGAGGAATACAATATCTACAGTCTGTCACGGATGTATCCAGAAGTCCAATAATTCATACCGTGCTGAATTTTATAGTTACTTCATTATATCTGAAGTAGATGACTCGCTTCCATTATAGAAGAATTATCTTCCTGGGATGCTAAATGCTAGTTTCTGACCTTATCCTGGGTTCAAGGAGTGATTTGTATGTCTGTTCCAGATCCAGCCCAAATGGGCAAGACACTGTACTACGCAGTGTTGGTAATGAATAGTACGAGAGGGTATTCATGGGTTAGATGATGACCTTTAGCAGTGGATGACATTGAAGTGTCCATGACATGTCTTAGCAACAGAAAACAGTTAAATCACCTGACCGAGTTGCTCTTGAATGGTGTGGGAAAAACCTTTTTTTCTTAGAGAACCTCATGTTCTGAAGTGTCTTTCATAAGGACACTGTTTTCTTCTCAGCATGATGAGCAACAGCAGTTTGTAGAGTCCAGCTCCTAGTGAAATAAGTGTAAGTCACTCCATTGGCATGGAAAGAAACAGGAGCAAGGTCTTAGTACCCCTGCATCTCAGTGGGAGAAACTGAGCCTAGCACAGACAACGCTGAGCTCGCCTTTCCCAGAGGAGCACAGCACTGGGAATAGTGACAGGCCTGGAGCATCCCCACCACTCTGTTCTTTGGTTTGCTTCCTGGCTGCTTCTGGGGTTTGCAGTCACCAGTACTTTCTTCAGTCTCATCTCATCCCTCATGTCCAGGGAGTCATTCTTGCTGAGGCTACAAATCATCATTAAGCAGAGGTGACAGTGACACCTGTTCTTAAGGCAAGAGTTTATCAAAATACTTTGGCCTGAGCAAGTTTAACTGCGAAATACAGTTTGACACTAACAAACATTAAAATATAAACTTTCCTCTGGAGCAACTACATTTCTTACTGGGACAGACATGCTGTTTGGATGGTATTTCTAGAATGAAATGTTTCTCAAGGACAAATTTGACCTTTTTGTCTTGGTAAGAGAAAAGACGTATTTTGATTCTCATTTTGTCATCATTAAATATTCAAATACTGTTCAGTGTAATGTGTATACAATTTTCCATGTATCTGATTTTAAATATGCTATTTTACAAGGTTAAAAATTATTTCATTGCTCCAAATGGGGTGGTAGGGAGATTATTTTTCATGAGATATTTCAAATTTGCATGGGGGGGCTCACAACCAAAACAAATTTTTAAATTTTTGAATGAAAACACAGTTGTAAATGTTGAAATTTCACATAAAGCTGGAATTCAATTTCTGATAAACTTTAATTGCTTTTACCAGAAGCTTTCCATATTTCCACACAGAAACCCTGTCACTTATTGCAGTGAGAGCTGTGAAAAGATTTTCCATATCAAAAGCCTGCCTCAGATTGAAATTCTTTCTAAAGTTTTACCAAAAAAAGTTCCAGCTCTTTGTAAAATTGAGAGAAGAAAAATACATACATTATCCTTTCCACTTAATAAAGAAATTATCTGCAAATTTTTTCCTAAGAAGGCTTCACATTTCCATGCCTAGATGAAGACTTTTAAAACCAGCAAAGAGATTGATTTATGGGAAAGACCTGTGCATTTGTGAAAATGCTCAAACCAATAAAGATGAAAGACTTTGGGGAGGGACAGATTTGAGTTTGGACACGTTCAATGGACACTTGTTAGACTTTAGCAACTACATTTGCCAAAAGTCCTGCCTACTTTACTGAGCAGTAAGCAGACGTCAACTCAAGTCAAAACCTCTCTCACAAGTGGCAATCAAATTTTCCTGCTTTCCAGGTCTGAATTTAGCCAATGTCTGCTATTCGTAGTGGAAATCCTAACAGGTCATTCTGTATCCCAACTCATCCTGCTCCCCTCAACGTCAAAGTGTCCCTCTGTGCTGCACTACATCGTTGTCCGATAGCAGTAGCATGACGAAAACGGATCTCACCAGTGCTAACCCGTAGTGCTCATGCTCGCTGTGGGAAAGAGAAACCAAATTCAGCCTCTGGTCCTCCCTGCCCAGGCATGTGCCAGTTTTCAGAAAGGATTAGCCATAGCTTAGGTGGGGAATTGAACTATCCCTTTTTCTCCTCTATACTCCCACCCACTAAACCAAAATTCTTGGGTTTAATTCAGTGAAGAAACTTCTACAGAAGTTACTTATGGAGTGTCAGGCTCATAATCTTAAAGTTTAATGATAGAAGTTGTAATTCAGCAGTGTCCTGAGCTTTTGTGTAGCTCTGCATGTAGGGTTTAATGGGGCCGCTCCACAGAAGTCAATGGAATTACTCAGCTGCATGGAGTTTCCAGTTCATTAGAGAGGCAGTAGTGAGCATTATCAAAACAAAGAAAAATGGGGAAAAGAACAAGAAAAGTCCATATGGTCCATTAAATTTACAGTCAGTTAGGTGTGTTTTGCTTTCTGCTCCACAGAAAAGTGTTTGATATCAATTTGTTGCATCCTTAAAAGAAATTGAAGGAATACATTCTGGTGCGATGGGCACTTGTGTGCCCTGAGCATTGACTTCGCTATATAAAGATGCTAACCTATCCTTCCTTAAGGGAAGTTGTTAAAGTTGTAAACTGGGAGCTTACGGCTTGTGTGACCTCATAGTGTTGTAACTAGCACCATATAAAGTCACATAGTATTCAGTTGTGTTCACAGATAACCCAAACCAGTTTGGAATATAATTATGAAGCTTAAGATGTTGAATGCACTGCGTAAGTTAGCATAAAGATAGCATCTAAAGCACTTTTCTTATAGTGCTACCTACCAGTCTATAAACATTTATAGAAATATATAATGCAGTTAACAATAAAAATTGTATCTATTGCTTTCTTTGTGTAAGTGCATATACACACGCACAGAGAAAGAGTGAGTATATGTATATATGCAGTATGTCTTCATTTTGTTTTAAAACAACTTTTTGTTAATGTGTTTGAACAGTCCTCAGTCCCTTAGAGTCTTCAGATTTGAGATGAGTGGGTTGTGTGACAATAACAAACATTAAACTATTAAACTACTGTTATTTAACAAAGTTGGTTAAAAGTAATTTCAAAGCCATCATATTTTTAATTAAGTTTGAAAGTGATGCGTAACAAAAGGACTCGGAGAAACTTTAATTTCATATTCCAACCTAGTTAGTCCTATTTGTTTGCTTTGAATCACTCATTTCAATAAGGTGAAAACTTGTGTTAATCCTCCATTCATCAGTTGCCTGGGTGCGTGTGAAATGAGTCATGTGGACAAAATAAACCACTGCTAGCCGCAATATTCTATTGTCCTTTAAGCTTCTTCAAGGGGCCTCTTCACAGGTACCAAAAAGCCACTCTAGACACTTCACATATTTTTGAAGATCCTCCCTTTTTTCACATCGCACATTACTCACTCATTGAAGAATAGCAGAAAACAGGCATAAAATGAAGGAAAAGCTGAAGTAGGCCAAACTCATTTTCTACACATAGAGAGATAATTGGCACTGCAGTAATTTTGGAGAACTGAATTAAATGAATAAATTGTGACATGGGAAAAACTGAAAAGGACAACAGTTTCCTGGCTTGCACATAATAGTTACTTTGGACAGCATTTTTCTTGGAGACCAATTGATAAAACAGGACAAAAATGTTTTTCCCATTAATTGCTTTCAAACATTGTCCTGCTAAATGCCCAATTAAAAGGTAGAAGTGTGAGCTTCTTTTTTGCTTATAATGACCACATATTGGGGGGAAAAAATCAGTAGCAACGTCCTAGCATTTTCTTTTGTGCATGTAGAATAAAAAGATCAATGGAAAAAGGTTCTTAGCTTACCTTAAACTAAAACAGCAGTCTCAAAGCCTGCAGAACAGCATGGGGGTGAGGATAGGGTAGTGGATACTGGGACAAATACAGTATTACTGCACCTTGCTGACACTCTCATTTATAAAAACTTAATTTTGTAAGTTCATAAAGTTCATAAGCATAAGTTCATAAATTAAAAACTCATATTTTGTATAGGTAAAAAATGTGTAGCAAATTATTGAATGTCCAGGAAAGAAACAGTGATGTATAAAAACCTTATACCAAAGATTTCCCACATTTGATTTTTAAAAATCACTGGTTATAAAGACACAGTTTTCTGGCAATTAAAAAAAATGCTAATATGTCAAACAAAAGGCACTGGAATCAAAGTTATCTCTGAGATAACTCCACTGAATTAAATGAGGGTTAATTCATCATGTTCCCATTAATTATACTGCTTGAGATCTTAAAGGGCTGTCACTGCCAGTCAATACTATAAACATTCATTATTTGTTCTAATGCTGTTTTTAATAGCAGATTCACTAGTAGGAGGAAATGCTTATCTTCCAGATGGGACTAACCTAAATCTAGCAAAATCATCGCATAAGGAACATCTAGATAACACAGTAGTTTTTATGTGTCCATAGCTCTTACCTGTGCATTGGTAAAGCCCATACGTTTCATAAAGCTTTGCAATGTCTGGCAGACCATCACACGCTGTCATCACCAACCTTAAACTAAAAACACTGTAAAAATGAGATGGTTGTACAGGGAACCAGTGACGTACGTGGTTCTGTTTGTCTGCTTTTAACGACAAATCCTGCCACATGTGAAACCCTTCTCCGATATGCGGGTGCTGGGAACGCTCTAGAGCGGTGGACAGAGCACATGGGGCTCCAGATCAGAGCGTCGCCATTAGACAGGGACCTTGGTGGCTCCCAGTGGCATAAGGGGTAAGAAGTCAAATGAGCAGCCATACACCCAGGTGCCAACATGTCCAGGACACAGCAGTGGCCATTTCATAGCCATTTCCAGGCCTAAAGAGAAAAAGTTTCTGAGGATATCCAGGTAACCATGATCCCTACAGGTTTTTTTCTTTTCCCAGCAGTCTACATGAAACCTTCTGCCACTGTCACAGAAAACAGGCTGGTCCCTTTGAGGCAGTAGATTTACCTTCATCGTTGTTGCCCAGGACACTGATTAAATTAAGTGCTTAAGCACCTGAGTGACTATAATCACATACACAATTGCACTGAGTCCGTTAAAGTTAGTCATGTGCATAAAAAGACTTTGGCAAGGAAAAGTGACTGTGCAGTCACTTTTTATTAACAGAACACAAGGTAAAAACCAGAGCATAACTCTTCTACTTTTTTTACACTACTCACTGGGGTTCAAACAGTTAAGTGAAATAAACTCTGATGACAATTTTTAAACTATTAGTTGAGTTTTACAGAAGAAATCTCTTTTGCTTTAAGACACTCATCATTTATATTCACTCATGTAAAAGGTTTTGCCCCAATAACAATTTTCATGTTTTAACTTCAAAACTCTCACATCATTCTAATTCATAAGGGGAGACATGAACATGATATTCAAAGGTTGCAAAAAGTAGGTCAAAAGAAAGTTGGGCTAACAGTTTTCAAAACTTATGTGCAGTTTAGAAGTGTTACCTGGCTGTACAGCATCTCTTCTTTGGAATGTAAAATGAGAAAAATATCACAACAAACTGCCACAGCACCTCTGTCCTACAGCAATCGTCCTCACCTGCAAGTGTATTGGTTATTTAATTAAAGCAAATTTGAAAAGATTCCATTAAAGTACGTGTTACCTGAGTCTTCAAGTGATGGGTGCTGTCTGTGCTTTGTCTTCCATCCCTTCTCCTCCGAATGGATGGCAAAGCCTCTTTTGGTTTCAGTAAGAGAAGGACAGGTTGAACAGAGACGAACCACAGCAGTGACTGTGCCAGTGCAGAGCCTCTGCGTATGAGCCATCTACTTGCAGAGCAGGTTTGTGCAGTGGTAAGGACTATGAGCACCTCGGGGCAAAGACCTTCTCTTTCCATGATTTTGGATAGAGTTTGCCAGATTGGAGGGACTGACCTTGGTCAAGACACTGGTTAGTAGTGAAACAAATAGTAGCAGGAGGGCAGTTTCCATTGGGGTCTGACTATTTTGCCATAATCTCTGAACCCTGTTCCTCCATGCACTGGTCATCGCAAGCTTCTTACACCTCTTCGTCCAAGTCTTTGCAGCTGTGATCTATTCCCATGGGATACTACCATATGTGATGGCAACCCCTGGATTATGGCATTTCCCAAAGCATCCTGATTCCAGAGGGAAGCACCTCTCTTCCAGCCCGAATGAAATGGGGGGCAGATAGGCTCATGCTGATGGTGATAAAATATTAAGGACTTCACTGAAAGCATTTACACCCCTCTATGTTGCATGTTTGGGTTCACCTTCTCTTGCTCCATCATCCTGGAAAGGCTGGACAACACAGAATGGAGTTGCACTTCTTGAAGAGCAAGGAAAGGAAGAGCAAACCGAGTCTTCCCAGGCCTCCCAGAAGCCTGTGGGATGCCCACACCGAGAGTCCCTCCAAGGGGACACCAAAAGGGGATGAGGGAGAGCCGCCAGTACAGCACTTCAGGCAGTGGGTCCCCAGCAGTGGTGGCTGGAAGGGATGTTGAGAAAAGAAAGGTGCTGGGGAAAGGAAACATTTCTGCCTAGCACATCTCACAGCAGCTCTGTATCGCTCCCTTTCCCAAAGGTCTTTTTTGCTCTGTCATAGGTTGAGATCACTGCTTGTACGAGGTTTGGTGATTATTTTTCATCCCATTTAAGAATTAGCTCATGCATGACCTTTCGATCAACAGGTAAAAGTTCATACATTTTGTCAGCCTTTATAGATTGATCTAAACATTACAAGATTGTGTGTTACATTATGCCATACAGAGGGCTGAAAATTCCTTTCTACTCTGGCTTGAGTTTCCCCTGCTTCAATGTCCAGGGACTGCATACTCTTCTTCCAGCATCAATGCATCCAGCAACTTCTGTTGACTGCTGACTCTCCACTATCTGGTGCCACTGATATTTCAGAATATTGTCTCTCACCTTGAACATATGACTACCCCCACCGGATTTTGCTCTTTGGCTGACTTTACAAGAAAGATCCTCAGTCCAAATGTATGGTCCAAATATTGTCTTCATGTCAAGTCTATACAAAATGAAATAGTGCTATAGACATCAATGGAGCCATGCTGAGAGGTACCTGCTAGAGATCCGGTTCAAATATTCTTACTGGGAATATTGATATTTCTCTTGAAGATTCCAAGTTGTTTTTATATCTGTGCTTTGCCTAGGCTGATATACATTAAAAAGTCATGTGCATTTTCTACTTTTGAAACACAATAATGATACTATTTATTTAATATTTAATTATTTAAACAGTCTTCAGCATCTGTGTTTTGCATGCTTTGCCCTCAACCATAGATGAACAGTTTTTGAGGGCTGTAGATGAGTGGAGATCTCTTTAAGTAAAAATCTATTAAGCATAAAATGAATAAAAGTCTAGTTACAACTTATCATTAAAGTCTTCTATATCATCAGATCCATTATATGTGAAAGATTCCTCTGCATAGAACTGAAGAAGGCTGGATTTACATGTACATAGTATATCAATAATAATCATGGTAGATACTAAAATTTTTACATGTTTTTAACAGTATCCTACTGGATATTATAGCTTCTGTGGGGATATAAAACAGATAATTTGTGTCCCCCAAGCAATTTATACAATATGATTTTTTTATGTCCCTGCTACTTTAAACGGAATTAGTGAAGACAGTATGTTATCCTCAGTCACTATCCATCAGAAGTTACGCTAAAATTGATTAAAGTATTACTTATCTTAAGTACTGTTGACCTATTTTCTTTCAAACCTGTCACACATACATATAAGATTAAATATACAGAAGGAACTATGCAAGGAAACCGGACAAAAATTTGGACCTCAGAACAAAACGTGGCAGCTGGTTGTCTGCATAAGTGTAACTTTCTGAACATCCAGGAATTATTAGCAGGATGTAATTTTAACATGAGTCTGGAAAGTGAAACTTTTCTTAGTGATTCATATTTTTATTTCTCTCCCTTAAAATTCTTATTATTTTTCTCATTCTCCTCTTTCCTGTCTTTGTAGGTTCTTCTATTTCTTGTAATCTCTTTCTCTGTTTTGACCACAAGCCATACCTCTACCTTCATCTCCTTAATGGATGAATGCAGAAACCCTGTTTCCCAGTGGTTCAGGATTCTGAACATCTCTTTTGGAACAGTCCTTGCTCTGGAGCAGACATTAGGCTGCCAAAATGAAGGAACACCACAGCTGAACCTAACTGTAAATAGCTTTTCAGCAGAGTGGGCTTTTCTCTTTTCTTTCTGATTCATCCATTCCCTGTACAACTGTCTGTATCCACTTTCAGATACCGAAAAGGGCCTGCATGAACAGAAAGTATGACCTACCATGCTTTTATTTCAAGGCAGGCTCCTAAAAGTGCTCCAGGCACACAGTCATTTCTGAAAATCTTGCTGTGTGCAAGTAATATTTTGGAAGGTGGCACTCCCAAAATTTGAATAAGTAATTATTATTGTAAATAAAAAGAAATAGAGAGGAAGCAGGGAGGTTTTAAAATGCATCAGTTTCCAAGTATGTTCTTCTAACCAGTGCATTGGCTGCTGTGGACACAGCACGAAAATTCTCAAAGGCAGCAAGCAGTAATCAGCCACCCAGAATTCAGCAGGAATTAGATTCTGACCTGTACAACAGAAAATGCATCTCAATATCACCATTATTTTATTTGTTTAATTATACTCATGATTGAAGTTCTAAAAATTCTTTAAATGTAAGATGCTGTTCCTTCCCCTCACTAGCCAACAGTCTAAGTATACGAGGGACAGAGGAAGGATGAAGACATATTTTAAAAATATCAACACATGCATCTCCCCCCAAGGTCCTCCTGGAATCAGTTTCCTCAACAGAGTGCTACAAAATAACTAATTTAACCTCTCCCTGTGAGATGCCCCTGGAGGATCCTATCTCCCTTGCCTGCCTGGAGAGGTTACCGTTACCAGCCTAAAGTTAGATTTTTGAAAATTTCTTAGGGTGTTGATCCTCACATAACAAGAATTTCTGCACTATTCAGGTCTGAATGAGACATAACACTGAGGCCTCAGTGCTGGGCCTGGATTTCTGGCAGGGATAACCCCTGATTACACTGAAATCACTGAAAACACTGATTCATGGACTAGTATAGCACTTACATGGATGCATGGCATCATGATGTAAGGACTGTGTGGCCTCCAACCACTTGGGCTTTCAGAAGAGAGAGAAGTGCAATGTGGGCTACATTCAGCAAATCTGAAAAGAATTTGCTTTCCCTGAGGAACACTTTAAAAATACTGTTTTATTTTATCTCTTGTGATCCTTGTCATCATCTGTGTTGTGACTAACTGGGTCCTCCTTAGAAATAATCTGACGAGCTGCACAGATCAACTTTCCAAACAGTGGCCTCATTTTGCTATTTTAAGCAAACATAAGCAAAAAATGATTATTCCCCTCTGCTCTGCACTTATGAGGCCTTCAGTACAAGAGGGGTGTTGACAGACTGGAGTGAGGATCACCAAGATGGTTCAGAGGCTGGAGCACATCATGTAAAACAGAAACTGAGGGTGCTACATTCGTTTAGACTGGAAAAGAGAAGGCCAAGAGGGGGTCTAATCACTGCCTTCAGTTGCCTAATAAGGAGTTACGGAGAACAGAGACAAGCTCTTCTCAGATGCACAGCAAAAAGAGAAGAGGCAATGAGCACAAGGTGCAGTGAGAGAAACATTTCATGGACGTAAGGAATGGGGCTGCCCAGAAATGCTTTGGGATCTCCATCTTTGAAGATTAAACTTGACTGGACAAGTCCATCTGCTTCAGCCGTGATGATATGAGAGAGACATTAGACAAGATGACCTGCTATGTCTCTTCCAACCTAGATTCCAACCTAGATTATTTCATCCCCATTTCTACTGGAATTCCTGCAGAGTTGATGTACACTCCTGTAATGAAATCTGGAGACTGATATCTGGATTGTATTCTTTGACCTCCTCAAAGACTCAGCACAGTCCTGTCCTTATTATATAGAGTCTCTCTTATTTTTTTAATGGACACTTGTTTTCAGAACCTCATTTTCTGGGTGCCCAAGTTCAGCCCAGTTCTCAGGGACCATTCAGCTCCTGCCAACTTTGTGGACTACAGATTAAGATATGTACTTGCAGCATTCCTGAAACATCAAGAGTCTCCAGTCAGGCACCTCTTATAAGGAGCATCCAAAAATCAGTAGTTATTGTAAAAAGTTATGTCTTCGTCTCTGCAAAGTGCTAACAATTATTACTACTTTAGCAGGTCTGAGAATATACCCCCTTCATATTTATAAAGTACTTTGGGATCCTTAGAGAAAGGGCTAAGAGAATTTCCATGTATTCATCATTCTTTTATTTCCCGTTCTCCTACATGTGTTACGAAATTGTCAATGTTTTCTAAGCTTGTCTGTCTTGTATCAGCATAAGGTAGTCCACAAGACATCATAAATTACAACCTCTGTCTGCTAGGCATACCAAAAAGCAAAATAAAACTACCTGAATTCCATGGGCAACAATGACCTTTTGGTGAGACTGAAAATATTGTTCACAGAGCAACTCACAGATAGTTGCATCGTGTCCAGACACTGCCACATATCTTTCTTACCTGTTCAAACCATCACCCAGGTCAGGGAGAAAATGTGGCTAATTTGTCAGCAAACCTGAAGCACACCAGAAACTATTACAAGTGCATGGACTGCATAAATTTTATGCAAAACCAAGAAAAATAATGTGCTTTTGATTAAATTCACACTGTAGAGTTGTTTGACTTTTTGGTTTCATTAAGGGACAGGGGTTCACATGGATCTGAACAGAAATAAAAGTTAGCAAAAAACCCTTAAAATAAACCATTAAGTTCTTCATGGTCTTTCAACAGTAATTACTAGCAACAGGAGAATGACTGTCTACCTCTTCTGTCAATAGGTAAGACGGTTTATAAAGCAAAATACTCGTAAGTTTATGCAATGCCTGTGTATCAATGAAAGAAGTGCTCAGGCCAGAAAGTATAACAGAACAACATCTGGTCCTGGTGAGGCTGAAACAGACTTGGACTTAATATTCAGTAGATTTTAGAGTCCTTGTGAATGCTACAATACCAGTCCTGAAAATTATCATAAAGGATTGTACCAAGCAACTTTAAATAAAATGACTTTTCATCTCCAATTTCCTTTAGTTTTATTTATAGAAATTCATAAAGATAGAAAACAATCAAACTAGAAAACAATCAAAGCATTTCAACTGAAACAAAATTGTTTAATCAATTAAAACTTTTGGTTCTGCTTCAAAATTGATCAGTATTTCCCTCCCAACATTTCAAATTTTCCAGCACACAGATGAGTCTACTTGTAGTTTAAATCTCATACTGGCTCGGTGGGTCCTTCCTGGTTACTCTGATGAGGCAACCTAACACCATCAAAAGGCAGCAGTCACAAAGCCATGTGCTAGCTTTTCTCACCCATTTGTCAGTGGAGTGCTATAGAAAGCTATATTGATCTGCATCTTGAAAGAGAATTCATATAGCCGACATTATGGTAAAACATGGTGAATTGTTCTCTCAATATCTTAACCACATAAAAATGGATCTTCAAAATATGCATGTAGGTGTAGACATTGTCCTCCAAATTAGGCTCGAAAGTTCTAAGATTGACCACAAAATTCTTCCACATATATGTACTTCAGTTTCTGCATTTGCTTGTCAAAGCCAAGTTTTGATGGCCTGGAGAACAAACTATGCATATTTTACCTAAACAGAGCTTTTAAAAAAATCCAAACAACTGGAATGAATTCTTTGCCTGGTAAGATAGTAATATAAGAATGACTACAATTTCTCTTGTCCTGCAAGGACATATATATCTTTCTTTTTCTCTGTCTCTTTCTCTAACTGTCAATTCAATGAGTCTTGGTTGGTTTGACAGGCTCCTCAAGCATTGCCAAACATGCAAGAAATCTGCCTGGGTACCTGGCAGAGATGATCATATGTAGGTTTTTCAGAAGAGGTTGGACAAACATCTGTCAGAAATGACGCAGGTAGACATGATCCCACCTTAGGGCAGGGTGCTGGACTAAATTACCTCCTGTGGTCCCTTCCAGCCTTATTTTTAATGATTCCACTCCTTCGGGGTAAGGTGACACATTGGGTCTAATCTTATTGCCTGGAATGTCCAAAAAATACTACAGTGGTTACATGTGGCTACATAACATCATACCCTTCTGGCCACCACCTCTTTATTCCTCTGACTTTCTTTTACCTAGAGGCTATACACAAACTCACACTCTTCCTCAGACTTTTTATTAAACTATTATTAAACTGTGCAAACTGAAAGCACAATGAAACAATAAGAATATTAGGGGCTGAAAATAACCTTTGGTACTCCATCCATTTTGCAGTCTGTATTTTCCCCACTGGAGTTTGTCATCAGGAAGACTATTTGCATTTAGACTTTTGACACATTTTGCAATTTGCAGTGTTGTGGAGGTGTTGTAGTATTTGTGAAGTTTCCTGGCGGTTCTTGCAGTTTGTTTTATAGAGGTAGAGGTTTGTATTCTGAAATACTGAGAGACAGAAGACCGCAATTGGGGGAAGGTAATATATTTGTCAAGGGGACTCTGTAAATGCTGCTTCTGCCCTCTTTTGGAAGAATTCATGCATCTCTAACGTCTGGAGCGTTACAGATGTTCAGCTCCGGGAACACAACCCCTGCTTTTGACACTGCGGGAACATCTCCCTCCCCATCTCCTTATGGTCCTCTGCATCTTTATTGCTGCATGCAGGGACTGCAGTAGATTTTACTTTCACTGGTTTTCTCATTGTGTTCAGCTACTGCTAAGCCAGAATTGACACAAAAGGACACAACTCCACACGGGGCCACACTGTAAGCAAACAAAAGAAAAAATTATTTAAAAAGAGATGGTTTGCACAAAAGCTAGAATATATCCCATTTATTTCAGCTTGTGAAGTACCTTCTCGTGGTGCTATCAGCAAGACAGAACCTGCATCACACCAATTTCTGATGAGTATTTTCTCTCTAACTAGTGTGCAGTCTGTTCCCCTTCAAGCACATGGTTATGAATATTCAGTTTTCACATACAGTGCCTGGTATCTGGGCACTCATTCTGGGACTGGATTATCCTGTTGTCTCCCCTTTCCTTTAAAATAACTACTGTCCTAGGAGAAAAAGGAAATTAAATAAAATTTACCATTCAGACTCATGCAGACATTGTCTTACAATCAACTACTTCAAATTAAAGTCATAAAAGCCCACCTTTATATCTTGTCCTGAAGAGAAATATATGTTTCCTCTTTAAGAAACAAATAAATCCAGATTCATTTGCACAAGAAAGTGGATTTATTCTGTTCAATAGATCTTCTATCTCCTGATTAGGTGTGTAATTGTCATTGAGTTCAGCTAGCATTTGCTCCAAAGTATAACTGTTTCTTTAATGCGTGTATTTGTTTCTATCCTTGAGTCTCTCCGGCTTATGTCTCGAAAATGCTAAAGACAGAAAGTTAGCAGAATATAAGGACAGTCTCTAAATGTAACATAGCTGCAAACAGCACTGGTTCAATTACAGTCTGTGAAGACCAGTTATTTTATTTTTCTCTCTCTCCTTTTCCTTCTGTTTTCTTTCTTGATCATTGGATAACTCACACCTATTTCTCGTCTGATACTTGTAAGTGTTTACAAAGCACTTTTGGAGAACAATTTAGAGCCTACAAGTTCTCTCTCACTTGTTCCCTGTAAGTATTCAGCAGACACTCTCCACGCTGAATTGGATTGGCAATCTAAAACATGTGGAATTATTTCTGCTCCCTGACAAGACAATTTCCATTATTTAAAAAGAGGTAATAAAAAATGATTATCAAGTGACACGCTTTGCCTACCGCTTGTAAATATTCATTCCTGGCTCATATCCATGAATCCTACAGAATACACAATGATTTCATGATCATGTGAGCGACCATCTGAAGATTCTCTAATACTCTGGATCGCAAGGAGCAGAGGAGTGAAGTGATTATACTTACGTGCTTTTTTTTTCATTTGTCAACAAGCTCTGCTTTTTAAAGTGTGATAAAAAGATACACAGATGCTCTGTATGCTTATTTTTCGTACTCCTTTACATTCTAAAGAGCTCACTGGAAAGGCACCTGCATAAAACAATATCACAAAGAATGGTCAATAACGACTGAAAATAGTGTTAGTACAGGTGTTGTATGAATATCTTTGATCTTGAAAGCTCTGCTTCTTTTAAAAGCTTTAGGAAGAATGAATGTGTTTAAGTCAAAGAAAGAGCCTATGAGTATTGTTTTCTGAAGGAGACAGGAAGAAAAATCACTGACTTTAGTCAAATACCTACTACACTACAGCAAGAATAAAGGCTGAAAAGAAGCTAAGGCTTTTTATACATATAAAGAACTAAGAGTGGATTAATTCAGCTAACACTGCCTCACCAATGGCAAAATGTGTAATACATTATTCATAACTCTGTGATAGACTACTTCTAGGCAGCCTCACAAATTTGATTTCTAGCATAAACCTGAAATAGATACATTTCTTTAGGTTAGTATCTAATAGCTTCCTAGTATTTTGCACATACAAAGGATAACAAATACAATCACACCCTGAAATGCTGCCTCTGTTGCTGTGGTTGTAGCAAGGTGAGCATAGAGGACCTGTGCATTGGCAAAGAGCTCTGGACTCATGAGGAGTCCCCATGGAGGCTGTCATAGCCAGGAGCTACGTATGCTCATTCCCTGGAAGCAGCAAGACAATACACGTATGAAAATACCTGTCTGGCTTGTAATAAAAGTCACAGGATGACCTCAGAGCACACAGCCTCAAACGTTAGAAGGTTCCTGGATGATCCATGTTGTAGGCATCAGACTTGAGAGCCAGGAGAAGGAGCCTCATTTTCTAAAAACCAAATCCTTGGTAGGTGCTTGAAGCTGGGGATCCAAACACTGACGGAAATTGAGCTGCCTGTTTCCCCATTTTGAAGTCATAAAATAGTGTCTAGTGCCTTATTTTTGCTGATAACCCTGATACAAAAACATGGGGCAGCCATTTACAACATAAACACTACAACACTACATTACACTATGCTATGCTACGCACTAAATTGCACTATTAGTTCGTATCCTGCTCATTTTCAGATCCACACTATAGCTTTTCTTCAATTAGTTGGTCCTAATGAAAAGAGTGAAATATCAGAAGTGAAAATAGACAAATACTGTAGCCAGTTCAGGGTTAGACCCTAGGGGCTCAGCAATAACCTGTAGCACCACCACATGTAATTCCCTAAGATTCATTTGAAGATGGAAGTTGCTGTCTCCCTTGAAGAATGAACTCAGTTTAATTCTCACATCTCTTGACAGCAGCCTTGGCCAGAGAATAAAGGCCTCTGCCTTCTCCAGAGCTATTTGATCCTTGATTTTAACAGCTGAGAACAGGGACCAAACTCAAACTTCAGGTTACTAAACTAAGAGGGTTTTTCTTCATTTTGGTCAGACAAGAGCGCAATCTAGTTCCCAAGATGTAGAGGAGTTAAAAATAAAAGCAAAACTTAATAGCTGACTTTCCTGAGTCTTTTCTGTAGTCAAACACTAGATCAGACCTCATAGATAAAGTTTCTCTTAAAAATTTGGATATTGGTGCTTCTTCGGAAGGCATAATAGAAAATAAATGAGTAAATGACATTGGCTGAAGCCTGGCCCAAGTCACAAATCTGCCCAGAATTCCAGAAGAAAGGCGATGCTATCAACAAAGAAGAATATTTAGTAGACAAAATAAACAATCATTTGGTTGAGAACAGGGTATTATCACAAGGGAAGAGGGAAGTGTGCAGAACATCCCTGTGCACATCTGTCAGTGAATTATAGTGTGGTATTAGCAGGAAATGCAGCCAACTTTGTACTCAGTTTTTCAGCTGCATATAGCCACTAGTGAAGTAATTCAGCTCTAGAAAGAAAGAGAGAAGACATACACAGCTATACAGCTCAATCCTAAAGACCCCCTTTTAGCAAGCTGCTTGTACAGTGATGATTGCACACAATGGTAGCTTCATTGAAAGCAATCTACCATTATGGTTTTCTTAATATTATTGCTAAAGTGTGAAGTTACAGCTACAATAAAGCTTAGAACAAAGTTCTGCATTTTTAACAGAAACATTAATGACACAATAGAAGACATACCAGAAGAAAAGGCAAGACTTTGTGCCTCTGACATCTGTTTCAGAAGGAAAGGCAGGTTGGAAAACAAGAAATCAATTAGTTAAGATTTAACATTAACTAAAACTTTCATCTAATTGTTTTTGTTGCACTTCAGAGCTGACATTTAAAACCTGCACTCCACTCTACAGTTGAAGCAGCTCTGTTATAAGATTCCCTACGAAGAGACACTGCTTTTTAGGATCCCAATAGTAACTCTGCCCCATTGTAACACTAATCCCCAACAATGAGATCCTCAACCTCAATAGCAGGAGAAAGGTTTTACAATACCAAATTTTCACAAAACCAAAGTGACTAAAAGCTACTGTAGCTCCACATTCCCTGAGGTGTCTTGTGAAAACATTCAGAAGCTTAGCACCGTACTTAGCTGGGGGTTTTTTAAGTTTTGTCTACTCAGCCCATGTCTGCATTAAAAAAAACATTCAGCATCTCGGGATTACAAGAGCAACAATTAAAGTAAAGCCTAAAAGCTGACCTCTCTTCAAAAC
This sequence comes from Dromaius novaehollandiae, assembly GCF_036370855.1. Lineage (NCBI taxonomy): Eukaryota > Metazoa > Chordata > Aves > Casuariiformes > Dromaiidae > Dromaius > Dromaius novaehollandiae. Next base: position 10,202,091 of record NC_088099.1, read on the forward strand.
CTTGAGCTATTGCTGTGCAGGAAACTATTTTATACTTAGGTGCCAATCTTTGCATAAGCCTTAAGCTTCCCATAAGCAAACAGAGACTAAAGAAACATTCGTCTCCACCAAACACCAGTGGCAAACATAAACATAGGGGGTTTTTGTGTATCTGGTGAAAAGATGGTTTGGGAACGGAACCATAATTCACTCTAATTGCAAGATCTGACTTCTGCTCTTTCAGAACAAAAAGATGAATTTGAAGCCTCACAATCTCTTTGGTCAACTCACCTACACCGGACATCAGACACTCTCATTTTCACATAGTCTTGTGATAAGTTTAACTTGAAAGTGCCCTTTAATGTCCTGGAAGAGAAAAGTAAAGTGAAGAAATATCTCTGACACCTAAACGCTAGGCCTTTTAAGGCAATAATACAACAAATAAAGCTGAAAATAAATCCCGGTCACTGGTGTTTCAAATCATGAGTTCATACTATATAATCCAATTTTTATTTAAAACTGCACTATAAAATGGTTGCTAAGTGCTTTAGTAAAATCATGTTTTGCTAATGGGATGGAAAGTTCATGGAATATATTTTCAATGAGATATAATGAGCAGGGATAGAGTCCACTGAGTTGCAGATGTCAGTACTGGAGAGCTATGAATTGGTCTGGTGACTGGGGTACATGTGTTCTCCAAGGGTGATGATACTACTTTTTCTGTGAATAGAATAATTATCAACACTGCAATTTGAAGGGATCTGAAACTAATAGTAAAGTCAAGCTCAATTTGACGATTAAACCTGGATTCCTCACTCTTGTCTTCTCCCAACAAGAAAGTCAGACATTCAGAACACTGCACTTCAACATTTTGAAATAAACCATCTTGCCTTTCCATCCGACAACATTTTCTAATTTTGATAGCTGAAGAATCAGGTATTCACAGAGGCCAAAGTGGACTACGCTAACCCAGAGGAGGAAGCTCTGCCTCATGGGGCATGTTGTGTTCAGGAGATGGATCCACAGTGATCCTCATGCCTCACAGAAAGAAGCACTATTGGCCCAGCTCCCCCATATGGCCAGTCCCTGCATGCTGAGATACCATAAAATACCACACACTGACTTAAACCTCAAAAACAAAGGAGTGTGTGTTAAAACCACAGAAAAAAATCAGCGTAAGATCCACCATATCCCAATCTACTTCTAACTAAATCTCTCTGGAGAAGGAAATGGCAGAGGTCAGAGAAATAGCCAAACAGTGATATTTATGTAAACATCCTTCAAATATTTCATCCAAAAAGACTGTGAAGAATGAATTGGACTTAAACATGATTTTATTTTTGTATTGTGAGAAGACCGGGATTATAAGCAAGTTGCATTTACAGACACTAAACTATCATTGAAGGACTGTTTGAGGGAAGACTCCTTTCTTAAGTCATGCAAGAACAACAATTAGCTTTTTTATAATCATTTTACTTTAGCAAAAGACTGCAGGAATGGTACACCAAAATTAGGTGAATGATGCAAAAATGTCTTGAAGAAACAGTTTCCCACTGGAAAATGCTGTTCAAAATCAAAGATATTTCTATGGCTAAAACAAGAAGTCATTCCAGTTGAAACAGAATAGAAAAATATCTCATTCTATTTCAGTTTTCTTATGTTTTCCTCTTGTATTTTTTGCTGTAGATATTTTTCAGTCATATCAATCAATTTGTTGGCAAAGAAAGGAAAAATATTATAAGTAACCACTTAAATGTATGAACTCACAGTGGTCAGAGCAGGAAAACACTCCCCTCTAACATGCAGTGTATGTCGTATGCATTTAATACATTTAGTCTGGAAACACAGTGGTAATTCCCCAGCATATCACCCACTGAATATCTGAGCTGGGACATAAACAAATGGGTAAAGGCTGCAAGTTGCTGCAAAGGCCGGAGCATCCCCACCTAGATAGACTCTAGACTTCATCCTTGGCATGGCAAAATTACTCTTTGGGAAGGTGGCCAATAACGCACACCAAGAAAGCAGGAAACCTAATTCTGAAGAGCTGTGGTTCATCCGACTTGATTGCAGTCACTCAGGCAGGTGTCTAGCCTAGACTTCTGCCAAATGCCATTTGTGGTGGATGGAGAGATGCAGGCATCTCTAAAGAGTGACTCTGCCCGTTGTAGCAGAGGTGAGATGAGACACGGGGGTGAACCTCTTCCTGTTGACTATTGACAGAGCCAAGATGAACAACTCAACTTAAGGTCTAACAGTAACACATCAAAACAAGGTGTATTATATAAAACAGCTGTTGAGACATCTTTGATAGCCAAGGAAAAAGAAAGACATTTTCAGAAGGTAATTAATCTCATTTACTTGAGATCATCAAGGATCCAAGGAGTGAAAGTCACTGGGAGTGCCTGTCCCATTCCATTAGCTAATGAGGAAGCCGAGATAATCCAGTTGAAGTGCCTAATTTTTGAACAGATAAAGCCAAATCTAAGCATTTTGTTGTTGACTTATAGATTTTTTTGAGAAAGAGTTAGACACCATCTTTAGCCTACATGGAGGTTTTAGGAAAAATTATCACCAAAAATCAATTTTTTTCTTCTTTTTTAACTCTCACCTCCTATTAGGGAAAAACAGAGTTTTTTTAATGATGACAAGCTCTCACAATTCTCATGAAAAATTGTTAAAAATGAGAATGTATCTTGGTTTCCATATTTTATTCTGTCCAGCTCCTTCATGATAAATGCTTGTCTTTACCAGACCATCTTCGTTATTAGCTATATTAGTGCGCAGCTTTCCTGATATTTCTACTTAAACTTTATATCACCTCAAACTGCTGATACAACATGACTTGATATGACCATCTGCTGCTTTCAAGTGGATGCAGGACAAAGGAAGGGGCAGGAATGCTCTCAGCACCTATCCTCACTCCAGAAGAGTGAGCAGTAAGAGATTTCTTGTTTCTCTCCAAGTGGTTTTGCTGGCTTCCCTCTGTTCTTGCATAAGAATAGTAAGTGGAGGGGAAATGGTTGCCAGCTTCCTGGGGGGTTGCAAAGGCAGCATTTGCTACTTATGAACTGAATTACTTACAACATACCCAGCTTAAAAGAATTGGTATAAAAATACAAAAATAAAATAAAATAAAATAAAATAAAATAAAATAAAATAAAATAAAATAAAATAAAATAAAATAAAATAAAATGCCATTCTGCCCAAAAATAGCTAAAGCATATTGAAGTAGTCTGTCAAATCAAGCAAACCAATAGCTAATAGGACAGCAAGATATCAACAGCAGGCACACATCTTTCTCTGACAAGTGAATGAGAGTAAAGGTAAACAGTAAATGTGAGAAAAGCAAGAGAAAGGAGGAGAAAACAGTCAGATGAAAGAAACAACAGAGGATGCAAATAAGGACATTTCCTTCCTCCCACTCCATTTTCTACTTGGAGAAGAAGCCTTTTTTTTTTTTTTTTTTTTTTTCTCCCTAGGTATTTACAAGAATTAGAAGCTGCTTCCTTTGAAAACAGAAGAGAAGATGTTCTTGAGCTGGTCTACTGCCCTTCACATATCTACACTGACAAAGATTAGAGCACCGAAAAAAGTGGGTATGGACATTTTATAGACAGCAGATTGGCACTTTCTGCTGAACACATTTCTTAGGAGACAGCAATTCCAGGCATGCTAAATTTAATCCTAGGGGCAGGGTCCCTGGACAAACTTGATGGCCACTTAAAACTGGCTAATCCCAAACCATGCATTCAGTACTTTCATACAATCTAAAAAGCAAAGTGAAATAACTAGACAGGGTGGGATCCACTTACATATTAACTCTAACACACTGGAACTCTCTGTGTGCTACCATTTAAGAGCTTGTAGTGCTGCACATAATGATGAAGACCCCCAAGATGGCATTGGCCAGGCTACCGCCGGGATCAAAATCCATGCCAGTTGCACGGGGATGGCACGACACCTGTGCGCTCTAGCTTTGCTGAGAGACAGGGTCTATTCACCAGAGCATAACACTGAGCTCATACAACTTTACTGCACCGTGGCACTGAGCAGGCACCTCCAGAGAGAGTTGCACCACGTTGTATCACAGCCGCACAATGCCAGTCTGAGGGCCTCTGCAGGGCATCCACTGTAAAGTGTAGGTATGACCCATGGACTGTGCACCACTCGTCAGCTAGCTGGCATGAATTGAACACACTTGTTATCATATGTGCTCACATGTACCAAATCAGACATTGCTTACTCTAGAAATAGCACATTGTCACATGAAAACATATATTCCCATATCAAGCAAGAAAGGCAAGGCCTCACATCTCACCTCGTCAGGTAAAGCCTCCAGACTTCAGCTTGTGAAAACCTGAGAGTTGCACTGCAGCCAAAGAACCAGGAACTCAGAAGAGCTGCTTTGCTATATATTAGTGCAAGGTCCAGCCCACTGGTCCCATCTGACCAAAGTCTAAGAACATTTCAGCAGAACAGCCACAGACTAACATGTCTCGATGTGTTAGAGAACATAAAGCGTTCTTAAAACAGCCCAACTTCAGTCCTTAATGATTCACTGCAATGCCTTTGTTGTACTCAGAAATCCAATAGTAAGTACATTACTATAGAGAGCCACAGATAGAGGAAAAACAACAACATTTTTAGCTCAGATCCTGACATCCTCTCCATCTGCACCAAAGTTATAGAAACTTAAAATGACAGGATAAGACATGATCAGTCACAATACACCTGTTGTATCCAGGAATCATTTGGGAATATGAAACCACAAACAGTATGTAACTCAGAAAACAAAATAAACGCCTATCTACATATTTACATACATACAGCTATTTACAAGCACCCATTGCTTTAGGATGGGACAGACTCCACAGTTTCTGGCTGTCTGACATGCCATCTGCAGAAGTAAGGACAGAGACCTTCCTATCCTTCTGCTTCACGCTAAGTGGCAACATATCTTGACTCGAAATGTGGCATATACAGCTACACAGATTGCAGACCAGAGCTCCCTCAAGTCTGATCAGCTTAGAGTGGAGGCATAAGAACTGGTATGTCTACAGCCATGTCAGCACAGCCTTATGGTGGCATGCATCTCACATAACTTAAGGTATCTAAAGTTTAAACAGCTAGTTCAACCTCAGCTTCTGCCACAGTAATGAAGAGAGAACACAGCTAAGAATAACCCAGAATTCTTGAAGTGACAAGTTCAGACTGTGGTTCATTCACAGCTTAAAATGAAGGAACCTTCTCACCCTGCTGTCTTTTTTGTGGTGTCCAAGTAAGGTTGTAATTGTGTTAACTGGATACTTGTGATTTTGTTGTGTAAAACAGGATCTTGAACCCATATTATAAATAATGAGCATCACTGCGGAGGGAGAATATCAACAAAAGTTGATGCAGATGATGCAGATGGCTCTTGACACAAATGTTGTGGAGTTCGGTCCATTGTCCTCATTTTTTTTCCCCAAATGAGGTTGGAAGTTGGAAAAGCACCATGAAGAAAAAAGATTACCAGCTCCAGCTGTTTTCTCAATAAGCCTGACATTACTTTTGTCATCCGTTTGGATGTGCAGATAGCAAAATCTAGGTATAATTAACAGCAAGGGCACTTTACATGGTCAAAAAACTAGTGTCAGGGTTTCATGAACATTTCAGGTCTGCAGGAATTCCACAGACTGGAGTTCGGGAGCAGGGAACTGGGGAAACTCGAGGGTGTGTATAGAAAATAGTGGCCCAGTATTGAAAAAGTTGCAGTTCTGCAGCATCAGGAAGATTTCTTGTACAATGGGTATGGTATTATTTTTTAATAAACAGTTAAAAGAGAATGAGTGTCTGCACAGAACAGGTAAGTAATTAAAATTCTTAGCTGTGCAGTCAAACATACAGCAGTACATTGCCAACTACAGACAAAAGTAGGGCTGTACAAGTCTGAACATGCACCTATTTATTAAATCTTATTTAAAACACTGAAGTAAGTGGAGTGTCTGATGAAATATTTAGGGTGTTTAAACGTGCCACAGCTGACAGAAAGCAATTTTTTTTTTCTACTGGCACAAGATTATTTTGTTTTGCTTTTTTTCCCCCATGTTCTTTCAAAAAAAGACAAGGTAAATGATTTGAACAGCATCTAAGTACAAGGTAGGCTATTCATGCCTTCAATTTCAGCATGGGGCTCTTGAAAAGAAGTGCTGCTGATTAATTGAATAACCTCTTGTTTTGCTGGATTTTAATCCACAGAATTTCCTTTGTATTTTTAAAGACACAAGCGTTTGCATATAAAATGACATTGTGCTACTTAATATCACTGCATAGATGAGGAATTGGCCTCAAGTATAATTTAAACCTAGATAAGTTACTCTTTTGAAGTGGATGTCCTGGTAGTGTTTCTGGCAAAAGTAAAAAAAAAGGGGACATTCTATTATAAATTCTTTGAAATACAGAAGTCTTACCATCCCCCTTCCTCCCTGCAAGCAATAGTAACCATTAATGCTATTGCTAACAGATCTGAACCTTCACATCATCTTGCCACAGCGGAACAGCCTTTCTGATACAGTTTTGGTAATCTTCCACAAGCTTCTTTTCCAAGTGCATTCTTCCTTTCACATGACACAAGATGCCTGTACATGCACAAGCTCCCAAACAAGCACCCATTCACTACCGACACACTGCGTACACCAAGAGACAAGCTGGTCACTTAGAAATTGCTTTTTGCTGCCTTCATTCCCTCGAGTCCTGCCCCACGGCTGGCCTTGACTTTGGGAGCTCCTCCCAGCAAGTGTTACCCCTTCTTAACTGTATGGAAAGCTTCAAGAACACTGAGGTCGTTATCACACAATAGATAACTGTAATTTCTGCTTTGGTAAGTGTTGTTTCTTTTACACTGATCACTACCTATTTCATGCCTCCTGCTTGCACAGAGCTTCCTGTCAATGTTTGTGGTGGTCTTGGTGCGTATTGGTGCAAAATACATACCCCTGACAGCAATGAGAATTATTTGCAGGCACACACATAACAGAAGTCATCTCCACCTTCTGGTCTTGTTCTCTCTGGTTTGAAAATCCACTGTAGATTATTCTTGATAAGGGTATTAACACATTGCATTTGAACCTGATGGCTTCAGCTGTTCTATAATAATTACTCAAGTCCCTTTTATTAGTCTTCCTGTTACAGTGCCCATTTTGCAGGCTATTAAGCATGAGTGTAGTGCAACTCATCCAAGAAACCACTGAGCATCTCTTAGGTCATTCTGAGTCAGTTCCCATTTACTGAAATGTGAGTGGTCAGCTTTCTCGCCCATGCACATCCTGAGCAGCAGTTCCCACCAGCAGGAAAGGCGAGGAGGGGAACCAGCCTCAATAAGCTCTGTCAGACCATGCCGCAGCCGCTGTTGTTGGGATCTGGCCTTGTTGAGAGGAGGCAGTAACAGAGGTGGGGAGAAGGGAACTCAAGGTGGAGCAGCAGGATGGAGCTTGTGAAGGAGACAGGAATCCAAGGAACGGTGGAAAGCAAGCCAAAGTGGGAAAACTGGGAAAAATAGAAATTGGAAAAAAAGGAGAAGATGGTAAGGCCCATGCAAACAGCACTGCAAAGCACTGACGTGACTGCATGCAGAGGCAGGCATCACACCACATGGAGGGACAAAGCCTTAGAAGAAGTTGTGGCTCTGCTGGAAGGCTATTTCAGACCCTTCAATGGAGTGAAAGTCTGAGGGAACAGTTTCCTCAGCTAAGAGGGACCTATTTCAACTTTGGGCACTGTTCATAGGTGTTGTGGCCTTAAATGCAAAACCCTTTGTGAAGCCTGTAAGATGCTGTGCTAAAGGCCCTCAGGGATAACATGTACCTCAGTAGCAGTAGCAGCCCCTTGCCTGTTCAGCCACTGAAATGGCATCATTTCACTGAAATGAAAAGGTGGCCCCATTTAAGTTCAGACATTCAGAATCCTCACTGGGCATTGCTCAGCTGCAACACCAGATGTACAAAGCCAGGAAAACTGCATGTGGTCTGAAGGGGATGTTTGCTGTACATCCACAACTGCGTCTCCATTTTTCCTGGTAAGACGATGCCTGTAAAGTCTGAATGACATCTCAGATTAGAAAAATGCTCAAGTTTTATAAAAGCCCTGATCTTATACCTACTGGATTGAATGGAAGGATTTACTTTGATTGCAGCACTCAATGAAGCAGATCTGAAAGGAAACGTCCGAAGACTATCCCAATTTATAATGAGTAACTTTAAGACTGCAAAAGATGGGCTTTTCTTTTTTTCTTTGAGCACTTTGTGCATGCATCATCAATTTTCTAGGTGCAATCCTATGATGACTAAATAATTTATAACTTAAGCAGTTCATTATTTCAGCCTGGTGTACTGAAATATTTCAGCTTCCTTAAGTTTGTTCATTGTTCAGATTCAACAAATATCTGTTTATTCTTTGATTCTTCTGATGGCTCACTTATGTGAAATTTGGGTTGTTTTGTTCCATTGTGACTAGTCACACAAGTCACACGGTCTGCTTAGCTTGAAATTCCAGATTGGAAAAGTGCAAAAGCACCCACATCTTCAATTTTAAAACAGCTTTTATAATTGACTTTCCACAAACATTTCCACAAGTAAATTGTTCACTTTAATCTGAAAATTAATATCCTATCTACATTATTGATTATTTTTAACTAGTTGCCAGAAGAGATGAGTGCTACCCAAAAATGTCAGAGATTTACCATATTTTGTGTTTTAACATTCTTATGAAAAATTCTACTTTTACAAAGAAAATATTGAAGTAGAAACTGAAAATGATATTTAACCTCTCATAGTATTTTCATGCAAAAGAGTTCATTTAGACTGGAGAAGGAAATCTATGAAAAAGGCCTGAAGTTAATGCAGTTTTAAGAAACATAATAACAGCATGCCATTTATTTTATTTGCTGTCTCAGTTCAGAGGTGGCAGTTTCAAGCTTTCCTCTGCAAAGAGGTGGAGTAGAGACTTGGCTTATGAAAAACTGAAAGGTGAAATTCTCACATAGTAATATAACTCCAAGACTTAGGAATTTCAAAAAAATATATACTATTGAAAAATCACATTGAAATCACAACAGCTGCGAAGATTGCTATAAGAAACTGGAAAATATTTCAGTTTTAATTTTGAATATGGTACATGCTTTGGCGTTTTTGCCTATGCTCTGTGGAATAAATCAGAGACATGCTCTCTGGAGAACCAGAGCAACCCAGAAAAAGCATCCCAGGACAAGACTCAAACACGATGTGTCACTCAGGTACCTATGCTCCAAAAGGGAAATGCTTGCCTTGCAAGGCATGGTGGGACTGTCAGGCATCACGGCTGGCAGCTAAGGAGGAAAAGTCACAGGCAGAGAGAGGAATGGAGGCTTCAGCTGGTCACAAGAGAAGGGGAGCAGAAAAGAGACTGAGGATGTGCCACTGATCCCAGATTTGTGGCAATTATCACTGCGACTCACCATATATGAAGAGAACATCCTGCTTGCTCCCCCACAAAGACTGGTATCTTAGGCTGGTTTGGTTCTTTTGCAACAGAAAAAAACAGATACTGATGCAAACTTAGAGTATTTGGAAGGAATATGTCATGTTTCATTCATGAAAGAGTATCAAGTTACTTAGACGATACATCCGCAATTATTCGTATTGTGATAGTAATGAGAAACTGCACTCAGAGATCCATGTCATGTTAGGCGACACATTATGTAGCTAGAAAAACCCTGGCAGTTTCTCCTCCAGAGATCTTGCCATTTTAGCAAGGGATGAAAACAACAGGTGGATACAACGAAGAACGAAATAAAGGAGTGAGGGTAACAGCACATTTATCATCTTCAGTAGAATAAGTAGCAGCACAGCAGCTGCTTGGCTATTGTCAGATGTTTTCCAACCACCACAGAAAAAGTGAGTTTTAAAGAGGGGTTTGAAGGAGAATGGATTAGCAGCCTTATGGCATTTTTATGAGGAGATAAATATGCATATGCATAAGAAGTAGTTCTGGGAAAGTAAGAAGGCTCTTGGACTAACAAGCAATGAAGAGAGTTATCGTAGGGACTCCAGAACGTAGTGCATATTGAACCTGCTTTCATATGTAAACATACAGTACGCTACAGTCTCACAAGTTCAGCGTTGCCTTTTATTTCACATCCCAGTGCTGTACCTAGTGGTGGCTGCTATGTCAGTGATACATTAAATACATTCAGTTAAATAAATATAATTAAAAATGCTTAGGCATTTGAATACTGAACAGAAACACTCAGTTCGAGCGTCAAGAAGGAAAAAGAAGACAACAGTAACAATGAAATCCTAGTGCCATTGAAAATAACGGCCACTTTGCTGTTGACATCATTGAAAGCTGGATTTCGCTCCAAGTATTTTGGAAGGGATGTAAATCTGGAAGCTTCAGGGCATAAGCAAACCTGTAACTGGAGTTAGGGAAGGCTTTCCTTATCGATAGGTTATTCTACCTACTTGTACCTATTTCCCTTTTGCTGGATTTCCCCCTTGCTCTTGCACAGCTCTCAAACAGCGCTATTGGAGCTCAGAGCCAAGAATGCAGAAACCACAGTGCTGATTCGCTGCAGCGAGCTCTGTCTTTCAAAGCAATTTATTGACATAGCTGTCTTTTAGCAGAGAAACTTAGGAAAACACGTCGGAATGAGCTTCTCAAGAATCAGGTTCAGCTTTCACCATTTTCCAAATAAATCTGATTTCTTTTTTCTTTCAGCCCTGTGCATCCATAACATCAGGAAAATGAGGTGTTTTTTTGATGACAACATTTACTTTAGGACAGTGAATGTGCTTCCACATGAAACACATGGGCCATGTCAGTACACGTCCATGTACTGCACGTAACCTTTTCGTTTGAATTGTATATGTGTTAGGAACATATTCACTGGAGCTACAGCAGATGCTGAACACTAATATTTGCACAGGAGGTTCTGTTCCTGCATTTATTCCTCAGTGGGCAGGCTCCTGCCCTCTTTCAAAGCCATTTATAGGAATCTGATTCAAACAAAATGTGCTGCAGCCTAGAATCACCTAATGCAAAATAATACGTGTAGGAGGTAAGCTGGGCTACGTGGGTCTGAGACCGGAGTGCAGTGCTACAGGAAGTCATAGGGACTACCTTGTATTTTCATGAGGTACTTAGAGTTTTAAATGATTGGAAAACTACATTTCAAGTAGAGGCGAAATTTGCTGAATAGCCTCTTCACCTACCCTGGGAAATCTGCGAGCTTTCCAGTATTTCAGATATTTCCACGAGCAAATAGGCACTTCTAGGATATCTCTTATTATTTATCATCAGTAGTGCTCAGTATAGAAGGCCACTGGAGTGCCTTGGCATTCTGCAAACAGCCTGAACAATTTAGAAATGTTATTTTGCCTCCTTATCAATCGATGGAATACATTACAAAGCCCAGCCCTGATAGAGAGCTCCTGCTCACACAAATAGTGGACCCAGCATCAAAAAGAGAGGGATTTTTAACTCCTTCCATTCCCCTGGCACACACCACGCCGAGCTCGGACTTCAGGGCTGCTACAGTCTAAAGGCAGGCGAAAACCCATAAAGGGAGACTTTACAACAGTCGTTTGCTGACCCCATGCAATGCTCCAGGCAGCGAGGGGTAACGCAACCCCCCCGGCGGAGGCACGCAGCGGGGAGGGAGGCAGGAGCCCTCCTCGCCTTGCACCACCACTGGAGCACGGAGAGGGGACCACGCTGCAAACCAAAAAGGGGCTCAGCTGAACCCTTCCTGGGAACTTTCCTGCTCGTCTTTACCATTCCGGTTGATCTGACCCCTGCCGTGTTGCCTAGCTGTTATGATGCCATTTCAAGCTGTTTGGTTTAGTTTTGTATGTGTCTTTCAGTTTACTTCTATTTCCAAAATATTCGAGGCTGCATATACCTCTCCGACAAAACTTCCAGGGCGGCCTCTGTATTGAACAACAGAGTGAACTATGAAAAGCCAGGGGATTAGGCATCTCCCTTTATGTTTAGGAATGTTATTTAATTTCCCTCCAACAGACTCAGAGGCAGAGTCCTACAGAAGGCTTGAGATGGAAAACTTAATTTTCAGCGTGGACAAAACTAGTTCATCTCAGTGTCTTGCATTACTTTGGGGGTTTTTTGTTGTTGTTTTTTAAAGCAGTGCCCTGAGCAGTATCAGCAGTGTAGCCTTATCAGTTTCTATCTGTTAAAATACAGGGCGGATTTTCAAAGGATGGGTAGGAATCCAGCTCCCGTTGGCTTTCACTGGGCGTCTTACCTCTCCAATAGCCTTGCAAAACATCCCCCTACAGGTGGGAAACCTGTCCGGGAGCCATGCGCGTTCTGCAGCCTCCCACGCTCGGTTTTACGCCCCTCTTCTTGCTCACTCCTGCCTGTGTAGGGCCAGATGCAGCTCGGTCCGAAGTTGCCCAGCTGTGGGGCTGTGCCCACAGGCCAGGGCCCCACGGCAGCCCAGGCATGGGAAGGGCAAGGTGGGAGAGAGAAGAAACAACCTTATTAGCCCCCCCTTCCTACTCCTCTGCGGGAAACACAGACCAACTACAGCGAATCTCCGTTTGCACAGAAAAGTCCTTTTGTTGTTCCTCTGCCATGACCTCTGTCTGTTTGTCTGTCTGTCCATCCAGAGACTGAAAGCGCCAGCTCTTCCTGAAAGCCTAGAAAGTGCCTATAACATTGTGGGTACTACCACAAACAAACATTAGGAAAGACAAAGTCCTATAAGATGTTAATAGGAATGTGAAGGTAAATAGTCTTGCAAAATGCAGGAGATCAGCCCCAATTATTCAAAGAGTCTTTCCTGGACCCTGTTGTTTATCATTCCATGATAAGGGATATATTTATCTTTTAAATTCTTACTAGTCAAACAGAAGATCTTTGCTTTCCCAGAGGAACTCTTTTCCTCCATCCCACTGCGAATGCCGCTGCCTCCCTCCCCTCTTCCCGATACACACGGCTCCTTGTGCGTGGAAACAGCAGTGGGACATGTCAAGTACATTTTTTCTCCTTAAAGCACGTGTACCTGGGAGGTCACAATCTTTACAAAGTCAAAGTTTTGTGTGTTTGAGAGCTTTGCCCTACTACCATGTAATTGAAATCAAGCTTTTAAAAGCTCACGGCAATGTGTTTGTTCTTTAACCTCACCCAGCGAAAAGAGAGCGCTTTGCTGAGAGAAGCCATTGTTAAGCTCCTGCACTTAACTGATAAGGCACTGATACAACCAGTAGCAAAGAAAGAAACTAATAATAATAAAAAAAGATTCACATGCCTTCCTTTCCCAGTACATTAATGGTGTGTCCAGATTAATTTCCAGAGTTCTTATCAGATAAGGTGCAGCATCTTTAATCATATTAAAATATTGTAATGAGACTTATTTAATAACAGGCAGATGTAATGAGTTCTCACATCAGAAAATGGAGGGTGTGATGCCATTTGAAGGCCTCCTCTTTATCCATTCTTACATTTTAGTGATAGATGTGTCTATTACACAAAAAATAGAGGATCTATTTGGGAATGTTGTAAGAATAAATGACTGGAACAACACATAAAGGTTTAAACCATCTTATAGCATCAGCCATGCATACAGGACTCTTGTGTTGCTATGTGAAAACCTCTGAGCAAACCAGAATCAACACAAAGATTTAAGTAGGACAGGGCTCGGCTTTGTTTCTCTGATTTCAAGGAGATGATGTGCAGGTTGTGAGAGTGTATATAGCAATCAGAGCAATCGCATCCTGCTCAGTCCAGTTCATGAGTGAACTTCATAAGTGCTTGGATTTAGGGGTTTTTCTATTCATGCCAAAGACTATTCTCAAAAGCATCTGTTTCCTCAGTAGAAGACTTACAGCAGCATGATACAATTGCACCAAGTCACACCACTGGCAAGCCACATAATTTATATTCCCACCTCCAGAGATTTCCACTGGCCTGAAAATACCTTGCAGGGATTCATCCATTCCCACCCTAACCAGCTTGCTGATCCATAAGTATTCCCTTCCTCACATCATCATGTCTCCGTGAAAAAGGAAGTCCTGGGTAAAGTCACAGTGGAGCAGGATTTCAATATAAGGCTTCTACCGGCCTCAGCCTTCGATAATACAGAAAGGTGCCTGAGAACCAGCAGTGAAAATCCTACGATGATGGTATCTTTAAAGATGAGAAGTTTCCAAGGACACTAATTGGATTCAACCAGCAAACATTTTTAAATGGAAAATTGCTAGTAGCCAAAAGGTTTTTCCTGGGAAACCACCCAGAGATAGAACTTTGAGCCGATTCATCAAAGGAGATTCTCAACTGTGAAAAATGATAACACCCTCATGGCAAGAAGTGCCGCAGAATCAAATAAGCCTTGGAACAGTAGTAACTGGAAGGAAAGTTTGTGGTGATACAGCCAATATCCATATGCTGCATCTGTGAAGAAACACTGTAAGACTGTCTTTGAAAGGGGAAATTTCCACAGTGTTTGCTCAAAAGTCCTTCCACAAAAATACACAGACCTGGGGACTGAGATGTATTAACTGAACAGTAAGCCAAGTCGTATGGAATAATGACAAAAGTCTATTCGAAAATATATTTGTCGTATCAGAGGTAATTCATAAAAAGTTTTAAAAAAATCTAAAAACAGAGTCATTCTGAGTAGCTTGACCAATCTTAATAATTGAAAGCTGCCCATGTTCCCATTTTTGGGCTATTCAGGCTACTAGAGGGTTATATTTTGTTTCTTCTAGGCCAGGGTGTAAGGAAGCAGTCTTAGAGGTAGCTCCTTGACACACAGGAAGCCACGATGGAGCTGGGCTGATTTACCCAACCAAGGAGACCATGGCAGTGGTATGCAATATGCATGGGGGCTGTTCTTATTTATCAGCTTCTCTGCTGCTTTATCACAGTGGCAGCAGAAACCAGGGCTCATTCTGCACATGAACACGTAGCACAAAATGCGCTGCTTCCAGTCAGCCTGCCATCTAACTTTGAGGCACAGAAAACAGGTGGATACAACCAACTTTGACACGGTTTTGAACAACATATTAGGCAGCAATCACTTTACACCACCTGTCTAAGTGTTACCAGGCATTTCAGAAGCATCATGGCCTAATGGTAAATAATTCAACAGAAACTAATAATCGCACACAACCACAGATAAACCCAGAAAGGTAAAATAAAAAAAGCTCAGAGAAAAGATCCATCACTTTAGATCTTTTGATTTGAAAGGCCATCAGTAAAACCCTATTTATAGGCTTTTCTGACCAGCTGAATCTCTGTCCCTGGAGGTAAAAGATCTCTGAAATGTCCCCATGTGGGCAGAGCAAACAGAGCCTTTCTAACAAGTGAGGAAAGGTTAGGCTCAGGGATGAGTATGAGTGAAAAATATTTGGCTAGACTCCTGGTACAAACTCCCACACAACGCTTTGAAAATCTACCCCTCTGTGTCCTTAGCATTGGTTTCAAAGTACAGCAGCCTAGAGACAGATGTGCCATTATTGTTTATGGTTCAAAGGCAGAGAACTCGTTTGGTGGGGAAATAAAATCCATACTAATAGAGCAAGTACCAAGAAATGTTCTAAGAGCGAATAAGCATGTTCTAAGGTGTTTTAACAGTCTTCTGGCTCCTAGCCCAGAACGCAGTTGGAACAGTTGTATTCATCTCCAGGCCACCACTCTTTGAACTTATGGAAACCTATGGTTATATTTAGATAGTTAAATGATGTATGGCCCATGCATTGTAACCCTTTTGTCAATGACTCCCCATTACAACTTTTAATTTTATTGCTTTTTAACCACAGTTGCTTAATTCATGGGTTCAGCTAAAAGGGACAGAAGGCAGTTGATGGATGACGTGACAATGGCACTCCTGGCTGCCATTAAGGCACTCACTGTCTTAGGAAGAAGAGCCAACTTGCACCACTCTCCTCAATGGCTGATCTCAAACTTACGTGTGCTCTGAATTAGCACCCTCTTTGCTTAGGGGCCTATTAATAGACCTGCTGTCAATAACACCATTTGCAGGCAGAACACCCCCGTAGATAGCGTAGACAGAGCATTGCTGCTGGCAGATTTCACTTAAGGCTAAAACTTAGAAGGGTCAACTACTGTACGGGTAAGAGAAAAAGTATAAAATCACTAAAGAAACTAAAAAGAACTTGTTCAGCGAGCCCGGACCCAAAATTTTGCAGTTATAATGAGCTTTATGTTCTTTTAGTTATATGGGGGATTAGTCTTGAGTAGGTAAAAACTTAATGAAGAGAGAATAAAGCAGGGTAGTTTCAGAATATTCATAAAGCTGGCATGCCCTTCTTGTGTGATCATAAAGATCAGCTTCACAGATAATGTGCCGAAAGGTCAAGCAATTAAAACCACTGAAGTTCCAATCTACTAATAGGTCTGGTAAAAGAAAAGTTCAAGCAAGTGAGAAGCGATAAAGGTATCATAGCTGCTCTGCTGGGTAGACCAGATTTCCAGCAGCCCCAAAATAGTGTTACAGACAGTAGTCAACAGTGGGGCCTTAGAGAGGGTAACGGGTAACTTCTCTCAGTTCAGCTTCCCAGTTTCCTGCGCCAGTCTCGAAATGGTGATTTCATCCAGACCACTTGTGTTCACTAGCCACCAAGCAAGGGTGGGACAGCATCCCAAAGGATGAAATGAGAGTGTGAGGTTGTACGTGCAGCAGAATTCAATGGCCTGATTGTTTGCACTCTCCCTATTTTGTGGGCAAAATATTGGCTGTGCAGTATCAGACACACAGACAGCAAGCACATGTGATCAGAGGGTCATGTAGGATCAGGTGCCAAGTTCATGGAAGGCAACAGAATGACTTAACCAAGTCATGCAACCAAGAGACTTTCCCTCCAGCTCTTTAAGGCTGTGTGTCAAAGCAAACTGAGAAGTGGAACACCAAAAAAACACATGCATAAGGTCAGAGCACATTTATGTCCAACTGTGTAGCCCTTAGGCTTATACTGCAGCATTTTATTGTTATAAAAACAACTTTAAAAGTCTAAAGAGTGTGAGGAGAACAAGGGAGCAAACACAGTTAGGATGTTTCACACATGCACTGAGAGCAGGGTAAAGCAGCTGAGCCTGGAGAGTTGAGGTTGTTTTAAGCAGATCTAATTGGAGGCTGCTGTCACAAGAGGCACCCTTCCTTTGCCTCTCGCTTAGCTCCTGCTGGGTGCTCCTACTGTGCAAGGACTAGCGTTCATGCAGACAAGTGGTGAGCCAGACGAGTTCCCTAAAAACAGCTTGGGGAGGGAGGTAACTGTGGGCTCCCGTGAGTGCAGGCACAGTGGAAGCAGCAGGAATTCATGTCTGGAAGAAGGAGAAGGCAAAATCAGACCTTTCAGCAACAACCCATACAGAGTTCTGCTTAAAGCAGTCATGAAGCTATGGCCTCCCTTTTGCTAGACCCAGAGATCTCTAGAGGAGGTGGTACAGTGCATGGTGGACGTGCTGTAATTCTTTCTGGAGCTTTACTGTCATTTGCCAATGAAGGCAAGCAATCTTGCACTTTCCATATATTCACTATCTTGAGAGCTGAGCCCATCAAAGCTCTCAGAGAAATGGTTATAAATAGGAGTTGGAGGCAGTCCTTCAATTTGGTGCCTAGATAACAAAGCGGTTCAACATATGTCTGCTGTGAACACTGTGTCTAAGTGCCAGCACCATGTTAAACTCCACATTCCCTGCTCCACTGGAAGGAGCCAAGAAGGCCATCAGTTGTAGGCTCAGCAGCTGCAACTGCTGCTGTCTATAAGGGCTCCTGCACTGCTGCTTCCTCGTGGAAGTTTGGAGGCATCTGGATTTCATTTTCCTTAGGCTCTGGAGAAACCTAGCACAATGTGTGAACAACCTCTACAATAAAATCAGAGCGGAATGTATATCAAAGGATATAGCAACATGTAAGCATTTTGAAAGGGTATCAATATGTTTACTGCCTTCTATTTTCATATGTTTAATAAGCTAACTCAAAGCATTCCTCAAACTGCTTGCAAGTATTTTTGAGGGTGTATTAAATGCTTGCTCCTAGCAGTTGTCTACTGCTCTTTCTGAAGCTTCTTGGCAGCAGTTCTTAACACCTATGATAGGGGGTTCATATACAACAGCAAAACAGATTTAATCCCATGCACAAGCCACCGTTCAGACTGTGCTCATCAGAAAGGCAAATTGAGGTACAGAGAAAACTGGAGAGCAAGGGCGTTGTACATACTTCTGCTCCCTCATGCTCCTTGACACTTGTACGTGCTTACTGAAAACCAGATTCCAAAATTCACATGTGGTCATTAGTTTTCTACTGCAATGCAGCACAGCATATGACAAATGCGTCCATATCTCCACATCTAACACTGGCAGGCAGCTGAGCCCAGTCCTTTTAACCTCAGCAGTTTTTCTCTATCTCTTTTTTCTTCCCTCCCACTTCTCTTCTCCCTTCCTAGCTCATCTTCCTGACCTTCCTCCTAGATGCTGAGATATGTATCTATCATGATATAACTGCCAACACCATCTCACAACTTATCATCCAGCAAAGCTGGATGCTAATGTCATGTTAAGAAGCGGCCCCAGCAAGAGTTAATAAATAAATAAATAAATAAACCATCACACTCTACCTATCTACATATATATTAATGTGTTAAACCAGCAAAACAGGAAAACATTTTAGTCCCTACCTCACCTCCAAAGCCTCAAATGCAGGAGCTGTCATTGGGCATTTGAGTTGGAGCAATGCCAGAGCCATCACCTTCCCCCAGAAGGTACAGGGTAAAATATGCCCTCCCTGCAAAACTTCTGTTCTCTTTTGGATCTTTATAACCTTTCCATAAGGAGGTACCACATAATGCAAATGGGAGCAATGTTTCCCTCCTCAGCATGGAGCTAACACGTATGAGTCATTTGGTTCCTCCCCTCTCTTCTTTCCCCCCACATGGTGTTAGCAATAGCCAAACTTCTTGCTCACTCAATGCCCTACTGAACTGAACAGGGACTCAAAGAGTTCACTGGAAAATAAGACCATTCCTACAAGTTCTTACTTTTTGTTTAACTACCTGAGAGAATGACTGCAGCAGGGGTATATATATATATATATGTTCTCCAGGAGCATTCAGAGCAAAACTGGCTACTTGACAACAGGCCCCTAATGGGAAGCTGTGACAGAATAGGTATTCAAAGGAGACAGGCTTTGGAGTAATCACATCAACATCTTGTGGTGAGCAAAACCCTTTGGTCTCACCTGGATTATGTGTGCAGCCTATGAAAGCAGAAACTGCTTCATGATTTTATAGCCTAAAACCAATTTTAAAATACATAACAAAGGACTGTAACAACTCTATCCAAGTTAAACCAATGAAATTTGCTGCTACCGCACACTGCTGAGCCCTAGGGAAAGCACCTCAAGAACCCAGGATTTGAGTCCGAGACAATTAAAAAGAGGTTTATTCATTACAAGTCTGGAAGCACAGGGTGGGATTCAGCTGCCTAAATATATGTGTCTAGTGCCATTTTAGCTGCCTTAGGGTATCGCATCTGGCCCCCAGCTGCTGCTCCAGAAGGGAGTAAGTCTTTCATAGATCATGTGTCATATCTGCCAGTCCTGTGTAGATGTCTCGAGTGGCCTCAGGCACCAAAAATGACGCTACATGCTTATGTTTTGGCACCTGAATCGCTCCCCTACTTTCTCTAAGTAATTTCCGGTTCTCTTTATCAAGGATTTATCCTGTCTTTCCCCCCGCTCCCACCCCCAGGCTTCATTAAATCACGGAGATTAATTGTCTTCGTCAGAACACCCTTTCTGCCGTGCCACCTGAGATGGTCATCTCCGTGCAGAGGGCTGGAAAGAAGCAATGGTTCACACCTCCCTCCGCACTCGACTCGAGGAGGGGCTGAGCGTCCCGCACACCCACCGTCCTTCACGGGAGCTGAGGTGGTTCAGTGCATCACCGCGGTGCATCTTTACATGTCCCCGGACAGAAGCAGGGAAATATTTCCAATGGGAGACACAAACAGGCAGCACCGAGCAACACTGCTTTTGATGCCATGGGGCTTTTTCAAGTCACAGAATCTTATTTGCTTTTGTGCTAAACGCAGGTTGTGCAGCTGTTGGTGACAGGTCTGACTTTCTGCTGCTGAAAGACGCCCCTTCCTCACCTTGTTTATCAGATCTCCACCTTTCTGAAGTAAAAGCGATGGTGACTAACCTGCGCTAAGCATTTGAGCAGTCATTTTGTTCTCCTAGAAATCTTGTTTTTCGTTGCAGATAGACGAGCCACTGACCTCAGCTGGGTCTGACCTATTAGAGCAGGGGCACAAGGATTTCCCTTTGTGCTCCCAGAAAGGTGAGCTGTATCTTTTGCTAAAAATGGTTCAAGTATGCTACCCACACATAGACAGCAAAGGGACGGTACATGGAGGATCTTTGCCACTTCCCCCAATTTATTTACTCAGGGGAGGATTTCTTTCTGACAGGGATTTTATTACATTAGAATAATGTAACATTATTTTGTCTGTGAAGCGGACCTAAGAACAATGGTGGAGCAATACTCATTGATCCAGGGTAGATTTTTAACAAATATTCCCCTTACAAATTGCTACAGCACAGCAACTGCCTACTCAGGCCTGTCAGTTAATTACAGATAAAAACTATTTCAGGTTCTGCTACAAATAGCATGCACTTGAGACCATACTCCAACACACAGCGAGTAAACCTCCGTAAGCCGCTTTAGTATAATGGCATTCAAACAGCTTCGTAACAACACCCACAAGTGCCAGCGGAGGATCCCGGTGCATCGATTTGCCAAGGCTGAAACAGAACAGCGACCACAGGTGCTTATTTTGCCTTTTTGTAGTTCATCAGTGTCATGCAACTGTTGGCTCAGTCAGCAAATGTGTCAGCTCTTGGAATAACACCTACTTATGCAGGTTAGGTACACTGCCAAAAGGTAAGTGTTTTAAAGAGTAAAATCGTAAAGTATTATGGACATAAAGCCAGTGATAGTAAAGGTGACTCCTTAGCATTATGCGCCGTAGTCATTCATTTTACCAAGGGCAGAAAAAGTCAGCTTTATTTTCACTCCTGTCACAAGTCATAAAAAGTGAGTCTGGCGTGGTTTTTGTTTGGATTTAAACAGACACTTTTCTGAGCCCCAATTTTCGCTCTTTTAATCTCTAGTAAACACAGGGTTCCCAATTAAGAATTACAAATTGCCCTCACATGGCACAGACCTATGCAGAAGGCGTGCAATACTCCACTACAGTGCTGTGAGAAGCACTGCATGCACATTCATATAGAAGCACAAGCTTAGGTAGAGTTCAAAAAAGAGGTGGAAAGCCCAGAGAAAGTCGAGCAGAGGGCTTACAAGATGGTCAAGAGCACGTGACTCACAAGGAGAGGCTAAAGGAGCTGCGCTATGTTTAATCTGGCAAAGAGGATGATAAGGGCTAATATAATAGCAGTCTACATCTACTTGAAAAGGAGTTACAAAAATGACAGAGCCAAACTCTCCTTAATGGTGCCAAATAGTGTAACAAGGGGCAGGGCCCGCGGACTGCAGCTTGAGATGTTCAAGTTGGACTAGGAAAAACAAACATACTTGGAGGGTGTGCAGCACTGGAGCAAATAGCTGTAGAGGTTATGGAAACTCTGTCCTTGGAGGTTTTTAAGACTCAGCTAAAGTCATGGTTGATGTTGTCCACAGTTGGCAATAGTCCTGCTTCAAATGGGAGGCTGGACTAGGGACCTCCAGAGTTTCCTCCCAGCCACTGTTTCTTATTTCTTGTTTTGATCCTTCGCCTTTATGATTCCGCAGGGACTTATGTCCTAGCAGAGCAATTTGCACTTTGTTTTTTGCCCGTTTTACATGAGCCTTGCAATCCTTGGGTAGGAAGGTCAGTGCTACCTCTTCCCTTAGTTGTGCCTTTGTGCCTTGCATAGATCTTGATGAAGTGGGTATGTTCTAGGAGTGAGCTTTGCAGGGAGGCAGCCTTGTGCTCATGTAGGAATTAGATGTCTTGTTGGATGTCACTGTCAAGACCAAGATGTTTTTGACATGCCCAGAAGCTGAATTTTGGTGCCTACTGCCTTCAGTCACTTGCATGGTTAGATATCGGCTGTGCAGTGCTCGTGGGGTCCAGTTTTTGGATTTAGGCAACTGATGAGGTTGTTAGGCTATGTCTGTGTTAACACATAATTTGGTGTGAATTCTTAGGAATGAATCAGTATACGAAAAGAGTTAGAGTTGGGTCTTTCTGTCTACAACACATCTGCAGTCTGGGAAATTTGCTTCAGTCTAGATTTAGCATGGTCCCGTGATCTGAACTCCACCACACAGGTGGCTTGAAGCTGTCTGAAGGATTATTCATCGGTTCGGACCTTTACACCCCCACCGGGGCTTGGAGCACGTTGGAGGCACGCGAGGAGCAGAGCTGCTGATTCCTTTTCTCTGAAAGAAATCTGGCTGGCACATAACAAAATCACGACGTGAACTTGAACAGCAATCAGTGCGTAGTGGCAAACAGAGGATTTGCTTCAAATCCACACTACCACTCCGAACGACACTAGATTTCACTTCCAAAGCCAATCCCCTGACAGTCCCCATTCACTATGTTCATCGCACGAAGTGGTCTCAGCACAGAGGAGCATATGAACAGAGTGTACCTACAGCATACCAGTTAAGTTATAGATAGCATTATATAACATACTAAACATTATTTAATGATGCTGTATTTTTATTATTTTATATTTAATATGTATTTATTTAATATTTTATTACTACTATTAAGCACAGAAAAAGCACCTTTTTATTCAAAATAACAGGTCCTTGTAAGTTTTCTGTGATATCAAATGGGATG
Organism: Dromaius novaehollandiae; assembly: GCF_036370855.1. Taxonomy (NCBI): domain Eukaryota; kingdom Metazoa; phylum Chordata; class Aves; order Casuariiformes; family Dromaiidae; genus Dromaius; species Dromaius novaehollandiae. Next base: position 10,224,918 of record NC_088099.1, read on the forward strand.
TAAGATCTGCCATACTGGGTCAAACCAGTCTAGCCCAATCTCTGATGGTGGTCAGTAGGGAAAGAATATAACATAGATCAAATGTAGAGTTCTCCTTTCCCAACATAATTCCTCCTCCCTGTCATTCTAGTTTAGAGCCTTCCTGAAATGGTTATCATATCTGACCATCATGTGTAATAGTCACCAGTGAATCTATGCTTCATTAATTTATTAAATTCTCTTTATTTATCCATTTATCCTTTCAGCTTCCACAGATTTCTTTGTCGAGGTATACCATAATGTACTCATGCATCCTACAAAAAAAAAAAAAATCTTTTTATGTCTTAAGGCTGCAGCTTCATAGTTTCACTGCATACCCCTTAATTCTTGCCTTATGAGAAATTCTGAAGTAGTCACAGAGGAGTGCTGTGATGACTATATTGAAGTACTCAAGATGAGTAATTTTGAGTAATCTGGCCTTTGATTACATGATATTAAAGCAGAAGGAAAACTAGACCCTGAAAATAATTTATATCCATTTTCTGGTAGGTGTGATTTTCCAAAGAACACATTCTGCAACAATATTCGAGCTAACAATGAAATTTTGCTCTTTGTGAAAAGCAGCATGATCTAACAAAGCATGTCTGTGTAACACATGCACAGCAGTTGGTTAACCGTTTCGGAGTGTTACCTTGGCATTACAACACAAAAGAGATCAGAGCAAAGAGGAAGGTTGAGGATGTTGGTGCATTACAGAGAAATCTCGAAAATGACTTAATTTCATTTCACAGTGCACAGTGTCAAATCCTGTTGTACAATACTGACATTTATGGGTGCAGTTTTGTTAAATACCACAAATCTTATCAACCTTCATTCCATATTTGTAAGGTATATATAAGCTACTGCTCTGTGTTTTTCTTCTTCATGAAAAGCAATACAAGTTTTAAAGCTTCCCTCTCACTTCCACACCAGAATCTGACCCAAGAGAAGGCATGGCATTCTTGAAGCAATATTAATAAATACAAAGGGTCGTGGTGAAACCTCTCTTCTGAGGTATCACTCTTTTTTGTAATTTGTTTCCAGCACAAGCTGAAAGCAAGGCGATCCACATGACAGTTAAAGGGTAGAATGATTCATGTGTGCTCTTTAACAATAAATTACCTATGGATTTCTGAAGACCCCAATTCAATTCTCATTATAATCTCACAATAAGCACTGCCATCTATGCCCTTCAATGTTTGACATAAATTATTTGAGGCAGTATGTATTTCATCTTCGTTGATACAAGAAATTACAAGTGGCCTAATGGTTAGTGACAGAAGTTGACATATCAAAGGATTCAGAGGAACATAAACAAAAAATAAATCACCATCTCACTGCCCCTCCCCAATGCTAAATTCCTCATTTTACAAAGACCATATAATCCTTTCATTTTCAAACAAATACCACTGTATCATTGTTATTCTAGCATAAGCTAGCATAAAGCTTACAATAAGGAGCATGTTTAATGTGCTTTTTAATAGCCCTGTTTGAAGGACTTCTTACTGACATCATATCGTTGGGCGATCCAAAGGGGATTACATGTGTCAGCCCAATCAATTGGTGGTAATTGTAGCACAAAAGACCTATCTGAGAGCGCACACAGACACAGTAAACTGTGCTTCTATATTCACCTACCTTGTTAAAAAAAAACAGCTATTAAATTAATTGGCACTAAAAGCATGTAATAGTTATCTAATCTATTAATTTTTAGTTTAATATTAACTAGGGTGTCTCCTATGACAAGTATTTGACCTGTAGAGAAAGAATGGAGTAAGATCACCCTTGCAGTCTTTCAAGTTAACGAAATAGTTGCTTGAAGGAAAGAGGTGAAGGCATTCTTTAGCCTCTGCCTCGTACTCTGAGATTTTATTTGTTTTCATACAAGTATTGACTTTATGTGGGGCCAGCCTGGTTGTGCCTGACGCAGCATGTTTCTCTGCAAACTTCAGAGGTTTCAGCCCAGCCTCAGGGACAGCAGAGGCCACATCGCCGCTTTGCCGAGCAGAGAGGGGGCGTGCGGAGCTCACATCTGCTATTGCACAGGGGCACAAGGAGGTGGCCGACCTATCCTGCTCTGAGGATGTGGAGTGAGGAGCGCTCGTCACCTCCAGGATGCAGGTCCACGTGCATGGAGGCCACGGAAGTAGCTGGGGACTCAGGTTCCTCCTCCTGCCTGTGTCACTTCAGTGGACATCCCTGCACCTAGCGTGCAAGGTCGTAAATCACCAGCCTGCCCGGGGGGCCTGGTCCTCGGAGGTGCGAGAGCTCACCAGTTCTGTTGCAACCATGAGAAGTTGTAGGCTTTTCACTCCTCATGGGACCAGCTCGTTTGGGTTTATATTGGTCGAACTGTAGTCAGACTCAGTCCTACTGCTTCCAAATAGTGCAAGATTAGGCCTGACACAAGTCCAAAACCCTGTTAGCAGGCAATTAGTTCTAATTATGGCAAATATCATTTGCCACCTTCTACTCCCCTTCAAGAGGAGGCTTGGGTAAAGCATCAGGAAGAGCAAGATAAATATCCGGAACACAAATCATGATTTCACCTTTTTGAAAAATTGCGTTTGGGAGGTTGACATGATTTATTGATCTTGCTAAAAGCGGTGTTTCTTGCCGGAGCGTGGCAGCTCCGCGGGTGTGACTGCCACGAGCAGCGCATGCACCTGCGGCATTACCCAGCACGTTCCCCGTCACCCCTGCGATAACACACCCTGCGCCGTTGCTATGCTGCCATAAAAGTTGACAGAGCTGCAGGTTAAATGCAGTAACACATGAGTTAAGGGTTTCGAAGAGATAAGGTCATTCCCTAAGAATACTCCGTCACCAGCTAATTGGAATTCTCTCCTATTCCAAATAGTTTTAAAATAAGAACATGTTTTATTTATATGCAGCTTACCTGCCAAGGTTTTCTAAATGCCTCACAAAAACAAACAAAAAGTGTTAACAAAACCAAAGTGATCTCACAGAGCAAAACATTTCAAAGAGCCAAGACTGCCCTAACAATGAAACCAACACCCATTTTTGCTCTGCCATTTTTGTGCAAAGAAAGCCAATAAAGAGGGTTAGAAGCAAGATCCTCTGCAGAGGCCAGGTTAAAGGTCTCTCATTAAAATTATACAACATTACCTGCAAATATATACATTTCTTTGCATTCACATTGTCTAAGACTGAGCAGTCACTAGTGATGACTGCAGCAAATGATGATCTCTTCTCCTGGCCCTGTTCAGGCACAGTTATCATAAGCATGTCTGCAGTGATGAAAAATGAGACTGGAAGGTAACTGTGCAAGTATAAACTCTGAAAATACATCTTCCACTGCTAAGGTGAGCAGTAAAAACAATATTGTTATTTTCAAAGGACTAAGTTCATTCATGTTTATGAAAAGCCCTCAAACCTTCCTGTGAGAGGGCAACCTCACATCATCAATTTAATAAAAGGTACATGTTGGGTTTTTGGTGCACCCAAGCCCTGCAAAGCAATAATCCAATTATATTGTTTTGATGGAAAATGGAATTTACAAGAGAATCCAAGTCTGGGTCCAAATGTCCCAGCACATCAAGTATATTAAAGAAACATTGAGTGTTGCTGGGATCAGTGGATACTGATTCCTTAAGATATGAACATAAAAACGAAGGCCGCTGAAAAGCATCATAGTGGAAAAGCACAAATTTATATTGAATAAACTAGATAAACTTGTCAGGTGAGGAAAATCATTCTGCTGCTTGAAAGGAAAACACAGAATACAGAATTGGTAAGTCATATGGTTTTGTTCCTTCGACATGGTTGGATGATAAGTGATTGTATTTCTTCTTACGGGTTACTTCATGGTGAGAAGTGAATGGTGAATCTGTGTAATGTTCTGGATCTGAAGGTGATGTCTTTAACATTTGCTCTTTTTCTAGGAAAGAAACTGTAGGACTTTGCAACAGTCAAAATTATTTTCAATTGTGTCCCCTCTCCATTTAATTCTCAGAGAAATTCATCTTTCTAACCTTGGCTGCTTTCCCATTTTGTGGGATTTTCTTTTTTTACCTTCACTTCATGCTGTGTTTCCCATGGACACCATCATTCATCCCTCCAGAACCCAAATAACAGATGAAAAAGGAAAAGTCACTGCATTTTAAGAAGAGCAAGAGGGAAGTTTTAAAAACTTTCTTTACCAGCTGCATGGCATCCACCCAGTGTAGCTGGGGAGAGCACAGGGCCATGAAAGAGCTTGGAGAGAGCAGCTCTTTCACAGTAAAAAACTTCTGCTGTGCCTGGCAACTCCCTTCTCTCTTTTCTCTGTGCATCTGCAGAGCAGACAGATACGCTCCAGACCAGAGTTTGGGAGAAAAAGCAAGAATGGGTTCAGTCTTGACTGAAGCTTCAGGGACTACTGTAGTATGAAAAATATATATGTAGAAGGAAAGGGCTGTGTTTGGATTGCCTCCTGTAACATCTAAAATGGAATTATGAACCACTCTTGGCATTTCAGTCCAAGATATCAAAGAGCAAATGGCAAGATCTGCTATTCAGGAATGTCAGATTTTGGCTCACATACAATTAGCAACAATGCAAGAACTGTACTCATGTTGTCTGTTTGCTGTGTACATATAGCACAAAATCCATGCTACCTTTCTCCATCGAATGCCTAGGATGCCGGGGTGCACAGCCCTGGGGAGCAGCTAATCTGAATTTTTCCATCTTCTCTTGATATTTGGTCCTGTGCTAAGCACCAAGCCTGTCTGAGCCACCACAGTTAGTAATTTAATGAAGATGGCGAACCATAAACCTTTCAGCACTACAAGAGAGCATCTTTGCAGTTCAGGGGTCCTTTCCTCATATTTTATGCAGAAGGCCTCAGTTTCCCTTCTCCATGGTGCTTGTGTGCCTGCAGTTTTGTTGCCAATTGCCGAGTAGTGTGCTGGGTTGGAGATGGATATGTTAGAGACAGTTAAGTTAAAGATCTAATGGTGTAAAATTCCTACCATTTCCCAGTAGCAATGTAGTACCCAGTGGTCATAATGGCAGAAATTAGTGTCACATCTCAAAAATCAATCATCATTGACCTGTTCTTTTAATCAAGATGATAAACAAAATATATTTTCTTTGTTAGCATACAGGGACTGCTAAGCATCTCTGCTCCACTTACAATAGTTTCGTTTTAACTTCCTGTGAACAGGGGCAGGATCCTCAGCCATAGAATTTTCTTACATTCTTCTCTGTTGATTTGTTAGTGCTCTTGAGTGATAAAAATCATGATTTTCATAATAAGTGGAGTTAGTGAAGTATGTCTGGAATGTGAAAGAAGTGTTGAGCTCATGGTGTGCATCTCATTCCAGTTAGGCAGCCTTTTGCATGGGAATGAAAGGCTCAAATGCAAAGTACAAATTATTCCTTGTTCTTCACAAGCGCCTGACAGCATTGATCCCTTTGAGACTGCAGTACATCATTAGTTGCTTTGCAATACCAGTCCTGGCTGTGCAGTTGGCACCAAGGTATCTTGGTGCATTGACATTAGCAGTGACATTAGCTAATGTCACAAAAATTTGAAGAATGTAGACAATAAGTTTCTATTTTAATCTTGGCAGGAGAAAATCTAAGTGCATATGGGCTTTGTTTTTGCTGTTGTTTAGACATCTGAACATTTCTTTCCTGCATGGCAGAAATTCTCCAAAACACAGTGGGTCAGTGTTCTGTATGTGTGGTCAGGAATTGGGCATTATTTTACATAGCAAAATGATAGTAAGGAAGAAAAGAGAATATAGTGGTTAGTACACTACAGTGGGATTCACGAGATGTATGTTTAACTCCTGGATCTACTGTAGACCAGTTTCTGTGGTCCTGAGCAATTTTTTCTTTTCAAAGCCTCATTTCACACTTGTGTTTGTCCTTTCTACTCCTTTCTCCTTGACTTTGCACATTTGTAGTTGAATCTGAAACTGAACTTCAGATTATGCAGTACTGTATTTTTCTATGTATGTACCTCATTCAAGGTATCCCTTCCTCTAGGCACTGCTGTAGTACAAATTATCATTAATAATAATATGTGCTTTGCAAAGAGTCTTAATTCCATAATTATATGGTTAATCATATCAAGAAAGTGAGTAGTCTGAATGGGTCTCATTGTGTCCTGGCTAGAAAAGTATTTTTTGAACTGCAGAGCTTGCCTTTCCTGGCACAGGAGATACTCAGGGAGGAATCATCCATAACCCACGCTATGGAGCAAGGTGTGGCCCTTGTCCGTGCATAAGAGCTGGATGTGGATGAAAGGATGCAAATAGTTTCCAAAGAAAAGAGCAAGTGAGAGTATGTTACTGCCATTATCATGACAATTCAGCCAGCCTACAGGTGAAAAAGATGTACCATTGGCTGGATGATTGTCCTTCCGTCTCAGCAGCAAATGACACACCTCAGTTGCAGAGCAGAATTATATTTTGCCTAGTTTCCCTTTTCCTACCAGGCCTGCATAGGCTCAACTGTCACCAGCTGCTCAGCCACCAAGAGCTGCTCTTGACTAGTCATTGAGAAAGCTAGGACAAGGCAGTCTTTGAACTTTTGCTTACGTGTCTCCAAGGCTGCAGCTCTGCCTGTCTCACTAGGGCTCACAATAGTTAGAGGAGAGTTGCTCTGATATTTCTCACCATAGTACAGTACCCACCTGTGCTGGCCAAGGTTTTATACACCTTTTCATGATGCACAGTGGCTGAAATGGGTAGGCTGGAAGAGAGATGGATGGCAACAAGCGTCAGTCAGGAACACTAGTCCTTACACTGGTTTCCCCAAAACTGTTACTATTTATTGAATATTAAGGGAGAAAGGATGTAACCTGTGGGTCTACACAGGCAGGAGAGCTGGAAGTGGCAGATCTGACCTGGATTTGGTCTGAATCCTTTCAGGGCGTTTGCATTCACACTTCTACCTCCTAGACAGAAGCTGGAAGAGCAACCGCTGAGGTTCATCTAAGTGAGCAGGGAAGTGATTCTTGCACCCATCAGTTAAGAAGCAAGAAGTTTCAGGCCAAAAGAGATTGGCAGCATCTGTTGTGTTTTGAGCAGAAAGGTTACAGGACATTGGCAGATGTTCAGAAGCTGCAAAAGTCTCCAAAGTGAAAAGAAGGGACTTTGAGAATCACAAACCAAAACATATAGCTTATGATAATATAGAACAGAACAAAATATAATAAAAAAGACTTCTCAGGCTTCTCACTATAGGAAAGAAATTTTGACTATCTATTGTGATATCTATTGTCATGAGAAAGCAGACAGTTTTGACACAGGACATGATTACTGAGATAGATTTTCTTGGTCAAAACAAGTATTTTTACTTGCAGATAAAAAAAATTTTTTCATTTTCTTTTTAGAGCTATAGTTGTTTGAAATCCAATGCAGAAAAACAATTGTTTCATTACTTTCTTGAGTTTTTTGGATTCTTTTCCAAAGCAACAGACACAAAAATGCATTGAAAATTTGGAAAATCTAACCAGCTTTAATGTTTCCTCATGTTTCCTGTATTCCTGGATTGCAGTGGTGATACCAGTCAGATAGGGCATAAGTAGGATGTGGGAAATGGAAATACAACATACACAGCCCTGCCTTAGAACAACACAAGGAGCTTCACTTGCACTCAAAGGGAAGACCTATGAAACCTGGCAAAGAAAGGTAACACATCTGGAGTGTTTGTCTGTCATGTAAACTTTGAAAAATGTATAACCCTGTTACAAAACTTCTATATTGTAACAATCTCCTTTCTTGAATTCTACCAGTTTCTAAAATTGTCCATAGCCCCCTATTAAGTACTGACGTGTCCCTCCTCATTTCTTTTTTTTATTGAATTCCCAAGGATTTTCCAGCTGGAGGAACATACAGCTTTCACAGACCACGTGAACCTGCAGCTCATTTCCCTTCGCTGTTCTGCTCTGCTGCTCAGAGAAAGTTTATCAGAGTGCGTCGAAGAGCGGACTGCGGGATGGTTTGTTCATGCTCTGCCACAGACTTCCACAGGTGCCCTTAGTCAAGTCACATAATTACATGTGTCAGCTGAGAGGCTGGAAAGGGTAGTGCTTCCTAATTTATTACAGCCTACTGTGAGGCTGTCAATGCAAAGAGTTATGTTCTTGTCAGCCTCTTAGGCTATGCGAGGGAGCCTTGTATTCAGGTCGCCCTTGTTACAACGATCCCATCTGCTGCATCACCCTGCCACGTCCCGTCTAGCAGCACCTGACAGGATTCCAGTTGGAGCTTGCACTTTCAGTCAAAGGCTTTCAAGTTTGATCCCTTCAAATCTCTGAAGTTCACCCGCACAATTACCTCTGGTGTTCAAAGCAACCCAGGGCTTAGGAATAAATAACACTAAAGGATTTCCCAGGGTGCTCCTGGAAATTAGGGAAAAAAAAGAAGAAGAAGAAGAAGAAAATAAAAGGAAGCATTACACCTTGAAGTTCTTGTGGTGGTGGCAGTTCACCTGACATTAAATGGCCAAATTCTGTTCTCGGGTGTTTGGGGCCAGCCTGAGCTGTGCTAATCTGCTGTCGCAGCCCTCGGTGCATGAGCTATGTGTCCTGACGCACAGCAAGAACAGGCTATGGGATCCCTGTGGACCTGGGAGCTGAATTTGCCCTAAAACCTCAGAAGAACTTGGTGGCAAGCAGATACCTCTCTCCCAAAGTGTGTGTCACATTTTCAGATAGTGTCAGTGGCTGCCCCTCCACACAATTCAACCTGTGTCAGACCGAGGCTTTGACAAAGTAGCTATTTATCTGACATATTCTATTCTAAACTGCAGTTATACAATAAACAGCTCTCTTTCCTTTAAAATTTTTGCCAATCAACCACAAATTTTAAATATCCTCTGCACCTTATTCTCTTCTTAGCTTCCTCTGTCCCTTTTCTAGCTGTGACCTTACTTCCTGCATTTCTCTTTCTTCTCTTACTAATTAGGGATATTTGTATTTCTTAGCAGGTCACCTGATCTTGCTGCTTATTTCCCACTTGGATCAAAACTCTTAAAAAAAAGTTTCAGCTTTTAAAACACATTTTACGAGATGCCTATATATATAACTAACCTCTTAGGATCGGTTTTGACCTACATCTTTTTATTCTACCATAATAGGCTTATCTTTACTTGATGCTTAAAATATTCTTTTCACCTGAGTGATTCTGTCATTTACACTTTCCTCCTCTTTCTGTCTGTTAAAAAAACATTACAAGGAAAAGAAAAATTGTCTATTGGATACAGGCTGTTTGCACTGGGCACACATGTTTATGAATCAGATAAGACCTTTGTGTGTCAGGTAGGTGGTGGCACTAAAAGCTTTATATATCACGACATCAAAGCAGCTAAGAGATGAAAGAGCATATTTTTGCATCATAAACAATATTTACATATTGTGATATTCCAAGAATCTTTCATTTAAACAGGTGGAAAAACAGGGAAGCAAGCACACATGTAAAGCAAAGTCTTACTTGTGGTTGATGATTAAATTTTATATGGCTTTGATATAACCACTGCAATTAAGTGCAGTGATGAGCAAGGACTTGTTTTGCTCTTTATAGGGTACACATTGTTTACTAATCCCTGGTTCATATGATAAATCCATCATCATCTGGGCACAGCTGCAAATAAAATTTTAAAAGGACAATTTTCGTCCTATAGAACAAATTTCAGACTTTTTATCTCTCCTGTGCACACTCTCTTTTTTTCCCTTTTAAATATGCTAATGTAAAAAGAAGCAACTTTTATATTCTGGACTGAATTAACTATTTTATATGACAAATTCTACTGTTTGTCAAGCTCAAGATAACACATATGCAATGCAAACAGACTGGAGATTCATTTACCATTTCAGTCAAAGGTGGCTGTTAAAAACTGGAATGTGCTCAATCACCGCAAATCAACACACTGCAATTTTCACTTTTCCTGATTTTGAGCATTCATCACCACTTGCTCTTCACCCTTGAAAAGAAGGGCAAAAAGACAAATTACTTTAATTAGGAATTAGTTATGAGAGAATGAGGTGTTCTAATTATATCTAGAACCTCTTAAATAGTTTCACTCAGGCTTATTTGGTTTCTTAATTACTGAAAGAGAAAAGCTGCACACAAATTGCATCAGTTTTCGAAAACAGAAATGCTGTCATTCATTTGATATTACGGATTAGTCTACAATGAAGAGTGGTAAGGCAATAACACCTCCAAGACAGCACATGCATTAGCATAGGATAATTTTTTTTGTTGAAACATTAGATAATCACCTTCTTCCATATCTCAAAATACATAATTTTATACACTGTGGTGTGAAACCATAGATGTGACAGGCTGTAGTGATTTATTTATGAGACATTATTCTTTGATGCAAGAATATATTAGGTTATAGAACCCATTTCCACAAATATAATATGTCATGCACTGCATCTGAGTTTCAGTAAGATACTGTAGGCTGTGAGTTTCATTTTTTATATATAAAACTGTGTATAAATATATATTTTATGGCTATATCAGCAGCCAGAATTGTACCACTGTTTTACTTTTAATGGATCCCTCAAAATATATTCTTCTCAGACCTGTCTGAAAATATATATCAAACCGGTGACCGGGTCTAAGAGAGTATGGTGGGGACAGCATTTGGTTGTGAGTGGTCTGAATACCGATCTTTGTTATGGATGTTGCCTGTTTCTATTTTAAGACCTTTTAGATCATTTTGCAAATAATTATTATAACAATTAGCAGCATTCTTCTAACTATAACCTCACTTGCCTTTATAGCATTTGTTCAACTACCTGTGGATCAGAAAGTCCAGCTCAAATTCAAACCCTCTCAGCATTCATGATTTCATATTTTGTTTTTCTTCATCTGTTTTTCAAGGAGAGTAAAATCCCCCAAAGTCTCAGCATTGATGGGACTCTTCTTCCAATGAAGCCATCAGCCAGCATTTACCACCTCTGAAAACCCCACTCAAACAGGGATCGGACTGGGATGGCCAACGTCTCTGACCATAGAGGGCGAGGAGGGACTGCGTGGTCCCAGCGCCTCCTTTCTCATGGATTATGCCTGTGGATGTTTGAGCAGTGGATGACTCTGGCAGACAGAAAAGTCCATAGCAAAGAAATTTTTGTGATGGGGGGAAGAGAGGCTAGGAGAGGGTCAGACATATGCCACGCATCTTACAGAAATTCTTTAAAGTCTTCTAAAAATTCCTCGCCTGAAATGTGTGATGAATTCAGGCTTCAGAATCAGGCCTGCATTTCTTTAAAAGATTTGTAATCAATTAGCTTTCTTTTTATGTGTATACAGAGCTTGAGGGTCTTGTGAGACAGTAGCATGTTTGCAGGAATGTCAAGCCAGACCACTTCCTTTCCTCCTGCACCACCAGTTGTCATGATGAACAACACGTGCATATGGAGGGACGTTTATTTTCAAGCCTAGCATAAAACATTAGTTATTCTTTAGACATTCCTAACCTCTCATAATTGCAGTGGTTGATTACCAGTGAGCTGCACATGTACAGTAAATATCTAGGATTTTAGAAAAACAGGTACACATATTAACAGAGGGGAAAAGGCTCAGGTTCTCTAGTTCATTGGAGCTGCTTATGCAGTACAAAAAAACTAAAGAAACTGTAACGTTCAGTTGCACAGGAGGAAGCACTGCAAGTGGACACGGTCAGGAAAGGAGAAGGGGTCTGCAGTAGCAGCACTGACATGAGGTCAGTCCCATAACTATAGATCTGGAGTTGACTATTTACTAGCGCCAGAGTAGCTGAGAATCAGGCAGCCATGTGTCGTGTGTGTGGTACACGTGCCTGTGCTGGGTCTGCGTGTGGATATGATAGCTGGTTATGAATTGCTTTATTTCACACTTTTCTTTGGGACAAGAACGATTTTCAAACCTGACTTTTTTGCAATAAAATTCTTATTTTGAACTCTTTGTTTCAACATTTTATTAAGATTTTTTTCTTTTTCCCTTAAAAATAACTTTGTTTCTAAATGTAAGTTAGCGTATCTAGAGGAAAATATATCAATCATCAAAACTTCAATTAAATATTCCATAGTTGTCAAAGCAAAACCTTGTATTTATTCATTATTGATTCACAAATTCATTACAATTTCTGCTTTTCATTGCAGTTCAGATGGGAACATTTTCAAAATGCCAAATATTTTCCAGATCTATTTTCATCTCATAGCTGTATAACCTAGAGGTGAACCAAACCAATTTATTGATCCTGTTCAAAACTTCCTGAGACAAGCATCCATCTAGCCATCTCCTAGAATGTGTGCTCTGACTCCAAGCCCCTTGGAGTTTATGCTGTCCATTAACTCAGTTTGGGGATCAGATTCTCTCTCTTGCCGTTTACCTAAAGAGCCTGTGCCTAAAGCTCATCTGCTTTCCCCAATACATCAATAAGGCTAATAAAATCCATTTCTTCCTCCTATATATCTTGCCCTACTTATATCCTTAAACCATCATGACTGCACTACTACCACTATATTAAATATTATGAACCTTCATGGAGCATTTTAAATTAAAAATAATAGTAATAATTCATCTGGATTGCTTTTTCTGGGCATAATTTTGGGCTTCTGAGGAAATTTCCATGTTCTCCCTTGAAGTCTTTGGGTTATTTCAAGGGCTATTGCTTATTTACTAGGATCTCTAACTGTACACAAGATATGACGTGCTCCCCTAAAAGAGGGTCATCCAAACTTTGGAAGCCTGTTTTATACTTTGAAAATCCCACAACCTCAGGAGAGGGAAAATAAAGATCAGCACAGACAGCTGCATCCCACCATACACCGCCTGATGCTATTCAATCTCCAGGACCCTCACAACAACAAAAAGCAGTTTACACGTAACCCCATCCTAACAAAGCCCCATGCTCAGGAATTCACATTTCAGCAAATTTGGGCTAACAAGGATGTTCCCTAACAGACAACCAAGGAATTTGCAGTTGTAACTTTTCACTCCACAGCAGACCCTCTTTGCGGGTCTGACCCAGGTCCCAGGTGAGTCCAAGGGAGGGTTTTCGTGAGCGCTGAGTGGAGCCCTTGGTGCTCCCACCTCCAAGTGCTCCCAGGGGCCCACGGACACGAAGGCAAGTGAGGAGCCAGACCCATGGGGAAAGCATGGAGGTACCTTTTCTTTAGGTACAGCATCTGCTTTCCAGTCAGCAGCCACAACAAGTCTGGAGGGGCTCAAAGAATAGTTTTGCCATAAATGTGGGGATGAGCTGGTGCGTATTTGAGGGCATGGGAGAGCCTAAGAGTGTTCGAAGGAGATGGAGGGGCGCTGTGGGGAAAGGAGGCCAGAAAGGACCACCTGTATATTTGAGGGTAGGGAAAGAAGGCTTACAGGTGTTAGTTGAGTTTTGGAAAGAGGGAGAGGTGAGAATAAGGAGTGTGAGAAGGAGGTTTCAGGAAGATCTGAGGGGGAAAGAAGGGCTGGGAAAAGCCAGGGGGGCACAGGGGTGTTTGATGCTTCTGGAGCAGGCGTGGATGGGATGTCTCTCCAATCTCTCAGCACATCCCCAGCCAGGTTCCCCAGCTCCCCTGGCCCTCTGGGGGTCCAGGCACCCTTCTGTGCCCCAAAACTACTTCTGGGCACTCTTCCACCACAGCCCACGCTGCTGACTTCCTCAGCTGCCCCTGTTTTCTCACTGACCAGACTGGTGCCATTTGAGATGGGAAGAGGAAGAAGATGGAGAAGAGAGTAGGCAGACAGGCAGGCCCTGTTCCTGCCATTAGGATTGGGGGGGGGGGGTCTGGGCTGCAAGAGACCTGCTGCTCCTGCTACATGGAGGAGGGCAGTGGGGAGCATGAGGCCACGGTTGCTGTAACTAGTCCTTCTGCCCACAGCCGGCAGCACCAACAGCAGCCCTAGGCAGGCCAGGATGGGCAGCACACCTTCCATGAACATCAGAGATGCTTCTTCCACCCATGAAAAGAGTGTGCTCCATTGCCTACTTCCATCTGCAATACTCAGAAATTGTCTTTTTCACCTACATTTAAAGCCAATTCTGTCATGGACAGTGGGTGGATCTCATCCAATTAAGCAGAGGTACACAAATGTGCATATAATATACATTTAAGCTAGTCACCCCAGGCTGTCTGTATAGTCAGTGAGGATCTCAGCAGGCGAGGCAGAGGAACCTTGGGTGTGATACATGTCATCCTAAAGTAAATGTCTATTATAGGTCAGGCAAATTGCATCCTAAAAGCACTTATTTCTTTTTCTTGACTATAAAAGGAGCCTAGAGTGATTAGCACAGCTGTAGACATCTACTTTGTAGATGTTGAAAGATAAATGACATGAATCCCACCCTCATGTCTGTACAAACATCTGAAGAATTCACCATAATGATGGTGGTTTAGCTGTGGCCTGCAAAGGACATGACAGCAATATGTAGAGATGCTTCTAGCTGCTCTCTGATTACTTCTCAGCATCTGCATTTTACAGGGATGTCTCAGGGCACCTGTAACTGCATTCACAATTAGCCCATTGGTAGGGTGGATCCCAAATTTGAAAAGGTTTAGCAGCTCCTGAAAGACATTCAGTTCTTGAACTATGAAGGACGAAATAACAATTAGAACATTTCATCTGCAGATAGAGATGACAATAAGTTGACCAGAAAACAAGCAATTTTCTTCCTGTCAAATGCAAGGCAATTTCTTAGGTGGATGAACAAATTGCTCTTACTTCCAGGAAGCCAAAGGCCGAAAAGAATAGGCTCAGTTTTTGTCTTAGGAGCTACCTGAAGGACATGACCATGGGGGGATGCATCCCATAGCTGTATCATCCCCTCTCCAAGGAGCTGGGGCCTGTGTGGATACAGTGAGTCCATCTCACTGAATAAACAGTAGGAAACAAAAACCTTTCTCACTGAGTTCTGAGCTACTGCCTTTCAAGTGTCATTAGGTATTTTACAGTGATCTTTTCCTTTTTTGTTAAGACATGCCTTCACTAGAGGCTCTGGGATCTATCTACTGTTATTTTTCATCCCTTTATTTTTCATTCCTCCAACAGCTTGTATCTTGACAATCTTTCCTCCAAACCACAGGCCTCCTCCTCCCTGCGGAGCCCTCGTCATGACGTTCTTTCCTTTAGATGGAGGAATTCAATAAAGAGAGACATAAGACACTCCCTTCTCCCCGGGAACCATGCGCATCAACTCTGGAGCATATCCCAGCTCTTGCCAGCACAGTAAGTGAGAGATTTCATCATAATCATTTTAATATCTTTCAAATGGCTGCATGGATGGATAGCAGTCCTGGAAGAATATACACTAGAGGGTAGTCAGGGAGCATGATTAGTATTGGGAACGAGTATTTTTCTTGGCAGAGGACGAGCGTGCCATTTGATAGATAGCGAAACACTGCAAGAATGCCGCTCAGTAGCAGCAGATGCCAAACATTCTCCTGTGCACATTGAAGGAAATGAGTTTTGTTTTGCTTTTTTAAAGCAGAGGGAGAAGAGAGGGGGCTTCCCACTGTCCATGATAGCACACATGGCAGTACCTGCTTCCACATTGTAATGACAGCACCTGGTAGATTTTCCATGTGTGAAACTGCTTTTCCCAACCTTGTCTTCCAGGGTTAATAAATCATCTGAAAATAGTGACCTGGCTTTAATTTTGTTCTACAGCCCTTTGGAGGAGTGCAAACTTTCCCCATCTTTCACACACATACATGCACAGTATCTCATTTTTCCAGATCAGCATCTTTCAGATGTAAACATTTGCAAAGAAAAAAAGGGGTTATTTCTGATCAGTTTGTGCACTTCTTTAAATTAAAACAAAGCTTAATGCTGACAAGCTTTTAATTTGATATGTTTTAATCCATCACCATTCCATATACTATGGAATAACATCTTTGGGTATGTAAAGAGAAAAACAACAGAGTTGTTTAATTTTCAGGTAGTGTCTAGTAGGCATCCAGAGCAAAGAGCTTTTGATAAATATTTCATAAGATTTTTAGTGAATGTGCATCATCTGCTTTTACATTACAGATCTAAATGACTTCTTGTCCAGGGTGTCAATGATTTCTAACCTAAGGCATCTCACAGCAGAACTGGACAGGACAGCCTACAACTGCTCCTTTGGAGTGACTGCAGCTTTTGTCAAGAATTTTCCTCCTCAAGAAGTTCCCAGGATAGCTTTAGCATTATTAAATATGACAGACCTGCAATAGTGTACATATCAAAGATCCCAGGTATGCATTTACCAATACTGTCTAATAGGCTCCCACTGAACTCACACTGGCTCTGGAGTAGGGGTTGCCCTTTGAGATCTCTGTGGGAAACTACTGACATACCATGGTATTTCAAAAGCCATCATTGGGATTTTGCCATTATATTAACTTGCTGGAAGTATCCTGTGTCTCATGAAATGAAGTGCCAGGGTGAAAAATCAGCCCTTGGCCCAGGAGGGGGATTGTCCACTTAAGTGCAATGCAGCTGGTCTGAATCATTTAGAAAAAACGTTTCAATCCTATCCTCAGTTGGCCTGGCTTTCTCAGCTATGTCCTTTTTCTTGTGAGGGGATAGCTGACTACGCTTTATTATGAAACACAGATTGATGGACGAATGTGGAACTAGCAGGGGGCTAAACAAATCCTTCGTACTTTTGAACTAAGCCCAAGAGAAACATCTGAGTGAAAGAAGAGCCATCATAAAGCTTTTCCCAGAAGTCAGACCCTTCCAAAGTTTGGATACAGCACTTTTCATTCTTCATTCATTTCCTCATGCTTGTGAAAGTAGAAGTGCTTTCTCCTGTTCTTGATTTTACACGTTCAATCATGCTACCTCCTATGCTTGGAACAATCTTCCACATCCTTTTGTGAAATCTCCTCCCACCTCTCTTTGCAAAGCATTCCCACAGCAATACTCCCCCCTTTTTTCCTCCAAGGTCATTGCTTTCTTGCTAATTTGTATTACCTACAACCTGATGTGACATTCTTCATTTTTTCCATATTAGCCACTGTGTTCCTCAAAGATACATACCTTGCCACATATTTTATTACTTGAGAAGTAAATGAGGCCCTACTGAAGTTAATGGCAAAATTCCCATCAACTTCAACAGAGCCAGAATTCTGCTCAAAGTATTCAAATGAGGCCTTAGTTGGACATCTGTGATGCAGATATCTCTGTGCACAAGGGCAAATCACATCCACCACATGCTCTTAAAGCGCATTGAACAGCTGATATTTTCAGTGGTGTATTTCTTCCTAAAACAACCGCTTTAGTCCAACAACGTAGAATTTTGTATAGCATGAAAAGTAAACTAAGAAACAACTTTATCTGTATGAAGATTTTGGTTTTTCTCTTCAGTTGGCAAACATATATTTGCACATATCTTATCAACATGTTGCTGTTTCCTGGAGCACCTCAAACAATAAATCGAAAGATGCCTCGTGGTAACATTGTTGGGTATTTTTCTCTCACCCACGTACATACCTACAAAGGTTTAAAATACAACTTTTGAAAAGATTCAAGACTGAAGGGGGAAAATAATCTTATTATGCAACAATTTATTGTCCTGCCAAATGTGGGTGCCTTGGAAGCTTGAACAACCCGCCAACACACCTGTGTACATTGGCATAAAGTTAAATCAATAACAAAAAACAGGCCCACAGCCAACTACCTGTCACATGGAGATTCATTTTAAGTGGAGTTTTTACAAGCATAACTTAAATCATATCATACTTATAAGATAGTCCACATAAGATATTTACAGACATTTACATTTAGAACAACATCTACCAAAAAGCAGTATATAACAATATTAGTAAAAAATACTCAATAGGCAAAATAATAATTCATTTTCCTTCGCAACAAAATAGTTTTTTACAATACAGATATCAGTAAGAAATAAATTAATGTATTTTATTTAGATTACAATTTCTTGAGAGCATCATCTTATATTAGATAGGTCATGAAAAATATCATTCTCTGCTTCCAATGCTGCATCGTCTTGATGTATATACATCATACATGAACATGTACGTCTTTGTAATGGTTTCTCAGTTCTTCAGTTACTTAAAAACAGCTGAAATTCATAGGAATTTTTTGTATTTTTTCCAGTACAAGAAGAAAATATATGGTCATCATTCCCTCATTTACAGTAGTTTAAATCCAGAACAGTTTCATAAGACTTATGTAACTACTGGCCCTGCAGGTTTCCCTTGCAGAGCAGGGCAAAAAGGAGTCAGAGCCCCAGTTTTCTTTCCCATGTACGCCTTCCAGCTCTGCGCAGAAAGCACACATCGAGGCATACCAGGGAATAGCCTCTTACTCTCCCAAGGACACATATTGCAGGTCTTGCATCGCGATTCCAGGAACTGTGCAAGAAATAAATGTAGTTGGCATGCTATTTCACCCTCAACACAAAAAAGAATCTCCTATACCCATTTTTTTCATTTATAAGGGACCTCATGTATGTGACATTTAGTAAACTCCCAGATGTGATGAAAAGCTAAGTTTTCAAACATACTACTTCAAGGATGGTCTTGTAGGTACTTTGCTTGCATAATAGCAAAGGGACCGAATAAAAGTTGGTGACAAGGTCTTGATCTGTGGGATGCTGTGTGTCTTCAGCTGCCATCAATGTCAACAAATGCTGAAGGTGCAGAGCACTTGGTGTGATCCATCTACTTGCCTTTGTACTTATGTTTGCACCAGTGAGCATCTGGGAGCATTGCTGTAGGTCTGCTCTCTGCAGTCCTGTGTCCTGAACCTTATTTGTTTAAAATAAATTCATTTATTAATATAAATCACAATCCATTTAAAATAGAGCTTTTATATTAGAGACATTACTCATGAAAGCTACAATTGCTACTTCATCCAGTATCCATTTTCCTGGAATCCTGAATGATGGTTTTAAGTATGACAAAGCAACAGTTCCTTTTGAGAACCTGCTGCTTCTCCACCGAGGCACTGCGTGGTGTGCAGGCTAGGTCCTCAGAGCAGATTTGCTGATTTCAGAACATGCTCTGTCTTGACCTGCTTGGGAGGGAGAACAACATATTCTCTCCCCTTCCTTAAATACCCTCCCAGCAATCCTCCCACTGTTTCTAAGTTAGCTGATTTGATAAAAATGCAATTTAAGTCTTCTTGAAATTCCTCTCATAGTGAAATAATATCCTTTTATATTAATATCATAGGAGTTTGGGGATGATACAGTGCTGATTTGATGATATAGCTCTGGGATGGAGACACACTGGAAATCTTTGTTTTAACCTTTGGTTTGCAATTTTTTAGTTGCCATAGTACATTATGAGTTGGGAAAATGTTACTTTTCTCAACTATGAGTTTGCTCAAGTTAAATTTCACTAGAAAGAACGCTAATAACATAATGCCTAAGATCCATTAAACAGGAGCCCACTGTAGCAATTGCTGTACCTACTAAACTAAAATAGTTTTACCTTCCTGCATACACAATTTATCATCGCCATAAAAATAAGAATGAAAGTACGCAGAAAAAATGAGACAATGTCCATCAGTAAGTCTCTGTTACCACTGCCCTGACTTTTATTTTATAAGAATCATAGCAAAGACATTTTTAAAGAGAGAAAAGAAAATGATGAGTGATTTTTTTTGTAGGCACTGATAATAATTGTATCCCAAAAATTAAAACTACCACAGGAGAACTGATTTCCTGTTTGTGAATCTGATGAAAGGCACTCAGGAATGAAATCTGGGAAAAACTGAAGGTGTGCACTGATCTGGACAAAAGATAGTAGGTAGACAGGAATTGGCTATGAATGACCTTTGAAGTGAACATACATGACTTTTGACGTAACAGAAAAGAGGCAGAAAGTAAACAGTTGCAAAGGAGAAGTTACATGGTTCAAACCTGAGATTAGAAAAAATTTGTCATGATATTTTTGATGGAAATCAGAAAAGAGAGTTTGTATTTGTGGATGACAACCAAAAATAGGGGGAGAGGAAAAGGGGAAAAAAACAGGAAATGAAAAGGGAAAAAAAGAGAAGAGAAAGAAATAAGAGAAAAAAAGAAAGAAAAAGAGAAAAAGAGAAAGATATCACAATAATTGAGATTCCAGAGTTTTAGCAGAAAATAACAACAGTTCTAGGTGTCTTTCATGCACATAGCTAATCGGTGATTGGAAACAGTGTAGTGATGAAAGGAAAAAAACATGGGTCAGTAGCTATAGAAGCCAGAATTTGAACTCAGAATGTCTTTGAGATAAGAAAGGTTCACAGATGCTCTTTTGATTAAGCATCAGGACAGGATAAGTGAGAGGATATAGGGATAAGTGAAAGGGAAGGGTAAGAACTGAAAGGGAAAACAGATAGCCAAGGTACTGAAGTTCAGTCAGTGGTGGTCCCAGTATGTGAACAAGAGATGAAAAGAAATGTATATATATTATAGGATAATTGGTCAGGTATAAGACACAATAAAAAAGAGGGACAAAACACTTGGCGGTGAGGTACAGTGAAATACCCTCATGAGAGAATCAGATCAGAGATGAAGGCTGAGAAGGATTTGATGGGGCTGAAGAGAAAATTAAAAGTCCAAGTTTTGTACATACTGGAAAACTTAAAAAAGAGACTGGTACCTGGTGCAGACTAGGTCAAGGGAATAAATAGCCTTTCTTGCAATTGGAAAGCTTAAATTAAAGCAGATGAGAAATCAGGTTCAGGTGTTTCTTCAAGATGAAAGGGAAATCCATCAAGAAATTGCATGTGAGAGAGAGAGAGAGAAAGACAGACAGAAAATAAATAAATAAACAAACAAACAAACAAATAAATAAATAAATAAATAAATAAATACAGGAAGAGGAGAAGTCCAACTCCAAGAAGTTTGATGGGGTGAAATTAAGTAAACAGTGATGGCAGCAAAGAAAAAGGTGGAAAAAGGCAGGAGGATCGTGCTGAAAGTAGCAAGAAAAAGAAATGTCCAGACATAATCTGTGTGGGCAGGAAATATTAGACAACAAGGTCTTTTCAATAAGAAAGGGAAGCTCTGAGAACAAGACCAGAAAGATAAAGTCAGGCCTCTGTGATAAATAGGAGATGGATCCTATGTAATGTTAGCATTTTTACACAAAGAACATTGCTCTAGAGTTAGGCAGAATGGATAAGGAAAAAAGGCAACCCATAACTGGGGCAAAGAGGAGGAAGCAGAAGACTGCATGAATGTGGGAGGAGACTGAAGATTAGGAAGAAGACTAGGGAAAAAGAATGAGAAGAAATGATGGGGACTACAGAGGAATGAAGGTAAGAAAAGTAAGAGAAGACAGCAAAAGAAACCATGAGGGGCCAGCACAGTGAGAAGGATGAGGAAGACAAATGCTGTATTATAAAGTTTCATTTTTGTTCCAGGGGGCACACCAGTAATTATTAACAAGAGGATTTTTTATTTACTTTATCTTATTTCCTTATGTTAATGTAAATGTAGATATCCTCAGTGACTAGTGATTATCATAAACAGTAAGACTCAAGAGAACATTTCCAACTGTTCAGAAACATCTGTTTTCCCTGTCAAGCCTGATGCTCTATGCTTTCATTATTTTTTATCATAAAGTTTGAATTTTATAAGATTGTCATTCTATTTTGGGGTTCTCTCATGAAAATTTCATTATTCCTTAAAGCAGCAAAAAGGTTTTACTTTTTAAATGTTAAGATGGAGAGAACCAAACACATGTTTAGATCTTTTCTCTCAAGCTGATTGATTCTTCAATAAATATTTAGAATAGTGTTAATATTTTGTAAAAATATATAATTTGTAGCTTACGTCACCACTAATGAGTAAATATGTGAATTAATGATTTTTTACTGTGCTAATATACCCAAAGATTATTGTAATAGAGAAGCTATCTCTTTTTTTCTTTATTATTTCTTAGTGTAGTTCATTATTTTCTAACCATTATCTGTATAACAGTACAATTTGCTCCAGGATCATTATGTGTCCATTAGCAATCAGTCTTTCACTGGACTTTATAGCACCAAAATCCTAGTTCTTAGCTATGACTATACCCCTAAAGACCTAAGACAGTCTATTTTAAGCTCTTCAGTTAAAGATGTTCTCATAAGCTCTGAAAACACATATAATTCTAAAGATTTAGGAATGCAAAAGGATCTGTGAAAAGAAACAACCTCATTAATTGTATTTTCAGGTCAGAGAGATCTGAAAATTATTGGATGTTTTACTGTTATCACTCATTGCCAAACTACATAGACTCACAGAAGCTGGAGATGTGAAAGGCCTGTTTAGTGACTGAGTTCAGGCTAATTCAGGAATGCTCCATACATAACTTTCCAAAACATAGGAAGGGTTAAATGGTTTCATCTTGGGATTCTTACAGCCCTTGAAGTACAACATATCATCGAGGCACATTTCTTCTCTGACAGTTCTAATTTCTATAGCATTGGTTTGAAGACCTTTTTTTCTCAAAAGTAGCTTTATTACTTCTTGTTTTCCTGCTGCATATGCTCCCCTAGCTAATAGGTGGTTCAGTGTTACACCCAGACAAGATGACTGCCTGTTATCAGCTGAAAGATAAATCTAGAACATGAGAAGTTTTTTTCCAGAAATGAAAAATTAACATAAACATTTTTTTAAAGCTGATCATTTGCTCAGCAAAAAAATTGTAATAAAAAATTTACAGTTGCTTTTCACAGCTTTAATATTGTAAGTAATTAAAAAGCCTGCACCTCACCACCAGGTAGCCTCTTTGAAGCCTCTGTATTTATTGAATGCAATAAATACTTCAGGGCTATCAGTACCTGTTGTGACCTGGCAGTCTTCTGAGATACAGGATTACTGATTAATTAATGGAGAACTACTGAGTCAGAGCTGCTTCAGAGCGTGCCCCAGTTAGAGCATTAATAATGGTGCCAAGCAAAGGGCAGGAATTTATCCTTGAGATCCAACTTGAAGATGGCACCGAAATGCAAACAGCTGCTTCTTCTGTGCTTCAACTTGAAAGGGCTGAGCAATTCCCTCTTTGGAAAAAAAGCCAACAGATAAAGATGCTTTGGTTCATATATGCCAAGTTCATACGTAACACACCCAGACTAGGAAGATTTTCTCATTGTTTTTGCAGACTTTGACCTGAAATATTATACTATACTATACACTACTTAGACACAAAACATTTTCCAGCTCTTAAGCTGGAGACAGCTGAAAGTAAACGACACACAAAATTACAGTAAGCATAGTAAATAGACTGCTTAGGGACTGGTCCAGAGCTTTCTTAATTCAAATCAAAATTTTCCTTTTGTTTTTTCTTGAAGCTCATTATCAAAATGATCTTCTTATCCTCTCTGATCATTAGATACTCAGAGAAGGAGGTAGGATTTGAATCACAATACAAGCTGCAACTAACAGATTTTTAAATAGTAAAACTCCGATGCTTCATGCATGATTTCTTGGTAAGAAGGAAGGATGAAATTTTTGTAGAAGGTGACAGCAATAATTGTATGTTGAGAGTATGCACTGGGAGACAGAGGCAAAGACAGGCATAATATTTACAATGACTTATTTAAAAAGCTTGAAGCTAAATTTTTCATAAATTTTACATGCCTACATGTCTACATATAGAAAAATGTTTTTAAGCAGAAAAATTCTGATTTTTAAGTGAAACTGATATTTCATTACTTTCACATGGCTATGCATGGGGCACACTTACTTTTCAGTGTGAAATAGGTATCACCAAAGCATTTAACATAAAGTAGTTGATGGTGAAACTGCAGACACTTTCAAATAAAATGCCATGAAACAAGGTTATTGCATTCTTCAATGCTCTTGTTTGAGGCCAGTTCTGACTTTTATGATCACTCTAATTCAAACTTCAGTAATAGAGAATGTGTCAATACAACTTTCCCTTTAAGTATTGCTAAGGAGCATGCAGGAGCCCACATGTTTGCTTAACTGGCCCTGCAACCAACACTGCTAACAATAAAACCAGAAGTTCAAACTCAGTTCCTTGCTTTCAAGTATGCCCTTCAAACAGCAAATACCAGTTTATCATCCCTCCAAAACAGGGTGCATGTTAACCAGGAATAAATCCAACATATCTACACCAAGGTGTTTAGCACATGAGACAATACCCAATCGTTTTACTGACTTTTTTTAATACATACTTTCTACCAGTAGTAATAGCTATTCATGGCATATATGTGTGTGCATGTGTGAGTGTGTGTCTGAGAGACAGACAACCTCGCCCACCCTATGTTTTCAAGTACCATAATATACTGCCTGCTTCCTAGTCCTGCAAATACCCTTGAAGTAGAATAATGTTTAACAGAGGGCAATGCTGCTGGAAAACAGCCAAAGAAATGAAGGTGGGAGGGGAAGTCAGTCAAAGCATTCTGATGAATATTTTTGTACCTCCAAAGACACAACTATTATACAAACACTGACCTATTCGTCAGGCAATCACAGTTTACTATTGCTTAAAGGTCACAGAAGTTTCCAAGATTATTAAATAATGCATGGAGCCAAAGACCAAGGATATTATTTAAACAGTGGAGGTAACTTTTGTTAGTGAAGGTAGGGTTTGCAATGCAATATAGTAATGGCCTATTTCAGCTGAAAGAGGAAACTCTGCTGAGGAAATACTGCTCAACACGACAATAAAACGTTGCCTGGATTTTTCTCCCCCTTCGTCCACATTTGTCAGTACATGATTTATTTTTTGCAGGCGTTTCAATGGTGTGTGGTGCTAGGGAGCAGCAATCTATCCACATACATTAATGAATGTGATGAGCTAGCCCTATTTGTCTTTCCAATGGGGATTATGAGTCAGGGCAAAAAGAGCTTTGCAACAATTTTAATTTGAGTATGCTTTGGGGATATGACCAGAAATCAGTAGAGTTTTATAAAATTTAGTATCAGCTTAGGCACCTGTTAAGACAGCCTCTTTCTAATAAATCCTGCACTTACTCTTTCCCAATGACTGTTCTACACAGTTTCTTTCCTACATCTCACTAGGTCATCCAGGTCACCTCTCCCTAGGCCTTCAGAGGTGCTCAGCTCTAACTAGTCACTAAGCACATGGATTCAAGGCGGAGTAAAGCTGAATGCATATGGCCCAGGACTCCTTTGACTCACACAGTGAGTTTCTGCTAAGTGAGAGTCATTGTCGCCCTGTCATTCTCCTGGAGCAGGGCCAAAGCTTGGGGAATGACTTAGGCAAGAACAGCCCAAACAGCTCATCATCGAATTATTCCTGTTCCCTGCCCAAAAGTATCTCTCCATATATTGCCCTCAAATGTGCAGTGTTGAACAGCTCTCATGCTGCAACTCAGTGGAATGGCCTCCGAAACAGGTAGCCGTGAAACATCTGTCAGCACATTCCAGCCTCATAAAATGAAAGACAGCAAGGCTCCCCCTAGCAAAAATTCACCTGGTTAATTCCAGCATGTCCCTTACCAGTTACAAAGCAGAAATAAGTCAATGTGGTCATTGAAAGGCAAGACATTCTGAGAATAATTCCCTTAGTAAATAATCCTGTCTTTCTTCATTACTGATCCCCACTGTGGGAAACTGGACAATCACCAGGAGAAAAACTATGTAGAAACTAGAGCACTGCCCTCTCAGATGAGTGGTCTGATCCGATCCAGAGAACTGTGCTTTCAAAGGTGAGCATCGAGCTCCAGGTGGCTGCCTTTTTGGCAGAGAGATCCAGAAGGGGATATTTCCCTGTCTCACTAAAGGGTCACAAAGTTGTTCTGAAACCTGCAATTGTCTGGTCCTTGGAATTTCACCAAAAACCACAGACAGGATAACTTAAAAGGTTTTGTTCTGTCACTCAAATAATCAATAGTTCTCTTTATATCTAAAAGTACAGCCATGTATAAATTGGAAGATTACAAAGATAAGAAATATTGACAAAAATTCTAATTTAGACAAAATTCTAAGAAGAGCAGAGTCATGAATTTGGATGGATTCTAACACCTAGTGCAATATTTCTGCGTGATGGTGCTTGGCTACTGTTAGTACAATTTTATGAACACTTATTTTTGGAAGATTCACCATTAACGGTCTGCTTGACTGCCAAAGTGAAAGGTCCTTCAGTGACAGATTCAAGAAGGGGTAGAAAAAGAGGAGCCTTCAGATGGCCAGTGAGAACGAAAATTTCAGTCTCATTTACCTGCAAATCATGGTCGTGAATATACACTCCCATCCAAACGTCTATGGGTCACTTACCATAAGATGAATAAAAATATGATCTTCCTTGTGTGAAAGACAGCTAGCTGCCAAGGAACTCTTGATCATATCACAGCGCATTCAAGGTTATTGTCAAGAGCAAAAAATAATCTAAAAAATCACCAGTAAAAAGACAAACTGTTTAGACTATCATTTCACATTATAGTTGTAACTCCTTCTTGGAAATAGCTTCAAGGAGCATGAATTCTCCTGGAAATCAAGTCATAAGCTGAACTGATTTGTGGAGCAGGCAGGTACCTAATAAAGCCAGTGGAAGTTTTGCCAGGGAATTTAATGGTTTGGAGCAGAACCTCACCTCTGACCTTACAGCTGAAGCAAGATGTCCTCAGAGTCAGGAGGAGAAAGAACTCACTTAGTGGGGTGGACAGATACAGAATTACACCTGGCAAACCCCAAACAGGGTCTTCAGAGTCACTTTCCTCCTGAAAACTTCATGGCATTTGAAACGACATGCGATAATTTTATCCCAGTATAACACAAGAGGTTAACATGCGTTTGTATACCCTGGAGACTGTTCAAATGAACCACGGCTCAGGGCACTGTCTGCCAGACCCACCCTGCCTTCCCTATGACCTAGGGGAGAAAAGCAGGAAATGCAAGCCAAAAAGTTCATCTATCTGGATGCATATTGATGGGACTGAAGTGGGCATGTCTATTCTGGCAGCAGAGCACAGCGCTGCCATCCCTGTACCAGCTCCCAGCCTGGTGCAACACCAGGAAGAGGTCCCATATTAGGTTGGGAAAGCAGCATATGCATATTCATAGGCTGTTGTACCCAGATGACAAATCCTCTCTCAGCATGGAGCAGTAACATACCGCATGGGCTCGATGCAGCGCTGTGCTCCACTGGACCGTACCACTGGGCTCAGGACCTCCGCCTTGCTGCTGCTGCAACCTCTCCATGGCCACTCATCCAGGAGAGACAGGGAAACATACAGGAAGGTAAACTGGTGCAAAGGAGTTTAATAAACCTTGAGCCTACATGAAAATAAGACCAGGCTTCCCTTATTTTGTCTTGTCCTTAGTGTTCAATAAAGAAAAAAAAAAGGCAATCTGTAGAGTATAAATCATGACTTGATAAATGCAGGTCCTTAGAAGCCAGTTGTGTAAATACGGATACACCTGCAGGCCCTGATAACTAGATTAGCAGCAGCAGCTGCCAGACCACTCAGCAACAACCAAAAGGTGTTGTGTCCTGGCCAAAGAAGTTTCCAGATTGACTCTCAGGTGCTTCCCGTACATCACTGTTAGTGGGAACAAGGTATCATGAAAGCAGATGAGCTTCATTGATCTTGAAAATTTAACAGATATTTGTCTCTTTGGATATATACAATGAGGTTTGACACTAGCATTTGCTCACAGTACCTCTGCTGTACAAAGGGATTGGACTTTATCTCCTGGCAGCTGAGAGGGATTTCTGAACAAAAAAAAAAAGTCTTGGTTTGGTTTGACCTCGTATTAAAAAGTATATCTTTATTGGACAAAAACCCAGATCAACTGGTTCATAGGTGTCCTGGCATACCTGTTCTTATCGACAACAAGAAACCAAAATTAACATTTCTTCTTGGCACTTGAATTGCCAAAAAAAAAAAAAAAAACAGATGAGCTAGACCTGAAACTATACAAGGGAGGCACAGACTGAAAGAAAAAAAGAAAAAGATAGCTGTGTTTGGTAGAAGAGCTTTGTGCCTCTGGAAAACATGTCTGTATCATCGACTGCACTTCAGCATTGTGCTTGCTAGGAGTCAGAAAAGACAGAGTTACGGAAAATGCCAAAAACTTCTAGGCAATCTGGATGCTTCTGTCCAGTGAGGCCAGCTGCTCCCGTGGGGATGGGGACCTGAGGTGACCACTGCCATCCCCACCGGGGCACCCTCCCGTGAGGCTGAGCACGGTGGGCAGAGCCAGGCGCTGGTAACAGGGTCCCCCAACAGCCCCCGACATTGCAAATCATGAACCAGGTCAGGGAGCCCCCCGAGCTCTGACAGCTTTCTTTGGAGGAAAATAGCCTGTAGACCTTTATAATATGTGAGAATTCTTCCAAAAAAGACCCAGGCATGCATGAATTTTCCATGACCTAATATTCCAGGATGGATATGAGGATATAGACCAAAAAAAACTATGTCTCTAATCACCTCCAGTGATTCAGATGATTCCCTCTTAGACAAGAACATCTACTTCAATCTAAAACAATGCAAAAATGATACCAGGAAAAATGCCGATGGTATAGAAAAACCATATTCAAAACAAAGTAACTCAAAGAATTGAAGGGTATTGGATGCTGGATGTCTACTGTGTTTGTCTGAGAATGCTGGAATGGAAAGGCATGAACACGGTCTCTCCTCTACTGGCTAACTGGTGTGAGATGGATTCGCTCCTCACATTCCCAGTCACTCAGTACTGCACTGCAGACACAATGCTGGAGAATAATAATTAATATACTGCAGAGAAATTGCTTTATTATAAGATGTATTACAACATGTTGTAAAGACATGTAAAAAATAATTTAAAAATACTTAAAAGATGATGCTAGCTTGTTGTGGCCTGCTGCAAAGCAGTTATAAACTGGAGTACTTACAATAGTTCATGCATGTCTCTGCATGTTAGAACAGCACATCAGAGCATTTATCTATCAGAAAAACCAAACTCTGCTAAGTCATTTAGCTCTTATAAAGGTTGCCGTCCTTTTCAATTTTGCCAGATTTTAAAAGGCACAATACCAGATTGTCACATGGGAAAGGCTTGCAGATTCAAGTCCTTATTCTTCCCTCTAGCGAGTGCTGGAACCAGCACATTTGGGACACAGAGGTTACATCAACGCCTTCCAACTCTTTGAAGGATAATTACCATACCTGCATAATCACATGGTCTACCTTCTATGCATTCATGTTAAGGAGAGGACATTAATCTAACAAACGCCCAGCGGCTGACATTTTATATATATATATATATATATATATATATATATATATATATGTATGTATGTATGTATGTATGTATATGTATATGTATATATATATAAAATAGTTCTCTATAAGATATAGCACTCCACCTAACAGCTGCAGAAAACTCCTTGCCACATTCACGATCCCGCTGTGGAAAGGGCTGAATACTACCTTTCAGACCTGCCGTATTAGGTAAGAGTGCTCTGCTGCAGGATATGATGTTGTTGATTGTGACCTTCTATTGTTTCAATAGAGAACCTGGACTACTAGCTTATTTATTACAGGTTATATGAAAATTACAAAAGGTAGCCAATAAACAACACCCTAACAGAATGATTTACTCTCTGAAGTGTTTGAGAGTACTTGCAAGGATGTCTAGAGGTTGTCTCAAAGGCCTGGCTGGAGAGAGGCTTAGAGGAGCTATTCCTCTCTCAGCACCCGCCTCAGTGTCCAAAGGGACTGCAGTCCTGCGTGCCAGCGATGTTCCTCCGTTCACTCCCTGTACAAAGATTTGGCTGGCAGGCAGGGAAATAACCAGCTGAAATGGCACATAACAACTGGCCCTTTCCAGACAGTTGTCCATCCTTCATCAGCTCCAGGTTTGCAACATAGGAATCTCACAGAAATCTCAGCAGCCTCTGGATGTCCAAAAAACACCCTTGCACTCTCTTTCTAATACGCACGTGGCAAAGAAGGTGTGACCTCTCATATGGGCTGCAGACCCTCACCACTGCCATTGGTGCCTTTGGCTCCTTCCAACGAGGGTCTACTGTGCTTTGGCCCTTAAAAGCTTGTACCTGCTTTTGATTTCTTTCTGGGTGCAATTCAACAGGTTAGCTTTTATCTTTAAATTCTTCACCTACCTGCTGTGTTAGATCTTTTATATGATTACGCAGCTGGGCTATCAAGCTCCAGACACTAGAAGAGGAGTCCACAGGAAGAGAGAGCTCAGACACGAGGCATCCTTGGTCTGTTGGATGCAACTCAAAACATGCCCACAGAGCCCAGCAAGTGGGGCAGGGAAAGTGGTTCAACGGAAGGATCAGGAAAAACTTTTTTAGCTACAGTGTAGACATAAGGAAATACAAGACACGATTCTTGGTCTGCAACCAAAATCAATAGCCATATATAGCTGGACTAAGGTCAATTTACGTTCGCATGTTTCAGAAACCTATTGACAAACCTTGTGTTATTGTAATACTGTTTTATTAACCTATGTCCAGAGAAGCTTATACTTCATTAAAAAGCCATTGTCAAACAGATTCTATAAATGGATAATACCTCTAATAAATTTTATTACTTACTGTAAAATCAGTAACATAAACAAAGCACATTAAGCAAGTCCTTTTACCTACAGAAAACTTATCACAGCTGTTTTCCTCCAAGATCTAATTAGACTAAGATTTCATTTTCAAAACAGAAGAAAATAAGCATTTTACCTGGGGGAGATCTGGCTATAAGTCAGCACCATACTTGTGGTTTTTGTTTGGTATTTTTGTTTGTTTTTTGTTTTATCAAATGGCAAATTTGCCCAGCCGATAAACAAAAGAAGCATATTGGTGATAGTAACTACTTAAAAGTAAAAACTCAGTTATGCATGAAATCATCAAAAGATCAATTGTTTGCATTTTTTAAAACAATTATATGTTTTTCTTTAATGTTTCTTACTGCACAAATATTTTTGCAAGCATGCTTGCTAACCTAGTAACATGCATATATGCATGCAAATTTTTAAGGAGCCATAGATCCTCATATCAGTCTCTTTATTTCAAATACTTATAACTTCAACACAGAAAACAGTTCTAAACTCAAATCCAGTATATGCAGTCTTGAAAAGCTATTTTCATTTGGGGAAATAGTGCCTTGGATTAATGCTGCAATGGAGGCATGAACTCACATAATCTCTTTAAGTTTCAATCTGCTGGGAGAATAATTACATCAGACTGCTGAGGATGTTATTGATGTAAGAGATCACAAGTCCACTGAAACCAAGGAGAGTTCCCATCACATCCAGCAGGGCTTGGGCCCCCATTGTTTAAGCAGGAGAGGAAATGTAATTTTCCTGGCAATTAATATGCTGCCACGGCAATAATAGACTGATATGAAAGGGGGAGAATGATCTTGGTGTCAATCTGATCCAAAATATGAAATCTGGCTCCACACTCTGGGCAACATGTTCAAAGCAGAAATTGGCTTTGATTGTGTCATTTTCTGGGACCCTATCATCAATGGCCCTAATTAATGGGCTCTAGGAAGTCTGTGCACACTGCCTATGGAGCAGGCTCTACATGTCCTCGCATTTCCCCCAGAGAAGGGCTAAACTCTTTGGCTGCCCATTTTCATGTAAGAGCCAATTGCAACTTACAGCACTTGAGCACTTTTGAGTGGCTGCTTTAACCATGTCTAGGAAGATGTTCAGCCAGCCTTCACTTGAGGCCTCTTGCAAGGAGAAGACACTAAAAAACCACATCCCTTCCCATGGGAGTCACCTTCTGTGTTTGTATGTCCAGGCTTCAGCCTCCCCAGGAGCTCTGTAGCCACATTAGCTCATCACTGGCTCTGTACTAATGTGACTTGATGAGAGCCCTTGTTAGCCAGAGTGCAACTCCTCACTGCTGCTTCCAATCCCAACTTACCGTGTATCCCACCAACCTAGATCACGAGCAGAGCAAAGGTAGAGTGATTTGCACCAACTGTGTAAATACACTTACGGCATCCTCAGACGAGTGAAAGTTGTATCCAGTGTACCGAGCTCATTTTTAATGAGGTCTTATGGGTGGTTTCACCACACCGTCTTGCTTTAACTGAGATACGAGGAGAAATTTTTACTGAAGTCCACTTAAAACAAAGCAGTCTTTGAGCTCTGGGAGAAGAGAAGTGTGGTCTTCATAGGTGGGAACTATTTCAGTTCTCCATACCTTTTACCTGGGAGGCCAGCAGAAAGGTAATACAAGAATACAGGACTCATGTCTGGGATCTCGGAGAAGTACATGCTGAGTTTACTTCACAGTCCAGATTTCCTCATTACTCCAGCATTATCATTAATATTCCATATCTCCTCAAAGTAAAAACACCAGAATATCTTTGTTCGCAAGAGAATTCCAACAGCTTCGGGGGGACAAACAGCAGCTGGGCAGAAATCCAAACTTGAGCTGTTTAGCTGAAAATAAGCTCTACTTTCATTTTAATTTACTCATCACATAATTGGGGGAAAGGGATGTGGGAAATATTGGTCAGTACCAAAAAAGGAAGAGAGGCAAATTCTTTACTTTGCTGACTGGAGTAAAGAGGCAGAAATTCCTATACTACAGCTGGTAGGGAAAAAAGAATGACTTCCTATAGTATATTTAGGGAAAAAAAACCTTTTTTCAATTTTCAAAAAAAAGAGGTAATGCTTTGAAGTACTTTCAAATAAAAAACCTTAATTTTTGGTTTTCAATTTTTAGACAAAGACTGATAAGAGGAGGAGGTGACAGAACGAGGGAGATGGAAGAAACCCTCATTAACATTCTAGATTTCCCAAGAGTAAAAGTGACAGAACAACCTTGCACTTATGAGAAACCTGACTAGTGACAGTAGAGGACATTTCAGCAGAATACAAATCAATGAGCTGTAAGATAATACTTTATGGCGATAGATTCTACCCTCAGGACACAATGCAAAGAAGAACCTAACATCATGTTATGTTTTTGCTAGAGGTGTATTAAACCAGTGGTTCAAACCCTAGAAGAAAGGAAGAATAGCCCTGGAGTGGTTCTTTGCTACTCCAGCTTGTCTCTATATCTGACCTAAAAGAGAATC
The DNA here is from genome assembly GCF_036370855.1 of Dromaius novaehollandiae. Taxonomy (NCBI): domain Eukaryota; kingdom Metazoa; phylum Chordata; class Aves; order Casuariiformes; family Dromaiidae; genus Dromaius; species Dromaius novaehollandiae. The sequence continues at coordinate 10,257,851 of NC_088099.1, forward strand.
CAGGCTCTGCAAAATCACAGTATTCAATTTTTGATTTCAGAGTCCAAGACCAGCTCCTCCATTTATTCCTGTCTGCATCAGGTTTGGGCATTTCTATAAAATCTTATACTACAGCCACACTGCAGTCACAACTTTCCCTCACTGCCATACTTCAAGCTGGAAATCCTACCCACTGCCATAGTCTTGCGGAAGAGAGGTTGCAACCCATAACGTGAATTGGTCTGTTGCTTTTCTTTAAAATGTGCATAAAATTAACATTTGAAAACTGTCTGTAGCATATTTGTAGCACTGCAAGAGTGCCATTCCTGCTACCACTATTGCTTTATATGAGTACTCGTCTGCAGATCCGTACTGCATTTGACCTCCCTTCCGTTCAGCTTTCTGAAGAAACAGAGCAGCCAGCATCACACAAGTGGGGCTGGAAAGAGCCCTATGACATCACCTGCGCTATCTTTCTTCCCCAAGGTATCAAAAGAAGTAATTTAAGGGCACTCTGATAGATCAGAGATAGCCACCCAATTTGTTTGGAGAAAGCATACGAAAGCTTTTGTACTTCAGAAGACCAAAGAAGTGTGCTAAAACTTTCAGAGCAATAGTCTTGTTTTGTGGTACTTCTTTTTCCCGTTCAGACTCCAAAACAAAAGAAGACCCTTTTTCACAAGAGTTTTGAGGCCACTTTTAGCAGGACATTGGATAAGAAAAGATATGCATTGAAACATTTCAAACTTAAAGAAAATATCTGTACAAGACTGAACTTCAGTGAAGATGAAAAATCAAAAGTGGGCAGTTGTGTTCTTGTTTATCCCAATCTCACCCCACCCACATGGTAGCAAAATAGGCACCATGCCGAAACTTTGTGGCAGGAGACTATCGTGTGGGCTTAGAGAAGTTTAAGAATTGATTGTCAGTCTGTTTTTGGCTTCCAGCTATGAAGTAATGCTCTAACTAGAGTGAGGTACATTGAAGGACTCATTACAGACTTTAAAGCTGTCTCATTTTCAACTATGAATATTAAAAAGAAATGCTCTAACTTATGTGTTATAATTAATATTGCAAGTTTAGGTTTGTTTTTTTGGTTTTGGGGGTCTATTTTTAAAGACACTTTCATAACCTATTCCTGAGATAGTTCTCAACGACACTGTTCCTGTTTATATCAGTGGGGAAAGTCCCAGTGAAAAAACTAATCAGGCCCAAGTTAATGAAAACAACACCCCCATTTAAAACAAAGCCCTAGCCTTAAACAATCTTTTAGCATTGCCTACCTGCATACATCCAAGACAAAATTTTATAGCCTGCATGTTCCAACCTTAAAAAAAAATCCTGATTATTTATTTATGCCCTTTTTGTTTAAGAAGTTAAATCCCCAGAGCATCTCAATTTAGATCAAAAGCAAGCTACCAAACTTCACCTGGCACACCTGTGCCGTGTGATTACTTAATTACCTGCCTAGCATTCCCAGAGCTATGAGGCAGAGATGCAGGACTTGTTTAGCACATATGCAGATCTCTGAAATACACCTCATGTAACAGAGCCTTTCCAGAATGCCCGAGGTGTTAACCAGCGTTAAATGATCCCGCATCTCCTCAGACACTTGCATTTCAGCAAATTGCTTTCTCAGAGGTTTCAGAAGACAGGGAGCTATCATGGGGCAAGAAGTCTGGGGAAAGTGACATATGTACTTACGAGCGTCTCGATAAAGTTTGTCCCCTGTTTAGTGGACAACTTGAGTACTCTTACACCATTAGATTGAGCCTCGTTCCACTAAGGCCAAAGAGCAGCACCTGTCCTATTAACTGTGCTTGCTACAGGTTGATGTTATTTACACTTACTACACAACTGCCTGGGGAGCATGTGCGAGTAGGTCCATTTATGTTAGACACCAGGCAAGCCTTCCGCCGACAGTCCTGGATGTGCAGAGCGTCTGACCTAAGTGGACATAGACCAAGCAGGAGAATGTGGTATGGAGTGATCTGCGGAAGCACTCATCCGCTGAGACATGCTTCTACAGATGAAACCTCCTAGGACGCTTCAACATCATGATGAGAAACCAAGTTTGTCTTAGATGTGACTGCCACTTCGCAGAAATGCAGAACTGGCGTTGATGTGCTCCTTGTCCAGCTGAGGAATGTGCACACCTGGTCACAGCCAGGGTTCAAGCTCACCAGTAGTAGTTCACACCGTGCATGCACTGACAGTTAGGTATATGCACGAGAAGATCAGCCATGTCTTAAAACAGCTTAACAGTAGTGGCATTTCCCCATGCATGCACAGTTTTATGTTTTAATAAGAGATTCATGATAGTTCCTCATTTACACTGGTTTGGATAGCAATTAGGCATTTAATCTCTCCCTACTAGTTGGTAGGTTTCAGTATGTTTTAATCAAACATTACAACTTTCTTCTTTGGCTATTTGTCAATAGTGTAATTTCATTAATTAGCCAAAGCACTGACTAAGAACTCTGTTACCTTGAATGTAATTTAAACCACCAAGAGCTGATGGCATCTCTGTTGGTACAGTGAAAATATACAGCTCTGGCAGGAAGTTAAAGAAAAGTGTTAATATTAATAGCTTATGTGTCTCTACCACAGAGAAGCCTCAGTGCCATCAGAGTTCCTTACATATAAGAGATGAGACAGATGGCTTGAACAATACCTAAACTAAGTAGATGCAATAGGTGTGATAGCTATGTTCGTTTTACACGCAGGTCATTCATCATAACCCACTGTTAACTTAGAGAGGAAAAACTAACATTTTTCACAAAAATGTGGGTCTTTTTATGAAATAGTTCAGGGAAAACCACTTTTAGTTGTTTATTTCAAAATCCAGTTTTCGCTTGAGAAACATTTTCACAGGAAAATTGCCAAGAAGTCCCAGCTGGGATCAGATCCTGACACACTGAGAAGACTCTATGCAGGACCTACTTTAGGCAAAAAGAAATGTCCGGTGGACACAGCCTCCTGATATGATTACAGGAGCACATGAGCTAGGAAATTTTGATTTCTAATGTCCTCAGTGCATAAAAATTTCAAATGATTTTGCAAGGAAGATTGCAGAGCCTCTTACAGTTAATAATACCAAGTAGAGGTTCAAGCACATGGAGACTTGGTTGATCAAGATACTACTAAATATTCTACGTTTGATTCAGAACTTCAACAGACTCCTGAAACCCAACCAGCAAGACCCATCTTTGCACTTTGAAATCATGGTATTTATCAGAAATATTACAAAAAATCTTGGGATTTGGAGATTATTTTAAAAGCTATGCTTCATAGCAAGGCACTTCTTAGCTTCCTCCATGCAATAAAATGATAACCTGAGTTATCAACAAGAAATCTTCCTGCTAGAAGTTAATAAGGAATGTCTGTCAGTCTACTGGGAGAGATAGTGGAAAAATGGGTGGGAATTTCCAGCTTTAAGTATGCAGCCACTCCCACAATGTTCAAGTCAACAAAAGAACCTGTCAGCAGGAGATCGAAGTCATTAATAGAAATTATTTTTCGCCAGCAGAGATATAGATCAAATACCCATAATTTCAAAGAAGTTATTTAGGATTTTCCAGAGTTCTCACATTATGCTAAGTTCTTATATAGAGCCTATTTTTGGAGCTACCTTTTTAATGGTTTTAAGACCACCATGGCCCTAAGTGTGCGAGGGCTCAACCTCACAGAAAAGCAATGCAGTTTAAAAAACTACCTCATATAAGCCAAATCAAGACATTTGGCAAAGTCCCATAGGCTTATCATCCCAACCCTCTTGCAAGGCACATTATCTTAGAAAACCAAGGCTGCATGCATGGGCCATTGCTGCTGCACAGTGGTTTGTTCATTTTCAGTAACCCAACTGAGACTCTCAGCCCTAAGAAGTCATTATCCAAGACAATTAAACTTCTAGCTGAATGGTAATGCAAAATGCTTCCAGCATCGAGAGGCAATCAACAGATGGCTTAATGTGAAGTTCTGCAAATACGTTCAGAAAGTCTGACGCTGAAAGATGCTGTAGAGAAAGTGCTTTAATGAGCACAGATGAGAAATGCTGATAGGTTTTTTTCATGATTATAGTAACTTCATGCCATTTTAAAGCTTTTTTATCCACATTTTCAACAAAATTTAACCTTTCCAATTTGTAAACAGTTTTCATCATGATGTTATATAGTGTTGACTGTAGTTTGATTAAGACTGAAATGGAGAGCTTTACAGTTTTCTTACCAAACTACTTACTCAGTAAACAATTAGTATCATCAGAAACTATTTATAGATAAGACAGTAGATGACTGTTGAAGTTTGCATCTGTAAAGATTAGCCTAGGTTTAAAAAGCCTCTTGAAAATGTTTATGGGATTCAAACAAATAACTTCTTTTTAAGCAGAGATAATATTTCTTTTCTCCTTAACATTTTCACATAATGTCATCTGTCAAGAGTGGCTAATATCCCTATCTATCAAATGTCATGAATGTTCCCCAGTTCCCATCACCCTGTATCCATTTAAGTCACTTAGCTTTCCTTTTAATTGCAATAAATTCAGATTAGCTCCCTTCAGACTGTTATTTTTATTGTTGTTAACTATATGAGCATGACAAACAAATCTCAAAATCATCCACTGCTTCTTGAGTTTTATACACTTCTAGAAATATGTTACCCATGGGCCAAATTTTCCATGGCATCATTCCAGCTCAATTTCTGTGCATTAAGATCATTATAAAATTGGATTAATGTGATGGCAAATTAGGCACAGTGCATATGAATTTCATAGGCAGCACTAGTAGCACCAAAATTATTGAAACTACTTGATTCTTCCCATTTTAAGACAATATGTCAGTGCTTCCAGTGTTGCAAAACCTCAGATGACTAGGCTGAAATCTGACATGTCAGACACCTGTCTGGACTTGAAAATGCTTTTTGGGAAAACTTCAGCCAAAAGATTTCAGCTATTTCCAAGAACAAGACCCTGGAAAAATATCTGCATTGTCCACGTTAAATGGACATGTAAAATCTCTGATAACCGTCTTTTTCAGGATTCTAATGCCTTTATGCTTTGAAAGAGATACGTGAAATTTGGCATTAGGATGTTGCTTGACCCTGAAATGCCACTTTTATAACTTGCGCACCCATCTGCCCAAAGGAGCCAGGTTGCATACCATTGGAAAACTGCAGGTCATACATGAACAGAGGAGACTTCTGAGATCATGGTCATTCCTTGAAGTTACCTCCACAACAGATTTGTTTCAGGTTGGAGCTAAACTGATCTGTTGTCGCATTGCTGCTCTGGGTTACTGCAAGCTATTTCCGGTCCCATTTGGGTGCTCAGGATGCAGGAGGACAGACTTACCTGTGCTTGCCATCTCCTCTTTGGCCGAGATTATGGAGATGGGTCTGACTTGGGGAAGGGGGGTGACCAGGGGGAGGACAGGGGCCAGGAAAGGAAACCAAACAAACTGGAAACCTGAGAGCAGACTGACGTTTGTTCGGGTGGATGGAGAATGTGGGTGGGCACCAGCTTACTGCCTGTTGTAAGGGAGGAAGCACAGTGGGGCTGGTGGGAAAGGGGTCCTCGAGTAAGGAGTGGCTCGGAAAGACCATTAAGACTCTTAAGAGCTGAGGGAAGACTGATAAAGACTGAGCAATAAGACTGGGACTTCCTGGGCAATGGAGAAATCTGAAGGAAAGTGGATGTGGCTGAATGAAGAGATTAGGAATAGTGAAGTATCCCTGTTTCATTTAAATAGGCACAGTAAAAGTGGTTGCTTTTAGGGAAATAGGACAACATCAAATTCCCAGAGCTCTGAATGCAAACCACAGTTTTGGGGCTTTGCCTGTCCCGTGCTGCCCTGAAATACTTGTGAGATGCACTAACAGTATGTCCAACCGGCCTTGTAGGAAACAAGCCTCTCAGTGCTGTCAGCAGGACACTCTGGTAGCTAGTGCTTAATAATATTGCTACTCTATTTACGGAAGGAACAGAGGTTTGAGTCGCCAACACAGGCTCCAGCCCCACTGGCCCTTCTGGGAGTCACTGTGACTCTACATAACAAAATGCCTACTCTGGCAATCCACTTTTTTTCTTTTTTTCTTTTTTTTTAAAAAAATATGGGAAATTATGCACCTCGAACTCTGTTAAAAGCATCTTGCAGTTGCAATCAGATGTGAGGAAGTGCCAGAATCAAATTGCCTCTCTAGCCTTGATTCGATCCGTTTTTACATAGGCATTATCTTTAATAGCATGATCATATACTTCTCCCTCCTGGGGGCACAGAATGGACTGCACTGGTGATAGATATGGGGCATATAACAAAGGGGAGACGGCTGCCGCGAGGATGTGGACTTCAAAACCTGGAAGGTTTATAATAGCAGAAAAAGAGGGTTCGAACACAGCAATAAAAGAGATGCGCTGTGGCATGGCCATTCCCCAGGTGTGACCGGGCGCGCAGGTATCGCATTGGGGAAGCTGATAGGAGGTTGCAGCTCACAGCCTCGCTCCCTAAATCTGCTCCTAGGGCTTACCAGAAGAAGGAGGATGGTTTCACTGCTGTCCTTGAGAGCTGGTTGTATTTCTGCTGCTAAGCTCCTATGCAAAGCTGGGCCAGCAATTTAAACCAGATCTTTCGCTCACAGTTATAAATTGTGCAGCTTCATTTTCTGGGTCCCTGACTTGAGACTCGGGGGTCTGAGCTGAAGTGCTGAGCGCTCGCAGTCAACTCTCATGCAAAACGCTGCTCTGCAAAACCAAACACTGACCGGCAGAAACTGGGCACTCAAATTTAGCGAGCATTTCTGGCCTGCCGCTATGCCCCGCCTGCAGAGTCAGGTTAATACCATCCCTCACCTGATGGTCTGCTGTGAAAATAAATCCATTCGGTTTTGCGAAACTTGAACGCAGCACAGAGCTGAAAGCTGTAGGAAAGTCTATGAGAAAAACAGTAACGCTGTATTCAGAGCAGGAATTAACAGGAGTAAGACAAGACTTGAGGTCACAACTGAATAGTGAAAAGTAAATCCAATACTATCTACGCACTATGGGAGCATTGGCCAATCTGTATACTGAAAGAGGAAGGGAAACAGCAGAGGGACTGATGTGTAGATATGTAATTAAAAATTATGGCCCACTCAGCACCCCTAAATTAAGATTGCAAAGGCAACCTTAATTCTGACATTCCCTGACTTTTATGGCTTGACTTTGGAAATTAAGTAATACTCTTTTAAAGTAGTCTGGCATTTGGGTTTTCAGTAGTCTATGTGTATTACCTACAACCATAATTTAAGGAATGTAACATTTAAAAGTCACTCAAATGTATCATTAGAATGATCTGTATGAATTATGCTACAAGAAATGGAAGTTCTTTGAAATCAGCCGTTAACTAGCAATTATAGTTAAAACTTTTCCTTCATTTATTCTTTCTAATAGTATAGCTTGTGTTGTCACATGGGTTACTTTAGAAATGGGATTTAAGTTAAAAGGAAAACAGCTTTTCATTATAAGTTAATATCACCCGTATGGTGAAGAATATGTAAAATTCTAAGAAGAAAGTTTTAATTTGATTAAGAAAATCACTAGCTATAATAATTGCAGAGAATTATAACTTCACATCCAAATCTGGGTTAAAAAAGTTGAGTAGATTAACAGATTTATTGCTTTTCCTGTTTTCTATTTTTGCAGCAAATATCTATATTCTTACGTTCCTTGCAGCTACTTTTGGCATCTAGCTTGTTAGTACATGACTTCAACTGTAGATCCCATTGAAAGTAGTATTTTTTCAAGATTTTTTGTCACATCATTAATATCTTCATTCAAAGATCATACATCTTTACTTCAAATAAAGCATTCAACCATACAGTAAACATCTTGTTGACCTCACTTACAAACAACCATTGACAGCTAGTAAAAGATTGAATGATTGTGTAGCACCTGCCCTAACCTTCAAGAATATTTAGTTATATTTCGTGTGCTATCAATTTTAACTCCTTTCCTATATTCAGAGCATTAGTGCCTGAGCCTAGCAGTAGTGGGTTTTTTGCAAACCTGTCAGATGTCATCATCCTCCGTTGTTCAGATTTGTTTTCTTTTTTTCTTAAACATTTCTCTAATTCTTTTCATGAGGAGGCAAAATCTGATCCTTCATAACACTTCAGCTGTTAGAATGAAATTTGGGATGAAACTGCATCTGCAAAAGGGGAGATTAACAGTAAATATTTCTCTAGCCCACTGGTGAGCAGGGGCCAGTGTCCCCACCTGCAGCCAATCCCTAAGGATTTCAGCTGCTACGGCCTGTGGCCATTTAGGTAATACTGCAACAACCCCTGCCTCCACCCACATATGTCAGAGCTCAGACTTACTTTCACTTTATAGTGGCCAAATACATGAACCACCAGCAAGCTGAGATGCAGTAACTGTATATTCATTTAGCCCACTTCGAATAGCAGGTTATGAGGTGCAGTTTAACCCTCTTCAGCTGTGGCCAGACCTTCACAGAAGAAACCGTGATGACAGCCTGAGACGTGACTAGCTCCCCAGCTGCTTGTTCCTACTCCTTTGCTCACCGTTAGCACCTCCTGAGCAACGTCTGTGGAACAGATGGCAGGATTAGGCTGAACTGAGCAAGAGGGAAGCATCTTCCATAACTTCCAGCATTTGCAAACTGCACATCAGGAGCTGCCTGGGCACCTCCAAAACTCTCCCAGAGCTGAAGTTCAGAGTGGAGAAGCCACTCCAGATGTCTTGTTCCAGCAGTGGAGGAACCTCACTTTGAGGTCCTGGATCCTTTGAAAGGCAAGGTGCACAAAATCACCTATCACTTTTTAAGTTGTGGGTATGGGTTTGTCAACCCAAATTAGGGTTTCAGCTTCTCTTAGTGAAGTCAGCACTAGTTTGGGGTTAAAAGGAAAACAGTTGGCCAAAAAGCAGATGGCTGTTAGAGGATGGGCTGAAGTCCTCCTATATATTTTAAAAGAACAGAGCTTAATTTAGGACCTTTTGAGATCTGGACACACTTTATGAGAACAAAAGGTGCTGAACTCATCAGAGAAATGTAATTTTAATCAGTTTTGTGTGTGATATAGACCTTGTTGCCTTCACATTTTTGTCCTAATTGGTTACTTCTTATTTTTAAGTAGAGATGTGTGAATCATTAGCTATCACCAGCTTCTGCCACAATTTTTCACATCTGTGAAAATGTCTGGCAACAAAGTACCTTAAAAGGATCAGCAGTGGAGCATTGATACTACCAGCAGGGTATTTTTATCCTTTGAACGAGTCAAACTTCTACCCTCCTTTATCCTCTCTTACCTCTGCTCAGTTGGCATCGCTGAAATATTAGAGCCAATCTCATCAAAACAATCTGAACAGAAAGTCAGGATCCTTTCAAAGCCCAGAAATATTACTGGAAGTATAGAAAGCTCATCTTTACAAAAATTATTAGATCTCAAGTTTGCTTCCTGCAAAAAGGTTAAAGGGCCTACATCCAATTAATAGTATGTATCTATTTCAGTCCAAGACATAATTTAGTTGTGACTATACTTTATTGTACCCCAGTCACTTTTAGACTATAACTACTGTGGCTGTGTTTTTCTTTTATCCTAAGTGTGTCTTTGGTCTAAGTGTGATTATCTTCAGGTTCATTTTGAAGCTTCTTAAATAAACTCTGGGATAGCTGTGTTTGAATTTCCATACATAAGACAGTTTGGGGGCTTTACTGTTATATGAGATGTGTATTTATTAACAGCAACAAACTTTTAACATTCTTCAGTTGTTTTAAGAACAAATTTGAAAGGACAGCTGCCCTGACTAGAGAGTTTCTCTGCCTTTTTTCTAATATTATTCTCTTTTATAGCAAATAATATGATGATTGTAATTAAAATCCCCATCAGTCCTTGGCTGCTTTTAAATGCACAACAGACTGTGCTTTAGTGGGCGTTTCACCTTTAGCTTCATTAGGAGTAAGGACAGACGTGTAAAATGAGCTGAGGTGTAAGAATTCACCTTGAAAGAAAAGGAGAGCAGATGCAGAAAAATTACAAGGTAGTTTGTTCTTTAGCACTGACAAACATCTGTCCAACAGCAGCCTTCAGGACTGAAAAACACCCTCTGAGTCAGTACTCTTCCCGGTTCCTTGTGGCTCCACAGCAGGAGGGTTTGACAGTGCTATGGCCCACACCAGCAGCAGAGGACAACACCTCTAATGCTGTCTGAGGGACCAAAAATTGATGAATGGGACCAGGGAGGGCCAGGGAGCTCAGCTATTCTCTGCCTCTACTTAACCCTTCGTACATATGGGAAGAAGTAAGTGGCTCATAATCTAGACCCAGTGTCAGGATAGTTTATGTAAAGGGAATGAGAGTGTCTTTACCATGACCAACCTTCTCATCCAAAGTGATCTGCACAAAGGGCATTTATGTCTCTGAGTTTCAGCTCCCCATCCTATACCAGCCCCAGACCCTCCTCCTGAATCTTCTACTTTCTGGAGGAGAGTCTGCAGAGTATGAACGAAGGCAGTAGCTACTTTAACATCTGGCTTCAATGGGCTTGACTCTAATTCTAGTAACAAACCGGGTGACGTTAGCCAAGTACTCAGAAAACAGTAGTGAAAGTCCAAACTCCCATCTGTTCCGATTGGCAGTTTTATTTCCAGATGGGATATGTTTATTCCCTGTCACTGTAGGAGAGTGTGGAGGGGTGGCCAGATACAGCCTTATTCTCACCTGGAGCCTTCAGAGCCAGATTTTCAAATTGCCAGAGCACAGAGAGGCCAAGACACAACATCCAGAGGAATGCAGAAAGCTGAGATATTCTTCCCTGTATACAGCACAGAAATGGCTTACTGTCTAAATTCCCATGCCCTCCTCCTGGATCCTCATCCTGTTGGGTCAGGGAAGAGAAAAAATCATGATCCCATGAGCAACCTCTTATCCACAGAGGTACATTTCACTTGTCCCATATGGTTTTTCATGTCCCATGCCCTGAAAAGTGCCTCCACTGTGAGGTCAATGCAGTCAGAGAATCACCAAATAGTTGAGGTTAGAAGGCATCTCTGGAGATCATCTAGGCCAATCAAGTAGCGTTACCTAGAGCACGTTGCCCAGGACCCTGTCCAGATGGCTTTTAAATATCTCCAAGGGTGAAGACTCAACCTCTCTGGGCAACCTGGTCCAGTGCTCAGTCACCTGCACAGCAAAAAAGAGTTTTCTTATGTTCAAGTGGAATTTCCTGTGTTTCCATTCATGCCTGTTGCCTCTCGTCCTATCACTTGGCACCACCGGGAAAAGTCTGGCCCCGTCCACTTTACACCCTCCCACCAGGCATTTAAATGCATTGATCAGATCACCCTCAGTCTTCTCTTCTCCAGTCTGAACAGTTCCACCTCTCCCAGCCTTTCCTCACAGGAGAGATGCTCCAGTCCCTTGATCATCTTGGTAGCCCTTCGCTGGACTCGCTCCAGCAGCTCCGTATCTCTGGGGAGCCCAGAACTGGACCCAGCACTCCAGATGAGGCCTCACCAGGGCTGAGCAGAGGGAAAGGACCACCTCCCTTGACCTGCTGGCAGTGCTCTGCCTAATGCAGCCCAGGATACTGTTGGCCTTCTTAAATGTTGCAGCCCCATGCCTTGTGCATACCAATATTCCAGATTTTTCTAGGTATGCTCTGTGATGTCTCAAAGAAGAACATAGAGTTCATAAAATTTGCATGCATTTAAAAAATACAATACATACACTTCATTCCTTTGACTAGTCCTCAGCTCCGACACTAAAAGAGAGACATAAAAAACAAGTGCTCAGAATTGTGGCATCAAAGGTATTCTGTGGAAAGGAGACATTTTAATCTCAAATTAAGGGTGCTGTGGGGAAGAATGTTTTTATAACCCAAGGAAATGTTTAAGTTTAAATTTTACCACAAAGTCCACCTTGCTTATTTACAGTGCAAGGAGATATATCACTTCTATGTGAGCAATAAAGATAAAATGTGTTTTAAGGCAGGACTATGAAAATTACAATGTGGATACAAATGTCCCTTCCCCTTGAAACATTCCATTTCTTCTTGTTTCCAATACACACTGGAAAGGGGAATATTGGAAGTAACTCAGACTTGTAAGAAATTGAAGCTGAGGAAAGTGGACTGCTTTTCTCTCCCACTCTGTTATTGTACTGTTTGTGTTTGGGCAAATTGTTTAAGAGCTCCCACTCCTCCCCAGAGACAATATGTAAATAATTATAAATCTTATTCATATCTCTGTAAAAGTGCACTGTGATTATCCCAAATGAACTATTTAAGTCCTGGATTTTATTATTAGATTCACACATTATATACATAGTGTAGTTATGGTCAAGAAAAAATCAAGTTAAATTGCAATTTATAGTGTGACATTTTTCTATCTCCATGGTCAGAAATGGTGGCTGTTAGTATCTTGTTGGGTTTAGAAGAGCTCTCATCCAAGGGAAGGGAGACATGCTAAATCTTTCTGAAAAATTCAGGCAAAAAAAATCTGTAGAATGAAATATAACATAGTTTTTTTTTTCCAGATTTGTTTTTTTGACCTGGTTCGTGTGGGAATAGAAGAAAATAGTTATAAATTGTACCTATTATACAAATCAGAAAGGTTGTTACTGCCTACGACATAATTGAACCTGCAACGCAGTGCCATCTGGTGCACACGTGGAGAATAGGCTGTCAAAGGAAAGGATAGAAGTTCTAAAAAATGTGTGTTTAATCTGTACAAAGTAGCAGTTGCAATAGGCACTTCACTGCCTCTAATGAGATGAATCACCCCACAATATCCCTGTCAGTTAGACAAGTGTCATTATCTCCTTTTGCAAATAGCTATGTGGAGGCAAGCAGGTAATCTGAGTTACCAAGATGACAGAGGGAAGCAGTGTGACAATTAGGACTGGATTTGGGATTCTTGATTTATAATCCTGTCCAATGCCCACCCAAAAAGAGAGAGCACTACCAGGAGTGTGGATCTCATGGCCTGGTGTTAATGTCTGAGCTGGGAAAATTTGTTCTCCCTGTCGCTAATCATAAGGAATAGGGAGTGTTCAGTGAAATTAAACCACAGCGAATTCAAAACTGATAAAAAGGAAATACTTTTTCATCCATTCAGCCTATGGAGCTCCCTATCAAAGGACATCTCCAAAGTCAAGAACTTATTAAAATTCATTAAAATTTCAGACAGTTCTGAGGTCGGCATTACCCAGTGCAACTGTTTTTATTGGCAAATTTGGAAAGGACTAATAATCCTATGTATTTCAAGTTTCAAATAGTCTCTGAAGGTAAAATGAGATGAAATGCTGGATTCTGCAGATTATCCTGTATCTGTAGGAAACCATCACCTTTCTCTGAAGTACCTAATCCTGGCTGGACCAGGGGAAACAAGACACTGAGCTAACTGGCTCTCAGATTTTTCAGGAACTGGCTATCAGATTTTTCGGCTATGGCAGTTTCCTTGCTCCTATGAGGCAGAGGGACCAGCTTTCTATTCTGCGGCAGATTTCCCATGCAGTCTTGAGCAAGACATTTAGGGTGCAATTAGATGTGCTGGCTGATTCCATGTAACTTGCTGCCACCAAAGGGTATCTCCTCCCCGTCCCCTCCACTGCATGGCCTCAGAAGCTCTTCTGACCTTTTGGTGAGCCAGTTCTTCTCACCAAACTGGCAGAAATCTGCCAGCAGTCCAAAGGGAAGAAGGAAATAGAATTGACCTTTTCAGCAGCAGTAAACTTGTACCTTCAAGCTACAATTTACAACACAAAATGAGCCAATCTGATGGCTCATTGCCACCAAAATAGAGAATTTCCTTCTCTCTCCCCTCAGTCAACTCCTCACCTGCCCTCACTCCTGTTACCCCCTTGACTCCACTTCTGTTGCCATTGACATCCCTTGAGCCAGTCAACTCATTAACCCAAGAGAAAATTAACCCCACCAGAAAACTTCAGAAACTTCTGCTTGGTTAGTGAGTTTTAACTGATTTAGAACAGAATCCAACCATACCAAATATATGGCATCAAAGGAGTGGGACTGTGCAGCTGGGAAAGGGAAGAAAAAGGACGGAAGGGGAAGAAGACGTAGGTGAGGAGGATGGTGGGAAATCTCCACTCCTTTTTCTCAGTCATCAGCTCAGTTTGGTGACTTATGAGACCACAACCCGAGCTGCCATCTCACAGTTAAATATTGTCATATGGTCACATATAATGAAAACAAGATCATAAAAATTATTTATATAGAGTTTCTGATTCCTTCTGCTCCTGACTTTTGACTCGTCTCATTTGCTTTCTAATCATGCTATTTAAAAATTAAATGCAGCAGAAAGGTATGCTCAAAAATACATTATTTTCCTCTCTACTCAATACTCTTATGAGAATTAATAAATTAAATGTGTGTAGATCACTTTTAAATGAAGGACTAAGTCTTATTATTGCAATGACATATAATGAAATTCAGGTTATAATAATCCAGTGATGGAGCCTGTATCTCCGTCTTGACTAGATAGAGAGACAACTGAGATGAAGGTTTGAAGAACATAGCAATAAACTGTTAAAAATCAACATGAGCGAATAAATGCTGGCTCACCTTTCACATTAGTGGAACCAAAAAGCTAGTTTGTAAGAGGAAGAGATACAGACAAGGGTATAAAAAGATGTAAGGGAAAAGAGCCTCTGTGGCAACTTTCCTATTTTATATAAGCTACCTGATATATATTCATCAGTGGCTCTTAAACCCAAACATAATTTATATCTCCGTTTATACTGCGGCTGAGTTTGTCCTAGAGTTTCACCAGGATTATTGCCAGCTCCAACAGGGTCTATGGCAGACACTATGGAGGAAAAGCCAGTGGCAAATCTCGGGCTGACTTCAGGGGAACCAGGATATCATCTGGGCACCCCGAACTCCTGTAGCCCTTCTGGAGAAAAGGGAGATACCCTGGTTTCTGAGAGCTGAATTTTTGACCCTGAAGGCTTAGGGGAGAAGGATCATCTACTGTCATGCAAATAATGTACGAATTCTCCGTTCTCAAAACTAGGCTTCCCTTACTCTATCTTAATCTTTAATATTTCCTTTAAATGATCTAAATAATTTTCAGAAAGGAAGGACAGGCTTTTGTCTATCATGCAAATCTACAGCTCCAAAATAAAGATGAGTGCAACATTATGAGCTGCCTGCTGTTGAAGCCGGTATATATTACACGTAGGCTGCCTCATGGCAATGTAAACTACCTGCACGGGCAAAGTCAGTCACCATATGCTGAGACACCTCTCACGGCAAACAGAGAGGACTGAGAAAACCTGCAGGTTGGGGGGTTGCTAACCTGTGCTTCCCTGAAGGTTAGCTGGACTTTGGGGTCTGTGAAATAGCATCAGAAATCTCAAAGATGACTTCTTTTGTGTTACTTCATCTACTTCCTCTTCTATTTTGAACCAGAATTAGCAGCTGAAGACCAAAGCACAGAGTTTTGGGGAAAAACGTTAGGTTGGTTTTTATTATGAGTAATAATATTTACAGTACAATAAAGCCTGGAGGCCAACAAGGTTGGGATCCGTTGTAGTAAATGAAAACCACTTGTCTCCGCATTATTAAATAATTAAATTATTAAATTGTTTTTAGATCTTCTTAAAAACTCCTAATTTTTATCTACACATGAAGCGCAACCAAAACTCACCCAGTACTGGGGTAAGCGAGAAGCAAACCCCTTGTGCACCCACCTCCGTGGCTGCCCCAGCACTTCCGCTGCTGCCGCGTGGCTCCCTCGTGGTAGCCCGCTCCTCCTCCCAGACCCTTGGAAAAGCACCTTTCCTGGCCAAGCCAGTCGCACTGCTACAGAAACTGGGTGTAGACCAGACCAAAGATACGGTAACTTCGCTAAGCAGGTGTGGTTCATTATTAGACACTTCACATTTTCTATTTTTACCTTAATCTGTTTGCTCTTCCCTCAGGGCTTGTGTAGTCTAGAAAAGATGTATTTTAAAACTTATTAGTTCAAACATTTGAGCTAATATATATAAACCCCTGTTTGCTGATCCTCACTCACACCATGGCTACTTTACTCCCCTCGGGCAGTGTAGAGGAGCAGTTTTTTCACCAGCAGGTCCTTTCAGAGGACCAGGAGGTGCTGTTGTTTTAACATAAATGGGAATCGGAGCCGCAGTGAAGGAAGAGGACACTGTATTTTAAAGTTTCCCTTAATTCCTGAGCCTAATTTGGCTACTTCACAACCCACTGATATATCAGAATACACTTTGTGCTGTATATACCAGGGCTTTAGAAGTAGTTAATTAAAACATTTAGCTAGCACATTTTAAAAATACACTTTTTATCCGAGGGCTCAGACACATGAGCAAATTACTGCAAGGCAGTTGAGCCATAATAGCTGCACACACACTGTTAGCTTCCTGCAAATGAGAATTTGGTTAAACCTCTGTTTGTCTCTGAGGCCCTAATCTATGCGATCTCTACACACGGTTAATCCCCAAGCTAAAAGCCAGACTATATTTTCTAAGGAAAGCAATTATTAAAATTTACCCAATAAATTTGCAATCCTATTTCAGCTAACAAACAGCAAACTGACTATAATGGTCCCCACTTAGCCACTGTATCACTTCAAAGCAGCATATCCACAGTTTAAAGAATTAGTTATTTGCCATTAAGGGAATAACGGCACATCTGCCACCTTGATCATTGCATTTGTATTATTATCAACTTCTGTCTGAGTGCCAAGTAATTTAATCAAACTTGAGAGAAGAAATAATAATGTTTCAGTTGAACAATGGCATGGCCCTTTGAAAATGCAGAGATTTGCTCTAGGGTACACTAAAAGGAGAGGAGGTCTATAAACAAAGAGTAACACTGTGAAAAATTTATCTGTCAAATCTAGGGGGGTTTTTTCCTACTTGCAAATAATTCTCCAACAGATTGCAATGTACCACCCTTCGCAGATATGCTATGCAACACATTGCTTAGAGATTGTTGGCAGTTCATTCAGTTGGGTATTTACTGCTTCCTTTCAATGCTCTGTGATAGGTTTATAGCAAATCACTTAGTTTCTCTACTCCAGCTGGACAGTCCAAAGGAAGATATGGAGTTTTCTTGGAAAAAAGAAAAAAAAAAAAGAAAAAAAAGAGCAACAGAATGAAACAGAGGGGAAAAAATGAAATAAGCAAGCTAAGAAAATGTTAAAATGTGTGAAATCTTTCCTTTTCTTTTATAGTGTCAGGAAGATCATTGTATCTGGTTTTGCTCCTAGATTGTTTAAACTATGGATGGAGGAAGAGAAGGCGTAAGTCGTATTTACTGACTGCCTAGAAAACTGTTCAGCCGATGCAAATTCTTTGCGTGTGAGTGCATGTCCATGTGCTGTGTTGTTTGCAAAGGGTGCAGTCCCTTATCCTTGGCCCTTTTGTTTGAGCAAATGCTTAAGTGCCAAGCCTTTGGCCAGAGACATCTGGAAACTGCTGCATATCCTCCCGTAGCATTATACAGCACACACTTCTGCAACGAAAGTCAATGGTCTTCCTTTTATCCAATGCTATCACTAGCCGAGATCAGCACGGCTAAACCAGAATGGCTTCTTTTTTGCCTCCTAGGCCTTCTTTATTTCTATAATTCTACCTTGCCAACCACATAATACAGACCTCGAGTGTCTGGCAAATACTGCCCCAGTTATAAATCTGCTCTAGCAGGGAGATGACAATCTATCAATAACACTGGAGAGACTACGGATCACTAATCATAGAGGGGTATGCACTAACTGAAAGACATCCAAGCTAGAGTCTATTTGTCCACAGAAGAGTTTCTCCTGGAAGAGAATGGAGACCCCAATAGCGCTAAGCAGTGAATTTATAAAGTTAATGATCGTAAAAAACTTCTGCCTCTGCTGGATGGTTTGGCTGTCCTAAACAAGATGGACTAAGTGACCCAGCAGTAATCAGCTTTTGCGTCTCTGTTTTCTCCCTCTGCTTCCTTGACGGAGCAGGTTATTAGGGTGGGCTAAGCTTTATGGGGGTAGGAGAGCCAAATCCTGATGTGAAAATGCTTTCAAATGATCCAAAGAGAGGAGCAATATGAAGGTTGGAGTTTATATGACTGTTTACAAGAATGTTGTTATTACCGTGCTATAAAACAGAAAGGAATGTGACCAGACTAGTACAGAACATCAAAAGAATTGTAGAGTCATTTTAATGAGTTACTAGAAACTAAGTCAGGTTCTGCAGTTGTGAGGCTGTATGGTTCTACTCTGTGCAATGGATTTAAGTCACTTAGCAACCTCTGTACAAGCTGTAGCATGTTAGGGCATGCTCCCAGCTGGTGTTTAAAGCTCCCAGCATCCCCAGGTGGAGAGCATGTCCTATTCATATTTTACAATGTAAGAAAAGACAGTTAGAGCCAACAGGTTTGCTTCTCTGCTGCCCATGGCTTTGTGCAGAGTGTGATATCTGAGTAAGAAAGTGAAAAGTGGGGTTTATGGGTGCCCCTTCAGAGCAAAAGCTTTTCAAACTCACTGCATACACAGGAAAATAACTGCACCGGATGAAGATCAAGCCTATACAGATTTCCATATAGATCACGTTGCTAGAGAATGGGAGACTTCAGCAGGCATGATGGGATAGCAAAACTGGAGGCAAAATTGCATCACTGGCACCATGTATAACCTCTGCTTATCTTTAGCAAGAAATTGGAGGAAATTTTCAAAGTCAATAGGGGTCCATCAAGCTGTTTTTGCCTTAGAAAATCTCCTCTGCCATGCTTGTATCATGTTATTTGCCAGTACTTTCTATTTTCTTTTAATCGAGTTCCAGGAGTTACTCTTCTTGACAATACCAAAATATCACCTACCTACCAAGCAGACAATGCACCTCAGAAGCCCTAGAGAGGTGGGTTTTTTAATTATAAAATTTCTAAGACACTTCTATCAGAAATGCACCATACAGTACTGCTCTGTTTGGGTTCCTATGCTTATCCTATGACCATGTTTTCAGAGCAGTCTTGGCCCAGACCCTGAGATAGGCTGTGCAGTCTTTTTAAGTACAAAACTCAGTGCATATATGAACAGAACAAAGGGCATGGAAATGTGATGTCACTGAGTTTCACATAAAATAGAATATTTTCTTTCACTGAAGTTGATGCTCTGTTAGATTAATGAAGTCTGTTTGAGGCTAAATTTGCAAAACAACTCTTTGGAAACTCAGGACTGTTCTGTTCTTAAATAGTTATCATGTAGGCTTTCACCTCCAAGCAGCATCCAGATTTGTATCAATTATGTGCTGCTAAAGTATCAAGAGTGGTTTTTAGTGGCTGTGTGGATATTGCAGCTGATTGGTCTGGGGCTGGCTTCAGAAAGAGACTAGTATCTTCCCTGGGATACAGAGCTTTACCAGTCTGTCAGGAATCTGTTCTACAAGCTGGAGGAGGTTTCGCAAGATTTGTCAAGTGCTTGGATGGGCTATCCCAAACTCACCTGCCTGGTCTTCTGCAGGGCACATGGAAACTTCCCTCTCCAAAGGAACCAGAGGTCTTAAAGACAGGAGTCACCAACTGCCTTTTCCAGCCTGTCATGCCACTAAGAAAATTTTGGGCAATTCAGATAGAAAAATTGCCTAAGTTGCTCCACTCTAAGTAAAAGACTATCAAAGAGGGAAACTAGTAGTGCAAGATGAGGTGGTGGTGCTACCAGAGCTGGCTTTCGGGCTTTTGTGTATTTTCAGCAGCAGGTGAGTACTTTTGCCACCTTCTTCTATCGACATCCTAATTCCCCAGCAAAATACCGAGAGAGTTGCATTCACCCCTTTTGTCCATGTTAACAGGAAACAATGAACGCTAGTCATTAAAAAATAGGCCACGGTTGCAAATGTGCTTTTTCTCCACCCCTTACTTCTTGCTGAGATAGGTGCTTACCCACCCTTCCCTTTGAAGGCAGCTAGCCGTATTATTGCTCAGATAAGCACATATCTGCACTTTTAAGGTGCCCTGACAGAGAAAAAATATCAGTTAATGTGTCTCTACAACAAAATACAAAAAAAATTCCCCAGTGGTACCTGAAGCCCTCTGCTCTGAATTGTGTCACCAGCTGCTATATAGTTGTTGATGGTTTGTTCAAGGTAGAGAAGAAGACTTAGCCCAGATATGAGTATAAACTGCCAGGGCTTGTCCTTACTTTGTAAAACTAAGTTTTATGCAGGGACCTGGGCACTTTCAAGAGAAAAACACAAATGGAAGGAACCCCAGCAAATTTAGTGCATAGTAAAGGCAGCACAAGAAACATATCTGCCATAGGCATCTCTGGGAGTACAGCTCTGTAAAAGCCAAGGGGAGCTCGTATCTGTTGGCTGAGAAGAGCTTATGAAGGAGACCAAGGGTAGCCTAGAAAGATCATAGAAGCAGAGGCTTCTTGGCACTGAAACATCTCACTACAGCTCTGCATGCAAAGCTCTCATTCATAAATATGTTGGGTCTTTTCTGTGATTTCAAGTTGTCACCCACATCTGGTGGAGTAGATCACTTTTCATTTTTAAAGGGATCTGAATCAGCTCAGAAGTCTCCAGTTGTGTCTGAGGTAGAGTGTCAGTGAGTATGTCAAAGGTACATAATAAATACGGTGCATCAGCTGTTTCCGCAGTTTATCAAATGGACAAGTTTGTGTGTGGTATGCTGGTGAGCACGTGTGCCATGTTATTATACACCCAGGTTGCCTGGTTTACAGCAAATAAAATTTGACATTGTCATAGTCAAATATTTACATAGTTATAGTCATACTTAGGACCGTGGCATTATCACAAATGCCATGCAGACCTTTCAGATTTCAAGTCTCCTCCTTTTAAAAAAGTGTGTATTCAATCAGTGCCTGCTTTGGGCATTCTTTTTATCCACATGCCAAATAACAACTGGAGTGAAAATTTTCCTTGCAGTCCCTTAATTATATTTATATGTCTCTGTCTTCATCCCAGAAATTGCCTCAAAATGATATCCAGGTTCCTTTTATAATATTTTTCAACAGTACACAGAAATGAATGGCTCTGACTGTGAAAATCTGTTCCAGGAAGCTACCGGAAATGTAACTCTCCCTGACATTTGCAGTTGCCACCACTGGGCAGAGTTTCTGCACTGATGTTGACCTTCTGAAATCCAGAAGCAAAAATCTCACCTCTCTATTTATCAACTTAACATCTTATCATTCAAGCATAACAGTACAGTTTACTGCTGCATGGTCCCACCCCCATCTTTTTGTATGAAAAATGTTGTTTAAATTATCATTTAAATAATGAGTTCTGTACACATCAGCTGTAAAATTGAAAAAAAAAGATATTAAGGTTTATATACAGATCCATAAAAGCAAGGATTTAAGTAGTTTTAGGAGATGCTGTGTGCCTCACTGCATGTATGAGTCTATGCAGGAGGGTCTTGATTCATATAGCCACCTTACTCCAGCTCTGAGACCCGGTATCAAGGCAACTGCTCTTAGACTTGTCAAACCTCAGGCACTGAGCATGGCTGAACACTGATGCTGCATGCAGCACCGGCGTGACTAGCCTGGCTGTGGATACAGGGCTGATGCTGGGGGTGAACCTCCCGTTCCAGCTCAGTGCAGCAGCTTCTCACAAGTCCTCGGCTCTCCAGCTCCTTGGCCAAGGCCTACACACTTCACCCAGCTGGGAAGATGCTGTGCTGTTACAGGAATTAATCACTTGCCCCAACAATTCCCTTGCTAAACCTGCCCCTGGACAAAGCGTGGATTTCAGAGTCACATTGCCACCTTTTCACTATTTTTGGTCAATGAAGGTAGGCTAGCTATGCACAAGCTTCTGACTGCATGCAGAACTCCACATTAAGGTCTCCAAAGACACATCTTAAAGCAAAGCCACAGGATCCAAGATTGCAGCTATCCAGAGATCAGCCTTGCTGTAATGTCTACAGGGGGTAGACCAGGAGGTATTCCGAGTCTGTGGGATGTAATAGCAGCCCCAGGAGTTGGCATGAAGCTCCAGAGACACGTGTAAGTCCAGCAAGGGTGAATTTCAAACCTTTCTTTGTCATGAACATCCTAATGCCTGAGTCCTGGAGCTTTCCAGTAACAAGTGGGTGAAATCTTTCCTGAGAAATTTGCCACAGTCAATTTATCTTAAATTCCAAGTATCCTTACAGAGGAGGCAATAGCAAATCCTAAACACTAGTTAATCTGAAGTTATTATACATGGTCTGTTTGCCAGCTAGCTGTGAGCAGTCTTTAATGGAGTATCTAGAGATAATTCCTTTTTTCAAGCTGACAAACATCCAGCAGCCATCTCTGCATGCTTGTTATGCAAGGAGCCGCACGACTGACTCTTCTAGAGAGTATACCAGGTCATGCAGATTTACACCGTATTTTGTGTTTGAACACAAGTCCCAAAGAGCTAGTCTTGACCTGTTCCATGCATGAGACTGGGAGGGGAGGGAGAAAATGATGCCTGAAGCCCAAAAGGAGAGAAAAGGAGTGGGACCCTGGGGGCGATGCAGCAGGCAGCTGGAATTCGGGACGTCCTGGCCTGAGCTGCACAGCAAAAACCCAACCAGCTCCAGCTCACTGGAAACTGCAAAGTTTGGCAAAAGGCCTCTTCCTCCCTGAAGTCGGCTCTCCTTTCGGGTCCCTAGGATTTGTGGCAGAGGGTCCAGATGTATAAAAAGATCCCCAATAAAGAGGCTTCACCTTTTTTATTCTTTACTACAGACATTATGCACAGCTCTGCGTGAAACCACCTGCCCCACACAACCACAAATATTGGAGCGGTAGAGAATTTTTTCACCACCCACATAAGATAAGGAATCAGGAGACACAAAGCCTCATTATAATCAAACAAAAAACTTACAAGCAAAAACATAAGTGTTAAGAGGAAGCTGAAAAAGTAGCTGAAGAAATTAGCTATTGTGCAATCAAATACAAATTGAATTCCAGGGTGTATTTTTTTGTTTAACACATCTGCCAAGTGAAGTCCATGTTCAAGTTACATTTAGAAAAATCATAAAATCATCTTCAACGTCATAGCTCTCATCTCAGCTAAATTCTGCTGTAGTTACTTCAAAATAACTCTCCAGCCTTTGGTCTGTCAGCCTGGGTTTAAAGACAGCATAAAGAGAGCAGAACTGTCCCTTGTTTTAACTCTCTGCATGGCATAAGAGCTCAAGGAAGAATGGAGCTGAGATCGATGAAAGCATTTTAAACCCAGCTAAATACATGCCTCATCTCAAAGAGCTTGTCTGAAGACACAGCCAGCTCCACCGCACCACCAGCTTCCCCGTCGATGGCTTCCTCGCAATCCTGAGGGAATAGAGGTAGACTTGCGAGATGCTAGGTGAGATGGGGAACTGCATGTTGCTCTCCTGCTTTTTAAGAATAAGTTAGTTTTGTTGTTGTTTCCACAGAAGTCTGCCTCGAAAGCGAGTCTTCAGAGTAGATATCCCAGTATAAATGCAGAAGGAGCTACCTGACTTACACGGCTGCAGGCCATACTGCTTCCTCACAGTTTTTGCAACCTCATTCTTAGACTAGACAATAAATTAAGTAGAGCATTAACACAGGGACAGGTCCCAGTGCTCACGTCTAGGTTGGCAACTGGAACCGCAGGTCTGGCATCCTGGGTAAAGCCAGCACTATGGCAGCACTTCTTCTCCCCTGCACAGGGACAGAGGTGGCTCGGACAAAGAAGGCCCCGTATCAGAGAGGGGTTGAGAGCAGCAGATCTTTTGACACTTCTCCTGTCTTGCCTAGAACCAACAAAATCCCTGAGGCTGCTCTGAAATACACTTTGATTGGGGTAGCCAGAAGATGAGGCAATTAATCTCGCTAACTGCAAAACTTTTCCAAAATATCCCAGTGCCAGGGCCTCTTTCTTGTGGGGACAAATGTGTTCCCAAGGACCTTTTCCCTGGGTGCCTGCTCATTGCTTAGAGACCCCCGTGTCACAGCTCCAGTTCATTGACAATCGAGTTTCTCGCTCAAGAAAGAAATCTGATCCATCCTTCGAATCTCTCTGTTTTTTTCTCTCAAATCAATGAAAATACTTCTCTCTGTCATTTACTTTTATGCAGAATCATAGAAAACGAGCCTAGCCATAAGCTTTAAAACCATCTGATATGCACTTCTCACATGCTTTATCAGGCAAAGCCAGAATCAAATGCACCTAGCTCGCTCCTGACAGAAGCAGCGGCCTGTAAAGCCAGTGCTGTGCTCGGAAAAGTGTACCTCCGAGAAGCAAATATGATTACTGCTGCTCTTTCTAAGCTGCAACTCACTCCCCTGTTGCTGCCAATGATGATCTTAAAGGACTGCTTCATGCAGAATGTCACCTTAAGGTCACCATTATTTTGCACGTGATACCCGTAACAGTCTGATAGGCAAGCATCCCAGTACCATTTCCAGGATTAACAACACGCACCACTGAAATGCAGAGGGGATCAAAGAGCGACTCCAGCTCTGCAGCTCTGCCTCCGGGAAACGCCCTCCCCACACCCCAGGGGCTCCGAAAGGCAGCGGGGAGCTCTGCACGACACTGCGGGCTCGGGCTCACGATGAAAGGTGCTCTAAAAGAGTCAACTGCAAGGTCAGTGTACTTTACACCCACATGTTGAAAAATAAGTAAGCATCAGTGTCCAATTTAGTTGTCATCGCGGAGCAAACTCCAAGGCAAAGGAATGCTATAAGCTTGTAAGGACCACGCTTCTCCCCTTCCCTTTGATGTGAGCCAAGGTAATGGAGATTCTGCCAAGGTGTGACTAATTCCTTGTTACTATATTGCATAATTTTCATATACTTTTGAAAAAAAAAAAAGAAAGAAAGAAAGAAGGCCTTTAAGAATTGGAGGAAAAGAGAAACTTGCCCCCGACACATTCCACAAAACACAACCAGCAGCACAAAGCAGGTTTTATTAACAGACGGTGAAAGCTCCATTTAAAAAGTACTATGGGCATTAAAGGAGATTGTTTTATGTCTTTGACATGAATACTCAGGCTAGATGAACTATCAGGAGTTTGGTTTAAGTGAGATTAATGCTTAGTACTTGGAATCTATCCAAACTGATTAAATCTGATTGAGTAAGAGAGCACAACTTTCTATATCACTTTCAAAGTGATATGATTAGGCTGCATATGTACTATCTGAACATGTAAATATAAACAGAAGGGAGGGGAAAAATACCCTTCCCAAGTTATAAATGCAAAAAATAATAATCAACCAACTGTAGAAAACACTTAAACTTTAGGTAAGTACTAGAAGAGTTAGATGAAGAAAAAAAGGGTATCAATGACATGCACAATATTTTCCAGGCATAACAAGGCTGTATTCTGCCCTGCTGAGCAACTCATTCACCTCCGTTGAAGTCAGTTGAAGTGTATACATTCGGGCAAGGAGAATTTGACTCCAGACCATTTTGTCAAGGAAGGCCAGAACATGTAACTTTTCAGGTTGTTAGTAGGCATGACACAGATTTGCAGCCAGCGATCTTAACTAAGAGAAGTTTGTAATTATATATTTAGAAATGCACTTTTGTTATGTCACCAAGAATTTACTTGTTTTATATATTTTATATGTATATTCAATAGGATCACCAATCATACATTTACATACCTCCTGGAGAGAGACTCAGCTCCAGATATGTAATGGTAGGTATCTGTATGTTGGCATCTACCTGTAAACTTAGTATCTAAACCCTCAGTTTAGTCAGTGGAAATCAGATCAATATAGTCAATGAAGCCTACAAAGTCCATCAGCCATGCACTTCAGGGCACTAAAGTTGATGCCTGCTTTTGGCCAGCCAAATTCAGGTGTTGACAACCTTCCCCTTCTGTGTGTAGGATGCAAAGGATGAAGGACTATATCCTAGAAAATATTAACTCTGAAAAAGGTTTAGACAGATAATCAGCTAACCTTGACCTCCCTTTTTTATGCTATAGCTAAGAGAGCTTGGAAATGTAACAGAAACATATGTATTTGAACATGGCATTGAGTAAGATCATTGCTAAAATGCCGCATCCTACACTACAGTCCAAACTCAGACAGCTGCAGAAGGTTCAGAGCAGACCCATAAAATAATTAAAGAGATCAGAAATCTAACTAACTCACACAAAAAGACTTAGGAAGCCCAAATTATTTCACTTGGCAAAGCAAAAGTTAAGAGATGATTCAGGGTCTATAAGCATATAACCTTTATAGGGAGACGGCTGTTTCAGAAGACTCTAGCACAGCACGAATATGCACCAAAGTCTTTTGGCGCACTCAAGCCTTCCTCTGGAGATGTCCCATCTCCTCCCGGACCAGTGGCTGCACACTGCCTCTGGGGTGCAAGGGGCAAACGACAAAGCGAAATGATGCCCAGCCTCACTAGCAGACCTAACACATATTGTCCATTCCTGCACTTAGATCTTCATTGATTTCCATTTTATTCCCCAGTGAAAAAAATTTCTGCCCTTTAAGTGTTGGACATGGATACCACTCACAGGCCTGTCCTGACTGCTAGTGTGGGTGGAAAGCCACAATCAGGTTACTGAAGTTTTATAAGTTACCACCGATCAGCTGAGACATGATAACTACCCAAATGTGTGATCTGAACCAGAAACCTTTTGTGTTAGATTTATAAAATAACACGTGTTCATTTAAACTACCACCATGGAACCAAACATACGTGGCAGTTTATGTTCTCCCAGCTTACTTCACGTTTGCCATTGAAAAAAAGCAGCAATGCATTAAGCTGCAGTAACTTGACTGTCCAACCATGTTTCGCAAAAGCTTTCCTGGGATTTTGTGTAAAGAAATTACATGTGATGATATGGTACAAAGTTTGGCATGGGCTTGTCACCCATGTTATACAACACAAGGCATCCAAAAGCTTTAGTGCATGCCAAAGGAAACTTTATCTCAAAACCCATCATTCAGATATGTCTTCTGGAAATGAAGAACTCTGTATTGATGTAGCGATTATTAAGAAAATAGGTAAATTCCTGTCTGCAACATATACAAATGGGAGAGAAAGCAGAATAGTGCAAAAACACCACTTTAACCAGCTTTTAATCACAATTTCAACTCTGCAAATTATGCTCAGATAATTTTCATTGAGGCCACTGCTCATTCCCTTTTACTGAGAAGTGCAATTTCCTTAATAAGGCCAGCCTTGCCACGGAGAGCTTGCCGAGGTGGGGGACAGTTTCGCAGCAGATACAGCTGAGGCGTTGGGATCTCCGCCAGAAGCCTGGGCACATCCTCCTTCCAGAAGTAACAGCTTTTGCTTCTAGTGCCAATGGGCAGCACTCCTTAAAGCTGCCCACCAGTGTCAAGGTCAGAGCTTTGCTTTCCTCTGGGCCTTTGGCCAATTTATTACTTGCTTAAAAAAATAAAATAAAATAAAATAAAAATAAAGTGTTTGGGGGCTGGTTGGGTTTTTCATGGGAAATCCATGATATGGATTTTTTTATGGAAAGGCTCTGACCTCCTAAATGTTGGTAGTCATAGTGAGAAGACAGACTAGGAGTCAAAGTGCAGGTTCAGTGGTCAGAAGTCCATGTATCGGACAGCTCTACAGCTTACCGAATGCACGTTACCCAGTAGGCATGAATGAAATGGATAGAAAAATAGCTATTTGGATCCAGTATGGAGACAGCTCAGATAAGTTAGACTGCTGTCCAGGATTAAAGGCAATATAATAATTCATAAGTTTTATGCAATTCAAAGAGGTCTCCATTTGACAGCAATGTTTGATAGGTAAGAGGCAGTTAAGGAATGCAATATAGTCCCTTGGTTTCTTAGCGAAAAAAGAATAACAAATGTTGAAAAACTCTGCCAAACAACAAAGCTTACATTTTATACACGCTCATCAATTTAACCCTAAAACCTTAAAAGCCTCAGGGTGATCCCAACGCCTTTAATACCAAAGGCCCTAACTATGCCACAGATCAAGCACCAAGCCCAAGCCTGCTTTGTCTAGAAAGATGAAAGCGCACTCAAACAGGTGAAGGCTTCTTTGGAATCATCACCTGCAATTAAGCAAAGGAAAACTAAGAGGAGAAGAGGTAAGCTGAACTTGCTTTAAAAAGACACCACGGGAGCAGGTGGATGCTTGCTAAGGATAGCTGTGGTGTCTGCTGTCATTCTTTCACCAAACGATGTGCATTCATTGGGATTTCCTGCACGTTAACAGCAGATCACTTGGTGGGAAAGTTGGGTGGGTGCTGCGAAAGCGAAAAGAAATCTTTTTCTTGTATATCATTCTGGAAAGTATGTTGTTACCCAGCTGCCATAGACAGAAATACCAGGGTTCAGTCAGTAAAGCAACACCACAGAAGATTTCATGTCAGGATATGGATGATAATATATCACTTTGTTGCCTTAAAACTGGTAACTTTAAAGTTATCAAATATTTAGTTTAACACAGGGTTTGTAAAAACTTAATGTTTTCCTTAAAAGCCCAGTTCCTAGAACTATACCATTTCAATTATTATTATTGAAAGAGAGGAAGTTTTTAGTCATTGCTGCCAAGGAGAAAATCTTGCAAACATAAGCAGAAGAATAAACACCAGAATGCAAATTTTGAAAAAGACTGGATTTTTCTTTTAATACCTGTTTGTAAATATTCAAGATAGCAATGCAGTAACAATCACATGTCAGAAGAAAGAGACAGTGACTTACACTTGAATTGTCAGCTCCTTGTGGCTGTAACCATCTTTTTGCTCTGCATTTGGAAAGCTCCTTACAGAGTCAGTCCCTTATGAGAAATACTGGGTACGCTGATAATACTATTAATAGTATTAATAATAATATAATTAATAAGGTTAATAATATTAAAATCCATGATAAAATAATCAGTGTTAATTATTTTAAAACTTTGTGGAATGATACTATGCACGTGAAATAATTAATCTCCACATACACATTTAGAGTCCATCTAAAATTCAAGGACCCGCTGGCTCCTCTTGTAACAGTGCCAAGCACTGCAGTTCCCATCAGCCTCTTCCTCAAGTTACATATCCACCCCAAAATCCATAAAATTAACATGCAAGACTGAACGGTGAGAAAATTCTTCTCCTTCAAATCAGCATTTGCAAAAACTTTGTTATCCACCACCAGTGAAATCCTCCCTCTTAGCCCACTCAGCCTCCTGCTCCATGCCCACGGGGCGCCCGGGATCCTAACAGCATCCCATGAAGTTCAACATCTCCTCCCTTCCTGACCAGGGAGAAAGGCTAACTACAGCTACATCCCCTCGCTGGGTGGGTTCATTAACCCACTCAGGTTAATTAATGGGGTTGCTAAGTCAAGCAACTCATGATTATTCACTCTACAGCACCTCTGCTCCCAGCCAGGCTCCGGGAGCGCAGCGAGAGCAGGAGTGAATTCAATAACCTGGATTCAGCCCGAACAACAAAATGCTCCAGAAAGCATCGATCACCAGAAAAGCGCGAATCATGGCACTAATTGCCTTAAAACTTCCTGTGCAGCTTTTTCTTTGCCCCACACGTTTGAGGCAGGTGGGAAGAGAGAGGAGGAGGAGACATGTTTAAATTACGAGCCATGAGAAAAAAGTCTGGTCTGCCCAGTGAGAGCATAAAACGGGCGATCTGAATAAAACTTTCAGATGGAGATTATATAAAGAGAAAATCAATACGGTCAAAATACGTAAATAGCGAATTAATGGAGAAGGCTTTTACGGGGTGCTCAGCTGCAAGCCCACAGAACAGGGCAATATGCGAGAGGGCTTTATAGTCCCTTTTTCTCCTTTGTATTTTTCAGGTCACCCTGGCTTACAAAAATCAAGTTGTATTTCTTCTGCTTTGCTTCCTGTAAAATCAATAACAACAATCAATTAAAACTTGTTTTGTGCCAGCAGGCTATTGTTTGTGATAATAATGCATGGAGCTGAAAGAAGATTGCTTTATTTCCTTGACCTCCTCAGCACGCAGATAAATATGGTGTCTGTTCCCTCTATAACTTGAAACCACAACTCCATCCCCGGGTTGGTTTTTAAATTATCTGAAAGAAGATTAGACACTCTCACAGGCTGCAAATAGTTTGAAGTATCTGCTTTCAGTGTCGCCTTAACTGGCTGGAAGATAACATCTAATTTATGCTTAATTCAGCAGAAATCCCCAGTATCGGGCTCAGTCCAGGTTTTATTTTTATTTGAATCCTGTGTGATTCCACTGACTTGGGTCAGTTTTCATCAAATGGAAGATGTGAAGAGTCGAGGTGAAGACCTGCCCGTTAGAAACCTTTCACAGTCCATATCAACAGCAAGTTGTGATCATCTTACTACGTCCAGGATCTCGCCTGCGCGCTCCTGGTGCCACACGCTCGCCGTTCACATATGCACACACGCAAACACAGGTGCGTAAAGATAGGCAGATACATGGCGAGAGAGACAGAGCCAGCAGTGAAATCCTCTTCCATAGCAAGCCAGTGCAAAATTTCGTCCTCTAATATATTATTTATTTGTTTTACCTGGTCACAGCTACGGCCCCCCCGGGTGCTGGGTGCTGCAGCTGGGTGCTGCCACTAGCCCGTTCCTGGGCAGCTGCTATTTTAAGCCTATAGAGAAAGCAGGCAGCACACCGTAGCAAGGGCAAAGCAACGAGGACAAGGCTACCAGCGAGCGCTGCGCTAATTCGGGCCGGCTCCGCACCCGCTCGTCCGGGGGTGGGGTTGCACCAGGTCTGAAAGCAACGCCAGGAGGGTTTGTCAACCCGACATGGGCAGGTTGTGCAACGATCTGAACATGAGCATGCCTGCCTGCTCGGAGAGGAGATTAGGGACTTGAATACGCCTTTATACCTGCGAAATAATTAGTATCAAATAACCGAGTCCACTCTGCACTTTTTCCTCTAAAGAGCCAAATGGGAATGATTTGTTCATCAATTTAGATGCCAAAGCTGGGGGTTTTAAGGGGACCTGATGGTGTTAGACACCCTTCTGCCGGCGGATCCTCGCAGCGCGGTGAAGAGCATGTAGCCCAGCCCTTGCGTCCCTGCTGCTCTGGCCGCGGCACGGGCACCAAGCTCAGGCCACTCACTTTCATGTTATTCCTTGTACGATGACTCGCTGTTTGGCCCCACTGCTTATCTTTGCCAGGTCATCAACTAGCATTATTTTTTTATCTGATATGAAGGGAAATGAATAACTTCTGCCTTCTCCCAAGGTCTGATTTCTTAAGGGTTAAACCTAGGCCCAAAAAACTGGAAACAGGATTAGAGAGACATACATCAACAGAATGCATTGCCTCTGTCTTTCTGACACTTTTAGCTCCATTAATGGCTATTATTCCTGGTTTCACTGGCACGGCATCCCTAAGCTATTTAGTGCAATTTAGGGCAGATCCTAGTACACATTGACCTGTCCAAATATTCATCCTATGTTGCAAAATGCCTTCAGTTCGACAAACGTCACGGCTGTCCCCAGGAAGAAGGAACAGGCAGCACCTCCCTAGCACCACCGCCGTGTTCAGGCGGCCTCCAGCCGCGGGTGGGAAGTCGCCGTGCTCCACGGACCTGATGAACCGCAGAGCGGAGAACAGGCTGTTTATCGCCCTTTCCAGACACACTCTTAAACAGCCTGGTTTTATTATGCTTACAGTGTTCATATGGTGAGTCAAAGCACTTTCAAAGAAACAGGGGTTACCCAATTAACCGGCACGAGACAGCAGGACAAAACACAGTAGATAGGAAACCAGCCTCGCTCTCCGGCCCAGAACTATTAAAAAAGCCAGGGTGAACATACGCATTTTACCCTGCTGCTTAAAAACCCTCCAGACGGAGCAAACTAGGGCTGATGCATCCGGGGCAAGGATGGAAGAGGTGCACGTAGCCGCCTTTAATCCGTCCTCGGTCATTTCCCGGCCCTCCGCCGCCAGCTCTAAATTGCCTGGATGAATGTAGCAAAGCCTTCAGCCTCATCAGCTCCTGATTGAACACAGAGAAAAGCGAGGGACGCCCCTGCCTGCTGGCCCAGGACCCCCTCGTGCGCCAGCCAGGGCTCACACGTTGTGGCATTACCTTTCGGAGGCTGCTCTGCCCCTATATACCTGCTCTGGCACAGGTATTTAGGGTGAAACTCAGAGTACTTAACCAAAACTGTCTCAGAGTTAGGCCTCTGATCTAGGATGGGTGTCCAGGGATGCCTCTTCTTTGCTGGCTGTAGAAAAAGCCAGAAGATTGCTTTAAACTAACTGCTTGAATTTAGTTAGCTAAAGCTGGGCGCAGGTGAATCCCACCGTCAGGGAGTGTTTGTTACAAAGACCAAAAAAAAATGCATTTTTCATGGTCTAGTCATGTCTCACAGACCTTAAAGAACTGGAAAAAAAGCTTTACTCCACATAATCGGTCTTAAAATCCTCCTGACTAGTTCATCTATCCTTTCTATCTCCCTAATACCTCCTTTTATTTCAATTTTGCTTTCAGTTTGTGAACCTCTGCTGGAAATACTTTCTGCACGGATGAATAACAAATATTCTCTCCTCTACTTCACTCATCTGTTCTCCTGGCAGAAATCCCAGGCCGTGCAATATTAAGCCGCCGAGCAGGTAACAGGACTTGGCTCGGGACTCAGGGTCCTTGCAAGAACTTGCGCGGGCTGTATTTGAAACATCAGAAAAATCAGGAGGACAAAACTTCCCGTAACTGAAACCCCATATCGCTCACAAAAAATCCATCCCATTCAAGTCAGCAGGATTGGATGACGAGGGATTTTCTTTCTACTGTTTGTTCTTTCTTGTTTTCCGTGTATTTTGCTGGAATGGGATAACACCTTAAGAAAAACCTTTCTTTTCTCATTTTGTTACCTTTTAAGTTTTTGCTTTATTTTAGATTCATGGTATAATTTTGTTTCCCTGGCTTTTACTAATGATAATCAAATTTCCCTATTGTGTTTTTAAGAGAAAAGCTTTCCTGCACAGATCCATCATTTATTTGTACTGCTTAGCTTACCTGCTTTTCAGCGTATTGAAATTACGCTATAAATATTTTGAAGCACAAACTTTCACCTGTTACAGTTACATAGTTCTAAGAACTTGCATATATTTACATCTGTCAAGATGAAGCCCATAAAAGCTTACAAACAGATGTCTCTTACTCAGGGTGACAAACACAGGCCTACCACCTCCCATAGCTTCTGCAAAAACATGCATGACTTTTGGGTGCACAAGCTCAAACTCCTAAAATTGCTTTTATTTGCATGCTTCAACACATATCCCAGCTATCTGCATTCACCTGTTTTTTCAAGCAGCTTTAGCACAGCCATTGATTTTATTTCTCAGCACTTTTCCCTTCAAGGGATTTCAAGATCTAAGCCCAATGTACGAAGCATCTATCCCTTTCCTGCCATTTTTGAAAGTCTTTTCCCCCAGCTTCTTACAGTCTGTGTAGCTATTGGGTTTTTTTCTTCTTTTCTTTCTCTTTTTTTCCCCTATACTTTGGTTCAGCAAGGAAACAAAGTTTATATTCAGTCACCATGAAACCTGATGGCAATTTGCAATCATCCCTGAAAGAGGAGCAGAGCTTCAAAAATGTGAAGCTCATAGCAGGCTTCAGGAAAGGTACCCAAATTAGCGTTGTGCTCCCAGGCAGAAAGCACAACCATGCTGTTAGAGAAGCCCCAAAAACGAGACATTTCCAACACCCCAATGAAGGAAAAGCTCCGGTGCCACTGGCTCCTTGTTAGCCCAAATTATGATATATGATTGACACAGCCTTTTCTGGAATATTGTCCACTTGCTTTCCCATGTTTCTGACTTGCTCCCCTCTATAAATTTTATAAATATACTGGCTTGTTGCTGTAGAGGAGGGTTTATTACCTTAATGACAGAAGCAGCATTTCCCACAGTTCAGCCTAATAGGCATGATGTACTTTAAATTTACGAGCACTCAGAAATACCTTGGGGTGGGGGGGTATATCATAATGATAAGACTTTGCAGGAAAGAAGCACCAAATATCATGATTCTTGGAGAAAATCATATGGAACTGGCACATTTCCTAGGCACAAACACATGATTTATTCTAACTCAGGCTTGAAGAAATACCTAGTCCACACGGGCCGTGCTCACAGACTGACAGTGGCTTTGAGCCCAGTTACAGATATACTAAAGCCTTAAACTCTGAATTTAACTTCAAGAAAAACACCTCATCTTGCCATTCCCACTCTCAGCTCTGTCCCCTTCTGGAAAGCACTGAGTTTTTGATTTACTCACGGCACAGGCTGCTCCCGAGTTTAAGTATTATACAAAAGGCTGCATTAGCTCTTCCTCTGTGGATTTAGATATGCGATTGTTCATATTTGGCGTATTTTTGCAGTCCATTTGTCTATGAATTGCACATGTAGTAAATAAGCGGCACAGCTCAGTGGTGCAAAGGACCCCTGGACATTTATCCTGGGTCAGAATTACCAGTGTCCTGCTGTATGATAAGGATTTGCATCCCCTGGATTAAAAGCATTAAAGCAAGGCCCTACACCACAGACAAGGTGTAGGATCCAGACGTGCTGGTGTTTGGACTCCACACTCACTTTCTGTGTTAGGACTATTATGTCAAATACCCAGCTCAGGTATGGTGTCCCAAAAAGCCCCGTGTTCAGGTTTTGTGAGAGGAAATAGAATCACACCTTTCAGTTATATATGTCTTCCTTCTATATATAACCCCTTATTGCAGCATTTATATTTGGGTTTTCTTTTCTTAACTGTTATATTTTGACTTAATACGTTTGGAATTGATTTTATTTGTTACCTTGTTAATCTTAATCCTTTCTTTCTTACATCTCACAATTTTGCTCCTTGAGAAAGCTTTGTAATTTCCAAACATACACACACACACACACACACACACACACACGTGCACACACACACACGTGCACACGCACATGCACTCATACACACATTTAGTGCAGCGCAAAGCAGTGGCAGACTTTTCCTTGATGACTTGCCTGAATGGTGTCAGCAAAGAAAAAACAGATGTCAGAGGCACAGCTCTTAAAGGCCAAACAGGCCAAATTAAAGGAAAATGAAAAGAGGTTGAGGCAAATTCACTCATTCTTCAAACAAACTCATATTCCCTATCTAGGTTTAAAAAAAATTGCCATTCCTCCAACAGAAATATTCAGGAGTGTTTATGGTCTGCCAGATGATTGGAGTGTAATAAATGTAATTTTGCAAGCTTGTAAAATATCTTGACATTGCCTTAAAGAAACCACAATAAACAATCTGGTTGGACTGCTTTATTTCCATTTCTATCCCTTATTAAACTGGTATGCAGAAGATGTAACAGCAAAACAAGAGAAGTTTCCCAATTTTGGTTATTAGAATAATCAATAGCTTAAGAATAAATTCTGTCGTCGGCAGCAGCCCATTAAAACACAGCATATACCTCTTTAAGTTTTCCTACAAGCCAGACCCTTATCTCAAATGCAGGCAGAGTGCCCATGTACTTCAATAGGAGCCACGCATACATATTCTCAAGCAGAATTTGGCCCAGTGCGTTCATTAAGGGCTTCTGAACTGAAGACGTTACTTTGACGTTCCAGCAAAGACCTGTAGTACAGATAAGCTGCTGTTGATTCTTGGTGAAGCTACCTCTGTTGCCGTTTCTGGGCAAGTCCTGACACCAAGCCTGCTGGTGTTCCCCTGGAGCATGACATGCACCTACAGAATAATGAAGACATTGAACCTTTTGATTGACGGGGCCTCATAGAAACGATGCACCGAAAAGAACAAGTATTGCAACATCGTGGCAAACCCCATCTTGGATCGAAATTTCCTTTTCATCTCCAGGCTAAGGAGCACGCCAGGATTATAACACGATTTAAATAAATGACTATTGCAGGTACACAAACATGCAGGATGTTCTCGGAAGTGAAGTGCTCCCAACTTGCGACTCAAGAGCCCCGGCACGGCGCACGCTTGGCAGCTCCCCAGACGCTAAGAGTCGGTGGCTGGAAGCACAGCAGCAGCTGGCAGCACCCTTCGCCCACCTCCACCCACCCACAGCCCCACAGGCCTGAATGCCAGGTCTTCTCCAGCGCTGGGCCAGCCCACGGCCTTGTTTTGGCTCCTTGAAGAATTTGGCCTCGGGGCATGACGCGCACATAGGATCCCCCATCAGTCACCTCTCCTCCCGAGGCAGCCTTGAATGACCCTCCCGTCACCAGAAGGACTTCATCCCTCCGAGAACATTTCCGTAGCAACTGTGCTGCTGGCAAGATTCGGGAACAAATAAAAGGATCGAGTAATTTTCCATGTTTGTCAACTTTGGCACAGTTTGTACTACTCCAATCAGCGCTGCTCCCGTTCTCAAAAAAGAAGGGTTTTTTTTTTTTCTAAGTGGATGTACTAAATTTGTTCTTGTGGCCTAATTTATACAGGCTTTACCTTGCCCGTCTTCTGGCTTTAACTGGGTTATCACATCACCTCTCTGCTCCACCCCCACCCCGTTCTCCTGGATAAGTGTTTTTTTTATACTTACAGTTTCTTTACAGATTATGGATCTCGGACGCTGGCACTGGCACTTTCCTAGCTGTGCCTCAGGCTGCTCCGCCAGGGACGGACCGGAGCAAGCCGTTACAGGCAAGTGAGTAGCATGATTTATACCCCGGCACATTGGCTTACTCTGAAATCAATAGCATATAATGCTTGGCCTAGAGAAGGCAGCTGCCAAGAAGCTGGTACACAGGCATTTTTACTGACCTTCTTCCAAGGATGGTGACCTCCAAAAGAGGAAGGAGGCGAACGGCAGGAACTGGAGACTTCTTAATTCTGGAGCACTCTGGTGTCAATCACCTGTACTTACTGCAGCTGCCTTTAGGGTAGAGAGCTGAAGGCCTGGGTCTCTCTTCCCGCACCTCCGTTAGTCGCTTGCTAATGAGCAGAGATGGGGAAGGAGGGTGCACTTTGCTGCTTGCAGTTCAGGGCAGTGGAGAATCAATCAGTGCTCCCAAGTCCATCGCCTCCAAACTGCAACAAATCCAAAACCACATGTTTAAAAGGGAGAGCAAACAGGAAATTTCCAGTATTCAGAAAAAGAATGAACAGATGAGATGCTGTTACTCATCCTCATCTTTGAAGATGCTGCTGTGCAAATGCTGCTGCTCATAGGGTATGTGAGCCCACTTCAGCCCTTGGTTACACGGCAAACCGCCGTGGCCGTCCAGGTTAAAACAAGAAATGCACATTCGAGCAAGGATGAGTCCTACTGCCACGCGATTATACATCTCTCTAGGAATTTGTTTCATCCCCGTGCCAGAGACTCAGCTTCTGCAGGGAGCAAAATTGCAGTGGGAGAATTTCTCCAATACTAGGTGCTGAATGACACAATAAAATCAAGACAATTGCTTTCATCTCCCATAGCACCCTCTCTTGGAGGGCCTGCCATGCAAAGGCTATGCCTCACTCTACCTCTGCGGTTTGTAATCCCAGAGATCAATCTTTACACGAAAGGGGAAACGGAGGTATAGAGAGCTCAAGGGATTTCACGAAGACTGAACAAGAAGTTTACAACGGAGACAGGAGGCGACCTGGTGTTGCAGCCTCCTCTTCTGTCCTTTGGTCACAATCCTGCTCTTAGGTTATGGTCCCGTTAGCCAGGCATCCAGCTGTTTCTTCGCTGGAGAAGTGAAACACTTGTTTACATTTTCACACATCCATGCCGCATCCAAGGCAGAGGCAACGGCCAGCGGTGTCGGAGTGACGTTTCAGTTGCAGGTTGACAACCGATCCATTAAAACATAAATGGCCCCAAAGGTTTGGATTATAAATGAAGCAATTAACACCACCCCAAAATTTGCTGCCTATTACAACGCTCTTGGGAGCTGGGTCCTCAGCGATAGCTCCGAAGGTCACCTCTGAAGGGCAGAGCAGCAGCTCACGGTGAGCCCCGCGGCTCTGGCCAGCGTCGGATGCATCCCCGGGCGCACCAGGGAGCAGCCCGGGAGTCACTCTGCGTCTCGCCAGCTCCCCATTCATTAATTCGGCAGCTGGCTGCCACCACACTGTCTTTCCCCACGCCTAGGGGAAGAGCGGGGCAGCAGACGCCGTTGCGCTGCTTATTCCCAGCGTCCGCATGGGCTGGCCCATGAGGGGGATCGCTCCACTCCTGGAGCCACGGCTCTTTCAGGCATCCCGGGAAAAGGTCAGGAGCTCGGGAAAAGGAGCCCAGCAAAACGCAGAGCTGGCCATCACCTCCAGTGCAGCCTCCTAAATCAAAGCGTGGGAGAATTCACCTATTCCTGTTCCTGGGGCCCCAGATTGTTCACAAGCGTGCAAAACCATGACTTGAAAGCGCGGTGCCTGGCATCGGGCTTCACGAGCCCCATCATGGGCCAGTCCGTGGCCACCACCTGCAGCCTGCGACGGCGCGGGCCACCCTGCTCGTTCCACCCCTCGTTCTGCCAGCGTTTCTGCACCCACAAGCAATGCAACATACCACCTTACACCCCTCTTTTTTTCATTTATCTTTTTCTCCACAACCATTTGGCTCCACAAGGGCTTTGGATATTCTGGCATGGCTCCAGCTACCACTTCAAGTATGAATTTACAACGTTTGGTACTTACAAAACTCTGCTATATACTTCTAAATGCATAGAACATACTAAAAAATATAATTTGTTAAATTATTCACCCAGGCTTTATAAGCCACTAAGGATTCTCTTGGAAAATTTAGTATGCAGGTGACTTTTATTCCAGTGTATTTTCAAAGGCTGCCAGTATTTGTCCAAGGCTGGAAATATGCTGGAGTGGTAGCGCACTCCTTCCACAAAGGATACGCAAGTAAGTCAGCTCGTAATAAATTGTGTAGTATAATTGCGAGATAATACAGATATTACAGTACCTGCTTTTGTTTTAAAAAGTTTTGAATTTCTAGAGAGCTATGCAATGCCCAAAAGTTACTGCTGTTTTAATCACAATACAGAACACTGTCTATTTACCTTAATTATTCATGTTGAGGTTTTCAAGGCTCTTTGTCTTTGTGTTCCCATCCCATGAACTCATCAAGCATCAAAGTTTGGCATTTTTTTAGGTTGTGTTCTGAATATATTACAGTTGGCATCACACCATAAAACACTTTGGCAGCCAAACAAGTAGCTTTACATGAAACCCAACATAATCGCGGGTTATTGAAATGTGCTTCCTGTACATGACTGGAATTCCCCTAATTAGCAGAGTATTTTCTAATCTGTCCAAAATTCATCACACGATCTGCCAAAACCACGATGCGTCTTCCCTCTTGTCCACCCAGGGAAGCGAACCGTTTCGCTCCACCAGTTTCGCAGAGCCACCTGAAACACGTAGGGAAGCAAAATGCTCTGAAAGTTTGATTTTTCTCCCATTGACTTCATATAGAGATTACCCAGCCAAAAGTCTTGCACATGGTAACCAGGGTAACCCAAAGCAATTACACTTGACAAAACGCTATATATAGCCACCTTTGGTTTCTCAATACAGCTGCCTGGCCAGCCAAAACTACAACTCCCAGCATGCAGCTTCCCAGTTCACACCAACAGAACTGTCCCTTCTTTTTTTTAATTTATTTTTCTGATGACTTGTATTTTGGGAAATGTAGTTCTGACCAGTTGCGCACTGTGCATCTGCTTTAAGAGAAAAAGATAGTTGCAACACCAGTTAGACCCTCAACTATGCAACCGTTTACCAGTTCAGCCCTCCATTGGCAAATGTGCAAGAAAGTCCTGTGGGAAGTTAATAAAAACAAAAACATTTTGCCTTTCCAGGTATCACTGCAAATGCCTATGCCAGATGTGCCTCCATTATTGATACTGGGGAAGATTTCAAATATATAATGATTATTCTGTACTTCATTTCCCACTGCGGACCTAAATTCCAGGCAAAACAAGTAGCTCCAGCTTAAAAGCTTTCTGTGGTTTTCAGCACAGAAACTAAAAAGGAAAAAAAAAAAAAAACATGCCCTTGGTGACCAATCATGCAGAATAAACAGCAGACACTGATAAACTCTGATTTCAAGGCAAGTGCAGCCCATAGGCTGGAGTGTATTCAAATAAATCTTTCTATATAATGAACAAATGCTGAAGGTCAAAAACTCTATGTAGATAATTCACAAACAGCAAGAGAGACCAAACACTACAATAAATTGTTCATTACAAATAAACCACCTCCTTTATTGATCTGATACAGATCTTTTAATAAAACACTTCATAAGCCTTCACAAGCAGAGAAATAGTCTGTGAAAATGAAGAGAAAAAATAACTTTTCATCTAGCATGGCGAACAGAACCAAAATTTGAGGCTGTAATACATTGTGCAATAACAAATTTACCTTTCCACATTAATTACCATATTTTGAAATTGTGGACTAGTTTTTGAACATGTCGACTGAGAGTATTAGCTTAGATGATGCATAATCTGGTTGATTTTAGCATGGATTTATAGCCTCAATTATTGAATTCTACATCAATCTAGAAATTAATATTTCAGTCTAAACACCCTTTCACATTCTCCACAATATAACTTGTCACCATTAATCTTGAGCCTTGATGTTAAACATCTCCTTGCTATCAAACTGTAAGTATGACACGGACTATATTTTCTGTGCTGCTGGAAAGAATGATTGAACACTGAATTGATCGAAAATCTTGATTTATCTTGTCTACAATTTTCAGTAGTGTGCCATGATTTATGTACCAGAGAAGGTTCTTTGATTAGCTTGCCATAGTCTAGAAAGGCTAAACATTATGGGCATTAAAACTGCAACACAAATGTTATCTCCGCAGTAAGCACAATAGTGACATCTTGTGCCTCTCAATACATGTCTTAACTGAAGTTCTGACACTTCTCAGCAGAGATTTACCTCTAGAGCTTTGAGGTTTGAGCAATCAATATATAACCTACTTTGATGCAATTCACACACCAAACTACATTAAAATAACATTAGCACATGCTGACAACAGCCAGGAAATGCAGAGTTAAAGGCTAAAACTCTGTCTTTAACCAATCCTTAAGTAATTTCGGCTCCTGTAAGCAACATGTGCTTTTGTGCCATAGTAGCCAGCTAGAGCCAGGTCTCAGTGGGTGCCCCAGTTTTCTAGGCTTTTACTGTTACAGCAGGCCCAAACATTTTATACAAACTTTAACTGACTCCTGTGTAATGCTTAAAGAAATCTGTAACGTCCTTGTGAACAAGCGACATAGGCAGGTAGTACCGCAGCTCTGCCTTCGCCCCCTTCCCCGGCACCACACTCGTCGGGGCAGCAGTGCAGACCCCTCCCCTTCCTCCTGCTGCAGGGGCCACCCGTCCTGAACTGTCCAGCGTGGGAAGACCCCGTTTACTGTGCTTGGAGCTCATGTCCTCCTTCTAGCCATAAAAGCAGGACTTAGATGCGGTCACTTAAGTGCCCCAACAAACGCAAGTGCACCCTGTGAAAAAATTATGGTACAATAAAATTTTGGTTTTAAAAAATGCAAACAACTACTTTGATTAGATATTCAAGGAATATGTCAGTTTTACGGATATAGGCTAACTCCACTTATTTGAAATCAGAAGTGGTTTTCTTCTCACAAGACCTTTCTAATGCAAGTTCCAGTTCCACAGAGTTGGGCGAGAGCCCCGAGTGTCCCTCAGTTTGTCACTTAACGCCTCCACACCAAGTGAACCCTATTTTTCCCCATAGTCCACCACAAGCCTATTCTCTCAGGCCTCTGGGGTTGTTCATAGCCCTCTAGTTTCAGATATCCACACTGTTTAGACATCAGTAGCAAAACATACTGTGAAGTAAGAAATATACACACCAAATATTATTGATATAGGTGGCACCTCTTCTCCCAAGCATCCCGATGCTTCCCAAGCTGCACCTGCGCTACTCCCTGCTCAGCCCTGACGGACCTTTTTGGCAGAGCTTAGAAGCTGCTGAGCAGAATGGTTGTATTTAATGCATTTAGCACCGGGAATGGAAGACATACGTTGCAGACAAAAGACCACAGGACTCTGTAAGGTTCAACAGAATTAACCAGGTTGAATTCAGCCAGTCTTTTGTGAAAATATCCACTGTGCCATTTATTTTCAACAGGTTAGGACTGTCAGGTGGGACCTTCTAGCAAACACCAAATAGCACCCTAAGACTCTGCAAGAGCATTGGCTAGAAATAAAAAGATTAATTCAAACGAAACAATGCAAAGATGTCCAGAATTGTCTTCAGCCCTTTCAGAAACAATAGAAAAACAACATTATTTCTGCCAACCCTGCAGAAACAATAAAGAAAGCCCATGTGTGATGCCAGTAGATCCTATAAATATTCCCTACATGCTGAAACACTCCCACACAAAAAACACTAGATGAATTAAATGTTACCTGCTGAATCCTCAGCTTTTACTTTTCTAGGTAGATATTCAGGAGGCCAGTAGAGTTTTATGATTTGATGAGATCTGAGCCCATGCTGGTGGCAGCTGTAAACCAGTCATTTCAGTGGATGTTCAGGTAGCCAGAACTTCTGCTGCATGCGGTAAGTGTACGCATGCCTACCCACAAAACCCCCTTTTTAAACAGCTTCAGCTCCTGAGTTTCTCCAACATCAGAAAGAGGTAACTTAGATAATGCATAGGACTGACATATGAGATTTATTTAAACTGAAACAAAATTAAGAACTCTTTCAAAGACTACACACTCACATTTATTTTCTTCTTACAATAACGTGTACACTTTCTACTTTTGCAGATCGCCTGCATTAACATTTGGAGAAGATATAAGGGATGACTGGTAGATCTGGCCCAAATATTCATTTACTTATGTAACTCAGACCTAACTGCAGGTCCGCACTGCAGCCCTTAAATCCTTGTGTACAGAGCATGCATCATCAGCAGACGTGGATGATTCTGCTAATACCAAAGTTTAGTGCCTTGAGCAAGCACACTATTATAATTTTGCACCAATTTGAGAATATCCATTTAAATGTTAAATGAAGAGGAACTAATCAATAAAAACATGCATAGAGTCTCTTGGGAAGTACACTGGAAGAGACAACAATAATCTGCCATTAACATGCAAATAAAGACACAGCAGGAAACAATAAGAGTATTGACTTCACTGTGATACATTTGGAAGAATGTTTTACTAAAATTTGGGCCAAATTCAACTTTGATTTAAATCATTGCAAACTAATTGGCTCAATTTGACACAGCAGGGAAAGAAACAGCACTTTTGCATGCTGGAAGCACACAGACAGTACAGATACTGTTGACTGGGAAAAGTGACTATAGTCCCTGTGCTATATTGGTGTAAGGTGCTGTACAAACATTTTTAAACAGATTGCCTAAAGACCTGAGTATCTAAGAATACACACGAACCAAGTACAGAGTGAAAGGAAGAAGTAACATAACACACAAGCAAAGGACTTCAACTGGCCATGACC
Organism: Dromaius novaehollandiae; assembly: GCF_036370855.1. Lineage (NCBI taxonomy): Eukaryota > Metazoa > Chordata > Aves > Casuariiformes > Dromaiidae > Dromaius > Dromaius novaehollandiae. The sequence continues at coordinate 10,301,182 of NC_088099.1, forward strand.
ATTTTTTTCTGAGTCTAGCTAATTTTTTCATTATGCTAACATAAGCACTGCTATGCACCTATAGCCTTCTCCTTAAGGCCTGTCAGCTAGCTTCTGGATGGTGCATGGTAGAAATAGATCTCAAAGAAAGGTTTTAGGCACAAGGAGCAGAGAATATATAGACCGGAGTTCTCTATATCAGAGAACAGAAAACAAAAACACAGCCATCTGGGGAGGTGGATTTGGCTGGCATTAGTGGAAAACAGAAATCCATAGATAGGAGCATTAGAAGGATGCTATCCAAGATAGGAGCAGAATCCATAGATAGGAGCACAGACTGGCAAGGACAGAGGTGCAGAAGAGCTTGAATGCAAGGCCTGAATTTTTTGAGGTAGGTAAGAATGAACCACCTGAAGGATAAAGAAGGAACAGATAGGCAAGCAGGGTTTATTTGTAGGGGCTGCAACAGACAGATGGGATGCGAAGGAAGAAAGCAGAAAAGCTTGTAGCAATCAAGGTATGGACAGGTAAAAGCTTTCTTTCAAGGTTATTTTGCTAGGTGATTTGACTACAGTTTGACCTCAGACTCCACAATCCATGACGCCCTAATGTCACAGGATAACACTTTGGTTCCCCATTACACCACTCAGCTGCAACTAGGCTATTGCCATCGAAGTGAAAACAAATAGCGCATTCAAGAGTCAGAATCCACACCCAGAAATTCCCTGTTAATCAATACTGGTTTGCCCTGTGAGTACACAAGTTCAGCAGCCTGGAATAGTCAGATATTCCTGGAAAGCAAACAGATTTCTGCATTCAGTAAGATGGAAATGTGACTTCTAATTCAAACGGATGAGTATTTTTCCACACTTTGTGAGGCCTCATCTTAGATCTTGCTGGCAATGGTACAACCTCCCCAGCATACATTGAGCTGACATTGGAAGAGTGAAAAAACTGCAATGTACCTCTCTCTGTCCATCCAAGAACGGTCAGTCACAGACATCTGTAGGTGATAGAGAGCTTATCCCTTGCTCCTCGTGCTGCCCTGAGAGCCCTTGCACCACACACAAGGCAGCTACAATTCATTCCTTAACCACTGACTGTCCTTTTTCTGCAGCTCTTCAGAACTAATGCAGAGGGAGGCAAATTATGACGAACATCCAATATGATGAACATCCCCCTGTGACAGGGGCATGAGCTCAATCACCTCCCCAGCTTCTTTTCCCCACTTACAAGGTGGTCTGAAGATGTGGGTTAAACCAACAGACCTTCTTATCACAACTTCTTTGCCTTCCCCTTGCACCAACTTATTTTCTTAAAGTCTAAAGCTGTCCTCTGGATTGTGCTGCCTGTTACTAACTAGTAATGTGAGTAGTGCTGAACCCACTAATTAATTCGTTCAGGGGAAGACCTTGCCTGACTTTGGGACAATTGGCTTTTCTGACAGCCAGGTAACCCTGCTAGCAGGTCTGGACGTTGCTTAGTGATCTGCCTTCTGTAGATTACTAACAAAAAACAGAGCAAATTGATTGGTCCCTAAATGAGCATGTAAAGCAAGTAAAGACTCCTTATTTCTTTTCATATTTCTTTACAGAAGCCTGGCATAGACTCCCTTATCATGTCCTTAAACAAAACCTCTCTAGTTACACAGTATTTTAACCGTGGCCACCTAATTTATCTGCCTGACAAATCTTACTTCTAGATGCTCAGGCCACGGCATACACCTGAACTCAGTGAAACTTAAATTTAGCTTGAGGATGAAATATTGAACGCTGTTCCTATTTATACACTTCTTGTGACCACACTAAAAAAAACATAAGAAATCACCTGATGAATTAGACAAAAGGAGCACTGGCATTGGCCCACATACTGATCTCACTCAAGCCAGGCTGCTGCCTGATTAATGAGTCGTGATATCATAGTCTGTGAGGAGGCATACATAAGTGGCAAGAAGAAGAATAGCACCAGACACTGTCAGGCTGGCTCTGTCTAAATCTGGAGGAAAAAAAAATGTTATGGCACAGCTTTCTATAAAGGAAGAAGGAAATCTTTCATATATCAAGGCTGCAGGATTTTTGGAGGTTTTGCTTCCAATAAAGATATATAAAACCAGCCCTTTCCTCAAATCACACAAGATTTTTATGAAAGTGCTTTAAACCATTAGTAGTTCCTGGAAAAAGGAAGCGTATTTTTTAATCTGAAGAAGTCATTGTAGCTGACAACCTTTAAAATTGCTTCATATTTTGCTTACAAACTGGCAAAAGGAATATCCACAGTTTCTCAGAGAGCTGCTTTTCAGAGCTATTGAAAGCAAAAACCAATGTGTCAGGGGGCCAGGATATTTCAAGGTCAGAGCTGGTCAGAGGAGACTCATTTCTGTCTTTTATGATGAATTTCTTAATAATTTTCAAAGATGGCATCCAATATGTATTGCTAAAGTTTTTGTCCAGCCCTGCTTGCTCTTGGAGTTTGTAAAAAACTGTGAAGAGATTATTTTCTGTTAAATTATTGGACTGGGATTCAGGACTGGATTTATTCCTTGTTCTTCCGCGGATTTCCTATATTGCTTTGGAGAAAATTTTTCCCCCCACCTCAAAGTTCTATCTCTAAAGCAGGGATAATAAAATTTTGCACAACATTCATTAAAATATATATGGGGAGCACAGATACTTGATCTTGTTTATATCATAGTCTGGAGGCCCCGTTAGTTCCTCTCTCAATAACGGCTCGGGAGTCGTGAGCTCCTGGCCAACCCTGCTCCCTGTTTGATTGTAAGTGGCCAGCAAAGGCATGTGAAAGGCAGGGGGAGAACGTGTCCTGGGGAGGCAAATACCCCAAAGCCCTGCTGACGGCTACTGTCTCTGCTCTTGCCACCTGGGAAATGAAGCTATCGGACACTGACGACAGCTGGAAGGAAGCCACCAGGGACCTGGAAAAGGGGTGTTTGGAGGCTGGAAGTGGGGAAGGATCTACCGGTTGCAGTAAACTATAGCTAGAAATAGGTTTGCTGGCTGGTCACGTCCATATGTCCCCAGCATCAGGTCTTGGGTGTCAGTCAGGAGAGGACGGCTGAGGACCTGGCTGGTACTAAACCATCTCTCTCCCAGCCTGCTTTTGCACATCAGACAACCCGTGCTTAGGGACTTCCTACAGATGTTTGGGGTCCTGCAGGCTCTTCCCACGGTCTTTTCGATGGTCTCTCAGCAGAGATGGCGAAGCTCTGATACTACAGAAGGACTCAAGCCAGAGAAGGTCTCCCTCTGCAACAGGGAAAAATAGTAGTGTTCTTACTCTCTTACCTTCTGCATCCCTTTCCAAGGACTTTCCCACAACGTAATAAATGGCAGTCACCTAAAATGAGAGACACAATGTGAATAAGAAAGGACTTCTGGGCCCTTCTTGAAACCCTTCGCAAAAAAATTTTGCATCTGTTAATTAATGCTTTAAGCACTTCATTAAAATCTACCTAGTTGCACCCAGTTATGTCAGTGAAGAGAGTGAAAAAACTCCTACATGGAAGTGGGACAAGACCAAAATAGACAAAACAAAAAAAAACATAGTACAAGGGCCATCATTTTACTGCATATTAGAAAAATGATGGATTAAACTCCATATGCAAATTAATATAAACACAATAAAGCTACATATAACTCTACCAGTTGGTTAATATCTTTCCTTAAAACTAACCAGCTTCCAGGGATTGATTTTTACCATAGAGATTCCAGTTTATAGCACCATTTTTCTAAGTGATTCTCTGCACTAGAGTATAATTTAGATGATGGATCCCTCTCAATTACTGTCCATTAGAAGACAGGAAAACATTAAGTTCAAGTGAGTATTATGAGAATTATGGGTTACCCTTTAAGTGAAGAGATTGTAAGTGAAAATTAATTTAACATGTTCATTTCTGATGTTGTATAGCATGATTTTGAGCAAAAAAGGCTTTCTTACAAAAACCGTTTTTAAAATAAAAGCATCTTCCATTAAATAAAGAAGAACACAGCACAGCCTACTGAAACCATCTAAGTGCAAAGGGCCCCAAACAGCAAAAATTGCAAAGTATTTTGCCTGACTTCCTTCCCTGATTTTAAACGGGCCCTACACTATAAGGCAGAGGTACCTGGTGTGAGGTACAGATGTTCTGAGCATGTAGATGTTGAAGGGCAGTGAGAGATGCTAGAGCAGAAGCATCGTCAAACACTGTGGTAGCACCTTCAAGAAATGCACTGGTGTTCTGTATGCATATTTTTATCTAAGCCAAAGTAGAGGCCGACTGCTCTTACCTGCAAACATTGCAAATATGAAGAGTAAAATTGTAAACTATCCCACTAAATTTTAAACTAAACTTGTCCCAGTGCAAATTCCATATTTGTTCATATAGACATACTTAGTATTTTCAGCTCTCCCTTTATTTACTTATTTATCCAATTTTCTTAGAAAGTTCAGGAAGCCAGCTTGAAAAATGTGACCCTTCTCGAAATCTCGAAAGTGAGACTAATTTAGAGACATAACATGACCATCTTGGGTTTGAAAGATATTTTTCCAATCTACTTTTCCAAAACAGCTTAATATGAACCCAAGGATTCTTCTAGACAAGACTTTTTCTATCTGACAGGATAGCTTAATAAGGAACATCATTTGTTTACCCTTTGAAAATAACTGGAATAACATCCCAGTACCATTACAGAATAAAATCCTTCTCCCTCTGTAGAGACCCATGTGGAAACAAGAGAAGATGAACATTTTGCATGACACAAAGAACAATTGCTCTGCAGCTGCTGCCATGACCCTCAGGCTACACTAGAGTCATGGCCCACTTCCTTTCCCCTATAGAGATCTTTTGGTTAATGTATCCATTTAGTTTACAGCCCAAGTATAAATCCTATTTTATGCCAACTTACTGAGAATTTCATAGCAGGTTGCTATCTATCTATGTGGCCTGCACATCCCCATACAATAAAATATCTACATATCAGCCCTTTATGACACTAGATGAAATCCTAGTGATTTCTGTGGTGAAATTTTAGTCCTAGTGATGTGATTGATAAAATTCCCAGGTCCAGAAAGTCATCCTAGGTTCATTTCTTTGTTCAATGTACCTGGAAGGGGTGAATTTGTCCACCTGTGTAATAAATTTGTTGATATTCAATAGTTAGCATGCAACAGTTTTCAGAATACATACAGAATATTCCTAGGAATGTTATGATATTAGCCCAGACATAGAGATTCCTCTACAGAGGTCTGTGCGTACTTAATCAGTCATCAATACTGCACATGACTTGCACTTGCCCAGCATCTTCACGTAAAGCGCTTTTCCAGGATTAAAGTCCATCACAGCACATCTGTGAGGATGACAGAGCTCTCAAGAGAGAGCTTGGAATAGAAAGTCAAAAATAGAAAGGAGAAGTCCTGATGCAAGGTGAAATCTTGGCCTCTCCAAGGTCAAAAAGTGTTTTGGTTTTGACTTAAATAGAAACAGGACTTGAGTTCAGTCGATTTCTCTCTTTTTTTTTTCTTTTAACCTAGTCCCCTTTCTACTCCTCCTCTTCTTTTGGCTGGACTCCAGCACCTTCACATGCAACAGGGATTGATGACAATAAAATATGCTGGCATTGAAAATCTGCCCGTTATTAATGAGGTAGATGACTCATTACTCTTTCAATGAGATGTTAACACCAGGATAAAGCTAGCCTTTTATTGCTATGGGATTTTTGTTTGTTTACTTCAGAGTTCTGTTGCTCTTGCCAATGGTTTAGACCTATAAGAAAATTAGATCATCACCAGTGCTCCTGCAATGACACCAGTTCGACCCCTTCCCATGCCAGCCAGTGAGAGTTCTTCCATTCTTTTGAACTGGAGCACGACCAACTCCTCTGTGACCCATTGGAAACTTCCATATTTCACAGCACCAGATTAAGATTCCTCCATAACTGTACAATCCACCAAGGGTTCAATATGTCCATGGGCTAGATAGTATTTTGTATTTCCTTAACATCTTTACTTGAAAGGTGGCAAATGCAAAGTTCAGTGCCTGGTACGGAGTAACGCCACGCGACAGCCCAGGCTGGGTGATGACTGGCTAGAAAGTCCTCCCTGCCCCTTACCAAAATCCCAGTGCTCAATAAATGAATTTACATTGTGACCGCAAAACAAGAGAAGAGGGAGAGCAGAGACTGAGACTAAGAATGCAGTGAGATAAGGGTGCTAAAACCCAGGCAGCATTCAAGTATTCATCAGTGATTGACCGCAAAACAAATGACATGCACATTTTATTCTACCCAGTGAAAACTGGAATATTAGATTCTCTAATCTAGTTTCTTAAAGCATTTTCACAAATCTGTGGCCAAGATGTTTTTGTTAGAGTGAACTCTGTTTACCATGTCCTTATGCCCTCAAATGACTTTTGAGTATATTATCGTCATTGACTTTGGGACTGTCCAAAAACAAAGATATTATGAAATTCGTAATCATGGAATTTGTTTCTATCTTGCACCAGAAAGGAAATCCAGTCATGCTAAGGTTTCCATATTAAAAATGAGAGACAAGAGGTTCTAAAATTGCCAGTAGCTGCATAGAGCATGTACTTCTCTGGGACACAGGAAACCTATGCTCAAGGACACACTCAGCATTTGTCCAGTCAGGTCTTGTGTCTTTGCCTACCATATTCCAGATAAACCTGGTAAGCAAGCTGCAGTCAATCTTCCTCTCTTCTTTATGCTAAAGTTCATACTGCTTGGAATAGAAAAGATTTGTCATTAAGTTAAAAAATGAGAGGAAAATTCCCAGGCTGTATCTGCAATGAAGCAGCTGAATATCTGGCAAAACCCATATATCATAAATCGTGCCTCTAAAATTGATACTCACTTCTCCTCCCTTTGCTAGAAACCTAAGCATTCCTTCCTTCTACCAAATTGCAGGAAACATTTCATCTCATTAATGCCACTCTTTCCTTAGAATCTTTTAAATATGCATTTTTCATTAAAATTCCAATTCTTGATAAACTGAAAGCAAGATCTGGTGACAAAGAGGTTATAATTAATCTAGCAATAGCAGTCAGAGAAATCCATGTAATTGAAGCCGAATGTATGAATGAGGGGACTAATGCTACAGAACTTCCAAAGTCTTTTCTGTGGAATTAATACTCTAGAGACCCATAAAAGTTTAATCAAGATAAGCAATCAATAACTTCTCAAGTGCTAATAAGCACTGCCATGTTGCATGATATGTTGAGCAGTTTATCATGTTTAACCATATGAAGATTTATAGAAAATCCATTGTTAAAACCAAAGGATGAGGTAATGCACCACTTAGTAAATGAAGTGCAATTAAAATTTATGCTTGATATTACACATTCAAAAGATCTGTAAAAATCATTTTGATTTCCTCTTTTTAAAGAAAAGAAATTAAGGTACTAGTTACACTGCTCAGTCAGTAGTCCTAGGAGAACAGTGAAGACAGCAATGGTATTCTTCAAGTTAATATCTGCTTTCAAGTGGTGAAATAGCCTTAAAAATTGTTAAGCTCTCTTCTCACTTCATTTTGTTCAGTGATCAAACTTTGCTTGAAATTTTTGAAAGTTAAATAGAATACCTATTAGGACCATAAAGGTCTCTGCTATCCATCAATCTGATAGATTTGCAGGTCAGATGAGCGAATGACTTAATGGCTAATTAATAGTCCATAAACTACAGGTCTTGACCTTAGGGTCACTGTGACAGAACTCCACACTACAGCATATTATTAATTAAAACCATCAAATTATGTATTTAGTAAATCAATTCTTTAACAATATTAAGATCTCTTGAAGGTATTGACATGATTTGCTATTTATTTATATGTCAATAGGCAGCAAATACATTCTCACAACTGCACCATAAGCCTCCTTTGTAAATTTAACAAAGTTACAGTAACAGAATGTATAGCAATTCTATTCTTTTTTTTTACAATTCTTGATCATCTGTTTTTAGTTTTATTCTGGATGATGTTTTGTAGTTAGAGATTCCCCTCCAAAATTCAGCAAAAATTTTAATTTAAATAAAATTTTATGATCACAGACATTTCATACAAAAGAAGCTTAAGATTCTGTCTGCTTCCTTGGTGAATTGCTAACTTTTAAAAGGCTTATATTAAAAACAATAACACTATGCACATGATTTTGCTTTTGCAATGCCCTGTACCATATATAAAAACAGATATTTAGATACATACACACATACATATATACCAATCATTCTTGTTCTCCAGTTACAGTCATTTCTAAAGCACAGCTGCTTCATGTTTCTCTACAGCATGCAGCTAGAGATGGAGGAGAGAAAGAAAAAAAAAACAAGCTATACGCGGTCTAAAGGACTGTACAAAGTGTTGATTTAATTTCTGCAAGCAAGAACCAGGTTTCCGACACAGGTGCCTGTCACCTCGCAGGACTGGGGACGGTCACTCAGCTGATAGCAGCTGGATGCAGAAGGAGGGAGGCAGGGCTCAGGTGTCTGCATGGCCACGTAGAAAGACTGGGATGAGAAGGAATTGAATCCAGCTCCTGGGAATGCCTAGTTATTAGACTACTCATCCTGTTTCATAAGATAAACTGCTGAATTTCATCACTACTGCCCAGAGGAGGGGTGTTTTCACGTGTCCAGATGCACATGCTTTGAGTTGCCCTCTGGAGGTACCTGCTGCTCTCCCCTAAACACAGGGAAACGCAAGTTCCCAACTTTTGGTGTTCTGAATCACGCCTAAATTAGATGCCTTAAATAAACAGTGTGATTTACTTCCCTCCGAGGACAATAAATTATCCAGACAAATATATCACTACAAATTAAATCATTATGATAGATACATACAACTGAGGGTGTGTAGCACCTAATTAATAAAGTGGCATATTCATCTGCAATTAGCAAATAAGCTCTCAGATCTTGACATAGGCACTGTAAAGTGTATATGGCATGCCTGTGTAATTACAACAGAGCTTGCTCCTTTTTCTTGATAGTTTCTGCAGGAAAACACATTCACTCTATCTGACCTAAATTCTCAAGTTATTCTGACTCACCTGAAATAACATTTTTCAAAGCAAATGTACTATTCAGAAGGCAGCGGAAGGACTATTCAAGTCATATTAGAGACACACTTTGCTGGGACATCATTTTTTTATTCAGGCTCTGTCACTAAAATGGGATGGTTGCTTCTAACCAGGTTTGCTTCAGACTTTTTACAAATCAGCCCGTACCACCTATGGATGAATACACAGTGCTCACTTCAGGAAGAAAGTGCTCCATAAACATTTACATCCAAGGCAAGTTTATTTGCAAAGTGGGACCGTCTCCTTTCCAGATATGAGTAACATGAGTAAAATGTTCTACATTGTATCACTCTCCCTGACAGAAGTTATCTCCATATTCAGCAGTGATAACATATCAGCAGCCGCTGACTGATTTGGCCTAGGATCTCCTAACAGTTGTGATCTCTCTGACTGGAAAATATATATATATATATATATATTTCCTGCTAAATACTGCACAACTCTTCCGTTGGCATAGAGGTGATTAAATTGCCTTGGCTGTGAAGCTATCCTCTCCTTAACTGAAGCGTAATACTTTTTTGCAACATCAACTTCTTCACATGACCTTCCTACCCAGCTGTCGCAAGGAACCACCTAAAATTATAGTGCCAAAATGTGATGCCAGCACTTTCATTTTGAGCTTCAATTATTGTTCAGCTCTTAATCTGCAAGTCACGCATGAGTATGGAAGCCCATGACACCACCTTGCTGAACAAAAGCAAAAATCACGCTTGAATACCAAGCAATCCCAGATACTAAAAAGAAATCCCAGTGACATTAATATGTCATGCTGGATGTAGAGCCTGCAGAAGAAACACTGCCTTCAGAGCAACAAGCATTACCTATGATAAACACGTTCCTTCCTGGCATCTCTAGGGCATCGGGTTCACTGCATTTATAGTGATCATCTTAATGTATTATTATATTAAATGTTTCAGGCACTTTCACTTACCTTTCAGAATTAAAGATTAATCAATTCCATGATTGTGGACATCTAAACAAAATGTATTGATCCCATTCATTTTTAAAAGCAAGACACTATGTTGTATTTTAATATGTCATATTTTAAGGCTAGCCTATTGATCACATTTTGAGAACTCCCAATATTCCATTAGAATTTAAGATGCAGAGTAAGTGTAAGATTTTCATTACATGTACAGTGATGTAGATGCATGGAAGCTAGTTTTGTGCATAACTGAGGTTTTGTTTTTTGTCTGACATTGAGATGTGCCCACTACTCTTATTATAAACTGAAGCAGAGTCTGAGAGCCGTTACCCATTTTAGCGTTTCTACTGATTTCCCTTGGACTGCACATATATGTAGGAAGGATTCTTACATGCAAGGAACAGGTCCTAAAAACTGATAGTGGACTCACACAAATTCTACATTACAGAACACCTAAAAATCTTACCTTATACCGCAACTGTGTGGAGCCCAGTTAGGTTCAGTGTTTTTACTGAATTCATTTACCAACATCCATATTTATAGCAGCAGCTTCCCCAAACCAAGGACAATACTTAGTTCTGCTTCTTTAGTACTTCTGACCTGGTTGACCACTAGAGGATAAATTTCAGGGGGCATCAATGGCTAAGAAATCTAGACACTACAGTGAGGGTCTCATACACCAGAAGGATTAAGCAAGAAGATGGACTGTTCCTCACTAATATACAATCAAATCTGGAAGCATTAAGTGATGAGTCTACTCACTGGTACAATTTTCAAGATTTACATCTCCCTATTAGTCAATCCTGGAATGCTTACAAAGTAGCAATCGCAATTTTTAGAAAAAAGTAACACCTTGCAGGAATGCTCACCAATACCAAACTTCTATTTCTACACAGCCCCATTTTCCATAGGTCTTTGGAGATGTATTTCTAAACAGATGGACAAAAGCTGAGCCACATAGTCCTTTTAAGATGAATAGATGCCCATATGCTAAATACACACACACAGAGCATGCTGAAAACATACCACTTACGTAGTAATTTGCTGAAATGGGAATAGGTTGAGTTAGAAGAAAGGAATGAATCATTTTTGGATTCTTCTTATAATCACCAGCTTAGCAAGATGATCTCTGAGGAGATGGCACATACCCTAAAACCACTGTTCTGCGCATGCATTCCATGTTGTTGCTCTTCAGCATTACCACTGAACAGTCTTTTATAAGTAATAAATGTTACGTAAATAAAAACACACATAAATAAATTACAGCGCTCCAGGCAGAATAAGAACTTGTATTATAATATCATAAATTATGAAGACTGTAATTGCTACAGCCAATAACATTTTAAAACAGAACTGTGCTGATAAATATGTGCGATAAGACTGAGTAAGGCTTACTCAGTTTCAGAGAGGAGTAAATCAGTTGATTTAAGTCAGTGTAGTAGAAGCAAGTTATTATGGTGAAATCCTCAAAAAGTCACTGGCTTTCTCTGGGCCCTTTTTTAATGCTGAAAAAGAGCAATGTAAACGAAATCTGTGCAAGAGGCTAGAAAATACATAGAGAAACCAGGAATCCTGAACTCCCACATTTCTTCTGAGTACCTTTAGCATCTAGCTGTTTTTAAGGAACCAACACCTTCTTTTCACAACAAATCACAATCAGTGACTTCCTGTTTATAAAATGCAGGGGGGAATAGAAACTATGGACTTCATGCTAGATCGTTTCCTGAAACATAGTGGTTTATATTAAATATTAAGTCTGTCTGAATTTACTTGCCACAAACACACACACAACAAAAATGCAATCTTGTCTGCCTAGATATGAGGTTTCTCAAAGAGCATGCTAAATCATGAAAATAAGAGTCAAGACAAAATCAAAACCTTTTTCTAAAATCTGAGAGCTTTCAAAAAATGCAATTAGGATCAAATCTATTTCTCCTTTAATGGAAAATGTAAAGTGATTAAATAAATATTTAAAAACAAAATTCAGAATGCAGACTGTCACCTACTTTTCTCAAGAGTCAAATACATCTGTTCTAAATACCGACGTTTACGCTCCTGTATCTGTAGTCCATTATCATAGTAGCAACCACTTGGTGCAATAAATGTCTCCTACAAATCTTTAGAAGAGGCAGAATTGATAAAAACCAGTGACATTTCTCAGTTTGCATTCTGAAGCTCTTCTTTTGATTTTCTCTAAGACAATTTCCTCCAGACTAATTACCTCTTTCAGTCTCTTAGGTGACCTTCACTGGCCTAGCTAAAGGTCTGTCTCTCCACTTTCTACAGATCCTGTTATACCTAAGATTTCTATATTTTTATGAGATCATTAATCCTCAAGATAAGTTAGTAGTGTACCTCAGTAGATAAATTGGCTTTTGTAAAGATAATTTAACTCAAATAGAACACGACCCAATATGAATAATTCTGCATTTCTTTTCCCTTTTACTTTTTTGATGACACCACCCTTTTTATTGTTGAAATCCCCATCATTTTCCATTGTGGAGTCCTCATATCCAGGTCCTGAAGCTTCGCCACATTTTACATCCCCAGATATATTTTTCATCCTCACTGCTAAGACTTGACTTAAATTGCTATCTTGCATAATACATTCTCGCTCTCTCAACTCTTCCAGCTCAGTTCCACTTGAAACTTAGCTACCTGTGGCTCCTCTCGTTCAGCATGTCTCATCAAATCTCCCACATCCATGTTTCTTTTTTCCTTCAAAGCTTTCTTTCAAACCCACATCTCTACTTTCATCTCCTCCTACACTCAGCTCTGGCAAGTCTATCCCCTCCACCACCTTTCATGTATATTCCTTCATTCATGCCACCCAATTTGTTTGGAACAAACTCAATTATTTATCAAATTTTTTCCTCCTCCTTCTTTATCTATGGAATAAAAACTTTATCATTATGAGAAAGACAAGCCATTCTGGTTAGTAAGGCCACATATTATGTGCATCTCATGTCTCACCCAGAATATGCTCCTGGTCTGGGGAGAAGTATCTATGGCTGACATGATATAGGTCTTTAAAAGGGTAAATCACAGATACCTCTTTCTAGAAATCTTAAACTTTGGAATGAAACCATATCTAAGAAATATTCAATCTTACCTCTAATATGTAAGGAGTTCTTCAAATTCCCGGAAACATTTCAAAATGGATAAATTTTAAAACTGACTTCCATACATCTTCCTTTATCAGAACTGAGAATTTTACCCACTCACACTTGTCAAAAGGAACACCTAATTCTCCTTCCCAATTTACTCTTGGGGAACCAAAAGAATGTTTTAGGTATGCCAAACTCATAGAACACATGATATTTGCTAGATTTCTGCAGCTTTCTGCAAGCATCATGCTATGTGGTAATAGGACAACATTAATTCAAATCTCAGAGCTTTGATTGCCATCCAGGCTAAAAGCATTTGTAAGCATGCCAAATTAATAAAAATGCCTCCTTGATACAATTCAACTGGCCTTGTATTACTTGCCTATATCCATTGACACCAGAAGAACAATGTAATTTCACTTCTGAGATTCCAGAGAGAGTTCAAAAGACATGTCACTCAACTTAGGAATATTCGTTTCTCTCTGCTACATAAAAATCATAAAATTAGGGTAAGCAATAGCTCCTCTGCTGTGGCCCAAGCCTGTCTAAGCAGGCAATGATTTGCTTTATCTGCACAGATATCTGGAATCTACAGTGTGACATGCATATAAAATATGCATATCTGACTGAATATTTTGCAGTTTGGACTGCAAAATATGGGTCCAAACTGGCCTTTCCATGCCTTATGCTTTAACATTTCATATTTACTCAGTCTAAATTGACTACTCAGCCTGAGGATCTTGCACAAAAGAACTTTTGTTCATTCATTTATTTAAGTCAAGGATGTTTTTTAAAAGGTAAGAATTTTAATGAGATTATGTCTTGAGACATACGCCGGTATTTACTATAAAAAAAAGAATAAGATGACAGCAAAACACATTAGGGTCATCTAACTATAAAAGGAAAGAAAGAAGACTGGAAGTTAATAAATAATAGGACAACACTGGTCAGTCTAAAAATATATCTGCAGAGGAAATCAGCTTAAAGGTACTGCAGTTTTTTGGTTTATTTTAAAGCGGGAAGAGGAGGGAAAGGAAATGGATTCCAAAGACAAAGATCTCACACCATAAAATGAGTCAAAATTAAAATGTTGGCTGAATGTAGATGTGCTATGGAAAATCTAAAAGGTCTTTGCTTTGTGCGTGCATTAAACATCTAAATCATTAGTGTAGGATAGAATTGGCACAGTCATAAACCCCATAATTCTGCAATGTCCTCATCACTGGAACTAGTGGCTCCAAAGAGAGAATGAAGAGAAGTGAGAGTAAAGCATTGCCAGAACTGTAACTGAAACTAGATGTTATCGGAAAAGAAAGCATCAGTATTACAGAGTACATCACCTATATCTGATACGCAGTCTTCAACTACCATAAGTAGGCGTAGACACTCTACTCAGTCAAACGCCTTCTTCTTTTTCAGGTGTAGCCTACAAATAGCATACCTGAGTTGCAGCTCCCTAATTTCCACAGAAAAGCTTATCTAATATCAAGCTAGTTCCTTTTATTCAAAAAATCCCCCTACAAAATGTACAGCTGGAGATAATGTTTTCAATTTTCTGTGCCAGTAATCTGGTATAAATCTTACCCCATATAATGGAGAAACAGTAGTATGCTATCAGGACACTTCGTGCTGTTGCAGAGATACAAATCTATTTCAACTTCCATCTTATCCCCAGAGCTCATTTACATATGACATTGTAAATGCTATGTAGGTCCTTATGGGTAGTGGATAATCTTCTAATAACATTATTAATGTGTTGATATTAATAATATTGGCATATGGTCAGAAACAGCTGGGTGCAAAAATCACATACTTTCTTTCTGAAGGTAAAAGATAAAAGTTTATTTCTGAAAGGGGAGCATGACAGCTTGAATGGAATGCTGATCTTCTTTTGTAGAGTGCCAAATTTATCTAGTATCAGGTCCAGAGTTTCACTAAATATCATCCAGTCCCACTTCTAAGGGCACCTCTACCTCTTCTTCTTGGAACCTTCTCCTTATATGTTGCAGTCATTAAAAATGAACTAATCCTGTCTCCATATGGATAGCTTGTTCTAAATCCCACTAAATCAATATAACATCCAACTAACTATTCAGTTCAGTAGGCTTTGGAGTCAGCCTATCTTTTATTCATTTAAGACAAACATTCATTGTTAACAGAGATCTAAAATGGGCTTATACTGTGATGCTATTGCAAAAGATATGTGTTGTCATCTCAGGAAGTTGATAGGTTTAAGAAAGGCTGGAGAGTTCACTGTTTACCCACCACTTTCAAACGTGAAAGCACACTGGTTACTGAAGAAAGAGTTGCAGGAGCTGAGAGGATGGTATAGACAACTGATTGTGATAGAAGAAAATGTTTGTACTGTGCAGAATAATTTTCCGTTAGCTGCTCCTATGTTGTCCTCTACAGCATACTTTAATATTCATTGTTGCTGAACTCACAAAATATGTTTCATATATTTTTAATTCCTTCATTTTTTAATTCCTTCATTTCTAACAAGTTTACCAAAAAACTTAAACATAGCTACCAAAGCTAATGAGCATTAGCTCATTGGTGTGCAAGGGCATACTATGTCAGCATAACGTACTGGATATTGCAGTACCACTACAAAACGGAGACAAGCAAAGCTGAGCCTAACTTTCCTAACGTCTGCTCCTCTGTTTACTCTTAGGGCTTGATTCAGCTGCCCAGGCATAGGCATCTAGAGCCATTTGAAATACCAGAGCCTCTGAAATACCCATCAGAAGTGATGCAGAGCTTGAAAAACCTTCACCCTTCAAGAGTGGCAGCTGAAGGCCAGTCAGCAGACCCTAAGGCATCTGAAAGGGCATAAGACACCTACGGTTAGGCAACTGAATCCCACTCCTTGTGATTTTAGCAATATAGGCACTAGAAAAAAGCTCTTGGGATATAGTGTCTGCTGTCATAGGCTACTACATCATACTCTTTCATAAACTCATCACCCTCCATCATAAAGCTATTTAAACTTTTATCTCCCCACAGTTTGTAGTCTGAGTTGGCTCCAGAACTTTATTGCTTTTCCTGATACTTGCAAATGTTCATATTGCCAGCCTTAGTCATGGGTGATTTATACCCATTTGTTTTAATGCCAACATTATCCTCTACCTTAAGTAGCTCCAATGTTTTCCTTCCTTGATCTGTTTACAGGGAGCAACCATATCCACTGACAGCACTAGGTTTGCTAAGCTAAACAACACTAGGCTGTAACAACGTTTTTTTGTGATGACATTAATACTCCTCATCACTTCTAGAAATACCTTGTCTCCGACTTTCTATTTGCCCTTTCTGCAGTTGCTCTGGTGAATCACAGTCATCCCATTATTATCTAGCAGCCTCGGGTCTTTCTACCCTTTGTCATTTTGAGTGGGTGAGCTTCCAGACTATAGTAGATTTGTTTTTTATTAACTCTAATTTATACTCTAAGATTTTTTTTCTCTCCTTCCTTCATATACATCCAGATAGGTTATCTTTTGCCACAGTTCAGTACATTCTTTCTTTGATAAAACACTAGTTCATACCTTCACTCTTAATCACTGCAAACTCTCCATTCTTTGGAGTAACTGAGGAAGGTCTTTATTACTGCAGAATTTACATCCTGGGCCATGAAGAAAAGAGTTACTTTCCATTAAGAGAATATGAGCAATAAAGGAGCAGGAAAAAGCAGATGAAAGCAGTCAATTATCTGCAGTAACTGCAGCTCTCCAAAGTGTCTGGAGTGCACAGTTTCCATTCCTGCCCTGCCAGGGATTGGAGATGAACCGGAACAAAATTTTGGTCATAGGATCTGTCTGGACAAGTCAAAGTTTCTTCCTGGAGCGATTACTCATATAGATTCCGTCGCTGGTGGCCAGCAAGAAATGCTGTAGGCTGGAGAAAGAAAAGAGGTCCTAGCTAAAAAGCGACTACTGAACAGCTCTGCTTTAACTCATGTCAGTCAGACCCAGCAGTTTATACAAGGCAGTCTAATGTCAACCTCTTGAACAGATTTCCTATTGCAGTCTTATATATCTGGAAGCTGGGGAGAGCTGTAAAAGCTATATATGTCTGGATCAAACATGCTCCAGCCTAACTGGAAGATCCTAGCACACTGTTCAGTAGCAGGTAGCTCATATGGTGTTGTAGATGCACTAAGACGCCTTTAGGCTGGAGAAAGAGGCTGAGGGTAGATAACGCATGGTGGGGACCCTTAGGCATCTCAGCTAGGTGATGAAGCTCTTCATGCTTCCTATATGAGCGACAGAGGCTAGTGCCCCAGAAATGTTATTTCAGATTCTCCATTTCAGAGCTCAGAAGTACTACAAAGCACTTTTCTTTTCTCTCTGGACCATTTAGGCAACCTGATTTCTTGAATCCAGGCATTTAAATCTGGAATGTAGAGACAGATATTGTAAGTGGCATTGAGACTGGACAGGGAACACTGGTAAAGCTCCGATGAGCCTTATAACAAGGGCAATACCAGGGGCTTGAACTGCACCAGTATGTAAGAGAGTACATACCATAAGCTGGCCTTCCGTTACAGAAATCTTCCATTTGCGTTATTGTTTTCCAGGAGCTGATACTCGACAAGGGACGGTCCCACAGAATAAAACATGCATTTCAAAAATAGCTATCTTCATCCAGAGACTGGCAGATTAACATACATTGTGGGCAAGCAGATCCAGTACTAGTGGTTCTTTTTTTCTGGCAGATGGCATCGGTAGCTGCCTGCTGTTAAACTCCTGGACAGCCTCAAGTCCCAGGAAGCGAGAGATCTTAGCAGAAGAATATCAGAACCTGAGATTTTGACCTGTCTTGCTGATCTTTCAGCTTTTATATGCCTTCCCTTACCCTTTCCTTTAACCCTACCTCCCAACTATTTTATGTCACCCTTTACCTGGAACCAGGAATATTAATGTGTGGGGGTACATTTTTAAGTCAAAATCTAATGATTTTTTTAAAAATTGTCTTTTTTACTTTGAACAATTTGAATTGGCTTGACTTTTTTAACATTTTTTCCACAGATAATGTTTTTCTAAAAACTTTTTCAACATACAAATTGTTACTTAGGGATTGGTAGTTTCCATTTATCTGATTTTAAAACACAATTTTCATGAAATGAAAAATACACATAACTAAACTGACAATGTTTTTATAAAGCTTTTTTCTCAATAAAAATGTCAACCTTTTCAGTAAGCTTTTTCCAGCCATGTCACCCATTTTCCATGAAATGTTTCATTGTAAATTGTATGCACAAAATGCCACATAGCCCTCATAACACAACTTCCAGAGTGGACTTTGTGTTCTAACTTCTCTCTCTTTTCTGATTCTCCAGAAATGTCTGGAGAAGCAACAAAATTCACTATCACTACTGAGAAAAGAGGGAACTCTAGCTTTTGTCCTTAAACCGATAGCCAACAGAGTGAACTTTATAAACTTCGGATTGCTTCCTGAGATTGTATTCCTCATCTGTTCCTCCCAGTGGCATTACCAGTAATGGGAAACATTCACTAGCACGAAGGCTG
Organism: Dromaius novaehollandiae; assembly: GCF_036370855.1. Lineage (NCBI taxonomy): Eukaryota > Metazoa > Chordata > Aves > Casuariiformes > Dromaiidae > Dromaius > Dromaius novaehollandiae. The sequence continues at coordinate 10,319,794 of NC_088099.1, forward strand.
CAAAGCTGGTTCCCTAACATGGCCAGTTCAGGACAGAAATAGCAGTAGTTATTGTCCTAGGCTTCATGATGTTGTTTTTATCATGCTACCTTAGCTCTCTTTCTCCCTGTATTTTTGCATTCCAGCATTTCTGCTAGTATTTCTGGCATAGTTCAAAGTCTGCAAAGAACCTGCTGTGTCTTAACTCTTCTTCATGTACACCTTCAGCCCCACAGCAAGAAGAAATCAATGGTATCCTTTCTGGATCAATCAGGCGCCTACTGCTCCAGCTCACTGTCACTAAGAAGCACAGGTTTCTCAGAGCTTGATAGTTTGCAGAACTACCTGCTCTGTGGCTCCAAAACTGCTGAGGCAGACCAGTCCTTTACAGAGCAGAGGAGATTTCAATAAGTCTGGCCTTTGGAAAGCGGAGTTTGGAAAGGTTTTCAAATAGGTCAGTGCTAAAACAGTTCTCTCTTCCTACGCAGAAGATGTTATCCTGGTGACCAAGCACATACAAATGCAGCTCCGTTGATGAAGACAGGTAGATGTAGATATGGCTGTACTGATAGAGATATATAAAAGCACAGACACTTCTGCTCAGTTGGATTCAGGAGGATTCTGCTAGTTAGAAGTCCCTCAGCGGGAAGGGGACAGGAGCTACCTATCATGCAAACACAAAGCCTCCCCTTCCCCCTTCACTCGATCTCTCCTAAACAATTTCAGGCAGCTACGGTCAGGTGAGCCGAACCCCATCCTAAGGGTACACTAAAGAACGCTGCCATCTCCTACTTGTTACCTTTGCCCATTCCCACATAGATATTATTGCTCTTCCCCTTTGCTCAGCCAAATGCAAGTCCATTTGAATTGCTTCCACTATGTCTCCTGACTCAGTAAATCAAATCCATTGTATGGCACAAAAGCAAAGGCTTTCTTCAAATCCAAATAAATTACGTTCAATGTCTCAGGATTGCCTCCCAATCTGCTAGTGTATATAATGCATTTAAATGAAACGTATGCATATGAATGGTGATTGCTCCTTATTGAAACGCACGTCTCTAAACACCCTGTAATCTTGTTCCTTACCAGTGTCTCCCAGAAATTATTCAGCATAAAAGGCTCTCTCCTCCATCCTCAAACCAGTTTTAAAGCCATACAACACAAACAGTTACTCAAGCTCGTATATTGTCATTGTATTTATTACTTATTCTCTATGCTCACATACATAGTTTTAGGTGCTTTTCCAATGTATAAGGAAAATTCTTGGGACACACATTAAGAGGACAAGCAATATATGAAAGATAGAAAAGAGAAAGTCTCCTAATACGCTTGTCAAGAATGAACAATTATTTAGGAACCTCATCTGATGCTTACTGCCAAGAATAGGAGTCTTTTTCTTTATTTGAATCATTTTTGCAATCTGAAGTCTTTTCCCATAAGGTGGTTCTCTAGAACCATCTGATCTCTTAAATGAGCAAAGTAAGTTGCTCTTTCTCTGTCTGCTGAGTATCTGTATTCTGTAACCACCGATTAAAACTGCCCTGTTGACTCAAAAAGGCATAAGATTGGGACACACAGTCTCTGAAAAATATATAAAGGCTCTCCCAGAAGATTTCCATCATACTTCAGGATATCTTTTCACTGGGTCTCAACCGCTGTCTAATCTCAGTGCTTCCAATTTGCCTATCAATACTGTGGCCAGGAGTAAAAATCACAAGTGTACCAAAATGACTTAAAAACCTAAACTTTATTTCCCAGTTGCCTAGGTACTTCAGGCTTAAATCACATTAAATCCTTCTATCTGCCTAAGTCCCTTTTAAAAATGGAAAACTTCATAGCCCTTTCCCAAAGAAGCCTATGCTCTCACTGTGAAGTTACAGATCTATCCATTTCCTTTCAAGTAACAAGGTGAAGAATTTTTCAGAAAACAGAGATTTCATCACTGCAAAAAAAGAACATCTTCTAGGATGATGACATTTAAAGTATGCTAGTTGCAGTATGATTCTTGCATGAACGGGTGATGAAAGAAACACATTTCTTCCTGCCAAAAATAACAGCTGTATTATTAAAAATATGGTTAGGATTGTGCGAAAATCCAGTCAGATTACTATTGTGAAAAAATACCTCATCTGCTGCTTCTTTTTAATACAGTAGCAAATATACTGCCTGGTTTGGCTTCCTGCCAAGATTAATTTTAAATTGGACCTCATGAAATATTTATGAGGTCCAATTTAATGGGATTGCTTTCCCTGGCATTAAGCCTGTGTGGATAGCATCTTAAACACTGATGTTTTTAACAGAACCTCAAGACAAAAAAAATCCTTGGGTATTAATAGGCTTATTAATAAATTGTTTAACTCCATGACAGTATATTTTAGAAGTATTTTGACAGGCCCTTTGTAGAGAATCTTTACCTGCTATTCGCTAAGCCTGCACTTTGCACTGTCAAACAAATGCTGCTTAGCATTTAGCAAAATGGTAAATCATCATTAGTAGGAAACAATCTGAAGTAAGTGTGAGTAAAGAGCTAATCACCCTTAGATAGGCTTCCCCGGGAACTGACACTGCTCAGAACACTACAGGCACCACTCAGCTCCTCCATGGCCTTCTTGACTCTCTGAGACATCATTTACTGTTGGGCTTCTAATTACATTTAATAGTTCAATAAAAACAGTATATTGAGACACGTACACTTACAAAAAAAAATCAGCATTTTTTACAAAGAAAACATCTTGAATAATTGATAAATCATTTTCCTTCCCTTTTACAATAAATAGCATGGACCTAATCTCTAGAGATGATTATTTCAATTGCATCTGAACCCATTTCTAAAAAGCTGCTTCACTGCTTCTCCTCCAGCATTGCTCACAATGGACCTTTAGGAACCAAAAATCGGAAGCACAGCATAAGAAAAACGTCAATAGAGATGAAGGCCAATTTTGATCTCAGTGTTTGACCACATTCCTAGCTGGGATAAATCAGTATTATTGTCCCTGTAGTGAGGTCCATGGCTACAGCAACAGCAGATTTGGCCCTCCAAAATGCTCCATAAATGTAAACTCCAAAAGCAAACTTTATGGTAATATAATGGCAGATATCAGTGACTGAGTACAAGCAAATAATTAAAATAAGAAAAACCAAAGACTCTTTAAAGATTTCGATATCACCTTCACAGATAGGTACAGAAAACCAAGAAAAAACTATGTTGCTCCTGTTTTCTCCTTCTCTTATTGGTCCCCCAGCAGCGCTGGCTGCACTTCTTTAGCTGACCAAAGTTTAAACCAGCAGTTTTGCAACTAATGAAGACCAAGGATGCATGACCTATATGGAAAGAAATGCAGCACGTTGTTTTCACCAAGTCGTCACTACTAGACGACAACATTGATGTGTGGCCCCTGTTAAGAGTGAAATCAGTATTGCAGATGCTAAACGCCAGCCAACTTTATGGATCAGCTCTGCAAGCTGCAACACAATTGCTTGTCAGCTGAGTGCAGAACCCATCTTTTGGCTATAGAGAGGGGAGCTTTCACAGCGATATTTACCTAAGCCTGATTGCAAAGATACGACGCAGCAGAATAGACAGCAGTGCTTTGCAACTCAAAGGAGGCCTGACCAAACAGAAGTCTGGCTGCAATGGAGGGCAATCATATTCTGCAATACCATAGAAAATATATTTGTGTGTTCTTCCTGGCAAAATCCCTCCAGAAGCGCCACAGATAGTTCACATGCCTTTGCAAAAAGCAACTGGTATGGGGCAATGGGCAAGAACAGGGCTGCCCATCTGACCTTCTTGGTTGAATGGACCTTTGCAGGAAAAGGATGCCCACCAGAATGGTAGAAAGCATCAGGCAAGCAGGAATAACAAAGAATTCAAAAGTGAAAGAGTTGGGAAAATTTCAAATCTTGTCAAATGACAGGTTGAGACGATTGGAAGAAACTCAACAGCAAAAAAGTGCACCTTTCCATATGTGTGCCATCTGATTCTTGTACAGCAAATGACAGTCATTATCACAGAGTGTGACTTGACATTGTAAAACAACACCTCAGTTGCTTTTTACTGCAGGAACAGTGTGATCCCTGAGACTGTAGAATAAATGACTACCCATGGGCAGGAAGATGCATTTCCACCTAAATATCATATCTATATTAGTGATATTGCGTTCTAATAGGCAGAAAGTTGTCTTTACCATTCACTTTCTAATGACCAGACGTGTTCAACAGCCCTTTAACAGAAATATGACCATGCTACTAAGAGTTTGGAACAAAAAATAAAGAGGTGATGATCTAAATAATGAAACTACAAGGGAGTTTTAGGAAGGCAGATTGTAATTAGCCAACTGGAATTTAGCCAGGACACCACAGCTAACACCTCTGTGACCTTCAATCAACACTCCTTTAATATGCATGAAGTTGGGTTTCTTTATTGTTATTAAACTGGATGAAAAGACAATCGAAGCAAATACTCTGTTGGTTGATTTTCATCATCACATAGCTGCTAGAATGCTGAAATTCAGAGGGGGAAAAAATTGTGAACACTCAGTGCTAAATGCCTAGCTAACTAGCAGTCTGCACCCCTTCTAATACCTCTGACGCTGACAGCCGTTGCACAGCTCATAGAAAACCTCTTCACACTCATCGCTGGGATAAGTAAGCGATGTGTTCACTCAGGATCTCTTCCTGCCAGAAACTGAACCACCTGAATTCTGCTGTAATCAGGAGGATGGAAGAGGAACCTGCAGGTTGACACCTTGAATTCACTTCCACACCAGTACAGAGCCAGGTCAGCCCTAGATACCTCTTCTGAACTGCATGCTGCACCCGCCCATTTTATTAAGGAAAAAAAATGCCAGGGCAGAAGAGCACAAAGCCTGCTCATTCTGTTGTTCCCACCCAGGTCAACACCCCCAGCATTAAAGCAAAGCTAATCACAGGAAGGCTGTGATTCATAGGCAGCCATTTCAAATGAAGGAATCCCACCTCACACAAAGCAGCTCTATGGAATAAAACTTTGAACTAGCTACCCTTGTTTAGGAGTGTTGATAGCAAGATTAATTATCCTTCTGTTGAGAGGCAGAAGCTGCCACAATGATGTGTCGCCAGCACTTACCGAGCAAGGATGTATTCATCACAAGTGACAAGACTGCAGAGAAGTGAAATTCTTGTTTAATATTTGTCTGTATGCTAATGCAGTTTGAAAACAAAGTTCTCTAAAGCTGGATAAGAAGAAAGAAAAGGAAGAAGCAAAAATGCTTTAGCCAAAGTAAACGAGAGGAAAAAGTTAGGCAATTTAATTTTTTGACTCATTTTACAGACCTTTTCAGGTTTAATCTGCACAGCCATTAGGGATTTAGAGAGCACTGATGTTTAACTTGTTTGCCCATTTGACTTAAGACAAATCCAGCTGACAACAACAAAGCACTTTCTTTGTCTTCACCAGTACTTAATTTAAAGAGGACATGTTTACAAACAGCTTAATCTGTTTAGTACAAATAGTCCTTTACATTCTTTTATCCTGTCAAAAAAAAAGAAAACCTTCAGAAACCATTTGGTCCCTTCCAAAGCCCAAAGCTGGACTTTGGTGCAACTTGATATGAATAATATATGTTAGCTCTACAAACACATCACACTCAACAACTTACACCTTTTTTATAAAAGCAGAAAAAATACGTTAGCAATAACAAATCTGTTGAATGTTATATGCTTTTTTGACACAAAAGTCATTAATCTACAGGAAATCTCTATGGCAAATGCATATATTTATTCTATATATCTCCAGGCACAAAACTGAGCATTAATATCAAACCATTCTATGCAATAACTATCAGAGTCTCTTGTTACTTAGTGTTAGTAAAGATGGAGAATGCCCTATTCTGTAAGTAAAAAGTATCAAGCATGTACCAGTTAGGTTTATCTCTTTTCTAATGATTGTGTTTTCTCATCTTTGTTCTTGTGACCTGTGATCTAGGAAAATGGCTTGGTAGTGAGAGCAGATCCAAGTACTAGTCTTAATTCTTGAAACATTTGCTGTATGACCTCATACAAGCAGTTCAGCCCCAGAACAGCATAACATGTGATCATATGCTTAATTTTAAATTAGAGAGCAATCATTATTCATAATAAAGTTGTGCTTTGGTGTGTCATTACATTTGGCCTTACCTTTCCTCCTAATTTCAGTTTCATCTTTCCTTCTTCTTCTTTAGAGATGAGGGAGAAAAAATTGTCTCTAAATTATGATGTCTCTGAATTATTCAGGCCGTATTATTTCTAATAGAAGAAACAATAAAAAATGTATACTGTTTTACTTAATATGCAAGTGCTACTTCAGGAATTGGATAGTTATTAAAATAAAGCCTTTCATCTGAGGATTCAAAAAGAAACGGAACCTAAAGACACTTCAGACAAAATACTCATAGTGAGGACATTCATAAGTAAACTCAGCCATACAAAAGCTAAGTGATTATTAGTCCCTGGCTAAACAAGGAGCTGGTGGAAGAAATGGGAACAAGCCAATACTTAGCATTTAGATAGGCCTTTTCACACAAGAATTTGAAACATTTTACAAAGAAAACAACAACAAAAAAAGCAGCACTTGATTCCTGAAACTCAGTTCTGTGTTTTAACCACTACATATCAATCTTCCCCAGAAAACGTAGGTTCTGACATTTAATGTTACACACACATTCTCACATCAGTTCTCTACCACCTAAGTTCAGTAAACTTCCATCAACAAATGCACTTCTGAATTCAAGTGTTTGAACTTCACTATAGAAGCTTCTGTAAAATCAAATCACATCCAATCCCATAAAATCAAGTCAATCTTTAATTGTAATAATAAAAATTATATTACAATAATGGTATTTTCAAGTTAATGGTCACAATAAAAACCTGATAAAAGGTATTTATCAACCTAATAAGTATCCTATTTTTAAAACAGACCAGGCCACAGAAATAGCTTAGATTTTCAGAAATGTATCTGAAAATTTGCCTGCTAAAGAGAATATTTTTGATTTTAAGTTCTTTGGGAGAAGGGATGCCTATTTATTTCTTGTTTGTGCAGGATCTGGAGGAAAGGAGACCTCATCCTACATGTGACCATAGTAAAAGAAAAAGTAATATTTTCATTAGCATTGTGTTAATTTATTGATGACGAGATCTAGCTTAGGCTCAGAAATCTTACATTTTCAATCAGATGCACAACACCTTTCCCAAAACACCAGGGTGCTGCCCCATGGCACTTGTGGGAGCAACACTAGGGGACCTGCTTGACTATATATGTAGAAAGAGCACCCCAACTTTACAGACCTCTTTTGAAAACCTCACTCCTTTAACAGCTTCCCAGACCATTTTTGGAAGCTTGAAGGTGATAACTAAGAGGCCTTCTTTTCCTTCACTTGCAAAGATATACATGCAGAGTAATTAAATTGCAATTAACTTCTAACCACCTTTTCTCTCAACAAAGTGGTTCTGTCCTGTGGGAAAGGAGAAAGTAAATGGGATTTGGAGCTGTGGCTTACTTCCTCTCCCTGCTTTCCCAGAACCGAGGAATGCCTATCCCAGCTGGAAAAATACACACAGCTCCAGGGAATCGCAGAAGTCCAAGCATCTCCTTGCTCAGTTATCTGATGCCAGGTATCTGATAAGCTAGTCACTAGCTAATCTCCCATTTAATAGACATTTTTGGAATAGGACACCATTTAGTGGAGACACTGACATTGATTAGCCTTAATTTGTGGATATTCACAATTTTATACTAAATAAATGGTGGTATTTAAATAATCTGCCTGATCTCTCTTCACATTTTTATGTATGTGAACAGTCAGAAAAGCCTTGGGTATCCTCCTTTCTCAGAAGGAGGCTGAAAAAAATTCCTTGGGCTCAAATTCAGCCAAGGAAAACAGACTTGGTAAAATAAAGATATCAGATTAAACTGCAAGAATCCAACAGCATGTAACAGCTTCAAAAGGCATGGGAGCAATCAGACACTTTCCTAATGTGACTTCTCCCTGCTGCAGTGAAGACCTGGATGTCATGCCAAGAAATGGGACAGCCTGAAAAAGAGGTAAACGTTTTACTGCTTTTTAATTAACAATGACTCCAGTTGTGAACGCAAAATGACGTGCCATAGGAGTAAATGCTGGCGAAAAAAATCAGCTTTCTACTAGAAAGTTCCCAGTGCTGAAATTTACTGTGTCTACACTATCACTGTAAGGTCTGGCCATCACTTTAAGGCAGTTGAAACTGTGCAGGCCTCTGTGCGCAGAGAACATCACAGCAAGGAAATCCCCTCTTACAGCCAAGACGTCCCAGATCAGTGATGCATTTTGTCCAATGCTGCATCAGTTTTGTATGAAATGGTGTGTCTCCAAAATGACCAGTAAAACTTCTGCTTTGGGAATGAAAAATGTTACTTCTCAGTAAAGATCCCTTCTTCCACAATTGTTATATTCCCTGAAATGTTTATTGATGTATTTTGGGGTGCCTTTTGGCTTTATATTATTTCTTCAATTAACACACAGAGTGAATATGACCATCTTAAGGCTCAAAGACTGCTTGCTAATTTGTCACTGTCAAAAAAAAAAAATGAAGAGTCTAAAAGTTTGTGACCTATGATAGAGAATTAAGTATCTGTTGGGACAGTACTCGTGGGAATCTCAAGGTTTCAGCTTTCAATGTGCATCTTCTTATGTCAAAATTCATTTTGTCTTCAAAACATCATCATGAAAAGCGCATCTCACTTTACTTATCTCCACCCCAGGATGTAGGAATCATGCTTTCCAAATAATTTTAACCCATCCTCTCCTGAATTATACCTACTAACTGTGCAAGGTGTGCTACAGTCATATTTACCCTTTCTCAATGTCCTTAGAGTGATTTAAACAGCTTTGTTTATTATGATAAGTTATCACTGATTAACTCTGAGGAGTAAGGAGGAAGCTATTTGGTACATGGCTTTTTGCTGGCCAAGATTATCCATATTTTTAAGATGCTTTCCATTGCTTTCAAGACCATTGTCAACGCAGTCAGAAACTAGATTGGAAGAGAATCCTGATCAGAATTAAGGAAAGATTATTCACCTATTAATATCCCTTGCATCAAGAACCAGGTATCTCCTACAAGGTAAATGCTGTACGCTTAATTTAGAACAGCCGGCCTGAACATCACACTACAAACCTTAGCCATTTAATATACACTAGAACGAACTTTCCTCTGTGGAAATGACAAAAAGAGGAATTCAACAATGCAGCCTCATTATAACAGGGAAAAAAAACCCAAATGACTCAAGACTGTTCCTCCTGCACCTTTCTGCTAAAGGAGTTGGTCAGGACACCAGAGGGGTATTTGCAAGTGCAGTGAACAAAGAGCCCAAGAATGGACAACGAAGATAACAAACTTGGAAGACATCAGAGCTCTTGATTAGACCTTCACTGCAAACCTCAGCGTACAAGCCTGGGACAACCACTGCAAGATGCTGAGGCCTTTCGACTCCTGAGGATTTTGTCTTTAAGGGAATACTTTGTGGAAGGTGTTACCTGTAGCAGCTAACCACTCTGAATTTTAGTTTATTGTGCTCATTGTAATTATTTAGGAATAGGAAGGAAGAGGAAGAGAACTCTACTTTCACATGCTTGTTGAAGAACATTATGTCAAGGCATCCAGAATAAGGTAGGGAATCCTTTTTCGATTTTATAAATAATTAATTTTTGATTCATGGTAGGTCTTGTTTCATTGCAGAAGCAACTGAGAAGGTATTGCAGAAAATGTAATTTATTCATATAAGTTCCTATTTTTAATAGCAAAAAAAAAAAGAAGGTGTGTGGAATCTGGCTAAGCAGAATTTAATTTTAATATCTCATTATCTTTTACTCAGATGAGGAGATAACCCAATTTTCATAAAGCTCTATAAATAGTGTATGGTAAAGAATTCAGCCTATGGGTTTGGTTGCCCTCTTCTACAGCTCTACTTCCCAAACTTCACCTCCCATGATGCACCAATATGGTTCAATCTTTCCTCACTCCTGGCAGACTTGTGGTTCAGGGAAGATATAGAACAACCAAAGAGTTTTTCCTATTGAGGAAACTGTGAACAGAAAGTGCAAAAATTACATTTAGAGCCTGTATTTAGAGCCTGTAGGAGCATTTATTAAAAAGATCAATTCTGTCCACAGCAAAGTGGAAAATTTGTAATTTGTTATAATACATATAATACTTTATAAAATATGAATATTTGATAAAATGTAAAAATAAAATGTGAAGTGCAGAAATACAGAAGGCATTGCTTTCTCAATTTCTTATTTGACAACAAATGTTAGCAGGCAACATTAGTAGCCAACTAAAGCCAACCACCTGATTAACCTAGGAGGTGTCACACAAAGTTTAGGATCAAATAAGATTGTAAAGTATCAGAGGTGATGATGAGATGCTTGGAGATTAAAAGAAAAACACGACGATGTGAGGTACAAGAAATAAAAGGTGCATGGAATTACATCAGAAGACAAAGAGATCAGATGAATGCTGACAAGACGCAAAGATATTAGGGATATGAAAATATACCATTGGCCCAATTCTCATTCATACTATGGAGCCTTTACTCCTTTTTATCTATGTAAGGTGGCCTTGAAAGAAGAAAAGCAGGCTCCAAGAATTTTTAAATGAAACATACAGTGAAACGATAACCCCACCGGTGTTAGTGACATGATGTTATCGCTTCAGTGCTGACGACAATTTTCATCCCATTGTTTAATTAAAATTATTTTCCAGTAGAGCTGGTTAAACACAGAAAATAAGAAGTATTCATATTCTAAAAATTATTTAATTAACTAGGTCTTCAATCCTTTCTATTTGTCATTCACATATATTCACCTGATCTGGTTTTCACTCACGTGAATGGAAAGTGCTTCAAAGATCCAGGCTTGAAACACCTTGGAAAGTACATCAGCAGCTCCATGTTATCTAAGCAGAAAGGAAAACCATTATCATGTACAGTATGTAATCAACCACAAATCACATGGTGAAGAACAAAGATACTGTAGGGAAATGGCTCAGAAGAAACCTAAAGTGAAAATAAATTTTAATGAGTAACTTGGTAAATGCTTATGAAAAAGAAATGTATTTGCAGAAATTGGAATCTACCTGCCAAATGATTTACAATGGGAAAAAAAGATTGATTTCATTTGGTAACATTGCAACTAAAACTATAATCAACCTCTTTTGGGGAAGGAGTTCTTTCGGGGAGGACCTTTGGGAGTGCTGAGTTTTACTCTGAGCTGCTTGAAACCGGAGTGCCTTCAAACCATACACAGACAACTGCATTAGTTTTGTCACAAGGAATAGGTGTCTTTCAAAGCAACTTTTAAAAATTAACACCAAGTGAAAGGATAATCATTTCAGATGAATATTAGATTCAAATAAATGAATACAGATGTATTAATACAAAACTTGGGCAGTGCAAGTTCTCTGCATTCATGCTACGGTGACCAAACCTGACTCGTAAGGAGGGAAGCAGGAAACTGTTTTCATCCCGACTTCCTCAAACGAATCTTTCTGTCAACTCAGTATCAACTGCTAATGAAAGGTTCCTTCAGGCTGCCTTGTCCTTTACTCTGCGCCAAGGTATCATCACCGCTTTCACCTGCTTCAGCCAGAATAATCATTTAAAAGTTGATCAAACATATCTGAACTGGTGTACAAGAGCAATAACTGACAGAGACGGATGCTGTCAGCTGGGAAGAAATCTTCACGCGCTATTTGTGCAGCACTTGTCACCTTCAGATCACAGTACCTCTGCGCGCACCTTTCTTTTTTATTATGACAACACTGCAGTCCAGTGGCTTTCATTCCTGAAAGCTTGATGAAAATACGTGATGATTTTCTGAAATATGAGAAGAAGCTGCTTATCTCTGGGAAGATGTTTTCTTTGATGCTGGTGTAAAAATGCATGGAATGCATCTAAACTCAATTAAGGAATATTTGTAGTATCGCTTAACCTCTTACAAATGCTTCCTGGCCAATTGTAAAGAGAGTTGATATTTTCTTTGAACAGAAGAAAAAAGGAGCAGGGAGACCCATATTAAAACATACTTCTTGTGAGAATATAGTCTGGGAAATTTTTTCCCAGTAGAGAAAAGTTTTAGGGCTGCCAACAAAATATAACATTATGCAACATGATGTCATTACTAAAGGGTTGGATATAGGATACATAACACAGGCCAAATCGTACTGAAGTTAGGAAATCTGGAGAGATTGCAGACATCCAGAAATATTTCTATATTTTACTTAAGAATGTTGCTACCCAGAAACACTGTCTCTTACTTTGCTTATGCTGCAGAGAATTAAAATAGGGTTTGAATGTAAAAAATAAAATGATCACAAAGTTCTTTTCCCACTTCCTAATGAAAACATAATAGAGCATTTTCCCAATCTTGGAGCACTAGAGTTGGATACTCATGTAAATTTGCTGTGTTTTTCCGATGTCTACAGGTGGCTTCCAAGAAGTTAACTCATTTAAGAGTTTCGTTATAGCAGATACACAAGAACATTGTGGCAAAGATCTGAGAAAGAACAGATCACGTGATAAGACCTACCTCTGAGATCCACAGGTCTGCGAAGGAACACGGACCTTGTGCCTTCTAAGCTGGCCATTCCAGTCTAAAGCAAATCCAGAGATGCTGCAAGGTGGCATTATTCTCTTACTACTAGTCTTTTATGTATTTTAAAAGCCATTAACAAAAAAACAGCTCCTCCTTTCCCCTCTGACATCAAAGGTATTCATATTAATTTCTTTAAGAAACACACCGAGGGTCACACTTGAGTTCCTATATCTCATGACCCGGATTCTTGCAGCCTAAATCCAAACAGTTGCTTGTGGTTGCTTTTAAGCCTTCAAGGTTCTCAAGCAATAGAAAGAAATAATTCTGGACTGAGTGGAGGTTAGGCTGTGTGAATCATGGTCCTAGATATCCAGATCCATACCCTATCTCTCCAAGGTTGTAGTGTTAACTTGCAGTCCTGGGAAGAGAGGGAAAGGACAATAAAAAGTAACACATAGCATTCTCATCTCCACCAATGTTACTCATTCAGCTGAGACAGAACATGGGCCTTAGTCTCCAGGAAAGTAGTTCTCAAGGGTTTTCCAAGTGGTAAATAAAAATGTAACAGATGCTGATCTGGTTTGTTCTTCTAAATGCAGTAGAACGAGGAAAAGCAAACATCAAAACACTTCATGCGTCTGAACTTCAAATCTCAGCTTATGTCCTTTCACTTAACATGGGTGATAGAAATATGACATCAACAGGCTTTTACAGATGATAGTGAGTAATCACAGACAGAGAAACTGAAATATTAGACAATTATTCGACTGCTCCATATATAGTTACAAAGGAAGGGTGTGTATGTATTCAGCCAGCACTAGGATAAGGTCAGAGGTGACAGATGAGGAATCAAGCAGCAACCTGGTAACATCAGCTTTACGAAATATTATTCAAAATGATGAAACATCAGCTCTCCTTAATTAATATCCAAGAATAGTAATGGAATGGCTAGTGCACTGTGGACATTTTTCTCTGCTGTATTTTTACCAGATTATGGAAACGCGGCCAGTAATTAAACAAGTGGAGTTAAACTGGCAAACATCTACTCACACCCTAGGTATACTGGCACAAGCCTACACCACCGTCGCTGCCATGCACAAAGTCACACGCAAGCTACCCTCAAAAGAGTTAGCTCAGATACTCATGGTAAATACCCAAGTATTTGCCCAGCTTCCTGGGAGGGATTTACAACCCATACTCCCATGACAATATTGTTAGTTGTGGCCATTATCCACTCCTCGTACAAAGAGTACAAGCTATTGACCAAAGGCTATTGTATCATGAGATAAACGACTTCCTGGAATTCCCAGGATAAAGGCGCTGGGAGATAATGCAATACAAAATGACCTTATGTGGCCTTTAGACTAAGTCTAAGCTTCCATAAGCAGGATAAACTGGAATTTCCTATACTGCTTATTGAATGGGGACATTCTGGTAATTCCCAGTCAGTCTGCCTTTGACATCAACGGAACCGGTGAAGATAGACGGGAACTGGGATTTTAAGTCCTACTTCCTTACAAGACTTTATTGTGAAATATGGAACAATCACACTAGCATATGTCTAGCAAATATATGCAAGGAGTCTTCTTTTACCTGGTTCCTCCTTATAGAAGTAGGCAAAATAACCAGGGAGTATATTACAACGCACAAAGAAAGCCTGGTACACTTTCCTCACAATTTTTTTTATTGATCATTTTTATTTGTAAAAGGTCTTATTTTTAGCAGCACCCACTGTCCCATTCTTTCCAATTCACACCATATGTGCTCTGCCCTCTGAACCTCTAGGCCTTTTGATTTTGTTGTCTAATTTAAGTGACTCAGATTGGAAAGAGCCAGCCCTCTGGAGGGTTTGGATCATCATGAACAAAACCTTCTAGGGCACTTTGGTGTTCAGGCCAAAATCCAAACGCACGCTATAATGCATTGATGACTAATAAATATTTTGCAGGTATAATTTATATAGCGTACAGTGTCCTGGCAAAAGGACATTGCATTGCATTTATATAAAGTAATGAAGTAACAAATATATTTCTTTCACATGGAGCTGTGACTCCTAATTATTAAACATTTATGTGTGGGAGATTAATAACTAGATAAGTAATAACAACAACAACAACTAACTTTGCTCCTTCTTATCTTTTTTTTTCTTCATTCTTCCAGTATCTTCACCCATATAAGTTTTCCCTGCTGCAGTGCCTCCTTTTTCCATCTTTCTTGGAAAGGATCCCCAAATGCTTTCAAAGAACTTTCTGTAAAAATAATCAAAATCCTTGAAAACAGGGGGCTTGTTTACTGGTAAATTAAAAAAGAAACAAAACAATACGTGGGATGATATCAGAAACATTGAGACATAGAATGGGAAAAACACTTAGATGACAGTAGCCAATGCAGATCTGATAAAAGTTGATATCAAACAGCTTTGGATATAATTTGCCTGAGATTTAAGAAGGCCTTTGATGCCCTAATCTAAATGTTAAACATCTCCAGCACTGGGAATGAGCTGTTTTGTTGCATGGGGAGGATATCAAAGGAAGAAGACCCTTGTGAATGGAAAAGTGTAAGGCAAAGGCAAGTGATTAGCAGTTCACCACAAGGATCAATATGAGGACGGCTTCTGCTCACACTGGATACAACGTAAGAACAGACAGCATGGCAGAAGAGCTTGGCAACATATGAAATAAGAAAAGGCAAGATCAATATTAAGTTTACTGCTAATAATTTTGCAAGTGATCTCAATGAAGTAGGAAGACATATGGGAAAATTGTTGATTTCTTTATTGCAACCTGCAGAATAGCAGGCTAAAGAGACTTTAACAACAGAAAGAATAAGTAAAATCAAAATTTTTTAATGCTACAGAACACTGCAAGAAAGCTCCTTCTGGTAAGCAAGTACAGAGTTTTGTTAGTTTATTCTTTCCTGCCTGCTTATGTTTCAGGGCTCAGCACTTCTTAAAGAGGGTTATAATGGCAGTAAAAACACATGCACATCCTAATATTTACCTGCAATGAAGAAACTTAGTCCTTCCTTAACCTCCTCAATGTGTACAAGGAAAATGGCCTAGCAAATGGCCTTGGGCTACACAAGCACATGACAAGATACCACTGCCTTCACTGGTGCAGGGCCCAGTCTTTATCTGTAAAATCACTTACAGTTTTGTGGCCCTTACCAAGAAAAAGACATGACATACCCAAAAATATTTATCTAAAGATAACAACTCTTTTTAGAACTCTCTAATTCAAAACCGGTTTGAGATGCTGCGATCTGCTCCAGAGCCTTTGGAAACAAAAACGTAGACAATACGCAAATAATAAAATTACTTGGGATGTCCACAAGATTTAACTGGGTCATCTCTAAAGATATACTACTTAATAAACTGCCACAATCCCCTAGCCAAAGTTGCACTGCAAAGTTGATACCCCCAGACACTGATCACTGTTGCTGCAGATAATGTGTCATGCCACAGGATTGAACCTGGAAGTGAATCTTTCTTACACTCAGATGCTTAAGTGTAAATTAAGTCAACAGGTTGGTTCACAGGCCCAAAGTTATGCACATGCCCAAGTGGGTTTTTGCAGATTAGGTCCTGAGTGACAAGGCACTCATTACACTGAAAACGTCAGTTTTAAGCAAACTAAAAGCATGGGTCAGGCTCTAAGAAAAGGAGAGTTTTAGCACAACCAAATCTGACCAGTCTCTATTCCAAAATCAAAGTATGGATACAGTCATGATTTCAACAGTTATATATTCAGCTCCAGTGCTGATGGGCTTGGTCACTGATTATTGCTCCCTTTAGTACAAAAGATTTAATGAGGTTAGAGATTGGCTTGGAAATCTCCCTAGGCTCCACTCTTATACTTTCCCTGCGCCTATTTCCTTCCAGTACAAATCATCACTTAAAATCCTCTTCCAACCCACTGACTATAAGCAAATGAGCAAAAAAATCAAATCTTTTCCTAAAACATTATGTTTAGGAAGAGTATTATATTGCCCCTCCTAAATACTCATTTCTGTACTTAAAAGCCTTGTAATAATATCTTTAAAAATCATGCCCTTATTACTTAGGGGCTGGAAAGGAAGACAGCCATCTGCAGAGCAGTTAAGTGAGAATGACATTAACTTGACCTATGAGAAACTTCTGTATTATTGCAAGCACTAAGAGT
Organism: Dromaius novaehollandiae; assembly: GCF_036370855.1. Classification (NCBI taxonomy): domain Eukaryota; kingdom Metazoa; phylum Chordata; class Aves; order Casuariiformes; family Dromaiidae; genus Dromaius; species Dromaius novaehollandiae. The sequence continues at coordinate 10,336,520 of NC_088099.1, forward strand.
GCAACTGTGAAAATAAGCAATACGCACAAACTCCACTCAAAAACACTCGGACCACACCTCTGGAAGTGCACAACGCTGATTATCACAGTCACTGTCCCACAAAAGATGAATACGCTTTGATTTAGAAAGCCAACATTTTTTGTTATTATTACTAGCATTTTTAGGGAACTCGCCAGCTCACACCTGTCCTAGCAGCAGCCTCAAGTGATATGCAAGGGCCTTTTGGATTTCAAACTGCTATTAAAAACAACAACCACCAAACATAAAAAGGCTTTCTAGCATGCCAGAGGAAACAAAATTGGGACATGAAGTAGAACAAGAAAGAGAGTAAATTATTTCTCATTAAAACCAAGCAACATTCACCAAAGATAACGAAAAAGCTTCTTTATTGGTATTTTATTAACATATTGCTCACGACCCCGTGTCATAAACAAGGCTCAGCTATCAGGGGGCCCTACCAAACCAGTGCACAACAAGTTCTCACCACAAGAAGCTTCCAGTTTGCAGGGGAGAACATGCTGTCTGCAGAGGACAGTGCTCTTAAACAGGACTACTTCCAAGTTCCCCTTAAAAACTGAGAGTTCACAACTTCCTCAAACTTCAGGGATGAAATTTTTGAAAATACCTCTGACAACACCTCTGACTAAGGCCGAGCATTTGGGGGAATTTTGTACTAAAACAATTCTGCTTTTTCTCAAAGGGGGATGAGAGAATGACTACCTTCCCCCCCCCCTTTTTTTTTTTAAGACAAAATGCCTTTTACAGCTGTTTGGTGGAGGTGCTACAGCTCGCTGCGTGACTCAGAGCAGGCTTTGGAAACATGGCACAGGAGCTGTTGCACTGTCCATGTCCTGTTAGCCTTAAGAAAATGTCCACGAATTTAGCCAAGTGATGAGCTACTATGAATCTGCCCACACAGGCTGAGTGGAAATTTTAAGTATATAATAATATACAATAATAAATGCGCTCCACTCACTTAGACCTATGAAGCCAGCGGGGCCCCATCCTCTCAGGACTCAGAAGCTGGGCCACGTCAGCAGCAGCGGCAACTGGCAGCAGGCGCCGAGGCTCCCGGCCCTGCCGCCACTCAGGCCATCGGCATGTTCCCAGGTGACACTTTACAACCACCTTTCTGGCATTTTTGAAATGTTACTTCCCTCGAAAGAATGACATTATAAATATTAAGCCTGAAAAAAATAAAATAAAATAAAATACCACCGCTCTGCAACCCCTCCATAATTACTTCAGCCCCTCGATAGTTTTTATCTATAGGATGTTTGTCCACATGAGCCCATTTCACTCGCTGCAGCAAGTAACCCGGGAACTCATCACGGCTATGCAGGAAAGGAGACTGCCCTCTTTAAGATCATTCGTAGCAGCAGCTGAAAGGTGAGCAGCACACGAGGAAAGGAAACGGCCTGGCTGCAAGGTTAAAAAATACAAACACCGCCCTAAAGTACTGGAGAGCGTTCAGCTCTGACTGCTGCCTCTCTGATCACCCTCAACTTTTCACTGCTGAACTCGGATCGTATGGCCCTTTTTTTCTGAAAACCCAGACTTTCGGAAATCCCAGAATCTGAATTATGGCAGGGCTGAGAATTCAGAGCTGCAGCAGAAGCCGGGTTCAGATCTGCTCTGGCCACATGAAGCGCAAAGGTATTCCCAGAGGCGTCAGGTTTAAGGCATCTCAAATTAGACTGCCAAAACTAGCGGGCACTTCTAACCCACATTTCACCATTTTTCAGTCCCTATGTGTTAAATAGTAAAAAAACTACATTAGATGGTGATTAATCAAAGCATTAATAAACAACCCTCTTTAAAATGGCAGCGCCACAGAAAGGTACTTGAGGAAGTCGATAATCACGCGTTCCCTGCTGCATGCAATGGTGAGCAGCAAATAACTCCGTGGCAAGACACTGAGCAATCCAGATAAAAAGAAACATTTAATAAAGCTCCTATTCAGTGATGTCTATTGTACGTGTTAAAGGCGCAGACGTCTCGTAGAAAAAAGTAACCATGCAATCATGTAATTTAATATCCCTGTCAGGATGTGGATGAACAATGGGAAAAACTGCCAGAATTAAGATTGCCTATGTTTTATTCTGCTTTCTCCACACTTGACTTTGCAACCTTAGCACTCCTTTACCATAGCATATGATACGCTGGTTTATCCAAACAATTCTTCCGTTTCTGAGTATATCTACGTCGGAGATTTGTAAACATCTTTTTGTATTAAAGTCCTACTAACATAAAAAATTCATGAACTTAACAAGTCACTCTACTTTGTATTCAAAAATACTTGTTTCTCATACTTTCCTAGAAACTTGAAATTTTGAACCTGCCGTTCAAATATACACAAAAGCGCTATCATTTATTGCATAAGAGCAACTCTGCTATAAGACCATGTTCAGTGCCCCATTTAGGAGGTACAGGGGTAGAGGCCAGGAATCTGAAACTATCCACTTTAAAATGTCTCCCTTCTTTAACTTGAATCAATTAAGGAAATGGTTTGCCATTAAATTATGGCTCTCCCACACACCATTTAAATACACACTTGACTCCCATTGAAATGGTCAGTTCTACTTAAATTAGATTGAACCGCGCATAAACAAAAGACTACTGGAGAGCACAAAACTCCCATAGCACCCTCTACTGATAAAGAGGGAATGGGATTAACATTCATACAGAGCAATTCCACAGAGCAGGCAAAGTAACAGAGAAAAGTGAAAATGGGTTTTCATTGCAGTTCAGAATTTAAGCTGCTGCTTTATAAAGGGACCCTTTCAAGACATTTACACTCAAAGGCCCAATCCTGTAGTCCTCACTCTGGCAAAATTCCAGCTGAAGTCAATGGGAATATTGCCTGTGTAAGGACTATTCAAAATTAGTCAAACTGTCTGAATATCATTCAATCAGCTCTAATCACTGCATTGAGAATAAAGGCCGTAATTTTGGCATTTTTTGTCACTTTAAATTCTTCAACAAATACTTGCATTATTCCCTGTAAATCATCTTGCCAAGCAGTATTTGTCAAATAATTGGACAATTTTTTTCCATCAACCATTGAATAAATTATGAATAACAAGCACTGATTTAACCATGTGACTCCCATCAGTCAACTCTTAAGTTTCTTATGAAGGGTTTAACCAGGGGTTTTATTGGTGGCTTAAACATTAGAGAAAATCTCATCCAACAAGAACTGCTCGGCTACCTTTCCATCAGTATTGACAGTGTAAAGGCTAAACCTAAACTGTGATTTACTTTTTGAATTGATGTACTACTATAAATATATTTGCCTATTTTCTTTGACAGAAGGTCTGATTTTAAACTCATTCTTCCAAGACTGAAATATAACGTTTAGAAAAAACATGCAAAGTTCTACTTAAGAGAGATGATATATGTAGAGGCACATAATAACTTTTATTAGACTAACAGATATGCTGGAAATAAATATTTATTTCCTCTCAGGCGCATAAGCCCTTCCTCAGGTCTGACAAAAAAGTGCTTCTCCCTTCAAACTTTGGTCTCCTGTACAATAAATATTTTATTGGTTTGTCCATCTTAACAAGATAAACGCTAATTAGAAAATCAGGGTCATTAGGAAGTTCTAAAGGGAGGACAAAAATGTAGCTTTATTATTATCTTTTTAACTCTTTTTAACAAGAACTGTTAGAAATACTAGGACACCAGTGTGTACCACCAACCCAGTGACAAGTCTCTCAAACTTTAAGGGACTTCTGTTTCAAAAGAAGAAACAATGCCTTAAAACTATCTATTATTGTGCAATACAGTGCTAAGAGAAAATCAAAAATTCTTGGTTTTATCTGAACTTGTGAAACTGTGGTAGTTACTATGACTAGGAACAAACCATTTTGAATACTATTCCACCTGAAATTGTTCTGCAATAAGACCTACTGCGAAGAAATTGATTCTCCTCTATGAAGCTGGATATATGCACAAGCTGAGGGCATCCACTAACAATGTCCAGCAAGTCCACAGCCAGAGCCTTAGCTATCCCCCTCCTCCCCGAGATGAGCATGTCGACTCCCTGAACAACTTTCTACTCAGACCAAAACAAAAAAAAAGAAAGGAGGCAAGGGCAAATGCGGAGATGACCCCGAGAGGTTGCACTGACAGTTTATAAAATAAAGGGGGATTGGAAAAACAAATGGAAATTTTACAGGAAGAAATTGAATAATAAAAGGAATTACTACTGTATGCAGTAGCTTGCCCTATAAAAGCAACATGAACTCTCTCTCTCTCCCCCGTGTGGATATAACTATATGCACGTTTTCCTGTCTCTTATTAACTCTCATTAGCTTTGTGTTTTCCTCTCATTAACTCACCTTTTATTTCAGGTAGTATCAGGAAGTGCAATTAATTGCATCAAGCAGTCTTCCCCATGCAAATTATTTATCTGGTAACTATGTTTATAATTAAGTGGTTTAACATCAGTTTATTACATCTTCTCAGCTGCTTACAACTGTGCCAAACTCAATTGTTTTCCATGCCAGGTTTCTGTCTCAGGAAGAAAATTTTCTGGGAAGCTTCTGTAGAAACCTTCTATGAGAGTGGATTTTTTTTTTTTTTTTGGTCTACACTCAAAAAAACACGCCTTTTACTAATATTACTGCTGCCATAATTGGGGAAGGAACATAAAATTTGGGAACTGGTGATGTGCCCTGTGTTGCTTTTCTGAAAATGCACCCAGATTTCACCAGCCTTCCTGGGCATATCCTTCTACATATGCTCAAGGGGGTACCATTAGAGTTGGCAGATCTAGCAACCTGTCTACTGATAATATATTCCCTCCTCCCGAAGCTCTCAAATTCAAACCACACTGAGCATACTATGAGCCCCGCAGTTGACTGACTGTGCTCTATCCTTGGCCTGAAAGTCTACACTGGACTTTTTCTGCAATTGTTCCACCCATTGATTGCCAGGGGACATCAAGGCATGGAGCATGGGGACTGAGACAAGAAAAGCTATGGGTTATAGTCTTACACTGCAGCTGAAGGTCTGGGGACATATGTCTGGGTGATGCAACCCAGGTAGCTTAACAACGCAACCAAGACAGCCTTGAGCTCAGCATGGGCCGACCACCGAGGTGTTAACTCAGCTTTCCAGGAAGATTTTATAGCGCTCGCTAAGCTCTGTGTCGCAGGGTCTTACTGGCAATAACTGAGGTACCCACCTCAAAGTGAGTGTGGGCATGGCTGCAGTCCAGCAGGCACTCCTTGACAGCAGCACAGGTATTCTTTATGCCTCCAGCACTCTCCTTTTTCCCCCTTTTCTGCTCTGTGGGGCCTAAGCAGAACAGATAGAAAAACCTTTCTGACACCAAAGGAGTACAGAAGAGGAACTAGGAGAAGGCAGGAATGGGCTAGATTGGAGTGTATTGGGATAAAACAGGAGAAGCCTGAATTCCAGGGCAAAAACAGGAAGCAACTTTGCATTTATTGTAAAAACTGCTCTTAGCACACAAAAGACAAGACAGCTGTAAAGACTCAGGTAGTGTGAATTCTGGCATTTCCTAACCTTCAAGTCCTTGATTTTGTAATTACATTGCTCTTTTTGCTGTAGGGCTGTGCTATAATCGCCCAGTTTTTACATATTAAAAAGGCACGGGGATAGATTCTCCGCTGGTGTAAACTGGCATGGTGCCACTGATTTTAGTGGAACCGTGCCAATTTTCATCAGCTGCAAATCTGGACCATTCTTGTTAATTTACTTGTAAAGAAGCTCCCCACATGCCGCTAATCATTTCTATTTTCTCTCTTGACCTTTCCTATGTTTGGGGTTGGTTTTTTTATCTTAGAAACGTAGTGACAAAATGCTTTATTTTGTTTCATCAGCAAATTGGGACGTCGTTAGTCATCACTTCTAGCCAATCCTCCAAACACAGACTCACAATACGGCGCAGCGCACAAATTGCTGCAGCAGCGCGGACCCAGGCTGGTGCGTCCCCATGTCTAGCATGGGGCAGCAAAGGAAGAACACAGCACGGCTTGCGTGGCCTCTCAGGTAATAAGACCCACTCACCAGAAGTATTTTGCAAATGCAGTTGTGCTGCTTCAGCACCAGAGGTGGCATGTGTTTTGTCTCGCTCGCAGTTTAAACACGTCCATAACGATCCTAGGACACTCCACTGACTGATTTATTTTCCTGCTAAAGTCTTCTGCTTTCTGTCACTAACCTAGCTTTTCCCCTACATGTTGGCTTTATTTGTGTCACCTTAATTATCAAGTTCATTTTGATTATTAGATGTGTTACTAGCTACTGGCTAAAAACCCCAGCCTAGTATTTTTGTGGAACTTACATCTTTTTGATAAAATTATTGGAACTTGTATTGGCAACCTTCTCCATTAAATTGTTAACCTTTAAAGGATACTATAATGCTGGAGAATCATAATATACTGTTGCAAGTCACACTGATTTCTCCTTAGAATTACACTCCATCTGTGTTCTTTACAGTTTTTTATCTTTAACGATTTTAACAATTAAGTTCCCTGACACTAAAGTAAGATTCGCCAGTCTAATTTCTGGAATCTTTCTTAGAACCATTTCCCCCTAAACAGTTTGCTATGAAACCAGCTATCTTCAGGTTTCCTCTATTGTATCACATTTTGCTGATTAATTACCTAAGTTTTAATAAGATTTCAGCTAGTGATTCTTTAGCCCCTTCAGATGCCTTGGATGAATGCCATCTGTTTTGACTTTCACTGACATTTAATTCCTTGGGTTGTTCTGAACTCTGTATATACATTGCTACTTTTGGCAATCTTCACTGTTTGTAAAGAGCAACGCTGGGGTAGGTAGCTTCCTACGTTCTGCTCTGCTGAAGACCTAAGCAACTACGAGATTTTGCTTCTCCATAAGCTGTCTTTTTATATCGTTCCCTTTGTGCCTTAGGGATTCAGCAGCCAGTGACACCCCGTATGTTCCCCATCACACTTCTAGAGTATCAGTTCTCATTACATCTCTAAGCATTCTTCTGATTATTTGAAATTATTCTTATAAGGATGTGACTTTGAAATAATAAGTACCTATTATGAAAAACACATACCAAAAGCCCCATTCCATGTTTCAGCTGTTACAAAGCTTTAGCTTTATAAAGTGTTTAGTTTCTGTTGTGTTGTATACCACATTTTGACTAGACGTGGAAGGATATCACTCACCTCCACCCTCAATTTCCCACTGGAGAAGAAACTGATCTTCGCTCTGTGCTCTTTCACTGCTATGCTCACCCTGCTCAAAGTACTACTCAGCCCAGACACTCTCCTATGGCCCTATGTGCTCTTCACTTTTCTTACTGGAGAAAAATCTACGTAATTTTAAATTTATAGGATCAATCTCCCCCTTCCACATCCTGATCTGTCTTTTCTACACAGTACACAGATATGAATTATTGTACCTCATTGATTGTTTTCATGAGCACCATATTTCACAAGGGATAAGTTATGTCTACATTATCTTGATACCAGACATTGAGCTGTACCCAGAGTTTCCTTTAAGCTCCTTCTATCAGTCTATTAAGTATCTGAAAGTTTTATTACCTTAATGAAAAGTTCCTTTTTAAAAGTGTCTCTTAAGATTTGCTCCAGCACAACTATAATTGCTTGCCTTATCGCCTATTCCTGGATACATGTTTTGTAATAATGAGAGGTCTGAAGAGCAATTAAGAAACTGAGCATTTGCAGGTGAAAATAGCAAGAGGAGAGAAAATGAACAAAATAATTATGGAAAAATACTCTTGTGAAGAAAGTTTTGTGCTGACTGGGCTTCTGCTCTAAGATTTTTGCATCAGGAAATGTGTGTACTAAGAAAGAATAAAAAATATTTTTCCTTTGTACAAGACATCAACAAAACAAAGAACAGAACACTGCACAGTTCAGGTATCCTCATTTTTAAAAGAATGTTGAAAAACTGTAGAACGAACAGGAAAATAAAATACAAAAATATTTTAGGCCTAGGAAAATGTCTTAAGAGTGAATAGTTTGATGAGCCCAATCTATTCAGATTAGCAACAAAAATTGAGGGATGACTTGATGACAGTGTTAATGTATCTTTTCAAGGAGAAAATACCAGTTAATAAAGAGCTCTTCAGCCTAGCCGAGAAAAGCATAAAAAGAACAAATGGCTAGAAGCTAAAGCCAGACAAATTCAAATGAGATATCGTAAAGAAAGAATGACAGTCATGATGATTAACCACTTGAACAAACAACACCCCCCAAGTTTCAAAATTTTTAGATGAAGACTGGATGGCTTTCTGAAAGATACGCTTTAATCAAATAAACATATTAAGTTCTAAACTCAGCTAACTGCGTAAAATTCTTTGCACAATGTTAAAAGGCCAGACTAGATGATCAAACGTCATGTTAAAACTTTCAGATTTGGTATGCGAAGACGTAACTTTCAGAACCACATTAGGGATCCACAACAGTCTAAGGGCAGAGGCTACATGAATACATGTATCAAATCCTATTCATTCTAGCTGTGGACTTTGACTTTAAAATCAAAGCTAATTCTCAAAAACTGAGACATCTGAAATCCCAAACAAAACTGAATGTCATATGTGTGCCTCACACAGTATGAGCATTCAGAACAACTGCTTGTTTATTACAATGTTGTGTGTTTTGCATTCCCCTTTGCAGTGTTGGGACACATGCTTTTAATAAAGTCGTGACATTTAAAAAGATCATTTTGTGAAGCAGTTTTCTAACCATCTGTCTTGTCACACACAAGGCTAATTTCCCTAAAGACAGATCAGGTAAAAGGCAGGTGAAAGTTACACTAAAAACTGTTTCAAATAGCATTTAACAGAGAGAGAGAGAGAGAGAGAGAGAGAGAGAGAGAGAGGGAGGGAGGGAGGGAGAGGGAGAGAGGCATCCACACAAACATGAGCTCTGGAAGTATTAAAAGCACATTCTGAAAACCTCTGTGATGACAGTTTAAAGAAAGCAGCTTTTATGCGCTACTGAGCCCACCTTTACAATGTCTTTTAAATGCAACTGTTTACCTAGAAAATATAAGCAAGGGCCAGAATCTGGACTAGAAGAGTCACCTTTTGATTGCAGACACTGAACTGAATCCTTAACTAATAAATTGTTCCACACCTTTGTCTGCGTTTTCTCACAAGAATGCACAAGCCCCCTCAAAAGCAATATGGTTTTCTACATCTAAGTCTCAGTATTTGTTGACTTAAAGAGTTTGTATGAATGACAATGCACATCACTGGTTTGTTACTTCTGTCATCTGTGCTACTGAGTGTACCTTGACTCAGATCAAAGTTGAAAGCTTCTAAAAAGATACACAAACCACAATGTGACAAATAGCATGCTTTGTTTGACACAGCAAACAAGAAATTACTTTCATCAACCCAGGAAAAGAATCCTGTGTTTTCAGTGCTAATTCTGAAGTCTGCAGTGATGGAACCAGGGCTTTACTTCATTCTCAAGGAATGAGAACCTCTCAAAAGACAAACAGAGAGGAAGAAACAAAATCTGTGCCGTAAATGCTCCAATTGTATGAATCTGAGACCTGCACTCTGCAACCCACATTTGTAGAAAATTCTGCTTTTACTTAATTAAATGGATTTCCCACAAATTAGAAAATGTTTGCAATAGGAAAATTTTCATCTGCCAACTGGAAATTATAGATCAGAACCAAACCATTCATATATCTACAATATTACGCATCTTAGTAGCTTACAGAGTTTATACAGACAGGCATCAGAAATACTGCAAACCAGGCGGCTTTTCTTTTTTACAGTAACTTTTTCTAAGTAATTCTCAATGCATCCTTATATAATCTTCGAAAGGAGTTTTTAGAAATATAAAGCACTACTAACTATAAATCCTTACTAGTATGTGTATTATCAGGATACAAGAAAATTTTCAGAGACATATCCAATAAAAATCAAAGCTCACACATGAAATCACATTTGGCCCTGAATCTAATGTTATTCAAAAAAAGCACATACACAGATTTCCCTTAAATTGAGCCTTTCCTCCCAGCAAAAGGAATAATATTGAATTAATTGAACAGATTTTGAATTCAACTAAGACAATGACAGTATTTTCATTGATCTGAAAGAGCTTTAAATGGGACCTAATAACATCTCTACTACCCTTTAAAGCTACAAACTCTGCAGCTTTGCTAGTGAGTTGGAAGCACATGCCTGAAGAAGTAGAAAATGACAGAAAATGCAAAGAATAAACCAATAGCACAACAATGAAAAATATGTTTGTGTGCATACATATACATACAAATACACAAATGTATATGCTTTACATATATATGTATGAACAAACAGTAAATGAGAGAAAGCATTTCCAAACTTCTTAGAAGAAAGAGCAGCCAATATATTTTTATAATTAAGGATGTCTGATTTGGTTCTCTTAAAAAAATTTTAACTGGGCAACTACAAAGCTCTGCAACATCATGTTCCTTGCTGAGTCAAAGGCATGGCTTACATGTGTAGATTTGCCAAAACCTGCCTTCCTCAGCCAGCAGAGGTATTTCAAGCTGGAATTCCTCCTTAACTCATTCAAACGGAGCTCTTGCTGTTTATGACAGCAGTGCACTTGATTCTTAGTAGAATTATTGGTTTGTATACTTTCAGCAGCATAAATGTCCTTCTTTCCAATTAAAAAAAAAAATCCGCATCTTCACACATGCAGAGGTTGTTCCCTGTCCTGCTCAGTGTCCACTGGAGCTTGGTTTGGCATTAAAACCACAGCCCAACATCACTGTCACAATACTACAACTCTTCCAGGAGCAAGACTACAAAAGCTTTACCTGGGTACAGCATTCTTGCTGTCTATAACACAGGCTCTATTTAGCATGTCAATATATAATTTTACAGCATGCTCTCCTAAAACTACCATTTAAATGTTGATCAATTTGAAATAAACTCCACAAAAGTACCATTTTTTGTTCAAATATGTCATTTTTCACACTCCTCTGACATGGCAAACTGTCAAAATATGTGACAGGCAATACTGTGGTATAAAGACCAAGTTTCAGTGGGGCTCATTACAGTCACTATATTTTAGTTTAGTTCAAAACTATGTCTTAGCATTGCCTCTCCTGTGGTTTCTGCATTAAATTCATTCAGCCCACTCAATTCATCAGCCCACCCTAAAAAGTTACTCTCGTCTCATCAACGGCAACAGGCCACCTGCCTCTGTAAATTAGCAGCACCCATCTCAGTTGCAGCTCTACAAGAATATGGACAGGCTCTTCTGCTAATACATTCTGTACTATGAGACCAGAAACTGTTGAATCTGTGTCTTCATCCTTTACAAATATTTTAAAACTTACTACACCGCATGGTATCTGTGAAGAGTGCTGCTAACCTGTGACCAGAATCCTCACTTTTCATAAATCTACTTTAAAAGAATTCTGTAAAACTCATCCATTCTAGACAGATCCATGATTCCAACAACATTTAAACATACAATTAACATTTTAAAGTTGCATTATACACATGGATAAAAACAGGTATCATTAGTCACTTATTAGTCACCTTCGAAACAGGCAGCATGCTCATTATGTTAATGTCCTTAGAGTGTTTAAAGTAACCTTTCGCATTTGAAGTGGAGGCTCTTGGTAAAAGGTGTCACTTAATAAGAAATGGCAATTACAAAGGCATGTGACTCTCCAGAAGACTGCAGGATGAATGTTAATTTCTTCCTGACCATGTATCAGCTAGGACTAATACAGACATTTTAGTTTAGAAGCAGTAGCAAGTACAGTAACAGTGAAAACCAAAATGAGAGATGACACTAATCTTCTTTGAGTTTCAATTAAGGCCCAGCACTTTTGGATTAAAGGCTTATTTTAATGAAAAGCGTTAATTAAGCATACATGTGTATAGGATCACTTTAATGAAGTATGACAGAAATGGAAGAGAAGGCAAACATTTTTGTTAAAAGAAGCTTATTAGCAACTGTAAAAAATTCAGCTGAGGATTCTGGAGAAAAAAAGTAATAATACTGAATAGACACAAGAATACTGGATCAGGTTCAATCATAATAAATAGTGAGATGAAAATACACGAGTGATGTACTTATTCTCCAGTATCTTTGTACTAAAATTGATACATACTAAGGATTTCTCTATATATCAATGGGCTAATTTTTGCAAATATTGCAGCATTTAACTTTTCAATTAAATTTCAGACAGTAGCAGATCAAGTTTTCTATTTTATTTCCTAATAAAAATTTATTACGAAAAACCTTTAAAAGTTTATATTCTAAAATCTCCCTTTATGATATTACTGAGTCAGGTTTGGTGTCCAGCTAACTTGCTAGTTCATGTTAAAAGATGTTATTTTATGTTTTTTATCCCTGTCTTTAGAAACAATCAGTGATTTAATGTCATTTTAAAGATTGCCAGTTTAGTTGCTTTTTGTATCTTCCCCCACAGTACATAGAGGTATTCTCATTTGCAGATTTGAATTTAAAGTAATTACTTATAATTACAGAGAAGAAATGCATCTAGTGGATTAATCACTCCATTTATGTGCTGCTAGAAGGATGACTCTCAGGACAGCCTCACTGCTTTTTTTTTTCCTAAGAAACCACCACTTTTACAAGAAAACAAATTTTTCAAGACAGTAGCAGTTGAGGACCCTGAAAAGTGCTTAAACCCAAAAGACTAAAGAAATGGTGTACCTGGGCCTAAGTCAGCTTCTATACCTATTCTCCACTCGAGAGAAAAAGGGACTCCAGGTCTCCCCAAGGCCTCCACTTTTTGCCATGGCCAGGGACAGGACACTGAGCTACGAGGACTTTTGGACTGATCCATTCTTATGCCCTTATGGATATCCGTCATGGATGTTTCCCACATATACCAAGGATTTTCTAATAGTGATGACTTTACCGAATTGCTGAAACCATGGGCCATCCAAAATGACACTAACAGTGTTCACTGCTAACAGGGGGGCGACTCGGGCAACTGGCTAAGGACTTAAGGTTGGGCCAGGCCCAACCTCCATCCCTGGAAAGTTTTAAGAGAAGCTGGAGAGCACTGCTGAAAGCCCTAGCTGGGGGAAGTCCTGGAGTGTATGATCATCTCAGCACATCCCCCTACTCTAAGGGTGAAAAATAGCCTTCAAAACTAACGATCATGGAGGCCAGCCCACAAGCTACGAGCTGCAGCCACCAGAACTGAGGGGGACACAGGCAAACAGCCAGGGGCGCTATGGGAAAGCGTGCAACTTCGGTGTTGGGGCAAGGAGCCTTTCGCAGGAGAGCCCCTGCGGGCAGCCGTAGGTGCCAGGCCAGGAAAGGCGGAAGAAGGAAAGCGAGTGTGAGGAGAGAGCACGACCTTCTCCACACGGCCCTTTCCCGCCCACCGCCCCGCGTGCGCGCGCACCGCGCCTGCGCGGCAGCCGACTGCGCACGCCCCCTCCCCCCGCACGCGCCGGGGCGTCCCCGTCGCCGCCGTTGCCACGCCGGGGAGTTGCGTTGCTAGGCAACGCGGCCCCTGCCGCGGGAGGCGCAGGCTGGGCTTAAAGGGGCAGGAGCGGCTGGGCGCCCGCAGGCTGCGGGGCGAGCGCAGGTGCTGAGGGCGGCGGGGGAGGGGCGGCCGTTAGGAAGGGCCGGGGGGGGAGCGCCGGGCCGTGACTGGGGGGGTGGCGGTGGGGTCGGGTTGTGGGTCTGTGGTCAAGCACAGAGGAGAGGCCTGTGCCCTTCTTCCACGCCCTGAGTAACAGAGGTAAAAAAGAGCAACAAGCTCGTGTCATGGAGAGTCAGCGCCTAACCAAGCCGGGAGGAGCTGCCTACCCCCCCCCCCCGAGGAGGCCTCGAGAGGGCGCGTGCCCTGTCCCACTGTCCCACCCAAGGAGAGGGACAGGGAGCGCTGTCTGTGTGTGAGGAGCTGTGGCATCCTGGTGCCCCTGAGGTGGAAGGCAGCCTCAAGCTGCAGCTCGTGGGGCCCGCGGGAGGCTCTGGGAGCCCAGAAGTGCTGCCACAAGCCAAAATGGGAGAGCAGCATCTCAACTAGTGCCTCCCGGACCGCTTCCCGCAGCCAGCGGTAGAGGATCTCACCTCACCCTCTGCCAGCCTCCTCTCTGCTGCTGGGCCAGGTGGCTGCTTTTGCTGCTGTGCCGATTAGGATGTTGAGATCGTGGTGGAGCAGAGCAGTGTGATCCAGAGGAGTTGCTCATGCCGTCTTTGCTCTCTCTCTTCCTCAGGCTCACTTGTCTATAATAAACTGATCCGGGAGGGCAGTTCAACGGGGCTCATTGCTACAAGCCTTGTTTTTCCCTTGGTCCACTTGAAATTTAGGATCACCATTCATTTTGAAGGAAAAAGTGTCTTCTGATGTTGCCTTGCCTTGGAGGCACATAGGGGAAAAAATAGTCAAAGAATTAAGCAACCTGTTAGGAAAGATGTCCTAAGAAAAGGCAGTAGGTTTGTAAGGGCTTTCTAAGCTTAAAGGGCCATGGGAGTCTCGGGTAGGGTAAGGTCTTTCAAGTTGGGTCTGAGGTAAGAGAAAAGGAAACCAGGTCAAACATCTCAGCAGTGGTTGTACTGCGTAACAACCAAACATTTCAATTATATGTACAGAGAGTAAATGAAGTATCTGCAGGAAGTTACAGGTGGGGAGATTTTGGCCTTTGGGGAGGGCAATACATAGTGAAAATAAAATGTATGGAAGTGGCACAGGAGAATGAGAGCCCAGTGATAGAATTGGTAAGGTACAACTTAAATGGAGAGAGGAAGAATATTCAACAGTGGAAGTTTAACTAGCTTCCAAATCCTCAGGTGAAACAAGAGGTAGTAGGTCTTGCATGGTAAGCTGCTTGGCATGCATTCCTCTTTTTCTTTGGGAAAAGAAGATTTGTCTTTCCCTTCTCTTTGTATTTCTGTAGTGCATCATGTTCCTGATCCTTTGTAGGCGTGCTGGACATTAAAATAATGTATGCAGGAATACAGATGAGGAAAGGGAGGTTATCCAGAAGAGGGACACCAAAGTTCCTGTTTGAACGTATTCTGTATGTAGTATGTGCAGTCCACAGGGGATAAGATAAAATTGGTAGCAGAGGAGGCATAATCTGTTGTTTACACATCCAGAGTTTTGTGGATCAAACACATATTATGTTAAGCTCTTCCTGATGACAGGCCTAAGAAAAAATGAATTAAAGTCCAAGTTTTTATTCTGCTATCAATCAGGCTATCTCTGCTGATAAATATTATTCAAGTTCTTGTACATTTCTGTTTCTAGAGCCACATGACTTATAAAATCAACTAAAGATTATCAATGGAGCATCATGATTTTTGCAAGGTACAAGTTCACATCTTTTAAAATAAGGGCAGGGTGGGGAGAGATGGAGGATTAGATAGATAAGACCATTCCCTTTATAAAAATAATATGTTCTTGTTTATATTCAGTGTTTTGGAAGATGAGGTTAGCCTTTGGGATTGTTTTTAATTATATTGAAGTAAAATGTGTTTGGGCATGCCGCACTTTTATAGTGCATGATGAGTTTATTGCATATAATAATTATGGGCTCAGTAATTAAAACTTAAAAATTACTCCTATTTTATTTAATATAAACAATAAATCAAAGATTTCTTTTGACTTTTTATAAGTTGAAACTAGGATGTGTCAGGAACATCAATCTTAAATTTCACATTATGGTAATTGTACGTTAGATTTCAAGTACGGGAGTTGTATGTGCATAAAAGCCTTCGACAAGTCAAAAACATTGGCGAAGAGCAGAATTTTTTTTAATTTAGTATAATATAACTGTTTTAAAAGCATTTATAGTATTAACTGTGGAATACTTTCTTTTTTTTTTTTTTTTTTAGGGCTATTCCTCCAAACAAGAGACAATAGCAGTTACTGCAGTTGCTTTACAGGATCATATTATACACGATCTTCAGCTCCAGGATCTTTCATTAGTGGATCCTTTAAAGTCAAAGTCAAGGAATATAAAGAGTATTTACAAACCTGTGAACAAAGAGATGGTCAGAGCAGTAGTAGATACCGGACTAAGAAAAAAGATCACTCACCACAAAAAAAAGGAAGATTCAGAAAAGGAGTATGTTCTTGATCCCAATCCTCCACAGCTAACATTAGGTAAACCATTATATTCTGATTTGTGAATTGTTGTTTTTGTTTAAAATAATCTAAAACACAGAAGCTAAACTTTCTTTTCAAATTTATTGCTAAACAGCATAAGAGCTTACTTTAAAATTTGTCAAAATTAAGCAATTTAGGCCATGATGTAAACAGTCATTTAAACAACAGAATTTTCATCAGTGGTTTGAATTTGTCTTTTTGTATCTGAAATGTATTCAAACTTACTCTTCTTAAGACAATAAGGGTAAAAAAGGAAACTGGTATGTCTTGATGAAGAAGAATATTCCATTAAGAGGCAGGATTTGTTTTACAGTTTTTTAATATAAGTTTTATTTATGAACAGTCATAACTTTTACGATCTTATATTCTCAAAACATCAGCTATTTGAATTTTGTATTTATTTTGGAGTATGTTTTAGTATTAAGATAATTTGGTAAGTCTATTTAAAATTGTTTGGTTTTTTACTTAGTAAGAAGACACAACTAGTGCTGCATTAAATGTATTCTTTGTTAATGTATGCCCACCTTTGCTCAAAGTTAAAAAGGTTTGTTTTTACAATGGTCCTGGGGCTAAACCCAGGAAGAATTAACACCTGTAGTTAAATACCTTTCTCAAATCTAGAAGCAAACATGCAACAAGATAAAAGTCACAGATGTGAGGGCTTGGAATCATGCCTGGTGAGAAAACTCGCATTTAAAAAGCATTATAATAGTACAGCAGTGACAGATAATATTGCTATTAAAAAACAATGCCAGGGAGCATCTTAGCAGACCAGGAGTGCAAATATGCTCCCCAGCTATCAGTTTCAATCTTCCTTTTCCCTTTTCTAAAGGTTTCTACAGTGTTCTTGCAAGGAACGTTTGCTTGTCTCCATCCTTATGGTTGTCCTGATTAGGATTTTTTTAAAAGACCTTCCAGCTCCACAGTTGGCAATTCTAAGTGTAATAAACTTGCGTCATCATTAGTAATTGTTTTATTTATTCTTTTCCTTAAAAATGCCCTTAAGCCTCTCTGAAGATCACGTTGCCTTTGCAGTAGTAACTGTCACAGTAGTCCCAGCTCTGAAGAGAACCATGTAAATCAGTGAGGCTCCATACAAGCGCAGGCATCTGCCTTTTGGAATCAACTGGAGGTTAAGAGGGTAACTTAAGATAATACACAACAAATGAGTGTAACAAGGCATAGGACAAAAGGTAGCAAGACAAGGTGATTATTAGTATGTTTACATGACTGTAATTCTAAAGATGGCAGGGTTTTTTGTTTAGTTCGGGTTGAAGAGGAATTTTAAAGAGGAGAGGATAGTGGGGAAAAAAACAGCAAAGAGGGACTCAGGTTAACACAAATATAAATAACAAGTGGTTATGGAAGCTAAAGGTTGTGGTGAAAAAATGCAGTCCAAGTGTGAGCATGTTCCTCTGCAATTATAAGAAAGACAAAGTATTTTCTCTTTAAATCACAGTATTGACTGAAAGGTCCTATATGAATGTTTGTGCAAGTGATTCCAAAGAATGTGCTGAAAGATCATAAAAAGTTATTTCAATTGTTTCTGGGGTTTGCTTATTAGTATTTTCACCTATATTTTTTCTTATTTTTAATGCTTGTATCAACCTTTCTCTTTTCTCTTTTAATAAGAATTGTGCTTTTTAAACCTTGCAGTTGTGAAAAAATGCTGAAAAGGTAATTTAATATAATTTTCTCTTCTTGAGTCTGTGGATATCAAACAACATCTCAGAGGCCCCCATCACTAAATTTTCCTCAATAGGGACTTGCCTTCTAAAAGCTAGTAATTAGGGTTTAAAGGTTAGTGTATGTAATTGCTTTGCTAATGTTCATTTTAAGATAAATAATTCAGTTATAAATGGGTGTGTCAGCAAATGGGTTGGGCTTGTAAACATTTGGTGCATTAGGGTGAAAATTCTTGCACATCTTAAGATGTGATAAATGTAGTCTTTCACAGCTTTTATTGCTTGTATTTATTCAAAGTGCTGCTTTGAGAATATTCACATAGAGCCTTTTGCTTCAACCACATATTACTACTTGTGTGTCCTGCTGCCGGTTATGCTTCCTCAGCTATGTTGTACAAAAGCTTCTCTTCAAAAGACATGCATAGCCTGTCTCTCATAAGTATTCCATCTGGTGTATATTGTTTAAAAGTCAGGTTTCACCTCCAGTCTCTTCCTATTTGGCAGCTTTAATCATCCATTTGTGAAAATTTTAAATAAGCATTTTTTCTTACCCCGAGGGGATACAAAAGGCTTTCCACAAAGCCATCTCATTGTCTTCCTTTACGCACTCTCTGACCATAATGCTTGGAAGAAAGTCATTGGTAAGCATTTTATGTTGTGTTACTGCCTTTTGTGCTGTGACTGGTTTGCTATCTTGTTCCCTCCCTGTGTATCCGCATTTTGTCGTTATAAAGACAGGCAGTGTGTGTGTATATTGGACTATCAAAATGGTATTGTTTCTTTACTCATTCACCCTTAGGTATGACTGTAAAACAAAATTTGATACATGTTTTTGCTGAAACCTTTGTCATGCGTTACATGATTTGACTCATCTTCTTTTGTAGAGGAAACACTGATCTGTGCAATATATGCTCTTCAAGAGAAGCATGGTCAAAAGAGAAAGTATTCCTTGTTAGGAGAACTTCTTTGCCACTCAGATACCCATTTCAGCAATTCATACATGAGCTTTAAGCAAGATACATGTTCTGAAATAGTTTTCAGACTCTAGGTTGCAGGATCCTTCCTGTTTCTCTTGAAGCTCACATTATTTTGCAGTATCAATAATAGCACCAGCTGAGTGCATTTTACTGCACCAAAATGGATAAACAATGCTATTTTAAGTTAATGCAGTATGTATTTTTATATTTTGAAAATAACAATTCTGTGAATAAATATGTATGCACTTTACTGCTTGACTGGCTTGAACTCTAGCCTATAGCTTGTAGGCAGAGCTATGAGCTTCGGAACGTATGGGGAGGTGCTGCATTTAGTGTCTGGATACCAAGTTGTCTGGGAACTAACACAGTGTGCCTGTAAGACAATTCATATATGGCCACCATGTAATCTACAGCACAGGTTCAAATTTTCTTTTGATACTTAGGTTTATATGCACTGTGAAACCACTGGTTGACCTTGGGCTTGGTACCTTTTAAAGGGGAAACAAAAGTAACAAAGTGGTGTGCATGGTTTGAACCTATCTGTGAATGGTTAAAGAACCAGAATCGTTTTAAACCTATAATTCAGATTAGAACATTTAACACTCAAAAATTCAACTTTGGGACTTGGAATTTGTCAGCCTGCCATCAGGACTGCCGAAGATTTGCTAAGGTTGCCAAAGTAGAACCCTTTAGTGATCATTTAGGAAAACTTCTTGTGCAAGTCTGTTTTCTGAATATGAACAAGACCAGAAAAAAATCACTGAAGTCAAAAATCATACAGTTATATTGACTAAAGTAGGACAGGCTGGATGGTCTCAAATCTATGAGAAGCTAATTAAATCTTAGTAATACAAACTTGCCTTAAAGAAGGGAAACACTTTCCCTTAGTCAGATTGAGATGTAGTTCCAAAAGCATAAACTGACCCAGCTTGAAATCTCAGAGTCATCCATTTGTTCTAAGACATGGAATCAAATTAGTGTACATTTGAAGAAAACCATGAGCTCACAAAGGTAGTAGATCAGATAGAGATGTTTGAGCCAAAGGGAAGAAAATATTCCTTAAAATTCCTTTAGTACCTCGTAAAAGTTCTAGCAAAAAGATCAAAGACAGTTTTGTGCAAATTTTAAACGATTAACAATACACATCTGCAGATAGATGAGCTCAGGAGCAGAACTTTTGTCTCAAAAACTGACATCCTATTCTAGAATAATCAGGCACTTGGGTAAGCAGATCACCAAAACCCCATTCTTTCACTGTTTTGTCAGGATTCCTTTTCTCTTCATGACTAATCAGTATAATGGGTTTGGACACACTGTCTAATTGGGTTTTGAAAGCTTATTCAGAACAGCTACGTGCTGCTTATTAATGTCTGTTTCATGCAAAGATTTTGGTAAGCTCTGTTCTTTGGTATGAATGAGAGTTGACCTTTCCTTCCCTATGCTCAACTAAACCTCTCATCTAAGCTTCATCAGCTTGCAGTCTAACTACTGCAAGTCTCTCTTCCTTTCTGTTTTTAGCAAGTATCATCAGAGGCCCTATCATGGACTAATTTCCTTGACTTAGTGCACGTCTCGGGCATCCCTCCATTGACTTGGGTCGGTCCACGCAAGTTGCTTCCTCTAGTGTTCAAAAATGAAAAGGTCTATTCTTTGTTGTACCTACTCTCATCTTATTCACTGTTGAAATACCAACTCTAGCCTTTTTCTGCCAATTTGGGGGGTGGAAATTTTGCAAGCATCTTTGCTGTTTTCCTGCTTGAGAAGGTAGAGATGGACATCCAGTAAGGGACCTCATTGTTATGATTTGAGATTGACAGCTATTACAGTGACACTAACAGTGGTGTCCTGTGACCATCTCTTTGTTCCTTTATGCTCCTTCTCTTGTGTCCCCCACAGTCTCATATTATACTTCAGCTTTTTGCAACAGCTACTGTTTTTTTATTATGCTATCTTATCCATTTTCCTTTTAATTTTGAGAATACAAGAATGTAATGTTAAAAAACCCTCAGAAATAAATTCTAACAGATTTTGTTTATATATTCATGATTTGAAATTACATTATTTTGCATTGTTACAATTTAGTTAATAATCCCTATCTTAATAGTTGTGAACAGGTATCAAAGTAAATTCATATTACTTGGCAAATAAAAGCTTACATTTAAAAATTTCCTATGTAAATCCTGTATGAAAAGAGGATCTGGTTCTGATAATTACTGAATAACTAACTAATAGTAAGAATTATTTTGCCTTATGGTAGTTTGTCTGATGATAACTTTGTATACAGTATTTTCAAATAAGTGGATTATCAGTGAATTTCACATGAAAAAAAGAAATCCATTGTCTGCATCTGTCACTCGGTTTTATTCAGTGATTTGTTATTGTTATTGTCCACAGCTCAGAAATTAGGCTTAGTTGAGCCTCCTCCCTTGCCACTCACTGCTGAAGAATGGGCAAAAATAAAGCAGAGATCCATAAAGCATGGAGATTCTGTACAGCCTTGTGCAATATGCAGGGAAGAATTTGCGCTTCAGCCTCAGGTACGTGTATAACTGAAGTGGACTACACAAAGTCATATTTAAGTAAGATTTTCCACGGTTACTGCTAAAAATCATTAGCTGCAAGAAGAAAGGAAAAGAATGAATGATTCTATTTTAAGATGCCATTTGGTCTTTAATATTGTGGCCCAGCTGTTGTGGGTCAACTCTGAAAAATACTTGGACCAAAGACATGCTAGAGAAAGGCTGGTAGTATTTCTTCACTGCTGAAGTTATGACAGTAGGGAAGAGTGTAAATCAGCCTTTTTATCTGTTCTTGCAAAGCAAGTATAGGCTACTGTATCAGTTCATTTAAACTCCCGTTAGCTATGATTGTAGCTTTAGTTCCTCAGAATGGTGAATATTCACTAATTATACAATTTAAGATATATTTTATTCTTTCAGAAGTTTGTTACTTTTCAGTTCAACAGACATTTGTATTTGGAAAATGAAGTAGGTGTGCTCTTAATACCATTCACTCACTCACTCAGCTTATCTGGAGAAATGCTTGCATTTTACCTCAGTGGCTTTATGCAATGCATATGTGTAGCATAAGCGTACCTATATCATGTATTATTAGATTCTCTCATATGTCATCTTGAAAACGTTAAACAAAAGGGACAAGTGACTGATTGAAGAAAAGTGCTGCTTTAGAAGGGCGATGATGGTAGTTAGCATAATTGTCCAAACTGATTGCAAGTTTCTCTCCACATGAATTTTACGGTATTTTTTCTGTCTGTTCCCGTTTTCATTTTTCTTGAAGATTTTTGCCATCAAGTCTGTGATGTGAATCAGGGTCTTTAATAACTCCAGAAGCAGAGCTTTTGCTTCCTTTTACCTCAGCGTTAACAGAAGGTGTACAATTGTGCAAAGACAGGTGGGGATGGATCTGGCATAACAAGACCATTCTGCCAATCTCTGGCTACCCTAAAAATCTAAACCTTGACAAGAGAGAGCAAAAGACAGCACTCATTCAAAAGGTTACTTACTTTAGATTTGGCACAAAAAGGGAAATGCCTCTGGAATTCTTTTTGTCCTGAATGTTTCGTTAGCTTTCCTCCCTCAAGGGAAAAAAGCCACTGTATCTGAAAGCTTTCCCTTCAACTGGCTGCTAGCCATTAATCCTTTTGTGTTTGCCAGCTCAATAGTGCACACTACTTGTTCTGGTTTTCACTCCTTGCCCAGTTTTTCCGTCCTCTAAGAACCAACTGCCTTTTTTGTCCAACTCGGTATCTTTTGTCAGGATGGAGATCACCAGCATTTGGTGGGAATTTAGGTCAGATAAAGGTGAAGTTTTCTTGTAGCCTGTGAACATGCTTTCTCTTTTGTTTTTTTGTATGTGTGAAATGCAGCATTCGATGTATATCACTTCTTGAAATTTAATGTCTTTGTGGGGAAAGGGGAAAAAATTAATCAGCTTTCATTTTAAGTACTTGTTTCATAATCTTTTGCTCCAATCAGTAGCAGTTGGCATTTCTTGCTTTCTGCCACTCCATGTGTGTTAACACAAAATTCACACATTGGTTTGAGATGTAGTTTATAAAGTAATTTCTATAGAAGACTAATTTTATTTTCACTAGAAAGAATGCAATAACAGAAAGAAACTGATGACCTTTCAGGCAGTCAGAATTTTTTTTGTGAACATTCTTTTACTTTTCGGTTTTTAGAATGGTTTAAAGTCAAGTTATTTTTTTTCCTTTGAAAAACAGGTGTTGCTTTCATGTTCCCATGTATTTCATAAAGTGAGTACATTTTTGCTTAACTATTCAAGCACATAATACATGAGCATTTTAAACTATTTAAGTCAATATCTTAATGAATTAAATATAATTATCTTGAAAAATAATTTTTATTCCAGATTTTTATTGTAAAAAATGTAATTTAAGGATATTTTGTGATGAGATCCTTTTTTCCCTTTTATTACCTTTTTTGACAAATATGTGGGAAAACATAGTTTGTAACTGAGTTATACATTTGTATACCAGACAGGGATAGTTTAGTTCACAAGATGTCACGGGAATATATGGAGATTTACAAAATTCTCTAACATTTTTGTTACAGATATATGCATCTTGTAAAGTGTTTATGGATTGATGAATAAACAGCTCTTATATGATGTAATCTAATCTATTTCTTCTGTTCCAATGATATGTAAATATGTTGCAAGTAACTACAATTATTTTTTCAGGCATGCCTGAAAGCCTTTGAAAAGTTTACAGGTAAAAAGTCTTGTCCTATGTGCAGGAAAAAGCAGTATCAGACCAGAGTAATACACGATGGGGCACGCTTGTTTAAAATAAAGTGCGCTATCAGGTAAGCCTTATTTCTGCTAGACATGCTGTCACTGGACAATATTTAGTTTTAAATAATGTTCCGAATGTGTTAAAATTTTCATTTAACCAGAAACTATACAGAATGGATGCACTACCAAAGTCAAAGTTTTTAAAAAAATGTAGATGTATGAAACAAGTATTTCCCATAAAGAGTAAAATTAGATAAATTTGTATTTCTTCTTTTTGAGCAATAACATCTTGTTTCCCACAGAATTCAAGCTTTCTGGAGGGGATATGTTGTTAGAAAATGGTATAAAAACTTGAGAAAAACCGTGCCTCCTAAAGATAGCAAATTAAGAAAACAATTCTTTGAAGAAAAGGTATGTTGCATTTATTTATTTGGTGTTTTTATTAAGCTTCCTTATATCAAAACTCTTCAATATCAGCACTGTACTTTTGTCTTTATTCCTTACTTATATCAAACAAGCAGCACTGGAATCACTCATCTGTTCTGTTAGTCTACTCATTTCATCTTATTTTCAAGGTAAAAGTGAGGAAAATAATTTATATATTTAATTTTAAGGCTGTCTTGTGCTGAGGCCTACAACGGGGGGGCGGGGGGGAGGGCTTTTGTGAGGTCCTGTATTTCTCTTTCCTTTTTGATAAGTCAGAATAGTTTATTTTCCTATAGAAACATATGAGGGGGATATGGTAATTCAAGAAACAAATCTATAAACAATAAGTGCTTTTCACTGTCATTGTTCCCTCATTCGACACTGAACTGGGTAATTCCATTCCATAGCCTAGTCCTCCTCTAAGTTCTGCTGAGATGCAAGACTATAATAAGTTAGGGAGAAAAACAGTCCTGACCCTGGTACAAAGGAGGCCAGATCAGGTGCAAGGATTTTGCAATGACCCTGCCTCCCCTGAAGCAGCCAGCTGCAAAGACCCTGTGCAATCCTCAACTCCCTCTTTGCTAACTTCTTTTTTCTCCCCAGTTTAGTGACAGCCAACCCAGTTCAGCTCTCCAGTAACAAAAGCTACTCCGACACATCCTCAGCAATTACCAGACCATCCCTCATGGAGCCACAGAAGTCATCTTCTGCTCCAGAATACCAGACAGCCTGATTAACAGAGATTAACAAAGTCACACAAGAAAGCAATTTAATACAGCCAGTGCATGCAACTGGGAAAATATTCTCACCCAAGTTGCAAGCCATATCAGTGGAAGGTTTAAACCAATACTTTTATTTCTTTAAATCACGTCTTTAGTTAAATAGAGGAGTGCTTGCAGGAGAAGACTTGTTACTGCCTATCCTTTCATTATTTGTCATACGTGGTTGCATCCTGTTAGAGCAGAGCTTTGGAGGCAGGAGCCCTCTCTTCCTATGTTATGCAAATTGTGTGATAGCAAGACCAGTACCCTAGCGGTGATCTTGCACACCTTTGCAACAAAACTGGTGACAGCAGCTGGGAAGAGAGAAGAAATATCTCTCTCAGCCTTAATGCTCTCTTTTAATCAGCAAGCGCCAAGTTCTTTGTGTAACAGAGAAACTGAGTACAGAGGTAACAGAAGAAAGCTAGCATTACCTTTGAAAGTGCTTACATGCTTAAGCTTGGAAGAAGTGAACACCTTGGTGAACTGTGACTGTCCTCAAGTAGTTCAATAATAAGGAGCAACAGAAATGTTTAGATTTTTCTGCATGGAGCATTAGGGGAACAAAGTGTTATGTCTCTTTCCTAGTAAGGTTCTCAGCTGTCTTGGGGCTCAAAATACCATGTTTAGTTATAAACAAGATCGCAGTAAGGGGAAATGGCAAAAGCTTCTAAATATGCTGAAATTTGCAGCTGAGTGTTATATACTAAAACTTCTTTCACCTGACTTCAGATGTCTACAGTAACTGTCTCCTGAGCTACCTACCCTGGGCTCCCTTGAAGGGCACTTTAGATGTCTGTTTTAGGGAGAAACAAATTGATAAACACTGCCTACATTTTATCAGCTGATTGTAACCCACACTGAATGCTTCATTTAATGCAATTTCTGGGTGTAGTCCACAGCATTAGGAAATAATTCTTGTATGTAACACTTCAGGATTTTGCAGGGAACAAAATGGGCAGCACTATTTCTGTGTTCTGTTAAAAATAAATTTATAAAGTGTTCTCATGTGGATTAGCCAGGTCTGAATGCATTTAGTACCAATTATGATTAAAGGATATATACTCATTTTTCTTAGTGGCTTTCAAGTGAGAATTGTAGATGAGTTTTCCTGCTGTTAGCTCTTATAGTTTTAAGTGTTGGTTAATGAAAACACTAAAGTAATTTTTCACAAGGAGCTATCCATTCTCAGATCCTAAAAAGCTTTTCTAGAATGAATTCTACCTCTCAAACTTGTGCTGTGCTTTTAAAATGTCACTCCCTAAATGTTAGCATAATCAAATGGCATCACATTTGGGGGAAAAAAAAATCAGAGGTTAGCAGTTAGATTTTTAATAACCCTATCTCCTTTGGAAGGATTGCAAAGGCTGAATGTCAAGTTTCACACTCTTGAATAAATGTCACAAAGTAAGAAATAACATCTGAAATATTAGTGCTATGAAATATGCATATTACTTGTTTCATGGTGATACAGTAGCTCTTATTACACCAATCAAATTTTTAATAATTTAGATCAAAGGAGACAAAAAGGGTCACTGAAACCAACTGATGTTACTTTTTAACGCCACTATGCACAAAAAGCAAAGTGTTACTTAGAATGCAGCATGTTAGGTAGTGAATTTCTTTGATCCTACCTATAAATGTCACTTGCATATGTCATTTAATTGTAGTATAGTCTTTTATTGGTGCAGTTAAATCTTTTCAAATGCATTACATTATCTCCAGCTTTGCTAAAAATCTTGACCATTGTTTAGGAAGCCAGGTAAGTCATTTGTGAAATGGTGTAGTTGACTTCAGTTTCCTCCTCCCCCTCCACATGATTTCTCCAAACGATTTTAATTTAAATCTCACCAAACAGTATAATGGTCCTGGAATTTGTTTAGTCGTTTGACTTCCTTTATCACATGGAGATGGTAAACATTCTGTTGCTAACTTGAAGTGGCTCCAAGCAGCAAAACTAGGAGGATATTAAACCAGTAAAAGCTTATCAACTGATTCATTGATATGCTGTAAATTCCAGCCTTTTCATTTTACTATTGAGGGTTGCCATAAGTCAACACATTAGTAAGCAATTTGCTGACATTGGATCACTTAAAAAGGCCTCCCTGTGGACAAAGTTCACCACCGTGCTTTGTTTCATCATTTTATTTTATCATAGTCTTGTGCTGCTGTACAGATGACTGAAGTAGTTTTGCATATTGATACGGGATTTCAGATACTTAGTTTATGCCATGCTATTTAAGTTTTAAGAAGTCACAGACATAAAATGTAGAGGTATGGTGTTTTCAGAAATAGATTCAGTTAATCAGTTTCAGTTCTGGAAAAAAATAATTTAGTATTATGCATTGAAACACAGCAGGATTTAACATTTAAATTATACATTAGTTTACACATTTAAATTACATACTAGTACATAACATCCAAATCATAAAAAATGCTTATTCCTTTCTGTCCACTGTTCACACTGGTATTTAATACTGATATGCCATTTAGCATAAATTTGGGGTTAAATTTCAGTTACTTTTTTTCTCCCCAACCCTAGACTTTATTTGCTGATTGATGGGTATGGGTTGGGTCAGGTCATACTGCAGAAAACTCAGGAGTAGCTCAAAGCAGATAGTAGCTTAGCAGCAGAGGAACTTAATAGATCACTGTCTTAGGCAGTAGAAGCATTTTTCTCTCCTTCTACAGTTTCTGCTCAAGGAAGCTCATCAGGGGACTCTCAGGATCATTTAGTAAAATGGGGGAAGAAGAGCATAAGCGCAAGCTCAAGGAAAAAAAATGGAGGGCTTCTCACTGCTCAGGAAAAAAGGAACAAACAGTGCAGCCACAGGAAGAAAAGGGGCAGCGCTTAGTTTATGCAACCTCAGTCCCTGTCTGCCTCCTGCTTACAGCTCTTTGTTGGTTAATTTTCCTTAGCAGCCTATCTAGTCATACCACTGTTCAAAGACAGGCCAAGTCCTGAAGCTGACCACGTACCCTGTGTTTGTATTGTCTTTGCAGAAATAGCAACTGGCCAGGGCTGAGTTAAAATATTGTTGCTTTTCTCAAATTTTGGGTCCTGAGAAGCTATCAGTGAGAGTAAAAGCATCATCATGGCTGCTCTAACCTTTCTTTACATCCCTCTAGCTTGCTTATGAAAACAATTGAGGTATGTTCACATTTGATACCAATATAAATGAAGATGAAGCATAAATCAGTCTGGAAATGTTGATGTTGAACCAAAACCATGACAAAACCATTACAAAGTGGGCTAATTCAGCCCTAGAACCTGGGTAACAACAGCTTAGATCAAGCAGTGACATTCCTAGTAATTTTTATTAAAAATATGTAATCGCATTAAAACATTTGAGACATAACTTGATTAAAGTAAACGCTAGAGTGTTAGTATTTCATGTCTCATTCAGGAAGCCCACAGTGTGATGATTTGGGATTGTTTGGAGACCACAAAGTGTAAATATTGAAGGAGGCCTGTGGTGGGATTCTTGTTTGTTTGTTTTTTGTTTTACACATACCACTAAAGGTCAGTGTGCTGCCTTTTTTTTTTTTTTTTTTTTTTTTTTTGGTCAGTGAAGAGTCATGAGGGAGCACAAAATTATCCATCTACTCTTTGCTAGATACAGCACTTCACTCACAAACTACTGAAGGTGTTGCTTCTTTTCATATCACATTGCTGTTTAAGTACAGATGCTATACAAGGGGCCTGTGAAGATTTCTCCTTGAGTTAGACCAAGTTCATACACTAGTATTATCTAATAATGTAACTAAACCTGATTGGAACACAAACTGATGCATCCTTTCACTATACTGTTGTTCTGGAGATCATTTACAAATCTAGTAAGTCATAATAACAACAGTGAATCAGACAGTAAATTAAAAAGAATACAGAGTACCAAATCTAACTTCAAGAAGCAAACAACTTATGCTGCTTGATAGTTTCCCTTATCTGGGCACTTCTAAAGTTTGTCTTTGAAGCCTTTAAAGATAAAGATTATGGGTTTCTCTGGAAGACACTCCCATATTTGCACATCATATGAACCTAATATTTTTATTAGATTAGGTGATACTATGGGGCTTTTTATAATTTTAGAAGAAAAACTTTGAATTTCACTAGTTAAGTAATATCTCAAAATCTTGACTGACTTTTTCAGAGTAGCTGTTGTGGGATTTGGGTTCTTTATTCCTTTGAGTCTAGACGAGTTCACTTTGACTATTCTGATACGAATGCTAAAGTGACCCTTCCCAGCATGTATCAGAGCACACATCCTAGTGGGGAAGAGCTGCAAAAGGAGTGAAGTGAAACACAATAGGAAAGTGTTCAGCTCCCATCTCCTGGCTGACCTTGGCAACAACCCCTCCCCCCTCTTCCCATCCCATCCTCCAGGAAAAGATAGCTCAACTGTTTTCCTGTTAAGTCACCACTCCAAGGAATGTATGTAGAGGAAGGCTCAGATTTCACACCTCTCCATGTTTCTTAAAACTGCTGAAATCATTTAAGAAAAGAGTTTCAAAGGACAAGTCTAAGACTTGTGTGACTCCCTACAGAACTTTCAGACAGTGTAGTGGTAATGGGAGACAGTAGCCACTGTGAGCTTGGATTTCATTTAAGATCATTACCATTTAGGAAGTTCAGAGTGGGCTTGGATAAACTTAACTTCCATTGCTTTTAGGTATTTATTTTGCCAAGCACTGACTGGAACATCCTCAAATACAATACAATGCAAATAAGCCTGATCAGATTGTTTAGACCTATGTATGACAAGCAGAAATGTATTTAAAACACAAGGTCACGAAAGTCTATACCAAGGACAACCCTAATATGCTGCTTCTGTCATTGGGTATCTTCCACTGATCCATCCAGTGGATGGACTGGTTTACCACCATATGACAGATACTTCAGGAAGTGCTATACAGCCTTTCTCTGTAACGCAGCTGTAGTCTTTGTGCTGCACCCATATGGGTTAAGAATGTTAGATCTATCCTGGAAATTTCAGATATGAGAACCTTGTGTTTCCTCCGAAGCACAATGGTCCATCAGTAGAGCCTGAAGACCTGATGCTTCTAACCTTTATGTCAGCACCGGACACCAGCTGCAAATTGCAACAGATTCCCTTGCCATTAAGTAATTGCAACAGATTCCCTTACCATTTCTTTCTCTGTAACAGCCTGCAGTGCACATCAGTTGAGCCTAAGCCTCAGTGAGCTGTTTATCAGCACTCCCACATCCAAAGAACCCAATATTTTTAGAAGAGGAAACAAAATTTTGAGTAGATCATGCAACTAATCAGGCCCACTTGTCCAATCCCTCATGATTCATCCACATATGAAGTGTATATATTCCATAAATATACCTATAAATAACTCTGAATTCAGCTCCAATTGCAATTCATTTTCTTTTCAGGTTCAACATATCAGCAATCGTCTGTTGAGTTCTTACAATATAAACCTAGATGAGTTTTTTTCTGAAATAGATTCTTCTATAGCTGCAAGTCGAGATGTGTTTCAGCAATTGGAAGGAAAAGAAATGTTATTAAGCAAACTTGACTGGGAGAAGATACAGATGCAGGTTGATTGGTGCTTTTATTATATTATTATTATTATTATTTAGGCAGTTTTGCATTTAGAGGCTTAATCTATTTAGAGGCATGGGAGACTTTCAGCATAATTTTTGTCTGTTTTTATATTTTGGTCCAATTGTTCCAAATGAGAAACATTAAAAAGATTTTACAACACAGATTTGCTCCTACTTCAGTAGCATCTCTCTTCCAATCAATTAAATAGCCCAAAGAGGTGTTACTGGTTTAATCAAAATACACTACATGTTTAGAATTTATGACTATTTTTAACATTTTAATTAGCGCATTGTTTCTATATTTACCTTCCATTGTTTCACTAGTCTACAGTATGTTTTTGATTTGTTTTGCTTTTGCTTTTTTTTCTCCTCCTTACTTAGGCATTTCGACAAGAGATATTTGACTGTCCTATTTGTATTATGCCACTCAGTCCAACTGTTCATTCTCCCTGTATATTTTCTGGTAAGAGCAATCAGTTTTCACGACAGACTGTTCTGCTTTCCTGTTCGCATTTGTTTCATCATACCTGTCTTCAAGCATTTGAGGAGTTTTCCTTGGGAGAAAGACACATTTGTCCTTTATGTCGCTCATATTATGAGAAGAAAATTCTTCAATGTTGACATGTATAGCTTATAATCTACCTAATCTATCTAATAAAATTTTGCTGACAAAATTGTACTTGAACTCCAGAGCCAGACCTTCCAAAAACAAATGATTTTTTTAATGGATAATGATACCTTATATTTAGAGAAATAAAAGTTTTAGGGGCGATGTTGCTTCCTAATTCTGTTTTTTTCTTTTATGTTCGGTTTCACATTTGGTCCTCTAGCATCTTCAGCTACATCCTCCCTCTGTCACTCATACCTTCCCCCAATTCAGCTACAGCTGATTCAGTGATTGCGTTCATTCAGCAGTACCCTGCTGCACACGTCACCTATGGTTTTTACTTCTGATTCGTTGCAGCACAGGTTACAAGGGCTGCCAGTGCTGTTACTAATAGTTGTGGCAAGAAATACAGTTTTTCCTTCAGCCCATACTGCAAACCAGAGCTATTTACCCTGGCTGCCTCTTCCACTTGAATGACTGACCGATCCAAAGGTAGCTGTGTGTAGAGAGCAGTGACCAAAGAGGCATGATCATCCCAGAACTTCTGAGAACCATGGAACCAGTAAGTACTGGCCACTTCCAAAAGAAACAAAAGAGGGATTATGAAATTTCAGCAAAGCATACCTGGAAATAAGTCGATCAAAGATGGTTTAGTTAGAGTAGTGTGAGCACATAAGGACACATACACACACAAACAAAAGAGGAGCTAAAACAAAAATAAGGTAACATACAAGGTAAGAAGAAAATAATTTTAAATAAAAGGGCAAATGACTGATCAGCTATACAAGTGATGGAGAACTTCCAAATAATGCTTTCAAGATCAGATTATGCCATGCATCAATTAAAAATTGTATAGCTCTGTTCCCAAACAAGGCTGTAATGCCCTTGAATGTACAGGAATTTCCATCACATTCCATATGTCACAGAATTTAAAAAGCCTGACAGCTTGAGATCTCAGAAGTACTTTATATTGGAGGCAGGAAGCAAACAGGAATGGAAACAGATACACCTGCTACCAACAGAGTCATATAGAACCACATCAAGTTTTTTTTTTTCTTTGCTTTAAATAAAACATCCAAACCCCACTCTGAATCACACTTTAACTTTATTGAAAACACAGTAAAAAATCTTCCTACAAAACACTGAAAATGTAACATCTCAAATAAAAGGAAAAACACTACTACTGCTTTTCACAAAAATTCAAACTGGCTAAAAAGGCAATTATTTTCACATAGTTTTGTAACACAGTGAAGTATCCACAACTGAGAACTTTATACAGCACATTTTTTTGGATGACCTAACAAACTAGGAAGGGTTTGGAGGATAGAAGGTATGTAGAAAATTGTTCCAGTGACATTAACACTAAAACCATACGTTTTCAGTCATATTTCGCCTTCATCCAAGATACATTCATACAAAGAAAAAAAGAATGTATTCCCAAGTCTTAGAACTTAAAAACCCTTAAGCACAAATCTGACATCACTCAACCTCATACAAAGTTTAAGATTGTGCATAATTATTCTTAAAAACTAAAATCTTAACCAGTAGAACTGCAGTGAAAAACCTGTAAGTGCAAGACAGAAAATATGTGTTGCCATTGTTACAGTGCCATCAATAGCAGCATCAATACGAACACCAGTTCAACTCTGTATTTTTATAATGACATCACCAAAGTCCACTTGAAGCTGCTATCATGCAAGAAGATTGTTGACAGCTCTCTGAACACTGCAACCATCCTCTCTCTCTCCAACAGGGATTTTAGCTTAGTGAAGACAAGCCTTTCAGTGCAATGAGTGTTTTCTATATATGTAACACAGGGTTAGATTCCAACCCCCCAAAAAAGTAAAGGAAATCTAGACATCATTTTGTGTGTACGTGTATGTTTTCTGACATGTTAAGATTTCAAATCCATGACCCAAATGTCCTTTTCTATCCATTTTCTTAGAAGAATGAGTCAGGCCACACAACAAAAATTACTTTTTAAAGGTAGATTTCAAAGTTAAGAGTGAAGAGTGACTCAACTTTATATGATAAAGCCAGTGAAGAGTCAGGGAGGAGGCAGTTGCACAGATTTGGTGAAACTGTTTTTGCCTAAACTGGGAAAATGCTGGGGGGGGAGGAAGGGAAGAGTCACATATCAGTAAAAATCTTTTCCTTCAGCATTTAAACATATCCGTTATGTTCATAGTACAGATGCCACTGTCATGCTGTTTTTTGTATGATCATTTTACATGAAGAGAGGAAGAAAGAGAGAGAGAAGGTCCAAAATGTGCTCATACACAGGAAATTTAAGAGGTACAAGAATCTTACCTGGGTACATGCAAAATCTGACTTTGATCAAAACAGGAAAGAGTGGTGCTGGCACACCAGAATGATGCATCTCTTGATCTCAAATAAAGCGAGGCAGCAAGGCACATCGAGAGCTGTAGCCATACACAAATTACTGAAAAGATAACGGAAGAGGAGTCCTGCAGTACAGCAGCTACTCCACAGTAGCTGCCGTTTGCACATTCTCAGTCTGTTGTACCAAAAAAATTAAAGTTACCTCTTTCACTGGGAAGTGAATTGGTTACCTCACACTACTAGAAGTTAAGAGCAGGTATATGCTCAATGACTACAACATTTCCATCTCACTCCAAATTCAAACCTTACATGACCTCTTGTAACTTGTTAGCCAACCCACACCCTAATGACAGGATTGTTTTAATGGAATCCAGTGGTAACACCCAGATTATGTGCAAATGAATGATTAAATATTAATATCTTCATAATGGAAGAACATTTGTAACTAGGGGATTTCCCTGTACAGACTGTGTAGGAAAGGAAATATATTAAAATCAAAGCAAATGCCCTACCCTTCAGCAGCTGATATCTATGCAAGCACTGAATACATGAGGAATGTAAGATAAAGCACTGTTCATGAAAGCAGCCTCATCACTGCATTTCCAGTAATGTCAGCTTTAAATCCTATATAACAGGGGGCAGGGGGGAGCAACAGCAAATGCTTGAGATTAATATGCAATAAATATTTAGAAGCAGTTTTACAGTATCTCAAGATACTTATGTAGGTACAGATGAAGAGCGAGATACCTGAAGCCTTTAAGAACTGGGATTTCCTAACTTCAATGTTGATGTGAAATCTGAATGCAGATACAGCTCTTAAATAGTTTGGATTTGAATATTCCAGAATTAATCAACATTTACAGGATAAAATAATTACAATACTCTCACTTTGCCTGTTTGGAGTCAGCTTCTGCATTTGTTAAATATTTAAAGCTATGGATATATATAAAAAAATCTATTGGCAATAAAGGAAACTGAAAAAGTTACTCAGAAAAATATAGTAATTAATACACAACTAGCAAACATCCTCAGGTTTGCTGTTACCAAGACAGAGCTATGTTCACAATTTCACAGCTTGTTATGAATTTGAAATCGGGAGTACTGTTGCCCTGTGAATCACAAAATAGATATCCTAAGAATCTGAGGTTCTTTTCAGTTCAGGTGAAATATCGGGATATTTGGATAACAAACTATTAACTTTCATATGCTATCAATATATGTTTCTTCTTTGTTTCTGAAGGAAGAGTTTGAGATGCTTAAATTGTGAAATGTTTCCAAAAAAAAAAAAAAAAAGACAACTTCCTATTTAAATTTCCTGCTAGTCTGTATTGCTACAGATAATACATCAGATCTATTTAGGTTCTCTTGTTATTTCACATTTTGTATATACCAGAAGTTTTATTAGTAACAGCAATACTACTGAATAAGATGGTAAATGACTTGAAAACATGATAACAGAAAGCAAGCCAAGACATTAATGTTAAAGAATTAAGGCCAAATTTAGAAAAAATTTTCATCAACTCCCAAATTTCAAGAACTTTAAAAAATTTTTAAATAAAAATTTGATTTTAAAAATTAAAATTTAAATTTAAAAATTTAAAATTTAATAAATATTTAAAATAAAATTTTTACTAAAAGGGAGTTTTTAAAGCTCAACTAGAAAAAGAATAGAAAACAGACCCTCTGAACCAGGGGGTTTCACCATCTCCATGCTTGAGGGGGGCGGAGGGGGAATTGTTCTTTCTCCCTCCAAAGGATGATTGGGCACAGTGGGTATTCTGGAAATCAGATTCAATGTTACCTCCCCACCTCCCCACAAGATGTTTTCTCCTTCCTAAGTATCTGACAGATGTTGTCAAGTTTTAATCATTAAAATTAAATAGGTAAGAGATCATCTGTAGATGAGATCTGAGGGGACGCTGTTCTTCTCAGAATCATACTGCACTCCTGAGGCAGCAGGAAGCCATGCAAACATAAACTGCCTGCACAGAGAAGTGCAATCAGAAAATATGGCATGACATTTTAGTCTTCGCAAACTTGAGCTGAAAGTGAAAAGCTGTAGTTCAGGAACCTGCGCTGCTACACCTTGGAAACTCTTTGAGGGTCTCCAGTCTTTTGTAATCAAATTCGGCAATTGGAATTGTGC
Organism: Dromaius novaehollandiae; assembly: GCF_036370855.1. Lineage (NCBI taxonomy): Eukaryota > Metazoa > Chordata > Aves > Casuariiformes > Dromaiidae > Dromaius > Dromaius novaehollandiae. The sequence goes on from NC_088099.1 coordinate 10,371,911, forward strand.
ATGGCAGAGAGAAAACCACGGGCTGATCTCCTTGCACCTAAAAACAAACAAAAGCACCACAACTCCCTGTGATGGTGTTGGAGACTTGCTTATTTTAAGTGGGGGCACTGGGCAAGGCAGAAAAAGGCAGCAGAGGTTATGACTATCTGCAGATGGACTTCACTTCTACATTAGCTTGGTTTGGCATCCATGTCAAAACACACTGGTTGATGGCTATTGGCATAGGTCTTTCTTACTGGATGGGATGAATTTAAAGGCAGATTTTTTTTTTGAAAACTCAAATGCTGTTAACATGACTGAAATAATTTGCCAGTTTACCAAAATATATTCAATATTCAGGAGCCAAAAATATTAGCTCCTGAAGTATGCTGCAAAAAAGTTAGTATATTTGCATCTTTAGATAACATCGCATTAGCATCAAAAAGGTTATTTCAAGCCAGCATTAAATAACAACAAAAATATTAACAGTAGTGGGTAGGGGATCTTATTGCCTTACTTAAAGCATTTAAAGGCTCATAGTCCATATCAACACTTTTTTGATCAAACAGAACTAAGCATAGTTCTTCTTACACAGGTTATGCAGTTACCCTTAAGGTATTGTCCTACTCAAATGACTTTCCCTAGATGAAAAAAATCTTCCATTTTAAAAATCCAAATATATGTAAAACAACAGGATTTAGCTATCCTCTTGAATTTTGTATTTCATAATTATATGTGCTGCTTAGAATCCATTAAGCATATGGCACAGCTACTGTAGACTAGTTGAGCCCGTTCTCTCTTCCTCCTCTCACAGAAGTGTAAAGGAAAAACGTTAGACTGTTCTTAGAAAACTCAAAAGTCACATGCACAAAGGAGCCAATTCCTCTTTGCTTAAGCCTTCTTTCTTTCTCATTTAGATCAAATTTTTTAAGCAAAGGGCCAGCTTGTCTTTCCCACACAGCAATGGGACACACCTGAGCACTAAACCAGCATTTGATGATCAGCTGCTTCAGGGGCTTCAGTACCAGCAGCAGAGAACTGGTGGGACAAACCATACTGAGGGGCTGCAGCCCTCTCACAGTCGTGAGCACCACTCCTAGTGGCGCATTTGCCAGGTCACATACTGGAGGAAGTGTCACCTTGCAGCACCCGCTCGCATGTGTCCATCCCTCCAGCACGTGGCAGCACGAGGTCCTGCCAACCCAGGCTCAGGTGTAGCAAGAGGGTGTTACTCTATTGTACCCAGGTGGTACTTTGGAACCAAACAAGGAAAACATCTTGACAAATCCTTTAATTTCTATGACACTGTAAAACAGTCAACAGGGTAAAAGATACTGGAGAAACAGGGCCAAAGATAAGTATCACATTACAGACAGTAAACAAAGTTTTCTATGAATGCAAAAAACTTACTTGTACAGTAAACCATACTTTTTTAAGCTTAAAGTGTTAAATATTGAAGGTGTGCTTTACACTGAAAAAATCCCACAATATTACAATTCTGCCACTGTATTTAATACTGTGCTACCAACACAGAACAAAGCCAAGAAATGGCTAACTTGAAACAATTTACTTTTTTTTGGTCTGATGTGTGGTATCTAGTTTAAGATGGAACATTTATGTGCTTTTGCCTCATAAGAAATGAGGCAGATGTTGATGTTACTAAGATCAGCTGTATATACCTTGAAGGTATAGACCACCTGACTCTACATGAGTCAAAAATACTAGGAATGTATTGTTAATATCCATTAATGAATTACCAGTTGCTCGTATTTAAGTGAATATATGCTTCTGTGAAAAATATATAGTGACCTGTATCTTACACTCAGTATATCTGAAAGTAGCATTGTATTTGTAAGAAGCTTTGCATAAGCAATGTCATTTTTGAGGCCAAACAAGTATTTTAACATGGACAGTGTCTCAACAGTTGAATTTAAAACACTGTCAGTAACTGCACAGGGTAGTTCTGAATTTTTCTACAGACTAATCCACCGTAGAAACCACAGGATCTTAACCAACCTCCATATTTCAGTGTAGAATCTTCACTTAAGTAATCTTAACCCATACATATCTCCGACTACAGAATTCAGTAGCAGGGGTGGGAGCAGGCAAGGCCACAACTTCCCCCCCCCCCCCCAAAATAGATAAGCTTTGAAATCTCACTAAACTTCCATCCTTATCAGCAGGAAGAGCCTCTGCTCAATTTAAGATAATGCCATTCACTTTTTGAAATCACATATACATTATAATCTCTGTTCCTGGGTTTTTGGATTACTGATGCCAGGGCAAATATCAATCCAAAGAGTCACATCAGTTTGACTACTGGGAAAAGAGTGGAGACTGAGACCTATGCTGGCTCACACTCTTTAGATTTCTTCCTTAAACTCATTCATTCAGAGAGTGTATTGAAATAACTGTCTTAAGCTCCTAACAGAAATACTTTAATAACAATAACAAATCTCACTATATACCACAATTCACCAGCCCCGTTAAGACACTAGGATAATTTTGGTCATACTATCACTTGCATGGACAAGTGGATACATTTCAGTTATTTGTAACTGCAATGCTAGCACATAAGGCTACAAGCTCTGAATACCTGAATGATGCCCCTAATAAATCTCCTGATGTTTTAAATGTAAACTGATTTAAAAACAAAAAACAAACAACACCCCCCCCCCCAAAAAAAAAAAACCCTTTTAATTATAACTCCCCGTTCTTGGTTGGGGAACTTTGACTCGGGGAAAAAAAGATTTCTGTCCAAAATTTCAGCATTAAATGCAAACAACATAAGAGATGCTTGTAAATCTTAATGAAATCAAGCAATTTTACTTTAAGTCTTCCAAGACTCAGTACAACACATCAATAGTCAGTTTAATTAGCCTTGAATTTATACTAATGACACACAAAAAAGCAGCAACTCTCTAGCATATTTACTACAGCAGTATTTACATTGTCTCAGTTCAAGTCAGAAAAGGCAGCCCCAAAAAACTGAGAAATCCTCATGTATACTGGAGCTCACTTTTTGAAACACTCCAGAAAAAAAAAAAAGAATCAAAAAAGAAAAAGTCACAGTCACACAGCAATAAGGTCTACAGCCCAGTGTAGTCATCTCAGGAAAACAGCCAAAAAGTTTCTGACACAAGGTTTCTCTCTTTTCAGAGCCACGCTGAAGAACTAGTCGTCACAGTTTGGTTAAGTATAAGACCTCAAACTTCAGACAGACTATTTTGGTTTTACAGAAACAGGAGATAAACAGCAATATTGACTGACCCACTGCATAACAGGCAGTACTGAAGTCGTCCCCATTCAAACCTGTTTGAAGATTACTTGCAGCAAAACAGGACAAAAGTGAAAACAGATTTTGAATAATGCCTTGGGTTTTTGGTGGTGGTGTTTTGTTTTTATAAACTGCTTATAGGATTCCTAAAGCAGCAGTAATGCTAAGGAAAAGGACATTACCACCCACTGATGCCATTCTGAATCTAAGGCCTCTGAGCAGCTGAATTGTAACATTGCAGAAATTTGTACTAGCAAGATTGAACACGCAAGTTTTACTTACCAAGTGACCTACATCATTTCTATAAGCTTAGAATGTAATTTACGGTATCTACACATACAGGCCTATATACATGTTCATGTCTATACATTAAAAAACAGACTAATGAAAGATACTGGATTATGCAACAGAACAGAAATCCTGATAACTATAGTATAAATTCAGAGAAATAATTTACTTCAAATTAAAGAAGATTGTAAAAAACTGTGCAATTGCAGCCTCCTAGGCCTATGCGACTTGCATTGATTCCAAGTACTGCTGATACACAGAAGTTCATTGAGAATTTTCCAGGGGCGTACTTGGTAGGGTACCGACCTCCATGGCACAACAGCTTACAGAACCGTAAGAGCTGCGACTAGGGGTCTACATAGCTTTTTACAAAGCATACTAGGCTCAGATTTAACCCTGAAGTTAATCTTCATCTTGTGGTTCACTAGTCAATAAGACATTGTCTACCAGTAAAGCAACCTGACATTTAGAGCTAAGAACAGAAAGCTGAAAACGCTGGCCTCCCAAGAAAGCTTAGTATTCAACTATAAACAGCCTACTGAATCCTACAAGAAAGGAATTGTGATCTCTACTGGTTGTTCTCATTTTGCAACATGTTCTTAGTGGAACTGTTCATCTACTGTCAAGGATACCTCCTCTAGGTAGTTTACGTTTCCAGTAAGGGTCATAGACTTCAAGTGTATTTTTTTAAATCGAGTCCACAAAGTTATTCTTTATAGCTATTTCTGTATTACAACAGGAGGTACTGTGCACTTTAATGGTAGCAAGTTAATACCCACAGATATGAAATTGTCAAAAAATAAAAAGGAATGCATTATTCTCTTCAGCTTCCAGTCTTCAAGGCACCTCCTGCATTAACTTACTGGAAAATTTACAAGCAGACCAAAAGTTAACTGGAAAGAGGAGAATCTGATACAGCTAACTTCCTCAGAAGCTCACAGCATCAAAAGATGAGACGAGGTTGGACCCACACTATCAACAAGTAAAATCAACATAGAAATGCTGATGAGATGATGGGAATGGCATGAGATTGATGTTTTCAGCTCTGTTGATTGCAGATGATTGTTCATCACAGTGTTTTCTGATGCCCATTTGCAGAAGGCTTTGCCTCCGAGTCTCTTGGATTGTTCGACAGATGAAGTTTATCTAATCCTGCAAAATATTACACAATAAGGAAAAAATAAGATTCTGTGTTTCATGCATATGGCTGTTCAACAAAAGTATACTGCATACAAACCAAATTCCACTTTGTGGTAAAGGTCTCCACATTTGCTGAAGACCAGAATGGATATTGCAGCTCAGATACAAAACACTCCTGGGAAACTCCATCAATTGTGTTATAAGTAGGAAAAGTCCAAATGGACTTCTCCTTTAACAAAACATGGAAGAGACAGAAGCTTGACTTTACATTGCTTTCATCACAGATTTGGGAGTTGAAGACTGCAATTCTTCCTCAGTTCTTTAGTCTGTCAATCTACACCATAGGCCAAAAGAATAACCTTAAATAATTCTTTTAAACAATAGCACCTTTCTGAGAAGCATCCACTTCTGATTTTAAGATCATTTGTGATAATCACCACCTCTCTAAACTGTTTAAATGACTAATCATATTTTTAGACGTACATTGTAACCGATCTGTTTAGCTCCATTTCCAGTCTTTTGTTTGTCTTATTGCATAGTTCTCTACTATTTGAGTGTGTTAATTAGAGTCTCCGGTCCTTCCCGAGGCAAGTATCTAGACTTTTTTCATTTTGGGTGGTGGTGGGGAGGGAATGGAGAAGAGGAGAAGGGAGGGGACAGTAAAGTTACCCACAAGGGATTTCATGAACAAAATGTAAGAGGCATGGTTTCAGTTCCTCCTTGGTTGTCACAGTTTCGCTCTGAACTCTCCTGTCAAGGCTCTAAAATTAAGGATCAGAAATGGATACAGCTTCTAATCCATTTGATGTTGACTATATTAATTTTTGACTGTTTATGAAGTGCCATGATGTACCAAGTTAAGTTTTTTCATCACTGCAATTCCAACTTGACTACACTAATTACTAATTAAAACCAAAATCTACTTCTACTCCAGATCATCTTATTTCCAAGTCCCAATTCTTTTGGTCACAGGCCTACGGCAAGAATTTGCCTTGCACTAATTAGCCATATTTCAACTCTAGCCTTCAGAGCCACAGCTCTCAGTGCAGGGGAGAGAGCAGGACACAAACCATGGTTCACACTCTTTGAATGAGCATGTGGCTGTTTTAAAAAAATAAATAAAATAAAATAAATAGCATTTGTTATGCTTAGTATACTTAGCAAACCCAACCAGTCTGTGTGAGGGACCAACATTCTTCAGGATTTATAACTCTGTGTCAAATGCAAACCTTTTATCAATTATTCTGCTTCTCCATTTTGTTCATAATATTTACACAAAGTCACACAATATTTAACAGCGAGAGCCCAAAAGAGAATCCCTAAAGAATCCACTAGAATGGCACCATTCAATGGCCACTGTCCTTCTCCACCTATATTTTGAAGTCCGTCAATCTGCTTTTAATCTGTATAATGTTTGATTAAACAATATAAGTTTAATACAGTAAGATGTCATGAAGTATCAAGTTAAATGCTTTCCATCTTTTGCTTTAAGTCAGAAACTTAAAAGCTCTACCAGATCTGTTGCTATAAACCCATGCTGACTGATGTCAGTTTATTTCCTCTAGAGCTCTGCAACAGCCATTACATTACACAAAGGAATCTGAACAGTCAAAACAGTGACCAAAAAAATTGATGTGTGACGTGGTATGATCTATTTGACTCCACTCCCCAGCTTTTAGTTAAGGTCATTGTATGAGATGACCTTGATTCATCTGCTAATTGACTTGCATAATCCTATCTTGATCAACTATGCAACTTCTCTGAAAATTATTTTAGCATAAAATCTATGGACAGATTTACACACTCCTGGCCTAATTTCTTCCCCCAAAACTTAAAAATTAAACATTAAAAAAAATCACAATCTGACTTGTTTTAGCCCTACCATATCAGGCATTCTGTGTTTCATTTCCTATTTAGTAGGTCTGATTTTACAAAATGACTTTCTAGTAGAACTGTAAACACTTAAAAACATTTAATTGCCATCAGTAGAGGTGTATGATGGGAAGCGCTTGCATTTTGTTTACCATGATCACAACTCTGGAAAGCAGTAACCAGTGAAGTCTAACGCCTGCATCTTTTAGACACTACAAACTGAACCCAAGGTGATAAATACACACTACTTAAGCTTTGCTACTAACCCTTTCAATTTAAGCAAGGCTTGGTTCTAGGATTCTAAAGAGGTAGGAAGCTTCACTAATTAGTGGAGACAAAATTTAGTAACAGCACAGTAAGTACGTACATTTTCTCCTCCAAGTCTGACACATTTGATAAATACCTTTCTTGTATGGCCATATTGAAAATTAAGAAACACGGATGCACAATTTGACCATTTTAGACTAGCTAAAGTTCTGGTTATTCAACCAGACCTGTAGGTTTTACTCAGCCAGTTGCAAAGATTCTGATTTTCTGAACAAGCAGACCTTAAGAAAAACATCATGACAAGGCAGCTAAGACTTCCACTAAGATGTTTTTAGAGAATTAATAAATTGGTTTAAACAAAAAACCCTAAAACTTAGTATTAGTTTCAAATGCAGGCTATAAGAACAGCACAATATGACCTAGAGACAGGAGAGTTTAAGGCTCAGATGTCTCAGTGTAAAGACAAAGGACCAGAGATTAGAATTGGTTCCGTTCATCTTTCAGTTACCAACAAAACCCCAAGTTCCCCTTAAAGAAGTCACTGAAGACCACCACTCCTTTGAAGCATAGTCGAACTTGCTTTGCATGTACAGGAGTAACAGTGCGCATGTATCATGTCAACACTATCTCAGTGCTCTCACTTCAGGTAACACACAGCTATGCATCCTCACCTCAGCTTAGAGAAACTCACACAAAAACAAGAAGTTTTCTGCGAGTTGTACAGAACTTTAACAGTAGCACCTAAGGGCAACTTTATGCTGGAGAATGGAAAAGTTAAAACACAAACTAGATTTTCAGTGCTATTATTACCTAATGCCTTCAGGAGCTCTTCTCGCACAGCAGAGGTGAACTTTCTGACCAGACACAATGTTGTCAAGGTAGCAAAGAGCAAGTTGTAAGATAATACAATATAGAAGTTTCCCAGCCAGTTAAACCTTCCAAAGTCTCCAAGAAGATCGAATCTGGTAATTCCTGTTAAAATTACATTTACAGTTCACATTAAGAATCTTCATTACATTTTTATAAAAAACAGACAAGTTTCAATCTCTTACTTTTTACATATGAAAGCAAGATTCTTTCAGACAACATACAGTACGACCCCTGGTTGAGTACACAAGACAATGTCTTATAGTTTTATGGTAGACAATCAAGAAGCAAAAGCACTTGAACAAACTTATCAATCAAAATGTTTGAGTTTCCTAGCAAAATGACTGAATAACGTGAGTTAAAGGTATTTATTCTAGATAAGAGTTTTCCCTTCGTAATTTCAATAAATAACTAGAAAAATCAATATCAGTATGAAAGCTGTGTGAAATGTCAGTTTCTATGAGATCTTTACCTATTCTGGAAAATGATGGAAGCCATTGTGGGTTTTCATAATAAAAAACTACAGGTAACAAAGAGCCTTTCCATGAGAAAGACAAAAATCTTATAGTAAGCACTAAGCCTTCGTAAGTGCTTTTCAGAGCCACTGCTTTTGAAATCCAAGTTTAAAGACATCTTTCCCACTGCAGTTTCTCTCAGCAGCTACCACTATAACCTTAGAGTATTTGAATAGAAGGAGGTGTTTGACTGAAAGACCTTGCAACACCAACACTTGCGCTTTGTATCAAGCAGACATTTGGCAACCACTAAAGTTAGCTGAGCAAGACTTTCCAGACCTGCGGAAGCATTTTTAAGCTGGAAGGTAACTCCCAAGAGATAGAGGAGGAAGAGCCACAGGTTATTTCTTTGCCACATCTGCTTCAAGAAAGCCAGAACTGAATAAAGGGCAAAACATTTAAATAACACCCAAATAACAGTTGTCTAGGATTGATGAGCCATTATATTCCCAGAACTTGACTCTGAAGATGTCACAGTGACACGCACTCAGAATTAAGACTAGTGTGGGAAGGAAAGTGGTTTTAACTGGCCTCAGAATCAAGACAGCAGCAAACTCTAAGCAATCTCCTCAACAGAAAATAACTCTGACTCTGAAGTCCTTGGAAGTGAGTTCAGAGTCATCTCCAAGGCTTTTGAGAATGGTGCCTTTGGTGACAATAAATAAGGAGCCACACAACTAAGGTGAATTATGTTCCTTTCAAGGGCAAACCTGGTGCTTATGAATCTCACTGTCGAGAGATCCTGGCTCAGAACCCAAGACTCCTCAGCCAGCCATCATGACACTAAAAAATATGCACATTTCTTTGACTTCAGGATCCGTTACTTAAATTAAAAACTACAAGGCTCAACTTTGGTGTCTGAGAAAAACATGCTAAAGTGAAGAAAGTGAAGCAAATGAGAGGTTTAAAAGGATAAAAAACAAAAAACCTGAAGGACTTAAGTTGATCAAAAAAGCAAAGTAGAGAGAGGGAGAAATATCAAAAAAGCACAGACACTCATAACATAAGAAGAAACTGTCTGACTGAAGCACTGGTAAATACACAAAGAATAATAAACAATTATTTTCACACTTGAAACTAAACAGTGTCCTTAAGAACATTCAAAGGAGTGTTTTAGTTAGATTGCAGAGCTATGGGAAAATTGAGAAAGTCAAGTTTGAATGTACAGGCTTCCAGAGCTTTGAAGGAAAAGGAACAAAACAAGTTTCAAACAAAGTAGGACTTTGGCTAAAGACTTCTGGAAAAGACAAAATACTCCTTGACACAAAGGGCTTCAGAAAAATAGCTAGCAACAGAGGAGGTATTGTTAGAAGAACAAACAAAAATGAAATCTGATACATGTTAGAGCAGGTAGGAAAAATATCATCCATGAATTACAAGCATTTTTCTCTTCTGAATAAAAAAAAGTAATTGCTCATCTAAAAAAAAAAGAATCTGACAGTATCATTTTGTAGGTCTTGAGGAGAAAAGGGTTAACAAGTTTCTACCAACTTTCCTACAGAAGAAGGATCTACACACCTCTTAGAGAAAAAGTTTCCCAACACTGCATTTGACTAACTACATAGGACCAGAACAGAAAGCTACATCTCTACTGAACACAAGTACATATCCAAGAAAGTTGGTGACAATTTACCAAATATATTAAACAATTGTACAGGTTAAAAAACAAGAAAATTACTATGTTTTCAGATTTTACATACAAGTAAGTCTCAGATCATATTTCCTTAATCATAATAAATAATAAAGAGGAAGATTGTTGGAAAACTTTTCTATATCAGAAAATTCAATTTTGTTTGCAATTCTTTCGTTCTGTATTCCTGGCTATTAGGTACTCTATTCCCAATTTGTTCGACAGTGGTTAGCAATACAGTACTGACAGCAAAACATCTGTCAAAGTAGGACCACTCAAAGGCTGAAATGTTCCGGAAAAATTGAGTTAATCTATTTTAGTAAAAACTATCCTTGTGTTCTCAAAAGTGACAGATAAGAGACATCCACCACCTATGTATTTAATGAGTGCTACAAAACAAGTACAAATTCACATATTTCCATCTTTAAAACTTGAAAGAGGTCAGTCCATGTATTGGATAACTTTTGCTAATTTACCTTTCCCATAATGAGGAAGTCCAGCTTTTTTTTGTTTAGCCTAGAAAGTTGCTTTTTTAATAATGTGAAAAGACATGAATCTGCTTAACATATTTATTTCTTTTCATCTATTCAGTGCCACAGGGCAGTAGCATGTAATGCAACACACGATATTTCTGAAAGCACCACATGACTCACTGTACTCTAATACACTATTAATCCTGTTTGGACAGCTGTGTCTGTGCATTTGTTAGCTGTGTGTTAATTGTTCCATCTTTTTTCTTCTTTTATTTATCTCTATGGCAAACTATTCAGGAATTTCATTTGTTGGCTTTTTTTTTTTTTAAAGTGAGTTTTACCATTAATCTGTTTCCTATGTGACAACAATGCACCCAGCATGTATACTTTCCTCCATGGAATCTGTTTATTATCAACTGTTAATCTCATAGATCGTTAACAATTACTTCTTTTTTTAAACAAATGACATGCCATAAGTTAGTGGACACAATACTAACGTTAAAATTCTATTCTAAAACACTTATTTTTCAACATAACATGTTGTTCGAAGTGAAAGAACATTTCTTAGATCTTTACCATACTATATTTTAGAACTAGATTACATTAAATACTAGAATTATTCTTTTGAATTTTGGTGAAGTTTCACAAAAGATTTTTAGATTTTTAAAAAGTGAGCACACACATATGTATATGTATATATACCAGAATTCGAGCCTCCAAAATGCTTCATATTATGAAGTCACTGTTTTCCCTGTCAGGTTTTTTTTGTTTATCAATTAGATTTAGTAAATAAGACTCTTCATGTGTTGACATAGACAGCATGAAAATACAGTGCAGTTTATTGCAAAATGCTAAGTACTCTTGATTTCACAGTACCCTAGTTGAAAAGCTAGCCAGCGACAGAACTACTGGGTACACATTACCAGTCTGTGGGCCTGAGCTTAAATTCCTAAATTCAATGCAAGACTCATACAGCCCGAGATAGACACTTTTGTTTTGTTTGCAATATTCCCAAAGAAATTCACGTTAAGTAGTGCAGAGCACTTGCAGCTAAACATGTACCTTTATGTAATTCATAATAGCCTTACAGGCTAATTTCAAGAATTCAAGCTGAAGATTAATCAATTAAATAAAACTAAGGCACTGAACACCTTGTTTTTGCAACCAGCTAAAACAGTTTTTCACTCCAGGCACTTCTACCAGTTCCTATCGATAAAATCAAAAATTTCTCCAGTTCTATTATGTTGGATTCTAAATATTTGAAAACTGAAGGAACAAAGAATACAAGCAGATTATTTTAAGGAAAATGAAAATAGGTTCATTTTTTATACTTTTCACTGCTCTGAACTAGCAGTCCTCGCATCTGTTCTTCTCACCATCTCCCGTTTTAAGAAGTTGATAATCGGACCTGCTTTCTTAAGAGAATATATTCTTGAGAAAGCGCTTAGCATCTTTTATTAAATGTATGTTCTGTGGTGTTCATACACAGCCCATGCCGGCGTGGAAAAGGTGGCCACATGTGCATGTGATTTTTGCTGAAATTAATGGCAAAATAAATAGCATACAAGCCACAGCTGCAGGTTTGTTTGTTTTAATTCAACAGATAAGCACCCCTTACTTTAATATTCTATTCTTCTATTCAACTTACCCAGCGTTCTTGACATGACTGGCAAAGCAGAGCTCAGCACCAGGATTGACACACAGTTTCCAATGATCTGTTTAAAAATGGCAAACAAAATTTCAACTATAAATAGGACTGCTCCAAAAAAGCAGTGGTCCAGATGAGAACTGTTCCTAAAAGTTGCATACTTTAAACTGAACCTCAAGTAATTGACAACTACATACTGTTAATCTTGCTTACCCTGCCACACTTCTCCATATGCTGTTACACAGCTGAAGATTGCCAAAGAGGAGAGAGAGAAAGTAAACATGGAAGCACTTGTTTTTAAATTGAAGTTGTTATGTACGCTTCAATTTAAAATAATTAAAAACTAGCATATTGCAAAGCATCAACTGTTTACCTAATTCCAGCAAGCTTTTTATATAAGAATCATTCCATGAACTTGGAATAGATGACTTGCACAGTAGCTTCAGCTTTATACGTAACTGCTTGCAGGATTAGCATTACTTAAAAAATTACAAAGAGCTTCCTTGCAACTGAATGCCTGTTGACTACTTTAGATGGTATGAAAAAATTCACAGCTGTTTAGATTTTACTCTAGTTTTTGTGAAGCTCTCATTGGGAGTAATTGAAGCTTCTTTCTGTCACAGGGAATCACCATCTTCAGCTCTAATTCTATCGGAATTCAAAATTAAAAACAGAAGATTTCTTACAAGTCAGAAGATATTTGTGCATTTACTATTTATTTTTATGTTATTCGTGGTATCCTGTACACAAACAATGGAAAACTCTAAGAACATTTCAACTCCCTCCTACTAATCTACTAGGGTGATTCTACATGTAGACCTACTTTCTCACTTCCAATAATTCATAGTAAAAAATATGAAGCGGTTTTATCCATTAGTTTTTACAATGAAACACATTGAATAAATTATCAAATTTAACATCTGTTCCTTGCTTACTGATCACCTCCCCTTGTCAGCTGTGGGAATATTTTGCCAAAAACTTATGCATGTTCCTCAGCATTAGGTAACAACATTTGTTATTCTGAAGCCAGTGTTAAATTGTAGAAAGTCAAATTAGCCTCAGACTGCAAAATGCTGCTGAATAGGCCTCCTCAGTCTTACTTTAATTATTCAAATTTGAATTACTTTGTCTGTATTACTTGTAGCAACCAAGTTCTTCAGATTTCAAACAAGCTCCCTGAAGTACAGTTAGCACAATCAAAGTTACTCATTAGCAATACGTTTCCTTTGAAAAAAGTTCTTTCACTAGCTTTTCTATAGCTAGTTAACAAGCTCTGCTATTCCAGGCTTTTTACAAGTGAATGGATGCCATCCAAACTAAACAGAGCACATCCTTTTTCCCACTCATTCAGCATTTTGAAAATCTTCCAGTTTGTGTTTACGCAGCTTACAAACAAATACTGATCACTGCAAATGAGCCATTCAGGGCAATTACTAACTAAAAGAGTCAGTTTGTCTTGGGTGGCAAAAGAGAGGGGAGGGGGACATCGCCATCACAGACTTTACCTTACCTTTGTCATAGTTGTGTCATCCTTCCTGGGAGTGAAATTTTCAAAAAAACGAAGACTGTAGAAGCCGACGACAGAAGATACCATAAGATAGCTGTGAGAATCAAGGAAAAAGGAACCTCCGAGGAATGCAAGCTTCACTCAAGTTCTCAGCAGTCTCCTGAAAGTCTTAAGAACCACAGAAAAAACACAAACACTTCAAGTGCTTCAGAAGGACTAACCTATCTCTTTCTTCTTTCCAGGCAAGTGTCTTAGTAAATTACCAGTGTCCCAGAAAACTAGACAGAATACTTGTTAACAGACAGAATTCTTAAAGAAAGGATACAAAATCAAAATGATTTCAAGTGCTGCTCCCACAAAACCAAAAGTGGACAGGGAGGCATTTCCTATTCCAGGCCCCTGCAAGGAGAGAAAAAAAAATTACTTTGGATAGTTTAATTAGATACACATAGCTATTCATAAAGTTAACTTGTATCAGTACCAAAAAAAAAAAAAAAAAAAAAAAAACCAAAAAACCCCCAACATCTTGGATGAAACAAAGCATTTTCTCAATTAGGTATTTCATGTCCTAATCTGCAGGTCTCACATTCCATGCAAATGCATCAGCTAGCTTTCAGTCTTAAGTAAAATACATAATCAGGACAGATGGGTGATTTGTAGCTTTCCGGTATTACGACTCACATTTTATGCATGCTGCAGCTACCAGCTATGCTCATTTTATGCATGCACCATTACTTTGGGAACCAAATTAAGAGATCTCAAAACATACTCTTTTGGTGTTCACAATACCACAGGCAGAGCAGCCATCACCACTGACACCTTTTATGCCTCTGAAAGTACATACACAGCCACATGCAGGTAAAAGTATGACCAAGTTAATAAAAATGCTTCATGGTTACCATGTTCCTCTTTATTTTCTTGAAGTATTTTTATCATAAGAGGCAAAAAATTCATATTTTGAAAGAGGAACACAGTGACCAAGGCCTTTTATATTGGTTCTTAATATATTTTCATATGCAACCTAGAGATGTTCAATTTAACAGTAGAAGGCACTAGTAAAATGCAAACTCCAGATTGCTGTGACTGTCCTGATTTACTTTACTGAATCATCTTATCTTCATAAAGAGGTGGAGCTGGTTTTATTAAGAACTCACTATAACAAATCATGCAACAACTGCTTACACATGTGCAGGACAAACTCAGAACCAAGTCAAGGTTGAAGCTCATTAGTTTCAATATTAAAGCAGTTCTACCTTGCACTTTTGTAAGTGTTCCAAAGCTTTACTAAAATTATCAAAATCATAAAGGAAAAGTTTACTTTACCCCTGATCCCTTTGGCATTGCAGTCTCATCAACCAACAGGTAAAGAATGTTGAGAGCAACCAAGAGGACTGAGATGGACTGCAAAAAAGTAGAAATAGTCTCATTATTTAAATTTTCCAGCTTTAAACAATGTATATATTTTTCCTCACCAGATTCACAGCATTAAGCTTTTTTGAAGAAGGTCAAGAAAAGAATATCAAGTTTTTTGCTTAAATACACATTAAAGTTTTAAGACTATCCCCCAAATGACTGAAGAATTCTAAAGGAACAAAAATTCTTACCGTCTCAATCAGCAGCAGTATCATAACAGCTGGATAGACTAAATTCCTTTCCCAAGCAGAAGCTTTCTTCCGCCGCTCTGTTCAGAAGAGGAAAAAAAATACGAGCTTCATACCTTAGATTAAAAAAAGTTATTTATCTATCTATAAACTCTTATTATAACTGTAGGTAACAGTCATCTTAGCTTGAACTGACACCAACCAATTCACAACATCATCCACCCTGAAAAGGTATACAAAGCAATGCCAAAAATACAAAGCCTCTTTAGAGAAAGGCCATGGAGACATCTATAAGCAGAGATTGCTTTCTTGCTTACGAGCATGTTTTGCCATGACATTTTTTCCTGCATACTGCAGTTTTGCAAAATTTAAAATATACTGAATTTTAAAATATGCTGTTTACATGATTAATCAAGTCATTTAGGTAACTTTGTACTCCAGCCCAGGCTTCCATAAGATAATGTTATCATGAGTATTGAGATATAAAATAAGCAGCTTTTTACACATATTTCAGTGCAACCTATCCTCTTATAAGACAAAGACAAGACTAATTTATTGGACATCACTAGTATCTTTAAAAAGAAAAGTCCAACAACTATTTTTTACCACAGTATTACCCTCACACATAATACAGTGATCAATGCAAAAGTCTTAGAAGTTTTTGAGTAAATAGGGAGTTTCTTTTTTAGTCACTGCCTTTACAAGCAGCATTGCTTTTCAGCTTTAAAAGACACAAACCTGCTAAGAATTATTTTAATGTTTTTAAGCACAACCTGGCTCTTCCAGAAATAACTCAAAAACTGAGAAAAAAGTAGAGTCTTAGATTAGTTGAAATAATCATAAACATAATGGTTTATGAAACAGTGCAGTACTAAGCTGCATACCAAGAAGTCAAGAACACTAAAATTTCTCTAAAACTATGTTAGAGGTAATATTCAAATCAGACTTTCTATTTTTAAATTTGTTTGCTAGAGGAGTGCAGTGATTCCATGTGATGCATTTGTGGAAACTACAGAAGTTTGGAAGGACTGCAAATGCACAAATTTGGTTACACTCATAACTGTCACCTCACTGATACCAGTTCTAAGTTGTAGATATCTTGAAGTTGCTTATTAAATTGCAATCTACATGAAACAGTATAAAAAAGTTTTATTACCTAGATTTGTTTTCTTGCTTTTCACTTTTTCAAGCTCCCGTTCCAACTCTGCTGTCTGATATTCCACTGTGGAAGATATACCTTTCGAAAGGCAAGACAATTTTATTTGGATGGAGCTAACTATAAGACATACCATACCATAAGACAGACAGCGTGAAAACTCATATTTACAAGACATCAGATTAATACTTCTGCCTCAAAAATGCAACTGGTTCTCTGAGATACTTTAATATTTTTCACAAAACAGAGGCTTAATCAAGAACCCTCCAATTCTGTCTAACCAAAAGAGTTCTTTCACATCAAAGCCTCCACTATATGATCAGCTGGGATGCCTTCCTATTTTGTTAACCAGCTGCAGGACATTAGAGAAGAAGAGATACTGAACTGGGCTGCACAGGTCCATAAAACAGTTATGGTGTGGCAGCCTGACACAGAATGGCTTGAATGCCTTCTTCTGTTGTCTCCATATAATTTATATATCAAGATGCATAGCACAATGCCCTTGAAGGGCATCTAGAGATATATAGCAACTTAAAAAGGGTACATTTTCCTCCAAACTAGATAAGCTAGTGGCTGGACTTCCAGCATCAATTTCTGCCTCTCCCTTGTTTTCCTCAGTCTCTTATACTCAAGAAGCTTCGTTTCCATACTATTGACCTCCTCTGCTGACATGCCAGCTGCTCATATCTTCTTTTGACTCTCAGCCATTTTGGCAGATTTGGTCAGTCTGTGCTGTTCAGCTGCCTCTGATAACCACAGCCAGATCTTCCTTACTACCACCCACTGCACCACATTCTTTTATGCTCCTTTTTATAATTTACATTGCATGCATGTCACTAGTAACTAACTCCTCAAACTCTCCTCTATACCAGCTAAAAATGGACAACTGTAATACTAGCTCCTCCCTCCCTTGCTCATCTTCTGCCTTTTTTTCTTTACAAAAAAGCTCGTCAGCTGATCTCTTCCTCCAGTCCCTCCATGTACCCTAGAAATCCAGCCCATTTTTCCCTCTCCATCCTTTTCTCTTCAGCCTCCCTATTCTCTTCCAACACAAGTATATAGTGGCTTCTCTTCTTGACTCCAGTTTCTCTCCAAACACTGCTCAGGGTTCAAGCAAGTGTTACAGCTTAGAAAAGCTGACCAGAGATCCTCTCTTTCAGTTCTGATCTCAATACCTCTTAGCTTTTACTCCTCACAGTCGCAAACTGCAAGTACTCTAAGATCAGTCAGAGGGCTCCACTCCCATCTTTATCCCACTCAAATCTCTTATTTCTGAAATCTGCCACCTGAGAATAAGTTAAAAGGGCTCATATATTCCCTGTCTATTCCAGGCCAATCTCATTCTGCCAGAACACTTTGTGGTAGCATCAGCTCAAGGCCTTAATGATCCCTAAGTCCTCTTATTATCTTCTTTCTTGATTTACGTTGACATTCTTCTGCCTATCGGCCATTCCAATACCCTTGGCATAACCTTTGAAAAAATTGTTTGGGACACTGTACTGTTACAGTTTAGCCTGGAATCAAACGGTCTCTAATAAATTTCCATGAGGAGTGAGGCCTTACCTGAACATCAAGATAAACAAGAGTATTTCTTGGAAAATTTTTGAAGCTTTTACTCTGTGTTTCAGTGTTGATTTTTTTTAATGCAGTCAGGTTTTCAACCAGGCATCCAAATGCTTCAAAGTTTTTCCTGAAATGTTTAATTGCATGCCTCTCATATGTATTTTTGCATACAACACATCACCTTTGTTACGCATAAACTTGTATCTTTGACACCAGTGACACAGCACATAGACAAGAGTTTCCAAATTGGGAAGTATCTCAAATCAGGATGAATCAGTGAGACCCACAAAATCAGCTTTGCGACAACATTTATTTGCTTAAATTGAAGTATTTACAATATAAAAGTCAGTCTGATTTCAGTCAGTGAATTTTATTAAGTAAACAAAATGTTTTTTTTTAAGAAAAGTTTTAAAATCGGTCTCGTTATCATTATAAAAATAAGCTTTTGTACTGATGTATTCCCTGCACATCAATTTAAAAAGTCTAAAACATTTGTTTTGTAGGATGACTAATTACTATTAGTTAAGTAAGGAGGCTAGCTACAGAGAGCACAGTGGGAGAAGTGTCATGAGCTTTAACAGCAGCAGTTGAGAATATCATGTGAAAAAAAATCAAAGTTAGCATTTGATTTCCCCCCCCCCCCTCTTTTTTTCAAAATTAACATATGGCTCTCTGGGGAAAAGCCTTATTCACGTGAGATGTGCTTTTCTCCAACAGCATAAAAATTCAGAGCTCAAGACACCAATATCCATGGGACCCTTTCCAACAAAGTCAACATAATTGCATTAGGTCCCAAAGAAATAATTCAGTAGAAATTCTGAGTTATATACAAGTGCTGTTGTAGTTCCTCCTTAAAACTAGTAGCAAATAACAGGTTGTTATACAAAAGGATATTTTACAAGAGAGGAAGGCAAAGTTTTAGATCAGTCAAAAGAGTATTTGAAAAGGATGCAGCTCAATTCTTAAAGCTCTATAACATTAGCTGTATTTCAAACATGCACAAAGTTCAATGTCAGCGCTGTCTAGCCAATAAATCAAATTGGTAGACGAGACTTGTTTGGACTAGCAATGAAAAGTTAGAAGGGATTCTCCAAGAAAGCCACAAAGCAGCTCATTTAAGGTCAATTTAACGGTATTATTCTGTTTTTCTTCCAGCCCCGACATAAGATTTCAGTACCTCAAAGGAAATTGTAAAAGTATCTATTTGCATTCCCCCTAGGTGATTGGCAGTTCAACACCAATTAGTTCAAAATTACACTGTTACTAGCGTGCAATAAAAACAACACCTTTCATCTTTCTTACATAGGTAAGGATACCTTCAGAGCCAATAACTTTGATCAAGTAAGTATTTTTGATCCTACCCCACCCATCTCTTTGGATTCAGGAAAACTAATAGCTGAAGGCAACTTTTTTCTTTTAATATAAAAAAAGTCCCAGCTTTATTATTCTACTGTAGGAGTGATGTGGGTACTGAAATATAATACACTGGAAACAAATGTTTTTCCCAAAGCCCAGTATCTCTTCAATAGATAAAAATACTAGGGTAGATAACATGATCAAACTTCCTCCTCCCTCCTCACTTTTCAGTTATGCATCAGAGATATCTGAGAAGGAAAAAAAAATAGTTTCCACAAAGAAAACACGCTTTCCATAGTTAGATTTATTTTCAAAAATGAGGTTTACAGAATTTTCTGTCAACTGCACCACAGCCATGACAGTTACATCTATACTAATAAAAAAGAGCACAGCTCATACAGCTAAACTCTCCTCCTCCTCCAAAACCAAAGGCTTTACCCAGCCTAGTCAGGGGAAACAGTGATTCACGCTACCCCCTTGCTATGTCCAGGTGCTGTCTGGAAAAAAACATTAGGACAGGCCAAAGCAGTGCTAGGAGTGTGAAAGCAATTATTCCACCAAGAATTCATCAGTATTGGCAATCACCAGAATTGCTTAAGCCTGTGCTCATCCTCTTTAGTTTTAAGAAAAATTAAGCTCTTTGGTTATTCATATAAGTAGAGTATATATTTCAGAACATTTTATTGCTAAACTGTCCAGCAGGCTTACTTAAACTAAATCCCTTAAGTACATGTAATATTTCCACTGTTAAAACTGTGGAACAGTTGCAACAGCCATGGCCTGGGAAGTCTTTAGCCTAATGCATCAGCTCTGATATGGCAACAAAAATTACTGCACTTACACAGTCTTCATGTTAAATCACTGATTATGGTCTCTAACATTGGAGGACTTACATTTACTAATGTAATTAGCACCACACCTTAACCTCTACCACATTTTAACAAAATGCAATAAACACTGTAAGCATGAGGTGCTTATATGGTCTCCATACTTCCAGCAAAAATGATATTTGTTTTTCTTGTATAATTTGTATTAGAAAGTTCTGGCAGAGAAGATGAAGGTTTCCATCTTTGCCACATAAATGAGAACCAAAATTACTTAAACAATTACCCATAAAAGTCTTGCAGAATAGTATGTTCTTGCACATACAACATATTCGCCTCCACCTACATGTTATTTTCAAGTTTAGATTTTTATCTAATTTTCAGCTAAAGCCCATTAATTTTCTCTGTATACCAAACTATAGCTTTTCAAGCACTCCTTTAGATGGTGGTGCCCATGTCATTTGCTCAATATGTGAGGCATGAAAGAATTCAATTCCCTCTCCTGTTGAGGGGCCTTTAAGCCCTGTGTCTTCCACCTCTCAAGAGCAGGAGCTCTATGGAAGATGGACGGGCTGCAGTTCCACGTCATGCTGACTTCTAAACTATCCACTGGAAAATAATCAAGTCTTTTGACTAGTGGTTAAGGAAGCCACCTGCGCATTTCCTAACTCCAGCTCCGGCTAGCAGACTCCTACAAACAGACCAGGTCCACCTCGCTAACAATTTTCCCCAAATTGTAATAGAAACAACTGCTGCATAAGCTTCTGAACAGGAAAAACAGCAAACAATCAGAATAAATATATTCTCCACATGAATGGTTGATACCACTCTGCACTACTTCTAACAGATACTTGAATAACTACTGGGTCATTTTTCAGTAAAGCTCTTCTTGTATGTAAGCATCATCACCATGACAATATAAAATATTCACTAACAAATATTTTACAGTTGCTAGCTAACATCAAACACAGAACAATAATTACCCCATCACAGCTTCAAAGACATTCAATGCACACACACCTTTGTGCATATACATGTATGTGTCCATATAAAAACACAGCTTCCAAAACAAAGATGAACAATACTTGCAGGACGCAATCTGTCAGAAGTAGCCAAGAAATACAGTAGACTTCATAAAATAACCAGAAGATTAACAGCCTCAGACAATTTGGGATCAAAGTACAATGATGAATGCTATAAAGATGCTTATAACTTCAGAAGTTTTAGTAAAAATGTTTCAAAAACTAATTTTTGCCTTTTGTGAATGAATTAATAGCAGTTATTGAAATACTGGTGGTGATCATCGGCAATGTCTCCAGTTCCTCATCTGGAGTTGCACAACACCAATGTTCTACACAAAAAAAAAAAAAAATCTAGCAAAACCTAGCAATCAGGGGGAAGTGTGAAGGGAAGAGAAAAAATAAAAAAAAGAGGTCCGAGTATTGAACTTAAGCACTGAAACCCATGGTTGATTTTAGCAAAAATAAGTCATTACTTTCCCCCAAACTTTCAGCACTGGAGTAAAGATAATCACCACGCTCTATTGTTAAAGACACTGAACACAATTATTCCCCACAAAGAGTGTTATCCAGACATACCAAAAGTGCCAAAATTAACAAGGAAATCTGAAGCCAAAATTTGAGTCTAAAGATAAGATTCCCTGACCAAGCTATTTAGAAAGAAAAAACATACTGAGATTTATGAGAAGAAAAGATTGAGATAGATGACAGAAGAATAGAGATTACAAGAGGAATGGAGGAAGTGAAGAAAATTAAAGAAGTCATATGCCTTTCAGAGAAGCCATAACAATGGATAAAAGTCATGACATGAATATTCCTTGTTTATCCAATCTGAAGCAACTGTACAAATTGTGGATGCATCATCCATCCACACATTTAAAGGTGATTCAGAAGAGAACTCGAACATGATCATCAGATTTTGAGCATCAGAATCAACACATTTGCTGTAAATGGCATCTGCAATGCTGTATTCTTTATCTTACAGACTAAAACTTCATATTGCTCTTGAAATGCTTAAAAATAGAAGTGTCAAAAAGCGCAAAATTTGAAAACTAAACATATTAAACCTAAAATATTTGTGTAATCATTCATTGTAATGTTTACATAGAAGTGATTAAATTCACCGTGTAGCTCCTAGAACATGAAGAACCGTTGTGGTATTTAGAATTTAAGCTAATAATTAGTTAAACAAAACTAAACTAAAACAGAAAAAAATACTCCAAACAAACAAAAAATAAATTTCAATACAGTAAGTTGAGCCTCTTGCTGGTATTTTCTTTCTTCTTCAGACAAGGTTAAAATACAGTCATTTACCAACCCAGACTATTTTGCAGTAAGGGTGGTGGCTCTGCTAAGCTACTCAATTTACTTTTTCTCGTCTCAGAATATTCATGCATTAGAGCTGATGAACATGCTAATAACGAAAAAAAATCCAGTCTTCAACAACATAGTGAGGAACTCTATCCTCATGGTCCCACAGAAGCAACAATCAGTATGTAGCAACCATTATGGGCTTAAAATCTTGAACTTCTCTATTCTGAGAAAAGTGGCTTTTTGAGATCAATACTCATGACCAGAAGCTCTCTACTCTAAATACTATATTTGAAGCAATACGAGAACATGCATACCATTAAGCCTCCTCTGAATTGCTTCTTCTTCTAAAGTGATGATATACATCTGCTCATCTAGGTCTTCAAGGATCTGTGTTTGGAAATAGAAACATGAATTGACTGAATATCAGCAGAACCATTCACTTGATTAGTTTACTGCAGTCAGAGAAACAAGTTTGTTTTGTTTCAATAACACTTATTTTCAATATATATTCCACTGCTTTACAACATTGATACAAGAATGAACTCCAGAGGAGATTATTCAGTTCTATTGTAGAACTATTTCTTTACTGTAAACTTTGTTAAGTTTTTGTTTTAGGCTAAAATTGTACATTCAATCTCAATCTAAAGACATCTGGGGAACAGGGGAAGGGACAGGACATCTGACCTACGTTCAAATTATTCTGCATTAGAAAAAGATTAAGAACGTATCAACCTTATTCAGTTTGATTTAAACAAAAATAACTACAGATTTTGCAAAAGTAAATTCAAAAGCAATTTTTGATACAAGCCAATATTTCAAGCTACATACGTTGCTATTGGAAGCTAAGAGCAAAATACATAAAGTCGGTCTACCTTAGTATAATCAAGTGCTTTGACTTTAAAGCTTATATGTAAATCCTTTGCTACCTATGTTTTCCTTAGTCTGTTCAAGTTTGAAAATATAGGGAAGGGATGTAAGACCTAGACACATCCAGATTTCAATAAATACAAGCTAGGAAACATGACAGCAAGGCCAGAGCATTTGTGCACCGTACAAACCTTTCCTGCCCTCACATGGAGGTCCCTACAAGAACAGTATGGTATCTACACTGAAGTTCTTGGAGACATCAAGAACCTACAGCAAGGCTAATGTCATTAAGGACATAAGGAGTTCCCTTCTCATCCTCTAGCTTTAGTTTGGTCTTATCTTCAGCTGCTGAACTTAGAACAAAAACAAACCTCTTGGGCACCTGCAAGACTTAGACATAGTAGACAATACTGGAAATAAGTGTTAATACTAGTAACAGTTGTAAAACTTGGTAAACTAGAGAAAGTCTATACTAGTAAAACTTTTTTCTGTAAAGACAGTCTTCTGTTCTATAAAAAAATTTAAGCATGTGTGTAAGTACTGACTATAGAAACTCAGGTGACCTGAGGAGAGAATTATGTAGAAGTACACACATTCTGAAAGGGAAGGAAGGAGAAAAAAAGCAAGAGACACCCTTTAATGTGATTATGCTACTGTACCTCCTAATGGATAGCACATGAGGGCAGAATTATGCAACACTTACTGTTGGCTTCACCAGCAACTGGCCCATTACTGTAAACATCCGTGAAAGCCCCACTGGTGTGCATACTGCAAAGCAAAGACAACATGGAAAAGAACAATTTGTAAGTCCAAGATTTTTCTTTTTTTTTGCACATTGAATGTGCTAGTTCACATATAACTGAGCACAGTTTTCAAGAGACTTTTGAGGGATTCGAACTCCAATCCATACTTTAAAACTTACTGCTACTGTATGCATTCTGAACAAGACAAGCACTTCTCAGATAACACAACTGAATTTTTTTTGGTCATCACAGAACAGCAAATAATCAGATATCTGAACTTGCTTAGGTAATTATTTATTCAAAGCTTGTGGCACCAGAGGCGACGTCTACACTCGTGAATGCAGCAGTGCAAGGGAAACATTCCTGGGCAGTAAGATTTGGTTGTCTACACCAGTAAATTGCTAGAACTATCCCTGGCACGATTTTGCCCTGGGCCAGTAGGGACCTTCCCAAACAATTCCCAGGTGCAGCTCTGCAGCTCTCACAGCCCAGGAACCACTGACACTAGGGCAATACGCACACTGTCTCCTCCTTCTGGGAACAGCAGTACAGGGATGTGGATGAATCAGTGCCAGCGATGACCTCCCATGCATTTAATGTATCAATACAGATGTAGCGATAGTGTTACGAAAAGATCCTGAAGCTGTTTCAGTATAAAACTTACACAGCAACTTCAATTGATAAACTTGGCTATTGGTTTTTAAGCTACTTACTTTTTTTAAAATGAAATAAGAAGTGGCCTTTTTTGATAGTAGCATGCATTAAATGAGAGCATTTCCAGGCATAGCACATATTGGGAGAAAGGCTCACAAACCACGATTTTTACTAATAATTCTCCAGTATCAACAGTTTAGGAAGAACAGCCTTCAAGTACTGAAGCCTGTAGGATATGGGAGGAATTTGTAACAGCAGAGATGAGAACATTGACTTTTTTTCCCCTCCCTCCCTTAAAGAGGATGCTGGAACCTCCACATTCAGAGAACCTAACAAAACTTACTGAGGTCTCTGGGGGCAATACCTTCAAGATTTATCTGCCTAGTTTTATGTAAATATCTTATAAACTATGATTTCCCACCCATTCTCCATAGTGACAGCCTAGTAAGTTATACCATGATAACCTAGAAAGGGAGACCTTCTGTCCCCCTTTCAGCACTTCATAGAGATGATTCAAAAGCGGGAACTGAAACTGCAATTGGGATTTGGAGCCTTCCATTCGTCTATCCTATCCCTCCAAACAGGTATGAGTGAGCTCTGTGTCCAGGACCAGCTGGTATAAGATTATTCCTTTACCATGTTTGTTTTGCATAGTCACATAACTGACATCCAGACTAGCCAGCTACCAGTTTTGTCATTATGAAACCTCACTGTACTGTGTTCAAACTTCTGCCTATACAGGATCATTCTCAATTAAAAAAAAAAAAAAAAAAAAAAAAGTTGACTGAATATAGAAGGACAAACTAAATGCTCTAGAATAATTTCCCTTCCCGCTACTGACCTCCTACAATTCCAGACATTTCATTTAAAAACTTCTGCCTCTGCAGAATGGTATCCCTACTTTTCAAATACCTGCCTTAAAAAAACCCTACAAACTAAAGTGATTGAGTGATGTGTTTAAGTGCCTCAAAAACTCAGAGTGTAAGGTAAGGTAAGGTTGTTTCACCAACTTCAGAACCCAAATTTAATGCAACGTGTTTCTACTGAAATTTAAGCTTAAGAATGAAAAATAAAAATAGTGTTTTCCACCTTTAAAAAATTATCTTTCAGAATGAAAACCAGAGTTCTTTACTCTTAAAAACAACAACTGCCAACGTTCATCTTTCGGAAGAATTAGGAGAATACTTACACAGAAGTAACAAGCATCCCATCAGTGATATACAGGAATACAAATATGGGAGGTAGAATTCCCAGAGATCTGTAAAGACAGTATGGAGCACAGCCTTAGCTTATGCCACAAACACAAATGAAATAACTTCTTTCCTTAAGCTTTCTCCTCCAAGATTGAAGGTTGTATTCTGAAGTATAAGCTAAGATTTACTCAGTTTGTAAGTCTGCAGGCAACTAAATCCCCTAGTACTATTCCCATTTAAGTAACTTGTTTTTAACATAGATATACAACAGCTTGTCCACAAGAGCATAGAATTTCTCAGCAGGCTAAGAAAAAAAAAGATTAACACACAAAAACACTGAACGGAAAACAACTATATTAACCAAACTGATACATCTTCTCAACCTGTGCAGAACTGGCATTGGATTTACTAGAAACATATTTAACCAAAAACATCGACTTCCATAATTAAATGCGCATGTGTGCGCGCACATGCTTGTGTCCATGTTTGTGTTTAATTCCAAGTTCCATACCATACAAAGACTCCATACTGGCAGCATCATTGTCTATGAGAGCCGAAGCAACCCATACGATTCCAAGGATAAGCAGTGCAAGAAGAATAAGCATTACGAGAGTTTCCAAAATGCGTGCTCTGATTCCCTGCGGGCAGAAGACGGGAGAGGGAGGAAAGAAGGCAAAGAACTTTGAAATCAAATATTTTCATACATAAGAAAAACCACAAATAAATAGCTATTCCTTATACCAAAATATATACTCACGTATATTTTATATACAAAAGGCATAATATAATGCACATTTAAAATTCATCCCTCCATGTATATAAAAAAGAAAAAGTAGTATTTATGGCTTTATAGTACCCAGATTGCGTTTTTCCCCTTAAAACCACAGAAAACGGTTTTAAATTACATACACCTCACAGTCCTCATTAATCTCATTATTCCATAAAAAATTCTTTATACTGTATGATTTTGCTTGAGCATTTTTAAAAGATGGATTACTTTTCTAATACTTTCAGCAAAGAAAGTGGATTAGCAAATTTTTATCTATAATTCCAATCAAGGGAATGGAAAGCCAATTATAGCAAATAGCCCAGCAAGTATAAAACCCTGCATAGGTACAATGCACCAATTTACTTAAAATACATTCTTCAGCTGAAATTGCTTCTGCACCACTCCTCACAGTCTACAGAGCCCTCAAGCGTATGGTTAGAGTACTGCTCAGTAACAGTCCACCCACATACTGCTGCGGCGGTCGCATCCACTACAGCCCATCTTTCTGTGCTCCAGAACAAATGAAGCAGGTCTCACTTATGACACAAAAATCATAGGTCTATAAGGTTACATTCCAGCATCTGCTCACTAGTCTTAAAACATCACAACACAAATAGCACAGTGTCACAATCACAAATCTAAACATACACAAAAACATATTTGTTACTAATTATGTTACTAACATACTGTTGGGACATAATAGTACTAGTACGGTTAGGACACTTTCTTCAGACATCCTTACCATTAATGGAACATCTGATTGCTTTTCATATAATTATTTGACCTGTATTTTTCTTGGATTTTCAGTATACACCTCCACAAACCCAGTCTCTTGTTTGTCACACAGGTTCACCCCAACTTCTGCACATTCAACTGAAAAAAAATCTACTTTGTAGTTAAAAACAAAAAATTTGCTTCACTTTATTTCCTCTTGCCTACTTTACCACCTCTTCCCTCACTGCTTAAAACAAGAGGATAATCTTTACATGGCATTTACCCTGAAAATTAGGCTCTCTTCATAACCCCAGCATCCAAACATGAATGGAACCTTCAGACACCCCAGTCACATGCACTTATTTCCTATAACATGCCAACTGCTCTCTCAGTCAATCCTCTGCAGAACAGCTAAGACAGAAGGAAGGAAAAAGGAGACAAAGAACTTCACAAAATTCTCCCTAAAGGTTAACTGGGCAGATCAAGTCAAGCTCCATAAAGGCTCTCCAACACCAAATTTCAAATTAAAGGTTGTACAGACAAGATGCGTATTTATTGCTAGAATGTATTTCATATAATAAGCATGGCTTAGAAGTTGCTAAAAAGTTAAAAAAAAAAAATTATAGCACTCCAACTGGCTTTCGGTCTTCCATGAGTTATTTTGAAGGTGAGCTTCTAAGCCAAATATATATATTTGAAGATTAAAAACATTAAATAGCTGTATGTTAAGAGCTTTGAACCTGAGCAATAAGTTATCAGGAAACAGATTACAGTCCAAACCTTGTTGTTTAAAATTACAAATTTCTCACTGATTTCAAAAAGAGCTATATAAAACTTAGTGATATCACCGTAAGAGGTGCATAAAATAAAATTTGTTAAAGCTACATTTATCTGGCATCTGTCCTTCTCTTTGAAGGAGTACTGAGCATTGATATAGAGCCTTCATTTTATGAAGGAAGAAACCCACAAGATTAGAAGAATATAAAAATGTTCAAGGAGAGAGTCCTGCTTCAAACCTTCCAAAAACCCTGACATCTCCTTTCCTCTCCCAGGCAGAGGAGAGCACAAATCTGCCTCCTGGTTTTCTGAAAGCCTTGGCCACAGAAAGCTGATTCCTTACTTCCTTTCTATCAGACACATGAAGCCTGAGAGTGGCCGAGATTTGTTCAACTTTCACAGTAACACACAGCAACAGATCCTTCCTGGCAAACCTGGAAAATACTTCCTTTCACGTGGAGCCTAGAACATCAAATCCTCCTCCTTCAGGTGAGGAGGAATATAACTGTCCAAAAGAAGAAACAAGAACTACACTGCAATGGAGACTGCCAAATGCAAGTCTTTTCTCCTCCGCCCCCCCCCCCCCCGCTCATTTTTAAGGAAAATTGTTCTCTGAAAACAGAAGATTAGCAAAAATAAGTAATACCTTTCCAAAATAGTGAGACAGTCAGAGTGAGCCTTCTGAGGTGACCACTGTATTTGTCCAAAAGTATTATCGACACAAACTCTAGGAAAAGCAAGTTACCTGCCTAACGAGTCTTCCCCACTAGCAATTTTGTTTCCAAACTACTTTGAATAATCCAATTATCAGAAAATTAGATCAATCTTTTGTTCTCACTGGCTAAATCTATCATCACACACAATACATCAACAGTATTGAAGAGTCTGATGTTTGCAGTAAAAAGTAGGACTAACTGTGCGCTCCAAGGAAAGAATTTTTGTATTATGCAGAAACTCCAGACATTTTCTGCACACAGTATGATTTCTGCACACATTGATGATCATTTAAAGAATATTTTGAATGACCAGATAGAAACATTCTAGGATAAGCACTAATGATTACCTGGTAATTGTCCAGGTACCTTTTTTGAGATGCTTAAGAATATAAACAATTAATCTCAAATAGGCTCCCACAACACTGTGTCCTATTAAAACATCAGTGTTTCAGGCATATCTGTCCACACTTGCACGCATTAGTACATCTGTCAAATAACTGCTATCACTAACCTACAGAGTTCTTCCCCCTTACAGAAAAGGGCCTTATTGAGCAGTGAGCCTCAGCACACGCTTCCTCATTTTTATTTGTTGAAGGGTTTTTTTTTTTTTTGTATGGGTAGTTTTGCATAATTATACCTCATAAGTTTAAAGCATGAACGTTATAATCACTAACATCACTAATTTGAGAACAAGGAAAGAACTACATTCCTGACTTTGGGAACAGTGAAAAAAATCAATTCAAGCAAAAGCTGCATAACATTTCATTTTATTTCAGTGAAGGCAAAGCTATGCAAACAAACCTTGACATTCACTATTAAATTCTGTTTTCTGAGCAAAAACATCTTCACTGATTTTTCTTTTTTGCTTAACACTTCTTTCAGGCATTTCATTTTTCTTCTCTCCCACAGCCCTATTATATCACTCAGATTTCTAAGGCAAACAAAATATCACAGCCTATTTTCCACAAAGGATATAGTCACTTCTATTTCACCCAATACTTGTGGCACCTTCTGAACTCATTTACTCTTCACAAAATTTTTGGGTGAAGTGTATTAAATTTGAGTCTGCAGTCTTGCACCAATCCCATCTAAAACAAGAGATTTCACATCAGAGTGTATATTCATACCGAATTCTTCTATACTAGACCTTCTCACTGAAAGAATATGTAACTTACATAACAATCATTAAACTGTTCAAAAGACAGCAAGAGTCCTGTCTAAAACTGGGAACTGCAAACCAGCTTGTAAGAGCACATTTATTCTTGATGTACAGTCTACACCCTATCTGACTCAAGGACAGTTAATGAACGAGGAGGATACGGAAAAACACGCAGTGTAGGTATGCCAGACTAATTTAGCATTCCAACTACACAAGGAAAAACAGTCATACAGCACCAAATCTTAAAGTCAAAGAGTAACTACATTTGAATCACAGTGGAAAAAGCGCTTTGATTTGTTCTCCTTGGTGTGCAACTGGAAACAAAAAACCTTTACCACACAAGTGAGATGACCAACCCAGAAAACTCCTTCAAATGCTTGCCACAATATAATAAATGCATGTAGGGGTGGGAGAGAGAGAGAGGTGAGGGAGCAGAGGGAACAGTCACCTTTTACAGAGTTTAACTCTTTAGTCAGGAGAAACTGTCTCGTGAACTCCTAGTCATCACTGCTTCACATGCCTATGGAAACTTATTACAAGGAAGAAGAATGGTAAGATGAGGCATATTTTTAGCTTTCCATATTGCTTTCAAAAAAAGAAAATGAAGTTGTCCAGTTCTTCATTCATTTAATTTTCCTTTCCTAATGGTTCTGATAGGTAAAGAACGAGGAAAGCAAGCAGTACACAACCAGCCAACTCACATCACGTTTTTCAGGAAGTTGGTCTAGATTGCAACTTAGAAATGTGCAACTGATAACAAAAGTACTAATTCAGTCCTAAGGTGACTTTTGTTAAAAGCAGAATATATATAACTGATTCACTATTTTATGAATTATTTAATGCAGTTCAACTTGCAGTGTTTTAGGAGGAGGGATTTATCACCAAAGCAAATGTAGATTACACAGTAAAGAGCTAAGAAGATATTTACACAAATGAGAATACAGATTTTATTTTGCATTTATTCTGTATTCTAGTATTTTAAAAAATTCAAGAGACGCACATGGAAACAAGTTATGAATATCCACACACAGCTTATGGAGAGGCATACAGACAATCTTGACATCACTATCAATTCAAATAACAAACTCCAGTTTAGTACTGCATTAACCACACAGCCCTACATGCTACTCTCATGCTGTAAACCTCCAAGATGAACAACCATAGCCTTAAATGAAATACACTCCCTTCCATCCTCATCTTAGTTTGTATTAAAAATGTGGTGATAAGACGATTGCAAAAGAAAGAAGATGGGCTAGGATGGGCTAGGAAGGCAATGCACTTGCTTTACTTTCAGCAAGACAAGCTGTGTCACTGCAGTACTTCTATTAGCACATCAGGTCTAAGGAGGTCAAATCACTTGCCTTCTCTTGGCCAATTAGCTGCTGGCACATTGACTAAGTTGGAGAAGTAACAAAAAGGCACACCACCATTTTAAAATATTTTTTACCCTCTTACAAATATCAGATATCCAGAAGAAAACCACAAAATGTAGTTGAGCTTGAAGTTATGTTTCTCCATTCCCCATTTCCTTTTATGTTACAGTGGTACTTCTTCATATCTGCTTTGCTGTGTATAGAAATACTGCTGTGACTTCACCTTACATCTGTGTGTACAAGTGAAACGTGGAAGAGAAATGAAAGAGGAGGACCTTTTAAAAAGCTCAGCTGAAATAAAACCTGGGATCAGAAAGACCATTTGTCAGTCAGGAGATACAGTCCTCAAAGTAAATGATGAAGGAATATGGACCACAGTTACTTCTTCAGACACTCCAGGCAAATCTCAAAAAGCAAGCATGACATGTACAGAGAAGATATTCTGCTATAGAGAAGGAGTTCAGAAAGGTTCCTCACTGTTGTAGGTGCTGCTCCTGCTCCCCAGGGATCTGCAGAGAACAGGGAAGGCTATAAAACAGTAAAAAAGGAGGAAGATGAAGTGGAAGCAAAACAGAGTGAAAGGAAAAGGGACAGCAATAATGTGAATTAGAAGAGAGGATTAGAAGTGTTAGGAAGAACCACCTGATCTTTGGTATTTCAGTTGTATATATATTTCTTCTGTAGGCACAAAAAATGAGAGGAATTTTGTCCCCAGCATGGGTGTAGTTGAGGCCACC
This sequence comes from Dromaius novaehollandiae, assembly GCF_036370855.1. NCBI lineage: Eukaryota > Metazoa > Chordata > Aves > Casuariiformes > Dromaiidae > Dromaius > Dromaius novaehollandiae. The sequence continues at coordinate 10,403,909 of NC_088099.1, forward strand.
CTTTAAACAGTGAACCACAATTTTAAGGAAGGTGGCATTTCTCTCGCTGGACAGCGATTTTAGCTGTAGTAGGCTAACTTTAGAGTTCTTATCCATGAAGACACCTGACAAAACATGTCATCGTTTCCAACACTACAAGCATATAAGTTGCTCTTCAGTAAGTGCTAAACAGGAAACCAAAATACATCAAACAGCTTGTAATTTCCTGAAGTAAGTTTCAGATTATATGTAAAGCAAACCAGACCACTGAAAGTGAGCTACCTGCATGGTTCTGTGTCAGCAGGAAGGCAGAAGTTTGGCAACATCTAGGCAGTCTCACACACACACACACACACACACACACACACACATCTAGGCAGTCTCACACACACACACACACACACAGCCTCGCATGCAGAGATGGAAAACACTACTTTGTCAACAGACACTTTTAGAAACTAATTACTATACTCTGATAGAAATAGCAAATAAACTGTTTATTAAGAAAATTGGAGAAAAGATTGACACGACACCCCCTCTTTTCAAATTTCATTTGAAGTTTCACAGTCCAGACTTAGCAGCTCACCTGCATTTTTCCCCTCACAGCACATTTCCAAAATTCATCTAGTTCCTTAAAGCATGCGCTTAACTAAGTGAAATGTTTTGTTAAAGAAAAGACATTTAACACATCAATCCCAGCAGCCTGGAACTTGCCAGAAGCATAGTAATATCTGTCATCTTCTGTGTACACTAATGAGGAAAGATAACAAAAACAAAAGATGAACAAAAAGAGCATTTCAGGCTTTCAAGGCATGCCTACAAATAAAAGCCCTCCTAAGGACACATTCTAAGAATCTTGTGGTTTGTAAGGCCTTGGAGATACCCAACTCTCAGACCTCCACTTCTTCAAAAAGATCAACTGCTGAGGCATTCAGAAGTTGTTATATTGCTTAATCCTGAGCTACTTATACTGCTTGTAGAAGTCAGCCTAAGGGTTCGTGTTTCCAGAAATGCCAAGTTTTAGCAAGAGGTATTTAAATTACTCTAGAAGTGTTCTGACAAATTTTTAGTTGCAATTCTGGAAGGCATCACCAAGAGTTTACCATACTTGTTTTCTGTGTTAATCATAACAGGAAAGAAGTCATCCTGGATAATAAATATTCAAAATATATTATAAAATAGCACTTGGCTAAAAAAGGTAATTCTTCAGCTGGAAAACCCAATGAAGTACAAATGGCAACCAAATTAACTGTCCTGAAGGGATGACATATCATACAAGAAAGCCAAGAAGTATAATTACTGAGAAAACCATTTCTCCTCCCAAGTAAATCTGTGTTAAATAGGATTACTATTATGCCAATTGCAACATATTAAGACATGCTTCACATTAAGTGTGCTCACACTTAACACCTAGAGGCTGGTTTTCAGTTTATAAAGGGAACTGAAGTTTGGTGGTAGTTTCTTACAGCTTTTCAGTAAGGGAGAGGGAGATTTCCTGATAATGGAGACAATAAGGGGGGGGGATTCCTTTTTTTGCATTTTAAATTCTGTAACTATTTTGGATGGTATAAATGTAATAATACAAAATGTTTTGCCAATAAGTTAACATAGGTAGCAAGTAAAGACCTTGTTCTGCACACTGATTGTCCAACAGGCTCCAGATGTTTTGTGTAACTAGCAGTTAGCATAGACCTCTTTCATCACTACCATGAATCAGAAGATAGTTTCTCACATAGGGGGGAAAACTGCTGACTGCTCATCTCTCCATTAAGAGTCACAGACAAAATCTGGAAAGGCTGTAAAGGACATCTCTGACAACTGCCATTCTTGCATAGCTGTGGTAAAATAGGCATCATCTGCCCAGGGAAAACATTGGTGCATCTTCCCAGCAGTAGTACAACCCTATGCCAGAAATTCACAAGTTTTTACTTTTCATGAAAGGGTGATTACAAAAATCAAAGCAATCAAGAAATTCTTTTTTTTTTTTTTTTTTGCTAATCTTTGCTCTTCCAGTTGTGCTTATAAACACAAATATTTTTTTCCAATAGTTTAAGCATTAATTTACATAACAAGGATTTCAACACAAAATATGTACGAATAGTATTTACCCTGAGCTTTGTTTTAATTGATGATTTACTCCCATAACAGACATTTTTTGTATGACCAAATGATAATACCAACGGTGTTACCAAAATACACAACACATGGATTTTTGTTAACTTCACACTTTAATTTGGTTGCACATTGTACAGACCAAAACACACATCAGAAAATACTATCAATGAAGTAAAAATTACAATGTGTTACTCAAAAACAGAGTCCTAACAATGTTTCTATGGTGCTGAATATTTAAACATAGTTCTGCTTGGACATCTTGACCTCTTGTAAGGTAGGTAAACATTACTTTTTACACTATGCCCTGACCCATCAGGAAAGCCTGGGAAACATTTCTGCAATCACGGCACATTTAAAATAAATATGAAGCCTATTGTTTTCCTGTGACAAAAAGGAGTCTTGGTAACCTTAAGATTTGTTCAGTGAGACATTCTGACTGCAACACACACACATGCTAACATCTGTAACAGATAAATACCTGCTTTAACTCTAGTTCTTTTTTAGTGCTGTTATCAGAGTTTTGGCACAGGCTGCATATTAACATAAACTTCTGTTTTTAGCACCTGATGCATGCCTTTCTCAGTTTGCTAGTGTTAGCAAAAACATGAACTTCAAAAGCATCCTGTGCCCAAGTCAGTAACATTACTTTGAGCAATCTTTGTTTTCAGTAATCTTTGTTCTGACTTATATTCAGGAGACAGTGCAGGAGCACTTTTCTTAATAAATAAATAAAGTAGTATCATTCTCCATCAGGTAACAAGGAAACATTAAATTTAGCTTATTGATATTGGTCAAGGGGTCATTACCTTACAAGAGGAAACCCTTAACTAGTGCAAATTACTGACTCAAAACCAGGACCTGTAGTCTTGAGAATACATTTTAAAAGCGTAGAGCCAATGTCTCAGAACTATCACAGAGCAAACTAAGAACTTCCATTAAGAAATAGCATATTCAGGAGTCAGAGTCAAGTAACCAGAAGAAAAAGCTTCCTTGCCTGTGCGAGAACCAAAGACTTCTGACTAACCAATGATTACACCTTCTCCCACGCTGCCTTTCATAAGCATAGAATCTTTTTGGCCTCTGGAGATTTTAATCTTTAAAATGAACACTCTTCTGCACAGCATGCCAAATATATTTTTAAAGTTTGTATACATTTTCCACACAACGCAAATCTTAAAATTCATACTCACAAAGCTTTCCAAGCAAGTTACGCAATACAGTTCCCGTTTCAGTGCTGAGCTGACAATGAGCTTATTCAATTTTAGGCTTTAAAAGTCTCTAATTGTAAAGGAGTAATCAGTTATAAAACGTAGTGGCTGGCATATTCATCCAACAAGCTATCAGATCACACTGCAACCTTTAGGATCATGAGACAGTGCGGGTATAGCTGGACAGAACTAAAGGCTTATAAAGAGTGCTTAATGTGAAATGTTAAAAATAACCTGCATGGGGAATTTATTAGCATAGTGTAATCTAACTGAAATGAAATTGAGGCTCATAATTTGGTAAGGACTGGGCGCAAATGAGCTGAATTTTTTGTAGCATCTTTTCCCAAATGATTTCACACACAGTGGTTACCATTCTGTTAATGGAATGGAGGTAAGAAATCCTAATGAGTCAACCATCAGCAAAAGGAGACAGCTGAAATAATTTATTGACACATTGTAATTAACAAAATCCAGGATTTTCAAAGAGAAACAGAATCCAGGAGGAAAAAGCAAAAAGAACGAACTTGATATGAAAAAATAAGATCTTTCAGTATTGGCTAAGAACCACAAACCAACAAGCATGAGTGCGACGCAAATAACTAAATTTGTTGATTTGCCTGCCACATTGGAAAATCAGTTTTGATCAAATTGCATTTAATTTTAGTAAGAGACCAAACAAAGTTAACTTAGTTTGACATAGAGCCCTTGTTTTCAGGGATCTCCAAGATAAACAAAGCAAATGTAGGACATAACTCACAGAACTGGAGCGCGAGACAAAGACGCCTTCACTTAGCAGATTGAAGAGGATATCTATTCAGAAGGCAGCACACCCACTGGGGTCACTCAATCTGCCAAAGAAAACCTACAACCTCTCTACTACATCCCAGAAGAGTATCCCAAACAATGCGTTATAGTATATTCCAGGATGCAGATCTGTCAAGCTTTCCTGTTGACACCACCGAATGCGAGTAACTCACCGCAATAACCCAAGACCCAAGCCATACCCCTTGCAGATGAGCATCCAAGCTGTCAGGATGGAGAACAATTCTTTCTCACTTTTGTTCCTAGGATCTATTTACCCATCCAGGATGGACTCCAGTGACACAGATTATGATTACAGATTATTCCCTCAAAATTTTTATAACAAAAGTCATTCCAGTTTCTTAAAGTAAGAAAAAGCAACAGAGAATGAATATCAGGGGAAGAGGGGCAATACCTACTAGCTGGAAGAAAACAGTTACAGCCTACAGCCAGCAGATGCAATGCAACTACCTCGCAGCAGCAGGCAGCCCTTGCTTATTTTACCAAAACCGCTACAAAGGGCTTACATCAAAACTCTTCTTAAGAAGGGCAAATGCAGATGATCTGTTGACACACGAGTAAAAGTAACGTGCAATCCAAACCCTCTGGGGAGAGGGGAAGGAAGAAGCACAAGGGCGCACATAGGAAAGTTATGACTGTCACAACGCTCCCCCTTTCCTCACCACCTTCCTCTGGCTTTCCATTAGCTGTAGCTCAGCCCTCACTGATCAGCTCTCACACACACCACTCCCTCCGCCTACTTCAAGTTTCCCAGACTTTCCAAAGCCACCTACTACAACCCAGGAGCTGTGGGTTTTCTGACACAATGAGGCTCCCTCCAACCACTTACTTTCAGATCAGAAGGAATCTTTCCTGTTAGACTGGAGTGATAAGAAGATAAACAGATATTTTCCATCTTTTGTGGCCTGACAGAAGATTAAAATAAGTAAACCAGAAGTGTTATGTTAAGAAAGAAAAGACTTGGAATTTGTGACAGTGTTTCTGGCAGGGGAAAAAGAAAAGAAACTGCAAGACCAGTTCGCCAAGGCAAGTGACCCTTAGCAGCACACAGGTCACTAACGAAGTTCTGGAATAGAAGCCTGGAGTTTTTTTCAGCATGTCAATCTCTATTACCAGCCCCCTGCACAGATGAATAAGGAGATGAAGAAAGCACAGTCCTAGGGATTGGCCAAAGCCACAGACTGCTGGAAGTTCCTTTTTAATAAAGTATTCCTGATACACAAAACAGCCGTGCTTATAAAACAAGTCGCCATGCTCAAATAAAACAGTAGCAGCTCATTTTAACATTTCTTACTATTTAATAAAAGAAACCCAAGCACTGAGAGGGAGGGGAGGGCACGTTCACACAGCACGTCAAAGTTAGATGCTTCACATAGGCTAAGTTCTTGGAGGCATCTGCCTCCTTACATTGACTGAAACAGGGGACTTCCACACCCCCTGAATCAGTCATTTTTGGTATCTTACATGCGTGAATACTTGCTCCCTTCCCAAAGGAGGGCAAAAATTTAAGTGAATTGTCCTGTAAACCTCAGACAATAAGTTAAGAAATACATCTCACAGGGGTTTTTTTGTTTGTTTTTTTCGTTTTTTTGTTTTTTTTTTAAGATCATTAAAAAGATACCACCAATTCCAAGTTAAATGCTTTGCTACATAAAAAGCCAGGAAACAAGGATAAAATTCAATTGCTTCGGGATTATGTTATTTCTAGACCTTAATGCTTTCAATTTACTTCTATTGCCCACATAGCAAGTACACAGGTGGTCCAATTATCAATTCTATACTAAAAATCTTTCTATTTTAGCACTGATGTACTTAACCATTTTTACTGATACAGAACTCCGTAAGTTAGCCTAAAATGAAGAATACTGTAACTTTAAAAAAAGCACTAAATTCATTCACTAAGAGAACAGTGGGGAAGAGATATTCACGGATTATATTAATATGTTTGCAGGGCTACAGCTATGGTAAAGCTTTTAGCAAAGAATTATCAAAATTCCACAAAATACAAACATGCCAAATACAGCAGAGTTTTGTAGTGTCTGAAATGTATGAGTTCAGAAAACATGTAGGAGTGGGGAAAGCACAAGAGTTCAGCACTGCATTTCCCTCCTGGCTCAGATGAGGTGGAATAACTAACGCTCCAGTATTAGCTTCTAAAACTAATCAGTTTTGCAGATGACTCTACCTACTCAAATGCAAGAGTCATTTAATAGAGTTTCTCACAGCATGCTAGCAAAGGAATGGTCAGAAAACTACATTATGAAATAACATTAAGTGTGTTGGGGACTCTTTGCACAGTATTTTTGCTCCAATATTACTAACAATCTTTTTTCATCTTGTAATTCTATGAATTTTTATAGCTCAAATGGATGAGTCTTGCAAGAATACAGACTAGCCTGATTCATGTAGCTAGAAAAGCAAAATGTAAGAAGTTAATCAAAAAAAGGAACCATAATCCCAACCACATGAACTACACCAGGAAGCAGAATCATTGTTCATCTGTGAAGTCGCAGAGGGGCAGGCATCACAGAAAAGCTACGAAGAGTAAACCATACCACCAGTCTATCTGCTGTCATCTTATATTCTGTAACAGACACTGAGGCCTCCTTAAAAGCAAGGACATTCTAATTTATGGAAGCAACCAAGTGACATTTAACTACTTCAGCAAAACGAAGCCCAAATCACATCTCATCACATCTTGATCCATTGTGCGCAACCACCATCATCCACTTTTCCTCCTCAGCCATCCCCAGATATATACATATAAAAAATAACTGTGTGTTTTTTTAATTTTTTATATATATATATATATATATATATATATATATATATATATATATATAAAAATATATATATATTTTCAACAAACGTTGATCTCCTCATGGTAGGATAAAAAGGACATATTTTGGCATATAACATCCACAACCAAGTTAAGCAAGATGTTTTAATAAACATTTAAATAGCTACAAAACCAAAATCACACCATACTTTCTCAATAGCTGCGAGTTCCTCTGTCGTAGCCACGCATTCTTGAATTTATCTTGCTCTCTTATTGAAATCAGACTAGGCCCTAGCCTGAAGAAGGCACGCACATTGCTTGCATACGGGTTGTAGTCTTGCAAAGCCTTTAATCCTCAATGTCTAAACAAGGAAACCATGCAACTTGCACATGCTGAGGTAACCTCCTCAGAGGTTTTAATATAAGCAACATTTCTAACCCCTTCTTGACCTACATGTATTAAAGACAGTGAGAACACAAAAATTAATCTGAATTTTGCCTTAATTATAGCCATTCTGAAGGTACAGAATAACACAGAAATCCCTGTGAACCTTTTATATACAAAGCTATTCTCCTATCATACAGATCTCCAGTATAGTTACATATTCCAATCACAGGTCCTTAAAGGCAGGCCAGGCCACACACTCACTTTTTCTTTCCTGACTAATTTGCTGAAATATACCCTTAAGGTTTTTTTTTTTTTTTGTATGTGTGTGTGGAACTGCAAATACAGGGTCTAAAAATTTAGACTATAGTTCTAACATGTTTTCAGACATGTTATACTTGTAAACATGACATGCTAACAAGTATGCAAAGCCTTCTCATCTTCCATTTCCTACCATTTTATGAGTTCTTCTTACATTTAATATTAGAAGTGCCTAAACTGTCTTCTACGTTACAAACCATAAAAACATTCTACATTTTGCTGTGTACATACTATTCCAAAGACTTCAGTGGAAGCAGAAAGCATACTAAGAGTCAAGATGTACACTATTTTTAAACACAAAGTTTACCATTATCTACCTTGTATCTTAGAGAATACATTATGGGTTTGTATAACTGTCAGTTAAATATGCTTTTATTTTAAGGGGGGGGGGGGGGAAGAGACCGGGGGAAGAGACCCTGCTCAAGCTACTTGCCAAATGAGAACTTCAGAATAATCAGGATCTGCTTCTAAACAACAACAAAAATCTAATAAATTTTAAGTGGTGTCATTTTAAATGATTCCAGTTTAAAGAAGTGGACCTCATATCTGAGCTTAAGATGTTAGCTTATGTCAAAAATACAAAACCAAACAGCTGCCTTTGATGTGACTGATTAAACAACTCTTGTCTCTGGTATTACTAATGGAATGAGTAAATGGGTTGTAATATAATGTACAATAATTCAGTTACATACTAGTAAACATTTCACTGAGATCAGAGCACTAAAGTTTCAGTTCATGCTGAATGATTTTATAGACAAATAAATATGAGCTTAAATACCAAATAAACATACACTGCTAACAGGGTACCTCAAGACTATTTGGTGAGCCATTGCTCAGAGTGGCCTGTGGGTAATGCAGTCAAAGGTACAGGCAGGCATAAAATATGAAGTCAAATGCTGTTTCCACCCAAAGTTCAAGTCTTAGACTATCCAAGTCACTTTTCCAGAAAAAAAAAAAATCAAGACAAATATAGAAAATTTTTAAATTCAAGATAAGCTGGTATTAGAATTGATCTGCCTGCCCCCTTCCCTACTATTACACTTTTTCTGTTTCATGGAAAAAGTTACTTTCCATGAAATATATCTTGAGATTAGCAAGACAGTTTTTGAAAGAAGTACTTCAAATTTGATTTTTAAATGGATTTCCCGCATTGGCTTCATAACATGCAGAAAACAATATATTTTTACAGAATTCTATACCTGCATTCAGTCGGAGTTCTACTGGTATACACAGCAAAACTCCAGAGTATTGCTTTCTCCCCCCCCCCCCCAATCTATGGGAAAATACAGAAATCAGAATTTCCAGATCAACCAAGAAAGAAAGTGGCTGCTTTACTAATTATCTATGTTTATTATGATGTTTAGTTACCTAGAATTTAAAAATACTACAAACTACAACATAATGCATTACAAAATTACAGCCTTAAACAGAGTTCAGTCTTATTATACAGTAACCTGGCCAGGAAAAGTCATCACTATTTTAAAATACTAATACATTGAGTGGGTGGAAGATCTATACACTGTGGCTACTTAGCAAGTTACAATAGTTTATATTTCTGGCCAAAAAAAAAAAAAAAGTTTCTTTAAAAGTGCCAGTAACTGCATTTTTGCAAAGCTCTAACATTTTACTTCCACCCAAAATTTTATTCCCAAAACATTTTTAAAAAATTGTAAAGAAAGAGGGAAGGAGGAGGAGAAAAGAAAAAACTGCCTTTATCAGCACAAATCACTATATTTCAATATTTGGAATGGAACCTACATATTGCGCTTAACTTGCAAGGGCTAAGCTGCAACTGCTAACACAGGCAGGACTTTGCAGACATGACAGCCAAACCTCTTTATACAGTAGCAAGCACGAAGCAATAAACTGTTCTGAACACTGGTCCATCTCACCTGCCTTAAGTGTATGGATAAACTGCTACATTTTTAAGTGATGTTTTTATTAAAATAAGCCTCAATAAGAATTTGGGAAGAAGTATCAAGGAAAGGCAAGCAAAGGGAGAGACTAGCTGACACATAACAATAGCCGGTGAAATATTACTCTTATTTTCTGTAATAAACACCAAGATCAAAACATTATGCAAGTTAAATTTCCTTGAAAGGTTCCCAGCAGGAGTCTTCCTTTTTGTTTGTGCAGTACGCGATTTCCTCTCACCCACAAAAAACATACCAAGAATGTGCATGTGCCACTAACACTAAGCAGCACTTCCTTAATCACTCATTTCCAACAATTTATGGATGATCAGTGGCAAAAACGAGCAAAAATAATGAAAGCATGCAATGAAAGCTCATTGAGACAAACCGGCTTGGACTTCCTACTCATTTCTGTGTCTCTTTAAGATGGGGGTCTGATACAAATTAGCCACTGGGAAAAAAGTCATCTGGTCATAAAATACAGTACAGGGTCACTTTTATGTAAGTTTGCCAAAAGGGACATAAACCAGGACAATTTCAAACTGTGACACAGGATAGAAGTATATTAAAAAAATCTTTGTTCCTCCTCCATTGTGCTGTCATGTTGCTCAGCTTTATAGACATTCCAAGCACCAGCTCTGGCCTCTTCGCTTCCACCTGGTCTACCTAATTAATTAAGCAAGGAAGTTACCTCAAATTTTTGTACTATTTGTTTTTATTATCATGCACTTCTTTTGATGTTCCAGGAGTTAACCTCTTAATCCACAGACTCTGTGTGTTGTGTTCTGAACATTTTGGGATGTCTGGATAATTTGGATAATTGGTCAGGATGTTGCTGTCGCTCATGGTAAACTTTATGCCATGACTTCAGGTTCAAAGATCAGTATTAAGGTAAAATACTTCATAAAGCCTTTTTAAAACTCTACACTTGTGATTATGCAATACCTAGTTATACCAGTTTCTCACAGTGGTAAAACTCACTGTGTTTGTATTTTCTAATGAATTACTCCTAAACACCTTCATCTTTGTCAGCTTCAAACGAATACAAATTTTGGTTGAAGTTACATCAGGAGAAAGCATATTTTAAGGTCAAGAAAAGGTAGAGCAATTATCTCCTCAAAGATGCTTGCCTCCTGCACACAGCAGCATATATGCTATTTTCTGTGCAGTCTATTATCACACATGTAAATGTCAGCACTGAACTATAGATGCCCAACTGCAAATACCACAGCTTTCCTTTGGAGAGAAGGATAAAAGATGAGGTTAATTCTGACATTAAGAAACATGATTGACACCTTTGTTTCATAATTATACTACAGAATTTTGAAGGCCAGGGATGAAGAACTTAAAGAGTATCTAAACAAGAAATGTCTTTATGCACAGACTCTTCAAAGAAAGACAACAAATTCAGAGATATAAAAAGGCCTTAGTATTGATACAAGAAATTAAAGTTATTTTGGACTACTCCAATAGCTCAGATAACAGCAGTGGCCAAGGCATGACATACCACAGTGAACTCCAACTACTTTCATATTCATGAAAAAACTTTAATGCACACATGCATGCACATAAAAGTGTGTATGTATATATAGATATGTGCATATGTGCGCATGCACATACATGTGTATACCAACTTCATCTCTTACAGTTATTTTCCTAATAATAGAAGTTTGCAAGTGCCATTCAGCACAAACAAACTATACCAAGGAAGAGCAATCTTAGGCTCTTTAAAAGGACATAGTCAAACCCCTTAGGCCCAAAATGCCCTTTTTGAATTAACATAGTGCTTTTAATTAAAAACTAGGCAGACAGTCAGTTTGATTTTCAGTACAACACCGCATCCGTCCATGGTGAGTGCCTAATTTCCGTATTTCTCTCCTCTGTGCAATATGCAAGTGCTTGGTTGTTTTAAACTGTTGCCCTGAGGAATCAAAAGGAGTCTATAAGAGGGGCCATGTGCCATTTAGAAAGTATACTAGCAAGCAAGAAAAAAAAGCCATAGTAAACTGGAAGATGGTTAATCAAACCCATTCAGATTCATGGAACTTAAAAAGCACGGGTAATACTTCCATAAAGGAACACGGGGGAAAAAAATTACACAAAACTCATAAAACTAACCTATGAACTATCTGCAATATCACAGCTTGCAACAAGTTCATATTATAGCAAATAGATAAAATCAATTTTAAGCATAACCCATGATAAATACTCAAACATATGGATAAATAACTTGGGTTTCAGGCATATACAGGATAAAGACTAACATTACTGTTAGAAGTGAAGCTCAGAGAAATCCATTAACAAAATGGAAAATGTTTAATTCATTTTCAGAACTGAATCCCTTTTATTCATTCAATTCAGACCTTAAAATCCAACCTGCAATTCTTACATAAACACCTACAAACAGATAATTTGACTCTAGTCACCCCATGATAATAAAGATCATTCTACAACAGATTTAAGACACCCTGCCTAAGCGCTTCCACTGGAACAGCCTTTTCACCTACATCTTGAACCAAGGAGTCAACTGTTTTCCCTATTCCAGGCATCCAACTTCCAGCTGAAAGATTAAAGATCACACATCCTGTGACAAACCTCTTCACTGAATGCCTTCACATTTACAGTGGATCCTTCTTTCATTAAATGCTGCAAGTTTTGTCAAATATGTATGTTCCTTTAAACTGGGATTACTAAAAACCAATTTTGCCATCCAACAGCCATAGCGTTTCAATGCTCTACCTCTCTAGTCCGTTAGTCCGGTGCGATGAATGGCAGTTAGGTTTCTGGGGAGTTTTTGTTTGTTCATTTATACCTGCACAAGTATAATCAAAACCAAAATGATCTGCAAAAGTACCACAATTCTACAAGGTAGTCAGTCTTAAAATTATCTGTTAAGAGAAATAGATAACCAATGTGCCAAAATCTGAGGAGAGTAAAATACATGGGGAGTACTCTTCATGGATTACAGAACTGAAAAGCTTACGTATGTCCCTTAGTTCAACGAAACAAATTTTCCCAGATTCGAATCACCCTGTTATGCAATTTGTTTAAAAAATATTTATTGTATTTATTGCAACAATAATCATTTACCTGCATCAGAATTTGAACAGAATGGCATAAGGAAGGTGTATGGGACCTCACAAAACTTGAACCACAAATTTAGTCCAGAAAGAGACATTTGTCACTCGCACTTTAAAGGAAAAACTACCGAAGAGAAGGTACTTTGATATTGAAAACAAAGTTATTTTTATGAGGGCTGCAAGGTATGTGGAGGTTTAATACAACCAGGATACATGATGCATCTGTTTGAGACAAAAAAGAACTCCGCACTGTCAAGGTATATACTGCTAGTATTGTATACAGTGTTTTAATGGAAAATAATCCTTTTCTCCCCCCCTCCACAGTTTTGCTTGTACCGTCTCCCACAGTCTTGACCTCCACTAAGATCAGATATGTTGGTGGTGGTTTTGTTTTTAACGAGATTCACGTTAGCTGTGGCTACATCCTCAGAGTTCAAGGAAAACGGAGCAGCCTCCACCTGAGAGCTAGAAGGACAAACTGAGTTGCTGAAAGGTTTCCAGCTCTGGCAGCACGTGCATGAAGAGGGAAGAGGACAGTGGCTTCCAGCTGAACTAGCTAAATAGGGTTAAACATAGTAGTATGAAAAACACTTAGCCCAAACCCAGACTCAGACTTGAGCCCATTAGCTTGGTCAGCCAAACCTATGCAGAAATAACTCGATACTTCTATAGTTCAGTCAATAAAATATAACAGTGCAGCAGCAAAGAGCTCAGAACAGGCTAGCCAAACAAGTATTTACACAGGCATCTTGGCCAGGTCCTGCAAGACAACTCTGACATTGCTCAGCTTACATTACCTAAACAGGAGCTTCGACTATAGAAAAAATTCTCTATTTCTTCACATTATTTTATCCCAGTTAAAGTACTGCAAGAGGAAAACTTAAGTATCTCATTTTCATTGCTTTCTTCTATTTTCTCAAGTATCTACAAGAAGCCTAAACCCAAAATTGGATTCAGTACTTCCTTTGAGGCTTCCCCAGTTCTACCAAAAACAAAAACACCCTCATGCCACACTCATGAATGCAACCAAAAGCTGCATTTTCCTTTCCATGCCAATCATCATCTTGTTGATTTACGTGTTATTTCTGATCCACCAATGAATCAGTAGCATTTTGCAGCCATCTTTAATGCATTTCATTTTCCTAATTCCAGGCCATTTCTCAAGATCTTTTGCTTTCTAATGCTGTCATCCAAAGGACCTTGAATTCCCTCAAACATGTTATCATTAAAAACAAAAATGTAACCATTCAGATTATAAAAGATTACTAAAAACATGTAGTAGCATTGGTCCCCAGACAGCCATTCCAATTTGAGTTCTTTGATATTTACTCTTTGAACTTCATTTTGTTGTGCCTCCCATTACAGTAATTTCTTTTTCCTTGCCTTTCTTTAGTTCATATGTTATTATAGTTATCATCATATTGTTATATGGAAGCATAACAATGTTCTTGGTGGTTTATTACCTTGGATTGTTTAATTATCATCCCTAGGTATTTTCCTGTTAGCAGAGCCAGGTAATTTATAAATATTTCCAAAGTGAAATGACAGATACACATTTTATTTTCTCCAGTCAAATTCTTTACTAATTCCTAGTGGGCCAGAAACTGCTTTGCCAAGTTCCATATTTTGCTGAAACACAGTTAGCCCCATAGATTTGAATATAGTCAACTAAGCTAAATATTTTTAGTCATTCTCTATCCATTTAAGACAGTTTTCTTCACATATTATTAATACTAACCAAATATCTGTTCATTATAAAGCCCTTTTTGCGAAGTTTGGAAGACAGACCTACAAAACTTACAAATCAAACTTGTTAGTTTTCTCTGGGTCATCTGCTATTCAATCACTCTTTCTACTAATAACAAATCTATACTTTCTTGTTACTTTATTTCTAGTGCATTTATTCAGCCTTCTCTTGTTTTAACATCCCTTGGTAGTAGTTGTAAATAATTTTAAGGGTTTTAATTGGTTGTATATTATACATCCTACCTTTCCTTTGCATTAGTGAAGTTTGTTTTTACACCTCATTGCCTCTTATGAAGACCTGAGAGCTTTAATTTATTAAAACAAGACAGGATATTCTAATACTAAGTTGCAAGTTCCAATTTTCTGTAACACCTTGTTACTTAAGAGACTAAAGACTTTAGGCCTAAGATCATTTCAGGAATTCACTGTTAATTCAGTGCATTTTTTTTTCCCTTCTTCCAGCAAATGTAAGCTATCTGTGTTTTGAACATCCACACTTCCTTCAAAAAATTCAGATGGTTATCAGACCAGTTACTTACAGAAATTAACACAAATAATATTTTAGTTTCTTTGCAGTTCTGCTTTCAAAGAGAACAAGCAAATAAAGCTGGCTATAGATTCTTCTCCATATTGCTACCTGCTAAAATGGAACATTTCCTACTCTATATATTTTTGGTCCATAAGAAGCCCCTAAACTTGTATCACCCATATTCCTCTCGTTTTCATCTAGAGATATTCGAAAAGTTTGCTTTTGATTTCTTTTCAAGAAGAGACATTCATGTTACCAAATCAATTTTCCTTGAAGAAAAAAAGAAAGTCTTCTTTAAAAGTTAAAGCATTTCATTAAAAAAACACCCTTCTTGATCCCAGTATTTGTAGCTTTTCAAGGGCTTTTTCCCCTTAAAGTTACTCCCAGGCAGATACTGTATATTCACCTTACCTGCTTGTGTGAGAGTGCATGTGTATATGCACACACTCACATATTTAGAGACATCTCTGCAACAAGAATTATTCCAAATCTATAATATTAGTTTCATCAGAAATGAGGGTTAAAATGGAACATATACCATAATCGCTCATACAATTTTAAACAGTATGTTCCTACCTTTTTTAAGCCAGCAAATCCTTCCGATTCCAGAAAGAAAAAGGCAAAGGGCATCAACACAAACAAACATAAATTGGAAAAAAGAGAAGCAAGATTCCACAAGCCTGCAACAAATAAGAGAAAGTATATAAGTTTTTCAGCTTTAAAAGTAAAGATGTTACATCTCATCCTTTACATATAACAAAGTAGTATACATACTAATATAATATATACTATTACATACAAAGTAGTAAACATACTAATATAGTATACTAAGTACTAACAGAAGTCAGGATTTTATGGATGCATAGGGTTCTTTACAAGTCATTGCCGCAAAATACCAATTTCTGTGTGTAATGTTCTTCAGTTTTAAAGAAAACCTGAATATCAATTTAAACAGCAGCAACATGCTGAAGCTTCAGAAGACACACTGCAAACTCAGCTCGACTGCTTCCACAATATCCCATTCCTTCTGCAGGGATCTTTAAATATCCATTTTAAAATTTTTCAGGTCAAGTATTCTCTCACCAGCAAATCTCTGGAAGTTCAGTTCTATGTATTCCCTAAGCACCCATATTTTTCCTCAGGAGAAACTAAGACAAACCATGGATTTTAACATAGCAATATACAAACACTGTCATCGCCTCCCCATTAAAAGAAGATGATATGATAAAGCAACAGCAGCTTTCCACAACGAGATGACTGGCTCAGTGGATGACAGGAGAGCAATGGATGTTATCTTGACTTCAGTAAGGCTTTCAGCACTGTCTCCCATAACATCCTTACAGACAAATCAAGAATGTACAGGCTAGGTAAGTGGGCTGTGAGGTGGACTGAAAACTGGCCGAACTTGTGGGCTCAACAGGTTGTGACCGGCAGCGCAAAGTCCAGCTGGATGCCAGTCACTACTCGTGGGCCCCAGGGGCCAATACCATTCCATTGCTTCATTAGTGACCTGGACAAGAGCACAGAGCGCATCCTCTTGTCTAGTTTGCCGACGACACCAAACCGGACAGAGTGGTTGATACAGCAGATGGTTGTGCCACCATTCAGAGGGATCTCGACAGGCTGGAGAAATGGGTAAACAGGAATCTCACGAAGCTCAGCACAGGGAAACGCAGGGTCCTGCACCTGGGGAGCAATAACCCTATGCACCAACATGCACTGTGGCTCGACAAGCTGAAAAGCTGCTTCACAGAAAGGGTCCTGGTGGACACCAAAGGTGACCATGAGCCAGCAACATGCCCTCATGGCAAAGACTGACAACTCATCTCCACTAAGGAGATCTGCTTCATTAAGATTTTCTGTGCTGAAAGCTTTCTGAACAGCCCAATAGTTTCTGGTAGCTAAACACATACCCACCACAACCATATCAATAGTCATGCAGGATGCCATGTTTCTTCTTCATAATAGTAGTAGCTTACCCACGATTTAGTGCTATTGTAGGTAATGGGTTTAGCTAGAGTCATACTTTCTATATCTGGAAAACACAACTTTTATTTTGTAGTTAAAAAAAGACAGAATTAGGCAATAGGGAAACAAAGATGAGTCCCTAAGCTTCCCAAAAAACATGCATTTCCACAGTCCTACAGGACTACGTTATATCACCTGAAATCCAACAAAGAAAAACCACCAGGAGCAGGAAAGAATTTAAAATAACAGCTTTAATTGTTTATTTCCTCCTCTTCACATGCAGGCTTTTTTTTATTTTTTTTTTTAATTTGACCATTTTGGAAAGAATGTGTAAAGAAAAAGACATTTATCATATGTTTGGAGAAATCATTACTGAATTTTGTATGTAGTTCCAAATGCAAAATTGCTTAGCAACCATCTTCACCTAGCTTCCTCTTATCTTCATAATTCTTTCACCATATATACTTCCTTTTTCCTCAGCTGAGTTGATTTAAATTGGGGCAGGGGGAGGGGGCAGGCAGGCAGACAAGTGTGGGAGAAGAAAAAAAATCAACTTTAAAAACACACACACAACCACCAACTTTATCAGTAATTGATAGTACCATATGCTTAAGTTATACAAAGCAAGAAAAATCCAAAACATGTATGAAATGCAATATTCAAATGCTGCCTAAAGGTGTCTAAATTCAAGTTAACAAAAAGAAAAAAAAGATTTTTTTCCTTCAGAATCTGCTCAGTGAGGAAGCCCCTGTTACCACAAAGAACATTTGCTCATAGCAACATGAGCATGAATCTCATGGAGAGGCTTTACTACAGCCCTGAAGCAGTCTGCATAGCTCTTTTTTCCCAGAGAATGAACACTGCTAGATTTGGGGGCATGGGGGAGGTGCTGATTTAAGCAGTTTTCTTTAAAGAGAGACAGTGTGTTTTGTTATCTAATGGAAGGCTGAATACCTGTTTGTCAAAATTTCAACAGCTGTATTACACATATGCCTACAAAGCACGAAGAGTAAAACAGTGCTTAAAGGAACAAGCATCTACAGTATGTATGGGGCATTTGCAGGGGGACACAGCGCATACCTGGGCTGATTTTTTAAAAAGCCGAAATGCAAAAACTTACACATTAACAGCTGATAGGAACCACATTTATAAAATTGCAAAATACAGAGCAACAGTACACATGTAAAATTGTGTGAGGTAAGGACAGTGCTGTAATGCTGATCACATACTTTGAGGGAAGCATAAATATAAGAAAACACCAGATTAATAGACAAGTATCAACAGATTCCCATTACTCTTTCTATCCACCACCCACTTCACTAAATTCACAACTTCATGATTCTCTTGTTCTCCTACCATAGTATCCTAATCTGATAATTCAAAAGTCAAATTAAGAAAAAAAATATTTCCTTCCCAGTAAATTGACTGCATGATAAAACTACCCAAGAGACACTTGCAGATCGCAACACATAAAAGCTTTAAGCACTCTGCTAAGATTCTTTTTGCACGGGTAGTGGCCTAAGAAAATCTCCCATAAAACAAGCTAAAAAAAGCCACTCACAATTAAAACCCTCTCAGTCTGGCAAACAGATTCGATACTCAGCAATTTTTCTTTTTTATTCCTGCCAGTTTCTTTAAGTTTTACCTCCACCTGGTGGTTATGCCAAACAACAGCACGAGCGAGCATCTGCACTTGTCAGAAGTATTTCTGGGTTTAGTTCAACACTCATTAGATAAGATTACTCATACTGGATACAGCTGTGGGCTTTCTGCCTAGTTTTAAACGTAGGTATTCTTGTTTTTCTATATGCCACAATTAATCTAACAGTCCTACAGTATAAAAACTCCTTAATATTACAGTCAAGTATCTCCATTACAGACTATATTTATAACTGATAAATCTAAGAAAACTGAAGTGTTTACAACCAATACAAGTTTTCCCATTTAATAACATCTGCAAAACATTAAGCCAACAGTATGTAAAGGCTATGCTGGATGTAATAAAGAATTATGGAGGTATTGGCAAACATTTCCTGAATTTGAGTGTTTGAGATAGCACTACGAAGTATCAAAAATTGCACACGTATTTCACAATTGCCTTTACAAAGCTATGTCAATATAGGGAAATGGGTTTTTAAAAGCAGTGAACTATTATGCAAATCTAGCAGATGCCACAAGAGGGAGCCCCCCCCCAAATTAAGTTTGACACAAAATTTGATTTTGTTAAGTTGCAGTAACACAACCCCATGACCTGATCCAAAAGTGTACTAATGTTTATAAAGTCTTCACAGCAGCTCCAATAAATCTTTTTTTTAATTCAGTCATGACTACACCTATTCTAAACTTTGCAATACATGGCCAAACTTGGAAACACAGAGATGCTGAACTTAATTCCACACTAGCCATTGCTCTGAGCTTATGAAATATAAATTACATTGTGTATGCATAATACGCTATTTTCAACATATTATCACATTAAATCAAAACAAGATGGTCACTGGAAAATTTAAGGGCTTTCCTATGTAAAAGCTACTACTTACAGCAGATTTCTAAATTAACTCAAATTTTCTTTAGTATTGTAGCAACTCAGAAGTAGAATGAAAACTTCTGAATTACTTATTAGATAGTTTTCACTCTGCCATACCATACTGTACTTTTTCCAAAGTCAGTTCAAACACAGAAGAATGGACTAATTTCCATTAAACAGATTTATACTTTTCAGTACCAGATGTGAACAATTTCTGAGCAGCTAAATCCCCGTGAAAAGTGAGAATTAGCTTGATCTTTTTAAAATAGGAGACCTATCAAATTAGCGATCCCCCAAGCTATGCATGATGTTTTATTGATCACAGAGTAACTTGCCTAGAGAGAACCTCTGAAGTTATGTAGTCCAATCTCCTGCTTAGAAGAGGTAACATGCAGGTGCAACCAGGCTGCCCAGGGCATTAGCCACTTAGGTTTTGAAAAAACCACCAAGGATGGAGATACCTCAGCCTTTCCAGACAGCCTCTTCCGGTGCTTAGCCATCCTTCTCCTAGCGTCTAACTCGGTCCTCTTTGACAAACGGTACACTTTTTCCTCCAAAACTCACTACTTGGCACAGAGCCCCCAAGGCCTTAGAGTAGACCTTGCCAGTAAAGACAGAAATAAGGGCAATCCCAAGGACCTCAGCCTTTTCCACATTAGCAGCAGGACAATGTCTTCTTTGGCTGTCTTTTTGCTGCTGACATACTTATACAAACCCAGAGGATCCCACATATGAATTTCCGGAGGAGGACAAGGTCTATTCTCTTAAAGTATAGCATCTTTATTGCCTTCCTTACTTCCCTCAGATCTTAAACTACGCAGTCACCTCAGGCAAGGCAATCAGGTCCTCCTTACTCATGAGAAAAATCAAAATTTGTTTATTGCCCAGATAACAAAAAAACACTCAATCATTTTCAGAAAGATGACAGAAAAGAAAGCATGTGGCCTGTCATTTACTTCCTGCCTACACCTAGCCACATTTCATCTGTTGCAGAGTCGTATAATACTATTTTAAAAACTCTGCAAATTAGGAATCTAGGAATTCACCAATTTGCTACCCATGAGTATTATTAGGTATTTTGCAAAAATGTGCATTACAGATAAAAAATAAAAATTCATGCAAAGTCTTCAGAGAAAAACTCCTTCCAAACCAAGTTACCATCTGTTCACAAGAGCAGAAAATACATAGCATAGTTAACTTGTAAATTATCTGCTTGTTTCAGATAGCTTAGGTACTATCTCCCTTCTCCAGCCAGATCTACTGTAAATACATGCTGCTTTCACCAGTATTTCCCTTAGGCCCATGGAAGAGCCCAAATGATTTTCAGATACCCTATGGCAGAGGCTGTGTCCATTGCACATGTTGCATAGTCCTGAGCATGTTTACCAATATTGGACTGCATATAAAATTCATGTTGTCAAGCATCAAGGCATCATCCCTGCAAGTACAAAATCTGCACTTTTCTCAAATTATTTCAAGGGAAATAATGCATTTTGACTGTACCTCCTTACTGTGCTTGATACAGTTACTTTCTATAGTTTCCCTTGTTTACAGATAAATTGCTAACAGTTGAATTTAGCTATCTCATCCCAACTGCTCATAGCTAGCAAGTTTCTGGAAATAGTTTGTTATATATTGTAAGAAACTGATATGCATCATCATAAACAAACAGGCTTACGGATCTTGAATTTATACATGAGGAAAAAAATTGAACGTATTTAAGTTACTTAGCTTCCAGTAGTTCTTATTCTATATTGATAGTCAAAGTAGTGAATTTGGTTTCATTTCTTCAAGTCTGCACAATTCCAAAAAAGCCACCAAAAAAAAAAAAAGCACCACCCAAAACCAAACCAAAAAAAGCACAAACCACTGCATCACATAGAGCAGACTGAGGACAGACTTTTGTGATCTAGGACACAGCAGCAAAACCAACCAGTCAATATCACATCAACAATTCATTTACCATCTTAAATTAAAAATGGGGTTATTAGCTTAAAAATAAAAACATATGTGGGAACGTATAAGGAAAACATCCATTTTAATTACATTACGCCGAGTACTAACCATGAATTAGTGAGCCATTTAACCACTGAATATAGTAGTTTTGTGGAAAAGAGAGCAGGATCTCATTGCTGATTATTGAGAAGGGCAGAAGCAGGACTGCGCCAGCTGAAACTGCTAGAGTGAAGGTGCTCAAGAACAGCCTGAAATTTAAAGAAAGGCACCACTGTTACCACCAACACCACGCTCCAGACAGGGGACGGGGGAAGCAGGTACCCGATGACCAGTGGCTGAGGGATACCCATTCTTACAGTGTAAAGGGGCAGGAGGGAGGGAAAGCCATGATTTCACAATATTTCATTTTTTAAAAGGCAACTTTCAAATACCAAGTATTTTTACTGAATTCAGTAAAAATAGTTTCTATTAGCTACTGCAATTTTTCCTCTTTGGAATTGATACATTCAATACTACTGAACATACATTCAATTCACATATCATACACAGAATAAAACAAATCAATTAATATCTTTTGATAACTACTTTAATTTTCCATCTCCCCCTCCATACAGAGTGAAAAATTTTCTGATTTCTTGTTAGAATTTTAGAAAGTAGAGCAGCTTTTTAATGACTGAAAAGGTCTGTGGGATAATACATGAATAAATATTTTAACACTGAACCGAAAAAAAAAAAAATCATTGCTCTTTCACAAAGCAGAAAGTTTTACAAGTATCATCACATAGCCTAGAGCTTTTTTGATAGCTGGGGGGGGGGGGGGGAATCAATACAGAGAAGTTGCTAGAATTATTTTAAAAATGTTTAAGCTTATTCTTTTTAGATCCCACACGCAGCTTATACTGAATGCCATCTTGTGGCATTCAGAAGAACTGTGCTCTTCAGAAAACAAGACCAACAAAAAGCTTCGAGAACAAGTCTGACATTAAAATAAAATTAAAAAAATTTTTTCAAATCACATGACAAAAAAGACAAACTTAGGGAGCTGCTCGCAGAATTCTTACTTTTCCAGTAACAGCTTGTCTCCACAAACCTATTTTTCATTCACATAGTCCTTAACTTATATAAGAAAAATGTAAAATCTGACTACTTAGGAAAAAAAATTACATGCTTTGGTTGCTGGTTTCTGGAGGATTTTTGTTTTGATTTGTCTCTTTTTTTTTCCCCTTTTTTTCTTTATTTCTTTTTTTTTTTTTTTAAGAAAGCTTAAGTATTCTAAGCCAGAATTGTGAGATGCTATAGTGTATAACATGCTAAAGTGTTTCAAGGTGCTACAGTTTGGCTTTGTTGGCCACCCCCCCCCCTTTTTTGTTATTATTGTTAAATGTCCTGATAATTACACTACATAAAGCAATGTCAACCTGTAAACATTTGACAGTTAGTACTTTTCAAAAAATAACGTGTATAAGTGAGGAACAGGAAAGCTTAAGCTGAAGGGACCACTGAACAATTTTAATTGAAGTCTATTACTCTGAAGTGCTAATCTTGAATTACACTATGGTCTTACCAAAAAAGAGTATTTACAGTTGACATTTGTTGTGTTTTGAAGCTAAACTAGAAAGCAGATACAGAGGATACTAGTTAACAAGAAAAATTTTACTCTTTGGATGTTCAAAAACTCAGAATCAGGCTATGACCACAGCTGGCATGAAAATCATTCAATCTAGAAGAGTATTAATTAATGGGCTGCAGTCTTAAAAGCAGAGAGATCCTCCTCTCTACTTGAGAACTGAGAGCTTCATAGCATTACAAAATATGTATTTCTCTCTCCAGATCTGAAGTAGAGTTTATAGCAAATTTGTTTTTTATGAATTTGAAATACTATGTTGCTATCAGAAACTACTGGGAGGAGGAACATTGAAAACTCACATCAGCATCTTTGTACATCTTTTGAACTTGCCATGAATGCACAACTGAAAGTGAACACCTTGCAATGTACTCAGCACTTTCCCAGGGTACAAGGCAAATCAATAAAATATGCAATGAGCTCTCCTTCCAACAGCATGACAATACCACCATGGAAGAGCTAAGAACGTTGTTCTAAGTAGCATGTCCACATAATTCAGCAAACTAAACTATAACTGTAAAATTCAGTAATTTTACAGTCAGTGACAGGTCAGTGACAGCTCAGAAGTGTTCTGCAAGTCCTCAGCTATGTATTTAAAATAGGAGAGACTAAATACCTAACTTTACAAAGGAACAGGAGGAAGAGAGAGTCACTGGCAGACCAGCAGGTCTGGCAAGCATTTAACTTACATTTGCTATTCTTTTTTAAAGCACTGTTCAGGTGACCAAATGCAGATGTCCGCTTTAGGATGAGCTAACTTGTTCTCCATGCTCCACTGCCTCCTTTGACAAGATTTCCACTGACTGCAGTGGGAACTTAAACACATACCTCACATGTAAACATCTACATTTAGATGCAAGTCTTGAACTGAATTTCACCTCTAGTATCAGGTCCTCATGCCTGTGTGAAAAAGCCCTAGACCAAACTGCCTTCCTTCTTGCCATGCCTTTCACTGATCAAATTGCAACTTGGATAAATTTTTCCTCTGCCTTCCCCAACAGCACAATCCATTTACCATAATATTTAAAAGGGATTGTTCTTTAATCTAGAAACATACAGCACTCCCATTATAGCCACATATTCAGGAAAAAGCAGTACTGCAAAAAAAATAAATAAAGTTATACATACGAAATTCTGTTAACAATGGCATCTTCATCCTCTTGCTCATCTGAAAAAAATCAAGTTACAGCAGGTTACATTCAATACTTAGTTTTCTTTCTTCAGGCTAAAATGTATATATGAAGGAATAATTTTAGTTGAAATTTAAAATTTAGGATTACTAAAGCAAAAATAAGTTACTAGCATTAATATTTTTAAAGGCTTCTAATAAAAAAAATGTTCTCATATTCCTTTGCTAGTTTTAAGTACTTTTCGATCAATATAACTACAAAGTTATGTGACCTTATTTTATTTGAATACACGGATCAAAACTAAGGGTCTCCAACAGGGCTCTAGGGCAAACAAGCTACAGAAAAGACATCTGGGGTCCATACTAACAAACAACAAAAATCCCAGATAGATCTTTCAATTACAAGGGTAATGATTTTTTTTCAAAACAAGAAAGCACACCCAGAACAGTAATGACCATTTAGTTGCTTCCCCTTGTTCATTCCACAACCTCCCCCCCCCCCTTTTTTTTTTTTTTTTTTTGAACTGATACCCTGGTTTCCCTTCAGGTATTTGGCATTTTAGAAAATGTTTCTTCACTTATATCAAAAAGTCAGGATGTTGGTTAAGAAATATTATTAACATTTAATTCAGAGGCCAATCACAGATATATCCTTTATCTATCCTTTATATCCTTCTCTGTACACATCCTGATGTTTTTTCCACATTCGAAATCACTTTCTAGTCAGCTTTCTTCTTGTACTTTTAAAGTCTCCCAGCTTTTCCATGAGAGGTAACTCAAAAATTATTTTCCAGCCAAAGTATAAAAAAAGCCAGGTGTTCCAGGTTTATGCAAGTCTTGCATAGTCTTGAAATAAACATGTAACTGCCAAAATAACTTACTTTCACAGAAGAGTTTCGTAGAAGCATGGGGTTACTGTTCCTGTTTCAAGACAGGAATCTCATGGTATTTTGAGAGACCAAGTCCAGATCTCTCATGATTTACTTTGCTAAGGAGCTTGTTGTGGAAACAGCAAGCAATTTTTCCTGAAGGAATTCCAGAAGTGCTAACTTAAATTAAAACACGTGTCATCAGGAAGATCCTAGCAGGCTATGAAGTATACCTAGCTAAATGCTCAAAGCTTTTGGGAAGTCGTGGGGGCACCAGAGCACTTCTTTTCGATAGCCCATGAGATCAACTGCCAGGAAGTTAAATACAAGTATCTCTGCATCCATCACTGTCTGTCAAACCAGTTCTACCCCATTCTTCCATACCTCCAAACAGGAGTAACTTTGTAGTATCCAAGGTATGTATCAGGATCAGAGGGTAGTACCCATCTTATTCATCGGCTTAGCTATCCATTACATTTAAAAAGGCAGTTTTGTTTTCAGAAAAGGTTTCTCAGTTTTTACATTTTTATAAAGGTTTAAAGGTTTTTACATTTTTATAGATGAATCCATTTAAGACAGTAGCTCCATCATAACACAGGTAACTACAGCTCAATAAGCACTTTCAGTCAAAGTTCAGAGTCCCAGGTTCTTCATGCATGAGCACACTTCTCTGGCATGATTGACTGAGTATTAGTGAGCACCAAGGTCCCCACTAAGCACTCAAAAGTCAAAGATTCTGCAATTTTATACAGATTTTTATGGCTGTAGAAGAGATATAGAAGAATGCGATGGGGGTTCCTTGCAGACCAGTTTCAGACAATGTTTCTAAGAAAAATACAAGATTTCTTCAGGGAGTAAGACTTCAATGGCAAAATCATAAGGAATAGGTTAGAGAACACCACCAAAATAACTGTACTTGAGAAAAAAATCAGATTTTTTAGAAGAAATTCACTACTTTTTCCTTCTGTAGGACTGGCCACTTTTTTATTTTACCAGCTAAAGATTCGAACCTAATTTTGATGCTAGAACACAGCTTGAAGATACTTAAGATGTGGAACAACAGGAGGTAAAGGCAGGGAAGGCAGAAGTGTCTACTTTAAATTCTCCCCTTTCTTCCCTTCTCGAAACCTTTAATATTTAGACTGCCAGGGAGCCAGAGCGTAACCAGTGATGGCTGCCATCCACATCACCTTCTCACCAACAGCCATGCATCCTCACCGAGGGCTGGAGTGCCAGCTACAACACTTGCTGATCCTGCTCCGAGGGGTTTCAACGTGCTTCCCCCTGCCTGGGGTGATTACAGGGCACAGTGAAGGGTCTGACAAGTGCCAGAGCTCGCACAAGGGAGGGGATGGCAACTGATGGCGCAGGGACAAGGAGGGGACAATGCCGCAGCAAGTACAGTCAGGTCTGTTCAGGCTGCCGTGGAGCTGCAGACCAAGAAAGATCAGAGGTCTAAACAAGTTGTTCTGCTTTTCTTGGGGAGCAGAAAGGGAAGGAATTGCCCGTTCACTTGAAAAATAAAATGAAATTTGAACGCATAAAAAAAGGCTATGCTTACCTGCTTTTCTCTTGTATCTTGTGATTATGAAGTAGGAAACTATGTAGAGAACAGCAAATAGGAGAAAACAGATCTGGAAAGAAAAAGGTGTATTTGTTAGGTTGTGAAGAAATGCCTTGATTATAACACAAATAAACAGAAAATAATGTGCCAACAGTTTAAAAGCGGTATTGTGGTATCGTCAGATTGACAAAAGTACAATATAAAACAAGCGCTGACACGTTTTATATATTATTAACAGAAAGTTAAACAAGTATGAACAGCTCAGTTTAAAAAATATTTGTTGAAAAACAGCCAGCTAAGTTAGTCATAGTCCTAGATCTAAATGGAAGTGTTAGAATTAGTGCACTGATAGTTTTCTAAATAACACTGCACTTCCCAAATGAAGTTTTTCATGTCTTTGTATTTCCCAGGGAAAAACAAGATATCAGCACAGAGAAAAAAGCCACCTGCATTAAAAGACCAATTCGAAAAGACTCATGAAAATCAACATTGCCCAGAGCTGACACTTCACTTAAGCACTGAGCTGACACATCAAGTTAGTCCATCGGAACCAGCATGCAAACAACATTTAAATCAGTCCAGAAGGTGTTATATCAACTACACAGCTGCAAGTTTCCTCCAAGTTGAGAAAAAAAATACACCTTGTTTACACAGTGTCTCTTTAAAAAAAAAAAAAAAGCTTAAATCTGTTTGAGTTGTGACAGTTATCACCCTTTGTATCCCTTCAGGTGTAAGGTAAGGGTAATTTGCAATTGCATACATTACACAATGGGCTCTTGAAGACCTTCTTTGGAGTAAGCTGTCAATAGATGTGGAGAGAAGCAAGCAGTTGTGTTTTATCTTTCCTTTGTGTCTTAAGCCAAACAAATTCTAGGTGTCAACATCCACACAGGAGAAATTCATCCGCCTAAAGTTGGCATCTAGCCCTGAGCCAGTCGCACATTCAGTTAGCCTTTGCAGTCAGAGAAGCCTAGGGTACAACTCCCCTCATCATGACATAGGGACCTTGCTCAGGTCAGAAGTGCCCCTTTCTCTCCTTGAGCCCAGGGCAACTGGGATCAGATTGTTTCTAAGATTCAGCATTGGAACATAGAAACACTAAGGCAAGACCAAAACAGCTACAGCATGTTGCAAAGACGGGAAGAGAGGAATCATATGGCAAGATAGCTTTAACCTTGCAAGACCTTGAGGAAAAAAAACGCTCAGCATTGCTTCCTAATCTTATTTGCTGATGTCTGTTAAAAATATAAGTCAGTCAGAAACTAAACAGCAAAGCGTGGCATTCTGCAACGCAGCGGCCCCTAACCTTCACTGGTACTTGAACGGTGACAGTGAACAGTGCTGTGCACCAGCGTATTTGCTCTTTTTATAAGCCTGCAGGAAACATTATCCACACACCACAAACTGAGAAGTTATTTCAGATATCTGAACTGTTAAGATCCTTTTGCTTGCACACAATAACAGCAGTAACTAAGTGTGTCTCATAACACAGCACTTGCCCAGTTGAGTCAGTTTTTACTAGTAAAGCAAGTTTGCCCTACTGCCAAAGAGTTTTTAATGGCTCTGTGTATATCTGCAAAAGTGAGGGTAATGATATCCCGTCAACATTTACATCTGAAGAACTGCATCTCATCCAAACCAGCAGGATCAGACAGGAAGGGAGTATATTGCCTCATCAGGTAAAGCAGGGGTTTTTTTAATACTCAAAAATACACTGGAAGAGTTATTTGCCTTGGATGTTTTAGAAAATAAACAAAGTGTAGCCAAGTGTCTGATCACAGCATCTGGATGCCCACAACTGCCCTACTGACTCCCCCCAGCAGTAGGGCCGTGCCATAGGTCTGAGGCTGGCAATTCAGCTCATTTGCTGAGCGGGCACTACAGTGGTGATATTTCAAATATAGATGCTAAGAATTAAATTTCATAAGTAGACCTCTGACTTCAAATACATAATCTGTATAGAGTTCACTACTCTAATTCTCCAGAAGTTGCTTCAAAGAGGAAGAGGTTTTTGATAAAGAAAAATAATTTAACAAAAAAATCATATTGGTGTATTTTCGAATCAGAAAGAATGAATGGTAAAGTGAGAACAACCTTTTGAGGCTACTCTGAGACAACTTCTGCCGTCAGTAATAGATAATGCTGTGCCAGTGCTGAAAAAAAAAAGAGTCCTTCTCCAAGTTTCCAGTTCCTCTGAAAACTAGACCAAGCCTACAGATAGCAGCATCTAATTTTAGGCATCCACCCTTGAAAATTAGGTATCATATACAGGGTCAGTAAAATTCTTTGCAAGCTGTAAGACCAAATAATCTGGTTCCTGATTTCAAAAAATAAATTTTTGAACAAATATGATACAGTTAAGCTCATTTTGGTCTTAATGTGACAGTCTTGTTTGTATCTTCAAAGAAATAGCTGACTTATTTCATCCATACCACACTTGAAGTGAAAAAATGGGAGATCCTGTACTTAGAAAGTCCCACTGAGATAACTGAGGTATTTTGAGGGCACAGTATCAGAAAGCTGTCCAGTAACATGAACTGTCAAATGCTGCATTTCTAGTTTTAGATGACAGCTACTCTGCAATTCAGCAATAAGGTGTAATTATATAGCTTGGTGTGATTGACACACTACTTCTGCCAGAATTGCAAACAATTTTGTGACTAAATATTTGATAAAAGTTATTTATTACAGAATATACACAATTTTTTCAATGATCAACATGAGAAGAAATAAGCAAGTTCTAATCAATACAAATGTTAGGATCTTAAGAAGTAAGGACAGCATTCAGAAATGGTAAGTTCTTTATACCAAGCAAAACAAGTCAACAAGCAAACTCAAATATCCCTTCAGTCTCAATTTATAGTTGGTGAACCCTACGATCCTGAAGCATTTGTAACCATGCATGCTGAACAGCTTTCTAAAGCAAGTAGCAAAAGCCAGCATCCTAACTATTTTTAGAGTTGAACTCAGTTAAGTTGGGGAAAAGGAATGTGTTGCCCATGATAGCAGAAGAATAGACTCCACAGTCCAGTCATGCTGCAATCCTGCGTTCTTACTCTTCAGACTGCTTTTTGTTTCAGGATCTTTTTGTACTGCAGAAAATACAGCCCTTATTTGTACTTGTTCTAGTTTCAATTCATGTTTCTTTATTATGCATGACAGAGTTCGTATGCAGTACTCCAGATAAGGTCTTATGGCTGTGTATAATAGTACTAACCCTGCCTCTCTCTACTGAAATTACTTCAATCCACTCACCTTGAAAATCACATTAGTAACTTAAAATTACACTCTGATCACCAAATCCATCCATGTTGTCCTCCCCAATTGCTTCCAGCTGATGAGCTCTCAACTTACAGCAGAAACTCATTATTTGGGTTCAAGTGCATCACATTTATTTTCCCAAAAAACACACCTGAACTTCATACTACATCTATTATTTCAGGGTAATCCAATCTTTTCTGTGCAATGTTCTAAGCCTCTTGTATTGACTACATCTTCTAGAAAGCTGATAGTGGTCTAAAAACAGACATTTTTACTTCATTTTCACGCAAGTCAAGCAAGACTGCTCTTAATACTGATACCTGAGGCACTCTCACAGTAGCTTTCTTCCAGAACAACACCTATTGCCACATACACTACAGACAGTTTCTTATTTACTTCACAGTTCCTCTTTTGAGGCACACCTCTTTCAGCTTAGCTAATAGCTGCCTACGTGTTTCCTGGATACAGCCCTTGGCATAGGCAAGAAAGGGACAGTCTAACAATATTCCCACAGCTTCAAACTCACCCGTCTTAACAGCTCAACAACAACAACGCTCATAGCTAGGTAGACGCACTGAAATAGGACATGATTCCAAGAAGCACATCATACACAAAACTTCATTAATGATCTTCTACCCAGGAAAAATTTAAACAAAGGAAATTAAGAGCAATGTGAGATTTTTATATTGTTAGACCCAAACAGCCAGGCAAAGCAGTTTTTAATAACTTTTCAGGGTTGGTGTTCACACTCTGCACCACCCAGCCACTGAAAACAAAACACATGAATTCTATGCCAGACCTAGGGGCTCCCTTTCAACAAGTGGCACAGTAAGACAACTGTGGACTTTGCGCATATAATTCATATAACATCTCTGAGTGGAAGAAATCCAGCCTCTAATAGGTCAAGCAAAAGAAATCCATCTTCCCTTGGAGTTCTTCATTTGAGAAAGGAAGTGCTTTATGCTTCGACTTAGGGTACACATGAGGCTTGCCAAGTGAGGCTATGTCTAGAGATGCCCTGCGCTACATGCTTAGGTATCCTGTATCCACCTCTTCCATAGAGGGGCCCATACTTTTGGATCCGTACCAGACAGCTCTAAACTCCTGTGAGGACGGAGTTGCAGACAAGCCACATGCATTTCAGTTTGTGTGCGTCACAGGTGCTGGCGCTGCAGATTCTGACGTTAAATACAAAAGCAACGAATGTCTTACTAACTCAAATTACCTTGTACTTACCTCACTGGCAGTTACTAAAGATCAACTGACATTAATTTGTCCACGTGGATGAACTTCAACACTTTAACACTGAAATTTATGGTTTGGATTGGTAAATCATCATCTCCTGTTGCGACTGCTAGAGCTACACTTTCATTCTAAGAAAGAATGCACTCAGAAAGCATAAGCTGCTTTTTAATGTGAAGAAAATTGAGGAAAACACATCAATCCTGTAAGTTTTCTTGATACACAGAATACAGCCATCATTCCCAGCTGTAATTAGTGCATGCATACTAACAGCTACATTTGAGTGTACAGAAAGATCAAAACCTTTTTTTTTTTTTTTTTTTTACATGACATTATATTCTCCAATTGCTGTGCAGGAAATACAGCTGTAGTTTTTACTAGAGAAAGCACACAACTGCACTGCCCAATAATTGCCGAGTACCTGTCCAGCAGCATGCCCCGGCAGCAAAGATGACCAACAGCATGCTGAGCTATGTTAACATACGCACAACCAGTAGGTAAAGGGAAATAATTACCCTCTTCAGTCAGCAGTTGTTAGATCACATCTAGATACTGCACCCAGTTTTGGGCCCCCCAATATAGGAAAGAGATCGATACCTGGAGTCAGTTCAATGGAAGGCCACTAAGATGGTCAGAGGCTGGAGCACCTGCTCTGTGCTGAGGGACCTCAGCTGGTTCAGCCTAAAGATGACAAGGCTTTGGGGGGGGTGGGGAAACTTGAGAGCAGCCTGCCAGTTCCCATGAAGAGGTCTTTAAGAAAACAGAGCCAGGCTGTTCAGTGTGTGCCTTGTGGGAGGATAAGGCACAACAGGCACAAGTTGAAATGAGAAGTTCAGACTGGATAAGAGGAAACCCCCAGAAGGACAGTCAAGCAGTGGAACGGGTTGTACAATCTCCATCCCTGGAGATTTTCAAGACCTGACTGGATAAAGCCCCAAGTAGCCTGGCCTGAACACGTAGCAAACCCTGCTGAGCAGATCAGGCTAGAGTCAGCACCCCTTTCTATTATCCTGAATAATTTCATACCAATAGAAAGTTTGACACCTCACAGTTGACACTTCTCCAGTCCACTTATGAAAGTGTTTAGAACCATTAGTCCAAGCACAGACCTTTGCGCGACTGTCCTGCTAACACCCTTCTGTTACAAAAACAGGAGCTTCTTATTTCTACCCTTTTGTTTCCTGCATTTAAAAGAAAGCCTGCCTCAGCTGTTAGGTTAGTCTGACTGACACAGCTTGCAAACAGACATCACCCATCACCCCACTCACTCAAATACCAGCACGCTGACTTTCCTCCAGTGTTCAGGGATTTCCCCATGGGTTCACGGTTCTCCGAGGGAGAAGGCAGGGTGTTATCTACAATAACACTCTAGAGAACTCCTCTGCTGGCAATTTGAAGATTGGCAAATAAGAGTTATCTGACCCTGACAAGCTTAAAAGCATCTAACTTCAATAAGAGTAACACTTTCAAGCATGAGAAAGTCAAAGTGGCCAAGCGATCACTTCTTCCTACTTGACTGCATGTTAAAGATTAGAACAAGGAGAGTAAGTGTGGAGGAGCAAAGCAGACATGGAGCAGTCAACAGCATTTTAATTCGCTATGTATGAAATAAAAGATCAAGAAGTTTCAGAGAATTAAGGAATAAAGGGAATAACTTTATTTCGTAGTATTATCTATGCTAGAATAAAAAAAAAAAAAAGATTACTGCTATTACATCCAACCAGCATTATACTGTTCAAAGGATATGGGAGAAAAAGGCTATACACATACTGAAGAATATCTCCACTGCTTGCAGTTCTTTTACAGCATGTGTCCTTTTCCCTAAATAGAAGAAAAAAGCACAGAGGAAAGAAGGCAGAAGTCAATCTGTGTAACATCACACTGCAGAATGCTTAAGAATGTTTAAGCATTAGAAACAGAACTCCAGATGTGTTCCTTGAATATGATTACTACCTACAGAAAAGCAGTACTGTTATGCTTCTAAGGTTTAATTTCAATAACAACATAGCATTGTACACCCACCTATTGAAATTACCTAGAAAAAACATGCACACATATATTTATATGTATATACATACACCCCCCACCCCCAAGAAAACTACAATTTTAAGCTCTACTCCACATTTGACCTTGGCATTCACAATATGATCTGCTTTGGACATGCCATTTCACTCAAAATGAGATATGAACCATTTATTCTTGAAAACTGTATTTTGGGGTTAGCTTTGCTCAATTTAATTCAACAGAACAGGTTTATACACTTAGTATGACATGCAAAATTCAAACTCGTGAATGTCAAGCACATCTTATGACTACAGATGGACTACCCACTAACACAGCCCTCCCAAACAATGATTTCACCCACATATATTTTAAGACTCCTCTCAGGACCTCACTTTGGCCGAAGACATGCACAATAGGTCGACCCACCCTTTTTCTTGTTGGTTCCTAAGTTACTAGAAAAAGAAAAGTGGTTCATAAGCTGGGTGTCTGGAATTGCTCACAGAGGAAAAAATCCCAGGATCTAACAGAAAGCCAAAATACATCCTGCATGCTAGGAATACAGCTCAGTCAAAGATGAAGAACAGCCTCTATAGCCCCAGAGAACGTAGTTTCCATATATCATTCACTTAAAAATTGTCTTCAAGCTACCTTTACCAGCAGCAGAGCCCCACTTCAAGCTAACAAAGGAATTCAAAGCAGTTACAGATTTGTCAGCTTTTACATTCACTCTTATACATTTAATGGGAATGTATTTAGGCTACTGGATAAAGGAAAAAAAATTACTCATCTCCTCACTAGATTTCTAATCTAAAGATGAACACTCATTTTCTAAGATTCCTCTACAAGCCATAGTAATAGGTCCGATATATCTTTGGAAAAGCTACTGTAGTCTATACCATTCAAAATATACATTCAAAAACTATGACCCCAAAACATTTCACACTGGCACTGAAGGATTGCAACATTGTTATCAATTAAACTCAAGAATATTTTTCAGAATTAGTTTAAGATTTAAAACACTCTCTGGAATTAACACCACTATCACTGACCTAGATCACGCAATATTCTAACATCGAATGAAGGCATTATTCGATGTTTTTACAGCCAAACTACAATAGTCATTTATATTATATGTAGCCATTCCATTAAAAAAATCCTTTTTGGTGTTAAAAAAAAAAAAAAAAAAAACACAACTGATAAGGAAGCCTCATCAATACAAAATTCTTAAACATTACCTGTTTGCATTAATGCAACTTGTTCAGCTAATATTAATTTCCAGTGCAAGATGCATCTATCTCAGAAGATAGTTACTGAATTTCCTCTTCCTAGTGTATCTAAAAATCCTCTCCCTTTTCTTCCCACACGTACATATTTCAGAGTTAAGCAGCACATTCAGTTTTTCCCAAAACAAAGCCATGTTTAAACTACAATGCATGTATGTTTTTATAATTTCCCCAATTATGGAGACTTCTATTCCATTAAAATTGGACATTAGTGTAAGTTATCAGTCTCAAAAACTTAATAAATTTTAGACATATTGTTACTGTCAAATTTAAAGCAAACTCATCAGCATCAAGCCTTCATATCAGCTAAGTATGTCAAAAATAGAAAGCATGATTAGGTAATGGAAAACATGGGACACGCGAAACAGACACTTGAGATGAACAATAAAACTGTGAAGCAGCATGTTTAGATGATAATCGTGGAGCCTACCACTAGAAACCACACCGCTCTGAGCGAACAGATTGGCAATGTGTGTCTGATCCTCTCTCCACTCTAGCATTGCCACCATCTCCTCCGCTACTTTGCTGCACACTTTACTCGCCACTCAACCCTCCTTAACATCTCGAGACACCTCCTTCAGACACTCTTGACTTACAGAGTCAGCCTCACACAGCATCCCTACAGCGTAGCAAAGGCAGAGATGTTCATTATAACCCCTGCTACTTTCCACTTATATCTTACCATTTCATTCAGATCCATCTAATACTTCACCAAGTACGTCCAAACAAAACCCTTATTTTGGATGTTTGGTTTTTGGGGGGCAGGGAGAAATTAGACATAAGCTTGCTGAAAAGTTGGTTTCCACACAGACTACAACTATTGAAAACTCAGTTCAAATGCACTTAGAAACTCTAGCTGAAAAAGCAAAGTAGTCAGGCCTAGGTTCAGAGAGAAAAAAAAAAAAGAGCAAAAGAAAAAAGCTTCAGCTCATAAATTTCCCCCACTTAGGTTTCATACTCATAAAGAGCCCCTTCCCAAGTTTGCATTGATACTACTTCATTTTGCATAAATCAGTCACTGTCTGAAGTAAACGTGGCTCCTGAGTCTAGTTACATTCACCCAAGTAGTACACCCTGGCTAGAGCACCTGCTGCTACAAGTGCAAAGAAAACTTGTACATCATTTTTGGAAGACTTAACTCAAACTCCACACTACATCCACACTGAGCAAGGATTTAAACCAACCTTCCACATTCAAAGCAAGTGCTATAATCTCTGAACCATCCTTCTCCAACTTAGTTAATCCTGTCCTTTTTTTCCCACTGCTTTTCTTTAAGAAAGAAAAAACCACACACACACAATCCCACACAAACCAAAATAAGTAGCATCAAATTAACTAGTGATGTGGAAACAACAGTTGGTTCTTTTTTTTGATGATGATTTGTCTCAGCTGCTGAGCTGAAAAGTACCATTATACTAACCTAATCTAGATGTACTAGGTCAGCACCTCCACAGCTTTCCCTGGCTCAGTTTCTAACATACCTTCCTGCTTCCTTCATAATAAATAATTGCAACTACAACACAGTAAAATAATACGTACGCTACAGTACATATGGTAAAGAACACAGCGACACAATCTGTTCAGCTAGCCACTCAGACCAACAGAAACCACACCAGACAGAGCAGCTGCGGTCTTGTACAACAACTTGATGTGTTTGCTATCAGTTCCTTCACCATCTCTTAAATCCTTGCTGCACCTGGTCATTATCAAGACTAAACTTTTTGTCAACTGCTACTACAAAATAAACACATTAGTATTCAAAAGGAATTATTTTGAACTGTTATGGAGACAATTTTTTACACTTCAGTCTTCCATGCTTTTCTGTAAATGGAAAAAGTGGACCTCTCCAAAAGTTGATTTATTTGGGGAATAAGCATCTCTAGTCACTTGTCTCAGCCAAGTATTTTGAGATTCCTATTGATTCCAGCTGGATGCATCAGGACTGACCTCAGGCACTGGCAGACAAGAGATGGCTCATCACTTCTTAAAGAGGAGCACAGCACCCATGTTTACAAAGTAAAGGTATATTTAAGATGATACAACGATGCCAACACTTTATATACATAATTATATGTGCACCCATCTTTCAGGTTTACAGCTCATGCCACTGCCATAAATACTCCTTTATTCTTTATTATAATTCCTTTCCAAAACAGAAAAAAAAGCAAGTTGAGAAAGGCAGGAAAAAATTACACATGAGATAAGAAGCAGCTTAAGATACAAGTTATTACTCAAATTTTCAAAGCATGGATAAAGACTGAAAGGCATCAGTTTTATGGAATAAGAGAAACTTGTACAAATATCCAAACAAAAACATTTAAGCATTTGTAATGTTTGTTCTCAGAAGTCCCCAGTGCTTCTAATCAGCATTTCCTTTCTGGCCCAGCATTACAACATCGCTTCTAGCATAAAAAAGGCTCTGTGAGGACATACAGCTTTTGTCCATGGCATAAATTTACGGAAGCAGGACTGGTCAGGAACAATGCCACATTACCAACAGGACTACAGGGCTCTCATGTGCTTTCTCATTTTACAGCCACATATGGGACAAGTGCCAGCAGTAATCGCACTGCACTAGTTCATATAGAAGAAGAATCCTAAGCATCTCTCTGCCCTGACAGAGAAGCAGACCAAAAAGAAAAAGTGCAAAAAGAAACAAAAGCAGAAAACAAAGCTAGTGATAAGTGAGAATTTGTGATCAAAAATCCAAAACACATACACAGTTGCAGCTATCTAAAAAGACCTTTCTAAACTGTTGGAAGTTATTTTTAGATATGGAATTTGTCCCCCTATTAAATATCCATCACATCACCTGTAACAGGGAAAAAAAACTTAATATAGCTGAAGGAAAAATAAGTTTAAAAGCAATACATTTTAAAAGAGCCCTCTTGTAAAGGAAATTGCATTAAGTAGAGAAATCAGTTTTTTCGAAGTATCCAGCATCTGAAGTCTAACACCTCCTAAAACACTTTGCCCTTCATATGAAAGCATTAGACATTAATGATTAAACTACATAGTATACTAGATTCAACATCTGCCTGGACTTGCGTGAAGCTATTATAATTCTAATAGCCCTTTTGTATTTGAACTTATTCTACCAGGACTGATTTTTCTCATCATGTATTTAGTATAACTAAGTCACTTCCAAATATACTAGACCTGTTCTTAAGCTTTCTAACTAATAATTTTATGGCTATCAAATTGTTTTCTTCCGCAGTTTCCCCACAATATAAATGCAAGCACACTGCATTTATTTTGCCAAGGAAATGTGATAATCAAGTGTATGCATGTATTGTCACAAACTCAAAAGCCTTTATTCTGTAAAGGGAAAAATAATATCAAAAAGTACATCTAAATTAAAAAATAAACCAATATCAGAAAAAAACTCAAACTGAAAAAGAATAAGAGTATTTTAAATAGCAAATACAGAGAAACACAAAGACAGAAACAAACCATTGCACTTCTATAGTTTGGTTTGAAATAAACAGTGCACAACAATACCAGCAGAAATTGGAACATTTTATAACTATGTTGTATAAACAGATATAATAACAGGACATTTAGGAAAAACAGTTCCCCAAAAGCTTAAATATCTTCCGTGAACGTGCAGGATCTCAGCACACTCTAAATGAATCCATGGGATCAAGAAAGGCAAACCAGGAGTACAAAAATAACAGATAGTATCAGACTAACAAAACATTGCCTGGCCTTTGCAGCCTACTACATTCTTTTACAGAACTGTTGTTCAAATACAGAACACATCCACCCTCCTGTATTTTGTAACCAACTAAAGCTGTTTTTCAGCAAGATGTCCCTTTCAATTAGGACCAAGCACAGTTCCAGCTGCACTGAAGTCAGGGCTCCCACTCACTTGGAGCAAAATCATGGCTCTGTTATGTCTCCAGTCTCTTACATTGGGTTTTCAATCTCAGTGTTTACTTTTTATTTTAAAATGACTTCAATTCTGAAAGTGTTCAGGTTTTTTTCAGCAACTCTTCCAAACAAGAGGTCCTCAAAATAGCAGATTTACATTTGAAGAACCATGCTGAACCTAGATTAGAGAGTTAACCTCCTATCAGTAACACAGCAACAAAACACAAGGTAGACTAGTTTCTTGCAAACAGGTACACTCCTGCAGGAACAGGTACCACACCGACAGTCCAAACAAGAGGTCAAGAGATGACCAGGCCTCAGTTCAATCATGTATTAGGTCATAGAGAGAGTCACGCCAAAAGTAGGCCATGGGTTTATTAAAAACCTTGTACTACCCTTGTTCTATCTATAAGCATGTCAGAAGTATTTCTCTTTCAGAAGTGGAACTATCAGAAGTTGGTACCTACAGAAAAAGAGACAGACATCACCAGCAGAAGGATAATGGGCTTTTGATATCTGTTATATAACACAATTTTATGGAAAAGTTTGTGATGTGCCAGCTCAGAAAACAGATAAAATAGAAATGAAGCATTACACTGAAGTGAAGTTTAGCATGACTTTCAAACCTCATCAAAAAGCAGAATCTATAAATTCTACAACCCATCCATTTAAAGAAGAAAATAAAGAAATTTGAGAGACAGAAAAAAAAAAAAAAAAACTTTAATCGACATCAACTCACTTTGACTCCTCTCCTGAAAATATTATCTTCCAGTAAAACAAAGACTGTGCCAGATGATAAAGGTCTCCAAAGGCACTAGGGTATTGCCAGATTGCATAAACATGACACATTTGTATAAACAGGCAAGTAGACGTTCCCTCCACTCTAACACTACACAGCAAACTTTGCATCCTTCTGTTAACAGCACCACTGCCTCCACCACGCCTGCAACTGGAATGAAAGTCCTGTCCATCTATGAAAGTGGAACACATTCCCTCCTCCAGTTGAGAGAGGGATTATTATATCCACTTCCCTTGCTTACAGCACAATTTATTTACACAGCACTGTTTTTTTGCTTATTTTAATAAAGGATATTCACTGTGTAAATTCATGACCAGCAAGGGCAGAAGTGGTTGTGGAGGGGATGTTATCCTAACGCTACGTGTAAGCAATGTGCTTGATGTACTTCATTATGCTTAAACTGACCATAAGGGAAACAGAAGTCCATGCAACAGTCATACTTGCAATATACTTCTGCGGCTCTTTAAGACCTACAAGAAAGCTGTATATGAGACTGTCTTACTCAGCTGCGGATGGCAACAATTCATACACTCATAAAACCCTGTGGTCTTTATATATAAATTAAAGACAAGAACACAACTGTACCAATGCATGGTTTAGAAGGGATATTCTAACTGCTACCCCCACTGCTCAAACAGTAACATAGATGGACTGTCACTAAACTAAAGGTCAAAGTACAGGTTCAAGAACAAGAAATTTTTCACTGAATATTCTGCCTCCACTGTCCAAGTAAAGCATCACTGTGCCTCTAAAAATACATGTTCATGATGTCATATGTGATTTCTCATAAGACTACATGGATGAGTTAAACACTTTAGGGGGCTCAAAAAGCTTTAAAGTAATCGTAGCATAGATGACTCCTGCCTTTAGGATTCTACAGATTTTGACTATATGTGACAATAGCTGGAAAGGCTGCACATAGCCATTCCTTCAAACTCAAAATTTGTGCATCTTCAAAGTGCAAAAGCATGATACAGAGCATTTTATACGCTGGAACAGGCCTCTGGTGGACAAGAGAGTAAAAGAGATATTTAGAGCACAAACAAATACACATGGAAAAATGGATACCAGAGAAAAAGATGGATGCTAGAATCCAGAAGAGATACCTGATTTGTAAATAAATCTATGTTTTTATATCACAAATGAGATAAAGATAATGCTTAAGGACTTCTTTACAAAAAGAAAGGATTATTCTTTCACGTCCCCTCCATTGGTCATTGCTCCCGCAACATACCGCATGTCTACTCACAGAAAAGGAAAGGTCCAGAAAAGTCTCTTTAAATAAGAGGTCTCTTCATACAGACTTGTTCTGTATTCTTAAGAAAAGAGTTTCAGAAAATATAATACTTTGCCAAACAGAAAGAGTTCTTAACATTTGGATTCTTAAAACATACAGAAGAAATGAACACATCAGGGATCCAGCCAGGTCTGCTTTATAAAATAACTGATTTATGTGGGCCCCTGGAGAGGTTAGCAGTGATATATGATTGTCTCTTGATACAGCTGAAAAATAAATCTAAGTTATGAAATTATATTTTTGTTCAAGAAATCCATTTTGATACACTAGTAACTGCAATGAGAAAGGAATTAGCCAGACAGTCCAGTTGGGACGGCATGTGGCAGAACGAAACTGCATGACCCTTATGTGCAGCATGTATTTTCTTCCCTTAAGGCAAACCTCATCAAAACATCCCTCTAGGCTTTGAACAGTCCTGCAAAAGGTCACAAGGCAGTCCAGGAGCAAACCCGTAACAGCTCATTCTGCATTTAAGTTTTACTTCTGCACTTGACTACAGGATGTCGGGGAATATGAGGCAGCACAGGAGCTGCGTGCCCTGTATTTCTCCGCTGGGAGAGCGTGGGGCGCGCAGCAGCGCTGAGAGCGACCCCGGGGGGTTAGGGAAGCACGAAGGTAACACGCGTCCCCTGGGACCAGCGTATCCTTGCAGCTGGCAGCGAAGGGCAGGAGCGCCGTAATACCGCAAGCAGTAGCGCGGGGCCCCCCGCACCCCCCAGAGC
Source organism: Dromaius novaehollandiae (assembly GCF_036370855.1). NCBI lineage: Eukaryota > Metazoa > Chordata > Aves > Casuariiformes > Dromaiidae > Dromaius > Dromaius novaehollandiae. The sequence continues at coordinate 10,444,904 of NC_088099.1, forward strand.
CGCCAGGCTGCACTGGAAGGCGGAGGCGAGCGGGCTGCGGCGCGCGGGAGCGCAACGAGAGGCGCGCACGCCCCGGCTCCCCGCGGAGCGCGCCGCCAGGGAGCCGTGCCCTCCCCGGCCAGCCACCACCGCCGCGCCCGCTGCCGCCGCGCCGCGCCGGGCCAGCAGAGCCCGATGGGCACGGGCGAAACGGAGCCCGAGCCCAGGGCCGCGGGGGGGGGCCGGGGCAGGGCGGGGGGCGGCGCGGCGCCTACCGTGTACTCCCGCACTTGGCTGTGGAAGTTCTGCTCGCGGATGGTCACCTCGTCCGCTTCCATCCTTCATAGTCCCGCGGCCCCCGCGCGCAATGGCGGCCGCCGCCGCCGCGCCTGCTCCTGCCCCCGCCGCGGCGGGCGGGCCACCATGGCCGGCGGCAGCGCCGGCTGCCCCCCCCGAGCCCTGGCGACGGCCCAGGAGCTCCGGCGCAGCGCTCGCGGCGGGCTCTGCCGCTCTGTCACCGTCCGGCGGGGCGCGGAGGAGGAGGAGGAGGTGGAGGAAGAGTGGGGAGGACCCACTCAACCCCTCCGCTGCGTCACGACGTAACGTCCCTGCGCGCACACTGGCCCCGCCCCCAACCCCCCCCGGCGGAGGGGCGGGGCTAGCGCGGCCAACGCTCCGCCTCCCGAGGGAGGCGTGGCCAAACCGGCCCCGGGGGTGGCGAGGGCTGGACTTAGAACCGAGAGGGAGGGAGAGGGGGCGTGCCAAGACCGGAGGCGGGGCTAAAGGGAAGGCGGGTGTGGAGAGGGGGCGTGGCCGTGGCGGGGGCGGAGCTAGAGGACTGGGCGGGAAGCTGTGAGAGGAAGGCGGGGGCGGCCTCCTGGTTTTAGCGGAATCGGGGCGCTTTGTGCCCGTTCGGGGAGAGCTCTGGTGGGGCGCTGGCGCAGATAAATGTATCGTGGGGGCAGCGTGTGTGGAAGGGCAGAGAGGCTGCTGGGGGGGCAGAGAGGCCTCAGTCTTCCTTGTAGATGTCTCAGACCTTCTAGTTCGAACAACTGCACTGAAGAGGAAACCGAGATTTCGCTTGCTTGGAGCAGCTTTTTGTCATTGAGTGATGTCTGTTGACCTTTTTGGTCAAGTGCGTGGTGGTGTTTTTGTGCATTTCAAAACTACAAAGAGGATTGCAGACTATTCTTTTCAACTGTTTCTTTCTTTCACTGTTCCTTATTCCCTGTACACACAGACCTCCAACTCCAAGTTTCTCTGTCTCTCAGTTTACAAATAGTTCAGTAGTCTAGATATACACAAAAACTATTCATCTAGGACACCCTATCAATTATAGATGGTGATTTACCAAATCAAAAACTTATTACCATCCAAATATGTATCTTTATTCCAAGGAACATTTAAAAATAGATATAATCACTCCCTGCCTATTTACCTCTATTGATACATTATACATGAATATCTATGCCAATTATAATTCAGATTACATTTACTTGCCAGCCACTGACCCATTTTCTTTGTTAAAGCAGATGCTGAAGTATTGAATTTCAGAGTCAAGTCATCCTTGACTGCCTGATGTCTGAATGGAGCTGAACTTGCTTCAGCAGCGCTGGGGTTTCACCCTTGGTACTTACGAAGATGCAGACAAGGTATTTGCGGACAGAATCACAACATGGACACGGGTAGTCAGAAATATGCCCACCCCCTCTCCCTTCTGAAGCCCACTACTTGGGGAGGGAGAATCTCTGAGTATTTATTGGAGGCTGTGGGAATGGGAGAGGTTCATTAAGATAAAGCAGACCTGAAGGACCAGAGTGAGCCTAGAAGCTGAGGCGCTTTTTGGGAAAAGCTGTCCTACTTTACTATTCACTACACAGCATTAGATTGTGTCTGGTAGATATTATTATTACTCATTTGTTTCTTTCTTCAACTATTGTTAATTAATATTCCCAGAAGAAAAGAAGATCAAAGATGTTGAGAGTAGTGAATACATCTGTAGCTGCCAAGAAGTTTACATGAGAGTTTGTGAGAGTTGGTAGTGTTGTGCCCCTCTCAGGACTTGATCTAGAGAGAAGAGTGTAACTGAAGACAAGGTATATAGGTAGAAGCAATATCTTTTATTATAGGAAGAAATAAAATTGGAAAAAGTAGACAAGTGTTTGTTATGCAAGATCCTGTCCGCAGAGAAATCAAATGCAAAACTCTTGAGTTGTCTGTGGAAATTATGTCAATAGACTCAGGGACAAACCCTGCTCGTACAAAGTGTCATGCTTAACGTTCCTACAGAACAGACAGGTTCCCACCTTTCATCATCTCATACAAAAGGCTGACGCAATAAATTGCAATGGCATTACAATCAGGATGTGAGCAGCCCAGCATTTAGGCCCTCACTAGATTTGTGACAAAGACAAAAGCAAGTGTAGTCAGAACAAAACAGGGCTAAGAATTGGGGAGAGCGAAGAGGTTGCACTCAAAAGGGAAAAGCATGGGAACAATCAGAGATTAGGCCAGAAATCAGTAATGTTGTAAAGCCTACGCATACTCATACCAAGAGAAACGAGGGACATGGCTGGAGTTCAAGCCACAGTCAAGCAGCCATTTGATCCGAGAAACAAGGAGGACCTGCAAGAAGCAGTAGCAAGACTGCAGGAATTTTGAGAAAAAGACCAAGAAAGCCACGGTTAGGAGTCAGGAAAAGGAAGGAGGCTCAGGGCAAGGCAGTCTATAGGCTCTTAGGGAGTCTCTGCCAGTAAATACAGATACGTGCTGCCTGTTGGTTATGAATCTGGGCTTGAGGTCAGATTTAGTTTTTGAGCTACCAGGGAAATGATTCACCCACTGCTAAGGAGCAGCTCATTAAATCTGAAACTAGGTTTATTTCATTAATGAGGCATGAGATTTGTACTGAGGTGCCAAGGATTTTATACATTTCCAACCTTATGTGCAGACATGCTGAACACACCTCTAAAACAGAAGGTTAAAAGAAAAAGGAGCAGTACTTTTATAACTGTTAGGGAAATAAACTTTAAGACATAGCAGAATTGAACCTTCCTCTTCCACTTAGCCTAAATGTTTCCTTTTTAATATATTGAATTTGAAATATACCTGAGAAGAAGATACAGAAACATAATTTGTCTCATACTATGGACTGGCAAGTTCTTTCTTCCATTTTTAGCAGGTGAATCATCAGAAACATGATACACATTTACATTTCTAAGAAGGCAGAAATCTTTTAGAATTACAGAAAAAAATAGCCATGTTCCTTTCTTGGGCAGAAGTTATTGCTCAGTTCCTTAGGTCTCTATATCAAGAAGGAAGGTCATGGTAGCCACCTCAGCAAAATCTATTTATACCTGAGGATATGGAGTTTAGAGTAGACAGCTGTGGCAAACAAACTGACTGATGAACCCATTGCTTTGCGAGTGGAAAAGTAGTATTTTGAAGCATACCAAGAGAAAAACTCAAAAATTAAGCCTGAGGCACCATCTGTTCAGAAAGTGCTTAAAAGACTTTTCTTGGTCTAATTTCTTTCCTCCCTACTTTGCACATAGCGAATAAAGATGATGGAGTGACTGTTCCCAGCAGTTCTTAGCACCTCCTCAGTAAGCCTAAGGATTTTGATTGGGATGTCATGGGATGTTATCTAGTCATGATATAGGTGTAAATAGAGTCTTGTCTCAAACTGCTAACATACACATACACATGCAAAGAGAGAATCTAATGAAGCGGAGACTTCTATTAAGCCAACATTTAGTGCTGCCTAATCCCTCAGTGTAAAAGCTGAGAGGATTTAAAAGATCTTGCGTGTTTAATTCCTTTTTCTTTTCCAGTAAATATAGCCCAGTTTTAAAAGTACAGTTTTTCAACCTCAGGATAACCCATATGTATATCTGGCATTCTCAACTCCCAAGGAAGGTTTTACATGCACTGGATTAATTCTGAAAGATGCTGGGATAGTCAAGCTAAAGAAATTAATTGAATTGGCTAAAATTGAAGCTGCTAAAGTTAGAACTATTTTATTGGGAAGGTTCCCACAGAATTTGTCAATGGATTTTAGATTACCATCTTTAACTGTAAAAGTAAAATTGGCACCATGCCCTTTAAATCTAAGGCTATTCAGCATCATTTGAATAGATGATGCCTTCTTTTCCAGTCTTCATTCAGCCAAATGCAGTTTGGGCTAAACAGCAAATAGGAAGTAGTTCTCTTAGTTAATACAACTACTTACATGATTACATTCAGCATCTTGCTTAAGATTTGTCTATACTGAAGTTTAAAGCTGAAGTTAGTAAGTTGCTGAGAGTGACCACTGATTTTAAAGAGAACTGAGGGTATACACGTCACAGTTGATACCCAGTACTTTACATACTCAAAACCCAATTATGGAAGAGAAAAAAGATTGCAAATTACATTTTATTTTGTACCATAATTGAGTTATTTTACACTATCATAATTATGCACATTAAGATTATTTATTAAGTGATCATTTCAAAGGCTCATATTTTGTAGGCTAAAGCACAGTAGTAATTGCATTATAACTTGAGAAAGCCAGATCAATCAATCTTGTTCTGGATTCAACTTGAAATATTGCTGACTGGCATTTAATTTCTATTCATGCCCATCTTCCTTCTTTCTCCTTGTTTCTTGTTTTCTTGGTTTGATTTTTTTGTTCCAAGGATCATACTTCCAACTTGTGTCATTTCATTGTGTTAACCCAGTAGCAATAGCTCCCCAGCTAAATGCCATATTGTACCGTAAAATATATACATTTTTGAAACAGCTAAGGGAAAGAAATTTAAATTAAATGAGAATGTTGGCACAAAAATGAATCTAAACTGGTTCACTGTGGAGATGCATACATATGTACTGGACTTTATATATATCAATCAATACATCGATGAATCTATACACCCCAAAATAGAAGAAAAATGCAGCATCAAAGTAATAAGGTTTTGAACAAGCTTTCAAGAGGAATAGTAGAGTAAAATATCTCCACTGTTTTTTACTTAGAGCTTGGTCCAGTTCTTAAAAGGTTAGTAAGGTGTGATGGCTTGTAATAGTTGAAGAACTGGATTCAGTGACTAAGAAAATCTGTTCTGGTCCTGTGTGCTTTAATATGGTAAAATATACATTTGCTTCATTGGTAGGAACCCAGAGTCAGAAGACTTCCAATATGCAAATTTATCCTAGAAAAATCATAATAGCACAGGCTCCGTTCTGCTCCCATCTTTGGCCATTACATGTCACTGTGATGATGAACCCATACATGAGCCACCAATGCACAAAGAAGAGGCAATAGAGTGCTTACCTAATGCCCAACCGGTTCACCATTGCCATAATGTTAAGGGAAGTGTACACAGAGAGGTATGAACTCTGCGGCAGCTTGGTGCTGTTAAGTAAAGGAAGCGTAAGTCATGTCACCAAGTTAGAACAGTTTCAGTTCACTATCTAGCAGGCACAAAGAGATTGAAAGCTCATTTTGCTTCCATTCAGCTTGGCTGCTGCTTTTATATTGCATAGTGAGGAATCAAAACACAATAAGATAAATAAATAAATAGCTGTTTAAACTTAAGGAGCAAGACTTAGCTGGTTAGGAATGAGATAAAAGGAAATATCCAACGATACGTGTATGAGTCGGAGTTCACCTGCTGCACATATACTTCAACCACACTTCTTGAGAAGGTCTTGTTAATATTTTATGTTACAAACAAGCCCAGGGACTTCTCCTCTGCTGTCTATCCATGTCTGATTTGGTCTTCAGGTAGGTATTTATGGGCAGAACTCCTAAACTCCCACCAGGAACAATACTTTCTACAGAGCTGAAAACCAAAAATAACTATTAAAGGAGCCATGAAAGGCTCTAGTCAGGGCCTCATTTTCACTTACCTATGTCTGTTTTGAGCCCAGAAATTAGAGTTTGATTAAAGCAGTCTCTGAAAGGTGTTCAGTTAGAGTGGATGGTTCAAGAGAGAGAAAACTCACTACTTGTCTTTGCAGCGTATCAAACATTTAATTCCCATACATATTAAAAAATGTGCCTTATTTCTGAAAAGAATTTTACTGCCTTCAGCTTCTAACTATGGTTCTTGTTCTGTCCTTCCCCACTACAATAAAGAACCTTTTAATACTCAATATTTCCTGGTAATCTGAGCAATTCACCTCAGCATCTTCTTTTCAATCAGTTAAAAGGATTGACTCTAAGTTCTTTAAAGATTTTTCTTAACCATGAACACAAGCTTTCCTCTTTCTTCCCTGAATTCTCTCCAAACTTTTAACACACTTTTTAAAATGTAGGCAGAAAAATAGAATGCAATAATCCAGTCTTGGTCTGAGCAGTTCTAGGGACAGGGGTAAAATCGCCTCTTCATTCTTATTTTATGCTCCCTGTAACAGACCATTTTAGTCATTACCTTGGAAAACAGCACACAGCTTCTGAGAAACAGGTGAGAAATATGATTCCTACTTGATAAACAGCAAAGGAACCTATCCCAGAAGGAAATGGGATTTGCAACAGAAGAAACTTATGTCTGTTCCTCTCTTCCTGCTAACAAGTGTGGCTGCAGGTAGAAGACTTGCTCATGCCTGATCTGAAGTAAGCCTTAATGGCTTTTTATATTTGTTTTGGGTTGCCGTGTCTGTTTGTTCACTTATTTAGAATAAAGCCAGTTTTAGGGTCATTTTAATCCACATTCCATAGCAATCATTTGCTCAAGGTAGAAAATAGTGCCTACCCCTGAACCCTGTGGCACATGTTCTGTGGTGTGTCATGGGCTCTTAGGTCTCTTGTAGCCCCGGCTGGATGCCTGCTCGTCTTACGGAACAAACAAACAAACAAGACATACATACACTGTGGGGAAAAAAGTGGTGGCCTGAGCTCTAGGATGTGGAAGCTAGGAAATGCTTGTAGTCAGCAAATCCAGCCTATGTATCTAGTGTTCTCATGAGTTGTCTTCTCACTGAGAGCTCATATCAACCAGCAACTCAGCAGCAAGCCATTCCTCTTCTGAATCACTGTTTTCCAGATACAGCCCCTGTTCTGCAGATAGGACCTTGCTTCCTTGCTCCTAGGTCCGTCAGTTTACACATGACTGAATTCAAGCATATTTTGTTTGTGACTTCCCAAGCATTCCAGATTGCTCTGAATGATTAGTTCATTCTTCTGATTTACCACTCTGTTATTTATCAGTATTTGCCAGCTTTTTTGTGTCATCTGCCAGTGTTATTAGCGGTAGTTCGTGGGCCAGAATAAATACGTCCTTAAAAGAAAATCTTTTCCATCTCTATTTTTTATCCAAATCAATATTGCTCATAATTTTTCTCATCTTTGGGAACTCCTTGAAATGCCAAGTACATGTAATACTTATTTTACTGGTTAGGAGTATTGTGTTTGCCCATATGGAATATGATCTTGCCAGTACCATGAGTTCCATGGCAACATCATAATGGGATCTAAAAGAGTTTTTTGATTTGGAGACAATATATTTTGTGTTAGCAAATAATCATTAGAAGCTTTAATGATGTTTCACCACTGGCTGAATGACAGCACCAGCATGTGTCTCAAGCTGAAGTCTCACAATTTTTCTGGCTTACAGGCCTATGCCTTCTCTTCATGTCTATGTTTAAGTAGCCATTCTTGAAGTGCTTACTAGTACCTTTTAAAATGACTGCAGCTCCAGCTCCATATTATTTTGTTGTGTAGCACTGTAGCTTTACATTCATATAACATGCTGCGTAGGCTATACAGTCTCACCCATCATTATGGCTGTGCTTTCTCTGCAAGTTTTGCTGATTGTTTACCTTTCATCATTTTCCTGTCCTTATTGACTATTCCCCTTTGATTTGTAGACCATTCAACATCTTTCACTAGACATCTTAGTCTGCCACTTTACTATTGATTCTGAAACCCATGACCATGCATTAGCTGTATTTTAAATGATGAAAATGCAAATATCCAGCCATATTATCAATTCTTGACTACTTAGCATGGCTGAACTCATTGTCCTTTAAAAAAAAGAAATCATTAATCAGCTGGACCATCTGTGCTTATTCTGAACTACCCTCAACATATTTTTCATTAGTTCTATATTTTTGATAAATGAAATTTTACAGTAATTTCTGGAGAAGATGGATTGCATTGCCAAATCCTTAAGCGATAAAAAAAATGTTGGTATTAGTTAAATTATTTTATTTTTATCTCTTTAAATGCAGTATCTGACTCATCATGACTAAGGTGACTGCACTATTAAATACCACACAGAAGGCATTTCAAAAATCCATCTAGTATTAAACTACAACAGTTTTTCAGTCAGATTCACAAAATTACATTGTATAAATTTTGTCTTTGATAGTAAGCCATGCACCTTTTATGAAGGACTTTTATCCAAAATGCTAGAAATTTTAAAGAAAATAAATCATCTTAATTCTTAAAATTAATAGGGGCAAGATTTATTCTTAAATCATGGATACTCCTTTCTAATTAAATTCAAATGTGTTTAATGCATCTCAAGAGTGTTAAGATAATAAGTAGCCCTTTTCTGGAACTTAACATCCTCGATCCCTGTCAATAATTATATTGGGTGACTAATAAAATATGTTGCCAGGCATTTTTTAAAACCTTTATCTTCCTCCTCTGTCTCATTAACAAAATGAATAGGTTTGTTCCACAGGCACCACCTAATCTGGAGAATTCAGTAGTGTTCAAGGACATTCCAAATAAATTTCAGCAGGTATTCCTTCATGCAATAGTCATATATAAAATACACTTTTATGGTGCATTTTTTTTAGCTGCCAGGCTAGGTTTCTCTTTGCTCTACCCATGATTCAGTGTATAAGCTTATAGCTGGTTTCAAAAGTTGGAAGGCCAGAAAGGACCTCTGCAACTGTCTAATCTGATCTCCTGATCAGGAGACCTTTGTGCTGTTATCCCTTCCAAAATTACACTCTAAGCAGCATCCTGGTGATCTGTATTTGGACATGAATGAAACAAGTACTGGCTTGCTTTTTGGTAAGAAACCAGCCAGTACTTGTTAAATTAGTTAATATGTTTTTGAAGGTTTAACTTCCTTTCTCAAATATATATTACATTATAATAATTACACCTCCAAATAATGAAAATTTGGCAGGTTTCACAGCCTCTGGGATGATGTATAGGCCTTTGGTCCTCATAAGAAAGCAAAAGGCATCTCTAGCAATTTAAAACATGTGGGTGTCTCTAAACAGTGGAACCTAAGAATCTAGAGATTTGTAACTGGGTTGCTGGTGGGAGGGCAGAACAAGGAGTAGGTTATGATTCATCCAACTCTTTAAAATGTTTCCATCTTCCTAATTTTAGGTCCTGTAAGCCACATATCATATTCAAAGTATATTCATCCTGCCAGTGATTGCACTTGCAGAGGTACTCCAGACTAGATGTCCCATATATATCAAAGCTACAAGGCACATAGCTGATACTTGACCAGACTTTACATGGAGTGCCCTCACATACCTTCGAAAGTCACTATCACACCATCCCTGCTTAGTCTTTTTTCTGTTTTACGCTGAGCCATAGCTCTTGGCTTGGGCAAGAGCAAAGGTCATTCAGCACAACATACAGTAAAATATACAGCTGTCCTGCAAACCCTCCAAATCCAAGGTGTGCATAGAGACTACTGTCCACACATTTCTCACCTGTTGTCCCCTTTCTTCCCTTCCACCTATCCTAACTTGCATAGAGGGATTGTTGCTGAGGTCTGTGCCCTGAATGCCAGGCCATACTTTACAAGAGGACTGAGAAAAGAATTGAGAAAATATTTAATAAAGCTCAACCTTCTTCCTGGAGCCAGCTCAAAATAGGCGGAGACTCATCACACTCTGAAAGACATGCTTCTACCCTCCCCTGTTCCCTGCAACACCTGAAGTCTCTCGAAGAACATTCAGGCTCTGTATGAACAGAGGCTCTACTCAGCCTATTGCAGGGCAAACTGGCAGGGCCCTGAATGCCCCAATAGGCTTTAGCTGCCCTGAGCAGCTTCACCTGGTACCTCCACCCATACCCCATCTGCCCATTGACCCCCAAGTAGATGACAAAGATTAGCCACATCTGACTAATAAACCCCTCTACTGGTCCTCATTGAAGGGGAGCAGGAATTGCTATGGTTTCCAGGGGGTTCAGAAGCTTGCAGGGCTGTGATCTGCCTCTGTGGTTGAACTTAATCTCCCCCAAGATGTGGAGATTTACCTGGAGCTTTGGTGAACCCCAAGGAAAAGCTCCTGTGCATACATCTCTGCATGTACAGAAAATCTAAATGAGGGACTTGCTGTTCCAGGTCTCCAGTTCTGAGGATGCCTGTCTATATCTAAATTAAAAAGTGTCCATTATCACAGTTTTTAGGAGTGGTGGGGTATGGGCTTCAGTCATACTGCAATGCTGTCCTAGTTCCCACACCTGGCATTTCCCTTTACCCTGTGTTCTCATAAGATTGGGGATGCCTCCCCCTATGTTAAAGATGTTGCAGATGCTTTCTCTACCCCATCTCCTAGTCACATAGCATTGATATCAGAAAGCCTGTTAAAAGCCTAAGTGTGAGGCTGCTTCCAGACAATCCATGGTGGCATCTGAATCTAGTATAGGTCAACTATAGAAGCAGGGCCTGTCGATTTTCCCCAGTGATGCAGGTTTAGCCTATACCATGATGGATAGGCAATGCCACCATCTTACTTTGTCTTGGGTCTTCCCATGCTCCCGATAAGGATGCGCAGGCAGGGTCAAATGTTCCTCATGAAAGTGCCACTGCTCCTATACTGCTGCAGCATACCACTGTCTATGCTCACCTTCCCTTCAGGAAATATATTCCATGGCTTGGGTGAAGTCATCCCAAGCCCTTTCACTGGCAGCTAAATCCTACACATAAAAAAGGCACCTGCCTCCTATTGTGTTATCCTTCAGTGAAGGAGCAGGGAGGAAAGTCTGCCTAGATAGCTGGCTTTCAGCTGCATCTTGAGCTTGTTGAACTGTGTGACAGGCCTTCTTTGCCTGACCAGGTGTGCCCTAATCTCCTACGTGCTGCTAATGGCAGACACAAGAGGAGTGAGACACCTCTCAGCCTTATCCCCTTAGGGTTGAAAATGTCTATATCCATCCTCTCACCTCCCTCAGTGGATGATTAGAGTCACTGATGCCATCTCCCATCAAAGGTGTGGTCATGTGCGGCTCGACTTGTAGTATCTCATACCTGAGATAGAAGTGAATCTTCTCCCTGCCCAAGGAGATATTCATACCTTTGGCTTTGGTGTACAAACCTTCAGGTTTATTATCTGTAGCCAGTCCCCCTATTTTCCACATAGTCCACACTGATATGGCTGTTGCAATCAGGCTTTCCCAAAATTCTGGTCCCAGCTTATAGAGAAAGATGTTCTATGCTGCCCATCATGTGGCAAGCTCAAAGCAGCTGATGAGGTTAGCTCACCACAACATGCTGACTCCATATTATAGATGAGAGGACAGAAGCCTGCAGAGCTTTTGGGCATGTGCACAGACAAGGAGTTTCTCCAGTATAAAAGCAGGTGTACCATACATTCATTATTCTGTGAAACTGGTTCCCTTCAAACTGGTTACTGATAAAATTTGCAGAATCTTGCTTATCTGCTTTTGATACTGGTAAGATGACAAAGATGTCATCTGTTTGAGACAGGTGGTCTTTTTTTTTCCAAATCATGCCATTCTGTGAGTAATCACTCATTTAAACTGTAGGCATAGCACAAAGTTAACAAGGTTTGATATGATACATTCATATTGTGTTGCATCTTGTGTATTGATACCTCAAAACTTGTTTTATTTGCTGTTACAGAAGCAACATTTTTGGTATTGATGGTTATTTTGCCAAAAGCAAAACTTAAGCATCTTTTCACAATGCTAAAAAACATTCAAACTCATGATAAAGCACACTGGGAAACCTAGATACAAATGGGTTGCCATAAAAATGAATCTAATTCCACACTAGCAGTTAGCAAATGTTCTTCCTGAGACAACAGGCTGAGCATCTCAAATCCATCTGATTCATCACTGAGATTTTATTTTATTCCAGAAACAGAACAAAAATTAGCATTTACAATTTTCAAGAGGCCACAAAAAACAGCTTAAGAAATAGCCTAGTAGATTGGAGACTTTGCTACTTGATAGATGTGTTTACTTCATCCTGCATAGTAAAAGCACCAAACCATAGGATGTAACTGCAGTTTTTAGTCACCAGTGAAGTACAGCATATCATGTAGTTCTATCTGAAGTACCAGTAGCACTTCATGGTATATGATAGAGTTCTACTATTTGTGTAATTACGTGTGTGCTGAGCACATTTTCTGTAGCCTTACAGCCACCTCCCTGTACTGCACTCTGTCCTGTTATCATTCTGGGTATCCAAGTGCCATCACCATGGACATAGGCTGACCTAATTTCATCTCCTTGTCCTGGCTTACAGCATACTTTGATCCATTTAGAGCTGCATGCCCTTGGAACTAGCATAATTAGAATGTTATTTCAGAGCTACTTACTCTTTCATTGCAAATTTAGTACGTGGATATCGTCAACAAAATGAGAAAATGACCAGCCATCCTCAGATGAGTCTTCTCTGCTCTTCAATTCAGTTATTCAGTCTTGGAAACACTCAAGCTGCCAGCAAATCTGTGAAAGAAACCATTAGTGACCATTGCTGTTTTCTTAAATAAGCCTATATGGTGTGACATATATTTGGATTTTCCCTTGCAGTGGTGGAGGTAGCCCCTTAGAGAGCAGGGAGCTTGTAACCTTTCCAAGTTCTCTTCACCCCACACCCTACAGGCAGACACTAGCAGCACCTCAGTCTGTGAGATGCAATTTTTTCATGGCTGAAATACCAACCATACCTTCGTCTCTCTTACATCACCCTCCCGACTCCTGTCATGACCACTTTCACCGAGCAGCATGATCAGCTGGCGAACGTGCCAGCTTCAGACAGGAAGAGCTGTTAATGTGCTTCCTAGAACAGAATACCCTGTAGCTCTAATATAAAGCACATTATATAGTGAGTTTTAATAAGAAATTATTTCTATTCATTAATAGAGGAATATGTTTTTAAAACATCAAAAAGCAATACTTTTTTCCTCAACACAGTAGAAAACTTAACAAAGCTTTTTCTCCATGCACAAATTATCATGGATTTCTCCCAGCAGATAAGTGAACTCCGTTTAGAACAGAAAACAAAACAAACCAACAAACAAAAAGAATAAATGAACAGCTTTTCTTGGATCAGACCAAAGGCCTGCACAGCCCTTTGACAGTGTCATTCAAAGGATGCTTATAAATAAAAGAAATTGGCAAATTGGTTTGTTCTCCCAGCTTCTTGCAAAGAATGAAGACACAAGGACTGCTGCTTCCATCGCTTCAACCCCAGCGTGAGGTTGGGCCCACAGCGTTCTGCCCTAAAAGCCTGAGCAATTATAAGGAACAAAAGTTGAAGCAGCAAGTCTGTGAGTATTCCTGCTGGAAGCTGCTTAAATGTACCACTGCCTTTTTGGAAACCCCTATTTGGCATTTTTAATACAATATCTGCTCTTTCTGAAGAAAGAACGGATGACTTTTCAAAAGTAGGCTAATCTTTTCTGCAAAGTTCTTTTGGCTCCCAAACCCAAAGCACACACAGAGAAAGCACAAGCCTGCCAGTTGAAAAGAAAAAGTTAATAAAGGCATACAGGTAATTTGAAACAAGTTTCATGTAACGAAAAGGCATTTCTTCACAGCCTAGCAGTTCGCAGCAGTGAATTAACTCTGCTGTACCCCACATGTAGTTACATGAAAGGGGGAAAAAAAATAGAGAATCCTGCCCTGACCCACCGACTAGAGTCCCAACCAGGCACCCCCAGAAACCTCTGCTCATCTTACCTGTCCTCTCTTCCCCTTCTGCTGCCACCAAAAAATGAAATTTTACCATCCCAATTTAGCAAACGAGAATTAATTTTGACCTCATCCTTAGAGTAGCAAAATTCAGTTTTGTTCATGGTGAGCTTTTCTTCTGCTCTGATATTAATTACATCTAGTTAAGCTGATGCATATTCACAGTGACAAGCATCTTTGTTTCATGCATAATACCAGTTAATAACCTGAAAATAGCAGTAGGTGCCTAAAAGTGAGTGGCTTATCTGATAACAAGATATTTGAGATTTCATATACAGGTGCAAAATTGCATTAGCTTCCAGCTAGGCTTTATGAGGGATTCCATGTGATAGAAAAAAAAGTGCATTGCATAGCACACATTATGAGCTAAAGGAGTATGGAGTATCTGCTCATACTGCTGAATAGAGAAGCCAAAGCAAACCCCAACTTTGTACATGCAGCCCTTGGAGGTTAAGTAAAAGGCTTTGTTCATTGGGAGGCAACTGCTGCATGCCACTTAGCAAGTGCTGCTGGTTTCTGTGCTGTATCTCACTGTGGAGATGAGTTCTCAGTGACGTGTTTTATTGGATTTTAGAATCAAGTCTGTGCTAAAACATATTTCTGTGAATGTTCTACAGTAATAAAAGGCCTAAAAGTGACTTGGAAAAATGATATCTATTTATTAACAGTAAGAGATGAACAAACATGAGTGCACTAGCAGGAGGAAAACTTGAAAGTACATCCTTCTGTCCATCTTACTGTCTGGTCATACCTTGATGCATGACAGGTTTGAGAGAACAACAGCCTTCCTGGTGAATAGCTTTGAAGGAAGCCTCAGATTCCTTCTCCACAGCCTAAAGAACCTTAATGAATAACTGAATCAAGAATTATTTTGACCGTTCATGTTATAAAATTTATTACATAATTTGGCACTTGAAAAGTAATTCTACAGCAGACACTGTGCAATTCCAAGCTCTCCACATCTAATTTATTTTTATATTAGTGCAAGCTAATAATCTCTATAGAAGCTCAGAAAACTCAAGTGCTACTTTCATTTTATCATTTTGTAACAGTGCCTAAGCAAGAGTCTCTTGGGCTGTAAGGCTGATCCTGCCCATCTGTGTTCTCTTTCCGGTTGTTCCCGCTACCCTTTCAGCGATATTGACAATATATGGCCAAACAGATTCAAGGAAAATAACCCATCAGAAATAAAATTTTTGATATTTTAATCAGAATAAAGTCTCAAGCCAGTTCATTATGTGACTGCACAATAGAAGGAATGATATAACTGAGCGGAGGGAGCTACTCCAGCCACCACAGTTACAGAGAGAAATTCTTGTGAAATATGGTATAGACTCAAAGCAATCGCAGATACATTCTTCTGTCTGGTCTATGCAATGTTAAGTACTGAGAGTAATAGAAAATGTGAAAAGCTATGCTGTTGTTTTGCTTTGCACACACACAATCCCCACAGAAGATTGATGAATCAAGAAATAGCTATAGACCATAATTTTAAAATAGTTCTTCCTGCCCTAAATTGTGGAATAAGAGATGCTCATCCACAGTGTCAGCAGGACAAGTCCATTGCGTTTTTACAAGAATTTTTTCAAATACACATATAAATAAAATACATACATCTTAAAATCATAAATATATTTATATATCATATGTATACTTATACATGTGTTTATATACATATATATTTATATATACATATATATTTGTGTGTGCACGTATGTGCTTATTTTTACTTATATGTAAAATTCTCCACAATATTTTGTTATCCCACATGTATAAAAATGTAGTATAAAAATAAGCTGTTGTAAAAGACTTTGTATTGCATAGTATCTTCTATAACATTTCTTTACAAGAGCCAAAATATGCTGAAGTGTATGCTAACTTCATTTGAATTAATCTACTGGTATTCTCCCCCCCACCTTTATTTTTTCCTAAACCAAAATCACCATCTATTGACTTAACTGGAAATGGGGTTTTGACATTTCTAAAGAAGCAGCAGCTGATAGTGCTCTTTTATGTTAGTCTGTGTAGGTATGTATATGAAAGACAGAAAGAAAAACGTAGTTTAATAACTGTTAGGATGTCACTTCAGCTTATTTTATTATGCAGTTTATATTTTATTTACTTAACTAAAGCCTTGAACCACATGCCCCAAATAAAACATTTCTTTAAAGACAGAAGAAATATTTAAGTGGCTGCTTGAATGAATTATAAGAACTGATAAGTTTAAGTAATATAAACTAAAAAATTACACTTATACAGAAATCTGAAATATGCATTAACTAAAGCATTATCTTGGTTAGTTTCCTCTGTTACATGTATCACAGTATTCAAACAGCCATGGACCCCATATCAGTGTCTTTACAGAAGCTATACTCTAGAAACAAATGAAGTTTTGACTACATAGAAATATAATAAGGACTTCACAATGTGACCTATAGTTTTTACCAAACCAAAATAAATTAATGGATAGCATGCAGATGCCAAGATTAAACAGATTAGTGACAAAACATTAGTAAGCACTTTTAGTGTAATTAAATTTTTGATGTATTACAATTTTTAGCATGTAATTATTTTTGAAGGAACTGCAGAGTAATACTGGATCATATAGTCATTCACCCTAGTTACTGAAGAATAAAATGCTATCATGTTTTTAAATTCCATTACAGAATAATGCTGTATTGTCCATCACAGATAATGAAGGCAACATTCTTCTCTTCTGATAATCAGTCATAGTGATTACCTCATGAAAGGACAATCCTCTGTACTATAAGAACCTACGGTCAGTCAAGAATCTAAGAGGTACTGAAATGTGCTATATAAACCATCTAGGCTTACAAGTGACCTTGAATCTCTGTTTCCTCATTGCTGGAGGCTGGGATTGTTCCATGGCTACATTCCCAGTCTGCATCAAGAGGCTGCTGGTAACATCAATCTTAGACTGTGGTCTTTAAAACAATGTTCGACATTGGCCTTGAACAGGTCTAATAATTTTGCTTAATCACCTCTGTTTCTACACAAAAACTGGAAACTAGGCTGACTTCTAATTTTTCATTCTTTTGAAATCCAGCCATAGGCTTTCTGTTTGCCATCAAATATCTGGAATCACAAGTAGGTGACATATGTCAGATGCCCTGTGACACCCAATCATCTTTACTGTACAGAAGTTCACTTTAAGCTTAGAGTAGAATAAATTCCATTTGACTCAGAGGTCAGTTCTTCTGAAGAAAAACTAGAAGCAAGCTGATTTGCATATTCAGATATGCAAATGACATGTGACCAATTTGCATTATTTGTGTCCTAATGAGAATGACCTTTTCTGCTGCAGAGAAAAAGAAATTGAACTCGGGCATGTGAAAGTTATGATAGAATAAGGAATTCCAAATCTCTAACAAAACAGGTCAGCTCCTTGCATCTCTGAGTGAAAAATAATGGAGGTGATACTGAACCCTAAATCTCAGTATTCCCTTATCTTTAGGGAAATCCAAATTAGGTTCAATATCTGAATTTGTGCTGCTTGGACATATCTCTAATCACAGCTCTTGCACAGCACCTTTCCTCTTCATCATGCTTTAAAAAAAATCTAAACAGCTCTTCCATTTCTCCCATGAGTTAGGCTAACACCACAACATATTCATAATTATTTTACATAGCAAACCTCAAAGTAAAGAGATTAAGTGACTTGCACAAGGCTACAAAGAGGCAGTTATTATGTAAGGATGACAACTCAGTTTTTTCTGGTCTGTGGTCATGTGCTCAAACATGTTAGATCAAATCTCTTTCAACATTGAAATGGAAAGAACCCATGATTAACTTACAAAGCAGCACAACGATCATATATCGTGTTGTTCTACTTCTGTGAATGCCAGAGAAGGAATGAGTCCTGCATATATGCGATTCATCTGTAGACAGATAACATCATCATTATGGCCATGTATTACTATATACGTGCTTATCCTTTGTACTGAAAACAATACATAGTCAAATTGCCAGTATGCTTGTCTCCCTCTAAAGCTTACTTTTTTATAGCTGCAGACCTCAAAAACAGGCAGAAATATTACACCAAGCAGATAACTTTATCGTATCTGAGAGCTGGAACCATTTACATGCAAGGCTCAGGATTAATTAAGGGCTTGGGAATTCAAACGTACTGCTGTGATCATGGTATGGCTTACAAGCAAGGGCACAGTTATTTATTCCTATTGCTGTTTTTTATCATTATGGCACTGCAGGAGGCCCCCATCTTGAAAGAGGCCCCCATATTGCCAGGAATTATTTAAACACTTAATGAAAATAAGGCACTTGCAATTAAGAATTTACAATCATAACTATAAAATGAAGAATAAAACTGGGTCTCTTCAGTAGGTTTCTATAATCCTAAGATTCTAACCAATACTAACACATACCTCATTTTAGGTGTTTGTTTTCTCATGATTGCATACAGGAATGAGCTGCAGTGAGGTTAACACTGCCACTCTGAAAGTGAATCCAGATAAATGTGGGTTGTCCTAAAAAACGGCACCTTGGGCACCAGTAAGCAAGGAAAAAACTTTCACTGAGAAATCGAAAATTCAAGCTGTACAGAGTAAGTTCCCCAGACACACACAGTTTTGCAGGGCTTGTTCTTAATGTAATTATTTCTAAGTATGCTATATTTTACAAAATTATTTTGCAAATAATACATTATTGGGGGGGTGGGAGGGCAAGAAAGAGAAGCCCTTTTGTGATAGGCAAAGTAATTACAAAAAGAGGAGTTTTGTAATTGTTCCTATTTTCACCTGTGTTTCAGAACCTATTTAATATCAGGCACAGGTGCTAACACTTACAGATCGGGGAAACAGAAGAACCAGTTGTAGTTGTTAGAGTACTGAATTCTCTTTTAAAGCAACATGGGAAAAGAAGTAAGTTTTTGTTATCTGCTAATAGTGTGGTTTCATGACAAATTTAAGGTAATCTTAGCTTATGCTACTATTGAAAGGAGCAGTTCCCTTCCCCGTTGCTGGCTACTTGTTTCTGCCATCTTCCTGTAGCCACCTGAATCAAAAAATTAAACCAATAGAAAAAAAAATTTCATCTGGATCCCATCCTGGATATCATGGATTGTGACACAAATCCTGACGTTGGCATGAAAAAGGGTAAGGAAATGCACTACTAAGACAAGTTAATGGCAGATTAAGATCATCTTAAAATAGCTGCAAAACTGCAGTCTTGAAAGATGGTGATTGCCTGAAAGGAACGTTACTAAAGGTATATTAGGGTGGTTTCTAATGTCAGATGTGCCAAACACAAACTATATAAACATAAAGCTATTCAAGTTCATATGGATACCCCTTTGTTTCACTGCCTTGCTCTTTGGGTGGGAATCATTTGACTAACTAGGTATCTACGGTGCAACTGTTTTCATCTGAGCTAGTCAGGCAAGGCTCCCTTTCTAGTCAGGGGAGGTCTAACCATACAGTTAATGGAGTCTGAGGCACTGCCCCTCTCATCCTGCGGATGTCTGAAATAGGTTACGTGAATTATTCTGTAAAGTGCGTATCTCTCTCCATCTGACTATAAACAGAGCACAGGGTGACTGGCTCTGCTGTAGATGCCTGTGTTGTAGCTATCTAAACTGGGGGAGAATAACCATCTCATCTGTTGGGATTAAATCACAGTGTTGCTATTTTAGAGTACTTTGAGAGAACGGTCAGGGAGGAGATGGCATTGTTAGGCTGGAATGTGCTGATGATGGACATCATGAGCATCTTGACTGAAGACAGCGGTGAGATAAATTAAAGCTGGTAGGTGCACATATTGGAAAAAAAGCAATCAACCCCCTATTGGAATACCTAGGAAAAACAAAAACAGCACCTCGTACAACAGTTCGAGGGTTAGGAGGTTGAAGCACATGATGTAAAGCAAAGGCTGAGAGAGCTGTATCTGTTCATCTTAGAGAAGACTGAGTGGGGATCTAATTGCTACCTTCCACTATTTAAAGTAAGGTTATAGAGAAGATGGAACTAGACTCTTCTCAGAGGTGCACACAAAAGTAGCAAGAGGCAACGGGCACAACTTGCAGCATGAGACATTTCACCTGGATATAAGGAGTAAAGTGTTCACTGTGAGGGTGGCCAAGCACCCTATGGCTGCCCAGACAGGTTGTGGAATTTCTCTTCTTGAAGATTAAACTCAACTGGACAGGCCCTATGTAATGTGATCTATCTTAGAAGTTAGCCAGGCTTTGAAGGAGGGTTAGACTAGGTGACCTCCAGAGGTGCCTTCCAACTGAAATTATTGTATGATTATAAATTAATCCATGATGGTAAGAAGTATTATTTTTAACCCAGATGAAGTCACTTAACCCAGTTCTCAGTATAGTCCCAGAAACATCAGGGGCAATTATGCTAAAATGCTTGGGGTACAAACCAGCTGTCAGAAACACTGGCTGAAGGCTTTGCTGCTGGAAGAAACAGAGAAGGTACAGCTTACCAGAAAGCGCTCTCATGCAGCTCTTTGGAGTACAGAAATGACCAGAAGGGGAACCATGGAAGTTGCAAGCAAGAAAACAGACTACTGCTGCCTGCATTCCTTTTTATGGGCAAGGAACCAGCATTTGTGTTGTAAGGACCAAAAAAAAAAAAAGGGGGGGGGGGTGCGTAAAATATATCCTAGCAATGTCCCTTATTAAATATTTGCCTCCTTTTGGAGATGAAAACTGCCCTATAAATGACAAAATAATACAAGTGTTACTTAGGTAAGGACAACTTTCAGCTGAGAGTTAAGTCTTCTTACATTTCTTGGCACAGAAACATTGATTATATAAATTTCATAAAGGAAATGCAAAGTGCCATAATGTGAGGTTTTGATCAGTGACGCTATCCTGATTTATAATTGTGTATTTTTAAACTGTGATATGCACAAAGCACTAATTTAAAAGCTCGTTTTAGTTGCAACCTACTTCTTCCTGTTAATAACAAGATAGTCATCTGATTACATTTTTTTCAGTCATCCTTGTGTCACATACTACATAATCTCTTTATAGTTTAAACTAAAAATACTAATGGATTAGGGAAATGGGTTTCTGCTTTCACCCAGCATATATGTCTTTTTTATGCTTGTCTTATAGATCATTTATCTAAATAATAACCTTTAGTACCTAGCTCCTTCCTTCCAGTGAACTAAAACACAGCAATGATTAAAGTTGGTGAATACATGCCCTCTCCTTACTGTATTTTGCCAGCTGAGATTATCACTTTCAGCAGCTCCCTTTTCGGGGGGGGGGAGGGGGAGGGAATGGAGCTACTGACATCCTCTTGTATCTGCTTGCAGAGCTACTCATATGGGTGCTTCCTAATTTGTTTCAATCAATACAGTCTGAATTAGCTTAAGCAAACTGTAGATCTTTATTAATGAACATTACCTGTCAGTGTTGATTGAAAGGCCATTGGTTTCAGTGACTGAAAGAGAGCAATCGCACAAGAAACTCAGCAAACAACTTTCAGCCAGCAAATCTGTTGGGGTAGCCCCAGAAAAGAGGCAGGTAAGGGTGGTAACTTCTTCAGCTGGCAGATGTGGAGATAAAGGAGGATATAAATCCATGGCCTTAGACTCAAAATGAGGGACTCATCTTGAACAAAATTAAAAAGTGCAGACTGTGAAGTTAACTGACCAGTCCAAGGTCAGATACAAAGATTGTGGAAATTCTGGGAATTTTTCTTTGTCTGCTAGGACAAAGATTTTTCTAGAGTGTTTGTGTACTTCAGTTTCCATTATGCCTGAAACAAGAAGCAACAGGAGGACCTGGCTTTCAGAAATTGCTTAGCACAAACACTCTGAAAAAACAAAATTCTGGGCAAGAGGGATGTATCTTTTCATTAGGAAACTTTAAGAAATCCCTTTCCTCTCCTACCAATGCCTTCTGAAATAATGGAATTGAAGTACATCTGAAGAGGTAGCAACTTTGTAGTGTCTTGAGACTTTGGCAACAATACTCCAGAAAAGTGTCCTTTCACAAGAAATCTTTCCCAGCAGCCCTTCCCTTTCATAGAGACCAAATTTCAGATCTGCTGATCACAGCGAAGGCAGTATGACACAGGGGGAAACAATATCTCAAGCAGACAAATACCATGCCAGAAAGTCACAGCAGTCTTCAGGAAACTTCCACTCTTTGGAAGCTCCCTTTGCTTAGAATAAATTCATTCAGGCTGTATAGTCAAAAAAGGCTTTGCTGGATGTAAAGTGATATTCTTTCAAGAATTAGGCTGTCTCGTCCACAGATAAGAACAAAGAATGATCCTGTGAGATCAGTCTTGCTGATGCTTCTTTGACTTTTCCTATGGTGAGAAATCGCAAGATGTCCTCACTACTGGCAAATTACAAAAGAGCCAGTATCTACCTGTGTATATTATGTTGTTATTAAATAACATTTTCATGGTATCTGCGAGGTGACCAGAAGAAAATAGCAGACACCAGGATAAAAGAATAATATTCCATTCATTCAGCAGGAAAAAAAAAAATCTATGAATATAATTTAATAGCAAAAGAAATCTGCTAACAAAAGTTATCTCAGCAGGAAGTGAAAATTTACTGGAGCAAGTTTCATTTCCAGTGAATCATGCCATTATGTTCAATTTCATTCTAAATGTGAAACCTGCCCTTGCTACTTGTTCTCTGCTGTGGGATCACTGTCAAAACAAAGAACAATTACAAAATGTTCCCTCACTTCAGAATTCCTGTTTGCTAAGCAGAACTGATATGCTACAGAGATCTAAGTGTGAAATCCATAAAATACTTCTAGGTATAGATGTGAGCAGGGAAATTGGATTTCTCCACTTTTTTGGTATCTAGGAAAGCCGGAACAGTAGTTGCTAGGCCTTTCTAATTATTGACATAATTCAGGCATTTCTAAAATATTTGTAGTGATTTATTAATTTAAATATGGCATCACTAGACTTGAGTGATGAATTAGTCTATTAGGCAGATTGATAATTCTTTCAGTATTAGATTTTCCTGATGATTATATTTTGTCTGAAAAATTGCTTTGCTCTAGTTCTTAGAAAGTATTTTTACTTCATAACAGGTGATGATAATTCTATTATATTTTTCTTCCCAAAAGTAACATGGCCATTTTCATCCAAATTTGTGATTATATAGTTCCGCAAAATACACACTTCCCATATTTTCTTATAAAATGTGAAGTATTGAGGAAGGCAAATATTAAAGTTTTCTTTCTTTGAAGAGGGATGAAATTTCCTATTATTGGAAGTGTTGCTGTGAATGACAAATTACACGACGAGACAGAAGGAGGATGCAAATCTTAGAGTTTTAAAAGCATCTAATAGTTACTCATTTTATATTCAGCTGTGTTTATCTAGCATTCCAGCATGCTGCTGGAATAGTGTTATCAATAAATCTATAAATAGGATGCAAAATGGCTGAGCTGTCTGTGCATGAATAAAGAGCAGCCCAGCAATAAATTACAGCATAATATATAGTTTAAATTGTAGCAAAAGGAATGCCTAGACAAATCAGTGAAACATACTGTGTCACTGAGGGTGAAAGATTCATTATGCATCAGCCTTGAGAAAGCTGGATTTCTGAAGCAAAGGGCATCTAGGACATATGATGTAATGAGAGAGCAGGGAAAGATGCATAGAAAGAACAAAAACAATCTTCTAAACAATAATGCGATACACAATTTTCAGCTACAACAACTCCTATGCAGTACTTCACTGTTCAAAAGGGGTCAGGAAGCCCACGACGAACTAATGAAGCCTCCTGTGGATCGGGGCAGCACAGGAGATTCAGTGCAGACCCTCTTTCTGAAACTGGGTCACGCACAAGGGCTTCAACATGTGTGGATGTGCCGGTGTCTGCTAAGGTCTAAGCTCTAGAGGAGCACTCTCCTCTACCCAGCCGGCTGTTTTCAGGAAACTTGGGGAAATTCAGCGCTTTGAGCAACTCCAGGCATCTGTCAAACCTGACTGAAACTGGACAGTAGATTTCAAAGTTGGTTGGCGGAAAGGACACAAACGCAGACCCGGGCCCTCACACGTACTCCAGGCCAACTGCATAAGCCTCGAGTGCACGGGGGGGAGGGGGAAAGGACACTATAAATAAGACCAAGTTGCCAACTGGTTTTCCTGCTGACAGCAGCAAAGCGGCCCGGGACAGTTAATTCCCCGTGATCCCACAGACGAGCGGCTGCGCACAGTGACCGCTCTGAGCGGGCGGCTACGGTGCCTGTGGCGGCACCGCTGGCCCCGCAGCTGCCAGCCCGCCGCGGCCCAGCGCCGCCCGTCCGTGGGCACGCCGCAGGGGCGTTAGCAGCTCCGGGCGGTGACGCGCCTGCACGTTGTCTTCTGCCTGCTCAGAAGACACCCCTGAGCTCGGCAGTGATGGGAAAGGGCTTAAAATGGGGGCCTGGGGACGGCGGGGAGGAGGTGAAGGACAGCGGCCCAGTGCCCCCCTCCCCAAGTCCGCCGCGCCTCGCCCCGGCAGGGGCCGCTGCTGCCCGAAATGGCGGCCGCGCGGCGGAAGTGGAGGGTCAGCCCTTCCCCAAGATGGCGGCGCCCAGGCGCGGCGTGCCTGAGGGGGGGATGAAGCGAGCGGGCCGGGCCCGCGGCGGCGGCGGGAAGCTGGCCCGGCTGCGGCTGGCCGTGCAGGAGTTCGTGCAGGCAGCCGGAGACCAGCTGCCGCCGCAAGGGTCGGGGAAGCAGAGCCGGCGGAGCCGCCGGGACGTGAGGAAAGAGAAGCGCCGGCTCAAGCGGAGCCGCCGCCGCGGCCTCCTCCGCCGCGAGGAGCCGGGGGAGGCCCCCGCCGCCCCGGCCAGCCCGGCTCCGGCCCCCCACCCCGCGGCTCCGGCCCCGGCCTCGGCCCTCGCTGCCGCGCAGCAGCAGCAACCGCCGCGGCGGCAGCAGAAGGCGGCGCGGCCGCCGGCCCCGGCACCCTGCGCGGCGGCCGCCGCCTCGGCGCGAAAGCGGGCGCTGCTGGAGGCCAACGCGGCGGAGGAGAAGGAGATCCGGCGGCTGGAGCGGCGCCTGGGGCTGGGCAAGCGCCGCGGGAAGGCGGCGGGGGCCGCGGCCGCCGAACTGCCGCAGAGCTTCGTGCGGGACGGGCTGGGCTACGTGCTGGGCGCCCTGGGCTCCCAGGCCACCCTGGCCGGGCTGTACGCGAGCAGCGACGAGGAGGGCGGTGAGGAGGAAGGCGAGGGGCCAGAGGAGGGCGGCAAGCGGCCGGAGGAGGAAGACGAGGCGCTCGAGGATGAGGATGAAGAACCAGGGGAGGAAGATGAGGGGCTGGAAGACGAGGAGGAGATGGAGGGCGCCTCTGACGCGTCCGAGGGAGCTGAGGTGGGAGGCCGCTGGGAGAGCGAGGGCAGCGGGAGCTCATCCCCGACTCTGGAGCGGGAGCAGGTATGGGCTTGACGTCGAGCCCGGCCCCACCATGCAGGCTGCACCTCGCGGCCTGAGCGTAAAGCGGGTCCCGCTTCACGTCTGTGTGAGAGCGGTGCGTGCGGCCACCACGGCCTAGTCACGGCCCTGCAGGGTGGCGTCGTGGGTGAAAGCGGCGCTGGGTCCGGCAGCCGCCGCTGCTGAGGGTTTCCAGGTCCCAGCGACAAGTATGACGTGCTGAGGGTTGAGTTTTCTCCTGTCAGTGTAGTAGCAGATCGTTCCTGAAAGCGGGAGGTCTGTGCCCTTGTTTGTATGTACAAGATCAGTGAATAACAGAAGAAGAAAGGAAAGCAGCACTCTCCCAAACTTAGAACTTAAGAACAGGGATGCAGCAGGATTAACCGCTTCTCCTAAGATCGTAAAGAGCTTATATTGAAATGAGCATCAGCTGCAAACTGAAGTGTTACTTCTTCCGGGTGTCCCTAGAGGTTCGGCATGTGTTACGTTTCATAGTGGTGTGTCGAAGGGAGGGAGCTAACCAGACGACTTAGCCCGCATGGGTAAAATCTTGGTCCAGCTGCAGCTGAAGCTTTCATTTCTGGAGGCATCTGTTGTCTGGCTGGGTGACATGAAGAGCTAAGATGTCAGCTTTAAGAAAAATAACTTAAATATTCATGTAAAGGGAAAAAGATTTTGCTGCCGTCAAGCTGATCATAAGTGATAACTTGTTGCATGCTTTTTCTGTATGAACTTGTTCCATTGGCATTAGTTACTGGCTGGCAGAATGCACGCTTACCTGAAAGTTTGGTATGTTAAATAGAAATGTGTGCCTATGTTCAAATACTTCAAATGCTATTCTCATCTGCTATCTTTTTGTTTGTTTGTTTTCTTGGTAAGAGTCTTAGTCACAGTGCTACGAAGTATGTCCCCCCGCAAGTGAGAAAAGCTCAGGAGGCACTAGATGACAAAAAAAGAGAAGAATTGGGAAGGCTGAAGAAAATGGTGAACGGTCTCATTAACAGGTAGTGCAGTAAGGACAAGTCATTAATCTTTCTAGTTCTATGTGGCAGTGCTCATCATTCAAAAAAAAGTGCCATGGATGTGACTTTTCTCTGTGCTAACTGATTTTAAGTTGGCAGTCATGTCTGTCATCCTTAATAATAATTATCTTTGTTGGTAGAAATTCTTCAAAGTTGGTAGTTAGAGAAGTTGCAAATGTCAAAAATTGAAGATTGGGCTGAATTCCACACACCTGTTGCCTGTGAGTGCTACGTATAATTCTCTACATGTCAGTAGGAATGTGCCCATTAAATGTTAGATCCCTGTCAGATCCCTACTATGTACCAACAAAACCATGATTTTTTTTTAATTAAATAGGATTAAAATTTTCCAGCTCTGCATCTGAGGAGGAGCTACGCTATATAGTTTAAACAACTGAAGAACAGAAAAAGTAATTACACTTCAATGTGTTTGAGTTTTAAGGTATGCCTAAAATATAACACAGAGCAAAGAAAAGGCCGATAGATTTTTATAAGTTAAGCAGCTGTAAAAGGAACACTATGTATAGTATGCAGTTTGTTCAGTCGCTTAGAATTTGCCATACCTATACCTGATCTGTTAGAAAAGCATGAAGGATTTTCATACTTAGTTTCTGTAAAGAACATGATGTACCGAAGTTAGAAATGCTAGAATAGAATCAGTTTTCATAAGGCTGCTCAGTTTGACGGTAAGCCCATTGACAGTGCTTTGCAAATACTACAGTTACTACGTTTTCACATGTAAATATTTTCTAAAGAGAACAATTAAATATTTGCTGCAGTTTTCAGGTTAGTGACAAGGAAGAATGCAAAAAGTCATCTTTTCACTCTTCTTTTTAGAGAAAATAGTGGAGCTTAAGAAAAATGGGTTGAATGAAAACTGTGGAACTGTATGGAGAGAAAAATAGTAAACTTTAGATTTTGTTTCTGACTAGGTTGAGTGAACCAAATTTGTCTTCCATCAGTGGACAGCTGGAAGAGCTCTACATGGCCAATAGTAGAAAGGACATGAATGAAACTCTAACAGATATTCTTATGAATGCTTGTGTTACTGCAGTCGCAATGCCTGCAAGATTGATGATGGAGCATGTCCTTTTGGTCAGCATTCTTCATCATACAGTAGGAATTGAGGTAATTCTTGTGGTTGGGGCTAACTTCGTTTTAAAATACATATTGTGCAGTATTTTCCTTGCTATTTTGTTCAGATTGTCTTTTTAATTTCTGCTTACCTGTTACCTAGTCAGTGATACTACATAGTGACAGGTAAGCAGAAATTAAAAGACAATTGTAGCTGTATTTGTAGCTTGTTAGCCAGGCATTCACAAGTTAAAGTAACAGACTTGTTCCCCCACACACTTTTTTTTTTCCAACAGATTTATTTTCTCCATGAATCACTGCTTGTTCATTGTTACAAAAGCATCACTTATGTCACTAAAATCATAAATACTTCTTTCTGCATCCATTTATAGTGTTGAATTTCTTTAAGCTTCAAGTTCTCTCATCTTTAATTACACTAATCCATTGCTGCTCTCTTGCATATATGAGGACATCATTCTTGAATTATGTGTATCCAAATATGGAAAGCTTTGTAGTTACAGAAATCGCTTTACATCAGTAGAGATTCTTTAAAGCCCAATCATGTATATTGTTACTGAAGTTAACTATATCTAAAAATGACTCCAGAACATCAAAAACTTCAAGAAGTATGGCAAACCTGGGGGAGTTTTTTATACTTTCAAGCCTGACAAATGATTGAGGCATTTTGCTGACTAATAAGAAGGCGAAGCTAATAGTGTCAAAGGCAAGATTTTGGCTAATTTCAATGAAACCTCTCAAGAGATTGAGGTGTTTCAGCATCGTGTTCCCATCAAGTTGTATTCTTGTTCTGCTTAACTTTAGAACTAACCTTAAGTTGAAGCTTAAAAATACCTAATAATAGATAGCTGATATCCAGACTGTCTTCTATACCAGTGACTGTTATACAGTTTTCAGGCCTGTGCTGTTTGAATACATTAGAAAGCCCCATTATTTTTTTCAGTAAAATAAACCTAGAGTATGAACTGCACAAAACTGTGATAATGTAACACAGCTGCATTTAAAATTAGTTCAGGCAATGCAGAAGTTGGGGTTCCAATAGCTCTGTTTTTATGATTGTGCAGTATGACTGTTGGATAAAGCTTAAACCTAAACTATTCAAGACTTGTAATACAAGTCAGTGGTACTATGAGGACTTTTCAGGTTTACATGAGATCAGTCAGTAAAGGTTAGCACAACAATAATGGTTGGTTGGTTTTTTTTTTCTTGTTTGTACCTTAGCAGTTGCAGGCTGATTATCTATCTACGTCTGTTTTGGTATGCTTTTTATTTTAATCTTTAGCATCAATTTTCTCTTCATAAATACAAAGATGGAGATTCCAAAATTATCCGCACTGTAAAATCAGCCTAAATCATGCTCAGCAACTGGGAAAACTTGGTATGTTGGGGGTTGTTTTACACTTCATTGATATATTTTTTTTTTCCTTGTTAAATATTTTATTCTGGAATGCTAAACTCTGATGCATTTGATTTTGGACATGCAGCTTTTAATGAATGAACGATTAGCAGTAACACTATGCTGACCTGACCGCTGGAAAGATGCTAGTGTGTGTCAGTGAAAATTGTGTATACAAGTACATTCTGATAGATGTGTGCCTTGATTTCATAACATTTACTTTTCTTGCACAGATTTTAAAAGGTAACTGAATGGCATGTATGAGGTATAATATATACTTTTGGAAAACATCACACTTGCAGCTTAGATACTACTTGTATATTTAAATACATAGCATCCATATTGGTTAAGAGGAACAACAGTATTTCTTTAAAATTAACATTGATATGGTCTCCAAAATTAGTGTTTTTCAGATGTTTTAAAAATCTTCTAATGTTTAACTGCATGTTTTTTGGTTTTTTTTCTCCCTTTTAATGGAACTATCAATAGGTTGGTGCTCACTTTTTGGAAGCTGTGGTGAAGAAATTTGATGAACTCTATAAAAGTGATGCTGAAGGGAAAGAATGTGAAAATCTGTTTGCTTTGATTGCCCATCTGTATAACTTCCACGTAGTTCATTCCCTCCTGATCTTTGATATTCTGAAGAGGCTTGTTAGCTCCTTCACAGAAAAGGATATTGAATTGATTTTGTTTCTTCTGAAAAATGTGGGCTTTTCTTTAAGAAAAGATGATCCGTTGGCTTTGAAGGAACTGATCAGTGAAGCACAGAGCAAAGCAAACACAGTGGAGAAGAAACTTCAGGATCAGACTAGGGTATGTGTTTGTGTTAAAGATTTTTCTGTTCTGAGTAGACTTTAGTAAGTGCTTGGTTAAATGTGTTAATTTACCAACAATTTTCATGCTCTAACTCTAGTTATATTCTAAGTCACCGTTAGTATCCAGTTACTGTGTTTGGTTACTTTGTTCTTTTGAGTTTTTCCTCCCTTATTTCTTAGGACACAGACACATGCTTGTAGTGGGTGTGACTGGAATTGTTGTGGGTATTATACAATGAACAGAACTTCTGTTTCATGATACTTTGTACACCTTAAAAATGATGTCTGAGGCTACTCATTTATTTATTTAGCAGATTAAGCCTTGAACTGAAGGTTGAACACAAACAAAGATAATGGGAGTTAAAGTAAACTTTATTTTCTGAGATTTAGATCACTTGAACACAAATACAATATGCATTGCCGGCTAAGCTGCTTATTCTCGCAAAATAGTAATTTCAAAGTACACTTTCTACTTTATTAAGCAAACTTCTTCAGCATATAGTCCACAGCAGCATTTCTTTTCCCAATAGATTCGCTTTATGCTAGAGACTATGTTGGCACTGAGGAATAACGACATGCGTAAGATTCCTGGTTATGATCCTGAACCAGTTGAAAAACTCCGCAAATTGCAAAGGACACTGGTAAGATCTTTCTTGGCATGTGTAGTACAGCTGTTCTTACACCATATGTTCAGAAGTAACAAAAGTAGTATATGGAGACTTGATGAGCTATGAATATCACAGTGGAATTCATTTAACAGTCTAAAATTCCTTTAGAAAAAAAAAATCACTCTTTAGATTGTTGCAGTTGGTTGGGTTTTTTTTAGATGTCTAAAACAACCCAATGTAAAATGCATGAAAGTAACTGTCTGTCCTGTTGGATTGAGAACTAATTCTCTTTCACTAGACTTGAATCTGATTCTAGACTTCATGTATTTCCAGCCTGAAAATTGCACTACTTATCAACCACATCTAGAGAATTTTAGTTTTCTGAAACTTGGTATAAGTACAGGATGTGCAGGTTGGCAATAATAGGCCAGGCAAAAATGAGCTAAGAACCTACGTCTGTAGGGTGTTTGGTTTTTTGTTTTTTTTGTTTTTTTTAAACAAATCCTAGGCTGTCTTGCTGATACTACAAAACTTATCACAGTTTTATTGTGTTATTTTATTTGATCAAAAGCTCTTTACTAGGAAAATCAATTAATCTTCAATGTTAACATAAAATTTGAATTCTAATCCAATTTTAGGATTGGAAGATGGCTACTTTTTAACTGATGAACATTTTAAATTTCAGATTTTTCTAAACATAGATTTAAGTAAATTTTTGCATTTGAGGAATTAGGTTATGTGGAAAACTTGTACATTCTTTTCAGGTTGCTACCTAAAAGAAGAGGTTGCAACACGTGAAGACCTTTATGAAGATTATTAAGTCATGCTGTTATCTTGAAATACTTGCTTTTGAAAAGGTGCTTCTAACTAAACTAACTAACTAAAAGCCTCTGGGTTTTTGATTTTGTTGTTCAAGGTTCACAGCAGCGGTTCTGGAAAAGAAACTCAGCTCCGTGTCTCCCTAGAATCTCTTCTCAATGCCGATAAGGTTGGTCGTTGGTGGATTGTAGGCTCATCCTGGAGTGGAGCACCAATGATAGTTGGTACAAACAGCAAGACTCAGCAAAAATTGCATATAGGAAAGGTAAATCCAAGCAATACTAGTTATAAGTCTCAGTGTTGTCGATAGTATTTTGAATATTCTTGATACAGGTGGATGAGCTCATTTCAGAGCCCACCAAAACAAACTTAATGGGCTCTTGTAAGATTAAGCCTTTAGATTGTAAAACCTGCTCTTATGATTTAAAAAACTGTGCGCATGTCCTTCCTGAGAGCTGTTAATACAAATATTATGATATAGTTTGGTTCTAATCCTGTAGAATTGTAAAAGTAACTTCTTACATGAAGTGAAAGAAGAGACTTGATTTACAGTGGATTGATAGCATGAAATCTTACAAGGTAGTGTTGTCTGTCAGTGAGTGGCATATATCTAAGCAGATACTAAAAGTAGTGTGGTAAGATGGCCATGATCACTTACCTTTAGAGAAGCACTTCTTAAAAATAATTGGCACAATTAAACTATATTTCCCTATTTGAAAGCAAGCCCCTGATGATTTGTATTTCTCTGCTGGATGGAAGCTCAGGACTTTTGGGCTGGTGCTTCAGTTTCCTGGAGATCTTCATCAATGGTTGTATTAGAGGTTGCACTGAAATTGCTTTCTTAAAGCAAGTGTAAATAAAATAGCATTAAAAATACACTTTTTTTCAGGTGAGTTCAAAGATAATGGAGCTTGCTCGTAAGCAGAGGATGAACACTGATATCAGAAGAGGTATTTTTTGTGTCTTGATGACAAGTGAAGACTTCCTGGATGCCTTTGAAAAGCTTCTGAAGTGAGTGCAAAATAGGACAGAGGAAGGTCCAGGGCTAAAAAGTGTTCCTTGGGTTGGAAAAACAAAATATTGTTGGTCTGGAGCAGAGCAGAATTTTTGCAGCTGCGCTTAAGAGCATTTAACTGCTAATGCAGTCAAAGGAGTGCATAGCTTGGTATTCACATGAGGATGGAGTAAAAGAGTTAAGGGAGGGGGATCAAAATCCTGATGTGAGTAAGGACTGCCTAGGGAGCAAGAAGAGGTGACTGGAGGTCAGAGGGAAGGAGTAGCCCTCATTATTGTTGCTTACATTTAGACCTGTGACTTGCAGCATCTTCCGACTTATTGAGCCTGTATGTTTTTGCAGTGGAGATGGGGATCCCAGTCCAGCATATGAAAGTTTATTGCAGGCTTAGCTCTTCATAGAGAGAGTCCCTAAGCCCCTTTTGAACATCTCTTGGTTTTGTGGCTGGATTTCTTTACTGCTGCCTCTTTCTTTGCTACTTGCCCCTTCTTGCTGCCATGTTAGGCCATTTTGTAGACCTCTGTCCATACTTGCATGACCTGGTAATGTTTTAGCACCTCCACTTCCATCCTGCAGAATTTATTAGCTTTGGATTTGCTCCAGGGTCATGTCTCATGTTGAGACTGGTTCCCCTACCATTTGACAAACAGCTCTTTAGAAGATGACGTGGTCAGGAAAGAGCTTCAAACTAAGCTATTCTGTGTGTTTGTCAGAATACTAATTGTAAGTTCCTAGTAACTGGGAGGGGAGAGATCAGGTCTGGACTCTTCTGTTCCAGCTTTGTAATTCAAGGGAGTTGTCCTATCAGGATGGCATCCAATTATTTAATTTGCTAACCGAACCAAAACAGACTTTGTAATAAAGTCAACTAATATTTGATTAAATGCCACTTCTGCAAAACACAGCTTGGATTTAAGACTGATGGAGTCATTCCAATATCTTAATATGGCCTGTTCAATAAAAAGAAATTAGCTGCTGCTGCAGTTCTTGCCAAGGCCTGGTAGTTCAATTTGCAGATTGATCCTTGACTCTCATCCTTGCTATTTAAACCAGTATACAAATCTGTATACACACAAACTTGGCAGAAGAACTGTGTCTGCAGATTACCTGCTGTGTGTTGAAAGTGGTTTTTATACAGCAAATGCAGAGAGAGGAATTCTCAAATCATCCTGCATCTGGCAGAGAATAATGGAAAGTACACAGAAGTGTCAGTTAAGGAATTGAAAATTTGATGTGAACATGCTTTCCAAAGTGTGTGGGAATTTATATTCATATGTTTGGTGTCAGCCTCTTGAAGTGCATGAGAAGTACATATATTTTAACCGTGCTTGTTCATTCTTGTGCTGCTAGGTCTCTGACAGAGTTGAGGTGTGGTTCAATGGCAATTCAAACCATTCTAAATCCAGGCAGCTATAGTTCTGCCTGTCTTTCTCCTCCTCCCAGCAAATGAAGGTGATCGGTTTGTAGCCAGAGCATCTCCCTGAAGTGGCTCAACCTCTGATTGCAGAAGTGCCAGTGTGACGGGAGGGTTGGGAGTATGTCTGGAGACACAGAGGAGCGAGTGAGACTTGATTTGCTTAAGCAGCTGAAAGTCTGTGCCTCCTTAACAAACCACAGATCCGTATAGGAGGGGGAATGAATAACTTCTTAGGTTTGGTGGAGAGGAATTTTTTTAAGCTTTTTCATAGAGTTTCAGAAATTGAGAAAGTTAACATTTCACAAAGAATTGGAACAGTTGTAGAAGTCATGGATATCCTGGTGCATGTGTAGACTCAGGATTGTGAGTGTGTGATTGTGTCTACTAAAATCACTTGAATTGACTTTAAAGGTGTCTTGGAATGTTGGTATTTTTGGTCTAAAATGATTATTTCAGGCTTTCACTGGTGATAACTAACCTACTTTAGAGGTGTTGTTCCATACTTGGGGGAAAATTTTTTAAGTGGTCAAGACATACAAGTCTGTGGTCATGTTGCATCTTGCAAATGATTTAATGGAAGAGATGGCTGCAGCTTCTTTCTCCAAGATTATTGGGCTTAGCAAATCTTTACAGCTTTATGATGGAGCTAAGCATTGAAAGACAATCCCAACTCTTCAATTCTTGATGTTTAGGAATGTCACATTTGAAAAGAGAAAGCACTACTAGGTCTGTGAACTGAAGGTAAGAACAAAATTGAATATCAAAATGCTGGTTTACTAGGTTACAGCCATCTGGCAATGTGAATATTTCCAAAATAAATAAGTTGTGGTGGAAGTGATGATGAACAAGGAAAAGGAGAATGTACCAAATTAGTGGCTGAACTGTAATTTCACAAGTCATCTATTAAATGCATATCAGATGGCTGAGAACTGGGGGGGGGAAGGTTGGGGGGGGATGTTCTTCCCCAAAAGCTTCAGTTGCCCTGTAACAAAATCAGGTAGAACTTGACTGATGGGAGAGCAAGAAAATGACAGTAATGGCCTGGCATTTAGAGTGAAGCTTTTTTTTTTCTTTTTTTTTCTTTTTTTTTCTTTTCTTTTTTTTTTCTTTTTTTTTTCTTTTTTTTTCTTTTTTTTTCTTTTTTTTTCTTTTTTTTTCTTTTTTTTTCCTTTTTTTTTCCTTTTTTTTTCTTTTTTTTTTCTTTTTTTTTTCTTTTTTTTTTCTTTTTTTTTTTGGAGAACAAAACTTGAAGTTGTTGCTGCTCATTAGCAATCAACCTAGAAATTTTCCCAGATTTTCATATTGTAAAACCTTACATTCTGGATTTTTTTTTTTTTCTGAATGACAATATTTTCTCTGTAAATCTGGTATTTATCTATGATCAAATGCAATGACAGATATCTGGAGGGGTACACAACTGACAGAGATTAGACACAAGCCTTGACAATCCGTACTCTGCAATCTGTAGATCAAGTTCCAGTGGGGTCTAATTTACTTAGAAAATACATTTGAATTTACTAATGCCAGAAGAAACTTGAGCTTGAAGCAATGAAAATAATTTTGTTTGACATTTTTCAGATTATAATATTAAGCATTTTTCATTTTAATTGGTTTTAATGCTGCCAAGCATTTGACAGCCCTGAAAACTGAATCATACTATTCACAGAACAGATGCATTGTGAATTAGTTACTGTTTCTTGCCAAAATGTCTCAGCCCTCTTTCAGACCAGTCAGCTGTTTAAGTGTGAAGGCTATGGAGTCCTTGGCCTTTATGCTGAGACCGCCAGCAGAGGTACTCATTGATACTGATTGTTTTCTTCAGGAATTTTTTCTAAGGTGGCTTGAAATCACTGACTGCATCTTAGGCTACTATCAAACAATGATGAATTTTAAGTATTATCTAACATAGACTTGAATTGTCCTAGCGATGAAAAGAATAATATCACCAATTAAATAAGAAAAATGCCTTAACATTTTTTTAATCACTAGTAAGTACCAGAGAAGTGAAAAGCCTGTTCTGCTAACGGGCTTATATTGATCCAAAGGCTGTTTTTCTTTCTTGTGACCACAGGTACAAGTGTGAGCTAACCAAAATAGCATCCTACAGTTTTTACCTCACTGTTTACCCTCTATATTGCTTTACCATGTTGCAGTGCTTGCTGCAATACTACTGCATCATTCAAAGGCTGGGGACTTTCAAGTATGGACTGACTCCATGAAAGCAGGGCCCACTCCTCTGTTTCCATTTGTGGAGAGGCACAAACATGGAGTGGGCTACGTTTCCCTCCCCAGGGGCTGATTATATTTGTGTCATTCCACTCCTGACCTTGCAGTCCTGTTTTTGCAGCCAGTCCTTCAGCAGTGGTACTACTGTAGCATTGCCACACAGGGGTGTCGGGTTAGCTGGCAGTCCTGGCGGTTTGTTTCCATTTGGTGTTTGAAGGGCTTTGTGACAAGTAGAATTAAGTGTGACTTTTTTTTTTTTCCTCTTATATTATGCTGATATGTTGACTGTAGCTCTTGCTTTGTGGCAGTTGTTTTTCCTTACTAAACTATTTTTATTCTCTTACTAAATTCTAGACTTGGACTGAAAGATCAGCAGGAGAGAGAAATTGTTCATGTTATCCTTTACTGTTGCTTACAGGAGAAGACATATAACCCCTTCTATGCGTTTTTGGCTAGCAAGTTTTGTGGATATGAAAGACGATTCCAGGTGAAGAAAGATCTGTTTATGCTTTGTTGTGGTGTCATTATTGTGGTTAGAAAGACAGTCATTAAATACCTGAGAGTAGATAAATACCTATTAAGATCTTGATCCTGACAAAAATTATGCTGGTATACCTATGCATTCAGTAAGGCACGCTCATGGTCAGATCTAAGTAGGAAACAGAGTAACTTCTGCAACAGGTTTGCTTCTTGCTGTTTTACACATTTTAAAAGAATTGAATAGTCTTATTGAACATCTCTTAATCAAGGGGGCCTTCATAAAGAATAGAAGGCAACAAGATTTTGTTGTGTTATGGCTTGTTTAAATAGTTGCTTGATTTATAGTGTTTCCTGTCTTGCCACCTAGATGACATTTCAGTTTAGTATTTGGGACAAAATCCGAGACTTGGGAAACCTGTCAACTACTGCTATCTCCAACTTGGTTTCACTGTTAGTTCACCTGTTAAGGACAAAATCATTGCCACTTTCAGTTCTCAAGGTTGGTGTGTTTCTTCTCAAAATATTTCTGTGCTCTCCTTGCATTTGCTAGTTATGTGGAAAATGTATGTTCTCTGTTACTTAGCTAGTAATTTAGCTGTTTATGCTCATAAGCTAAGATGAAAGCTGTCCTAAAATTACCAACTTAATAAGCAAGCGTTTTAATGTTCCCATTGATCACAATAATGTTCCCCAGTAATCTGCAGAAAAAGGGAAGCTGGAGTGACCCAAGCATATAGAGATCCTGGAGAATATGGTACAGAAGCATCCTTTTATAAAAATATTGGAGATAACTTCAGTCTAGTAAGGCCTCAGTAGCTCTGACTTGCCACTCTCTGTGCTAGTTCCCAGGTGGCTCCTGCACAAAAACTGGGGGGCTTTTGTGTCACACTATCACATGTTCCCTGATCAGGGAGGACGGTTCTGCTGCAGTGGCAAACCCGGAGACCCAGCTTGGGCTTGGTGTTGCTCCCAAACCAGTGAAGCGCCTCAGAGCAGTACAAAAGATGGTACAGAGTTACAAGCAGTTCTGCTGGTGCTGATGTGGGTGGGATTTGGGTTTGACCATGGCTATTGCTGAAGGCAATGTTAATGAAGCCCTGCTAGACCTACAGGGGTTTTAATGGTTTGACTACCCTATACCATTCTATATGTAGAGTTGTACGAGTGGTGGGTTTTTGCTTTTTACAGCGTCCAGATTTGGAACCAGGACCCCCTACATTAGCAAGCTTCATCAGTGGATTTCATGCTATGCTCTTTAGCCAATGTTGATTTTATAGAACAGACAGAAATCTACTGAGCACTTGGATTTCAGAATGAGGAGTGCATAAATTTATTTCAAAAGAGTCATTGAAATGTATTAAGCAGGCAGTATTCTACGTTGTCCTCAAAAATTCTGAAGTATTTGTCTTGCTGGAAAAACATATCCCAGTATTCTGGTACTAGTGGACAGGTTATTCTGTAGAAACTTCACTGCTTCCTTATTGTTTGGCTTTGGGGGGCAATGTTCTTGCCTTACTGTTCTGTGCTGAACTTCAGACGCAGTATATATGGGAGGCCAGCCGATATGCTAAAAGCTGTTTATTTTAAAGAGAGTTTGGTTGTTTGAAATACTCGAATTTGTTAATCTAATTCTCTCTCTATTGTTAACTAGGTAATTGAATTCAGTGAACTGGATAAACCCAATGTCCGTTTCTTGCGACAAGTATTAAGCATGCTGTTAATCAAAACAGATGCTGAAGATCTTAGTGACATTTTTGGGAGGTAAGTGATCATAGACATCTCCAGGGAATGCTTGGTGAGTAGTGATTAAACAGTAAGAGGTTTTCCTATTTTATTTGGAAGTACACAATGCCTTCTCCAAATACCAGCTGTCCATTCCTTAAAGTAAGGGGTGGGGGGGAATATATAGTTTATGTGTCAATATAGAATCTGGTATAAATACAACTGTGTAAAATTTGACACACAATAGTTTAGGCTTTCACATACTCAATGTATCACTTTGGTCATTGGATTCTCATGAATAGAGCTCTGTATTTACCTGCTTTCCTTATTGCTTTACCATCTGTGTGTAGTGGGATTCAGTCTCACAGCAGTCTTTGTGGCTCACAGATTTCTTTAGTGTAGGGAGGAAAATAAAGAAATTCTAATGAGGAAAAGATTAGGGTTTTTTCAGATATTGTTCAGATATTTCTTTCTGTATATGGGACAGGTATCCTTTGTTTAAATCTTTCTCCAAAGTGATCAAAGGAAATAATTCTACTGAAGAGGCTAAAATGTAGCTCTTACTCCTCCTTTTCTTTTTCTTTTTTTTTTTTTAACCCACTACAAGCAACAAAGATATCAATAAATATCCTCAAGTTCTGTGAAGTTTTTTTTTTATGGTGCTTTAGACTCATCCCTAGTACAGTTTGCAAGAATATAGGTCACAGGAAACCCAGTGTTCTCACATGTACTCTATTTGTTGTGGAAACAGCCTTAATTTGTAACTCAATCCAGGAAGAAAGTTAGGATTTTTTTGTTGTTGTTTGGGTGGGTTGTTTGTTTTTCAGGTGGTTGACCTTTTATCACTGCATAAACACTTAGTGTGCAAGCTGTAACAGTGGTTTCTACTCTCGGGAAACAGTTCAGCCAAAATAACTTTTTACTAGTCATCACAGATAAACTGGGGGGGGCTAGCTGATAAGCTGGAGGATGCAGCTACTCTTCAGTTGTGCTGTGACAAGCTGGAGGTGTGGGGCAACAGGAATGGTAAAGTGGAGCAGAGAGGAATGCGAAGTGCTGCACCTGGGGCAGAGTAACCTCCTGCAGCAGTCCAGCCTGGGGACTGACTAGCTGGGAACAGGGCTGCAGAAAAGGATCTGGAGGACAAGAAGTTGAGCACGAGGCAGCAGCACCCACTTGCAGTGGTGAAAGCCAATTGTCTACTGGGCTGCATTAGCAAAAGTATCGTTCCCCTCTGCTTGGCACTTACAGGTCTGCACCTTGAGTACTGTGCCTGGGGTCAGGTTCTCCCAGTGCTAGAGAGAGAGCCTGACAAACTGGAGAGAGTCCAGAGGAGGACAGCTGAAATGGTTGGGGGGCTGGAGCACATAACGTACAAGGTGCAGCTGAGGAACTTGGGGTTTTAGCCTGGAGAAGAGAAGGTGAAGACTGAGAGGGCAGTCTTTACCTTACCTAGAGGAGGGTTATAAAGACAACGGAAGCAGACTCTGCTCAGAGGTGTGCAGTGAAAGGAAAAACGGCAGTGATCACAGATTGCCTCAGGGAAGTGCTGACTGGACAGAAGTAAAAAACTGCTCATAGAGTGGTTGTGCAAAGGAGTGGGTTACCCAGAGGCTGGGGAATCTTCATCCTTGGAGATGCATGGGACTGGAGTGGGTAAGGCTGTAAGCAGCCTGACCACACCTGGACGCTAGCCCTGCTGTGATAGGAGTTAGGACAAGGTGGCCTGCAGAGGTCTGCTCTGACAAAACTATTCTGCGATTCCGTGATTTTGTTATATTAGACTTGCAGTGTCATGTTAGAAAAGTGATGTCGTTTCAACCGTTATGCTGAAACACAAGGAAGTTTGACCAGGGTGTTTGCCTCAGATTTGGCTGTGATGTAGTTGTTTGCATAAAGCAATTCAAATACTCTAGTATTCCATTTTATTGCTGAGGACCAATTGCTTGTTGAGTGTGTTGGGCTGTTTGCCAAACCAATGTAGACTTACTGTTAATTTGAAAGCCTCTTCAGAAAAGCTCCTTTTATAGCTTGCTTTTTTTTCCCCCTACAGCTCTATTTGAAGAAGAACCATTTAAAAAATTTAACTTGGCAATAGAAGACTAATACTATTTCTCGTCTATATCTTTACAGGATATCCGAGAACCCCAAATTGGGAATGCTACGGGAAGGTTTGAAGCTTTTCCTTACCCACTTCTTACTGAAAAATGTACAAGCCCACAGAAGTGGTGAAGAAGCTAGCTTGTTAAAAGAAAGAGTTGAACTGGCAAGCAAAGCTTTGCAATCAAAAGAATCCAGATTTAAACTGTAATTCTGTTCTTCAAATAAAACACTTATGGGAAAAGCTAGATCTGCATGAAGATACAAAGCTTTACATTAGCCTTTCAGACCCAAATGATTGAGAACAAGGGGAACGGTATTGCTGTAAAGGATCCAAAGTTTTGATGTAAACAGTTGATTTGCTCTACATGCTAGTTATAAGTTTGAATGCGATACAGGGCCTTTCTGAAGAAAGGGGAAAATGTATTTTTTGTAATGTGCCTTTTCAGTACCTGTACTTCATGTTGAGTGTTAACATCCAGAGAAGAGGCTGATTTTCTCTTCAGCTGTACTCCCAGTCAGCAGTAGTGTTCAGCATTGGATATGCTAACCATTTCTTTTAAAGTAATGTTTTTTTAAACATACAGCAGTCGGTATTCTACACTTTTAACCAGAGCTTTTAATAACTGATCATTGTACTTTGAAAAAACAGGCCACTAGATGGCATAGCTACTGGTGAGTCAGTTTTGGAAGAAATTAACTTTTTTTTAAAAAAAAAAAAAGTGTTGAATCTATCAGCTAATTCTGAGAATTGTTTGCATGACTGTGGGTCAGGAGGAGATCTTCAGCTGTATTCAAAGTTAGAATAAAAAGACCTGAAGATCTGACTTTGCCCAATTATATTGGGTTTAAAGATCACAGCATAGCTTTATGCTATTTTAACCTGCTTTTCTCAGCTTTAAAGTTGGAGTTATCAGTCTTACTGCTTGTGATAATCAGATTTTACTGGACATAAAGAATAATATCAGTCTTTTGATGAGAAAATATCTTCTCTTGCTTTCACTTTCCACTCAAGTGTTATACAAAATGTACATTTTTTTTTAAACAATATCGAGTGGTCCGTTTCTTTTGTTGCCGGGGGGGGGGGGGGGGTTGCTGTTTGAGTTATCTTTATTCTAGTGGTTAGTCAGGAAGGGAATGACTTTAAATGGCAGGGAGAATACATAGTTTTCAGTTTGCAGTATGTTGTGCATCTACATAACCTGTCTGCGCTAAAGCTGCTAGGCCTATTTCTGTAAGCAGGCTTGTTCTCTGTTCAAGAGTCCAGTCACTGCTGGTGCCTCCCAGTTGCATTTGATACCAGCTGATCTATTCTGCTCCTTTGGATTTGTCCCTCCTGGGAGAATTTGCTCCCAGGAGGCATCCACCAGAAATATTTCGGTTCTGCAGCAAAAGAGCTGGTCGAGACTTTGAGTCAGAAAGATGAATTTGGAATAGTTTTGCTTACTCTGTTGAACAAGTAGCATTTTAGGAAGGGAAGTGTTCCCCCAACAGCCTGGGAGCTGTTTCTCTGGCCTTTCTTCCTGTGGCGAGGGCAAGTTGTAGGGATTGACGT
This sequence comes from Dromaius novaehollandiae, assembly GCF_036370855.1. NCBI lineage: Eukaryota > Metazoa > Chordata > Aves > Casuariiformes > Dromaiidae > Dromaius > Dromaius novaehollandiae. The sequence continues at coordinate 10,486,446 of NC_088099.1, forward strand.
GTCCTGCCCTCAGTGAGACCCACTTCCAAAATGCAAGGTAACCACTAACCTAGAAGAGATTACTAACAAAAGAACAGAGCAAGATGCTTTCTTTAGCTGGCTTCAGACCAGTGGTAGTTTTTAGGTGTACAACAAAATGGCTATTTCCCCTCAGTTGGATCTTGCATGCACCAGACAGAAGAGGAGAAAATTTTATTAAAAGCATTTCTAAAAAAACATACCAGTTAATAGAGCAGTATGGGCAGCAGAAGCGCCGACACTGTTTCATCTGGAATGTCTCTCTGTGATACATAAGTCACAGCTTTGAGTGAATACGAACAGTTCCTCAACAACTGTGCCAAACCTCATATTTTAGTTTTTGAAGCTGAACTTGGGTGAAGAAAATCTGTGCAAGTCCCTAGAGACTGTGGCTGCAGTGGAATGCATGGGACCTAGGTAAGTAAAAATCACTCCCACTAGACCGCAGCAACCACCTAATTAATTACATTTTTTTGCAGGGATTGATGGAGCCCCAGCGCTTCAACGTGTTTGTGGTTTAATAACACGTAAATGGAAACACATTGCTCCAGCTGGGAGGTAGAGGTAACTCTGCTCTTAAAGACAAATCTTAAACCATCTTCCTTGAAACGTGGCAGGCTGTCAGTTCCTTGCTCGATTGCTTTCCTTGGCGATCAGAGCTAAACACCTTTTGCTGCCCGTGGAAATATCGCCTAGTGTTTTATGGGTCTGAATCTGCTCACTTGCTGCAGCCGCCTGAGGCAGTATGATGCAGGTGTTGCTATGCAATTAGAGGAGACGGTTTCAACCTTACGGTCTAAAACTGCAATCGCTGGGGGTTTTTAAACTGAAACTTGCATTAATTATTATTCCCAACAACTAGTACATTTTGTTCTAACTTAGTAAATTACTTCAGCCACCACTATATTTCTGTGGAAACCAGATTTTTACCTTCTTACAGCTTTTAGTTTGGTCACGTTTATGTATAAGCATAAATTTTTGGAAAACTGCATTTTCAAGGAAAGCAGCCAAAACACACTGCCAGTCCACAAGGCAGCAGTTGCAGTACAAGGACGGTTGCTTTGTGTCACATACTGACGCTGTGCTTCAGTGGGGGAAAAACTCATCAAATAGAAATTTGACGTTTCTCGGATGAACAGGAGTTTCTGAGTCTTGGATATATGTACGTATTCCTCTGCCATCCACCAACTGTCAGTCCTGTGGGCCAGTTATGTCCCCAGGACCTAAGGCGCATAGGAAGAGAAAAACTGAGATAACTTTTTTTTTTCTTCTTCTTCTTCTTTTTTTCCCCCCTTGGGGAAAAAAACTCCTCACCAGCATAGCTAGTGGTAACAGAGCATCTCCTCTCTATAGCAGGCTTGTCGGTGCTGCAAGGCCTCCCTGTAACCGCAGCGAGCACAAACGCTGGCACGCGGCTTTCGGCAAAACCGTGCGCTGGGCGCTAGCAGCCAGCAGAAGCTGCTGGAGAAGTCACCGAGGGCTCTGGCACCTCTTACCATGTACCTCAGTGAGGTGTGTGCCCAAAATACAGCGTCCAGAGACTTCTTCCTGTTGAATATCAGTCTGTTAGCCAAAGTCAAAACTCCAGGAGCAGTGTTCCCTGTTCATCCTAATAAGAAAAACGCTACATAAAACATCCACAGTTCTCCAATACAGTGTGTGTGGTGGGGGGTTTACCGCTTGCTGAGCAGAAAATGGCTATGAATTGGTCAAAATAAACCACACTGGAAAACCAAGCAGCCAAACATTGACTTTTGTCTGATAAACTAGCGGGAAATACAACGTGATCTGCTTTAGAGCCATTTAAAGATGGATTTAGCTTCATTTTTAGCACAATATTTCAATCTCCCTTGAAACAAAGTAGTAGTATCCACTCGCAGCTCTTATCACCATTTCAATTTTTGTTTACTTTTAAGCTGGACAAGAATATTTTAGACTCTCTCTGGTTTTTGTATCAAAATTAACAGGGCAGGGAAGTCTGGTTTTCAGCTTTGGCCAGAGTGTTATGTTGATAAATCATCCGCAAGCCCTTTTGGCAGGGCTTTAACGCTGCACCTGAACGCTCCAAGTTTCTGCAGGGCTTTTTTACCGTCGCAGTTTTCCATTGCGCTGCCGCGTCGCTATCGATCAGCTCCGACGTTCAGACTCCCGTCGCGTGCGCTCGTAGCGGCTCAGCACCTGGCAGAGCATCTTTGGGCAAGACGAAGCCATCTTCAGCCTTTGCTTCGATGGGACAATCTGGTCTGGAGGATCAGTTTTCCAAAGCAGTGGTTTTATCTAGGACTTCTTGGTTTGGTCCCATTTCAGGAAATTGTAGATAAAGGTATGACTCTTTTACCATCTGCCGCTCCTCGTGATTTCATCTCCTGCAGGAGCTTTCCTGCGCCCGCCAGTAAAGCCGAGTTTACCAGGAGGCCCGCAGGCGATGCAAATCATAGCTGCCCCTGTAAAACAGCTGTGCTATCGTCAAACTGCCGTGATCTGCGTTCCTGCTTTCAGAGTAAGTGAATTACAGTAGCCCTCCGCTCATTTCGATGCGTGCGCACTGCAGAATCGCATCCCACGTGGTTTCCCCCGTAACGCTCAAAGGAAATGAAATAAACATCTACCCGGAGTCGGTTAGGAAAGAGCCAGCTGGCACCTGGCGTCTCTTAAAACTTTTGTCGTCGGACGAAGCTCTTCGCACATGAAAAACAGCTCACTTTGGGTGGATGGATGACCTTAAAGCAAAATCCAACATGACTAAGAAACGTGATGCAACTAGGATGGGGGATACACGGTAAAACTGCAAATGGAGCCCTTCTTGGACTAGTTTTTTTTTTTTTTTTTAAGAGTCTTTTGTCAGTAACAAGAAAATGGTTGCTTCCTTTTCGGGCATGAGAGAGTTCCAAGCACGGCACATTTTTCATTAAAAAATCCATTATGGACCTTTTACCATGAAGACGGTAGTAGCATCTACAAATCTCTCTTGGGGGCACGGGCACACGCGACCCCCGGCATGAAATAGCAGGGAGCATCGGGGCGGCAAGCTCCCCCAATGTTTGATTTGTGGATTTTCCTAACGAAGTGGTTTGTTCGGATGGCGATGAAACGAAGCCCGTTGGCCTCCTGAAGCCTTTTGGCACGCCAAGGCTCACGCAGGTACTGCGCAGCGCAGGTTAGGAAGCAGCATATAGAGACACGAAAAGCGACTGGGGAGCAGAAGCGTTGCCTTTGACGATGCAAGCTGCTCCCTCGAGACCTGCCTGGAAGAGCTGGAGTCTCCGTGCTGCTTCCTCACGCCGCCAAGGACAGGATCAGGCACAAAAGCTGATGCTGGTTTCAAATCCGTTCAGTTTTCTTGCCCGTGGTTTGAAGGCAACAGGAGAACTGGCTCTCGATGGACACCCGACCCACCAGGCTTTACCTGACCGCCCTTCTTTTCCGAAAAGTGACACCAGGTTTGCGAATTTAAAGAAGCTTTGAGACCAGTGAGGGCTGGAGAAGCAAAGCTTTATTGCCGGCGGGATTTTGCCACCCTCGTGGGCGCCGCGTAGCGCCTTCGCCGCAGCAGCCCCCGCGGGGAGGAGCCGGGCTGCCCGGGGGCTGCCGCAGAGCTGGCCGAGGCGCAGGACGAGCTGTTTTTGCAGAAGAGTGGGTTAAGCTTCTTCAACATTATCCCTCTGCTGCTAAAATTGACCCTCAGATGTGAGCTTTAGGTGTGTTTATCAGCCCTAAAGGTGAAGTTCTGGAAGGAAAAGGGAGGGGGGAAGGTCCCTGAGCAGGGTGGCGGCGGCGGCAGGAGCTGGGCAGGGAGGCGACGGCGGAGGTGGCGGCAGCCGCTGGCTGCAGCCGTTGGATCGCCGCCTCCATCCTCCCTGGCAGAAGCACGGTGATTAACGGCGACGGCTGCGGACAACCTTTATGTAATTACTCATTAACATTTCTAAAATCGCCCCTCGCTGCTGGGGCGAGGCATGCTTTACAGCTCCAGCGCGCCGAGGGCCAGGGAGACGCGGCAGAGCGTCGTCGCAGGCCGCTCTCGCGCCACAGGACCGCGCGCTGCCCCAAAGGGCGGCCGGGGACACCAAGCGACGGAGAGCCACCCCCGTCCTTGAGGCCTGTTCCAGCTTGCAACCCCCTCCCCTTGCCCATGCTCAACTTCGTGCCGGTTTTCCAGCTGTATTTAAACTGCGGCAACCCCGCTGCATGGGTGCAGGGCCCCCGGCCCCCTCGCCGCTGCACGGGGACGAGGCGGGCGGCGGAGTCGGTGGTGGCTCCCGCACAGCCCTGCTCTGCCCGCAGCCGCGAGTGCCCCCGGCCAAAAGCCGCAGGCAGCCAAGAACATTAGCCGAGTCCTGCGCATAATCATTTCAAATAATGGATTAATTAGAGGAAATTGTGATCCGCCTGCAAATGGCCTGCAAGCAGCAAAGCGAAGCTCGGCCTTGCGGCTACGCGGTTCACTGCGAGTCGCGGGCTCGGCGCTGTTTTACGGCAGCAGAAGGACTCGGTCTCCCTCTGTGCCGATTTTGGAGAGCAGCCCCAGGCAGGTGTAGCTTGGCGAGACCTGTGCTGCTTCCCAAAGCAAAGCTGCGAGCCCAATTTTGGTAATAGGTTGTGGTCAGAAGACGACCACTAGATGATCCCTCTGGCCTCTTAAGTGTCACAGGCAATGCCACCTGGATGCCAGCAGGGCCCCAGGACTCGGGCTAACCTCAAGCTTCTCAGCCCCTGCAGTGGAGGCAGCAGGACGGCAGGTACCCGCAGCACCACCGTCCTCGCCCAGAGCTGCGCGGAGGCGACGTGCCTGCGCAGCCCCCCACTCCTCCGGGCAAAAAGATGAGCAAAACCTCCCAGGAAAGGCAAAATCCCTCAATCTGATCTGGGACATCCCTAACCTGCCTTAGATGTGACGCAGCTCGCACGAGCAGTAGTGAAAAGTAAACAAAAATCAGAAATATCACCGTCGCTGAGTAGCTCTCAAACCTTCACTCACTATTTAGCTCTGGCGGGACCCGGACGAGCAGTCTGGGGCAGAAGGCTGTAATCCTGCCACCGCACGCAACGCCCGAGCGCGCTGAGGCCCGGGGAGGTTCGGCCCGGCCACCGCTCCACGCTGCAGCTGGTGGATTCAGGCAGCCCCCCAAAAGCTCCCTCCAGCTCGCGGGAGCTGCGCGTGGCTCGGGGATTAAAAAGCAGCGTTAGGGCACTGGGGAGGGAAGAGGATGGAGCATGGTGCAGGGTCTTATGGAAGACTGGGAAAAAATGACGTTCATGCCCTGGTTTTGGATGAGTCTAGCAGCTTGGACTTCGGAAATAAGCAATGCGCCTTCTACCGGCGAAGTGCTTTGCTCCCGGCAGTTTCATGGAGCATTTGAGGGGGATTATATATTTATGGTTTCCCATTTGAAAGACTTTTAGCAGGTTTACCTCGGCCATATGGCTCCTATTTTGGTCCTTTTGTTTTAGCACTTAATGCTTATGAAATTGCAGGTTAATGACATCCATGCCTAACCCAGGTTGCTTTTTAAGGTAAAGTTTCCACCAGAGGTCCGTGTTCGTACCTACCGCCTCTCAAGCAGGGCAGCGAAAGCTTTCGGGGGCTGTTGCCCGCCGGGGCCGGGGCAGCGACCAGCGGGTAAGGAAAGCACCAGCGGGGGGAGGAGGAGCCCTCGCTGGCCCTGCCCGGGCCGGGGCGACAGGGTGGGCTCGGGCAGGGTGGAGGGACCCCGGGGTGGGTGCAGGGGGACCGGGGCAGGGTGGAGTGACCCCAGGGCTTAGGGTGCCGGCGAGACCGGCGCCGCTTTGTCCTGCCCAGCCGGGCAAACGCGCGGAGCTGCCGCCCCGGGGCCGGGCGCGGAGCAGCGCGGAGCGGAGCATCCCCGGGCCGGGCCGGGCGCAGAGCATCCCCGGGCGCGGAGCGGCGCGGAGCGTGGCGCTCATGTTAACGGGGCCCCGCTGATCACCGTGAGCCTTTGCTAGCGCTGCGCCTGGGTGCCAGCCTCCTTACTCCGAAAGACCGTGGGAAAGCCTGATTAGACGGATTTTTCCCCCCACCGTTGGGATCGACACCTTCTTTGAAGCCCTTCCAAACGACGATGCGAATGCATCTACCGCTAAAAGACTGTATCTATATTTTAAGTGAATTTAATTCCTTTTTTTTTTCCTTCCCCTTTCTTTTTTTTTTCCTCCCCCCACCTCTCTCCTTTCAGTTTTGGAAACACCTGGTAAGTTGTAAAATGATTTACGAAGTGAAAGTGTTAAATGAGGCCACCAGCTGTAAGACTGACAGAGCTTTATGAGTTTTATTAGGTGCCCTATTATGGAAAATAAACTTTAATCCGCCCATAAAAACAGAATCTGAAAAACATATTTGCCCTTGTAGTCTGGAACACTGGAGGTATTCTTGCGAGACGCTGGGCTTTAAAAAGATTAGTTTTATTGAGACAGACACAATGCACCAGCAGGACTTTGATACCGAGGCCGTGAGCAGCGGCCTGGACGCGGCGAGGCCGCTTCTCCCGCGGCCGGGGCGGGTTTGGGCACCGGCTCGGGGCGCAGCCGCCCCCGGCCCGGGCGGGACCCGCGGCAGCGCGGCCTCGGGCGGCCCCGGGCTAGTTACGCGTCTTTCGCACCGGCTCGTTTGGGGAAATTTTTAAGCGTGGACGGAGAGGCAAATCCCGCTGGAAGCGGCTAGCGGGGCTGCGGCCCGTTTGCTTTAAAACCCCTAAAAGCAAGCGGCAGCCTGCGAGTTAGCGCTGCAACGCAAGGAACTCGTTTTGCGCCTTTCAATCGCTCCCCGTAACGCTGTTATTTTCGTGCGAGGGGAGAGGTATCGCTCACGCCAAACCGAGTTTATCCCGATCGAGGTTTTTTTTTTTTTTTTTTTGGACATACGGGCGCTGCTATCGCGATTTGTGATTTACTCAGTGAGCAGCTTTGATTTACGGCGTGTTCCCGGGCGGGCCGGGGCCGCGGGCTAATAAATAACCGCATCGTCTCCAAACCCCGCTTCGAAGCAGCAGCAGGCGCAGCGCTGCCTCGCCCCGGAGCGGCTCCTCCGCGCAGCAGCGCGCAGCAACCCCCGCCCGCGCCGGGCCGCGTTTGGGGACGGTTTTCGCGGAAGCCGCGCTGCTCCCGTTTGGAGGTGAACGCGGGTGTCCAACGCTCCGGTTTAGAAAGGAGGGAGGAGTGGGAACGGGGGGTGGTGCAGGGGGTTGTGCTGCCCCGCGGGTGCTTTTAAATTCGCGGTAATCGATTTGGGGGAGAGCGGCGGCGACGGCAAGGGGCTGATCCGCGCTAAACTCCGCGGCGAGCGGCGCGGCCCCGGGGAGCCGTCGGGGGGGGGGGGGGGGGGGAGGCCGTCGCCCCCTTTCACCCGCCGCTCGTTTGCAGACCCGCTTTAACGCCCCGGTTCCGTGCGAGCCCCCCCCCCCCCAGTCCCCTCACAAAGCGCCCACACGTCTCAAGTACAAAACGCTGTTTATTTGCCCCCCCACCGCGCGGGTGGGAGGGCCTGGGTAATAATTTAGCATGCATAAGTAGAGGTAATTTTTTTTATAAATACAATATACAAAAATAAAGACAGTATTGAGATTTCCAGCAGTTTTAACGTTCATGACATAAACAGTTTTTTCCCCCCTCCCCCGATATAGAGTAAGAACAAAACATTTCCGATACTCAGCGAAAGGAGAGCGTTTCCAGGGGCCGGGGATGGGGGGGGGGGTCAAGTTTTGCCTGGTTTCAGTCACTAAATAACACTGTATTCACCGCGGATCCCCCGCGCGGGGAAGCGCATCCTCTTCTGCGCCCCCCTCCAGGCGGGGGGCCGGACCGGGCCGGGGGGGGAGCCGCTCACTGGGGCGGCGCTGGGGCGGGCGGCGGGGCGCCGGGCCGGGCCCGGGGCTGCGCCTCGTCCTCCTCCGCCTCGGAGCAGTCGGAGGAGTGGTAGGGGCAGCACCGCGCGGCCTCCTCTTCCTCCTCCTCCTCCTCCTCCTCCTCGTCGGGCTCGCTGTCGGGCAGCTCCCGCAGCCGCCGCCCGCCGCCCTTCTCGGCGGCGGCCAGCAGCAGCTCCTCGGCGGCCTTGTCCTCGCCGCCCTTCTGCTTCTCGGCCTCCTGCGCCGCCTGCTCCTTGGCCTTCTTGCTGCGCTTCCACTTCATGCGCCGGTTCTGGAACCAGATCTTCACCTGGGCGAGCGGGGAGAGGCCTCAGCGGCGGCCCCGGCGCGGCGCGGCCCCCCGCCCGGCACTCACCTGCGTCTCGGTGAGCATCAGCGACGTGGCCACCTCGAAGCGCTTGGGCCGCGACAGGTACTTGTTCAGCTTGAACTGGTGCTCCAGCTCCAGCAGCTGCTGGCTGGTGAAGGCCGTGCGCGGCCGCCGGCACTTCCCCAGCAGGTTGGACTGCGCCTGGGCTGCGGAGGGGAGCGCGGGGTGAGCGCGGCCCCCGGGCACGTCGAAACGAAAAAAGGAAGAAAAAGGAAGGAGAAAAGGAGCAGCCACCCCCCCGGCTTCCCGAGGGCCGCGCAAGGGCGAGGCGGCAAAACGGAGCGCGGCCGGTGCCTCCCGGGGGCAGCGACCTGCCCCGCCGAGCGCGCCCGGCTTGAGCGGGGTCTCCGGTGAGCCCGCAGCCCCCCCGGCCCCCCCGCCGCCCGGGGAGCGGGGACCGGCCGCGCCGGGAGGCTCCGTTAAAAAATAGTATTAAGAAGTGAGGTATGAAAAAACCGCTTTTGAACGGGAAAAAAAAGCCATCGGCGTGTTTTCCTCATTCGAAAGCAAGAATTAAAAATCAGGGACTGCATCAAAAAAAAAAAAAAAAAAAATCCCGGACCCTCCTGCCCCCCCCCGGGGCACGGCACGGCCATGCCCGGCGCCGCCGCGCCCGCGCTGCTGCTGGCATGTGGGCGCCTTCGCTTGTTTGGGTTAGGAAATAGGAAGACGGCGATATAAAGGGGCAGCTCTCGGCCCCCAAACGCGTTTGGAGGCAGCGTGTTAAACGGGGCCGAATGAAAAAAGGGCAGTGTGCGCCTCAAACCGGAGCTCGGCTGAGATTTTCTCACCGCGGTGCGATTTTGCGCCGCTCCGTTATCGTTTCTCCCCGGCTATTTATCCCCCCGCGCCTTGTTTGAGAGGCAGCACCCTGACGGCTAATTATTTTTTGTTCTCCCTGAAGGTTTCAGTCTAAGCAACCCCAAATCGAGAGAAAACAATGGACTTTTGTCTGCGAATAGCGTGCAAAGTGCATATATATATATGTATAAAAATCGCAATCTTTTCCTGGCATGATTTTCGTAAGACTACACCGCGGCTACGAAAAGCGGCCATTCCCACCCAGGGCTCACGCCTAAGCAAACCACCCTCGCCGGGAGCGGTGCTCGCCGGGTCCGCACCGCCGGCCAGGCCTAGCCGGGGAGGCGTCCGCCCCGGCCCCTCGGCGAGCCGGGCCGTCGGGGGCACCGCGAAATGCTAGTTCCTCCTCCCGCCTCCGTGCTAACGAAACATAAAAATAATATATATATAAGAATATATAATATATAAATAAAAATAATGTATATTTTTTTATATATATATATATACGTGAGTCGCCGCCGGCTTAAACCTGCGGCTCGCTTCCCCGCGGCCGGCGTCGCGCGCCGGCATCCGCAGGCAGGTCGCCGTAGGCCCGGGGCGCCGCGGCCGGTACTCACAGCCGAAGTCGGGCATCTTGGGCAGGATCATGCCGGCCGTGGAGGCCCGCAGCCACTGGTCCAGCTGGAAGGTGCCGGCGCCCAGCTTGAGCGGCTCGGCGGCGGGGTGCGCGGCGTGCGCGCCCTGCACCGGCGGGTAGGCGTAGGAGAGCGCCGGGTGCTGGCCGCCCAGCGCCGAGTAGCCGTACACCGGGGGGCCGTAGAGGGCGGCCTGCGGGGGCACGCCGGGCCCGCCGGGCGCCGCGGGGTGCAGGCCCAGGGCCATGCCGGCCGCCGGGCCGCCGGGCGCGGGGGGGCCGCCGGGGCCGCCCAGGAAGCCGGGCTTGGGCACCAGGGCGCAGTGCGCGGCCAGCAGGCGCGGCGGCGAGGGGCTCTCGGCGCGCAGGCGGTCGGCGGCGGCCGGGTGCTCGGCGGCGGAGGAGGAGGAGGAGGAGGAGGAGGACGAGGAGGAGGACGGGGGGCTGCCGCTGCCGCTCAGCGAGGTGACCAGGGCGAGCGGCGCGCTCTGCGCCGCCGCCTTGGGGGGGTCGACAGCCAGGAGCGCGTCGATGCGGAAATTTTTGGATTTTTCCATGGGAGCGCCGTGGCGGGCGGCGCCGGGCGCAGCGGCCCCGCGCAGCGCAGCGCGTCCCGGGCGGCCCCGGCCCCGCGGCGGCGGCACAGTGCGGCGGCGCCCGGCGGCGCGGCCCCTTCAAGGCGCGCAGGCGGCTCCCATTGGGCCCCCGCCGCTGCCGCCTCCATTGGCGGCGGCCCGGGGCCGGGCCCGCCCCCGCCGGCCCCCCCTCCCCACCGGGGGGGCTCCCGGGGAGGGGAGGGGAGGGAGACAGGGAGGCTGCCCGCCCGCCCGCCCGCCGCACGCTCCGGCTCTCCCTCCCTCCCCGCAACCCGGGGGGCGCCGCCCCCCCCCCCCCCCCCCCCCCCCGCAGGGCCGGGCAGAGCGGGACCCTGCTGCGCCGCTCCGCCGGTGCGTGGCGCGGCCCTCGCCCCCCCTCCGTGCTGCCCCCCCCCCCCCCCCCAGCTCCGCTTTGCAGCGGGACGGGCCCAGGGAGGCGGCGGGGCTGCTGCCTCCGGGCGGCCGTCGGCGCGGCCTCCTGCCCGGGCTGGGAAACAGCAACCAAACGAGAAAAAAACAAGAAAAAAGAGTGAGAGGGAAAAACGAGGGAAAAAAATGGAGGAAAGGGAGGAAAGAAAGAAAAAAGGGAAAGAAAGAGAAAAGGGAAAGAAAGGAAGGAAAGCAAGCCCGAGCCCAACGCGGCCAACAAGCACCCGACCACTGCCCCCTGCTCGCCCTTGCGGGGCGGGCGGAGGGCTCGGGTACCTGCTGCGCCCCCCGGCTCTGCGCTCCCGCGCTGCGGGGCGGGTTTTGTTGCTTTTCTCGGTGATTTCCGTGCCCGGAGCCTCGGGGCACCGCTCGGCCGCGCGCAGCGGACGCGCTCGCAGCAGCAGGCGCACCCGCGCACCTCTGCGCGTCCCGATCGGGGCAGCCCCGCGCGCACACGCGCGCTCGCAACAGATGCGCCCCACGAACGCGCACGTACACGGGCAAAATTTGCCCGCGGGGGCGGCTGGAGGCGAAGCGAGGCTGGGGCCCTTTGCGCGCACATTGCGCACATCGCCCCCCTTTTGCGCGCACCTGGCCCCCGGCGCGGCCGCGCGGGCCGCATTGCCCTCTGGCCTTGCCGGCGCGTCTCCCCCGTTGTTACGCGCCCGCGGGGCGCTCCCCTTCTCGCCGGTTCGTTTTCTCCGCGGCCGCCCGCTGCTTTCAACGGGGCCGCGGAGGACGCGCGGGATAGACGGGCAAGAGCGCGGGGGGAGAAGCGGCCGGGCCGGGGGCACCGCGACCCGCCGGAGCCGCCCCGCTCGCCCCGTTTCCCGTGCAGCATCACCGCGGCTCGCTTGAGCCGCCAGAAGCGGGGAAAAATCACGGCAGCAACTGCCCCGGGGCGGGGGGGGGGCGGCTCCCACGGTCCCCGCCGAGGGCGGAGGGGCCGGGCGACCCCGCTGCGTGCAGGAGCCGTGGGGCTGCGTGTGTCCGGGGCCCGCGGTGGGTCCGCAGGGGCGGAAGGGATGCGCGGCTCCCGGACACGGGCTGCAGGTGGGCGAGCCGCGGAGGGCCGCGCTCGACGGCGGCCGAGGCTGGCCGGTGCCTATTACTATCTTTAGAGATGGAGAGGCGGCAGAGGGCACAGCCGTCGGGGGGCAGCGATGGGGCTGCACCGTCCTGCCCGGCACCGCAGGGGCGGAAACAGCGCGTCGGGGCCGAGCCGGCTGCCCGCCCCGTCGGGGCCGCCCGCCGTGAGCCGCCAGCGCGGCCTCAGCGCTCCCGAAGCCGCCTTGGCCCCGCTTCTCCCGGGGGGGCGGATTTGGTGTGCGGAGCCGGATTTCGATTTCTTTTTCTTTTTTTTTTTACAGAATGCAAATTCTCCTTTTTTTAAAAAAAGAAGAAAAATGCCCTTTTCCGGCCGGCTCTGCCCCGCTTGCCCCCGGCCTGCCCGGGGCCGGGCTCCCGCACCTGTGTTGATCCAGTATATTGCCCCGGGGACAACAATGCGCGGTTATCTCGGCGCAGATAGCGCACCCGGCGCGCTGCGCCGCCGCCTCCGGTGGTCTCCTTTGAGCGGGGCCCCCCCGCGCCCCCGGCGCTGCGCAAACAGATGCTATCGGCCCCTCGGAGCGGCCCCGCGGGGGGAAACGCCGGCCGGGGGTGGGGGGAGCGGCCCCCCCAGCCCGGCCGGGCGCTACGGAGCCGGGCGAAGCCGCGTTATTGCCAAAAACACATATTACGCGGCGACATTCTGTAAATGAGCTAATGATACATAAAGCTCCCTGATGGATGTGACATCCCCGCGATGTCTCCTCTAAATTAGCCGCTCGCACTGACTGCTAATAATGGTGAGTTTATGAAAGCAATTTCGGTGCAAAAAGCACGGGGTCTCCGCGGTCTAATCAGGCTGCCTCTCCTAATGGATGAGGGGGTCAGGCTGAGAATTATTGACACTCTGCTGCCCTTAACCTGTTTCCCAATAAAGCTGATTAGTTTTTGTCAATTCATCAGCTCACCGCCCTCGCGGGGACTGCATCAAAGCCGCGTTTGCTCGGGGGAAATCAACAAGTGCGGAGCGGGGCCGCCCGGGAGCCTCCCCGCCGCCGGCCGCCCTGGGGCTGAGCCGGCGGGGCCTCGGCCGCGGCGCCCGCGGGCGTCGGAAAACGTCTCTGGGGCCGAAGGTTTTTTGTCTGGAAGGGCGAAAAAGAGAAACCCGGAGAGCCGGGGCAGGTCGCGCCGTGCCCTCGCCCTGGGGCGGGCGCCCCTGCGCGCCCCCTCCCAGGAAAAGGCCTTTTTGGGGGCGAAAAGCTCAAAATCGCTCCTGGGGAGACGGGCTGCTTTGCAGGCAGGACCTTGCTACTCCCTTCACTCTGCCCCTTGCCTGCAAACAAGGCTGTCCCTGCGCTGCGAGGCCAGCGTATATGTATTTTCTTCCCCATGAACCAACTTCCAAAGTTTTGCCTGGCTTCCCGCAGGCTCTCTCTCTCTTCAGATATCTTCAGGCAGAAGTTTCACATTTATTTCTTCTCCTCGCTGAAACCCCTGCGCCAGCCGCGCTCCCCTCGGCATAACGAAACCTTGACGCCTCCCGCTCAGCCGCGGGCGGACAACAAGATCCCGCCGCCGAGCGCTGCCCCTTTAAGCCCCGAGCGAGAGCCTCGCAGTCCCCCCCTCAATTTAATTTCATTAAAACAGAGCATGAATATTTCTATTAAACCTAAAATGAAATATGAAGCCATTTAGACTCTGCCTGCACCAATCACCCAGATTTATGACTTTTATTCATCACATCAAGAGCTGGGAAAAATGAATTTTCTTCACCCAGGAAGGAAATAAAACCCCTGCCTTGGTCATTTCCAGAAAGCTGTTAATTTGCCCATGTGGTAATTACTTTCACAATTAACTAAAATACAAATCAACTTGACAAATTGCGTTAGTTTATATATTAATTAGCCGGTTTAAATTTATTCATTATGAAAAGACAATTTAAGAGGACCTCGGGTGTCTGTTTTATCGCAATAAATTCTCGTTAGGAAATGGGGGCCGTACAAAAGCCCGCAGTGTTTAAGCAGGCGGCGGGCGCGGGGCGCGGCCCGGCTCCGCGGGCGCGGGGCGGAGCGCGGGGAGCCGCGGGCCCCCGGGCTGCGCCGCCCCCGGGCTGCGCTGATTTAGCGCAACGTCGATAGGATCATTCGCTGCCTTTTAGCTTGTGATCTTTATAAATGTCCCGCTATTAAATTAGAAAATGATTCTCTCCTCGTTTAATTGTATTCTTTCGTTTCTTATTTCCAATTAATTAGTCCTATCGACGTTGCAATATTTTAAATGACTGGAGTCCGTTTACAGTTTAAAATATATGGGTCAGCGCATGCAATTTTCGACTAGGCAGAACTATATAATGTGGGTTTTAACTACTCTCCTCCCATATGTCTTAAACATCTGGCGAAGCGCGGCCCGCGCAAAGCTGCGCCGTGCGCGGCCGCGGAGCCTGCGCGCAGCCCCAGGCGTTTAAAAATGGCCCCTTCCGCCCCCACCGCGCCCGGTTTCCGCGGGGACGCTGCGCGGAGGCGCTCACGGTTAAGGACAAATGGCGCGGTTTTGGGGCAGGTAGGTAAGTGGAGGCCCGGTGCCGGCGCTGGGGGGGAGATGTCCGTGTCCTCCCTGGGCCGAGCAGGCTGCGGGGCTGGAGCTCTTCTTCCCCCGCCGCCTCCCTCTGCCCCCGGGGGAGACCGGGGCGCTGCCCTGGAAGGCAGCCGGGCACCGTGGGTCGCCCACCCGGACGTGTGCGAGAGCAGGGGCCGCCCCGCCGGCCTCCTCCTGGGTGCAGACACACAACACCCCAGGCCCAGTTGCTTCAGCCTCAGCTCGTGTCTCCTGCCTGCCCTGTCCTGCTCCCCCACATGCGAGGACTTGGGGCTGGGCCATGCCAGGACCTCCTAAGTGCACCCATAGCTGGAGGACCTACCCTGGGTGAGCTTGGGGATAACCCAGTGAAGGAGGACTCATTGCCATGTCCTCATCTGAGCTCTGCCTTGGTTCGTGCACAGCTGGAGCAGGAGCTGGGGCAGCTCCGGGGGTTGCATGTCTCAGATGCTGTGTCTGTGCTCGGGACATCCTTCACCCTGTTGGCTTGCTGTTGTTCTGGGTGACCTCTCACTGGCTTGCACTTCAACGCCTGGGACGGAGACATCACCTCCCACCCACGTCCATGGCGCTGCAGAACCTGTGGCTGAGAGCTATGGGCTTGGACAGGGGCAAGCTGGGGGCAGTCACCCCGACACAGGCAGAGTGGTGCTCGGCTGTCCCCAGCCCACCTAAGCATCACCGGTCCCTCCAAACTGGAGTGTCTCGGTGGGACCTGGGGTCTGCCGACCTTGGAGACAACCTTGAGCTTTTGAGACTCAGGTGGTCTCAGCCCCAGCCTCCAGGCCTGCCTACCTGGAGCCCAGAGACCCATAGCTGCTTCTTTGTGCAGCACTGCAAAACCCCTTTCCAACTGGGGAGGCATTTTGCGATGGGTTTTAGAGAGTGCTGTCTTATTGGGGAAATAACAGATCCATGTGGATGGAGAGTGTGGTACCTGCCACATCTCCAGGAGACAGATGAGGACTCCTTTTACTTTCTTGTCATTCAGCTCCGGGACATAAATGTCAGGAAGGATAAAAGATGAAACGTAAGGGCAGATTAATAATGTGACAAATCCTATTGTTTCCTGGCCTGGGCTCCAAAGGTCCCTCCCATCCGTGGCGAGCTCGGAGAAAGCACCGAATGTGGTAAAACCTGGGTGTGAACCGCTCCCGCCATTAATTGTATCAAGTGTCGTTGTAATAGCATTAATCACGGCGAGCTGCTCGGCGATTTAGGAGATTGTAATATGTGATTCCATAAGACTCTCATTGTGATTTAGCATTGATTAATGACCGTTCATAAAATGATATAAAACTTACTTCTCTCCTCTTCCATTGTACAGCCCCGCGCCGCATTTCCAGCCAATATTTCAAAACCCTGTTAATGTAACTGCTAATTTCAGGAGGGTGATGGTGATGATTATGGTGTACATGGGCTGGTGCGGAGGGGTCTGGGATGGGTTAGAGAGGTTATAGAAATTATTTCCAAAGCAGAAAATTGCTATCTGGTTAAATTATTTAAGGTGTTATGTGCCTCTATCCTTCCACTCCTCGCTGCCAAGGAAAGATACACTAAGAGTGGCTCAATTGTTACAAACTGGAAAAAAAATACAAAACCAAACAAAAAAACCCCAGACAAACAGACAGGAGGGCGTCACTACTTAGAAAAAGAGGAGGAGAGCAACAAACCCAGCTGGCGAGTGGCTGGGGGCAGCCCTGGTGCTGGTTCTGCTTGAAATCCTGGTGTAAATCTGGAGCGATTCCAGTAGCTGCTACGTTTCCAACTCCAGCGACTTCCCACTTACATCAGAGCTCTTGAGGATTTAACCTGACTTTAAACACTTAAAGAATCAACTGGTTTTGGTCACTGCTTGATGCCTGAGTCCACAGCACTTGTACCTTTTTCACTCCAGCATTTGGCCACCTTCCCCTGCGCTGGCTGCGCTGAAGGTATTCATAGATGCAGTTTGCTTTCACTGGATTTTCTGGAGGCAGGAGGCTCTGCTTGGCACCGGGCCTAGTGCAAAATAGCTCATGCTTTTTATTTCCTTTTTCTTCTCTTTTAAGGCACACGCCGTGGACGGTAATGTGCATGCATAATGTTATGTGGCTGAGGAATCACGGTCTTCCCAAAAAGATCAGCTTAGTGAAGGGAGGAGACTGCACGGCTGGAGAAGTGTTTGGAAAATTAAAAAAAAAAAAAAAGGGCTGAAAGTGGACATCTGGATAAGAAACAATATATAATAGCAAGTCCAACATCTGGTGCTTTAGTATATATACTTTAGCTATAGATAATAGATAACAGAGAGTTCACAGGATCACTTGATGGGAAATATATTGATAATACAATTTTTCTTTGCAAAATGTATGCAATGATTGCAGTTTTGGTTTAATGATAAATTTAACTTTGAAGAATCATTTGATTCAAACCTATGCTTTTTCTAATGGCATTCAGAATTATTAATATCTGTCTAGCCAGCTAAAGAGGTTTTTAAAAGAGTATGCTGGGTGTTCTGCAATTAGAGTAGCCATCTGCCCTTTATTAAAACTCCATTAACCTTTACATTAAAATACATTTAAAATGCAGACACACTGAAAATATCAAACACAAATAAAATAAATCTAAGTGGTTTCTTTGCCTCACTGGCTTATTTGTGCAGCACATGGCAACTTGTTGTGGCATCTATAATTTTCTGGGGACAGATAACACTTTGTGGCATCGATTTCCCTGTGTTAAGGATAGGAAATAATTACAAGAAGGTAATGGAGTTAATAGCATCACTGATGAAAATTTGTAGAACATGATCTTGTTTATAGAAGGCTAGAAAATCATTTAAAGTTCATATTATTAACTTCAGAATAAATTGCTTTATTTTAAAGGCAGAACCAATTTATTTTGCTCATGTAGCTCTGCTGATTACGGTAGATATTTAACATGGTAGAAATATTCATGTAAATAAAATGATTGAATGTTTCCTGAGAATATTTGGGTATATTAAGATAAATTTCAAAATAGTCCTGGCAGATCCTGCTGCCTTGTTCTACAGTCTCTCTAAAGTGTGAGGATACCCTGCCTGAATTATTGCTGCTACTACTGGCAGAGTTGCTCATTTTTGTCTGTAAATATATATGCTTAAAATGCCCATCAGAAAACCCTGATTTTACTTGCTTCTAATTTCACCAAATTTGACCAACGTGGGCTGAAATTTCTGAGCTAAAATATCTGCCTGGGTCTGAATTTTTTGAAGGCAGCAAAAATGCCTCAGCCATTGCCAAGAATGAGGTTAAGGGGAAAAAAAAAAAGACATTGTTTTGCCTGGCTTAAACCCTTCCCAGCAACTTTGCTTCCCTGCGCGGCGTGCCGAGCCGTACTGCCGCAGGCGCAGGGCAGCGGGTCGCCCCGGCGCGGGGGCATCGCCGCTGGCATCGCTCCCACCGACCCAGCATCTGGCCAAGACGTAAAACTCATTTTTCCTGCCCTGCAGGGCTGCAGCGGTGCTGGGAGCCACGGAGCCGGGAGGCATCCGGCCCCAATGCGGTGGAGGACGGAGCCGGTGTCGGCACGGAGCCGGGCGATGCTCGCGGCGCGCTACCCGCAGCGGACAGGGATACTGGGCATCGGACCCCGCGGAGGCAGCGGAAAGGGAGCAGCGGTGCGAAAGCTGCAGCTGGGTACAGGCTGGGGCAGCGGGACGGCGGCGGGGGCGAGGAGGGATGGGGCTGGGCAGGGGGGCGGCAGCGGGGCGCGAGCTCAGGGGTTGCAGCGCGCGGCGGAAAGAGGATGTCGGCATCGAGGGGCAGAGGCCAGGAGGTGGTAGTCAGGACCGTGGGGCAGAAACGGCTGCTGCGCTCATTTGGCGATTGCTCCACGAGTGGTTTTTGACAGTCCTGGGCTTACATGTCCTCATCTTCATTGCATTGCATTTCAACTGACCGTGTAAAAATTTTACATGGTAAAGCGTTTCAAGTCCAAACCAAAAGAAAGTCCTCTATTCGACTTGACACCGTATTTTCCAAACCACAGTTTCTCAGAAAGTTTTAAAACATCTTGTAATTTACTTTTATTCAGAACAAGCCCAAGGACCAAAACTGTAGAATTTCTCAGAACTGTGAACTCTGCTTCCCTCCCGGCTCTGGTCTTCAGCGATTCCAGTGTATCAGATGGTACAACTTAAGTTCAAGTCCCAGTAAAGCTCTGCTGATAAGGAACTGGTTTGGGGAATTAAATATTTAATACACTTGCAAAAATTTCTGTTGCTTCGGCGGTTCCACAGACCACCATGCTATTTTTGTAATTGCCTTTTTGGTGGTGGAATCTGCATCTCCCTAGATTGAAGGGTCATCTTGGAGAAAAAGAGCTTAGCTTTCAAACTGGTTTGTAGCTTTCTTAGCTGGGTTTATATATGGGCCTTATATTGACAGTACTTTTTGATTAATATTGTGTATAACATTCCTTAATGCATCAGTAGGATTAATTATGCAGAAACATTTGGCCACCTGGACACACTGTTGATGAAATGACGTTGTATTGACAAAATGACAATTTGATATCGAGCTTTCCTAAAGCTCTCTGTTGAATAGATTGTTTGGTTCAGTTAGTAGAAGAGCGGCTGTGGACAAGTCCAGTCGACCCATTTGTTCAAAAATTTCTGAGTTGGTTGTGGGTATCTGTGATTTGCTACTGGAAGTCAGTATTGGGCTGCTTGAGGTCTTGCGTTAATGGGAAGTGCACAGAGGAGCAGATTCATCCACAGTTTCTGCTGGCTGAGCTTGAAGGAGCCGTCTCAAAGAAGAGTTTGCTAAAGTGCCTCTGTGGCGTTGGGCTAGGGGCACAGCTTCCCCTTTTGGCAGTGGCCCTGGTGTGAGATTGGGCAGTTCAAGAAGCAAATGGTTTTGGCAAGTGAGTCGAACTCTAGTTGGGTGACATACATGGTTATTAAGGGGGGAAAAAGAGCTGCCTCCATCCACGTGGCTTGCAAAAGAGCCCGGATTGGCTTCCCTAGCCACACCTTGGCTAGACGTGCATTCAAACCTTCCTCTTCTCATGACAGTTCGGGCTGTGTGGTCTTGCTGTGTGGTCTTGAATAAGCTTTGTTTAGCTTTGTTGTGTTTTTTAACCTGAGATTTTAAAAATCAAAGAGACTTCAAAATGATAGATTTGAGGTGGGATTTTCAAAAGCTTACGAGTGACTTTGGAACACACATCCTATGAAATTGCTTGGGTCTTTAATCATTTGGGCACGTTTGAAAAAAAATCATATCCTTTATTAGCATCTTAGTTTCTTTTTCTTAAAAAATTGGAGTGTAGAGGTGGTTCTGATGATGGAGAATAATATTGACTTTCTGTAGCTGATAGCAGAGATGTGAGTAGAGCTGGCTGGGAGTTTTCCAACCAGATATTTTTTTCTTGGAAAATGTTGATTTATTGAAACTGAAACTTTTCATGGGAACAGATCAGTACTGATTAAATTTTGTTGAGAGAGATTGCTAGGGTCTGAGCCAGGATTTTTGTCCGTAACAAAAATGAGATCCTTGAACAGGGGATGGCCAACAGGTCAGGGCAGCCATCTGGAGCTTGTCTGGGTCAGGTAGAGGAGAGAATGGACTTTGGGTCTCCCCCATTACTGACATAGCCCTTGGGCTATTGCTTACTCAGAGGATCCTCTACTAGTTTTCCATAAAACAAACTTAAAAAACTGTCCAGGCTTATTCTGATATGGAATGGAAAGTTTTTCTTGTGCAGATTGCTGCGAGACTTAAATAATTGCTTGTAAAGGTCTTTGAAGATTTATTCTATCAAAGTATCAGCATTGCAGTTACTATATTCATTTTGGTAGAACTTTGCATTGCAGGGTACAATCAACAGAAACACTTCAGAGAGCATGTTTAGATGTCAAGCCTGAAGACTGAATCCTATAGAAGCAAATTACTGGTAACTGCATCATGGTGATGTTATTATCAGCAAATGTTATTAGTGTTAGGATTTGTTCCCATGTCAGAATGATGTTAATACAATATTAGCAATGCAGGTCCTTGGTGTCAGCATGAGAATATCAAATGCAAGTGGAGGAAAATTGTATTGGATTGTGGCGATGATGGCAAATCAATGACACAGAAAATCCATGGAGAGCAGTTTACAGTGACACAAGAAAGCAGTGCCCACATAAATCAGTGGAGACCAATGGATATCAAAGGGAAATTTCCATGCAAGATTAAGTGGACACTGCTATCATGTCAGGACTATGTGAAACAAGTGCAAAATGAGGATGATACTGTGATACCAACATTTAGACCAGACAATGTCAACAGAAATTACTGTCTCATTAAAAGAAGACAAAAGGCTAATGCTTTCTCACGAATTCTGTTGGCAGCAGCTATGGGGCTCCACAGGGCCGAGGAACTCCCGCGATGGACCCGGGCCCTGCTGTGCTTGGTGGGGAGCAAACACAGCCTCCAACAGTGCCTGTCCCAGCAAGCATCCAAAGAGAAGGAATTGCAGTTGTCTGTAAAGGGGACATGACACTGTACGAGGAGAGACAAATACAGTGTGGTCAGCACGGGGGCAGTGGCCTCTGCTTTGCTGAATTTTCTGTGTGTAAAAGAGAGGTGAAGAAAGAGGGGGTGGAGCTCTGGGAACTGTGCAGGGGACGTGTCCCAAGGAGCAGTAGGGGATGGTGGTTGCCTGTGACAAGTGGAGGACTGGTGGTGGGAGCTGGCATCATGATGGGAAGGAAAAGTTCATGGTGAAGTGTCTCCATCCCTTCTCTAAGTAACATCTTATTTAAGAGGGTGACTAATATTTTTGAGGGCTTAGTTAATATGTCCCATGCTCTTTTCTCCTTGAAGTGTGAAATTTGTGAAGTGTGCAGGGACCGTGCCCCTGATCTCCCTCTATACCCAAAACTGCACATGCAGCATGGTTGAGCAGTGTCATTAGATGTCCATTCGGTCACTGTAACGTACCCCTCAGTGAACGGTGTGACTGGCGTGGATGACTGATCAAGCCACACGAATTTACGACAGCAACTAGGTAGAGGAGCAGCTCCAGGAGCTTTGGAGGTACTAGTTTATACCTTTTTTCACTGTAGTCTGGAAAACTGTTGCCAGATCTGTTTAACTACTTGATAAAGTCCTTTCGCGCAGGGCTTTCCGTAATACTTGCTGTTTAGCTCTTTCTTTTCCAGCCTAACGGCTGGAAGGGCATCAGAATATGGATATCTGGATAGGAGGACATATCTCACCTAAATTTAAATATCTACCAGGGACGTCTCTCAAGGGAGCTATATTATAATCAGATGGGTCCAGTCAATACTGTAACCTAAATATCTGCTCAGCCCACGCTGCGGCAGATGTTTGGTGGGCACACGCAGCTGGCCGGTGCTGTGGGTACCCCGAAGGCCTCGACTGAGCTTCGCTGTCTGCAGTGGCAGCTCGTGCGCGGCTGGCAGGTGAAATGACGCAGGTGAAATGAATCCTGCTTTTTGGAAAACACCTCCTCAAAAATGCAGGCTCTCAGTCCAGACGGAGGCCGTGATCCTCCTCCAGACCACCGGAGGTGCCTGGTGGCAAGGTCCTGGCTCCCCGCCGTAGCCTGCGTATCTTCTGCTCAAAGAGTTTTCCACTGGCAGGGAAGCGCGGACTCCACTCTGGGCACGTATTTCATGAAGGCACACTGCGCGGGAGCTAGCTCTCAGGGACGCCAGTGGGAATTTTGCCACCGGTTTGATGGAGGAATGGGATCAGGCCTTATGTCTGCAAAGCAATGCATGTGTCCTAATGTGCTTAAAGTGTTTGTAAAATGACTTAAGTCGGACACATTTTTCAGTTCAGCCCATTAGGCTTTCACATGTGTTTGCGCAGAGCACAGCGCTCAGGCAGAGTGGTGGCTTGTAAATGTTAAATCAGCATAAATATCGTGGCCTCCATGAAGGACATTAGTGTGGCAACTTGCAGCATGATTAACATAATGCACGGAAAGAAAATATTGACATTTTATACATCTGTACCTCAATAATGCTGCATGAAAAGTGATATCTGTAGCACTAATGGACACGTAATTGCTGTTACTACAATACTTACTGCTCGCTAGGAAGGTGGTGAGAGAGCCAGTAAAGGAGATAGGACTGTAAGAGGTAACAACTGTATTAATTCCAACCCCATTTCTAGCAGCAAACTAGAAGAGCAATTGGTTTAACTCCCAGTACAGTCACCAGAGGTATTTACTGCTTTGTAGCTCGCGGGGCTGATCCTGCGGGCGCAGGGGATGCGGAGTGCTAGGAGGCACAAAGGAGCAGCGGGTGCTGAGCAGGCACAGGCAGGTCTGCAACTGAACCAGCGAGGTTTTGTCACGCCGTTTCAAGAGCTGTTTGAGCAAGGTGGAGGAGATGGAGGGGAAGTAAAAGAGGAACTCCAGAACCATAATTAAAATTTGTCTCCAGGCCAAACCTCTGGCAGTGAACAGAAAGTGCAAGCTCCGGGCAATACTCTTAGCAGGACCTGGGGTTTCTGAGAGGCTTTGTGGTGACACTTATTTGTCTCAAACATATACACTTGCCTCTTTTTCTCTGCTATTTGAAAGTCTCGGATACCTCCTGGAAGCACAGCAGGTAAACTGACCTTGCCTCCACTCCAAGGAGGGGGTCCTCCCTCCACTTTCTGGCGATCCGGGGCACTGGTTGAAATCCTAGCCTAGCCGGAAAACTCGGTCTCCGCAGGGGCCAGGCTTTCTCGCTGTCAAAAAGGACTCTGTGAGGATATTGCACGTGAGCACAAATAATGCACCGCATGGCAGGAATTGCTTCATGTCATTGAAGGGTAAGCCTCAAGCAAAGTTACCTTGAATGCACCGGGAATCCTTGAGCTAAGATTCCCGGACGGTTGTGTCATTTGCAAGACACTGTTTTGCTTAAGTACATCATGATCCCTTGCTGCCTGCTTGTCTGCAGCTCCAGTGGTGTTGATTTTGCTTGCACCATTTTTGAGCAATCCTTTTCAGTGGATAGCACGTCATTCTTATGTTGAATAACCTAATCTCTTTAATCCAAAGTAACTTTCCCAAAAGATGGCAAGGATCCAGTATGTTGTCTTGGATCGCAGTCTAGTTCCAGAACAATCAACCATAAGTTGTTTAAGAAGGCTGCGTACATTAAAACGGCTGTAAATCAGTATAATGAATACAACAGCACATGCAGAAATTCATTACATATCTGATACACTGGGGTGTTATTCTATTATTTGATGCATGCTTGTTTTGCAGCACAAAATTCAGCCGATGGATGTGAAATTACAAACTGCTGCCACTTCTCTCACAGTAAACAGAACACATTTCAAAAATAAATAAATAAAATAAACACCTAAATGTTTTATTATAATAAAGTTACTTGAGGCCAAGAGTTCAATACGGAGAATTTATAAACATATCATTTCAGAACTTGGAAGGATTTCAACATAATTTGCTTGTGGTATGGTAAGTGAGGTGAAATCCATCTACAAGTCTCTCTGGAGTCATAAATATATGGAAACGTCTATTTATATTTGCTGTGAATTTACTGTAGCACAGAAATGCTCTAGACTGTCCAAATCAAATATGCATGACTCTTAGGCAAGGAAGGATTCTTTATACACCTTATTCTTAAATAAGATCAGTTTTATTTCCCCACAAAACAAAAGCTCCAAATCTTTACTCACTTGACTCAAATGCTGGTACTTGGTGGATAAGGACCACTAGTGTAGATGAGGCTTTGAAGAATCAGGCTCCAGGGTCCCAGCTTTCAGCAATATTTTTGAATATGCTTTCATCTAAGTTGACAGTGTAAATAAATTATAATAATTGAGACTTCATTTTATGTCCATTTGTAAATGAACATAGATTTTTCAGTTTATCTAAGTAATTAACCTTTATCAGAACTGCTTGCTGTAATGCAATGACCATTTTATACACAAATAGACACCAGTGATTATCCGGAGGTATTTTGGGCTCGCTAACCAGGTCTACCCTTGCGCAAACCCTCCACTGTGCAGGCGGGTAAGGTTGAAACGTCACCTTGCCTAAAGGGAGCTCTGTCCCGCAGGGTTACACTCGCAGCACTCCGACTGAAGCACTGCTCTCCCGGCCCCAGCACCTCTGCTTCCCAGCTGAAGATCCAGCTGTGGATTTGCAGAGGCAGGAACTCAAAATCCAGAAGCCGCCTTGGACAATTTGTCGGTAGATAGCTTCTGCGAAACCGTGTTTGTTCTCCGCCTGGGTCTCCTGGCGAGGTGTCCTTACCACAGCTCCTCGGCCCCCCGTCATGTTGCCGGCAGCTGGCTCCGGAGGGAGCGGCAGATGGGGCCGCTGAGGTGGACACCTTTGCTAGAGCTGGACAGCTTCCCTTGGTGGAACTGCTGAGATTTTCACCTTTGCTGCCATTCAGCAGTGGAATTACATCAGCCTATTTAGCAAGCATAGAACTTCAAGACCTTGCATGAGGGGCAAGAAGGAAGACTGGCCATCCAAAATTTCGAATTAAGTTTCATTTAGGGGAGCTGTCTGTTAGTAGACACTGTAGCTCACTGGCCCCACTTCAACAGAAATGCCATCTCCTTTCTAAACGGGTGTTTTTAGACTCACCTCCTAGGACAACCACGGTCTACCTGAACCGAAACCCTCACCTGAGTTTTGGGACTGACAGCCATTCTAGCTAATGCATCTCCAGTCTCTGGTGTGTTATTTATCTTTTTCCACCCCTCCTTCCCCGCAAAGGGCTCCAGAAAGGCAAGAATCGCTAAGGTCAGCCCTTTTCTTAAACCCATAATCAAAGCTTTCGTAGCTGCCCCCTGTGAAGCGGATCTGCTTGGTGACATCCAGGACTGGAATAAAGCAAGACCTGTTTTCAGTCTGCAGCTTTGCAATGACCTGAAAGCTTATCCTGGGGTTCAGAAATTTTGTCTTTTAATTCATTGCCTGTGCAGTCTTTCAGATTCTACAAAATTGTCCAATTCGATTCACAAAAAAAGTGCTTAAATGTTCTGACTAGCTCTTCTCCTTATACCTTAAGAACCCTCCAGTACCAAAATGGAACCATAGAGGGAACACAACTACGTAGCATTAAATACACATATTTTTTGCGTGTTTCAGTTTCATTAAAGGAAACCGAAGTCTTAACAATAGGTCTCCTACTGTAGGTGTATGTAAACCTGGAACTTAAGAAAGCAAATGGAATAAAAATCTGGTCATGAATTGGATTATATCAGGGGAGGTCAGGCCTCCTGCATGGGCAGCCAGCCTGTAAAGCATGAAAGGTTGTATACAGAAAGGTATATATGGAAAGTCTAATCCAGCAAAATCATTTTTAGTAGATTAGGCTAGCAAAAGATCAATCAGGGATTACGTCGATATTTTTGATCCTGCCCTGGAGCTGGATCAAGGGCTTCTCAAGGTCTCTGACAACCCTATTTTCTAAGATCTGACAGCAGTTCCAGGCTGGACTTGAAAACCAGCTATGTAATATAATTGATTTTAAAAAGTGCTATGAGTTAGCCTGGCCAATCCAAGAGAGAGAAAATATCCCTTCTGTCCTCCTGGCATGCAAATACAGGATGGATAATAAAATACGGATCATGACAGAATTGCTTTTCCCTCTGTTTTGGAAATGAATGACTTTAAAATATTGGCAATCACATCTTGCTTGGGTTTTGAACTCCCAAATCCACTTTTTAGCTTGCTAGGTTCTTTCATTGTGACAGGAAAAGCAAGCATTTAAATGTTTTTGGTTTTGGCAAGACACAGAAAAATCATCAAACCTTACAACCATTAAGCTCTGGAGAATGAGAGCAACGAAGTCAGCAGAAAGCTGCAGTGAAGGGGAGCCTCTCTTAATGAGGAAAAGCAGTGGCAGGAGGATCAATGAACTCATTCTAGGACCAAAGGGATCAAGGTGGTGACTGCCCACCATCCCCTCATGAAGGCAGGAGCTGAAGAAGGTTTGATGTGCCACCAACCCTTGAACTGGGAAGGGCTGAAAGAAGCAGCAAATAGTGGGCAGTGATTAAAAGTATGCACAAAAGAAAAATTTGCAAGAGCTTTGAAATCAAATCTCTAGAGGGGGATTTTCACAACCCTCTGCTCATCAAATGTAAAGGATGGGGTGGAAAAACTCCAGTTCTGACGGATTAATAGTGGATGGTGCTGCAGTGGATGTGGAGGCAGGGCAGGAGTCTGTGTCTCTTGAATCACTTCAACTTGAAGGAGTTTTCATTCCTGAAAGAAAATTTTTATTCTTTATATGTATAGAAAATCCCTCTCTGAATACAGACTTTTTTGTAGCCACCTCCCAAACTCATCCTTCCCCCACCAAACAAACAACATACAAGCAGACAAAGAGATAAAATCTGCTGTTTTCCTCAATGGAAAATAGTTTTGGAGCATGGATGTAGCCTAAAGCAATGCTGCGGAGGCCTGAAAAACAGGCATGGTTAGAAAAATGGAGTCCAGAGATGGCTTAGATATATCTGATCCTGTCCCAGGCCCAGATCAGGCCATGTCAACAGCCTTATTTTCTCTGATCTGCAGGTAAGCCCTCGGCAGCCTGTGCAGAGTTGGCTGAGAGTTTGCTAGGCCACTGATGCTGCAGTATGAACCTGCCAGCGGCTCGGTGCAGCAGCGGTGAGGAAGTGACTGAGAATGTGTCTGAGAGGCAAAAAGAATTTGAGCACGACTGTGTGGTTAGCTTATGGATAAGTGCCTACAAACTGAACATTTTTATTCCCAGGGTGGGTTTTGCAGCTGATAGATGGATTAACCCAACACACTGGGGCTTGCACATCCAGAGTCCCCGTTCTTTGCAGCTTCCACCCGTGTGGCTCCCTCGCAGACTAGCTGCAAGATGCTCACAGAGAGTTTACCTCGACCCAGCTGAGAGCTCCTGTTCTGAGGTGCTACGCGACCAAGTGTCCCTTGGGTAAGAAGGATCCCTCATGCCCTGAATGGGCTCTAATTCAAGCAGTGCTTCAAGATTTTCTGCTTATATGGAGAGAAGCTGGCCAGGAGGGCTGCCTTTGGGTGGTCCTCAACAGGCAGCGTAGACATACGCAGTCTGATGGCTCCCTTACAGACCACGTCCCAGGAGCTCACGCAGACTTCTGAGTCTTATGTGAAATAGAGAGACTCCTTTCACAGCTGCCCCTAATTAAAAAGCAAAACCCAAAAGCAGCACTGGAGCCCTGAAGCTGGTTGGACACCCCAGTTGCTGGGAACCGTCTTGCAGATTCCCAGAAGCTGTTTGGTTCAGCTGCGCCCTTGTCTCTGGATTTGCTTTTCAGGGCCAGGCTGGTGTATGGTCTGGGCTTGCGGAAGGGCTGTGTTTTGTGCCCTTGTTCCGAGTCACCACGTGATGGTGAATCTTTGCCAGTGGGAAACCTCATTTTCTTCACTGCGAAAGGCCTTTGCTGTGAATCATCGTATTCCTCATATTCCAGGCTTTCAGCCTGCCTATCAATCAGCAGAAAGATCGCCATGTGGCACCTGTCAGAGAGAGCAAATACTCAGTGAAAACTAATTTGTGAATGTGGGCTGAAACTGCTCACCTGACTACTCAGCGACTGCTTATGGCCCCCAGGTCATTTGCGAATGGTCTTGCAAAAGAATAACACAAAAGAGCTAAATTTGTCAGTTCAGCGAGAAACTGCCTTCAAATTCTTATTTGCCTTGCGCAGAAACTCTCTCTGTTAGCAAGGGCAAGGTTATCGGCGACTGGTTCTGTAACTGGCAAATCTCACGGCTGCTCGGTGCCTCAAATTCCTTATCTGTGGCTTCACAGTAACTTCATACTCTGAAGTTATTTCGATTAACAAAGCAGTCTTGTGTTTCCCGGGGTTTGGATTGGATTCCACAAACTCAGAGTGCCCGACGGTCCTAACGCTGCCTCGGGTGACGTCGCACTTGCCTGCGCAGTTACTTATTAGCAGCAATCGCCTCTGATACAAGGCATCAGAAAGTCCGAGTGTTTTCCGTGGCAGGGATGAATGGGAAAGAGCGACGTCTGAGGCTGCGTGCAATGACGGTTTCCTACATCCCCGTGTCTGGGTCCTTGGGATATAGGTTCTCATTATAAGAACATTGCCCAAACGAGAAGGAAGGACGTGCAGGGCCGGGCAATGTTTGATGCACTGCCAGCAAGTGCTCACGTGAGCATGCAAGGAAGAGAGCAGGCTGTACCTTGTGATTTAAAAGCACCCATCCAGTGTTTTTAAACCACAGATCTTGCTAACGTGGTAGCTGTTAGCACTTGCCAACACTAGCAGTTCTGTTCAGCTTCTGTTCATGTCCGTTTAACTAGGTATAGTTAAATCTAGTTAACTGAATTTAGTTTGATTAGTGTGATTAAGTGAAAGCGGTAGCAGCTAGGAAGAACGTATCCTGTGTAAGAGGCAGGGTTTGTCCTTCGGTTTGTGCACACTGCCTGGAACGAAGTGGCCCTTTAGGCATAGTTACCGTGTTAGAAATTAATATAAAGTGAAGACATATGGATTCATTCTCCCCTCAGCTACAGTCAAGTAACCTGGGAGCCATTTCATTGAAATCAGTCGTTGTGGTCTAAAGGCCAAGAGCACAGGCTTGCTGGAAAATCTGCTCTGACAAAAAGTCTCTCTTCGTTTCAGGCTGCTCCTGGTTGCCCGAGTTGTCTCTGTGGTGCCTATTCCAGTGTGAATGAATGGGTTCCTCTCTAGACATTTTCTCCATAAATTTCAGAATACCCTTTCCGTTTAATATTTTTAATGTAAGCTGAATGTTTGGTACCTGGAAAAGAGACAAATGTAAGTTCCTGTTACAGAAAAACGGCAAGTTATTGCAATGGGAACATAAAATTGATATAGCATGATTAAGGAAGTAGCCGTGTGGAATTCTGGGAAATATCATGTCTGACTCTCACTGAATTTTAATAAAAATCAGTCAGTCAAAAGCGGTGACATCTGCATGTGACTTCCTTATCCCTAATACAGTTGGGTTCGTTGCCGTTCTCTAGCAACTTAAAAAGATGACAGGGGCAACAACTGGACCTGGAAGTGTATTTGTGGATCCTAGAAGTTATGGGAAGGGAGACAGGAACACTCCCAAGCCAATCTTTCAAAGCTGCTGGTGGTAAGACAGTGTGTAATTGTGGTAGCTGCTGTTTCTGAAGGAGAAGTGTAGATTGCCCCACTCTCCAAAAATATAACATAAACTGAAGTGGCAGCCAGGGAACTACCAGGCCATCTGGAAGCGTTCGGGAGGTTCCCACTAGATAACATAGTCAGTTATCCAGACCCTCTGGCACGGAGGACTTGATTCAAAACTCTCTGAAATCGGTAGGAACGTTTCTGTGGACTTCATTGGACCTGGACCAGAGCTCAGAGCAGTGGCTATGTCTCCTTCCTGGGACTATGTTTCCGAAGTGCCCGTACATGGGAACTTAACTGAGCAGACCTGAAATTGGCCTTTCTTTCCTAAAGCTTATAAACTCTCCAGTCACTTCGGTGTAGCCTGTAAACATCTTTGCGGCAGCCTCACTATCCAGCTTAGTTTATGTTCTTACTTTTGCACAAGTAAGGTCTCTTTGCATTTCTATGCGGCAAGCAAATATCCTCACAACCAGCACTTGAGTCCAAGTGTTACCTGAACCTCTCTCTTACCCCTCGGAGTTCGGTCATGTGCCTCGTTATGGGCAGACCTACACAGCAGACTTCTGCTGGCTTAGGTAAGCGAGCCAGGAGATGAAAAGCAACCCTGATGAACGTAGCCCTGTTTTGGGCACAAACCTTTGTAGCTGGAGATCCGCGTTACCTACTACAGCTGTCTGCACTCGGGGCCATTGCCGCCATCCTGCCTCTCCTATCCTGGTAAAGTGTTCACAGTGTGTCTGGAAAAGCCATTTGACCTTCAATAGCCAATGCAGAGGGAGATATTCACACTGTCCAGGCCTCCTTCTTGTTGGTTCATAAAATTGACCCCAGGACTCTGGTGGGGAGTCTCCAAGCTTGCTTGGTGCCTAAGTGTAGACCTAGTCACTTGGCTAAGTAGAGTGAAAAACATTACAGCCTACTCAGCCAGCATATATCCCGGGCTTGATTCTTTCTAAGTTCATTAAAGATAGTTAAAGCCCAAGCCCAGGTGAACTAACAGCCAGCAAGGTGGACAGAAATACTTCTTAATGTTCTCAAGCCTGGTCTTTACTCCACAGTATAGATGTAGCTGTAATCTTGGGGTCACTGTTCAGTGGAGTCTCATTCAATCCTAATAGTAGGATGCCACAAAATGAAACCAGTGTGTTATTTTCCCCTCCCCTCCTTTCAGCTTGATTTAGAGAAGTCAGGTGAACCTTGTTTCAACCTTGTTCTTGGGTTCTAAGTGGTCGTTTCATTTAGGACATTTGACTAAAAGCCCTTTTCATGAAACCAGCTCCTGTAGGAAAGATGCCAGCAATTAATGAAAGATGATAAAATAATAAAAGAAGTAATACATTAACTATATTATCCTTGCACATTTGGGCAGTCCTTTTCATTATATCCTCTTTATGGACATCCTCCAGCAACATTTGAAGAGCTACTTTATTGCTGTTCTGTGGCTGTTTTGGTTTCCAGGCATTAACAAGTTACTTAAATGCAAAAGCCCTCTTTTGCTCCTTCATTTCCTTCTGGTAGATTTGATTCAAATAACGAGGTATTTCTGGTACATTGCATTTACCTGATTTCTGCATGTGTATTAATACTCATATCAAAAGGAATTCGCAGCTTTGACTTTCTTCCTTTTTCTTTCTCCTTCCTGCTTATGAGAAGGATTTGTCTTTTTCTTTAGGCACATCGAGACCAGATCCGGGTACCAGTCTCAGCTCCTCAGGGGGTATAAATTAGCCAAGCAGGATCCTGCAGGATCATATGCCTGAAACCCTGAACAGATGCTACTTGCATCAACACCAGGCCTAGAGGACACCATGGAGATACCAAGGTGGAAGTGCAGTGAAGATGACCACCTAAAGGACTTTAGCGAAATGGTTGACCACAAATGCTCATGCTCTCCTCTTTTCAAAATGCTGATCGGTACAACAATCTCTTTCATATTTTGAGATATCTGAAAAAAAAATATGGACACACAATTATACCTTACGGATACTGGAGTATTTCTGGTTGATGAGCACAGTACTGTGTAACCATGGTAACCATGTCACTTTGATTTAGATGATTTATCTAGTGAGCCAATATTTTCTGAGTGGAGAAAACAAAATTTGAGTTCATCAGCCCACAATACAGAGGTCTCTCAGTGCCTTGAAAATGATGATATCTCCCCCTCCTGGGTTAGGCTGAAATCATCCTGAAGATTTAGGAACGGCTTCTTGTCTCACACAGATTTCACAGCTGTGTAACCCCTTTGGTGCTACTTCTCCTAGAATTGGCACAAACACTAGTGTGGAACCTCCCCATCCAAAGCTCATCTCTGCTTTTGTACAAATCAGAAGTAGCTCTCCAGGCAATTCTGAAAACAGTATCAAGTGGGAATGGCTATTTCTGGAGCCTAGATTTAACATGCAGGGTGGATTATTTTGAGACGAGGAATGCAGATATGGTCAAGGCCAAGGGGAAGGTTAAGAGTGAATGGTCTATCATTTTATTCATTCATTCCACTTTCTCTGAATGCCCAAAGACAACTGATTAACAAATTTAACAGTGGAAAGAGGGACTTTCAGACTAGGCAGCTTCGAGGCTGTCTTTACCCAGCCGGTCAGGATACTTTTTTCAGAGTATTTGTAGGTAATAGTTAAATGCTGTTTCTGATCTTTCATTCTGAAATAACCTTGTGGCTGTGGAGATTGATGAAAAATGCCAGGATTCTCAATGTTGTTTTTATTTTGGCTCTATATTCCCAGCTCCCTTTCTTTCTAAAATAACTGTTTCTCTAACTCCAGATATATATATATTTTTAATCCTCAGCTCTTAAACAGGAGTTTGCCAGCCTGGAAGAAGAATGTCAATGAATTGTCAATTCTGTATATTGAGTAATTGATTAATTGGCACAATGTTAATCTCTAAATCAGCAGTAATAAATTCTTTCATTTTTAATCTTGACCTAAAAGTACTAAAACACTTCTAATTGCCACTGTAGCTGTTGTAAAATGACTGATTAAACTGCATTCCTATCATAATCTTTGTTGCTCCTAAAATCTCTAATTGATAGTCACATCCATGACTCAGTGCCAAGAAAGGAAAGGGATCTTGCTTTTGCATTCTCTCAGGAATGCACTCGATGGAGAAACCTGATGTTTTTCCCTGGCAATACCGGACACTGGCCTCTAATTCTAATTATTGTTGTAACACTATTTATTGTCTGTGCTGAGTCCCCTTGCGGTAGGTGTTATACAAATTCAAGACAAAACCATTCTGAAGTCTGAGAGGTGAAGGAGAACGGGGGCATTTAGGTAGCACAATAAAAAACAATGAAACAACCTGATAGGCACTGGGCATCAAAAGAAAGGGGAGTTTTAAGGACAGATTTCATTGTATCTTGTGCTTTCTATAGCTATTTCCTAGCAACTCAACATTGCAAGGAGCCTGGAAGTCAGCTTTACCGTGACCCTTTTATGCATTCCTAGGAAAAAGGGCTACAACCCAAACCCTCCCAGTAGGCTGAGCCATGACTCCTGGAGTCCACAGGCAGATGGGATCGATGAAGACCAGCCCAGAGGTCCCAGGGCTGGGGTGACGGTGTTTGGTTTCCTCCATCCTCGTGCCTTCAGTAGGCTGCACGCAGCTCAGCCTGAACCGACTCGTACAATCATCATGTACAAACATAATTTGTAGAGTAGTATTTTAACCGTATGAGAAACAGGGGAGATGTTTTCTGACAAAGAGGCAAAGCAGATGATCAGGATCCAGCCCTGCGCTCTTTGAAGTCAGGGGAACTGGGGATGTTTTCTAGCAGACAAAATACAGCTTTCCCTTCCTGTGTGAGTTGTCCAAAATCCTGAGAAACTGGAATGGCAGCTTTGTGCTGTAAAAAACATAAAGAAAAATGAAGTAAAAATAATAACACACCTAAATCCTACTGGATTAAGCTGAGGCCCAACTTCTGAACTTTGGGGAACTAAGTTACTAGAAAAACTCAGCTAGCAAAGTTACGATGCTTTCCATCTAGGATCCTTAGATTCTGCTCTGTTTTATGCATTATCGACCCAAGTTTTGTAGCTGCCACTTTATTGTTCTGATTCCACATGTAGTTGCAGATAAAAAAAAATGCTGAAACTCTACCAGATGTGATCTGGAAGAAACTGAGAAATAATAAATCCAGACCACCGTGTCATTCTGTAAGCATGATTTTAGATATTGTAAACCTTATCCTGCAAGAATTATAGCATTTGACAGGATTATGTTGTAAGTGGGCCTATTGCTTGAAATTAAGAGTTTGCAAAACTGAAGCTGAGAACTTGTATTTAGCACAGAATGGATTAAAAGAACCCAAAACATCTACAAAACCATCAGAGGGATCAGAGGATAGTATGAGCAACGTTATTCCATTTCTCTCCCTGCATATTTCCGCAGTCCCAAGGATAACACTCTGCAGTCAAGCTCTGTACAACTTCCGAGTTACTGGCAAGGCAGAGTGAAATAAGGAGTGGGGAGGCCAAAGCTTCTAGCCCAGGTTTCTCCCAGTAAACACAAGGCAAACATCTGTGGGTGCTGATTTAACCTTATGTCTTTTAAAAGATATCTGTTGCCGTTTTGGGGTGTGAGAGTACAGGTGATGGGGACAGAAATGGGCAGCTCCTTGAGGGGCACAGGGTTTCTCATGCCCAGCGACATGCGAGGTGCTGGAAGACCCCTGCTTTGCAGGCATTTGTTGTGGGTGCTGGTACTGATGGGAAGGCGAGCGCACAGCTCTGCTGCTGTAGGTCAGCACTAAGGTGGCAGGTGGCTATGGATGAACATTGGTCCTGTAGTGTTTCTCTATGATTCTGAATCAGCGAAGAAGACATTAAACAATTCTGTACAGTATTTTAATAATATGATTTAATAAGATTTTTCTGGAGAAAGAGTTTTGTGGGATTTTCACGTGTAGTCTTTGCTTGTTTTTGTGGGGAATTTCCTAGTTATAATGTTAGCAAATGATGGGCAGTGACTGAGTGACTGGAGCACTGAGCTTCAGAGGAACTCGGGCTGCGAAGCCAGCCAATTTAATCTTCTCCACGTACAATCTTGTAGGTGAGGAGAAGGAAGCTCCAGCTGATGGCCATCTTTCCTCAGACATTTGGGTCATTTGAAGTTTCCTTTATGAGGATTAGAAAGTATAAATTATGGAGTATTAATCATAACTGATTTGGTTGTTAAACTAACCTCTGTAATTTCTTTAGGTCTCCTCTCTGCTTTCAGAACACCCAATCACTCCATCTTGTGCTTTAAAGGCAACACAAAAAAGACTCTTAAGGAATGGTAATTGTGTCTTTCATTATATGCCTTTATAAAGAAAATGCAGAAAGTTTGTCTTGTTTCTTAAATAAAAGGCCTCTTCTACTTCACTGTTGCCTTAAAATTAGCTGAGATTTTGCATCTTGTTCATTTCTGTTTTTCCTAGGAGAGGTTGGTAGCTTGGAAGATGTGTACTATAATTTCTCCAATCATAGCTGTAGGGGTGGGATAATTCTGTCTCCAGATGAAAGAGCTAACATCTTATATCCCAAATGTCAGTAACTGAAGTGAAACAGCTGTTAAAACCACCCCCTCCCAGAAGTCCTGCATAAGTTGTCCGACTGATAATCTCAATTCAGAGTTGTCAGTCTCCTGGATCTCGTGATGTCCTAATTCACTAGCTGTGAGGCATGACGTATTTCTGGCCCAGGCAGGAGCTGGCTGGCTAAGTCTAAAAAAAAAAGAAAAGCAAACCTTGAAATATTTTCTCATGAAACCCAAAATGCATACATACAACAGATTTTAGGCCTTCCTTGAATGTCGTAAAGAAGCAGAAAAAGGATACCAACCCTAGTTTAAAAGATAAATTTTCCAGGTCATCTTTGCTTTGCTGGATTTCCTTGGTTGGTGGATTTCCTTGGCTTTGTTATGTGGGGTGCAATTCATTTCTTACGGTTCTCTGGCCTTGAAATGTGGGGCTGAGCATCTTCACCACAGCCCTGAGCTACTCTACCAGGCTGGTGCGTCAGAGCAGCAGTGATGGGGGTTAAGTGCTGTGCGAGAACCCTCCTTACGCAGGAACTACGGCACAGGAGCAAACGCTCATTCTGAAAGACTTCTTGTGAGACCTTATGTGGCTTAAAAATGATACTGAAATCCATAAATAGTTGACTGCTTCTGATTGCTAACTTATGAACACCCTTGGTTGATTTACATTGTAAGGTTTTCTCTACAGAGCCCCCGGCTCTAGGAGCTGGGCTTTAAGTAAATTATCGTTTTCACATTGATAAGTCAGTACTCGACTTGCTTGCTGGGCTGAGGATTAAAGTGTTCAGCATCTGGAAGGAAGGAGCCCCAAGTTTACATACTGAAAACTGGATAGAAGTGATAGGAACAGCAGGAGAGAAAAGGAGAAATTCTGGGCTTGGACTGTGGTGATGGGACCATAGCAAGGGACTTCTTCAGCCAAGAGGCTCTCATCCTGCAGGAGATAAGTTTATAACTCAGTCCATGAAATGCTCAATCACTCAAGTGGCCAAGTTGAAGTTACTCCTCTGATAAAATGTTATCTCCGATGCTCTCTGTGTGACTTGTCCTGGAGAAATACAGTGCATAGCTTAGTCTTCATCACAAGTAATTAATACCAAATCAATTATATGATGCAATATTTGCCATGAAAAAGGCTCTATGACAAATTAATCTGAAAAGTAATTTGCGTCAGATACATTTTGGGAAGAGTATTATATGGCTAGCTCTGTGACATAAACAGAAACTGTGGTGACGCTTAATAGAGCCAACATTTATACATTAATAAACCTTAAAATAGTCCAGGTCCTAGATTTTATAATAATCTACAAATGGGTCATTTTTCAACCTACAGACTTTAGAAGCTATTTTGCTAGACATATCCAAGGGAGAATTTCAATTGCCAATAAAATTTTCCAAAGAAACTATTTTAAAAATGGTTAGAACATAATTTAATGACCTTATCTACCATTTTCAGCTAACGCATTCTTTTTCCTGTGAGTAAGAGTTTAGGACAGACACATATTATTTACATAATAGAAAAAAATTAATTCCTGTTTTAAATGCAAATGTCAGTGCAGCTCTAACTGCTGGGCTTCCTTTTCAATATTTTCATCAAATCCATTAGTCATCTGAATCTTAAGTCCATTTGTGATCAGATGTATTTGCCACATTAGCCAGCGTTTCTTCTAAAATAAGCAGCAGTGGAACATCAAGTGATACCGTTCAGATGATGATTTGAAGGTTGCAGAGGCAAAGCACAAAAAGATATCACTGAACTGACTTTTGCTTTTTTCCCAAATTTGTAGGTTTTTTTTAAGTCCCAGTATTTAAAAATAGTATATTGCTACTGTTACAAACAAGAGAGAAAGAAAACTAAACACAGCTTCTAGGAAGTCTTTAGGAATAGCAGATCCAAGGAATGAGAAATGCTACATCAGCAGATCCATACAGTGCACCTTCCGTCATTGTTTTGCTACAGTCTAGTAATCAGATTTCAAATTATTAAATCACTGAAATGTTGTATCCTTTACCTTTAACACTGCTCTTCATATGGAAGGCCTGAGTACAGGGTAAGCATGACCAAAACTTCATCTTACCAAGAATAATAAGTACAAAACATGAATCCCCCTAAAAGAACCATGTTGAGTTTCTTACATCTTATAAACTATATAATAAATGCATTTGTAAATTTTCAGAAAACCTCCGATAGTCAAAATTTTGTAGTACAAAAATATCTAAATTCCTGCTTCAGTGGATAACTCCATGAAACCTTCAGTGCAGAGCCATTTTGATGGCTTCATATTAAACCGTGCCTCCAAAACTATGTTTGCTTCATTGTCATAGAAGCTGAGTACATGGGATAAATAACAAGACCAGTCTTGGATTTTTTTTCAGCCTAAGCTGACTCTAATCATAAAAGGGGATGATTCAGGATTTGAATAACTAAATGGGCTCATGCAGTTTTAACACCCCAATATTAAACTGGAACTTTGTGCTTTTCTCGATGCTGGAAAATGCACGCTTTCCCAATAACGGTCTGATACTAGGAGGCGTCAATGTCCACAACTCCTATGAATTAATCCAGCCTTAGTAGTGTCATCACTACAGAGTTTACGCATCTTCCTTTAGGTTTCTTTTCTTGAGTTAGCTTCATTTGAATTGAATTACACTGTGAACTAACTTTCAAATTGTGTCTGTGTTGTTCTGCATTCATCCATTTGTCTGAGCAAGTCTTCCAAGGCCAAGTTTTATAATTTGTGGCACTGGTAGAAGCTGGCCTGCTCAACAACTTCATTCCCAGGGAACTGTGGAAGAACATGTCCTTTCCTTCTGGGTTCATAGAGAAAAGTGCAAGAAGGCCCTGGATGAACAGAGCTCATCTGGATTCACATTACCTAATTCTGTAAGTAGACCAGGCTAATTCAGCATCTCTACCCGGGGTGCCTTATCCAACTTGAGTTAAAAGCACTATCTTGCTCAGATTAAAGGTTTTTGTGTGTAGACTGAACTATGGCTAGAAATTACACTTCAATGATGACATCAGCTATCTTTTCAGTAAATACTAGTCATATGGCTATTATGTTTTAATTCTAAAGTTATTTGTCGCTCAGTTGCCTGAACATCAATAATCTGATCATTTTTGAAGGATCATGGATTAACAATGAAAAGCAAAATGTTGACAAATAGAATCAATGTGACATTCAGTAACTTAGGCATGTTTGAATAGGAACAAAAGAGAAATCTATTGCAAAACTACTGATAGCATTTTCTGCCTTATAGGTTAAACTTCTTTGCTAATGGAAACATTTGCAGCCCAGCCCGTTCACTGGTATGAAGACAAAAAAGACCCGAGCTGAACTCTGCTGATCTTTGCTAGTGCTTTCCTGTGTGACCTTGGGCAGCCCATTTAGTCTCTCTGCCTCATCTTTTGCTTTGTTTTTCCTTATCTGTCATACTGCAAGTGTTTGCAGCCATATTTCTTGTTTTGCTGTTGCACCATTTGATACTAGCGCTCCAGGAATGCCTGGTGATGAGGGTTGCCTTGGCGTCTTCCGCACTTTGCTACAGTGATCTGTTCATCATATTTCATTATCAAACGCAAGGTTAAATACATTATATAGACATTTTAGGCATGAGACTTGCAAGGTTAATGCAAGTACAGCAATAACTGCTCTTTGAATATAATTATGCTTTCGCTGTATTCATTCTGCTATAATTTTTTTCTAGATACCAGGGTTATGTTACAGAAAATGTTACTTTCCATCAGGTCTTGCTATTAGATTTGGTGGACTGACTTTCTTAAACCAAAATATAATCTACAAAAGATGTCATGTTTGGGGAAATTGTTACCCAAGGTATTTTCCATTTTGACATTTTAGTAAATTAATGATCAGCAAAGACATATTGCTAGCAGATAAAATACCGCATGAGACTGCCCTGTAAAACTATAATTCTAGCAGTAACAGTCTGAGACTAAGTAAATAAAGTTTCCCGAGTTCAGAAGTTAAACATATCTATATAATCTGCTTCTCTTTTCAGTCTGGAGTACTAGAGAGATAGTGGACAATACAGGCCCAACAAATACCTTTCATAGTCTGTATATTTTTTGCATCACACTGGCGTATTTGCTGGTATGGCTCCTCAGTATAGGTGCTTCACCAAAGAAATACATCAGTTCAAAACAGAGTCAGGAAGAAAGACTGAACTTTCTTATTACAGATTCTAAAAATAACTTCACCACAACTAACAAGCAATTATTCAAGACCTAGTGGTTCTACCTCTATAGTCGGGTAAATAGATATCTGGAGATTATCTGTGGTATACTACTTGGTGACTCCTAACCACATTAAACCTGCCACTTCATGTAATTTAAAAATAATTAAACTGGAGGCAGGGGATTTAGTTAGCTGCACAATAAATAACAAAGAAATTTCCTAAAACCTTTAGTATAATTTCCAGAAAATTATTACCACTAGTTGTAAGCAATAAAGAGATCAGATGCATAAGTCAGTCTCTTTCTGAATCAAATTCATGATCTTCTCTTCACTTAAAGTTAGTTTTAAAATATACCATTTCCAGGAAGCCTTCCAAAGAGAGTCCACCATAGAAACAAATCCCATTAAAAAAGCTGAATATGAATAAATGAAAATAACAACAGGATTATAGTAATTTTTAAGATTTAGCCTGTATATTTTTCACTTCTCTCTCTGGGCTTTAAATTACTTTGGAAAGCGAGGAAAAAAATCAAGGTCAAGCTGTGTGATATAATCTGACCGTTTTGCAACGTTGCATTTTCCTTAAAATGACTGTAATCCCAGTTAAGCTAATAAAGAGATACTTTAGTCAAACAGAAATTGTCTAAGCAGGAAGGTTACCAGAGACGTTCTCTAGGACCTGGCCAGTCTCAGGCCTGTCTTGTATAATATTTCT
This sequence comes from Dromaius novaehollandiae, assembly GCF_036370855.1. Taxonomy (NCBI): domain Eukaryota; kingdom Metazoa; phylum Chordata; class Aves; order Casuariiformes; family Dromaiidae; genus Dromaius; species Dromaius novaehollandiae. Next base: position 10,526,390 of record NC_088099.1, read on the forward strand.
ACTAGTGACTTGGACACAAACATGAGGAATTTGCCAGTGGCAGAAAGTTGAGAGGAACTGTCGATGCTGAAGTGAATCTGAATATCCTTCAGAAAGACTGTACAGAATAACCTACAGTTCTGGTGCCCAAAAGTGAGATAAAAGTGAGATGCCATAATTCAAAACAGTGTCCTGTATTAGGGGAATAATAAGAGAAAATTCTGCTGTAAATTGAACTTATCAACTGAACGTGTCTGAGGAAGAGAAAGATCAGGATGTACTCATGCATCTCAGGGTAATTTTGAGACATCAGTGTTATGCAGAGATGAGAAAAGGCAAACCATGCCTTTGAAGAAGTATTCCAAGGAGTGAAAAGCGAGTGTGATTGTGAAAGGTGAGACCTCGTCTGTAATACAGGGTACAATTCTGGTCAGCCGTGTTAACAAAAAATGAATGGAAAGGAGAATAGGCACAAGATCACTAGGATGATGAAGGTAAAGGGAAGCCTATCTTACAAGAAGACGCAGTCAGTGCCATTCTTGCAGATGGCTTGAGCCAGTCTAACTTCATCTACTGAACTGCCCTGACTGCTCACTTCTTTGGCACACATCCCATTTTCTGTTGGGTTATTTTTCTGCCAGTATAATAAACAGAACTGAGAGTCAGACCAGATCCAGAATTGTTTGCAAAGGGAGCATATGCATGGCCATGAAAGAGAGGAGGAGGAGGAGAAAAAAATCAGGTATCATTCCTTTCAATGGCAAGAGCCTATTAAATGGACTTAGCTTGCTTCTGGAAACCTCACCTAATTCAGAAAAGCCTAGCAAAACTGGACTGGGTAGAAATAACATTTTTGTCTGTGAACACAGAGATAAACACTGGGTAAGACGGAGGCCAATGCTGCTGCAAAAACAAATGGGTAGAAACTGGCCGTGAACAAAGTTAGGCTAGAAATTAGAGGAAAGATTTTAACCTCCATATCAGTCAGATTCTGCAACAGCTTCTAATGAGATTAGTGGGGAAAAAGGAAAAAATGTAAACACTGAAGATCAATCAATTATCCAAGTAACAAATTTAAAACAAACAGAATGCAATACTTTCTCGCCTACAGACCATTCATATGGCATGCAGTAACAGGAGCCCGTTCTTGGAGGATGCTGCAGAGGCCAAAAGTATAAATTAACTTAAAAAGGGATTGGCCAAATTCCTGAAGGATAAACCCCTCAGTTTCTGTTTAAGAGAGCCCAACTGGTCTCAGTATGGAGCTCCACAAATCTGTGTAGTGGATTATATGGATGGAGCCTGTGGGAGCAGGGGATTGGAGTGCATGATCTAGGATGCCTTTTCAAGCCCTATACCCAAAGTGTATGGATCATGGCAAAGGCAATGGGATCAAATTCCGTGTTCTGTATCACACGAGAGTCCCGACTAGTGTTTTTATTGGGCCAAAACATTTATTTGTTTAAGAGTATGACACCAGATAGTGCCAAGCAAGCAAAACCAAAAGGCAAACTTCCATTTCTCAGTTTAAAGTATTTTTATTTGTGTAAGGCCTGATTCTGCACCATTTATCATTGTTATTGACTTCAATAGCTGTAGAAACTAACTGGTAAGCATGGAAAATGGAACTGATGAAAGCTGGTGTATATTTATTACAAAATATGGTTTATATGTTCACATTTTTCAGTTTACATTATTCAGTTTTTAAATTATAGGTTTGTGCTCCAGACATGCATAATATATAAAATTTACCAAACGGTCATACCAGTGAATTACACAGCTCCATAAAATATGGTATTGACAACCTTAATATTCAAAAACGATGAATCTGGCCTTGATAATCATGATACATCCTTAAAAATTATACTTTTTTAAAGAAATAAAGAAAATTCTGAATGCATTGAAGTCAATGACAAACCTTTCATAAAGTCAATGACGAAATCCATATGGGATTCTTTTTAATTGCCTTTTGTTTTTTATGAGCGTTCAGGACTCACCTACTTCCCATTTCCAGTCTCTGTAACCAGAAAATTAATTTTCCTCTTTAACTGACGGTTGGAGCTTTCATGCAGTCTAATAACTCCAGAAGTCATGGCATTAAGAGAAGCTCTAGCTGTCATAAGGTTTGAACTGCAATTATGAGTCAGCTACAGTGCAAATATTTCCTTTAAACTCATCCTGCAAGAAGAGCGCAGAATGCCTTGCTGGGAAATTTGATGACTTGGGCATCGTGGGAAGGACTATTCTCAGGACGAGGGCCGGGAACGTGCCACGGCCACCTCCGAGAAGGTGGAAGAGACAAAGCAGGGCGGATGAGAGAGACGCAAATCCCAGGAGAGCTGCTCTCACCACTCCTCCTCAGGGGCAGAAGAGTTGGGGCAATGCCATCTACTTTTAGGACTGTCCACCCCCTTTCTCCTTGCTGCCACCTTTTATGTCCCGTGCCCTCTCGCAGGAGCTGCCAGCTGCAACTTCCAGATCGCACGGGCAAGTACGCAGTGAGGTCAGAGCTGTTCTGATCTTCATCCATGCCTGGGGTCAGCCCTGCTTGCTGGGCTGCACGTAGGATGGAGGTAGTAGATGACTCCCCCTTGGAAAACATTAAACTTTCAGGCCACTTCTGTTCAAATCAAGCTCGCAGCCTCAAACGATGCCAGTGGAGTTGATGCCATTTAATCAGAGATGAATTTATTTTTAGCTGATGTTAGCTGACTTTATTTTTTAGACTTGACTAACTGTTCATCTTTGTTTGAACTACCGAGGAGCTGCTTCACACAAGAATACCAATAGCAGAGCAGTAAAGACCTCTCTTGAAGCTGAAAAAGAGCATGAAAAATAGCTGGAAATACCTGCTTGAAAGATAAGAGCTAAGCCAAAGGAGGTAAAAAAAGAGAAATCTGCAAGGAACAGAAATGGCAGGAGGGGGACAAGAGGAACAGAAGTATTTTAAGCTAAAAATAAATCTCACTTCTCAAACTTAAATATATAAAGCTGTCCATTAAAAAACAGTATGAGATTACATCTCTACAGTGCCAAATAATTAATGACTTTTAAAAACCCTAATAAATCTGGATTTCATCAAAATCTTGTTGCCTATCATTGACTGTTTCAAGCAAGGACTAGCTCTTAAGGGAGACTAGCACCTGTATTAAAATGTACACTGCTGACATCTTTCCCAGGTACATCAATTATAATTAAAGAGTAATAAGAATGCTAGGATGGACTTCTCAGGCACTTTCATGCAGGAGCCCCAGCATTTAAAATTAAATCCATTAATTCTAACTACTGTACGTTTGTGATCCCTCAGAGTACAAACTAATTCATTGCTTTTGCAATCATGCCAGTCTTTGTTAATTAAGGTTTGTGATTTATTTAATTTGAGCAGGGATGTATCAGAGTGCCCAAAACTGGACTGATAAAAGGTCATTAGTTCATATTGTTCAAGACGATTTGGAATCTGATCATGAAAAATGTTTCTAGGTGCCTGACAAATTGATTAGCAAAATGGGCTCTAATTGTTTAAAGGAAAGCTCCATATTTTCTTCCACCCAGCCATCTGAAAGTTCATATGTTAAGAAGCTCTTCTCACTCTGAATTGGCTCTGAAATATATCTGAAGATAAAAGACTTTTTTTTAATTATCGTTGCCATTTCTTAGGGGAGGAGACAGCCATAGTACTGTCATGAGCTGGAAAGCTTTATTTCTTTCTTCTCTTTCCCCAAATAGCAGCCATCATCACAGTCACTGTGTGAAACACAAATATTAATGAATGCATTACTCTGTAAAACCACTGATCAATGTGCTTGTGAGGTAGCAGCACCTCTGCTTTATAAACAGGCAGGCGAGGTAAAGACGGTGGGATTGACATGACTAAGTTGTAGCTAGTTAGAATAGACTCTCCTTTGACATAAAAAGAGGTCTCATCAATAGAGCAACAGTACCGACCATAGACTGATATAACTCATCTTAAAGTGAATGTCAAATGAGTCACAACATCGATGCCAAAGGGAAACCAGGGCAATTAGCTTAGATGTGAATGACTACACTGTAGGCATCTAAAGTTAGGTGAAGTGAATCACAGAGTCAGAAAACAGTTGAGGTTGGAAGGGACCTGTGAAGGCTCACCTAGTCCAACCCTGCTGCTGAAAGCAGAATCAGCTAGAGCAGTTTTCTCAGGACTTTGTGCAGTCAAGGTTTGAATATCTATAGGATGGAGATTTTGCAAGGTCTCTGAATCCTCTCCCAATGCTCCACCACCTCAACCATGAAAATTTTCTTCCTAATATCTAGTCAGAATTTCCCTTGCTGCCACTTGTGTCTGTTGCCTCTTGCCTTCTCACTGTGTACCTCCAAGAGGAGTCTGGCTCCACCTTCTTTACGCTCTGCACATTAGGTGCAATAAGGTCTTCTCTCTAGCTGAGCTTCTCGAGGCTGAACAAACCCAATTCTTTCAGCCTCTCCTCGTACATCAAGGGCTCCAGCCCTTTATCATCTTGTGGATCCCCATCCTCGAGTGGATTTGCAAGAAAGATTAAAATACTGAAGCAAATCTTTGTTGCAAGGGCACACCACTGACTTATGTTCAACTCTTTGTCTGTGAGGATCCCAGGTTCTTTTCTGCAAAATTGCTTTCTAGCCAACCGATTTGATCGTGATTACGCAGAGGGTTAAAGGAGGTGGTGGACATTTAGGCTATGTCTCCTAAGTCCTGGCTGTGGCATCTGTGTCTCTTCCTGATGGTATTTTGAAAACTCAAATGGACTGGCAGAGATCAAAAGACAAATGTCATTTCTATGTGTTTCCACAGCACGAGATGTTAGCCTTTAGAATCAGTACTGAAGCAAAATGAGAACTATTCGGCAGTCTCTGGCACTTTTATCAATGTCATTCTGTGACATTACTAATAATCTTGAACACTTTTATTGCACGTTTGCCATTTAGATCCCCAAGTCTATTTAGAAGTGCCTAAACATCATCACTCCTTCTTTACGGATGGGTATTGTGTGGCTTGCCTATAGCTAGACAGCAGTGAATTCATCTTGGCTAACTTCAGCTGTGCAAACAGTAAGTGCCTTTTGTCATCATCAACAGTCAGTCAATGAAGAGTCACATCCAGAGGGCGAGCAGCTGATCCTCTTCTAAGGTAGGGCTTAGCAGAGGTACGAAGTGCCTCTCTCTCTTTATTGAGAGGTCTAGATAAGGAGGTTAAGCTAGGTGCCTAACATTTAGATAGCTAAAATTAGATGACACCATTGATCTTAATAATGAATTGTTACTGCTGGTGGGATTAATATCCAGGAATGTTATTCTTAGGCAGCATAAATTGTCTTCACCCCTACTGAGTTTTGTGTTTTGTGTAACTATGCTGATTTTCATCAGCTGCAGAGCTAAATTAGTGGACGGGAAGGATGCAAAATCTAAGTTTATAAATGAATTTATATAGTTCATTTAGGACTAAGTTAATATGCCCATGCTGACATGTAATCTGAAAAACTCCAACGGTGTACATAGTGTAAGTCAGAATAATCTTCTAGGATTCCACAGTGTAGCTGTAGCAAATTCTTCAAAAGCCTTTAAAATATTAGAATACTATTGTTTTCTGTTAATTATCTTAATTGGTGTCTGTTTTTTTTTTTTCTTGCTTTCTCTAATCATTTTCCATAAGATCGTATTTTGTGTCCTTTAAATGATTTTTGGATGTGTCTTCAAGACATGATCTTATCAGCTGCCTTCAATTTCTACTGTTTCCAGGAGTTTTGAAGATCATTTCAATCTCATAAGAGAGAATCAATGAAAACTTACCTTCCACCAGGGTATGATGTTAGCCTGTGTTTTCATTATTTTGCTTTCACTGCTGGAAGTGCCAAAGCCCTGTACAACAAACAATCCTTCTGAGTGTTCATGCATAATGAACAGAAGTTAGGATGTACGGGGATCTTTTTTTTCAGGCATTCAAGATCTTACAAAACTTAAATTACAAATAATTTGTTAGGAAGGACCTCTTTAAATTCTTCTTCCAAGAACCTTTGCAAGAAAACACTTGAAAATAATATATATACACATGAATGTGTGTGTGTGTGTGTGTGTGTGTGTGTGTGTGTGTGTGTATGTTTGTCTCTCTGGAAGTTCAGGTAACCTAAACCAAAGAAAAAATCAAACTACATGAAATATTTAATTTCAATAAGGCTCTTGTTTACATAGGCACCAAGGGAAGGTAAGAACATTCCAACCAATTTAAATAAGAAATGAAGTGGAACTTGTTTTAACAACAGCTAGATATGCACTGGCCCATAGCACCTATGTTCCTGTCAGCATAAAATCAGCAAGTTGGAATTTGCTTGGAATGACAAGTTCTATAACGCTTGTATAATGCGAAAGGTTCCAGGTATAGAAAAGGTGAGCCAAAGATAACAAAAGTAAATATGAAATTGTATTTGTGCTCACTTGATGGCAATTATTCTTTTTGATTGGGCTTTAAAAGATACCTAAGGATCCTGGACACTCAATTCCAATTAAAATAAATTGATATTTAAGTCTATAGGTGGACTTGGAAAAGAGTACCCTAATTTTTATTTTATTATTTAGCTGAATATATTTGCAGCACTAGTATTGGAAGTAAATGTGTTTACAATTTTTAAACACACGATACAAACTATTTATGGTAAACTAACACTTGCCAACTAACATAATAAAGTCTCCCAATTATAGCTATAAAACTATAATGAATCCTTCCTCACACACCCTTCAGAAGACTGAATGCCTAAAAGAAATGCTCTTGTTCAATCAGTAGTTATGAATCAAACATAGGAATCTCTGCGGGAAATTTTACTATTTATCTTATAAAGGAGGTCAGACTATAGGGTAATGATTTTTCATCTTAACAACTATGAACATAACGTTCCCTAGTATCTTCATTTAGGCATTCCTATAGTGGAATAAGGTGTTAATATTACAAAAGGTACCACTTGTTTGGTTGTTTCAAAGCCTTGGGAGCATGGACGGAAGACAGGTAGTGATATTGAGAGATTTCTAATGGAAACCCTCAAATCTCATTGAATCAAGCCAACAAAACATGAGATGATCACCCCAGATCAGTATCCAAATGCATCACTGTAGTTCACAGATCTGATTAGCTGGTAGTATAGGATGGATCCTGTCCCTCTTTCAAAACTGGGCTAAAGCCTTGAACAGTTGTTTGGGTAACATAGATGAGGCTTTAGGTCTTAATAGTTCCTACAATTACTGCTGAATCTGGCCTTGGCTCAGGAATAAACTCCTTGTATTGAAAAGATTTACTACCCTAACTATATCTGTATCTCAGTTTAATGAAAATGTTAAGGATAATTTGATGGTCTCTTGCCAGCGTAATTTTAAATAAAATGTCTTCATTCCTTGGCAGTGTGTGTTGGCATTCATGTTTAACTAAAGGAAGTGCTTAAGTGAAGTGCTTTCCACACTGCAGTCTTGCCAGTATCTTCTTTTATAGAATAGATTTAATTTTCAGTGTTTTACCCAGAGTAAATAAATTAAAAAAAAAATTACCTCCCACCATCAGTCCATATGAGTAGCAAACCTTAATAAAGTATTACTAGAAATCAGATATTGGCCTATCACAGCGCTAATCTCAAGCCCAATCACTTGTAAATTAAAGTATTTTTAACTTATTTTCTGTTCATTTTTTATGTGCTTTTGTAAAAAAATGTTTCTACATCTTGAGAAGAAATGCAGCACATAATGAGGCACTGTCAGTGCATTTTAGACTTGTATCTGAGTTCAGCAAGTCAGCACAAAAGTTTAAAACACTTTATTATAATTGCACAGGGAATGGAAAGTAATGGTAAGATGGTGACAATTTGGCCATCATATTCCAAAGGACTGAGCAATTGCCAAATATGCTCTTGATTGGTTACCCTTTCTAAATAGGGAATATACCAACGGGAATAAATGGACAGAATGGGGCCAGAAGGATCATTCATCAGAAATTAAATTGTTCGGGGATTAGTTTGACGATAAAAAATATTGTGGGCATTGGTGCTCATGCAAAGCATATAAACAATATGCACAATATTTGTTTTCTTTTTTAATGACATTTTTTAATATGTAGAAAGAGAGTTTAAGAAAACTACTAAATTTGTCCCTGACAGAGGCAGAGGGTGCCTCAAGTTTAAAGTAACAGTAAGTCACAAGCAGCTCCATAAATATAAAAGTTAATAAGTTACCTCAGTAGTGTTACGCTTAGCAGCCAGCACACCATAAACTAAAGATCCTCATCACTGTCGGGAAGGAATTCTCTTTTTTTTCTTTTTCATGATTGCTCCCTACCACATCTTCCTCCCTGGTTTCCTTCTGCTCAGTACCATGGCATCAACAAACTACACTTAGAATATAGCTTTGCTCCAAGTCACTCTAGTGAGAAAGGTAAAAGACAACCAGGGGTACAGGTGAGTATGATCTTGCACTACTCAGATATGAACCACAGAATTACGCCTGTCCTTTGGTACCAGGAGTTCGGCCCATGAGAATGTCTATAGATAATCTTTCTCATGTGGAGTGCATCACACTTTGCCCATATTTTCTACAGATGTGATTACTTTGTGTGTGTTGTTTTCTTCATTTTCACAGGATGCATTTACAGGAAAAAAAAGGCATTTGGATAGCCCCTGAAACCTTACCCCCTCTCCACGCCCATGCCAGAACTTAACCTTCTTTTTGCTCAGGCGCAGTCTCCTCTGATGAGGAGACTCTGTCCCGCCCTTCAAAGCCAAAAGCAAAGCAGACTATCAAACCTATATAACATTTCAGAGGAGATGTAAAGCATGTTGAAAGGGGTTGACTACGCCTACATGTTATGATTCAGATATTAGTTGCTCAGTCACAAAAGATGTCTTTCCAGAGAATGTCCACCATCCAGGGACCTCTAGGATACGGGTGCTATGAAAATGTCCTTTTGTTCATTTCTTACTGAGCAGTAGCTACCTTCAGCTAGTGCAGGGTTGTTAGGACATGGTGCAGTCACATCTTCATCGCTATAGCATGCTCAGTGGAGCAAGTGTAGAAAACGGCCATGTAGCCCAGACATAATCAATCTGTACCATCAATCACCATCTCTTACTGGACCTCATCGAGTCCCACAGTCAGCCAGTCCAGGGAACTAAACTAGCAAAAACTACTCTGGAAGCATGGTAAGCCCCACATAAAGACATACTATTTTTACTACAGTCACAAGAAGATTTTTTTATAGTCTCAGAAATGTCTCCCTTATTTTAAATGATACTTTCCAGATTCAGATTGAGGCAAATTCTTGAAGTGGAAAATTGCAATCCAAACGGTTAAATCTGTCACTGTACACAAACACGTGTTCCCCTGCCCTTGTGACAGTGATCTTCTAATCAAAGAATTCTGGGTAACCCTAACTAAAGGAATAGTTACTTGGACTGTATGTAGTAAGCAACGTCCTTATCTGTGTTGTTATATGCCTCTTGTATGTATGCATGTAACTAATATAACTAATACTTCCGCCAAGTGCAGAATTTATTTGGTTGCCTTGTCGAAATTATGCTTGTATTACATATGTTGCACATCTACTACTAATTTTGGCAAAAACAAAGCAAAGGGAAAATAGCATCAAAGTTATTTGCAATGTTTTTGAATGCCAGAGGGGGAGTCCTGTTTTGGTCACTGCTCTCAAAGAATAATGTAGTCAGCCTGGATGGAGTCATAAGGAGGGCAACCAAACTGATTGGTATTTTGGAAATATGGCCAGATGATAAAAAATTGAAAGCAGTGATTTTTGCCATCTAACATAAAGAAGATGGAGAGAGAATAACTAATACTCTTCATAAAGGCTGCCTTGAAAAGGAAAATGATCAGTTGTTCTGTGTGTTCACTGTGGGCAGGATAGAAATAATCGTTTAGCAGGTAGTTACAGAAATTTATGTAGTGTATCAAGAGAAAATGCCTAACTTTCTGTTGTGAGCAGCTAGGCACATTGCGAAACTTCTGGTTTGCAGTGGTTTACCTGATTTGACACAGATGTGTGAAAGCTGCTTTAAATCAGCATATAATTAGAAATATATATATTTAGAGATATTTTATATGTACTTACAGAAATCGATCCTTTTCATAGAGCATGAGGATGAACTAGAGGTCACTCCTACACCTGTATTTCTAGGATTCTTCATGTTTCTAACTCCCCAGGACATTCATATTCACAACCTTTTTATTACCACAAATACTGAAAATAAAAGAACTGAATTGTCTTGGAAATGGAACATCTGTCACTGGTGATTTTCCAATCCAGATGAAATGGCCCTACACATGTAATTTCTAATAAAAAGCAGAAAAGGTTGATATCTGTAGCAGAGAGTGAAGAAAATTTTGAGCAGTTACATCTCTTTAACAGATTGTAGTCTGAAGAACAATTGGACTTCTGCAGTCCAGTTGCACCTGGAAGCAATGTCTACATATGCTAATGCCTGCAAGGGGAAAAAGGAACAATGTAAAACTGTGATTTGGAGACAGTAAAAAAATCTCGTGGAATGTGCAATAGGAAAGGAGATGAGAAAGATGGGAAACTCTGTATGGAGCTAACTTTATTGCAGCTGGTGAGGCAAAAGAAGTGAACTCCTGTGGGTGTTAAAAGAGGCATACATAAAACAGTAATATTCCTAAATTCCTTGGTATTTTTTCCAGGGCCCTGAGTGCACTAATAGGCCTCAAATGTTCTGATCAGCCCCAGCTGGGACCACCACTCACTCAACCCTCTGCTGATCAGTCTGGCATCTCCATTTAAGCTCAGGCAGACATGTTTAAGCAGGTCTGGATAGATCCTGGACTTAAATCATAGTTTTGTCTCCTGCTGTTCCTGGCTGGACACGATTCATCCCTTTGCCCTGTATAGGACTGTTGATAGACCCTGTTGCCAGTGTTTGGCTCTGCCTACCATGTTTGGACCATGTGGGACTGCACTGCCAGTGCTGGCATCACCCTCAGCGCCCACTCATCTTCCTTCATCGAGCAGCCCTGCTCTCGCTGCTCCCTGAAAATAATGAACTCTTCACCATTCAGACTTCTTGAGTAACCACCACTGATTTTTCTGACTTTTGTACATTTTTTCCACTGTGATATAAATGTATTTTTGCACCAAAAAGAAACATAAAAAGAAAACACATTTTATGGTTTCTTCTGTTTCCATAAACTCACTGTATTCAAGACACAAACTGTTATGTAAGTTATTTTCATTTAATAAAACTACACCCAGAGTGGCCTCTAGGGGCACACACAAATCATTAAGATTTCTCAGACGTGCATTCATCACTTGGGCTCATGTCATTTGACAACCACGAAAAACTCATCAAACTACCTCTTTAGTAGGTAGGTAACAGCCTGGATCAGCAGAAGATCTTGTATCCTTCTGACTTGGAAGCTGGCCCCTGTTAAAGGTGTATCTGTCCAAAACCTGCTTCATCCAACCAACCACCACCCAGTGCAGTTTCACATTCGTTTTGGTTGTCACATGAAGAGGGGATCCCTAAGTTGGCTTTGCTCCTGATAAAAATTTCACACAAAACTGTGACCTAACAGTTTGCTTCTGAGCTAAGGAAAATCAATGAATGAATCAACCTCTATGACCACCTGGATTAGCCCTTTGGTTTTCTGTATGAGACCTACCTAGTTTATCAAGGCTGAAGTCCATGCAAAAAGAATGCTGCCACGCTTTGAAAAAACTCGCTATCAGTCTTCAGAGTTGTCCCACTCTCTTGGAGCCAAACCGTACCCTAACGGTGTGAATTTGCACCAGCAATGCACGGTGTTGCAGCTGTGACCTGCCATTTGACATGATATTACACAATGCTCAAACCTCAACTGCATCAGTAAACAGTGTTTACAGGAGGCCGGGCTTGCTCATACTGAAACTACGTCATCTCAGGAAACACAAGGCTAACGTTCACCCTTGTCAAGCACAACCTCCCTTAGGAAGGGCCTGAAATTTTAAAATTTAGACTCTTCTGAATCATCGAAATCCGTAGAAATCTCAACAAACATATCATTTGACAGCTTGGAAACAGTGAAATGGCATTGCCTTTTCCGTAAGAACCAGCTCCAAAGCCCATGCACTGTCTTCCAGCACGGACCCTTGTCATGGGTCTGTTGTGATAGGGTGAGGCGACAAACCACAAGTTAGGGCGCAGTCGAATTTCTGCTAAAGTAAATGAAAGCTGGATTTGATTATTTACATTTATTTAGCAGCTCACAGCTGCAGTGATTAACTGCTTTTTGTTATTGCTTCCCTCAGTATCATCTGCGTATCGGGAACAACGCAATTGGAGCTGAACGGGCTAAAGATAGAGCAGCGCAGCCTCAAGTGTAGTTTCACCATTCAGTTCTGCTGTTTTTATATGACAGCTTTTCGCTTTCCTTTCTCCGTTGTCTGGATGCCTCAGTCCTGTACGGAGTCCGCTTGCACAAGGACGTTTCCGCGCGGGTGAGTGGGGTTTCACAGCCGTACGGGTGTCTGTACGGCGGGGAAAGGAAGGTGTGCTTCTGCCTGCGGTGACACCGCGCAGGGCTGTTAAATTCCTGTTTAGACCCACAGTTTCCAGCGTTGCTAAGCGGGAAAAATTGGTTTCGATGAAGCGACGGTGGCAGGACAGAGGAGGAACCGGACGGTGCCCGGGGGGCGAGCGCGGACACGGGCGCTGAGGCCCGGGGAGCGTGGGGCGAGGCGCCGGGGCCGGACTCAGCCCCCCACGGCCCCATGGGGCCGGGCGCGGCGCGGCGGGGTGGCAGCCGGCCGCAGGGCCGCGCTCCGCCGGCTCCACAGCGCAGGCGACGCGCCGCGGCGCTGCCCCGCGCTGCCGAGGGGCGACGCGCGCCTGCGCGTGCGCGTGCGCGGCCCCGGCGGCTGCGGGAGCGCCGCGGCGGCGGGAGCGCGCCGGGAAGGCTGTAGGCGGCGGCCATCTTCTCTGCCCGGCCGGCGGCTGCCCCAGTGCAAGTGAAGCGGCCCCGCCGGCCCCCTCCTCCGCCCCCTCCCTCCTCCTCCTCCTCCCCCTCCCCCCCGCTCCCGCCACCCCGAGCCGTAGCCGCCGGGCAGGAAGGGGGCGACCGGGGGAGCGCAGGCCGTGGGGGCCGCGGGGGGGAGCCGGGCCGCTGTGCGGGCAGCAGCCCCTCGGGGGCGGCGCGGGGCCGGCGGGCGGGCGGGCCGCGGGGCGCCGGCGCAGGGGCTCGTGGCTGCCCGGGGCCGGCGGCGGCCCCTCGGCTCCGCGCCGCCGGCCGGCGCCCCCGTCGCGGTGTGAGGTCGGGGGGCCGCGCCGCCTCTCCCCATGGGATAAGCCGCAAACATGTTCAGCTTCGAAGGGGATTTCAAGACAAGGCCCAAGGTGTCCCTCGGAGGAGCGAGCAGGAAGGTAAGCGCCGCGCCGGGCTGCCTCCGTCTGCCTGCGTGCGTGTGGCTGCCTCGGGGTTTTTCTCTTTTTTTTTTTTTTTTTTGTTTTTCTCGTCCCCTGCCTGTCTTGCCTTTCTCATTATCTCTATCGTCGGGCCTTCAAAAATGGGAGCAGCTATGACTAAGGTTTAATGGGGGAAAATCCTCCCCTCGTGATGATGTATTTATCTGTGGTCTCCCTGGCGCTGTCTTTTTTTTTTTTTTTTTAAACCAGGCCTCGGGCACCCTCCGGGCTCGCAGTGCAGTCGGGGCTGCGGAGGGCGAGGAGATGTCCCCGCCGGCGGCCGGGCCGGGCTGCAGGCAGCGCCCGGGGAGCGCGGCGCCTCCCGGTGCTGTGAGAGCCCGGCCGGCAGCACCCGCGCTGCCGGCGCGGGGGGAAGAGCCTCGCCAAACTTGAGAGCAATGCAAATTAAGCCGGGGGGTTGTGGGGGGGGGGGAGGCTTCCCCCGAAGGAGTGGAGGTTGACAGGTCACAGCTTTGGCTTTTCCCAGTTAAGTTTACCTTCAGTCAGCTCGTGGCGTGCAGAGGGAGCAGCAGTTAATCGCCTGCTGCACCAGGCTATTGAGTCTTCTGGTGTTATTTTGCTGAAAAAGAAGTTAAACGGCTTAGATCGTGTTGATCGGAAAGGATAGCCAAACGTTTAGTTAGCCGCAGAAGGGCACAGAGCTGTTGAAGAGCGGGATAAATGACAAAGTGTTTTTGGCAGGGCCCTGATTTTAAGGGCCACTTTGATTCATCAGTATAGCACCAGTTCCTCCTGTTATCATTGAACATTGTTGTGTGGGAAGCTGTATCGTTTTCATAAATATCCTTGAATCCTAGTGGGAGTCAAAAAATAGTTATTGTGCATTATAAGTAGATTCATTTTTCTGCAACTTTCAAGGCTTGGCCGTAAGTTAAGCCTTCAGTTAAGAAACTGAACCAAAATACTGTACTGCATGATATTAAAATCACAGTGCAGTTTACTTTTTGGTGTCTTCAGTCATTTATTTTATTAAACAAAATGTGTAGCAGAACTATATTTAATTTGTCCAGTTTTTCCTCTGAATCATCTTCTGATAATCCTAAGCCATGTCTGTTCATTAGACTTCGTCTGTTACATGGGTCAAAAATAGAATAAATGTTACCCAGCTGAAATGAGAATTGGCAGAACATGCCCTCGTCCTCAGATAAGCATTTTAGATACTTTGCAACTTTTGGCATCAACTTACTAATAGCGTCGCTTTCAGGACATGTTTCCTGCTCTAGAAATAAACAACCATTATAATATCTTCTGCTATGCTTACTAATTTATTGATCCAATGAAAACTGCAGCAGAATTTTCTGTCATAATTATTTATTATTATATATTTTAATTATATGGGACAAATTTATTAAACTTATGCAGGTATAAAGATAAATTTACAAGGGCAAATGTTAAAAGATACAGAAAGTGGAGACTGAAATTGATGCGTAGCTTTAACTCCATCAGATATAAAGACCGTCTTTCCTGATCAAATTGATAATGGCTGGTCAGCGATTTTACATGAGTACACTGAAGTGCTTGTGCTGTATCAGTGGAATAAAATTAGTCCCAGCTTTGGACATTGTGATTACAGGCATCATGGAAGGATCTTGGCATAGCTGCTTATTTTCAAAAACTTTGTGCAGTACTAGTGAAAGAGTTTTTTAAACAGGATTAAGAATTCCTTTTAAAAATGCAGTTTACCTGAACTTTTGTGTAAACATAGTACAGCAGAGATTGGTGCGGCAAATGTCCATGAATTGAGTTCCATGAATTTCTCATTTTATTAACCCGCATCACAGGCTTCTTGTGATTTTTCTCTTACCTGTAGGTTTCACTTTTACAGAAGGCTGAATTCTAAGTGTTTCCTTTTGGCTTTTTGTGTGCATGAAAATAATTATTCTTTGAACTTCTCCTCCACCAATAAATGTGTATGTGTGTGTATATATATATATATTTTTAGAAAGACACAGTATAAAAGTTCCAGCTCTGAAAATCTGCCAGACAAATCGGGGTACCTCTACAGTGCTCCATTAGATTTAGCTGGATGCTTAGTACTGCCTGTTTTGATTCAGTTGGTGGAATAAAGCACCACTCAGAAATACTGTCATAATCTGCGTGCAGGATACTTCATACTAAGAATAAGCTTTTGCCTGACTCGGGGAAATCTCCCAATTTCTGTTGTACCTGTATAGCTACATTATCAAAGCCTTCCCAGTACCAAAGCACGGCGTCCAGTTTAAGGACCTAGTCAGTGCTGAAGATGCTAGCGATGTTCCTGATGGGGATGCAGCTACACCACAATAAGCCATCAGCAAAACGGATTGCTAGGCTGCTGGTTTTGCAAATATAACTGCAGCTGCAAGCAATAACTGTGCTGGTCATGGATCACGTGTGTTGATAGCCGCATCCAACATTGCTATGCATGTCTGTAGCGCAGACATACTCAAGTTTGCTTAGGCCTCATGAGGGTTAACTTTAGCGAGTCCGACTAGTATAGGCTCAATGAGAGAACTATAGTTCTGTCTAAAATTGGACTTGTGGGGGCAATGACAGTGGCAGTTAGAAAAATTGCAATCTCAGGCAAAATGTCTGTGAGTTTATAAAGACGTAAGGTAGATCGGTTTAAATAGATCTGTTAATTTGGAAAGATGAATTTATTTAGGTTTTCTGACCTAAGAAGTACCTCTTTCACTTAGAACAGCTGGGTTTTTTTAAAAGATGTAATATAGGTTATTGTAGTTACTATCCGCTTTCCTAATGAAAAATACTGTATCTAGTGTGCTTTTTCACCACTAATGTTTAGGGTATTTTTGAATGATAAAATTAGATAGCTTCAGTTCTGTTTTTACACTGTTTGCGTCTCATGTTCATGTGTATTATGATAGTTTCAATTATGGATTCTGTAGAGAAGTATTTAAATCCAACTAATCTTTTTGCCAAATAAAATAATCTTTAAATGGATTTTCATTTATTTTTGTTAAAATCCTGGATTGCAAAATATTGTTTCTCAAAGTGACTATCCTTAACTCTGCTTCTTTCAGAATATTGTCGTAACATTTAATATTATATTGTAAATAAACATGGGTATAGATGGTATTACCTATGTTTGGACTTTTCCCTACATATCTGCTTTCAAAAATAATTCTGCTGATGCGTTTGGACTATTTGCATTAGTTGTGTGTTTGTTTGAGGGAATACTGTGTTTTATTTACAATGCAATGAGTTTTTTTTTTTTTTAAGTTTTTGGCAATTATCATCACCTTTAAAACATTCTGATTCCTTGCCTTATGAATCTCTTTGAAAACTATTTTCAGATTTAGTTTTAATTTTCACTGCCAAAACAGTTTTTTTTTTTTACTGCTGAAGGAAGAGAGCCTCCAAAATTAGTAGTATTATTGGAGTTCAATACAGGAATATCTTGAATTGGTTGTGGATTTTTTGTACATGGCAGTTATTGTTGCCTAAGCAGTTGTGGCTGCAGAATTTCTGTGGTGTGTTAGGCAGGGAAAAGAGGTACCTCCAAAGAATTGGTTTGGGGTGCAGTTCAAATTAAGCCAACCCAAGCTACAGTTAGCTTTATTTTCAGTGCCCTGAAAGAGAGGGTCCTTCTCCTGGGTGGTTCCCACCCTGTCCTTCATGCCCCATATAGCAATCACGTTACTTCAACGTGGATTGAATTAGCTCACTGATCTGATGCAAAATTAGTCTTTTTTGGGGGAGGGGATGAGGTAGGGTGAATTTTCCCGCAGAGCAGGAAGCTGAGGTGATTCAGCCTTTAGCTGTGCGGTGCCTAGGCTGAGTCAAGAAAGGGGCAGGCACAGTGCGGTCAGGGCGGCGGGTGGCACCATCCCTTTTGGTGGCAGCTTGCACTTTTCACTCATTTGTCATAAAGTTGCACTCCTGGCGGCATAGTGCAGAATCTGCTTAACTACTTGAGCTTGATTTGGTAAGGTCAGGCCTACTGTTCAGTTATTAAATTTACCAGCATTAAGAATAATATGAGGCACCAGTCCTTTACTACATCTGTGTGGGTATATCCCCAAGCGTTTACTGGGATTTGTAGAGGGCTCTGTAGCTCTACATTATTCATTTAGACGATGAAATGTAGTAATGATATCTTGTATGCCCTTTACAGGAAGAATTGTTCAAAGAGTATTATCAAGTCAAACTTACCCTATGATCTAAAATCTTTAAAGACATGCTTTTGTAAATCCAAAGACTATTTGAAGTTGTATTGTAATTTAAAGAAATAATCTAAATGAGATAGTTGTAAAAATCTTCCTTTCCAGGAATTTGTAATACAGATGAGTCAGCACTGTGAAACAGAAAGTGAAACTGGCTTCGCTGAGGTTTTTTTGTTTTTTGTTCTTGTGGGAAGATGTAGGAAATTACTAATGTATAAATAATCCATCTTTATTTTTAAAGATTCTTTAATTTCTTTTAATATGGGACATTTTTAATAATCAAAGAATTTCAGTTCCCAAAGTTTGTTGATGTTGTGTTTCAATATTTACTGGTATTACTTCTTAAATTAATAGCATAACATTAAGCATGATATCCCTATATATTTTTTCCCCTCTTAACAGAAGTGCAGAGGAAGAACTCTAGAAGGACTTTGGTTGCTGTCCGTTTGTTATCTGTGTTCTACACATGAAGTAACTTATTGTGGAATAGAGAGAAATTAATGATTTTAAAATAAGCTGTAATATTCCCAGTGTGTGGTGAGATCTGCGCAGGATGGGAATTGCTTATGATGATAGATGCCTACAGGATTTAAGCAATTTTGGGACGAATTTAAAAATAGTTCTATTTTCTCTTACTGATTCATTGATAAAAGTTGTTAATCATTCATTTCAGAAAGGAAGAATTACCGTTTTATTATATCTAATTTTGAAGCTGCACTTGATCACAATGGATATAAAATGATCTTAGGATTTATAGTAGAAGATTTATAGATTACGATTTACAAATTTACAATTTACTCTGGAATGGCGGAAAAGAATTGCGCTGCTTAGCTCTGTGTTAAGACCTCTGTCCTGGAAGGTGCTTGGCATAGATCCCTGTGCAAGTATGTACATCATTCTGAAATCAGAGCTGTGTTTTGTCCAGAACACTGACATATCAAAGCCTAAGGTTTGAAGTAGTCTTCGAATTTCAGATCTGTGATGTGGAAATAAGATGAGGATATAATGCTGTAAAATAATGACAGTCAATAGGAAACTATAAAAGTAATGCATATTACATCCTTGCAGATTTTTTCTCCTTCAGTAAAATTTAACGTTCTCCTCATTTGAATGGAAGCTACAAATGAGGGAGTTGTAGTTAGGTGACAGCAGTTATTACACTGTAAACTGTTCTTTTTAGTTATGTGGTACTTCCTCAAATTCAAAACTGAAATTTCTACTCTCACAGATATATATTTTTCTGGTTGCTTCTGAATAAAATAACTACCATGACATGGAAAATATACATCTGAAAAACTGTGATACAAACAAAATGGGAATAAATTTAAAAGCAATTTATTTGCATTTATTTTGGCCTGTCGAGACTCCAGTCAAGTCCCAATTCCACTGTGTGTGGCTTTGTAACCACCATGATAAAGGTGGTTCCAGATATTTTCAACATCCTAAGGTCAAATTTGTGCTAAAATGCTAAGACGTTTCCTTGCAAACACTGTGTCATTGATTTCAGCGAGGCCAGGCTTCCCCAGACCAAATATCACTTGCTGTCCGTATTTTAAATACCTTAAAATACCTTCTGGAAGATGATCTTCTATGTATAACCTTAACTGTGATGTAAATAGTCAGAGATGTAACGAGTCACCAGCTGTCTTATGACAGAATTTTTCAAGCTGTTAAACTTGTTATATTGAGCCTACTCAGCTGTGTGTCGAGTGGATTTTAAAAATTGTCTGGGGTCAGTTCAGGACATTTTTTTCTCTTGTTAAATGGTAAGTTTCTTTTAATATTCAGAATAGGCAGTTAAGGTGGAGTTTAATTTGCCTAAAATAGTGTTGTGAATCAGAAAAAAACAGCTGAAAACCACTTGGTAGTGGGGGGAGGGGGGATCTCCCAATGTCCACATTTATTCTCTACAAATAGCTGCTACAAAATCTTCCCTTTTTTTTTTTATTGTTGGATTTCTCCTTAAACACTGCAGTTGAAAGGAGTTTTCTTCTGTAAATTGCACTGGTCACCTGCTTTGTTTTTTAATTGCCTTTCAAATAAGGGCCACAAATTTTCAAGTGAATTTAGCTTGAATCGCATAAAATCAGTAGTAACGTCCAAAGCAAAGTCCAAATTTCTGGCTTTGTAGATGAAAACCTACAAGATTTTATAATTTTCCTCAACAGGTAAAGGATCAAGTGCTTATTTTTTTTTCCTCTTGCCGTGAAAATTTCCTAAAAGTATGCTTGTATTTTATATGATCTGTTGTTGCGTTAAATATAATAACATTCTCAGCTAAACCCCCTCCCCCGAACTCTGCATTTTACAAGTAGATCTCAAATATTCACTAATGATATTTCATCATTAACATTTCCTTTTTTGCTTCAAGATATTTTTGTTTAGTTTTTTTTAATGTGCTTACTGTTTAAACAGTTTCATAAAATAATTACTCACTTCCACCTTTGCACCTAGCAAATCTGGGTTTTAAACTTACTAACATGGAGTTAAGATGTCTTCATTAATATGACTATTCAGAAATGTTCAATTTCAGATCTTAAAAAGTGAACAAGTATTAGGAGTGTTTGCAGAATTTTAATGATATTTACATTTTTGCTGAATCTGAATTTTGAACGAAAAGGCCTAAAAGTGTGTTAACACTTGCAGTATGAGGTGCAAAAATGCCAGACAGAATCATAATTCATACATTTGTTTCATGTTATTCAGTCTTTGTGTAGGATGTTTAAGTGGTGTAAAAGCTGTGTAAGCAAAATTGTATATTCAGCAAAAGGAGGACAAGAAAACAGTTCAAATTCAACATTTCTTATTTGTTATGTATTAGATTGGTGTTTTTGATAGTCACATAGTGACACTTACATTGTTTTATTTGTTGGATGTTACTGTTTTCATCACATGGTATGTTACAGCAGCAGTGCAACTTTGAACCATGCCATGATGAATAATACTACACATACCTGTTTTATCCTGATGTGTAAATTAACATTTTAGAGGATACTTAAAATTTCTTTGACAGTAATCACAAGCCCTTTGTTTTGTGTACTGTCCTCCATCTGCTGCCTTTTCACCTCTTTACCCTTCTGTCTTACTCTTTGCGTCATCATCTATAATATCACGTTCCATTTTGCTGTCACGTACTCTATCTTTGCTTTCTTGTTTCTTGGTGTCATGCCTCATATATGTGGTGAAGAATACTTCTCCAGTTGGGCTTTCCATGATTCTGCGCTTTGCATTCTAGAGCCTGGCTGTCTTTACTGTAGAAAGAAGACCGAGATCCTCTGTTGGAGGAAGGAGCAGATAGGGAAGAGACTGTTAATAATGTACTAAATGTTGCATGAAACACGCAGATGACATGTTCAGTGTCCTGCTCTATGGAGGTCAAGCTCCTGAAGGAAAGATTAAGTCTTAGGAAATGACAGGAATTTGATTCAGTAAATGGCTTTCCACTCCTTTTGAGTGAGGATTGGGGGTGTCAAGACAAGCTGATGCTTCATTCCCCCCAGAATTTCTGCCTGCATGTGGTAGACTTGATGCCTGCCTTTCTCTGTACTTGAAAGGAGGGTGTCTGCCTGCCTGGCAAGAGAGGAAAGAGGACAGCACAATCACCACAGAAGTGAGGCAAGGAAGATGAGGAGTAAGAATGAGCTAGGTATGACTTTTGGTATCTACCATAACAAGATTTCGTACTGTCAGTATCTCTGGCTGTAGTTAGGAAGTAACTTTGTCCAGTAGCTGTCAGCAACTGTGTGACAACTTGTGCGGAAGGGGTTGCCAAACGCGAGTCCATTACAGTAATGTGGCTGCTGAGCTCTGTAAGTCAGCAGCCAGCCACAAAGACTGCATCTCTGGGTTTTACAGAAACTAATGCATTTAGGTGTAGTTTTTTTCACTATTCTGTTTATTAAGAGACAGCAGGGAAAATTTCAGGGATGACTGCATTTGGCTGTCTTTAAGAAATAAGTTTGTTAGAATACTGTTTGTAGATGAAGAAGATTATTTCATAGTTCTTTTCATCTGTCTCCCATAAGAGGTTAATTTTCTATTGTATATTTACTGTTACTTTTTAATATCTGAAGTGATGGTGTTTCCCAATTGTATTCACCCATGGAGTAGCTCTGAAGGAGCTGTGAGTGTCAAAAATTTTTCTTGCATTTAATTAAATTATGTTCTTTAATTTCAGTTGCGATTCTACTCCTTGATCATTCTGACCTGTATGTTTGTCTTGTGAACAAGAACAGAATCATTTGACCTGTATTCATTTTTTTTAGTTGGGTTATACTTATCTGAATACTTCATTCTTTGTCTTAAGACAGTTCTACTCTGTTTAATTTATACTCTCACAAGTCAGTGGGTTTTTTTAAGAAGTCCTCAAAGCAAGTATATAATACTGACTAAGAACATAAGTTTTGTTTCTTAAAGTAGATTAATTTAAAAAGTGATGTACATAGTGGCAGTGCTTCAAAGAGACCAGACTCTGCTGAAAGCTGGCGATACACTAAGCTCTTATCTCTTTCCCTGTCCCCCCCCAAATACATAACATTTATTCTGGTAAGCCCTCTGGCAGTGGGGGGCTTATTTTCATTTATGTGTTAATCCACTGCATTTATTATGTCTGTACTTTTTGTCATACCATTCTTGTCACCACTCACATGTAACAATTTGTCTCTGGCAGATAGGTCTTTCCTTTTGCTTATGGTATTTAGCTTTTTCTTTCAATCAGCTCTGAAGTGTAAGATACTACAAATTTAGCAACATGTTTCCAAGCAGAAATGCTCTCTTAAATGGCTCTGCCTGCAGAATGAAACTCTCCAAGAACATGGAAGAGATGTCTGTGTGTTCATTTCTAAACAGGAATATTTTACTGACTTTTGTATTGCATTGGACACCAGCTGTTGAAAAAGAAGTAATTATTAAAAGAAAAGTTCTGAAATTTTAGGTAATCTGTTGGTTATTTCTTAATTTATTTGTCAATTTGTCTTTTGTGATGTCAAAATCTTTTACCTTTACATTACCAGTCAGACCTAGAGGCTTTCTTATTGCTTGACTGGAGATGGATTGGTTTATATATGCATTTTGTTACGATCTGTTTTTACAGTGTTTAACACATGGGGAAAAAAACTGTCTTTAGAGAGCAATAGCTGTACTTAGTGGTGTCTTTCGCCATAAAATGCTGTCTTTAGAGGAAAAGATGGTTAACCTTCTTGTGATATTTTTTTCTTTATGTTTGCTCCAGTAAATGATATGAAATACAAGTCCAATTTTAAATTCCTTTTTTGCGTCTATCTTTTTCCCTTTTCACTCCCTCCTTGTGTTCTGTGCTAAAGTATTTTCTATGGTAATGAAACTGGGAGGTGGACCATGACTGTCTTACTGTCTCTGTATCTTCAAGAAAAAATGCAAAAGAGTTTTGCCTCATAGGGGGTGTCAAGCATGTGGCATTTGTACCAAGACTTCAGTTTTTGTATCTCCATATAGGCATTGAAAATATTCCAGCACAGTTGTTTTAGATGTGGTTAAATATTTTATAAACATTTGTTTACCAACTTCAAGTTTACTTTTATGTGTTTAGATATAGTACATTTTCTGCTTATGTATATTTTTTTCTCTTAGCTTCTATAGACTAATAAGGGCATAGGGAGAAAAAAGAAGTTACGTGTAGTGGGAGCAAAAAAAAAAAAAAAAGATTCCTTAAATAAGCCAGAAAAAAAGAAAATAGTTTTCCTAAATAAACTTAGAGTGTATTTTAGACTAGATTTGGGAGTTGCCAGAGTCCTTTCAACTCTTATTGTCTGCAAGGGGAACTGAGTACTCTGCGTAAAAAGGAATTATTGTGTTTATTTCCTTGGAAACAACATAGATTCATCTAGTAAGAGATTCTTACAAATAAAGTGCTGTTAACATTCTGTGATTGATGTGTAGAGATTTAACATTGTGGCTTAAAAGCTAATGCACAAGGTTTTTTTTGTTGTAATGGTATTGTCCTTATGAGTCCTCATGAATACTTTAGTAGTATTTTTTCTCTGTGTTGGAGAAACCATTCTCCTAGAAGTTTCAGCTTATAGCCTTAATTTGGCTTTAGAATTCAAAATGTCAAAAGAAAAAAAATTCCTTCCATTTACTTTGTATAAGTGAGTTTTGACATCTTTTCAGGACAAGTTTGGAGAAAAGAATGTTTAAATATAGGAACTTAGGCTTTTGTCTTAGTCACAAAAAGCATTGGGACTTTGGGACAGTGTGTGGTTGCTTTCAACGTGCCACAACTTGCTTTATGCACCTGGGCCAGTGGCTTATGCTCCAAGCGAGGAAGACACTCAGTAAACATGTGGAAGTACATGGTAGGATTGGGGACCTTACTATGTATCAGCTCCTCCATTTGTAATTGGGTCATGTTTGCCTAGGTTATTGGGATGCTGAAAACAAACCTGGACAGGGATCTGTACAACTTGCTATTGTTTGGTTGTCCCTTTTCTTTTTCCATAGCCTGCCCCCATCACTGTATGTTTGAGTATGCTGTGGTACATATCACAGGTGTTTGTTAGTGCACAAAATTATTAACAGTTATTTTTGTTGAGTGTGGTGTGCCTTACCTATTACGAACATCTCCAAAACATAAGTCTGTATTGAATTTCAGTAACACTTTCAAATCATGTGTTTGAATGAAAATGCTATAGCATCGCTATTTGTGTCTTACAGGAAGAAAAGGCTTCTCTCCTGCATCGTACTCAGGAAGAAAGGAGAAAACGGGAGGTAAAGTAGAAATAGGGGCTTGGAATGTAAGCGTTTGGGTGCACTCTGCATTTTTTTTTTTTTTGATGTAGTGACATTTACAATCCAAAATTCTTTATTCTGTTGCAATTGTACTTACTGCAGGAATACTTTGTTTCAGTTTGCACCTTTCATGTATTCTTCCAGCCTACTGGAATTGGCAAAACTGCTTGACTGCTTTTAAGATGGTTCCCAGAGGTGATTTTCATCTCAAAAGCAGATAATTAATCATGTACTGGGTGCAAAGGGAATTTTTATTTTTATTTTGGTGCTCATTGGATCTAGTCTTTGTTGAGAAAATATAGCTATTTGGCCAGTAGCTTTAATTTTTTGCTGTGCCCAATAATCTGTTGCTATGGTCTCTGCAAACTGTCTTCTCCTGGTTCTGCTATGGTTTCCAGGATGACCTTCAGCAAGTCACTTTCCCAGTTTGTACTTCAGCTCTGCAAAAGTAAAATCAAGACTGATACTTCAGTGCAGTGTAAAGTGCTTTGAAATCGACTGATGGTTGAGAAAAAGTGAGAAGCAGTTGTGAGACTGCAGTGTGAGCCTTTAGGATATCTTATATTGGCTTGTGATGTAGGCTTACTGCTAAAGATAATTCAGTGTGGAATAAAGCAAAGGAGAAATATGTACTGGAAGGAAAAATACTACTTTTAAAGCATAATTGTGTTAATATAGGTGGAAATGAGAAAATGAAATATAATAGTATAAAATGAAAATGAATATATATTTATTTTGCTATTTTTCCTCTAGTATAAGGAGAAAATTTTTTTGATCCTGTAAAATTATATTAAATGTATGATTGTATAGTTTTCATGCTAATCAAGAAAATGGAACTGTTTGTCCTTTAAAGATGTTTGACCCTTGCTAGACTAAAAGCAGGTTCTGCAGTGGCTTACTCTTTTCTGAGGACAATTACTGTATTTTTTTTTCTCTCTGCAGGCTGGGTGCACTAATATGGACTAAGCTTACGTGTGAAATTTTTAGGATTTCACTTGTTACTTCAGAAACCTGTGCTATGAATTTTTACTCAAATATATGATCAATGAGGCCTTAACAATGTATGCAAAAGAATATTCTGTGCTTCAAGTGCTCTTTGCCAAATACCAGAATAACCCATTCAGTTGCTAACACTCTATCAGGTGCAAAGCTGCAAAGCTGACACGTATATTTATGTATGAGTATGTGTACACTCACTCACTGTATTCCTTGTCATGTATTAGATCTTCACAAAATGAATGAAGAGTCCTTCTGTGGAAGAGATTTTTTTTAAAGGATGGCTCCTCTGAGAATAAAATCAGTTATAGCCTTTTAAAAAAGGCCTGTAGCAGAATCTTACGAGTGACCTCAGACTTAAAACCTTTGCAATTACGGGTTGCTAATTGACAATTATGTATTCTAGGAAAAAAAAACCTGTAGAGAAAAGGAGAATATACCTACTTTGTAGTCAAACATTACATTATGACGATGAACAGACAGTGCCTCTCTGTAATTGAAACTCTCCCCTCCTTGCCCCCATACTTTGCACTTTTACTGTTAAATACTTAGGAGAGGAAAAAAACCTTCAGCATATCATATTTTGATTTTGGTCCAGACTCTAGAGGTAATTAGAGTCTTTTAAGCAAGAGTTTATTCAGATAAGTTGTTTTGGGAACTTGGTTTTCCAAGAATAATAAAACACGCATTGGATAGCAATTCAGAAACCTTTATGATGTTTCTCTGGCCGCTTCAGTTTAAGTTCTGTCCATGGAAGTTGTATATATCTGTATGGCACAATAAGTTAGT
The DNA here is from genome assembly GCF_036370855.1 of Dromaius novaehollandiae. Taxonomy (NCBI): domain Eukaryota; kingdom Metazoa; phylum Chordata; class Aves; order Casuariiformes; family Dromaiidae; genus Dromaius; species Dromaius novaehollandiae. Next base: position 10,552,554 of record NC_088099.1, read on the forward strand.
AATCAAACTTTTGTCAGTTTGTAAGTAGCATTAAAATATTATTGGGAAAATTCACATAAACTTTCAAAACATTTTCTGTTTGCTTGGTGGCCCTCAAAATTATGAGCTAGCTGGCTCATTGCAGTTCAGGGATTGATTACTTAGATTAGAATTCCTCTTCTCAAGGCAGGCTTCTCTGATTTTACTCTTCCTCTTCCTACTTTCCCTTCCTCACCTGCTGCTTTGGAGCTTTAAGTTCAGTTAACAACAATTTGATTCACTTCCCTCTTTCATCCCTTAAGAAACTATATGGACATTATTATAAACCTAATTACAGTAGCCACTTCCCTTAGGTATTTATCATAATCAGATATGCTGGGGGTGTTGTCAAGGGGCGCTCTGAGTGTGCTTTCCATAGTTCCTGAAGCAAGTTCGCTGTCAGTTCTTCAGAAGCTCAGCCACTGCGAAGGGATGATTTAACTACAATTGCCAGCTACTGAGGAAGACTCCATAAAATGACTCACTTTGTATGTCCAGCTGGAAGGAGAGAGCAAGAATTTGTATTCATTTCTATATTGTGTTCCTGGGCTTGAAGCATTAAGCCTTATTTTCGTTTCAGCAGGAGTATTTTCTCCAAATAGTTGTTTTGGGGCATCTGAAGTGTACCAGGCTTATAATGCTGGCAGATTATTTGAGGGGGAACAACTAAGCAGGTCTTCAGTGTCAGCTGACTAATTTGTGCAGAAGGAGGAATAATTTCTTTGGGTTTGATCAACTCTTGAACATTTTAGCATTAAATTTTTTTCTAATAAAATGCTAGCATGTTTATTTCTGTAATACTACATACTGATTATTAAAAATTCTTACGCAGTAATGCAATGTTAAATTTATACTTAGAAATATGAGTTGCACTCTCCCTAATTTATGCATATTGGATGCAAAACCTCAAATACGTTATTTTACTGATGATTAGCACTTAATTCTCATTAAAATTATTTTTGAATACAAATATATCTGATAAAATTGTAGAAATGAGATTTAGGTTTCACATTGTTGATTTTGATCTTTTTCACTTTACAGGAAGAAAGGCGGAGGCTGAAAAATGCAATAATAATCCAGTCATTTGTAAGGGGGTACAGGGACAGAAAACATCAAGTAAGTACTTTTATATTTATTCAGAGGGGTGTAAAACAGTTTTGCTGAAAATAGGCTTTCTTGTATTAAAAAATTCCATTGAAAATCTTTCCTTTTTTAGTATTATGTGTGCTCACAAAGTGCAAGATCTTTTCCCCTCTTGACTTATTTTCAGTTGAGACAGTTTTTCAGTAGGTGGGCACTTATTCGTCAAACCATGTATGTATATGAAAACAGACTTCAGTGGAATTACTCAGTTTTTTTGAGTTGACAAAGCATATAGGAATAGTTAGGTATTCGCAGTTTTCATTTACACACCAGTGGAACAGGGTTCTTTAGCAGAAGTGAGAGCGTGATTCAGAAGGATATTCTTTTTAAGTGGATGTTGGATTGGTTATTCTTAGAAAGGATTGTTTCTGTTTAAGCTTGCTGGTATTTATTGAGTAAACCAGATGAAATTACATGATGTGATAGGTATTTATTTGAAAAGCAACAAATTTGTTGTAAAGTGTACTTTCTGAATTACAGCAATTATGGCTTTAACTATAATTTCGTATATACGTTTCAGTCTCTCAACAATTGTGTGTTAAATCCCTTGTATTACTTTGCTGTCGCTCAAGATGGGAAACCGAAATGAGATTTTTAAAATTTTGCATCTCTGTTTTAATTCAGAGTCATTACTGATGTGTTGATGCATATCTTCTTTTATTTTTAAGTACTCTATCCAAAGAAGTGAATTCGATCGCTGTGCTAATTTGGCCCAATCTGGAGGAACTTTTTCCACTACTAATGGAGCTAATTTGACCCTTTTAGTTCGTCAGTTACTCTTTTTCTACAGACAGAATGAGGATTCTAAGCGTTTGGTAAGTACTGTTACATACTTTGATCACTAGTAAATAGTTTTATTTCATGCACTTTTTAGGTACTCTTTCACTTAGAAGGTTATGAAGGGATGCAAAAGAAACTTTGAGCGCTTCAATAAAGTCATTTTAAAATTGTGGATATTGCTGGCCTAAATTATTCGTTGCTCTTTTGTTATTCATTTAAACAGAATAACTTTAAATTTAATTTTATGTGCGTGCGCACACCCCTACACCCACACCCCCCTTCACCACAATCTGTGAAATGAAGCCTTGAAAAATCCTTTTACAGAGCAGCATATATAGAATGCGTGAGTCATAGTAATATATTAAAAATAGTATACTTCTGTTATAATTATATTTTTAACAATATTTTCCAGCTATTTCTCTGGTCATTCCTAAGGTGTTAGGGTTTTTAATTTTTTTGCACTGGTCAATAATGCTGGCATATTAATTTTGGAGTCTCTGCAAAATTCCAAAAGATACAAGTAAAAATGACTTTATGGACATTAATAATGGAGATTAAAGAGTTATGGCTATTCAAAAAATTAACAGAGAAATTTGTTCCCATTGTAAAGTTATTTGTAAATGTACTTCAATATTAACTTTGAAATTCTTAATATTATGTCATGTAGTCATGTAGTTTATATTGTTTAACAAATCACTATTTTTTTTCCTCAACTAAAAGTGATTGTCTTATTCTGTGTTTCGTAAAGCACCCAAAGGTATTTTGTGTTACATATATGTACATATTTTATACATACCTTATATATATAATATAATGTTTTATAATAGAATGTAATTATATATAATATACTGTTTCTGTGCCTGACAGAACAAGACTAAGATATTGCTGTATATGCTGCAGTATTTTTGTATATGCTGAAAGCTGTTTTTGTGCAACGTTGAAATGTGAACATTCATCCGAGTAAGCAATTAGTGCAGCAGAGGTTGATGCCAGTGCATAAAAAGGAAATAAAATTTGTGCTGTGCTAAAACATGTGGATTGAAAGAATGTAGGAAATAAACTACTAAAGGAAAAAAGTCAGTAGGAAAAAGACTGTGACCATCATGCAACTTGTGGAAAAATAAAGCTACTTTATTATTGGCGAAGCCAGGTATACTTAAAGAGAGTGTAGTAATTAGCCTATTATGAATGTCAGTTTCTATTAAACTTGTGCGTGTCTTTCCTCAGATATGGATGTGTCAGAATTTAATTAAACAGAATTCTCAGTTTGTTAAGCAACTGGATGGTCCAGACAGACTTACTTGCTTATTCCAAATAAAAAGACTGTTGGGGCTGTGTTGCAGGTAAAGGTCTTTTTTCTGTAAACTACTTTTGAAAAAAGTGCTCCTAATCATGTTGGATGCTTTTTCGTTTCTTTTTTTTATAGCAGGTGAAGTATACATTAAATTTAACAGTCCTCTCCATGAAATAAGTTTAATGTTAAATATATATCAGCCGTGGTATATGATACTTATTCCTATTTAAAAACAGTGGAATGTTCTTTAGCTCCGTGGATTTTCATGTTCGACATGTGTCCTGTCTAGAGTGTTAAGGGTCTGCATGTAGTAGGATTGCTAGCAGTGTGTGTCCGAATCAGAATGTTTTCTTGGGAGCTGATAATTATTAGAGGTTGCTATCTGAGCTAGACTGTTGTCCCAAGGATATTCTTTGGATATTGCTGTTTTAGGAGTAATATTATTTAAAATGCTTTTTCCGTTTATTTTGAATTCAAGGCATGTTAAGCAGGTGCACTACTGACTGCAGCGGTACATTCATTATAGGTAGTGACATTTTTACATGCATTTCAGAGAACCACAGGAAGATAAATTTATCAAAGCAACTTCAGCAGCTGGCTACTAAAGCCCAGTTTTGGAAAACAATGTATTTGTTCTTATCAGTGTGATAGAAACTAGTTATATTCTGCAGACCTTTACAGAAATCTTTTTTGAAGAAAGCGCTGTTTGCTTATCATATTGAGGATTCTTCTGGAAAATTGGTGCATTCAAATCATTGAAGCTTGTGATTTTATAATTGTTTATACTATATACGTACGAACAGTGGCACTGGACACTCAGGTAGACTTGAGTGGCAGGCTTCAAATTCCCCATACAGTGGAACATAGCTGCGGTGTCACTGGAGTTAATTGTACATTTTCACCACAGTTGGAATTGTGGTTTGTAAATGCAGGTGTGTTAGTGTTTCCTCTCTGCCTTCCTGACTGGGTGACGTAGTGAGGAAGGGAGCAAAGAGTCTGTTCCTTGAACACATGGGGAGAGTGGAGGAAGAAGCTCTTTTTACTTCCTCTTACCAGTGTGATGGTGGGTGTCCCTGCTCGCTTTCTGAGCTGCTCTAATTGACTGCAAAAACCCAGAAAGCAAGCAACGACACAGACAACCAAAATCATTTCCCATGGGTAAGTTCAGACTCATGAGAAACTGTGGTGACAGTATGTAACATCATGGCAAAAAATGGTAGTTTGATTGCAGCTACATCTGCAAAAAACAGTCGTCTTGTCAATGTATCTTTATTCTGTTTAGTGAAAATAGCTTAGCTGTGGTGTCAGAATGATTTTTGATGCTCTACGTCTGTCCATCCGGATGGCAGGAGAAGAAAGAGCATTGTTCGGATAACTATGCCTATATACCTCAAATATTAACAAATCCTTTAATTTCTAAAGAGGCTCTTAATCTGCACCAATTCTGTGGTTACAGGTAGTTGTTTCGTAAGTAGTTTGCTAAAGGTTTGGGGATGGTTGCCTATTTAATACTTGAGCCTGTAATCAGGATCAGGGATGTGTTATTTTCATTACTTGTATGACATTCCCCAGCATTCATTCGAAGCCCATACTACTACAGGGCTCTCCTGACTTCATTTTTCATGTGGGTAGTGCAGTGCATGTTGGAAAAAACTCTTGGCTTCTCTTGTAATCAGTGCAGCAGTCCTCCAAACTTTTCAAGTCATTGAAAGCAAGCATTTAGTAAGATTTAAAGAGAGAGAGCGGTATGCATAGAAACCCTAAAATCAGGAATTATAATGATGCCAGCAAAATGATTTAGCTGAACTACTGAGAACACTTGGAAACCCAATATAAATGAGTTATTTTAAAATGAATGCAAAAAAATTTTGTAGCTTAATTTTTAAGAAATGTGCATATGCCTGTGCTGACATAAGAGAAATCTCATCAAATAATTTTGATTTGATTTATAGGCTATTGCAAAATTGCAATGATGACAGTCTGAATGTTGCACTTCCTATGAGAATGCTTGAGGTATTTTCATCTGAGAATACGTATTTGCCTGTTCTACAAGATGTCAGCTATGTGGCATCATTAATTGAACAAATTTTGCACTACATGATTCAAAAAGGTGAGTAGCCAGAAACTAGAAGTTCTGGGAGATATGCAAAAAATTGAATGGAATGTGGTATACCTGAAAACCGTATTGTTTCATCACGTTGTGCCTTTGCCACAGACATGATGAATTATGGTAAATGCTGCAGACCCTAACCCATACTATACACTGATATTTTACTGGTAAAGTGAACGCTGCTTGAGAAATTACTGTTTGATTTCTTTGAAAATTCTGATTATAAATTGAATGTTCTACCAAGTTATTTGTGCAGGCTTTTGCAACAGAGCCTGAGTTGGTGAATATTACCTAATAGAGGTTTATTCCAGTAACTGCTTTCTCATATTTGAATGCACACATGCGCAAAGACACACGCGCGCACACGCTCTTCCTGTCAGATCTAAGCTTTAGTTGTATAAAGGCTGGGCATTTTTCTGCAGCACTTCTCCCTGTAACTGCTAATGATCATTATTATAGTAAATTGGCATTAATTTTGCATCCTGTTAACAGTAGATAGAGACACCTTAGCAAAGAGATGATGAACCAGCTTTTATTTCCCTTGTGCCATCTTCAAACTTTAGCAAAGCTGTTTGCTAAACTCCTATCAGTTACACCTGTGCAAACCTACTGAAAGTTAATGAGTTGTGTAGTTATCACTGAAATCATGATTTGTGTACAAGAACCTTTATTACTCTTGGGATGTGTTTTTTTAAAAAAATTGTCTTTCTAGTATCACGGCTTGAGTTCACAAGACTGGTAGGTGGGGGGAAAAAAGAAAAGCCCTATGAAATAAACGTCTCTGATCCAGCTTCAGTAGTACAAAATGTTAAAAGGGCATCTTCGAATTTGTTATCTCTTTGGAATAACTATGTATTTTGAAAGGTTTTAAACATAGTCAGTGAACTGAATCCAGGCTATCTTATTCTGTTACCGAGGATTTAGATGTAACTGCTACATTTGGAGTTGTTGTATTACATTCTGACAAAAAGTGACTATTACTGCAGCACATTTATCTTACTTGCCTAGGTATTATTTAAATTATAGTAGCATCTGTGTTTATGTCTTATTGTTTACTATATGATTAGTATATCTTCCAAAATACTTTTATGTTTGTTCATTTAGTATAATATTCAGTCCTCACAACTGATACATGAGAATTTGTCAAAATGTTAAATTCTAAACTTTAGTCAATAAAAATCAGCTTTCTAGTCATTTGTAATCAGAACAAAAAGAAGCAGCTGTGTAACTAAAAATACATCATCTCCTAATCATGTATGATGATGAAGTGGTAAAGAATGTCTAATCAGCTTATATTAGTATAACAGAAGGTCTTAGGCTGGGCGTCTCTCTCAGTGCTACAGCCCTACTTACGCATTTGCAGTGGTTTCTGTAGTAGTAGAACAGGAGTTCGTCGAGCACAAGGAAGTTGATTTAAGGAAAAGAATGGAGTCATGTGATTCCACTTGTACTTTAGTGAGATAAAAATAGTTTTCTGACAATGGGGATCAGGCTACCATCTATACGTGTCTTTATGGTTCAGGTGGTAATACATTTTTATTACTGTGTGAGAGATCCTTGTTTTGGGAACAGTACTTGTGTTCTTCAGTCTGCTAAAGCAAGGCACTTGTAGAATTGAGACATTCTGCCAGCAGGACTCTTACCTGTAAGATGCTGTCATGCTTTGGACTAGAGGGAAAAATTCATCATGTCTAAAAAGGTGGAAAAGCAGCTTTCAAAAACATGACTAGAATTGTCTAGAGGAGAAGAGAACATCTTTTTCATAGATTATTGTTTAAAAGGTCAAATTATTCTCTTTACCAGCAGGAGTGGTCCGCCTTGAAAATCCAACTGATTCTGTATGCAGTTACCTATCTGTGATTTTATAAAAGGATATTTCCAAAGATATTGCTTGTATATCCTGTTAGTTATGTGAATGTGACTTTGACTGTTCTCTGCATTTTTTAAAATGTTTCCTTAAGTAAAATTTCATGCAATGAATTATAAGACTTTTTTAAGTTATAAATTTTATGTATATAATTTGTTCTATAAGTAAAAAAAAATAGTATTATCTTTAAAAAGTGGTGTTTCTTATTTGTAGGCTACTACAGGTCGCTTTATTTGTTAATTAACAATAAGCTTCCATCAAGTATTGAGTATTCTGATGTTTCTCGAGTCCCTATTGCAAAAATACTTCTGGAGAATGTTCTGAAACCATTGCACTTTACATACAGCTCCTGCCCAGAAGGTGCAAGGTAAATAAGGATGATATTAGATATTTGTATACTTGTTCATTATTTTCAGAGTTGCAGACTTTATCATTGGATGTTTATATATTTTTAGTAAAGATTATTGATTTTATTTGCGGCAGTAATGATTTTTTGGTAACGTTGTACATAGGCGAAACAAAGCTGTTTCAGGTATGATTTAAAAAAAAAGTAATAAAATGTTGAAGAATATAATAAACGGATCATAGAGAATAGCACATATTGCCATGTGTGGGAAAACAGAGGTGGAAAAGCTTGAAGTGTAGATGAGAGCAGAGACACAGCCAAGGGCAAATGAAAAGAATTTTGGAGTTAACAAGTTTGTGACAGAGGAACTGAGATTTATGAAGAGAAATAATTGAGTCTTAGCTTACAAGGAGAAAGAGTCAGGTATGTAGAAAGAGGAAACAAAAGTCAAACTTTGATTATAGCACATATAATAGTGTTTTGTATTGGAGTACATTGGAGTGTATTGTATTGAGTGGAAAAAAAAAACCTTGGGATTTTTTTTCCCAAAAAGTTGGGATTTTTTTATCAGTAATTTCAAGATTATGAACAACAAAATTTAACTTCAGAATAGTTTTTTGTGAGCTCATCAAAAGCTTAAAGGATAAAGTTACATATAAGATCATCAGGGATGGGGTATAAAAAGTTCATTTTTGAGAAATTTGATAAATTCAGTTTATTGGCCCGGAATTAATGGAATGCATCTATAGGTTTTCTTGATGGGCATGTTCAGTCTTGCACATTGATGATCAATCATTCCATGGATATACTTGTGAGAAATTCTGCTCATATTTTCTATAAAGGCATTTTTTTTTTATTTCAGGCAACAGATTTTTACAGCCTTCACAGAGGAGTTTTTGGCAGCACCTTTTACAGATCAAATATTCCATTTCATCATTCCAGCGCTTGCTGATGTTCAGACCATTTTTCCTTATGAACTCTTTCTGAATGCACTATTATTAGCAGAAAGTGGATGTTCAAGAAAAAGTGATCGAGCCCCATGGCTTTTTTATTTTGTTTTAACTGTTGGAGAAACATATTTGGGTGAGAAAGCTAAATGGTCTGTTCATTGGGGTTATTTTTATATTTGAGTAGTATGTTACATATGTTTATATATAACAAAATATGTATATAGTGTGGTTCATTGACAAGCAAAAAGGACAGTTTGTGGATACAAGCGGAGAGATCCGCTTTATTAGCTAATCTTACTCTTTATATTAAAACTTGCATTTAATTGGGGAGGCTTGGGCATATTGTGTTTTGGTCAGGTATTTCTTGTAGAATGTATTATTTATCTTTAGTAGAGTGTGATCTGGCTAATAGTCTTATTTCCATGCATTTGCCATAGGATCCCTTTCAGAGGAAGGACTTCTTGTGTACTTGAGGGTACTCCAAACTTTTCTTTCTCAGTTGCCTGTGTCTACTACTGGTACAAATTGTCAAGATGCAACCAGTGATTCTGAAGATGAGGATGAAGAGATCAGTAAAATGATAACCACACCAGTAAGCAGTACAGAATTTCTTTGAATGAATTTTTATTATAGCAACAGCAAAAATAGGTAAAATCATCATCGTTTTAAGTCTGCTATTTTTCTAGCTGCTAGTAGAGGGAAGTATGCTTATTTTGTTCTTAAAAGTAGATGGCTGCTATTTGCAAGTGACTGGAACTGGTCCCTTATATTTAAAAACAAACACACAAAACTCTTGATGTAACCAGGATTCTTAAAGTACAGGTAGTATGACTTCCAAAGGGCAGACCTTTTATTAAAAAAAAAAAATTGACTTCTCTGCTTTAATTTTGTATTTTACAAAGACTGTTACTCTTCCTGTTTTTAAGACTTTGGTAACACTCGGTTATTATGAGACATACCAATCTGATATTCCAACTTAGTATTTTCATTTTTTCTCATGGAGATATCATATATTCAGCTTCAGTCTTTACCTTATAATCTTAGCTCCCTTTTAAGATAAACTTGCTACACTCAAAACCCTCAAAGAGCAGGACACTTTATTTCTGTGATAATGTATAGAGACTGTAGTTGTAAATAGGATTTTTCACTGTAGTTTAAACATGCAGTAAAAATTCCAACAATAAAAGGAATCTATACTAACTTTAACATCCTGACACTCAGGTCAAGGCATTGAGCAACCAAAGTTGGAGAGATGTCAGTCCAACAGCTTCTTACTGGCCTTTATGTAATCTCTCAAAAGCCAGATACCATTCACAAGACTCATGCAGTGTGCAGTCTGTTCTTGTGGAGTGTGTGAAATTTCGCCATATTTTGGATTGCTACAAAAATAGTTTAATTACCATAGTGTGATTATTTTTCCTTTCTCACACTGAGTTGGAAATTTTGGATTTTTCTCTCTCGAGCATTTGTATGCCTTTGTGTCATTTCCTTGGTTAAGTACTGAAAGCAAGAGTGTACTAGCTATTCTAGGAGATACAGTTCCAAATGCCTACTTAAATTTCCTGTTGTCTCTGAAAGATTCAACCTTTTTAAGACCAGATATTGAGAGTGACTTCTGATCAAGAACCATACTGTTACTGTTGGTGAATACATGCAGCTTTTTACTTGTACATTTTATGTGCAGTCTGTTATCATTGGCCAAAAAGGTTTACTGAGTTAGTATGAATAAACTGCTTCTTTGTCCAATAAATAATGCATTTCCCAAAATAAAAAATATTTTCTGTTTTTTTTCTATCCAAAATCTTTACGTCAGACTTTAGATATTTAGTCTCTGCCCCCCCCCACATTGTATAATGTAAATATTGGTAGATTCTACTTGTGGATTAAAAAAATTGGTGATGTTTAAGAGGTGGTTAGGTAAAAACAAAGCATAAATTTCTGTTCATAGATAATTTACTATAATTTATAAATTAGAGAAAATCTAGTACATAAATTTAATACATAATACTATTTTATTGTAGTATACATTTCTCCTTCCTCTGGTTTTTTGTATTCCATATTTTCATGCATGCCTGCCCAACCAGAAAAACAAGTTGCAGGAAAAAACCCTCTCTTTTAAAGATGTATACGTAGATAGCTTGTATCCTTCAAGGATGTTCCTCTTTTTACACTTCTTGTATTACCCTGATATGTATATTTGCCACCCGGTAGCTGAAAAAGTTTTTTGTTGTTTGTTAACTCGTGGGCTATAAATCGGGAAATACTGTTTGTAGCTGTTGAACTTCCAGTAGGTGTCTGCTTCTCTGCAAATACTGACTGATGTCACTGGGGGAGAGATGAGTATTAACATATTTTATGCCAGTAAATGATCTTGCCACATTGCATCCAAGTGTTGCAGACCGTGCTTACATTATAGGGAGTGTTTCCCATTGGCTTTAGTGGAGAGATTGATACCACTCCCAATACTTGCCTATCTAAGGGTTTAAATCATCTTTCAGATATGGTGCTTTTAAGAATGATATTTGGGTATACATATATCATCATGCTTTCACTATCATACAAGTAAACATTATGTTCTAGTAAAATTCTGAAGCATTTAAAGAAATGGGATTTTTTAATCATTAAAAAGAGCAAAGCAGATTTTTGTTTGGTGTGTTTACAGGGTGATGGGAGAATATCAGTTCAGTATATAACTGAGGAGTGTCTAAAGAAATTGGATACAAAACAGCAAACAAACACTCTACTGAATATGGTTTGGAGAGATTCAGCTAGTGAGGAGGTCTTTACCTTGATGGCATCAATCTGCCACACGCTAATGGTACAACACCGAATGATGGTGCCAAAAGTCAGGCAAGTATAAGTAGTAATGATGTTAAACGATAGTAGACCTAAAGTGAGTTTCACTAGATAGACTTGGCTTGTTGTTTCAAATACTCTGTGGAGATTTTTTTGTATTGTCTCTTTTATAATCAACTGAAATAAATAAGATTTGTAGAATTTAAATAAGAATTCTAGGTATATCAATGAGTAGATTTCTTTTTTTGTTCATTATTCTTCCTGCTCATTGCGTTCTTTCTGGACTGATCACTGAATCCAAAACTGTAAGTTTTTGGTTTGTTTAGTGCATTGCAATTAAGTTAATATTTTATCATCACATTGAAGGTTACAGAACAGAAAGTGTTTGCGATCAGAAAATCATGTGCAAATAGCATTGCAAAGGTTCTTGAAGTAGTTTTTCCATCCTCTTGCTCAGAGGCAGTATTAAGTGTAATTAAATCATTCTCACAGAAGTTTGTCCAGCTGCTTTTTAAAACTTTCAGTGATACGGATTCCATAATCTGTCCAGCTGGCTGAGCATTGAATCCAATTATTCCAAATTGTTCTCTGAGCCTTTTAGTATATAACCAGAATATCTCTCGCTACGAATTAAAACAGTTCCTAACTGTTGAAAATCATTGTGGTTGTGTGGTAAGGGGTTCGGAATCACAAATGAAGGTAAAAGTTTGGACTTGCTCATCTTTACAGCATTCCTTTACAAAGGCTACAAAACACAAATGTCAGTAACAATGGAAGAAGGTTTTTGGTCTTCTTGTAATCAAACTAAGACGTATAACTATTAAAACTTGTGTGGTGCGAGTCATTTTGAGTCAGTATATAGTTGCTGGTAGTAAACTAAGTATTTAGGGAATGTTGTAAACATAATCAATTCAAACTGCATTGTAAACAGTGATACAGAAAACTAATTAGGTGCTATCTTAGCCCAATGGTGTTTATGGCTGTTCGAGGAAGTAAGATGTCAGTGAAACTGTGATTGCTCGATTAGGGTAATTAGTTCTTTGTAGACTAATTGCATTAGAGCAGGATGTGAGACCTGAAGATCATAGCAGCAGTTGAATTAGTACGTGTGTTTTATTGTTGCAAGTAATACATTGCCTTGGATAGTAATTACTGAATTTAAATGCATCACTGCTTTGACTTGAGGTTTACTGGTGAACTGTGTGGAAAGAGTGCTTAATGAATAAAGAAGTCACACAGAACCTTAATTGTATGAGTATGGCATCAATTTCCTCTGAGAAGCTATATTAGGTCTTTGTAATCAGTTGTGATAACAAGCTAGTTATGCATTAGATACATTTCAGCAGCTATGCAAGCTCCAGTCAGTTGTTTGCAGTTACAACTTTTGAATGGTTCCAAAACAGTAGAATCTACCAACTTTAGAAAAAAGTAGAAGAAATATTAAGATTAGTATCATTAATGCCAGTGAAAGTTTTTACCTGTTTAAAATTAAGTTAATTCATACAGTTATTTGTTAAGTTAAAGCAGATGTTTAATTTCTAGTTTTGACTTCCAAGCCAATGGTAAGTGTTGGGTTTAGCGGGCCTAGCCAAGACATTAGGCATTAATCTTTCATTCTCCTCAGTGCATTTTAGACCTGGACTAAGCTTCTGAGTATCTATTCTAAATATTCTTTCCTGAGTCTTTTGTAAAGCACATTTGATGCTTGTTTTAAAGGTAATGAACATTGTGCAATTTTGGAAGGTAGTTAAAAGATTTTAGTTCATTTATTTCCATAAATACATTTTTAATTGCCCGATTGTTAAATTTAATGATGGTCCTTGGAAAGATGCTTTGCCTTTTTTGAAACTGCCTTTAAATGACTTTAAAATACTCAGAATAAAGTGTATCTATTTAATGACACCACGTAAAAATATCTTAGTTAAGCAGAAATAATCTAAAACAACTTTTAATATATTCTAAGAGCTTAAAAATGCTGGTTTTTTCTTTTCTGTTTGAAGACATACTCATCAAATGGGTTTAAAGAGAGAAGAGTTTCTTATAAAGACTTTATTTGCTTACTGAACAGCATTTACAACTGTAATGGAAAATAATGATAATTAAAAAACACTTAGACTGAAAATTTGCAAAGTGAGATACTAAATAAAAAGAATTAAAAATCACCTTGAACAGCAGAAAAGAAAATCAGGCTGAGTTTACACAGGCTTTGGAAGGGAGGAAACCACAAATATCTCTGTATTTTTTATAATAGTTTTGAGGCTTCCTTCCTTCTTGAAAAAGGATAAGAAACTCATATTCTAGACTATTATGCCACTCCATTAAAGCTGAATGCTTTTTCTTCTTGTGGTTCTCTGTACATCTTGGTGATTTGACTGATGGTTATGTAGTGTTAGGAGCATTGGCATCACTGCATTAAATCAGTAGTTTCTTTGTGTTTCGAACAGAGACCAAGAGAGACCAGAATAAGATACCCAAAACTACAAGAATTTCTGTAGTTTTGAACAGAAGGAGCAAGCATCTGAAGTCCCTTCCTAATTCTGTGTAGACTAGTGGTGGGTTTTGGCTTCAGACACCAGTAATTACATTTCCCTCCCTACACAAACTCTATTAGTATAATAAGCATATTCTAGTTAACCAGAAAGTTTACTCTGGCTGTAGGTATTCCTTGCCTAAATGTTGTTAGGTTGTATTAGTTACATTGTTTTAGATAACACAAAATATTTCCTTAATCTTTTGTCTTTTAGTAATTCTGAACATTCCTTTTGGTTTAATCTGTAGAAAATACTAACTTTTGTTTTCTCCTATGTTGTGCTTTCTAATTCATTCATTCACTCTAAACCGTGTGTTTTTTTTCTTTTTTCAGTTTATTCTTTTCTTGTACAAATGTCTTGTGTACCTCCATAGCTAAACATTTTAATTATTTATCTGTGGTATTACTCCCTCCTTTTTTGTTTAAAAAAAAAAAGGTATAACAAAACCTGAACTGAAATTTATAGCACAGCAACCTTAAAAATACATAGTATGTACTGTTTTTTTTTTCCTTCTTAATGTTGTGTAAATATGATAGAGAATTGAAACGTGTGGGAGTTAAGAAGTCACTCATGCTTCAATACATTACCTTCATACCTGCTTCATTGCCCATCACTTCTGTGATAGTGATGATTAGTAGGATATTTATTTTAGACTCGAATTCATTTGTTTGGTCCATAAGCTAGTGATATATTAAAATACACTATCACCTAATATGTGTCATCTAGCATTTTATTTTTAAGTTGGTATGTATCAACAAAGATGGGTTATTAGAAAAGCACATTGCTTTGAATTAGTCCTCCTGACTAATAACTAGTCCTAGTGTAGGACTGGCAACTAGTCCTCTTTAATAAATTCTGTCCAAATCTGGAAAACATGCAAGCAAGCCCAGTTAAAGAAAAAGCCACAGGAGTAGAAAGGCCGAGGTGTAGTTAGTGTTGAGTAAGCCAGGTGAGAGGCGTACAGTGTAATCCTGATGGATAATGAAGTCGCTGAGAATCTTATATCGTCTTCAGGGGACAAGGCTTTCATCTCTTCCCTGTAAAGTTGATAAATATTATTTGAATGAAGTGTTATTAAAAAAACAAACAAAACCTGAGTCTTATAGAGTGTAGCTGTCGTTGCCATTACAGAGAGATTTGTGAGACTTGGATCAGCAAAAATATATTTTGAATAACTAGTAAATTCTCATCCTGCAAAATATTTAGGGAGGGTAATTTAATATCGTAGACTTCAAGCCCTCAATAGGGCTTTAGAATTAAATAGCTATATGAACTGTGCTTGTACTATAGGACTTTGGTTATTATTTTAGCTGTCTGGTTGGTGTCTCGGAATAATTGTTATTCTTGGTTTAACAGTTTCAGAGTGACAATACATTACTGACATTCTGGTGTAACATGAGCAGCCTGTCTTTGTATGTGTGATGAAGATACTTAGGCTTTACATACAGCTGTCTTAGTAATTCTTTAGCAAATGTGTGTTTTTCTCAAAACCAGAATCAGTATATTTGAAGTTTTTACAACGTTTCTTTTTAAGCTTTGTGCATTCTTCATTCAATACACGTTCTAAAGAGAGACAGAAGCACGAAGCAGCCTGAAGAGCGGTATAGTTCATTTAATGCATCTTGCATGCTCTCTCTTACCTGTGACACCTTGCAGTTCTAAAGAAGTGTCAAAATACACCGCCCCTGCAGCAGCGACCCTACGAGACTGCATGAGCTTGTCTCATTCCATTGTGTTCTCTTCATTAACTTAAATGGTCTCAGTGGGAAACTGGGCCCAATTTATGACCTAGGCTGAAAATCTTGCCTTTAACTAATTAACTTGTAGCGGTGCCTCAGCTAAATTAAGCTTAATGGGTCATTTAATCTGTCCCATTGCACAGGAGGAATTTGACACTTTTTTTTTTTTTTTTTTAAACCAGAGGTGCCCAAAAAAACCTTTCTGGCAAATACACATAAATCATGTGGCTTTTGTGAACAATTAGATAACTACAGAGAGAAACTGGCCAATAATAAATGGCCAATATATACTTAATTTTGGGAGCAGATAATTTTATTAGTATGATTAAAATGAATATCTAACAGAAATTATTGGAGTGAATTTAATTCTAGCATAGGTTGTGACTCGTTTATTTTTGTGCTTGAAATAGGAGCTTATACTTTTCATTATTTGAAGAATGCTTCTTCCCCCAAATTAAAGTGCTAAATCTGACTATTAAAATTTACCAGCAAATCCGTTAATGAATCTATTATGTAAACCCATGTACAATGATCTCATGGTAATGAAACTGGTAATATGCCACGAGATCTTTAAGAAATTGCAGAAGAACCAGAGGGGAGGGGAAAAAACTCAGGAGATAAAATTTAGTTTCTTCATTTGTTTTTAGAATAGTACAAATTATTGAAAATGATCCACAAAGATATAAATATCTAATATTTCTTTAGTGATTTCTAGTGTGCATATGTGGATTTTTTTCTTTACAGGAAAAAGTGATCCAGGTTGTATGGACACTCAAGCTGTACATTAAGTTGAACTGATTTCTAAACTTTGTGGATTAATAATGCTTTGCCTTTGGCACGTATGAACCATCCCTGTAGTGTTCTGAAATTTATTCTACATTATTACTGTATGCTGTGTCATTTTAATGTAGTTTTATCTGGAAGTGCTCATTTTTAGCAGATGCACACTTTCTCTTACCTGGCCAAAGATGACCAAATAAGGTAGATCTTGTCCTATTTTAATTCCACAAATTTTTCTTTTTAACTTTTTAGGGTTTTTAGTTTTTTTTCCTTTTTTTCCCTTCAATCTGAAGCTGAAAATGTTGCAACTGTTTTCCAGCACAGCCAATTTCTTCAGCCTTTGCAAAGATGATTTCTCAAAGCCATCCTTGCATCGCTTGTTTCTATTAAAATTGTTATCTTCTACTTTGAAAGCTAATTTCTATGCTTGGGGCTGGGGGATTATTCCTACTTTCACTCCTTTGCCAAGGGATAATATTTCAGGAGAATCTAGTGATGTAAAATTTTTGTTGGTTTATTAGGCCTTGCGTGTTTAATTTACAATTCCACGTTTATTGTCTGGTAGCAAAATGGAATCTTCAGAATGGATGAATTCATCTGTTAATATTTTATATGTATTTCATGTTGACAAAACAAGCTGTACGGTAACATCTTCTACCGTATCTGCATCGTGTACGTAGCCTGATTTTCAGGGAAGCGCAGCCTTCTCAAAATGAAAGCTAAATGTATTCTAAATTTCTGGAATCAAGCCATGAAATGTAGCAGTTGCTACAATAGGCTGCCTGAATCACTGATATGGAATAAAAATGGATAAAACCCAGACAAGGGTTATTATTCTAAGCTCTTAGGGTTTGTCCTTTTTTTTTTTTTTTCCTTTTCCTTCATTACTGCTGAATATTGCTAGAATGAAAAAATGAATTACTTTATGATAGATTCACTGTCCATAATGTTTGTTCATTTCTGCTAAAACTATTACATAATTTCCAGGGATGATTGTAAAATTAACAAGTTTTTACTTGGAAGCCCTATGAGACCTAACGGCACTGTGCCAAATTACTTTTCATTTCAAATATGAGGCTGAGAACTGAAGGTCATTAAAGAAATTTTTCATCTTAGAAACCAAGACATCTAAGCTATCATTTGGATACTTAAACATTAAAATAGAAATCCTTGTTCTAAATTAGCTTAATCTAAAAAGCCCTTCCTTAAATGATGATGCATAATTTCCATCTAAATGTCAAAATAATGTGAATCTAGAAAAGTAAAACTACAAAGGAAAAAATGCAGGCTGATTTTTTTTCCCAAGTTTTAAGATTAAAATTCCAAATACTTAAAATATAACTTAATTTTGAAATAAAACATATTTTAAAAGATTCTGTAAGGCTTAAACAGCCAATAAGCTGGGACCCAGAGGCACATGCTGCTGTGCAGTATTTCTTTGTGTGTGGGTGTATAGGTTTGTCTTTTTTTTTTATTAAGGTCTTGAAATGAATTGCTGCTTATACCTTTTTCAAGTGTTTTTGAGTATTTGTTGCATATTTTACTCTTTTCCTTAGTGACGTGTATGCTTCCTTTCCTTTTGCCATCTGGCAAATTTTACTTTTTCCACATGGTCCTTAATAAATACTGTTTTCTCAGGCAGAACTTTCAGTCTCCTCTCTCTGCTCTTGTTTCCCAGCCTCCTGTGCATGAGCATGAGGAATTGTGGTATTATGAGGCTGTTGGCCTCTGAGAGGAGATGTGGACTTGCGTGCCTATTTTACCATTTTTATTGTAATAGTAATTAGGAGACATTGGAAAGTAGCATTTAGGATCGCCAGCTGAATATAGTACTTTAATGTCAGAAAAATGAGGACTGTTTGGTTTTCTAGAAGACACCGTGTTTTAAATGATCTTTGAAACAGTGTATTAGGTGTAAGGGTTTATGTGCTGCTTTTTCAAATTTGATATTTTCATCACATTTGTTTAGAACAATAACTCTCATTTTGAAAAAAAAATTTGAACTGTTCATGTTACTTGAAAAATTCTTGACATAAAAGTTGTTATAGAAACACAGTGTTTTGTGGATACACTGTTTTAGCAGATACAATATATTTGGTCTTTCTCTTTCAGACTTCTTTATAGTTTAGCCTTTAATGCCAGATTCCTGAGGCATCTTTGGTATTTGATATCTTCAATGACTACACGAATGATTACAGGGTATGTGTTATACCATTTCTGAAGCTGAGTCTTCATTAAAATAGAGCTTATCTGATGAAAAGAGAAGGAGACAATTGGTGGTATGGTGATGATAGTGGAAGATAATGGAAAACAAAACTGTAATGTTTTACCTGGTTCCTTTTTCACTGAGACTATAATTTCATAAAATGGAGCAAAATTTCAGGAACTGTCCTGTTGTAAATAATTACAGGTTTTCAAATAAAACCTTTGTTTAAAATAATACAAATGTCTTGTAGTTTCTGGATTGCTTGCTAGAATCAATATAATAAACACTGAAAATGCCAAGTACTTCAATTTTATCTTTTGTTGAGCACTTTGATTAGTCCAGAAATTAGTGGGAGCAGAAGCATGCTCCTAGGAATTGAGATATTAAATATACAGATTTGTTTTGTGCTAACATGCAGATTATTTAATCTTTGTGCCAGATATCCGCTCTAAACCAGAAGAAATGTGCAGTCTGTAATGGAGTTAACACTGAAGTTATATATAAGCCGATGCATTTCCAGACACTGAGATACTATAGTGAGATGAACCTACAAAGCATAATTTATTTTGCAGGAATGGGGAATAATAGATATTAAACTGAGAGAGTAGTCCTTATTTTGTTTTATAACTACTAGTAAATATTTTTTACTAGAATACTGAATTTAAAACTTAAAAAAAGTGAATATATAATTATCAACCTCTTATTTTGTATTTTATATTTTAAGGTCTATGGTGCCACTGCTTCAAGTGATTTCAAGAGGCTCTCCAATGTCTTTAGAAGACTCAAGTCGAATTATCCCTCTCTTTTACCTTTTTAGTTCTTTGTTTAGTCATTCACTTATTTCTATTCATGATAATGAATTCTTTGGTGATCCTATAGAAGGTGAGAGTTTCAAGCTTACTAAATAGCAGAACTTTGAAAAATGTTTTTTGTGTAAGGCTTCTTAAATGATGAACCATCAGACTATAAGGACCACCTAACAAAATTTATGCTGTTCTGTTGCTTCTGGGTCATTCTCTGTCGATAAGCAAGATTGTTGTCCACCTCCTGCTTTTTTTTAAAAGAGGTTCACCATGTGATGGCAACATGGCAGTTCTAGAAAAAACATCCTGCTGTCATATCAATTTGCCAGGAACTGCTCAGCAGCTGGAATTTACAGCTTTGGGGCTCCCTGAGCAATGATTTGCTGACATCTGTGGGGAAGGCTCTTCTGGGCTGATGTGCTGACAGTCCCCTGCACGCTCAGCTGTCAGCTGGTTCTTTCATGATGATTGCATTTAGAAAAAAGAGAAAAAATGATGGTCTGCACCTTGGGAACCCTAGCTTTACAGGGTCAGATGTGAAAGTTCTTATTCATGATGATTTTTAATGAATTAGTGAAATGAGTGAAGTCCTTCTGAATTGAATCTATAGACTAACTTGAATGTTAACATAGCAGAAGATAAAAAAAACTTAGGAGAATATTGTAATTAAAATCACTATGGCTGCTGACAATTAAAAGAAATGATTGCCATTATAAATGTATATTCATTACCTTTTTTTGTGATGTCTCTTTTCTATGCCTTTACCTTGTGTGTGTATTAGAGTTTCTGTGAAATAATAAGTGTTTTTAACAGCAAAATGATTAGGAGTGGTAATTTAAAGAAACATAAACTTGTGCTTTATATAGTTGTAGGTCAAAGACAATCATCAATGATGCCTTTTACACTAGAAGAGCTAGTAATATTGTCACGCTGCCTTCGAGATGCATGTTTAGGAATCATAAAGTTGGCTTACCCAGAAACAAAACCGGAAGTTCGTGAGGAATATATTGCAGCATTTAGAAGTGTTGGAGTAACAAAAAATACGGAAATGCAGCAATGTATACAGACAGAACAAAAAAGATGGATTCAGTTATTCAAGGTATGTTATGTCAATTTTCAAAACAGATTAAAATAACATTTTCAGACTTCTCTCTGCCGATGAGAGATCGGGTGCAATGGGGTTTTTTAATGATTAGACTTTTATCAGAGTTGTTATCAGGACATGTGGATTTTAGACATTTGATTTTGGCAAATATGCCAATATTTAGAGTAATTTAATTTTGATAAATGTAACAAATCATTTTACTCTTTCGCTTTTGACAAGTCTTACTTTCATTTTCCTGCTTATCGTCTTTATAAAGAAGTTGCTATATAGAATATAGGTTTTAACTTGGCCTCCAGTTCAGCAAGGTACTTAAATGTGTGATTAGCTTTATGAACATGTAAAATTCTTTTTGCATCATAAGATTACTCAAGTACTTCAGTATTAGAGGCTTTACTAAACTGATACCGTACTGCTTTGGTTTCGTTGCTGTCATACTGGAATATGCTGGTCCAGCTCCTTTTGGGCTTGCTGGAATACCAGTGGGGTGATGAATGTGGCTTAGCAGATGCAAACTTGAAGAGTGATATTTCTAGGTATCTAGCAATGTATTTCTACTAGTTTTATCCGTGGCAGCCTAAGGCATGAGTTAAGGGAAGCTGAAAATATTGGCAGGAAAAACCTAAGAATATAACTATTGCTGGAAAAAAGGGCAGTGCTTGACTTGTCATGAAAATTCTGCAGCAAACACATCTAGTCAGCTAAAATTGCTCATTAAAGAAGTGGGAGCAGAAGAAATGCATTTTCCAAATTGAATGCTAGATTTACAGTCTGTTTAATACTGGCGACCTCTCGCACACTAATGTTCAGTTCGAGTCATCAGCTGTCCCTTCAGGTCTTTTATCACTGCTTTTGTCAAGCTATCTATTTAATTGAAAGAAGTTAATTGAATGAAAATGATCAACTAAGCTTGTATTAATATTGCTAATGGAACTTTCTTCTTGGCCATGTTTGGAGAAAGATGTCATGCTAGACTTTAGGAAGGGCCCATTAAGGCTTGCACTTAACCTGATGGGCTAATTAAGGGATGCTTATTCATTCTACAAGTCTAAGATAGCCTCTATCCAGCCTATTCTGCCTGATTTTACAACACATTTCACATATGAGCATAAGCATTAATAGCGGTGAGAGTAACTGATAATGTTTTGATTGCATTGAATACAGTCCTAATGCAGCACTGAATTTGTAATTTGCAAAGATTGATCTAATATATGTTTGCACAATTTAATTTAATTACTTGTCTTTAAATTGCCAAATAAACTTTCGATTTAAAGGTCACAAGTGAAAAGCTCTAATCTGTCTGTTTTTATAAGCAAGACAGCATGTTAGGGGAATTTTTAATGTATGGAGTTTATAACATATCATCCTCTATTTGTTTTCTTTAGTTTATCATGTTTAATCAATCCTTTTACTAGCTTCTTGCATTTTGGATGAGTTTGATTGTATTTTGCTTTCATTCAGACAGGTGTTAAATCCCAAGTTATTCTGTCTCACTTTGGCAGGCAGCTATTAAACTCTTAGTGCAATTGTCTAAGCTTGGTGTACTCCCACAATTTTCAGGAGCCAGAGTTTTCTTCCATTAGCTGAATTACAAATGTAAATCTTTAAGATATCTTAAAGGCTCTGGTTCTACCCAGAAATGTTGCAATAACAAAAGCTTCACTCGTTAAAAATTCAATACAGCTAAATTCACCTTGTTTTATCAAGAAGACTACTGCCTTGAGTCTTTCTGATAGCACCTTCAAGGTTGCTTTTTGCCAATGAATGGGCAGCGATATCTTCCAACAAAAAATAGAAACAAAACTGAAGTAATTTGTCATAAACTTAAGGTGTTAAAGGAGATGAGGCTTTTCTTTCTTACACTGTGTCAAAAATGTGAGAGATTTGTCTCTTCTAAAACTGTTGCACACTGCATGCTGAGAAGAAGGCACAGTCCTTTCCTTTGATCTATGCTTTTAATTTCTCATGCTCATTTTACATATTCTCTATACCACTAGTGTCTAATGAAATGCATTCCCACATACACAAATCTTGCTTGTGTAAGTTAATGGTAAACCTGAAATCAGTGAGACTGCTGACAGTAAGGTGTGCCTGTTTACAAAATCTAAGATTTGCATGTGAAAATGTCTTTTTTCATCAGAATAACCTTTTTTTTTTTTTTTTTTGCTTATGATATAATATTGAAATAATGTAGTTGCTGTTACAGATTAAATAGAAGGACATAAGTTATGAGTGCATGAAAACAGGCTTTGTCAAATAAAAGAATTATTTCACTATCTTGAATTCATCCTGTGAAATACTGTATTAAGATGCTATTTTTCCTGAACGTTGTGGGTTGTATGTACTTTGGGCATTTTTGGAAAGAAATCCCTATTTTAAAATTATTTATTAAAGTGAGGCTTTCCTTTCAATAAAATGCATACTTATGACAAATTTTACAAAGATATCCTGAGTTTTGCGTGCTAGTGTTCTCCGTACCCATTACGTAGAAGGAACTCCAGGGTCACTTAATTTCATGCAGCTTTCTTGAAGGTTACTTTAACTCTTTTTAAAACATTTTTGCTAGCATGATAATTTTTTTCTAGGTTTTTTTTTTTTTTTTTTTTTTTTTTTTTTTTAGTATGGTGGTAATAGAGCCATAGAGCTTTAGTGACTCATCTAAGCGGCACTGAATGTTATAAGGTCAAGGTGATGAAAATTCCTGTGTAATCAAACAGTTCCCTTCATAACATTCTTTTTCTTTCCGTCTTTATTCAAGATCTTACTTTACAAACTGGGTCTTAAAAGGTCTTTTGTTTAGTATCTAGACACAGAATCCTTTAGAAGGCCCATTAAACTCTTTGTTACTCTTGACACCTGCCCACTAAGACTGTCTTTCAGTGAGATTACTTTGGAAAAACTTTGTGCATGTTTTTTTTCCATTTATTTTTCAAATGCTGTAGTTCTAAGTTGCAAAACAGATGTCTGTTCATAGCAGTGGTAATTTCCTTGAGGCTAGTTATTTAAACTTACACTGATTCCACTTAATTTTGTTTGATATAGTGTTAGGCTAAGTTGGTTCTCTCTTGTACATATATTTAACTTTCTTTGGGGAGAACGCATGCAACTAGGCATGACAGTTGTGCTTGTGATGGAGTAGTCATTAACGTGATATTGCTGCTTACTTTCCCTCGATTGGACGAAACTGCCAAGGAATATATTAAAACTGCAAAGGCAACCAATAACCATGATAAGCACATTTCCTTGCCTCCCAGTCTTGTTCCACAGATATGCATGAACTGATTTTCTGTTGGTCTATTTTCTCATTTTCTGACTGTGTGGTTATAATTTGAGCTCTCCCTGAAGTAAAATATATTAAACCTTCATAGTGGTTTAAGCTGATGTGCTCTGCTCTGTTGCTGGGGTGGAGTAAGGGTTTACACATCATCAACTGCTGTGGTTCGGCTGATAGGGACAAATTTGTTAAACCACTGTTCCTAAATGGCTTTCAGGTAAATGCTTATACTCCACGTTGAAAAGGGCTTACTACTTTTATTTAACACATCTTCGTTTGTAAATAACTTTATGATAATACAATATGTAAGACACAATTGGAATAATATACGTTCAGGACAAGTAGTAGCTAATCTTTATTTTTTGTCTTGGCCAATATCTGGTATTAATTAAAAATATATGATTTCTGATGGGCATAGCTGAAGAGCAAATACTAAACTGATCTAGAATTGGAGCCAATAACCTGATCTATATAAGTGGTTTTTGAATATGGACAGAGGCAGTATGATATTAACAGGATCTGTTTTGATATCTTGCATTTGATCATAAATACGGAATACCATGTGGAAGTTGTCTGTTGTTGATGACAGCCAACAGTTTGTTCTCCACATGATTTTTGGTTTTGAGTTCTCGTAGATTAATATGAATTCCAGCTTTCATTAAAAAAAAATACATGCAGAGTAACGGATGTCAGATTGACCTAAGGTGGCAGTTTTCTAAGTTTCTTTTGGATTATCTTTTCCTAAGTTGATTAGGTTCAAGCTGTACTGGATCTAACTGGAACATTGTCCTAAACAGTCTCTGCCGCTCTGCGTGTTGTAAGCATCTTGCTCCCCATATGTCAAATGAAAGTTACAACCAGTCACCCCTGCACATATATTTTTAGGGCTGTAGGCACTTCTTGTGCTGACCACCACAAGATGCTTTACTAAGCATCCTTTTTCTGGAAATGGTGTTTTTGTAATCTGTTCTCAGACATTAGGGCTAGGCTTTCTCAAGAGAGAAAGCTTTTCTTTTTGTATTCCGTACATTGGACTCTTTAAGAATCTTATGGTAGAGTTTACCTAAGTTTAGGTATTTACAGTATAAACAGCTGAGATAGCCACATAAGGATCTATTTAGAAACAAGAATATGAGGGTACAGTATATTTGATCATATTGGCAGCTACTTTTGGATGAGATGGTTTCTTTTTTTCCTCTAGATAGCTTTGAAAACACTGACAAGATATTCATTGACAATAAGAGGAGCCTGTGGTGTCCTTTTCAAATGTAAAGCTCTACCCTTAAAAATATCTGCATTTGTTTTCCACATGGATAATCCAATCCCCACAGTGTCTGGTGTCATATGTCATAAGCAGACACTATTTTTCTGAGGCAATTTTAACTGGAAATGCTTTAGTTTGTCAATGCAGCAACCAGAAGTTGCAGCTGCAATCTTTCATGTACTACAGAGATGAAACTTTTTGGCTGTCAAGTTCTATTGCCAGTCTAATGCTTCTACCTCCTCCGCCTGCACTTTCCAGAGTTGATCTTGGCTTTGGACAATTTCTGGTGTCTTTTGCCATTAAGGATTGTATTGAATGATCTTGTGCTAGCTAGTTAGTTAAGATTACTGACTATTGGCAGAAATACCCACTGTTTATTAGTTGACTCGTAAGGTTTGCTTAGTGTGGAATGGAACATGACCTTTGTTGTCTCGAGATTGAAAGCAAAACTTCCATTCTTACAAAGCCACTGAAAAAAGGTCCACAGAAATTTAGGAATTCTTCTGCTTGTGGACAAAGAAAACCTGCAAATCAAACAAATGCTGAAGAAGTTTTAGTTTTGGAATGGGAGGTAATAAAGAACAGAGAGACAGCGCTCTCCTAAAACATTTATCTATTCACACCTTTAAGTTTGTGAAGACCTCTATAAGCAAAAATCCAGCCAACCAAAAAAACCCATATAAATGATCCAATTAGATGTTGTTTTATGTAAGAAGGAATGTAATGTTGAAATGATTTGTTATATGCCTGAACTGGCATATAACTTTTTAGATGTGAATTGTAGTGCTAGTATGTGGAATGAGACTTTAATAAGCCAATTTTTTAGATGACTTACAACTGAACGACAATTACTTATTATATTTTAAGGTATTTAGGTATGAGAGCAAGTTTCTAACAATAAATAACAATTTCATACATTACTGCAAGACTTTCTTACGGTTTTACTTGTTGATCTGACTTTCTGTTGCATATTTTCTTTCACAGTGCTAGATATATATTGACTGTATGTATTTTTGACACCTAGGTCATTACAAACTTAGTGAAAATGTTGAAATCTAGAGATACAAGGAGAAATTTCTGCCCACCAAATCACTGGCTGTCAGAACAAGAAAACATAAAAGCAGACAAGGTAAAAGTAATATTCTTTTTCACATAGACTTATTGGTGCCAAAGCTTAAATAGTACAGTGTTTGATTTATGACAATATTGACCTTTGATATGAACTTTACATTTATAGCAAGATGTTGAAGTTGCACAGCTTTAGTTCAGTTTAAAACGTAGAGTTATGTTGCTTATCCCTGTAATGTAGAAGTTTTACACCTACTAAGAAACCTTTACCTTAAATCACATAACCTATCCAGAAAGTAGAACTTGCTCTACAGTGCAACAATATAGTTCATCTCCATTTATATTAAAAGAGAATGGAAAGCACACTGCATTTATACACATTATAGAGACTTACATTCTAGTTATTTTAAGCACTTCTCATAATAAAAATACTAAATGAAAGAATTATTTTGTAGTGGAAAAAACCTTCAAAATTCTCTTTTCCAAAAATAAAATAAAATTCAGTAGCATTTTCTGTACTTATCTCACCTAGAAGTTACTGTTTTCTGAAAGGTTTTGTACAAAATTACATTACTTGAGCTTAAAAATGTGTATGTGCATGTAAAAGAAAATGGTAATATGAATGTGAAAATACGTGATTTGAATCACTGAAAATTTGGATCTAAGCAGTTAGTTATACCTCAAACTACCTCACAGTGTTAGAGGTTTAGCTCTTAACAGTTGGCAGTTTTGCACAGGAATTGTAGAAAATAAACTCTTATGTTTATTTTTGATTGTTTCCCATTTGCTTGCCTACGTTTCAAGATGCACATTTTTCTGAGTGTGTGCCAGTTCCTTCTAGTTCATAGGTAATAGCGCCTACATACCTTAGAGAAAGGAGAAGTAGTCATAATACGCTTTGCTGCCCTGATTCGTGTGCAAGTAAATCATTTGACATCTGAAAATTCAAACACAGCTTCACTAGTATCCTGAAAAACGTAATTTAATATAACATTGCATGGTATTTTTAAATAATACCTGGGTGTTATAATTGTTGTTAATTTGCAGCTCTGCTTTAAGGCACAGGTATAAGGAGATAGGATTAGAACGTAAAGTTAAGGTATTAGGGATTCAGACACAAACTCTCGGACTTCACAGTTAATGTATATATTTAATATATAATTAGACAATGTGTAACTGTAAAATACTGTTAATACTGTTCATGAATTAGGTTACCCAGCTGTATGTGCCATCTGCTAGACATGTCTGGAGAGTCAGAAGAATGGGAAGAATAGGACCATTGCAGTCTACCTTGGATGGTAAGATATTGTCTCTGCAGTTTTTGCTTTATGATGTCAAAATAATTCTCTGTCTTACGACTATTTGAACTCTGCCTTTTTGGAGTAAAGTTGAATAGTTTGTTTAAAAGCCAAAAACGAAGTAATCTTTCATAATTTTGTGCTCAGTTATTTAAAAAAACCATGCATTTGTATGCATATACGTGTGTGTGTGTGTGTGTGTGTGTGCGCGCGCGCGCATACTTAGTCTTTAAAGTATAACAGTTTTATTGTCTTCCTGGGAGGAAAGCAAGGCAGTATTGCACAACTTCCCCCAGACTTCTGCTGCTTTCACTGACACTGAAGAAGTGAAATAATGAGGTGTGCAAATGATATGTATTAAAAATATATGTATGAATATGTATAAAATACAAAAATACAGTTGCATAAGATATAAAATGCATAGTTGCATAAATTATAAAATGTTGAAGTTTTGCTTTTACAGTATATTGTGAAGAAACTTCCTCATTACATATTAAGGTGTAACAAACAAGCTTTAGATAATAAGTATTAATTACTTACAAATATTTTTATATGACAATATTTTATAAATACTGTCTCTAATAAGTTAAGGCAGAAACTTATTCCCTTGAATTGTTCAAAAAATCCAGACTTCATGGAACTTCAAAAGAAACATAAGAGAGTTGGACCAACTTAGCTATCAGGGTTAATGTACACTAGTGTAGATATGCTAGTATACTTTCTCGTGTAGATGGTCTGTTTCTTTCTGCTTTTCATTCCTCTGCATCTTCACTATTTTAGAATTTTACCTTGCTTATTTCACTTGAATAAAATAATCATTAAAACACTAATCCCTGTGAAAGAATTAATTAATCTGTGAGAGTCCATATTCTCTTTCAAGATGGTGTCAATCTCCTTGAGGATCTGAGCAGATTTGGTAGATCTTGTACCTAAGAATTTGAATGCTGTCATAGAGCCCTATAGGATTGTCAAGGGCTTTTGCCAAATTGGAGTCTGAGGGCTGATTTTAATGATAAATTTTATTTACATAGCTGTGATGGTGTAAGTTTACTTCGATTACTGGTCTGTTTGGCAGGTAACAATTAGTTGGTCTAGTGTAAGTACTCCTTGGAATTTTGAATCAATTTTTTTAAGTTTACTTTATCTCTGGAAGTTGCCTATTCTGAGTGACTGAGAAGGTGAAATCTTAAAAACAGAAGTTTTAGCAAAAAATGCTGAGAACCTGGACTAGTTTTAAGTGTCAGACTCCTATAGGCTTGCATCCTGTATCTCTTACAGGGTCCATAACAGTAAGCTCAGTTTCTTGCATTGGCCTCCATGTCTCCCAACTGCTATATTGTCTTGGTATCCTCCATCCACAGCTCCCCACGGTCAGACCTCTTCCACGTTTTATCACTCCCAGATTCTCCCCACACTGCTAGTCTGCTGCTAGTCTCCTTCCCCTCATGCATACAGTATCCTCAGCTCTCTCCCTTGTCTCCCTTCCCATAATAGCACCAATTCCCTCTATTTCATTATTTACCTTAGTTTGGGCAATTGGTGAATAAGTAGTGCACATGCTGTGGCTGATTTGGAGCTACCTGTGCTAATTTTGCTGGCTGACAACAGCCTTTTGGCTGTTTTAATCAAGCAGACAAGCTGACACACTGAACAGAGCAGATAAGAACTGAGCTCTCCTTGCTGTTTCTGTAATCAAGCCACTAAAGGAATTTCTCTCCTCCATCCACTTGCAAATTTTCACAGAACTTAATATTTCTGAATCCCCTGTTCCTCTGTCAAAGTGAAAATTAAGTTGGTTAAATACACCAAAATACACCAAAAGGTGTATTGGGGGGGAGATGGGGAGGAAGAGTGATGCATCATGTTCATATAAACTTCGTTTCCACAAGAAATCAGGCTTAAAAAAAGGGCAGTCAACATGACTGCGTGAAAACAAGCACATAACGATGTGCACATGACTTGTTTAATCCCTCTTGACTCCATATGGGTTAAAGCCAATTAGCGTGAAAGTACTGCTGAATCACATATGGTCATGTTTATTTGTGCTTTTTCATTTACTTAAATGGCAGACTCTAGAGTTCTAAATGCCCTCTGTATTGATGACTCCATCCCATATTTCTCGTTAAGGAAAGAAGCTGTGATGGAGAAATGCAGATAAAATTGACTAATTGACTGGAATAATTGAACTGTCGAAGTCATGTACTAGTTTACCTTTGCTGTACATGCACTTTTTATTTAAAATGCTTTTAACCCTTAGCTTAATAGGTAGCATACATTGACTTTAATTAAAAATGTTTACTAAGTAAACTAAGGGTGATCACAGATACGCATTTATCAGAAATTCCAAAGGCTTGCAATGTTGAAATCTGCCCCAAATGAATATGCATCAAGTATAGTGATATATTGGGTCATGTCATGTTAAATTGGTGCTTAAAATATCCCTACTTAAAGTGCTCTGAGGAATTAAAAATACAGAACCATTAAATAATGAACACTGAAGTGATGCCCAGTTGCAGAAGGGCAGCAAGATTCTAGTCTCCACAGGTAGACGCCAAAAGAAAAACTGAAACAGTCATTCTAAGCTTTTGGACCGAGTAGTAACGTGAAGCATTTATTTTGTTTTTATAATATTTTCTATAAATAGTCTAGGTTCTGTGAGCTGTTTTTTCTCTAAAGGATGGTTATTAAATACAAGAATGAAACAAGCTGTCTTTGTTTTTTTTGAGCTAGGTGGACATTTAACCACAATATCTAGTAAGTGAGCAATAACCAGTGTTGCAATTAATAAATTTACAATTGGATATGTGCTCAGCAATTCCCATTAAGTTACAGCAGGATTCTGACTTCTACTATGCATTACCCACAGTTGAATTGTTTCATAAAAACTTCTTTTGTGGGTCTATGTATAAGAAAGTCCAAAGGAACTGCATGGACTTTCTTGGGAACCACACTGCATTTCATTTCTCTGTTGCTGTGGCTTCCTGAACATTTTCTAATCCTCTTTTTTCCTTGAGCAAGTTATATAATTTCTTGATGTTCTTTTCTCTATTTCTATAGTGACTAGAATTTAATGCGATGACTGGGTCTCTGCTGTTGGGAGAGAGAACCCATTGAAAGAAATGTTATCTTTCTGTTGAGTTCATTAGATTTGGCTTAGTCTTTGGGCCTTAAATGGTGAGGTGAATGAAAGTAGACTATGTGGTTGAGAGCAGTATACATTTAAACTATTTTGATTATTGGGATGAGGATATTGTGTATTCTAATCATGAAGATAATAATTATTTACAACTTTTTAGTTGTCTTGTATCATGTAAGTTTTCTAAATTGACAAGTTAAAATTTCAATCATAAGAAAGCTTTTTTCTTCTGAAGAAGATTAAAATGCAGGGGTACCTATTTTTATGTACATCTTGTTTTCAGTATGTTTTCACTGCTTACATTTCAGTTTGCCTATTAAAAGCTAATGTTTAAAGAAAGATATGTTGTAGTGTTAGTAAATAAACTATTTTCATGTGTGTATTTTTATACAAAGTAGATTGAGTTACTTGTTACAAAATAAACTGTTTAAAAAAAAAAACCTGTTCTTTCCAAAATTTTTAAAATTATTATTTCTATTTTAAGTGGGTTTGGAACCAGCACCTCTTTCTGTATCCGAAGAACGACAACTTGCAATTCTGACAGAGCTACCTTTTGTAGTTCCTTTTGAAGAAAGAGTAAAGGTATCTAATTTCTAATTTAATGTGTGCTTGGTTTTTGAGTTTTGAGTTTTTCCGTTTTCAGTAAGTATGAAAAGAACACTTAGCTAAGTAGAAATTGGATTGTTTCTCTACCGAAGAGGATAGCAGATCACACTTATTCTCCCTCCCCCCCCCCCCCCCCCCCACAGTGTTTGCATGGTGGCTACAATGGAGAACATTCTAAGGTAACTTTTCTCTCTCTTTTTACTGTTTAGATTTCCCTTTTCATAGCAAGTATATTAAAGTTAGAAACATTTTCCAAGATAAAGTTGCCTGAGAGTAGCAGTACCTTTATAGTGAACTTCAGTTCTGATTCAGTGATTGCACCCTCCTGTGGTAAGCCGAGCACTAACTAGTTGTGTGTCTATAATAAACAGGTTGCGAGGTCAAGACTTGAGCCTTTTTTGTGCAGTGGGTGGATTTTATCAGAATGAGATGATGGATGTCCATTTTGGGAAAATAATGCCCAGAAATTCAATTCCTGTGTTCATAGCTGAGTAGCTGAACTTTAAATAGAGTATATAGTTTACAACTTGCAAGATTCTTGTATTACTTGATTTGCTTTAGAATGTTTTTTAGATGTTAAATATAAAATTGTTAGGTCCAGTAGCCGTTCCCATTTGCATCATATATCTTTTAAAAGCTATTATTTTGTTACCCATAAAAGAATTTTCAGACTGCTTTTGTTGTCAACAGTATCAATTAATTAAAAACTACTCCCTGAATTGTCTTGGAGACATTAAGTTACAAGACTCCATAAAGAGGATGAAAAATAGTTCCATAGGGAAAGTAAATCAATATTTGCCAAAAAGACAGTGACAAATTCGGTAGAAAAGGACTGTTTCTTTCAGGCTTCCAAAAAAAATCTTAATACCATATGGCAGTATTGAACTAGGAGTACAGCCAAACAGTTGGAAGTGACCTCAAGCAGGGGTCTGTATGTCACAATTTGGTCACTGTCTACAGCCTCCAGACTTCTTAAAGCTATGTTAAGATGCATATATTTTAAGTCTGTGGAATTCACAGAGCCTTGTTTTATTATATCACAAACCCCAAAAGTTGGCTTCTCATTTTGAAGGTTAATGTCCTCTTAATCAAAAAAAGGGATGAGAATTTGGAGAGAAGAAAAAAGCTACAGTCAGAAATTTTATAGTCTTGGTCCACTTCAAAGAGGAGTTCCTCCTATTATTTTTTGGACCAAACATGATCCTTTCTGTGTAACAGTGGGACAAGAATCATTTTAGAGTCTTCTACTTCTTTCAGAACTGTTCCTACAAAACAACTCCCAATAAAGGAAGAAGATACCTTATCATGTATTGTTCCAGTTGCCATATTGCACTGTAATTTAATGTGATAATACAGGTTCATGCTGTTTCCATGTGTGGGTTGTTCCATGTGTCCATTCCTTTTTTGACTTTTTGGTGAGATTTTTACCTTGAATTACCAGATATTAAGATAATCTCAGAAGTGATTACTCGGTGCAGTTTCATGGTAGGCTTTCCAGCATGCTGACCCCAGGGCTATTATCCTTCACTTTAAAGCAAATTGGTGTGCAGCATCTAATACCTTGGTTCTCTGTGGGAAGTAATCACTTGGGTTTTATTTCCTCCTTTCCGAGTCCCCAGTTCAAAATGCCTGTAGGTATTGGAGTATGTCCCATGAGCCTACTTGCTGGTGGGATCCCTCTTAACCAAGAGGGAATCTTTTCTCATTGTCTTTATTCTGAACTGAGGATCAGCAATCCAGAAAAAAAGTCATTGTTGTTAGATTTCTCCAAGCCAAGGTGTCTCTTCTAGAAAAGGTGCACATTTGTGTTCTTGATTAATCTGGGGTTTTGATGTGTATAAGCAGTGCAGTTCTTACTAGAGCACCCAGATTTAATTTCTTCTAAGTTTTTCTTTTATTTGGTACTAGGACCTTTCCAGTGCTTGGTAGTGCATTTTTGTGCACCTAGCAAATGGCCTAGAAAGGAAAGTGACCGTGTCCTTTCTCTTCCTCAGATGTTTCTGTAGTGCAAAACTGTAGTGTGTACTACAGTCAGCATCTCTTGCTTTTCTGTCTGCTACGGTTAAGGCATTGTGAATGCTTCAGTTATACACTGGGGTATACATTTCAGGATTTCAGAATACAGTGTGTTTCAGGATTTAGATATGCATGTACATAATACACTCCAGTGTTTAGGAGTCTAGTCTCTGTATCAAGAAGAATTTTGCCATGAGATATACCCTAAAAACTTTCCTTCCATCTATCATTCATTGTATATAGCACTGATTATGAACCTATCCAGCCATATACTACTTCAGGAAAGAAAGAGGTGGTGAACATATTCTCATGTCCTGTTCATAAAAAGATGATGTCCATGACTGTGTAACTTGATGTCACAGAATCATAGAAGAATTTCAGTCAGAAGAGACCTCTGGAGGTACTCTAGTCCAACTCCCTCCTCAAAACAGGAATAACTTCAAAGTCAGATCAGGATGCTCAAGGTCTTATCCAGAGGTGTTTTGACTATGATCAACGATGGAGATTTCACAGTCTCTTTGTGCAGCCTGTTCCGGTGCTTAACCACTCTCATACTGACATTTTTTGCTATATTTCCAATCAGCATTTCCCCTGCTGCAGCTTACAGCTTTCTCTTGTCCTTCTGCTGGGCACCTGAGAGAAGAGTCTGGCCTTGTCTACGCTATAATCCTCTTAGTTGGAGACCATCCTCTTCACCACCTACAGCTGTCCATAGAAAGAGTAGATTTGAGACCTCGCTCTAGCTTTATGGCTGTTCTTGTCAAAGTTTCCTCTTTCACTGTGAATTTGTTAATGGTTTTCTTCTCTAAACTTCTCAGGAGACTCGGGCTTAATCTTTCTAGTTTTGAGAGCAATCTGTGATAACTATTTGGAGATTACATCCCTTATAAAATTTCCTAGGGTATTTATTGAATATGGGAAAGATGCAAGAAAGGATGTATTAAAGAGACTCTTACTCCCTGGACTGAGGGTATA
Organism: Dromaius novaehollandiae; assembly: GCF_036370855.1. Taxonomy (NCBI): domain Eukaryota; kingdom Metazoa; phylum Chordata; class Aves; order Casuariiformes; family Dromaiidae; genus Dromaius; species Dromaius novaehollandiae. The sequence continues at coordinate 10,586,656 of NC_088099.1, forward strand.
CTGAACATTACTGTACATTAGGCAGAAAAAAACATGCTACATCCATTATTGTACATTAGGCAGAAAAAAACACGCTACATCTTAGCATAGAAACACAGTTAGCTACAGTTACTTTTCAGGTGAACTGTGATGTTCTTATTATGAAGGACAATGTGAAGTCCAGTTTGTACTTCAGCTATAATTACCTTTTGGAATTGGTATGATGCTCTGGTACTTCATTTAGTATAGTACTACTAAATGAATACAATATAAATACAATGCAATACAAATACATTATATAAATATATTTATAAATATGTAAATGTATAAATATAAATCAATTGTAAATACAATAATAATGCTCTATTTTGCTTTGAATTACTTGCCCACTCTTATCTGAGGGCAGTACTGATACCTAGTTTCTTGTTACTAGGAATGTTCCTAAGCACTACAAAAACAACAAAAGAATGTTTGCTAGTATGGAGGGTTGCCTCTCTGTTCAGTGTACTCATGTGACTTTTCCCTCTGTTTTGGAATACTTTGCATTTCAGAACTCTGAAAGTTAGGGAGAGAAAACTGGAATGATTGACACTATGTGTGTAGATGTCCCTCTTTATGTAGAAAGAACGGAGGATGGTATCTTAGTATGAAAGAGTTTTTGCATGTCTGCTCCCTCTCCTTCCCTTCCCTGGGATGTGGCTCTATATTATATTTTTGCAGCTTGGTGACAGAGAGGATAAATCACTTGAAAGTGAGTTCCCAGAAGCAACCCTCAAAGGACAGTAGTATTAGTGAATAACCATTTTTCACTGAATATTTAGATCTGTACAATGACTTGATTTCTCTTTCCACTCATTTTAACAGATTTTTCAAAGATTGATTTATGCTGATAAACAGGAAGTTCAAGGAGATGGTCCATTTCTGGATGGAATTAATGTTACTATCAGAAGAAATTATATTTACGAAGATGCTTATGATAAACTTTCTCCTGAAAATGGTAGGTTTACAAAGAAGTTATAAACAAATTGACAATAACATACTTAATCGTTCTTACCATGTCATTACAGATTTGCTCACTTGAGTAGGACATTAAGTTTATCATCTGTGAAGTATCACAGTCCTTATAAAGTAAAAAAAATACAAAAAAAACCCCCCTTCTTCAATTCACGTAATGTAATTCTCATCCACATTCTTTCTGATTATTGCAGTTTCGTTCTCTTTAACACACCTTTCCTTAGTTCAAACTTATATTTTATGAGGCTTTTCTTCCCATTTACTTATCCAAATAGCCATATTTTGCATATTCATCCATATAGTTCATTAGATACTATCTGCTTTGGTAATCAGTATCAGCAAATCCTGTGTGCAGTGTAGACATTTTTGCTAGGTACAGTGTGACTGATAAGGGTAATGCAGTGCAGTAGTATGTACTCTACTACATAGATGTATATCCATGTATAAAACCATACCTCAGTATGGATTTGTGCAAGAACAGCTGCCCCAGAAGCCAAAATTCCAATATGCCTATGTAAAGTCCTTGTTAATTATACGGTATTTTTATATGTAAAAAGAATATCCGCCACATGCTTGGGTTTTACTAGCTGGATCTTACCTACTGTGCCATGTAAGTTCCCTCCTGGAGAATGGCCTAACTTTGAGAGAAGGAAGAAGAGTGGTTGGGATTGGTTTGTATAAAATTACTGGACATCGTACCTTTTCTTCTCTTCCTTTACTCTGATAGAATTAGAGTATTTTATTTATAAATGGGATTTCTTTCCTTTAATATCTGTGTTTAAAACTGTAAATACTTAAGAGATACCTAAAAGAGATGTGGACTCACTTGTCAAAGAATTTAAATTAAGTCCAAATAATAACTACTAATGTTTTGTGGAAAGTTTTAAAGGCTAGACAGGAAGATGTCACTGGATAATCATCTGGAAATGCTATATGTGCAATTGACACTGTAGCCTCTTTCCTAGGGGTAAAGAATATTTTTGTTGTATGTAAGTTTAGTTTGACTTGCTAACTGGTTTGTTCAAAATAGAGAGATGAATTGGAATTAGAAAACACAGAAAAGATGAGCCAGCTCTCCCCCGTCATCCAATAAATGAGTAAAAATGCAATTGAGAAACTGTGGTCTATAAGCTTTTGAATGATACAGTGTCAATAGGCAAATAAACCAATTAGCTATATAGGTAAAGTGTTGTTTAATGACAAGTTAGCTTTAAATGAGAAACATGTTTTGGTAGTGTGAAGCAGTCGGCATAATTAACATAGTTTTATTAAACTATGGAAGCAGTTTTAAAACACAAGTTTCCCAAACTTAACCTATGGTTTGATGACCTAGGCGCTGTGATGCAATCTACCCTTTTTAGCAAGTTTACAGAAAGTACCAAATTGGGGGAAATAGTCAATACGCTAGAAGGCCAGGTTGCTGTTCGGAGGGACCTCACAGACTGAAGGGTTTACAGAAACCTCATGAAGTTTAATGAAGACAAAAGCAAAATCCTGCATCTGGGGTGGATTTACCCTATGCAGCAATACAGGCTGGGCACTAACCAGCTAGAAGGACTTTTGGTAATAAAGGACCTGTGGTTTATAGTGAATAACAAACTGAACAAGAGTCAGGAGTGCCCCCTTGATGAGATAAAAGCTAACAGCATACTGGGCTGTGTTAGCAAGGGCAGAGCCAGCAGGGAGGGGATTTCAGGGAGGGGGATGATTTTCCCCTATTCAGCACTGATTAGCTGTGTCTGATTTTGGGCTTCTTAGTAATGAAAAAGACATTGATGTGCAAAAGTGAGGCCAGGAGAAGGCCACCAAGATGATGTAGGGGGCTGGAGCACCTGATGTATGAGGAGAGGCTGAGAGATCTGGTGTGTTCAGTCTAAGAGAGAAGACTACAGGGGGGATCTTACTGGTGCCACTGCCTAATGGGACGTTACAGAAGCCTGTTTGCTAAGGTGCATCAAGGGAAATATTTATTGGACATACAGAAAAAAATTTCGGAATGAGATTAGCTAAGCACTGAAATGATTGTCCAGAGAGGTTGTGGAATCTCCATCCTTGGACAACTCAACTTGATCAAGGCCTTGATCTTCCTGCTATAACTTTTAAATTGGCCCTGCTGTCAGTGTTGGGATTTTGTACCATATATGAGGTCTCTTCCAACCTAAATTGTTCTGTGATTCTAATATGGATTCCTGTATGCATCTGAATACAGTTTGAGCCATGAGTAAAATACCAGCGAGCTAGTATATAAGGAACATCTGTAGTTTCTAACATAGGTAAATTCTTAGTTTTTATACATATCTGATTATATTTAGAAATAATAAATGTCAGGCCTTCTGTTTAGCAAAAAGCTTTAGTGTTAATGGAATATTTATCTGAGGAACAGATCTCGATCATGTATAATAACGCGTATACGTGTATATAGTTGCAGATAATGTTTTCAGCCTTAGGGGAAAAAAACCCCTGCTATACCCATAAAAAGGTGACAATAAGGGAGAACCCAGAAAGCTTGCAGCAAGTAGTTGGATGTAGAGTAATCTCTAGGGAAAGCTTTCTTTCTCATCAACAGGAATAGAGAAGCTTTAGTGGTAATTGGCCATTGCAGTCAGAAAATCTGTTTACATATGGTGTGTCATGCACACATGCAGAAATATGTAGTGTAATATCTGGTGTCAAGCAAAACTCTAAATTAGAAGGTTTTTTTCTTTCTAAAAAGCTGGTATTCTGAGTCAGTATTTTATGAAATAATGTTCGTTCTGGAGTAGGTCAGGCACCATGTAGGAGAGCAGAAAAGAAGAAATTCCTGAAAACTACAAGACACAATTTCAAGACTATAGTCTGAATTGATTAAAATGGACTTGGGAAATTAAGTACACAATAGATAAGATCTTAGAATTGATTAGGAGAGAGCAAAGGATGTTGATTTGGAAGAGGCAGCCAGTTTGTTTATAGGTACTGAGAAGCAACCTGTTTAAAGTTAATGCCTTGATAGCACTTAGTAACTGAGATCATTAAAAAAAAATTTTAGGATAGTAGAAATGTATTAGGCTGTTTTTTTGGTTTTTTTTTGTTTGTTTTTTTTTGTTTTGCTATCTTATGTCTAGTAATATGCAAGTTCTTCTCAGTGGTTTTTTTTCCCCCCTCTGTGATTGCAATATTCCATAATAGCCTCTGATGGACTCCAGTAACAATTTAGTTACATTGTAGCTGTATAAATTATTAAATTGCAGCCTTTTCTCAGAGGGCGCACTAATTTTGGGGTCCATTATTTACCTGGTCACCAATTTGTTTTAGGACTGTTTTGACCTCCTTGCTATAAATCTGCTTGTCGGTACGCAGAGGAGGAGAAAAATTGATTTTCTTCAGGAAAGCTCCAAAAAGTATGAAAACAGCCTTTCCTTATGTGCAAATTTTAACACTGATGTTCAGTATCTTGGGAATCTCTAAGCAAAGAATGTCTGTATGCTTGAGACTCTCTCTTGCCAGTTCAACTGTGTTCTATTTCCTTGTTTTGAGTGGAATATTGGACTTTTTGCAATGTCTTTGTCTAAAAATGGATATCTCCAGCTGGCAGAACTTTTACGCAGGAGAGCATTTCACTGTAATGAAGGACTAATGGGTAATTTTTTACAAATATCTGAGTGTGAAACTTGTGAAAAGACTGGAAGGTTATTAGTAATCTAGCTGCATTCAGTAATGGGAGTGTGGAAGTGCGACACTCAGGTTCAGCAGAAATGCTGTTGCTACAAGATGCTGCAGCTTATTTCATGAACATCAGCTGTACATCCATAGTGTGTGCATTTGTACTACGCATGGAAGCAGTATAAAGTTATAGTTACTGTTTTATTATTGGTTACCTTATTGGGAAGCAAGCGAGGGATTCCCCCTCTAAGGGAATGCAGTGCTTATTGACAGTTCCTTCAAACTGCAGAAAGTTGAACCTTGCCTTCACAATATTTTATATAAATACAAATTTCAAGTTATTCTTAGGCCTTATTAAAGTATTTTGTAGGATTTTTTTCTTCCCTCATTACTGTCTTTCTACTCCAGCTTTTGAGGACTCTTATGGAAAGACCCATTGTACAACGTGCATTCCACATACTGAATAATGAAACTCTTCCAAAACTCAAGCCAGTAATAGATTTCGGCAAAATTACTATTTACTACTTCCATTTTTAATAGAAAAATAGTGCATATACGTTTGTATATGTAGTTACATCTGTTTTTTATCTAAAGAAAATTCAAATAGAGAGTTGTATTTGAGTGTCTCTCTCCTTTCTCTGCAGAACCTGACCTAAAAAAGCGCATTCGTGTTCACTTACTTAATGCGCATGGCCTTGATGAAGCTGGTATTGATGGTGGTGGAATTTTCAGAGAATTTCTGAATGAACTGCTTAAATCGGGATTTAACCCTAATCAGGGATTTTTTAAGACCACCAATGAGGGACTTCTTTATCCCAACCCTGCTGCACAGATGCTTGTTGGAGATTCTTATGCCCGACATTATTACTTTCTTGGAAGAATGCTTGGAAAGGTAATAACACTATTGTAAAAAATACAAAGCTATAACAGAATAGAAATTTTTCAGTAGTGCTGTTTTTCTTTTTTTATTTTTTTTAGATAGAGGTAGGTGGGAAACTTGATCATTTTTCTAGACTTGGGGAAAAAACTTTTAGATGTTGGATCTGAGCATTATTTCCACATATTATCCAAGCTTCTGGTTCATTTGAATAAATTATATACTTATTAATACTCAAAGGGTAAGGAGAATTTGAAACCTTAACTGCCAGTTGAGCAAAATGTGTACGTGTCTGTTTTCTGTTTATCCTCTTGCCTAAAGTTAATTTAATTGATGCCAATGGAATTACTCTGTGTGTGGTTATTTTTAATGTAGAACCTTCTGCAGTTTGACTCCAGTTACATTTTCATCATTTTGAATATATGAAATTAATATTTACAGAAACAGTTTCCAGTTGCCTTGATGTACAGTTATTGCTAACATCTAAAATTTACTGTGATCACTTACCATATTTATGAATCATATACAAATTAACTTTCACTAATTCTTCTTGGTTTATCATACATTTTGCATACTTCTTGAATTTTAGTGCTTGATATTTTGGTTCTGTAGGGATTCTAAGACTAACACACTCCCATTGAGCTAGATGGAAAATTAAAAAACATTCATTACCTTTGTTTTGCTTTTATGGCCAGCTCTAATACTGAGGGTATTTCTTTCTAAGCCCTTGAAATCAATTTTTTGGCTAATAATCAAGAAACAAAGTTTGGAATACAAATTCCATTTCAGAAATATGTACTGATTACTACTTTAATATCTAAAACTGAATGTATTTAAGATGTCAAAGTCCCATTTAAGTGCCTGAAATAGTTTGGAGCCTAAAAACCTATTGACTTGCAATGAGATTTAGCATATAGCTGGACGTCCTTTTTTGATTGTAGCTGAAAACAGCTTAAGAGGATGCTGTTGATGAAGTTGAGTTGCTGAAACAGATCACTGCTCTTTAAAATTGCCAGTTGGTTGATTTAGATTAAATTGCCACTTTGCAGGCAACTTCTGTGCTAGCATTCTAGCTGTTGCAACATTCAGACTTGTAAAATAATGAAAATTTCAAACCAGCCATTTCAATAAAATCATCTTTGAAGGATGTGTCTGCTCTTAATGGGAAGTGTATTCTGTGCTAATAACGTATAAGGAAGTTTGTAACTCTGACCACCTTTATAGATACAAGGCTTCATTTCCTTTCTGCATCTATAGATTTTTGGAGTGGGAAAGTGAATACTCCTGTGGTATCACAAGGAAGTTGCTTCATTCCAGAAATGGCTGTTGTTTATCTAAGAATGAGGCAGGGCTAAGTTGTCTGAGGAAAGTTTGAAACATTTTCAGTGAAACAGTTGTGGTTCTGAATCTTTAATTTTCTCTATCAAAACAACACATCATCTTCTGTAATTGGACTTCAAATGTCAGTGTAAAGACAGAAGTCACAAAACATGTTTTATCTCCCCTAGAGCACTCTAATTTTGTTTTTGTCTTTTTAAAATCAGAGGATCTATTATTTAACATTTTAAAAGCATAAATTGTTTTTGTATTTGCAGTATGTTTACATAAGGTATGAATTGGCAGTGTTATTTAATAATTACCTCTACCCAGGTGCACAGACACCTTTTTACTGGTGTATTTAGAGAGCCGATGAATTAAACAGAAAGATAAGGCACGACCATACTATTCAAAACCTGCTGGTATTGTGGTCTTGGTTAAGTTATCGAATACACACTCACCCATTTTCAAAAATGTGTCCATTCTGTGCTTTGCACAGGATTATTTGAGAGCAATAGTACATTATTAAAAGCCCCTTTGTAAACAGAATAGATATAATGCAAAGGAAGCAATCAGGCATCCACAGCAATTCCTTATTTGTGGAAACCAGTATGTAAAGAGTGCTGCCACCAAAAACTCTCACTTAAGAAGTTTCAGTGTTATCAGAAAACAAATACATTAAAATATAATAATTTACATAAATTCTATGTCTCCTGGTAACCATTTCATACTAATATCTAAATGCATTTGACTTACAGTACCTTAGATTTATATCTAATTGATTTTTTTTTTCTCATCAGGAAGTTTTTAACAGCTTGACTTCTTTTATGTTAGTTGATAGGTTAATAAATAGAATTATCTGACCATTTAAAACCTGTCTTTAAAAATCACATATCTAAAAATTATTTTAACCATAGATAAATTACTGACTATTTAGGTGTATTTTTATACAGTGAAGAATTTGAAATCTATAAAATACAAGTTGTGTGGTTGTCCATTCAACTTCTAGTGATCACTGAATGAGCAAAGGTCTTGTAGAAATAATACCACGTGATCATGTAATTGCATATATTGTCTGAAACCATTCTTAAAAAAAAAAAAAAGCAGAAATGAGTTTGCTTGAACCAACAGCTACTCAAACACTTCCAAAGTTTACATTTCCCAACTTGAAATTACTTTACCCTGTAATGTAAATATTATTTTAACACTGGTGCCTTTAAGCAATTTCCTGTCTCTTTCTTAGAAGTAAAAGCTCAGCTTAGGAGGTGCACCGTGTGTAGCAATCTCCTGCCACTAGAAGGGTTTGAGGCATCAACCTTTGCATTTCCCCCACTGGAAGCACAGGAGCGACTTCCTGATTTAGGCTTGTTTGAGAGCTGATGGTGCCATGTGCTGTCAGGGATGTTCAGACAGAGGCATTCTAGGCCCAAATCCTCTTTTCCGTCCCGCCTGGGAAGTTAAGACTTGTTGCTCTGTGGGTGCCCAGAGGTATGGATGGGATGCTGTAATCCACTTGCCCTTAGGTAGGTAGGAAAGGGCTGTGAGGGGAGCACCTGATCTGGTTTACCTCCTCTCTCCATGTGGTAGTTGTTCTGTCTGCACTCCAGTCTTCCCACGTGCAGGATTTCCTGCTGCGGCTTTGGCAGCAGAGTGGAATTGGCTCTCTAGAACACAAAAGTTGTTATTTGGGCAGGCTGCCAAAACTCTGAGACCCGTAGCTCGAGAGCGGAGGTTAGGATTCTCAAGTGCTGTTTCCAAAGGAGTTTCTCTCTGCTGAATTTTGACTGTGTGCTGTAAACCTGGAAAGAGTGAAACATTAGTTAACTGTTTCAACATTGTCAAAATAAATCTTACAGATAATTTCTCCCCCCATTGTACAGGTGAGAGAGCCAAGGCAGAACAGATGCAGAAACAGTGATCAGTAAAATAATGGCAGGTGCAGAATTAAACTCAGAACTTAACTGTGTTCATATCTAAACATAGTCTTGTGTACCGTATTATCTTTCTCCATTTCCAGCTTAATTTACATTTATTCAGTGACTTCTTTAATGTGACAGATGTTGTGAAAATGCATTCATAGCATTTGAAATGATTTGATATTAAGTAGGTAATTCTTACGGTAATTTACTTACATTTCATGAAGTTTCAGCATTAGTTTAGGAATGTAGCAGAAAGTCCATAGAAAAATTAGAATTATCATTTTAATGGTTTCCTCTACTTCTTTTTAAATGTAAACCTGCTAGTTCTTCCATACATGGTATTTTGCAATGAACATCTTTGCACCTTTCACCAAATGTTTGACTCTTTCTGACACTTGAGATTTTTATGTTGAGAACACTCAACACCTTTGGTTATACTGAATGCAACCATTTCCATTTCTCTTCTTTGATTCTAGCATATTGAAGAACACTAGTGAGTCATACATTCAGGTTACTAAAGATGTATACATTATCTTTGAAAAATAATGTTAAGCCTCTATTCCCAAGCAATACAATCTGAAGTCCTTGGAAGACACTGGAGATTTTAAAAAAGATTTAATTTGTTTTTTCAAGACTTTGTTTGTATCCTTTCTCTTGGTTGAGAAGGCAATATAAAGAAAAAAGTGGAGTTTTGGTTGTTTTGACCTGCATCCTTCCTTTGTGGAACCAAATAAAGAATTTCAATAGTATAAGAACAAGCAAGGACTGAAAAGAAATAATGTGTTTATTTTAAATTTCAACAATCTAGATTTAGTCTTTGATCATTAATATTTAATGTAATATAGGCATTCAGTAATTTGTGTGGCCTCGTGGATATTATATTGATGAAGATTAATGTTATTTATTTGTAAATGATTTGTGGTAGGTCACTATACTGATTTCAGTATAGTACATGTCAAAGAATGTTCTTAAACTTACTTAAACTGGTTGAAAAGTGTTACATTATATGTCTTCAGGTAAAATTAAACATTAGCCAGATAATATTAGATCAGATACAATATTTATTACCCTAATAGTGAATGTGGGACCATTAACTATTGATTAGATTATTTTTCTATAACTTGAAGAGTGTGCCTTGTGGTTATAGTTTATAACTTTGAATAGAGCTGTGATAGATTAGTTCATTTGTTGTGCAAGATATTATTCATGGCTAGAAGGTACAATTATAAGATTATCAGTGTCTACAGTATCCATTTTGCAGATAAACTCAAATGGTTTTTAATTGTCCTGAGGCCTTATCTAAAATGGATTGAAATCATTCGGAACCTTTTCATATGAACCTGATCTGGATCAGGTACTAAACTCTGAAATCATTAATAAGCTGCACATACAGAGTTGAAACTTTCAAGCAAATGTTTCTAATAATGTATCTACATACCCTTTTTTGCACCAAAACATGTAGAGAGAAAAGAAAGCAAGAAAACTCTACAGTACGAACAATTAGGCTTCATATACTTGAATATTCGATAGGATGGTGCATCAGCCATTGCACTGCTAGTCTTCCTCTGTTTCTCTGACTGTTGAAGGTTGTTTTTTTTTCTGATTTTTAGGCTACCCTTTCCCTTTGCTTATTGTCCATTTAATTAAGATCCGCTTTGGCTTGGCTTAAATCAGTACACTGTAATTGATTTGTGCTGCAGCCACCATTGATACTACTAGTTCCTAGAAAGGTAGGTATGGAATTAGTGATACTGATAAAAAGAGGAGGTAATTTACACAAACTTTTTGTTTTATTACTTTCAGTTATCTTGCAAGGGGTTTCATAGACTCAGCATTTTGCTTAAAATCAAGTTAGCTGATCATTTGTGTCTGAAAATCCTGAATCATCTGAAATGGTCAGAATGGGAATTTACCATGTAAAGTTGCATGTTCTTTTAATTATACACTTATAAAATACAGAGGTGCAATAATGAGAGAGAGAAATTTATACTTTATGGAAATTATTGCCTTATTTATGAGTGTGAATATAAACTAATTGGAATCTCTCTTCTGACATGGTTATTCAGCCTGACAATTCCTTTGTGTACTGGTTCATTTAACGTAACCAATTATCCTTTGATTACAAATAGCTATGTTAGTACTAACCTTGTAAATACATGTCTAGCACTAAAAGACCACTGAAATGCAGTATTTTAACTCTAAATCTTTAGGAAGGAAAAGTGTGTATTGATTGATTGTGATATTTATTGGGTCATAATGTATTTAAATTTTCTTTAATGCATATGTTAGTGATTGTTTACTGTGACAAAGTGCATAGAGGTCTCTGCAAGGAGTTCTGCATGGAAAGAATTACCTCATGTCAGTGGTCACTCCTCAATTAAAAGTTCCATTAGCAGATGATTCCTGCTTCTGGTTTGTGTACTGATTGCATTTTATTGCCTCTAAATCAGGTTCCTAGACAGGGAAGAAATAAACAGTTAGAGTGTGTGGTAATGGTATCCTGATCTTTTTTCACAGTTAGGAACACCTACATACATTTAAATCAATTAAGTTTGGAATATTTTTACTGAAATTCTTTATTGTGTTTGACCTCTCTTTGAAAATGACTAGTTTCACTGCTATTAAAATATAGATATATCTTAGAAGCATATCCAGAGGTTAGTTTCTCAGTAGTTAATGTTTCAGTTTTCCAGAAGATTAGAATTTAGATAAAAGGAAGATGTCTCCTCCGTATTCTCACTTCTTATTAAATTATGTTTAAATTTGAAACAAGAAAATCAACTCATTACTGGAACTACAGTAGTGAATGGTAACTATCAATTATCTAGTGTATCCACAGGTACCGATAACCCTTCCCCCCACCCCCCCAAACCTCCAAATGATACTGATAGCAGCTTATACTACGTACACAGCATAAGTTATAAATGTACCTGCTCCTGTTAAAACAGTCTGAGAAAATACTGAGATGATGAATTCTTGGGCTTCTGCAAATACCGAAAATTTCTGAAGCACTTTATTAATAAAAATTCTTATAATAATTTATATTCTAAATTCTTACAATAAAAATACTTACAGGACTGTCCATTTTTAAATTAAAAATTGACCTGAGCTCATTTTACTTGAAGTGGTCCAATAGTGTCTTTGGAAGTGTATCCCCTATGTTTTTATGGTAATAAGTTCATGAGCCAGTCATGAGTTCATTTAATGCTTATACACGTCTAATCAATTCCAGATGTTTGCACTGACTGTAGCAATTTTGACAAGCAGGTCTCTCACATCTGAATCACTGTTACCCAAAATCTCTGCAGCTTCTGTGAGCTTGTACTTGCTGACCTTCAAAATGCCCAGTGGACAAGAAATCAAAACCAATACCAGTTTACAGATGGCTTTAGTTGTTTCAGAAAAAATCATTTTCTAAAGCTGAGGACACTAGCACTACTGCAGAGATGTTAATAAAGCAGAGATTTGGGCTTGCAGAACTGAGGAACAGGGACTTAAACTACCTGATAGTGGACATAGTGCATTGTGACACACACCAGATATAATTAATTGTATTTTACCACATCGATATTAGAAACAACATCATTTTATTTTTGTTCACCTTAAAGCATATTATTATCAATAAGAAATAATTTTATCATATGATTACTAAACAATAGCTTTAAAAATGCTTCAAAGGTGTGAGTAATTGTTAATTTTAATGTAACTTATATATTTAGTTTTCATTCATTAGGCCAGAAAAGGCTTTGCTGGTCTCAAGAGGGATTTGAGTATGATGAGATATATCTAGAATATAAATAATAAGGCAGAAGGAAGTGCTAATGGTTTTGCTATTTTTCTATCATTTTTATTAATGGTTCTGTACAGCTTTGAAGATCTATTGCACTCTGTAAGTGCTAAGTATTATTTAATAGTAACTATTTAAAATGACTGAGATAGAAGGGGTTATGATCTTGGGTTGTGAGGGCTGATTAGGGAAATAACTGAATTTAAGTTCAATCATTTACTGCTTCAAGCTTTAAGCCCTGTATCTTTCTAGGGGGTTGACTTTAGTGTTTTGTTAGGTTTTAAAATACAGTTCTGCATTGTAAAGGATTAATGGAAGGTTTACAAACAATGACATTATATTTCTTAAGAGAATTTATTTGAAATAATAAATGTGAGAACTAATTGTGGACCTGAACTTATAAGCAAAGGCACTAAAGCTGCCTCAAACCCACAAGACTTTAATTTGTTCATCTGTGAGTTTGTTTGCACAATATGAACTTTATTCGGTGTGTCATATAATCTCTACCATATCCTAAATCCTTTAAATTTCTTTGGAATGACTACAGTAGCTTAAAGTCTGTCCAGTTCAAAAACATGATACAAAGTCCTCTCTTTCTGATGAGCCGTTTCATAAACCTTTGTTTCATACCTGAACAGCATCTCATGTGACCATGTAGTCTTACATAGTATTATAATAGATACCATATATCCTTCCAGTCAGATAGTGTTCTCATTGTGTTGAATACGAGAAAAATATCCTCCTTGCCCTGAAAACTGCTTATTTTATTTTTCTTCTTACTATGTACTGTGTACAGCTGTTCTTCCAAACGATATGCTTCTTCCATAACATATTAAAACTATTAATTGCATGCCTATATTCTGAAAGTTTTGTCCCTCTGCCTTAGAGGACCACTTCTTGTCCATCTGTCCCTCCCCCCATATCACAGATGTTTCAAGAATGCATTCAGTATATTTATAAGTGTCTGAACATAATTATTTATTTTATAGTTTAGATTATGAAATTGTGACCCATGTTGTTGAACTCTAGCTAATCCATGATGCCATCAACTACAGTTAACTAGATTGTATTTAGATACTTTATTGTAACTGTAAGTAGCTAATATTTGAAAGAGAAAGAACAGAGACTGCATGCTGCATGGGAAATCAAACTGTCTTCATGACAGTAGGCTTTTCATTTTGTTTTGGTTTTCTTTGCTTTTGGTGTTTTTTTTTTTTTTTTTTTTTTTAATCTTCTGGTATGCTCCACAGGCATTCACACAAAGGGCAGAAGGAAAATGTATGAAATTTCTTTTGTTGTATACCTCATCTTCCATAAGCCTTTTAACCAGAATAAACTTCTTTTTAAACTGTTTATATTTTAAAATAGCTGTTAGCAAGGCATCCTGAGACAATGGGAAGAAAGTGGGTTGAGGAGTACAAAAACTAATTTGTTACCTAAAAACAAGTAAGGATTTTTTTTTTTGTTTAGCGTTTTCAGAAACTTATGATTTTACATTATTTTGATGGTTATCTGGAAATGTCATAACTTTGCCGTAAGAGCATCCCTAAACTACACCTTGATTTTGAAACAGTGCTGCAAAATCCACTTTGACCCTTTAAGCTGACATAGCCTTTTAACTACAGGTAATGGAGCACCTAGGAGCACGACTTTACTTGGCTGATTGCCCTGATGTGGACACCCTGCTCTGCTTCCAGCCAGCCTCTTACCCATCTCACACCTGCATCTTCAGGCTGCAGCTGGGTCAAAGTGGGATGCTGTTACTCATAGCCTGTGTAGGAGGCAGAGGTGTCGAGGCTTCATTAAGTTTTTTTTCCATCTGAGCCTTAGAAACCAGAAATCGAACCTCATGTTTGACCACCATTGCTCTTTCATGACTTCCTATGTATATTTTTTTCCTTTATGAGAGTTGTAGTTTATGGGGCTACAGCATAAAGACAATGAAGTCAATTAAAGGGCTAGTTTGCTAGGAAAGTTGGGAACATGAGCTGTCAAAATTCATCATAGAATGACGCTAGTCCCATAGATGATGGCCATAAAAGTTAGAGGAAATTTGCCAAAGGACTAGAGCACTTGGAATTGGAGCAGAGTTCATTTTCAATGAATGTGTTGTAATATATGCGATCAAGCAGATCACTGCATCAAGCAGTGTGTGAACAGGAGCTTAAGACTTGCGGCCCAACGGAAAAGGTCTCCTCCCTCAAAGAGCAAGCCACTTTCTGCCTTCAGCACTGTTCCTTGGTGGAGGAAAAGAGAGGACAGCTTCTGGGGTAGTGTAGCCTTCTGCTGGATAAAGTGCATGTGTAAGTATATTTTTGTGGTGCAGCTTCATACTGCTGCTGTCAGTCTACCAGCTGTGGCAGGGTGCTTCCCCCTGTCACTGACTCCAGGCTCCTGTCTCTCCCTTATGCTGATGCTGCAGAGGGGCAGTTCAAAGAGTTGAACAGGCAGAAAACTAAGCTTAAAAAACGGGTAACTTACAGTTCCCCAAGGCAGTTCACCAGGGATATGAGAGAAGGGGAAGATCTCCCCTTTTATTGCAGCTAAACCAATCTCATGGTTAGCTGCTGCCAAGAAGTCCCAGTGTCAGGGTGGCGTTGCCTAGCTGATGGGCTGATCTGAGGCTGCGCTGCCATTGAAACAAATGGTCTTGCTGTTCTCCTCGGGTTGTGAGTTGGATTGGTTGTCTGACCTGACAGAAGCCAACCAGCACCTCCCCGACTGCACCGAGTCAGCGGGCTGCCTTGGTTCATCCTGCAGGCAAGAATGGGTGGAATCACATCTTTTGGCAGCCCCAGGTAGTTTTATCAGTTTATGCTGACTGAGAAATCAAGAAATTGGACTGAAAGATAAAGTTTCAGCTAATACTCCATCACACAGGGTATTTCTTTGCATCTCTAAACAATGCTGGAGCTATAATGGTGTAATTTGCCCCTGGAAAAACTGGAATTTATCATGATTTTATTTACCACAGTTTTAGTGCATTTTTATTAAACTTTATTAGGATAGTTTGACTTTTATATTAATAGAACATTTTGCTTGTCTTGGTTTCCAAAAATACTTTGTTTTTAATATTGGAATCACTTTGCTAGGACAAGTAGTAGTAATTAAAGTTATTTTCAAGTTGCACAATTTCTTTTATTTAAAAATACTTTATATAGTTTTTAGATGAAGTTATAAATGTTCACTTTGGAACTACCTGAAGATTAATAGTGATGCATTTGAAAAGCATTATTTTTTTATTGATTCTTAATGTAGTAAATTACTGAAGTTATTTGGCAGCAAACAGAAATAGCCAGTGATGTTGTTCCCATTTATTTTCCTGATAGCGTCACAATTTGCATTAATTGCATTGCAGCTGCACTCACTTATATTAAAAAGCTTCTACTATAATTAATCCTTTTTATTTCAAATCATTTTGGCACAATTTCTAGCAATAAACACTCATAAAAGACAGACACTTGAAAAATAACATACAAGTTTCTTCAGTATACCTATTGCTGTTTTTCCTTGACGTGAAATTATTGATAGGCTTCTAGGATCAAGTGTTACAAGTGGCTAAGACTTAAGACTGGTATGAAAAATGCTAAGTGGATTATTTTGCATAAAAAATAGACAGGTTTTGAATTTGTGTAATTAACCTGTGTTTAGAAAATACCTTGATTTATGTCTACATTTGTATTTCAGTTGCATACATTATGGAAATTTAATTTATAATCCATTTAGCTGATGTGATCATAGTTTTTAGTGCTATCATTTATTAGTCCTTGTATATTAAATGCTCTAAAGGCTTAAACCTGCCTTGTGTAAAAAATTACACCTCTGCATTTACATTTTATGAGTCATAGATGGAATTCCATTTTAAATTCGAGTAGCTTTGATATATTTAAGGAATTACAATGGTTTTATTGTTACTAATGCAGGAACAGCAAACACTGACCTTATACATTGAAAATTAATGATTTATCCTTCTAGTTTGCTTTTAAAGTCAACTATACAAATGAGGATTTCGACTTCTACACCTTGAATAAATCATATAGCTCTAAATATAATGCACCCTTTGGCTTTGAACTCATTATTCTCAATTCTTTCTGCAAGGTCTAACTCACCTCATAGAAATGTTCTTTCAAAAGTTTAAGGAATTGTGTATGCTTTTCTTAACATCTGTGTTGGAATATCATTGAGTGATTACTGCTACATTTGTTGGGGGCTTTTTGCTTTTTTGCTCATTGTACTTCCTTTTCTGAGTTTTGCAGGAGACTATGGAAGAATTAAGTAATGCCAAAACACAGCTCTTAAAATCATTATTTGTTCTCTTTTTATTCTTTATGTTCATGATGCCTTTTCTGATCTGCCTGGCAGTGATATTAATGATACTTTAAAGAATGGATTGTCAGTGTTAGAGATGCTGATGCGGCAAACAAATGGACAATGGGAAAGACTATGAATAGAAAACATATTTTAGGGATTTTTTTAAAGGGAGAAATCTACGGTTGTTTTTCCTTTGTTCTTATAGGCTTTCTTTAAATGTTGATGGGCTTTTGCTTTCTAGCCCTAAGATTTCCATCTCTCCTTCTTTCAAGGGTTGTCATAAGTACTTTCTGTTCTGGTCAACAAGTTGTTAATGATTATGTGAGTTGTTTTGCGTTATGTGGAAATGCAACAGTAAATTAGAGCAACTGCAAATGGTATTGCTGGGGCTTTGTGCATTTTTGAAAATTCCTGAGCAAATCTGTAGTTTACAGTAGAAATATACATTTGCATTAAGCAGATTTAGATCAGGCTCATTTTTGATTCATCGATCTTTGGACAATGGTAACCATGTCAGGCATATGCAGATTGAGCATATGATACACGTGTTACTGACAGGCCCTGGACTTGGAAAATTACAATGTTATTCGATGATGCCTGTAAGTAGTAGAATTCAGCTGTCCTTTCTCCTAGCCTTATTGATTGATTTTAGAGGGAATAAACAGAAGTAATGTATTGTTTGCTGAAGTACACAACGATGAATCTGTATAATATGCAAGAGGAACAGCACCTGTCAATTCATTGAGAAAAATACTGTTTTTAAACAGTTTAAAAAAATGCTTTTTAAGGAGTACGGTTTTTACATGGTTACTTTTCAGGGTCAAACTGTATTTGTTTCACATGTAGCAATTTATGAATGGAATAATCTTGCTTGTGAAGAACCAGATGGGTCGATGGAATGGGGGAAGAGATGACAACTTTTTCAAAGAAGTTCTTGGTGCCGTTGCCTTGTCTTTTAAGAGACTTTGGTTTTTCTTACAAATAATGTATACAGTTGATACACTTTCTGTTTGATCTAACAGTTTGGACAAAAAGATTAAGGACAGATGAGCCATGGCCTTACCTTTTAAATCACTGCATAATTAACTTGTAAATTTTTGAGCTTGCTATTTAAAAAGGATATTCAAATTTCAAGCTTCAGTTAAGCATTTTTAAATTGATGCAATAGGTGGGATATCGTGATACCACAAGATCCTATTCAGGCACTAAATTAAAGAGGAGTTACCAAAAAGTTAAGAAATACACAATAGCTTTTAGAATTTTTATGTGGTACTACAATAAAATCTAATATTTTTTTAAAATCATTTTGGTTTTTAGGCTCTTTATGAAAATATGCTGGTGGAGCTACCATTTGCTAGTTTTTTCCTCTCAAAGTTACTGGGGACAAGTGCTGATGTTGACATTCATCATTTAGCTTCATTAGATCCAGAAATGTACAAGAATTTGCTTTTTCTCAAGAGCTATGAAGGGGATGTAGAAGAACTTGGACTAAACTTCACTGTGGTAAATAATGACCTTGGGGAAGCACAGGTAAGAGTGGTGCTTTGGCATTTTTTTCTGTTACGTTTGACTGATGAATCATTAGCATCCCTACTAATTAATTTTTGAATGTGAAAGTGATAAGGCACAAGTGTTAAATTGTTCTTCGATTCCACTTCAAATAATGGCAAAAGTTAGATGGTATATAAACTATAGAATATAGAAACTTTATGCTGCTTTTTGGAACCAGAGTTATTATGCTGTCTCCTTTAGCTGTTACTGATACTCAGAATTTTCAAACTTGGGGGCCTGAACTTGGACTTTAAAAAACAACAACAAAAAGGCCAAATTTTTTTGAGGGGCTGAGCTGCTAGTTGAGTCAGAGGGGAGAAATTGTTGTTCAGTGCTTCTAAAAGCTAAGCCATTTATTTAAGTCCTTACAATATGAGCTTTTATGGCAACTTTACACTACAGAATTAGTAATGGGTTTTATTTGCTCTCTTGTGGATGGTAAAGATCACTTGTGCTCGTAGTAGAGAATTAATCACCAGGACTTGAAAAGTATGCCTGTATGTGCTCAGAGAGTTAACTTTCTGGGATTTTGTTGTCATGCTTCCCCTTATTTTTGAGGAATAAAAATCGTGTCGTTCTCATTGCCTGTTATATTTGATTTTAATGTTTGTTAGTCATTTTTATAGTCTTAATTCTGTCAGTATTTTAAAAGAAAAAAGTATCTTCCTTTTTATTGCTCTGTTGCTTCCTTTTTTCTGGTTTGTGTATGCATCCACATATAGAAGTGCATTTGTGTATGTGCCTGTCAGTACGTTTCTATATATATTTTTTCCCCTACCACACCTTTCCTATATTTTCTTTCTTCTTTTCTTCTGTTTTATTCTTATCTTTTCTTCTCTGCTTTCTTTCTTTAAAAAATGTCTCCTTCAATAGCTGCTTTGTTTTCAGTTTCTTAGTCACTCTCCTGCATCCTTCTTTCTTTCTTTCTTTTTCTTTCTTTCTTTCTTTCTTTCTATCTATCTATCTATCTATCACGATTCATCAGACCAATAAGAGGTAGGATTTATGTTCAGCATAGCTAAGCTGGTGGAGACACTGCTTCTGAGAGTGAAGATGGTGCAGGGCTTCTTACCAAGGGGGTGATCTTGTACTTTGCTTGTCAGGTTGCAGACTCTGAATAAATTAGGTTTGTGACAAACACGAACCTCTCACAAAACCACCAGGCTGCTGGAAGGATCAGAGCATATTTATTTTCTCTCTCTTTTCCTTTTCCCACCCAACGAGGTGCATCTACCCAAGATATTGGAGAAAGTCAAATCACTTCTCCATGCCCTAGGCTTATTTTTTGAGCTGCTCACTTCAGTGAGTGCTGTTCCTGGGCTTCTCTAAGAAGAGAGAGTTGGAAATGGCATTGTTCTGTTTCAGTTCACCATTGTCCTGTTCTGAATAGCAGAGATGAGAGCAAAAGCAGAAATCTGTTTGCAGCTATAGGAAGGCTACTCAGGATTGTATTTAATTCCTTAGCTATCTTTCTCTCAAAGTGCTGCTCCAATGTTAGTATATCAGTAGATTATTTCGTTATCAAAATGTGGAGCCTAAAGCACTGCTCAGGAGTTGTCTCTCGTTTCCTTTCCACTACTCATAACCTGGGTTGAAAAAATAGACATGGCAACATTGTGATGTGCAACAGCATCCTGATTCAGGCCTGATTTCTTATGGAAGAAATAGATTATGAAAGGGGGTAAACCATTCTCTTCAGTTTCCCTATTGGTGAAGGAAGCCTGGGACTACACACAGTCCAGCTGAGGAAGCAGAACCACTGAGATGCAGCAGCTGGTCCTGGAAATTGTTACACTGTGCTCTTTTACAGATGTTTAAATCATAGCAAGTTTGATGCCTAAGACTTCTGTTTTAATGGCAACAAGCTCAGACTTTATTCTTCCATCATCCATTTCCTGTCATTTGGGAAGATCCTAAAAGCTGGATTTTGTTACAATTTAAAATAGTATCCTCATATTTTGGGTTCATAAATCATATTTAAGGGGGAGAGGGTCAGCAATTACCTAACATAAATAATGGTTCATATAAAGCATAAGCCACTTGCCACTTTGGTTCCACTCACTATATAAAAACCTCTGAGCTGCACTGTTTTTAGAAGAATACTTAAAAAAAAAAAAAAAAAAAAAAAAAAAAGAGAGAGAGAGAGAGATAAAGGCATGTACTACGGATGTATAGGAAAGCATCTTCTTAGTTATAGAGCAGGAGTTTTATTGTCGCATGTTCAGAAAGTAATTATTCGATCACCGAATTGATTTCTGTAGCATACATCTATTTGGTTACTAGGTTGCAGAAGTTGGCAGTTTCTAATATAACCTAGGGTTTTGAGGGGAAAAAATCTGAAAAACCCCTTCACTTAAATGCTTTCAAGTCATAGTGTTTTTGATCATAGCCAACACAAATACAGTTTAGCTAAAAATAGCTATTGTTTTCTGGAGAGGTTGTGGTTTCTGTACTACGTCTGGAATATGTGTCCTTAAAAATCAGTTATGCATAGAAGTTAGAGCCTAGCTGAACAAGTAGGGTAGAAAGAGATAGAAAAGAGAAATAGTTCAGAAACAGCGCACCAGGAGGTCCAAGAGAGAGATGTTAGCAGCTCTACCGACTGCCACAAAAACTTTGTACCGAGTGCATTCTTGCCTTGAAGTCTAATTTGTTCATTAAAATTCTCTGAGGGCTATGGCTACTAGTATCAAGACTTCTGATTATTAACTATTTGTCATAAGTTTAAAAGGAAGGTTGACTATAATACTGAGCTTCTGAGTAACTAAACTCAATAAATAGAGTATTCTGATGCTATAGTACTCTGCTCATACTTGGAGAGGTAGCATTATATCCTTAAAGTATAAACCACCTTTTAATGAAACTGCATTTTAGTGTAGTTCAGCAGAACTAATTGATTCTTTAACTGTTTTTTGTATTTGAATGCAGCAAGTTACTTTTTATATTTCACTTCAACATCATAATAAGCCTCATATAGATAAATACATTTTGTGTGGTGTTTGACTCATGCAACCATTGCATACCAATTAATTGTGTCAAGGTAAGGCTAATTCACTTTGAGAAAAGAGCTTAATTTGCACTCTTTATGTCTAATGTACATTATCTCTAGTTTTCAGCTAAACAGCCACTTTAGTGTCTAATAAATTAGTGCCCAATAAATGCATCATAAATCTACCATTGTAAATAGCTATCCTCATGACAGTGTCCATCCAGCAACTGTGGCACAAAAGCATTATCTGCAGTGAAAGACACATTCAGAAGGGGCACTATTGCCTCTGTCAGGAGTAGAAGGTAGAATTTCTATTATCAGGATATTGATTCCAATCCTGTAATGTGCTTTTAGATCCCATTAAACTATTGTAAAAGTGCATTCACCAGAAGCTGAAAAAGGCACTTAATAATTTGCACATTAGACCTGCTAATTAGGGGAGCTATGCGATCAACCTTTTCTCCCCAAATAGCTTTAGCTTTTGATAAAGAATCAGGTAATGCAGTGATGTTCCAGCAGCCGTTGGATTAGCTGCATAAAATGGTAGCCAGTAAAAAGTCTCTAAAGAATATCAGTTATATATTTAGTTACAGATCCCTTCAAGTACCTGTATAATATATTTTAATTTTTCCTTTTATCTTGTAGGTTAGAAGGTGATAAAATGCTTATAATAAGCTTAAGTTAACATGTTCAAGAAAATACCTTCTCTTCTTCAGACCTCTTACTCCCTTAACACTTCCCTTGCACGCACGTGCTCTCTCTCTCTTTTTTTTTCCCCCAATGAAGGAGGCAAGTTTTGTGTCTGTCCTGGAGATGAGAGGAAGAGATTCAAATATGTACTGCTACTCCTTCAAAAACATTAGATTCTGTACTCAGAGTCTTCTCAAACAATGATTCTTGAAATTAAATGGATCAGAACAGTCTGAATATGATCAGAAGACTCCATAAATGAAGGCCTTCATAAACAAATCCCCAGAAAAGCACTTTATTATATGAAGCAGCAGTTTCTGTGAAATCCAAATAGTATCGAAGTTGATCTCAAGATACCCTTTTTTTTTTTTTAAAGTAGATGCAAATGCCATTTCTGTTACTGAAAACATATTGACTGACAATGGGAGAGTTCTTTGCCTTTAAATTTCTTGAGAGAAAATTTTTGAAGCCTTAAAAATGATTATGAAGTTTTTTGTCCTGGCAGCTGCTTTACTAGGATACAGTGGCTTGGAAAAAGGATTCTGGAGGTTTTTCAGAAGCAAAAATATTTAAGTTGATACTGATCCTTCTCAGGCAGATTTATAACACTTATGGCAA
The DNA here is from genome assembly GCF_036370855.1 of Dromaius novaehollandiae. Taxonomy (NCBI): domain Eukaryota; kingdom Metazoa; phylum Chordata; class Aves; order Casuariiformes; family Dromaiidae; genus Dromaius; species Dromaius novaehollandiae. The sequence goes on from NC_088099.1 coordinate 10,609,347, forward strand.
ATGCATTCTCAGGCATTCAAATGCAAAATCCTACCAGGGACTCCTGCCTGAACATCTGGAAAGCAGATGCCAGGGAAAGAAAGAAAACCTTTATTTACTTATTTTTAGAATAGTGAAAAAACTTAGGGATCATCTGGACAAAAGTTACCAGACTCCAAGAGAAGGGGTAAAATATTCTCATTTGTCCCATAAACAGGCTTGTAGGAGTTCTTAAACTCATCTCAAAGAGTGCTTTTTGAAATTGCACCGAATGTATGTCTTCAGTCTTCAAACACAACAAAGCTCTTCATACTTCAAAATACCTAGGTAAAAGGTCCCTTATTCTTTCCTAAAATATTTCCCACTTTACTCTCCAAATATTCCCCTTTTCTCCATTAGCCTGGGAAGCAGCTACCCCTGCCAGATTTGCTCATGGAGCACCTAGCATTAAGTTCCTCTGCCAGTAGAGACTTCCCATTGCCTGCCTGTAATCACATTACAAAGCTGCTTTGTGTGACAAATTATTCTTGATGAGCCAGAAAATTAATTTTCTGAATTGATTCTGCTTGGCCAATTGTATGTTTTTCACTAAGCTTTTTTGATTTTATTGTGACTATTTATTTCAATATTACTCTGATGTCTGAAAACTTATTTGCAGTATGTAGAATAGTGTAACTCACTGCTCACCTGAACCCATTCACTTGAATGCCAGCATACAGAAAATACAGGGATTTACTTGTTTTTTGCAAACCTTAATATTCGTATGTTTAAATAGGACTATAAATGTAAGTTGGGCACATTTTCTGGAAGTAGGTTCCCACGGAAACATGTAACTGAATTTATAGCCAAGAGAAACATTAGTGCTTAAGAAGTGCATGCAACAGTAGTTTGAGGTGTATCTAACCATGAACTGGAGGCCTGATGCAACGCTTACGTGCATGTTTCTACAAATAGGGAAACAGCTTTTCTTGCATATGTTTAAACATGATATTTTTCTATCCCACATTGATATTTTCCCTTCATTTTAAAGATATATATTGTGTCAGTGTGGACTAGAATTCAATTATCTGTGGTATTATGTGAATGTTCCAAATACCTATTATTTAAATAAGACATATACTTTTTTGATTGCTTTTTAAATATATTTTAATAACTAACCAAATTAAAATGAAATTGGTTTGATTTTTCTTTTAAATTTAGAGCTACAAAATGGAAATGAGGTGATGATATAAGTATGCACATTTTGAGGAAGTTTTCTATTCTCTTACCTCCTGCATAACCTGTGTTACTATTTTGCACCATCTAGTGGTAAAATTGAACAGATAAAAATAAAATTCAAGCTGGTAAATCTTTTAAGACATGATAGATTGTGTTGTGACCTTTCTGAACAAGAACTGTTTAACAACCATTCCTGACATTTAGAATTGAGTGGGAATTCTACAGTAGTACCATGTTTGGTACATATGAAAATAAAGAATGAGGGAAAACGGAACTGCATCTAGATTTACTATAGTTTTATTGCCAGCCCAGACTTTAGCATTTTCTGTCTTTCTGCTCAAAATCCTTCTTACTGTTTGCGGCATAATGTATTTATTATTCCTGCTACATTTGTCCTTTTTCTCTCAAACTGTGGTGGTACTATGATACAGTGCTGGTAGAATTAATCTCACATTTACAAACTTTGCAAATGGGTAGTGAGATCACAGTAAAACTCTGTGAGATTCTGTTAAACTGAAGGTTACAGTGTTGTAGGGTTTTTTTGCCACAAAGCGTTGCTAGATCAGAAATCAAGATTTGCTACTTTGAATAAAAATGCAAAAACAAAAGCAAAATTTTTTTTTCTTTTTTATATTTTTCCTATTTTCTTTTAAACAGTGGTCCAAAAGAGTACAGCGCTTTCTCAGATTTGCAGTATGAGCATTGTAGGGAGAGAAAATAGCTTTCATTAGATAATTGATACACCTTTCCCTATATCCTTAGACCACCATGGGGAGGACAACACATGCAGACAACATAATTATAATGCAAGCATAAGGATAAGCAGATCTGTGTCCTGCCCTCTATTTGCTGGCTTGCATAGGAGGTTAGCAGTTTGAATTCTAGTTCACCAAGTGCAGGGATGAATCCTAAATACAGTGGTTTCTAGAAATCTCTGCCAGTAGTTCCCTTTTACCATTTTAGAAAGAAAGTTGATTTGAGCCACTTTCTACGTAAATACTGAAAGAGACCTAACAAAAAATGTGGAATGCAAAAAGAGTAATAACTATTAGTTTGTTTATTGATGGTGCCCATGTTTTTAAGAGAAGCTTGGTAAGTTAAGTGCTATAAATATGCTTTAATATGGCTGAATTCAACATGCTCTTACTTCAGAGAGAGAAGTTTTATTTGGTGAAGTAGTGACAAAAGAACAGGTAATGATGCAGTTGTGATATATATGGATATATATGTATGGATATAATTGGAGAGGGAAAAGAAGCTGTAGGACAATATTGTTTAAGCTACAGGACGATACCGAACTTTTAAGAAGAATGGATATGAACCAACTTTACCTGTTGGAGTGGAACTGGAAATTATAATGTTTCTAATCATTAGATGAGTGAAATTATTGACAAGCTTCCTAGCAACAGTACTAAAAAGGGTAGTAGGTAGAACATGGCAAGTTTCTAACCAGGGTGGTTACCTGCAGTAGCAGGGGAAGAAGCTTAGCAACTTCTCATCAAACGTTTCATTTGTGGTCTGGACAATATCCCTTATCTTTCTAAATGCTCCTTGTGGACTTCACGAGGAAAAGAGTCCACCTCAGGCCAGTTAGTGCAGACTGGTTCATGTCTGTCACGTGAGGGCTGTACCCTCTGGAGCAGGCAGCTGCGTCACACGCCAGGCTCTGCAAGGGCTGTTGTGTTGGTTGTGTCCATGAGTCTCGGTGAAGAGGACTCGCTCAGAGGGCAAACCCATGTGTGCAGTGCGGGTTGCTAGGCGATCAGGGCATGACACTGAGCAAGCTAGATTGCCATCTTCATTTTACTTGATTCTTCAGGGAGAAGGACTTGAACATAGCAATTCCCACACACAGAGGTGATGCGGGGTATTGGTGAGTTCTTTACTGCAGGCTTAAAAAAAGTGAGAAGCTTGCAGCTGAAGGATTAAAGTGGGAAGTACGACATACTTTTAACACTCATGGTAATTCAGGATTGGCCTAGTTTATCAAGGGAAGTGGTAAATACTCCATCATACGAAGTCTTTATACCAGGATTGCCTGTCTCTCTAAAAAATGTGTTCTAACTCATCTGTGGATTTATTGAGTTAAATGCAGGAATCTCTAGATAGATTTCTCTGGGTCTTGTTATCTGAGAGGTCAAATAACAGATCTTAATGTACTCCTTTGGCCTTAAAAAAAAAAAAAAAATGTATGAATCAGTAAAAATGTGAATGCTCAAAAGTGCTGCAGATTTTTCATCGTAACACTTTGCGTTTTGCTTAGTACTGGAACAGCTCACATTTTTAGGTAGTACGTTACAAAAGAAGCTATTCACAATTTATGCTTAATTCTCTGTGTTATAAGGATGTGATCATTACCATGGATCAAAATGCATACAGTTTGCTAACAATTGGAAAAAAAAAATCCCTGACTGTAGAGTGTAGAAAAATAAACTTTTTCTGAAGGTTTGAGAAGAGCAGATGAACATATCTCAGTTTTTAATTTTTTTAATGCTCTTTTTAGTATTCTGTTCTTATTGGGCTACTCAGCAAAACTAGGCTCTGTAGAATATGTAAAGATCATTAATGTTTTAACAACTACTACCCATTATCCTACTGTAAATTGTTTTATATCTTAGTGCAGTGACAGTATCATTGTTTTGGGTTTTTTCATTATACATTCTTCCATGCTAGTTTATCTTGATGTACTTGAAGGACAAAAACCAAGCTTCTCAGTAGAATGATAAGATTTAGGTCTGGGTTTTTTTTCTTTTTCTTTCTTTTTCTTCCTTTTTTTTTTTTTTTTTTGGAAATACTACTGAACATATGTAAGTTAGCTGTACAGCAGCATGAATTTTGAATGCTTATCATTCTGTAAATCAGCTCTGTATCAGAATCTTAATTTTGACTCAGTGGGCACTGGTTTTAATGTGATTCTGCAGAGTTCACTTGCACCAAACAGTTAAACAGAAGAATACAGCCAGTCAAGTTGAGCTTCCTAATTCAACTGGAAGGAAACAGTGATGTGTGAGTCCTATGCTTTTACAGGCTAGTCTATATCCCAGGGCACTTACTAGCAGCAGTGAAGCTAGGGGAAAGCTCACATTGGTTTTACCAAGGGGAAGATTTCACCTCAGTTTTTGTTCGATTTGCAATGGTGAATTTAGCCTTAAACATCACCTCTTACAAAAGAGCTCTGATATGGCTGAATCTACTTACTTTCTGGTAATAGAGCACAGGGCCATGTGGTCAGTTCTGTGTACTTGCAGCTGAAGGTCTTGCTCTGAAAACTGGGTACCATACACTGTTCTCTTGCCTTTAGGAGTAAACAGAAAATAACTACACTTGTAATAATCTTTTAGCTTATTTTGAGGTGAGTATTCTTGAGTATATTCTAGTTACTCTCAAGTATATATATCACTCACTGGAATGTTTCGCAGTTCAGTTTTCCATTTGCAGCACACTGAATTAAAGTTTACCAAGATTGTGAAAATTGTTGTGTTTATAGGTGGTTGAGCTGAAGCCAGGTGGAAAAGATATTCCTGTCACCAGTGCTAACCGAATAGCGTACATCCATCTGGTGGCAGACTACCGATTAAACAAACAAATTCGACAGCATTGCCTTGCTTTTCGTCAGGGGCTGGCCAATGTTGTGAATCTTGAATGGCTTCGAATGTTTGATCAACAGGAAATACAGGTATTTTTGCTTAAAACTCCTAAAACGTTTACTTCAAACTGCAAATAAACATTTAATTTCTACCTGTAATGTAATCGTCCCATTTACTTTACTATTAGGTTTTGATATCTGGTGCCCAGGTTCCTATTAGTTTGGATGATCTTAAATCTTTCACCAACTATTCAGGTGAGTATATTTTACTTAAATAAAAAATCTGTTATGACTGATTCAGGAATAAATAAATTTGCTTTTCAACCTAGCTTACTTTTTAAAAGAAGTTGTAAGGTCCTCGTTGCTAGTCTTTGTGGCCAAACTCTCTAGATAGATGCCTGAATTTCAGAAGGTTGGGAAAAATTAACACCAGATTTTATAAATGTGGGGACATATAGATATGTGGTTTATTGTATTCATGCACTTAAAATACAAGTTTGTAGACAGTTAACTAGAGAATATGTAATTCCTTTTCTAAATGGAAGTTAGTCAGTGGTTGTATCTAGCTGCCCTCAAATTAAGTCCCCAAATGATTTGGGGGTGGTTATTTCTACCAACACATTTAGATGCTTATCATTTCTCAGAAAGCCTGAGGGACTGCTCATATTCTTTCCCTGTTAGAAATACTAGGCATCTTAATTCATTTTTCCCTGCATTCATCATGAATGTAACCAAAGAGTAGCTATTGCAGCATAAGTTCACATCCTGGCTTACTTCAAAGCAAGTTGGCTTATGAAGTAACCTCTTGAGTCTTGCACATTTTGCGAATTCTTGCAGTGAATGACAATAATCCAAAGTTCCTAGATAAATACTAAAATACTAAACTAAATAAAACTAATTTAAAATAAATAGAGTTGAGTGGAGAAAACTGCAGTTAAGAAGTTGAGGGAGATGGTAGGTATAAGATTAGCAATGAATGAGAAACTCTAAAAATGTGATACTCAGAGATCTGTAGATAGTGGAGGTCAGCAACGTAAGCCTGCTGCTCTTCGTATTTTCCCCAAGCTTTTAAAAATTGATGCTAGGTTTTCCAAAGGGTTTCTTTCTTATATAAAACTATTCTATCTTTAAATCATTTAAATCTCATCATAGGTGGCTATGCAGCAGACCATCCTGTGATAAAAATATTTTGGAGGGTTGTGGAAAGCTTCACTGATGAAGAGAAACGCAAACTACTCAAGTTTGTAACAAGCTGCTCTCGACCGCCTCTTCTGGGGTTTAAGGTATATGTCTTCCTGAATTTTGTTTTGTCGATTTCTATAAATACTGATATTTGTGATATAAGCTTTATTTATCTGTAGGAATTTAAAATATGAGAAAAATGTCCCTTTGTGACTACAGATAACAGCTTCAATCTTTGCACTTGGGTATAATGAGTATAGTTTTAAAATATTTCAAGAAATATGAAATAGGCCTAAAAAAGCATTCATTATAGCACTGGTTAAAGTGCTTGCTCTTTGTCATGAAAGATCCTTGCAGCCATGTTTTGACTGTGTTTCATATTAATGAACAAAGGCAGTATTGCCACCACCTTCAAGGAACAGATTGAGTTCAGAGTAATGTCTTCAAAACTGGGCAAAGGAAGACTTAGGATACATCAACAGCTTTAAATATAAGCATTTGAAGCTGGAGATGTATTTCTTATGTTTCCTTTAGGTTAGCATTTGTATGTTTATAAGATTATGGCTCATTATTCTTCATATCTAACTATTTTGCTACTATCTTTAGATTGTTATTTACAGTGAACCTTAAGTATGAAGAAAAATTTAGTCTACTGTTTATAAAACCAAAGAGAGACCAAGGCAAGTTGAAAACATTTTGAAATTAATTTTTGGGGATACTCTAACTGGAAGTTTCAGTTGGGCTGCAAAATTCTGGCTAAGGTCTGGCCTTGGACATAATTTCCTCAAGAAATGTGGGAACGTTCAATGCTTATCACTTAATAGCAACACCATCAGTTTTAGTGTGGTGTTCAACAGCATATTTACTGTTGTACTCTTTAATAAATTAATACAAAGGTGAGCTTATCTGGATCATAAATACAGACATTGTTTCATGCAATTGCTTACAAGTAAAATATGATGAGTTGCTTTGTTTAGCTTCCATAGAGGCGTTGCTAAACAGAGTTAAAGGACTTCTCACATTATAAGATAGTGTGATGTAATATCTAATTAGCAATGGATAGTAACTGATTTTCTACATTTAAGTAAAACAGGTAGAGGAACCCATAACAAATGAATGCAAGTGTGAGTGCTGAAGGCTTTATTAGTATTATTTTACGAAACAGCTATACTTACTCTATTACATAGTGGTGTGAATGAGCATTTTCTTATCATAAATATTTCAGGGACAGATACTAACATTTTATATAGGAACGGGAATTTCAGATGTGTGTAATAGCCTGGAGGTGGAGACAATATATTTGGAATTCTACACATTTTTTTCTTGCATCATAGACTAAAAGTTCATTCTGGAATAGTTAGCATTTAAAGTTTCAAGTTTGCACTTGAAAGGCAAATACTAGAAGAATTTCTGTGTCTCAGCTCTAAGAATTATGCACTTTTCCTGTGGCCAGGGGTGACACATGATAAAGATGTCAAATATGTCAAATGTAAAGAACAAAGCCAAAAAATGCACCTTCCTCTTCCCCCTCCCCAACTCTAGATATTTGTAGTATTCATCTGTTTTTCCCTTACTGAAATAAACAAACTTAATAGTAGAATTTCCAAACTTCTAATGATTTACTTTTTTCTTAAATACAAATTTCTGCTGGAAAACAGAAAACATTCCAGTATTGAAATCACAGAGTTATCCATTACAGACCTCAGCCACTTGAATGATTTATGATATATAAAAGCATTAGTAGGTTGTCATACAGGATGTGGATTTTTTTCTAAGGCTGTAGAGCAATTTCAAAGTGGAGGAGTTGCTTTCACTGCCACATTCTGCAAGGAAGAATGGCCTTTACAGCTTTAAATCCTGCTGTATGCCCCTTTGGCCTTAACCTCCATCTCTGCACTTAACCTGTCTATCCCCTTATGCTGCCACCTAACATTGTCCTTCTTTCTCAGTCTTTTTATTTTCCTATTGTCTATAAGCTCATAGGGGTATGCAGCACTGTCACTGCAGTGCATGAACATTTCAGCCTGATGTGGGGCATAATAGTTCTGTAACCCTTTATGGAGTCTCGCCCTCCTCGTAATCCCTTCAGCTGTTGTAGCCAGTTCTGTGCCATGATGTTAAAATATGGATTGGCAACATACCCTCCAACTTAAATGTCTATGATCCGTAGCTGAGCTAGACTTGTATAGGCACCTAGAGGTGGAATTGGCACCTTCAGTCAGTGATTGCATTTGTCTGACTGTTCTACATGTCTACTTCAGGATGAAATGAATCCCTTTAACAGTAAGGTGAGCTTAGGGTGACTAGATTTGGATATGGAGACAAAGGAAATGGCTGTTCAATGATGTGAATCCCATCAAAAGTATTAGTTGATTATTTAAAGTCTGCAAGTATTGCTGTTAAACTCTCCAGTCCTCTGTGAATATCACTGTACAGTCTCCTTACTCTAGCAGCGAACAGGATTGGATAGCACGGTGGGAAGAATACTTAGAAAACTGTGGGATGAGATCAAGGTGAAGAGAACAGTTAAAAATCAGTCACGTAATGAAGGGAGAACTGGGAAACAATTGTGTGGGAACAAAGCAAAGTCTAAATTTATTAACTGCCTTTTTATTACAAGGGAAGAGCAGGAGAGGCAGATGTAAACTCACCAGTTCTGAGGCAGCCACGTGATGTCAGAAGAGATGTCAGAAATGACTCCAAAATCTAAAACCATTAAGGCCAACAGTGAGACATTTGTTTGAAACAGAGTGTAGTGAGGCCAAATGTGTCAAGTAGAGGAGTGTGTGTAGTTAGGAAGTGGACCACAGCCTGGCTTTAGCATACTTGGGTAGGAAAAATGGAAGTAAAATAGTCATAGCATTTTCAGCGTGGTAACAAAGTTAAAAGAACAATTCACTGTAGCTAAACCATATGCAGCAGTCTTGGCAAAAGAAAGCAGAGTGAAAAGGCATTACTGCTGCTTTACTGGACAGTACTGAGCAGAAGTTGGGTGCACAGCACATGCAGTTGCAACGTGTTAACGTGGGTTTGCCGGCAGATCAAGGGACTGAGGACTGTTCATTAGACTGGCAGTTTCAGGGGCTCCATAGAAACAATAAGATGCAAATGTTTGCCAGAAAAGGAAATGGGCAATCGGTGGTGGTGTAAACAGTCATGTATCAGTAGCCTACGGCAATATGTTGTTTAGAGCTTTGAAGGTGAAGCTGTGGAAGTGCTATTACCAGCCAAATAACTGTCTGAATTTATTTATGTTGAGGGTAGACTTTAACACAAAATATCTTTTAAAATTGTCTGCAGCTTTGATACTACATTTTTCTGTGAGGAGCACAATTTCTGGTTCTTATTCTAAAATCTTCTGCATACTCAAGTGTAAACTGTTCCGTTTTGTTAAAGTTAGTGCATGTTAATTTAAGATAAGGAAATGTCTTGACGTTTATAGCTTACAGATAGCACAGTCTAGCTTTGCATCATAGAACTCTCACTACCATAGTCAGACTCAGAATAATATTTGCTAAAGCTAATTAAAGTTTAATAAGTTTAATAAATGTGATTGTTATGGACAAAAAAAATTATTATAAAGTGTGGTTGAAAATTGTTAAGTTCTAATCAGGTCACATAATAAATTGATGATACTTTTCAATTCTAAACTATTGCAGTTTCCCACTGTACAGTATTTAATTATGCAACAAATGGTGCCCTTGGCATGACATTTCAATTTAGAACTTCATTTTTCCATTTTTAAAGTTAAAGTAGGGGAATTCAATTAGCGTTTTGAAAGAAACACTAAAAATGCAGCATTTTAGCCATGAAATACATTTTAAGGCCTCCATTTGAACAATAATTTAGCTTAAAATCTCGTTGACCTTCCGCCTTTGCAGCTGGGATTTTTTTCCAGTGTCTAAAATCAGAACTGTTTTAGCTCAGCAAGCATTTGATGAAATGAATACTTCCTTGCCAGCAAAAGCAGTGCTTTAGAGGTTAAAAAAAGAAAAAAAAAGCCCCTCATCTTTCTCAGAAGAAGAAATTAGATTTATTAAAACAATTAAAATATTACATAGAACATGTCTGTTCCTCAGATCCATGCTTATCACATAAGAAAAAGCATTTTGACAAATTTATATCATTACAGACTCATTAAGCACATCTGTATCATCCCAATAACTGCTGAATGATTTTATAATCTTTTAGCACCTGAAGAAATGCAGAGTGTAATTGCTTTAAATGAAGTTAATTCTTTATTTGGAGAATATGAAGTATCTCTTGATTCAGAATGTTATAACCACAGTAGTGTGTATACTTGCTTAATCTTACACATGAACAGGTCCATTGAATTCTGTACTGTTTGTCTTCAAATTCATAAATTTTAGGCATGCTGAAAGATTAGTTTACACTGAAATCTCTTTAGGGAAAGAAATGCCTTTAACCTGACTCTTGAATAATATCAGACATGTTGAATTTAACAATGAAAATTATGATGATTATATGTGATGTGTAGCAGGAAAATGGTCGTTTGATAAATACCCAAACTTGAAGAATGTATTTTATATATCTACACTGTGCTAACAAACTAAAGCTCAAGTAGGAAAACACTGAAAGGGTATGTTTGATAATGGTTCATTTGGGATTTTTTTTTTTGGATGTTAGAAAGTGACATGGTAACATGAGTTTATCAAATTTCTGTTTACGGCCTGCCTGCTCATTAACCCTCTCTCCCTCTTCAGAGCATCACTTTAACATGACAAGTAAATGCTCATATAGAATTTGTGCATAAAAGCAGGATACTTTTAAAGTCTAACACAAAATTGTTCAAACCGGCTCAGCACATTGCTTTATTAGCAAGAGCAAAATTGTTTTTGTTGTTATTTTTGTGTCCACTGAAACAATGCCAAAATGGGAAAAAAAACCAGAAAGTGTAATTCTCAGAAGAAAGCATGTCATTATACCATGCAAAGTGAACTTCAAACATCCTTTTCCATTTATCTCCATTACTTCAGTGTTCTATAGTTCCCTGTGTTAAGCATGTATTTTTCACTGTCAGAAAACTTCAGTGTAACTGGTATCTGTCATTTACTTGTTCCTACAAAATAACCAGCATCCGTGTGCATTTGGGAGCCTTTGTAAGAAAAGTCTGAAGTTGTGAATCATTTGTTTCTCCCAAATACAACAAAAATCTTTTTGCATGCTGTTGTACTACTTTCTTCCGTATCACACTTCACTGCTTTTTTAGCACCATGTATTTGCAGAATAGACTGTATGAACAGTAACATTTTTTCCTTCAGAACCAGGTAAGACAGCTTTCTCTTTTGCAATATAATGAATTTTGATGGATGGTGGAGGTGCTACACAATTTGAGTGCTTTTGGGGGGAAACTAAGAATGAAAATGCCTTTTGAATATGTCATTGTGACTGATTTTAATCTAATCGTTTATTTCCTAGAAGTCTGTGCCAGCTGTTATGAGTTAGATTTTTGGCCTGTATATATTTTTGATGCGTATTTTTCCTGTTGCTTTTTTTCAGGAGTTGTATCCTGCATTTTGCATTCACAATGGAGGATCTGATTTAGACAGGCTACCCACTGCCAGTACCTGCATGAACTTGCTGAAGCTTCCTGAGTTTTATGATGAAAATCTTATGCGGAGCAAGCTTCTTTATGCCATTGAATGTGCTGCTGGATTTGAACTTAGCTGAGTTGAACTGATACTTATGCAGATGATCTGCAGAGGAACTAACCAGTGCCTACTCCATAAGCAGCACCCATACCCAAGCAGTTTTAAGGGAATTCTGTCTAGATTTTTGCAGCTCTTGTGTCTTATCAAATGCCCTCAAATAGGTTTCATTTTTAAACACAATTTGTTAGTTAGCTTTCATTAATTAATATTACATTGACACTGCTTTAAGATTCAAACTAATGAATGCTGTGTGCAGTGTGGCAGTTTTCTGTGTTTATGCGAAGAAAGAGCACATTTAAAGAACAGCGACATCTCAGTAAAATTAACCAAAGATGAAGCTTTGGCTTTGTGCTGTTCAAGTATAAATAACTTCACAAACTGGCAATAAAGTTGTGTACTGTGCAGCACATTGGGATGAGACAGGGCTAACATCCTGTAATTAATCTTTTAGATGGAAGTGAAGCAGATGTTTGCAGATATCCCAGAACTGAGGCTGAAAATGCTCGTTACTGATAAGCCAACATCTTTACTTATGTGGTAGAATTGTTTACAAACTGTAGTTGTTGCAATTAAGACAGAACTGATTTTGTTTTATACTACCTTCCCTCAAGGTGGTAGGCACTGAGATAAAAACATTTATAAACAATTTCATTTGTGCTTTCTGAAATACCTTTGAGAAATCGGGTTCGCATGCTTATTTTGAGTTCAACTTTTGGCTGCATCATTATCACTTGAACACTGTCGTAAATGGATGTGACTATCCATGTTTTCTCTGTTCTGTTTCTGTCTTCTGTGCCTGTACAGTTTTTTTTTTAATGTATCAGACTCCTATTGCATACCCAGTACATACAGAAGTCATGACTTTGGAAAAATACACATGTAACAACTATTAAAATTATTTGAACCAAAGTTATCAGGCTTTATCTTTTATATCTGAAGCCTGTGGTGTTCACATTCCTTTTCCCTACCATTTCTTTCCATCTTAAATATCTTATGTTTGCTGTAGACACTAGTCAAATTCATTATTTTTTGTGATTAAACAGCTTTTGTATCCATCTGCCTGCAGTATTTCTGCTAAGAGAAGTAGGTGGGAATATGCTGCTTAATATAATTTGATTGCTGGGAAATATTTGGTTTCATATGGAAGAAACTGATTCTCTTGTAATAGGCACATCATTGGGTTATTCATATGTAAACTGCAGTCAACTTAGAAAAGGAATTATAGTTCAAACTGTAAGATTCATAAACAAGTGCATCCCTCTGAACTTTAGTTTTATATTTTAAATCATCAGAATTTGCAACCAGATTTGTATTCATCTCTTATGCAAAAAACTATTTTGCTGTTACTGGAAACTGTTGGATTTCATATTTAATAAGCAGTAACCAGCAATATCCTTTTAAATGTGGGGAAACTGAGTGATTTTAAGATGTTTACTAGTATCCATATAAAAATGTATAATTTCGTAATTTGGGTAATAAATGAAGTGTTAAAATACTATTTGTAGTCTTGATGTACAGAAATAAAATGATTGGTTTTCTTTTTGGTTTTGCATTAGGCTTTTTATTTATGTTAAATGTTACATACCAACCTATTCTTTACCCCAAAATTGGTTTCTTGTATATTTTTCTACATAAATTATGAAACCTATAAATAAGATGTAAAGAAATCAGTTAATAGTGCAACTGCCTCCTCCTAATAGGAAAACCTGCATACTTCCTTCAGATAGCATTATTTATTTTATAAGCTAATGCTTTAAATATTTTGAAATTATTTTTCAATTCCCTTCTTTTGCTATATTGATAGTGTCGTATTTGTATGTTGTAAAATGCAAATTAAAATTTTCTATTAAATATCTGTATTTTGAAGATTGTGTTGGAGTCATGCCACATAATCATGGCTGGTAATGTATAATTTCTGCTTTTGTAAAAGGAGACAGTGCATACTATTCTTATCTATTACTATGACTACAAGTTCAACAGAGAGCATGGGCTGAAGGGAAATAAAATTTTCAGATAGGTGTGGTCATGTAAACTGAAGAATCACGCAGTTGTACAGAACTTCAGTAGAGGCTTTGAACTCACTGAAAATACTCTGACTTTTTTTTTCAGTATCTAGGACTTACTGATCTTGTTTCATATATTCTGTACATTGAGTATGAAATTCTGACATTGAATTCAGTGGGATTGTAGCCTGCATTTCGTTTTACACTTAGTCAGATGGAAATCTGTGCTGCAACAGCTTACACCACTTCCAGTATCCAGACTGCAACACGAGGAGGATAGGGGCTTCCTTTGGCAAAGATGTTTTCACTTCTGACTGTCAACTATTTTTGTATAGTCAGGATGAAGCATAAGTCCCTACTTGTCAAAAATCTACTGCTGGAAATTTTAAAGAACCAGAGATGAAAGTATGAGAAATAACATAGCTAATCAATCTCTCATGTAGCTCTTTCATAGCAAGCATTGTTCATATATGAAAATGGATTTTCTGTTTTTTTAAAACACAAGCAAACTCTCTCCCAGTTATGATGCTCTCAAAGTTTAGATAGACAGGAAGCATTTTGCATGTAAGTAACCTGAAATGATGTTGTAGTTTTTGATCATCAGAATTATGGTAGTACTAATTATGGTTTTACAGTTATTTTCTGTGCAAGACAACCCTTCCTTAATTTTTGTAGTTCAGTGATTTGTTCTCCTATTTGAGTATTTGCCTTTTGGAAAATGATAGCATTTTCTGATTCTTTTGCAAATAACTAAGAGAAACTATACATTTGCAAGCCATTTTAGAAACATTATTGTCAGAATTTATTTTTAAAATGGAGGAGAATTTGAATTCTTCATGTCTCCACAGAAATAAAATTAGCATTTAGTCTGTTTATCTTGGTGAGAATTTCTCTGCCTGTAAGTTTAATCCTACTAAGTAGATTTTTAAAAAAGAACTGAAATGATTTTCCTTGTTTGTTAATTTCCGTTGCTTTCCACCATGGCCCCTGTGTCCATAGTTGTATGAATCTTGCAAAACTGATTCTTCATTTCCAGGGAAGATTTATGTCAGCATGCAGGAAGGATTTGGCCGCAGCTTCATACATTAACAATGCGCTGGTAGAAGTGTGATTTGGGCAACAAGGATATCTTTGGTTATTTTTGTATGGGGTGCTCCATAATTCAAATAAAATGAGTTTCCTGATGCTATTAGCAGCAGTCTGGACTGTTCGTTTTGGCATCACTTAAGTAAATCTAGCAGAAACATCCTAATTTGATCTGCAAAGGGGTTTGGAACTCAAAATATTTTAACAAGGCCAATGAACTAATGCTAAAATTCAGTTTATTTAAACCAAAAAAGTATTTGTAAAATGCCAGTGAGACAGCACTTACTCTTTTCACCACTGAAAAATAATACAGCATAAAAACAAAAAAGAGCTGTTTTTCTTGGAATGTTTTGTTGAAACTGTATTTTTTTTGTTTTGTATTTATAATTATATGCAAAAACTTTGAAACATATTTGCTCATTACATGAATCTGTGTTAATAAGGATTTGTGATGTAAATGCTTATTACTATTTTTTTTCATGATGCTTTGCCTGTCAGTGAAAGAGAGAAGAAATGAACATGGTCTGTAAAACTGATTAGGATATCTATATTTTTATTGACTTCTGCTTTTGTGAATAAAACAATTTGAGTTTTCTTGAAACTTTGCAGAAACACTTTTTTCTTTTGTTTTTGCAATAAATTTGGCATTTTCTGGCTAAAGTTTGACAGTACTGAAATGGGTTTTAAAAGGGAAGATAATATAAACCCTTGGTCTTGAAATTATCACTGCTTCATGATGATTTGTAACTTCAATTTTAAAGCTGTAAAGTTCCCACTCTGTCAGTCAAACTGCATCTCTAAGGTTTAACTTTGTTTCAATGTGTCTTTCAAAAAGCTTACTTAAGATCAGTGACCCCCCTTTGAAAAACATTTTCAAAATCTTTGGAAAGAACAAAACTCCCTTCCTCCATGGATGAAAATACGAGAAATACTAATTCACAGTGAAGAATGTTACTCTGTCAGCAAGCAAGTACAAAAACATCTCCTTCAGCTCCTTCTGGATTTTCTCTTGCAGTACCTATGTGGATCCCTGTGAAGGCGTAATTTAATTTCTCTCTCCTTTGACATTTACAGTTACCTGCTTCTCTTTGCTTTTCTTATTTCTCCTGTGACTAAACACACTTCTAATTCCTCAATGACATTTACAAAGTTAAGCATTGTGCATGCTTATTTTGGAATGCTTTCAAATGGCTCTGTATATTCTTCAGTTGATATACCACTAAAAATGTGATTTACAGAAAATTATCAAAAACTATCTTGTAAAGCACTTCAAAATTTAGATAAAAGTTAACATGAATAGAATACAGATGCCCAGATTTTGCAGGTTTTTCTGTGTGTACCTAGTTAGTAGTCTTGCAAAGCCAGTAAAATTTCTGATGTGCGTAGAGAGACAACACAAGACAAAAAGTGGTAAGACCAGTTGAATACATTTCACAGAATGGTTGAGGTTGGATGGGACTTTTGGAGATCATGTAGACCTATGCCCCTGCTCAAGCAGGATCAGCTAGAGCAGGTTGCTCAGGGTTATGTCCAGTTGGGTTTTGAATACCGCCAAGAATAGAGACTTGACCACTTCTCCAGGCAACCTGGTCTAGAGTTTGACCACCTTTAAAATCTTTTTTTTTCTTACGTTTAAAAGGATTTTCTTGTATTTCAGTTTGTGCCTATTGCCACTGGGTACCACTGGAAAGAGTCTGGCTCTGTCTTTACTTCCTCCCACCAGGTATTTATACATATTGATAAGATCCCCCCTGCACCTTCTCTCCTCAGTGCTAAACAATCCCAACTCTCTTAGCCTTTCTTCATATATCAGATGCTCCACTTCTTTAATCATCTTTGTGGCTCTTTGCTGGAATCGCTCCAGTATGTCCATGTCTCCCTCATACTGGTAAGCCCAGAACTGAACACAGCATTCCAGATGCATCTCACTAGTGCTGAGTAGAGTGGAAGGATCTCCTCCCTCAACCTGCTGGCAACACTCAAGTCAACTTGCATTACGTTGCTGTAGAAGACATTTGACTTTCCATTCTTGTTATCTTGAGACAGTACTTTCTTGAAAACAAAACTTTTAGATCAGCTTTGCTCCATCTTGCTATCAGTGTCACCGATTTATTCACAAGAACATATCTTACAAGAGTTATAAATTTTGAAGTGCATGGAAACTCATTCCAAGAATAATTCTGTCTTGTCTTTGGAGAAAGAATAAAAGCAGAGAATTTCCCTAAGAAAAGTAGAAGACATTCAACTGATTCAAATCTACTAATTTTATATAAATAGGGTTCTGTTGGCTTCATGTAAGTTGTTTGGTAAGATCCAAGCAAAGAATTCACCTTCAACTGTTTCCACAGATTTTTTTACCATGTTTCTTTTAACTAATCAAAACATGTATCAAGTTTGATCTTGTTTCCTGTGTAGATTATATCTAGAAATGGTTGCAAATGGACTTTTGTGGATTTGCATAGGACTGCAGAGTGAGCAAACTACACTTCTTATCCTTGTCAAATGCCTGTAGAAACGAGTAGTTCTTAATAAATGGCACATACCAAGCAAAGGTTGGATTTAAGATTTTATATTTTAGCATTTTCAACGTCTAGAGGTGCTGTATCTTTTTCCTAGGATTTTGCAAATCCATTACCAAGTGCAAAATAACAGAAAGATCCAGGAAAAATGAGGTCCCTGTTGTTTTCATGGCTTTGTACATACGTAAAGCTAAACACTCATATAGAAAAATATAGGATTAATGCTAAATGTTAAATCACCTAAATGTGTATTCACTTCCTCCTCCACCAGCAGTATCAAACATCTAGTTCAAAGGTGCAATTTCTTGGTCAAATTCCTGTAACTTTGCTGTCTTCTAGACAGGATGGATGTAAGGTCAGTGCCCACTGATGGTTAGGTGCAATCCAGAGAAGCATGTCACTTACAAAACCATAGAAACATGGGAGTTCTCACTGGCAGCTGTGGGACTGCTGATACATAAAGGCATGAATAGATGTCCTGCTGGTTTGATTTTGAGCTCAGACTAACAAACGATGTACTTTTTGGCTGGGATACTACCTTCTCTAGTGTTTAAATCTTTGCTACATTTCATTGCCAGACTAGCTGGCTTCCAACATGGGGCTAAGTTTACCTGTCCACAACTCTGCAGGAAGCATGTACTCTGTTAGCTGTGTTTGCTAATGTATTTGTATGAACCACTTACAGAAGTGTCCTACTATATTTAAGATAATTCTTTTCTACATTCCCAGAGCAGTTGTTAGTTCATTCTATATAACATTTGACTGAAAAGTAATTTTACATATATTTCTATTTTATTCTTTGTTTATAGTTACACATAGTTCTTGACTGCTGAAGAGGGAAACAGGCATTCACCAGATGGTGTTATTTCAGATCATCTTGCTGCTTCTGTTTACCCAAATGTTAGATCTAGGAAAAACAGCTCTCATCAGTTGCTGTGTAGTTTTTCTGTATGTTGTCAAACACACCTTCTAAAGAAGCTAGTTCTTTCAAGCCTTTTAATCTCCTAATTAATTTTTTTCATTACAGCTCTGGCTGTTGTCCCCCTCTACCCCCACCCCCCACTCCTTCAGACAAGCAACAGCAGAGCTCAAAATTCTAGATATCTTTTAGATGTTAGATATCTACTTTAGATAGCTATCAATCATGTGATCCAATAGTTAGGTAGCTATTTCATCATGATGGAAAAGTACATAGAAATAATTTGGCACAGGCATATGGATAAAAAAGCATATCATAGATCAAGTTAATGAACGTAACTGCTGATCAAGCGGTGCTTGCAAGGAATAAGCACTTGCCATAAGCTGTGAGATCTGACTGCTGACAACTGTTCTTAGATTGTTGTCTGCACACCCTGAATAATCACAAGAATACGCCTGATGTTCATGAAGAATTGGCAAAAAACCCGCCTATCCTGAATTGTGTCAATTACTTTTAAAAGCATCCATTCAGCTCAAGCTTTTGGTTTCAAAGAAGGGTCCAGATAAACTTGCAACCTCTTGATTACCTAAGAAACCCCTTGCCAATGAAAATTAATGTTGTGCTCAGCAGAAAAACTCTGGAGAATGCTAATGAAAATTGGTTATTTTGTACTTTTAATGCTTTTACTTAAAGTTTTAAACATTAGGTGTATAGCCCATATTTCAAATCTAATTGTTTCTGATAAGCTATAAGCAAAAAGTTAACGCTTATATTTAATTAAATGGCACTTTCCAGAATTACTTTGTCAGTAGTACTATAATTACATGATATGAGAACAGTCTTTGATATATATGCTCATATTCTTTGCTAATTCCAAAAATAGAATCTGTAAATCTGTAAATAGAAAAACTGGATGCATTAAGCACCAGGCCAGGAAGGCCACAGCCATTAGCACATCCAAGGGACTAATATTAATACATCTCTAATGTAGCATTTTCAAACATTTCTTGTGTTCTGATGGGCTTTTCATAATTGACCTCCGTAAGTCATAAAAATGATTAAAAAAAGAATCTGGGAACTATGTGAATTGCTAATACCTCCTGGAATGATGCCACCTGATTTCCACCAGCACGTTACACCTAGCAGTTAGGCCTGAACTCATCTCATTTAACTTCAGCCGTCTGTATGGTGGCTCTCTAGGCACTTCTCAATGAAGAAAAGAGGCAACCCAGAGACAGAGCTCCAGTGTGGATCTTTCTTTACTAACATACATCGACAAGGTGGGGGGAATAAATCATGCCCTGGAGGTGCTGCCTTCTTCCCTCTCTTAACAGTTAGAGGGCTTAAACTAGATGCTTAACTTTTAGACAGCAGAAGTTATACGAAGTGAAACCAGATCTTTGCCTCGTGTTTCAGGTGAGAGTTGAAAATTCTTGAACAATGAAGATCCTGATAATAGAGTTTATTCCATCTTATGACTCAGTATTTGGATACCAGCCCAGGTCTGCCTGAATCTTTGATACCAGCTTCTACAGATCCACCACACTTTATCAGCTTTTGTTATCTGAATGTTAATCCCAGCCCTTCTCCCTGCCAGGAACATCAGATTTATTGCTCTTTAACACAATATTCCATGCTTTTGCTGTGAGCAGCTAGCCCTACAAATGTATACAGCTTTTACTTCGTACTTTTGCAAACGCCTCTGTAAAACTGCAGAAGTTTTTCTGAATGCAAAAGCTTTTTTTTCGTTTTATTAGACATACCAGTAGGTCTAATAAAACATGTTACTTCTTCCTACAAGTCCTGCCTCTAAAATATTTCCCGCAAAATTTCCTTTGATGAGGAGGAAGGTGGTTTTGCCTCCTTATCTTATGCAGTTGCTCTTCTTTCTGGCTATCTACATTAATATTTTATACGGAGACTGCAAAATTTTCTACTGCATGGGAAACATTGACATGGCCAGTTATCTCTTAAGAGCTTTCATATAAGACACCTAAACATGATTAAAGATATGAAAAGGTTTGGAAATAGTTCTCAGAACTACAAACTGAAATGAGTGTGACTGAATATAGAGATCAAATCGCTAACCATAGGTCAGAAGTAGTTTATTGACTTCTTGGGGAACTAGTCAACCCTGTCTTGTGGCACCTAAACTATGTACCTCAAATGAGAGAAAGGGGAGTAAAAAGGTGGTTCAGTAGCAGCTACCTGTAGTTAAAAACATTGTTTATGAAAGTGTGTTTGTGCAAAACTAGACTTCATTGTTTTGTTGAGGCTTGAGTTTGGAAGAAACGGAAGAGCTTGTTTCAGCTACTATGTTTTCAGTGGGCTTCCTTGACTCTGCCCTTGAATATAGACTGCTTGTACAGTGCATTTGGGACCCTATGTAGGCTAAGTATGGCACCATGTGCTCTCAGGGCTCCTGCAGCTGCGAGGTTAGGAGGCAGCCAGGCCAGACAGCATGCTGCATGTTTAAGGCTGCTCTTTAAAGCAAAGTACTTATAGCCACCATACTTTGAGCTTCAGGTGATATAAAAGCAAAGATTTTGCCTAACATGTAATAGTTTAGATTTCATTAGTCTTGAAAATCTTGCAGGTTGAGCTATTAGCTGAAGATCTGAAGCAGTAAAAGATGGATGTCCTGCTATACCAGGCTAATACAAGAGGTGCAGTGGGCAAAGCAGCATGAAAGCAGCATTTCCTTCCTTGCTTACCAGCAAGCAACATTCTTCTGATCAGAAAACAAACAGAAGCTAGGAAAACAAAACCATGCATGTATATATTCTTGAACCACTCTTGGATTTATGTCAGAGGTATGTTTCTCTGTTAAATTCTACAGGAAGTAGAAATATCAAAAAGGATAAAAAGCTGTCACTGTACACTTTTTATAAGTTGGTCCTGTTAGTCTTGTGCTTGCAAAATTACCGTGAACATGTAACCTACTTCTAATCTACTCCTGTGCATGGAAAAAATTGTAGGGTCAAACCTTGTAAAGATGACCTTGAACTGAACTACTGGTCATTTACCAATAGGGGGTGCTTGAGACCACAGGTCAGAAGTAGAGACTGCTTGGTTTGGTAGGGGCTGAGCCATCTGATGGATGTTGTGTTAGAGGCAACGTCAGCTTGAAGTCTCTGGAGTTTTTCCTCTCTGCTCGTAAGAGCTTCAAATATCTTAAGAAAGCCCTTAGCTGCTACCTGTGTCCCTTTGTTTTCTAACTTCACCAAGCCCACTGAAGTCCCATCAGCTCTTGGTCTAGCCTGACAGACATTGAGCTGCTTCTTGCAGAATTGGTTTGATGTAGCTGCTTTGGGCTCCTGCCTGGGTACAGTGCCAGAGCTGACATAAACCTGTGTTTATGAAGCCCTGCACCACGATGATAAAATCTCCCAGAACTAAAGCACAGGGGACAATCATGAGGCTCTGCAGAAATCAGCTCAGGTGTGGTAGGGACAAGGTGGGGTCATGTTGTTTCATTATGTAAGTTCCAAGGATGCTGACTTGGTGCACTCACCGAAATCTCTGCAGTGTGCTCTGCAGTACAACCTGCAGTACCCCACCTGGCTGGTTTGTCGTTCGCTGAAGTTCTTGCAATTGCCTTCCTTTCCCTGTAACTCAGAGAATGGAAAATTAAATGTGAAATGCACAATGTAAAACTAAAAAAAACCCCTTCTTGTTATCTTTCAGTATTTAATAATCCCAGATATTATGGATAATGATAGTAAGTTAAAAAATGTGCCCCAATATTGATATTTTTATTGGTGGATCCCCCTTGTACAAAGTCTCAGGAAATTTACTCATATCTCACTTCTAAGACAAGTGTCAACCAATTAAAAATATTGAAAGATAATTACGTTACCTTTTGTTTCTTCCTAAAACTTTTTGGGAAATATTTATATTTTCTGTGTTCTGCTGTATAAAATGTCAGACTGGATCTCATACTGCTAGCCCTCCCCTCAGCTGTGAACAAGGTATTTCACCTTCCTTTCTCCAGCTGCAAAATAGGTCTCAAAGCCTTCCCTATCATTATACCTCCGCCTGAACAGGAGGGCTAGCGTTAGGACAACAGTGTGAAACAGTGAAAATCTATTGGCAAATTCATGCAATGCTATCATACCTACTAAAATTGTATTAGCAGAAATAATACTGATTGCATTCACACAGAGTGTCATGATTTCAATTCTGTAGTTGCATCCAGAATTACACTTCTTCGCTAGTCTTGTTCTGCTTGTGTGGCTAAACAGAAGATTTAACAATCTCGATCTATCAGGCTATCACTTTAATACTTTGCTTTTTTGGAGAGTAGATTTAGTAACTGCCTCATTTGCTATCTCCTGTGTCTTTACTTCATGTGAGATTTTTAAGAAATTAAAGGCATAATATTTTGTTCTCACTTGTCATTGTCTATGATAGGCTGAGAAAAAACTTATTTCTACATCAAGGAATGTTTAAAGAATTAGAGCAAGATTTTATATAATCTCCTCCCAAACTAGAGTACTGATCTGCAGTTTGCCCTTGCACTTGCTAGGCCTTGAATCTTCTGAGGTTTTCAACTATACCTGTTAGAAAGAGCCAGTCTAACCTACTGTTCTTTTTTGTTCCTCCAAGTGGGTCAAAAACTTTTTGGACTTCACAGCTAATTGCTGATGAGAAACTTATCCTGGTGCTAGGTATCTCTCTGATGTAATTTAAGGACTTGTTTTCATGACCACAATTTAGCATCAAATCTCACTGGAGCTAAATTTCTCTTGAAGCCAGGGCTGTCCTACTAATTACCTTTCTGGTTTGTATTAGGTTTTCCTCTGTCTTATTCCAAGCTTGCTTTTTCCTTCTTGAACTGATATGTCTTACTTCCACATAAGCACTTTTATCTCCAAAACCCTGAGTAGCCTTTCAATTGACTTTATTTTGGGAGCAGATATGTTTTATGTTTGGCAAATCTCTCATTTCAGTTCGCTGGGCCATAAAACAATGCCTTTTTGAAACTTCTTTTAAACGAAGGGCAAGAAATACAATTTTACAGCAATTTAAAACATGGATAAACTCCAATTTTTTTAAAAATGGTATAATTATTTGGCAGCCTATGCCTTCCTTTCAGCCCATGACACTCAGCAAACCACAAACTCAAATATGACCCACAGGATATCTAAATTTCAGACAGCACAAAGTGGGCCACAAAAGAATCTGTACAGGTGCCAGTTGGAAACCAATCAATGTAGCCTTAAAATAAGTTACAGGGAAGGGTTACAATTCTTGAGGCTAAAAAAAGAGAGGGCATGTGGGGATTTCAATTAGCCTTCTCACTTCTAAATGCCCAAATTTACCCTTTCGAATAGTGTTTAATTTAAATTATTATGTCTTGTCACCTTTTTCCCCAGCAACACACCTGCACGTTGTTGTTTTGTTTTGTTCTGTTTTTTTGCGAAGAAAAGCAGGGAGGCCGCGTTTTCCCAGCCTGGGTGGTTGAAGACGCTCCTCTGCCCCCGGGGCTCCCGTGCGGGGGCGCCGCCCCCGCGGGCGGGCAGGCGGGCGGGACCGTTACGGCCGTTGCGGGGGGGCGGTTCGAACGCAGCTTTCTCCCCCCCCACCCTGGCGCGCGCGCGGGGGCTGCAGCGCGGCGGGCAGCCGGCAGGGAGCGGGCTCCCCCCGCGGTGCTCCGCGCGGGCCGTCCGCGGCGAGTGCACGCCGTTCCAGAAACTTCCGGAAGCAGCGGGACGGAAGTGACGGCGCCGCGTGACGAGACTTCCTGTTTGCGGCCGAGGAGAGGCGCCGCCGCTGCTGTTGCGCCGGGCTCAGCGCGGGGAGGGTAACGGCCGCGCTGCCGAGGCTCTGGGGCCGGTGAGTGCTGGGCGCGCGGCGGGACGCGGCTGGCCGGGGCGGGGGGGTCCGGCCGAGGCCTCGGCTCTCGGCAGCAGCGCTGGCGGTGGCGCGGCCCACCGGCTCGGCGGCCGTCATGCTGCGGGCCGGCGCGGGGCGCCGCGCTCGGGAGCTCCTCCCGCGGCCATGGGGCTGTGCGTGGCGGCCGCTCCTGGGAGGCCGCGGCGAGGGCCGCGTGGGGAGCGCAGCAGGGCCGCGGGGATCCCCGGCGCCCGGGGGCGGGGAGCGAGGGAGCCGCCCCCGTGGGCAGCGGCTGCATTGGGCTTATCGCGGAACTCGGCGTGGCGGAGCGGCACTTGGGGACTGCGGAGCGGCGGATCCCAAAGCGGCTTTGCTTCCTCCTCTGTGGCAGGCGGAGAAGGGCTGAGGAAAAAAAAATCTGCGTTTCCATTTCTGTTTGCAGCGGTTGTCAGTAGCGAAAAGGTGAGGGGGAGTCTGTGTTCAGCCTTGACTCTTTTGAGTGGGTTGAACAATCCTTCTACTGGAATTTCTTGTATTCCTAGTTTCCTTTTTGGCATTTTTATATACTGATTGTACCTTTTAACTCTTAGACTTTTTTTTTTTTTTAATAATAGAAACTGAACTCTATTTTGCTGTTAGTTACTCAGAGCAGGGTCAGTATGATGTACTGTGTGTGAAGGCAGTAGTGGTCATGGGTGGCCAAGGTAAAAACGGCTTTAAAAACTGTCAGTGAAAGATAAGGCAGATGGTTCATGTCATCAGTGTTTGGAGGGCTTCTGAGAGGGCCGTGGGCTGGGAAGTGGAGTTATTTATGACCAGCATTCTTGCTTGTAGCAACACTGTCTTACAGTTTAACTGTCAGAGCTGGTGTTGGCTGCTGAAGTTCTGTTCTGCACACTTGAACTGGTAGAAGACTTTAGAAGAGACTGTTTAAAACACTGAGCAAATTTGTTGTGAATTCTGATAATAATAAATTGCTTGGTTGATTTAGGTTTGGCTAAGGTAACATCACAGAAGCTAAATTTACAACGATGCTAATGTGCAAATAGTCAAGCTTCGAACATTGCATAGTCAATCAGTGATCAAGCTCTGTTTTTTTTTTTTTTATGGTGTAGAGCATCAAAAAGTGGTAAGAATAAGGTGTTGACATAGTATGAACAGCTGGAATGAACTGGGTTCAAACTCCTTGATCCTCTGAGATTGCAGTTACTGCTGTTTGCTGACCTTGATTTTTGTTTCCTCTCTGGAGCTCCTTGTTCTCCAGTCAGGAAGGGTTTTATGTTCAGTTGAAACAAGAGCCTGATGGTAAAAGTACCATTTAGTTTGCTGGATTATGTTGTCAAAGGAGATTTGTTTGGACCAGTGAGTAAATGTGTTTATAATTTTTGTCCCTGCAATTACTTTTTTGTGTATTTCTTTTCTTTTAAACAACCAAAATGCTAAGTAGTGCACAATATTAGTTTATTTTTTAAATGTTTCTTGGTTTTGGCTCTCATGCTGCCTCTTCGCTGGAAGACAAGACAGTTTGAAATGTGAGTTAGTTTAGGCTTAAGTTTTAAAGAACCTGTGACATTGGCGGAGAAATTTAAATTGATAGTTTACAGATAGAGAAATTACTTAAGTTTCTTCTCGCTTTCTCAGGTTTTTTTTTTTAGCACCCGTGCTTTCTGACTTTAACTCATTCTTACTGAAATAGTATGCTCTCACTGATATTTTCTTCTAGATTGACATAGTTTGCTAATTAAACTTGGCTGGACTTTGGGAGGAAGCTTCACTTTTTAAAACGTGGAAGTCTTAGTAGGAGGGAGAAGGTATGGTTTATTTATTTATTTTATTTTTTTAAATCTTTGTGTCTACCTACAGCTTCTTTAGTTGTGGCCACCAGAAATTTGGGGATGTACGTGGAGAAAGTAAAAAGTGTTAAATCCTCGTGTCAATATCAAAGAGATCTCAGTTCTTAATAGTAGGTACTGGGGAATGAAATACCTTTTTTGACTCTAGAACTTTTAGTTGTAGCTGTGTGCTCATACATCTATGCTTAAAACACTGCAGCACATATGTCTTTGAATTGAGAGTGTGCTGGATGAGAGTGATGCAAGATTATTTTTACTGGTGCTGGTATCTGGAGGTGCTGGAGTTTGGATCTACAATTGATTGAAATGCCACACCAGCCATGTTAGCCATGTTTCGCTTTTGTGCTGCAGGCTGTGGAAAAGTAATGCATTTCGATTGAGTTAATGCAGCGGACTTTCAGGCTTCAGCAGACCATCTGTTTTTTACTGTACATAGTGATGGCTTTTATAGAAAATGTGAAGGTACAGCCTTAATTTTGAAGTTATAGTTGTGCAGTGTTTAATATTCCGATATTTTTCTCCTTATGTAGCAACTGATGCATTTTTAGTAGCATTTATGAAGAACCTAATCAGCTGTGTCCTAAAATCATTTTCTGCTAACAGAAAATGGTTTTTTTTTAATCTGTGAAGTAACCTGATTTATTCAAGGAATGGAAGGATTAGTGAGAATTTACTTAGCTCTGTCAAAACTTACTGCATTTTATATCTGATGATTGTTTATTTCAAGAGAGATTGAAATCAAAACTGCAATATTTGATGATGTTAGGTTTAAATTATTATTTTCTTTACTTTTGCATGGTATTTGAATGGCTGCTAGGCTTCTCTTCAATTTAGATTTAATGAAAGAGTAATTCTGTTTCTGTTTAACTACTAGGTAAGAAATAATTCATGCATGTGAACTTCACTCCTTAAATTAGTAGTTGTAGGTTTGGTTTGTGTTTTCTGTTTGTTCTGGATGGGTACCAAAATTCCATTGATATTAATGGGGACCCAGTCCTTCACCTTCAGGTTGAAAACAGGAATATCAGGAAGACCCAACTCTATTTTGGGGATATATATGTTTCACAGGCAGCTTACCCGGTCATTTTTTTCCTACATAGAAAAAGAAAAGCAGTATTCAGATTTTTCAGTTCTTTCTTGGTCTCTTAGTTTTGAGCTCTTAAAAAAATGCTATTGTGCAGAAAAACCATAAAACCAACTTAAACTACTAAATGTTAAGTTTTTATGTTGAAAATTAAGAAATTATTTAATTGGAAATAGAAAAAACATACAAGTATCTATGTAGTGCATTGTTCATGTGAAAATTTAAATGTTTCTTTGTATACAATTGAAATCAGAGCATTTGAGGTTGGGCTCTTTAGTTTTTGATTTTTATTTCAAACAGGTTGTTAAGCTATACTGAATCTATACTATTTACTATTATGTTTGAAGTTATGACAAGCTGGCTAGTCTTAAAATAGATTTGGTTATAATAAAAAGTATGTTCTGTATGTCCCACTTTCCCACTTAATATTTTATTTAATTCTGTACTGATTTACAGTCTCTGTTTTTTTATCTTCTGCTGAAGACAAGCCTGTACGAGAGTCCTGTAGTTCATGTGTCTATCCTTTTGAGACTGAAGCCATCCACACCTATATTGTGGAACAGTTATGGTTTAAAAACTTGTGTGCAAAAAAAGTTATTTTGATTAGTAGAAATTCTTTTTTTCATCCCAAAATGCAATCTCTATAAAGTCTGTCTTTGTTGTTCTGAAGAAGAAACATTGATGTTGTTTTGCTGGTTGGCGTAAGTAAAATTACCGTGATTGCAAAAACTACTTAAAGGGAAGTGTTTAGAAACTTTAAATTATTTTTTTTCCCTAAAGGATCTTTTGGTCGCATGTGAGTATTTGGCTGAAACTTTCTGGACCCGGTCTTTGCCAGATGAGGCTTTTACTGTTTTTAAGAGCTTAATCAAACACAGATCAGGCATTTTTAAAAATGAGTTGGGAATATTTTTACTGTGTATAAAATAGCCTTTTATGGTTGCTTTTAGGAAGGTGCCATTGTTTCAGATATTTACATGACACTATTCCAAATTTGGACACCTGAATTGTTGTGCTTTGGAAAAATCCCCCTTTGATTTAAGGCATGATCATAGAACAGATAAATAGCAGAGTATCAGCCAAGAGTATGAGGGTAGACTCTTCACTTGTCTACTTCCTTTTCCAGTTTTTATTAGCTGCTTTAAATTTCTTTAACTGTGAAAGACTTTTGATTTCTTCTGTTCCCAATTTTTGTAGGTTAACTGTTTTTAATGATTTTTTCTTTGCCTGTTGCCTTCTACAGATTTTTTCCGTGTAACTGCCAGTAACATGAACAAGAAAGGCCTGTAGTTGTTGCCTATTGCGTCTTGCTCTCCCTGGGCAGGAGAGTAATGGACGGAGTTCTTTAACCTCTTGCCTTGAGGGAGTGAGCTCTGTAGAGGGGGCTTTTTTTGGAAGAACTTTGTAGAACTGCAGGGTTGGTGGTTAGCCTCGCTACCTTTTTCCCCTATGAACTGTATCCACTCTTACAGTAATTACCATACTCAAATCCACTCTGTTTTCCAACACAGAGGTGGGATATTTGGATTAAACACGGGATTGAACTAAGATTTTGGAATGTTTATTTTGTTAGGCTCATTTCATAGGGATGCTGTGGTAGTATGAATGTACTATGTATAAATATTATGATTGAAGTTCATTTTATTAACTTTAATTATATTGTAAACTGAAAGAACTTTTATGGAGTAGGAATTTAATTTCAGGGACCTCTACACAAGTTAACCTTCATGCTAAGATAAGCTCACCTCACGTAGATGGAAGTGAAAGTACTAACATTTTAAAGACATCTTAGTCTGTGCACTATGCTGTGTACATATCAGTGGAAAGAGAATTTTGATCTTGGTGCATTGTTTAAACATATTTCTCAGGTTAATTATGTTAATGACAAGCCTTTTAAAAGTTTTTTTGCTTTCTTTACTGCACTCCTCAGAATTAAGGCAGCTTTCTTTAGGTTCTTTTGCAACCTTAAACCTCCTCTTATGAAGACTTTCTAGTATACAGTGTAGAGTTTTAAGTTAGTATTTGTGCAAAGTTGGCACAGTGGACCTTTGCTAGTGTAGGCCAGAGACTGCTGGTAGTCTCCTTCGAGCTAAGGCACATCCCAGACATTGTTGCTAGAACTGACAAAGATACTTTATTTTATTAGGTGTTTAGCCAAGGTTTTGAGAGATGTATAATTTTGTACATTGCTGAGTTGTACTAAGTAAAATGCATTTGGTTGTCAACAGAGTGGTGTTCTGCCCTGAAGAGTTGCAGTGTAATGTTTTTCTTTTCTTGGTTACTTGACATAGGATGACACCAGAGTGCAGATTCTGTTAGCAGTATCTGTGTGTAGAAGGCAGTGACCTCTTCAAGCCACTAAGGATTCTCAAAGCCACTGACAGAAATATGTGGCTTGGGAGCCTTGGCTAATACAGTAGTAGTTAGTGCTTTATGGTTGACCTTTATTTATCCTAAAAATATGGTAGACGAGTGATTATAATTCATGGCATGCATCTGAGATCTGTCACCTATGAGCAAGTGAAATGACAGAATTTCATCTGAAATCTGTTACTTTTAGACTGAAATGTTAGTATATGCCTCTAAATTTCCTGGACTGAAAAAAATCAAAGGCTCAGCAAAGACACCTTTGCTATATAACAATCAGATGAAAAACATGCTAAAAAAACTTGTATGTGTTGCATGCTGTTCTCTGTATAGTCTTGGATCCACAACAGTGTTAATGTTACTGTAGTCTCATTCATACTTAAAGGAGTGTAAAATCTCATTGGGTCTTGCACTAGGTGATATATAGCTTTCTAATAAAAATTCTTGCAATGTGAAAAAATAACTTTTTTTTAAACTCTAAATTGTAATTTCCCAAAATTCTCAAGTGTGTCCATCACTTAGTCACCTACTACAGACATCTCAAAATTGTTCTGGTGCTGTTGAGTAGATCAGACATTTGCTCAAGCTGAAGTGGGATTCAGAACAGGATGTTCTTCCTGTGTTGCCAGCAGGATGTAGAAGGCAGACAGGTGCTAGGAATTGAATGGCTGTGGCTCTTACATAGGATGTGGATGACTAGCTTCTTCTGTGAATTGGGAATTTGGAACTGGACCTCTCTCTACTCAGGTGACTGCCCTAGTCACTAAGCTTTCAGCTATTCTGGAGTCTTTCAGGACTCTCCATGCTGCCCTATTGCTTCATGGCCAGAAATAGATAACTTAGTTTCTGACTAAGCTGACTGCAAAGGTCGCATGCCCGTTGCTGTCATCTGAATTCACTCCTGACTGATTTAAGAACTTCTCATTTAGATACTTTCCTCTTCTCTGTGTTTAGTTAGGGGTGCTGTTTTGTCATCACTGAAGGTGATGCAGGTTGTGCACCTGACAGTGTTTTCCCCCCCCCCTCCCCCCCTTGGTCATCTGGCTTGATAAAAGTTTATAGCTCTTCAGTGATCTTGTTTCTGTCATTCTCCTCGTGCCTTTTATGTAGCTGAGGACTTTGCTGTGCAGAGAGTGTATGAGACCAGTTTCAAGATAGCTGTAAACAGGCCTAGCTTTGGGCTGTACCATAAGAGGGAGGTTTCAAACTGGTCATGTATTCCTAGCACTTGCCTTGTGTCAGTGTGAACATTCAAGGCTTCTGTTTGGTAAGCCAGAACAGAGCTGACTCCCCCTCCCCTGCTAGCTGAGAGTTAAATCTATAACCTAGTAAAACCTTCAGTTCACATGAACATTTGGATGTTTGATTTGTTGGTGTGCTAAAGGAGTTAAGAGTTAGCTGTTAACATCGTATAACCATAGTGAAATTATGAACATGAATAACTGTGGACTTTTGAAAGCCAACACTAAGCCCATGAAACAATTGCTTTCATCTGGAGCTTTCTTGCTCATTTTTTTTTCTTGTGAGGCTTTGAAGATTTTCTATGGTTGGAAGGAGGAAATTAGCTGATGTGGGCTGGTTTCCTCATGGCTTTGGAAAAACATCTTGAGTGACTACTTAAATGACCTTTGCCTGTGTATGTTGAGACAAATTGTTTGACTGATTTGGGGTTGAGAGAAGATTTCCTTCAACTGTGCTAACCAAAATGACATGAGTATTTTTGCTTCGCACTTAGCAGGAAGGTATGTGGTTTGTTTCTTGGAATCATCTATGCATTTCACAAAGCAGGTTCCTGCCACTCTTAACGATACTGATTTTTGTCAGTCATTTTCTGTTTTAAGTTTATGGTTAGTTGATGGTTGTTATTTTGCCGTGTGAATATTTTAAATCTTCCCTCCCCCAAGAAAGATTGCAGGCTGAGGTCTTTTCCAATTTGGGAGTGTGTGGTTTTTGTTTTTCGTTTGTTCTGGATTTTTTGGTTTTGGTTTTGTCTTAATGGAATTTGTGCTGAGCAACAGTTCAAGCACTTTTAAGGGGGCTGAATCTTACCTTACACTATTAGTTTTATGTTTTTGGATGTTTATCCTAAGCTGCACAGAAAAAAAAGAACAGAAAAACTTCAGATAAACTTTCTTTGTGTGAGTATCATTGAAACTTTTTCACACAGAATAAAATGTTTTCAGGATATCTAATAGCATAGTAGGGCAGTTTATTCTTCTGATAATTAGCAGATAAAAATAATGAAGTGCAAATGAACTGTCTGCTAAACATTTGATTAGAGAGGGAGAATATAGACACCTTTTGGTTTCCTTAGAAAGCTCTTGGCTTGCCTTAATTCCAGACTTTACCCTTGTAGGAACTAAGAAGTGAGCAGTACCAAACCTACAAAAAATAGTATATGCAATCCCCAGACACTTCTTTGAAACAAATAATCAGTTTGTTCTTAGTTACTTTTTAGAGTTAATAAAATCTTTGTTGGAGTAAGTGCTCTAGCAAGAGCTAGTCATGTTGCTGCAGTGCTCATATTTAGTTCAAACTTGAGGTTCCTTTATTTAGAATATATTGGTATATGTGTAAAAGTTAGCTTATTGAATCTGGACTTTTGACACTGGAGCACCTGCTGTTTAAACAATTGACCAGCTAAAGTATCTAAAGAAATCTCTGTTAAAGTCAGTATGACTGCCTGTGTGAACAAAGTTCCCTAATTGCTTATGGAAAAGTTGTGATCTATTTTTACACTTAAAATGGTTGCTTTTTCACCTGCCTTGCCCCAGCCAGAGGACTGATGTTTGAATTCTCAATTTAGACAGGTGTCTTAAAGGTAGGGGAGTATTAATACCAGTCTTGACTTTAAGAAAAAAGCAATATGGAGAAAACACCCAGAAGTATGGTACATGTTTTTATGTTGTGGCTTCCTGCTCTTAGCCCTCTGATTTCAGGCTTTGTATCTCTTGTTAGGAGGGGCTCTGACCTCTAGCCTTGAACTTGACTCATACCAGATTTTTTTTATCCCTTTTTTCTTTTACAGAAATGATATGAAAAGCTTCATAATACTAATGTGCTTCTGGCCAAACTACTAATACCAGAGCAATCCTGTAGTTAAAAGTCTGAAGACTTTGCTTCTGGTTTCTTTTTATAAGTGACATGTCACACATACTATTAGTCGTAAGTGGCTATATGGTTTGATAACATATTTAACTTGTAGTAACCATGCTCCTGGCCTATGCAGTCACAGAGCTGTTCTAATCATTGTTTGGGAAACTATAAATCTAGCTGGGCCAGTTGATTACAAATATCTTAGGATATTTCTTGCTAGCCCCTATCTTTGAATATTCAAGCCTCCCATTATTGTATTAGTATTGGCATACTTAGTGTTCAGTTTAATGTACATGTCTCTGTCCAACTTACCTTCTCCATGTCAGTCACAACATTAACCGTGCCCTGACCGTTTATTTTAATTTGAAGATTTCTTCGAGTGGCAAAGTCAAAGTGAGGTCTGTTCACCTGCTACGCTTCCATGTCCTATGTGTTTGTGGGATTGTGTGGTGAACTAGATGTATTGTTTTGGCCTGTGTTTAGCAAAGTTTTTAAAACATGTAGCTATTGCAACACTCGTTACTGTAAGCAATTTGGAGGGGAGAGGTAATGTGGCAAGTTCTCTCTTAAACTGGCTTTGCCACTTGAGGAAATGTTTATGTAGCCACATCTCTAATTAAAGTTAATTAGGCTTTAACCTACAACAGCAATGTATTCTGAAGATGTACAAATCATCTTAAAAAGAAGTCTCACTTTAATGTGTGTGTCCCAGTATGTTGAAAGATATGTGTAATACTAGTATAGTAAGTTAATTTCAGAATACTTAGCTGGCATGTGTTATAGTTGATTCTATGAGGGCTTCTGTAAAAGAATTAGAAAATAAGGCTTTGCCTGTTTTTAAAATGAAAAGTACTGGATGATTTAAGTGGGGGGGAGAGGGAAGTGGTTTCAGGGAATCTTTGTTCCTGACACATGGATAAGAAAATGCAGATAATAAATTTTTCTCTATTCTCTTATATTTGAGCAATTTTGTATTCTGGGAATTGATAACTGATGGCCAAGGTCAGTGTTGCCTTGTTGATGAAACTAACCTGTGAGAGTAATAGGGTGGAAGGCTGTCTGGAAGCCTTGGCAGAATGGAGACTTGTTATAGTGACAGGAAGAGAAAGCTTAACAGTAAGAGATTAAGTGTTGTTGAAATTTTTAGCAAAATTCTTTAGTCTTAGGGGGTATTTAGTTGAAATAATGGTTAATATGACTGTTCCTGATAATTATCCTTTGGTACTGACCAGACACTGTCACTCTTTAAGCTGGAGAAGGCCTATGCTTTTTCTTTTAACTTGTAGATTTCTTAGGGCTCTTGTGAAACCTGGGAATTTTATCCTGTAATAATAAGAAATGCTATGATTCAGTTGCTGTGTTGTTTTTCCTTTAAACAAGATGCCTTCTTTCTTTGGGTTGTTTGGATAACCTTATAGTTTGATAGCCTGGCTGTATATTTTATGTTGGTAAACATAGAGGAAGAAAATGGAAGTTAGTAACATTGGTAATTAAAAACAAATTTTTTTTTTTTTTTTGAATTATGATTTTCCTGTCAAGGTCTGAATAGAAGGAAGGCTATCTGGAGACTAGATACAACTTTAGATTTCTGAGAATTGCACACTCTATGCTTTTCTTGAAGGGAGCATCACAATGGAAGTAATATTGTGAAAAACAGATGTGAAATATTGTAGTTTTTGTTTATGCTCATACGTCCTTAAGAGGGGACTTGGGTGCTAGAGGGCGAACTTGATATATGGTTTCTTTTGCATTCAGAAGATGTTTATATGTTTAAAATGATGACGTACTGTGCGTATTCCTCTTAATGTATTGATAGAGCTGTCTTTTTTGCCTAATCTGATACAGGGACCTGCTGTTTAGGTAAATCCTTTTACACTGTGTATCAGTGGAATTAAAGAACATAACCCCCAGATTACAACCAAAGTAATCGTTTGATCTATCAACCTGGAATAAGATAATTTTCCATGCATGTGTATCTGGAACATCTGAATTTATAAAACCAAGCAGCTCTATAAGGTCAGGTTTGCTACCAGAAGACATTAGGCTCCTATCTGATTTTTATGAAGTAGCATTACTGTACAAGCTTCCTTTACAAGTTCTTGTTGTTGCAGGACTGTAGAGACCAGCTGTTGTTAGCGAAGACAACTGTTGAAACATGGTGGATTACTATGAAGTTCTGGGAGTGCAAAAGCATGCCACGCCAGAAGATATTAAAAAAGCGTGAGTATCACTTTGGTATGCTATGTATTAGCTATGTATTTTAATGAATAAATATAATCACATGGTCTTTGGATACTTTATTATCAATAGTAGCATGAGTAGTAATCATTTGGGTGATACTTTCACTAATAGAGAAATACTCAGTGGTCTGAAGAAAAAACATTCACTCATTTTTATGAATTTGGGAGAAAAATCCTGGGTACTGGTAAAGTGAAAATAATGTTGGTCACTGTGCCTTGAAGTTTGATATGGTACAGGCAGTGATAGCTCCTTCTGCTGTGGCTGAATGGAAGTTACTAGCCTTCCACTCCTTTTGCAGTGAGTTAGCTTGTTTTGCTGAGAATAATACTTTTTCCAAAGGGTTTAATAAATTTAGCACGCTACTCTTGGAAACTGGCTCTTTCATCGGATGAGGTCTGCCTTCTGTGCCTAGATTTTAATGGACTGAACATCTGTTACTATAAGAAAGTGAACACCCCATTTAATTTGGAACATTCAAAGAAATTTAATACAGTTCTTAATTTAGACTTACTGTTTATGTATTGTTTTAAGATAGATATTTGTAACATATCTTTAAAAGATTCCATTTAGTTTTCCACAAACAGTTGGAAGGAAACATTCCCATAGCAGAATTCTCTAGTATAACAAAAATGTTTGACAGTCAGTTGCAGTTCCCAGTGACCTGGAAATACTGTCTTTCTCTCCTGCCCCTCTCCTAGGCACCTGAGCTTGATTACTCAGACTGCCCTAGTGCATGACAGTGTGTGTGTTGGGTTTTTGTTTTTTGTTTTTTTTTTTCCCCCTCCTTCCCTTGTTCTTGGGCAAACTCCTGCAGATACCTTACAAACTCAAATATTTGAACTGTGTTCTTGTATGACTCTGTAAAATGCTCCAGAGCACCTTCTGATGCAAACTTAGCTCTGTCCCTCTAAGTAGTTGTGGACACTTTGCCTAAAATATTTCTCCGAAGGATAGAAGTTGTAAGCAGTTGTAGCCTGCAGTCAAACACACGTGCCATTGATGCTACCACAATTTGGAATCAGGGTACCCTTGCAGCTTTATCATTTCTGTTTGTACCAGAAGAGTCCTCTTGATGCTTATTACAAGTTGGTTGGTTGTAGTATTGAATGACTGCAGCTCTAAGGGGAAGCCTGTGGCAGAAAAGTTATGGGATGGTCTTGTAATATCTCCTTTACTTCTTTTTCCCTTTAGCTTAGACCTGTCAACTTCTTTGAGCAAAGGGAAGCAGGCAGATCAGGTTGATCTCATTTGGGGGGAGGGGAGGTGGTGGAGCCTCAGAAGTATTGTTAGAGGAGCAATTGATGCATTTTTAAAAAAAAAAAAAAAAAAAAAAAGCAATGTACTTCAATAATACATGTTATAAACAAAGTTGTGGATACCACCAAAGAAGTTCAGTAGAAACAGATGATCAGCATCAGAAACACACAGGAATAATTGATCTCAAAATAACAAAAGAACCCCCAAACTACATTCTTCTAGCAAAGCAGGTAGATGGTTCTTTGCATAGCTGCAAAATTTGTTGGTAATGGTCTGGAGAAAAGATACAAAGCACTGAGAAATTTCTAAATAGCTTCATCCCTACCAGCTTGTTTGAGAGTTTTTGTGTGTATCCATATAGCATATTTCTTTGTTTTGATGTATTGTATCTTTTTTTTCTCCCTTCTTTTTAGGTACCGTAAATTGGCATTAAAATGGCACCCTGATAAAAATCCAGACAATAAAGAAGAGGCAGAGCGGCAATTTAAACAAGTGGCTGAGGCCTACGAAGTTTTGTCAGATAGTAAGTATTTTGAAAGGGCTCCTGAACTGTAGGTCTCTAGTTATTAGATATGACACCAGCAATGCTGAGGAGAACATTCATAGTACTTTAAAGGGGTCTTTTAAACTTGGGTCACTGTACAACTCAACTGCTTCTTTTCCGGAAGAAAGAAAAGGTGAGGGGAAGCTTGCAGATGAAAAAGAATAAGCATAAATTCTGAAACTAAAAATTCAGGATCTTCCTAGATGAGTAGCCAAAACATTTACTTCTGGAAGTTGAAATCCTAGGCCCTCTGTGTAAATTTCTGAAGAGACACATATGAATACCAAGATCTGTTTTTATCTTAGTAGGTAAAAACAGTTACAGTAGGTGTAAGGGATTGTTAAGTGATACACTTCAGGTATACAGTGCTCTTGAGCTGTGGCTGTGTGCTATTAGCATTTAGGGAATTTCATTGAGTAATGCTAGTAAGCTGCTTTATGCAGTCTGATATTTTAATGAGACTTACTGTGGGGGATGGGAACGGCTTATCAGCTTGTGATACTTCAGAGATTGTCTAACCTGCTTTTATTGGTGTAGCAGCATAGTTGGTGTCATAGTCTGCTGTTTCTAATTCCAGTAATACTACCTAGTCCTTAAAAAGCCCAAGCATTCTGTAAACCTTGCTCAAAATTTGGATTTCATTTGGTTGAATTCCATAAATCTAATGAAGTGTGATACCCAGGAGAACCTTTATATTTAGAATTGTTTTGAAACAGTTTTTTAGACTAACCTGTTTGGTGCAGGAATTCAGCTTATAGTTTACCCCTATCTTTTTGCTTAAAAAGTAGCATTAGTTTTTCCTTGTGTTTTGGCAGAAGCAGTCTGAATCACAACAAAGTGATTTAAGCAACTTTGATTATTTTTCTTTGTAATTGGCTGCAGCTGTCTATATGCTATTTCTGAAGTGTCCTTGATTTCACCTGAGACCAGTGAGCTTGTGAAAGCTAAATTTAAAGCAGCAACATCTAGATGAGCTTTCAGAATTTGGCCTGGTTTATCAAGCTGCAGACTTGGTTACCCTGTTTCTTTAGTTTTGATATTTAATTGGCATGGGAGAAACAGAACTTAATTTATGGACAATTCATTGTATAATTGTCTTCTAGGTTTATTGAACCTTCTTAATAAAATTTTTGATTAAGGTAAAACCAGAATCCTGGTGTGGTTGGTATGGAGATCTTTAAGTTTCCTCAGAGACATTACATTGCTAAGATTTTAGAACTTCTTCTAAAAATGCTGACTATTTTGGGGGCTAGACCAAATCCAAAGTTACTGGTGTCGTAACAGTTTGTTGTGCAGAAGACATAACTGAATCCTGAACCTAGTGGTTGAGAGGCACTCAGCTGTCAAGAAGGTTTAATGAAGTTGTCTGACACCATCACAGTCTTTAATGAAGATAGATTTTTAGCAGAAGAATATTTTTGTAAGGGTTTACTTATGCAAAGAACATCAGAATTGTGTGATCATAGAAAACTCTTCCCTTGTGATTTCAAGAACGTTAGGCTTTTTAAGATGAATTTCCAGTTTTGTGAGCCCTCCGGTCTCCCGTTGTTTTCTGCTACTTTTTTGCAGTTTGTCCACCTTGCTGCTTTGGTCATTTTTTATTGGTGGGTAGGTTAACTTTCTTTCTTTATGTACCATAAATGTACCAAGCTTTAGGGAAATATGAAACAAGCACAAGTTTCCATAACTTGTAAATGATGGCTAGTATGTGGAGTCATAATTCCCTTACGTCACAGGTATTTTACTTCTCAGCAGTTGCTTGCAGTAGCTGCATGTTCTTTTAGTGATACTAGTTAAATTTCCAAACATCTTTCACTGAAGAGATTCCAGTGGGAATAGCATCCTGGTATTGAGTCTAAAATCACATCCCGTTTTTTGGCTGATGCTTTCAGAGTAGTGCATACAAAATAAGTTGACGTTCCACGTTTTTAAGCTCTTCAGGTTCCACTCCGCTACCAACTGCGCAGTCTCATCTTAAATAGTAATGCAGACTTAATTTGTTTCCTTCCCCTCTCTTGTGGGTGCTGGAAGGGTAGTCTTCAGTGAAATTAAGAACCTTTCCATGTCTTCTAAAATAATAGAAAGCAAGCAGTTTGAAATCAAATCGTTGCATGGCACTTGTCTTCCATCCCCTTTATTAAACTAGAAATGGGTATAATGAAGTTGAGTGGTTTTGCAGTCGCTGATACAAAACATTGTCTTTCTTTTGTCATAACTTTGTTACAGCGGGTTTGGTCATCTTTGCCTTCTGCAATAAAAGGGCAAGGGACAGTGGTTAAGAGATGCAGTAAGGGAAATTCCAGTTGATTAGAAGGAAAAAATGCTTGCAATGAGTGTGGTTAAGCACTGGGACAGGTTGGCTGGAGAGACCGTGGAATCTTCTTTCTTGGAGATGGGTGAGATCAGGGCTTTATGTAGTCAAGTTTTGATTATCTTTGAGATTAGCCTTTTTTGGAGGAGGGGGTTGGACTATATGGCGTCCAGAGGTTCCTTCCAGCCTAAAGTTTTGCATGGTAGCTGTGTAAAGATCACGACTGTGGTATTCCTTTTAAAGACAGAAACTCCCTTTGGTTTGTCCTTATACCGGAACTTCCCACAGCATTTTTTCTGATACGGTAGGAGCTGAGTTTCTAGAACTATATGGTGATAAGACTAAATTTTAGTATCTGCTCTTTTAGTACCTAAACTGCTTTGGCAATCCTCAACAAAAATGTTTGCCATTTGCATGTCAGATCGTGCTTAAATAAGCTAGCTTTGAGAAGATGATTAGCTGAGAATACCAGTTGAGTGGTTTTGGATTTTTTTCAAATGTAACATGCTTATTCACTGATACAATGTACAACTTCTCTTTATAGCTAAAAAACGTGACATCTATGACAAATACGGAAAAGAAGGCTTAATAAATGGAGGTGGAGGTATGTTGACAACCAGCAATTCTGTTTCCTATATCTTGGTGGAAAGTTATTTTCTACAGCTTTTTAAGACAGCAATCAGGAAATGTCTATATCAAAGGCTAAAATATAATCTCCTGAAAATAGAAATTGTAAAGTTTTTACAACTTTTCTAGTTGTGGTAATAGGTATTACTGATATCTGGAATCATACGAAGGAGAATTAATTATAAAAAGTACTTTTGTATGCTTAAGTTAAATGGTACATGAGAGGGAAAGAGAAATTTTAGAGGGAGTTTAATGCTTTTGCATTTGCCTAATGATTCAAATGCCATATGGACCTGAACTTTTTTGTTAGCAGGAATGTGTGAGCATATTTGAAATGTAACTTCTTTTTCTGCAGGGGGAAGTCATTTTGATAATCAGTTTGAATTTGGATTTACATTCCGGAACCCAGAAGATGTCTTTAGGGAGTTTTTTGGTGGAAGGGACCCCTTTTCATTTGACTTCTTTGGTAAGTAATCCAGTCTTTATTTAAGTGCATTAATCCACTGTCTTTAGTTAAGTGCATTTAAATCATGGCTAAAACTTAACCCTTGCAAAACAGAAGTAGCCAATATTAGAAGAATTATTAGAAGTAGCTCTGAAATCTGATGGTAAACATTGCAATTTTATGTTTAAAATATCTGTTTGCTTCCTGTTTCTTCTTGGTTTATTTGATGGAAAATATCTGTTTGCTTCCTGTTTCTTCTTGGTTTATTTGATGGTACAGAACAGGTTTGGCTTGCCAGTTCATATTTTGTCTGAAGGCATGGTTTTAAAAACAATAAAATCGTGGCTGCTGTGTCTTTGTAGGTTGGAAGGAACATTGGACAGAAAAAATACATATTGGAAGTATTTCTCAACCTACTGTGCTGAGTTTGACCTTTTGTGATCTGTAAATATATTACTGTAGCTTTGAGAGCTCCTGAACTGGGTAGGTTAGATAACTTGAACTGTTAAAACATAGTTCTCTCTGTGAATTTGTATCGCACTGAGCATGATTTCCTTATATCAAAATGTAAGCTGTCCAATACATAATCTAGACACTTTCTTAAATTTCATGTCACATGCTTGCTTGGGGGAAGGAAGCCCCCAAAGGCACAGATAACTTAAATAGCTCTTAAAGTCTGCATGTTTCATTTTCTTAAAGGAAACAATATGCGATAAAGTTGTCACAGTGATCTTTTTGGCACAGTGCTGATGCTCTTTTGGCTTATGTATTGCTTGCACGGTGTATGAAGGTCTTTTCAGAAGTGCTAGAGTTCTCTTTTAGTGTCTTGGTGCAAATTCTACCTGACAAAATGCTGACCAACAGAGGTGAACGTGTCCTATGTTCAGTATTTACTTAGAGGAACCAAAAAATTGTATACAGAAAACTGCAAGAACAGTACTTAAAAAACAAAAACAAACAAAAAAAAACCCCCACCTCTTCCTATTCAGTGTCTTCATATTAATCTGCACAGTAGTGTGTGTAGATACCTTAGTATTTTTCAAAGATAGTTTTTCCATCTTTGCTAGGCCAATTTACTGGGCCAGTTGAGCTCAGATTTTAATTATATCTTTCTTCAGTTGCTATTTAGGGGTCATCATGTGGTTGTCAAAGGACACTTATGAAAGAGTAGAAAAGGGTTTGAGGAGCTAGAGGTTGAATCCAGTAGAAGGTCAGTTGAGGAATTAGAGGAGCAGCTGGAAGAAGAATCCAGTATAGAATCAGTAGTAGAATTTAGAGAGAGCATCCAATGGAAGATCAGCAGAAGAAATAGAGGGCAGACTGGAGGAAGCATCTAGTAGTATACTGATGGGGGAAATAGAGGATGAACTGGAAAGATGCAAATCCTTCACCATTCTCACAGTAGAAGATTCTTAGGGGATACTAGAAGAGGATGTCAGTGTAAGATCAAATGGGTGCTAAAAAAGCGTAGAACATCTGGTTACTGAGATAGATACTAAGTAGGAAGTCAACAAAGAGAAGCTGGAGAAGGTATATAGCCCCTGGATTTAAAAATAAGTAAAAGGTACTTTAAAACATCTGGTTCTTAGATAGCTTTTACTAAACTGTAGGTAAAACATGTTTTTGTTATTAGGAGCCTGACATAGCCTCTGTTTGTTTGTTTTAATTGTACTTTACCTCAACAACACCTGCAAAAGGTTTAACTTGGTGTCTCTAAAAGTGTCAGTGTTCATGACTAACATTAGAACCATGCAGTTAAGTTTTGCATGTTAAATGGTAGTGACTATATGGGATTAACCCGCCCCCCAGACATTACCCTTTGGATTCCTTACAAGGAATTTTGTACAATGTATTACATGCAACTGTCTAGCACATCAGATGGAGGTACTGTTACTGCTGAAGTTTTCCTATAAAAGTTTGAAGAAGTTTTAGTTTGTCTTGTAGAGGAGTCGTGATACATCTTACCCTGTGGAAACAGTGGACCAAAAAACATACCTCTGCACTGGTGGTGTGGAGGTATGCTTCAGCAACCTACCTCCCCCCACCACCACCCCACAAACAAACAGGATTTTATTTAAAGTGGGTTGTCTGTTTGAGGTATCTACTTCATGTATTGATCACTGTAATTGTCAGCTTTAAGGTAAGAGTACTTGTGACAAAAGTTCTGTATCTCACTGAATAAGAATCTGGCACAGTCAGCAATGTCACATACGTTCCAGTTGTCAAAAACGAACCATTTCAAGGCTACCTCCACTGTATGTGAACTGCAGTGTCAGTTACCTCAAGTCTAAAACCTGTTTTAAGCTTTTGATTCTAAGAGAGAAAGTTCTTGTAACTTTTCTAGTCAGAAGGCTGCTAAGTGAGCATCTCTTCCTTTCTTCTTTTTGTGCTGTAATCAAGAAACTTAAGACATTCTGTAATATGGGAAAGTATAATTCAATAAATTATTCAGTTTTTTAGAACGTGTTTGAAGCGATCTCTGCAAGATTTAAGTCAATGTTTAATGCAGTACAAAATGAAAGTATGGGTGCTTTCAACTAGATGTAGTGCATTTAATAGTGTGAAGAGAAAGCAATGGAATTCGGTGTAGAACATAAATATTTTTATTGAACTAGAATGCTTCTAGATACTGCTGTCTTGAAATAGTGGTAGGACAGCTGAAGAACAAGAGAATTTCTTGTCTAAAAATGAGGCATTTTCAACTCATTGGCTTATATGAAGCCAGTACTTTTTAAGGTGCTACTTGCATAGATTATAATTAGTTTTATAAGCAACTAAATAGAGGCTGAGGTCATGCTTTCTAGAAATAAATGTACGTTAGTGAAGTGAAAGGCAAACCTGAATAAATACTTTAAAATGTTTGCACCTTTTGTACAGTTCAAAGTGGAATGGAGTGAAGCCCACGGAGTGCAGGTGGGACTGTATATCCTGATTACCATTTAATATGGTAAAGACCAGCGTTCAGATGCATAATCTCTGTAAATTTATGGGTGCGAAGAATTTCTAAATTGTGCTGTGATACAGTCTGTTTAAACTCCACTGATCTACATTGCACTGCTCACCTCTGTTTATAAAGAAAACTTTTTGTATCTATTCATATGTAGAAAAGAGGAGAATGTAAAGACTTCTTCAGTGATTTTTTTTTTTTTTTTAACTGATGAGTCCTTTGAGACCTCTCAAACGGAAATTT
This sequence comes from Dromaius novaehollandiae, assembly GCF_036370855.1. Taxonomy (NCBI): domain Eukaryota; kingdom Metazoa; phylum Chordata; class Aves; order Casuariiformes; family Dromaiidae; genus Dromaius; species Dromaius novaehollandiae. The sequence goes on from NC_088099.1 coordinate 10,652,364, forward strand.
ATACTGCTCTGTTAAAGACAGCTCTGAAGACTTGCAAATTGAGCAGAGTTCAGTTACAGCTTTACTTTTTGTTTTGCTCTGGAATTAGCCCAGCCAGTCAGAATTTCTCTTCTCTGAATTGCAGGCAAGTACTTTGTAAAAGTAAGGGTGCAGAAAGGCTACTACTTGTCTTTTTTAAACCTGATATGATAATATGACAGAAGATTAGTTCCATAACTCTTGAGGTGTGTGGGCCCACTTTCTGTGGCATCTTGTTACAGCATGATCTGTTTTTTCCTGCTGAACTTTGAGTGGTAACTTTCAATCTCTTTGTATGGGCATGTGACAACCTTATAATGGGGAGAAAGGAAAAGTGTGTTGCCGTATAGTAACAGCAGAATGTGGTACTACTGTATGTATTGGAAAGTACTGCCTTGAAACATGAATGTTTGTTTAACTGGTATTCATCACTCTATAGCTCTTTGAATCTTTGACTACCCTTTCATATTAGAACTGAGTGGTTAGTATAGGGATTGATTTCTCATTTTTGATAAGTTTGTTTTATAATTAAACTACCACATACTCGATTCGTATGTGATGCCATTTGTGTTCCAGTGTTCTGTTCTGTTTTTCTTTCTTTTTTGTTTTTCTTGTAAACTATCAGGAATGTTTTTCTGCATTTTAACAGTCCACAATGAGAGAAGGATCCCAGTGTTACCACTGGTAATGGAAGTGTATTCATTCATTTAAGGGTGTCTCATCCAAGTAATTGAGTCTTCTTTTATATACATTGAGCTTCATACATAGGCATGTGGTGCTGTTTGAGATGGCCTAGGGTATCTAAGATGTCTGGGTATTTTCAACATGGCCTGGAACCTATAGGACCTATAGGAGACCACCTGGACATATAGGAGACATTATCCTTCAGCAGCAGTAGTTAGAAGCTAGACAGGATGTTTTAGGGCATATCAAATGACATTAGATGCCTGTGTGTCTAGTCAACTGAATCCCAGTAGGAATGTTCTTTCCCTATGGTCGAATGTGCAGATAAGTTACTCCAGAAGGGATGTCCTCTCTAGATTTTGATGATTGGTGTTAGAGGAGTCTCTCTGTGGAGTCTTTTCCTACATAGTTTATAATCTCAACATTTTTGTTATAGTGTGTTTGAACACTTAGTATTCCCAGGGTACCTTCTGAGATAGTACTTAATAAATGCCTTAATAAATGTTTTTCTTAGTCTGTGGAGTAGAATTTGGGATGTATTTCAGTCTAAGATCAAGATCTGATGAGGCATTTTAACACTTAGGTGTTCTGTGGGGTTTTCTGTTCAGAATTCTAGTTACCTGGTTAATTTAGTTTTCAAAAATCTATACTGTTGGAAAACAAAGGTAAAATTAAACTAACGCCTTTGTATGGCTAGCTAGCTGTGTGTGTATGTAGTTTGGTTCCATCAAACAGAATCAAGCAGAATTCTTGCAGATTGACTGCTGTAACATTGATTACATAAAATGATATGCTAATATTCTGGAAAAGTATAGTAAGTTATTTCAAGCATCCAGGCTAAGCAGTCTTTACTCGAAGGCGAGAAAAGGAAAATCTATGTGCAGTAATCATTGCATATCATGTTTTATATGATCTGTATCTTAGGATGCTGTTGTGAAAGTGGGATGGTTTCATTAGTGTTTTAGTCTCAAGGACAGCAAGTGACTATTTAATAGGCAGAGTCAAGGGTAGAAATTTCAGCTTCTCTTATCCTGAGGTGGAAAGTTCTAATGATGAATTCAAAATGTGTTGATATATAGATAAACTCTTGTTGGGGCAAAAGGTTTGTTTAACAGTCAGATCGTGACTTTAATCCACATGTAATCCCATTTTGTGATAATTGTGATGTTTAGGTGTTTTAATGCAAAACATATTTGTTAGTCAACTCGTTTCTTAAAATTGAAGTGGAGGAGGCTTTCAATTAAAGCCATCCTGCACAACAATGTCCTCTTTGTAATTAATCTTTTTCTTGACACAGATTAACAACCTTTGGTATTTCTGGCGTGCTCTGACATTTGCATGTTCATTCATTGCTTTGGCATGAATGGGCACAGTTGTATTTTGTAAGCACCAGCCTTAGATCATAGTTATTCACTGAATGGCCCAAATCTTACTAGAATGAATTTTCAGACAGGACTTCTATTGTATTCAAAGAGTGTGTTTACATTGCAGGAATCATCTCCCCCAGATAGCATTTTCAGTCGGGAAGCTGTGGAACTAGGGCTGTGGCTCAACCAAGGTAGAGTGTTTGCTGCTGAAAGGGAGGAGGCTGTTGTCCAAATTCTTATGTCTGTCTTAAAATTTGAATACTCTTTGACTAATGTCCATTAGATGTGTTGAGGAGCTGTTTGACAGCATGCTGGCCAAACACGTTCCTTCCTGTACCTTTAGTTAACTTCTGTGTTCATTGTGTGCATCTGTGAGCTGGTTCAGCTAGTTAGTCCCTTGGAAAATTCGGAAGGGGGGGGGGGGTTGTTTTATATTGTTTTTTCCTGGATGGCTAGTGAGTTAAATTAGTCTTCAGAGGATTCTGACAAGCGCTGGACCTAGCACAAAGTGAGCAGCACAGGTAATGCCAGTGGAAGATTCCTCCGGTTTTAAGGTATGCCCTGAGCATTTGGGCAGCAATCTAATAAATAGTAAGTGCTGTGTAGTTTTGGACTTACCATATCCTGACATCCATGTAATTATAGTATAGATGGAATTCAAAGGTAATGTTTTAAGTCCTCCTTCCCAGGAAGTTACTAATCCTAGGATATCTGTTATATGTTGTTATAAAGACTTTGAAATGGTATGACACTTCTACTGGTAGCCTTAAATAACCGAGGTTAGCATGTTTGACATGTAGCTTGTGGAAATGAGCAGTTATAAAAGACCATGTTAAAACACTCTAAACAGGTGAATCAGCAGTGTTTCTGACAGCATCTTAGTATCTCCTCTGAGTGAGCAGTGTCAGCAGTATTTTGTAGTTAAGGAAGAACTATTTCCATGCAAATTGTCTGTAGGTTTTGGTGGCCTCACCAAAAGTTCTAGTGATACACTTTATTGTGCCTTGCATATAGTCCAGAACTTAGCGTGAGAGTCTGGGTGCAATTACTGCAAGTCTGTACCTTTGACACCTTTTTCAAATAACAATTGAGATGGAAACACCTACTCTGAGAATCATGTTTTATTATATATCATACATCTATAGCCTTTTGCATAAGCATCTTACTCAGTCACGCATTTGTTATACTCAGTTTTTGTGTGTTTTGTTAGGTCACTTATAGTATGCTTTTGATATAAAGAAAAGCTGGTGAGCAGGCAGCGTGTACCCCCTTGGCTTACTGAAACACTGCAGACTCTTAACACTGAATGCAGTTCAGTTTGCTCCCTGACGTAAGGGACAGAGCAGCCTTTCAGCATTACTTTGCTTAGTGCATTGCAGTTACATTGTCATCTTCCTGCGTCTGTCAGCTTCTCCTCAGTGTCATATTTTGGCAGAGGCATTAGCGTGGCTCTGATTGCAAAGAACAAAGATGCCTGGTTGGCGGAATAGTCCAGTGAGTGGTGACTGAACAGTGATCCTGTTTATGCAGAGTAATGTTCCTTTGAATGCTGTCCTTATAAGATTATTAACATCTCTAGCTGCAGCAGCGTGTGCATGTGAGAGAACATTTGCTGGCAGTGCACAATTTATCTTGACTCTTACTTTCTGGCTGTGAATTATGGCACCGCACTGGAATGTGCTTAACACTTTCATCAGGGATAATCTGGCAGTAGCGCTGAAAGCGTCTTACCAGTTCAGGCTGTCCTGTGATGATTTGAGTTAATGCCGTAGAGGGATTGAAAGAATAATGAATATCATGAAATTTAACTGAATTATGGCCTGCTTCAAACAGAAGGGTTCTGTGCTTGCCTCCCTCCTTTGCTTCTTATTGTCCTTTTCTGCCCATTTTCTGTCAGATCTGCCAGTTTTGCCAATACTGAGTCAGACTAGCTCATGGATGCAACAGAAGGCTAATGATGCAAGCAATTAGTGCTTTCTTTTGGGTCACTGAATTAATGCAGCTTGCCACGCAGTGCCACGATCACAAGGCAGGAAGAACCGCTGAAGAACGACAACTAGGCCCACTTCTTTTTAGTAGTAGTCTGTGATCGGATCATACTGCTCGAAGTGAGAAAGTGCTGTTTTTGTATTACAGCTGTAGACTCCTGAGGGTCCTCACCTCTCTGTGGTGAGGTATTTAGTGGTGGTACTGATTTGTTCTGAAGTGAATTTCTTTCCTCGTGTGATGGCGGAAACTTAAGGTAGAATTTCGTCTCATGTAGTGAGGTGGTTTAACGTGTTATCCAGGTGAAAATGGCAGTGGCTGTGCATTTGAATTAGTGCAAAAATTTTTCTGGTGAAAGTAAACTCTCTTGGGAACATGTCACCTCTGACTTCAGAATTTTCAGATGGGTGTTAACCACGAGCAACACAAAAGATTGTAGATTTTGTGGTCCCTCCATAGGTGTTCCTACCTTCACATCAACTTCCCGGCTTCTGGAACTGCAGTCTTCCTACTTAGTAAGAACAAGAGCCCTTGTATCAGGAGTTCTTTGCTTAAGTGTCTCATTTCATGTTGTTGATCCACCAGAAGCCTGTCGCACTGTCTTCCTAGCAATTTCTCCCCTTTTGGTCTGTCTTTACCCTTGTTTTACAATTTTTATCTTGGAAGTGTGCTGCAACATTTCCAATGAAACAGAATCTGGTATTTTAGTCCTCCCACAAGGTTCTGATAATGCCTAAATTAGAGTAAATAGAAGTGAAACTGGCCCAGCACTTGGGTTTTCTGAAGGTTTTTAAATACATAGTATTTATATAATACTTTCCCCCCTTTTAAGAAGGGGTTTTGTGCTGTTTCAAACATCCAGTAAAAAAATTACAGGGATTGTAAGTTCCACAAAAATGACTATCATAAGAGGGGTCTTAATAAACAACTGATACTGTTATATTCATTTCTTTTGAACCATTCTGGATCATTCATCTGTATGAAAAGGTTATCATGCATGGAAAGGCTCTGCTAAATCACAAAAATAGACCTACCAGGCTGCAAAGTTGTTGTTTTGTGGAGTCGTACTATTCATCACCCTGATTTATGGACTAAAAGCATAAGGTCTGAGAGGTGGTGAGGTTGCTATAATAATGTGTAGTTGGCGGTGGATATAACAAGTGATGATGCAGAACTCTTTTACCACTTCCTCCCCTCAATTTTTTTGGCACTCTTTGCATGCTGTACCTGGATGGCTGTAAGCACAGTCATAAGGGGAAGGAATATTCCCTTAGGAAAGCCCTGCCTGCCTTCGCAGCTCTGAAAAATCCCATTCTTGCAGTGGCCACATAGGATTCTTTAGTCAACTGTAGGAGTGGTTTGGTTATCTTATTTTTTAGAGAGGGTTGCTGCAACAGTGTTGAAGGATTGTTAGCTCTTCTGTGTGGCAGGGTTGCACACAGAAATCCCCCAAGGCTAGAACACTTGCTAAAGTGGAGTATTGACCTCTTTCTTTGCTGTGTAAGGTTGCCAAAGTCAATAAAGCATGTCCAAGTCTAGGTTAGGTTTTTGCATCGCTAGGCATTGGCAAAGTTATAGTCCATTTAGAAGTCCAGTTAATAGCAGGGATCTCCGGGAGATTCTGTGATCCTCCCGTAAAATACCTTTGTGTTTCTGCTGCCGTTGTGCAGACAGAGAAGCAAAGATTGACATGTAGAATAGGCTGACAGTGCGGAGGTTTAGAAACTCAAAGTTTACATTGCAGATTGTTTTGTTTTCATTTTAACTCCAGGTAACTGAAGAAAAATTGGGCTATAAATAGAAAGCTTAACACTGGGAGTAATGTAATATAGACCGTTTATACACGTGAGTGAATGACCTTCATAACTAACTGATGAGTCACTGTAGCAAGAATAAATTAGACTGCAGAACTATTAACTGCAGCGGTTTTACTTGCTAGTTAATATGCTAGTCCTAAATACCTTTTTTTAATGCTATAGTGCTTGCTTTGGAAATACTAATTTTTGTAGTAGGTTCCTTTATTTCTGTGCTAAGAGTTGGTTTTGTTTCTTTTATTTTAAAGGTAAAAACAGGTCATCTTTATATTGAAGATAAGCTTGTTCTGCATTTTTAAAAAAAAGTTAGAGCACAAGAATCTTAAAAAAAAAAAAAAAAGAAAGAAAAAGAAAAAGGGGGGGGGACCTTAACGTTTGCTCATTGACTGTATATAAGATAAAGTTTGTTCCTCTCTTGTTTTACTGAGTAACTATGGCTACTTTTTTGCTGGCCTCTTATATCTTTGTTGATGGGAGTATGTGTTTGGATCCCAGAGGCTGTCTTTGTTCAGCTTAAATATGTTGCAGCAAGTCACTTATGTTAAGTAATGAAATGTAAACCAAAACTTAAATGGTAGCTAAAATCTTTGTTCTCAGCTTGCTTGTTTTATTAATATCACTACTGTGTTATCTTGGTGATTTATTGTGCATCAACTTGGATTTTTGCAGTGGTAACGGAGGTGGAATAAATATTACTTCTCTGAGCTTCACTCTGTCAATTTGTAGTTCTAAACAGTCATGCAGTAAAGTCGTATCTTGCTTTCATACTTCTGTTACTGCTATCTGCAGTTTCTGCATTTTTCAGTGTGGTGTAGCTTATTCTGAGCAGTCTTTAAAAATGTTATCTTTCAGTATTAAATCTACACATGGAAAACTTGGTAAAAATCATCTAGTACTGTACTGCACTGATTGTGGGAAAGTTTGGATTGATGAAAAGAGTGGTTATCAGGCTCAAACTTCTGGATTTAACATAAGCGTGTTAGGTTTTATTGAGTATCTGTTACATGATTGTAGTTTTATATTTTGTTCTTTTCATTTTAAGAGCCCTTATAAAATGGAATTTTCAGATAATTCCGGTAATAACTCTCCTATTTTTTAGGAACATTTTGTTACTTTTAAATAAAATATGGATTGCTTGTGTGTCTGTTTAATACACACGTGTGCACATGCACATATGTGTGTGTATATTTAGAAAAAGACTATCGCTCTCTTGTTGAGAAATGGAATGGATAACTGCTGCTGTTCTGAATGACATAAGTGTTGTACTTGAATTTGAAATAGTATTTTTTTTCATGACTCTTTTCTCTGTATCTCCCTTCTTCCTGCCCAGCCTTTCAGCTCGGTAGGGCCTGCATGCTTCTTTGGGATACAGTACACAAACCTCCTTTGCTACCTAAATGTGCACCAGAGTATGTGTGTTGGAGGTATCTAATGTGGCTATCGCTAAAATAAATGATCTCTTAGATCACTTTAAGATTATGAGTCATCAGTCCCTGACTGCTTTTTTTATATTTGACTTGATTAGTATAGTGTATCTGGACATTGCTTTTCAGAGACCTCATTATGTTGGTCCGTGAGAAGTCTTGAACAGAAATAGGTGGGATAGCACGAGATTTGTTAAATTCCAATTCTGTAAGTTTGATTTTTGTCTGCAGTGCTACTTTTCATTCTCTATCTAGGAAAACCTCCCTTTGACAGTAAGGAATTCTGTAGAGAAGTAACTGAAGGACTTGCCTTACAGTGACTCTGCTTCCAGATGCCTCTAAAAAGTTTTAAATCTCTCAGATGCTAACTGATCGGACATCGTTAAGTTTAAACAAATATTTTTTTTTACCATACGTGCAGTGTGCTATGCTGTGCATGTTGTGTGTATACACTATTTATGCAGTTCTTACAGCTTTTATTACATTGATAAATGAACAAGAGTTTGCATTAGTATTTACAGTTTTTAATAGTAAACAGCTAAAATAAGGAAATCAACTACTTTTAAGAATTATTTGGAGGTCTAAAAGGGAGACAGAGCTTAGTCTAAAAGGAGCATAGGAATTGCCCTTTTAGTGGGCTGCTTAGCTCCATGGCATCAGATATTTCAAAGAAAGATGATAGTCTTATCTGTAACAGGGATTTTTTTTTTTTTTTAATTGAAGAACCCATAATTCTTATATGTGGCAATCACTTGGTAAGACTGACCTCTTAAATGTGTCTTTTCTGTTTTGTAGAAGATCCTTTTGAGGACTTTTTCGGGGGCAGACGGGGTCCAAGGGGAACCAGAAACAGAGGTGGTGGATCATTTTTCTCTGCCTTTGGTGGATTCCCTGCTTTTGGGAGTGGTTTTTCTTCATTTGACACAGGTAAATACCACAGTTTCACAATGAATGCATTATTTGTTCACAGGGAGTCTCAATGAAATGAGTTGATAAATTTTTTTCAAGAAGTTGACTTCTTAATTCAGCAAATTTTGAGGCTAATTTTGAGTTAAAACTGCTCTCTGAAAAGTCCTTCAGAGTAAGCAGAACACCTAACACTCAGTTACGGTGTTTGGTATACCTGAAAGTTCATGAAAAGTAAAGAAACCTCTGAAAAGCAGAATTTGTTGCGTTAACTTAACTTTTGATGCTACCGTTTCTCTGTGCTTTAGAGTTGTTTTTGATCTGTTTGCTTTTCAGTGTTGGTGTGATGTTCTTTAAATTAAGGTCCTGAAAATACACTGAGGAAATGTAACCTATGGTATTACTTAGGGTCAATTCTGGGGTGCTTAACTGGAACGCTGAAGTTTAAGGTTTGTATCTCAGAAGTCAGTGAGAGTTGCCAGTAGCCAGCGTTCTTTCAAGTATTAAGATTCTGGGTTTTAATTGGCATGTTCTTAGTACAAAACTTGTTCTGTCTGCTACTCAAAGCATCCTAAAATTCATATGAAAGTGGAAGAGAAAAAAAAAAAGGCAGCAGACAAAAATGATTTAATGGCTGAGTTCAGCTGACAGGCTTGAATGAGTTTTCTTCAAGGAAGGTGAGGAGCAGTTTTTGGATAAGGTTCCGCACCAGGAACCTGAACTGTGGGTCCATATGAGAAATAAATGGGGCGGAAGGCATATGTTTTATCCTCACACGGGTGCTTAGTGGTGCTGTGTTGACACAACCAACAAGGACACCCTGAAGCTAGGATGTAGTCCAAGCAGCTGATAAATTTAGATCTCACAGTCACGCAAGTATACATGTCTTTGGTCAAATACCTTTCATGTCAACTTTTTTCCCCAATAGGTTTTACTTCGTTTGGTTCACTGGGACATGGAGGCCTCACTTCGTTCTCCTCTACGTCATTTGGTGGCAGCGGGATGGGTAACTTCAAATCAGTATCAACTTCAACTAAAATAGTTAATGGCAGAAAAATTACTACAAAGAGGTAACAGTCATCTTAATATGTTCTTATGAAACTATAAATATGTATGCATCTGTATGTATTTTTATTTTCGATGTTGTGGTTATCATACAGTTTGGATTTCTCTGAATTTAAAAAAAAAAAAAAAAAAAGCAGTGGAGGAAATGCTTTGGATTCTCTGGTTCTTGTTGTTGACTTGCATGAAATGGGGAAGGTAGGTTTTCTGAACTCCTGACAGTTGAGGAGGGCTGAGATACGTAAGAACTGCCTGGATGAAAACTGAAGGCAGCAATTTAGTTGCTACTTGAAAGGGAAGTGGCAGTGAAGCTCTTCCAAGGCCTTCAAAACCTTCACCCTGGTGATTCATTTTTCTTTTTATCATGGTCCCTGACTATTGTCTGCCAAGTAAACTTGGGCTTCTGGAAAAGAGAAGTGTGCTTATTTTCTGTTGGTCATGAAGCTGTTAACTGGACATTGAGAAGCCTTTCTATTTTGTAGACAGTATGAAACATGAAACCCTTTTCCCAAATCTTCTGCTCTAGTATACTTTCCAAAGCAGTGTTTGAGTATTTTGTGTAACAGATAACTTTGTTTCACCTGTTAAGTGAAACAAGCAGATGAAGCCTGCTCTGGGGAATATTTTCCTATTTACTGGAAAGTATATTTTCAAGCACTAGACACAGCCCACCTTCTGACTACTTCATGCTGGTGATGAGGGAACCATTGCATTTAGGACCCAAATATTAGTTAGCGATAGAGTAACGTATGGAACACTATGATCAGTAAGTTTTAGGAGTACTGAACAAGTAATTAAACATAATTTCAAAACTTAATTAACTTTTATGGAAAAGCAAAGGAGAACTAATTCTTTGGTAACTTGTCCCCCATACTTTAAAGTGCAAGGTTCTTTTGCGTGTCTGACTGTACTGGAGATATGCTCTCATCTTGACCACTTAGATACAGACTTTTGTTGTCACAGACTGGCTTCGTCATGGCATTTTTCTGTCAGTGTATTACATAAAAATGTGAACTGTCCCCTTTTGAAGGAATTGCATGATCTGAGGGAGTGTAATGAAAGATTACACAAAAGGAAAGATATGGCAGAGTGTAATTTTTCTTTATTTTAATGTGCAGTAATGTGGTTAAAGTAGGCTACATTAGGTATGCTGTCAAAGTATAAGGCCTTTAAAAAAAAAGGGGGGGGGGGAAGGGACAAGAAATGTAATTAGCTACTTCTAGGAAGGCACACTTGCCATCTCAGATGAGCTGTTACATTGCAGGTGTCTGCCCACAAGGTAGCTCAGTGCATAGAATATTCCTCTCCTAGTATGCCCAATGATCTCTGAGTGACATTTTCCTTCTGACAAGGAAGGAAAATGCCTCCTGTTTCTAATATGGGTGTATTCTGCCTAGTAAGTCTCATCTTCAGAAAAATCTGCATCTGTTTATGTGGTTTCTTCCCATGTGTCATGAGGGAAGAATTCTAGGATATTCTGCCTTTCTAAAATCTAAGCATAAATTAAGTGGTTTAAAAATAATTTAAATTTGCATCATCTTCCCATTTCTAAATCTTTTTTCATGTGTTCTGCAAGTGTCTTGCTCTCAAAACTGAACTGTTTCATGATTGTATTTTAAAACAAAAAATCAAGGGAAAAAACTTTAGCTCTTTAATGATTCCTACTTCTAGTCAGAGATACCTAAATTCTGTCTAGTACGTGCTAGTCATAAACTTGGTATGCAGTGTGTTTCCAAATTAATTGCTTTGATCAAATTAAAAGTGGATTAAAGTTTCTCTTGTGTGCCTTATATCGTCCAAAATTGTGTTTGGATCTATATTATGCATTTAACAGATGGGGCAGATATTAAATGCAACATCAAGATTGTACACTTCAAATCCATCAAAAAACATTTAGTTCTAGATAACAGTGAATGATGTCCCTGCAACTGTGACCATGTATGAGATGACAGCTGTAACTGGAGGATTCAAACTTCGGGAAAGCAATTTTCTTGCTATAAATGAGCGGTGTCAATGAGGGAGTGCAGATGGTTGCTAGTTACAGCTTCTGCACTGTTAAATACAAAAGCTTGCCAGCTACAGTTGCATTAAGTAGTCAGTACTCCAGATATGGCATTAAACTTAATTGTCTAAAAACCTATCTCTGGTGTATGTTTTCAGACTGCTTACAGTGCTTTAAAATGTCTAAGTGTGTTTTCTTTTTTGTTTTACAGAATTGTTGAGAACGGACAAGAGAGAGTAGAAGTTGAAGAAGATGGCCAGTTAAGGTCGCTAACAATAAATGGTAAGGAGCAGCTGCTACCCTTGGATAACAAGTAATTCAACGCACGCATTTAACAGAAATTTTAAGCTATAACAGCCACCATTTGAGGATTGACAGGAACATTTTTTGAAGATTTCAAACGAACTCAACTTTCTGTATATCCGTACTTAATCTTAAGTAGTATAAATAGCTCACCGGAGCTCGTATTTGTCATAGACTTTTGAGTTAATTGTTGGGACCACATCAATAGGACCATTTTTTTGTCCTTAAAATTGTTGTAAATTTCTGTATGCACTTTTCTTTTTATTATATATGATTCAAAGTGAACCATGATCCTTCAGTAGTGCTAGGGCGAGATGTACACTAACACTAGCATGAATCTTGCTTTTTTTTTCCAATTTGTTTGAATGTGAGCCAATTAGTAGTTTAAGTCTGCTGTGAAGTTAACATTTCCAGGATAACATTTTTAATAATTTCAACTTTTTTAAAAAATATTTAGTAGTGAACAATGTTAATACATTTCTGGTAATGCATTTCTGGTTTAAATAAATTAAGGATGTTTTCTAGTTGTGCATGAATGCAGACAACTTAGTAAGTTTTGACAAATGTTTAAATGTGTAATGTAAGCAAAAGGTAAACAAAAGTGAAGCCAGTGAGCTGAGTCTTTTGTCATTTGCTAAAAAAAAAAAAAAAATTCAAAATGAATAAATGCTGATGTTTGTGGTGCATTCTTTCATGAATGGCATTGGTAACCTTCTTGTGTCTGTGTGTGATTTGGGCATCTTGGGAAAACAGTGCTTTTTTTTTTTTTTTTTTTTTTCCTGTTGTTTTTCTCTTCCCAACATCTTTTTCTCAGCTTAAGGATGAGGGCCTTTATTCTTTGCAGATGTTTTCTTCAGTACGAGTGAAAACATGGTTTTTAATTTCTTTTCCAAACCTCTATTTGAAGCACCTATTTTTAAGGAGCATTCAAAGGCTGACTTTCTAACCCCCTCTTTTACCTTAATATATAATTTTTTTTTTTTTTTTTGTCTAGGCTAAAAGTAGCTCTCTACATTTAAAAAATCTCTGAAGCTGTAAATTCTGAGATTGCCTTAAAAATAATATGTAATGGGCATAAACACCCAACACTTAATTAAAAAAAAAAATTCTGAATGATAACATTTTTTACTCATATTGGGAATGAACATGATTGCTTTGGAGAAGACTTTTATAAAATGAAAATGAAAGCTAACTAAAATATCTTGCTAAAATCTTACTCTTTTTTTCTCATTAACTAAAAATAAAAAGACGGGTTACATTTGTTATGTTAACATAACAAAGGCTTGTTACATTAATGGAGTGAAGCAAAGGGTTAATTTGTAGGTAAGACCAGATTTTCAAAGTTTATTGGAAGAAATCACTTGATTTCTGCATGTCTGTTATGTCATAGATAAAGCATGCAAATAAGTGTTGCCACATGTGAACACCTGCCAGGCCTTGGACACTTTTTTGTGTAAATAGTGGATGTGCAGTTTTTATCTATGCACCAGCTTTCAACATCTGGCCTTAACTGAATTCTTTAGGCTGGCTGACCCTTTAAAAAGGGGGGGGAGGGGGGGGGGAAGTGTTTTCAAATGATCAGTTAATGACTTCTACTGAGCACTGTCTGCTTTCTACTAACAAATTCATCGGTTATTAAATACTGCAAAGACAGAATTGCTCGTGCTTATCCTGTCGGATAATTTAACCCAAGAACAATACTCTAACAGATTGCTACAATAGAATTCATATTTCTGATAACATTAGTATATCTTAAGTGCTTTCCTCTGCCATTAGTGTCAATTCCATAGAACCAAACAAAATAGCAGAGGTGGGAGAAGGAAGCAATATATACTTCAGGTTTGGGACAGCAAAAGTTATGCACCTTCTTAAGTTTTTGCAGATTTCCTGTTACTTCAGTGTTGTGTTTTTGGTGCAGAAGCACAAACTTGGGCTGGAAACTCTAAACAGTGGGTTTTTTTGTCAGTGTTGTTTTTTGGTTTTGCGGTGGGTGGGTGTTTTTGGCTTCCCCATATATGTTTCTTCTTGATCCAGGTGATAACTAAATGGACAGTTTGTTTTAAAATCTGGCTTTGTTGTGATGTCTTGAGTTATGAAAAATGTTAATTTACTTAGATTTATAGGAGACTCTGTGCTCCTTTATGTAAACTGTAAAAAGTGCTTCAAAACTGGTTAAACAACTCAAATAAAATTAGGACAATCTGGAGTTGAGTTTGAATTCCTTTGCATAGATACCTGTAGATTTAATGCTGAACTGCCAAGCTTTACCTTCCATTTTAATCTCAGTTTATATTCTCTAGGTTAACACTAGCTCAAGTTAAGAACATGATTATGATAGCACAGCTGCTAGGGGCAAATCCATACCCACGTGTTTGACTTTGATCTTCTTACCCAGAAACATGTGGTCCTTCACTCACTATGATCTAGATATAGACCATTCATTCAAGGGTTCCTTAATGAAATTTTTTAACACTGTAAAATCACTGAAGATGCAGTGTTTTGGATGGTCTCTCTTCTGCCTTCAGATTCCTGAGGCTGGTATTGTCAGAGCTGGACAAATGCAGCATTAAATGTCAGTGTTGTGCTTCCCTCATGGAAAGAGAAACTGATAAAGCATAGCAATAGACCAGAAGAAATGAGTCAGCAGTATTGAAATTCCTCAGTAAAGATATCTGCAGTAGTAAACAGATACCTATACACTGGCATTTGAATAGGCTTGACAGATGAACTGGATGAATGTTTGATCTTGGTCCAAGTAGACTATTGGACTGCCATCTCCAGTTTCAGATATAAAAATTGGTACTGTATTGCACTTCTCCTAAGCCTAATAGTCTGTTGATCTAATATAAATTCTTCCTCTTCTGGTTATTCTGTTAAATGTTCAGACTTTCTTAATTTTGCTGCTGAAATGTGTTTCTTTTCTTGGGTAAATAAACTTACTAGGTTGCTCTGAAAACTTTTGCATAGTTTCTTACTAATACATACTTTGCATGTGTATACAAAACTGACAACAGGAGTAATGGATCATCTAGGGCAACAAACTTCCTTAAATTTCCATTTTGGCATAAATAGCACAAAATACTAATAGCAAAGGCTTCTAAATCTAGCAGATGACATGCATCAAATGTGCAGTGGGATGAGAGCTTTCAAAAACAAGTACTGTTTAAAAGTACCATTTCTTCATGCAGGAAGGAGGGATTAATTTTGAATGTTTGGGGATGCCATCCAGTTTAGATTGAGCTTCCTCCAGTGGCCTGGGAAGAACTAAGATGGAGTTCTTAGTGACTAGGTCACTTTTGCTCAGAACTCTATCATGCTCCACTTCGAAACATACTGATAGAATACAATAACTTTGTAGTGCTTTTTCTTGGTGCAAACTTTTTGGTTTCTTGTGCATGACAGTATTTTTAATGCAGTGCATTAGAAAATAAGTTTCTTTTTAGGTTGCATGGCATCTGCCCCTTTCACTAGCAGAAATGCTTTACTGAAGAAGTTTAGGTTATGCCTTAGAATGTTTCAGACTTTAAAACTGCTCTAGCTATTCCAGTTCTCTGTTTTTACGATACCTGATCTGGTGAGAATCACAGACAATCCTTTGTGGTATGTGACAAAGCTGCTCTGCAGAGAAAGTATATGTAACACTTGGAAGACACACATACTATCAACTTTGTGATGGTTTGAGTCTTAGGATGCTGAAAACAAGACTTGTAAAAGACTTTAAAATGACCTTAAATAAGCCCAAGTGTTTGGCACTGCTCTGTCAGTATGTGTTTGGCTTTTCAGTTTGCTTGCCTGCCTCAGTGTATTAGCTTCAGGTACAAGTGGTGGTTTGCCTGTGTTGTACTTAGTTGTGCTTTTGTGTTTCAGACCGTCTGTGGGATTGTTCAGTGATGAGGGAAGTTAGATTTCTGAAGTCTTGAGTTCTGTTCCTGAATCTGCTTCTGTTCTGTTTGACAGAGTGAGCTTGTTTCCTACTTTGCCTTAGTTTTGTCTGTGATCATAAAAGGATGATGTCAACCTCCAAGATGTTTGCATTGTAAAATGGGTGTGCTACAGCTGTAGGATGCTTATGGTCAGAGTACTTTTCAGAAACACTCAATATTAACCTAATGCTTTATTTTAACTTCATGCTAGAATTCTTGTTAACCTTTTGGTCAAAGCCTTTCAAAAGTGTTTTTGGAAAACCTGTCTCCTTGGTCCTGATGTTTGGATGTCTTAGTATTTAGGCTTATTTTAAGTCATTATTTTCCCACAAGCTAGTTACAATGTGGAGATCAGTAACCTGTCAGTCAGCTGTAACTCTGACTTTGAAACTTTCTTTGATGGAAGAAAAGTATCTGCTCCCCAGGTCTCGTTTGCTTTGTAACTGAATTGTGACCAAAAAATTGCTTTACGTAGTACTAAACAAATAATTTTTGTTCTCTTCCTGTTATTACTTGGCTTAAACTGGTTGTCTAAGCAAAAAGCTTTTTATTTTCCACCTGAGACATTGAAGTTGTCCTCATGTTGCGTTATTGCTGGAACCGAACAAATTTACTTTGTTAGTAATACAGACTATACTTTTGAATTCTTAATTATAGTAGATCTACTGCTTGGTCTGCCTTAGTTTTGGGAAAAAGGCCTGTGCTAAAGTTGAAATGTTATGGGGGGGGGGGGGGAAGAGGTTGGCATATGCTCTGCCATGTAGGCCATGAATTCAAAAGGCATTAAGTGCCTTTTTTGAGACACTGCTGTCAAATTCAAAAAAAAAAAAAAAAAAAAAAAAAAAAAAGTGCTGTGACCCATAATGCTGAACCTGTGTGAACTGACTGCTTTTTCAAACTCATTCAAACTTTTCTGAAAACTACCTTTATATTGAGGCAGACTTAGTGCTGGGTTAGGTATCCAACTTACCTGCAGTTGGTGGAAAGCTAACTGAAAAGCTACATGAATACTATACCCCTGTCATGCTTACTGTGTCCAAAATGCATGCAGTAGTTTGGATGTGATAGTTCATATATCTGAAAGCTATGAATGAACAGCACAAAAACTCTTACGGAAACTAAACATTTGTCGTCCTGTTGTGATACTTGTCTTACTTGGCAGTAGAGTATGGCTTCTTGATTAGGTAAAGACCATATTCCTCGGTATCAGTGTGTCCTTTTTCTAAAGAGAGTTAGGCTATGGATACTTTTCAAATTGCTTCAGACTTTTCTACGAAAGTATTTCTGGAGGAAAATGGGAAAAAATCACATTGCCAAAGCTCAGTCTTCCCTCCAGTCTCTTTGCTGGAGTCCTAGGGCTAGACAGTTGGTCTTCGAAAGACTTTGGCTAGGTTTTACTTAATAATACTGCCTTTCATCAGAAGGCACTTTGGTATTTGATTTACTTCGACATGCCCTGTTACAGTAGTCATTTAGGCACCTCCCAAAATAAATCTGCTAATCTCTACATATACATTTCTTACTGCTAGGTGCTCAGGAGATCCGGTCAACTCCCTATTATCAAGTATACTAAAAGAGTTTCAGTAAAGAGTATCCAACTCTGCAATACAAAGTGAGAGCTGGATGCTCAAGAGAGCAGTAAAGAGCTGGGAATGCATTTTAAGCTGTTCTGGATGCTCTGGTTTGTTTGCAGGTGTGAGTGGCGTTCATGAACTTCCTGGCTTCATACTCTGACTTTGCTCTCAAGTGAGTCCAAACTGGTAGAAGATTTTTCCTCCAGGAAGATGAACCTTCTGAGTTAGAAACCAGAACAACCACTAGAGCACTCCTTTCATTAAATACCTCCAGTGCCACTTCATGTTTTCTGGGCGTGTGTGTTTTAGCCCCAAGAATAAAGGCAGATCTTAACATCCTTGATATTGCACGCTGCTGCTTAACAGTGTAACCTAAAGAGCATGAAAACAATAATAGAGAAGCAGGAAACCATCACAGCCTTTTTGCACTGTTGACAGAAATCCCCAGGCCTTTTTTCCTTATTTAGCCTTTGCCTTTCTGATCAAGAAAACCTGACCAAGAGTTACCACAATGAATCCAGAAGCAATGGGAAAATGTCTGTATCTCCTGTTCACCCTACCCACTCTTGGCTGGTGAATCCTCTGTGCTACTGCAGAGGCTTGCTCCTTGGCCACTGCAGGAAAAAGAGGTGCTTCTACAGCCCTCAGGCCATGTGCCAAGTTCCAGTTTTCAGTCTAAAGAAATGTGTACATCAGTAAGATAAAACTGTGGCTATTAAAGTTGTGTTGGTTGGAAGAAGGGTCTAAACATTTGTATAAGGCTAGACAAATTCAATGAGAAGATAAACTTACATTTTTAACACATGGATGATTAACTGTGGGGAGAACCTGTCAAGAGTGGATTTCCCAGCTCTCTGCGTCTTTAAGACTATGTTTTCTGGAAGATATGTTTTAGTTAGAAGTGAGTGTTTGCGCTATATGCAGAAAATAACTGCAACTCGAAAGCTTGCGGTCAAGATGCAACATATGGCTCAGTGTTTCTTCAGGCCTTTGTTTACGTTCATAGTCTGTCTTTTAGCACGATATTCTTGTGCTCTTCTTTCTTCCCTCCCTCCCCATCCCTGATGCGTTAACATGAATGTGTAACTCCATATCCTCTTACTGTGGTTTTGAGACCGTGGGTATCTTTTTGTGATGAAGGAATCTGAGAGATGGTTGGGGTTGCATCCCGTTGCTCTTGTGGCTGTTGGGAGTGGATGTGGAAGCAGGGTAGCTGGGCAGAGAGGAGACAACACGTGCAGCTAAGGCACGGATATCACCTCAATGATGACTGTTGCCCATAAGAATCTGCTTTGGGATGGATAGGTGCTGAGAGTGGAAGTCATGTGGGAGAAGACATTCTGAGTCTATTAAGGTAAGTAGTTGCTTTTTTATGGTGGACAAATTGGATGTTTAGTGAAGAGGAGGAAACCAGGGTGAGGACCTTGGTGACTGTCCTCAGGAATTTGCTTTGGAACGTGCTTTACAGTGAACCCTTGTATGTCTCCTCTCTCTTCTCAGCAAAAACAGGCTGCAGAGCTTGAGAGTGCCTAGTTCCAGCTCCTGAGGTGAAGAGTAGGAGGTCTCTTGTTAAAGTAGCGTTATGACAACATTTCATTTGTCCGAATGTACTGGTTTTAAATGTAGGTAAAGTTTTAACAGTTTAAAGTTTTTATTTTTAGTTTTATGTAGATGGCACTGTGTGTGTCTGAACTTTGAGTTATTACAATGGACAAAAATTGCTTTCTGTTAATCAGATCATCTTTGGTAGTGTGCTAAATGTCTAAGCCTGCATTATGGTGGAAAATGAGTTCTGTAGGGACCTGCCAGAGAAGCATCTCCTACAGGGCTTATGTATGTGAATACACTGTCTGTAGATGCATATTTGTCCTGAATACACCCAGAGCTGAGTTTGTTAATAGTCATCTTTGATGAAGTTTGTTTCTAAGAGAAGTTTGTGGACAGGCAAGTTTCTGGAATGATAACTCAGCAACATTTGGGTCATATAACCATAAAATACATCTTGGATCAAAACCAAAAAATTTTTAAGTACTTTTCTGGCAAAATTCCACTATTTCTATGTCCTTCCTAACTGTCTTTGGAAGGTGCTCTGCTTGGAGACCAACAGAAGTCCAGTGCTAAGTCTTGAATTCTTCTGCAGAAATTTACTGTAGTTTGAAATCTAAATACTTGTCACTTAATTTTTGTAAAGGCTCCTTTCTATATATAGGTTATGAAAACTTTCACCTTACTGCTTTGATTCTGCTTTTTATCAGTATAGCTTCACTGACACAGACATAGCTGTAGGAACAAGGAGACTTGTTAAAGGAAAAGCAGACAAGTGTGTGCGCTGTACTGCTTAGCCCTTTTCCTGGTTTAAAAGAGGCCTCTAACAAGTATTTGTGTAGCTGGCAAAGTATATAGCCAACGTACACCTTTTAATTTCTGGCTGTTGGCAGGAAAAAATCCTCAAAACTAGTTATTTTTAATATATTTTAAAAGGGGTCAGAGCTGTAACTTGTCCATGCAAACTGATTTTACCCAAATTTTCTAAATAATTCCATAATTTTTGTGTCATAGCCTATATGGAACCTACTTAAAGTTAGGATATGCAATTCTGTTCTCTGTACAACTCAAGACCACCTATCATGTCAGTAGGAAAGACATCATCACATGTTCTTGGGCAAAAAACAATTTATCCAGAGAATCATATAGAAAATGACAAAGTAGGTTAGTTTTTACCACTGTCAAGTAAAAAGAGAACTTTACAATACATAGATTCCTATATTTTTGAGGTATTGTATAGTATTTGCTGGCCTTTTTATAATATAAGGCTTGTAATATGGGGCTATGTAAATCACTTCCAAAGTATTTCCAAAACATCAGGATTGACCTGTTTTTGATCCATCGTGAAGGTATTAGCCAAGAAGAGTGGGAAGACAGTCCTATTTTAAAGGCTTAAAGAAAAAAACCAAAACAAAACTGAATGTTACTGTCCTAAGTCTTATCCTCAACAGTTTTGTGGCCTTTAATGTATTTTCTTTTTTAACTACACAAATACAACTGTCTTGTAACCAAAAAAAGCTTCATACAATAGGAGGCAAATTTAAGTGCTGTCTAATAGAGTGAATAATCTAGAAGATGCTTTTTGAAATTATTTGTTAAAACAAGAAGCTAAAAACTGAAGGAGATGTCATTTTTTCTGAGAAGACACAGGTGTCTAATCCTTTCCATTTTTCTTGATTAACAAAATCATGAAGAAAAGATGCTCTGATTACTCTTAATGTAGTTTCAGCTCTTCTCTCTCCTTTAGCAGTTGGTCTGAGATCATGTGTGTGCTTTGCCCCTGAAATGTTTATATAAAAGATGACTGGATCCCTGGTAACTGTTTTCTTAGAATAAATCATGGAGCTGAGCGCACAAGCGTGCTCTGCGGTCTGGTGCAGGGGAGGCACTTGTTGCTCTGGGCAGAATAGTTTTCTACTGCAGAAAGCCTTTTTTTTTTTTTTTTTTTTTTTAACAAGAGCTGTTGTGGGGATTTTGCCTTGTGTCTCCCAGCTACCTGTATCTACCTGTATTGGTTTGTTTGAAACAAAAAAAGTAGCCGTTTATTCCCATCTGGCTGCAGCTTCAGCTTAGTGTTGTGTTTTCTGGGTGCGGTTGCAAAATTACTCCAATTATTGGGTGTCTCAGATGTTGAGTATGTGCCTGTAAGTGGCATGTAGCCAAGTTTAACAACTTGAAATGCGGCTTTAATGTAGGTTAGACGATCTATTGCTCATATAGGTCAAAGTCTCTTCAATTTTACATATTTTTTTGGTTCTGGCTAATGTCCTCTTTAAAACATAGGCCCTAAAAGTCTTCAGTTGAAATTGTGATAGAGATGGACCCTTTTGGGTGCTAGCACTGTTTTCCTTTGAACTGCAAGCAGTGACTTATCCAGTACATGTGTATACGGTAGAGCGGTTTTATTTATCAATTTATCTTCTAAGTAGAAAGTCAGTGCTTTGCAGGCTTCCACTAACAAATTCCATCCCTTTGAATGTGGTTAGCTGTATATATGAAATTACAGAATTGTATTTTTTCCACTGTTCGTTTTTGAGTAAACACGACATTTTCTTTAGAAAAAATTGTTTTGGGGGGTTTTGGGGTTTTTTTTTTTTTAAGTATTTAAAAAATGTAACATAAAAAGAAAGTGTTTCTGCAGAAATGCTGCAGTATATCAAATACAGAGAGCTCAGGCAGTGTCAGAATTTTAATTGGAAAGTCTTCAATTGTTCTCAAAAGTGCAAAATTCAGGACTGCTAATGAGAGTCACCGACTTTCATAATAGCAAGTGTATGCAAATGTAAGCTTTCACTGTTGTGAATCTCTTCTGGGTTTCCTTTTGGTATCAGTGTTGAATGTAGGATGTCATCAGTAACCATAAAGTGAGCAGTATTGATTTTTACATGACTGAGGGGAAATACTGTAGATTAAATGAAGTTTGACATTTTTGAAACTTAGTAAAGCTCCTGGCAAATGTTTCTGAGAAGATTTTGAGTTTAGTGGTGTTCTAGAAGGAGGCTGATTAGTTTTGATGGATCCTGTACTTTGGTCTGATAGTAGTGCAAAATTACCTTTCCGGTTAAACAATTAGAATCATTAATTTCAATGAACTGTTTTTAATGTTTTCTTCAAATACTTATCCCAGTGATACAGTGAGTCTGCTGACAAATACTTAAATATTTGGAAGAGCTTCTCTTGGCATTACAGAAATACAGGAGATTTAGGTGTGTCCATAAAACAGGTGATTTTTGAGTAGAAGCTAGATATGGTAACAAGGTGTTTTCCGTCACTCTCCGGTGGTCTAGTTTCTGTCCAGGTCCATCACCTCCACTGATGAATTCTCCTCTCCCCTGAGAGCTGTTGGGTGTACGTGCATTCTTCATGCATCCCCCAGGAACTTTGCGTTCTCCGATTTCTCTGCCTTTAGGGTAGCTTTAAATACTGTCCCTTTTTCACTTCGGTCCCAGAGGTTGTGGTTGGAAACAGTTGTTATTGTGCTTGGTGCTTTGTCCCGTGGACCTCAAAGGGGATGTGAAGAGAGGAAGAGGTAGAGAAGTCGGAGGTGGGAGGGTGCCGCTGCAGAGGCCCACAATGGAAATAGTGGTCGCTTCATACGGGAAGAGATTTGTTGCCTATTTCTCTGTGGTGTGGCAGCCTTTTCCCGTAGATGCATGGCCTTGCTGAGTAGTACAAACAAAATACTAATGTCAATATTTGAACTTTCCTTCTGTTTCAAAAACTCCCAAAGCTCCCTTGGTAAAATGTTCTCTGTTCACCTTGGATATCTTCAGAAGGAGCATATAAAGTGGCTGACGATACTGTTCCCAGGCACTAAAGATAATTGTAAGTATTCTTTTGTTGGATCATAGTAATGTTTCTGGTTTGGTGTTGCTTTTTTAAACTGAGAAAATTGTAATTCCTATGCTCTCCACTTACTGTTATTGGTTACTTTGGTCAGAACTTCAGTCCCAGTAGTATACACAGAGCAAGTTTTTCTTTTTGTGTATATAAACATATGAATATTATGTTGGTGAAAGGCCTCGGACTTGAAAAACTGTAATTATCTGTAGTATTTCTAAACTATGGTGGGATTTAAGGCAGAGATGGAACAGCTTGCCTATGTGAAGAAGAATAGTCATCTGGGAACTTTGAGAGTTTCTGTGATGGATTGGGGATGCTGAACAATGAAAAGTGGCAGAGTTGGAGAATTCAGTCTCTGTCCATCCTGTTTACAGGTTCTTGATTGAAGTATTTAGTCAAAATTAGTATCAAAAGTCAACTTGAAATAAGAGGTTTTTCAAATTCAAGCTTTTCATTAGTGTGTCAGTGTTATTGAATAATTGCTTAGTGGTTTTTGTTGTCAGGAAGACGTCAAAAATAGGTACGGGTTTTGTGGTGAAGCTTTGTCAAATATTCTGGAGTCAGAAACCTGACTGTTGGAAGAGACTTACTGTTATTAAAGACCATGTGACATTTTGAGGGTCAGTTAAAAGATTATGCTACTCTTTATATATGTAGTTTTGTAAATCAGGGATATGTGCAAACATCAGCATATAACACTGGGAGCTAGGCTTTGCTTGGCATAGTCCTAGTAATGCAGAAAGGGATAAGAAATGAACTACAGGTTGTGGGGTATAATTTGAGAGGGTGTAGCCATCTCTTCTTTCTCATAATTAGCGTGTGAACCTGTTAATGTCCTATTTAAGGCCCATGGTACAAGACAGAATATTTTCAAATGATTAACCTGAAACAATGAGAGCTTCTAAACTAAGAAAGGGCTATACAATATAAAATGTGGAACACGCTCTTCTTGCGTCTGTAAGATTTCAAAAGCTCCAATACCAAGTTTGTATTTCAATCAAATGGCTATTTTTGTGCTTTTGCCAAATTACTATGGAAGTGTTGACAAAACAGCTGTGGAAGTCATTCATTACATTTTTGCGAAGTCAGTCATCAGATTCTTCTTTAATTTAACTGCATGGCTTTTTGCTTACATATAATTCTTTCTCTTATAGTAATCTGAAATTTGCGGCACATAAAGTTTGTGAAGACTGTTTTAAAGCTGATAAGAAATGGAAGAAAATGCCTAAACAAAACTGCCTTGGATATGTTGCTTTTAGTGAAAGCCACTATCATAAATACAAGATGTTGTTGTAATAGTTTAACTCTTAAAAAAAAAAAAAAAAAAGGCAAAAAAATGAGTTAAAGATTCGTTCATTGTGAAAATAGAGGAGCAATTTTCTTCTGGCTGCTACCTGAAGAGGTTTTCTGTTTAGTTAAAAGCCCATTTTAAGATGATTGACCTAGTGGTGGTAACCCCTAGAAGGGATGAAGGCAAGAAGCAACAGGAGGGCGAAGGGGCACTTACATGGGGCCTCTTAATCTGACACTTAAGTTCTCAAGCACAAGTGAGAGAGACGTGCGGAGGTCAGAGTGGCTCTTGTCTGAGCGCTCTAGACTGCAGAATACATGTTCAGTCGTGGGGCTGAGAGGCAGCTGCATTTGGAGGCTCGTGAGCCGGTTGCAGGGTGTTGGCTGACTGCTGCAGGAATTGCTGCCTTCAGATGAGTGGGGTCATAGTCATTTCTGGAGGATGAGGGGTGATGGAAGAGAGGGAGACAGTCACTGATCGGCATCTCATTTAAATGCTGGGTTAGAGGAGCATGCGCTGCAAATAAAACCTGAGGAGAGCAACCACCACTCATTTCTTTTCCCGTCCCAGTTTAGTATGGAAAGGGTGCGCTTGGTCTACCGTGAAATAATTTGGGATGGAGAGGGCTTTATGCTATCAGAAGCAAATAGAGGCCCTCTTTTTTAGTCCTTTTAACATAGAAGTCCAGTTTGTCCAGGAAGGGACCAGAGGCTCTTATGCTTGAAAGGATTGGCCAGAAAAAAATCATAAAATCTTTTTAAGAATGAGCCCCAGTTCAAATTTTTAAGCTGGTCTAACAGACAGCGTTGTTGAAACATAGTAGAATACAACTTAATCGAAGGAAAATATGGTAGGCACCTGATGTGAACCAGCAACAAAGTGGAAATAAACTGTGAGTCCTCAAAGTTTTCTACTTTATCCATTTGGCCTGAAAAGTGTAAAAAGCATCACAAATGCTGTCACTTTTTTTTTCCATTCCTCATTCTTTGGTATTCATGCATCAATGTATAAAAGACCCATGTGTGACAAAGTTTGTGGGTTTTTTTTTTTCCTTCTAGGTTAGAGTTCAGTTTGAGCAGCAGCTTGCAAATGAGGTCATCTCTCTGCTTGCTGGAAACATGAAGACTCACGTTACCTGCTGCCGTTTGTATTGCCCGTGTTCAAAATCTGTAGGAGGAGAACAGCTGGCATGATCTGGAGATGGAGCCCCTGAGCTGCTTCTGCAGAAGCAAAATAATTGCTGAAAGGCCTCCTTGTGCTAAGTCTGCAGTTCGTCCTCAAACTTAATCCAGGACCCTTGAGTTTTATACGGGCCCAATTTTAGCAGAAGTTCTTTATTCAGATCAGTAAGTTTTGGTAGTGAGGAGGTAAATTCAAAATTGCTGCCAGCTGCTCAGTAGCTCTCCTATCTGTATCTTAGCCTGCAGAATTCAGTGTTAGTGCATATGGACAAACTAGTTGCTTTAGCCATCAGTCGTGAACCACTCGGAGGGGAACCAGTGAGGTGGTGTTTCCTTCAGAAGTACGTGTTTGCAGCGCTGTTGCAGTTAGTGTCTAGTATAGTCATTTTCCCAATTTGTTGTGGATTGCCGTATCTTTGTGGCGAAGCATCCCTGCTTACATAGCTCGATGTGCTATAAATGCTGGATTCATGTACATACATGCTAGGCTGAAGTGTACAGTACATAATTGTCGTCTTAAGTGTGTGGGTGATGGTATGTCGAATACTGAGGGCTCATTACGTGAGCGCTCGCACACGTAAAGCGCCCAAGTCTTTCGTTGTGCCTCTCCCGTTTCTTTTGCAGGGCCCCGCGCCGTAGCATCGGGGAGCAGTGTAGCGAAGCGGAGAACAGGCAGAGCGTTGTAACGGAGATGTTCTCCGCTGTGCGAAACCCGAGGTGGGAATTTCCCGGCCCTTCCCTCTTACTGCCGGCAGTACAGGCTGTGTAGGAACAGAGTGAGCTGGCAGGGGAGTAGCTGGGTATGAGGGCAAAAATAAAAGGAGCCAGCCCACTGCCAGCTTTTAAAGCCAGAAGAGCGCTGGATTGCTATGTATGTTAAGCAGAAAGCATTGGGCCCTGCCCTTTCCCAGATGCTGATCGTGCTGCGGCCATGGCTGTCCCGTGCCAGGAATAGAACTGCAGTGTTTGCTTCAGCAGGCTCTGTCCTTTTTCCTGAATCCGCTTGGCTTCCCAGTGGCTTCGCCACCACCTCACATGCTTCGTCCTGTCGTGGGTTAGCTTTTGGCCTGTTCTGCCTTGGCTCACAGATGGTTGCCATCGCCCTGCTCCGATCGTGTTCCCAGGCCCTGAGCTCATGTGGTGTGTGCCCGAGACGTATCCGTGCCACCAGCAGGCAGCGGGGCCGGGGGGACGCCGTGGGAAGGGTCAAGGGCCAGGGCAGGTCCCTGAGCGAGACCCTTGCTGCATAAGGTGTAGTAAGAAGTACAGTCCCTACAGTGTAAGGAATAGTAGTGCTGGTCTTTGCCTGGGAAACTCAGGGCAAAATCTCCAATAACCTTGACTAGGAGGTTTGGATTTGCGGCTAGGGGCAGGTAGATGTAACCGGTATTTTGATTCTGCGGAGTAATGTTGGTGCACGCAGAACTGTGTAGGTGTTGCACCAACCGAGCGCAGGCCGTGAGATGGAAAAAGGATGAAGTGGGGCATCATAGCAAGTTTGCAGGGAGAGGGCTGATGAAGAACTTGGAGCATGTTTAGTTTTTAATCAGCTGAGCACGCTAGATGCCACTCAGGCTAAGTGTTTCCTAGCGTTTTGCGTGAAGGATGTTTGTCACTGAGGCAAACCATTTATCTCCCAGCGTTCTCGTTTTGGATACAGCGGTGACACTGAGGCGTGGGCAACGATGCCCGAAGAAAAACGATACCCAGGAATCGATCGAAGCAACTGACTTGTGCGAGACCACTCAAAATTGCGTCCTCCATTTTGTGCTTTAGCTGATGAACGGCAGCATTGAAATAAATTCCCTTTACGGTTTGTAAAAACTCTGCCATTGAAATGCTGGTGCGGGTTTTGCAGCTGTTCTCGCATTCCGTGGATGGT
This sequence comes from Dromaius novaehollandiae, assembly GCF_036370855.1. Taxonomy (NCBI): domain Eukaryota; kingdom Metazoa; phylum Chordata; class Aves; order Casuariiformes; family Dromaiidae; genus Dromaius; species Dromaius novaehollandiae. The sequence goes on from NC_088099.1 coordinate 10,679,169, forward strand.
TTCTGAATGATTTCAGTCTCTTTTGGCTCAAGAGACTTGATTGCGTTTTTTATCAGTAGCTTTTAAAATGGCTGCTTTTTCTCATAAGCATCATATCAAATAGCAAGAGATAAATTTTTTAAAGACTTTCACTGTCCAACTAAGACAGCTATGTTTTCCAAAAAAAGACTTGATGAAAAATACAGTTTCTGCTGAGTGTGACAAAATCTACAGAGCACATACTTAAATGGATTTTATAACTCATGTTGTTAAGCTTTGTCAGTGTTAGTGTTTCCTGGAATTTAGAAACAAGCTTAGCAACAATTAATCAGAAGAACTTGCTCAGCATAGCCTACAGTAATGTTGATGGAGCGGAGTATTTTCTTGATTTAGCATGTTGCCAACAATTTGAAGAGTATTATGTGTGTATGCGTGCATGTATGCACTTTGGGGAAAAATCCTGGGCCTGATTTCTTGTAGTGGACGTCTTCCACTTCCAACGTAAATTAGAAGAAGCTGTGGTGGTTTGGCAGCTCTCTGAAATGAAAGTTCAAGTTTGGTCCCCAGAATCGTTCTGTATTTCAGTATAGTTAGTTGGTTACCTGATGTTTTGTCTGTGCTGTAATATGTCTAACGTGGATCTTGAAGAGGAGCTTTCAAGAGAGAAACTAAAGAACCAGTTAATCTCCTGGAATTTTTCCTTGCAGTGTCATCTAGCACTGCAGACTGCTTGTTTTCATTACATAAGTTCTCGGCTGTAATGGGCTCTTCTAAAATGTCAACCACTCGCTGGTAAATCTGGTTTTAATCTCCCAAGAACTCTGGTATCTTATGTTAATACAAAGCAAATCTTGATGCAGTAGCTGTTGTAATACTGAAAAGGCTTACTGACTGGAAAAAAAAATCCTATCATGAACAGAGTAGAAAGACCATAGTGCTGTGGGCAGTTTGGACTTCAGACAAATATATTTTAGTGGGAATTGTTTTGTTCTTTTGGCTGCTCCTTCCCTTGGAGCTCTAGTTGTCCCAGCAGCATAGGGTTGAGTCATCAGAAACCCCAGTGCCCTTACGCAGCCCAGGGTAAATTCCAGGTCCTGGTAATAACAAACAGGAGAGAACAGGCAAGCAAAACTCTTTGAGATCTCCTTGAACGTAGTTTGAATAAATAGTTCCAGTACCGAGCCCTCTCTAAAAACCGGAATATGTTTCCCTTCTCTGAGCTTCTTAAAACACCTTGTCTCAAATCAATATCTCTTGAAGATTAAATATATTTGAATTGTCTTAAGTCTTAAAGTATTAAGATGGACAGACAGATACTTTGACGGCCATCATTCAAGAAAGAAAGAGTTGAATGGAGTATGTTTCCTGTAAGACATTCTTATTAAAAAAAAAAAAAAAAAAAAAAGGCTTGTTCAGAGCCTTCTTTTGTCAGTAGGTAATAATAGGCCTCCCTCACAAATTGCTTCTTTTTCTAATGTTGATTGCAGTAAGGGTTATGCACTGTTCACATGCTCAAGGAGGTTCTCCTCTGGATGGAGTAAACCAGTTTGTCTAGTTTTGTTTGTTAATACAGGAGAAAATCTTGATTTTTTTTTTTCTTTTTTAAGTCTTTTAAGAAAATAACATGCAACTAGTAGGTCTTTGTCCTGGAACCACTAAGTCGCAGTTTCCTTTTGCACAGGAAATGACATGATAAAACTAAATAAAGGGTTCAGTATCCTCAGGATATTTACCCCAGTTTGAGTTGCATATTTCTGCTAATTACTATTTTGCCAGTAATTAATGCTGATTTCTGGTAGGAATTTAGTCCAGTTCTGCATAGCCAGGGCATATGCTAATGTTACCTGAAACGTAATACAAAATAATTATGCCACTCTTCTGAAAAGGTGCTTTTTCGTATTTGGATATTTGGTGGGGAGAACTGACCCTCTGTGAAATGAGGACCTTTCACACGGACTGTGGTTTTGTCATCAGCATACATTCTTGATTTTGTAGGCGCAATCGTTAGCCATGCTTAAAAAGTAAAACGCATTTCAATAAAATGTTTTTTTTTTCTTTTTTAATTCCATAGTACCTCACTCCTGAAGTGAACACTGCTTTCTTCATCTAGGCATCTAGTGTAGTTGTGGATCCCTAGCTCCCACTTCACAGGTGGAAAGCAGAGGTACTTTAAGTGACTTGCTTTGAAGAACATACGATTTCTGTGGTTGAGTCAAAAAAATCCCTTGTAGTTGGTTATATCCCATGCTTTAAACTCACAAAATCAGTCTACATTTTCATAGGAGCTGTCTACGTTTTAATGGTAGCTGTGGCTGAGGTGTGGATAGGTGGGTAAGAAAATGTGCATAGAAAAAGGCTACAATGCAGAGCCACTTTTTTTTCCCCCCTTTAGTTAAGGTCTTAGTGATTTAACTGCCCCACCTCAACTAAAATATTACCTACCTTACTGTTTTGATTCCTGTCTCTCTTATTTCTGTTTTCTAAGAGTGAATATGGACTTCTCTGTTATGGTTGGTGGCTCCCCCCCACCTCCTGGTCAAAGCGTTGTGCTCGGTTGGCATTAAATGTACAGGATCGATACGTTCCCAAATAAATGAGAGTTGACAGTGACTTTCTCTGATAAACTGCTTGCTCTCATGATGGGCAATGTTGCCCTCTACTGGTTAATTACAGGTTAAAGAATGTGGGTTTTCCCCTTTTACGCAACAGGAATTTGGTATGACACATTCTTTTTCTGCCCAAAGGTTTAATACTGCCGGGTGAAGCAGAAGGCAGATTTGGGTCCTAATGCAGCTTTTCAGGGAATTGCAGCTTGTGTTTGAGTTCTTTTTTCACCAGAAGCTGCGTTTCATTTGAGAGGACCTGGTGCACCTGAAAACCAAACTTAATTACTGCTTTTAGCAATGAGTGTAGAAACCGAGTGGCAATTCTGAATCCCTAATTTTCAGAAATAACCTGTACGATTATAACTTCTCCAGACTGGTTTTGCAAGCGAACTAAATACAAGGTTTTTAATTTTTAGTTGTATTAGCAGAGTAAGACCTTCACTTAAGACCATAATTTGAATTGCAGCCCCAGCGGCCGCAATTCGCCTGCCCTGTTGGTGTGGCCGCGCGATGAGCTGGAGCCAGGACCTGTGCGGCGTTAAAAATAAGCTCCCCAAAAGAGTGTTTATTTTTAGCTTGGATCGGTTCCCTGATCTAGTTCCCCGCGCGGCCGTGGCAGGTGAGAGGCAGAGGTGGGCCATGCTATAATATGCGGAAAAAGAGAAAGCAAACAGTGCAAATAACGGCTCTGTTTTGCTTTACAAGGGGTGCTAAAGCTAGACCAGAGCGGAGATTTGGAGGCTCATGCTGTGCCCAGCATAGTTTTCGATTCAATACCTGGATTGCAGCTGACCTGATACTACGGTATTAGCTAAACTGCGATGCACCTCCTGTTCTCCTGCAGTGAAGGAAGGGGAGAAATCTCAGACAGTGTTTTGCTTTATCTGTTGAACCAAAGCTTGCCTGTAGTTCAGAACAGGAACCTGACGACTCCGTTGTGTGATGGAGACGGATTTAGCTGTAAAACCCGCTGCCCGTGCCGTGGGTGGGAAGCAGCCACGCGGCGGCCTCTGCGGCAAGAAAGGACAGGCAGGGACAGGCATTCCCAAAATAGGAGGCACGCGTTATCCTTGTGGAGGAAAACTGGGTGACTTTGTGGTCCGATTAAAGTTAATGGAGCATTTCACTTCAGTTATCGCTGTGTTACGAACTCCGCTTTGCGGCAGGTCTTGTGTAGTCCCACTGTGTCGTCTCCCGGGGAGCGGCTGAGGGCAGCCTGCGAGGGGATTTCTTGCACTATAATGTAATCCAGGTTAGCAAAACACTAACTACAACGCCGCGATGTCAGAAAGTTCAGGCGTTTACGTGGAGAGGGTTAAAACCAGCTTTCACACGGATCCCGGCTCACCCTGAATTCAGTATCAAAGAGCCACCCTCCGCTTTTCAGCACGGACCGTCACCTCCTTCCGGGCCAGAGGGAGGCCTGGACTGGTGGGGAGACGCCTCGTTCGGCCTTGGTTCTCTGCAGACGGTGCCGCAGCTTTTCATGCCAATCCCCCCCGCCGGCAACACTGGCTTTTCTGTGCTTAGCCCCAGCTGCGTCGCCCTGATCAGCCCCGTGCGCCTCGGCCCCGGCTGGGGCGAAGCGGTGCTGCGGCTGCCTCTGGCAGTGCCGCCCGCGGCCGCATGTCCCCTGACTTCATCAGGCCGCTGCGGTGGCACAGGGAAAGCTCCAGCTGCAGGACTTAGTTTTGGATCATTTTTGAGGGCGAGAGAGATACTCTTCCCCTTTGAGGGGAAGAGAGAGATAGGTTTTCAGTTGTCCGTATCAGCACTACAGGAGTTGTCTGACTTCTTTTTTATTGGTATATCGCCTTTTGTGTAGTGATGGAAATATGAGCCCTGTTAGAGTAGGGCGCGCTGTCCGAAGAGACGATCTTGGCTCCGGACCATTTGCAGAAGAGCCGCAGCTGGAGGGCAACGCAGGCAAAGCCTCCAGGAGGCACAGCGCCGCTTTTCACAGTTGAAAAGTGGCCAAATGTCCCAAAACTCGCTGGAGGTCTGTGAGAGCCAGGCGCTGTCCTCTTCCAGAGTATGAGTCTTGCTCATGACTGTGAGGAGCTGCAGGCTGAGACAGGCCATGGAGAGCATCTCAGATGATTTGATAGAAGATGACTAGCTCTAATACCACTTTCTAGGTTGCAGTTGAGTTTAATTAGAAAGTTGAGAGCACTGGATGTCTTTCATATTTTTTTTAGCTTGGACTCTTAGAAAGCCTGAGTGCTTGCTGGCAGATCTTTCTGCTACTTGCTGAGGCTGCCAGCGTTACAGGCCTGGTAACCCAACCCGGCTCGCAAAGCCGTTGAGCTCTACAGGAGCGTTTCCCAGCAAGGGCCGGTCGAGGAGGCGTGACAGGGCAGGAGGCATAGGGCAGGGCACTGTGCCCGTGTCACCAGGGCGTAATAAAATTACTTTGCGTTCTTCCAGTTTTAAACTGCGCCTTTCACACTAGCTGAATTAGGCTAAAGCTGTGGAGATGCACCTCTGACACGGAACTAATGAGCGTGTTTGTAGCATCTGGTTTAATACTTACCTGTGGTTGTGCCCATCACATCAGCGAGTCCCTTTGAGGTGCACGCACACTCAGAGTGTGAGAAGGGCCTGCAGTACACTTGTAATGCCTGCCTCTGCTTGACGATGTGAATTTGAAACCTGCATCCAGCAGGCTTCGTGCCTCAGGAGGCAAGCAATGAGCCTGGGTTTTCATGGGCGGGGAGGCATCTCCTAGTTCTGGTGCACTATAATTTGTTAGGAAGTGACCTCCCTTGACTGTTTTTTTTAATTATTATTTATTTTGTTTGTTCGCAAGAGACTGGTGTGTGTGGTTTTCCTGTTCATTTTTATTCCTACCGTGTTTCCCAGACCTGGTATCATCAGGCTGTGTGCTTTAGTGCCGCTTGTGCTGGTTGCTCTGTGCAGCCAACATCTGCAGTGATGCTGCATGAGCATGAATCCTGTAGTCTCTTATGGAAAGCTGGGAAGGGGGATTGCTGTGAATCCGGCATCTCGCCGGAGCTTTTTTTTTTTTTTTTTGCCCGCTGACTTTTGTAGCTGAAGCGCTTTTGCCTCTGCAAAAAAGTGGCTTCTGTCTTGTTTGCTTGTGCCTTGAAAAAAGGGCAAGAGACTTCACTGTCAAGGAGTGTGAGTGTGTTGGAGGAGGATCCGTGCCCGCCGTGAAATCAGGTCCCCTCCGTAACGCCTGCGCACGTGGGGCAACTCCGCCGCCGGGGTGAGCAATGTGGGCCGTGTGCGGGAGCCTCCCGCTGCCCCCAGGGCGGCCCTGGGCTCTGAAATGACTTATTAAAAAAGAAACACCTTGCCTCCTTTTCCTCATGCCCTCAGAAGGATCTCCCGATACGCGGTTACCAGGTAAAGACAGTGGAGCTCGTTGTGTTTGACAGTGTCGGCGGTTCGGTGCACACGGTGAACTGGCTGTTGCTACAGGGGTTGCTTAATGCTTACGTGGCGCTTTTTCCACCTTCAAAGCATTTTCGCAGCCCCTGGGTAGCAGCAGTGCCCCTCCCGGGGCGGCGAGGCCCGGCAGCTCGCGGGGCGGGCTTCCCGCAGGCGACGCCGCGCTCCCCGCAGATAAAGCGACGCCATATCTCATCAGCTCCATTAAAAGTGCTTAAGTAATTGAATTAAGGGAACTTTAAAACCTTGTAAAGGACAAATGTGGCACCCAGCTTTCTTCTCCCTCTGTCTCGTTTGCTCTTGTTTTCTCCATTGTGTGTCTTTGGCTTTTTTGCTTGTGCTTTTCGTAGTGTTTCCTTTTCAACGTGTGGTGGTGTTTCATTGCGCGCGTGTTTGTGCGTGAAGGCAGCCGAACATTTATCAGCGTTGGCGCTGTTACAGGTTTTGCAGCGCAGGAAAAGCCTCTTCCTCAGCAAAACAGCATGAGCATCGCTGGAGCACCTCATCTTTCATGTTCATTTTTCACGTTGGGTTTTTATTTCCGCCGCGTTCCTCTCCTTTGCTGCGCGTCTGTCTTGCCGCCCGGACTGTGCTCCACCTCCTACGCGCTCATCGCTGTCCTCATTCGACCTGTCGTGTGTCTCTGCCCTCCCTCCCTCCTGCTAGGGATGTCCGGCCTCGGCAGCCCCGGCACCTTCGCCCCTCAGCGTTTCCCCCTCTTGGGGCCGGCGCCCCGGCCGCCTTTTCCGGGCAGATCCGGCATGGCGGAGGCAGAGCCAGGCACTGGGCTCCGGCCGCTGGTGGGGTGGGGGCGGCGGGGAGGCCGGGCTGAGGCGGGCGGCGGAACAGCAAGGCGGTAGCTTGGCGCTGCCCCGCTCCCCGCCAGGGTCGCCGTTGCCTCAGGGGCACGGCTGGCTTCTCACCACCTCTTTGCTTTTCCAGGCGAGGCGGACGAGGAGGCCTTCGCCGAGGAGTGCCGCCGGCGAGGCCAGCACGCGCTGCCTTCCCAGCCCGCCGCCCCCCGCCTCCTGAAGCCGCACAAGGCCGCCGGCTCCCCCAGATACGCCTGCCACTACAACAGCGACGAGGGCGACGAGCAGGACAGAGCCCGCGTCACCGGCGGCTTCGAGAGCCCTTTTTATTTATCAGGTGCGCGCAAACGTGTTACCGAGAAACCCGCCGCGAGGGAGCCGCTGGCGAGCCGCCAGGGAAAAGCCAGCGGCCGAGCGCGGAGCTGGTGCTGCGCGCTCACCTAACGCCCGCTCCCCCGTAGAAATAAACGGCCGCTCGCGTGCCTTCCTCCCGCCTCAGCTCTGCTCTTGGATGTAGTCTAGGCAAACGCCCTCGGACAGCCGCTGTTGCGCCCCAGGGGAAATAGTGTTGCGCTGCTGAAGTGCCCGTGCGCTTTGTTCGCCATAACGAAGGCTTTCTCGAGGTTAACGAACCGCCGTGCTGCGCGCGGGCGTGTTCGCTCGCTCGGGCTGCGTGCGGCCTGCTCGCCGAAGGAGGCGTTCGGGCTTCGGCAGCTCAACGCTATTTCTGGAAGCTGTGGCTTTAGGCATGTAAACCCTAACGGAGAGCGCTGAGGCTGCTCAGGCAGACAAGGAAGCGCAACAGTCGTCCTGGTTATTTTTGGAAGTAATTAGTCCTTTGATAGCCCTGCTGTCCTGTAATGTTTGGGGAATATAGTCCACGGGCTACCTTGGGCAGCGAAGTGCTCGTAACTACTTGATTTAATTTGAATCTGCGGTCAGAGATCCCTCGGGACTGCCAGGACAGGTTTTCCCGAAGCGCATGGCTGCCTTTCTGCTCTGCTGGGTGCCCAAACCACGGGCCCTTTCCAGTAGCACTGGGAAGCACGAGTGTGGTTAGGCTCCATGGGGTGGACCCAGCTCGGGAGAAACATGCCTTGGAGGGGAGGAGAGGAAAAGAAAAAGGCTGCCCCCTAAAACATGCACGTGCCCAGTCCCAGCACTGCACCGGCTCCTGCTGTGTTCGTTATCCTTTAAACCCAACGCTATTTCCGTACAGAAGACCTCGAGATACCACATGATGATAGTTTGAGGAAAGAATCAGAAACACGTGAACCTTTCAGATCTTTAGGGCTGGCTGCAATAAATCTTTTATCCAAAAAAAAAAAAAAAAAAGTTTGAAATTTCTTTACAGAAGCCCGAATTTAACTTCTCGGCTGATGTTTTGAAATATTCTCAACCAGGGTTACGTGTTTTGTCTCCCGTGTCTGCATTCAGCAAAGGATCTAATTTGGACAAGTCCGATTCTCTGCAATTACAACAGAGTGTTTTGCAAGGATTTCCAAAGAGCTTCTGAGTTTAATACACAATTGCAATTTTTGGAGCAATTTTAACATTTTTAGGCCTTTTAGTTGAAAATCTGTTTAGGCTTTTAGACACACAAGTTTACAATTAAAATGCATTTCCAGAAGTATTTGCACAATCACGAAAACCTCTAGTCTAGTCACAGTCACTAGACTGTGAGTTACCATAAAACTCCATGTCACTTTGTCGTTCTTCAGGTATAAAAGATTCAGGATGAAACCTTGATTTCAGTGAGGCTAAGATTTCTCCATTGCTTTAAATGTTTTTGCCTGCTTTTCCTCTGATAGATGATGGCTGCTGAAGGACAGGTTGAGCTAGTCCTAAAAACCCTATGCGAGGGTCTTGATCCCTCTCCGGGAGGCTTGTACACAAGGCCAAGCCAACAGTGCATGTCTCCTTCATGGGCATCCACCTCCGTGGAGCCACTTCCCCCAGGGAGCAGGCCTGGCTTGCAGAGCTTTGCAATTGTGTAGAGCGCTCGCTCACTCCCTGTTGGCTTCTCATTTATCGCTGCGACAGCTGCCGCGCTTCCATGGGACGACGCTGGGAAAGAATAACGTCCTTCAGGCCTTGATCCAGAGCCCACTCACTTCAGTGGAAAATTGCTAGCTTCAACGCCTGAAGTCTGGCGTGGTTCCACCTCGAATCGGATAGTTTTGCCACTGCTGGCAAATGGCCCTTGGCAGCTATATTGCGCAGCGGTTTTAGACCTCATCCCGAATAGAGTGTGTAAAGTAAATTCTCCGTAGTTAACGATTTCCCTTGCAGCTGGAATGGTTTCCCTTCCCAGCTGTGACAGTGGAAATGTTTGGTTTTTAATTTGTGAATGCCTAGTAAATTTAAATGAAAGACACAGAGATAAGATTCATCTTGAGTATGTTTAGGTGCCTTGTCTGATCATCCAGGATGCTCCTGTTAGTGGAAAGCAGCAGCATCTCTGAAGCGTGAGGTTCGTTTTGTCTATTAAAAACCCAGGTGAGGAGCTAGGAATCACTCCAGGAGTGCCCATCTCTTCCCTACTGTCTACATAGGAATTTTGGCAGACTTATTTAGACAAGCGTACAATATTCAGCACGCTTAAGTGAGATATGAGATGAATTGTATCCTTAGTGAGGATTTCCATTCATTACAGCAGGTTTTTAATAAAAAGCAAATAGAATTCAACTTGATTCTCCATCTGACTTTGACACTTTGCATTTCAGTAGAAATTGCTCTGGGTTTCATATGTTAACTGCTCTCATAATGGCCATTCAGAATAATACTTCATCTCCTGTGCTCTGAAGTTGCTGCTTATCTCAAACAGTTTTATAGCTCCAAACAAGTAAATTTTTTGTAAAAAGTTGGATTCAACAAGTAACGTACTCCCAGATTGTATGATGTATGTCTGACTAGTGGTAGCCAAGCTGTACCAAAGTCATATTCAGGCCAGCACAGACCTGGGGGTTGCAGCCACTAGTGGTATAGTGGTATCTATCCTTAAAAAGCTACTGCCCTGGGTTTGATAATTTTGACCTTTATTTAGCAAGAATGATAGAAATGTTTTATTGTTAAAGTACTGAAAAATACATGAAGCAAAAGATCTTTATTTGCAAGTTAATATTGCAAGGTTTGATCTTCCTTTTGAATGGAATAGCTTGCATTAACCTAAAACTTACAACATTAATAATTCATTTTTGGTCCATTTTCATCTGTTGGCATCACTGAAGAAGAAACCGCATTAAAAGAACTAGCTTAACTAATCTTGCTCTCTTTCTGGCATGGATTCCTCCGCTGCAAAGCTGAGCCATTTGAACTTTATTTCATCCTTGATGCAGTCTCCCTACCTTTTACCAGCATACAGTTTCTTGAATGACACATCACTAACTAGTAAAATCAATGTGCTGGTTATCCTAACTAATTACCCTAATTCCTCCGCATACTTGTATCTGGGTATGCAATGGAAAGAGAATGGAAAGCAGATCCACTCTGTTTTCTGTGGGAATTTAATATGCAAGGAATGTCGGAGGTGTGGAGATGGAAGTAAATTAATTTTCCCTTTGCTCCATGTCCCGCAGCACAGCTCCCTGGCTGGAAGGGGGATGTGGTAGCGGCCGCGTTCTGCGGGCAGAGAGTGGGAGGATTGGCCGGGGGCTTGGAGACTGGCTCATTGCCCCCCGGCTTAGCCTGAGCTGCCTTTGTGCACATTTTTTTTGGCTGCTAGTAGAAAAGCATGCCTTTCCCCAGCATGTGCTTCCCGTGGACAATGGCTGGGTTATGCATGGAAGGGCTTCCAAGGCTGCAGAGCCTTGCAAGCTTTTGCTTGCCATGTGGGAGGAAAACCTTGGACTCTATTCAGCAGTAGTATTACCTTAATTAAGAGCAGGCAAGCAGGTTGTATCTGGCTCGGTATGTTCTTGTGGCAATTCTAGGCACAAGGGGTAATGAAGATGGCATGGTGAGCAAGCATGAAGGAAGGCCCCACTGAGTTGCCAAAGCTTTTCAGTCCCCTAAAAGATCAAAGTTTAAATTACATCATAGGGTTGGACAGTGAAACTGAAGAACTCACCTCTTGGATTTAACAGTGAGGATGATTAAACAGTGGAGCAGCATACCTAGACAGGGTGGGATGTTCTGTCACTTCAGACCTTTATGTAAAGGCAGCTCCTCTTTCTAAGATGCTCTGTGGCATGGACAGGCGAGAGAATTAGTAGGTCAGGTTGTGGTGTGTGGGGCAGTGGCTTGGGCTGAAAGGAGGGCATGTGAAAGTATATGGAGTACAGCTATAATTGTAAATGGAGTCACACCCATGAAATTACACCGAAGCCGTGATTGGGATGAAATTTTACAAGGGCATATGAAAGTGTGCTCAATGGGGAATAATAGATGATGGCTCCAACGCAGGGGTAAGCGAGTTACCTTTGAAATAATGGTTAAATATTTTGGCTAGAGAAATACCTCTAACAGCAGAAATTAGGAAGCATACTCCGTGGAGGCACCCTCGCCACATGACCATTGGCCTGTTAAAACCCTGTGGGCGTGATGGAGCCATGACTGCTTTCCTGATTTGAAGGTGGGGGCAAAGAATTGCTGCAGCTGTAAGGAGTTGACAGATCTTGAAAACAATTTCCTCTGGGACTTGAGCACAAAGCATGACTCCCCTCCAGCCCCAACTCGTGCAGTGCGAGGAAGGCTGCTTCGGAGCCTGGAAGTGGAAGGAGGCCCTATTCCCGGCTCCATGTTTGCAGGATTTCTACCATAAAATGCAGTCCACGGCCTTATTATTGACTGATGGTGGGTCAAGAAGCAGAGAGGGAGGGAATGGTGTGTGCTAATTGTCCATCGTGACTGAACGCATTGTTTCCTCCTGCCACCAGCCTGCTCACTCGGTGTGTACGCATGCCTCATGGTTGTCTCCCAAGATCAGGAGTTTTGAAGCAAGTCTGTGACAGAATGAATCTGTGCCTTTAGAAGGTGCAGGTGATGCAGAGAACCAGAAGGAAAGTCAGTCCAGGACTCAGCAGAGAGGCTTTACGCAAGAGAGAGTGTTTTTGTTTTGTTTTATTTTTTGTTTTTTTAGCCAAAACTGCTTCTGTGCTGTTTATGTTTCTTCTGGAATAGAAGAGAGGGGAATGAAATAGAAAGAATAGGTTGGCAGATGCTGTCTATTTTAAACAAGAGCCATCCAGGTTGTCAAACAGGTGTAGTTCCAAATGGCGCCGATTCTTGCTTCATCTATCTCTGCTCCTGGCAGCTGACGGAAGCAAGAACGTACCAAGTTGAGCTGATGTCTATTTGCATTTGACTAAATCTGGTTTCCAAATAGCAAAGCTCTGGGAAGCATTCATAAACCTTTTCTTCTCCCACCCTTCCCATAGGCTCTTTATGGTAATGTAGTGTATTTCCAGAGTTTAGAGGGATAACAATTACTTTTAAGGATGGGAATTTGAAAAGCCCTTCTCCAAGACCACAACTGTTTGGCTGAAGCCAGTTCAACCAGACAGTAACTATGCGAAGTTTTTATGACTGCTTCAAGATGCTGACAAGTCACCATGACACACGTTTATGACAAATTAATCAAACAGTAATGGAGCTGCTGCTTTCTAACTCAGGTTTGTTCTCTTGTGACTTTGAGGCCTTCTAACCTCAGACGTGCTTCTAATGAGTGTTGTTTGAAGTGTGCACATGAAATAACCATTGATGCGTTATCTCTTTGGCGTGTGCATTTAGTTTTTGTTAGGAGCTGCTCTTTGGATTGGGTTTTCAGGTGGTCTCATTCAGCATAGCATCAGTGGAGTGAACAGACTGGCAGAGTTAGACCTGTCCTTCTTTCGGTGGGGGTAAAAAAAAAAAAAAGATAAGAAATGGTTGTGAGTGAAGTTATTTATCACGGCAGCCTGGAAACAGAAACAACCTGGCAGTTTTCTCTTGAGGAATATTCTGTATTTGTGTGTTATCTCCTACTTTGGCCAATCTGTTTCTGTGTGTCAGTGATAACACTTGAAAGATTTCCACTTTTTACCCTTATCATTCCAGAGGCTGGTATGAGCCCATGTTGTCAAATGCCTGAATATCTTCATGCCACATTATTTTAACATTTGAGTTCTTTTACTTATAAGACAATGAATTATATGACATTTATTTCAAGTCATAATTCACTTTGGCTTATTTACAGTTTTTTTAAGGAAGAGTTGCTAGAATTGCTTTCAAATACTCTGAGGAAAGAAAATGGACTGTTGTTTAAAAAAAAAGGGGGGGGAGGGTAGGATATAAAATAGCAGGATCAAAAGCAATCATGCCTGTATGTGGAAGCCTTTTAGAAATACTGGCAGTGTTTTGAGAATGAAAAATGAGAAAATGATGAAGCTAATAACCTGTTAGGTTTTAATGGTCCTGTTCCAAATAGTTACATAAATGGTTCATAGTTATTACAGAGACTAGTTCTGATCAGCTGATACGATGCTGTTTTTTCCTCCCATAAAGGGAAGATTCCTTTAAATAACATCCCTTGGATAACCGGTGCTCCAGAGACAGTGTGGCTTCTCCTTCTGCGCTGGCCTCTTTGGAAAATCGGAGAGGTGCCAGTACCCTTCTGGGATATGTCCCTCACTGCATCTTTTAATGGAGTAAACCAAATGTCAAGGAAGCCTGGTTTTGCCAGTGTATAGGTGACAGAGGGGGTTACGTCAGAAGGAAACGTCACAGATGGGACTCTTAGTTAGGAAACATAGCTGCGATGTCCCTCTAGGACTGAATTGTATCTCAGCAGGGTGGTAGGGCGCAGGGCACACAGAGAGCATCATCAGCAATTCTGCAAATTACCGTCAGAGCGCTGCCAGTTTTTCTCTTCCTTAAACAATAAAACTGGTTCCCACTCTAACTTTGCCCAGGCTAATTGCTCATGGCAGCATTGCTAAATAAATATCCTGGTTCTTGACTCAGATGATTGCGAGAGATGAAGTAATGCTGTTGATACATTAGAAGCTAGAGCGATAACCTAGGAACAGTTTTCTTGTGCTGCAAGGGAGTGTACTTCCTCTAATGCACAAGCTTTTGCTAATGTCTGATGTAAATTTAGCCCAAGACTAAAGAGCATCGTTCTCCCAACGTCTTAAACGTAAGCCAAAGTCCTGCAGTTCTGATGGGGGCACAGCTGCTGTGGGAGGAGGTCTGATTTGGGGCAGACTCAAGCCCATAGTGACTTTAAAACACTGGGTATCATAATGCTTAGATCTCACAGCCGACTCAGTAGCAGTAAGTTGTTGCTTGAATTTAACACTTCCATGCGACATCAGAGTTGCAGTAGAATATAACCTAGGGTGCGTAGCTAAGCATGAGCAGGCTGAAGCCCTGCATGTAAAGTGCATACTGTTAAACACTGAGCATCTTCTTATTTACTCAGGAGTCTCAGCATTCCCTATTCTTAAACTGGGAATGGAGATATCATGGTAACTCGGACTACTGTGAGCAGGAGACGCCAGTACTTACATAGCTCCTGCTGTATATGTGCAAGTCTTACTTACTGCTTCCTTTTGAAAGTGTTCCAGTTTTGCATGTGCTCTAATTTTTAAAGCTTTTCCTGAATGGCTTTGAAGTCTTTTGAAAGTTCTCTAGATCTTTTCAGACTTCAAAGATTTATAAAGTGTTTCCTTTCTATCCTACATTCATAAGGGATTTAGTAGAACTGATCATTTTAAAAAAACTACATTAGAAAGTTGGACCTTTTCTTAAGCTTCCTTAAACCATTCAGAGAACATGTGCTTTTTATAGAGGAAAAGTCCATGAATGCTATGAACAGTGTTTTACAAGCCATGTTTCCTCAGGACACAAAGAAGGCAGCAAGAGGAGGAAGCAGAAGCAGAGAGAGGAACAGAAGAAGAAGAAGTCAACCAAAGGGAGTTACTAAAATGGACTTCTCTGCTATGCCAGTACCTTTACAATAATGACAACTTACGTTACATTTGAGCACACCTCCTTTGTGTATATTTTTTGATTGTTCACACTGCTAGTAAGGAAGTGACTCGTGTTTAAAATTGTACTAAAATTGCACTATATTATTCTTCTTAGTTTCACGGAGTGGCTTTCTTGCCAGTTGGGTAGGGGAATTCGAACGAGGCTGATCACGGTTAGAAGTGTGTTATGTTTGAAGGTTGGAAAGCGTTACAGAATTTCTTACCTCTTCCTTCCCTGGGACTAAAACTACTCTAGTCTAGTGGGTTTTGTTTGTTTTTTTCTCAGATCGCAAGGGTTGTGAAAATGCCGCTTTGTTCAGTCACTCTAGCATCATCAGGCCTGTTCAACGAAGAGTTAAACCTCAATCCTGTTCGCCCATGGCGCTGAGAGTAGGATTGAGGCATTAACTCTTTTACAGTAACTTATGCAAACTTTATAAATTACTTCAGTGGTTTTTTCCCAAGTTAGGCAGCAAAGGTTTGTCCCTCCTATTAAAACGTTACTTCATTTTAAATTACATTGTGATGTTATATCCTCTGATTTTAAAAAAGCTAGGATGATGGCAGTCTCCGGTAAGCACTCCTACTGATTTCTTTAAACGTAGTTGACTCCCAATGAATCATTTAGTGAAATCATTCCTTATTTTAAAATTTTATTTTCAGAAACTAGAGATAAATGATCTAAGTGCTACTTTAAAACTGCTCTTTGTTTCTGCTGAGCAGATTTTAGATAATGAACATTTTTTTCAGGATCCGTATAAGATTTTATCAAGTTGTTTCTGCAAAGAACTTGCACCTTTAGGTATGGAAGTATTTTACATCAGTTTTATTGCAGGACTAATTTTTTTTAGTTTGAAAATATTTCTTCAATTTCAAAGAAATATATATTTTCTGGCAAGATTACTTCCTTGCTTCCCATAATTGTCTCATGTGCATGATACATTGCTTCTTTTAACCATGTAGTTTGTATAGAGTCCTTCTGTTGCCTTAAGCACTTACCTGCATGTTTCCTGTCAGTGTGTTGCCTCCTCTTTTAACCTCCAAGTAGAAGCCATCAGTCTATGGTTTTGTTTTGTTTCTTTTGTCTTTTTTTCTTTTGCCAATATGTTGTTGATGTAACAGACTTAAACCTGGCAATATTCAAAGTCCACAGTTCCTGGAGAAACTCACCCATCCTAATGTTAAAAAAAAAAAAAAAAAAAAAAAAAAAAAGTAATGATGCACAAAATGATGTAAGGAAGAAGCTAAACGAAAATCAAGTCTGCTTTCTAGCCTGGTTCGATATAAAGAATTCTGGTGTCTGTGGTATTTGAATGGTTTAGCTTCTCATGCTTACATTATGTAATGTAACCTTAGGCAAACATATAAGCTTACATGAGCTCTGTTAGGGTATTTAAATTATGGTTAATATGAAATAAGACTGAGTACCGGTTTTCTGTCACTTAAGTACCACTTTTTTGTTTTGTGCAGTGTTACTAATATTTAAAAATAAAGAAAATTTTCCTTTATACGTTGTCCTGTTGCACTGTACTGTAGACCACAGCTGGCATCAGTTGTTTATGTTTCAAGCACAGCTTACATATGTTACAAGCATAGCTGTGAGCTCAAGGAGGAGAGTTCACATTCACAGAACACCCACAAACGCACCAAGTCGCTCCTTTTGCTAAATCCTTAAGCAGGTCGGTCCATTCCCCATTTCAGATGGTTGATACTGCAGAACTAGGGTTTGTTCTGGCTAGAAACATCACCATAGTTGCACGTAAATCAAACACGGCTTTTGCAATAGCCATACACAGGACGTTCATGCAGGGTAACTCACACCACTGAACTATATCCCATTTAGCACCCCACCGGTATTTTGGGAGACGACGTTGCATCCTTTGGAAAGCAGATGAGGTGGAGGAAGGGAGAAGCGAGACTAGCTTTGGGGCTGGTCTCTGCAGGACCGTCCCTGTGCTCCGAGCAGCCCGAGGACACAGTGGCTTCATATCAGGAATGTGCCTTGGAGAGTTAGAGCAGACCTGGTTTCGAGTACATAAATATTTTTTTGACTCTGATCCTTGTATTAGGTTTGAAGAAGGAAAACAGTGCCTTAATTAGTTAGGAGCCTTGAGTACTTTATTAAGCCTGGGCCTAGGGAGTGGGAAATGAAGTACACTGCTGTACAGCGTGTGATGCAATGATGCAAGCGTGCCCGTGTTGAGTTAGGGCCATGTCCAAGAAGAACCTACGTAAATGGTACCTCATATGGTCTGTACCCGATACAGGCACTTCAGTCCAAAAGTACAGCCTACCCCTGTCAGCAGCAACCCAACCCATCGAAACCCCAGTCACCAAGAGCAACCTCATCTAACCCGAAAGGCGTGCAGCTGTGCACCTACACCCACACTTCCCTCTTGGAGAAATTCCTGGGAAATGCAGAGTCCCCCAGAAGAGGAAATCACTGGCATAATCTTGTATGTGACTATCTACAATCTGCCCACGCTTGCCCAGAAATTCCAGATGTGGGCCCATGGCCATGGGGCTTAATTCCTTCAACCTGATTATTTCTGGGTTTTAACTGGAAGGCAACTGTGTAGTCAAGTACTGTGATACAAGGTTGTCACTCTGGCTCAGAGTGACATGCCCATGTGGCTATGTTGCTTGCAAGGCAGCCTCAGCACAGTGCCATATCTGCCCTGTGCAGGTGAGCAGACACCTACAGGAGGTCTCTATCCCAGCGTATCCATCTGCCAAAGGTGAAGGCAGCATCATGGAGTGCTTACTTCAGGTACGTGCTGGAGCAGGAAAAATGCAGATGGGTGTGAGACACCATGGTTGATAAAAGATAATGTTTGCCCAAGAGTGGCTGTGAATAAATGTATTATGAAAGTTAGAAAAGGTTTCCTGACCATCCTGCAACACTTTTACGGAAGAGCTAAGAACAGAAACAGAGCTAGTTTAAATATAGACCTGATGTGATTTATAAAATGTATTGTCAAATCATTCTTTCCAGAACAGACATCTGGGTTCAGCGACCCACAGTGCCTTCAAGCCATCATTTTTGTATCATCATCTTTAGAGAGAGAAAGAGAGAGAAAGAGGAAAGAAAGAACTCTTAGTGTCCCATGAGAAAATTAAATTATTAGGGTAGAGAGCACAGAGTGAGTTGAGTAACAGCATGATTAAAATGAGATACTAAAAACAAGATAATTTTATTGTGAGATCTGGATACACAATTACAAACAAGCAAATTAGCAAGAGTAAGAGTTCCTGCTCCTCACTTGGAAGCTGCCACTATGAAAATGGTTTAAATTCAGTAGTTTTTCTTCACGTTTTAGAGAACTGCACAGTCTGCTCTTTGATCTAAGGTTCGGCAGCACTTTGATCTTAAATAAATGATCTCAGAGAGTGCAGGCATCAAAAGGAAAGAAAAGTATTTTTCTTTTTTTTCCCCCAGTCTCTGGTCAGTGTTGTGCCCACCTCTGTGGGTAGCTTTCAGACCGGCTGACCCCTGGAAGTACTTGTCCTAGAGGTAAGATTCAGGTTTGCTCTGTCAGCTCTGCTGCCTCTAGAGAGACTTGCTTTTCCCCTAAATTTCAGAAGGATCTCATAATCCTTTGTGCACATTTCTAGAAATAGCATTGCCAAAAGGAGCTTCTTTTGAATAGAAAAAAGCCAGATATCCAGAAGATGTGCTTCAAGGGCCTTTCCAGACTGCCTGTTTTCTAACCCCTTCTGAAATGTGTGACTTCTTAGACCCGTTTGTTCTTCAGGATCATTTCTAGACATGTGCCACAAAATTGAATTTGCTTCATTCTATGAATATAATTTTTTCATGTGTAATTTCTCTTTTTTGTGCCCATTACACACTGTTGTTCATTCCTGGGATACACGGATTAGTTATTGCTGCATTTCAGATCTCCGTTGTTGTCCTTCATGTGCAGTCCTGCTCCTTTACATCCAAACTGTGCTCACGTTGTAGTGTTCTTTCTCATATTATCTCACCTAGAGAGCGCATTACTCCCTTCCCTGTAACTCATGTGCTGAAGGGGGAAAAGGGACAATTGCCAATGATTAGGTACATTTAATTTCCTTTTTCCAATGAGCAAGTTGAAATCTGGCCTTAAGAGACTCTCTAAACTGTCACTATTTGCACTACTTTGCTCATTGGTACCCGTAGTGCTGAAAACTCTAGGCAAGGCAAGGAAATTCTCCTCTCCACTGATTAGAATTAAAACAGGGCACTTAAATCCACTTACAGATACTCAGTTTTAATAAATGTTCATATTTGTAACTATAACAAATTCAGCTGTCCTGTGCCAACACACTTTGATTTCTCACAAATTTTTCGAGCAGAAAAGGATTAGATTGGGAAGTGTCAGGTTTGTTAAATGTCTTCTTGGTCCCCTCCTAACCACTAGTTGTTAACTACTGACAGTGGAAGAAGCACTTCCAAGGTAGACGAGCTGACCTGAGATGGCATTTCCAAGTCTGTGGTTAGTCAACTTACTGCTCTCATCACACACAGATACTTCACATGTCATTTTGCATATCCTAAACTGTAGCCTCAACTATCCCAGACATTCCTGCTGCCTCTTTCATGAGGCTTCATGTTGTCACTAGAGCCAGCATGAAATACAAGAAGCACATGCGAGAGGAAGATCCAAACATGTTCCTGTAACAAGTCTGAATGCTTTGAATTCAGGAAAATACCTACCTACATGTCTGCCTGGAAGTGATCACAGATATCCTTTAATTTCTCTAATGAGGAATTAGATCTCACTGCACTGGTTAGATGTTTAATTGCATCTCTTCGTCACTTGTTTCCTTTAGCATGCACGTACACCTTTCTACTGAAGTAGCATATGTAATTTTTTCTATCCCTTTTCTGGGAAGCAGTCATCCTTTGGTCAGCGCAAAGGCTTTTGCTTGTTCAGTTGTTGCAACTTAATGAAGTCTTAAGATATGGAAGGCATTATTTTTACATCATCTCATTATTAAAGAGTTCTGTTTGGCAAAAGTCTCTTTAATTTAAAAAGCAAAGTTTGCTTCCAAGTTTTTAAGATGACAGATAACAGTACAAAATTGTGTAGCACTCCAAACACAGCAGGCCAATACACCTCCTAAATGGAGTAGGTTAAAACACATGAGATACATACTTCTCTCCATTTTTTGGAGTCTTGATATGTGACATCTTTGGATGCTTTAATAGGTTAAGCTGAACAGTGCTGGTTGCATATTGCTACGTGAGGCTGAGAGACAAGTTGAATCTCCTTTAATAGACTGAAGACTCACAGCAGAGGAAGGGAAGGAGCTGCCACTTTAAGGACACGCTTCCCAAGGCACTTGGAGGTGATTTTCACCAAAGGTGCATGGCTTGATCTGGCGGCAGATGCAAGCCACAACCTGCCATACAGGTAGTGTTGCAACAACCCGGGTTTTACAGCCTCAAGAAGGATTCAAGGTAAGCAGGTAACCAACACTAGAGCCTTCCCAGTATCGTGAGTCATGTTTTTTACTCATAAAAATCATTCGTCAACTACCTAGCCCACTGTCCTGTCTTTGCAGTGACTAATGGTGGATGCCTAGGAGAGCACAGAGGCACAGGCTAAGCATGCAATCATACTTCCCTGTAATGTTTTTCCAGCTGCGACAGTCTGTGGTTCAGAGGCTTCTGGATCCAGAAATCGAGTCTCTGCAAATTTTTTCCATGGACTTGTTCCATTACTTCTTAACTTGGATAACTGTTCAATACCCACAATGTCCTATGGCGAGGAATTCCTCAGTGGACTGTGTTCGGTAAATAAATGTCCTCTTTGTTTCAAACTTTTCTCCTGTGAGCTTCTTTTGGTTTCCTTCTCTCCTTCATCCTTACATTGGAAGTGACAGTGAACACCATCTGGTGGTGTTTCTCATTCACCTTTTCCATGCAGCTCATGATTTTAAAAATTTCACTCATATAGGCCTTCAGTTAGCTCTTTTGTGGACTCAAGAGGCCCAGTGCATGTAATCATTCTTCTTACCTTTGATCGTCCTCTCTGTTAGCTTAGGAAGGCTTGTTTTATTGTGGTTGTCCCTCAGTTCCTTAAATTGTGACTGCCCAGATGAACGAAAGTAGCATTTTAGCAACTAATACCCTGTATCAGTCTGACAGAAAGAGAAGAACGCTACATAAAGCCAGTCTTCCCTGGGACTCAAGAACAGCAGACCGATGTCTGAGAATTGGCTCTAATGCCTTTAGTCTTGCCAGGCTGTCATGGGCTCTGGAATAGGAATGTGTGATCTCATGGAAAAGATGGTATCTCCAGAGCGTGGTCCCACACACCTTCATCTTCCTTCCCACCACTCAGAAAAAATCACGTCGTGGGGCATTCCTTGGTGGCTGACTTGAAGCACCACCTTCTGACTCAGGCACTGCTCTTGCAGCAGTTCGTTGTTCCCTAGGTTCACTCCAGTCTAACCATTAACTGTCTTTAACCCTCTTAGCTGACAAGGTCACAGCACATGGACTATGGCGTATCTCTTATAAGCAGTTCCTGGTGTGACCACTGCCAGTCTGTCTGCTGCTATGGAAAACTGACAGTGGCTATATGATCACTGCCAACCAGAAAGACGGGTCCAGTTACCTTGGGAAGACACCTTGCTCTTGGTGTGACGTATCAGTTTAGGCAGTGCCTGGAGATGCAGGCAGTGCTGTTCCAGGTAGCCCAGATTTCTGCAGAACAGCTTTTCCACTTCCACCCCCTTTTTGCCCAATACGTACATGGTATTATTGTCCATCTGTAGTAATCTGGGCTTTCCCTCCCGGCCTCGGCATGTTCTGTGGAGGGGGAGCTGTGTGCAAGTGCTCACTTTACTGGGTTTTAGGGTCACCAGCTTGATTTGGGAAATCTTGGGAGTTAGTTGTCAAGAAACAACAGTGGATGGTAGGGAGGATCTGGAAAGATGGGGAGCGTGCGGGACATGCAAACATTGACTCTTTAAGCGCAAAGTCAAAATTGCCTATTGCCTACCCTGATCCAAAACCCAGAAAGGCTGCCTTAGCGTCTGTCAAAAATCAGAGTGTGTCTGGCTCTGAAATTCTGGTTCAGATCCATCTCCACTTCAAGTACAATTTTGCCTAAAGAGGCTTTCATTCATTCCAGTGCAGACATGGGCTCAACCTGCAGGCAATCTCTGCTCGCTGTGCCTCTGCTCTGGCGGATAGCCCTGCTGTGCTTTGCAGGAAGATCTTGTGTGTGCACCTGAGCCCGTGGCCTCTTCTTTCTCATCAGAATTCAAGTTTGTTGGTTTTTTAACCAACAAAATGACTTCCCTTGGAAGCACAGATTTTTCTATCATGAACACTTAGGAAAATATTATTCAGCTAACGTGTAATGCAGTTCTCATGTTGCATTAGGAGCTGGGATGTGATAGAACATGACGGTAATGAGTCACCTAGTATCATGCTTTATTGTGATGTGTCAGCTGAGAAACCTGGACAGGTATAGGTTTTTCTACCAGCTCCAATTATGAAACACCTGCTGCTTCATGCAGAGATTACAAAGTTTTTCCGAGGCTAGTTTGCAGATAGGTTTAGGTCTGTGGTTTAGCAATGTTTTTTTTTTAGACTGATAACAATGGGCTGCCTCAGAATCTATTTCCCATCCAGAAAAAGTCATCAGAGTATCTGGTCACCAAGAGTTAACCTTGCTTGAAAGCTTGAGTTATCAAAACGAGAACCATCTCTCCCAGTAGAAGGGAAAGTCTGTGAGATTTCAGAGCTACTTTCTGCTGCTATGGACTAGAAAAGTGCCACTGCCTGTTTGATGCCATCACCTGTCACTGCTGTAGAAGAACTAGCAATATGGAGACATCATCTGCAAAGTTAGGAGGTCAGAAATTGGCCCTATACTTTTTGGGTTAATCCAGAGTGACAGATGCCCAGAGACAGGTGGAAGAGCTCAAATGGCTTTCTAGGTAGGCTTTTCATTTTCTTTGCTGATGGCAGTCATTAAAAAGAAGCATGGAGAATCCTTCAGGATGTCACACCAACCCTGCGTATGAAGCTGTGGCTATGTGACATGGGTGATGGGACTGGTGGAGGCCAAGATTCTCAGGACACAGTCTCAGTCTCTCCTCGCAACTGGTCTGGTGGGATCTTCAGCCAGCTGTTTTGCCTCCATCTGAAATGCCCATGGATTTGCCAGGATGGTGCAAGCAAATGGCCTCACAGCTGTGCAGTTGGCAAGAATCTGATGCACATGATCTGCTGTGGTGAGGATGGATGAGGGTTTTTTCAATGTGTTTAGATGAATTGTGAGAATAAGGACTTGTAAGTTCAACTTCTTATCTAGCATTGCTATTTATCGGAAAGGTGAGTGAACTCAGTGGGTGGGCTGGGGCAGGTAGATGTGTTTCCCACCACTCTGTGGCTTCACCTGACTGCAGGTTTTCTACAGTCCCTGTTCCTTTTGCCCTATGGCTCTCTGCAGCAGAAGAGTCAATTTAGTGAAATGCTCTGGGGTTTTTGTTGTATCAATAAACAGAGACCAGGGTAGGACTTTTCAGTTCATTTTTATACTGTGCTTCAAACTCCCCTCTCTAAAGCGCCGTGCTCAGTGCATTAACCCACTGTGGCCCCAGTTGGAGGAGGAGACTTACTTACAGTGGGGCTATAAATGCCTCAGAGGAGCCATCTGAGGAGGCAAGTTAAATAATGAAAATGTTGACAGCCATTCCTTACATACACTATACATCATTACTTAATTTCTTTGCTTTTGTCTCCTGTTTTTATAGGGCTTTTCCTCCGCGATCAATAGTGTTCATCCTATTCCGTGAACATACTTGATTCTGTTTTTATGGTGCAAAAATTACTGTTGCTTTGACTGGCTCCTATTACCAGGTGACACTGCTTGGCAGAAAACAATGAATCTTCCTATTATTTGGAAAATAAATGTGATTTATGGGAGCAGCAATCAATAGTGGGCTGCGTCTTGCAGTCAGAGTGCTTGCTTTCCTGAAATAAGGCTTTTACCTCTGGAGTGCAAAGGCTGTTCGTCTAGCGCTGTGGAGCAAGTTGTAATTTTTTTAAAAAAAAATCTCAGCTTTTCTTAAGAATTTTTTATAAAGATGACGGTAAAGAAAACAACTGCCCTTGTCCTATTAAAGCTTTGACGCCTATGGGGAAAGCATGGGTGTGAAGGTAAGCGTGATGGCAGGGAAGGACACTACGTGGGAACAGAGATGTAGGAGGGAGATCTGAGTTGGAGGAAGGGGAAAGCGGACCGGAGAGCACCCATTAGCATTCCCATTCACTAAGTAGAGAGCACTGAGGATTTAGTATTAAAATCCTGCAATACAGATAGCAAGAAATGGACCAGTTTAACTACAGGGAAGCAGAAGTGTTTTATCTGACAGCTGTGCAGGACATTGCCAAGAGATGTCTGGAGAGGCCTGTGAGGTTTTTCCAATTTCTTCTGTTCGTTCTTGTTCTTCTGCAGCAACATCTGTGCTGCCCACTGCTTGGCCTCAGCTATCACAGGCAACGCTGCTTCCAGCCAGCACTGCCTGCATCTTTAGGCACTGCCTAAACTGATACGTCACACCGGCTAGCACTGGTGTGCACCCACTCCCCCCACTTGAGTTTCTTGAAAGGCTACTAAATAAACAGCTTATGTATTTGGTGAGTCTTCTCTTCTCTTTGTTTTTCTGTTAGGGTAAAGGGAGCTCTTCACTTCTTCTCCTCTGTTTTTTTATTTTAATAGAAGTGGTCTCCAAGTCTCATCAGCTCCTTGGCTTAATCAAGGTAGCCTAGCTTGGGTTACCAGTGATTTAAACCACAACACACACCGCTATACAATCCTAGTGTATTTCTATCTAGAGGAGTAGGTCACCTTCCGCAAGCAGTCTCAGTTGAAGCTGAGCCCTGAGCTTTTCCCAGTTGCACTTCCCGTGCCGAGGACGAGACGGCACAGCTCTCCCCGCAGAGCATTGCCGGGGGCCGTCTCAGCCTGGGACGTGCTGAGCCCCTGCCCGCAGACACCAGAGCTGCGAGGAACGATGCCAGGAGAGACGGGCAATGTGCGCCCAGAGCCTCCAGCCCCTCAGGGGAAGTTTGTGCTTTCTAGGAATCAGAGGAAACCTCCTCAAACAAATCTGTGCCGTGTCAGTAGGGGAACCTGTCCCACGCACTGCGACCCGCTCCCGCTCCTCAGCAGGCGTAACTCAGCGTGGCCCGGCCGGTCCCTGGGAGCAACGGCAGTCACGCTACCTAAGGGTCCACTTAGCTTTTTGCAAAATTACTGGTGAAAGAAGCATTGTGTCCAAAAAAGGCAAAAACCTGCATTTTTGCACAGGGAAGGATGAACACTGAATATACAGCTATTACCGCTGCATTAAGGGCCAAGGACTCAGCCAGCTATTCTTGGCCCAGGGCACTTGCCTCCACATTAATACTCTGCATAAAATTGGGCTTTTCAGAAAAGCAGTTAACTGAGAGATTTTCATTAAGGTATTTTGACAAAGATGAATGTTCCCTTGGAAAACAGGTACATCATCAGGAGAGAAACTGACCATTAATTTTAAAAAGCCAACTTTCTGTCAAATAGTTTTATTGTGAAAGTGTTTTACTAACCCTTCCTATCAGCCTTCTTGCTCTGCTTTGGGTCTGATCTCTGGTCAGGCTGAAGCAAATACCTGAATATTGTTTTTTTCTCCACTGAAATAAATATATATACATATAAATACATATGTACCTTAAGCACCCCCCTGGATATTTTCAACTTCTTTTCTCAGGCCAGGAGGATGGATACTGCACTAGCAGGTAGGAGGATCAAGTAAACTGGATTTGGCTTTATCAGATAGTCTCGAAGCAGTGGAATCAGCAGCTTTCTGAACACCTTTCGACATAGCCATTATTTTTTAGGTCTTTGAGTTTATGTTCAGGCAGTGCCAAGCATTGGGGCGCTCTAACCCTGACTTGGGACTCCTCAGTAGAATTTCTTTGTTTTACAGCCAAAAAGTCAATATTGTGAAAATATGGTCTGACCTGCTACGCTACCTGGGGCCACATACTTTCATCTAATAATGCCTGCACAGAGGTTATGATCCCAACCTAGAGTATATCTCAGAGAGAAGCACCCAGCCGCAGCTGGAGTAATCATTATTTTAGGCAGTCTCTTACAGAATGTACTTCAATTTGGTTGACTCCTAAAAAACCAGCTGCTTCCAGGCGGCTGTCTGTCTGTCTGCAACGTCTTTACACCAGGAGGCAGTTCAGAGGGCTGGAAGCAGGTAGCACTGTCTCTGGACAGGTCTAAACATAGGGTTTGTGCTGAGCTCACTGTAACGAACAGGTTTCAGTGGGTTAAACAGCATAAATACAACCACCAGTGCAGCTTGTAATTATGCATACTTTGATAAATATAATTACGTTATCTTTAAAGGGTCTTTGACTGGTGTAGTTTACTTCCTTAGACTTACAAGAGCGAGCATAAAGAGAGAGCTGTCGAAGGAGGCCCGTGGTGTTGTCTCCTTATCTGAAATTGGAGCCCACGGGCTCAGCTATATTCTTGCCCTTTGAAGATGAAATCAAAATAAAAACCATACATCTTGTATCAAGCTTTTTGCTTCTGTCTGGGATTTTGGTCACATGGGTTCTTACTGCAGGTGTAGCTTTGCCTGCCGTCCCACTTCGGAGATGTCCCTAATGCATTTGTGCGCATTTACCTTGCTGTTGGTGCAGGACTCAGCACTGTATGATTTAGCACTGTATTTCTAAAGACGGTAAGTGCCTTTACAGGGATTACTACGCATAAACATGAAGAGTTGTGATACATTATCTATACCAGCACACATAGCTTAAGGTACAATTTTGGATGTATTTATTTAAGGCTTCACACATGTAACATAAATAAGCTATTGTTATATATATCATTACATTGAATCTCACTCTTAAAGGATATTTTATTTTGACTGGGAAACAGAATAACCAAGAAGTAGAAGCAACATGTTTCTGTCTCCGAATCTGGTCATAATTCGATGACATTAAGGATGCATCCTATACGAAAGATCCTGTGAAGGTCTTCCCACTTAAATTACGCTTTGTGGAGTGCACAAGGCTTTTCTGAGCGGAACTAACTGAACCTTAATTTAGCCCTGGCAGTTGCTGTGCTATTTCCACTAATATATATTGATATTCAGTGAATTAAATCATGATGCATCCTTCCAAGTGCAGTGGTTAAGAAATCCCGTCAACCCACATTAAGTTAAAGCAGCCTTCACCAACCAATTTGTATTGCTCCAAAATGCAGAGCTCTTTACTGTGATTAGTTAACTCCAATACTGACACAGTAAAAAACAAAATCCTGCTATCATTTATGAGGCTAGAAGGAACTTTGTTTGCTCCACTGAGCTTAATGTACTCCCGTCAGGTTCCTGACTGCATATATAAAGCAGAGCACTGTTTTCCCCCTAGTAAGAGGTTGTCATATCCCTGACTCTTTAGGTCAGATTGAAACCGTTACTAAAACACCTTTTTGACATCAGCCAAGAGGTTTTTCACATTGTAAGCTACCTCATCCTTATTTTTGACACAACTGAATTTCCTAGAGCATTAGCCTAATACTTATCAGCTTTGTAAAAAAGCTGTTAGGTGTAGACTCTTCTCTAAGAGTCCTTCCGGTCTTCTATAATCCCTGAGCATTTGGAGCTGCAAAGTGTATTCATCTGGAAGCACAATTTTTGCTTGAGGAATCAACCCTTACAGACATAAGGTTCAAAGTTGAAAATCTGATGGAGTGAGGGTGGGCTGGAGGCAGAAGGTGGTTTGATGTATGATACATGGCCACATTACAAGCATAACTCTGTACTTGAGAAGAAGGCTTTTATGGTAGAGAGAGTAGCCTGTGACTTGCAGGATCTGTATGCAGTTCTTGACACTGCTCCTGACTTCCTGAGTCAATCTTAAACTGGTCACCAATCAGCCCATCTCTCTTTTCCATATGTATAAAGCAAGGCAATTTAATCCCTTTCTCTTGCACTTCATCCAATCCATTTAGCTCGTTAATTCTTCGGAGCAGGAACTCAATCACGTTATTTCATAAGGCAAGCACACAGAATTAATGTAGAGCGATACAGATTAAATACTCTTGTAGCTTATAAGGAAGAAATTCAAGCCTACAGGACCAATAGCGAGACAACAATTTTTTCCCTCTCCCCTAAATCTCGACACAGAGGAAACGGAGCTGGGCGCGATCGGCTGCACCGCGCTCCACCCTTCGGCCAGCGCAGCAGTGGTTCCTGTCGCAGGTCCTCTCTGTTTGCCCGGTTGTATTTGAAGTGCGAGTATTTGTACAACCACAGCTGTATCTGAGGGCTTTCCCAGCGATAAGGGCTTTTATTTTGCTTCCATCCAGGGCTATCAGCAAAATAATGTAATTAGTTGATCCCATGTTTGTCAAGAGAAAACAAATCTGAACAGATTAAATTGAAACCGGAGGAATTGTTATGGCAACACATTTCTGCTCTTTGGCATATTTCAGCCTATAAATCTTTATCCAGCAGCTCCTGCACTCCTGGATGTGACACAGAGCAGGGCTTTAGGAAGACACTTTCTTGATTTAGAGGAAAATTTGACCACATCCATCCCAGGAAGGCTATTCAACGCCTGCAGATGTTTATCATCTTCTGCATTTGTGACCTGCCCTTTCACAGGTGTTTGACTTTCCAGGAGTGGGTGAATGCAGCAGCCACGTAACAGAGTCTTTCCTGGCTTTCCTTCAGCTCTGCCCGCCCTCAGCACGCAGGACCTGACCCAGACGCTGGAGTGGAGCAGACCCTTCAACTGTTCTCTCTGAGGAGTTCAAACATCTTTCCTGCTTGTCAGACAAAGCTAATGCCAGGCCAACTAGTGTTGTAAAAAGGTGCTATATAAGAATTCAGAGCAGAATCCAGGGCAGGAGGAGGAACCTTTAAATAGGCCCCAACAAGAGCTACGTTTAATGGAATTAGATTGTTTATCTAAATAAGTAAGGAAAAGCTATTTCTCATGGAAAAAAATCTCAGTGATTTCCCCTGAGGTAAAATCAGTAAAGCAAAAAAAAAAAAAAAAAAAAAAAAAAAAAAAAGGTCATCTGAAAAAGCCCCTTACCATAAATCCAAAGGGACTTGTCAGCTCCACAGCAGAAATTGGAGCGACCACTCAAGCAAGAAGAGGATTAGGCTATCTCCTGTCAAAGCACACACAGACTGGATTTTTACAGTAAGTTAAACAGAAAGTAGGTTTTTTTTCATTTCCAGTTGCTGCAAAGATTGGAAGAAAAATATATACAATACAGTCCCTAAACTGAGGGCTGTCCAGTGGGACCAGCACCTACTTCCTCTTTCGAGGTCCATCAGTCTTCACAACCACAAAACTGCTCTGCTGAGCACAGTGACCCCAAAGGCAGTCTGAAACACGTACGCATTTGGTTAGTTCTGTGAAGACCAATGCACAACGCAGCTGAACTTGGAAGTGAGCTGCCTGCCTGTGAGAAGGAAAGGATATCGCTAGTGATGAGGGGCTGCTACGAAGGACCAATGGAGGACCAGCCTTAGCCAGAGGAAAACTCACCTGGAAGGGCCAGGCCTCCCACAGTCAGCATGAAGAAATACTATCTTGGGGTTTTTTTGTGCCAAAGAGCTTGTATTTTGCTTGGTAGCTCTACAATAGATCATACATACTGGTGGCAGGACACCGGTAAAATCGAGGCTGCCTGCTTGTGTGCATGAGGGTGCCAGCACGGGTCCTGGACATCGCCTGACGCAGGAGAGCTGAAAGCAACTGCCTGCTGCCATGTGGCCCGCTACCACGGATCCTGCCTCCTAAATCCTGTCTGACCCAGGCTCTTGATCCCCAGACACATCAGCACGCAGCTATTTTGAATCTCCTCAGGCTTCCAGAAATACCAGGCATGCTCCAAGCAAGCTCGCATTAGCACAGCCTCTGCCGGGAGACCATTACATAAGCTTGTTTGCACAGCACTAGGCTGAGCCTCCTTCCTGCCACTGTAGGATACCGCGACTCTATTTACAAGTTAAGAGAAACTGGGCAAATTCTTAATGGGCTCCGAATAAATGACTCTGTTAAAATCCCAGGTCATCTCACTGAACCTTCAGCTTTTCAAACTGCGTCTTTCCCAAAGTGTGGAGTTGACTGTTGGCATGAAGTGGGCTGGTAATAATAGCACTGCTCCAGCACGAGTCGCCTCGCAGCTCTGGTCCTCTTCTGCGCTGACAAGGTCCTTCCAAGCCCCATCTCCACCTGGCTCAGGCCGGCTGCAGCCAGCTCTTGTTCATCACTGCAGCTTTTCAGGTTGGGCTGGTGGCAGCTCTCGGGGGGCGCAGACAGGCTCGCCCCCACCTGACAGGTCCCTGGCCTTGCCTGTTCTAGGGCTCCTGCACTCAGCTTGGAGTAAACTATGCCAGGGCAGAGTTACTGGGCACCTTCACTTGTTTTTCTTCAGACCTGCTGGTGCCATGGGTGTTGGGTGACTGTTCCTTCATTGTCACACAGTGATTCAGCCCCCACTGCAAGCCTGGCTTGGGTCTTTAACCAGTTTCTTCCTACAAGAGAAAAAATACAGTTTTAATTTGGAGTCTATTTCTGGCCCTCTTCCCCATTCTTCTAAAAATTTTTAATTCCTGAAAAGACAGAATTTTCTTTTTCTTTCAGCTTTGAATTCTGTTGCCATCGAGGTGGTGTGTCCATCTCTGCCTAGCTTTTAGTTATAAAGCCTTTGCCACTGTAATAGCTCTCTCTTTCATTTTCCAGATTTATCTTTGCCACTCTGCTGTCAGCTAGAGGAAAAGCGTTATCTCCTTTCTGTGGGCAAGGCACAAAGAGATGAAAACGCACTTCTGATGCCAGAGTTCAAAGTCTACCCACTCAGCCTTCTGCTGCCACCCTTCCTCAGCTAGACCTGACAGTGTCCTAAATCTGCAGCCTCCTCGGGTTCTGCTTGGAGCTTTCCCTAAGCGCCCGTACGCGTTCTGCAGTGCGGAGAGGCACACAACCGCTGTATCTGTGGAGCACCTGACTACCTTAGTCACCAAGGAGAAGCTCGTTGCCCATTTTCACCTTCAGGGCCTACCGTGAAAGGCCCACATGCCTAAGGATGGTCTTAATTTATGCTTAACACAAAAAAATCCTGCCCAGAGGGCTTCCGAGCATTGTCTTCTGCCCGCAAGGCTTGGAGGGAGGAGAGTAACTGGGCATCTTTAAATGTCTGGTCAAGGATTTCATACAGAGTAGGAAAGCTTCGACCGGAGAACATACCCAGTGCCAGAATTGGTGTGCACCGTGTCTACAATCCAGGAGCAGTGTGCAATGGGCTGCACATTGCCTTTTGTAAAAAAAAGGAGCCTTGACTTCAGTAAAGAGTTCCCGTAGGAGAAAGTCCTGCAGCAGTGGGTCTTCTCAGCCCCTTCCCTTACTGCACTGTGTGAGGTCAGTCTGCCTTATCATGATGCCATTCCCTACGGTGCTCAGTGCCTCCTTTAGGTAGCAGGTGCCCAAGCTGTGATTATAAAGCTGATCATGAGTGACTTACCCACCTGAAAATAGGAAATTTATTCTGAAGCTAAGATTAACCGCAAGACTCCTAAATATAACTGCCTCAATATTTAAATATATTATCAAATGGTATTCCAGGATGCTGTCGATCTACATATGGCTGTATGCTGTAGCAGAGAATTCATCACTCAATATACATTCAAGGGAAGTCTGTATCTTTACAAGTTTATACATTTAGCTTCATGCATTTCATTATGACTGGCACTAAAGATAAGCTTTTAAAGTAAACATATGTATATTGTTCTATATTGTAAGGTAAGTGACCATAATTCCCCTACCTTGTCTAGTTTTCCTATTTTAAAAATTCTTCCAACTGGGATTTTGTAGACCAATACTGCCTTCCTTGAATTATTTCAAGAGAACAATCCTGACACTTGGGAAATAATTTACTGACATTCCTCTTCCTCCCCCCCAAGAAAACCCATTCATATTTTAAAAACTTAGAAAAAAATCCAGAAATTTGCCACTCCCCAGCTGTGATTTGCCTTTTACAACGTACTTCTGGAGCACTTCCAGAAGCTCTCATCAGTCCATTAGTGAGGTATACACAGCTATTTCAGCATAATGTATGGCTGTGGACAAGACATAGACACGTGAAAATAATGGCTGCTGATTTTGCTATCAAATGCTCTTTGACCTTGACACTTGGCTGGAAATCACTATATTATTAATTCAAGTCTCATGCTGTCTCTTCCCTTTAGTTGCAATTTGTGTTATGTATATCCTTTATTACTACGAACTGCTTACAGATTTCACAAAAAGGCAGTAAAAGTCACCCTGTTAGCATTACACCCCCAAATCTGTCCACTAGATTTCTTACAGAAGCTAGTTATTCTTTGCACTCTCTTGGTCCCTTCTTATTGACGTGGCACAGGAGCAGAACTAATATTAGAAAATGGTAAACTTGCTTTTAGTATAGGATGATTCTGCTTAAAACCACTAGCCTAAATCCTAAACGAATTTATTTGCCAAAATATGAGCCCTCCCTGTAGCACAGATGCCATTTTTTGTGTGTGAAACCATAGTTTTTTTTGCTTAAAAAGAATTATATGATATTAATAACATAGTTGCATTTAGATTGCATGAATCAGTACATGCCATAAACTGCTTGAACACTTGTTAAAGCTGACGAATTAAGTAAACCCCCCTGGGCTGGAGAGAGATGTTGCTGTTATAGTTTATGGATATCAGACATGGCATCTGTCTGGTATTGTGCTACCTGTGTTATTGTATACATAAAAGGAATAATGCCAGCAGGAGTAACCCACCTTTTTTGGAAGGAACAGCTGCTTTGCAAAGAGGAGACAATGCGAAAAGGCAACTGCTGGAAATGTCTCCGATAGCCTGAGGAAGCACTTGGGGACTTGTCTACATGGAGAAAGAGCCTGAAGAATGTTCTTATGAAGTGGTCATTACATGTTTTATTTTACAGTAACACAACTTGTATTCCTGTTTTCGTTGCCGGACTTGGCGCTTTCGTGCTGAATGTCCTCCCTTTGGAAGCGATGCCACAGTTGCCCGTATCCTTTGCTGGGGTCTCTGCGGCTGGAGTCTGGTCCCAGTGATAGTGATATGTGTCTCCTCTTTTGTTCCCAGGGAGTACTGGACTGGGGCCCAGATCTGCCTTTCAGTAGCTCTCTAAATCGTTTAAGGCTTGGGTGAAAGTAAATCCTCTTAAAATTGCAGGCCAAACATCCTTCTTTTTGTATGATCTACATAAGCTCATTTTTTATTAGCTGGTGGCACAATTCCTCCAGTTCCCAGGTTTACACTTTCAGTCGGTCGTGCATGTGCTGGCCGGTGCAAAGCAGCCAGTATCGGCCCGGGCCAGCTCCCGATGGAGGCAATGGGCTCTGAGGCAGGCCAGCTGCCCATGGCCCGTGAACTGTAAAATAAATATTTCTCTTGAACACCGAGCATCTCGGCTATTTCAAGAATGTCTCAAAAGCAGATCGAGCATATGCCAGGTCTTCTTCATGTGCAAAGGGGAAAATAAAAATCCCTTCACAAGCGAAGCATGGGAAGTATGTAACACTGAGATGTGTCATTGTCTAAACCTCAGGCGGGGTGGGATGTTAGGGAAGGTTTCCAGGGAACCAGAAAAACTTTCACAGACTTCTTGGCTGACATCCATGGCAAATGTCATTCCAGATATGGCAGAGAACTAAGCAGCTCTATAGCGAAGTAAAACCATATCCAAAAATAAAGACCGCCACACTTACATTTTAATGTTAAACGGTAAAAATTCGACTGCTTTAAAAGTCAGTGACACGGGGGAAGAGACTTATGCTCTGCTTCCTGGTAGTACTTGAATGAATTATTTTCTGTGATTCTGGTAAAAAGAAGTTAAGTGTTTACATGAATTTAAGTGTGTGAATTGTTTCCTGGATTTGGGCAGGACTAATCTTTTAGTTACACACACATTTATGTGCCTTGCTGAACCGTGGACTGAATTGCACTCGCGTGTTTAGTGATGGGCCATGCTGTGATGAGGATAAAAAGCATCTCTCACTTAAATTGGCTGGTTTAGATCTAATCCACAGACAAACAAAAAAAGCTACCTTTCAAGAAAGTCCACCTAGGACTCCAAAAATCCTCACTCAGCCTATACAGAACTATTAAAAAACAACTGAGCTCAGCCCAAAGTAAGCACGTGCCTTTGGGCGGCCAAATTGCCCTCTGGGCTCCACTGGCCAGGCTGACCCTGACTGTAATGGGGCCCAAGACCCCAGCCACCCAGGCAGACACCTGGACGTCTGTGTCCTAATCAGGAGCTGATTCCTGCCTTTGCTGTCCAGATGAAAATCCCAGCGTGTCCTTGTGGATATCCAGCCATTGGTTTCAGTTCAGTTTTTAATCTCTCCTTGCAACGTCCCCTCCTTTCCACATCCTTTCCTAGCCATGGCCAATGCCTGGTGCTCACACTGCTAAACGGACCATCATATTAGCTGGGATTTAGCCAAGCTATGAGAACCTAAAATCCCACTGCTGCTTGCTTGGCTGACTGCCCCAACAGCCAACCTCTCCTAGCAATGCACACCAGTAGATCTCTCCCCCAGGGACTTGTTGTTTTGTACCTAGACTATTGGAGGTTCCTCTCCTTTGCCCTTGAGAAATGCAGCCTTACCTGGCTCCTATCCAAGGATGTATCGGAAGTCACACTCTCGCTGGATCACCTCTCACTCCTCTTTTCCCAGGCATTCACTGACATCTTTTTCTCAGTTGTACTGAATGTAAACTTCTTGCCTTTGCTCTCAGGGCTCATCTTGGCTGGTTCCCCACCTTACGCATCAGCTTTCATTGCCTGTCGAAGCCGTTTTTCCCTGCCTGGTGCCATCACCCACTTGTTAAATTTTCCAGCAAGCACATTTCTTCCATCAGTCCCTCGGGCTTGGGAGAGACATCCTGCAAATAGCCGCAAAGCTACCTCACTACCTGCCTTCAAAGCTCTTTTATAAGTTCACCTTTGCCATAAGGCTTAAGAAAAAAACCCTTTGACATTACACAGACTACAAGAGTATATCACGCTAAATAAATATTTTTTCCTGATTTCCTGTATATTTTTTCTTACAGTTAGATAATAAACTCTTTGGGTTAAAAATTGCATTCAGGGGTTTGTTATTAAGACTCCAAGAACTGGGGAGATGTCAATACACAACAGGATTACAATAATAGTAATAGTTCTTTTTCATGAAACAGAAGAACATGCCTACATTTAATACCAGTCTGATAGTTCTGAAGGCCATCAGGACAAGTGAATGGCAATCTCGCTTTGCCTATTTCATCCAGCTGATATTTCCATTTTTTTCGAAGGTAATCAGGAATGTTGTTAGCTTCGGGAGATGTGATAGCACCTGATTTCATTCAGCACTATAAAATATCACTTCTTTTTTCAGGCTGCAGTTTTTTGAGAGGCCACTGGAGGGACACCTGCACTACGAAACCGAAAACAGCTGTAGCCTGCATGGAAGCCTCCAGGGCCACTCGCTTGTGCTGCTTCTCAAATGGAATAGCTCTTCCAAACAGAGCAGTCACTTCTGTTTAAACATTATTTCTGGTTAAAAATCAAAGACCCAACATGACCTAAAATTATTCGTTCCATGAACATAAGAGGAAAAGAAAACAAGGCAAAAATGCTGTCACGTCACTTCAGACTACCATGAAAGCTCAAATCTTCATGCAACTGACGTCAAAGGGCCTGTTCCTGCAAATCCCGATTTGCAGAGCACTCGTGGCTGAACTGGGGCCGGCTCACGCACGCCGAGGCTGCCACAGCGGGCCTCGACCACGCATAGCACAGTCCATAGGGAATGGACACGTTTAGGCAAACAAGTCGTCCCTGATGGCCGGGCTGCTCCTCTTGCTGCTGTGTGTTTCGGGAGTGATGGCTGTAGCAAAGCTGCAGCCGTCTCACGCTGGAGAATATCCTCTTCCTTCTCCTTATCAGATCTACGTCCACTACTGCAAGGCCAATCACGATTGCCAAATCACAACTTTTTTCTCAGCTAAATAAACTAATATTGATGGCCATCATTTTCACTACTTTTCTGTGACAATAACGGTCACCCAAAAAAGTGGCAATATGGGAAAAACGTGCCAAATGTGACCAAAATGTATCCCAGTGTAAATATGATGCTATTTTTGTCTGAGACAGAAGGCAGGAAACATTTATGTCCCTGAGTATCTAAATTTATCTTGGAGAGAGTATTTATTAAGTCGCCATAGAAACAAAAACTTAAAACTATTAGACTTATTTCAGTTTTTACGATTGCTATTTCCTCCACAGCATGTTATGTTATATAGCAAATAGTGACTAGCTGAGGATGCGTCATATCTTATTCTAGAGATTTTTGCTTCTTGAGGAAAAAAACTCCACAACTTCTGTGGCATGTAACACTGCTCTTTCACATTTTCTTGTTTAATTTTACCAAACAAAAAGAGAAAAACCTGGAATATTTATATGAAAGTAAAAATACAAGGAGAAAGCTTGAACTTATAGTGCACGATTTTAGGGCCGTGTCAGGAAATGTTTGTCAGATTTAAAAGTGCTTTTCCATTTGTTGATTAACAAGTAAGCTCTTAGGCTAAATGTGCACCATTAACAAAGAGTCTGCTCTTCAAGGTAGTGCAACGGGCGCTGTAAATCCTAAGTGTTAATAGGTGTCTCAGCTACTGCTTTCAAAGCCCCTTTAAATATTATCACTCACTGACTTGCAATCAACCATTTCCGTACTATTATCTTTGTACTATTATCTTGTACTATTATCTTTGTACTATTATCAAAGCATCCCTTGGTTGAGCCAGCGATGTGATACAGCCCACCTTCCGTCTTCGTCCGAGACTGAAAACTGTATTTTATGAGGGGGATTATACACACCGCTTTCCTGCCAAATTTCCTCACAAGGACCGCTTCTGTGTGACTGCGTTTGATATGAGACCTATTTTAGTTAGTGAGCTTTCTGTAAACAAGCATCCTGCAAATGCCAAGCTCAGAAATAACTTTGCGTGTGCTAAAAAACAACTTTTACTGCTAGTTAGAAATGTTCTGTGAAGAACCAAGCAGGATATATTTCCACTGTTATTTGGGGAATCGTTTCATACTGGCTATTTAGTACAGTAGCTGTTTCAGATTAACAGTAAGAGTTTGGTGGTTTACAACATGGTTATATGGACTTCCTATCATGGAAGCTTCACCTTTTCTTATTGGATATATTTTCTAAACGCGACAATGTAATGCTGTATGCACAGGTTATATTTATCACAGCTGGCTTAAGCAGAGACAGAATTAATTAGGAAGTGTCTCAAATGTCAGATCATTAAATCAAATTGTTAAGAGGTAAATTGTAGTCTTCAGTGAACAGATATTTCACAAAATGAATACAGATCCTTGAAACAAATTGCAATCGCTGTAAAATAGTCATTTCTTCTTTGCAATCGCTTATAGGGACAATGTACATGGTTCCTCACAAACACTAAAAGTTTCTAATTTGATGTGAAGGTCAGCACAGAGGTCATGATGAAGAATTTCTTTTAGTCTCCGAGGAGTAACTAAACACTGAACAAATATTTAATTTGCATTTTACATTACTATTGAATACACTTTTCTTCTTCAAAAGAATCCCCCCTAGAGTTTATTTCAGCTCTTCTTTTTCTGTTGAAAAATTAAAGGAATGAGACGAAGAAACAAGGTACACATAATAAACAGCTAACATTTAAAAAACTACCCTCTTTTTATTGTTTCAATATCAAAAAGGTACTGTAATACAGAAAAAAGGAAAATGCAGCATGTTTTTCATTCATTCCATTCCAAAGGGCCAACTTTTCTGCCCCTGAAATCAATATTCAGACTCACCAGTAGAAATGCAATTTAGTTGGAGAAACTCTTGTAATAATCATTCTTTCAAAATCATGATTGTGAAGTCTGTTATTTTAATGCGCTACTTGATTCCAGCGACTCGCAGGAGATTTCTGCATCATGATGCTAGCTGTTACTTGCATTACAAAAGGTAACAAGTTAAGGCAGAAAGCAGCATGTGGGGGATAGCATATTATATTCCTCCCTTCTCCCTCCTTCCTTCCCAAATCAATCTGTTCAGACCGAAACCATGTCAAGGTAACATATTATCAAAGAGGATGCTTTGAAGGAGATCCCATCCATGTGCCGGGGTATTTTGTAGGCCATTTGATGAACGTACAAACCCTTGTTGCTTACTGGCTTTGCAGTACTGATACTATGCAGAATATGCCTGGAGTACATGTGCAAATGCAAGGGTAGACAAGCCCTTCTGATGGCAAGAGCTAGTGTTACTGAGCTGCAGTGAGGACAAAAGTCCCGTTAAAAACAAGTGCACTCTTTCTTCCCACTGCCTCTAGTATACAGAGCACACATCAGATCTAGAGGCTAAGGAGATGAATGTATAGCAGCAGAAGCCGTTAGTAGGTCATTACAGTGTTCAGGCCACTTTATATTAATGTTAAAAATAGCATCTATGAAGCAGTGGCCCCAGACAAGCTAGAATTTATTTAAGGAGATCTTTTCTGTATAAGACTAAAAGGAAGAGGTTCCACCAGAATCTGCAGCTTGTCTGAGGGCACTCAGCTCCCTGGTCTCACTGCCTCAGCATCCATAGGTCCAGGCCCTTGTTGTGTTAAAATCTATGGGTCTTATTCTTCCTGCACAGACAACCAACAAGAGCAGTTCTGGGGATGGCCAACCCTGCAGGGATCCATTGCAGGGGTTTCCCTCCAGTTGCTGGGTGGCAGAGATGGTCTCTGCCTTCCTTTACTCTGTAGGATAGGTTGGAGAACCAGTTCCTGAATTGATTGAGTGCTTGGAAAGCAAAATCCACCTATATGGAAGCCCTCTGTCCCTATACAACATTTTTGACAGTGCCATCTTTGATCCCTGGCACAATTCCAGCAGACCTTAGAAGAGGGAGTTTTCAGCAGAAAAGTAAACATATACTCACGTGTTGCTGTCTCCTTTTGTCGCCCTTGCACAGTGCTGGAGAAGGGAGACCAGGTTCTGTCCCATCCTCTTTCACAATCCTAAATTCACTGAGCAAGACATGGCTGTGGCATGGAGAGCAGATGTGCCTCTGCACTTGGTACATGACTCCCCAGGACTGTACAGGAGATGGGAAGTCATGAATGAGGCCAGTGTATTGTAAGGCAGCTCTGAACTGCAGTTCAGGCCCCAGGACTCACAGATTTGAAGCTGGGCAGCTTTGAAATCCATGTCTTGATGTCCCGGTGACCCACCTTTTCTTAGACTGTGTCAATGCATATTGGCACCCACAGGCATATGTACAGTAGCTGTATCTAAGGTATTAGCTGATACTCACTTATGTTCATAACCTGCTGTAATGTAGAAAGTGTTCCCACCTAGAACTTGGCAACTCAATACTGCATCTGTCAGACTCTCAGCACTTAGTGAGACTGGAAGCATACGCCAGTAAAAATGTCTGTGTGCTTGAAGAAATCCAAAAGGGACTGACCATCAGCCTCTAATCTTCCTCCAATCTTGCTGAATTACTTTGATTCAATCTTCCTTTATATTCTTACCTGATATCACACTTATCCCTTCATGCACGTTCCTCCTATTGAAAGTACAAGCCTTAGTCATCTGTTAAGAGGGTACAGTGAATGTTGCATGAGTGTATTCTTGGGATTTTTTTTTTCTTTGTGAACTGTTAAAATTGCTTCTTGAGGATGTGAATGCCTTTTATGGCTGTCTCCCCTCCTCTGTCTTCCTCTTTGACGCTGAGGATATTTGAGAAGTATGGGTCATGTTGCATGGGGGCATGGGATGTATGAAGTTTTAGCGCATGAATCACAGACTTTCTGCTTTGTTCATAAAGAAGATATAATTGGGGATTTTGTTTTCTCTTAAAAGGGTATTTTTCTACCATCAGACTGATGCTGGCATTTTCTTAAAAAGAAGGAGATATTTCCTTTTTGAGACAGTAGTAATAATAGATAAGGTCTGTCTGCTTTTTGTTTCATATTATATAATGATTAGCCTTAAATAGATATCAATTATATTTGTACAAGACCATTTTCCTCACTGTTTTTAGCCTTGTGTGTTGCTCTGATTAAGGGGAATTGATCTTTGCTGCCATATGAAAACGGGAAAGCAAACATGAGCTGAATGATTGTATGTGATGGGCGCGAGGGCCATAATGCAGGAGATGGGGAACGTTTTGTGGATTAGTCAGGCCATGCAGACGAGTCTATCAAATGTACAACGTGTCATATACAGATTTCTGTTTAGTGGACCTTTCTGTCCCAGCCTCCACATTTATCATTGTCTCCCTGACAGGAGCTCTGCCCTGTTATCCTGACTTGTATGTCATTTATCAGTGTTAAGTACAACAAAAGAGTATCTCTTTAAACCCCCTTTACCCTTTCACATGCTTCTACCCTTGAATAATGATATCTGTCTCTGCAGCCACAAATATTCCATTTCATCCTTTCCTTTATATTACGTTAGTTGCCCAATAAATGATTAAAATGGCATTAGTGCACTTTAAAATGAAAATTATTTTATTATTGTTGAAGCCGTGTAAGAGAAGAGATAAAAGCACTTGGGTGCCATTGCCTCCCTTTTTAGGCCTGTCAAGTCAAAAGAATTTTATGTTTTAAAAAATCCACAAAGTCAAAACACTGCAATGGCAGTGCGGCCCAAATCACATAGCCCCAACACAAAATGTGAACTTTCAGCCATGGATATAAATCACTCTCTCCAAAGCAAAAAGAGCAAACTATGGTATAAACACAGAAGCCGAAATTAAAATGGCAATGGTTCTTTGAAGATATTTCCACAAATGACTAATTCTTTTATTCAGGAACAAAGAGGAAGACTGGGGGAAGGGAAGAAACCTCAGAAAGGAGGCTCCACAAAAGGTGAAAACAGTTGTTGGAAAAGATATTTTCAAGCAGCACTTCATGGCCATGTCTGCTGCCATTTTTATTGATAATGGATAGTCTTTATAGAAAGTTGGCAACATGCTGGAAATCATAAGCTTCACAGAGTCTGTGCCTAGCCTCTGTCTGTGGCATTTTATAGAGATGTGTCCCTGGTAGCCCTCACCTCTCTGCTGTATCCCCTTGGGTGCCCCTGGAAGGATGCTGAGAACCACCAACTTCTGGCACAGCAATAAGGGAGTATCTGCAGAGGGAGAGAGCGCTTCAGGGCATGGCTACTGCGGACCGATCACATGCACACCGGGCAACGGTGACACGATCCCTGTCAATATGCCAGATCTGGGTCCTGAGAGAGTCATCAAGATTGTTTACATTTGTGTCACGTGTGCCAGAGCCCCTCTGACAAAGATGGATAAGTGGCTGTAAGGTGAGATGAAAGTTCGTGATGCTGAAGGGATGCCCACGGAGGGGTGACTGGATGAAAACTAGGTCTCAGCTCCTGAACCTGCTACAACAGCAGAAATAGGAGTAGAAATGGAAATCAGGGAGTCATTTGGAAGGCAGGGCTTTCTGGGAATTGGTGATTCTTGCGAGCTGAAAAGCATCTTTGGGAGTCTAGGTACTGGAGTTTGGTTGCCATCTCTGAGCAGAATTTCATTTTGTATGTTTTCCTTGTGACCATTTGCCTCCAACACTGTAACTAAGACCCTCACCATATGCTCTTGCTAATTGCATGGTCTCTTGTTTTACTGTTGAGTTTGCTCGATCCCCTTTGTACACTGGTCTTGAATACATTTAGGCTGGAAATTAGAAGATTTTTATCCAGTAGAGGAATCAGGTTCTGGACCAGTCTTTCAGTAGGAATAATTGGGGGAAAAAACCCTTATGTTTATGAAAAGGACCACATAACACCACATAATGGTGTTTGCAGCAGCTGTGCGCTGGCAAGTGAGACTGTAAGGTATCTGTGGAGTCTGAGCGATCCCTGGAGGTAGGGTGCTCTCTGCTGCTCCTTGATGACTTCCTATCTCAGACTGGAGATCTAGCCTAGGCCTTCTAGGAATAATACTCTCACAAAGGCTGGCACCTGGCAGTATAAATTGTTCAACTGGCAAGCAAGCCCCAACCTCTGACTTTCCTAAGAGCATGTCTGCTCTGAGAGGGCCTGAACACCCTGCCCTCTCTGGGTCCTCTGCAAAGATACCACCACTCAACAAAAGCTGTTCCATCCCTGTGTATACATCACAGTGTATGCAGTGTTTCAGATGAGTGCCTATCCATAGCCTTAGTCAAAGACATTATGACAGCATTTTCCCAAAAATGAGATGCAGTGATCTAACAGCCACTTCCCAACAAGTGAAGGACCTACTCCTTTCCCTTTTCCCCACCTCTGCTCCCAGCTATATACTCTTGTCGTTTGTCATGTGGCAGATCTAAGTCTCTCTGGATTCCTCTGCAAATGGATTCAGCGTATTAACTCAGCAAAAACACTGTTTTTTTCATTGGTTACCAAAAATGACAGGAGGCTGGATTGGCAGGCTCCATAATACTGTAAGAAGGGTCTGAGGAAAGCCAAAGCACATGACTGCACATGAGAGAGTGGGACCATGTACCTGAGAGCAGGGAAAGGGTAAGAGACTAATGTCTCCCTTTTTCAGGCAGTAGTGAGCCAGTAGATCAGCCCACCAGGTCATGATACTTCATCTTAATACATCCCTAACTCTCCCAGAAATACTGCTCCTGGTGTAGCTGAAGATAACCTCACAACTCCCCAGGCTGGTGTCTCACAGCTGCCCTACCATCAACTCATGACTTCTCAGTGATTTCCCAGTGATGAGATCCCACTTACAGTAGGTGTTTTGGATGTTAGTGCCAGGCTCATCCATTTATATTTTGTACTTTGAATTAATTTCATTGCATTTCCGTTATTCTAGTCCAAAGTGTCATGCAATTCCTTCTCTACAACATCCCAATTCTTCTCTGTTTGGGAACACCTCCCAGCTTTGTGCCATCAACATACATCATTAATATGCTCCTGACATTTGTGCAAATTTAGCATTTGCATTTAGGCTATATTTTCAGCAAACCACATGCTACTTCATATACCCTGCTGGAGGATGACTTAACCCCACGTCGTCACTTAGTACAGCACTTGATGCTAAACACACCCCCACACACTTATTGTTATAACTCCCTCGGAAACCAAAAGGGGTCTTTCCATTGATGTTAGTATGGCAGGCCACAACACTGAACAGCCTGAAAAGGCTACTTTCAGTTCAAGATGAGTAAGTGTTAAACTGTGAAGAAAATGATTTGAATATGCCTATTTTTTAGAGTAAAATTTTGTAGCTTTATAGTGATCAATACAATGGGAAAAAATCTCTATGTTTAAACAAAATTACAGTGAATTGCTCAAAGGCAAAACAAAATTCTCTGCTCAGCTGTTTGGCTCACATTCATCTCCCTTTACTCCTATAGAAGTGACATTTTAATTAACTGTGTCAGGTGGATGTGTAACATCTCCGCTGAAAAGCCTGTATCTGCTCAGCTGTGTGTCATAGTTTCTATACTGCTAAGATCTACAAGAGGTCATGCTTTTGTGGCAGGAGGATCCAAATTCTAAAAAAATACTTCATAATACATAACCCGTCTAAGCTTTTCTTCTACTTGCACGAATCTACAGCAAGTAGCGGCCTCCTTGGATTATTTAAATGCATTAAATTTTTTGTGAGTGAGCAAAAAAAAATCTCCATAGCTGGATCAAAAATTAGTTCTTGGTGGATAATAAAGAGTTTTGCATGAGACTGGCTGACTAAATGGTAGTGATTTTGTTCCTCGAGTGAGTGCTTTTAGCTATGAATACCTAAGTGTGCAAATGTGAAACGCTGCTTCTGCAAATGTATGTGCAGCTCGGAGGTTCACTTTCTGTTAATGTTAATGGAAACGGAACTCAGCCACATGAATATTCAAAGAAAGTGAACACAAAAGAAGCACAAGTTTGATGGAAGCAAACGGATTTAAAAATGTAAGCTAAGAATCATAGCCTTTTTTCCCCCAGGTGTGACTGTCTAAAACTTTGAGAGCTTTACAGTATTGAGGGGACACGGCATTTTTCAGGTAAATACAAGTTTGACACAGTAGTTTCCAGAGTCCTATGAGGAAAGTATTGGTTGTATTGCTAAGTTTAATTTGGATCTGAAGCTCTCATGGTCAACTGTCAGACCTAGCTCAGGAAACTGGTACAGGAAATACTTCTGCTGGGCTGCCAAGCAGATGGTCAAAGAAGAGGCTCACTAGCATTAATTGTGTGACTACCTTGTCAGAGCAGGAATGAGGATGCGTAAGCAGGGAAATACATGGGTTCTGCAAAATAAGAGGGGTGAAGGTGAGCAATACTTTGTTTGAAGTATCATAATAATGTATACTGGGGTTTAAATAGCAAGTGTGTGATTATCACATCAGTGAGTGGGAGGGGAGAAACAAAAGGAAAATGCAAAAGTATGTATATAATTTCATATATATATATAAACATACATTCTCAATCTGTCACTGTAAGATGTGCCCACTTAGCTGCAGCTGTGAGCGGGAACCTCTGAAAGAGTCACTGAAGCAGGAGGGGGCATACAAATACAATTAAACTCCAGGAGGCTGGAGTGCTGCATTTTGTTATTCAGGAACTTTCCTGATGCATTTTGATTTCACTCATAAAGAAATTACGCACAGACATGCTCTACAGGGGAAGAACATTGGTGATTATGCACGAAACCAGTTAAAAGTCAAGTGAGGCAATAGAGACCTCTGGAAAAGTTAATGGCATTTTTCCGAGTACATTATGAACATATGACCAGTGGGAGCTCAGCACACAACTGGGACATGAGTAAATGGCATCT
Organism: Dromaius novaehollandiae; assembly: GCF_036370855.1. Lineage (NCBI taxonomy): Eukaryota > Metazoa > Chordata > Aves > Casuariiformes > Dromaiidae > Dromaius > Dromaius novaehollandiae. The sequence goes on from NC_088099.1 coordinate 10,723,824, forward strand.
CCCATAGTGACAGCAGGGAAACTGAGGTACATATGTGATTGGGGCTGTGATCCTGCGAATACATGCTTTAAACACTGAACAGTCTCACTGACGTTAAACACTTGCTTTCCCTTCTGCTACACCAACCTGAGCAATGGATACTGGGGACAAGCCCACTTTCTCTCCTCATTCACTTTGCAAGGCATGTGCGAGGTGTAGCAGGGCAGGAATAGGCCCATTTCTTTTTTGTATGTTCTTCTCTGATCCTCCTCTTAAAAACTGAAGCAAAGCTACAGTGATCAGTGCAGCCACAATCTTTTGGCCACAATCTGCCACATTCCCTTCTGCCACACAGTAACTTGCTTCTTTAGTAGTTTCAGTAGAGTATGGATTATATTTATTTAGTTAGCCAGTACAACTGAGTTGGCTAATGTAGTTGTTCTGTTAGATCTTGACAGCTGTTCTAGCTGCCTAACGGCTGACGACAGACCCTCAATAATCAAATCTAAATGCATTCTCAAGCAAATTAAGTACTACCTTTCATTATATTAATATTATCTTACTGGCACTATGTCAGCTGCCATCTTACTGATACACCTCCAGAAAAGTCAGATCTGATAAAAATTTGCATTTCAGTTTACATTATTTATCAGAATTTTAATTTTGGTATTCTGTGGCTGCATTCATAAATGTAATAACTGCAACTTTATTTATGCATGGTTGCACTAAGACCTACCAAAACTCTAGCACACAAGGTTCCTTGCTCTCTGTGTTGTTCCAACACAGAACAATTCTATCCCTGTTTGACTCCATGTCAGCACATCCTGCCTTTTCGGGAAATGGCACCAAATGACTTGGGTGGCATACACAGATCATAATCTCATGATCATGAAATCCATTTACTTAAAAAGACTGTAAACCTGGATACATGGGGAGATTTGCTTTGATGACTAATGGACATTGCTAGTAAGCTTGGTACTGCCTGGCTGTTTTTCCAGGTATCTTCCACAACAGGAGTTGGTGAAGATGGAGAATTTGGGTAGGTTTCACCTCCCCTAACTTGAGTCATTTAGGAATTAGGCACATAGTCCATACCAGCCACATGGGGTCCCTCTACATTCAGTGTACAGGCACCTTCATCCCGCTTGGGTTCACAGAGATTATGTCAAGGGGCCACTCTGTGACTTTGAGCAGTCCCTCCTCAGATCTACTTTTCATCTGCCATGACTGCCCAAAGTGCTGCCATCAAAAAAAATTTGTCAGAAAATTTATTTCTGTCTTTTTCACGAAAACGTACGTCTTCTCTGAAAACGTTCCAATCCTTTACTTGAAATTGAAATTTACTTGAAATCCTTTACTTATTAAAATACTGGAATAAAACCTAAACATCTTATTGCTAATTTTGTTTTTTTCCATATTCCCATGCTCCCTGCTTTCCCTCCATTTCTCTCTGCATTTTCCTTCCCTCTTCCAGTAGAGGAACAATGGTAGAGAAAATATGAAGAAAGAGGAGGATTAAACTCATTTAACTACAGTCTCTGAATACATAGCCAGGGACCCACTCAAGACTTACAAGGCGAGTTATGGCTTCACCACAGGATTTTCTCTGCAGAGTTGTAGGGGATCAGATGAGCAGGGTTACCTTCTCACTTTGTACTCAGACATTAAGCCCCCATCAATGTGCTCTTTATAGTCTTGAGTTTCTCTGAGTTAAATGGATATGGGAGAACTTACTGCAATGGCTCATTTCTGCCAGATCTGGGCCCTGGAAGCAGATAGTCTGCTCCTTTCATCAACTTGGTGACTCAAAGCAGGCAGGATGCTGTAAGTCAGAGAGAGCAGCCTGACTGATTATTCTGCAAATATTGTGCTTTTTCAAATTTGCTTACATACCAAAATATGGATTTAGCTGATAAAAGCCAACAGCTCCATCAGAGTCCATTACAATCTATCAGGCAAATACTAAGTGATTTCCAAATTAGTACATGGTCTACAATACATCCAAGTGATCTTTATAATCTCTCTTGTAAAAAAAAATCTGTTATAAGAATTACCTAAATATGGATTTACCAGGCAGATAGCTTGCAATGTAAATGACTTGTGTTTGGATAGCTAGAATGCATATCAAAATGCATGCTCAAACGGGAGACCATATTGACTCTTTCCAAGCTGTTATGGTCTATTAGATAAATATTATCTTGGTTCAGGATTGTGGTACTTTTCTATATGCACAGTTTCCTGATAAGCCATATGGACTCTCAGATAAAATTGTGTCTTCAGATTTAGAAGGTGATATGGCTGAATAGCTGTAATGAGTATCAGAAAGCCCCTGTTAACCAATTAATCAGAATGTGTCACTGAGCCTCCCCCACCCCCCCACTTTTGTGTTAATATATGCCATAATACATACCTACAATGTTGGAGTTTCAGCAAACATGCACTGCTTGGTGGTATTTTGACACAAAACACATGCCAAGGACATTAAAGTCATGGCAACCAATCCCACAGAACGGTTTGTGGGCTTATTTTTGTGTCTCTACACTTTGTGATACCAGTCATCTTTCCAATGACTTTCTGTATTGTTCATACAAATGCACATATGCAGATCACCAAGGCTCACCAATATTAATAGAAAGGACTTTACCAATTTCAAAGACACTGGTTTCACCTATGTACTGATTTCTTTCATTCCATAATAGTTCACTAAATACATATTTCATTCTTCAATAGCAAAAACTCGATGGAATTACCACATTTCATCGCCATGGGAGGTAAACTTCAGGAAACCTCTGCATACCTTGTAAAGAACTCACAGAACTGACCACCAAGGCTGGTTCACAAATCAAGAGGAGAACCATCAGCTGTAGCCAGATCCCAGCTTTGGAGATGGCACACAAACTGCTCTCTTCATCCCTCATAAACACAGGGATGTGCAGCAAGCAAGAAGCTGTAAAGAAAGGAAATGTGCCTATGATGTTTGTGCAGTGCATTTGTACACTGCATCAGTGTAAGAAATTAGGTGATGAATTCCAGTTTAAGCAACTGTCCTTATCTTTAAAGCTGCCTATTTTTATTTCCTGCTTTGTACACCTTGCAAAAGATGTCTGTAGCTACTACCTGAACAACTGCTACCTGATGAGGACAAAAAAGAAATTATTTCTTGACAAATCCAATTTTCTCCAACTTCTCTGCACAGTTGAAGGGTAGATTTTCTCCTGAAAGACAACACGAATGTGTTGCATGGTTCAGCATCACACAGAGACACCCAAAGTACCTTGGGTTGCAACAAGCCACACAGGTGTGCTAGGCTGTGATTAATGTAGCTATGCAGCTAGACTAATGGCTAGGCCAGATTAATGCACTCTACCTCGGGGCAGAACTGTTTAGGCCAGGCACAGATCCGCCATGCTAGGAAGGTTGCTCTGGCTGCACCACCCTTTGCTGAGTTTGCAGCTGATTGATTGCCCCCGTTTATCAGCCAATCCCGGCAAAACAGATGGTAAACTAAGGCAGGACCGGTGCAGGAAGGTGGCCTCAGGGAGTGGGTCCAAAGTCCCCTTTTGGTGAGCAGTCAGTACCTGAGGGTCTGGAACTTGTGGTTACATGCATACATGCATATTTTCACAACTGCTGTTTGATTCAAACATATTTATGCTCCTCTTTTACTCACTACTTGCACACATTTGTAGGAAAAGGATTTGATTGGGAAACAGGGTTTTTTCCAAGAATACCAATTTTCATGGTCAGACAAGGAGACTCCTGGGTGAACAAGAGTTTTTGCTGTTCAGATACCCAAAGTTTCCTATTCTGAACTTCCCACTTGTTTCGGTGCATAGAGTCATACAGCCACTCACCCACCCAAAAACAACCAGTGGTGTGTTAGCAAAGAACAGTTCCCTGAAAACTCTCCCCTGACAGCTAATAATGTAAAGAGGAAAGTGCACCAGGCCCTTAGACTGAAAGGCAGCACAGAGCTATCAAAGGTTTGTAAACCACTGAGCCTGCCCACACTCCTCCCTGCAGAAAAAGCACCAGATGGCTGTTGGGTAGGATGATGCCAGATAGCTGGAGAGGATGGGTCTCACTTTAGGAAAGGGATGGTCCAGATACAGGCAAGGCTGTGAGTGCTATTACATTATTCCTCACAAAAGGTTTAAGCAGCTTTATTTTAGACCATTGTCTATTTTTTATTCCAGATCACAGAACCCAAGGCAACAGATGGCATATTAAGGATGTGATTTTAGCAGGTGAGGAATGTATCTTCATCTTTTCCTCTCTGTTCCACGCCTGTTTCGTCATCTTAATATTATTTAAAAGTAGCTCTGCTTTGAATGGCTAAATTCATTCTCTGAAGCATGCTGCTGAAATGTAAACATCATACAGCTTTGATTTCCTATGAATACAGAACACACGCTGTTACTGAAAAGAACATACAAGATTGCCCCGCTTTTAGAAATCAAATATTAATTATGAGTCAGGACTGGAGGACACAATAAGCTTTTGCCCATTCAGTGTGTCCCAAGATAATTTCCAAAATTTCCAAAATCATACTTTGCAAGTCTCTCTGGATTCCCGTATTTTATTAGGCGAGCAAGAGTTCCAGCTTCTAGTGCTTCCACATGAAGCTGCAGCTGCAAGCACTGTCTAATGCTGTTGCTTACCTTTGCAAAGTGGGTATCAGCTTCTTGTCTCTGCTCATGTTCACAGCTATCTTCCATAAACAATTGTTACGATGTCCAGCTTCAAAAAGCTCTGTCGTATTGTGAACGTGCTACTAACACTTTTATAAGCTACGTTACACAATGGGTTCTGATGAAAATATACCTCTTTCTGTGAATATTTAGTCTGTACGTGAAGCCTGGAATGAGTAAATAGTGCAGTCATGAGCCTGACGCTTCAAGTGTCAAAATGAAACCAAGGGCAAACAGGTGCTTTATCCTCCCAACAGTTCTATTAGAGGCACCTCTATCTAAAGTGCGAGGCTGTTTCCACGTGAAGATGAATGCCTGACTTTCAGTAGTGACTGGATCCACTGAAATGTCTAACTTACCTAATCAAGGTTGCTCACTTTGTAGTTTTGTCTTTCCCTCACTTTTCCATACTCCAATATTTTATGCAGCTTGATTATTCTAATTAACCTTAAAAAAAAAGAGAGAGAGAAAGAGCTGAGCCTTGATAATAATGTTTCAAAGTTCTCCTAAAATGAGTAAAAATGTGAGATGGTAAAAAAGCACTGTGACTGTTAAAATGCACGTTGACTAGCAAAACCCTAGATAAAGGCACCGTCCCCTCCCACTTCCAGCAGGTAGTCATTTGGGAAGAACTCACAGTGCTGGGCAGAAGATAAATGGCAAGAAATAAAACATGCTTTATTCTTGCTGCCACAGTGTAGGTCATTGCAAGAACTCAGCTTACTTTATTCAAGTAACTTCTTTGGGAATAGGATATGTTTCTGCAACTTGTATTTCCGTACACCTTCTGCATTGTCAAAATCTAAGAACAGTAAAGCACTCCAAAGATGGCTGTCCTGAAGACAGCTATCTCTTCCATTCTCCAGGAAACACTGTTCTCATGAGATTTCCAGCACAGCCCATGCTCTGTTCAAAAGCCTTGGACAGGCTTGAATAAACATCTGACCTTCTTCAGGAAGAAAATGTAAACCTCCCTCCCCTCCCACCCCAGCTGTGATTCTTTTGAGGTTCTTTTCTGCTATTTATTTATCAAGCAAAGACAGTATGTTTGACTCAATATAGGAACAGAAGACTCCAAGATTTAAATACGCTTTCAGCTAGAATAGACACAAGTGAAGACGTTCGAAATTGTGCATAAATATGATGACGTTTGCAGGAAACAAATTTTTGTTTTCGGTTTTTAGATTGGGAAGAATACACAGAAGAAATACAAAGCCTCATGCTTCTACATACACAGCATGTGATGAGCCCCATCCCTGGTCCAGTGTGATAACTGCTCCTATAACTGTATTACGGCTTTTGTGGAAGGAGTGTGTGGCTTGATCAGCCAGGATTTGGGAGGTCTTTTATATTTTTATTTTACTAAGGCATTGTTATTTTCAGCCAGTTCTAATGTGTGCCACTGAAAACCAAAAGTATCTTAAATAGATGTTGTTTTTTTTCTTTTAAGTGCATGCTTTTTCACCTGCCTTTTTTCACTGAACATTTCATGTCCTCCTTCAAGTTGTTCTAGGTTCAGCCTCCAAGAGAGTAGCGAGGGAAAATCAGGCCATTTAAAAATAAAATAGATTACTTCTGCACGGCTTTCTTTAATCAAAATCATTATAACTGATGGCTTAGAGCCTTGATTACACCTCTTCAGAGGGCACCCCTTGATTTTGCGTGACATCCCTGATTATTTTATTTACTTATTTATTTATTTATTAGCTTTTACTTTCTGCCTTGATTTCTAGGTCACCGAGTTGAGGCTTGTTCTTGCTTTAAATGGATTTGCTCGTTTCTCAGTGGCAGGTTATTTTTCTTACAGGGGCTATGAGTAAACATGCCCCCTTTTCAGAAGAAGACGAAAATTCCCGTGATCCCATGCTTTTCTTTTTTTCCCTAGCCCCTGCAGAGAGAGAGATTGGACCAAGAGTCATTCCTCCCGACCTCTCCCGAGCCCCTGTGGAGCTAAGGGCCAAAAGGTCATTTTCTCAGGTTCCCTCTGGAGGGAGAATCCAAAGGTCATTCCCTCCCTCCCCAACCACCCCAAGTGGCTCTGAGAGACATTTAAAACTCTTTTAGGGAGGGAGGGGAGAGACCAAGTCCATTCGCTTTACCTACTGCCCCTCAACAGCAGAGATGTGAACCAGGGCTGTGCATGAAATGTTTGCCTTGAAGCTCAAAGCTATTCAGACCTGGCCTCATGTTCAAGGTTAGGGACTTCGTGAACGTCAACAGAGATGGGCAGAGCTTGTTTGCACAGTTGAGAAGGCAGCCTCTTCAGTCCCCCAAATCAGCCTTCTCCTTCCCACAGTCCTCACAATCTTCTTTCTGCATATCCAAGAGTAAGGCCTGGGTTTCCCTAGGAATCAATCAGATGTCATTAGGTAGCGGGGTTGAGCAGCTCTGAAACTCCCAAAGCAGCAGTCTGGCCCTGGTTCTTGGGATCTAAGCTGCAGGGATCATTTTATGAGTCACCTTGGAAAACAAACCCAGACAGATTCACACAGCCTCTCCGTGAGCCACTGCTGCTGCCCACTGCACCATCGCCTCCGAATGCCTTGGACCTACTTTGGAACCACTCTGTGTTTCCCAAGACAGAACAAAATAGTGAAGATTAACACCTCTAAATATTTTGCCCATCCCTTTACAGAAAAAAGTTCCTTTTTTTCTTGTTTTCCTAATGATGAAGTAAAAAAAGGGGGGAGATTCCCCATAGTTAATTTCCTTTACCTGACTGAGGAAGGAAGGAAGAGAAGAGCAACAGTTATTTCACAAGGTCCCCTGCAGGAGAGGGGCAGTAAGGGTCACTTCCTCTCAATCCGTCCCATCCGAAGGAGAGCAGATAGGCTGTGTCAATGCCACGGTCCCTTTTGTGGTGCGCAAGCAGTCGGAGGTCACCTCCCTGCTCCGGCTTTGCTCTCGCTGCATAGACACACATACTCTCCCGTGCTCTTTCTTTCCCTCTTGCATGGGGGCAGGGGAGATTAGTTCTTTCTGCCTCTCTCCGTCTTTGTATGGAGGGGAACTCACAAGCCACTACCTGGGCCCCTTCTGGAAAGAGACAATAACAAAAGGGCAGTTCCCAGTTTTCTGGTTTTTAAGGTTTTTCAGGGAGGTTCCTGGGGCATGGTGGAATTGGTCAAGCAAAGCCTTTAAAATCTAAATAAAAGTGAAATGTTGAAGTATAGGTTTTGAACCACTTGCAGGTTTTGGTGATGCTGATAGAAATGCCCTGCGCAGCTGCAAATTAGTAGTAAATTTTCTACTGTTGCCTGTGTACACACTGGCCCTAAATTTGGGAAAAACACTAAACTCCTGTGAATCACTGTAAGGGAGCAAGCAGCAACTGAAATACATAGGAAAAATTCAAGTTCTATGTTAACAAGCATGAAACAATGAATAAAAAACAGCTATTCTTCTTGTTGTCTGAGGTTTGAGCTTGTTGCAGATCACTCCTTCAGGGCCCGATCCAACTCCTCCAAAATCTGTGTGAGTGTTGTGTGTTATGACTGAATTTCATGTGCTTTGGTTCAGGCAGCGACCAGGCTTCAGTGTTTTGATTAATTTCTGGCACGATCTTTAATTTGGAACTAATCTGGAATTAAAATTCTTCATCAAGAGCTATGCTTTCACAGATGATCTTCTGATTCTTTCAAGTCTTAGGGCCACATTTTGCACAAAGGTACAGGTTTGCAGTTCCCACTGAAGTCAGCGATCTAGTTTTTCCTCCCTTCAAAGGATGGCCAAGGGAAATAAAAGTTTTGTGCATGCTTACCTTGGAACGAGAATGTGGCCCTAAGGTTAAAGTAGAAAACACACCTCTACATTACAAAGGCATTCTAAAATTTCAGTCTCCAAAATTTTAAATGACAGATACAGCAAGCTGCTCTCAAAAGATGCACAGACTTTCTATGTGCTTGTAAGACTGGCTGAGCAGAAAAGCTCATCTGGCAGTGTAAATTACCAAGCACCTCCATGTAAAATTACTAGCAAGATTCAAAGCTCCCTTTGACACACTCCAATACAACTTACAGGACAACCTTTTGTAGGGTAGACTTTTCCCTTTCCTTTCTCCTCCTTCCTACTCCCTCTGCAAAGTCAGAATGGTTTCTCTTGAAGCAGATGTTCATCTCCAGCACTGTGATTGCAGTTTGCACATTTCAGTGCATTGAAGTAGTTCAGGACTCTCCCCCCAGCTCCTGAGATGCTGTGTTGTCTCTACAGAGGTAGTAGCACTTAAGTATGGAACAACATAGTCTTTATTCCCTAGGTGACATGTATCTCCACAATGCCGTGAGGCTTGGCTGGTAAATGTTGCAAAATGTTTTGAGATCCCTGCAGGACCGTGAAATATTATTATTCTGTAGTGTTTCACCACAGCAGAGTTTAGGACAGGTGACATTCATCAGTGCTTTAGATGATCCCCTTTACAAATGGGGGGTTTAACCTTTGCAAATAAAAGGGGTACGTTAGTCTACATACTTGGTATTAAGTGGCACGTAAGTGGTGCTCTGGTCCTGGGCACAGAACCGAGCCTTCCTGCCCACTCCCAATGTCCTTCAAGGATAAGAGGGGGAACAGGATCCACTCTTGTGAATGGACTTGCTGGACTCACTCTTCAAGAAACTCCTATTTCCACGTGTGCCTGTGGATCCAGGGCTCTGCTTTGGAGTGCTCTACACTCAGACTGAGCATGCGAGGATTCTTTATTAATTGTGATGATTTCGGTAAGTAAGTTACAGCCACACAGTGCTGCTTGTTAAGAATAATACAATGAATTTCAGTCATTGTAGTATCCTTTCCTCCCCTCTTTTCCCAAAAGCAAAGTGCAAATCCACTTAAAATGCTGAGATCTTTTGACTTCTACCAGAAACTTTTATCCGCATAAGAGGATAAGAAATTCATTAGCTTAAGTTGTATGATTGTAACAGCTCATTAGAGAGCACTGTGCCTTTCAGTGTGAGCATGCCTCCAGCTCTGCATTGAATCTGTCAAAGTTAAGGATAAAGGTATGGGACAACGTAACTATCCTGGAAGGCAATTTTTTATTTTTAACCTAGCAGACCACAGGGTTCATTAAATGATTTTAATGAACAGTCATAGGCTGATTTTCAAATCTTCTTTTCATTTGTGTCTAATTGCAACCAAAATATGAAATTGCTAAATAGATCTTCCTTGCCAAGCAAATAAAATGTAAATTTTAATTTACAGCCAGTAATTACATTTTCAGTTTCATTGTGACTAATTGTTGTTGCTTTATTTTATTTTATTTTTGTAAGGTAAAATAAACATTCTGTTTTCAGGTTTAACAGCTGCAAAATACTGCTGTAAAAATCTTACATGTCTTCCCTTCAGACAAGGGGAAACCAGCCACTTTTAAACAGAAAACATAGTAATTAGTTCTATTAATCTGTTCAAAGCAATGAATGATTAAAGCAGAAATCCCAGCCATTTGTCAGGTCCAAAAAGTTTGTGATATGGTATTTTTTCATCTGTGGAATCTCAGAAGGCATCGCCTTGACAAAGCAGGTCATTTGCAACATTTTATAAAATATAGGAGGGAAGATTGGAATGCATTTTTCAATCTTCCTCTGGCAGCCTTCACGGCTTTAGTCAATTTATGCATCATCTGTTAAAGTTCAATATGGGGCATTGGGTCCCAAAATGTACTTTGAAACATCCATAGCAAATCTTCTAATCTCAGCTTCCACTATCTGAGCAACATATACATTAGAGTGGAATTTGGGATAGGCTTTTAGGTTGAGGGGTGAAACATTTACTTAGATAACCTACAGTATCTTGGCTCCAAGTGTAATGTTCGGGTTCGGATAAATGATTGCCTTTCATTTTCCCCAAAGATAAATGATAAAAGATATAGTTTTATACCAGGATTTATAGACCTCTGTATCTGCATGTACATGGACATATAGTATTTCTTTTAAATTCAGGTTAAACACAGATAGTCCAAAAACATGTATTTACTTTATGCCAGTTCTGAGAAAAATGATATTATTTTATAGAACATGATGGCTGCAATAAGCCACCATCCTGTGTCTTTAGCATCAATGAGCTTTTCTGGCTACAATATTCTTATTTAATCTAAACAAAGCTCAATACCCTTCCTCCCCCTCAAAGCAAACACAGGAAATTACACATTTTTGTGCATGTAACAGTATTATGACTTTATACCAGTTAACAAAACTTCACAAAAGACTTGCAGGGGGGACAGCTCACTTCCTTCTGTATTTTCCTTTCAAAGTATAGATTCTACTATAGCACATTTTCTTTTTTATAACTATTCTGTTTCCAGATTTGCTGCGGTTCTTGCTTTGTTCTCTCGTACGCCATCTCAAAACAATGAGCGTGTCATGGGAGGTTAGACAAGCTATTAGCGTGGAAGGGGGAAGTCACAAAATAGTAATTACTGGTGGAGGGTGCAACTTAAAAAAAACAATTTACAAGCTGATCCTTTTGAAATTAGATCTCTCAGTTGTGGAGTACTATACTGAGTTGTAGCACATTATTTCTGCTCCACATTGGCCAAAGTCATGTTTTTGGAATTATGCAGCTATTTGCAGTTAATAATATAGTGTTTTATTAGAAAAAATAAAAAGCATTTCCATAGGTATTGGGCTAGGAATAAAACCAGCATTTCAGGAGGGTTTATTCCTCAGAAAAATTATCCTCAAGATAAAAGACTGTCTCGAAATACATGCTCTTGTTTACAGTAACAAAAAAAATCATTATTCCATGTCCCATCGATCAAAAAACACAGCGCCTTTTAGCGTCAATACACTTCGCACTTATTCCAGCCGCCTTGTTAAGGCTTGGCTGGGCAGACTCGCAAGATTACCTAATTCCCCCCAAACAAACAGGCCACCTCCCCCGCGCAGCGGCGGCCCGCCCTGCCCCCGCCGCGCGACGAGCCGTTAGCGGGGGCGCCTCGCGCAAGCTTGCGGCCGCCCGCGCGCCTGACGCCGCTGCCCGTCGGGTGACAGCGCCTCCGTCTCCGCCGTCCCGCCTGATTGGCTGAGGGGCGTCAGAAAGCCGGCGCCCGATTGGCTGGGGCCGGCTGCTGTTGCTATGACTCTGTTGCTAGGGCCTCGGCTGTCTCCAGGCCCGGCAGGAAACATGTAATGAATTATGGATGGTTGATTTGCTCAAAGAGGCCTGATCTGTAATGCAGATGAGCTGCAAGGCCCCCCTTTTCTTCTGGGTTCTTAAAAAAAAAAGTATATAAAAAAAAATCTGAGTTTTAAATCAGAATCTGGCATTTGCGTAGTCCCCAGTCACAGCAGTGACTCCTGAATACTGATGTTAATTGTTATGCAAAGATAGGGCCAGAGGTCACTATCTGTTATTTGTTCAGGAAAAGCTTGTAGGATTTTCACTGAACTCCGTGACCCTTTGGGGTATTATATTTTTCCCCCCTCTTTGGTTCAGAGACAAAATGGGATACAAACACCAGAAGCGGTATTTTCTAACAGTTGGAGAGGAAATTGTCCCCTTGGAGCATGATGAAGTTGGAGGAATCTAGCAGCCAGGCTGGCTAATGGACAGCTTTTCTCGCTTCCTAAAAGATATCTTTGCCCAAATATGACCTAAGATCCGCTATGTGCATAGCTCACACAGTTTAGGCCCCCTTCGTCAGTGCCTTCAATAGCCTTTGGCTGAAGAGGGGCTCTCGGTGCCTGCTACGTGGATAATATGCCCACTTCACACAAGTGAAAAACCGAATGTTTTTAGCCACGTGTAACGCCCCAGCTGGAACACCCCGCATGAACAAAGTGTCTGAGGCTCTGCACGTCGGTAGCAGGAAAATAAACATTTAATTTCCCTAATCTTCATTTATTAAGAAGTACGGTGGATGTTATGCTACAGAAATTACTGTATTTTCCTATACTTAATGAATACTGATGCCAGAATAGATACTTCTCTCGTGCTTGTGCAGAGTTTTAGTATTTTTTTCGTACTACAGTGAAAAATTATTTCTGTGCTTTCTGTGTCATGCCTCTGTGGACAAATGCGAATTGAAAAATTATTAGTCTGATTTAGAGGAAATAAGAGCCTGCTTCTTATTTCATATTAGATTTAAGCTTGTGCAGTCCAGGCATATATTCAGCTAAGTGTAGGCCTTCCTCAGCCAGCCAAATATTGACGTGCAGGGAGGTGCCTTGGAGGTTCATGCCCCATGCAAGGGAAGAGTCAGTCCCCCTCCCCTCTGAAGCCCGGCATTTAAGGCGACTACACACTGAGCACTTTACTCAGCAATGAAATGATTGAGCCATTTTGACAGATTTTGCATTGTGGCGTTTATGCCTTTTTTACCTCAGATCCTGAATGGTCCGTGGCTCTTCCTCAGGGAGAAGTAAATGACTGAAGTAAGAGCTCTGAGGTGAAGATGAAATATATCCCATCCTCCTGTGATTCGGAGTAGAATGATACCTTATTTCCAGAATTATTAAACAAAATGCTCTGTTGTGTAAAAACCAAAGAGTACTAAAAAATAATAAACCTAGAAAGTCTGTGAGACATTGGGTACAGATGATAAAAACACCTATGCTCATCTGTGGCCATCAGGCAGTCACTAAGAGCTTCAGCTGCAATGGCCTTTATGTTTTATTATATTCTATTATTAAAATGTTTTATATTGATGAAAATGGTTAAGGCAAAACTGTATTGCCTATCCCACCCTTTCCTGACAGTGCATTCATCAAACTCCATTAAAAAAAACATCCAGGCTATAGATGTGTCATTAGAGACCCAATGATGCTTAAAGCTCAGAAATGTCTGAGAGATGCAGTTTGTTGAAAACACAGTATTAATGTTCGTATATATGGATGTATTAAATTTGTCTTTTTTTTTATGGCAGTGGTTCCGTGCAACATACATTGAAATGAAAAACACATTAGCAGTTTGTACTTGTGGGAAATATAGGTCACGTTTTTGTAAATCAAATAATTGTGTTTTAAACTTTTCATTCAGCGATCTTTATTTTTGTATATAATCCTGTAGGCCTGACCCACAGGAAAATGATTGTTCCCACACCTTTATAAATGCAGTATGCACTATGAGGTTTGGAATAGCTTAAATACTTAGCAAAGAGGCAGCAACCGACTTAAGCACATATGCAGTTTAAACACATATGTATTTCCAGTGCTATAAATTGTCCCCAGTATCTCTCCATGGCTTTTATTGAGGAGGCACAAGAAATTCAAAGAGCAGTGGTCTAGGTCTTGTGTTGGGTATGCTGTCAGGTTGTTGGAACATCTTAGTAAAGCTAGGCATGGTAACTACGTCTGCAGACTAGCCCCTGCCTTCGTGTATTGGTCCTAAAATTCGTGAAGAAAGGACCTGAACCTGCAGGGCAGAGAGACTTCACCTCCAGAGGGGCCTGGAGCTGCCCTGAGATATTTTGCAAGTAGCTCCTCAAGAGCAGCCTCGCTGTGTTTTCCTGATTAAGATTTTATAATTCCTGCTGCTGTTTTGCGTACTGCAGGATGAAGGAGGGGCTGCTTTGCCTGGAGACCTTCATGGCATGGACCTAACAAGCTGACTCCAATGGATACAATATCTACTGGACAGTAGTTCAAGTATGAGAAGGTCTGCAGTCATCGACAGTGAGAAAAGTGATGCAGGAAGCTTTCACAAAAGACATGGCTCTTAAGGAAAGACCCGAATGAGGCAGGGAACCTTTTTGGTGCAGGGCAGAGGGTGAGACAGTCTTCACAACACAGGAATGGTTAAGAGAAAGGAAGGAGAGGAAGGAAATTCTATTTTTTTTTCTTTATACCTACAGCATCTGATTGAAAAGTACAGATCTGTTTCCACTGAAAATATAGAAGCTATTTTATTTTTACTTTTTCTAAATTTGCAATGTTATTTCTGTAGAAGTTTCTTTTTTAAAAACAAAAGGCTTTTTTCATTTTAGTTGGAAAAGAAAAAGCTTTTAGGAGCTCCTTTTGTATTAAGAAATGTGTAAATGAAAAAGCATTGCATTTTTAACATGATAATAAAAGTTTTAAAAGCATGCTCTAACACTTTCCTTTGAGAGATCCTTTTATAATTTAAAAAAAAAAATTGTTAAAGTAATTTCAACCAGTCTATACCGTCAATAATCTTCATAGAGTTTACATTAATCCAGAAACATTGTATAGTGCGATGAAGCTGATGAGAATCAACAAAGGATAAAAGAGAGTATCCCATACAGAAACCCACTGTTTAATGCCAGCTGCTCAGGAAATGTCAAAAGTAAAGTGAGTTTCAGGTCAAGGGCACTGGGAACACTCTGTTAGCAAACCCTAAGACAGGCAGCTCTTGTTATTAGTATGAACAGGGATATGGTGAGTCCTTTTTAATCTATCCCTGGGCCTCCCTCTGGCTTCCCAGACAGAAATCCATCCCATTTGGGCTCACCTTTTTGAGACTGCTGGGAGTTTTTCAAAACATAACCCCTCTGGTCTTTCTAATGTTCCCCATCAAACTTGCTAAAAGCTTGGAGTTCAGTGATAGCTCTGCTTCGAGGCACTGCGTTGGCTCAGTGCCAGGCCTGCTGAAGGTGAAAAAAGTAGTGGGTAATTGTTCTCTTTTAAGTTTCCATGGCAGCATGGATCTTTCTTCACCCCTTGTTTTTCTGCCACAGCATCATAGTGTCCATGACAAGTCCATTTCCATCTTGCGTACCTTTTCCTTTGAACGCTTTGGTGTGCTATTCTGGAGCATTTGGATGGTGGATTGTGAGTGTGCCTTGTTTGCCGCTAGCAAGAGAGTTGTTCCCCTTGCTACAATACTGAATTGAGAGGCAAAACTTCTAAAGAGATAGGACTGGAGTGTGGGCAGGTTAATAACTTCATGCACCTTTCTACAGGTAGTCCTTTTGTGGAGGGTGAGACACTATTTCTTGTAACTAGGAAATACAGAAACTGATTTGAGAGAACTAAGGTGATGTGCACCAGTGTGGTTTGGCAAAATGTCCTCCGTAAGGTGTTGCAAGATTGAACCACTCTAGAAGATTGACATCCACTCTAGAAGGAACAAGGCAGTTTGGCCCTGTGACATTACAGTCATGATAGGCACTTTCTTAATTTCCTTAACTCCCTTAATTTCCTGTCCATGTCCTGTAAATGCGTGCAAAGTCTGCTGTGAAATATAAGGACTTCGGCAATGACTGTTCAGAATTTTGCAGGTTAACAGCATGGTTTGACTCTTTCCTTGATGTTTTACTACTACTATGAATGTTCAAGGTTCTCCTAAATGCATATTTACTTCTTGAATGCTAGCTTTGTGCCAGAGGAAGACTCCTGATGTAACACTGTGCAGTATACTGCCTAACATATATGCTATTAACATGCAGTGGGATATGGCTAATACATCTCTGATCCATCACTAGAAAAAAAACTTTTTGTACTATAATGTCTATAAACTCAGCTAGAGCATTGATCAGACTGTGAGGCCTACTTATTTAATGGTGCTAAGTGGTCATAATATGCAAATATATTGTCATAGTGTTATTGTTTGCATAAAAGATGTCAGGAGGTATAGATTGGAAGGAGAGGACTGTCGATGGCTGGGAGCCTGCTGGTGCCACAGAGCTTTTTTTCCTCCTTACAGCAATGCAATGTTTCAAAGATGGTCCCATTTGTGGAGTAATCATGCTTTTGTGTGTTGGCAACAGAATGAAGAAAGAGCAACCAACATGATGCCATCTACTGGGAATTGGAACCTTCCTCTTCATGATGATGGGATTTATCTCATCATATGCTAGATGTTTAGAGAGGAGACATCTAGTCAACCTAGACAATGGAAAGAAACAGGCCTTTTTCATGTGTAGTTCACTTGACCTATTTTAGTTGTGTCCTCCTTAGGGGGAGATGAACTGTGTCTTGAAATTACATGTATTGGGATCACTAAGCCCAAAACAACACGCTGTCTCACTGGGGTGCAATCACTAAAGCTCTTCAGTGAACTCTGTATATATCCTGTGAAAGAGCCCTGTGTCACCTGGAAACTTTTCAGCTATGCTGGTCTGAGAAAAAGCAATAACATAAGAGGAATAATGGGACTTTGGATATGGATCCCATATCCTGTAATTCCATTGGATTTCATATCGCTTCCATTATGCATCCCACAATGACGGGGAAAAAATCCTCCAGTTTGTGGGATCATTCTGGAGAAAGTACCATGATACCAGAATTTCATAAGGAGCAAGTCTCCATGTTGCAGAAACACTGATGTGGAACATCTAGCATAGATAATTAATGTTACTCAGCTTATTTGCAAATAAAAACTCCAATTCCCCTTCAGCAAACTCTGTGTAACCCAGTGGACTGCTGTATTGCAAATTGCTTGAACTTTCAATGAGGTCTCAAGCTCACAGCTACTAGGAAACTTAGTTGGCATGTTTGAAACAGGCCTTTACGTCAGCTTGGAATTTATAGGAATTTTGTTGGCATTGGTATCAAAACTCGTATTGTGATCAATGGAAACAGGATTAAACCTTGATTCCCTATAATGATTTCCTCTAAGATGAGAAGAGACCATAAGATCATCCAGTTTGACCTCCTGTGTAATGCAATTCATTCATTTTCATCCAATACACATGTATTTTCAGCATGATGATTTTCCTTAGATTAAAGCACTCAGGTCTTCAGGGATAACCATTGCATGCTACAGGCACAGAACAGAAAGAATGAACTGTGGTGCCAAGTATGTGTGAGGCCCCAGCAATGATGGAGAATTTATTAAATTGGACATGCCTAATTAATCGCAATTAGTGAAAGTAATACCTTCTCCCATCTTTTAACCAATTTCTTGCCAATTTGACCTGAGAAAATCTCTCCAATTTTAAAACTGCCAATCTGTATGATTCTGTGAATGTAAGCCAGAAATGCTAACGAAGTATCTTAGAACATTTTTCTCTTTCTGTTCAAAACACAGATACGGTTTGGTGTCTTCTTGTCAGTTATGGTCAGTCAGTAATTCTGAAAAAAAGGGGGGCAAATAAACAAAAATCCCCAACCCCCAAAACATCTCCGTCTGGCCAATTGTGCATGAGAGAGAGGGAGAATCCTTCCTCCATGCTAATATGATATGTGGGATATGAGCCTAGTCTTTGTCTTAATATGTTTTGAGTACAGCCACACAACGGGCAGATGGGTAGTACAATTTACTTCCGAGGTTGAATTAAACTGCATCCTTTAAGAAGGTATTTACTGTCACCTTAAAACCTCCAGCCAACAGTGGGACCTCCACCTTCAGTGATAATCTTTTGCAGGGTTTAATTACTCTGTCTGCCAGAAAATTACATCTTGTTTCAAGGCTGAATTTGTCTAGCTTCAAATTTCAGCCATTCAATCTTGTTCAAGATTTTGTCAACAAGATTGAAAGCCCATTATTAGGTATCTTCTCCACCAGTAAATACCTATATAAATTGATAGAGTCATTTTGTAACTTACTTGAAGCTCTGCCTCCAGAAAGGCACTTCCCAGCTCTTGCTCTCCTCCCATCTTTCTGATGGAGCTTCCTTTCTTCTATATGCTGCATGTTTGGAAAGCAGCACTCTCTTTTGGCAAGTGGTGGGGAAAGAGAAAGAAATTAACTGTGAAGGAAGAAGGAGAGGTTCAAAAGGAATTGCCTGATGATTGATCACTCTTCTAGTATCTGGAAAAGGCATTTTCTCTTGAGAAGTAAATCTATGCTAAACATTCCCCACCCCTAGCAGTTTGTCAGCTCATTTCTACCATAGTAATACTCAATGTTTGCAAAGCAATGCCTCTGTCCTAGACTACATCTGACATGAATCAGCTCCAATGAGGTTGTTTCCTCAAGAAAGGCCAATAGATCTATAGCAGTTTTTATCATTAGAGAATGTAGCAAATGCTTTACAAAGAAGATACTTGAACATTGGCAGATGATACTGAACATTGATGAAAGCAGTGAAAGCCTATAAGATCCTATATGG
Organism: Dromaius novaehollandiae; assembly: GCF_036370855.1. Lineage (NCBI taxonomy): Eukaryota > Metazoa > Chordata > Aves > Casuariiformes > Dromaiidae > Dromaius > Dromaius novaehollandiae. The sequence goes on from NC_088099.1 coordinate 10,742,439, forward strand.
TGTTCTATGGTGTCCTTAATTCTCCTTCCTTCAATGAAAATACAGAGCCCCTCGAAACACCCCTGGGGAATGGAGTCACAGCAAAATCACAGAAGACCCTAACCAATTAACTTAGCAAGTCCTTACTAAACATAAAGATGCAACAAAAATTTCACTACCTATCTTCTGTTCATGAGTCTAGTTTCTCACCCAACCTGTCCAGTTATTCATGTATTTAATTACTATTTAACTTCTATGTTATGAAAATAACAAGAGAGACATACCAGTCTAGGTCAAAATCAGAATTTACCACTTGCCGGTGTTGTAGTTTCTGTATGTGTCCTAGAGGGGTAAGTTCTGCAGGAGTGATTTTTTTCAAACATCTTCATTTTCTTTTTCTCAGAATGAAGAAAATGGTTTAAATTACAGCTATAAAACAGAGAGAGAATTTAACTAAAGCACAAATATGAGTCATGAAAATGTTCGTGCCTTATTTTCAGAGTAATAACTAAACACCTGCTAAATTACATTTTAAAAAATTACCCAGTATTTCACAGTGTGTTTTATCCTTTTGTTTGTTATTGTCTCTCTTAAGCCCCACTCTTGATCCTTGATCTGCGTGGGAAGACTGTGTCATCCCTGCAGAGCTCCCAAAACTCAGCAAAGCTCTACAGGTACCGATGCTCTGCCCTTGACAAGGTCTGAGTTTTGAGCAGCAGGGACAGCACTATACTGTGTGTTTAAGCAGACGTAACACTGGCATAACACTGTGTGCACCAACACAACTCAAGAAAAGAGATCATTACACAGAAAAAAATCAGTTGTTGAAAGCTTGTGCAACTGAAATAAGGAATACCATTAAAAGTGACTCATCCGTGTTGATTCTGTCTAACCTTTACCTTCCCACATGTTACTGTTTTCTTCTGTTAGTAACTTCAGGACAGTAAAAGAGCCTCGCTGGGGAGGAGAATCCAGTAGATTGGCATTATCTTCCATAAGACGTGGAGTGTATTCAGTTACTGAGCCTCTTGGGAACATGGTGGAGGGCTCATTCTCCGTTGTCTGTTTTGCTTTTTATGTTTTCTTTAGTTGTTTTTCACTTTGGCACTGAGTGGGAAGACAAAACTCTTGAACAATCTGTAATTATATCATGTCACAGTTGATGAGGTTACAAAGGAGTAAATATGTAGTTGGTATTAGAGAGGATATTTTTAACAATACTCACTCTACATCTAATGGAGTGCATCTGTGTCCTCTGTGGGCACTCTGCCTTGGATAATATAAAAGGAGAGCAATGGGAAAGAAAGCAGCATAATAATAATATATGCATAGTCTTCAGTGGAATCAGTTTCTGCAAATACACACTTGACATTTGAACTCTTTCGTACCAGTGCTACTCCTATTGATGCCAGTGGCATCTTTGCCCTTGAGTAGGAGTAGGATTGAATTCTGACTGTTGAAATGCCTGTGAGAGAGAGGTGGAAGTTTCCCAGTGTGATCTGATTGCCACAGTCAAAGAGGAGAGTTTCACTAGACCGTTGTGCCAGTAATTCTTGAGCTGGGGTCAGGACTGTGTCTCAGGGAGGTACAACCACTCTCCTTTCTTTTTGCCTTGTGAGGAGAGAACACCAATCTGATATATTTGCCGTTGTAACATGGGTCACAGTACAAAATAGAATAAAACCATTTCATCTCCCTGCCCCTGCGAGCCAAATTTTGGCATCTCAGTGATACAGAACAGCATGCCCTGGACAGTAGCACATGTCTAAAGTCATGCAATCACACCATATTTATACCAGTCAGAACTGAAGGAAATAAAGTGTCAAGGGCCAGTTTTATTTTTTGATGGCAATGTAAAAAGACCTGTTTAAAAGGCCATTGAATACTGAGGCTTGGTGTCCCATGGCTGAAGCAGTTACTAGACACACTCTTCTCCATCTTTATTAATTATTTGTATTCCAACAGCACCCATAAATTCATTTATTTTGTCCAAACATATAGAATGACATTACTGGAAAGACCATAATTTCCAGCTCTCAGGGCAGATGTGAGAAGAACTGCACTGACGCTCCTGAAACAATGTCAATCTGCCTCAGCCATTGATCTAATAACCTGAGGATGCGACTCAGGCTGATCTCCCCACCTTTCAGCTAAATATTCAGAGTATTCCAAACCTACTGATCTTCAGGAATGACACACCTCTCTGTGCACATTGCCATGTATGGTTGGACTCCCCTGTGCGGGGGGATATTCTGACTAAAAACGTGGCAATAAAGGAACTAGCACTTTGTTTACACCTTTAAGAAAATAAGAAAAGGCAACAAAAAGCTCCTTTTATCAAAACCTGGACAGATGTGCAGACCTGCATTCTTTTCTAAAGCCATTTGCTGAATTCCTGACGAAATTGCTGATCATTTGTTTTCGTTTTCCTTGCCATGCTCTGTCTCTTTCTTCCTCAAATCATGATGGCTTTCAGCATCTGACAATAGCACCACCCACGCGATACAGCAGAAGTGATCAAGCAACGCGGGGAGTGGTTAGCTGAGCCGCTTCCTGAGCAGCCGGCTACGAGCCATCTTCTGTATGAATGAGCGAAGCCAGAAGCCGCGTAGGAGAAATGCAACCACATCTTGCTTGTTTTTTACTCTTTCGACTGGCCACAGGAGTGGACTGAAGTAAACTCAACCCCCCCAGGGCCTGTTGTGGCGTGGAGGGATTATCCCTTCGCCAAGCACGAAGGGTGATCTGTCACTTTTTTTGTGTGTGCCTGCCATTTGCTCCATTTTCGCTGTTTGGGGGGGTTCCCTCTCTCATTTAAATAGTGTTTCTCTGTTTTAGGTAGGAAGATGCACAAGGCACGGTAGAGCCAGGCCTGCCCTCCTATGAAAGGCAAAAGGAAAACGGTCCTTTTCCCTTTAGCTTCAGCATATTTTGTGGGATCCCTGCCTGACCCACACCATCATCATTCCCCTTCTCTGCCTCTGCTCTGCCTTTGGTCTGTCCATTCAAATGTTCCTCTTGCTCCTATTTCCCCCCTTGTCATTTAAAACCTCAACGTTCAGGCAGTGACTGCCATCTCACCTCCTTCTCTTTGCTCATATTTCTGTGAGGTGAATGAAGCCATTAACAGCAGGAGGAGATAAGAAATCCCCCAAAGAAATATCACGGATTCTTAAAATAATTTGGAGCAAAAATCCCTGCAGGTTTTTTTTGAAAACACCTCACCCCCGCCCTCTTCCCAACACACACAGATTTATTTATCTGCTTTCCTGCATTTTGCTTACGTCAAGAGCTGGATGTTCAGCCCCCTCGCCAGGCAGATAATTGCTACACGTCCTTTTGTATTGCTGCCACCACCTCCACCATCGTGCGCTTTCTCAAACAGTCGCCCGCGCAGCCTCGGAGCAATCTATCTCCCTCCAGACACTAGGATAACAGCGCTTTGATATTAGGGGTCTCTCAGGAGCCGGTGAGAGTCTTGCCTCTTTTCTCGAAAATCAAATGAAGTAAATACGGTGCCTTTCTCCTTCCTTTTCCAGATCATTAGCAAAGATGTTAAATAAAACTGGGCTATCTCCGTGACAGCTCCATCCTCTTCTCGATGGTATCTCGTTGGCCGTCACTTCCACGCAGACACACCGACCTGATGCGGTGTCATTTATCATTACCTTTTGTTTACAGCCACTCAGCCAGTTGTCACTCTCTGTGACAATGCCCATATTCAAGCCAATATGAATTTATTTCTCTGGAAAGACTTCCTGAGCACAGAGCTCGGATGCTTCACTAAGGATCCAGCTATGTTGCTTTAGTGGCAAGACCTTTTTTCCTCCACCCTCACCCATTATATTTCTGATTCAACAAAATATAGCATAGCCTGGCCTTTCTGTGCTTGCTATTTACTGCTCAGGGTTTCTTCTAGATGCTCATGCTTATCTTTTCAGCTGGATATTCATTTAATTGCATTGGAATTGGAATTTAATTGCAATTGCATTTAGGCAGTAGTAATTTTTAGGATTTCTTTGATTTACCCCACCTGCAGGTCCAAAGGGTAGTTTCCCCCTTAGCTCCCTGGGCATGGGACTGCCAGACTGCCATGGGCCTGGGGCTCATCAGCTGCAGGCAGCTGGAGACCCCAGCGGTGCTGGGACTAGCCACAGACCCCAATTTTTGTCCTGGGAGGAGGGTGCCTCTGACAGATGTGGCGTCAGTGCGTGCGAGATGAACAGCTTTTTGGTAGGTGACTGCTGGGTGAAGGTGGGAGGAGGAGTGGCAGCTGCAGCAGAGCACCTGCCATGGAGAGCTGGGCCTGCCCTGCCCACACGGGCGCAGGTAACACGCTCCTTGCCAGGGCAATGTGTGGGCGTGGGAAGATGCACTAACCCGCTGGCCTTGTGAGTCACCTTCTGGGTGTTAAATAAAGCAAAGGTGGATGGAGAGAAACCTGCAGCGACCTCTTGGGCACGATGCATGTCAGAAGCACATTCAGCAAGATCGAGTTTGCTGCGCTGTGGACAAGTGGCAACCGTCCTTCTACTTTTTTCCCATTGTTAATACATTCATTGCCAAAGCAAATATTTCGTCTCCCACTACTAATGCAGCTTGAGTACAGTTTCTCAGGTACGTATTCCCTCCCCTAGGCTCTCCTGCCCAACAGCAAACCTGGTGCTATAATCACACACAAGGGACAGAGGGACTAAGGACATATCTTCAACTTCCTCCAGACTGTCTCCAACTTGGAAATTACAATACAGAGCAGATGCTGACCTCAGAAGACTGAAGCAGATGAACTATTTTATGTGAAATTTTTGATGAACTGGGAAGAGTCCATGATGCTAAGTCTTTACTTCAGAACAGATTTTATTTCACTTAGATTTTTCTTTTTGAATTTTATGGAAAGATTGCTTCTTTTTAATACCATCAGTATGGTATATTCTAATTTTTTATCCAAAAACACTTCTAACTTAGAAACTACATAAAAATAATTTCAGAAAAGTTTAAAATGCTTGACTTTGAAAGGGAAATATATTATTTTGGTAGATGAAACATTTTGTTTTACCTGATATGATGATTTCAAAAATATTTCTGTTTGCTGTTAATTAGCAAACAATTGAAGAACGAGACAAAATCAATTCAATGACATTTTTCCAGAGCTACCAGTGAGCTAAAAAATCCATTATCTGCAAAGCTCAGAGTGGATGGTTTAATGAACAGTGTGTTTAAAACATCCTTGATCTTTAGATGATAGATGCTGTGCACTCATGTGTATTTGTGTGTGTGTGTGTGTGTGTGTGTGTGTGTGTGTGTGTGTGTCTATATATACATATATGCGTGTGTGAGCGTGCATCTTTATATCTGTAAACTACAAATAGACTGTGCCAGAGCAGTTTTTTCCTCAAATATAGTAGCTCAATATAACTTCTGGAGGGGAGTGCAGTCTGCATTGGTATGGTTAGTATTTCTCTGTAGCTTTGGACCCGTTCCAAGATTTAAGCACATACTTGCGTTTATCAGTAATTGCCCTGAGCTTTACTGGAAAGTTTTCCTTAGAAGTCTTTCCTAAAAGTCTTCCATGAATACACAGTATAGGATCTTGTTAATAAACCTTTCAGTAGTCCCCAACATCCCTCGTTTTCTTCCATGTTTTGGAAGCCACAACAACCCTGCCACTGGAATCTGCATGCAGCTTGGCCTTGTGTGCTGTGTGCATTAAGCGAGTATTTGGGCCCCAATTTTTCTCTATGGTTCCTTTGGACAGGACAAAACAGGCTGGACTGCAGCAATGTGTAGTGCTCCAGTCATCATGGTCCCAATGCCAGAGCCTCGGAGAACAGATGTGCTACTGCTGCTGGCAGTGTCGAAGGTGTTTAGGGCAGTAGCTACTTTTTGGGGTGAGAGACACAGCTCTTCAAGCAGATGCACTTGCTCCCATCCCTGGTAATATCTGGATCAGCAAATTCAGCTCACCGAGGCTCTCCCTCTTCCTCTTCCTCCTTCTACGGCAGGCAGAGATCCGACAACCTGGCCCCGAGCCTTCATCCTCAAGGCAGAAAATTCAGTTTTTGCCTGCTTGCCCCCTGAGACAGATTGAGCAAGCTTTGCCTTGACAAATATATACTGTGTGAAGAGTAAAAGGCACAACCGTACCAGTGCAAACTCCTCAGCCGTGCTTAACCTATGAGGTCCGTCAGGGCTCGGATGCCACCTCACTCTATAGGTGGCCTGAAGGGAACCAGCTCTGCCTCCGCAGAGGACCGCAGATCAGTGCCCTGGTGCACAGCTCCCCACTGATGGACAGAAACGCATCGTGGAGGCAGTGTAGCATAGCTTGTTTAACGCTGTGTTATGTTAATGCATACCGAGGAGCCATTAACACGGAGAGCTTAGGTTTAAAATATAACGAACCACACAATTCATTGTTTTGTAGCAGTGTGCACTCCGGGGTCAGAAGCACGCAATTTTTTCATCAAGTTTCAGTGCAAAGCAGATTTTCACAGCTAAGTAGCTCGCTACTCTATCTATCCCCAAGTATATATATTTGTTTTTAATAAAATTTATTAATATTTACCAGGCACATAATGGCACTTCTTTTTACCCAGGTGCATACCTATTAAATGTTATACAATCTTTCTAAAACTAAATTAAGCAAAACAATTAGCATCAATCCATTGAACGTAGGCACTATTTTTAAAATATAGATGTTTTCAAACACTAGAGTGAACGGAAAAGTATTGCTGCCTTGACTGTCAGATTACATTTCTTTGCTATTGAAGCTAAGTGGGTTAAATTAAGTGATTAATTAACTATGCATCTGCACAATTAGGTGGGCATTTTTATTCCATTTAACTTATGTGTTTATTTCTAGCTTGGGAAGAAAGGAACTGTAACATGACAAAGGGAAGAACATCTTCCAGAATTAGGAATTCCCAATAGCACTATCGTATTATGGATTTTATGATCATTTCCACTGTAGCGTTGTCAATTCGTTGGGTTTATAACTCAGACGTGAATAGCTGCTCCATGTTGAAACATCTCAGTTAGAGGAAATTTTGCTAAATTTTATTTACTGTAGTTTTTAGGCTAGAAATGCTGTAACATTGCTGTAATAATGTTTACCAAAAATAACAGTCTTTGTTACAGGCTTTCTGAGTTTCTTCTTGTCATTAACTCACTTGGCCCAGTCTATCATTTAGGTGCTATTTCCCAAACTGACTGCTGAGCTGCTGCCTGACCTAATTGATACCTATATTTTGGTCTGTGGTGTGTGAAAGCAAGTAAAGGTTGGTGCTGGTTAAAGATCTTTGCAGCTACGAAACTGCCCAGCTCGTCCAGCAAGAGGCTCCTCTCTCCCTTCGCTTGCTCCGGACGTGGACCCGCCGCCCTGCACAGGAGCCACGGGCGCAGCGAGCCTGCTGCGGGATGGGGAGCGGAGCTGCCCTCCTCGTCCCCGCGCTGCCCGCCCTAATCGCAGACTCGTGCTGGATTTCTAGAAGAATTCCCCCAAACAGCGAAAACGCTTTGCAGCCCTTGCCATTCGCCTCATGTCCTTTCAGAGATCGTTTTTATCTCGGTCCCTGCCAGAATCCTGGGAGCTGCCGAGTACAAATGCTGTAAATGGACTAATGTGGGCCCAGCAAGCGCCGGGCCTGCCGCTTTGAGCAGCGCCTTTGAAAATAATGACCCGGATTGTCACAGCCCTCGGTCAGCAGCGCGAGAGAATGAGAGCCCCGCTGCTCCCCACGCTGCTCATGCCTCCAGCTGCCGGCAGCGGCAGCCATTCAGCTGAAATTCCCCCTAGGGAGAAAGGTCTCTGGCAACATGGAAATGTTTTTTTTCCCCCCCTACCCTGTAACTTTTGTTTTTTGGCATCAGCTGCCTTGTGTCCTCATACAAAAGTGCTTTTCTTTTCCTTTCTTTTTTCTTTTTTTAAGCTGACATTTTGATTCTGCTTTAATTAAACCACTTTGGAAGCAGCATGACTCTGTTTCGGAATGAGTTGCGCTGGTACAAGTTTCGTGCGGAGGCATCTCCGTCTCAGAGTGCCTACATCCCTTCTGACAGCCCTCCCACAGCAGCCCACCTTGCCTTGCTTCAGGCCTGCAGCCGTCTTTTTCTTTTCTTTTTTTCACCTGCGTGCACTCTACTGCTCGGGAGCATCCTGACCGGATGGCGCAGGGTAGTTTACGTGCAGAGAGGCCACCAGCTTCACTCCTTTGCTCCGCTGCTTGCCTGACGCTCTTCGTGCTCCTTTCCCCCCTTGACCTCTTCCAATTGCTGACCCATCGGGGATGCCGTGCCCTAGCATTGCTCATGGTCTTCTTTTCTCTCGGGAGAAGAGCACCTCCAGTCCGTACCGAATTGTAGTCAGGGCAATGCCATGACCTACACGTAGCACGGGCAGCATGTGTGGGAGGAAAGCAATTGCCAGGCCAGCACCCCACCAAATCCAAGGATTGCTGGTGGCATCACTAGAATACAAGTCCTCTCTGTTACTGCTCCCTCTACCTGAAGGTGTGCACCTATTTTTTGCAAAGTTATAAGTAGCAATGGCAGTGAGTCTCATGCTGCTGTTTATCTTCAAAGCCTTCCCCATCCTGTCCTGCTCATATGGTGCTCTTACAGCTTTAAACTTTTAACAGGTTTGTTTGAAGTACCTAATTCCACAGTTGTTGGCCGAATGTCACAGCTTTTCCCCATGCCCACGTGCTTTGACTTTCTCTGTTGTGCCTGTTCAACCAACGTTACCCTCTTTCCCTCTCTCTGCACAGCACAGCAGGCACTAAAGTATCAATATTTAGCATGGCGTGTTTACTAGGGTAGAAGAAATTCCAGCCACAAGACTATGAGTGAGAAATCCCTTGTTTTTTTAACTCCATTTATACCAGAGGAGGTAAATTGCCAGAATTAAACTATGAAGGCATTACAAAAATCCATGGTGACGATAAGGCAGAAATTCCCAGACGTTCTCTCTTGCAAAGCTGCTTCCAGGCTCATGAGCTCATCCCTGCCAGCATTTCCCATTTCGGGTGCGTGCCCCAGGCTGGAAACCACTGTTACAAGGAATTCTTGGCTATTTTTAATCAGATCCTTGGAATGGTTAGCAATTCAGGTGCAAGCCTATTATTGCATGACACAGTTATTCTGCAGTGCACTTTTTATGATTGAAAAACATATAGAAGAGGATTTAAGCAAAGGGAATTAGTACTCAATGTCAATGTATGGATTACAGAATAATACAGAGCCTTCTCAGGGCTGTGCTTGCTCAGTGTTTCCTTCCTACTCCAGCGAGACCTTTGTGTGCACAAGTCTGGTACATGAGCATTGCTCTGTTTTTCTGGTCTTTTAGAGCCTTTTAAAACAATATCTATTTCTGTTTTGCAGCCCAGCATTTCAGGCTTTCATGATAGCATCCACCAATGGAAGGCCGATCTGTGGAGGGGAAGAAATAATTACAAATCTATGCAGAACTATTATAATTACAAATATTTTTAACCTGTGCTGTTGGTTAGTGGTTTGAAAATTGAGGCTGCTAGGATGAATTAAATGAAATGTGGGAGGAAGGCTATTGGGAAGTGATTAGCCAGTCCCGAAGTCCAGTAGGTTTTGATGTGCTTCCTCTAGTGCACTCTGAGGAACTTCACCGCATCCCCAGAGCCAAGTGGCTGAGCGCTGTATCGTAGGGCATCTTCCTAGGACACTGCACAGTTATTCTGAAAAAAAATCCAACACTGCAATAAACATGAGAAGCATCTAAAACTAGCATTAAAAAATCTCCCTGAGTATGCTTAATAGAAATCTTGTATCAAATAAACTTTCTCAGGCTTGGTGCTCAACCGGATAGAAAGATGGTAGACAGGAATAGGTAAACTGGGGAGTCCTGGCTCCATCCTCTTGCTCTCCTAGAAGAAAGAGAAAAGAGGTACTTTACTTCCAGGAAAAGAAGTGCAGCAACTATTTCTTCTCTAGGCAAGCGAAGAGCAGGCGGGAAGCTGTGATCCCTCTGTTCTGCCCTGCTCCGGGACAGCTACGAGCTGTCTCCTCGTCGGGGCAGACGGTGAAATTACAGCTTTGTGTAGTGGTCTAGTGGGATTGCTCGCAGCCACAACAGCTATGTTTAGTGGTGGGTATTTTCAGAATCAGGACTTGGGCTGCAACCCACGTCACGCAGCACCTGACTGGCAGATGCCTGGATACGCAGCAAGGCTTTGAGGAATTGGTAGCTCGAGAGCACTGAAGATATTTCCAAGCCGCTATTTTGATCATATTCTCTTTATTCCAAAATTGGATTTCCAACTACACCTACAGTTCTGGGTTGGCAAAGAACTGTAATTCACATATAAAAACAGGCTAATCTTTAATGCTATAAAAATGGCGAGATCTTTAAAAATCTGTCAGATTGTTAACAAATAATAATAGAATGCAACTTGCCTTGAAATCATGAGTAGATAAAATCTCATTTTGCTGATAACTAAATGAGTTTTAGAGCATTCAAGGTGTTTTTTATAATCTAGTTTTCATTTCTGTTTTCTTGTATATGTTTATATCAATTTAATATCTAAAAAAGCATGTCCACAATCTGCATCTGGCTGAATTCCTCTGAACAGTTTGCTCTTTCAGAGAACTATTGGCACAGCTTGTTGGTTCAGTGATCAGCGTGATTTCTGAATCAATGTAACACAGGAGAGGGTTTACATTACTGCTACCACAAAATGTAATCAACTGCCTAGCATATTTGTCTGAAGAATTATTAAAGCACAGAATGCGAAGTGGCAGAAATGGAAGTATAATTCTGCTAAAATCATCAAAGGATGCAATAACCAAGTTAGAAAATGCAGTGACAGATCTAATTAACGAACTAAATTACAATTCAGCCCCAAAATAATTGTCATTAGAAGTAAAATCACATTTCTGTCTGAAGCGTCTCAGCATGTTTGCTGTAGTGATTGGTAAAACTAGAGAGAGGGCCACTCTCATTATTTTTCTAATGCAATTATTACACACAAAAATCAGTCATGAAATCGAATGTGCCAGTTGAGCAAAACATTCTTGGTTAAGAACCTTCCCCCTCACACAGCAACGCAGGGGTTTAGGCTGGAGCTGCTTGCTTACAACACTGCCCTTTTGTGTTCGTGTCGGAGGCAACGTTATTTTTTCACTGACTCATTCCTCCCAAAGACTTCTTCATTTTCTGTATTAAAACGACAGATCGATTAATTTTAATATTGACCTAATTGTGCACCTAAGTCAGTGGGAAGCTATCTAACAAAAGGACAGTCCTGGTAGGACATGTGCCAGCTGCAGTTTAAGTTGGGCTGCTTCTAATACAAGCTGGAGAGCTTTTGTATTAACCTCTAACAATGGGTAACATCAGCCGCCGAGCTCATTACTTAAGCAACTTCTGGATACGTTCGCACAACAAATTTGAATTCGAAGTATTTTGCATACTGTTTCCACCTATATAATTGTTCACTGGCCCTTATCATTATTTATTATGCAAAACTGAGGTTTATTTGAAGCGTGAAGAAAGAAGTAATTTAGTATGCAAACAGTTAAAACTCTCATGTGGATTCCAGTTTTGTATGTGTTGATAAATTCACTTACGATGACTGACAGTGCGAGATTTTTTGGGGTCATATCGGTCACTCTTTCCATGACACTGATGAAAATGATAAACTAAATGCCAGAAGTGTCCCTGGCGCATCATAGGATGAAATGTGTAAAATGTCAGTGTCTAGCCGGTGTCTATTAATAACTAAATATGATTGCATGTAATGAGCAGAGATTTTCATGTTGATTGAAGTATGATTTCTTTTGATCTTCCAGATGTTGCTGCTTAGAAATTCATATTGCTCTTTTGCTGCTAAATGCATAATGACCTTTTAAAATCTTTTAACTGTTAAAACCCTATTATTTTCAACAACGAAGTCAAACTTTGAGCTTTTTTATGCTGATTCGAAGTTCCTCTCCCCTCCCCTCCTCACCTTCCTATCTCTCTTTCTCTGGTCTCCTCTTCCTCTCTCTTCTTTCTGCCCTTCTTTTCCTCTAATGCATTTCTCTAGCAAAGTTACTGGCAACGACACACTGATTCCGATCCTCAGATGACATAAGACGGTTTGACACTGTCTCTGCTTACGTCAGTGCTACTCCCTTATAGTCCCCGGGAGTTAAACAGCATTGGTGGGAAATTTGGCCCAGCACCACAACCAAAGTCTTTCCAGCCCTGAGGAACTGACCCAGATCTCATGCAAAAACACTGGTCACCTCACTTCTGAGGTAAAAAAGAAACAAAGGTAAGTGTCAGAAATAAAGAAACTTGTAGCCGATGTTAATAGAGGGGTTATCTGCTCCAAAGAAAGGAGTCCCAGAGCATTGTAAGCCTTCTGCATGAATAATGCATTTGTGTCGCTCATTTTTGGGCTTAGTCACACCCTGCCTTCCACATTTGGCCCTTCTATAGTTGCACCTGTGCATGAATGGAGACCGGCTGAGAGCCTGCGAGAATAAAATAAGTCCTCTAGTACAGGCAGCAGCAGCGTAAGCTTCCCTTCATTATTCAGCTTTTGTGGCTGTCACGCGCTAACAGAAGGCTGTCGCTGGCCTTTATGACTCAACCATGTTAATGCAGGAGCTGTTTCTGCACTGTGAAGCTGTTTTAAGCTCCTCACTGACTCAGTTATTGGCCGCTGGGTGAAGATGGCAAAGAAGGGTCTCTTTACTGCTAGTGCTTTTGGCAAAAGGAGTTTTAGGATGTTTCAAGATTACTGAACTGGCTTCACATCGTCCAGATTTCTTCATCTCTACATGGAACTGTTCACACTGAAAAGGGCCTTGGGAGATTGTCTAGTCCAAACTCCCTGTCAAAGCAGGATCAGCACAGCCTTCAGACTTTTATTTTGCCCAGCCCATTTAAAGAATTTCGGATGGGTCTGGAAGAAGAATTATGTCTGAAAGAATCTGGCATGTTATTTTTGGTACAGTACGTACTTGGTGGGTGAAGGGCCAGATCCTCTTTGTAGTCTTAGTCTGAGCAGACACAATGACTTCAAGCAGTCTTTACTCCTGTGAATAACACAAGCAGAAATCTGCTTGGAACAGGTTGTCCAGCTCACTGTACCATCCTTTGGGCCCAAAGAGGGAAGAGATTCAGTGTTTCTTATTGCCCAGACGTTGCTAAATAATAGGCTGCGAAGGGGAGGAGCAAAGCATAGAGTCATCCCAAGATATGTTATGGCCTCTGAAATGGAGATGTGGCTCATGGATCTCTTTTAGCTGTTGTATAACAGGGCAGGAAAATGTATCACTTCTGCACAGACAATATCTCACAAAGTTTTTAACACTTGGATTTATTCCTGGAAACATTGAACATAAAACAAAAGTCTCTGTTCTTATCACAAACTCTGTGGCAAAGATGGCACAGTAAGCCAAGCTCCAGAAGGCCATAGACTCTTCAAGAACCAGGCCAGAGTCACAGTTCAGGCAAAGAGCAGCTCCATTCGGCTCCGGTGGCTTCTGTACCAGATTATACCAGATTTTTTGTGTTCAGAGATGATAAAATGCTGTCCACCATATGGCATCTTTGCAATGCCTTTCTGAAAATGGCCACCTCCTTTACCAACTTCTATGTGGATCTATTTGTCCCTGATGCAATAGTGACAGTTCTGGGATCCTTTTCCTAACAGCTACTTCTGGTTCCTGTGCAATGTACTGTACCATTCATTATATATGCTGGTCCCATCTGGTCTGAGAAGCCTTCTCCATCCTCAGAAGCGAATACAAATAATAACGATGACAAAACCCAGAGAATTTTTGCTTTATTTTGAATATGATTGCTTTGTGTTGCATGATGGTACTTGCTGCATATCTCCAGGGTCACCTGGCAGCGATTTACTAGCCCCTGCCGTTGGATCCATATCGAGCAAGGGCATCTGGAAGCTCATTTGAGAAGGGTGCTGTTCCCCTTCCCATCCCTGCTAGCTTTCTGTGAGCTGAGGTGAGACTACCGTGCAGGCTACGGATTCATGACCATTATTGTGAGAGCGGCTATTTAAACATATTGTAGCAGTTTCATTTGTGCGCTGCCAAAATATTAAAAGAAAAGCTGATGCTAATACTGTATCAGCCACCAACACTGCATAATTAAGCATGCATTATTTGCAGTTGATGTTTGTCTGTTTAATAGAATTAAGGATAATTAAGAGAAAAGAGTGAGAAGATATCATTGCACAATATGACAATCTACCACAGCAAGAGAAACGGCAAAAGCCATGTCTCTGAGTAGGATTGTTTACCCTGTGTGTTGTTTGCTCCCTAATTTCCTTAATGGGACATTTAATAAAATATATATATATATACATATATATACTGAAGTAGATTAAGTAGATTAAGTGCCAGAGCATGGTTGGGGGACATTAGGATTTTAAAATCTTTGCCTAAGGGGGACACAAAAATCTGACAGTGTAGCAGCATTCACCACAAAGACCTAAGATGGTCCCATCCCAGGTTTCCCTCAGCCAGCGTCCTTTCCTTTTGATTACACTGAAATGCCCTATGATGTTCTTGTCTGATCACATTCCCCAGTCTCTTCACCCTGAAGCCAGCATTTCTGAACAGACTGGAATAAGTCCAAAGGACACAATTAAATACTTGTTTGACCAGTGGGTTTTGCTGCAGGGGCGGCCGAACGGTTTGTGCAGATCCACACCTGGGTTCTTTTGTTGTCCCGTCTTGGTGCCAAGCTTCCTCCCTGGCTGCCATGCCTCAGTTATGAATCACCTTTCTGTTGGCAGGTGAGTACCTCTCTTTGCTCTAAGGGTCTGTTTCTTTAATCAAAATTGGTAGGGACAGCAGAGAGAGAGTGTGGCTAAGGATGTATTTACTTGAAACATCCAGATCTCTGAGTATGTCACCAACATGGGCCAGAATGGCCTGGGGAACATCTGTGCTTCAGCTTTGTTCAACAAAGACAAATATGTCTCACTCAGTCCTTCGCTCTTATGTTTCCATATCAGTAGAAATAATTCAGTGTATCTTGGTAATTCTGTTAAGACAGACTCACCAGTTCCCCCACCTCGGATTCAATAGTAATTGGGTTGATATTACCTGCAGGTATCTTTGTACGAAGATGCTGTTAATGTCACTACTCCAGAAGCTTTATCAATACATTAATTGGTGCTAGAAAGTTGACAGTCTGCCCTTATGAGTATCTGGCTTTAAGCAACCTGAAGCTTAAATTATTGTTTGAAATTATTTTTGTTTTGGAAGATAATGCACTACAGAGGGACAGTAAGACGCACCATCCTAGGATGGCACCCCAGTTTCATGAATGGATACGTAATGTAATCCGTACTGTTATTTGCTCCTGTAGCAAAGGTGCACCCAGGGGCTTTGGTGAGGATTAGGGCGTCTGTGCTCAGTACCATGTACGAACAGCTTGCAATCGAATGTGGATTCATATATAAGAAAATGAAACCAGCCATTGCCTTTCAGAAAAATTGAATTCCCTTCCCAACAGATTGATACTGCAAGCTCAGATGGTGGTGGTCGAAAAGGATAGCTGCCACAGCACATCGCGGAGTCTCCTTAGGAAGGTCCCATGCTTTCACAAGGGTCCAGCAAGACAAATCTCAGAACCAGCACAGAGCTTTTGGGCAAAATCAAGCTCCAGGATAGAAATTCACCCCTCTGTCTTCATTCCTGCAGAGCTGCCTTTACAAACAGGCACAGTTGGTGGCTCCCCGCAGCAGCAGACTGCTGGGGCTGGCACACTGCCTCGCTTTGCTCACCAGCTGTTTGAACAAGGCGTGTGGCATAGCACTGATCTAAGTCCCAGTCCAGCCAGTCTGTATCTGCACAGCAACTGGGATAGACAGTAGGAGACACCAATTACTACTTCAGGGGCCAGCTACCCTCTTTTCTGCCCCTTGGGAACAACTGATGTAGCAAGTCCAACTGTCTTCCTCAGGCCTGTCCTTTTCCCTTTCTCATCTGGCCCAGCAGCTCCTCTTCTCCCTTCTTGCAACCTTCATGTGGATAGTCCGGTAGCCCAGAGAGAACACAGAATAGCAATCTTTCCTCACCCTGGTGCCTCCCAACTTTTCCATCCTACATCCTTCCTCTTTGCTGTTACAGAATTGAATTTTATCTGTACTAAGGATCAGCCTTGAGCCGGCTCTGTGCTCCTCAGCTCTGCTGAGAGCTATCCTGAAACTCACCTTTCTGCCTGGAATTTGCAGAACTCTGTGAGGGCTTGTCCCTTTGGTGATGCTTGGAAAGCAGCACCTGATGGGATAACCTCAAAGGGTTAATAAAGACTCCTTACAGGGAACTGAATCCAGTTGGTCTAATTTGCAAGTATCACTGAAATTTTAGGGACCTGAGCCTAGGACGAAGGAAAAAGAGAGGGATACCTCCACCTAACATGGCCACATAAGTCTCTATGCCAGTCAGTGCAAAGGCATAAGCAACTATAAAGACTTGCAGAGGGTGGTCTTGTCTCTCTAACTTGTAGGAAAGTAGAAGGAATCTGTGCAAATGTCCCTTGTCCTCACACCTTCAAAACACCCTTCATTGCCCTCTTCTAAAGACAGGAATCTAGTACTAGATGTTACTCTCATATGTTTTGAATTACATAGTTATGGGTAGAGCACTGACACAGGATGGGAAATATTGAGCTCTCAGCTTTTCTCAGCCTGAGGTGGGAATGTGCTCCATTTCCCAGATTTCCAGGAAAACTTATCAACTTTTCTTTTCAAGCCAAACCAAGGTGCAGCCAGGCCATCAAGAGTCACGTGAAAGACACAGCAAACAGGAGGGAATGAGAAAGCAGCCTTAGAACGTAGAAATCTGGCATGCTAGAGCAGTGTGGGGTTTTGCCATGGTTTAGCACTGTTTTTTATCCAGAGATGCTTAACTGCATTGGTACCCCAGCATCCTGCACCCACAACAGCAACAGGGCGATAACTGCACCACCTTGATGATATCAGAGGAAGACCTGACTCATCTCCTGGAAACTGAGGCAGGGTTTAGGCGCCTGTTTGCCTACACTTAGGTTGCTTTAGGATAGCCCCCGGTTGGGCCACCTGCAGCAATGACTACAGCGAAGGGCCTGGAGAGCATTCAGGCTAAGCTGGGAAGCACTGAATGGATTTAGATGTCAGTGTCCAAATACACGATTGTTACAGAGGACCCGTTTTGAAGAATGAGACCAGTGTGCGATATTTGAAAACCAGAGTGCATTTGTGTTCATATTTACTCACATCGTTCTCCAGTGTTCCAGCTCTAGAGCGGTGTGAGGATAATTCCTTGGAAAATAGTGACTGTTGGGAATTGGTGAATCAGTGAATTGTTTGCTCCCTTATATCATTAATACTACTCTTGTAAGAGGAAAGAGTGTTGAAAATAATAAGCACTCCTTCCTTCATTAATATTCTGAAGATTATGCCAGCAAATGCAAGACATGACTGCTAGCTGTGGGGGCCCTTGAAATACACAACTTTTATCTGGTGCTTCGGTCCACGTTCAGGTCTTTTCTCGTCACCATAATAGAAAAGTTGTATCATTAAACAAGCCCGAGTTTGCCTTTCTTTCTGGCATACCTTCTCTTCAGTTCTCTGTTTCTCTGTATAGGTATCTTCACATACAACATTTAGAAAACATGCCATTTTTTACATGTTAGGCATGCATGTCAGTGCTGTACTTAGCTGAAAAGTCACCCCTGAACATTGGTCGGTGGTGGAGCTGATGGTTCAGTAGGTGGCACTATTTCCTCTTGATTTAGGACCAAACTAAAGTCCCAGCATTAGTGTGAGGAGACTATGAGGCCAAAAGTGCCATGTTTAAGTCCATTATCAGGGTTGGTTTTTGCTGTACAAAATGTGAAGCTGCGTTTCTCTTCTCAGATGGGAGGATGACTAACCTTGGCATCCTAGTTAAAATTCATTTATGTAATTTCATTCTGATTCTGTACATCCCTTTTGGACATTCAGCTGGGTATTGCATTGTTTTTTACTTCCTAGCCTAAAAACTGCTGTCTGGTATTCAATGTACTGCACTAACTCTCTTAAACCAGTTATTATTGTCTACCCCAGAGATGGCTGCATTCCTATAGTGGAAAAGAAATGTGTCCCTACACATTCCTCCTCTCACAATGTTGAATCTTAATTAATTGCCACTTATAAAGTGCTTTGAGATTCCCAGAGGAAAAAAACTGTATGGAAGTGCAAAGTATTGTTAATTGTTATTTTAGCATTTTAAAAGCATGAACCTGGCCCTGAAAACTAGCCACAAAAATACTCTAATTCCAAATTCTGCATGAGAAAACTGGAGGCCACAGGGGAATTTGAAAGGTTCCTAATTAGGCAGAATTCACAAGGCAGACAAAAACTGGAAGACAAAGGTTAGACGAAAGAGGCGAGAATATATTTCCTATGAATCCAAAAGAGAGGTAGAGAAATGCAGTGGCGAACACTTATCTAGAGCGCAGACCCAGTGCAGGTTCACCCGGAGAGATACAGGCACCTTGGCCTGTCCTGCACGGTTAAATGTGCTGGGCAAACTCCTGCCTGAGGTAGCTCCAGCCGGTTACTTGGGGTGACACCAGGGATCCGCCTGGCCCCTTTTGTTTAGCTGGTTTCACAGCCGCAGACGCGGGATTAGACTGACACTGGTGACCGCCTGCCGTGCAGTCAGGGGAGGCAGTGATCGCTTGTGTCCTGCTGACTCTGCCCCATAGGGTGTTTAGATCTTGCTTCTTTTTTTTTCTCCCCTTATTATTATTATTTTTAGAAAATCCTGGAGAGAAGGAGTGAGCGGTTAAAAATATTAACTTAGAATCACAAATGAGCAACAGACCTGGGGCTAGATTTACAAGGACAGCTTAGGATACTAACAGCCATTTTATGTTCTGAGTCCAACATATAAATCTTCTAACCCTCTCCTCCTTCTCCCCCCTCAGAGGGAACATTTCATTCCCTAAATACCAAAGTTTCCATCGGTAAAGTTTGCCAGATGCTGTGGCACTGCTCTCGCATACATAGATCTTCACCGGCAATTTGATGGCTCTGAGTTGCTTGACATCTGTGTCACGGATAAATTTTCCCCCTTGCCCAGAGGAGGGGATCCTGCAGCCGTGCTTGCAGCGTGCCTGCTCCCACCTCCCTGCGGCTTCTCACAAAACACAGCCGCGCTCCTCCCCGCTGCACAGCCTTGCACCGGCTCTTCCTCCGATAGAGGGGGAACACCGCGAGGCAAATCCCCGCGCTGCCTGTTTTGGGGCAGAAACGCACACCCAGATCTCCCCTCTTTCTGGAGAGTAGCTATCCAGCGGGGTGCTGAGGATGAAGCCATCTCAATCAATCCCTTAACAGTTATTTCCAACCTCGTAAGAGTCATTCCCTTTGCACAAATAATTCAGGATTCACGGAATAAGGGACCCAGCCCTGACTCTCCCCCACTGCCGGTCAGGATCCGGCCCATGAGGCTGCAGAATGAACTCTTTACAGCTTCTTGTTCCCTGTGACTTAATGAATATTTATGTCTTTATTGCAGCATGGAATAGCTCAGGTCCCATGAGCACGGCAAGCAGGGGAATGCTTGATTTGTGAGCCTGAGATAGGGAGCAGCAGCAGCTGAGATTTAGGTGCCACGGGGACTTCTGTAGGGGAGGGGAGAGCCCAGGCAGCTATGTAATTTAGGCACCTAGGAGGCTTGGAGGATAGTTATTTTGGAAGTTAGCACACAGAACAGCAGTTAGACACCTCCAACACCCTGGTGAATCTAGTTCCAGAGGCTCCAGCACGATTTGCAATCCATATTCACATATTTTGATTATTCAGTAAGGGTTTTACCTTCTCCCAAAATTAAGCACAAAGGGCCTAATTCCAGTTGCCGCAGTAATATAACTCCTAATAAGTATCACTAAAGTCAATCCACAAAACTGGGTTTCACAGTTGCCTTGTTGAAAATGAGCTTTGCTCTTTACCTAAGCAGATAATAGTGTCATCATCAGACAAATCCATCCGCCTGAAGAAAAACATTTCTCTCTTGTTTTACAGTTGTAATAACATTTCCTGTTTGGACATTCACTGTATATATAAAGGCACCGTAATTTACATAAAAAATAAAAGAGAGTTTCTTTTGCCTTGTTAGTCTTTAGCTGATTTTACTTGTGTTCAGGATGCAACAGGCAGTGTTCATTTTCTTGCAGTAAGACATGGCAGATAACTCTAACATCTAACACAGATACTGCATGTGAGGGTACAACATTTACTTTTTGGGCTGGATCTTTGCATATTACTTGCGGGTTTTTAATGTTCAGTGTCACCAAGAAGATGTTGACAATACAGTGACCAGAGTCTATTTTCCATTGTCAGTCCATGACGAGCAACAGCCTGGACACTTCTTAGGGTAAGGTTTCATGAAACAACCTTGCAGCTGCCTGCAAAAGAGTAGACTCTTCGCTGAGGATACTATGGTCTAATGGTTCCCTTTCATTCACTTTGGTCATTGGGCAACCAGTCTGTATCACCAAAGAGGCAAACTGTTAACCCAGGGAAAGACAAGAAGAAATGGAAGTTTAGTTTAGTGAGCTGATCTAGCTCACTGTGTTACTAGGTGAGCCAATGCAAGGGACAAGATAGGACTTTGCTGTCAGAGATGGGAGAATAGGCAGGGCTGGAGTCCGTCCCTCTCAATAGCAGTGATCTGGTACCTTGCCTTACTTGCCCATGACATTTCTCCCTTGGAGGTGAATAGATGTCACTCCTCTGTGTGAGCCGCCCCCACAACCTTTTCAACAGAGCTGTCTGTGTAGCATGTATACAATAAACTAGACCCAAATGCCATAATTAGAGCACGCTACCATTGCATCTACTGCAGAGCAATCTGAGGTATGGAGAGAGGGGACCTAACAAGTGATGCTGGCTGTGGCAGGAGACCATGGGCTGCTTTCCTTCTGCTTTTGAGCCTAATTATTGTAGTGAGAGTCTGTCTTCACTGATGTCTTGGAGCTGTAGGGCCCTGTGCTGAAAACAGGATAAGTGCCAGTAGCAAAGGAACAGGACTCAGTACTAGGACAACAAAAACATCTTCATGAAGGCAGTGACCTGCAGGACTCTCATTAACACTGGTAGCAGCAGGACCCAGCTGTGATGCTGAACACAGATCTGAAGCTTGAAGAGACTCTGGCCAGCCACAAGCAGGCTACATAACTGTGCCAGAAGAGAAGGGAATAAAGGAAGCTTCTGCTATGATGATATGAGAGAGTGCTCAAAAGGTGCCTCAGGCTCTCATGCCAGCTGGCTTGAGTGGTTGCAGAGCCTTGGTATAGGGACTAATTTTTGTATAACATAAATAAATGTGTTGAGTATTGGAGATTGTGAATCATTTTTTCTTTTTGCTACCTCAACTGCAAATCCAGACAGAGGGTCTAATCTTCCTTCCTATGACCCTCAATTATCTATCAGAAAGTCACTTCGTTAGGATGAAATTGGGAGAGTTTATTTCTGAAATTTCACTAACTGCAATGAAGAAACTTCTGCTCTTCATTCTATTCATGTGTCCTTGAAGACCAAAAATGAGATGGATTGCCCAAACAGCACAAGATTTTTCAGTCTCAGATCTTTCTGAGCTTACACCATAGTCCTCCATCTTTTCCTGAACACAGTTGACTAACAGCCTTACCCTTGCTGCGTTTTCACAGATTTGGGCCTTTGTTCATCATATTCCTATAGGTGATTCCACTTCTATTTACTACCTGACCCCATAGTTTTGGTTTGAATGGCAGGTTGCTTATTCCTTTCCTTTTGCACCTTCCTTTTGTCTAACGAAGAATCCCATCTTAATCCCTCAAATTTGCCCATGATTCTTTCATATATCCCCCCCAAAAGGGTACAAAATGCACAGATCTCCCAGGAGCAGGACAAACGAGTATCAAGAGTAATGTCAGTGCTAAATACTCTTGTTTACCCACACACTGCAAATGAATTTATAGGTTACAGAATAAAGATGAGTGTAGGTTAAACAGAAGGCTTTGTCAGTTTTCAGATGAGAGGCCTTTGGACTCGCAAGATAAATAAAACAATTCAAGCGTGGCATTAATACTCAACATACTTCTTATATTCTTACAGAAGCTTGTGCAATTGTGTATTAATCTAACAGGCATTTTCCTTCCTGTGATTATTTATGTAATCAGTGGGAAAAAATTTGTAATGAACTAAACTCTGCGGGTCAGCCTATGATCACTCTAATTTGAATGTTGGATGAAAAAATGTCACAGGCAGCCAATATCCTGGTAAAAGAAGATCTGCAGGGACACTGACAGGGGGCTGCCAGTGAGTTGTCACAGTAGACTTCCCTGGTTATTAGCTGTCTTTCACTCTGTGCATCGCCTGGTCTTTTGCCCCTGAATTAGTAGCTTAAGCTTCCCCACGTGCAAGACAGATGCCTAATTTGTGGACACCACCAGGAGTCATGTTTAAAATAGGTGCTGAACTGCTCAGACCTGTTAAAATGGAGGAACTTCTGGGCATATCCAGAAATACAACGTTACTTGCCTTGGGGACACTGATAGTGGAGGCTGTGATGCCTACAGATTTCTAGGAGCCACCCGGTTTAGTGAAGCAATGGGTTGGAGGGGTACCACCTTTTGGGGACTTAACTTTCAAACAAGATTTAGTTGTGATGTGGGCCCCAAAGTCCTTTTGTGAATTGAGTCTGTCTAGCGGCCAGCAGTGAGCAGAGTCCCTCAGGGGTCCGTGTCGTTCTGCCTCTTCAACAGCAGCCTAAAAACAGAGTGCACCTTAGCAAATTTGCAGATGACATAAAATGTAAGACTGACCCAACGAATGGCAGAGCCTCAATCCAGAGAGCCATTCGTCACCTTGAAGCCTGTGTGAACAGAAACCTCAGGAGGTTTAATTAGGAGAAGTGTGAAGTCCTGCACCTTGGACAGAAGAAGCGCAGGCACAGGTACAGGCTGGAACTGACTGGCTGAGCAGTAGCCCTGCTGAAAATGCCTGGGGGGTGACGGTGCCAGCTGAATATATGCCAGTAATGAGCTCTCACTACAAATAAAGGTTATTAATGTAGTGGGCTGTGTTAAGAGGAGCATGGCCAGCAGATCCAAGGAAGCTATAATCCCTCTGTACTAGGCTCTGGTGAGACCTCATCTAGAATACTGTGTCTGGTTTGGGCCCTCAGGTAAAGAGAGATATGGAGAAACCGGAGAGGAACTAACGGAGGGCTCTCAAAATGGCCTGAGGCCAGGAGCATATAGCTTACAAGAAGAGGCTGAGGAAGCTGGGCTTGCTCTGCATTTGTGAAGAGGAGGTGAAGGGACACACTAATAGCAACCTAAAATGGCTTGATGGGCAGCTACAAAGATGGCAGAGCCAAACCCTTTGTGATAGTGCCAGACAATATAAAAAGGGAAAAGATCACAAAATGTGGTTTAGGATTTCAGTTTGGACATTAAGAGAAAGTGTTTCAGTAGTACGGTGGGGCAGCAGTGGAACAGCTCACCAGAGAGACTGTGAAACCTTCATCCTTGGAGGTTTGCAGGTCTCAGCTAGACAAAGCCATGTACCTGGTCCAGTGTTGGCTGAGTAGGAGGACGGACTAGAGGCCTTAGTAGGTCAGTTCCAATGACCATTTCTATGATGCTGTGATTTAGACAATTCTGCCCATTTTTGTAGCTATTATCTGTAGAGCAAATACAGTTCCAGACTTCTGAAATGAGAGTGAGTCAGACCAGGAGACTAGAACAGAAAAATCTGAGAGCAAAAGTTTTGCTCTAAAAACAAATATGCCAGAAGACTGGAAGAACTTTCTCCATATGCTGGTATAAGATGAAGGGCTTCATGTTCACCATTACGTATGAATGGACCAACTGACGAACTGTGAGTCTCCTGTCATGGCACAAAGAATCAGGGATAATTTCAGAAGGAGCCTGCTGGAGTGAGACTCTGCATGCTGCCATGGTGAAAAGCTGCCTCTCAGCTGACAGCAGAACAAAGTCTTTTATGCTCTAAAATGATTCTTACAGAGACCAAGGAGCTGCTCTGTGTGGGGAGCCCCATCCAACCCTTGGCAGTGATAGCGCTCTGGATTAAAACATTAGGAGAAGAGAAGGAGATACCCTGAGGAATGAAATATGCGTTAATGTTACTGTTACTGGTTTTGGGAGTGAACAATACGGAAGTCTCAGACTTGCAGTCATCCATGTAACAACAGCCCCCAAGTTAGTCTGCAGTAAAAGACTGCTGTCAACACACACACATCTACACCATCTTTCAAATACCTACTAGAGCTGCTTACCTGTTACTGCCGATGGGACTAGCACATTACTGAAGAGGGGGCAAAGGTAGCGTTTCCAGTTTTCGCCGTACTACAAGTCTTTGACAAGTGGGCTGGCTGCGGCATGGAGAGCAAATAGCTCACTGCCGTTTCACCTAGTGCCATGTACCCAACCAAAGAAGCAGACTGACTCTGTGGTAGGCACACACCAGTGTGCATGGATATGAAACCTAAGAACGAAATAAACTTGTCGATCTCAACGGATCTATTTAAATACAATATTTTATTCCATCCCATGTAGCTTTTTATACAGTTCTCGTCACTATAGCAACAGAGGTCCAGCTCTTTGAAAGGTATTTAGGTATCCTTCAGCACCCAAGTCTGCCAGCTGGGTGCTCTGCAGTCTCAGAAACCTTATTAAGCTGGCACACACGCCTGTATGTGTGTCAGATGCCTGAGTATAGATGTGGCCAGGACTGAGAAGCTGCTAGGGGCTCTAGCTCAAGCCAAAACAGGACCTGAGGCCAGATCCTCTAAGTGAGTGTTTCCTCACCTAGCCCTGCTGTGCCCTGGAAGTGCACGAGGAGCACGAGCATGGTTCAGGGGGCTGTGCCTCCCACAGCCCAGGGACAAGCGTGTCCACATGTTCCTTCCTGCCCATGCCAGTCTGGCTATCCTGTCCCAGGGTAGCCTGGTGGTTAAAGCTCTGGTGTGGGAAAGACAGGTTCAGTTTTTCCTCTGAATCATTTGCAACAGAGGTGTGCACCTCCTCCTCCCACATCCTCCCATAGCCCGACTTCCAGTTTCCCCTGTTTGAATGAATATGTACAGGTGGGAGCAAAAACATTTCCTCTGCAGAACACCTTCCCCCAAGCGTGGGTTCAGATTTTTGCCTCATATGAGGGAAAGACTGGGGACGGAACCAGAGGTTCCTGCAGCACAAGATTAACACTCATCTGTCATGGTTTTGTTCTGTTATCTTTTTTGCAAAGGGAGATATGTGTGCAGGAGAATTTTAAAATATACATATTTCTCCGCATATAAATTGTGTACTTCTCTGCATCTTTCTATTTATATAGATAGTGTATGTATATTTAGCAGCATTGTACATAAATTGTATGAGTAAAGGTTGCTCTGTACATTTTTTTATTTTCCCTTTTCTAAGTGCTTCAATATATATTCCATACAGTGATGTTTATGATCAGACAGTGTGCAAGGCTGTGGATGCATGTGCCCTGTTTGATGGGGGAAGAGGATCTCCTTGGCACAAAACTTATTAGTATCATCAATCATCAGGGGTGTCATTTCCAAATTCCCTTTCCCTTACCTAATTTGCTAAACCTAATTCTTTATCACACTACAAAACCCAGCATGAGAGATGGAAGTGATAATGAGAGGTGGCTTGCTCATCCATGCTCTACCATACAGAGGCAACGTCAGCCTGGCAACTTCTAGAGAGAGATTTAATGTTTCTTCTTCCTTCTACCTAGTGTCCGCTCAGCCCACAGCGATTAGCAGCCCAACACATCCCTCTGCAATGTGCCTTTATGTACTTCTGGCTCTTCTCTGGGTTCCTCAGTGGCTGGAGAATGCCCAAGTCAAACATCTCACACTGCTGCCTGCTGATGCTCTCTTGGCTTAGGCACCAGTTCTGGACATCTCCAAAATATGCTTCATTAATCTCAGCAACCTAAGGCTATATATTTTTTCCAGGTCTAGTACTAAACTAACAAAATACCTTTATCAAAAATTTGCTCTATTGAATTTGCCAGTCCTGTTCTGTTTGTATAAATAATTGCATGTCTTAAAGGTTGGAGGGAGTAAGAAAAAAAAAAAAAAAAAACCCAAACAAGCCATAAGTGGAATCCTAAACAAATGAATCAAAACTCTGATCCCTCGACATGGATCTGGTCAGGATTTCATCCTATATGTGCCATCACTTGCACCTCATATGAAACTCCTGTTCTTGTCAATGAATTTAACTCACCAGAAGTCTTACTGATTTCCACGGGTCTGTTCCCAGGATTGTCCTGCACACAGACTCCCAATGGAAGTAATGGATCTGCATCCTGCCCACATAGATTACAGGGCTGGATTTGGGCCTGACTGTTCATGGACGTGACTTTGTTTCACCAAGAGGCCTTTGAAATGTAGTTTTGTTGGTAGTACAGCCCTCTCTCACCTGCTATGAAGAGGAAGCCCTAGGAAGAAAACAGAAATAAATGAAAATAGTAATAAGGCAGGCCAAGAGCCCTAGCAGGAAATGACCTTCTAAATCCCATGCACCTTAAGGCAAAAAAATCCAAGCTCTGTTTTGCATAAGATGAGGAATGTACATCCAGTATGTAACATTTTTAACACCAACAGAAAGAATCAGTGAAGCCTGACTTCTATTTGATGAGGAATGAGTAAGACTCAGAATACAAAGATGTCACCAATTAGCAGCATCTCAGCTAGAAGTGTGAATATTTTTAGAAAATGGAAAGAATGGGAGATTTATTTTTAAACAAGAGATTTTAATCAGACTGAGAAACATATTATATTATGAGAAATGCTTTACAGAAATCCTTTGGGAATTTGGTTGCCTAGTGCCAGGACATATGGTATCCAGCTCTTTTTTTCTTTCACTTTGGATGTCTATTTTCCCCAAGTGACAATACGATCCTGCAAGTTAGCCCATTTAGGACTCCCTGTTCAGACACAGTCACAACGACTTCAGGCTTTGTAGAAGCACAGGAAATAACGTTGTGGATCAAGGCACACACTACTGAAGTTTCAGAAAAATCAGAATCTTTATAAGTCCAGGAAAACAGACCATTTTTGTAAGGACCTACTCAAAAGGTGAAAAGTCACATCGGTAGCTGAGGCCGACAGCAGTCAGGATTTATCAGAAAATTGGAAGAGAACGTTTCTGACACAGAAGTCGTGATAACAAGAAATGTATAGCGAAGGGGCTAGCTTTGATAACCGGATTCACAGTGAGGCACCTTGCCTCCCCCAAGTGTCCCCTGAGGCAGGCAGTGAGATGCTCAGGAAAAGGTATGTCACTCAGCTGCCCCGTGTGCAGCAGCAAGAATCCCAGCCACGAGCTCAGCTATTTACCAAGAAGTCCTGAGCCCCAAAGACTGCTTTTCCTCAACAGAGTAGGCGTCTGCTTGCTTAGCTTCCTGGCTGAAAGCTGTGCTCAGACAGCTGCAGGTATAAAAAAAGGCTTAAACGAAGTTATTTGGGACACCTTGAGACTGTAAAACCTCTTCTGAGCAGGGATTGACCTCTGTAGAATAAATAACAAATGATAAATACATTCTCTGTGAAAAATATAAAAAGCTTAAAGGCTAGAAAATTGCTGTATTCCTATATGAGAACTAGCAAGCATCAGAGAGAACTTGGCGCGTGCTACAACCTAGACCAGTATTGTAAATTATACTCTGATCCAGTCAGTTCCTGTTCAAAGGAATCATGCCAACGCCAGTGTCCAAGGAAAGGGATCAGACTCCTTGAAAGTCCTGTGTCCCGTTGGACGTCCCATAGAGAGAATGAACTTCTGTGATCAAGCCTGCTTTCCTGCTAGCTCCAAGTAGCTTATGGAAATAACGTTCAGCATAGGGAGGCTACAAGAAATGAAATAAGACTTTGTCACTGGAGCCACAAGATGCTGATTGATGGCTGTTTGTCCTCTCAGTATCAGACTGCAGATTCTCTCCCACAATAAATGCTCCAATATTCAGTTTTTCTTAGGAGTATGAATATTTTGTTAGCCATTTTTAACAGATTTATAGAGAAAAGAATCATAAAATAAAGAGTAAGCATTACATTAAACACAATTAGATGTATATAATGACAGTCATCAGAATACTGGCCAAAAGCCTTAATTCCTGAATATTAAAATATTCCCTGCAGGCACGGAGAAGAAATCCATTTCCTCCCTTCGCACCCTAAAGCTGAGTGTCTCACTGATGAATGTCCTACAGTGACCCACCAGAAAACCTGAACAACTTACAGCTTGAGCTCACAGGGTCTGGCAGCTCAAGTTATCTCCATTAGTGTGCGGCATGGATAGCACCCTCCATGCAAGAACAAGATAATCACTTCTCTGATGGAGAGTCATCTGGTTACTATGACAAAACATGAGTTTTGTTTTCATGCTGTTTTGAGATTGGTGTATACTTCTTGTACCAACAGACAGAGAGGTATCAGTCAATATTGGTTTTATGCTCCACATCCAGAAGGACCTCCTCGAATAGGCAGGCCATTCCATTGCATCTAAAATTTCTATGGATCCTACCAGTATGGCATGTGAGCACTGGTCTCCCGAAGGTATCCTAGCCATCAACGGCATCAGGAATAGCTGTGCATATAATCTCCTATAGGACAGCATTTAAGAACATTTTACTGAACTATGTGGCCATTTGCTCTCATACTATTGCATATCTGAGGGAAAGAAATAGTCCCTATGCAGATGACCAGCTCAAGAGCTACTTAATTTAATTTAATCCAGAAAAAACAGCTTCAAAGATGGATGAAATTCTTACCTCTAGTGGCTAGGTTTCCAATCCAGTGAAGTAAGTGGAAGCTGGGACAGGCCTCAATTCTTTACCACTGCCTGGTAAATTCTCTCAGCAAGTCTGCAAGACTAAATATTTCTACCGTTGTATCTGGATAAATGCTGCAGCTTCCTACAAGTGGATGGTCTGTACTAAGCAAGATCTTATTACTTTGGCAAATCCATCAGGTTATGCACTGAAGTGCAATGCAAGCTATGATTGTTATGAAGGCGGTTGTTAAAATCCCCCTCCTGCTCATAGGTCTGGGTAACAATTTTGGCCCAGGAGCCAGCTGTGCATAGGGTTAAAACACCAGCAATTTTCACCTTGGGGTAAGGTTTAGTGGAACTCATTGTTTTTAATTTGCAGTTTTAAGAACTGTAACCATCTATGTTTTATAGATTTTTTTCTTTTCCTATGAGGGAACTTATCAGCTTTGATGTCTGTAACTATTGATTCTCTGTATTAAGGGATTGCTAAAACAGATTAACCACAATAGCATGTTAATTAAGACCATGTTTCAGCTTTCCAGCTTTCCAAACTTGCTCTCTTTTTGCAGAAAGCTGATAAGTTGACTGGCATTAGAGACCATGTGAACTAAGGAGCCAGGAGGTGCAGATCACCAAGGCCAGATACCCAAGAGAAAGTTTTGAGACAAAGCAATCCCATTTTGACAATGTCCTGTCTGGAGCTGTTTTGTCTAAATCTTTTGTGATGCTAACAGGATACTTCGCATAGATAGAGCCCAGTCAGAGCTTCTGTCAGGCTGAGATGAGATTTGCCCTATGTGCAAATTCCAGGACGAGGGTTAAGGCAAGGAACAGGACCTTGTTCCACCGAAAGCTGTTCCGTCAAGCAAGCTCATTCTGGCCAGCTGGGAAGCTATTCAGGTTTTCTGTGTTACCTTCAGATAAATCAACCGTTCAGCTGTTTCTGTCCTTACCTTTTGTCTGCCTTGTTCCGTTAGACCTCTTTGGAGCAGGCTCTTGTGATGGGTTTCTACTGTGCTTGGTACAGGGTGTGCTAATCTGAGCTGGGGACATTATGGCTGCTCTTGGATAAATCACAGTTTTCAGCTAAGGGAAAAATGTTGTGTTATGTGTCCTATACTCCTGCCTTGGTGCTCCCAGACCCCACGGAGCTACTCTGGAGAAAGGACCTTCTGCCTGCCTTTTATTCTGGCTTTGCTCTGCCTTTCCCAAGCCTCATTTCTGGGGGCACTCCCACTGATTTTTTTCTTTTTTTTCCAGAGGCTGCAAACCTCAGTGTTGGCTCAGCTTGCATTAATGTCAGAGAAGTATCTCTTGGCAGTTTACAAAAGAGAAAATGGAAAGTCAAGCATTATTTAATGTGAAATGTGGTAGAGTGCCTATGCTGAGCTTCTCTGAGAGGCCTGAGGCTCCAGCTACCTGAAAAAGCTGATAAAAGCTGCTGTCATCCAATGATTCAGCTCCCGTCTCCCTGCCACAGCTCTAGCCCTGCTCTGCGTGGGCATCTCACAACACACATGAACTCTGTTTTTCATACAAACTCGAAGACAGCAGGGCTATTCGCCCAAGTTTCTCCTGTGTCGAAGAGCTTGTTGGCTTTTCAGCTGCCCAGTGCTCTTTGAAGAGGTACTTTCACCCGAGAAAATAACCTGAGTTTGCTTGCAGATTGCTATTCAGCTGTTTGAACCAGTAGATGGGAGTCCCTTGTATAAAATATAGAGATCTTTTAGAAGAAGCCTTAGTTGTATTGTTATGATAATTTTCCAGTTTCAGCCTTTTCTGGGGGGGGGGGGGGGAATTCT
The DNA here is from genome assembly GCF_036370855.1 of Dromaius novaehollandiae. NCBI lineage: Eukaryota > Metazoa > Chordata > Aves > Casuariiformes > Dromaiidae > Dromaius > Dromaius novaehollandiae. The sequence continues at coordinate 10,773,042 of NC_088099.1, forward strand.
CTGGGAGGGGGGGGATTCGGTTCAGAAGTTATTTAGGTAGCTCTATTTATTTTGCTGAACTGAATTCATCCCCCCTCCCCAAAAAGCCTTCTTTATAATAACAGCTGTGATTTCTTTCCAGGTATTGGGGGAGAGGAGTCCAATAAAGACTTCTGGGGTTGTTTCCAGAAATAATAAAAAAAAAATGTCTATCATTCAGGCCTGAATTTTCATTAATTCTATTTCAATGTATTTTATAGGACCAAGTGTCTGCCTTTGCAACAGCAAGGAATCTCAGTGGGACAGAGCAGCTTAATCGATCAGCAATCCTGGTCACTCAGAAAGAGTGTTAATTGGCCTCAGCACTTCAAGCATGTGACACTGCCTGACCTAATCATCAGAACTGGAGAAGTCAATAAATTAGAGGAGAAATGCAGATGGATAAAATAAGGACCCAATTCTATGCAACATGCTGTGAGCATTATTCCTGAAACCAATAGCACTATATGGAAAAGTCAAATCAAGCATTTGCTGGATAATGCCCAGGGGAGCTAAGAGCAAGAATAGTTTTGTGTCTTCAGAGCTTCACCTTTTAGTCTTCCGTCACATACATTTGATATGTCTTAGCAATTTGTCTGAAAGCTTCTAACTGAGTCTGTGAAAAATTATTCATTCTCCTGCTCTAATAACCCAACAGCACAGCTTGCCTTGCCCCGGCAAAGCAGGGCTCACCGCCGCGCTCCCAGGGGAGGGATGCGGCCGGGGGAGCCAAGGTAAACTGGAATGGGCTTGCCAAGACTCACGTCCCTCTGAAAGAGGAGTGGTGTTTGCACAAAATTCAGCCTCTAAGTTAAACATCGTGGGTGAGATCTTAGCTTCCTCTATAGGCAATGAAAGCACGTTCGCCGTGGGATCCGGTGAGAGCACTTACCTCCAGCCATATGCACTAATAACTTCAGGCTGCTAATTTCTGCCTGTAATTTAGACACAAGAAGTAGCTGGTGTGAATGCCTCCCCAGGCGCCTGCACTACTAACCCATCACACGTGCCCGCGTGAGGGCTGAAGGGGCCTGGAGTGTGACTTGCCTTCAGAGCGAGGGCAGTCTCTCTCCAGCCTTGCTAAAAGTGTTCCTGTCCCTGCTCTGCAGATAAAGGGCTTCAACCCCAGGAGCCAGCAGGGGCGACTTTTCAAGTGTTTGCTGCAAAGGAGTTACTGCGTGCGAGCACACGCCGTCCTGGTGAGTGAGGGTAAGGATTACCCTACATACACAGGCAGGGTCTGAGCGTGTAGGCCTTCTGCGGGGAACTAGGTCAGGCAGAGGCTGACAAGACAAAAGAGTCCAATATCCCAACCTGTGCCGGGGCAGAGGGCAGCCCTCCTGTGAAGTATTGCTGGGTAGGGATAGGACACTTCTGTCCCTGTTGAAGAACGAGGTGGTCTCTGTGTTGTATCTGGTGTAATAAAGCTCTTCATCCTGCTTACTCTCAAGGCAGAAAATAGTGTAGTGAATTCTAAACCTTCTCTTAAAGATACAGAAAAAGAAGGAAATAGACATAACAAATGCATTTGACAGGCAATGCACTAAATGGAGGTTGGTGTTAAGAGTAGCACTTACTGCCTGCTGTGTTCGTGGTGAAGCATTAGCACACGAGCAGCACTGGGATGCACAGGTCCCTTCAGAACAGGACCCTGAAGGGGTGGACAAAGCCCTGCCATCAGGCTGCCCAGTTCTCACCGCAGGGCTAAAGTCCCTGTAACCTTCTCGGTGAGTGTGCAATGAGAGCAGCTCTTGACATTGCACGTGTGCAGGCTCTGTTCAGAGCTGAGGGCTCTGGTCCTCCCTGCAGCCTGTTACGGAGGTGCAGCGACTCGCCAGCGCGCAGAACACCCATTGCTGGCCTGCCATGCTGGAACTGATGGCCCCAGACCTAACATCTAGACACAGCCCTTGCCCCCAGTAGCTGAGATGCTGGGATGGCCATCCATCTGGCCATGCATCCTTGAGGCCCCCGGACAGAGAGATGAGGTGGGGAGCGTGGAGCTGCTTAAGGCAGTGTGCTGTTAGCAGGTTGCAGGATGGCAGCTACGTGAGCTGAAGTGTCTAGATGCAGGACAAGGGGGAGGTAGGTATGTTGGGATGCCAGTGTGCCTATGTATAGGGAGGTCTTGGAAATAGAGAGGTAGGGCTGAAGTATTAGTATTAGTATTAGTATTAGTTTGGGGGACGGAGGCAAGAGTGAAGGTGGGGGACTTCCACCTGGGGTGTCTTCTGTTGTCACAGTCTTCCGGACTCTAAAAGGGACTTCACCAGGGCTTTATATAAATGGCTTTATATCAGTAATTAAAGTCTTTACATTTAACTAAAGAGGAGAGGAAGCCAGGGATACACCTCCTCCACCACATGTCTGTAACCCAGCCCAGGACCAGGACTGCTGATGCCACCACTGCCAGTGGTGCTACTTGAGCACATTGAATTTGGAAGCCGTACTATAGATTCATTCAGTAAAGAAGCTGCCATTTCTCCATTGCCACTTTGTAATGGTATCAAAAATGGCAGCTTTTTTTAAAGCAGAAGAGAAAATGCTAGTTGAGACTGTCTTGTACTGCTGCTGATGCTTGATCTCATTTCAAGAATGAACAAAAACCTCCACAAAATGGGAAGGAGAGAGCAACAGAGACTGAGGGTGCTGCTATTTAGTTGGAAGTTGGAATGAATCTGCAGAAAGCAAGTCACTAATGAAAAGCGTCTTTACTTTTAATACTACTTCAGTAAAGTTGTTTTCAATTGCAAACTGCTTAAGCTTCAAAAAGCCACTCTAAATTCACTGTTAAAACCCTGAAGTTCTGTGTAAAGGTACAGTTACCCAACCTTGGCTGGACCTGCAAGGATCCTGCTTTGAAAAGGGAAGATGTGCAGGAATCCCCTGAGAGCACAGGATTAGAGAAGGATCATTTTACTGATGTCTTCCTTAAGCCCTCCCTGTCACATGCTGCGTGAGATCAGTTAACAGGGAAGACTACAATGGTGAACACAATCAGTAAGGAACAACGCGTGAGTGGGAGTGATGTCAGAGCGGGATCACGGGCTCTTGCGATCTGAACATTGCCTTTCCCTGTTTATAGAGAGCCTTCAGCTTTCCTTGTGGCTGATGAACAAGTCACAGGTGTGGGAAACACATGAAGCACCTAGATGCTGGGTATGCCCAAAGAAATCTGCTTGATGATCAAATGTGTCTCAGATTTCTTTCTGGGATGGCTCAAGATGCTCCACTAAGCCATCTTTTATTCTCTTTCAAGTAGTGGTCATCTTGTGCATCAATGCACACGGGGGACTTCCACCTGGGGTCACAGTCTTCTGGGCTCCAAAAGGCACTGACATGACCTCAGCCTCTGTGATACCAAAACCTTCAGGTTTCATGATCAGAAATGTAGGATCACAGACTGTACACACTTTTGCCCCAAACTCCTTAATTGGCATACAGAGCATCAGACATCCCAGAGCAGAGCTGCTCGTGGCCTGGCCTGTCTCCTGCTCTGGTTGCAAATGTGAGCGACACATGATTCTCCGATACAGGAAGCCAGGGGCCATACTGTCAACTCCAGGCTTTGAACCATGAGGGTTGAAGCTCCGAGGATAGAGGCACTTAAAATTACACCTACCACAACCTTTTCAATGCTCATTTAGGGTCTTAATTGCCATCTAGTTTTTGCCTCTAAGACTAATGGTAGACATATTTTTTTGAGTTTCTTTGTAACCATGAAGTTGAAGGTCCTCAAAGTCAGGGGTAATTTTATGATGAAATGCTCTTGGACTTGATAGCTGGTAATTTTTTCTCCATGGCACTTTACGGCATTCTGCTGCATTCTTCCATCTACAGCAGCTGCCAAATACACAGAATCCAGCCTAAAATCTTATGTAACTAAAAATAAAAATTCATACCAGCAGCTGTCAGGACTGGGTTAAAGTATCAATCTTGGATAGCCAAACTTTGTACCTTTGACCCTTCCCTGACCCAGGGGGTCCTGAAGAGAAAGTTTTCAGTGAATATTTTTCCACCAAATGTTCAACATATATTGGATTTTTTCAATAGAAATCTGTCAGTATTTGCAGCCAACTCTCAAGCTAGTTGAAAACTGGATATCTTATGTTAAAAAAAAATCCCTTTTAAATTTCCATTTTTTTTCTTAAATTAGCATTAAGAACCCTTACAACAACCATGGTACCCTGATTTTGTACTTTGCATCCTAACCCACTGTGCATAGCTACACAAAGGAGAGAGAGGAATCAACTGCAGACTGTGTCACTGTCTACATGCATCTCCCAGTACTTAGCCAAAGGAGCATCGTTGTCCCTGTTTTATACATGGAGCAGGACGCGCACATGTTCATCCTTGAAGTTTCTTGAGGAACCCAGACTTCCACTGTAGAACTTTTCGCTTTTATTAATTCAAACACAGCCAAAGCTGCAGCTACAATGAGAAATAGCTTACTGGGAGGGTTTGTACCAGTTAGGACCACCTTGTATTGGTGGAGTCGGTATAGACAAATGGTGGGAGAGGGATTGCAGCCAACCGGGCGCATAGACGCCAATACAGGCAAAAAGACTCCCAACTCCGAGCAGAGCCAAGATGGTAGTGAAGGGGTGGACATCTCCTACACCCAAAAGCTATAGATGCCCAGTCATGAGTAAGTGAACATGTGCTTGGTAGGAGTGCTGCGACGCTATTTTATCCCGCACAAATGTCTGGAGGTACATTTACCCATCTGTTGGCTATCCACATAGCTGTGCTCATGTGGTTTTTTTTTCTGTTGTTGTTGTTGATGTATATGATTTATGTATGTGATATATATATATCACAGCTCCAAAAATATTTGTGCAGATAAACATCTGTAGCCAAAGTACGGTCTATTGTGGGGAAAAAACATGGTGTTAGCAAAGGAGTTAAGAAAAATTTGCAGTCAAAAGTCACAAGTGCAGTTATATTAGTTGCAGTTGTCCAACAAAATGCATTTTCAAACATAGGCAAAGCTTAAAAAAAAGGTAGTACCAGGGAAAAAGTTAACGAGGTATTACAGACTGGCTTTGTTGCCCTTTAAGTACCCGGAGGTGTTCAGAGACAGTGGAGCTATTTATGTTAAGTGAAACACGGAAGGAAAGTAGACTAAATTGTAGTAGCCTGGCAGACAGGAAAGAGGGAAGACATAAGGAATAGGAGTAATAAAGTCTCCAGACCAGTCAGGTGAAAAGTGCAAACCTGTCTTGTGCCCTGCCTTCCATAGTTCATTTTTTTCCCAGAGCTAACAAAAGTGATCTGTACCACATCCTTTTATCTACTGGCCTTTCAGAGGAGAAGATAGATTTTTTTAAAAATAACAATAATAAAGCTTTCCATTTGTATTTTAATAAGGAAACATTCCTTTTTATTGGATTACTAGGCCTTTCATGATTCACCTCCAAGCCCTTAATTTGGCTAATGAATTTATGTCCCTTCTCTCTAGGGGCAGAAGATCTTGTCATTCACAAAATGATACCATTATCAGCATATCTCATGCTGAAGGGAGTCAGGGAAAGAAATCCCGGCATGGCATAATTTGTGCCAGTTTCTCCTTCCTCCTGCGCTTGGTGCTCTGACAGGGCAGGTGGATGCTCAGCTCTGAGGCCGCTCTGCTCAAAAGCTGCTCCCCAACTTGGAGCCTCGTGTGATCTCCTAAACCTCCTACAGTGCTGTATGTCCCTCATGGGCCAAAATACCATGGCATGCACGTAAAAATTGAACTGCTGGTGAAATCTTTTCCGAAATGGGGTCAGAATAAGGCTAGTCCTTGGCTTCAGTGGGGCCAGGAGCTGACTCCGTGTCTGTGGCGTGGACAGTGTACTAGTCCGTCTGGCTCAGAGACCACAAACTCTGTCCTCCATGGCTCAAAATGCCGTGCCATGCACATAAATGTTGAACTGCCAAGGGTGAAATCTTAGCCAAAATGTGGTCAAAAGAAGGCTAGACCGTGGCTTCAGTGAGGACAGAAGGTGACTCTGTGTCTCTGGTGTGGACTTTGTACTAACCTGTCCGGCCCAGAGATCAGGATCTCACTCAGATCACAGAACCACAGACAGTGAGGTTGGAAGGGACGGCTGGAGATGATCTAGTTCAACCTCCCTGCTCAAGCAGGGTCACCTAGAGCAGGTTGCCGAAGACTGTGTCCAGACAGCTTTTGAATATCTCCAAGGATGGCAACTCCACAGCCTCTCTCCACAACCTGTTCCAGTGCTCAGTCACCTCACAGTGAAGAAGTTTTTCCTTGTGATCAGACAGAACTTCCTGTGTTGCAGTTTGGCATTATTTGGTCTGTAATTTTATTAAAGGCAGGTTTTCTTCTGTTCCCAATAGCACTGGGACACATTTAACACAAGGCCAGGGCAGCCTTTGGGTTCCGATTAAAGACCCCAGAAGAACTGACCACCTCCTGTGCTTCCCATCATGCAGACCCGAGTTTTGGCTGTGACAGAAGAGCAAACCTGCGTCACAGCACAAGGCAAAGCCCCATGAGCTGGAACGCCATCTTGGTACTGTTCTTAAAGTCTCTGGCTAAAAACAGAAAAACAAAAGTCATGTATTTTTCCCTGCAATTTCAAGATGCCTGGTATTGACAATCTACACCCAAACTCAGCACGTATGTGGGCAATCCCCGCTCTCAGCTTTGTCTGCCTGTAGCTGTGTGCCACAGCTCTCCGGGCCCAGAGGGGACGGTTTGAGAGCCGGGTCGGGCAGCTGTCCGTTGGCGTCGTAGCGCTTCCCTTCAGCGATGCACTTTTCCTGACCGTAACTCTGGGCACGATGGGCAATGCCAGCTTTCGTGGGAGATGTAAAGCTCTTAGCCAGGTGGGAGTCATTCCACATCTTGTGATGCTTTATTTCTGTGAGAGAGGCTATTTCAGGACCATCCTGCCTACCTACCGCCCAGCCTATATTTTGCATGGGGAACAGTATTTTTCCACTTTCAGCCTCCAAACAGTTCTGGGCTAAATAACTCACAGCTGCTTATCTCTTTCTGTTGATTTGGGAGGGAGACTAAAGGATTAGTTGAGACTACCACTTAAATTTTAGGTGGCTGGATTAGGGGAGGCAGATCACACCCTCTATGTCTACGTTAAAGCGCGAAGGGCTGGGGAGCAGGTGGGATGGGGAGAGCAAAGCGTGTGTGCGTTTGTGTGTCCCTGCACACGCACAACTGGAGGCCGTTGTTTGGGGCGGGGAGTGAATAAGAACAATTGATAAGTTATTCATCCTCTGTGCATAACCTGACAGGGCTTAACTATGCTTTTTTAAACATTTCTGAATGAAGGTAGGTAAGAGATGCCTGCACAGAGGCACCAGGTATTCCCGCTAGCCTGGGTACAGGCAGGAGGAGTTTATTAAGCACGCGATGCTTCCTTTCCCTCCTGCCCATTCCTCCACATCTCACTGTACGTGAAAGGGAAACTCAGACAACTAATTAAATTAATTTTCCCTGACTTAAAAAAAAGCTTAATAATATTAAATGAGCTTTCACAGATGCCAAAAATAAAAAGTGTGATGGTATTTTCAGCCAGCATCATATTGTTAATTAATTGACATATATTAGAAATAGTATAACATGCAGCATCAGCCACCTATTCAGGATAAACCCTTAAAATGTGATGGTCTCATCAGATCCAGCCAGACGTGTGTATATAGGTGCCGACGTCTGCTTTAGGATGGGGTGAATAGACATTGGTTATATAGCAACCATGCACTAGGGAACACCGGGCTTTTGCAGCCAGCCACGTCCATCTCCATTTGGCAGCATCCCTGCACCCCAGCTCTTGGGATTAGGAACATGGGAGCCAGGCAGAAGGTGGGGACAGCAGTGCGGGAATGCGGCATGACGGAGATTCAGCTTTCCTCGCTTAACGGGAAACGAGGAAAATGTCGGGTGTCCTCTGTCTTTCTCTGTGAGCCGAGAAGCCTCCTGGCTGGCCTCTTCTGACGCGCCTGCTGCAAGAGCTACGCTCCCCAGAGGGAAAAAAGCGAGGGGCAAGAAAGCAACCTGCCCTCCGGACTTCTCCAGGATTTTGAGTGCAGGGCTCATGAAACAGGAAGGGACAGAGCACGACCTGGAGAAGTGGTGGAGGGACAGGGAGACACATGGACGTGCAGCAGGACGTGGTATAGAGTCTGGAAGAGCAAACACAGCTGTCACTAAATTTCAGAACAAAACACCTATAAGTATACATGCTAACACTGCTCAGAAAATGTTGTCTTTCCAGAGTTGTCTTCCCATTGCACCATATTTTTAGAGTTTCTCTACTCACTCCTTCAACCTCAGAGAAAAATAAAGAAGGTGACTTACCCTAACAGACATAACCTCGGGGTTACCCCAAAGGGCTCAACAGCTTGCACTAAAGCTGTAATGGAGGCCAAGTCCTAGTTAACTGCTAAAGACCAGTCTGGCTAGGACTGTGGTTGCCTTTCTCATGGGTCTTCACAGTGAAGGTATATGGGATGGGCAGAAATAACTCATTTCACGTGAATCCTAGTAGATCCAAACCTGTTCTTGAACTTTATAAAAATACCTTATTTTTTTTTAAGAAAAGGCTCTACGTACAGTAAACAACAGAAGAGACAGGATAGGGAGTCAGTGGTAAAGACCTTTTGTTCTGGAAGGAACAGCTTGATGAATCAGGCTCACTTAGCAGTCTCCTTCAACCACGGCTAAACACGCCAGATGTTAATTTAGTCTCCCTCTTCAAAAAGAGATGAGTATACCTACTCATGGAAACAAACCTATAAATAATCAGAAAGGAATTCTGGAAAAAAATGGTGATTTGTTTTTCCCCTTCAGCCATCCACAAGAGCACTGGTTTTCTTTTCAGGCTCAGCAATGGTTTTATGAAGATTGCAAAGCCGTGGGTCCTCTTTGGCTTCTGCCCAACCTATTAGGTGTAGCATCAGTAACGCAGCAAGAACTGGTCTTGCTCACGCTCGTGCTACATCGTAATATCCGTGTGCAGGAACAAACATTCCTAACTTGGACAACACAAGTGAAATCTGCTGGAAAATGGAGCAGATTTCCTGCGCGAAGGAAATGGATGCCACATTTAGAAACAAGCGCTACTAGAACACTGGAGTTTTTTACATGAACTCAAAAGTCTAAATACCATGTTTTTGGCCACTTTTCCCCTCTGGTGCGGAAAGCAGCAGCGCCTGTGCTCCCACGCACCGCCGCCACCGGCTGTGAGGGACACAAAGCCGCGAAGCGCTACCCAGCGTGGGGGCTGCCCTCAGCTGTGCCGCTGCTGCTGTCAGCGCAGCACCTCCTGCCCGGCCTTGGCGCGCTCCAGCGGCGCTGCCGGCTGCAGGAGCCGTAGCTCGGCCCTGAATCCACCACCGATGGGTGTCCAAACAGGCAGGCACCTGCCGTAAGGAGGGTTTTCTAAAGGTGCTGCGGATTTGGGAGTGTGAGGTTATGTCTGGGAAATGACTGCTCTGTGAAATTCCCTCCTATACCTTGGATTTTGGTAGACACTACAGGATACAACTGGTTGACACATGAGGTGGGATCCTGGTCGCTACAGGTGCCCAGTACCATTTGAGACACCTCCAGAGATTTAAGCCATCAGCACAGGGCTGTTAGACCAATACAAGATTTCCGCCCGTCCACCTTTCTGACCTGAGCACTGGAGGCCAGGCAGGACCCCACAGCATCTACAGGGGCATTGAACACTTATGTACAAGCAACTGAACCCTACTCAGGGGGTGGCATTCAGCTCATGCATTAAGGTGCTTAAATGTAAATGTCTCCATGTGAGCTATATGTCTGAGTGCCTGTTCAAGTAAATGGCAATCTTGCCAGGGAAGCCTAGAGAGGGTTTCAGCTAGCCAAATGCAGGTGCCTCCTTTTGGGGAGCTGATTAGCTCTCAAGTGGCATCAAGAGAAATTCCGATTAGGTCTTAAAAAAATATTTTTCATAAAGAGATCCCAGAGAGACCATGGAATCTGTATCCTTGGAGATATTCAAAACTTGACTGGAAAAGACCCTGAGCAATGGGCTGTAAGTGAGGCCTGCTGTGAGTGGGAGGCTGGGCTAGCTGCCCTGCGGAGGTCCCTTCCAGCCTAAGTAATCCTTGTGTGACTTTTAGAGCCCACTCTCTAGCGCTCCAAGGCTACAAAAGCCATTTTAGTTTTGGCATCATGCTCCGTAAGCTGCATCCACCCCCTTGTGTCTGGAGCCTACATAACTGATGGCATGAAAGGAAGGAGAAGCAACACAGCTTTTGCAGAGGGGAGTCATGGCTCGAAAGCTTACTAGAAGGCTTTGAAGGGATGAGTGAGCGAGCTGATATGGGTGATGTAGTTGATATTGTGTATTTGGCTTTCCTGAAAGCTTTTGGCAAAGGCTGTGTCATAGAAGGTGCTTGCAGAAACGGAGCTGCAATGAGATAAGAGGGGGGGAGGTCTCTGGTGGATTAATGACTGCTTGAAAGATAAAAAGCGGAGGCTGGGAAGAAATGGTCAGTTTTTGCAGTGGTGGTGACTCCCCAGTATAAACAAGGTGAAAAAGGAGGAGGTGAGACTGAGAGGACGGAGTGTGGATGATACAAATTACCCAGGGTAGCAAAAACAGAAGTATCTGTGAAGTGTCACGGAAAGATCTTGTGATAATGAGTGACTGTGTGAAGATGGTGGATGAAGCCACTGTTGATAAACATAAAGTAATGCCCATCATGAAAGACAGCCGTAACACAAAAGCCACAGTGGTGACCTCTGGGTGAGCTATTGCCAGGAAGAAAAGGAAGTTTGGTATTACGATGAATGAAAATGGTCTGTGAGCATCAGCTCAGTGCTCAGCACTCGAGAAGGGAAGCGGAGTGTCAGAAATTTCAGGGAAAAGAATAAAGATAAAAACTGACCAGCATGTGACAGTGCAGTGCAGCCTGACCGCTGTGTGTGGGTCTGGGCCCCATGCACCTCATAGCAAGTATAGCAGAAACAGAAATAGAAAAGATAAGGTGAGAGGTAGCACGGAACGACTTCTCTAAGAGGAGAAATGAGTCTTCAGAGTGGAACGCAAAAAACTGTGGAGGAACAGGATAAGGATCTGTAAAATCAAGAATGGTCTACAAAATCGGAAATGACTGCTTTTTCTCACAAGTGCATCCAATGAAGTTGTGAGGGAATAGGCTTACAGCACCAAAAGGCAATGCTTTTCCATCTAATGCATAATTAAACCTTGGACCTCGCTGTTTCAGGATATGGAGCAAACAGCATGATTAACTGTGCGCTAAAGTAGCCATCCAAACGGGGTCAGATAAATCACACCCTACAAATGTCCGTTTCTCTCATATATAAAGGATACATGTGATGAGGTCTCATCTGTAGAAGGCATTGCAGAAGCTACCCAAAGGCTGGTGAGATGAATCTCACCTCTAACCTCCGCTGAAAAGGCTGGAGTAAGGCATGACCCTGTCTTTGAGGATCCTGACCAAAGCTCCTGCAGGACAAACATCTGATGCAAGGCAAAGACTCCTGCATACATCCCAAAACTCGGGCTCATCTGTATCTCTTAGGAGGCTCTTCCACGTACAGCCTCTTTCCCATATTGCTGATTTACCTGCCATGCGGGGGATAATTGGTGCCTTCTCAAGGGGAGAAATTAATTTTTGGCTTAACTGTGCTGCAGTCAGAAGAATTACCCCAGGGATTCAGTTGTTTTAAGCACACGATGTCTCAGTACTATCGCTAAACGGAGAATAAGCACAGCCCTCCTGGTTACATGCGTGGTTCTCATATTTGTTAAGCATGCAACACAAAAATACCCAATCCCATCAGCCCTGAGATTTTACAGGTTCTAAAAATAAAACCCCAGTGGATCTTTGGGCAACTAGAAAAGTGCCTGTTATTTAGGCTGCGTAAAGGACTGCAGCAGCTAGGCTGGGAGCAGGAGCAGGTCCCTGCCTTTTGCTGTGCCCCGAGCAGTGCAGCGGAGGGCTAACAGCAGCACAGGCTGTGCAACGGGAGCGCTGCGAACTTCAGAGCACGAACGCGTGCCAGGAACACGTGCCATCCGCCGCCGTGGAAGCCGCCAGTGCCGGAGGGGCGGCTGCAGGAGCAGGGCTGTGCCGTGGCTCGTGTCTCACACGTGTCGATTCGCAGCCTGTACCTCCTGTGAGTTGATACGCGGCTGTGCAGCGAACAGCAAATGCGAGCCCGGGCCGCACGGAGCAACGTTCGCGCAACGATGCCGTGTTTGCCTAGAAGATGCATAACGCTGCAGTAGTCACATAGTTAAATGTGTTTCTCTCTTTGCCCTCCATCTGATGATACCAGAGGCTTCGGAAAGCTATCTTGCAGATGAAAGACCTCTTAAATTACACCACCAGGAAAATAGCTATAATGGTGCATATATTTTGCTTCCAAGATGAAAGTCACCTTCTTACACAGAGAAAGCCACAGCTATTAAAACATGCAACTACATAAACAAGGTTACAGAATGTAAAATATGATTCTTCTGATGGGAAGGGAGTGAGCAGGACCAGGGTGGCTTCTACCTTTCTGTTTATTTGCATTTTTCTAGCTATTTTCAGGGAGCAGCAAACTATTTTGAGTTGTCTCCAAACACAAGCAGAGTTTCAGCACACAACACTGGGCATGACCACCGCCATACCAGGGCTGAGCCTAACGACTGCCTCTCATAATGGCTAATGACAGCTTAGCTCTTGGAAAGATATAAACCCTCATATAACAGACAGTGCTTATAGGAAGATTACTTCCTAGCCCCAGGGAAAAGACTGGCTATTTTTATGCTGCGCTAGTGAACCTTAGACTTTATTCCTCTTAACCCTATTTAATGCAATAGTGAATATTTTTCCATTACCCGTTCAAATCCGTCTGCGAATCCTGCTGCTATTTGAACAGCAGCACCCATCACGCGATGCTCTGCCCTGCCAACCTTCCCTCCCCAAAAGCATTTTCCTGCCTTTAATTCTTCTAAAAGGAGGCATCGTCTCTCCAGTTGTTAACTTCTACAATCCATGGCACACACTCACAGGTTACGAAACTATAATCCTTTTTTTTTCATTTCCGCCGCACACGAAGGCCGGGGCGGCCGCCGCCTGCCCGGGGCAGAGCAGAGGCAGGGGGCCCTGGAGGCCGCCCCTCTCCCCCGGCTCCGCACCCTGCAGCCCTGCAGCCCCCGGGGCCCCCCCAAAATAAGAGCAAAGCACCAGCGCTTACTGCTGCATTCACAATACCATACGCCACGGCCAGTGCGACTTTATTCACAAATGTGATTTTTACAGAGGTAGAACAAAATACTTTGTATAATCTTTTTTTTTTAACTATATACATATAAAGAATATAATAGAATGACAACAAAGGAGATGTTGTGAACAAAACAACGTTATGCCATCAAATACAGTACGAAGAGCATGCAAGAACAGCGTCAAATGAAACCTTGCTGGTGTAACTTCATCTTATTTCTAATGTGGTAAATGAAGAATAGTAGAGTTATGCTCTAATTGGATTGAGTATGCCACAGCCCTGCAAGTGTGTTTTAATTCTTTTTTTTTTTTTTTTACAATAAACCGACAGGATAGCTTTCTTTACACTGTGGTGGGGAATGCTTTTGTAATGCCCAATGTAATCTCAACAGAAAAATATAATAATCAAATCTACAAAGTGTACTCTCATTTAAAAAGCAAAACCATAGAAACTGTACAGTTTTAAAAAGTGAATTATCACAACTGCTTCTTGAGGGAGTTTTCTAACCAAAGACTAAAATATGCAGCATAGAAATTAGGAGAGCTATTGTTCTGCAACAAAGCTAATCAAATGCTTGTTTTCTATTCCAATAAACAGCTTTTTAATTAATAACCATTCTGGAAATTATGAAATGGGTTGGGTCGTATTAATGTTCCACTTGATTAATAAAGCATGAGCTCCTTACAGGTCTACAGCTATCATTTCCCTGGGGATGGACTGACACTGGTTCTCCAGGGACGCTAGAGAGAGGAAGAAGGTTTAGTCGTTGGTGCACATTTTAAGAATGCTTAAAAATTTTTTAAATTTCAGTAGCAGCTATTAAAAAAAAAAGTTCTGCTTGCTTTGCTACCAGATTGAGACTTGCATATGGGCCTTTCGGCTACAGTTCATTCCTGGCCCTCGCTCGTGCCGAGGGCTCCCACGGGGTGTTACCAGATGCTGTTCAGGAGCAATGTTAGAGCCGGCGCCTGGAATAGGTGAGTCAACGGCAAACCCCACGCAGCTCGTCGTGCACCTGGGGCCGACTCCCGTGGATTAGTGTGGTTGGGACCTGCGCTGTCCTGCCCCGCCGTCCCCCCAAAATCCTGGCTGGTGCCTCGGGGGGGGGGGGCAAAGGCTGGGCAGGGCGGCCGTGCCGTTACTCCTGCAAACTGCGACGCCAGCGACAAGAAGGAAGGCCTGTGGGTCTCCTTTGATCCTGGTTTCCAGGAGGACACTTTCCTCAGCTCAAAACACCAGTGAACATGGGGCAGCGTGAAAAACATTGCTTGCCAAATTGCAAGGATTAAGTTAACAGTGAAAAGGGTAATGAAATACCTGCCCTGGTTGGGAATTTATCTCCTTCATGCTGTGGCTTTGCCAGATTTGCATTTACCTGCTTTTCTCCCCGGGAAAAGGATTGTCCAGATGCAGCTGACCCGTGCATTTCCCTAGCAGGCCCTGCATCAAACTATCACCCCCGAAACAGGGCACTGCACGGACAAAATACGCTGCGTGACGGGCTGCAGTCAACACAAAAAGCCTGGCCCCTTGCCGGGGAAGAACCGCACCTAACCCGGCTGAGCTCAGCAGGCTGGCGAACGCCACGCAGCGCGCGAGAGGCCAGCCCGCCGGAGCCGGGGCGCATCCTCCCGCTGCTCAGCCCGCTCCCACGGAGCACTGAAATGACACATCCCTGCCCCATTAGCCTGGCGGGAGATTAATGCCCTCTAATCTACACTAAATAAACTCCTAAGCACGAAGACCAATAGTTTAGTCTCACACTCGGCTGCTTGTGAATTAATAGGGATCGCCCTGAAATTGCTATTATGAAATGCAAATATTTGCAAAAGAACAATTAAAAATATTCGTGAAGTGCAAGCGACGGGCTCATCAGCCAGGTTGGTTCTGCGCCCCGGGCCAGTCAGCAGGCAAAACACGCAGGCATCACGGGGCAGGAAGCTGTGCTAAAACCCCCTTGCTCCCCTGGCAGCCAGTAATGGCACAGCAACCTGCCCTGTGAAGCAATCCCACCATGGCAAGGCCTAGGATGTCCTGATTTTGAGTCCTTGGCCAGTTCATTTGGATATAGCTACCTGTATTTTCAGAAAGCTGCAGTATATGGCTGACAGTAAATCTACTTCAAACACTTGCTGATGCTGCTCAGACTGATCTCATCTGCCCTGATCTGCAATTTTGTGTTAGCTAAGGTAATAAAAGAATCCTGTTAAACCTAAATTATCAAATGAAAAAGGCAATTTTCTCATTCATACTCCATTAGTTTTTTTAGTTATTGCTAGGAAAGCTCTAAAATGCTTAGGCTATAAAATAAACATGTGGCTTAATGTACAGTATGTGTACTTAAGAGGATGATGGCATCTGCAGTAACTGCTCTGTACTGCCATGGTAATAAGATGCACAAATTAAGCAACAGTGCATACCAAGTAAAGCATACAAAAATGTATGGAGAAAAGTAACAAGTCTTCTGCTTTTTTTTTTTTAATAACTCTTTAATTGCTAAAAAGAAAAAAAATCACCAATATCCACGTCTACAACACAAAATTGCAACATGGTTGATTTAAATAGGTGCTGGTTTGCTGTTCCAGCAAAACTCTGCAGTATTGTATTTTTAACATTTCACTGAATAGAAGTTTATAAAAGCTTCCCCCTCCCAAATTAAAATCAATTATATGGTTTTCAATGCTGAAGTCAAATAATTAACCTGGCATGGTTTCAAGCATACAACACCATTAAAATTTTGGAAAAAAATCCACCCAGAAACCTTAAATCACAGAGATGTTGGATAACATATGAAAAAGCGCTCATGTCCCATTTCAAGAGGAAAGGAGACATTCAGTATCTTAGATCTAATTCAAATTCACTTTTGAAAATAAAACTACAAGCTTAGATCATGTAAGCACATTTGATAATTTTACCCGTAGGCCCTTCATTCGAGCAAACCAGAGCACTTTCTGTCAGAAGTTTCCCTTCCTCTAGAAGAGTACCACAACTGAAACTGGGAATTCACATAAGCAGAATTGCATAACCAAACCATTTACATACATATTTTAGCATTACTTTGCAGCAGTAGGCATTAGGCTTTTCAGAACACAAGAATCTCTGCGACTGAACCCGTGTGCTTCTTTCTCCCTTAATATTTAGTTAAAACGTCTCATTCAGAACAAGGCAAGGACAGGGCCTCTGCAGAGAGATGCAACAAATGTCTGGATCGGACGAACTCCACGTGAATCATAAAATGCAGACTGGAGATATTTCCTTCAGCCAGGCATGTACAGAAATATACTTCCCAGTCCAAAAGGGTGGCATGGCACAGTTTTTACAGAGGGAAATGCAAAAATATAGAGAGGACAGTTCCATTCTCTTCCCCAGTAATCCCATAAAATCAACAGTCTGTTTCCGTAACAGCTCCGGCCATTTACCTGGCTGCTGACAGGGCCTTTACTCGTGACTTCGGGTTAGCCTACCCTCTCCTTTGCTGCTGTGTCGGTGGTAGGTGCCCAGGAAGAGCTGCTGTCCTCATTATCCCCCGGCTTCCCATTAATGAGACCAACTTGTTCTCCCCAGTTGCAACAACCGCGCGGGCCTATTTACTTATAGCGGAGATTTTCTTCCATTCATGACACAAAGCTGAAAAGTAAACAACAGTTAAGAAAACATTCGCTTGCCAAAGCCCAGCATGAAAAGGTGCAAGCGCTCTTTTGCCGGAGCCTGGACCTGTGTTTACCGACCCCCTCGGCATCGGTTCAGGCTCTCGCTCGGCTTTGTATCGGAACAATCACCATCCCTTTCAGGCCCCCTGCTCTCATTCAGCCTTTGAGAAGTTACAAAATATAATAGAACACTGTTTTCTGAGACGATATTGACTGCACTAATTACCCACAATACTGTATATTTGCTATTAAGAATATGCATGTGTGCTTTCAAAGTGTGACATTCAGGGCTTCGAGGATGTGAAAGGAATTGGATGGACTGTTCTGTCGCTTAATCCGAGGCTTCGATGTACTTTGCAAAATTTATTTAAAACCCCCCCAAACAGAATACACATTTTAACTGTTGAACTTTTTACCAGCTAAAGAAGTTTGTAAGGACCCTATCACTATGTGGTTACAACAGAAGATACACAGTAAAGGTCAGGTCACGGTTTCCAAGAACATTCACAGGGACCGAGGATAAGGAAACGAGGGCTGGATCCTCAGGGAGCCTTCAGGAGCCTGAGCCGGTCACTGGGGAAGTGCCTTGAGTATTGCGTTCACTTCCTCTGCAACTGCTGTCAAAGCAAACTCAAACTGCTCCTGCGGAGAGAAGAAACACACACCCTGAATCATACAACACAGCGCTTCCAGAAAGCCGGGCGCACTACTGCAGCAAAGCATCCTCAAGACATTGCTAAGCAAAAATGTGAATATGCAGGATGGATGGTACGCTCCAAAGGAAAGGAACAAAATGTTCGGGGACTAGTGATGCCATGTACCATGTTTGATAGCGTCTTCAAGCTGGAGTCATTTTAATGGAGAAAAATGTTGGTAGCAGAAACCAAGCTATTGGGACACATGATATATTGCAACTGCTTGGTCAGAAAGGCTTGGGAGTAGTTGATCACTAGCTGTTTCCTTCCGACACACAGACGGAAACAGATTAGCATAATTGAGATATGAAATAGGTGAGACTGCAAAGGAGAGCCTTTGGCTTCTCTCAGGAGTGTTTCTAGCTGAAATCAGCTAGAATAAATATTTCCTCACGCTATATCTATTATACAAAACGATATCTGCTCTTCGCTTTACCTGTTTTTTTTTTCTTTTTTTCAGCTGCTGTTTTAACTGCTTTTTCTGCACCCAACGATTACCTAACAATATTTAGATCACTCTCCTGCCGTTTAAGAAATACTTGGGAAAATTTTCATTTGCTACTCATTTTCTGTAAGCATAAAACCAAAACTACTAACAGATTTCTGTGCCGGGTGTGAAGGACACAGGCATGACAGCCCACCTCACCTAAGCACAACCCGAACATGTTCCTGAACTGTCTAGTCTTACATAAGGAGCTTTACTTCCTCAAGGCTAACACATGTGGTATTTCCTAAGCAAGGAATTTTTGTCAGAAACTTAGCTTACTGAAGTATCTGACAGGATGATTTTGAGCTTGCTTCTCTTCAGATTAAAAAAGACAAGTTTAGTCATACTATAAGCAATTGAAGGACACGAGTCAAGGACTGCGCAGAAGTGTCTGGATTTTCTACAAGTATTCTGGCGGTTTAAGCCAATAGTGGTCAAGAGCTGTGGAAGAACTGCTTTGAGAGAGGATGTCCGAGATGTATCCTGCAAAGCATCCCGAGATCACTGAAGGGACACTATCTGTGCCTACGGGCTGGGAGATTGGTGGTTCAGTAGGTATCTTCAGACCCTCAGTTCGCACCAGCTGTTTGGAGTCGTGCAGCATGGGTGGAGGTTTGTACGCAGCAAAAGCACGCGGGTGCAGAACTCAGCCGTCCCCTAAAGGCAACTACTGGACTAACAGTGTTCATTTATGTTTCATTTTCCAGTGTTTCACTTTACTGTGGAAATCTGCAGGAAGGATGAAAGGACAAATTACAGATGTGCAAGTCATAGTTCAGAAAGATGAGTGACTTGTAACTCCTGCAATTCAGTGCCAGTCTTCTCCACCTTGTCCTACCCCGCTGCAGTCATTGCCTACATGGAAATGCCACAGAGAGAAGCGATGAAGGGCACAGTTGCTGGACACAAACAGAAGAAAAAAAATCAGACTGAATTCTCGGAGACACCCTATGTTCAAGAATTTTGCCCTCTGCTTGGCACTGTCGAAGTGGCATCCTTGTACATTTGCTGGATGGCATCCAGTAACTTTTAATCAGACATCAATTCGCTCTAAAGAATAAGGACTCACCCTCATTAGGCACTGAAAATGGTGTATACATCTGCCTCTCCCTCCCTCCATTCCCCAAGGTCGCTGCAATTAAAGAAGAGTCTGGAAATGCTGGTGGCCACCCTGGAGCCGCAGTTGCATTTCATGACAGAGCACATGGAGAGTAGCCGGAGGGCAGACGAGGCAGAGGGCATTCATCCAGACACGCAGCGTCGGAACAAAACCAGGTGCCTGTACCTGCTAAAAATGCTTCGGGGCGCAGGGACAACGCGTGAGAAGCACTAGGCTCCGAAGAAGAGACTCGGTGGGAAGAACGAGTGGCTGCCTGACCTTATCAGTGCAGCCCCCAGAGTCCGTCAAACGAGGCAAAGTCCTTAGCGACTACCCAAAGAGGCCTGAAAGCCATTCCTGAGACCCAGGCAAGATGTGAAACCCTGCTGCTGGAGCTGACGGGAGACAGGCAGAGCGGGTGCTGTGCTGCTGGGATGCCGACAGCGTGGATCGCTATTGCTCCAGCCATCCGACGCAAGCGGTGCAGCTGGTCCTCCTGGTCTGCCAGGCCTTGGAGCACGGTGGACACAACAACAGTATAGGCCGATCCGAGCGAGCGTGGGGCTGACATGGTGATCCAGCCAAGTTTCAGAGACGTTCAGATGTCTCTTCCAAGATGTAGGCGTCAGTTCGGAAGAAGGGAAGCTGCCGTCTCCCGTAGTAATGAGGCTAGCTAATGTGCTCTTCATCTGAACATTTTACAGTGAGGAAAAGCTCATAAAAGCAGGGACTACAATACTAGTCCCATAGCTGAAAGCAGTTTAAATTACTCTCCATTTATTCAGTGAGCAAATCTGCCCTTAAACCTTGCCAGTCCAACACGTGTTCACCTTACTGTCAACAGCCGCCAAACTGGGGAACCTCTGACCTACGAGTGCCTTCAGCCCTTGCCGAGGCAAACACGAGCACTGAACGCAATTCTGCCAACAGAGGAAAGCCCACCTCTCTCACCCGAGGACCTCAGATTGATCAGCATGAAAACTAAAATTCAGATATGGATTTTGGAGACACGTTCAGCAGAGACTGCCAACTTGCATTGGCTGTGACCCTAAACTGCTGAGGTGAAACAACTTAGAAAGCATAATCTTCACTGTCAGAGCTGGTAACTGGCTGTGAAGTGCTGCAGTGAAAGGGAGAGCAGAGCGGACACATGGGATTTGCAGGGACTCTCTTCCTGGGATTGGGCAGCTGAGCGCCTTCCCCCTCCTTCCTTTGGGATAATACGCACAAGAGAAATCCAAATAGCTGAGCTTTCATTGCTGCCCGTTACTACCTTTCAAAGAAAAGCTTTAACACACTTCCCACATCTCTACAGGAAAACACCCGCAGTTGGATGAAATTAGTTTCAATAATTCTTAAAGGAGCTCAGCTTGCTGTTTTGTATGGCTATACTGTCATTTGCATGTGCTATTCGCATATGCAAGACTAACTGGAGATGAACTTAAATATCTAAATTTGTCTAGAAACCAGAAGCGGACAGGCATTTTGTGGTGTCAGTCCACCTAAAACACAGAGGCAATATAAATATATTTAGAAAAATAATAAAAAGCTACACTTTCATTCAGACTTCAAAAAAAAATTGCCAAGAAAACCAAACTGAGCATATGCATCATATATAATAGAATGAAGATTACATGAAGAAAGATGCAGAAGGAGAGAGAGAAAAAAAGGAAATATATTTTTCTCAGACAATATTGTTCCTCTTTCACTACTTTTTCATTTTGTATGTGGCATATCAACTCTGTTTTATGATTCCCCTGCAAAAAACCCTGCAAAACCACCAGCCCTCTATTACGCTTCTCAGAAATGCAGAATGTTGTTATGATAATTTCATTACCATTTATTATATACAGTGCTCTTGAATTAAAGATCCCTTCCAGAAGACAAAATGTTGCAAACAAATCTTTCACATGCTTATTGAAAATGTGGAGCGCTGCCTGCTGGAAACACAATAACATTGCTAAAGTAAGTTGGTGTTTATTTTGCCTGGGGATATTCTGTAATTGGCATTTCTAACCTGACTTTTAATCCATTGTTTTAAATTACTCCAAGAGTCTAATATTCCTCATTTGTATTCAGTTGGGAAAGCACAGGGATTTGTTTAAATCCATCAGAAAAATTCTCCAGGGATAGTGCATTGCTAGCATGTAACCAGATATTTATAATTTGCAAGACATTAGCTTGAATAAGTGATTTAGGTGGTTTTGAGAAAACGACAATGATGGAAGAAGGAGCAAGACGAGAGATAAGCAATATCCTAAGAAAATTTTTCATTCTGGGTGAAAACATTGGATACATTTTCTTCCTGGAGTGCTTCCAGATAAATGTTTGGAGGGGAGAAACACAATGTCTTTAGTAAGATTTTCATGGGACTCAGGTAACTATTTCTGAGCTGACTTAGAGGAGTTGTTTGCAAAGCCTTATTCTTTGGTTCTGGAGCTATGTTTTTTTCTTTTGTTGGAGGCAAGAAGCTATAATTTCTCTAAACAGAGAGACGCTGGAATCAGAGCTCTGTATTTCTACAGAGCTACCATGTGAATTGGATGCATTTACAGAGTGGTCCAGGACTTCCATCTCCCCTCAGAGTAAATACATGTAATATTGGATATTGTGTGCTCTAAGTATTTTCTCCCAGTCTGAATAATCAAAGCAGAAGACAGATTTGTTCAATGTTGTGTCCTACACGCAGACAAAGATTAGCTAGCTTTGATTGGCTCATCATTTTTCATACACTTACTTAACTGGTAAATAATAATTAACCCCCCAACTGTTCTGCAGCACCACTTCTCCTAGTATTAATGGGAAGATAAAATGATTAGGAAGAGATTCAAGAAAAGTTATGAGCCAATAATTGCTGCAGAACACATTTGTTTCACCATTGTCGCTCAGCAATTTTAACTCCCTAAATGCTGCAGACACTGCTGCTACTTCCCGCTGCCCGAGATTGAGTGCTGCCCCATTGCATATTACCCAGTTTGGGGTAGGATCTCTCATTCAGTATCTTACAATGTCATATACAGAGTCATTTGGTCTCCATGAACTAGTTTCTCTGATGTTGAACTTGCAGCGCTTAATACCCCAAAATATCATTCCATGCATCACTGAAAATAACAACCATAAAGAGATTAATGTCTAATTTAAGGCATGACAATTACACCATCAGCTATCTTTAAAAGTTATTTTCAAAAACTCCAAAACTGTTACAGCTGACAGTAATTACAGAATAAGATATATTCACCTTACCAAAGGGTACAAATGTAGTCACTGTGCTACATCCATCAAGGACATGGCTTTAGGCTATTCCCTTCAAAGTTACTACACATGACTTGATTTCCTCCTAAACTATTTCCTTTAAGTCAAAACTTTTTTCAAAAAAAAAATCAAATGCAGCAGTTAATATTCTGTTTAATAAGTTGAAGCCTTTTTAAAAATATTACATGCACAGTTAACTGCAGATACTCTGAGAAAATAATCCATATTTTGAGGATTAAAGCACAAACATTCTTTTAAGCACACATTTTCTTTAGTAGGCTATAGATTGTTGTCTTGACTGCCCTTCATATATGGTAATCAAGATAGATGTTGGAGATGGTACAAGAAAGAGCAGTAAACACCAAAGAAAGTAGCCTAGATAAATCTTCAGCATAAATAAACCTCAGTTGGTAGGGAGCCAAACAGAGTAATCAGCAAGCGACCTGCATTAAATTAGGTCATACCCTCTCTCTTCTGTCATGAAAACAACTACTGTGAAAGACCTTTAATGTATTTAAAATCCCAGTGGATTTATTGACAGTACCTTTGTCTGGACCATGCCTGGTCTCTGGTCCCTCAAGTGCTCCAGGGTAGCAGCAATATCAATCTCTTTAGCACCTGCAACAAACCACAAATTGGGCTGAGTTCAGAGCACAAGATAATCCATGCTGCATCTGTCAATCTCTTGCTATCGGGTTCCCTTTGGGCTACCAGTCCAATTGAAAATTATTACATCCATCTCTCAGCAGACTTGGCAGGCAGCTGCAATTTTTGTTTTCATATAGAAAAAGAAGAGGTTGGGGCAGCTTTTATTAACATTAATTCAAGGAAAGCCAGAGAAAAGCAAATTCTTAAAAACGCCTTCTGTACCTAGAGCAGAATATATTTGCCACAATGTAGGGGTCCTGTTTGGCTATGCCACCAAGTGCCCCTTTGTCACCACTATGAGTATGCATTCAATTAAGGGCCAGACCCACACAAAGATTTATGTCGTTAAAACAGGATTTAGATGAACTTCTGTGCCCTATAGCTGAGATCTGGAAAACCTGCCTATGGCTTCCTAGTTCAGGACCTGCCAGAGCATCTTGCCGCACGATCCCTGTTTGAGCTGGCAAATCTGTGGCATTTACTTTAGGTTATACGCTGGGTGCATGGGCACAGCTGCATGCACTGATCAGCAACACCAGCACGCCGAAAACAGGCGAGCAGAGCCTCACTCCTCTGAGGACCAGCTCCCTTCCTCAATGCAAATGTAGATGCTTTCCTTTGAGAAGAAGGTGGGTGGAGAGCAAAGCAAGTCCTAGTGCCTCTCACCTATCCTGTAATACCATAGAGCCTAGAGACCTGAAGGGGACTAGGGGGTGCTGATTTCCTCCTCAATTTCTTCTTCAGTCAGAGACATTTCAAAAACATCCTCCTCACTCTCCTTAAGTGCCTAACCAGATATACATTATTTGAGGGGACTGAGAGGAAATCAGGATTCTGGTCCCTCCCGTGAGTCCTTGCACGATTCCCAAGGGTGGGAGCCCAGCTGGAAGCCCTCGAAGCTGAAGGCTTCCTCTGAAGCTGAGGAAGATATTCAACTCAGGTCTCCCCTTCTTATACAGATGCTTTAATTGTTAAGACAGTTTTATCAACAATAGGCATCAGCTACATCCAATGTGCTCCATCATTCTGAAGGATACTCTCAGGTGTGCTCTGAAGAGGACTACGGACATACAGTTTGGTAACCGTTTCCTATTGCGTGGCCCTAGGAATCTCATGGGCCAGCACGTGTGTAGTTGGGACTGCCTTCTGGAGGCATTTAAACCTCCCCAAGTGCTCACAGGAAGCCTAGGTGCCTAGCTCTGGGGGCAGACACCTAACCTACCCTGGGGGGCCAGACACCTAAAATGCGGTGGATGCAATAGCTCACTTGCAAAGGTCTAGAACAGACACTGGTCTAGTTCCCAGGACTGAGTTTGCAGGATTGGGCCCAACACTTACCGTTCTAGTGAACTCCAAAAAAGCATTTATTATAAATCAAATGAGGTGTTGGAATTTAAAGGCTTAAGGCTAGCTGTAATTAGGTTTATGTCAATGTAAACATCATGCACCTCCCTCAGTTACCCAACATAATTTCATAACTCTGCACCATCTTTTCAAAAATTCAGAAAGGCAACTAAAAGTAAATGATTTAATTTGGACTAGTTTGATAAAAGACATGAGAAGATCTTTAAAAATAACATCAACTCTAGAAGAATAATCGATTTGCAAGGGCCTCCTTGAAAATATGTTCTTTGGCTGTATCAGAATTCATTCAGGACATGTAATAGTGACAACTTAGAAAGCTGCTGATTACCATGGGATTGGGGCATTGTGTGATTTTTTCTGCTTTTTTCCACACATTGCATGGGAATTTAAATGGAAGACATTTCAACAAAATAGAAGGTTTTACTTTAAAAGAAAAAATAAAACTCTGCGATGGAGCAGGGCAATGCACAGCTCATATGCTTTAAAGTCAGACAGCAAGGACAGTAATAATAATTACACCCTAAGTCAGCTGCAGTTTTTACAGGTGCCATTTATCCGAAAGCATCAGTAAAGGTGTGGCTCGTGCTTCCAAGAGTGCAAACGGTAGCAGCGGCAGCACAAGGTAGCTCATTTCAATGTTCAGCCTCGCACACGCACATACAAGCAGGTAGGAATTTCGTCACTGAATTTCCTTTCAGAAATTAAGATCTGAAAAAAATTCAGCACAGCAACATCGAGGGCCTGGGTAGGTGGCGGTGCTGCGGGAGCCTCCGTCGCATGCCATGCGGGCTTCCCCATGGCCCAAAATGTGCACATCCACCCCATCTAGCGAGGGATGCTCTTTAGTTGAAGCTACTCCAGCCTCAGGAGAATACAGTAACATATCAGAGGCAGGAAAAAGGTACCTGATAAGACCCAATAACCCTTTTTAATGGACAGACAAGCTTCTGTGTCTTCCTTTGAAAGAGTTAATTCCTTCATTTCTGTGATGCAGGTTACAGGCATTTACTAGTGAACTGATGCTTGCTTTTTTATCATCATTAGTGGAATGACGTGCCTAATAGTATGAACAATGCCTGACCATAAAATCCTGATTTAGCAAAACACCAAAGCATATGCTTACGTTGGAACGTATGAATAGCCCTGGTGGGCCAGTGTGCATAATGGTAAGCTTGTTCTGAAGTGTTTTCCCAGTAGAAGTCACCAAAACTCCAGGTTTTACTGGTCAGTGTCCCCAACACATGGGCTGTGATTGGCACATCGCCCACAAGCCCTTCTGATGCCTTCAGCCACAGGTAATTAAAAAGCGAAGGAAAGCAAAATTACGATTTTGCCCAAAGCGTGTATCTTGCTGCAAGGTCAGGGAGCACCATCACAGGCCGTCAGCAGGGTCCGCAGCACCACAAAGCACAGATTTGTTGACAGAAGAAGGAATTTAATGAAGCAAAATCAGTGTATCCTTTCTGAGGATGAGTTTTACTCATTCTCTCTCCAGCTACGCAGCTAGTTAAGCTTTGCAGAAAGGCAAGGGACAGTGAGGGAAGACACTGCTTCTCTACCCATTCTCAACATTTCTGAATGCCTCTGACACTATGGTGACAGCAAGTACCTAAGTGCCTAGGGAGGCTGATCAGCAAAACATAGTGCTGCAAAGATGGGCAGCTGCTTTGAAGGAAAGATCTCTTGGAACAAGAAAATTCAGAGGAAACAGGATGAAATCCACGGCACAGGAGAAAGCCAGCATGACTTGTTTTCTCTCTGCACAATGAAATCTCTCTTTCTTCCTCGCGTCCACCGCTACATATTTTGCATTATTCCCTTATTGTGCCTAAAACACATGTGTTTAAATATATATATTGCTAGTCCACTACTAAAACCCATTTTGTGATGAGGGCTTTTTTTTCTATTCACACTAATGCTGAGTTGCTGCTACATCATATAAATTCAGCTCACTTCCACTGACGTGTGTGACAGTCTGCAGAAAGCTCTCCAGCGACAGGGACAGGCAATGGAGGAGCCTTCGAAGGCTCGAAGAGCAGCCTGAACCCAACTAGCATTCACAGGCGATCAGTGTTCAACTGCAGCGTGAACTTTCGACTCTATTTAATTGTTTTGTTGGAATATGACAAAAATTCAACATCTTCTTCAGCACACTGAGGCTTTCTCTTTATATAATACATAAAGAGAATTTAACAATAGCATACATATATAGGAATACAACAGAGTGGCATAACAACATATTTTCACTCCACAGTGTCCAAAAGCACTTTATTCATGCTTTTGATCTATTTCAGGTGAAAAAGAGCACAGCATATGTTACATGACACTGGGAGAGAGGGAAATCATGTCTAAGGACATCAGGGTCAAATCATGCTCTTACTTAGATGGCCACAAAGTGCCACACACTGCTAAGATGTTTTAAAGATTGCTTAGCTGGAAAGCTCACATGCGAACTAAATTTCACAAAACAGTTTGGAGGAAAAGCTGAAGGAGCTTGACCCACCGATTCCAAGGATATCTTGTATTCGAAACGTTTTGCTCCAGCAACTGAACTATCATGCCCAATAATAACATCTAGAGAATAACCTAGAGGAAGGGTTAGAAATACTAGGCTCCGGAGCACTGAAGATAACTGGAAAAGAAAACAACATGTCAAAAAAGCAAGATTTTCTGTCTTTTCTTCTCCTGTTTAACAATGCTTCTGGTTTCAGGAAATAAAAGGAAAGAAAGCAGCATCTAAAGAGTAAAGAAAATTTCAGCTCTGACTGTATTTTATCCTACAGGGAATAAATTTGGTTTCTGTTTATCACAGGCTCATACCAAATTTCATTGCTTGTTTTAAACGAACGTAAGAATGTAAGTTAGGGTGAGACTGAGCTGATGTAGTACTAGCAGCAATGTGAAGTGACCGTGCAGTGCTTTTTCTCTTAAGCAGAACATGCATTTGCAGTAATTCCTCGTGAGCCAGACTGCACGCGCCTTCCCCCACCCCGAGCAGCTCAGGGAGCTGGTCGAGTAAAGACGCCCCAAAACGCTTCCACGTCAGTGCAAGGCACAGTTTGACTTCAGCAATTGACTGCCACGTTTCTAAGGGCTCAAAGCGTTTGCAGTGAACGCCCAACAGTCCACACCAGAAACTGAACAAACCAAGAGAAAACAAAAGACGCAAGCTGAATTACATTTTGCCCCCAAGAAGCGAAGCCGCTGCTGGCGTTTAGGGTCGTATCCTTTCCAGCCCTCGCTCTCCCCGCAGGCACCCGCGCAGGAAGCGTGCTGGCTCTCTTCGCAGCCGGTGCTCCTGATCAGCAGCTCTCAGGGGGTTAAAGGGTTTGGCCGCAGAGAGTCACACAAGCGGAGTATCCAGCGTGTCATAAAAACACGGGTAAAAGCCGAATTCCCTTTTCCTCGTGCAAAAAATAATGAGCTAGCCAAATTCTGCTGCAATAGGGCTCCAAGAGGGCACCAGCAGCAGCTTGCAATATTTAAGATGGCCTGAATGCTAATGTTAGTTTTATTACTATAATAATGAAACTTTCCCTTTCTTGTGCCACCTCCAAACATAATGGGGACCCACAACAACAGGCATGCGAGGAACAGTCTGCACAGGGCAAGGCCTTCCACGCTGCGGCCGCACTGCTGCTGCTGTGATGGTGCAAGAATGTGACAAACAGGGTTTGCAGAGAGGGGTAATACGGTCTCAGGTATCGGCTGGGATGAAATGATGCAGGCACAGCATCAGAGAAGTGGATTTCTGGTTCAGTGATCTAAGGAGCCCGTGCAACCGAAAACGTGCTGTTTTTCCAGTTATAATAACAATCAGCAGTTGCTACATAAATGTTTGAAAACTTTGCCTTAATTAAGGCTGGTTATGAGATTTTATTTTTACGCAATAGGCTTGAACAGACTTACACTCAAAGCAAAGTCAAAAATCCTGTTCTATTCATTAGTAATGAAAAGTGCACAGTAGATTTTGTGGGACTGACAGAATTTTATATTAAAGCACTATATTAAAAGGAATATTTTAGATTCTAGATGCTCTGAATTTTCTGTATATTTATAAAAATAAAATGATCTTTAAATACTTCATCAAAGCAGTTATTCGTGGGGAGCTTCTTTTTAAATAATCCAAACAGAAGGATTTTCTTTGTGAATGTTTCACAAATATATATTACTCATAAATAGCATATTAAAATGGATTTTTCTAGCTGGGAACAACTTCCAGATCTATCAGCATAAATCCTCGAAAAGATAGATTGTAATTCTGCAGAATGACTGTAAGTTCGTTACTCTGAGCACTAAAGGATGGCTTAGCCATTAGGGTACTATGTTTAGACACATCTGAATTATCTTCCAGACTGAGATACTTGCTTAAGTCATTAAATTCACCCAATGTTTCACACCATCATTTATACAATGAACAATTTTTTACTTCCTCATAGGTTGTTATGAAGGAGAATCCATTAATGGTTACAAGGTACTTGGACAGTAGAGAGGTAAGGACCGAGATGGATACTCTATTTTTTTTCAAGAGCCTCTGTATCTTTCTCAGCCCTCCTTCTGTTCTCCTTGATCATAAAGTGATCACAAAGCTGAATATATGATGTAGGAGTCATGTGGAGAGGTTGTAAATGGAGGATTATTAGGACTTTTACCATTTCTCCTTGAGGAGATGATGATGATCTGTGTGGGAATAAGCATCTATACCAACTGCAAGAAAAAGAGAGGAATATGAAGGGAATACAGAAATGACCTGTCAAGTGCCTTTCTTTTCCTAGCAGTAGGCATTCAGTTTCATTCTAGTCAGATATTTCCTGTTTAATGCATCTTTTTATATTTATTATATTTTATAGATTGTGAATTAGGCCTTGAAGGGCAAAGAGACTTGTTAGGTCATATTAAAAACTGGCTTGTTAAAATCTCTACGGAAGAGTCCCTAATACAGTTCTTTCTGCTGATGTTGCTAGAAGCTGAAAAAGATCCAATTAATATTTGCAAGATGCTGCTGATTGGCAGCCTTTTAGCCTGAGTCGGGCACCGCGCACTGTTCGCAGGCTGTCGGGAGCGCCACGCAAGAATCACGTCTGCATAGCACAGCCTATGTATTATGAAATAGCAAAAATACATGAGAAGAAGTTAAGGGCCAAAACACCGCGTCAGCAAGGCCAGTGAGCTGTCTCATCACAGTGCGTCTGTATTTAGGAAGAATGCAAGTGTTTTTCATGTTTTGGCGATGACTGCATGATTCACACTTGAAAGAGGAGTGATGCTCCATGGTCAAACCACGTGCACAGCGGCTTTATACAACTTTTATGCTCTCCCCCTGTGAGAAATCGGTTCTCTTGGGTTTAGCAGAACGGTAAAGGCTTTGCCTCCTGACTGCTTTCCTGCACTCAGCATTGCCTTAGCAAGGAGGCAGGCAGAGAACTGGGGACAGCAAGGAGATGGGAAGACAGAAACCTCCTGGAGAAGGACAGACCAAAACTGAAGCCCTGTCTGCAAGGAGCCTAACCACAAAAAGGGCACATCTATAGTAGGAGCTCAGGATCGGGAAGCAGCCTCTCTGTGCAGTTAGCAGGCTAAATTAGCAGCCATGGAGTATGGCGTTGCTGTCCTGTTTCCAAGCTGGCTAGACATAAGCACAGATATGCTATACATCTGCAATGCCCCCGAAGCCCCAAATGCCTCCAGTTTCCCAGCGACAACTTTGCAAGGGCTGCTCACATTGCAGCTCCAGTGTTGCCCCATCAAGTACTTAATGTTGCAGGGAAACATTTAATCACGTCTTATGAGGGGCAAACTCAATCTGATTAAAGAAGAAAGGGTCATAACTAGGTGGAATGTAACACCACTTCTTCACTGACCATTAGTTTTAATGACATACCAGTAATATTTACTAACTAGCTTAGTCTCAAAGGCCCAGCCTCATCTCATCTACTCCAGCCATCCTTGAAGCTGGAAGCGGAGTTAGTCATCTAGCCCCCCAACAGCCGACAGAGAGAGGAAGCTCTGCAAGGCAGTTTATTCATCCTGAGAACTACTCTCCAGAGGCACATATCGTTCCCCAGCGACTACTGAGGAAACCTAGACGACTAGATTAGGCTAGACACGTAATACTAGATGCTTTATATTGCTAAAGTTAGCTGAAACAACCAGGGTTTAACAGAGATGAGTTTTTGTACTGCAGCGTTGGGCCAAAGAAGGTAAGACCATTTCATGATCCGTTCCATGAATGCTAAAATCTGCTAAATCTAGGAGGGGTCTGAGATCTGCATTTCATGTCTGCTGCTTTCCCCTTCTTCCTGCATGCCCTAATAGGGCAATCTGGATGGAAATGGAAAGGGGAAAAACAACAGGCAACCACAACAAGAAGATACACCAGCCACAGGATAGTCTAGAGAAGGCCATGGAGACGAAAATGCTTAGTAAGAGTAACTGCTGGTTGTACAGGGCTCTGCTGGAAGGAAACACTGTATTTTCTTGCTTCAACTTTTATTGTCCAAGGGTCCATTAAATAAAGACACTTATAAATATTCGAGTTAAAGAGAGAGCTGAACACCAGCTAGAAACTGTAAAAATAAAAGCAGTTTTCATTTGCGCTTATCCAGATATCTGCTGCTGTAGCTGCTGGAGTTCTGCTATTGGCCAGAAGGACCATTTGATGCTTTTCAAGGAAAGAGAAAAGCGTCAACAAAAAGCTAGTGAGGGACACACTTTTCAAGATAACAAAGAAGACAAATGTATTCAGACTGGCATTTTCATTAAAAGCTTATTCCCTCTCTGAGATGAACAAAGTCCATGTGCATGCATGGATGTGGTTAGGGATGGGCACTGTAACGTACACCTGAATCTGCGAATACTGTATGCCTGTAACCTCAGTCAAAATATATTAAGTGTTTCTATACACCTAAAAATAACCCAAATTAACATTTCATTACCTTTATTGAAAAAAAATAGGCAAAGCAAGCATGCAAATAGAGAAGGGAATAAATAATCAAAGTAATAAAAAGGAAGTAATGAATTGTGACATTCATACACACACATACACTCACAGTATACAATACATAATGTGCAATAGTTTATATATTTTACATTAATACTTAAAAATTGCACTTGCATATTGCATGCATGTATAAACATAAGCCCTACGACTTTTATCACTATGCAATTCAAAGGAAGTTGATACTAGAGAGAGGATCTAGGAACTGCCTGATTTTTTTTTTTTATAACATACAGACAAAAAACATATCTGAGCTTATGATGATTTCGACAGTCTTGCAGCGACAGAAATTCACTACTTTTATGTCAGTTCTTAAGCTAATATCCTTTGTCAATGCACAAGGAAATGGCAACCGGAGAGATGCATTTGTCAATTCTACAGCCTCTACAAAAGCAAACTGGAAACCCACAGGAACATGCAGAAAGCGCACACTGTAACTGAAGCAAATGGATGCTAATTTGAGGCCCCATCCGCATTTCCACTGCGCCTGAGAATACTTCACGTCATGTAGGAATTGTGTCTCTTTTACATCTAGGTTTCCCCAGCCTCCGCAGGAGTTAAAAGTGCACAGTCTTTTAATAAGAATATGCCCAGATTATTACATTTAAGAAATAGAAGATAATGAGATGTATTTCATATAGGATAAAACATCCCATATTCACCTATGGTCATTGTAGAAAATACTAGTACGCACACCTAAATTTAGCTTACACACACATACAGACACACACAAAGGGTAACGGCAGCTCTAAAAGAATTGTGGCTGTGTTGTTACTGCCTACTTATAGACGTTCCCTAATATCAGCTTCTGTATAGTACAGATATACGATCTGCTTCTTTTAGCACCTTTTTCAGAAACTACAGGCTAACTACGTCAAAGGCAGTTCATCTCCACGTACTGAATCAAACATGAATAAGGTTAGGATGCTGATTTCAAAATCACACTTCTGAAAATGTTCCTCAGTTTGCCCTAAAAAATCTTAGAGTCCCCTTTGGAAAACATGAATTTACTTTACAGGGGTTGCAGAAGCAGTTCGCCCACATGAATCTATTAAATTGTAAGAACTACATTTTATGTTACTCTGATTTTATGTTGCATGTAGGTGGCAGTGATTTCGCAAGACAGTACAGGGACTGAGCTGAATAAAAGATGCAGCTATCACGGATTCATTCTTTAATAGAGTTTATCTATAAAAGTGACAGAACTTGTCCAGCTATAGAAGTTGTGGAATAATTACACTTTAGTTTGCTAACATATATTGTATCCTTAACAGCCAGAAGACTACCATCTGGTCAATTAAACTCTTCTCTTCAAATCCTTCTATGGACTGCTGCATAAGATTAACTACAAAAAAGTAGTTCTTCCCTCTGTATATAAACCTCCTTTTCCAAACATTTGCCCAGCTGCTTCTTGAACTGATAGCACAGTATTTCTATGACCAGCTTTTCCACTTTTCCATATTCTAACCTACCCATTGTGTGAAAAAATGCTGCCCAAATTCCTTATCTGCTTGTCTCCTCCTGAGTTTCAGTCAATGACCTCTTGTTTTCAAATTAGTCACTATCTCAAGCTGCTTATTGACATCAATACATTCCTTTCAGGGTCCTCTAACGCTCTATGGGGACCCCCCTTCGTGTTCCTTTTCCCAAGGAACAGTCCATGTCTGATCAGTCTTTCTTCACAATTCATTTGCCCCAAACCCTGAATAATTAGGTTTGCTTTCTACTATACTTTCCTAGCCCCAATTCTTTTCTAATAAAATCCCCAGAACTGCAAAATAGTCACAAAATATGTCTCTTTTAGAGTAATCTCTGCCAGTATATACACTAAACTATTTAAAAAAGAAAAAAACACTACATCAATAACTTCCTTGCTTTTTGCTTGAAACCTCTACAGACCATAAAGGAAACCATCTAAAAATGCAGTCCACACAAAATACACTAGGAAACACACACCAACACCACCTTTCCAGTGGTCACTAGTTCATTTTACCATAGAAGCTTGTCGAATATGCTACGTGTTTTTATAGATCTTCATTTTAAGAACTGATGACTCTACAGCATCAACAGCTTTAAAGCTCTGTGCATCAAAATGTGTTTTGCAAAGGCAACAACTGAATATCGTTTTAAACAGCTTGTTCTAAATAGTGAGGGCTCCCTGATCATCACAGGCTCTACCGTAAAAACCTGTGCTATACATTCACTATCCACTTTGGCGTGTAGCTGGGGGCCCAGCTCTCGCTGTGATTAATTATCTTCTGGGAAAGCCTGCAAGAATGAGCACTATTTGCCTAATGGTGTTTCCAGGGTAACTCATTACATAAGTTACAATACATAAATGCAGCTCATTTGAAAAACTGGCCTTACAACATACGATATGTTTACATGGACACAAAGAACTTTTTTTCAGAAACTGAAATAGGAACATTTCAGGAATTACATGGTGAACGTTACTGCTACGATTTGAGGCCATCTTGTGGAGGGCACAATAGTGCACAAAACAAAACCCAAATTTTGGGCTTCACTGGCCTGCATTTTTTTCCTAGAGATAATAATCTAAATCTAGCAAACACAAATCGCCAGGATTAGCACTGTAACAGATTCAAACTTGGAAAATGAAAATAGCAATTTTTCCACCATAAATTTTCCTCAAGAGTTCAACCTATTTCTATTCCCACTTCTTAACTCTTAAAGTTTTTTTTAAAAACCTAATCTCTCTTTTACACTACATATTCTCTCAGCTACTGCAGGAAGCATGTAGTATGTTAAATTTTATTTTCACAGGAGAAACTGGACCCTGGGCTCCAATAATATTCCCTCATTTACCCAGAGTATGTCAGAAATGACTGATGTCCAGGAAGCTGCTCTAGGCTCATATCGGTACAACTGAAGAACAGAATTTTCTCAGTCTTTGAGTCAGGACTCAAAAAATAGCAGATTGAATCCATTTTACTCTAACGTGGGCAAGCATTTGCTTTCCTAAAATCCTTTTAGGGAGGAGCTTGCCCTGCAACTTCATTATGATTGTTCAGTCCACACAGCAGATAAGCAAAACCTCAGCAAGGGTTCAGATTAGCCAAAATCATTTGATCATGATGAGTCAGAAGGCAAATTAAGGAATCTTTTAAAATGTCATGCTATACAGTGCATCTGCTCGGGAGCTGACTCACCAGAGCCTCAGACAATAGCGTGGTGGGGACCAGGAAAACGACCCAGGGAGGGACCTCCTCGGCCAGCCCGGGCCACCGCACGCATACTCATCCATTATAATCCATGCTTTTGAATGCGGGAAAAGAAACCACCGGTTCGCCTTTGCTAAATCAAATCTTTTTTGCTCGGTTTTGCAATTCTGAAATCAATACTTCACATGCAGTTTAGAATTCATGTTTGCCTTCGGTTTGTCTCATCTCACTCCAGCTAGTTCAAACACAAAAAAATGGATGGTCAGCAAACCCCAAACAGCTGCTGGCTGGATTAATATCTAAAAATCAAACTATTACCTACACTATCCAAGCCTCTCAGTTCAGAAAAATGAAAGTGGGAAGACCCATAATCTCATTCTTCTCTTTGTCATGCCAGAAACACTCAATAAAAATATCTTGCAATATATCAGACTTATAGTCTTTACAATAAGCCTGTAGGAAAGATGAGAAGGGAGAAAATTCACAACTTTCTTCTAATTCACAAAAAAAAGGGGGAAAAGCTGGTCAGCTCAGAGTTACTGTGAGTTTGGAATGAGGAAGGAATATCAAGTAAGCTAACCTAAACCAGTTTATCCTTTGTAATAACAAAAGATAAAACTTGTTAATTCCTCATGAATGTTAAAATTCTTAGCAGAAATCAGCCTCAGAAAAACAGCCTGTGTCAAAAGTCCAGCAAGCATTGTTATATAGAAAAACTGTTGTATAGGAAAACAACTAATTTATCATTTTCAGTCCTTATTCAAATCATGAAGCACACACAGAGTTAAAAGAAATCTTCTGACCTTCTCACTCAAAACTAAAGCGTGTCTTAAGCTGTCTGCAGGGGAAATTAGAGGTGACTTTGGTAACTGTCTTAAAATTTTAACATTCATTAGAAAGAAATATCAATATTTAAAGGTGTTTCTGTAAGGTCAGATTCTACCCTGCTTGGTTTTCATTATTACTTTGATGCGTAGAGGATCAGGGCTGTATAGCTCCTCTGCCTATGGAATATAGTATTAAAAATAATTGCAGTGATAAACAATAGTGAGATGTTACTGGGACAATTAAACAAAAGGATACGCTCACACTGAAAACCTTCCACCGACATGATACCGAAGTGATGGCAGTGAACAGGCACCGCTGCTCTCTGACCGCTCCAGTATCTAATCAGGTTATTCAATGTGGCTACGTGCAGCGTGTGCACAGATGCAGTCATCACACTCATTGTGCAGAGGATACCGAAATTCATTAAAAACTCAACCCAACGGGAAATCCTTCAGGACGATGTGCAGAGCCAGAGGGACGCCCGAAGGCCGAAGCCATGTGAATCACAGAGGCGGTGGGGCCGGGACGGCATTTGCCACACGCAGGGTCCGGCGGCCCCGGGAGCCCTGCTCGGGCGCCCTCCCCTCGCCCGGCTCCTGGGGCCTTTCTGCCGCTAACTTTTCCTGCGAGCGCATTAAAACAGGGCATTTGCTTTTGGCGTTTCGTTCTGGCTTCCTCGAAGGGGCGGCTCCGTCAGATGGCTGGGCCAAACGTCGACTCGGGGGCGCAAAACCCTCACCCCCTCGGTGCCTTTTCCCGCCAAGGGCAGGCTTTGGGGACCGGCTCCTTGCTAGTTGCTTTTGGTGAATATAATAACAGGAGACACGGCAACAGGCATGACTGTAGAAAATATGAATTTATAACATGCTTAATAGAGTAAGTACCAGCACTAATTCAATGAGCACTGGGAGAAAAAATTGTTAATGACAAGGGCATTTACAGTTAACTGTCTACGAGAATGTAGGAAAGTAAATCATTACATGAAAAGGGAGCTCCTTTTCTGAATCTACCCTATTAAAAAACCCACTAAAGAGCCAAAGCATTTATTGATTGCTTTCTACTTTCCCACTGCTGAAACTAAGTACTCCTCTATTTACTTTGATTTAAAAATGCATTATTGTCTACTTTCTAATAAACCAGACAGTGGAACAAGAAACGCAAATTATTCTAAGTTTATTCTTAAAAGTCCTTTTTTTTTGAAAGACTGAAGGCCTTAATCCTTAAAAGCCTTTTTGAAAGAAATGTTACTAGATGCTGGCCTTGCAGCTGGGCCCAGATTGAAAGTGCACTTACATTTTTCTGTTTAGAACTGAAGGACTCTGAAGTTAGTCCTCACACTCCACATAAAAGCTTTGGAAATGGCATTCTTTGCTACTCGTGCAATTCATTCTTTAAGAAAAGGAAATGGAAAGAAAGATTTCATGTCCAGGGCTCCAGGCCCCTTTGATCATTTGATGAACACTGGATCCTCAACCTGGGCCTCCAGCTTCTCAGGGCAGACAAAGAGGGCCCCGGCCGCACAGGCTGGGCCGCGGTTCCTGCCAGAACAAAACCCTCGGCGGCCGCACAGTGTGACAGCCTGGGAAAGGCCCACCTCAGCAGGGCTGAGATGCCCGCTCTGCCCTTTGATCTTTCATTTAAACCCCAGCCAAAGCCCCAGGTCAGGGGATTTCCAACGGCACGGCCCCGTCGGCAGAGGGGAGCAGGTCAAGAACAAAATGGGGGTGACCGCGCTCAGAAAGCCCAGCGACGCCTTTCTCTGGCCAGTTTCACATGACTTGTCGCCCATTGTGCGACACTAAGCCTGCACTTAAAGTGGAATTTGACATTACATGGTACAATGGAGTCAATAAATGGCATTCTTCAGTGCTTTTACAACAAAGTCAACCCTTCCTTAAGTGGTTGAAAGCCCGAAGCTGGAAAATACTTCTCATTTACTTCTTTATGCAAGTAAATTGCATATACTTTAAATCTGGTTTGCATTGCAGCTTTTCGTTGCTGAAGACTGAAACGAGCCAAACAAAGGTGAACATTAATTTTATCAGGTACCATTGCTTGCATTTTTGGAGACGAGGGTGTCACATGACATATACCAAGTATCTGAAATATCCCAGAAGAAAGCCTATTTGCCAACGAGAATAAAAACCTAATCTCACCCCACCGTGAAGTTTCCAGGACAGTGCTGAGGAGGAGACAAGCACACAACTCCTTCTAGGCTCACTAGCAACCTCCACATGCTGCTGGTGGGCAGAAAACATACGCCGTTATGTCTGTGTTTTTGTGAGACATGTTAACAGGCAGAATAAGGGCAGGAAGAAATGCTGAACTCCTCTGTCCAGGGGAACAGCACAGCACCGCATCCCCCAGAACTGGGATACACAAGGGTCAGCAAGCAATAGGTGACTGCAAAACATGGAGCATGTTTTAAACTATGTATGTCTGAGCTAGAGATTTGAAATACCAACTGTAAAGTGATTGGAAGACAAAGAACTAAATATCATTATAAATATTATTTCTCTGTATAAACTAATGTATGTTATTACAATTAATCCTTCTTTTTTTTTAATGCAAACACATGTGCATCGTGCCAGGTCAAGGTAGCGTAAGAATTAAGCTTAAGAATTAAGGAAGGCAAGCGATTATTTTTTGCTTATTTCCAACCACACAAGATTTCTCTTACTCTTGAAATGCAGTCCTATGAAACCGTGATACAAACAGAGCCAAAGGCATGTGCTACAATCTACAAATACAATTGACCACGATGTCTTTAATACATGATGAGTTCAACATGCCTACTTCTACCGTCCTCCCTTTTGAAGGCAGCAATCAGTATTTAAAATATTGCTTATTTCTGGGATAGAAAGATTATTTCATAGTGTCTAAAGTATTTCCCACATTGAACCATTTATTAGTTAACAAAAAGTAAAGGCTCCATCCTCAGGGAATCTGCAGACTTTTCTTTTTAAGAAGGAATAATATATATTTATGCTGAAAAAGATGATTTCCCACTTCACAAAAGTGCATCTCACCGATTAGGAAATTAAGGCACAGAAGTTAGATGAGTTGCCCAGCACTGAGCAGACAGCGGCATCGCTGGGAGCAGAGCGCTGATCGATTTATTCCCAGTTTACTGCCCTGTTCACTACAGCCGTTTTGCTCCTGCAAGGCAAACTTGTGCAGTACCCGGCACACGGGACACTCGCCTAGGATCGGATCTTCTGGGCGCTATCGCAGCAACGGACAACCATGAAAGGTAAATAATTGTATTTGACTGCTGTTGCTGGGTGGGTGACAGCTGACTGCGGAACAGTCACAAAGCAGCCCAGGAACTACCTCAGATAACCGCTAAACAACGATTACACAGCCCCAAGGTGTCTTTTTCCCTTAATTGCAAAACCTATTTTAAATGCTAAAGTTAAAATGCAAATACTTCTCAACAGCACAAACATGTCTACTCATTCATAAAGCCTTTGCTTTTGGTGTCGTGGTTTGAAATCACTATGAGCGTGCAAATACAACCAAAGAACCTTCAGGAACGAGCACAATTTGCCTCTAATTTATTCGAAGGCTTTCTGTGACTAGTGCTCCCCGGGTTGTCATGGCAACGCAAGCACATCTTTGAGGACGGGGAACGTAACAAGGCTTTGCATTCTCACCTTTGGCCATTTTATTGAGAACCATGTCAATTAGGATGTAGGTTCCACTTCTTCCTGCACCATCACTGCCAACAGAAAGGGAGAAAGAAAAACACAGCCCATCAGTGTGCATCTGGACCCAACAAAGAGGTACCTGCCATTAGCGCTACACCGTGTTGCACAAGGCGGGGAGGACAGAACGGGGGGGAAAAGTACGGTACTGAGAGGGGGAGAGAAAGCTTGTGCCTAATTAATGCCAGATTCACGTGAGATTAACTCTTCTTCTGCATGGATAACAGGGATCTGTTTTGATTTTTAAGCTGCGCTGTGTTTATGCAATGAAAATGTTTTAAGCAGCAGTGGAAAAGCCAGTAATCTTATAACAGGACACCATTTCTATGCATAAAGTGTACATATAATGAGCTTATAGTCACTTGGGTATGAGAAGAAGCAGCACAGAATAAGCTAGCTGCAAGAGAACTGAAGGAAAAAGAGCACTCCAAACCATCCCAAAAGCTTGCAGATTGCATTTGAACACAGAGGTCAGAGACAACTCATGCACAGCCCTGTCCAAGAACTTAAACGCCCAATTACTGATGCACTGTAGTCTTTCTTCACTGTAAAATGGGATACAAACCATCTGAACTTGAAAAATCATGAGTGATTTGTTTCTTATTTTTACCCTTTCCTTTAATTCTTCCTCAGTCGCAATGAACAGAAAAAAATATTATCATGCAATTCCTGAGAAACAGCTCTAACTTTTGGGTGGCATTGGTCCTTCCTCAGAGATGCGTGAGCAAGCCTTGGGAGGAGGAAAGCTCCCTAATCTGGATGCAGCTTGTGTCCCTCTCGGAGAGCAGCTCGTAATTGCCAGCGTGATGCTCTTTTAGAGCTGCTGTTAGCAAACATAATTAAGACTTTAAGTAAAAGCTTTTTTTTTCCTTCCCACCCCAAAATTTTTATAAAGGTGCATGTGTGACCAATTAGACTGGCATGCAGTTCTATTAATGAAGCCATTATTTTTATTGATAGCTCAATTTGTGTACAAGAGTTAATGAAAGGAAAAATAATACAACAGTGTGAAGCGTGTTATTGTATTCCATTCACAGGCAGGCTATGAAACTTAATTTTTGTTAAGTCTCTGTAGACAGAGTTTTTTTCCTTATCAATTACTAGAGCACTTCTTAGAGAGAAGGAGGTAATAGTACTGATTTTTCTCTTTTTTCCTCCCCACTTTGCAGAGCGCCTCCTCGCAGCCGGTGGTAAGTGGCCCCGCTCCTCGCTTGCGGGGACACAGGTGAGAAACACGCTCCCCCCACTCCCACAAGAGAAAAGTGGAGTGCCACATACTAAAAAACTTCCCTCTCAGTCATATTTTTTTTTTATGTTTCTTATCTCCAAGAGTATCTTAGATAGATAAGTGCAACACTCTCCTTGTATCTGGGAACCTTTAATGGCAAAAACAATTATTAACAGTATAATTGCAAAGTTTTGTATTGACCTGTCCAATAGCTTTCATTTACATTCATCAGACTGTCAAGCCTAAAAAAAATCTATGCTTAAAAGATTACTCAATCTCTGGGTACGTTTCCATTCCCTGACAGTGCCCTGTTCTTATCATGATCACTAAAAGCAAACAAAGAATAAATAAAACACAATTGAGTGTTAATAAAAATAAAAGCCTAAATTGGCAATGCATGGAACCACTACAATTTTGAAGCAGCTTTGTGAAATTAAAGTGCTATAGATATTTGGAAGGGTGGCTGTAGATTGTAATTTGTGAAACAACATCTACAAAATCATAGTAAAGGGTAATTTTATTATGGAAATGGACCCTAAGCATTAATTAGCATTAAAAAACATATGAATTATATGTAATACCTTTGTCCTACCCTACTATATGTTTAATGATTCATCTAAGGCTTTAATTTGCCCATTTTCGTTATATTTATATTATATTCTTACACGTAAAAATCTCTCTAAAGCTATTTTAGAAATTGTACTTGCCTGCAATGAACAACTACTGGACAAGAGCGACCCCTGTAGCACTTGTTTACTTTTCTGCAATAAAACAGACACAAAAAATTAATTAAACGTATTACATAACTGTTTCTTTAACCAACTGTCAAAAATAAGCAATAAAAAAGCAAATATTGCAATCTTTAAAGGAATAGGTTGATCATTTCCTAACATAACAAGCAATTTTAATATACATCCTCTTCTTCAAAGTTTGCTTCTGTTTTCCTATTGTTGAAATTCCCCAAACTACCTCTTTGTAACTATTAGCTAAGTGAAATAATCTCGTTTCTCAAATGTCTCATATGTTAGCTCCAAACTAAAATCATTATGAGATACTTTAATTTTAGAGGTTAACTTTGAGTTCATGAGCTTGCTCAAGATACTTGAGGAGCACCAAACTGAATCCAGAATTAAAAATGAGTAATGCAGTATACTTTGTATAATGTCTGCTTATTTGTAAAGCAAATTCTCTCCAGAAGAGCAAATAGTAAACCTTTGGAAAAGCGTCTCACAAATTTCTAAAACATAATCTGTTCATGGTAAAAATAACGAAAACCATCAGCAAGCTTTACTGCTTTGATTCGAGTGCAAAGGTCTTAGACGTAACATCTACATGCCATCGTCTTCTCCAGCTTCCTGGTTAAAGGTTCGCACTGGCAAGAGAATGTACCTGAAGTCAAACAGGTACAGAACAGATCTGCTGACACCTGAACTCAGTGAAGGAATAACTAGCTCTGAAGCAAACGAAAATACTCAGTCTAAGATTCTGAATACAGCCCACAAAATTGGTTTGAATCTATTTCAATTGCCTTACAAAACCCAAATCGCAAACCTTCTCTTCTGCTTCAGTGTTTCACATATGAATTACGTTACATGTCCAAAACCATAAAATACGCGCACACTTATTAACAAGGCAAGCTGAATAAAGGATAAAAGGGGAAAGCACTTCTTCAAGAAATCAAAACCTTTCACATTTCTTGGTTAGACATTTGAATTTACTAGAGCTAGAAGGTCTCCTACGAAACCGTTCCACATCCAGGGGATGCCCAGATGCTCTCACAGGCACCGGCCTGGCGCGAGGGTTGCAGAGCATCCTGGCTGCTGCACTGACCCCGTGGGCTCCTGGAATGCTGCAACTGTGGTATTACGTTATTATGAATTTTAAAGCACAACTAACCTACTGAATCATTTAGTTCTTGGCTGTTCATCCATTCAGTAACATCTGTGCTGTGAAAACATGCATATATCTTTACATATTGCATACAGCATAGCCTGAAGAGACCTAAACTTTTCATCTGAAAGGGTGCCAGTGTCGATACCTAGAACTCAACTCAAACAGGCTACGGAGATGTTGATGTCCCATGAAGCCATGCTTTTATATTCTGCTTTTTATCATTTAAGATTCTCAGCAAACTTGATAACAACATTACGTTCCTGTAATGACTCCCTTTAAATATTAGAATTCAGAATTTTTCACAATTCTTGCTCCTTCCCTCACATATGTAAATCATACTGCCAGAGACCTTCTGTATTTATATTCTTTCTATGTAAGTAATTAATGTGAGAGAACAACTTAGTTTGTCTGAAATTAGGTGGTAAGCCACTGAGAAGCACCTGATGCTGGAAACTGAATGGCCCATTTATATGTCCATAAATAAATATCCATGCAGGCACTACCAAGCAAAACTTACACCTTTTATATAATTTTAAAGACTTGAGCTGCAGTCGGGCTCATGAATGAATCATTTAATTCTTGATGTTATATCTGAGGATCAACTCTTTATTTTATATACAATATAAAACCTGATCCCTGTTTTTTCTGTTGTGCAGTAAATTCTATTTTAAATGTCGGAAACAACACCTGAGACACTGAGTCTGCATTCTCCCACGTGCAGCTGGTCACCCTCTCCCCTGCTTCATGTGCAGAGAGTCACATCTGCATTTAAAGTATTACACAAAAGCTAATAACTACAGAAGGGCATTTACCATTTCTTTTTCTGCTCGTGCGGCTCCTTTGTTCGTTGCGTGGCACCACTAATATGACATTAGCATGTTGCGACTAGCCACCTACTAAAGCCCTAATATAGCTTCAAGAAAAAATCTGAACTAAACCTATCAGTAAATCAGACACAGCCAGAGACGCATGTGAGGGAAAGACACCTTATGTTTGTCAGTTTTATTGAAGGCGTTTCAAACATTTTCATCATCACACATTTCAGAAAACACATTAAAACAAAGGGTTGCAATCCAGCTGGGTCATAGCTTTGTCTATATATAGCTTAGGAAAATATTTAGAAGTGCAGCAACATCGCATTTCATTCTTAGCTGTGGCTAATTAGAGTGAGCTGAAAATTCACCAGGAAGCAAAGTTCTTGAATGTTTAAGAGAATATATATTATATATATAAAAATATATACATATACAGGAAGAATTAACTCAGAAAGAATGATTAGTAATACAAACCAACCCTTGGCTCATTGAGTGAAAAAGAAATCATCATGCAAACCATCAGCAAGCAAAGGTCAGAGGTCGTTAGAGGCTCAGAAAAGGGGCTTCCCACATTGTCCCTGCAGCAGAGTCACAGTTTCCAATGATCACTTTTGTGACTATGCAACTGGGCTCATATTACTAGCTGCAACATCACAAAAATGACACTGGCAACCGCTAATTAGCTGGCAAAATAAGAATTTGTCCGTTTTTAAAGTGAGCAGTGTTAGTAAATGCCATTGCACACAGCAAGAAGTGATAGCATAATAGATATATATTTTAAGCAAAGCCCTCACATGTGATGCTAATTATCTTTTAGCTTAGCAGTCCCTCTTTAAAGTGTAAATGTGCTCCCTCTGGGCTCAAGAAATATTTAATTACACATATCAGTGCATGACTAACAAGCTAGTCCAGAGCAATAATGATTGGTCTATTGTTCAAAATGAAATTAGGACTCCAGAAGCAGTTAAAACTGACCAGTGGTTTCTGTAGTAGCCTTGCCTCTCAGGGACTGTATTTTGTATAGATTTTTAAAAATATGTAGAAAAATCTCTTTTTGGCAATTTATACCTACATTATTAAGGTATGATGGATTATTCCTCAAGGTTTAATGTGTCCTGCTAAATGCAAAATCATCTAAAACACTGTTGATGATACATAATAAGAGAAATGTAAGCTTTCCATTTTCAAAGAGACTTGCAAAATTTACTTTAATAAAAATTAGAAGGTCCGTATTTCTACCGACTCTGGGCAAGGTAATTTTGGGAATCCAATTTTTCTTGGTGATGAATTATAAAAAAGAGGGTTGGTTATGTATATGCTTAATTTCATATATGTATGTGAATATATAAATATACACACATATCCATATATATATACAAACACACTGAATGCACATAAAAACATAGATATTAAAAGAAATGAGAGCAGCCCCTTCCTAGCACTACCTTACTGCGAGTATGGTAGTACTCTGCCAGACATTTATTCTGGGGGCTTTATGACTCAGTTGTCGTAATTCAGCAGAGCTTGTACTTTAAATAGGAAGCTTCGGGTGCAAAACATCTATTCTATAAAGGAATTCCAAATACATTATTTC
This sequence comes from Dromaius novaehollandiae, assembly GCF_036370855.1. Lineage (NCBI taxonomy): Eukaryota > Metazoa > Chordata > Aves > Casuariiformes > Dromaiidae > Dromaius > Dromaius novaehollandiae. The sequence goes on from NC_088099.1 coordinate 10,817,740, forward strand.
AGCGATAGTGCATTAGTTTTTGTCATTAAAAAAACAGCAACACTAAATGACCAAGAAAACTGAGATTCATAGACCAGTTCTTGTGCATGCCAAAATTCCTTTTCAGAAGGAATTTTACTACGCATTCAGTATTACGGGATCATAGCATAAAATCTGCATGTAGCAAATGAGTACAGTACCCTCAACTGGACTGTGAATACATATTAAATGAACACTCAGGATTCAATTAAGTCTTAACAGTTTCATTCCCATACTTGCCTCAAATAGGAAGAACGTCATCTGAACTATTTTTCTCACCTAGTTATAATTTTGCTTCTTGAAAACACTGTGCGACGCTTCTGCAGCATGGCCAGTTAATCCTTACAGAAGGTCACCTTAACCCGTGTTTCCTCGGTGATGTGGACTAAGACTTAGCGCACACCCAATCCTGCAGCCCCTGCAGGGACCACGACTCTTACTGAAGCTGAGGAGATGAGGTGCTCAGCACGTGAGAAGGCCTGGCTGTACAGGCTTGTTCTTACTCTAGTTACAATCAATAGCAAATTTCCCGCTAACTTCCGAAGGGCAAGATCGGATGCTGTGTTTGATCAGCGCTGCAGACCTTCACGACTTAATGGAACCAGTTCTGAATTTCCACTACAGAAATCCACTATAGGCAGCTTCTGCAGTACCATAAGCAAAGGAAAAGTCAACCTATAAAAATCACATTGAAGTCTGTATTTGAACCCAGAGAAGAAAACCTTGAAAATTCAATTACAATTTCAACTCCATCCTTACGCCAGTGCTTCCTTCCTCCCCTACCGCTTTTGCACTGACACACACATCCTTATACTCTTACCTAGCCACAGTTCACACAGATTCAGCAGCTGTACTCCGTTACTTGACCTGCAATGTGTGAGATTTCCCTCTGCTTTGAAATCCTTGTAATATGCAAGAGAATACTGTCGGATGAAGGATGGCATTTAGTCCTTAATTTTAAGGGCAAAATTTTGCCAACAGACAAGTGTGCAACCAGTCCCAGTTGGATGGAAGCCAGCCCGGCCCCTCAGGTGCATACGCGCAACTCCTACCGGCAGCAGTCCGAGCTGTGAGTAGTTATTGAAAACCAAGTTTGGACCTTTTGAGCACTGAGCCCCTTATAATCACTTCAGGGCTCTGCAGGTAATATTGCAGCGCGGGGAGGAAAACAGGCGAGCCCAAAGGCCGCTGGCGGATTCTGACCTGACTCCCCAGGCCTCGCCGAGATGCTTTTCATCAGGCGCGAGTGCAGCGCTGCGGATTAGCTGATACCTGCTAACACCTACATGCGCTGCACTGGGCACCGTCTGCAATCAAATGAAGATTATTTCACGCCAACATTTATCAGGTGCGGCTTTAATTTCCAAATTAAATTTAGATAGACACAGCAAACATGAGAAGGTGGCAGGGACTTTCACTTTCTTTTTTGTTGCCTTTGTGTGTTTATATTTTAAAGCCCTGTTCACTTTCTTTAAAATCCCAGGGGGTGTGCAGTGTCGGTATTCTCATGTGGTTCCTCACATTTGTGCCTTCCTTCACCCACAGAAAGTCTCGAGTCCTGACTGTTTGATCCTTGCGAGCAAACACTCTCACTGGAAAGCCGTCGCTGCCATACAACTCGACTGCAACTAGGTTTTTCTTTAGCGCGCTCGTACTACAGAATTTGTTTGTGAGATTCCTGCAACAAGGATCGTTGAGGAGCCACACAAAAGGCCTTGCAGTTGCAGACCAGGTAAATATTTGTAGAACAGAGAAATACAGAAGCACAGAAAAACTGTACAAAGGGAAGAAATGCACTGATCTCTAGATGGGAAATGAGTATGTCTCAAAACCAGGCAACAGGTTTTTGTGAGACAACACTAAAAATCAACCTATACACTGCAGATGGCTTGCCAGTTTTTCTGTTACTATATCACTGTGGCGTCCCAGGCTGAGGGACCCTCTTTCAGAGCAGAAATAATTAAAGGACAATTAGCAGTACAGCTACTTCGGTTCCTCATATTGCCGTTATCTGAAATAAACTGTTATACTTTGCGTTTTACCTGCGAAAATCCAGGAGCGATCTTGTGGAAGCAGGAACTTTCTGATCATTCCAGCTAAGGAAGTGGAACTGCGTCACCGTCCGCGTCTCGTTGGTCTGCAGGTTTTTCAGGTAGAAGCTCCTCACGAGGAAATCCTCGCACCAGATGTGTTCGGAGACAAGGTTCACCTAGAGCACACAGGAAGGAGCAAGCGCAAGTCAGGGATTTCAGGCGCAAGCAGTATCTTCAAACCCAAAGGGATGTCGAGAAGGAAGGAATCGCACCAAAGCTTTATTTTTATTAACAAGTGGGCCACTGCTAGAGAAATGATTTGTTATTTAGTAATCACCGTAGCTGTTTTCAAGAAGGGTTTAGTTGCCATTGCTATTTGATTGAAAAACATTAAAAAATTCTTGACAGCTTTACTGCAAACTGAAAAATCACTAAATTGAAATTTTGTATCATTATATAAATATAAACATAAATATAAAAGAGACAATGCCTGAGAATATGGTAAGCTGCCAGTCACCTTCTACTTGGAAATGCCCACAGTGCATTGCTCAGGGCAGTCTGAGTGGTCTTAAAAATCTCGTAATTCACTTCACATGAGAAGTTAAAGTCAATTTATTCTGCTACATAGAAAACTAAGCACAAAATATGCAGCACAGTTGAAGCACTGTGGTTTTTTTTTCTTCATCCACTCAGCTGGACAACCGGAAAAATATGACAGCCAATGTCAACGTTACATTTCAAAAAAACTGTGTGATTTGATATTTTGGGGTAGATTCGTAAAGCAGGAAATAAAATATATATATATATTTTTTGTTGCAACTGAGGCACAAGGGAAAAAATCAATAGCACTAATTGCTAAAGCTACATATAGGCCTTTGAATAAACATATACATAGAGCTTTGCTAAGGCAAAATTCACTAGTCATAAACATAGTATTTTCCTATGGAGTATAAATACATGCTTTCACATTTTAATCACTAGCACAACCACTTTAAAGACAAAGTTATTGTCTCTCCTTTCTTCACTGTAACACTTGGCTCATTATTGACTAGATGTTACCCGATGCAAACTATCTTGCTACTAAAATTACGCCAAATATCCCTCAAATCTGAAATGACTCAAAGGTACACTGTGAGCATTTAAGAGACCTCAGCTCACTTTACAGGTTAGATTGGATTAAGCAATATTTTGCCCCGTATGAAATCAATCCATGCACTTACTGTCACAGTGACAAGCAGAGATTTTGTTTAAGTACCTCGTAGATGTGGTAGAGATTTGACCCTTCATCTGGCCAATAGTGGTAGCACTGTTTGATGCCATTTTCAGTAAGGGGTGTCAGCATGACAATAACGACACAGCCGTTCTCCCAGACCATCTGCAGACAAAGAAAGACACCGTGGCCACATTGTGACTGCCTAATTACTGCGTGACATGTATAATTACTGCACTCAGACACACAATCAAAATTTATTCCATTCACAGGAAATTTATTTCATTTTCATTAGACACTTTTACTCTGCAGCTGCTTTCAAATCCCTGAATAAACTGGCACCATATTTTGCATGCTTCCATGAAATATTAAAGAATTTCCAACGAATTCAATCCGTGTCTTTTACAAAACCTCTCCTCGCTCCCAGCAGTGTGTTCAGCTGCTTTTCTTTCAAACTTCCAGATCCACAAAGGAAACACCAAATAATGCTTTCAAAAGACACAACTACTTGGTGTTTGATATTTAATACTAAAGCAGCATGGACACATGTAGTTAACAATATATTGACCCACTAAACAATATATTGACCCACTAAAGTAGCAGGACTGGACACTGTTTGTCTCCTCAGCCGCCTTCTTGTTGTGGTTTTGTCACGCGGCAAAAGCTGCTTAGCCACTGAAACCACCGAACTACCTGAAACAGCTAAAAGTTGCATCTGAACAACAGCGAGAAGGCAAAGGCAGAACAAAACCAAAACCAAAACTGTTCTTCCAGAAACGTTTCTGATGGAGAAATCTTCTGTCCAAAAATATATTTTGGAAAGGTTTTTTGCAAATGTACATTACTTCTTTCTTTCTGTCTTCCTTTATTTTTCTTTTCCTTCTTTCATTTTTATTTTCCTTCATTCCTTCCTTGCTTCCTTTCTTCCTTCCCTTCCCTTCCCTCTTTCTTTTCTCTTTTTTTCTTTTCTCTTCTCCTCTCTTCTTTTTCTCTTCTTCTCTTCTTTTCTCTTTCCTTTTTCTTTTTTCTTTTCTTCTGTCTCATCTCATCTCATCTCGTCTTGTCTCTTCTCTTCTCCTCTCCTCGCTTCTCTTCTCTCTTCTCCCTTTCTCCCTTTCTTTTCTTTTCTCTCTTTCTCTTTCTCTTTCTCTCTTTCTTTGCTGGAGGTAGAATGAAACCCCCCCTGCAGACTGCACACTCTCAGAGCACAGGTACAGGAGGAACAGAGGAGAACCGTGCATCTCTGCTAGCAGCGTGATCTGTTAATAATTCAGCCCCGCCAGCGCGTGGGCACGGGAGTCCAGGTCGTCCTCCGCAGCCCCAGGATTTGGGGACGCTTCCCCCCAGCAGCAGGATGGGCAGAACGTGCTCTGGTGAAGCTGTGCTCCAAACGCAGCTCATGGCTGAACAAAAAGCCTCCCAGGAATTAATACCACGCCGCATAATCACTAAAAACTGTTATTATTATGCTGTACATTGATGTTATATTTGCATACAACTTTCATTGTCTTTTTGCGAGCCTACAAAATTACTGAATGAAGAGTAAACTGCTCTTTTTGTGGAGGGTTATGTTTATTTCACAGAAATATTTATAAGCAACTGTATTGACATGTAAATTTTGTAAACAAAAAAGGCCTTTGTCTAAACTGTGCAAAGATGAGATGATACATTCAATACAAGGATTATTTTTTTCAATTACATATCAAATCAAAAGGTTCTCCATTCATGGATAATGATGTTGTCTTCTCTTCTAAGAACAGCTTGCATATATAGAAACAAAAAATATTTTTCTTCTTTTTCATTATGCAATATAATTAAAACAACTTTTAAAACCAGCTTAGAATTCTTTATAGAAATGAATCTAGGGTTTGCACAGAGTAGGGCTATTTATAATTTGGGACAGAATCAGGGGGAAACAAATTACAGTTGAATGTAAGGAACAAAAATAATCTTCTCTTCTTTTTGTTCCTTAAAAAGATTTTTTAATCAAAACCTCTGTAATCCACCCATTCTCTTGTCAAAAGCTCTCAGTGCCACAAAAACAGCAAAACTGCTTTTAATTGATATATAATTCATTTTATACACAGATGCAGATTTATAGTTTATCCCTTTCTTTTGCATTTGTATTTGTTTTAGGCCACAGCTGGGAACCTTCTCTGTATGTAAAGATGATGATAGGGATTTCATTCATTCTAACATAGTTTCACTTTTTTTTTTAAAGTCTGCAATCAGACAAAGATAAGAATTCAAAACATGCATCTTACTTTAAAACTAGCCCCACTAAATCAGTACTTTCATCACATAACGATTTAATGTGCCTCTAGAAGGTATAGAAGCTCATTGAAGCCATTACAAAAATGAGGAGAAACACAGTTTTTATGAGTGTAATAAAAATACAATGATCTAGACCATAAACTAATCATCTAGCACTCTGCTTGTGCCACCCAAGTGTAACATTATGAAAGCCCACTCGTTTAGAGAGGAATCCTTACAGTTTGGCAACCCTGCTCATTGGTTCAAAGATCCAGCATTTCATTACAGAGGGGCTGTCTGCATCTCTGAAGATTTCATTAAGCATAAATCCAAATGAAAGTTAATTTAAACAAACAGTTTCAAAGTTACTCTGGGGTATAATATTTCTTTTAGGTCATTGTGTGAAAACGTAGAAGTCAAATCTACTAAATCAAGAAGGCAATACAGTCTAGTGCCAGCAGCCCTGTTACAAGCAATTGTAGCTGCCTCTCCTGCGCTTATCATTCACACGGGATATTCACTAAGGCTCACACACTGTGACTTGACGACTACAGTATTTTCTTTGTTTCCTTAGTAACTTAAATATTAAACCATCAGGTTGTTATCTGGATTTCTTTCCAAATACAGGAGAAGAGGGGTGAGTCAAAGGCAGTCCACTGAGTTTATCCTGTGGCCTGCTGATCACCCCGGCTCTAACGTGGTGACGTGTTTTTCAGCAACTACAGCTGGCAGCACGTAGCACCTCGCTGCGTTCAGGGAGGCCAGACGAGGCCACACGCTAGAAAGAGGCTCCGAGGACCGTGCCTCTGTGCCGAAGGAGCAGGTAGCACAAGCTTGGTCTGCACAATGCCGGGATATTCTTTGGGGAAGTGCCTCTAGTTACCAAGATGTGTTTCAACTGGGCTCAGAAAACAGAGGAGACTCAGTTGCAAATTTACGTTAATTCACATAATTCTGAACTTTGTATGCTTGCACAATAGCAGGTAAATCCATACAGGGGATACATTAATAAAGAGAATGCAACGTCCTCAGGGCAGAGGCTTTTCTTTTTATGTATTTGCACAGAGCCCAGCAAAATTAAACCTTAGACTCTGCCATTACGCAAGTAAAAATATAAAACTAAACTTAGATTGCTTAATCGCAGGCAGTTTCATGCTTGCAATTTGCAGGAACACGTTTGCGACAGTAAGAAACGTTGAACGGAGTATCCTGAATGGAGTGTGTTCAACCGAAGCGACAAAGTTGGAGTTACGTATCAGAGCTTGCTAGAGCTCTGCAATACGGCCTCTGCCAAAAACGGACGTCTGTGTCATTCTGTGGGACATTTCCACCTTCAACTTATACGCCTAGAGAACAACATGTTAATGATTGTTAATGAGATTCCACTGCATGCATCATTCTCAAAACATTTCCTCGGCATGAGTAACACCACTATTTTCATTCATTATAAATAAAAGGCTGAATCCTCCAACCCGCAAATGATATTTTGTGTATTTGGCACCTGCAGGACTCCCTGCCTATGGTATTCACCACATGCAGAGACCTTGCACTGTGGCTATCTAGCACGCCAGTCCCATATAAAGGACTTCTGCATAGGAGTGAGTTATATTTGGTACGAATACTTGCAGGGGAGCACAGAATTGTTTTTTCAAGTAAGGAGGAAAATAAAGCCATAAATAGGAGAATCAGTGCTCCAGTACTGCTACAAATCCAACAAAACCTCCATTTTGGAAAGCTCAGAAGTCTATTTCAAAGTTAAAAATCTAGTTTGGGGGACTTGGCTTTTTGTTTTTCAACTAGAACTTCACAACCTACGCCATCCAAAAATCAACCTTTTTGCTTAACATTTTGGTTGAAAATTGCTTATCATTTACATACAGGTCTAATGGGTCAAGTCTGGCAAAGTGAGAGTTGCCATTCACACAGTTGCAGCTGTGCCCAACAACTAAGCAAATCTGTACTTTGAAAAACTAAACTACTGAATGATCAAGAATCTATGCTTATTAATTAAAAAGATTATCTGATTCTTACAGTTGCAAAGATACTTTTTAAAACCTGAAGTGAATATAAATCCCTCTGTAGGAGATGAAAAGACACTACTCCGAGTGTATGTTCAAGCCGAATTCGGAAGCTACACCTCTGAGCTTTCCCCCCACTGCCCAGCGATGGTTTCAGGGAAGACTGTACCTACATGGTAGTCAGGTTGGCTTCATGTGTCCCTGCTGTTGCACTTGTTGAGAAGCCAATGAGACAGGCAAACTGAGGATGACTGTATGTGTTGCAGTAATGTCTGCTGTCCAAGAAAGACATGAACTGCTCTTCTTGGTAGACTGATAAATCAAGCCTTATTATTAAACAATTTAAATATGAATGCTATTTAGTATTTCACTGCTGACAAAAACACATCAAAGAAGACAGCCCCACCACAAATGCCAGCAGTTAGCTTTTCACTTTAGCGTTGGGAAGGTGGAACCTGATCAATGGACAGAACGTTAAAAAGGACCACTCCTATGTACCTTCTCCGATCTGAGCCCTGAGTAGAAATGAGCATGGTAACCACGCACTCCTTTACTGAATGACTATGGAATTGCTAATGCTACATTTATTTCACATGACTTGACAGGCTACGAGAGCTCCAGGGGCTGCTCTTCTGTGCCCATCTCTCCCTTGCTGTTTTTCTTTTATTAAATTAAAATATGCATATTTTACACATTGAACGGCTCTGCCTCTCTTTTGATGTGCTTTTCTTTCTGAAGGTGAAAACTGATTAGACATGCAGGAAGCCCCATTCCAGGCAAGGAAAATAAAACTTGTGATTCAAGACTCCTTGAAAGCGTTGTCTTCTGCACAGAAGAACAAAACACAGAAAAAGTAATTTTCTCTGTAAAACAATTTTAGCACTCACAAAACATGCTGAACTTGGAGCACCTCGGACAGAAATCAGCAATTAGAGCAGAGGAAGGTTCGGTGCAGTTGGCCTTACTCAACCCTGGGCCTGGAGCGCCCGATTTGCAGGGAGACTCGTTCAGTTACAGTGACATAGTCTCCTGCTCACCGGGATTTGCCCTTGGAGACCACCGATCACTAATTCTTTTTACATGGGAAACAATGATTTGACATTTGGATTTCTTTTGCTAAATTCCAAAACTAGAAGAGAAAAGCAAGTGTTGCCAGACATGCAAAGATTTATACTGTCCTCCAGACTACAATTCAAGATTTGAGTTCTTAATATGTTGATGTGACCTGGGAGGAAAACAATAGTTAATTTTTGAACTGACTCTGATAATACACTGCTGAATCTGGATAGAGAAAAAATATTCTAAAAATAGCTTTAGATTAAGAAATGTAGGGTTGGGGGATAACGAAAAGCAAATGGTAACCTAACTCCACAGCTCAGATCAGAGACTCTTTGTGCACTTTACATTTAATAGTCTTGGGATAAAAATAAAAAAATAATCCAAGGAGCAAACATGAGGCCTCCCCACTTCCTAACCACAATTGTTTAAAATCTGCTCCAGAGAGCTTTCTTTTTGCTTTGTTGGGAATAGATGCCCAGCTTCACCAAGAAGGCTGAAGAGTATTCTCAGCTTCAAGAGTATCGCATATGTCGGTGATTAGTTGAAGAAGGCTGGGGTAATTAAAAACATGGATTTGATTCAAAACACGTAGGATGAAGCTCTTTCTCAAGTCTTGGAGGAGCATCGTAACCACAGAGACATGATTCCTGCTACTTGAAGTCTGCCTTCCATGTCCTGTGCTGGACTCAGTGCTGTTCATGTGTGGTAAGTCTGCACCAATCATCCCTGCCGGACTGGACCCCACCAGGGATTAAGGCAGCTGAGGAACTATCTAGCCTGAGCTACGGATCTATTCTGATAAAGGCCAGGGAGTTTTTTGGTCCAAATCACAGGTGTTGGCTGGATTTAATCTCATGGATTACTGCTGTAGGAGTTTTGAACCTTACTGAACCTCTGCAAAATGGGGAAAATTGTATTTCCCTATTCCACCTCTAAAAGTTATAGGATGTTCATACATTTTATTAATTATATTGCTCATGGAGAGAGGAAATCACCAAAAGATAAAAAATTCTTACATAAATATGTATCATATATGATTTAGTCTCCTAAGGCAACTTAGAGGTGTAGCTTCAGCCACTTGGCAGGAACTGCGTCACCCCTCCTTCTCTTTCACTTAATATGGTAAAATAAAAAAAGGATGAGGGTGTACTTCCCTCCAAAAAGTGGAAGGGTAAAGAAGGGGAAAGGTAGGTGGATTTATGAAAGCAAGACATTATGTGGGGTACTAACGCTTCTAAAAGGAGAATCAGACAGAATTTTTCTAAGGGAAAAGATTATTGTCTCCCAAAGAAATCTCCATTTGGAAGCGGAGAACCTTAACAGCATGCTATTTCTAAAACAGGCATAATTAGTAACATTTTTTCAGTGCAAGGACAGTTGGTTCTAAATATCCTAACTCATAAGAGTCGTTTTTTGAATCACTGGTCTTAAAATACTTTGCAAGTTAAGGCATGTACTTCATGTCAGATATTTTATGGAATTATAACCCAGCACATACGGAAAATAATAAAATTTTATGCCTCCAGAATTATTCACAACATGGAACTCCTGCTGCGATAACTTGTTATAGATCAGAAATGTTCTACATCTTCTTTCTTTGGAGTTATGTTCAAAGACATGCTGAATTTTAATAGTGTTATGTGAAAGAGCTGAGTGAAATCTCACTGAAGCTTCTGGACAACATCATCACCTTTCATTCAAGATAAATGTAAAAACAAGCAAACTCTTCTATAGAGCCTGATAACTGAAAATGCAGAAGTTATCACAAAAGCAAAAGAGACGTGAAGCATGTGGACCCATGAGTTTCTCTAGAACGTGATATGCTTAATGCAGATAGAGGTATTAACCAAGGTATGATGATTAATCAAGATAAAACATCTAAAAACATGTAAAAGGAATAAAGAAGCCATGAACACAATTCGACAAACTGTAGTATTGCGATCCTGGAAGAACAAAAGCTGAGAGAGGTTGGGGATAAAATACTGGGTGAGTGAGGTTTGGAAAAGAGAAGCCATTGGCTGCTACTTGATTCTGACTCTGTTCAAGGAAACACAACTCTGTGCTTTCTTTGTAAATAAAATGGAAGTATATCAAAGCAAAACTCTGTCCTGATGATGAATTCTCTTTCCAGCTGAGAAGAAAACAACCTACAGACCTGGCAAATTGTTTAACCGCTCAGGTAAAAATGGATTACTACCACATGAGAAGAGACATCCAGTTTTCCAGCAAGGAAATTGTGAGCTGGAATTCCCACTGAACCAAAATAGAATCAATGAAGGAGGTATCTCTCAGCAACAGTAATTGGTAAAAAGAGAAGAAAACAAGAACAGATGAAATTAAAAGAAGACCTCAATCAGCTGGAGGCTTTTCAAAATTAATTAAAGTAGCAGCTGGAAAATTTCCAGAGCAGTCTAAGAGATGACATGCAGGCAGAGATGAAATCTCCGTTTGAGCCGCAAGCATAGAGTATCCAGACAGATTAGGAAGCCCTGTAGCAAAACAGATCAATGAGGTGACTGACAACACAACTGCTGCAGGCCAGAAAGTTTTCAGAGAAACAGGTAAGCCAGGAAAGTTGGAACTAACTTGGACCTTGCTGGCTGAGAGAAGCAATGGCAAGGACATAAGGAGTTCAAGAAGTAAATTGGAGGGACAGACAACTGTGGAAGTCTGATGCCTGGAAGTGGGCTGACACTACTGGACGTGCAGAAATGCATGCCAACCTCTGCTGGCCAGCTTCAGTGACCCAAGTTGGAAGGTACTGAAGAAAAATGCCTGCCCTTCTTCCTCACCTTACTGAAGGACAAAACTTTCCAAAGAGGAAGTGATCACTAATGAGAAGATTGAAGCTGGTCCCCCTGCAGTCCCATAATGGCACTATGCAGGGATCTGCTCCTCAGGAGCAGAGCCACCGGTGAAAGCTGCTCTCTGCCTGACATCCATGACAGCAAAGAAAATTCTAAACTGGCTGGAGATCTTTTACAATGACTAGAAGTGATGAACTCTGTAAAATAGGAAAAACTGACAACAATGAAAATTTTAAGTGTTACTATTGTGAAAAGAAACAAAAATCCCTAAACAAGATAAGCATGGACAAAGCATCATCAGTATTTTATGAAAAAGCTTGCCCAATCTAGAAAAAAGAAGACACTAAGCTGATTATGATCTTTGTTCGGGTCTGGGCAACTTGAAAATGGCAAATGGAAGTTTGACTGCTAGCACTTGCACAAAAATAACGGGCACTGGATCAGCATAACAAGTTTTATAGGGGCCTACCAATAAAACTAGGAAAAAGTAGTATCCAAAACTAAATCAGCTGTTTGGTCTCAAACAGAGATAACAGAAATGTCTACATGATCATGTAGATCAAAGAACAGCAGACATTGCAGAGCAGCCCTAGTGCAAGCATTATGTTCCTTTCGGATGCAACTAAACTGGAAGAGGAGCTCCAGAAATGCTCTTAAATTGCTCCCCCTGCCAACAGGCCAAATTTGGTTCATCGTACCACAGTAGAGCTGGTCTATAGTAAAACCCACAAAATGAGTACAGTGTGATGCTCTGCGAATCTGCTCCTACTGGGCTGCACTACCTGCTAATGTAGACATAGTTACTGATGAGAGGAAGAACATCAGTCAATGCAAGATTCAGGAAAACTAGGAAATTGGGCCTCTGGAATTCGGGCATGAAAGCTAGATAATCAAGACAGAACAAGAGTGGTTTGGAATTTATTACAGGCATCAGCTGTGTAGTAAATGCCAAGAAAGTTGTCTCAGATATTCAGGTAAAAGAAAACCATTGTAGACTTTTTTTTTTGCAGAAAACAGCTTGAACTGCCTTCAGGTGTGGAAACAATTATAACAGCTACATGCTGGGGAAGCCCTTTAGCCAAGGAAAAAGAGAGTGGCTGATGCCCACCATGCAACTAGGATCTTGGGACACTTAGCAGCTAAGTCTCTGTCTGCAAAAAATATGAAGCAATAGATCTAGTAAGTCCTGGCATACGAGGTAATGCGAAACTACAGGAGTTTCTGTTGCGCTTGCTAAAGCATGACATTGTGCATTTAGACAAGGAGCAGCAGAACTGTCCCAGGTCTTTCTGCTTTGTAACCGGTTGCTGTTTTCACGATCAGGAAAAAAGCAACACAGCTCAGCACCAGCTAGTATTGAGTGGAGGAGAGTGAGGGAGGAGAACCACTGAGAAAATAAATCAGGAATGAATAACTGAATCTTTAAACAATCCCTGGTGGCAGCACCATGATCAGTATGATCTACAGAAAACTGTATTCAAGTAAACATCACAGGATTCTGCTCTGTAAGGAGTTAATACTCTACTCCATAGCAAGTTCAGGTTTCCCATGCTTTACCTTATCATAGGTACTGGTAGGTGAAAAACAGATACAGACCTTGCTCCTGCATCTGGCCATAACGCTACGTTTCAGAGGCTGTGGACTTTGCTCTATAGAGTTAATCCCTTCTAGGCTGTTTATCACAGCTGGTTGATATCCTGGGCCGCATAAAAAGCTTAGAACATGAACTAGCACATTGACAAGTAACCTGTAGGAAGTTTAAGGCTGCAAAAATGAGAAAGAACCAAAGAAATGTGATGATGGACCAGTCTGACATAGGTAGGTATTATGTTGAAGTGACAGACATAATCAAAATAAATACAAGAATCAAACTTTTCTATGGAACCAAATAGAAGGCACAATAAAATAACTGTCACATAAAAAAGAGATATATAGCCACACTTGAGCAGGAGCTGAACCACTGTTACCAAATGGTTTTCCTGGAAGTATATACAGCAAATCTGGTGGGAAGATGGAATCATCTTTCACTGATGGATAACTGGGAGAAGAAATAGCTAAAAAGAGCAGAAGGAAAGTGAAGGGAAGCAAAGAATCTCCAGCCACAAATAGCATGAAGGGAAAAAGTCAAGAAACAGACCTTCTGAGTGTGGAGTTGGATGGAAGAAGCTTGGATTACAGAACAAAGAAATAACTTTTCAGTTTTAGTCACTCCATGTCTGGGGGAATCTGAGGTTCTGTACACACTTACTAACAAAATATTTAATCAAAGAAATACTTGATTCCAACACTGATTTTCCCTCTTATACCAGGCCCGCCAAAATTGCCTGAGTGCTTAAATTAGAATGGAAGAAGAACAGAATATATCCATCATTGTATCTATGATTAATTCTGATTTCTGTGTCAGCAGCAATGCTTAAGAAGAATTTGTTCTTTAAATGCCTCCTTTAGAAATGGGACATACATTTTTGCTACAGGTAAAGGGGCAGTTACAGGTAAAAATATGCAAAATATAAACATACAACATATAAATATACCAAAATGCAAAAATATACATTTAAAAAATCTAGCCTTTAGGGATCATAAAATACCATTTCCAAATAGCTAATGTGGTATTTGATTCTTCATGTTTAGATTAAGAAACAAATTATTAAATATGATGCCTGATATAAGGAATCACTCGCTAAGGTAAAAAAAATCAGACTTCTCAACTATATCTAATTACCACATATCAAAGACAAAAATTACCAGTTACTTGAAAATTTAAGCCAACAGCTTACAATTATTTCACACAAAAACTATTTGCTCTGTGCTTCTAAAAACAAGCCCAAAATACCTCAGCTTGAGCATCTAAATATCCAGGCACCAAAATCCAAAAAAAATTTTGAAAATGTCCTGATTCCTCATTTATCAGAGAAACAGTAGGAAACTGTGACCTGAAAAGCATATAAAATTATCTTTACTATTGGGATCAATTGATCCTTTACAATCATAGACCAAGTGAAGCAGATTAAGAGCTCCTAAAACACAACAGTGCTTTTGAAATTTTTACTTCTACATTCTCTATTCTCAGAACAAAAGTCTCTAAATTCATAATTCGAAAAAACAAATAAAAACATGTGCTGTTGCTGATAATAAGCCCCAACTGGCTGTAACACTGACCCCACAAACAGCTTCAGTAAGCTTTCAGGCACACTTTTAGATTTACAAAGGAATACCTAATGCAGCATATCCGTCATATAAATGCACGGAGCGCTAGGTATGCACACACCTAGCCTACTGGTGTGTGTATGTCAAAATCCGAGAGCTGCATGAGCATGTAAAAAGCCTGTGCGCAAAGCAAGCTCATATTTGTGCATCAGTAAAAACTGTCTTGAGCCTTGATCCTGCAAAAATGTATGCGCCTACTCAACTTGATACAGTAGAATTGCAACTCAGCTTCTGATTCAGCTATCTGTGGTAGGGCAAATGCGCAAGAATTTAAGCATTTGGGGGAACTGGGGCCTGTGAGAAGTAGATTTCAACAGAAAAATTCACAGCACATAGTGTTATGTCCCTTGTGATCTGGAGAAAGCCAACTAATTCTGACTACGCTCTTCAGAAGGTCAGCCCCTCGGAAAATCATCTGCTCTTAGGCTGCAGTCTAATTATGGTGACCTGGCCTTAAATGTGGGACTAAAATTTGAATACTTTGGCTTGAGGTTTTCCATGGAATTTCTAGATCAACTATTCTTCAGCAGGGTTTGTCATATAAATAGATGGCTTTAATATCCATACATTAGATTTTCAAAAGACATTCAGAAAAAGGTTTTTCCAGCGATTACATTACAAACCGACAAGAGCACAACAGATTTTATACACCTTACACAAAAGCACAGAAAGGCACTTGACTCAACATAAATTCAGCTTTCAATGAGATGTTTAACTTACCTGCCAGAAGTCAGCACCGGTAGCGGGGAGAGGGCCCTGGGTGGCAATATATGCAGGGTTTCGGGGGTCATGGTCCATCTGGAATAAAGAAAGGGAACATAGACTGGATTTAGTTAAAGGAAAACCCCTTGCTGTGTTAGAGACAGAAGGTATGCCAGGGCAGCAACAAGGACTGACATGTCCCTCTCCCCTTTATCGGCAAGCAAAGAATTTTATTTCTATTTATAAGCTCAGAGGAGATCTTTTTCTCCAGTGACTGATGTTACCAGATAAATATCTGCACATATTATGAGCAATGTCCTATGTCCTCAATATGCAGCGTAAGATCATTTATGGTGGCTGACAAAAGCATTTATTTAAGATCAGCACTCACGGTTTCATAGCAACCTAGGAGCCATTTGAAACATTTTTCGACACTGAGTGCTAAGAATGCCGGGCACATCTAAATATATTCTCCATTTCCACCATGCCAGTCAAGGGCACATGCAACTAAGAAAAAGCAAAAATAGGGAACAAATTCAGTTTCTGGCTTTTTCTGGTTAGCTGATTTGTCTAAATGCATGGATTTGGCCTCAACAGAAGAAGTTCTGCTTAAAGACCTTAATTATAACATTTAATTCAAGGAGCAGAAAATTCACTGAGCAGAAAAAATAAAGAATCTGAGAAACAAAGCTATCAAGAGTAAATAGGATTAGTGTGTTACAATGAATGTTTTCGATCTGATGGGTGGTTTTCGTGGTTTTAAATCTTAGGACCCATTCTCCTGAAAAGGAAGATCTGCTGATGGGATTAAGAAACCCACAAACTCATTCTAACCCTGAACTGGGCAAGACAAAACTTTCAGCCTGAGGAGAAAAGGCCCAGCTCAGCTCTCATGTGTGGGTGTAACTCACTGGTGGGGAAGTCAGCGAGAGTTAACTTACACCCGTGTAGCTGTAGCTGCAGGCAGAATTTGTCTCAATACATGATTCTGCTCTATAAGTAAAGATCTGAATAAGAATGAACGTGACTCACATTTGCATTAACAGGCATCTACTGAATTTATTCAGAGCATATCAAAATTTTCGGCGATGGTACATGTCAGCGTAAAAGAAGGCACCTCATAATTATGTGCAACATAAAAGAGGGAAGCACCATAAAAGAACAGATGTAAGTTACTCTAACAGAACAACAATATGATGAATGTTGCAAAAAGGAGGAGAACCCTGTTATGCTTCTAATTTTCCGATGTATAATTAAACTGGACTTAGTATTAAAATTCTCCACGACAACACAACACAGGTAAAATTAAGTCACTGAATCCATTTAGAATAAAAGCTTACTTCTAAATCACCATGCATGGATATATGAAACCTTGACCAGAATGTCTATAATACCATATTTTATAGTTTTGAGTGCATGTTTCATTTAGATGCTTTTTTTGTCAGCAAACAGCTTCACAACAAATAATTGCTCAGAACAAATTTCAACCTTGCTTTCTTTCCCTTTCGACAAAAGGCATTTTGATAGCAGTACATTTACTACTGCAAGTATTTTGAGATCACGCAAAAACTAGCTTTCTTCAGAAAGATGTTTTAGCGGAAAAACTTAGGAACTGTTTCAAAAGGGCCAACTTTCTCTTGCTTTTGTTTAGAATCAAGATACCAAACGAAACAACAGCTGAAACCAGCAGAGAACATGATTAAGCAAAAGTCACGTTTAAAGTTTTGGGTTGCTCCATTATCGTTGAAATAATTTTTCTCATTTTTTTGTTTTGAACCCCACAGCAATCCATAGGATTTAAATGTCTTCCAAAGTGTTTTCTTATACTGGAACTAAAAATCGTTGCTTAAAAAAAGCAACCTGCACCAAGGAGGGCTTGCTGCTGCCAGGGGAAACTACTTGAAAATGATGCTGCTTGTCTACCTGTGAGTTCAGGAGCTTAACTTGGAAATCTAACCGTCAGGGAATACACTAAACTATAGAAATAATGATTTACTTTGAATTTCTTCTTAAACTGAATTCTTTTGTATGTAGACAAGCCAGAAAACAAAGGCAGAGGAAATCAAGGCTGATGTAAATAGCACTGTCACAGAGGAAATGCTTCTAAACATTCAGCTGATAAATCAGGAATAGGCCGTTCTTGGCATTTCAGCATTAATCAACCTCTGTCACAAAGGTGCTGTTGGAACGTGGCAAACATTACAATAAGTACAGAGCAGCGAAGTGTATCCGCCGTTTAACAATAATTCAAAAGACAATTACAATTATTACATTCCAAGCACATTGTGTTGCACAGAAAACAATTATGAGCAGAAACATTGCTTGCTCGGAGCAAATAGGAGATGGCAGAAAGCCCTATCACACTATTAGATGATCATCAACTTAACAAAAATAAGAGCAAAGATTAAACTAATTAAATGAAATTTCTGCTTTCATTAACTTTCTAAAATATGCACTGTTTTAAAGGCCAAGAAAAATTTGAAAAATCACGACTTTGGTCACATTCAATTTAAAGTGGTTACGTGACTGCAAGGTTCTTGAATGTTTTTCTCATGTTTTTTTTAAATCTCTCAAGGTCACCCAGAGCACCAAGGGCATCTTAATCTACCAAACTTAACAAAGGCTTGAATAAGAAATAAAGTCAGAAATTGGTTTTAAACTAATGGATCAAGGATAAAGTAAAAGGCTTTTTTATGTCAGTAGTCATTACGTTCTTTCAAGGATCCCTCAGATTTCTCATTTCACCAAAGTAAAACAGAAAATCCAGTGAATCTTCTCCTCCAGAGAAGAATGGAGAACAGCAGACTCCATACTATCAAAAATCGAAACAAGAATCGAAAACAAGAAAATGTTGACTAACATTTTACACAGAAACAATCATCAGAAATCACTGTCATAGTAATTGTTCAGTAAGAACAAGATTTTTTTCCCCTTTGAAAAAATCCTTGATGGGACATCCACGTCAAAGCACAAAGTTCACATGAATTACATCAGAACTAGATGGATCAGCCATTTTTGGAACTGTTGCAACTGTTACAATTAGTCTACTACAGTGGAATTCTATTTTTTTTGCTGCAATATAGTAAGGGCAAGGTCAGGTGATAACATATCAATCTATTTTTCCATGATTTAGAATCAGGGGAAAAAAAAAGGGATCAAGGACTACTACAACTGCTCATGAAATTTTAGTGGTTTAGTGATATTGGTCACTATCACTATCAAAAGTAAATGAAAAAGAAAGGATGAGCAAAAATAACCTCAGAGGATTTTTCTGTCTCATTCAGATTTACTGTCGGAACAGGAATCCTACAGAAGACTGACTCAAACAGTTCCTAAACATTAGAGAGGTTAGTGGCACAACTTATGTTTTTCTACAGAGCTTTATAATGGAAGTTGATTTACAGTATCTTAAGGTAGGAACATATATAATGAACACAGTATTGCAATTAGTTGCACCTCACTTTCATTAAATGAATATCAGGCCACAATTCCACCTTTGATTTCCTAGAGAATCAAAGCTACTGCTTGAATTTTTCCTGCAAAATCAGCACTGTCCTCCATTCTAAGACTTTGAAAAGTTTCCCTGAAGAATTCCGAATTTAGTTGATTTTTTCACACAGATTGTGCTGCTGCATGATTTCACTGAGGAGGCTGATGAAATACAGCAAAATGAATACACTCTGGGACTAAATTCTCAAATTTCCTGTATTTGGACTTAAGAGTGGTACATATAGCTTCTTATTAAATACTTCCCATAAAACTGCAAACTGAAGTGAAAGCAGAAGTGTCAATATGCATCAATGGCCATTTTGAAATCTTAGGTAAATGATACACTGATTCATTCCTACCCTTTATCTTCCCTCTCAGCTTGTCAGATCCATACTTTCCATAAGCAGAAAGATGCTGGGTGAGATGTGCTCTCAGTCACACTGTAGTTACCTTAGTCTAAAGCCTCTGACTCCCGCTGATATATTCCTGAATCATATGAGATCAGAATGAGATCCAGCACAAAGTAAATATGATGGAAAGAAAGTTGAACTCTGACAATTTGTATGGGATCAAGTAACTGGGTAGTTTCCAGTTTAATGTGTTTATAAAAGTAATAAAATCTACTTTCATATATCTATTTATTAAACAGAGCATAGATAGTCTTTAAAAGTTGTTACATTTGTTTCTGTAAAAGAAAGTACATCCAGCAAATGCAGATGAACCTTCTAATCACATTCATCTCAACATTAAAATTAAAAAGGTAGACTAGTCCTCATCTTTATGTTTGATTTAAAATTTAAAACAATTTGAAAATCCTTCTTTTAAAATCCCTAATGGAATGAAAGAAGTATATCTGGTTGCAAATGCCATTATGAATTTCAGAGTCTATTCTTGGTGATAAAATTTGTATGCTGTGTTTGAACAAACTGTCATGTTAATGACATTCCTCAGTCTGGTGTCTTCAATAATAAGCAAACCAAGTTTTTAAATGTAGTTGATGGGATTTTTTTCTCTCTCAGACACCCTATGAGGAAAAACAGAATTCCCATTTACTTTCATGACCTCTGATTTAAAAGCAAAGATTGCACATTATTTACTACCGGATGATTTCCCCGAAGTTTAATGAGGACTAAGTACAAATATGACAGATGTAATTATCACAGTTTTATTCTGCACAGTCAGGGTCTCCTTGTGCTGTAATTGCAAGCTTTTCATTCAGCTGCCGATAGCAGAGTTATTATCATAGTACTTTATGTTATTGCAGAGAGGAGGGAAGCAGATTTCTACACCACTTTTATCCTGTAAATTCTTCTGAGAAGCCCTTTTGCCTGGCCTCACGTTACAGGGAAACGCAAGGGCTCAGGAAAGGACTCGGACTAAACCTCTCTGCCGAGCCTCCGCACCCTCTGCCGACCACGGTGCGGCCGTGAATCAAAGCCCAGTTTCCACAGCCTGCTGGAGGGAGAGGCGGTCTGGAGAGGGTAGCATTTCTTCAAAGGAAGAAACATGTGGGCAGGTGGCCAGTGCATTGTCTAGTGCGGGGGTCTTTTTTACGGTGTACTGCTGCTCTAATTTGGACTTCAGTTAAGGCTGAGTGAGCCTCAGCTGGAGACTGGACCACTGACCCAGAAGCTGGAGATACCCAGCAACGTATACGCGACTGGAAGCCGCCTCTTCCGAAGCTCAAATATAATTACTTTGTTTTGCACTCTTCCCTCATCAGAGAGCTCACACGCTCTCTCAGGGAGAAAAAATCCCCCTCTAGTCAGTCCAGACCGTATTGAGCTTGTGTTATTAAGGCCTCTCTTGCAGCTCGCTACAATGCTCACTCCCAACCCCGGCGCTGCAAGGCGCAAACGCACCGGGAACATGACTGTATTGACATGATAATTACCGAGGTTATTTAGGTTGAAAGGCAGCCGTCTCATGGAAAAAAAACGGCAGGATTTTTGCAAGAGTGAATAAAGGCAGACTCACTGGTATCCCGAATCCACTGGACACTAACAAAGACATTGATCAAATGTGTGTCTGCTAACAGAAAATATCTCAAATAAACAGCAGGAGTAATAGTATATATGTCAAGCTCAAGTTGCAATAGTTGCACAGTCAGAGTGAACAGTGCCGAATCAAGTGCCCAGTGTAATATTCCAGTAGGCTTCGGAGGTGGCAAGGATTGAAAGCCTCTGTCGCTCCTATATTCTACGTCATTACATGAAAACAAGCATCAGATTAACAAATGCATTTGTGCTAACCTGAGGGTGTTTCATTTGTCCTGAAATGAAACAGTTTGCAGGGAACCTTTCCAAACTATGGGCTTGCAAAATAGTGACTTCTCCTAGCAACCCCCCACTGCCTCACCTTCAGGAAACACACGTTCTATCTATGGCTTTAAAAACAGCCCTGATTTAGTGAAGTGGATGTGGAGCATCTCCTTGCTTGGAATAACACAGGTCTATGTAAACCTGGGCTGTGGCACTCCTTCCCACCTGGCAGTATCCCTAACCCTGCCCTGAAGAAGAGGAACTCAGAGTTTCCCTTTGCAGTTTTCTATGACCATGCAAGATGCTGCCTGCTTGTCCCAACCCAATGAAACGCTTGTGCGCCCTCTTATCTCTGAGCATACAAGTATCAGAGACACAGAGACAACTCACAGGTTTAGTAGTGAGCACAACCAGAAGCATTTTGCTTCATCAGTCTGCAGTCTGACTTATTTTATTGGACAAATCTTTGAGTGTAGAAAAGCCATGAAAAAGAAATACCTCGCAGAAGGAAATATCTGTAAGCGCTGGATGGAAAGCCAAGACGACAACCCTCTGTGAAACCATCGGAGTTAAAGCTACTGAAGCAGAGACTCTGCCTGCATTAGCTTGGGGCATCCTGACAAAGCAAATTTGTTCCCAGCTATGTCCATGGGATATCTTGCTCCTGCCTCTCTATCCCCTAACACTACTCTATCTAATACTTTGCTCATCAGTGTAATTAAAGGAATTAAGGCAAAAGGTGTACTGAAGCCCCAGAGCTAGGTCTCTGTGCATGACTTCATAAGGAAGATATGTCTCTGGAGCTCCAACTCACACCGATGAGCTTCTGATCCTGGGGCCTGGACCTAGACCTTGGTCCAGTCAGAGATACAGAATAGTCTAAAACATGCTCTAATCTGTGCACATCTGTCCTGGTCCTCTAAAATGGCACCTGGCAATCCTCAAATTGTGCGTGTGCTTTGGTTTACCCGCTCCCCTAAGCCCAAGACAATGGGGTCTCCTACATGGCATACTTCTATGTAGCAAAAATACTCAGTCACATCTACCAGTTTTAGAAGATAATGTTCACCAGTGCAAAAACCTTGACCTAAATATCACATAACTGAATCCTGAAGATTTTGGTTGGACTCTATGTATGTTTTAAGTCTTTGAAAGAAACATTTTTATATATACTCCAGGAAATCAGGCTTTAAAACTCTACTGAAAGTAACAAATACAAAGCTCACAGAACAGTTTCTATGGTTTTTGCTTTTTTAATAAAAAAGTATTGTCAACAAAATTGGAAGGAAGTAGTCTGTAATTTCAGGCTATTGCAAATTGTTAGCTGCCTTGCCCACACAAAGTGATTTAACTGGGGGAGTGATACTCCCCAGGAAAATGAGCTAGTAATGGCGTACGCAGCCCACTAGAGTGAAATTTAATTCCCCATCCTAAATTCTTGCTCATAACAGTTTCCTTATAATAACTTCTCAGTACCTAAGTAATGTGAATATAACCCTTTGGCACTTCCATTGACACTATGACAGGGCAATGCTAGTGGCTCTAGCATACCTGTTTTGTGTCTAAAAATAGAGACCTTTTCTCTCTACCACCTTTCACAAATGAAAAAGGTTTCACAATCAGCTTGCGTAGGGTGAGAAAGGGCAGCTGGGCCATGTTGGAGTATTTGGAAGCAAAAATTGCATTGACCTATTCTGCAGTTTGAATGAACATGCAAGTGGTAAGGGATTTTGTTCCTGCTTTCAAAACAGCAAGATCAGAGAAGAACCAAGAGAGCTACACAGATACACAACTATGCATCAGGACAGCAAGAGATGAAGAAAGGAAAGACGAAATGGCACTTCTTGCTTGAGAAGCAGTTCAGAACCCTGTGGAGCCCAGCTCTCCACAGCTACAGAAACCATTCTTTGTAAACTATTAGAACAAGTTAAAAACGAACAAACATTTAAAGAGTAACAACAAGCAAGCTTTACCTCCTCAGAGAAGGAAAAGCTACACTGAGCTAAGGGTATACGGTTGAATTTTGTGATTGATAAGGTACTAATTTCAAGTCCAGAAAATCTGACAGTATGATGATGAGATAGAAGAATGACTATCTAGTGATTTTGTTTTCTTAGCATCTTCTTACTATCTTTTGTTAGTAACCTTCAAGGGCATTGCAAACACATGCAGGACATTTATTTCTCTTCACTTTCAAGGCACAGCCTGAGTCATTTGCATTGTCTTTGCAGTCAGGTGCCTCAAGTCAGCATATTTTAATGATGGGGAAAGACAAAGGCTGATTATTTGGATGATTTCTCATGGGGTTTTGTACTTACAATTGGGCTAGCATTGATGTAGTCTGAATTGTCGTGGCTATTTTCAGCTTTCAAACATATCCTGGAATGATCATCTGCAAAGGCAAAATGAAGAGAAGAAAGTTTCTATATATGTTTTCTACCCATTTTAAGTTAAACAAATCAACATCAGATTAATGATCATTTCAAGACAAGTGAACAGTGCAAATATCAGACAGGATATTTTCTCCTGACAGTCCTAAGTCAGCACAGCCTTCATACAGTCACAGAGTTGCATCTTAACTCAGGAATGAAGCTCTTTCAGGTATTTCAGAGGCTGAGTATCAGAAAATGTGTTCTCATGAGATGTCTCATAATATGTTGCAACCACCCATAGGAAGAAGGGGAATCTCTATTGCCTAGAGAGTTTAAGATTTAAACTAGGAAAATCACTAGCAAGTATTATAGAGAATACTCCTCTGTTTGTAGGGTCATAAAAGAAGTAAACTGATGAACTTTCTCCATCTGGCTTCTCTATAAAACGAACAGCAGAAACATCAAAGTACACTTTAGAGCTGGACAGTACGATAATCTGTCCTGATCAAAGAGCAGTGCCGTGCAGTGCAGTTCCAGTGACATGGGAGAAACAGTATTTGGAGATGCCCCTGGGAAACACAAAACGCAGATAACATCTACATTTAAAAGCATGACTGGAGCACACACGGACATTCCTACACTATGCGCAATGTAGCTAGTTCAGACACCATTAGTAAAGAAAACAGAGCACCTCTGGCAATAGGAGGTGACTTGTCAGCCCATTGTCAGGGTTCTGTTACCCTTTTCTCACTGGCATTTTTACCACATGGGTTCTGTTACATCTACCGCGTATACACCCAAAACTCTGTAGTCCTTTCTTTGACTGCAGAATACATATAATGGGTGGGTTTTATTCGTCTGTATTTAGACAGCGACAATGTAGATGCCTGCATCTGTTCCAGTCATCTAGACTCACTTTCTGCCAACAGAGAAAAAAAAACCACTTTTAGGTCATGAGTCCTCTCACCCCAATTTAGCTGTCTAAAACAGGCCAGATGACCTGCGCTCTGGAAGTGCCCATTTCTTTTCATTGACTATAAAAAGAGTCCAGATAACCAGACCATATGCAGATAATTTATGCAAGAGATCTAAATCTTGACAGATGAATCTCAGGCAACTTGTATCTGATACATAACTAGTGCAGTTTGTATTTCTTAGTGAACCTACCCTGCACTGTATACTGTGGAGAGAGGCCTTGGAGCTGCCCTTTCTGTAATGCTCTACAGTTGAACACGGATACTGATGTTTTGAGGGGATCTTTCCACTAACTATTGAAAGAGCCAAAGCATGAGGGTCTATTCATGCTAGGGCACGCCTCGCTTTGTATCTTGTCTAGTGGTCCATGACACCATTCTTCCCAGCAGTGGAATTACAAGTTGGCTTTTTTAATTATTAAAAACTAATTATTATGTTAATAATAAAGAACAACAAAAGAGATATTAAACATCATAAGTACAACACAATAGAGCCAGAGAGTTGGGGCTCTGCTTACATTTATTCACCAGGAATGTCATGGCAGTTGAACACGTGAGCAAGACAAAGGCGTGCGTACACCACATAGACTACAACTCCATATTCTATGATTTTATAAAGTATTATTTGTAATCACTTGATCTCATCAGCAAAATATAACCCATGAATGTGAGCATGCTGGAATAAGATTAGAGATGCCCAAGTCATGTCAAGTGAATGAAGAACCATTCTTTACTGTTCACGCAAAATTATTCCTCTGGTAAAGATTCAATATGAGGACCACGAAGCCAAGAAAGGGAACACACACATCCACATTATTCACTTCCAGCTTCTCTTAGGCCCTGCAGCACAAAAAAATCCAAAACAAAAAGAACCGGTGACATCTGGGATCTTGGGACTGCCCAAGATTGGTTACAGAAAGCTCTACAGTAAGCATTGCCAGAGTGCCTGAAGAAGGACTATAGCTCTGAAAATTTTGGGCTATAGTAAACATCCAGTTTAATTATGCTAAATGTGGTCTGGTGACAAATCTTACATCTCTTAAACTATGCAAGCACTTAAGAGAAGCCCTGTCCACTGGACAGCAAAATTCTTTGAATGAGCTAATCAGCAAAGAGAACGTGGTGCAGCATTTTCAAATAATGGAAGAGGGAGCGGACAGAGATTCATCAGTGTTCAGCAGATGTCAGTTTAACTCTCCAATAAAAAGTCAAGCATCAGATCACTAAGTTCAGGAATCGTTTTTTTAAAACATAATGTTTTATCCTGATCCTCCATTTTAGTGTACCTTATCATTATGCTGGTGTCTTGGTGGGTTTATCAGAGGGTGAGACATGTTCAGACTTTGGCATTGAAAATGTAGTGAGACTTTGTATTTGCTCTCAGGAAAAAATATCCAAAAAAGTTGTACATGTGTTTTCTGTATATAATGAGAATTTGCACCCATGGGTGCTTAAGTTGCAGCATTGGGCGTTCATATTGACAATGAACAGCTTGTGCTTGTCTATGCCTGTTACCACCTCAAAGCTCCTAGGAACCAGCATAATAGCTCTTTAGAAGCAGGCAAAAAAACGTGGACACCAGTTTGTTACGTTAACAATAAGCAACAGTGGGGAAAAGGCTGGATGTACAAGATTCTTTTTGTAAACTGCATATTGATTATGTTCCGAGCAAGCAAAAAGGAGCAGGAGAAGCAGCAAATAAAAAGAGGAAGGAAGAGCATGAAAAGGAAGAAATCTAAGATTAATCTAAAAAGCAAGCTAAAAAGGTGAATAAAGAAATAGGACAGCAGAAGGAAGGTAATAAGGAAGTGAGAGAAAAGGCAGACGCTGTTACTAGCCATTGTAATCTGGGCAAGCTACAACTAGCCGTCACTTCAAATGACTACAATAGCTGCTGCTGAATGCTGAACTACTTCGCATTTGCTATTGGTCCAGCCAAACCAAAATTGGAAGAAATATTAAATGTGTAGATGGCTGTGTGTGCCAGAGGGAGACTAACTAAACAAGAAAGCTACTGCTAATCTATAACTGAGGAGAAATACAACAAAACATGTAATCTTTCTAAAGCACACACATGTGAATTTGCAGTATATAAAAACTCAGTTTATAGACTAAGAAACCTAAATTCGGTGTCTCCAATACAGATATCTTCATGTAAGCTAGGTAACAGCTAATGGGGCTTGGTTTAGTTGGCTAAACATGAATATCTCATGCTGTCTGAGAAACTAGACTACGTAAGACATCACATAAGGATAACAGATATGACACAAAGCAGGTATGACCAAAGACTCACATCCTACTCGACCGCATCTGAAAGTCACACAGGATGTCCCAGGCCATCAGGTTAGCCTGACACAGAAATCTGCGTCTGGCCATTGCACAGCTCTCGGTTCCGCTGCAGCAACTTGCTCTTCAGTAACTACAGTGGGACCTTTTACACCTGGCTCACATGGACACAGCTACATGGAGACGCTTAAATTTACGCATCCTAATCTATGATTGCATTGAATCATGTCCACAGACTTTGACTTGATGCCTCAATGTAAGCTTCCAGTGACATCTGCGAGGACCTAAGGGCACGCAGCACACACCTGGAAGGCCCACAGATCCCATGTCATACTGCTAGCTCCATGTGGGTGCCTTGAATACTTCAGGCACCTTGAATGGCACTAGATCCCAATGTTTAAACAGCTGAGCTGGGCCCCAAATGCCTTATCTATTTGGATTATTTAAACAGCTACTATTACTACAGTAATATACCATCTCACAAACTCCTATTCATCTCACAGTGGCCCTGTGACTTAACGAAGGTCTACTGTCTCTGTTGTTTTTCAGATGAGGATTGAAGGCTTGGAAAAATAAAACTCACATCTTACCTGATTTCCTCTGCCTGCTGTTTCCTATTAGCCAGATACTTCTGAAGGAACAGAACCGACAAACTGAAATACTAGACACAGGTGTACGGGAGACTTAAAGGTTGTCTGAATCCAGGCCTCACACAGCAGGACAAATCTCCCAGCTACCAGGTTGGCACACTGTGCCTGGACTTCAGGTTTACACTGGTTTTTTTTCTTTTTACACAGGCACACACACAGGCCCAGAACTATACAGAACTACACTGAAGTGAGCAAGAACTGTGGAGGAGTAAAAGCAAAGCAGTCTGAAGACTGTGCAGATTCATCATCTTCTGATCATAGTTGTTTTGTCCATACGTTATTTGCCCACAAAGGAACTCCCCTTAGATCCATACTGAAATCCAGTTTGTTTATTCCAGAGCGCTGCTTGTAAGGATAACACACATACACAGAACAAGTACTCCTCGCTGGGGTGCTCCCAGCCTGGGGTGCACGTCCCCTGGCTCACGCAAGCCAAAGAACGGCGTGGGCACTCTGCCCCCCAGCGCTCTGCTCCCCTTTCAGGAAAATCAAAGCACAGGGGTAAGCACGGTGCTCTAACGTGTATCAAGTCCGGTGGACATAGCTATGTTGGACAACTAATTTATAAAAAGCTTTTCCAGATGTCAGCTGCAAAACTGTGTTTGCGAAATGAGCTGTTTAAAGCATATTTATGTAACTACATACCTAGTATACATGTGTATGTACACGTGTAAGAGCATACAGTATTGACCCTACTGAGGTGTTTTTACTTTTCAGAAATGCAAGCCGGGAAAATTAAGTCTGAAAAGCTTTTTTTGACATCAACAAACCGAACTGCCAATGTGTTCCTACAGAAAAGAAGGTATCCCATAACCCTAAGTTATACCAACCTGTTTGCCAGTTGGATAAAAAGATGTAGCTTTGTTGATTGAGAATGTCTGTGTCACTAGAACTGTTAGAATTTTTTTAATTAATAATTAATGAAGCGCGATGTCAAGGTGTTCCACCACCAAGTATTTTAGAAGATGTGCTTAAGAAGAGAAGATAGGTATAAGGATAAGCTATGATGAAATTGTGAGCTTGAAGGTAGTATTAATACAGAAATGACATCAGTTGTGTAATCAGTAAAAATTACTATCCTAATATTGTAACATTGGTTAAGAAAGGAAAATATAAAGTAGATACAAAATGATATTAAAGCCCCTTTGAAGCCTTCCTAAAATGAAATCTTTTCCAATGGTAATCTTCTTTTACCTTGTCAAGGTGATTATGAATAAGAAAGGAGTAACAAAATGCTACCAAGGCCTTAATCCCTGAAAATACCTTGAATGTAGCATATCAAAAGCATATCAACTTTGCTTCTTAATTTATGCTGAAGTAAACCTGTGATTTTTTGCTATAGTTTTAATGTCAAGTCTAATTAAAAAAAAAGTGGGCTAACTGGGCTCTTTCCCATCTCAGTCTAATCTTAGAGTGTATAATAACCACCATCTTACCAAAATTTAATGTTGTTTAAACTGTGTGTCACACTTCTTCACCCACCATCAAAGTAGTTTTAGGATATAACATGACAGCTGTTTACCAGTGCATAGCAAAGTAGGAAAGTAAGGACAGGCAATTTTGCGCAATTCAGTCAAAAAAAAGGAAAATTCCAAGTACACTAACAGCCATAATAGAATTTTCCACATCGCAAAAAAGCCAAGAAATAGCATTTTTACTTTTATATAAGTACTAAGGGATTTTAAATGTGCTAAATATTTCTAATTAAAGCGTTAGATAAATTGCAGCCACCCCGCCACGTCCAAATGCCTTCAGGAGTAGTACTCATGCAGCCTAGGCTCGGCAGAAAGGGCAGACATACCGATATACCATGCAGTAAGCCAAGGGCAGCGGCTTGCAAACTGGAGGCAGTGTAGGCTGAGTCATCCACATGGTACCATGCCATGAAAAGAGACAGACTATCTTAGCCCTGAAAATAGTTCAGCACTGTAGTGTGGCATGTCACCCAAGCTACATGGAGCCACTCTGCTCCATCACACTGCCACAGTCACACTGCTGGCACAGTCGAGGCTGAAGGTCTCTGCATTACTGCTCGTCGTATCATGCAGACACATATACTGCATGGACAGGGTACACCGGCACCAATTTTGGCAACACCGACCGTTCCCAGGCTGCCTCCAATGCAGCAACCAGGACCAATCTGGTTTAATTTATGAGCAGTGACTTGAAACAGCTTGAGATGTTCTGACCTTAAGTCTGCATTGACAAAAACCCTTTAAGCAGGGAGACTTGGATCAACAGACATTATCATGGAGCAATTTTCACTTCCTATTATGTAGGCAGGCATTATTTTCTCAGGACAGGAAAAAACACAGAAATCTGGCACTCCTTTAACTTTTGTGGTTACTTTTTTAGAACTCTTCAACAGACCTGGTAACAAAACCCACTAAAGTCAACAAAATGTTGCTGTTTACCCAAATAGACTTTTGACCAGTGCCATATTTACTTTGGAGAATTTACATCACCAAACTATTATACTCTTCTCCAAAGCTGCACAGTGCTGGAAAAAGAATCTCTATATTAACAAGAGAGCCAAACCCTACTGAAACAAATATGCAAGCATCGATGGGCTCAGTTAAATAATCATGTAGTTCCAAACAGTCTTCACTCTAAATCTGGGTCTGACATTGACTTAATGTATTACCTGTCATTCCCCCACTTCTAAAAGAGGAATAGCACTTACTCATGGCTCTCATAGAGAAAATTAATGTTTTCGGGGCACTTTAAAAATTAAAATAGCTATATATTTTGCCAAGCTACCCAGCTGGATTGTGGGCACACTGATTGAGAACATTTTTGTTGCTGTGGTCTGTGCATATATTCTCAGTTTCAGTTTTGTTTCATTGGTTGCTTAATAAAATGTGTGGCCCATACCAATGTAATCTATGCAATACATACATTTGCATACAGAAAATATGTTGCTTTATTTCAGGCTCACAAAGGTGGCTGCTTCCAGAAAAGAGCAGATTCTAGGAATATAAATACTGGCTGCATTCTTCTTCTCTTTTCATCCAAAGCCTAGCAGAGAGAGAATCCAGTTTGCAAGCTTATCCACTGAAGCCTAAAGGGGCTCATTCAGTACAGCTGAGTATCTGATAAACAGATCGTCTAGCTCTGATTATAGACTGCTGGTATTACTGTTGGATGGACATGATACCAACTTGTCTAAACCCAAGCCAAACTTACTTCTGCTGAATGGCTACAGATGCCACCCTTGTACAGAAACTATATTCCGGTGCTGAAAAGCACTCTGGCTATTGAATTTCATGAGACAGTGCAGCTGCAGCAGCAGTGTTATGTGACATAGTTATGCATTTCATAACATATGCAATTTATAAGGAGATAAAATTGTGTCCGATATGACAACAGAACATGCAGTCAACCAATATGTATGGCTATGATTTTCTAATACACACATATACTATTCTGTACAGTGTTTGCCTGTCAACTGTAGCTCTCAAAGTACTGTGCAAAGCATATTGAGGAAAGCGTCACAAACTTAAAAGACAATCACCCAAATTAAAGTGTACATACATGGTACTACAGCCTGTGAGCGATTCTTCTGGATATTTTCCTCCCGCTGGGCAATGGTGGTGGCATTGGGTTCAGCCTGATAAGCACAAAGAGCTTCCCACTCTTTCTCCAGACGATTCTTATTTTTCAGATGATCTTCCATGTAGGACTGGAATTAAAAGAATATTGTATTAAGCACTGACCTATCCAGACTCAAAGCTAAGCTGAAAGGATATGTATCAGGATGGAAAGCAGAGATGGGAAGAACTAATGTGTAATTCAGGGCTTCTATAAATAAGTACTTGCTCAGAGCTTGTTTCCAGCTTTCCAAACCATCAAAAACTCAGATACTTTATCCTAAAGAGAGGGAAGAATGAAAATCAGAGCATGGGGATTCTGAGCTGTGCAGACAAAACACACCCAATCTTATTGTTAAATGATTGATTCAAGTGAATTTACTTCAAGCTCATCTTTCTCATAAAAATTAAGAGCTCTAACATGTAAAAGTGCTAGCTTCATTGAGAAGAAACACTTGAAACCCCCAGCCACAGGGCTTCAGGAGCAAGCTACTTCTTCTTCAGTATCTAGAAAATGGAAGCACAAATATCTTTTTCATCAGGTGATGAAAAGAAGCAGAAGTCCATTGGTAAGAAGTACTCATCAATACAACAAAAGCTCAAGTCTGATCGAAGGCTTTTAAAAGCTCAAGTGCACATACAAGTTACAAGAAACTTGAATCATCGACAATACAGCTAACGACAAGAATTAAAAACTTGCTAAGTGGACAATATTTTACTGATACAAAAAAGCAAAACAGGCTTTCTTCCACTACCTGGGAGATTAATGGGGTGAGGGAAGAGGAAAAGGATTCCCCAAAGTATCTGGGGACTAGTTCTTCGCGCTCTTTTGGAGATGGGGAAAAGGGCAAGTTCTCTCACTCTGTCTTGCTTCTCCTCCATCCAAACACAACGGAGGGCAGGGAAACTGAGGAAGGGATGCTGAGGGGTGCAGAAGCGCGCGTGTTCATCTTTCAGCCATCCGTAGGGTGGTTCAGAGCAGTGAGGGGGCAGCCGGGTTCAAGGGGCCCAACCACTGCTTCTCTGTCCTTTGGCTGCTTCCTCCCTTTACAGATGAGTGGTTATCACAGCTGATTTAATGGGTCTGGCCATACGCATTTTTCAGATCAGGAAAAATGTCCTCCGCTTGTACATGTTTATCGGTGCAGCAGTCCTGTCTTTGGGAGGCAGGGCAGGAGGAGGAAAGGTGTCAAATCGCTCCTGGACACCTTGCCAGTCTTGCCCAAGTTTCCTTTTGGCCTGCATGACTGGACTGTAACAGGCTATCTCTTGGCTAGCAGATGACTTCTAAAATTAAAAGTTTTCATTGCTCTGGTTTAAGATGAAGTGTCACAGCTCTACTACCGGGTCATTAAGATCTCATATCGCACATGGACTGGCACAGAGAGGGCGAAGATGGTGTTAATTAGTTAATCGTCAGTCCCAGGAATGATGGACCATCAGAGTATATTGGTGCAGGTCTTAAGTTTTTGCAGCTCTCATAGGGCTGGGGATTCAGTACAGCACTGAATAAGGCATTTGGCTCCAAAGGCGGCCAAAAGTGAAATATACCCCTACTCCAGCATCCCATGGGCCAGAAAATTATAGGAAGTATGTGAGGGGAAGACAGTGGAAAGGAGGAAGGGTGGGGAAGAACAGAAATCTTCCCCTAACTTTAACATTAAAATTCAGAAAATTATCACCTGATACTTAAGTCTATTTGTACAATAAAATCACCTATCAGAGTGTGTCCTTTCGTACCAGACTCAGCAAGAGAATAATCTCACATTACACACAGTCAATATTTGCAAAATAAACGGCCTACTACCTTTACAAGGTAGGTTGAACTTAACATCCTTAAACAGATTTAAGAAAGGACAAAACAGCTAGGGGACAAGCTCAGGGTATAGAAGGACATGGAGAGCAGGGCTGCAGACCCAGGGTGCCTTAGGCCCAAGCATCAAAGCTGTTTTTAGTTAAAACTCCTCAGCCAAAGCTGTTCCTTTTGAAGCGCTCACTAGTACACTTAATTCTCTAGCAACACTTGTCTAGAAAATAACTCCTGGAAAGGATTCACTGAAAAGTACAAAAGGCAGTTTAATTTATTGGAAAACCTTT
Source organism: Dromaius novaehollandiae (assembly GCF_036370855.1). Classification (NCBI taxonomy): domain Eukaryota; kingdom Metazoa; phylum Chordata; class Aves; order Casuariiformes; family Dromaiidae; genus Dromaius; species Dromaius novaehollandiae. Next base: position 10,850,766 of record NC_088099.1, read on the forward strand.
TACATAGACAATCTCCATTACATCAAATTGTTCTTCCCAAACATATTTTAAAGAAGAAAGGGCTATCGTGCCCGATCAGCAGGTTTCTCAGAAGGCGTCAAAAGCTTTAAGCCTGCCTTCTGCCAAATGTAAGGTCTGCTAAAACCGTCACTTCATCATGCTTCCCACTGAACGAGCCGAGCTGGATACTGTTTTCTCTTGCAGACTGAATGTTGTTTTAGTTAAGCAGGAGCCTCTGACACACAGCTTTGTTTTGTGCAAGGTTCGTCGTGTGTCTGCATCTTTACCCAAGATCTGTAAATCAAACCCGCTACAGAAAAGCAATTCAAGTGACGTTCCCAGGGAAAAAAACAAATCTGAATGTTTCTTTAAGGACACTGAAATATATTGGATTAGAAGAAAGGTTTCTGAGGGACATAAAAAATAGTGTTGGCCTAGATACAATCAAAGCACCTACTGCGCGACTGCTTAGGTTCCAAAATAAAGGAAAAAACGTGGGGCAGGGCCCAGAGCTGGCTGATGGGGAGCTGGGAGAGCTGCGGAGCCGGCACGGCCCCGAAGCGTGCTAGGCGAGCGGTCAGCTAAGGCACGCTCAGCCCTTAACCTACAATTTAATGGATGGAAACCGTCCTTTGCTCGTCTGCTGGCCGCTGCCAACTGGCCGTTGCTATTGGGGAAGGGAGGGAGGCTGAGGAGCCCTCTCTTTCCTCCTAGTAAATCTGCACCTGGGCATGTATGTTGAACATAATCAAAAAAAGATAATCCCTCCTAAGTAGAGAACAGTTGGTGTATACAGAATTTTTATGAGGAAAAGGGGGATAAAATAGTGAAATCTTGCAAAACTACCGAGCCAAGATTCCCAGCTTCAGAAAAGCTGTGTAGCATGTGACAGCCAGAGATCAGGCAGCCAAGGACCAACCCGCTCCGTCTTCGCGTCTGAAGCCACGGTTATGTAATCTGATTCATTTTGGCCTGCCAATCACCAACATCCCACAGACTTCAAGGACATCTTTGCAGATACATGGGTCTGCCAGCACCAAATCTCTCCAAAACACCGTGAGGTCCATGAAGCTGTACAAAAAGCACCATGAATGTCTGATTCCCAAGGCCGAGCTGTAAGTAGCAAGGAGCTTCCTGGCTGGCTCCAGCTTGTCTATTTGATGATCTCAAGCACTGTATCTTAAAATTAAAATTTTGTCTTTTCTTTTTAAATTGCTAAACATGATGTACGTAAAGTGTTCTAACTGTATACAAATTTCTAAATAACTCTCTTTTCACAAAGGAAGTCTTTTAACTTTTACCTTACTTTTTTCAGGGAATATTGAGTGTAAGTACAAATGAACATACAAATGAAAATACACTGAAATCTTAGCTTTGACCAGACAAGCACTTTTCATGCAGTGTCAACACCTCAGGCACATGGATCAGATTCACAGGACACCTCCTGACAGAACCTGAGGAGGTGTTTGGCTATTTGCACAGACCTGTGGAAAGCTCTGCTCAGCATGAACATCTGCTTTACACACACGTTCAAACAGCTACTGAGAAGAAAGAAGCTTCCTTGAAAGCATGCAGAAGTTGGACAATTCCTTCACAGTTAAGCAATCTTTCACTCTCACCCCCACTTTGCGAAACAGGAGCTCAGTGATTTTGAAATACTCTCATGGGAGCAGCTGGACGTACATTAAATTAGTGGAACTTCTGGTATTTGAGAGATTGTATGTCTGCTGAAATCCACTCTTTAATTAGATGTTTCCATGAGACATTCTGCTGCGCTTGCCTGGTACAAAAGAAATTCACTACCAGCATGTCAAACACACATGAATTTCTCTGTCCCAGAGCAGCAGGCCAAATAAATAGGGATTGTCACCAGTATTACTGTAATGCTCCTCAAAGTTGCTGCAGAAGGCAGAGGTCTGGTCTCACCAAGATGTCCACAGCTAGATCTGCCCTCAGCACAGAGCCTGTGATCCCGAGCACACGCTGCTGCTTAGACAAACACCGTCTGCTAGGTCACATCTCCCTACATACCTTGACTTTCATTAAATCTTCATTTTCCTTCAGCAGAGCCGCACTTACAAGAACAGCTGGTAGCCCAGCCTATACCTTTCTCTTGTACGCACAGATGAGACAGATAGTCTTGCTACCAAACATTTTAAGGGGAAAAGGAGCATGCAAAGTCACCTTCTCTCCTACCGGTGTACATGGGGAGGGGGGTTGTGTTTTAAAATCCACTCTACTCTTTAAAATCTACTTTATTCAACGAGTGGCACCCGGTGCACGTTCTGTGGTAAATTAAAGTTGACAAATATCAAAATTAAATTTTAATTGTCTGGCCAATCTCCAAATACCTTCTTTAGAGATATTATGAATTGCATCTGCCAAGATATTTGTTTTAAAAACACCTGTTTTATTAGCTGATGGTCAGCTATTACAAAACACAATTATTTTTGACAACACACTTCCAATATGGTGCTTGATTAGACACTCTTCTCACGGCTGCGGATGTCTCTTCCAATGAAAAGACGGGCATCTCCTACATTGACAGACCTCGACAGGTTTAATCTAATCTCAAATGTCAGCTTAAGAAGCGGATGGGACATGATCTTAATCCTTGTGAGCAGTGACCACTCAAATCTACGGCTTGCACCTAACAGCGTGAGAGCCATTGCTTCCCAGCAGCTGCTGCTTTTTCTGAAGGTGCAGTGAGGAAATCGAAACAAGAACTTGATGCAGCAGAGGCCGATGCTGCTGCTCTCCGCCGCCCTGCTCCAGTGAGGAGCAGGAACATGGGTAAGCACAGCACTGCTGCCAGGTACCTAATTTTCTATTTCTCCAAAGAAAATCAGGTCTAGCTCACCAACTCCAGTTGCCCCCTGAACTCAATGGGCTTCATGCTCAGTCTCTGCTCCGTCTGCTGCATCTGCCCTGGTCACTACTGAGAAAGGGTGCTGCCCCAAATAGAGTGAGGGTGGGAGAAGTTTTGTATGCCCTCTTGGCATTAAACTTCGAGAAGAAATCAGTTCCTCCAATGCACACATCCTTAGCAAACCTCTGCCAGTGTTTCCTCTCCTATTTTCTACCCCTGGATCGCCAGAACTGCACAGACTTTCTGCAGCCTCCAGAGAGACAAAAAGCCGAACCTGCATTGCCGCACTGAGATGGTGAGAACAGAGAGGACCCTCCATAGCCGAGCAGAAGAGCTGGACACTGCCATGGTGCCATCATTTGATGCTTCAGAAGCAATCTGGATAGTAGAGAACTGGCCTTAAGCATTATATGCACAACTGCAGTTTTGTGCTAAATACTAAAAGACCGTTGTTGAAACGATTCATTTGTTTTATTATTCTCTCCAACTGACTTAGGAAAATTTTTTTTGGCTTTTTTTTTCTTGCTTTGTTTCTTGTAGGAAGACACCCTAGGATTTTTGTTGCTTAAACCTCTTTATCTACTTCAATATTTATCTCATTGACTACATGTAAGAGGAATTCCTTTCTGTGTAAATCCAATTTACTTGCAAGATAGTACATGCTTCTACCCGTCCCTTTTCTGGTTTAATATCTGATCACTAGTGGCTTCACGGTGATCAGATACTCACACTTCACATACACACAGAGCTGGAAGAGACCCATTTCCAGGCCTTCAAATAACAGCTTGTTTCCTGTACCTCACTAACAAACTTTGCTAGTCTACTTTTATGTGCTCTATATCTAAAGTGGAGTTGAAACCGCAGTTCATTCAGATTGTTATCAGACAGCTCTCTGTGACAAACCACTTATAAACTCTGTTTCTCATAGTTTTCCTTCTTTGTGTTCAGGTAAAACTCTTTATTCTCCTAAATGACTTAATACCTGGCAAATACCTGCTGGTAAATTTATTCACGACCAACTAGCCAAGTTCCTCTTTAATCTTTCTTTCACAAATTGATCTCTGGTTTTCTGATAATTTCTGTTGTTCGCTTTTGTCCCAGATTTTACCTATTCCTTGGGATTCCTTCTGTTCTGATCTGTACATTGTATTCCTAGAAACAACGAAATGTTTTAAATGGGGAATATTAGTCATTATCTGAAGCCAGTGAGATGGCTTTTGCATAGGGAAGGCAATATCGCTTTTCTCTTGCAAACTTAATTTGCTACCCGTTGTCCTCAATCCATTTCTTTCAGCCCTACTCTGCTCACACAGAATATTGCTCCTCTATAATAATTTCCTCTTGAATACGTTTCACTGTCTTCACTGTGTGGATCCATGAGTTAATGGTTTCATTCAAACTACAGACCACTCTTCTTGTGACTGTTTTCTTTAAAGCTGATTTTATTTGTTGCACACGTTTTAAGTCTAAGGATTTCAAGCTTTTGGATTACTCCTCTGTCATCACCTCTGTGCAGCACCTTCCAGCGTGATACCACTTGTAAAAGCCACTGTCACTTCCATCTCCTTCCAGATCACTATTTAAAAACTTAAATATAACTGCATCTAATACCAATTCCTGTACTACTCTACCAGGCACTCCCATGTATAGCCTTTGATTGCTGTTCTTTCTGTATCATCCTTTAGCCACATTTCAACTGACATAATTGTCTTGTAAAAAACCTGACATTAATTTTTCAATTAACAATTCATAAGAGTTTCAAGGCTTTACTAAGACTTGGATACATTACTTCTGCTGTTTTCAATTCATCTACTGTTTTTATAATTTCAGTTAAATAAAAGCAGTCAAGTTTGTCCAGGCAACATTTATTCTTTATAAAATTATGCACTTTCTTACTCATCGTGCAGTTATCCAACGGAAAGGACGGAGGAGATTAGCATACACACAAAGGAAAGATTCCAGTCTTCTCTATCCTCTTGAATGAGAGCCTCACGCTTATCTCTCTTTTATGGCCCTGAAAATCTCTCCCTAGATAATCAGCAATTTCTTTTTAATATGTGCTCCATTATTTTCTAGGACTGGAGTCTGGATTCATGGAAGAGTAAAGATCATTTCTCTTCTCCTGTTTTCCTTCTCCCCACTCCCCTTTTAAAAATTATGATTACTTTATTCTTCTATTTTGCTGCATCAACACCTGTCCAGTACTATTCAAATAAAGCTTCTTGAGGGCCTAAGTGTCACTGTGAGAAGTCTGGGAGATTCATACTCAGACCACACAGACGTATCTTCATATTTTCTAACTGTTCCCTACATACTCTAATACAGTTTCATTGCGGTACTAACATTATTTGGGGCTCTTCCTCGGTTGCAGAGGGTCAGGGCCTTCACGCTGAGCAGCCGCTGTGTTCATGCACAGACCAAGGGCTGTGAACTCATCACATGCGTCTCCATGGAGAAATCAGTCAGTGGTGCTCCATGTAGAATAACACGCCGGAGCAGAGCCTAACTGTGCCCATAGCTTTCCTACCTTTCTTACCTAAGAAAGCAGACCTTAAATAAAGATGATTCGATCAACTAATACACTAAGAAAGCCTTAGTTTCCTCCAGTAGTTGTAATTCTGTTGAGGCACCACGGATGTTCATGATGCTCTGCTCTGCCCAAACTGCAATCACTCAGAGCCCACAGCAGTTACCAAGACCAGCTCTGTGACAGAGATCTCACTCTGCAGATGTTGTTAAAAGCACTAGCTTTATTTATACCAAGGCAAATAACACAAGTTTTCAATGTTAACTGCAGGGAAGCATGACTTTATTGGGCTTGTTATGTTTAGCTGCAGAAAAATATATCTATTAAATAAAATCAAAATTTTGTTGTGGCAACTCATCTTCTGTATCTCACAGAAATTTACATCTGGATGAAATCTCAGTAACTTAAGACCTAGCTATAAAGTCTCACAGACTTTCACTAGCTGGGGGAACATTCTGCATCTGTTCCTGACGAGGGCACCACTCCTGACTTCACCGGAGCCAGGATTTCATCATCCCGTTAGTCACGCATTTCACGCTGGATGCTCCTTTTCCTTTTTTTTATCTTGTCCCACGCCATCCCAGATCTCCTGATCTTATCAGACAGAACTGTCTAAGGTAATCCCAAATGAAAAAACTCTCGGAATCAAAAAGCTGGGGTTTTGTATTTTGTGTTTATAAAATATGCTGAGAAATCATTTTTCCTCCTTGGTGTTTGGAGCCATATTACCACAGTCATGTGTTCTGATCTAGTTTTTCTCATATTTCTCAGTATCTGATTACAGCAGTGAAAATGGTAGGTTTTGAAGCCTTTTCAATTAAGTATTGAAAAGTACTGTAAAGCTTTATTAGAGCTGGCATAAAACACTACTAATATCATACATAACATGGTAGATGATGATGGAAAAAAATGGAAGGGGATAATTCTCTGATGAAGCAACTACTCAACCTGGCTGAGAATAATTTCACTAGATTGTTTCAAATACGTTGCATTATTAGGAAATAACCATTAACTTCCATGGTGATGCCAGGCAATAATAAAAAATTACTTTTCGTAGTTTCAGTTTGATATTTTTAGATATAAAGATTACCGTCAATGACAAAGCGTGTATGCAGTGAGCACATTCCTGCTGTAAGCATGCTATCTAAAATAATTTACAAGGATTGCCCTTGAGTTTCTAGATAAGTATCATAGCAGTGCATGACAGTAGCCACCAAACTAGACTACAGTGCAACTTTTACAAGAATGCTTGTAATTCACAAGGACATTAAATGGCAACCTATGTTCTGTTTACCTAAATTAATATACCCTGGATGGAGTGTATATCACTGCCTCCTCCTCTCTTAATGCTCTGATAATAGAGTTTTGTAACTTATAAAAGGATTACTTCAATCCAATCAGCAGGTGCTGGGATCAGTGTGTGTCAGACAAACACTTGCTAATCCCTTTTCTTACAGCTCCCAGCTGCCAAAGGTGCTCAGCGAAATCCAAGTGAAAGGGCTGGATATAACCTGGTGTGGACTGATGCAGGTCTTCAGCTCTGCTGGAACCCTTGGAAGATACAGGTTATGCTAACCACTGTTAGAGTTGGGAATCACGGAGGCAGGTATGTTTTTAAAGAAAGGGTAGCTAAGAAATTAAATATTAAAAAAATAGAATGCTTAATTTTGAAATATTTACTCTACGTGGCTATCTCTAAATATAGCAGAAGGTAAGCAAATTCACTCTACAAAGAATCCATCCTCAAGGATTATCAGCTACTTAATGGTGTCTTCTAGGTCTTAAAATACAACCACCCCCATCTCCTCCTTCTTACCCCCTTTCTTGAAATCTAATTTATGCCTATGAAGTTTCACCACTGCAATTACTTTGCTTTAAATAAACCTCAACAAAAAGGAGAAGATGATTACCATAAAAGGAATATAATTTTGCTCCCTTACGAGCTCTGTATTTCTATAGCTCCTTCTATCCAACTGTCTGAAAGTACTTCTGCAGGGGAGGCAAGTATTATTGCCGTGCCACTGATGGGAAAATGAAAGGGCAGAGACACTGAAGGGAACTCCCCAGGGCCAAAGACGACACTCCCAGTGCAGTTAGCTAGCAGGGAAACTCAGAACTCCCAGTCATCCTGACCACTGTTTTTCTCCTTTTCCCATGATCATGTCTATCAAAAGGGCTAAAAGTCATGCAACCATTATGAACACATATGTGATAACATTTTGGCATTAGAAATTGGAATTAGAATAGGTTTTTGTTTGGGGGAGGTTGTTCTCTATTTTTTAGTACAGGCTTTAAGTGGTCGATGAATACAGGAATTTAATTTAAGTAGATGTTAGATTTTGTTTCTACAAGATACCTAAATAATAAAGACATGAAAGATGAATTAGCCAAAACAAGTTTCCAGCCTCTCTATACTCTTACAGTAGATTTCACAATTAAGATCTAAAACTAATAAATAGCCTTTTAATAAAGACTTTTATTTTCAAAAATTGGGGAGCTAGACCTCTTAACCAAATATTGCTATTTCACAGCATATGATATACTGTGACTGTGATATGTATTACTTAATAACAACAACAATAAAAAACAAAACCAAAAGAACAAAACTTTACATTCTGAACAACTCTGCGCTGTAGGAACTGACACCAAGGATGGACGACGTTAAATTCTTCAACTTAGTCACTTTGGGAAGAACTTTTGGTAGCTTTTGATAAAGCAAATTCACAGACTACACAAATGAATCAAGATGAGCAGATTTCACTGCTCAAAAATACAAATGAAGTAAGTCCTTCAGCTCTTTATGATAATTATTGATATTCCATTCTCATAGGTATTGCCATTTTCTTCTTACACATTAAATCTTCTTTTTCAGATGATCCCTTCCTCTCATTTAATTTTTTTCTACTAACAGTTTGAACGTCACAGCATAAAACAAGACATACTTGTGATTCATTTATATGCCTGCTAATGATGTTGTGTGTCTGAAATGAAAACTTTAAAAATATACTACTACACACTAATTACCAAACTGAAAAGACAACACCTAATTCCGTGCCTTCTCCCTCTCCAAGCCTCTCTAACAAAATTAAGCATCTAAATTTGGGTTCCTGGTTGGATATCCTATTTGCAAATTTAGATTTTAATGAATTAAAGTCTGTGTTTCTTTTCAGAGCACTAGTACAATCATCTTCATACTATCTAAAAAAATTACTGAGAGATAAGTACAGAGTTCTGAAAATGTCATGTTTAAAAATAATCCCCTGTTCAAGCGTGGTCAAGTTCTATAAAGATAATGAGACGAGGAAAACCCAGGCAGCCATGACCAAGTACATCAAACTGATAAGACACATGATGTGATTTATAGATAGTGGGCCAAATTATGCCCTTACTAGACAGTGGCCATCTTGAGCGTAGAAAAGGAAAATATATCACTTCTACAGATATAACAATCCTATTACAGCACAGGAATAAGCACATACATAGGAGAATGAAAGTGAAATATTTTTTTTTCCAGGAGCAAACCATGACTCATAAAGGAAGGAAATCCCTGCTTTTAAGAATTTTCTTTTTACAAAGTATCAAAATGAGTAATGAGCATTTGTGTACATACACATGCGCATAGGTGTGTGTGAAAATTGAGAATCTGCGATACGAAATCTATGAAGTCTTGCCATCTACGCTATATGCACAGCCTATCTGCAGAATGCACAGAAGCACAAGTGAACATATGGTCACCTGTGAGGAAAAGCAGGGAAGGAACAGACTGGATAACCAGCCGGTTCCCTAGAAAACTCACGTAAGAGCCAGAGCCACGAAACATCCAAACTCTGTGAACATCTTCAATGGTCAAATCTTAGCTGTCAAGATCATTTTGGAGTGATGTCCCAGATCTAGGAAGATCCATGGTAAACCGATGTTTGCACATTGCCTTCTTGTATCTTAGGAAGTGAAGTCTCAGCCACTCCCTGGGCAGCGACTCAGACTCTCCTCTTGTGGCATTATGGAAAGTGCCTAAACGCAGAGAAGCAACCCAGCTAGGTTAACTGTCAGTGAAGACAGTAAGTGGTGGAAAAGCTTCCTTTCCACAGAAGAAGTACTTCTAGGACTTCACGGAAATGACAGTATGAAAAGACATTCCCAGCCTCAGTCCTCTCTCTTTCGTGTCATGCTCCCAGCAGTTGCAGGACCAACATGTCGTAGGAGAGTGAACTATGCTGGGCATGAGAAAGATGTTCCTGGCATCAACTCAGCTTCCAAACCTACAGAAAGTGTCCCATTTTTGCCCAGGTGACCTTTTATCTATGTTCCAAGGGATTTTCAAGAGGCTGGCCTAGCTCAGTGCTTCTCATAGTGTATGTCACGAAAGCATTCAAATGGAATTGCAAAGTAATGGTAGAAAAGCTTCAGAAGTACATAAGCTTAAGATATCCTACCCACTCCTTGGACTGTCTGGCTTATGTGGAGGCATATGAGCCAGGCAGGGGTCACACTTTAAAGAAGTTTGAGGAACACTGGGCTAATCCACAGGTGAAAATGTTTGAAGCTACAGATGGCATAAAAAGAGCAAGGAAAATAAAATGTGAAAGAGCATGGAAAAAGTAGCCAAGAACAGACTGTAGAGGCCAGCAAAGAAGTGAAATGACAAAAGATGACACTGAGCTACAGAGATGGAAAACCAGAAAAAACAAAAACCAGAACATATCAAATAAAGAAAATGGTATCCAAAGAAGAGAATTTTGGTCATAACTGGTAACTACTCACATTTCCTCGCATGCTATTTCTTTCTCTTAGAATATTTCTCTTCATGCTCTGTGCCAAGGAGAAAACAATGAGAGAGTAATGGCAGTGGTTTTGAGTAGACAGTACAAGTACTGCTTACTGCTAAATGGATGGAAAAGCAAAATAAAGAACCTAAAATTCAGTGTGTGTGTGCGCGCATGTGTGTGTGTGCGCGCGTTTGTGATGGCTGGGGACCTGGCAGATTGGGAATATGTTCCTCAAGAAAAGTAAGTGTTATCAATTCAGAAGACACCCCAAAATGAGTATATAGCATCCTTCTCCATGACAGAGGTAACTAACTAAAGATCGAACATCATGTGCTTGGTTTTCACAAGCTTTTCCAGTGTGTATTTAAATATCTTACCGCCAGCTCTCCAAGTATGTAATAGTTTGCTCTTAGATAATGAGGCCAAAACGAATCTCTCAGAATCAAATCTGGGAACCCCAGGTGCAGAACCCTCCTATACTTTCACGTTATACTTTCATGTCCTTAAAAAAGACTAATGAGGGATAAAATAGGGCAAAAATATTACCCCTCTACATGACCCCTTGTGTATTAAAGCCAATATGATTAGTTGTAAGAGCAGAGCACTGGGACACAAGAGAATGGGGGTCCACTCCCGGCTCTACTTCTGACCTTAAGGTTATGCTTGGTCAAGACATCTCCTCATCTACGTCTGGGTTTCCTGGACTAAAAAACAGGATAATGATACTGACCTTTAGAAAAACCTTTGAATCTACTGATCAAAATGCTGTGTAGGAGTTGGCTTATTATTATTTTTGTTACTGAAGTTAGTTGAAAGACTCCTAGTGACTTTAATCAAAATTTCCTGCGTTAGGCCCTAGAATCCTACGTGAAGGACAAAGTTTCCCCAAATTCAATTGTAAGGAAACACACACGAGTCAAGGGCCTGTGTGTATCCTCAGATACTGCAGTTTCCTTTACTCCACTAAAAGTTTTAATGACACAAAAATAACTTTTGGACTACCAGAAGACATAATATATCAGTGCAGGTTGGGACAGCACATCCCAGACTGTGGCTCACAGACCACTGAGCTCTCTGCATGTGGTCTGAGAGATACTATCAAGCAATAAAATGTATAACGCTTTCAGTCAAACTGGTCTAGAGCAAGCAAAGACACCAACATGCGAAAGGAGGCAACGAGTAAACAACAACAAGGTACTTTTCTCAGGTAGGCATCCTGCATTCCCACTTGAATTCCCACTGGAACTACACCAGCCTACCAAATTGGTACTGCGACCTGGTTTATTATGATTTTTACAGATTAAGAAGAACCCTGGATGTCCTTGACCTAAAATGTAATTATAATGTATACAAAACATGGTCTTACAATGAAAGGGCTTCTTTAGGTACTGTTATTATGTGCTATTTAACAACTCTTGTGTTTAAATTAACAATAGTTTGATTCTGTCTGATGAATGAAGCAAATATACAGTTTATGGCACTTGCTGCTACTGTATCACTGTGTGCAAGCCTGTTGCAAATGAACCTTTATAGGACTTGACATATAAGGTTAATTCTGTAACTTTTAATTTTCTGAGCGAACCTAATGAAGATCCTGCAAGTCCACCTACGGGTAAAGCTTACGGAAATCTCACAGCAGAGCAGGCACATGGGGATTTGTTGCGTTGATAGCATCTTTAGACAAAGCCATCTACTCACACAAATAGTGTTTTAATCAAAACATTTTAAAGGATCCCTGACTACTTTGCCTGTAAGATTTAATTTGTCACTGGCAAAAGCATGTACTATCATCTCCTACATTAGCTTTTTTCTATAATGGGACACGGGCAAATTAATAGCATTCTTCTACATATATCTCCTGTAGTACTTATATGGCTGAGACCACTGCAAATTAGATTTTGTAAATTATTACTGCTTTGCTTTTCACCATTTATGTCATTACATATTTGCAATTTCCTCATCTTAAGCAATGAAAACAGCCTTGTCAGCTTCATTTGTACACTCCTGTAAGAGACGAAAATTGCAAATACTGCAAGGAAGTGTTTTAAATTTTAAATGTCAACTAGTTTTCATTAAAATTTAAAAGACATGCATATTATATATCCACTCACAAATATTTATCTAAACATTATCTCTCTATATGAAGATATCATTGTTGTATACGATATATGTACCCAAGCATATGTGTTTGTATAAAGCACCCACCACTGTACACTCGGCTTAAGGTACATGACACTAATAAAAATACATGAAAACTGAAAATATACCACCATTTAAATGAGTAAGAAGGCCTGTCTAAACATGAAGTAACATTGTTGCCAAACTTCATTACAGGCTTTTTATGTGTCGCATAAAAATATCACCAAGATCTAGGGCCCAATTCTGCCATAGCTCACACCTGCTAATCAGTAGTGTGCAGATACAGCCGAAGGCGTAATTTCTGTTCTCAGATTTTGTGCTGCAGATTTTTTCCATTGTTATCTCCGTAGACATCTTTACTTTGGTAAGATGGCTATTGCACTGCCTTGCTGCTACGCATTCCAGGAAGATGCACACAGCAAGCAGCTCTGCATCAGCTCACACATGAGCAGCCTCAGCTCCCATAAAATATTCATTCATTTAAAAAATATTTGCACCCTGCTGTCAAACTTAGACAAATTCATACTGAGCTTCAGAAAATAGCTGTTTTAATGGTAAATGATGTTCCAGAAACCTCTTTCAGGCTAAACACTCTCGTCAAAATTATTTTAATAAGAAAGATTAACAATTTCAACATTAGCTGCTAATCCCCTTTCATTTGAAACTGTGCTGATAAAATTCTTTGCTTGTCATTCAAATAGTAAGTAATAATTATAGATTTGGGGCCTCCATCTCTTGCTTCATTAATAGTAAATTGCATGGAAGTCTGAAACATAAAGTCAGCTTTGATACATCTCAAAATGCAATTTCCATAGCTTTCCTTAGCTATGTACAATTAATTACAGAGTTAATAAGGGGAATATGTTAATGAAAGGGAAATTATTCACTCAGACCACCTGGCCTTATCAAATTTCTTTAATATGTTTCCTTCTTTCTGTGAATTTGCATGACAGCAAGAACACAACTGATGGCATGCATTACTAGTCCTTTAGCATTTTTATTTGCATCCAGCTAGACTCCACTTAAATAAGAGAAGAATGTAAGAGCTAGTCAGTACTAAATAACTGGCTGTGTATATGTTTTATTTCTTCAAGTTCAGTACCTTTTAAATATTGAAATAAAAATGCTCAAACACCTCTATAATGACTGGATTCTCTTCAATGCTCAGACCATAAACATAATGCACCCAATAAGGAGACATTCTGCCATTTTTTGTTTGTTTTGTTTAAAGGAATGTGTTGCACGTGCAAATATTTAATCAAATCAGTACAAGAAACGTACTTGAATTCACTACAGTGTGACAGCTACTGAAGCTTAGTTGCGATGTACATTATAGTTATTGGATGCTCATGGGATATTCTAGCTAGCACAAGGAGGTCAGAAGGAGGCAAGCCTTCACATAATTCATCTTAAAAATAATGCAGCTGTGATACATAGTCAGAGAACTATTTTTAAAGACATGTCAAATCCAGAAACCAACCATCTTCAACAGGCGTTAATGGATTTACTACTAACCACACTAACGACCTGGACACCAGCCATCATAATCACGCCCAAAAGAAAAGGCCACAGAGTAATTCATGGTGCAATAGCAGGTCACGCTTGACGGAGGTGACGCTTGTGAGCAGTTTGTCACCCTCCCTTCTGTTCGCGGTTTGAGGAAGTGGTACAGCAAGCAGCCAGAAACCAGAGGCAAACCGTAACTCTCCCCAGCTATAAGCAGGCTTTTCGGCCAGGTGGACAATCTGAATAAGCACCAGTACACATGGTCAGGACAAGAGGATGAAGCAGACATGACAACATGGAGCTGCTTACAACTAGAAAAAAAGAAAAGATACTGCTCTAGTCTGGAACAAAAGAAGAGTTAAATTAAGGAGAGAAGTTCATAGCAAAACCAGGCACTGTATGAAGACATACTAAGGGGAATGGAATATTTGAGGGCAGTAGCCTTTCAATTTATCTGGTTTTTGCCTCAAAAGTGACTAGTCCTCCTTTACAGGATAGCATACACTATATCATCCATAAGTGTACTCAAAAACTTCACCAATTATTTTAATGTTTATCTCCTTATCTAAAAATGTTGCCATAGCTGCATTGTGGTGCAAATGCAAAATCTGAGCACCATCACAGAAACAGTTTACCAAATACTATGGAAATTGAGATACCTTACTCACAAAACACTGCCAAACTGAGGCCTTTATCCTAGAAAGAGTTTCATGAAGCAAAGTATAACATTTTTTATGTTGCCCTGAAGATGAGCATAAACAGACTTTGGTGAATCAACACAGGGATCAAGGTCTCTCCATTGCCAGCAGTGTACCACCTAGAGCGCTTCCCACAATTTCTGCTGGTATAGCCCACATCTAGAGAAGGAGCTCTCCAAGACATCGCTGGAGTCTTTCCGGGTATCTTAAACTGCAACTGGTATAATCAGCACAATAATACAGTGCCAGTATAATGTGCCTTTGTGAGTACCACGAAGCAACCTGCATTTCATCCTGAACTGCTACATGTTTTCATGCTCTGAAGCTCTGAAGTTGTAGCCTCATTTATCGCATTTTATCTGATCTCAGAGGTGCAGCTTCCATGATCCATTGCTTTATCCCACAGTAAGTTGAAATTCAACTCCTTCCCATCCCTGAAGCAGCCCTATGAGCATCTCAGCTACCAGCTCTACCAGCTCAGAAATATGCCAGAACATGCATTACCATCTCTGCCCTCCTGCCCGAGAAGTCCCTCTGAACCATCTCCTTTCTAGTGCCCTTCTCCTTCTGAAGAGCCATTTCCACCTGTTAGATCCCAAATATGATTAACAAGCCACATCTGCTACCATGAGATATTGACAGCTTAACACATGATGTTAGCATGTGTAATACAACAGATAAACACAAGAACACTTCATTACACAGGATACAATTTGGAGCCCAACGAAAAGGCCAGGAGCCTCCTGGACAAGTGTTCATCTCTGGCTTCTGCCACTAATTAGACTCTCAGAAGCAGCCGAGGACTCAGTAAAACCGCTTGTTTTCAAAATAAAGTATCAAAAAGCGTATCTTTTTCATTAAATGACCTCATATCATATCTTTTGCTGCTTGCTGCAACTGGTACTGACCTTGCCTTGACTTTACTTGGACCTTCACTAGAAATGGAGAAAAGCTGGGAGAAACAGACACAAAGTTTCAGATAGCCACCAAATTTTAAATCAGTCTTTATTTCGGCTATGGTAATGAGCCTTTCTGTTTACTTCGCGCACATGTTTGCACAAGCTAGGTGTGTGTCAAAAATTTCTGTTAATGCAACACTTTTAAAATTCATGTTCTAGAATATGAATGGAAATGTTTTTCTGCATAATTCTAGTAAAAGCCATTTCTTATTATCGAACAGAAAGATATCAGGTGGCCAAAGTGTTCAATCAAAGCAGCTTGAATAAAACTGAAATAAGCACCTCACAATCAAGCAGCAGACCAAGATGTAGCCACAGACAGTTGACAGGTTATTTCTGATTATGAACACATTTGGGGAAAACAACCAACAGGGAAGAATTTAGGGAAAAAAATAAAATTCTGAAATTAATTTCATGCCATATTCAAGAGAAATGTTGTTCTTGGTTTAACACTGATTCTGTAATTGTTATTTCCTAAGGCCCATTCAACAAGATTAATGCAGAAAAATGAGGCAACCGAACACAAAACAGAAATAAAACTGGAAGAACCAAAGGGTAACCACCTGTGGATGAGTGTTTTTTCTGAGTTTTATTGAAGAAATCTATATAGGGCATACATCCATTCATTAGAGCTACAGCTAGTACAGCTAATAGAGCAGTATTTGTGTTCAAAGAGACTTAGCACTTGCCAGCTATTCTTTGTTCCTAAATCTCAAGTCCTGGCTTTAAACAAATGGAGACAAACATTTCAAAATAATTTAAACATTTGGAGAGAAAAAAATAAAATGAAGGGATAAATGCCATTTTATCAGTAGCAAATCTTTCAGGAGGCAACCAACTCTGCTTGTCCCTAAAAATATGACAATTCAGATAGGAAGAAAAGGGAAAAGATTTTCCCACCCACAGTATTTATGTCCCTTTTGGATATTAGCTATCTTGTCTGCTGCATTAAATCTCTGTTCTAACGCAATGGGCACAATGGCCTTTTTCCACGTGACTCCTCTAGCCTCAATGTTCTTGATGAAACAGTCTTTTGGGCCAAAACCTTCTTGTAATTTACATTTTGTGGGATTGCTAATACTGGTTATACTGGCATAGCTCAAAGATAAATTGGGATTGGGATCCACTTAGCACGAATGTGAGGAGTTTATGCTTTTAACTAAACTTTGCCACTGACTTTTCTCCCTTCACATGTGAGGGAGAATTTGGGTTTTTTTTTCAGTTGCAAGCTTTTTTAAACAGAGTGTTTACAGTGTCTGAATTCATACAGGACTAAAAAAATGTTTGTGGTGGTAGAAGGAAAGAAAGAAAGAACAGGAAAAAAAAGACCCAAAAAATAAAACATGAAAATTGTAACAAAGATTTCCCTATGTGGAAAGTCCTTTTGGTTTTGCAGGCATGTTGCCAAGGACAAAGGGATCAAGCAGGCTTACACTTCCTACATTGTGAAGCCTGAGATTTCAGCCTCTAGTTCATTTGCTCCCACTGGTTCATTCAGCACAGTTACAAAACTTCCTGCTCCTTTTCGGAAAGTATTGTATGCACAGATTATCACAGACTATTATTACTATTTCCAATACATACACTAGTTTCATATCCTCAGGGAGAAGACTACTCAGACTTCTAGCTTAACTACAGAAAAGGATCTTCTTGAAATTCAAGCTTTCTGAAATTCTAATTTATGTATAATGCTTAAAATTTTGCATGTCTATCTTTGCAAGGAAAAAAACCCAAAACACAGAAAACCAATTCTACTTCTGCAAATCCCATCTCATATATGGTATTCAGATAACAACCTCAAAATGTTATCTTCAAAAGCATACACTCCTTTCTTGCAGTACAGTTCTTCATTTGAAAATTCATAAAAGATTGTAATTATCTTAACCCAACAACTACAGAAATACATCAAGGAGTTGTGAAATCCAATCTACCTTACATGCTGATGTGAGTTTGAGCACTGAAAAAAAGAGCTTTCCTCATCTAAGTTGCTCCCATTGTCAACGGGATGGTGCAGGCACAACAGAAGGCCTCCTAAGAGAAAACTCTATGTCTGCCTAACCAGCAGGAGACCTTCCCAGCTGCCCACTTTCTTCACTGACTAGAAAGGGAATTATGGACACACTTCAGAAATGCCTCTTCATTAAGTGCCTAAAATGTAGATAAATTAGGAGCCAAAGTCAGGTACACTAACTCTCTCCCAGACACATTCAGAACTCCCTGATTCTCTTGCTGGACTATAATGGGAAGTGAGGCACTTTATTAGGACTTCTTTTAGTACTTGAAATATAGATGTACCTATGTAAATAATGTGGATGGAAATCTACCCCGAATTCCGACCCTTTCCCTTGCTGTGGCCTTCTGAAACAACAACCATTTCCTTGAAAAATTAATGGTAACTGAAATTAGGGCACTTCTTTGTTGTTGTTGTTCATACTGCAACCAGCCATTCAGTGCCACAAACACGACTGTCTAAAACATGCTCCTCTAATTACACTTCCCAAAGAGCTTGGATCTTTTAGAAAGGCAGAATCATAAAGTGCCATATGGGCCGTCCTCCTGCTCTTAATGCGAGGAAAAACAACGTGAAAAAGGAAAAAAAACCTGTATTTTGCTATTGCTGTCCTTCTGGGCCTCCTGAGTCCTCCCTTCATCCTATTGCTAATAGCATAAACTACCTCATGCTACTGTCAGCAGTGCAGACATATCTTTGCTGAATAGCAAAGCAGCAGAGATGCAGGATTTTTCTCTTTGAAAGACTGATTTTTGAAAAAAGAATTGCTTTCAGTCTATGTGACCATGTCCAAGTCTAAGACTGCCTCACAGCCACATGGTTTGGGATAATTCCAGGTTTCTCCAAATCTCCAATAATGTAAATGAGGGGGCTACCCAGAAGTAGCAGCTCCCCCAAGCTAACGGTACCTTTGGCTAACCACGAACTCCAATGAACCCTAAGCTGAGGTGATTTGGACATCATTTCTCCGGTCCCACCAGCTAGCATTTTCCAGAGAATTAAACAGTCTTACAGAAATGTTTCTGACCAACACTACCTGTGAGCAAGAAAGGGACTAAACAGCATCATTTAGCAGCTGGAAATAAATTCCTTCTAAGTAATTTTTGTTAAAGGTTTATTCTGTTTTTAAGTCAAAACAAACTATTTCCTACTGCCACCTTTCACAGCCATGCACTGTTACGTTTTCTCTGAGGAGGTCCTGGCATCTGGGAACAGCGAGGACTGAGGAGCCCAGCTCAGCTAACTTCTACCTTGTTGCACATTGTGGAATGGGAAAACACACTGCAGAGTGGTAAGTGCATCTATCCTGCAAAGCACATGGTATTTGCCATTCTTACCAGGGCCCCTTGCTAACATTTCTTGTTGCTTTTTTAGGCACTGAGACACCTTTCACAGAAAATACATATAAAAGAATTCACAAGATAAGAGGATTGCAGCAGCAGGAGGAAGGAAGAACTGCAAATCTTCTTGTAGTCCATCTGATGGAAGCGGTCCAAAAGCTGTGAAGTGGGGCTCCCTGCTCCCCTCCACTTGCAGCTGCAGGCTAAGTGGAAGATAAGCTCATCACTTGCGAGCTTTTTCTATTGCGGAAGTCAAACAAACCACAGTGTCTCAAAGGAGAGAGAAAGTCGGGCAAATAAGGTATTACAGGTCTGTGCATTTATTTTTGAGCAAAACATAAATTGGGTCAGCTCTCCGGATTCAGGCTGCCTGTCAGTGTGACCCATGGTGACACAAAATATAAGCAATTCTGGTCAAGTCCAATCATCTGCTTCAGAGCTATAGCGGCAGGATGCTGATCTTCCCATGTAAACTCAACTTAGCTTTGCCATAAGCAGATCTTGAATATAAGGTTTCATGACTTCCCTTAAGCAAACCACCCCACTGCCTGCTGACCCTCCTATTAGACTTGGCATGATACCTGAGCTGAATGCATCCTTTTGATTCTAACCTGTATTTTCTTCCTAATTGTATCATTTGTGTCCATTAAGAGCAATTTTTCTCCATCCCATATTTCAAAGAACGTACACAGCCTTCCATGAACCACTGATTTATGTTTGTTCAGGTTAGACTAAACAAATTAACTATTTTTACTCTCCCTATGTAGGTTGTACTCTCCAGCCATTACAGCAGTTCTTTCACCCCTCTTTGAACCCTCACCATCTAAGATATAACACATGCTGTTAGATAGCTAACACATGCATGAGTTCATTCAGGGTTAAACAGGATTGACTGAGTTACAGGCACTGAAAACTGCAACAGTGTTCCTGACCAATCTCACTGTTTTTTTTAAAGTCTAGCTTGCAAATACATGACTTTTTCATATGACTCTTACAATTTTGAAGAAATCTCCAGATCCAGAATTAGTGAAGTGGTTCCCATATGACGCTTTCTCTCCTTTAATTTGGTTTTGTGGGTTTTTCAGATTTTTCTTAATAATATAATTGAAAACAATTTTGCTTCATTTAAACTAGTTGAAATCATTCACAAATCTTAAATGTGTATTTCCATCTATGTAGAAAATTTTGCTCTTCTTTTCATACAAAGATACTGTCTTAGAGCCTTACCACATGAATTTGTACTTATTTTGAGGTTAGGCAATTGGAGTCCTTCTTACATTTTTTTCTCAAGCATTTTAGTTAAATGTGGGAGGAAGTCAGGTTAGGAAGTTTTAGTTCTGCTTAGGCAAAAGTGGGACAGTAAAAACTGTAATAAATAATATTTTCTGTCATGACAGCATTCCTTCAAATGTACATTTGTGTATCAGTTTTTAAAATAGTATTTAATCAACTCTTTCTTTGCGAGGGGAAGGGAATGGGAAGAAATATTGACTCAGGAAGATACCCTGGGATGAAGCATCTGGTTTCTAAGGCTGTCCTGCTTTGGCTCAGTTTTACAGCTGACCTGATCAAGGCTGAAGGAGGTCAGGAACCTGACTGAGGTCAAATTAGCTCTCTGGATTGTGCCTGCCTTCATTTCATTCCCTATTAGGTGAGGTGGCTTATAAGAACTTGAAAAATATCTGAGAAGATGACAGTACTTTCAAATATAAATCCAGAAAAAGAGAGAAGGAAGGAGAAAAATTATGATCCAGAAGTATGACATGGCAGGGAGAAATCTCCATATCAGAAATCCCACTAGTGAGTCTTCTCAGAGGTATATAAATAAATAAACAGGGAGCTTTCCAAAAGCATGGCAATACTACCAACAGGAATGGGTGTTTAGTTTAGATCAACCATCCTAATAAATAGAAGTCAAACATAGGAAGGAAAATAGCAACATATGACTCATCATCTTCCCATCACCTAACTTCTCCTCAGATAATTTCAATGCACCATACAGAGAAAACAAGTATCATCACCCCCATTTAAAGAAAGAGGAAAATAAGGCACAAAAACAGGGGGTTACACCACAGCTCTCCCAGTAGGACACTAACAGTGAGAGAGAGAGACAGAAACAAGCTGCAACCAGTCCCAACCTCGGCCCTTTTTGCATAGCTAAAGCCATGTCATAAATATACAGATATTCACATGTCCGTCTTCTGCACTGATACTGATCTCAAGTTGTGTTTGGAAGTAACCCAAGTTTTCCGATGCAGGCTCCACTAATAGGATGTATTTGTATCATTTCAAACATAAAAAGAGATCCAGCTTGGAAAAAACCCAACTAAAGAAAACAAAATTCAGGCTAGGTTCAAGATTCAGATCCCTCCCTTTCTAACTGTAACAGAAAAGAAATTGTTCTGTATTACTGATAGTCTGTTGTCACGTTCTCAGCTCAAATTCAGCACACTGAAGGTACTCAAGGCAAAGAACCATGCTGATCAGAAACTCCGCAGTTTTCTTCAATTGTCCAAGCTGAGTTAAATGTAAATTAATAGCACAAAAGGACAAAACATGGCTTATCTCTTTTAAAGCAAGCACACAAACAATTCACATGCCCAAGACAAAAGAAGGTTCCCCAGAGAGAAAACCAAACAATATAATGAAAGAGAAATTGAAATAAAAATCCCTTTAGTTTTAATTATATAAAACTGAGATTAACAACAAAGCTCAGGAATATTTTTACATAAAGACAGCTCCCCTTTAAAAATTAACTGTGTTTAAAAGCTGAACAGGTACTACGAATTCGGATGAGATTTCACATGCCAAGGATTAAAAATGCCTTACCAAGATCATGTGACCGGTGGAGATGTCCATGTTGGACTGGACCGGCTCTTCACACCAGGATGACGTGCTGCTCCGAGCCGAGGGGCTGGGAATGGGCCCATCGCTAAACTGTGACGACACACTATTTATTCGAGACGCATGCAGGGGCTCCGGGCGATCAGATGTTTTTACTGCCATACGCTGACGGCATAGCTCCTGAAAAGAGGAAGAAACACCCTATAGTTAATAGTAATTACAGGATAGAGTCTACTAAAGACATACGATTTGCAGTGTATTTGCAGGGCTGGAAGTGCTTTCCCTGCTGCTGCTGTGATCTTTGGGAGGCTGTCTGCTCTGTTCTGCACATTCACGAGAAATGCTCAATGAATTCAAAAGCTTAATTACAACTGTATGCACATCTCTTCTTAGGTAAGGTAAAATAATATTTTGGAGCTTCTTTTCTAAAGCAGGTTTTTTTGCCCTGGTATCGCTCTGCTTTCTACGAACCCACTCCTGAACTGCGCAACCCGCTGAAGCTAATGGGGTTGCGCAGGAGTAATGGAGAGCACGGCTTGGCCCTGGATATGCAAACTCAGCAAGCTCAAGGCGACTGAATTGATGTGCTCTCCAATATAAATTCCAGTTGATAGATGCATCATTTCTCTTCATTAAAATAGCAAAACCACAACACTTCCTCCATGATGTGGGGCAGGGAGCATGAAGAATGACATTAACAAAGAATAAAACCCCAAATCTGTCACTTGTATTGTTCAAGTGGCTTTGGCAAGGAAAGAAAATTCAAGCTATCACACACACTAATGCAAACCATGTCAAAACTCCAAAACAGATCGCACTGCAAATACATATTTCCAGTCACACTCATGCACAGAAGTCACGTAAAAATGAAGAATTCTGTTTATGTAACAGAAAACTCTGCTAGTAAGAACAACTTCCCAGGGTAAAAAAAATCTGATTCTAATGGGATAAATAGACCCACAGTCACAATGCCATTGTTATAATGCTTTTAGAATCACTTATGTGCAGTAAAATCTCAGAGTATATAATAAAATTATCATTTTTAACGTATGTCTATCGTCCATGGAACATATTTGGATAGCCGTGTTGCACAGCAAGATTGGCTAGTCCATAGTGTTTGGACATATTGTATACACGGTGTGGTTACACATTTGTCTCAGATTACTCATTTTACACAGACGAGTACTAAGAGCACAGTCTCTTGCCTCGGGCTAACAAAATAATACAGTCTGAAGAATTCATACTGTGGAAAAGCTGTGGCCTGCTTTCTTATTCTCCGATAATATAGCTGCAACCCAAGTGCCGTCGGTAGGATGACTTGAAAAAAATTGAGATATCATGTGCAATAGAATCTTATTTTCATAGAGGAGTTGGATAACTTTAAGAATAAAGCTTTTTAAAGTGAAGAGGGATGCTAGTTCTCTTAGCAATGGTTGCAAGCATTCAAATAAACATGCTGCAGCCATTATGCTGAGCCACCTCTCGCCCCCGAGAAGCCCTCACTGAAGACCCACGCAAACATGCTCCACTGCCTGCCTGCTACCACAGCTCCTGCTTTACTTGCTGTTATACTTATCCAGAATTTTACAATTTTATGGAATGAAATATATGAAGATATACGTGTTCCTGTGCAAATTAAGACACGCCGAGACAAAACTCATACCATATACGAATGAGATATATTTTGTGGGCTACCACAAAAAGACAGGCAACGAGTTTGGGAAGGGCAAATTACCCTTTGCATATACTGTCTCTGGTTGGAATAGCTGTACAGACTGTCCCAAATGAATCTACGACCTGAACCTATCTGTTTTGGATACTTGCTATTTGTTCTAAACTGCACATGAAAATTTTCTGTATTTACAGAGAACATTTTTCCCACACTTCCACCAGCACGCTTTCTGTTGTTACCTTCGTTACTTCATACCGTTTTTAACAGGCCAAATTTACGAAAAAAAAGTTTTTCAAAAATACTTTGAGTCACAGATATTAGTGTTAGATAGCTCAGTTAAACTCTCAATATTAAACACAGGTCTTTTTCATTACAGAAAAAATGTTAGCATATGCTTACTAAAATATAGGGACAAAGGCAAAAAGTCCTGCCCGACCGCGCCAGCCACGCGAGGCGAGCTCAATGGCCCCAGCGGCCATCCCGCACCGCCGCGGTGCTTGGCAACCGTGTCATCTCAAATCCCCACTTTTAGCAGAAACTTTTCCGATGGGAAAATGAATTCACCAAACGCTGTTGAGGTGTTTCCGCAGCTGATGTTCTCAAAGGGGACGACCCACCGGACGAGGCAGACGTGCAGTAACTAAAGGTACACATAAAACCAGAGTCGCTTCGCACGCGGCTGCCGAAGGGACGTGTCGCCTCCCCCAGCTCCCAAACCCCACCTTGGCATCCAGCCGGTCCATCCCCCCGGGCAGGATCCGCCCCCTCCACCAGCGGTCGCTGGGGAAAGGATTCAGAGACTTTCGCTAACTAAAAATAATCAGGAACGAGCAAACGCCACAAAATTAATATAGCATTTTTATGCAAGTAATAAAATAAAAGTAGCCCGATCCCAAATATTAACGTATTTCTTTCCTGACACACACAGAACCCAAACAGCTATTCCCAGAACTGCTGCAACCATCCCATTTCTTAAACATGACAAACAAGTCACTCTATGCGGTAAGAAAAAACGTTCAGTGTAAACAGGAAGGTCAAATCACAGTTGCGGCAAACCCCCACCCCCGGATGGCTCGCCTGGTGGTGACCCCCCCCCAGCCCCGGGGCGACGGGCTTCCCCCGACCGCTGGCAGGAG
The DNA here is from genome assembly GCF_036370855.1 of Dromaius novaehollandiae. Taxonomy (NCBI): domain Eukaryota; kingdom Metazoa; phylum Chordata; class Aves; order Casuariiformes; family Dromaiidae; genus Dromaius; species Dromaius novaehollandiae. Next base: position 10,875,233 of record NC_088099.1, read on the forward strand.
TTACTGTGGCTTTAATTTGTCCCCAGGGCGGGCTGAGGGGCGCTGGGGGCTCTCTCCGCTGCTCCAAAAAAGCCCTAAAAGGCGTTGCCTAAGGAGGCACTTTTCCTCACAGCAGGACACGTTAGCCCCAAGCTCCGGGCAGGCCCCTGGGCTGGGAAGTGTCTTCTCCTCATGGAGAGGGAGCGGGCTGCTTCGGCGGAGCCGCCTCTCCGCTCAGCCCCCTCGCCTCCCGCGTTGCCCCACGGGGCTGCAGGCGACCCCGGGAGCGCCGCCGCTCACGAACGCGTCAGTGCGGGGTGCTTGGGGGAGCCAGAGGGCCCCCGCCGGGACGCACGGACCAAAGGGGTCGGCCGGAGGAGGGAAGCCCAGCTCAGAGCGCACAAACGTCTAAGTGTCAAGGCGGGACGATATCGTGTGCCTCCAGCGAAGGGATTTGGGTTTGGGTTCCCCCTGGAGAAGGCGGCTGTGGTCCTCTGCACCCCCGCGTGGTGCTGCCACCCCGGGTGGCACCAGCGGGACTCAGCACTGGGGGATGCTTCTGACCAGTCGCCACCAGGGAAAGACCATCCTCGGGCGCCTACAGAGGTAGCCTTGCTTCAGAGGCCCGGTTAAGAGCCCCACCAATGGCATATCCATCCTCTTCCCACGTCTCTGCACATCCAGACACGCTCTTCCCAGCTCTCCAAAATCTCTCCTCTTATCAGCATGTAGTAAACCCACCATCTGCCAAGCAACAGCTGGAATTTAAACTCGCCTAAAATGTCAAAGTTGCAAAATGTATGAATGACGCGAACAGCCGTATTTCTGTATCTTCTCAGCACACACACCACTGAAAATATTTTCTAAGAATGAATTCAATTTATTACTGCGCTTCTATATTTAGCAGAACGGCTGAGGCTATTTCCACCATACTGTGACTCGGTAATGTCTAGCCTTTGTTTGTGTGCGGTTTGAATGCCATTCTTCATTTAAAAACATCATTTACACCTAAAAAAGCAATCATAATGCACACAGTGAAATACGAAGAAATGATCGTCCTGACCCTTCAGGCTATGATCTAATGGATGGGCTGGACATAAACATTTATTTAAAAGGTAATTTGAAGTTTATGACATTATTTCCCATCACATGGGAATTGCTATCATACTGAGGCACTTACTCTGTTTTTTATTTCCCAACATTTATTATCAAACTTACGTGGAAGTCACATGTAGTATATAATGGAAAAGTAATATCGCTGTGTGACAAAAACTGCCATAACCAAGATAAATATTCTGTAAATAATGTCCAGTTAAATGAGTTCAAAGTACAGCGCAATGATCATCTGTAGAGAGCTTTTTATTTGAGACATAATTGATAACCTTAAACAAACCATAAACAATATTCCCAGAAAAACCCTGGACCTCTTCCAGCGAGGTTGAAAAGCAGCTCTAATACTTGGCTATCCTGATAAAGATACGGAGAAGCCCAAAGCAACAGCCATTTCCTTAGGTACAGCAGAGGGATTTGCACATAGCACAGCCCACTTGCGACCGAACCACATTACATGTAATACATGTAGTTTATCCAAATTTCAAGAGGGGCCTTAAGAGACTTGTTGTGCCTAATGGACCGCAGTCTCACTCTCAGCCTGGGAACAGGGCGCCAGGCTTACGGTGCTGTTTTTTCAGATGGGGTCTCTGAACTTCAAGAGATGCGTGGGAAATTCTCCCTTCACTTCCAGAGGCTCTGGCGAAGCTTCTCACCATGGCACCACGGAGAACTGCACTAGGGGAGTCTCTCCTGAATCACAAAAACGAACAGAGGTGTGCTGGGTGCAGTCCTGGCGTGAGCCCTGCTGATCTGCACATACCCCTTCGGACCTTTCCATTTGCCTCGCAAATGAGGAGGCATCAGTTTCACAGAAGCGTAACCCAGCAAACCCAAATTTGGAGAAATTTTTATCTTCAAGTAAGACCAACTAATACAGTAGGTACCCAGAAAATCCATTAAGACCACGTGGTTTCCTTAAACGTTTGTTTTTAGAGAAAAACCTATGTATACACCATGGTAAGGAGTAAGGCTATAGGACAGCATGACACCAAAACAAGCTGGAACTAAGGCTTCAACAGCAAATACCAAATCTCCTTGTTTTATTCAGTTTCTCCAGCAGTAGCGCCTTGGGCTCTGCCAGTAAGGGCACCACAAACAAGTCCATGAAATGAATTCCTGAGCGTGAGGGGTGTTTGCTTTACCCACCTCTCGTATCCCTTCATTTCTCCTGAAGGTGAGCTGTTGCCACCCCACCCCAAAGTGCAGATATTGCTGTTTATTAAACTACCCATTCGATGTGACCATACTATGCAACAGCGTCCGGTAGTAGCTGCAGAACGCAGCACCTGAATCCTCCCCATCCAGCTGCTATCAGGCTTGTTAGAGGTAAAACGGCTCAATCTAAAGTAAATAGAAGTAGCTTCATATGTAAAACACTGCTGTTCTTCCCCAATCACATTTACCTCAAACTTACTTACAACGAACCTGGGATCTGAGGGAACTTCCAACTTTCCAATTTACTTAAAACAGAAATATAATTTCAATACTTTATATTCACAAGCCTTTTTTTTTTTTATCATCTGAGCACTGAACTTACGTAATCCCCAAAACAAAGTCCAGGAAATCAGCCTGACATTTCCACTTTTTAAAAATCTTTTGTTTAACAAATGCAAACTGAAATCACTTGGCCTAGTCCAGAAACATGTGCAGCACAATTATTTTCAGAATTAAAAAAAGTAAGAGAAAATAAACACTTACATGGTATATTTATTAAGAAAGAGCAGACACATTAGACAAAAATACTGTTTATTAAAATGGGTAGATGAGTGTATACCAAGCCCTTCCAGCCTGACCTGGCTAATATTCTCCTACAAACAAATCTACTTAAGCTGGCATGGTCACAAAAACATAGTTTTCATTTTACATGTGAAACAAAATTAGGTTTTGTACAAATTCTAAATTAGAAATGCTAAATATTAATTGTAAAAGATTCTAGGCTGCAATACATAAGAAAATATTTCATGAACACTAAGAGCAGATATAACCTTTTAAACACTAGGTATGGAAAAAAAGGTCTTTAAAATGCTTTTCTTCTTGGTTGTAATACACTTAGTTGAGTATTATCCTCACTTTTCCTTAAATTAAGGAGGTGCTATTCACTGCATGAGTTGAAGTCTGCCCTTACAGCATGGATTTAACTATTTTTTTATGTATAACAAAAATCACAATGCAATGAGATTTAAAAAAAAGAAAAAATAAGGTAAGCTCATTTTTTCACACAAATGAATCCAGGACTACAAATATCATTATTCTCTAACTAAATTTGCTTAGTGTTACTACAGGGTGAAGCAAAAGTCATTTAGCAGCCTTTGGTATGCTTCTGCATACTTAATATGCTTGCAGGTGTCATAAATTTAACTTTAACTTATTTATTGTGTTTGTAGCTTTGGGGATAATTACAGCTTTATCACCATTTATTTCTGAGTTATTGAAATGTACTTTCCAGCTTCAGTTTCATTTTAACATACCTTTTGTCCAGCAGTAAAAGAACTGTTTGCATGTTTGGAATATTTATACACGTATTTTCTATCATTGCTGGAAAAAGGTAAAAGATATTGGAAAACTGCCTGTATGCCAAATTTCGAGAGAACAATCTCTGCCAGAGTGTCCCCCCCCAAAAAAAACCCCAGAATGTAAAATGTATTTATTTGATTGTCAGGACAGATTAGGTCTCAACAGTTCAGTTTATTGACTGGACCCTCACATTGCACCACTATCTATATAGCTGACTACGAGCGCTCAGCACAGGGGTTTTGCTTTGTTTTGTTTTCAAATGATTTAAATAGCAGGGCTGCGACCGTGCCTCTGACAGCACTGCAGACAAGCACAGGTTCGAGAAACATTTTCCTAACAAACTCCAATTTTGATCACGGTCTGTGAAATGAAAATTTTCAATTATTTTGGCATTCCCAGTGTTTCCTGGTGGTGACTCAGGCAATTATGATTCCCTTTTCTTCGTGTACACAAAGAAAGCAGAGGCTATGGAGGAGGGGAAAGGCAAAGAAAAAATGGTTATCTTTAAACGGAAAATGATTTCTTCTGTTTGTATTTATTTGTTTCATTTCCTCTCATTTCAAACGCATGCACAGTCTGATCCTGAAAAGAAAAGGGGGGGGGGGCATATTCCATAATGGTCTTGTATACATCAATACAAGTCCAGTAGACACGAACATTTCTGATTTTCACAGAATCAAAGACACTGACTATGCAATGCAGTTGAAGAAAATACTTTTACTTTAATTCTTTCACTGACATCTCATCAAAGAGGTTAGGCATCTAAATAGCTCAAATTCATGAAGGAGGGAGAGACTTTTCTCCCGACTCAGATGTAGCCACGGAAGATGTGACAACATAGGCCTAATGGCACAGTAAATAAAGGTGGAATGAAGGTGGTGGGTTTTCTCCACCACGCACACCAGGAAAGCACAGGCTTCTTTGGAGATAACGCTGCTTCCAGGGGATCAGCGAAATTTGAAGATCATGCTTAGGTTATTGTACTGTTTTCTTTTTCCTATAGAAAAATACAGGTGATCTAAGTGGGACTGAGAGAAGACAGTTTCTATCTTTGATTTCTACAAGAGTTTCTAGAACAGTTCTATGAAATACACGCCTGATTTAGAAAGACTCCAGCATAAAGGACTTCACAGGTAGAAAATATACTAAAAAAGTCAGTGCTTCTTTAGAAGGATTTAAACTGATATTTTCTATGCACAATGACGTCACAGCCAAACTGTGGTGGTTTCTTCCAAGATTTAAAGGGAGCACCCAGCAGCCTCCAAGGAAACCACGGACTACCTCTTTCTATCAGGAAAGACTTGCAGCCCATAAACCTGTAGAAAGTCACCTGAGATCTACTCGTATAAAAGCTCTCAGGATTTTCTCTGGGTGTCCCTCAGAGTGTCTGAGCATCGCTGGTCTTGTAGATCAGACGACTGTAATTCTGGAGACAGCAGGCCATGAGATTTATTTACCGGCCACAATCAATTTTGGTATTTCTTGGTGGTTTGACCCAAAGCTGATTTCTAAATTGCAATTCCCGTATTACAACTAGGGTTGCACGTAGCGTATTACAAATATATGGTTAGTATGAAGCCTGGAGAGGAAAGATTTCTTAAGGAGTAACTAGGACATAGGAAAACCAGAGTTCAGCCCTCAGCCCTGCTAAGAAACTTTGTACGTAGTGTCTAGCTACAAGCACTCAGGCCTGAAGCGCTACGGTCCCGAACCTGCAGCATTCTGCAAAACCTGCCCTAACTCTCTACAACTATGTTCTTCATCTGCAAAACAAACCTCCCTTTCTCCATATTTTTTCTATCTTAACTAACTCAAATACATGCTTATGAGGGCACAGCTGTGTCTTAATATGAATTTGCACAGTAAATGCATTGCTAGCACAGTGAGAGCCATGCAGCACAGTATGGGTTACAAATAAACAGTAGTAATGATAGAATTAACCTGAAAGGCCATGCAGAACCGTGTGCAAATTCATCATGTATTTTGACTTTGTCTAATACACCCCAAGCTCGACCAGCCTCCAGCAGATGCCGGTGCTCTAAAAGATAACTGCCACAAATGTTTCCTTTTCCACTCTCAGCGTTTATAGTTGCCTGGGGCCCAAAGCAGGCAAAACACGCAGTCCCAAGCCAGCTGTAGTTTCTCAGGAAAGATATACATAAAGGCTGTATAGTCCACTATTTTATTGCCCTGCAGGACTAAAAATGGGAGATCATTTCTGCTAGAAATAAGAATTCCCAGTTCCCCAGCAGGACTCAGCATGCACTTCTAGCTCTGAAAGAAACAAATATATAGCACAACTTTATGTCTAAAATGTTATTTTACCCCACTCCAAGGATTACTATTGCTTCTCCTAAAGTCTGTGTAACCGCAGTCCTGAAGACTGAGGCACTAGAACCAGGTAGAAAAATAGGAAAAGAAGTCCTAAAACCTTCTAAAAACCTCAAATACATGTATAGCCTCCTTCTGTGAAAAAAGTAAGATATGTAATGCTGGGATAAGGAAGTATATATTGAGGATTGCCAACAGTGACAAAATTGTTTTTTATAACATTACTCATCATGACAGTTGCAAGTGCCAACCACTACCCTCTCACAATTTGAAAACTAAAGTCATTTAGTTTTCCTCCCATGCCCCACTGAAAATAAAAATGCAATAACTCTGATAGGAAGGACAAACGTAAATTTGGTAAGCAAGGTAATACTGTTAAAAAAACCTAAAGTACACAGTTGCTAGTATGTTCGAGCAGGTTACTATATGCCAAAAATTTGGTAATACAGTAAAACTCTAGGAGACTCTGATGAAACAGTATGAGTTCCACCATATCTCAAAGAACAGACATTTTTCTATTATTGACCACAAAAGCCTCCAAGAAAAGGATTAGCAGTATTGGTAAGTATTTCTACACATTCACTTTATGCATTACAGGAGGTACTGGAAAAAAGTAGAGAAAGAGACTTCATGCTCAGTCGTAGCGCTGGTGCTGGGGGACGCAGGAAGACCTTGCATCTTGGAGAAACCAGCAACACCAAGGAGGACCCACGTCTCCCCGGCTCTACCCTGCCGGATCGACCCGCACTCTGGCACTGCTGGCCAGGGGGGAGCTGCAGCCCTTGCTGGGACCCCCAGTTGGCCCCGGGCCGTGCGCACCATAAATACCATGCAGGACCTGCCCGCAGGTAACCTCCTCGTTTGCTTTTAAAGGCAAGAACTTGCACGGCCATTACTAAAGCTCCTGGATTTTCACTTGCCAACTCGCGTGCAATCGCCCACGCAGGGGCTGTGATCCCGCCTCACACTGCCGACCCGGGCACTCCACATTCGTCTGCAAGAAGCACTAAAGCAACAGCACAAGAGAATATGCACAAGTAGGCACACTCGCAACCAGATTTCATCTCCACTTTGGACTACTTTAAGTCCTCAGGAATGAATATGCATCTTCTGAAACTTCTTCATTAGCTACCTTATTGCCTGGAATATTTTTTCCCCAGTACTTCTTTGATTCTTGCGATTCTTGCTAACTCCTTGTTTCTCAACTGCATTCTGCGGAAACAGTGTTTCGTGTCACACTTAAGTGTTTTGTAGATAGCTTTTCCTTTATTACTCTTTAATTTTAAAAAGTTAATATCACTGAATGTCTTTACCATGATGCTATGCAAAAGCGAGAATACAAGTTTTACTTCTTCTTCAGTATACTTTTACTATTTCATATACTTTTTACTATTCTACACCCCCATTTTTTTACCTTTTTAAAAGACATAATCTCATTTTTTTTCAACCTCTCTTCATATGAGTTTTCCACATCCTTGATATTTCTCGTCACCTCCTTCTGCACTCCCTCATTTCTGCGGTATTCCTCTGGAGACGGAGTGACCAGCACTGCACTCAGAGAAGCCTCAATCATTGATTGCTATTTAATTAACTTCTGAGGCTCTCAAACAAACAAACAAGATTATCAGTCAGCAATGCCTGGAGAGCCATTGGCTTGACTCAGACCATCAAAAACAAGTTCAAATGTGGAATGGCTTATATGGGAGGAAACACTTCTGTGTATATTTAACTTCACAGTCAAAAGCCTTACAGTGAGGTTACTTAGGAGCTGCAGGAGCTCTCTCTTGCACTCTTGTGGGTGACAGTATATGGAATTTACATGCTCACATTTCCCTTTTACTGTATATATTGTTTCCCCAGAGTATAGTGGGAGACTCTGTATGACATAACCTCACTAAATAGCAAGAATTTACACATGCTGATCATTCTTGCTCCCAAAACTGATTCAGTTCCATCACATTTTCCTTCTCTCATATGTGGATAGCTAAGCTCGCCACTGTCTTCTTTCAGTGTGATGAACTGCAGTGAAACCTCTTTCAGCAAATCACACCTTTTCACTCCAAATGAGGCGTTCTCCTTTCACAGGAAGCAAGGAAGAACTCTAATAGAGAAGTCGGAAGAAGGTAAAATGCAAGTTTCTTCTTCCCATACTGTCAGAAAAGCAGCAGCATACTCAGTTTTTCCTTTTCATCTTTCCCTAGTCCTTCTATTCGTGGTTAGTGGAAAAGATCGGTATTTCTATGACATGTGACTATTCTGCCCAATATGTTTTTGAAGCTTAGCGGGATGTTCAGATGAGCAATATTAGCAAATAGGTAGGGTTGGTAGTTCAGCTATAACGCAGCCTGCTTCAAACCATACATCTCCGCTGTTGTCAGAAAGCACGATCAATGAAGAGCCCTCCTTCCAGCCTGCATGAAGTACATAAATCTCCAAATTAAATAACATTTGATGAAGGGAAAAGGACTGATTTTTACCAGCCAAGGTAAACATGTAAACACAACACTGAAAGTGAATTTTATCATGATAATGATGAGCTGTCCATAGTTTGGAGGATAAGGCAAGCCACTTACAAGATCAATAAGCTGCCAGAACATAGCTCAGTAAAGCAAAGCAGTCTTATGGAGAAGGAAAAAGTCGGAATCATCATCAAGTCTGCAACTACACTAGCTAGACAGGAAAACAGGAAAGAGAAAATGCCACAGAGCAAGAATGGGATTTTTCAATCTGAAATATTAAAAATTTAACAAACTCTTTCCCTATCAAAATCTCTGCTCATTCAGAATTCAGTCATCCCATGCCAGCTTCAGTAAAACATCACTCATTTGTCTTCAGCAAAAACTGTAGAAACTGGTCAGTAAAACTTAGAGAAAACCTAATTAATCTTCCCCTTTGGTTAAGCCATCTACACTACGTTTGATTTCTTTCAATTCAAATGCTGTTCTCTCCCCTCCTCCCAAATATCAGTTCTTTGAAAGATTTCACTTCTGAGAGTATTCTCGTACAGTCTCCCCTCTTCAGCCTTGGCTTGTCTACTTGATAAGTGATGAAAACTGGATCTACCTGCTGAAAGCTGCAACCTGTAACTACTGGAATACGAACAACCGCATGAATGCCTGAGCTGATGTACATTAGAGTGAAATACACTGGTGCAGTCACAGTTAAGAACCTTTAATAGCACAGCAAAATCATGCTGCAAAGAAATCAATGAGTTTTCTCTGTCCTTCCCTGTATCTTGCTGGTGTACATTAAACCTACCAACATTTTTTACAGTTCTTTCAATGGCTAGAAAGTATTTAGATCTCTGTTGTGCACCTAAATACATGTAAAGGAAAGAATCTTGGACAGGAGGTGCTCAACCCTGCAGCTGCACGTTTGTCCTAGGTGAAAGGAGTAAGGGAGGTCTCCTGTGCAGTCAACACACATGGGTTGGTACAAAATGGCCCACAGGCCCTGCACCCAGGCCACTCATGGCCCCAGTGCACCTGCGTGTCACGCATGCTCCTGAGGCTCTTCCACAGTCTCTCCCGTCTCTTTGGGAAGATCTGGGTGGCACGTTGGGTGCCATGACCCTATGAGTGCTCCAGTCCCCTCTCCCCAAACTTCATCAGTTATACCAGTCCCCTCTCCCCAAACTTCATCAGTTATAGTTTCTATCACAAAGAAACCAGCGAAAACACCATACTGCCCCCAAAATATTTGCCTTTGCAACATCTGATTTTCTCCAGGAGCTGTACAGAAGAAACAGAGGGTTCAAGATGTACTCATGCTCATTCGTCCCCAAAGAGCCATGGCCATGTGTGTTTACTGGGAAAAACCATCAGCTGGCTGCAGCAGCTTCAGACCCTTCACTAAGGCTAGGCGCAAACACACAGGGAGGACAAAAGATCCTTGGAGCTGAGATTTCACGTGCCTTTCAGCAGGACTGTGGCTACAACCGACTACCGTGACTGCTACTACCGAATGCAGCGCATTTTTCCTCGCCTACACAGGGCTCTGCGCTGATCGTAGGCCAGCAGTTCTGGTCCTAACCTAGGCACGGTACCCGAAAGGAAGGGAAAAGGAGGCACTGCTGGGCCCCCTGCTCTTGTACCCTCTCGCTAGCCCCCAGGGTGAGCTCGAATGAACAGACACACCTAGAAAAAAGCAGTAGTGAGAACACTTTTTCCATGCATTAGGGACTTCAGGGAACAAACTGCAACCTGGTCCTGCTCCCAGGCAACATGGTCCCGCAAGAACCAGCAAGTATCATCTGCAACAGTCCTTTATGTACACCAAATGAACTTCTGACCTCTTCCAGGGAACACAACCCCGGTACAGGCAAATAAAGCCTTCCCAGTTAAAAACTTCTAAAAAATACCTATTTTTTCTTCCAGTATGATATTCTGAAGGAATAACATGAAGGGCTCAGAGAGCCAGATCATAGTGGTAGCTGCTGAAAGTTCACAGAACAGACAATAGAAGAACATGTCAAATCTGAAACACAGCAACATAGCTGCTCCAAAGAAAAGATAAAATCCTAGAACAGAAAAAAGGACAAAAGTGTGTAGGAAAGACAGGCCTGATCATCCTTGACATCACAGCAGAAAAAAACACCACTGAAGTCAATATAGTTATTCCAGAAAGAAATCAGGACACTTGAGATTATGTACAGTCTGGGACTGCAGATCAAACACTCTCCAGCCCATTAGGCAAGGCGGGGGTTATCTTTGGCTTCTTTATAATGTACAGGCATTGGGACATAATCAATTTACCGGAGGGAGACGATCCATTTTAGTTATCCAGAAAGAGCCCCTGCTTAACTGGCAAAGAGCCCGGGCCGGAGAGGGACGGGCTGGAAGTGGCTCTGAAGGCAGCTGCCTGGACTGTGGCAGTCAAGGAGGGCAAGTTCGGCAGGGAAAGCACCCATAATTCTTACCCGCTAAAACAGAGTGCCTATAGCCAAACTGTCTACTAAGAAAAATTGCCCAGCAAATAAATAAATACCTTTTTCTTGGCCTGTGCCAAGTGCTAGACTGTGCTTAGAAACTCTTTGGGAAGCTGGGTGGCTTGGGCCAAAACAGTGCCAGGTCCAGTCTAACAATTTAACAGTTTAGTTTATTAGGCCAGATGCTGCCTTTAAGCCCAGAGAACCTCCAGCATATTTTCTAAGAAAGGCATGTTTGGGTAAAGACTCTGGATTTCCCAATAATTAAAAATGAGCCACTAAATTTCCTCTCCTACTATTTTTTTTCTTAGCATTTTCACATCTGAAACACATGAAAAATTACACCGCAAGATGCTTTTGTCCTATTTTGTCCTTTTTGTCCACTTTTGTCCTTGTTCTACAAAACACCAAGCCCAAACACCATACCCTTTAGATAGGGAAAAATAAAGTCATGTCATTTGGGGAGTTGAAGGGGTCAGCATTGCCTTCTACCCACCACTTTGCACTAGCTCAATGCAGATAAGCAGCCAACTACTTGAAGAAGATGTATTATTTTAGTCGAACCTAAACCCACATTTTATTCAAACCGAAGCCCACATGGCACCATCTCATCCAAGCAGTGGCAGCAGTTGCACGTATACATCCATTTTCCCTCCACGCCTGCGGAGAACCTCTCTCTCCATCTGCCCATTCCAATGAAAAGGTTACTTTAATGAAAAGCATTGCTGTGCTGCCAATACTGCCTAGGAAACTTTACTCTGGTCAGGGCAAGCCCATTTCTCTAACATTTAGGAATTTACAAAAGGTATTTTTTCAAAAGAGGAAAGCTTGGAGGCCAGCCCTCGGGTGCAGGCAGGAGGAACGCCCTTCCCACCAGCAGCGTCGCTGCACGGGGCTTGCAACGCTGCCAGAGCCGTCCACGCCGGAGCATTTGGCAGAGTGGCGGAGGCGGCGGTTGGAGAGGACGGCTCTCCACAGACGGGGAAGACAAGCTCAAACACATATTTGCTGAAGTGCCCTCTAAATCTGTGTAATCGAGCTTTAGCACTTAAGATGGGCATTTCTCATTAAACAACATTTTGCGGATGATTTTAAATGCTAGGGGTAAAATGGGCGTGCTTGACAGATTTTGGCTGCTGTATAAATTCGTACAGCATCTTTAAATGACATTTTGAATGTTATTACCATTCAAGTCTGTTTTATGACTATCATAGGAAGCGAGGTTAAGGAATTATACAGTTCACTGCACCACAGGAACTGTGGATCCTTCTGAACCCTGATCAGATAAAACCAGATTAAAAGTGAAATCCACATTTCGCACCCCTCTTGTTTTGCCTCATTCTGCTTTGGCCATCTACCATCTGAATTCAATGAAATGTCTGAACATAAGGCAAACTCCCTTCTTAGCAACTTTAAACATTTCCCAATTCTTTTTTCTCCCCTATTACTCTTACACATGATTTCTGTGTTGAACATACTTTTGTAGACCTTAAAAACTGTCTCACATGAAGATACAGTATTTTATATAACAATACTGCATACAATGTATTTGTGAGTTCCTAGGAATTTATGTTAAAACAAAATGCTAATTAAAAATAGAGAAGCTTGTTTACATACTACACAGTAAGCAGCCTTAAATGGCCTTGAACAACTTTTCTAATACATATACACCTCCTGGTGTACTTTTTATTACAAACAATTACAGTTTGTCCTGTAGCTTTACATAGCCACGTGAGATGATTTATTTTTTCTTTTTCAATAAGGACACAGAAAAAGAAAAGATTAAAAATGTGTAATGTCCTTTGTTTTCCTAGCAGCAAACAGAAGCTAGCCCTTCACAGAACCCAGCCTTCAGGCTAAATTTTCATCTACCCCAAATCCTCACTAAATGTATTACTTACCGAAACGTTTACTAAATATTTATGTATTGAATATATCTCATCCCTAGTGATACCCTTTTTTGCTTAAGTGTAACGAGGGGCTGTGAAAATGAAGCAAGTTTACGGAGGGGTGAGGTAGTACTTCAGGCTGCTAAGGTCCCCAGCTTGGCAGCTTACTGTGGTTGCATCCTACTGTCAGTTTGAATGCTACCAAGGACCTGACGAACAACAAGAGCAAAATTTTACTTTTTTTTTTCCATTCCACTTAGAAAATGGAATTTTGCAAACTAAAAAGTAGATATACAATATTTTTACAGTGTTAAAATCTAATAACGCAACATGTTTGCTTATGAATGTCATCGTCTATAAAGTCTAAAACATGAAGCCACATTAGATACAATGAATTATCTGTATTTAGATACAAAAGGGATAGTTAAGTAGGAGCATGTTTCCAGTGGATTGTTTCAACCGAAGCCTTTTAAAATATTTGAAGCAAAATCTTCATCACAATTTTGTAAATACTGTTTTCTTAAAATCTCTCTCCAGTGAAAAATAACAGCAGGACCAAATCTTTAAAACCCACTGAGAATTTTTCTTTGGCTTTGAATACCAAGGGATCACATAATTAAGAAGACTAAGTCTGACAAAGAAATATATAATTTATATATAACACAATACATATAATAATACATAATTTAATATATAATTTACACTTATATGCCTGCCAGATCAAGTTATTTGAACAAGTTTTTAAAACAGCTGCTGCTGCAGCCCAGCTGCACTGATGGTGCACAACCCATGCAAGCTTGCCCAACTTCAGGCCGGTTAAGAAGGACTTCATTGTGAAGGGTTTGGTCTTTGTCTCCGCACTGTTTAAAGCAAGTTCTTTTGGCTGAGCTCAAGGAAAATTAAAAAGAACATTATTCGTATAAAATACTAAAAGGCAGGCTCTCAGCGTACTTTAACTTTTGCGCTCAGATTCCATTATGGCCCATCTTTTGCAGACCATTATCAGCGATGCAGAAGGTTTTGTTCATGGTAAAGTTCTGTGACTCAAAATATAAAATACGCCGATGATTTAACATCTCCTCACAAAACGCAGCATTCTCCACCCAGGGGTCAAAAGCCAGGGTTCAGCTGGACGCACAAATACATCACCCTGAATCCAACCGAGCATCCCTAAATAGTAGCAGTCACCACCACACACTCATTACATTAATAAATTGCTCACTAATGGGAGCGGTGACAAGCAAGATGTGCACTTAGTGGCCCTGCTTGCAGCCTGCCCCCAGCGCCTGAATGCCCGTTTTTCTCTGGGTTATGTTCAAAAGGCTTCAAAGTGCATGAAGAAAATCTGCTCAGTGTCGTGAAATAAATCAAAGAGCGTCTGCTGAAAATTCCTCGAACGCTTCTGCCCTAATCTCGGGACTCGCGAGCGGGCGTGCAGAATACTAAACTCACTCTTCAAAGAGGATCAAAGCGAGAGGAGCAACAATTAAACGCGTGAGCCGGCGTGTGCGCATGTGCACGCGGGGAGGCAGGAAGAGCCGCTCTTTACTCAGCCGTGCCTGCTGACACCGACTTATCTCATCATTACACGTGTGATTTGAAAGGACAGCAGAAGTGTTTAAAAGGCACTCCGAAACAGTCCGTGGCTATGCGTAAATTGTGACTGATGCACACGCAACTTCCATTAATTTTGGAAAGCTCCTTAACCACAGCCTAATCAAAGCAGCCTGCAACTTCTGTTGGTTTTCTAGTGATTAAAAGGCAAACAGAGTTTCAGCTGCGCATCAACCCTGGTCATGTTTGGGTGTTACTCATCCTTTGGAGGCGGTCAGCCCACCAGACCTACCGTAACGCTTTGAGGCGGGCTCTGCTGCCGGGTAGCTCCGGAGCAGCAGGCTCAGCCGCTTTGGGCCAGGCCCCGACGTGGCGGCCTGGCAAAGGCCCCGGGAGCCTCCTTTGCCTGCTGCCACTTCTAAGCAGCAGCGGCCGTCCTTCCCGTGGCCGGTCCGTACGCCCGCGCGCGGCCGAGAAGCGCCGTGGCAGCCTGCGCAGCCAACCTGCTGCTGCCCCCGCCGTAGCTGCCGGCTCCCCCCTCGCGGTCTGGTGTTTCCCCGCGCGAGGAAAAGCCCGACGGCGGGAGGAAACTCTGCAGAGCTCACGGGCAGAGGGAGGGATGGGGAAAAACCCCGAGTGAACTTCTGCGGCTGAACGGGGATTAGAGCAAAAAATGTGTCTGTTTAAACTTGAGAATGTAGGTCAGTCTTGTTTACGTGAAAATATAAACGCGCTGACGTTTTGGGAAGTAGGTGAACCGAAGCGGTAGTTTGGCGCTCCCTCCGAGTCACGCCGGACCACGAGGCCCTTTCGTACCAACCCAGTTCCCCCTACACATGCAGAAAATTAAATGCGAATCGTCCTTTAAGCTGTAAGCAACAACTTGCTGTTGGAGTATCATGCTTTAAAAGCTTCGTGGCAGCAGCTGCTGAAATATTGCGTATTTTTAAAATACCCTGGAAGAGTTAACTGCGGAGGTACCTGGGAAACAGGCTGAGCACATACAGGGGAGAACGAGGCAGGCACGGTTTCCAAAGCTGTCTGCTCTCCTCCTTCCCAGCGCTAGCACGGGTTACACTATTCCCCCACGGCTATCAGACAAGGTCAGGAGAAAAGGCAACTGATGCTTCTCCTGAAACCTAACTGCTGTTACCCAAAACATGCCTGCTTGAACACACCGGACCCCCACTAGATTTAACACAACTCAGCGCAAGGCGATTCTGACTATGAGAACAGGGCTCAACCCTCCCTCTCTCCAAATCCACGCGAATAGTTTATTATATCCAGAATCCGGCCTAGTGATTCATCACGATGAAACGCTACTTAGCGGCATCAAAACTGTCCAAGTATTTTGTCTGCCTGTGCTGAGGCCTCCTACTGCTGCCACTGAAACAAATGGCAAAATTCCCATTTACTTCCATGGGAGGAGAGCCAAGCCCTTAGAAACCTTTGTACTTAAGGAAAACCATATTTCCGCCCCCTCCTGACAACAGTTTTCCTGAAAAACCAACAGAAGTGCTCGAGAAGTCAGGTGGTTAATACCGGGCCCAAAGCTCAGAAACAAAGAATATCAATACAGCCTCACTACCGTCAAACCGAGCCGCATCCTGCAAACGTTGGTCTGTCTTAAAAACAGAATATGACACTCTTAGGTCTTACCAGGGAAGTTCTAAAATATATATAAATCTGGGAAGCAGAAATGAAGCACACATTTCATTTAGTGTCTGGATTACAGATTCTTATTAAACAAACCAGAGCTCATTATAAAATCAATATCAACTTAACCACTGTGCTCCCAAGAGAAATGGCAAAAAAGGTCACTCCAAGAAATTCAAACAATTTTCCTGCTGGAAGGGCACGATTTTAATTACAGATACTATTAATTAGAGCTGTCACTACGAAGATTGTCCTGTTAATTATCACAAATTCAGTTTCAAGTGTAATTTTGGAACGTGGAGGGTTTTTTTTTTTTTTAAATTAAGAGTTCTTGTACTCCTGTTTAGCAACAGGAAAAGAATACCTCTCTCTTCTGTTGTTTAAATAAGTTAACAGCAAGTTCCCTAATAAAAACAAGCAAAAATATTTATGGTCAAGGCCTCCTTGGCCAACAAAATTAATGTAAGAAATTGCTGTTTTGTTCCCACTTTATCCTGGAGGACACTGCATTTTTTCCATAGGAAGCACTCTTGCTCTCTTTCTTGCCTTAGCACTTATTAACTGGAAAGATTTCAAGTAAATTTAAAGATCTGTTTTTACAGTAAGTATCTATTTATGAAAAGCAAACCCATTCCCTGAAGACATTAATTGTCACATAAACATCCGTGTTTATCATTCTTTAGCGAAAAACTCCCTGGATCTACTCTGGGGAGAGGTACTAAGTATATTAACTTGTTTTACTATATTAACTATGTTATATTTTAAGTATATTAACTATATTTAACTTTTAAGAGGCACAGAAAGACCCAAACTTGGTGAGGAAATGTGAGTTTGCTCCTGTAAGAGTCCCCGGAGCCAATTTTAACCTAGCTCCGCTCCACAATACAGTAAGAGCATCTGATCCCGAGCAGCACACGATCAAATAAAACTGGACAGAGAAGGTGCCCCGGGCAGGACCGTATGGGTGCCACAGCCACCACGGATACCACAGCCACAATGCTTGCAGCCCCCCCATTTCGCTCTCCCAGCCGCGCTCAAGCCCTGCGGGACGGCAGGAGGGAGGATGGCGTGGTGTGGGCCCGCGACAGCCGCCCGGGGTGACACGCCAGCACCGCGCCGAGCCAGCGGCACCAGCATCGCGAGCAAACTCCAGCGGGTCGCAGCGCGGGTCTGACCCAACGCTGTCACAAGCCGGACCCTTCTGCTGGGCTCGGGGAAGGGCGCGCGGTGCGGCCAGGGCGCCGGGCGCCCAGCTGCCACCGTTGTTCCCCGCGGAAGGGGGCTGCTTCTCCCCCCCATCCTCCAGCAGCAGGTCTCAGCTTATCTGAGCAACGGCAGAAGGTGGCAACAGCGCGGGTCAAAGGCTCTTTTCATATCAGACCTCGAGGAAGTCGATTACTCAAAGAGAGAGACATCTTCGGATACGCGTGCAATCCATTCCTCGCCAATGCTAAAGATTTCTCGTTATTAATACTGGCAGGGTGGCAGATTATGGATATTAGTGTTATTTTTCAGCGAATTTCAATGGCGAGGGCTTTTTCTTCTTCTTCCGTGCTCCTAACGGGGCGCGGGCTGAGAGCGGCTCCCGGCGCGGGCAGCGCGGGGGGCGGCGGGGCGCTCGGCGCCGCTGCGGGCAGCGCGGGCGGGGCGCGGGGCAGCGCGGGGCGGCGGGGCCGCTGCTTACCTGGTAGGCGGCGGTGGCGTCGGAGCCGGCGTCGGCGCCCAGAGCCGAGAGCTTCGCCGCGAGGCCGCGGTGCGCGCGGTGGCGGAGGCAGTAGGCGGCGGCGGCCGCCGCCAGGACGCCGCCGATGCCGGCGAGGGAGAGGAGGGTGAGCAGCAGGAACTTGGCCGAGTCTGCCTCTTCCCCGCGCCGCGGGAGCGGCGGGACGGTGCTTTTCTGCAGGGGAGGAGAGAGAGGCAGCGCCTGGTCAGCTGCGCGGTCCGGGCGCTGCGCGGTCGCGGCGGAAACGCCCGGCCGCCCCGGCCCCGCTCCCCGCTCCGCGCCGGCGGAGGCAGTGCGCAGGCTGCGCGCGAGCCCCGCGCCCTCCCCCCCCCCCCCCACCCGCCCCGCGGCACGGCGGCGGGCGGGGCGCTGCGCGGGGAAAACCCGCTTTTCCTTTTCCTCGGGGTGAAAAACAAAGCGCGGAACACCAGCTCCAAAACCCCCGACAGAAGTAGGTGGCGGTCCTTCGTTTTGTCTCTTGCAGCGGGAAAAGCGTATAAAAAAAAAGCCCGATAGTTCCAAACTCCTCCAGATTACTATTATTTTTGCAGCAATAGCAGAGGATCCTTCTAGTGCATTTCACTTGTCTCCATGTGCTAAAAAGTTGTACAATAATTTCCCCTCATTAGCTTCATTATAAGCTATATTAGCAACAATTAAAAACGCAACATGGAAATGAAAAGCCCGGGCGCGCAAATTGCAGCCGGCCTCATTTGGCCCGCATTCCCCCTCTCCCAATTACCCGGGCAATGAATGGCAAAGCACGCCCCTGCCGCAGCCCTGGTTGCTACAAGATGAGAACAATTAGCAAACTCCTTTCCACCACCTAATTTCGCGTGGTAACAAAATGGATTTTTCCCCATGAATGCCTAGCCGGCCTATTCATTATCTCGCCTCTATTAGTAATTTTCTGCTCCGTATTCAGCTAGCCAGCTCTTAATTTCCTCCTGTCTTGCAGTGTACACAGTGGCTCTTATGTCAGGCCCGGTCCATTTTTATCTTGTAATCATAAAGGCCACCAAAGCAATTATCGCTGGTCTTGACTGTAAAAGCTTGTCATTAATTAGCCTCCTTGCCTTCAGCGCCGCGGATTAGCCGCGGCCGGGGCTGAGTTAATGGAAACGCAGCTTCAGTAGGACTCCCGGAGCCTCCCGCCCGGCCGCGCCGAGCGCCGCGGAGCAGCAGCAGGAGGAGGAGGAAGAGGAGGAGGAGGATGGCCGCGCTGGCGGGGGGCGGGAGCAGCGCTCGGCCGGGCATGTGCCGCCCGCCGCCGCCTCCGCACCCACGCAGCCGCCCCGCCGGCCCCTCCTCCAAATCCCACCAGGCACCAGGAGGCCGGGGCTGCCCCCAGCCCCCCGGGCCCGGCCGCCGCCGCCCTCCCTCCTGCCTCCCCTCCCCTCCCCTCCGCCCCGACGGCGGCAGCCGCCGCCCGCTCCCGGGCCCGCGGGGCGCCCGCGCTGGGCCAGCAGCGCCTCCCTCGCCGGGGAGCGCAGGGGGCCGCGGCCGCGCAGCCAGCGCGCTGCCGCCCGTCGGGGCGGGGGGGGGGGGGGGTGTCGCTGCTGCCCGCTCCTCGCCTCTCCCCTCCCTGCCGTCGGGGGCCAGTGCTCCGGGACGCCCCCTCGCCTGCCCGCAGCATCAGCCGCCCCGCATCAACCGGCGAGGGGAGGAAGAGGAAGGGGAAGGAAGGCCTCGGCCCGAAGATGCGGCGCCCGGGGCAGCGGGGTCCCCAGCGGCCGCGGGAGCCCAGCTGGCAGCGGTCCCGGCTGCCCCCAGCCCGCTGCAATAAACCCTCCACGCTTCGAGCTGCTGCTTGTCCGACCGAGCATCGAAACCCGGAGCGGGACAGAGCCTAACCCGCGGTTCCCCCCTTCCCTCCCCGCCGCCCCTCGCGCAGCCGGAGCCCGGGTTCCCCCACCTCGCCCACAGCCCCGACGCTTCCCCGAGACGCTGCGTGAGGCCCCGGCCAGCCTGAAACTCGGCCCGGCCTTAATTAGAGGCGTCCTGTCAGCCTTGACTTGAAATCGAAAGAAAAATGCTTAAATATTTATGAATCTGACATTTACAGTGGGATGTCTTTTAAGGCAGAGCCCTCTCCCCGCTCGCTCCGGCTGCGGGAGCGGTGCCGGGCGCAGGGGGAACAATAGCTGTTGCATAACAGCAAAACCAAATCACCTTTTTTCCCCCTAAGGCTTAACAAATAAATAGACCACATAAATTACACATAATTAAATATTAAACCCGGCTACATGTAACTATGCATTTTTTAAACTCCATCTAGCAGAATATATTGGCATTCCTCTGAAACATTTCCTCTTTGCAAAATTACGTAGTGTGGCAGTGCTGGTACAGGAAAGGCAGCTACCTCCGGAGAGGATGGCTGAGGAAGTGCCGGCGGGAGGAAGGCTCCGGCGAGCTTCGGCCATCCTTCCCTCGCCCTGAAACGGCCCGGCCTGCCTTGAAACGTCAGGAGGCGACGGGTCGCCCTGCGCTACCCCAGCACCCGTGGCAGCACTCCCGCGGACGACACCGGGTGTGTGGTCTCCCTAAAGGAGGGGAAACACGTAGGGTCCGATCTCCTGGAGGTCTCCCGGTCCCTGCTGGAGCACCTTCTCGTACGGCCGCAGCCGAACGGGGAAACGCAGCGGCGCCAACGCTCTAGTCGCGAGCCACGTCTCTAACGCGGGGCAGCGCGCTCCTCCGTCGCGTCCTCCCGGGATGCAGCACGACAGGCCCCGCCGCAGCCGCCTTGCGGGCCCAGACCGAACGCACGCGTCCCGGCGTGCAAGCCCTTGCGCCTGGGCAGGAGGCGCGGGGACGGCTCTGCCCGGACAGGCCAGGGGTGCGAGCGCTCACCTTCCCGCTGCCCCGGCGGCCGGCAAGTCCCCGTCACCCCTAGGGGCCGGGCCGGATCCTGGTCCTCCCCAGGCCCAACTCTAACCCAAGTTGACGGTTTGGTTTGCTTCTCTAGTGAGGGACGGCGCGATGGAGGCTACAGCCCGTAAAGCTAGACGGGCGTTTCTGAACGAAGACCCAGTTCGCCAGTGCTGCCTCCAAGCTGTCTCCCAGTGTGTAAAGGGGAAACACCGCAATTCATTCTAAAACAGCTGGACACTCTCTTTGCTGCAGTTTTTGCATGCCTTGAATTTCACATTTATACTGGGCAAGTCCTGTTTTGGAACCTTATTAAAAATAAAATCCAGATTTCTGAGTAAACAAGAGTAACAAACTTCAGAACACTATTTGTTTCAAAATATTAAAACGTTTAAAAAAACTCCGGAGGTGCTATTTTTAATTTGGAATTCACTATAGAATCTCATAAATGAGGGAAGTGAGGCGGAAATAATCATGTATTAATTCTGTGCATTACAAAATCTTTTCAGAAGCTATTATCAGAGCAAGAGGCATTGTGGTTGGGATGCAGGGTGGGAGAAATCCTTTGTGCAACTGAAAGCTATTGTTCCTCTGTGCAGATGAAATTGTACTTGCAAATCTGCCATTCAAGGAGGGAAAAAAGTGCCCAGGCAGAAGAAAAGAATTCTACAAGAAAATAATTATTCTTAAAAATAAACTCCACTAAAAATAAGTTTCAGTTCATCGGGGTTTTTTTTAAAAGGACTCTTTGCTAATAGTCTCAGCCACTGACAGTAAAACAAACAATAAAGGATATGCTTATTATTTCCTCAGTATAGAAAACAAAGAAAGATGTGTGGGTGTATTTATATGTAAAATATGTATATGGCTATATACATGCCTATGTACATATGTGCACGTATGTTCACTTAAATAAACTCAAACTTAAATTCACTTCTAGTAAATTCCCAATGTAAGGTTATTTGAGATACAGATATATATATATATATATACACACACACACACGCATTGTAAGTTTTGATAGTTTAGTAGATAAGCAGGGAAAGAGTAGGACGAGCCTCGCTACCCTGAAAACAAGATACCACCTCGAAATCTGCAAATAGCACTGTGCTGTAGTAAAGACAGGAAAGCAAAGAAAAGGAGAAGTAACATCTCCCTTGTTTTCGATATGTGTCTCCCCTCCTCCCCGGCGCTCGCGGCCACGCCAGACCAGGCAGCAGGGCCCAGCGATTTCCCCGGGAAGGGCACAGCGTGTTTTTGGCATCCAGCACCGCGCTGCCAAGCCGTACAAGCGAAGCTACTTGTTGGTGTTTTGGGGCACTACGTGCAGCGTTGGCGCGAGGCGCCCAGGGCGCCTGTGCCCCGGCTCGCCTGCAGCCTGCTCGGCTCACGCGCGTGGTGCCGGCATCCCTCCTGGCAGATGTCAGCTCATCACCTGAAATGAGGTCAATTTAACACTTTTACTCAGGAGGATGAAATCAGATGGGAAGGTACTTTTTGCTTCTTTTAGGGGCTGGAAAGATTAGACAACTCGACAAACACAAAAGGCAGATGGATTTCTGGGAACTGCAGCTTATTCAAATCACTGAGAAAGGTCACGGCGAGAGCCACAGATCTATTCATCTGCCGGGGGACAATGATCTTCCCGCAACCTTCGACACCACAAAGCGCTCCGCAGCGTCTCTATACCTTTCAGCAGGATTAATACTGCGAACAATGACCGAATACAATCAAGAATTCAGCGGGTTCAAAGATCCCTTGATCAATGGTAGATATTTTCCTCTGGCTTCCTAAAGGCAAACAGAAGTGAAGTTTCTGGTTAGAGTTAAAAGAAATCATAGCTGTTCTCCTGCCTCCCCCTACCAGGGGAGGTTCAAGCGCCAAGATGTCCAAGCGCCCCGAAGAAGTTTGTGGTGTGGAAGGCGTACGGTTGCAAAAAAGGCCATTTAGCGAGCTTCAAGGTTTTCCTGAGGATTTGGGTGGGCTTTTTTAAGTCGGCATTCACCTAAAGAGCAGGGCACAAAAGCTGACAGTCTCCCTGAGACGCCACGGGGGTAACCCACGGCAGGGGGGCTGGACGGCCACGTCCCTGGCTGCGGAGGAGGCAGGCGAGGCCGGAGCGCGGCCGTCCCGCCCGGCAGCGCAGCAGAGAGGAGGACGCCGAGGTGCGGAAACTTGCGTCGCCGTCCCGGCCCGCTCGTCCTCGCTCGGCAGCAGGCAGGGGAAAAGCAGCAGAGCGGGAACACCAGAAAGCAGATTTATTCCTCACCCCCGGCTTTGTAAGCCCGAGCGAAACAGAAAGAGAGCAGGTCCAGGTCACAGAGAGCCAAAGCCGGAGCCAAGAGGATGCTCAGGGAGAGCTGAGCTCAAAGAAGTCTCTCCAGCAAGCGGAAGAGGTGCGAGCCGTCGTGCCAGCGCCCGTCTAACGCCGATCCCGCAGGCGCACGATTTCGGGGGCGGACAAAGTGCCTCAAACCCCAGCGCCGGCCGGGGAAGCGCCTCCCGGTAACGCGCCGGCCAAGCAGGAGGCCCGGCCGCCTCGCGGGGCGCCAGGCGCGGGCAGAGCCGAGCCCGCCGCCGCCGCCCCGTCCCCGCGAGCCGCCCGAAGGCAGCGGCCTCCGTCCCGGCGGCTCCGAGGGCGGCGGGGCCCCGCCGGGCCCGGCCCCCGCCTTCTGCCCCGCCAGTGCGCCCGGCCGCCCGCGGCAGCGCTCCGGGGCCGCCCCGCGCAGGGGCTCCGCGCCGGCCCGACGGGGCGGGCGCCAGCGGGGCCCCGCGGCGGCCGCCTCTCGCCCGCCCGCCCGCCGCCGCCCCGTGCGCGCAGCCCGCCCGCCCCCCGCCGCGGAGCCGCCTTTTACCTGCCGCCGCGGCGCCGCGCTCCTCCCTCGGGGCCCGGCGCCCCGCAGCAGGCTCCCGCCGTCCTCCCGCCCGCCCCGCGCCCCGCTCGGCCCAGACAAAGGCGGCGGCGGCGCCGCGCAGGGAGCCGCCGCGCAGCGCGCCCGGCCCCGCAGCCCCCGCGGGCGGAGCCGCCGCCGGCCCCGGGCGCCGTGGCGGGGCGCGGCTGGGCGCGGGCGCGGGCGGAGGCTGCCGGCCGCCCCGGCGCTGCCTCCTTATATCGGCGCGCTCGGCGGCGCCGCCGGCTGCCGCACATGGCCCGTCCGCCGGTTGCCATGGCGATGCCGCCCCGCCACATGTTGCTGGCAGCAATTGGCTGAGGAGGCCGCGCCGCGCCGCGGCCCCCGCCGGAGCGGGGCGGTGAGTGGGCACGGGCGGTGCCACTCACCGGGGAGCGCGGCCGGGGCGGCCGCTGGGGGCGGGGGGGTTTGTTTGGGGTTGGGTTTTTTTTACACATTCTCTCTCCCCTCCTCCCCCGGGTTTTTTTTGTTGTTGTTGTTGGTGCCACTCTCGCAAGATGGAAGCGGAGGGCAGAACAATGCCGGGGAAGCCAAAAAAAAAAAAAAAAAAAAAAAAAATCAAACGCGGACAGCAAGGAAAACCTCATAATTTGCATGACAATACAGCACAGACGCTTGCGGCGCTTCTTCCCGACAAGACTTTCTTCCATAAAAAAAAAAGAAAAGAAAAAAACACATACAGAGCAAAACTAAAGGAGGTCGAAACTTTTCCCCCCCGGCGCCCTCCCGCTGCCGCGTCTCTGTCCCCCCCCGGGGCCGCTCCGGCACCGGCAAGCGCAGGCGAGCCGGGGACGCCCCGAAGGACACGCGAGTTTTGCCCCTTCCAGTAGCTCTGTAGCTTATATTTCTTATTCACAAATATTTTAATTATAATTTCCTGGGCAAATATTGTACCTTCTCAAAACTGCCAGGTAATAACCGGGCGAACATCAAACTGACGCACCAAAAGCGTCATGAAACAACGAAATGCCACTAAAAATGCCGACTTCTTTCAAACAGCGAAGTTTTGAGCAGCTTTGGGTGAAATTTGTCAATACATTTCATTTTAACAAAATTTAAATTATCTTTATGCCTTCCTAACTACGACATTCGGCTGGATGGCAAGATGTATTTGAGAGTTATGTCATACGGATGAAATTGTTTTACGCCAGAGCAGTTAATGTGCTAGTCATTTAAAACTTGGGCTGTTTTGCCACATATAAGAAATAAAATGATAAATAGTCTAATAAATGAAATCTTTTAAAATCTTTTTAAAGTCTTCGCAGTACTGTTATTCACGGCTCTTATTTGTAAACTAAATTATTGTTACTTGATAAAATCCCATTTTCCTCTGAATAACTTACATTTAAGGGACCTAAATTCATTTTCTCAAATGATTTGGTGTATTTTTAACCAGGATAACAAAAACCTGACGTCAGCAACATTTTAGTGTAGAGCGTTCAGAAATTTTCATGTAGTTTTCTTGGAAAACACGCGAATGCGAAGGTAAAAATGAGTTTGAGGCACTTTGTCTGTTTTTAGCATGTTTAAGTACTAATATTTTGAAGATTCATGTTAATAGTAATCCAAATTCAAGAGCTGTATTTGAATTATGCCTAGACTGGAAATATTCTAGATGTTAAGACTGAAAGGTGAATGATTCTGAAACATAAATCTTTATGGCACAGAGCAAATGTTTTGTTTGCGAAACAGCAGCATTTGCTCGGACTCCCTAAAAATCTATTCTTCTTAACTGAATACTGAAAACCACACTGACCTTTTTGTCTTGATTTCTAAGACTGCAAATCTGTCTGTAATGTTTTATTTAAGTTTAGTTACTTCTTTCTGCAAATGCATACAAAATGTATAGTGTGACATACGTTTGCATTGTTTTAAAGGATATGTGATAAAGCTGAAATGTCATCTAATTTCATTACTGTCTTGTTTAAAACTTTTATCTAACATCCTTTGGAGCCTTGCTATTTAAACACAACTCCAGGTCTGTCGCACCAGATTTTTTCGAGTATTTTCCATCCCTGACGATCCTAAGATAAAAGTTGATTTTCCTTCTTTCCCATGAACAAAAAGTCTTTTCCGAATATTCACTGCAGCTTCCTATATGCGTTTTTTCAAATTAGCCTAACTTCAGGAGTGCATGTTTTAAGGAGGAGATTCCCTGTGGAACGAAAGCACCACACCTTTTCATAAACAAAAGCAACATCGAGGATCATCATTTGAAAATGGACTTAGTAGTGTTTGCAGCCGCGAAGCTTTCCTGGGTTTTGTGTCTTATCTTCTCCTGCTCATCTCTGGAGATCCGCACCAGACACTTCCGACTTCCCCGCGCACTCCAGACCTCTTAGCTTTATTAAGAAAATGATTTCATTCTGGCTAAGATTTGAATCTAATTAATCTGTCTTGCATTTTTTAAATGATCAACTACATTCAAGCTGCATGCTATTCTTCAGAGACAGCTTAAAAATATTAATTAAGTAAAGAGTGCATTTTCCATTTATTTTAATTACATTGATACAGTTTCAATAAATAAAATAGTTCTATGCTTCATCAAATCAAACAAAGTTGAATGCAAATTTTTCTATTGATTATTTCTCTGTTCACATTGGCCCTTTTGACTGTTTATTTTTGAGTAGGAAAAAGATGCAGACGTGTTTGGGGGTTCCCATTAGTGACACTGAAGTCCAGCTGTCTGAAAACAGTCAGCCCTGCCAGTTGGTTACACCCGTCGGCTGACAGAGCCCTATAACGGTGGCATCCTGGTGTCATATTGTTTGCAAAGATAATCAGTGATATAAAACTGGATGCGCCTTTACAGGTATTTTTAAACATAGCAAGATTTTCTTTTATTATACTTTTCCAGGTAAATACAAAAAACTATCAGATCTCTCTGATCCCTCACATGCGATGCTTACTGACTGCAGTCAAAATACTACAAAACAAGTTTGATTTTGATATTCAGCTTAATGACAGGTGGCATGTTTTGGATTTGCAGGTGAACCCCTTTCCAGGGATAAACCGCAAAGCAGCACGGAGACAGCCTTGTTAGCAGGAATGTCAAAACCAAAAGTCATTCTATCTAATTCAGCGATAATTCTGCCCTTTGGATGTTTAAGCAGCAGCAGCAACTGAAGGAAAACAAAGTAGGGGGGAAAAAGTTTCAAAATACCTGGGAATTCACAGCAGGGGTTTTGAAACATGTGCCCTATGCGTTCCCGAGCAGCTGGAGTCCTTTTGTAATTCGGGCCCCATCCTGCCCACCTTCATCTGAGAAATTCTTTCTAAATCAATGGAGTTAATTAGACTCGCAACTGGAGCACAATAGTAGATGTTTCCAGGGTCAGGCTTTATGATAAGTAAATCAATATTTCACGAAAATGCCTGTAATATTGAAACCTTAATTGCATTATGATTAGGTTTACATTCACAGAATATAGATAAAAATATTAATTTAAGTTTTAACATGAGAGACTAAATACCGTTATTATGAAAGCCTGATTAAGAAGCTTCTATAAAATGCCAACTCCAAAGCCATTTAATGGTGAAACATTGTGAGAAATGCATGATTTTACACTGTGATCTTGTTACAACTAAATGTGGCTATCATCAAAATGCTCAACTTATTTTATGCATCAGGACTGTACATGCCAAGAATTTAGAGAACTGTTAGGTATTGGTTTTCTCTACTGTCACAAAAGCAGATTATTTTTGTTAAAGTGTTATTTTACTATTGTAGTAAAACGGGTATTTATTTATTTTTTCTCAGGTGGAAACAAACTAGCACAGTTTACATACAAGAAAGTATTTTCAGAATAGTAGCCAGTGCTGCAGAAACATATGAGATCAGAAATCAAGATTTGTTCTTTCTGCCTTTGACG
This sequence comes from Dromaius novaehollandiae, assembly GCF_036370855.1. Classification (NCBI taxonomy): domain Eukaryota; kingdom Metazoa; phylum Chordata; class Aves; order Casuariiformes; family Dromaiidae; genus Dromaius; species Dromaius novaehollandiae. The sequence continues at coordinate 10,902,574 of NC_088099.1, forward strand.
CAAATATTGTTCTTTCCATCTTTCCTCCTAATACTGATAGCCTCAGGACAAACATAGATTACATTCGAAAATCATTCTTCATTATATTGATCTAAATTCACCTGTAGCCTACCTGAATCTGAGGTCAGAACATTTTCATTAGTTTTAAATTGTTTACACTATAAATTTAACATAGCAAAATGCTTTTATCAGTAGCTGGAAGTTCTAAAGCAGATGGTTTCCAAAGTCCTGATGTGCTTCACAAGAGCCCAACTCCTGCTGAGCTGCTGTTTGCACTGACCTTCCATTTTTGACGGCAGAGAAGGACCATTTGGGGGAAAACACAATACCTTTTATGAAAGTGCATTAAGACAGCATTTTAATTGGTGTGTAAAGCAGGTCTAACAGTTGTCACTCAGCAGAAATACAGGACACCGGTAGATCAATGGAAGTTTGGCCACCAGTTCTATTCCACCTTATTTAAGGTTTCTAACTGGTGTTACCATTGCTTTAGGGTCCCTAATTAGGGTCTTGCTTTTATATCGTGACCCATACAGAAATGGTGGAAGTCTGAACAGTGTTAGCAATATCACCAGCAACATAGGTCCTGGAGCTGGACTTTAACTGGTTATTTGGCAAAGGCAAGTTGGCCAGAGATTAAATAAAATCCATCTTATACTTTCACTATATCTAACAGAGAAGATCCCCCCCTGCACAGCCCCCAATTCCTTATTTTAGAAAGCAATTTTCTTTTCTGTTTCTCCTCCTACTGAAATACATGACAAAATGCCCCTTGGTTTCGATAGGCGCAGAAGCAGGCCCTTGGTTAGTAAAGCACACAGACGCGTTGTATCTGTGTGCCGTTTTTAATACAACTAGATTCCTTCCAGTAAGGACACAACGAGAAGAGAAAGAAGACCCTGACACCTGTAGAAGGGAGACAGAGAGAGACTAGGTAACGTCCAGAAAGGCCCTTTTCTTTTCTGAGTCACAAAAGCATTGAAGAATATCAAAAAGTTTTGCTTTTTCTGGCTATAAAAAGGGAAAGGTAAAATGAGTGTTTTACGCAGTAATTTTTAAAATACGCGCTTTAAATTTATGCCTTTAGATTTCACATGGAGTCATAAATACTGTTACAAAGTGCCCATCCTATGTTTTGCATTTTGCAGCTAACGAGACCCGCTGATACACACGCGTTCGATTCTTTCAATGAATTTCCAAACAAAACTCTGTAGATTTAAAAGTCTTTTTAAACTGGGAAGACTTTAGAGTTTGCTGCTCTACTGATGCAGGTATGTCAATGTACACTACATGAAGATATGGTCTCGAGGCTTCCAGCTATGCTCAGTCACTTGGTGTTTGACCAAACTATCTCTGAAGTCTTTTTAATGGAAGAAGAGGAGCAACAGTGCTGGTTTACATGCCCAGAAACTGTCACCTCCAGAACAGTGGTCTCAGAAGTGGCACAGAAAACAACCTCCACATGCCTGTCGCTGGGTTCTTGTAGACCTCATCGGGAGGTTTGGAGGGGCAAAGAAGGAAGTGTTCGTGCCTTGATCCCTTCCACACGCACTGACAAGCTTCTCATGCAAAGCAAATCGTAAAGGGGAAGTCAGAGTGTCTAAAAAGATCTGCTGTTTGTCACTTTTTGTATGATACCTACATTAATAGATAAGCCATATAATATAATAATTAGAGAAATTAAAGCCTCTGGGTCAGCTTGCTTTCTAAACTACTATAGTATTTGAAGTAGTATCAGCTGTAGTGTTCTGCTGCTCTAAGATAGTATGACAAGACTAGAGTAATTTTCCCATTTGTACACTTGCTGTCTACCTGTAGCCAGGTGCTTGATTCAACTGCAGCTGACTTCAGTGGGAACTCCAAGCACCGAGCAAAGAATTTGCCTCAGGCTTTGAAAGAAAAGATCATCTTCCCTCTTCCCTCCTTTCAGTGACTCACTCTGCATATGACACTGTTGTTCAAAGAGTCTTCCAACAAATCCCAAAGATTTCTCTTGAATTAATATACATTTTTAAATAGTTAGTAACACTAATAACGGGCCACACGACTCCTTCAGATGCAGACCTCAGGAACATTTAGGGGCTCTTGCACAACAACCTCATACTGCACATGCAATTTAGTTTCCACAATGAATGACACTCTCTGAAACACAGCTGCTCCTAAGTTTTGCACATTACATTTCTGGGGCAATTAAAGGGAATTAATGAAAATCAGTACTTTTAGAAAAACTTCCTCTGAAAGTCCTTCTGCCATTCCTCTGACCCTCCTATCAGTGGTCCTGAAGGCATTATGCTTCTCTTGGTCCCCATGAAGCTGCCAGATCGAGACCTCAGGGTAGATCGAGACCTCAGGATGGACATTAAGCACACCCGGACAAGAGCTGCCGGTGTGGTGCTTGGGTCACTCGCTTTGTGCCTGAATGTGTAATTCTCCCCCAGATCGCCTGGGAGGCCTGGAGAGGGGCGCTACAGCCAAAGCTTGTGCCGTCTCATGATGCCCAGGATGGCACATAGGACAACAGGATACGAGTGCCTGACTTCACGAGGAAAAGGAAACTATGTCTTAAAGTATTCCCTCATTCAAAAACATAAATGTACTGAAAGAGTTTTAAATTTTATTTATGGCTACATTAATAATAGAAACACTCTGCTCTTCAGCACTTTGAGCAAATGAAGAAGATGCCTTTGGGAGCAAAGGCATGCGCTAAGGTCTACCTTTTACCAAGTCATTATCTCCATTTCACTATTTTTAATAGTTTTGTTCCTTTAGCTAAGTTAAGTGTTGGGATTGATTATCCTGTCTTCTGGTTCAGGACGTTAAATATTTGACCTCTAGCCACTGGGAACCGCTTTGTATGCCAGGTCTTGGCTGTGCCCCCCTGGCCATGCTCCACAACGTATGCGTGTCTTTCACACCGCCTTCCTGCTTCCAAGAAGCCAAGGCAAAGCCCACGAACCACCTAAGGCCCCTTAGGCCTCCAGTCAAGGGCTTCAGTGAGATGCAACTGGTCCCTAGGTCTCCTGCTCATCCAAAAGGGTTCAACAACAAACACAATTCCTTTTCATTTACATTCAATATATTCATTACTCTGCTGTTGATCACAATTAAAAATCAACTGACACAAGTATCATCCCTTTAGAAAAATCACCATAGAAACAATACCAGAGAATTCCCTTAAAAAAGTGAAGATTTCCCTTGCGTTTAAGTGTGGACTGCCAGGCATTACTCACGCACTGTTAAAAACTGCAACATATCCAGTGAGTCATTAGTTTAAGACTATATACATAAATACACTCTCCTTCAAAGACAGAGATGGTTTTGCCTCAGTAAACATGTATCACAAATGACCAACTTTTGATTTTGTTTTGTCCTGTTTTACAGCCTGTGCCAAAGAAAATGTGAACAGTGTCCTCCCTCGTTCAAATACCTGCCTGAGAAAGGAGGCAACAAAAAACAAGGGCAGCAAAGGAAACAGAAGGCAAGAAATACTAGTAAAGGGTAGTCAGAGAGAGTCATTTTGAATATATCCCATAGCATGGTAGTAGGCAAGACGAATGGAAACAAAAATATCTGCGAGGAGACAGAGTACGCAGATTCTCCACAAACAGAGAGAATTTGAATATCGCAGCTTAAAGTAAGAAATTTTTTAAATTGAGAAATTTTCTAATTTAAACTAATCTAAGCTATGGTACTCATTTCCTACAATATATCAGCTGATTTCCATTTCTTTGTGCCAATCTGCAGTATATTATTAATCACGCATACTTTTCTACAGGATCCTTCTTCTGGGGGATCACTGACAAACTCGCACAGATTTCAGTGGAGTAGAAGAAGGTCAGTCTGCATAACACTTTGATCATATGGAAGTAGAACAAAATATGCTGGAGTCAAAGTGGAGGGTGCTCTACAAGTAATAATAATGCAAATTTAAAGAAAATTCAGCATTGGTCACAAAAAGAGCTGATAAATAGTTTATTCATAAACTATTGCATATTTAGGGAAGATAATAATATAAAGGCACTGTATCTTCCCTTTGCATTACTAGCTCTGCTGCAGATAAATAGCACAGCTGAAAGGAACCAGATTAATAAAGACAGTTTTCTCATTCGCTTTGTAGTAGAGCCAACCTGAAAATGAGGAAAAACAACAAGATTGAACTAATTTATGTTCTGCAAGCTCTTATAGAAACGTTTCATTTCTTTTTCTTAATGCAAGGAGTTTTAGAAGCTTGCTTTCGCATTTTTGGTGGTGTAAATCTTCCCATTGCTGCTTAATTCTATTTCCCTCCTTCTCTTTTTCTTCCTCCACTTTTCCCTTTTTTGTCACTTACTCAGGCAGAGAAATAAACATTGAAGAATAGATAGAAAAAAACTAAAAAAGACAGTTTAAAAAATGCCAAGTAAAACCAACTGGTTTTTCCCTCCCAAAATCGGTTTCTGCTGGGAATATGAAGTTTGTCAAAATCACTGCAAACATGTTCCATACTAAAGAGAAATCTCAATAAAATAACTTATTAAAATTTTTAGTCTAACATTATCATGCTATTTTGGCGACAATGGACCTTTAACTTTCTCCTATCAAAATTGAGTTTTCCTTTCCCACTTCAACTGAAAGACATGGAAAAAGAGGAATAAATCCCAGGAATGAAACTGAGATTTAGCAAAGTTGAGGAGAGATCTCCTATTAGGACAGATGCATGCAGGGCTGGAGACACCCTCAGAAAAACATATTTTTGAAGCAGCACCACGCTTTAAAATTTTACCTTTTGATTATATGTTTTGTGGCTATCAGAAAGGTAAATGCCTGTAGCTTTTTTCCTCCTAAAAACAGGAAGGGCAACGTGTACTACAGCTATAACTGAGATATTTTTTGATATATTGCCCTGATTTAATTTCTTACTATTCCTAAAAAGAAATAGCAGATTTCATAAATATATGCACGCGCGCGCACACACACACACACGCTGGTTTTCCCTAGCACTTCACCAGAAGATCTCATGAAGAGTCATATTCACACATAGTCCCAACCCTGCCCCAGGCACAGCAGTGGAAAAGATGCTCCGCAGACGTCTAGCAAGAGGCAGAGGCACCCTGTCCCAACAAGGAGTGCAGGGTGCCCCGTGCGAGGAAAGGTTTACGCATGAAGCACATGTATATCACACCTAGTTTTCAGCTGGAAGTTAATTTTAAGCAAATATGCAAATTTTTGGTGATCATGTTAATATTCAGCACTGCTTGAAAAGTTTCACGTAGAAACAGAGCACTCTTAAAACAGGGTTGTTCAATTTTGTTCAGATCAGCAAAATACATTGATCGGTTTATGGCCTCAATGGCATAAAATCAGATTGTCCTGCTGAGAGCTGGACTTTGCATCCGGATAGCGAAGGCGATTAATGTGCTGCAATCACCTATAGACAGCGAGCTCCCTACCGAGCGCACGTCTGAGCATGGGCTGCTCCTACGTGCAGGGTGAGTTGCCGGAGGGGAGTGCCAGCATCTCTGGTAGACCTCCCCGCCTTGTCTCCTCAGCGGCAGGAGGCCTTTACCTACTCTGCCTCTGCGAGAACTGCATCACGTTCACCTCTTTAATCAACGGCTTTTTAAACAGGAACAAATCCGAAATGCAAATAGGGAGCAACATGAAGTCCTGAGACTGAGGGCTTCTGCAACTGGCCTGCAGCTTTGCCACGTATGAGTTACACAGCTCGTCCTAAACTCACGATGGAGATCTGTTTGCCACTTCTCAGGTCCTCTCCAAAACACAAGTCACTGCAGCTGTAGCAGTCTGCACTGGGGGAGATCTGTCCTGGTCTATTTTTATTCACATGTATGAATCACACTCCCATTCACCACAGCTAGAAATAAAATAGTAGTCCAGCTCAAAGTTTTAAATCACTTAGAGCTTAATTAAGAGCATGATAGAACAGAAATAAAATTTAAGGTGCAGTCAATGGGTAAATTTGTGTAGACACAAGCTCATGTGCCTGCTATATGCCTCAATCTGGTAATTTCATGCAAAGCAAATTTCCCACTCAATTTTTACCCTTAGACATAACATAGACTAGCATAATAACTATCATTATGTGAAAATAAAACAATTCTGAAATTGCAGGGTTTGGAAACATGACTATCATATGTATGACAGCAAAAAATGATATCTTTCTAGATCAGTTCATCTCATGCATGGATGAGGTTTGGATCTTGGCCCACTCCGATTGGTTTGCAATGCTGTGCGGTTTTAAAGTAGCTGCGAGGCTGGGCTAAGCAGGTGCCGGAGCATTTGCATTAAGGGGTCATAAGAGCAGCAGTGTACTGATTCCTTCCAGCCTCTATAGAAAGGCCCCTTGGTTAGCATAGTGATAATAACAAGGGTGCATTAAAACAAGAACATCAAGCTTCTTTTCTAGAGAGCCTTATGTCACTTTTAAATAGGGTGGTGTCACTTTTAAACTGGTTGAGTGGTGAGCTCCCCTTCTGTCCTATCCACGTGGGAAGATCCATGAGACCTGCACACTATGCACATGTCTGCGCATCCACCTGCATGGAAATGAGAGTTGGAGTAAGGCTGCAAATTACTTCTCATCCCAGCCATCTGAGTTGGCAATTTTTCAATGGGACTCCAAGTCTAAATGAGCCTCCTTTACAAGAAATTTCCCCACTGCATTAGGCTGTTTGCAGTGTATGCAAGGTTAGGCTAAAATGAACAAGATTATCCCGTTGCCCTAATAGCAGTTTGGTTCTGCCAAAGTTTTTACTCTGTATCCCAAATTCCTTTAGCTGATGGAGCAATAGAGGGGAGATGCTCAGGAACACGCTGTCCCTCTTTGCCATAATATCAAACATATTCCTAATTTCTCTTTGCAGTCCCCATTCTATCTCAGCAGTTGTATCTCCAGCTGTATCATCTTTGGAGCAACCTCTCCATATACCACTTGGATTTAGAAGGTGATGCATCTGCCTAAAGGATAATGAGGAGAAAAACAAATAAAGAAACCATCAAGATACTTTATCATTTTTAACCTGCTTCCCTTCCGTGGGTTTCCCACAGAGTCCTTACTCTTTTGTACTCTGTTGCTGAGTAGATCAGAATTCAAGGAGAAGACTATGGATCTGGAACCAAGCATGCTCTGTTGCTTTATCCCCCATAACAACACAAAATAGAGAGATCCAAAATACTGGCTTTAGTCCTGTTTGGTTTTAAATCTTGGTGATGATGTGGTAAGAAGGAGAAGAGACTTTCTTAAGAGTATAGGTGTTAACAAAATACATTTTTGTTTGCAATTTTGTTAACGCATTTAACAAAATAGGTGTTAAACAAAATTCACTACATTTGGCCAGAGAGCTGGACCTCACTGTAAGTAAGAGCTAGAGAACAAGGGTGCTATAAATTGCTTTCCAGTCACTGAGAAAGGGAATAAATCCAAAGTGCTTTTTATGGGACAAGAAATCAGGCAACTGTACTGTTTCACAGTTACAGTGTCAGGTTTAGGGCTACAATGAAAATTCATAATTTTTAAGGATGAACTCCCTGAACCGAGAAGACAGGTCGAGCAAACATGTCCCTCAGCTGCAAGTTAAGGAAAATGCGCCTGGACTGAAACTACCGGCATTGCTACCTCGGCTCCAAGAGCTCCTGCGCACCAGCAGCGTACCCGCTAACTGCAGGTCTAAGTGCCAACACGACGGCGCTTTTCCAGTGCATTCGGAGTTGTGGGAGCCCTTACTCCTTCCAGCTCTTCCCTCGCCGTGTTGAAGCTCGGGCCTCGGCCTCACCAGCCCGGCCTCGGCAGGGCGCAGCTGCCTCGCAGCCCGCAGGAGGAGCAAGCCGGCTTGGCGGAGGGATGCTCTTTCGATAGCCCAGCTCTGCCTCGTTGCAGAAGAGAAGGAAGGTCCGCGGAAGCAGAAGTGACGCTGCTCACAGGGAGATGGGTCATGGCTTCCCCTTCCAGCAGCTCGCACGTGTGAGACGAGCGCGGCGCTGCGTATGGGAGACAAGCCCGAAGGCAGCGTCCCAAGCTTAGGGCGTGCGCTCCTTCTCCCCCGCACATGGAGACCCTTGGGCCAGAGAAGCAACGGGCCGCATCCCTCCTGCCTGCTGAAGGGAGCTGTGAGCACAGGCTCCAGCCCAGAGCTGACTTCTCCTCTCACGCTAAGGCTCGCACGTTGGAGAGCTGTGTGGGAGGGCGGCATGGGGGAGCGGGGCCCGCGAGCAGCCAGCGCGTGCCTTAGCGCACCTCCCGGCTGCCACGCGCCGGCGCGGCCGGGCCCGGCTATCGGAGCCCTTCGGCACCTCCTGCCCTGGCGGCGACCGTCCCTGGGCAAACCAGCCAGCCAGACGTGGAGGGGACAGACCCGCCGGGCGCCGCAGGCAGCAGAGCTACACGGGTTAGCATCCCAGCGGTACCGATGCACGGATCCTGAGAGCGTGCGGTGTTCCGGCCTGCCGCAGGCACGCTTCCCTCGGAAGAGCGTGGCCCGGAGACACGGCCCCAGCTCGCGGGCGCCAGCTGCGAGCCGCGACGCCCTGCTGGCTCCTTCCACACACGGCCGCAGGAGACACCCACGTGCCACGCGGCCTCGTAGTCAGACGGAGACCATGTAACTGCCGGAAAGAGGGGAGGGCAGCTGGACTGCGATTTTGCATTTCGGCTCTTCTTGCTTCAGGCATCTAAATCCTTTACCGAAGTTAGCGCCCGATGTCAGAGGCAGGAGCTGCTGGCATCACGTGTTTCTCCTTAGAGCGCCAGCTCTCAGGCTGCTAAGAGCAGGGACAGCACATTCATCGTCAACAGAACTCCTGGATTATTTATCATTGAAGAAAATCAAGCACTCTTACTGATACATTAATTTAAAACATTAATATGAATCTATTTGTCAGTAAAACTGTAAATGATTAGGAGGGATGTGTGGTGCGGCAGATTTTACCGACAGGCACACCAAAGCCTACCTTAACATTTCTTTTGGTGAAATTCCGCTATAAACTCTGCGACTGAGATATGCTTTGACTTTAACACCTCTCCAGTGGCTTGCTGCTTTTCTTTATTAAAAAGGGTCTCAGTAGAGCTTTTTCTCTTGTTACAGATCACTTTTTGCCCCTTACAGTAGAAAATGTGTGCTCACACTAATTTCCTTATACCAGATTATTATTATTATTTTTAGTGATGATCAGATCTGAATAACTTGTCCTGGCAGAAAGATTTATGCATCTCATTTCAATAAGAATAGGCCTCGGTTTGATTTTAAAGGAAAGGCAGAGGGTTTTTTAAACAACAGAGGTAAAAGACGATTATAGAAACCTCTTGAAAAATAAAAGATGCAAGCATTTTATTCATTTCCTTACATTTGCCTAATAAGATTGTCAGCACAACAACAACAAAATTTATTTTAAAGCCTAGAGGATTTTTAACATAGTTGGTGTTGTAGCTTTTAATGGTAGGTGTAGGCTAGAGCTGCAAGCTGGGGGGATCTGGGCAGACGGGGTGGGGGGAACTGTTGGCTGACTGGGCTGCTGGGAGGAGAAAGGAAGGTGCCTGGCTGTGGGGGACGAAGGGAGCTCCCATCTGCAGAAGGTCAAGGCACTTGTCACTGAAAGCATGGTTCAACCTTTAATGACCCGTCAACATTAGGAAAATCTGCACTGGTGTAAAACCACCTCACAAGCTGGAGCAACAAATCAACACGTGGGCGTTGCACCTACTCCACGTGAAGGACAGAGCTGAAAACTCCTGTGCCCGCAGATTCCCGGTGCTGCCTATAGGGCTTCCCGGTCCCCCTCTGAATCCTCCAAGGTGCCTGTCCCCAAGTTCCACAACGTATCTGCAATACGGGAGACTCTCCTTTTCAAATTACTGGGTCTTTTTGGCATACAGTGGGGCAGACAGAGAGATGAGGAGGGCAGGAGGAGGATGGGGAAGAAGGGGATGATCTCCAGCTTCAGATCCCTTCAGATCTTATCACGACAGAATACAAAGTCCTCCAGAGCTAAATATGACAGCAAAGACCTTTGTTCTATACATTTCCATACATTTTTGGACTCTGGGAAGGTGAAGTGGTAAGTGGTTACAATACAGGCCACAGAGCCTGGAGTTCCTAGTTTTCTTCCACATCTGCCCATGACGCTTGGCACAATCTCTTGCATGTCGTTGCATTTCTCAGGTCCTAAGTTTTCTTATTTGTAAAATGGACATAGTGGAATGGCAATCCTTCACAAGAGTGTTGTAGAGCCAACTCATTAACATTTATAAGATATATTCAAGTTTTTAGCCAAAAGTTGCTCTATAAATTGCAAAGCTTCACCATCAAATCTTGTAACATCTGTTTCCCTACACAGCTGAAAACAAACCAAGAGAAAAAAATCCTGCATTCAGGTTTTGTTGTACTACCACAGCCATCTTCAATCTTCTTTATTGCAAAAACTGAAATGCTGTAGGTATGTATACCCAAGTGCCACATCCTTTCTGAATGAGATGGAAGTCTCATTTGGGACCACCAAAAGGGGCATGCACCTAGACTGCATGGATTTCTAGCTAACAGCAATTTTATGAACTCACTGGCTATGAGGTCAGATCTGGGAGCCAAGTGCAGAACTTCTATATAACACTGCTTACAAGAAGGTGAAAATCAGGTCAGGGACTGAAAAATACAATTAAATCAAACAAGACGTTCAAGTATTTTTACCTTGGCTTAAAAATAAGGAAGAGGGTCACAATGTAGTCAATTTAAATATCAGAGCTGACAGACAGATGTTCAGACTGATTCCTGTAACAAGTGCCATAAAGCAGGAATAAACAACGGTCGCTTTGTGAAAAATGCCCAAACCAGAACAGTACTACGGGACAACAAATAATCCACCTTTGTGGGAAAAACTGTAACTGGACTTCAAAGTGGCTCATAGTTCACTCATACTATTGTAGTGCCAACATGGCAACTTGGTGATCTTCCAAGATCTTATAATATATAACGGAGAGGAAAAGTCAGACAACCTCTTTCACCTCCACCCATAAAACATAAGATACAAAAAGGAAGGGCCTCTAGAATCTGAAGAGGTGGCTCTTCTAGGATAGCTAGTTTCATTAAAAAACAACAATGAGAGAAACAGCCTCTTGTTTCAGTGTAGTCTTGGGAAGAAAGAGGGGGGAAAAAAAAAGAGATAGGAATTGTTTGGCAAACCCCAAATATATGAACATCTGGACAATAGATTTGTTACCTGCAGGCTGGCCAGAGGAATGAACCGCTCACTCGCTACCTACAAAAGCCTGGTAGGTAATGAGGCTGTTACATTCCAGGATTATGAAAGAGGAAAGTAGAGGACACATTATTTATAATCACTAGCAAATTTAAGTAGAGACCAGGACTCCTAAGCTTTATTGCTAGCTCTTCACTTCTCTTGGGCATGCAATTTAACCTCCCCGTGAAAGATTTTTCATAAGCGCCAGAGGGATTCAGAAGCACAGGTCTCATTAATTTTCATTAGACTTGTGCAACTCAACCCCTTGGGTCCTTTGAAAATCTCCCTTCCTGTGTTTTTAGTTGACTTCCCTGTTAAGTAGGGATAATAATTACAACTGATCAACCTATTTAAATATTGCAGTTATAATATCACTATTATCTTCATAGATTATATTCAGCACTGAAATAAACGCATCATAATAAATAATGCACAACTTTAACATCTGTTCTGGTTAGTAAATAATTCACAAGTCAATAATTAATTTTCTAGCTGTTCATCTATAATTCATAAATATTTGCCAAATATTCAGAATTTGAAAAATTTTATCTGAACTATTACATGAACTTTTCCTTCTGATTATTACATATTCAATATTTGTATCATTTAGTTTCTCACCTAATTAAAAGAATTTTATTTTCTCTATGCTGACTGGGTGATTGAAATTTTTCAAATGCTAGGAAAAAGTCACTGCCAACAGCAAACCATGAATCTTCACTTAGTAAAATTTTTACCTGCCCACAAGACATTCTCAATGCTTTGAGGATTTGCTAACATTTTCACAAACAGCCTGGTCTAGTATGACTTGAGCCAATCTCAGTGCATTTACTCAACGTACATAGGCTTATGCTATTTGACTTTTTCCGCCACCTTGCCCACCTCACAGTTCTTCCATCAGCCAGTTCTCCAGTTTACTCCCAGTGCTTACCTATTTCAATTAATTAACATCTGCAGGATTATTTGGGATTTGATACTAGAACTTGGGGTGGGGATTTTTAGAGAATAATAACACAGCATTACAGAAAAAGATACCTCTCAAGTACTCATTCAACCATTCCCCAGAACCTTAAACGCTTTTCATAACCCGGCCACGTTAGAAAATGTGACAAAGGCATCTCTGACACATCAAACTATGGTTGCCTTGACCCCCCTCCCCCCCAAAAGAACCCACTTCCTCAATCACTGCTTTTTATTCTGCAAAACATATTTTGCTAAATGTTGCAAATAACCACTACCATCAGTGTGCAGTTATAACGGATCAAAAAACCTGAAAGATTTTGGTCATTCAACCTCAGGCACCTTCCTTGGCTGGTTAAACCAGGTAGTTTCTCTGGGCTATTGGGTCAACAGAAAGAGGCTCCTCCTGAGGCAATTCTGACTATGGGTCAAAATGGTTTGTGGAGATGCTTCTTGCTCTTTCTCCAGTGACTCCGTACAAGGTCAGAGCCCCTATGCTCCTAAGCACTTCACGGAGAAATGGAGGCCTTAATTGCTTACTGGAGATGTTCCTATTGCTCCCAAAGCAAGACGAATAAATACTGACTTACTCTTTTCCCCCTCGAAACAGATCTCTGCATTCACCAAATGTTGCTGATTATGTCTCTGAAACACTCTACAATCAAAATTGATCATTTTAGCCTGATTCTTCATAAGACTGAAAATATGAAACTAATTTTCATCTGGATCTAACTGGCTGTTTGAAATGGCTTTCTACGTGCAGGCACGGCCAGGCTCGTGCTTGTACAGGTTCATGGGTAAGGATATAGGGGTTAAAAATGGGCCTTGAAGATAGGCCCAAGGCATAGTTCTCCCTCTACAGCACTGACAGCTGTACTTCTTTCACTAATTAGGCTGCAGACACACTAAGCAATTAAACTACGTACATAGTCCTACTGAATGCAATGGGACTACTGCTGGGGCCAAAAATAAAACACAAGTTTAAAAGTGGTGAGTGGCGAGATCGATGGTAAGCAGAGCCAAAACCTTCATAGAGCAGCTCAAGTGCGGAGATGTCCTCTCTCATCAGCATTTCCAGACCTATTGTTCCACCAGAACCATTATATAGTTGTTATACAGCGAATATCCCTGAAACAGCAAAGTATCATTATAATGGATTTTTATTTAAGAGTTCATAGCATCCATAAGCCTTTTCATAACAACGTGCAGCCATCAAGCTCTGAAGAGTGAGGTTTTGAGAGCGGAAGAGTAGCACAAAGGTAATTCAATAAGACGTTAGCCTCACAAACAGTATCAAAAGACTAACTTTTACATAGATTGTGACATTTACTGCTCAAGCTAAGAAGATTTTTCTTGCTCATGTTATTTTCATTAGGTAGCTACACTTGTTATGGATTTTTTCCCACTCAGGCGCAGATGAATGAGACAAAAAGCCAGATATTTAGAACATTAATATAATGGCCTGGTACATTGTAAATAAAGCTTTGTCAGTTGTTCATTGGCTTTAAGTGGCTCTTTTATTAATCCACCATTTTTAGGTCATCCCTACAGTTTAATCGAAAATAGCTGTAACAAGTACTAGCACTTGAATATAAGCATCACCTACAGATGTAGGAAGTAGACAACAGGTTTGTTCATTGTGCTTCTCTGTGAGGATCTTTGCAGGTTTTGAAAGTGATTTGGTGCAACCGAGGATAGGGCCTTCATTGTTACTAATGATAAAACAAATTCAATGGGCTTTGAAACAACCTGAATACTTAAGGCGATCCCACACTCCAGGCTGACAAAGGCACTGCTGCCGGTTACCTTGTACCTGCCAGCCTAGTCACTTGTGTACTTGCTTAGGAACAGACACATGTGGGTTTAGTTCCCTCCTCAGCCTGAGAGGACTCATGGTGATGTACGTCACTGACAAAAGAAATAAAACACTGGAGTATTTGCCTGTGGCTGTGGTGGCATGTGGCCAGATAGAGTAAGGAACACGAGGCTCACTGGTATAGAGGGAAGCATAGCGAGAGGAAGTCTGACTCTGTGGTGTCCTGGTTAGGTTATTTCTGAGGGAAGGAGGGGACTTTGGTTCTAGTTCCATTTTGGGAGCTATTGATGCACGCTGTGTTTAAAAGTCACTAGTAAAATACATAAACAACGTGAGAATGGGCACCAGAAACCTGGCCCAGCAACTCCTTCTCCTCTTCCATCTGTGTTTAAAAACCCAGAACAAAATGTGTCAGGTCATACTCTAAATAAACAATTTAGGTAACTGCATCCAAGAAGTAATTTTGGGTTACAGAAACCAATTTTAGTGTATGATTAGTTAAGCCTGCAATTAAACTCTCTATCATAGGAAGACAGTCATATCTCTTTTGGGGGCATTTCTTACAGCCTGGTGTAGACCTCTTCCTTTCCTTCCCTATCTCTCCCCTAGGTTTGCATGCAGCTGTTACAAATCGCACTGTTTTTCCAGACTGGACTCTAACTTTTTGGAGCTGCAAAGCTGAGTGTGGCAAGCGCTAAGTTCTCTTGAGGATCAGACATCGAAGTTCTGCATAACTTACTCTGTAGTCATTTAGAATACATTTTAGATTCTCAAAAATCCCATTTAGCTGCTTCCTAATTTATGGACCTCAAAGGACCATAAACTGTCAAGCTTTCAGAGAAGAAAACCCCTTTCATAGCCTTTTAAAGGGTTGCTCTTGGGTCTGCCCTAAGCTGCCTAGATCCTAGCAGTGATGAGAAGGTGGGTGGCGAAGTCTGCTGGGATCTACAAATCAGCAATGCCGCTGCATATTGGCGGGGTCGCTGCTCCCACAGATACTTAAAATGAAATGGACATTCACTGGCAGAAGGTCTCCCTGCTTCACTGAGGAGAGCATCCTGACCATGATGTTTCCTCTTTCTATCTCCATAAGTATTTAATTATTCCATGTCAAATTCCACTGACAAATGTCATTGTCTCCAACTGCTGCTGTTCTGTTTTTCTTGAAAACTGGTTGGTGTAAAAGCTAATAACAGAATAAGGTTCAGGGGTTTAATTCCCATTCAGATCTCCTGATTTTCTGTATTTCCTGAGAGGTTTGTGCCTTAATCCTCTTTGGCCCTCTTGGGCAGCTCTCTGCGGAGCATACTAACCTTATGGAGGCTCTGCTATACACGTAAGCCCTCCCACTCACTGAATGGGTAACCTATGCACCAGGAATGCCTCTGAGACAGTGCACATCCAAACGTTGCACCCAATGCAGAATGATAGGCTTATGTCCTTCCATAGGATTAGCCTAAACTGACTTTTCTAAGACAGAGCAACACACTGAATTTCAGTCTTGTGAGTACTATGCTAGTACCATTACCAATGGACTATTCTTCCTTGTCCTTTGGAAACTCCTCACCAACACATCTAAGCTTGGTTAATAAACTAGTTGGTAGAGCAGTGAGATTTTTAACTAATAATGAGCATAAGAAACTTTTTTTGGAAACTGTTTATTCCTCACATCCCCATTACTGTAACCACGTTGGCGAGTTAAGGCTGAAACAGCATACACCTCATAAAATCCATGCTGCATCCAAAGAAGTAGTCTAAATCACAATAGGTCACCTGCTCAAAGGCACAAAGTGTGATGATCTGATATTTGAAAAGAACGGATGATAAATTTTGAAAATATATAAACACTGATAAAGATGCCCATTTCAGGCAAAAGTGACACAGAACAGACGCAGGCAGGCTGACGACAGGAGCACAGGAATTCACCGGAGTTTGCCCAACCTCTTCCTCCCCTTTCAGAAATAACACACTACTGGAAATGAAAGCAAGTCAATATCCCAAGGCGCGGATTTAGAAAGATGCATCAGACTTGTCCAAGTATTTATGAGAATCAAGAAACATTTTATAGCACACGCTATTGGAAATAATTTCACACACAATGGGAACTAACATTTTCATTTTCTAAAGCTATGACATTTTGCCTTTGGATGATTTTGGATAATTTGGATAATTTCACACACAACGGGACTAGCTTTTTCATTTTCTAAAGCTATGACATTTTTCCTTTTGATGATTTTCTTGGTAAATACTATAGTCCAGTGTCAGAAGGGGAGGAGAAAAAGAGCGACTGTACAATACTTTCTACAATACTTTCTATTATATGTATCACATGGTGTCTTCTGGTTCAGTGGACATAAACAGCTTTAAAGTTCAAGGCTAATTCAAATTGGATTTTAGAAACACAAAGTCTTAAAACATTTGCACCAAACTAAGGGATTACACTCTTATCTTATCCTTAGAAAAGCTTTTGAAAAAAATATGGTAGCTCAGATTTTAAATTGGGTCTTCAAAACTCTCTTGTCTGTAGCTGTGTCATCTGCTTGGTTGCCTATTGTCAAAAGGTAAAATGTCTTACAGAGAGAAGGATTTGCATAAATTGCTATCACCTGCTGGCCAGCCCAGGTTAATGAAAATGGAAAAAAAAAAAAAAAAAAAAGCACAAAGCCCGTGAGCCTAATCTTTCTTGACTGTTTCTGTGCCAAAACAGATGAGCAAAATATTACCGTGGTTATCTTCTTAACTTGCAGATTATTTGCAACCTGGGCCTAGTCTTGCTATCCCTTACTATCACTGAAATCTGTATCTTCACTCACTGAAATCAGTCTTCAGAAGGTGGAGGAACTTTTTTGTAGAGCAGATGCTTTTGGCCTTATCCTCCTCCCGTGGACTAGAAAAAAATGTAGTATAGGGTTCTGTGGGAACAAGCTGTACTTAAAAAAAAATTACACTTCAGTAGTTTGAGTAGAGCATATGCAGCAATATGACAGTCAGTCTATAAGTACCACTAAAACAAAAAGCAAGCCATTTGCCTGAGCAAATACTTTAAGCTAATTGTACATCTGGTCAAGAGGAGTCAAAACGGCAACCTACCAGAAGTCTACTGCTACCTAGAGATTAGTTACAAAGATGACAGAGCCAAACTCTTTGCGACAGTGATAGACAATATGCCAAGAGGCAGTGGCTGCAGACTGTGGCTTGGGAGATGCACGTGGCCCAGACAGGTTGTGGATCTCCACCCTCGATGGTTTTTTTAAGACTTGAGAAGACAGTACCATGGCTGACCTGGTACTGCATTGGCAATAGCCTTTGTTTGAGCAGGAGGTTGGCCTAGACCTCTACATGTCCCTTCCAATCACCATTTCTCTGGTTTTATATAACACTAAGTACAGAAGTAAACAGGGTGAATATAACTATTTTCACAAAAGATAATAAAAAGTATAGCAATTGTGAAAGCAGTAATTCAGTTCAGAAGCATAAAAAAACGCTTCTGACAACTTACAATGCTACAAAATTTTTAACTGGTCATGTCAAACGAATTGATTTTCTAGTGTCTGTTCTTTCCTGTTTAGACAATTCACAAGAACCTTCTATTAATATTCTCAGGGATTTTTTATTTACATCAGAAGAACAGGTCACAAAATAATAGATGTCTCTCACCTACATTTCAAAAGCAGGCTCCATGCAGCACTCTACTGCCTAACAAAGGCTCCCAAATATTTGGACTTTCCCAAGTTGACCCTCTTCAGAGCAGGAGAAGAAAGAGGAACTTGTTGAGGACTTTCAAACATCTGTCACGCTGACTAAAGCGTGGCCTGGAAATCTCGAAGAAAAAGTCACTGTGCATGTGCCAGCCTATTGTGTTTTACATGCGGTAACAGATATGTTATATATTCAAATACATGGAACTATGAATTATTATAATATTGAAACTGTGGAATAGGTAATCTATCCATGAGAAAGGCATCTGATGCGCATCTGAGTTATTGCACACGGGCAGATCAACTATGCAGTTCTCATATTGCTGATCAGCTTATCCCACAGGCACCCAGCTCACTGCTCGTGCGATGCAACACACATTTTTTCAGGGAAATCTCTGGCAGATCTGCGGGACACTTACACCCAGCTCCACGAACGAGCACAAGAGTCAGCCTGGCTGTCCATGCGGTGCAAGGGAGCCTGCGGAGGGCTGATCCATCCTCAGAAGTTGCTAAGTAACAGTACCCTGAACTCAGGATCACTAATTACCAGACAGCTCATCGCTAAAGGTAACACTTTGACTTGTGTTTCATTGGCTAAACGTCACTATTTCTTGCTAGTCTGTTTGGGCAGCAGGAGTTGAGGGGGAGAAAGAAAGCACTGAGCTGATTTACATCAATGGCGAGTGTGGCTTTCCCTCACACTTTTGAAGTTTGAATTAACATCTCAGTAAAAACTCCCTAGTCATAAGAAAACTCATTGACTTCTGGACCGTTATATACTATTATGCCAAATGTTATTCCCTGCAAAGGCAATACCACTATCTCTTTAGAGCGCTCAGAATTCATTAGAAGGCAGCCAGAGTAAATTTGATTTTGCCAAGCTATCATGTGAGTGCAGTGTTACACAGAGAATGGAGTGCGCTTATGTTTTGCATATCCTAGGTACATCATTTTTGTTTGCTGCAGGCTATTTTCTAGCTGCCAGGGGTTTTTTTGCCCTTTTTTTTTTTTCTTTTTTAAGAAAGAATCAGTCAAGCCTCCTCTTCTGCCAGCACACAGGTAAATAAATTTGTATCTGCAACAGGATTAAGGTCAAAAACATAGCCAACATTTTCCTGTAAATACCCAAGATTAAAATAAATGTATTTTTATTAGTGCTGCTAGCAATCTCTCCAAAATTTGTATGCTCTGACATTTGAACAAAAATAATCTTTCTGCCTCTCACTGAGATGTGTTTTTGTCAGCAAATACTATAAATATGACTTTAGGAATTAAAAAGAAAAAAACTTCCAGCACACGGTTGCATAAATTAAGAACAAGACCAGAGCCAAAGGACCTACATTTGGCTTATGGATGCCATTCTAATATTAGTGAGTAATGATGCACAAAAAAGAATATTAGCTAAAGCTTATTTGGTGAAAACATAACGCCCATTTCAAAAGTATTTAAAAACAATAGGAAAAATAAAACACAATGAACATGCAATTCCTTGTTCTGAAAGCCATATTTTATCTGAAATGGAAACAAAAGTCAATATAATTTGTTGCGTAACTTAGACATAGCTTTTTCCTCTTCTATTCAAATTAATATATGGGTTAGCGATTTATATGCCAAGTCTCAGCTCTCAGTGATTAGAAACAGCTGAGATGATATACACTGTAACGTTGAGGTTTATATGATGAAAATGCTGACAGCCTCCCATGAAACGGCATTGCTGCTACGTCAGATGGGAAACTTGACCCATGAACTGTTACTGGTTGGGTGTAGATGTCTAAATAACTATCCACAGCGTCAGTCCAAAGGGCTGAAGCTTGCTTGGCGGACTTTGCCTAGCCTATGTCTTTTTGTTTTACTATACTCTTCAAAGTAATATTGTCCCTTAAATGAGCTACAAATCAACCACTTCTGGAAAAAGCCTGCGGTATTGGATCACCAGCACAAGGCCCGTATGACAGCTGAGCCGGCTTAACACCCTAAAGAAGGGATTAAGCAGACGCATCGTCTCGAGCGCTGTGCATGGACTCATTTTCCCCCCCTCCACTTCTAGCTCAAGACTCACAGCACTGCGGCCCCTTTTCTGCCCTGATACCCCAAGTGCTGAGCACAACTGGTTGTGGCAACCAGATCCCCAACTGACAGGGACCTCGGTGGAAAAGGACCTTCTTCCCAAACGCACCCATGTGCTTTCCCCAGGGGCCGGGAGCACACCGAAGCCATGGCTAGACTCGGGCTAATCCCTCTGGGCGTGGGTGTTGTGGCTTTTACCCGGTAAAGCTTCCCATCAAAGTCAGTTTTCAGTGCAACGTGTTCCTCTCACCTAGGAGCTCTTCTCGGTGAGTCCTGGCCGTCCTGGAGAGTTGTGAAGGAAAACACCGACAGCCCTCACTACACTTGATCCTCACACTGATCATTAAATTTTACTGTTTCTTCAGACCATAAATAGTGCTCGCAGTGCCTCAGCACTATAAGCATGCATTTTTCTTTCACGGCACATTTCTGCTTCTTACAATACTTCCCCAAAGTACAAAAAGTAGCAAAATAAAAACAAAATGTAAGGAAGTAGACACCGAATGCTGCACTAAGCAGAAAATTCCCTGAGGTGTGAGGTAATTGCAGCACGTAGCTGTCATGGTAACAGGCACTACCGCAATTAATAAAATTTAAAGCGTGCTATCTTTGGAGATGTAGAAGAGGTTAGATAGAAACCTTTGCAAGCCTGTTTGTTTAAAGCCATTCCTGCCCCTCCACTTAACCTATCTCACAACTTGCCTGGTGCATCTCGGCCGGGCATCAAATTTCCTTAGGAGATTGCAAGTCTTTGTGCAAACCCACTGCCAATCCTTCATAAAATGAAGGAGACTAAATTTCTCTACCTGAAGGAATAATACTAACTGATTATAATATTTGGAGACTGAAGCCTTCAGTTTTCTACAGTGTGTGCTCTTGAATACCAGGAGCTAATCTAACATTGCGCAAGCCTCCTCTCACCCATCAGCTTTACAGGCAGCACATCAGCATGGTTCGCCAGCCAACGCAACGCTGCCCTGGAACGGAGGAAATCGATGAAGGTTAAAATCGCACACACGAAGGCATTGTGTTGATCTGCACTGCCATTAATTTAAACCATTTGGGGAGGCTAAAAAGCAACCCAATTATTTTCCATTTGCAATTCTAGTGTAGGGCTAATACACAGAGCAATACCTAGTATATAAGGAAATGTAAACCTGTCGGTTTACTGCTAAGTGACCCAGCTTATACAGATGTAATTAGAAAGTTATTAAATCAGAGTCCCTTTAGCCATGGCTTCAACTGAACAGCTCTGCTGCTAATACTATCCATTAAGTTGCATCCATTTATAGCTTGAGCACTATCACTCTCTAATAGTATTACTCCTAACAACCAACCAGTATATGCTGTTTTGAACGTTAATCCTTGCCTTCCATTGACGACTTATAAACACAATATCAATTAAAATTAAAAAACCCTTAGCTCTATCCTTGCAAGCTGTGATTAGGAATCACAGTCTGTCTTTCAGGTCTGCGGATGCCGGGGGGCCAGACCTGCTCTTGCCCGTGCAGGGCTGGAGAAGCCGAAGGGCCCACGAGCGTGGCTGGCCACTGGCAGCAGGGATGGATGCCTTTCCCACACACCATCGCATCTCCTTTCAAGGGTCCGTGGCTAAGAGAAGGTGATATTTAGCAGAAATTGGCCAGGTAACTGTTACACCAAGGTGCATCCCATTTTTCCTCCTGGGGGATTTTTCACCCCATGTCCGGCCTTTCTGAACCATGCAAACAGCCCAAGGGACCACAGAGAGAGTCTGATTCAACGTGCGAGTTAAGCACAGGGATTTGTGCCACGTAACTAAATACTGAGGCTCTTCTACCTAGTCCTTGCAAAAGGTTGAATCCTGTCCCTAGGAAATATATTCTGCTCTCATTATTCCAGAGACCCTTCACAGAGCCCTCAGGACACAATCCACGCCTCTACACAGGCCCATACAAGATTTCATTAGATCCACAAAAAAATCTTCAAAGTAGGTTGAAATGGGATGGAAATAAAGGCCTTTGGAAGGAAGATGAATTCCCTCCTTTTTTGAGTTGAACCTTTATATTTTCATCCACACTGACTGATCTCCTGTATTAGCATGAGGAACAGCATAATTTCAGTTGCAGCTTTTATGAAAATCGGATATTTTGCTAACTTTCTGCTCTGTCTGTAGGAATGTACATTTACTGGAGACTGAATCTGGAAGCCTCCAGGCTTCTGAGGTTGTGCTGCATGGAATAGTTTAAGTTGATAATGGTACATCAGTATTTTTAGGAGAACTTTCATTTATTACATGGAAGTGATCATAAAAGTTGAATGAGCTCTGGAAATAACTTGTTCTTTTCTGAGACTACTGAAAACCTCATCTTTATTTTTAGATTTAAAATCTATCTTAAACTGTATAGCTATAGTGTACTTAGAACATATATAATTAGACATGAGAAGTCTAGTTTGCTCTAGATCAAGAGATTAAAAATTTTCCCTGACAGTTGCATAGAGTGTGGTTTAACATTGGAGACAAAATATTTCTTTATAGCAAAATGGCTTGCTTTTCAAATTCTGTTAGGTACAATCATCCATCAACCAGGCCTGCTGGATCTAACGTTAATTCCACATATATCAACAGATAGACAGAAATGGAGAAATTCTTCTCCTGTAATATCCTCCATTCTTTTCTCTCAGCCTTGGCTCTTGTAGAGGGATTAGTATTAAACTCGAAGCTCAAAGCTTACATCAACTATTCATGACCTTACCCATAGGTCCAATACACTGAAAGTCCTGTTCTTCCCATACATCTGTGGAATTTCTTTTCCGTCACTACACACCATAGAAACTGTAAGTTTCTAATCACATAGGTTTCTATATAGATTTGATCTGAAAGCTTGCTCATTTAGACCTAGGCATTTTTTAAATGAGAGTATTCAGCTCCTCTACCCCAAAAGTGTGAAATATTAAGGTACAAGAATCATCTGTGTTTCTTAAAGCATTTCTAATAAAAGACTGTAAGCGCCGACTGGGACGCTTCCTTGGCATTAGGCAATGGCAGATCTTAGAAGTAACAAATCAAAGAAGTTATACAGTGTTAAAATACCAAGAACGGCACCAGAATTGCAGAAATACACATGCACTTTCTCATCAGAAACGTATATGCATATACCGAAAAAATTAACGTGGAAAGAATCAGCGCAGAAAAAACTCAGACTACAGCAGGCCTTCTTGTAACATGCTGTCTTTAGCAGTGATGGGGAGCTGGTATTAAACCCAGAGGGAAGTGATGTTAATTGCCCTGTTCCTCAAAACACCAGTAAAACTACAGCATAGACGGCAGTACGGCACGATTTTAACCAAGCTGCCTAAAATTTTTGCATTGTTGGCTGCCCATTGCTTACTCCAGATATGAGGCCTGTATCAGAAAAGGAAATCTTTGTAAGATAAAAGTCTATTTTTTTAATTTCTGTATGTTAAATAGTGATTGCAGTGGGCACTGAACATGCTGAGTGCCTTGCTAAATTAGACCTTTTCTGCTTCCTCTTTTCAGCAGTTGACTATATATATATTTAAATACTTTATAGGAAAAGAACAGAAAGGGTCCTGTGAGGAGAGAACTCCAGAGCCTGCACATTACCCGTTATAACCAACGTAAGCAGGTCTGACCTGGCGTGTCAGCTTGCTGATACATTGCTGTAAGGAACAACTACGTGTACACGTTGTAATATAGTCAGGCCATTACCAATAAAAGTCAGTTATCTGGCCTCTGACATTTTTAGAAGTCATAAATATACAGAAATAAGAAAGCTAGATCCTGTTTTCCTAGTTCTGCTCTTCCTAATGATGCTTTTTTTTTTTTTTTTCAAATTTGTTAACAATCCTGTTTCCAGGAGCAGTTCAGCTACACACAGTCATTTCCATTTGCCTAAAATAAATGTATAACTTTCACTGAAGCTCTTTAGCACCAGTTTTTCCCTCTGTGATTTTGACACCTCAGTTATACTGTCTCTTGTAAAATGAAAATTCTTAGATCATCTGGCACAAAACAGTCCAGTTACAATGTTTGTATGAGACCTGCTCCCCTCCCAGAAACTGCTTATAATAGCATAAAGCCAAAGCCAGTACAGCAGATCACAGCTTCTATTCTTAATGCAGCCAAAATGTTGCAAAATAAAAACAAAAAATACAATGAAAGTATATTTTCTTAACGTTTACAAAGTAGAAATGCAAAGTATTTATTAAAAATCCCAAATCTCCTCTGTATTAGCCAAACTTTGCCATATTCTGTTATACTATAGCAATGGCTTCAGCCACTGCAACCATGTTCCTAAGTTTGTGTGCAACTTAAATACTTCTATTCATCCTTAAGTCAGCATCTGTTAAAAGCTTAGATTTGAACAATTTAATGTATTTAATGTAATATATTACAACCCTGTAAGTTGTTTGGTTTAGATAAAATCTGTCTAAACACAGACAAGTCTCATGTACCATAGTTAAAATGTTCAGTTTCAGCAGCCTGATCTCAGCACCAAAATTCACACAAAGGTATCTGAGTGCTCTGACTTAAAGAGCTGCTGGACGCATGCAACTCATCCCACCTTGACATATGGGGGAACAAGTAGCTGGAGAATTATGCCTCTTCAAATGTCTAAACACAAGCCTAGCTGCCTAACTCAGTTTCCACAGTCACAAATATTGGCTTGTAGCTGGAAACCCCACTGGCAAGGTCTGGCAAAGGCACAGCCCAAAGAGAAATCTGCACTCCAGATCAGTGGGGACTTACCTGAGCATAAAGGCTGTGTGTAAGGACCGTGTACAACGATCTATTGCACAGCTGGTGGTGACACATTTTTCTTGGCACCTAGTCACTCACTACCAAATTATGGAGAGCGGATGTCACCCAAACACAATTTTAAACCGGAAGACAAACACAAAACTGGTCCCTGTGTCAAGATCCCCCTGGGCATTTGTATACTACTTCCAAGCCTGGCGATGCCTTGATTCCCAGCTTCAGTCACCAGTATTTCCTCTTGCACAGTAGTCCTGATCCACTGTCCCGGGTTTTTACTTCTTACCCTGCCTTCTGCCCCCGTTGCCCTCACGCTGGTTGCTGCACTGCCTGCTTCACCTCGCTCCAGCCCGGCCGCCTCTCTTCCCCCACCTGTGGGGATCTGCACTCCTCACTCATGCCGTGCTGCTGCCTTGTCTCTGGGTCCGACTCTTTCATGCCTTCTCCAGCTCTTCATCTTGAGAAATCAAGATGATGGTCACTGACTTCTGCCTTCACTCTGACTTAGCTGAGTTTAACCAATGGGCGTGACAACTCCTGGTCATGACAAACTGAATCAAAGGCTACATCTTGCTGCATGTGCTTTCACCAAGTTTGAGTGCCCTGGCCACTGTTAACATATAATAAAAACAACTTGTTGAGACTGCAAGGCCCTATTCAGTGTCATTTTTCTATTGAACGTAACATGATAACTTTTGGTAATGACACATCTGCTCTCCTCCACAATTTCAAGGGAAATGTTCTAGGCAAGTTGAAAGAAGAAAAATGTATCAAAAGCTATTAAACACAGAGATCCCATCTGTGGCTGAGGAAGTCCCTGAACTGCACATCACTGAAAGCTGGGGAAATGGATCAGCAAAGTGTCACTACGTGTTGGCCCTATTCCGTTCTGCTTTTGCCCGCAGTTGCAGAAAGACTTACATGGTCCAATACAGATGTTCTTATGTTCTAAAGTCTTAAGGGGAAAATCACCATCAAAGTTAATAACCAACTGTATTTATTGGGTAGAACCTGGAAAACTTAATGTGGGACTTGGATCATCTGCTTAGAAGAGCCACTGTTCCAGGTACCTCTGCAACTGCCTGCATACCAAAGAACGGGCTGACGGCACCAATGGACATCTCCCAGAATAACCGCACCCCTGCGTAAGCTCTGTTCATCCTCCCCGTAAAGTTTTAGATACTGTTCCTCCAAAAGACCTGCCTCCCAGACAGAAAGAAGATGACGGTGGTGGGGAGAGGAAAGGTGCCCTGAGGAAGGGAGATGCCCCGGGGCCGTAGCAATCACGGAGGAAGAGGGGACCTGGGGACCTCAGAGCCCACTTGGGTAACTGCAGCAGGGAGAGAAGGGGACAGCCAGACTGTAACCCTCCTGCCTCTGCCAGCATAGGTGTCTTTCGTATGGGCTAGAGGTACTGAAGAGCAAGCTGACCCCAGGTATGAGAGAAAAGCTGGAGTTTTAAGGCATCCATAAGCTGAGGCAGCCTGAAAGTACAGAACAGGCATCTCCAGGAGTCCCTGATCCGTGCAATAACCTTGGACTACAGAAGCCACAACATAAGCAAACCTCCTGGCACATGGTAGATCTCACTGATTTCTACTTCAAGACATGTGACTCCTTGAAGCCTCCTGAACAGGGGGATGCAGAATTAAAGGACATGTTTTGGAGACTTGCTGAAAGACTAAAGAAAAGAACATTTTTCTGTTTCTGAGCTGTCTGTGGAATAGAAAGCTGGGCTGTGCACTGCGGTAGTGCCTGTTTCAGCATGCAGCAAAGAAGGACAGTGAGAGGGTGAGATCAGTACGGATTCAAGCTGGCGTAGCACAACCCCCGAGCCCTAATCCTGTTGTTTCTGAAACCAGATGTGCTTCTTTTACGCCCTGAGCGTGTTCATTCCTCACTTCTCGCCCAAAGTACCAAGCTGCCAGTATGACAGTAGATCCAGACAGCCGAATGGGAAGTCCTGGCTGCAGGTGAGGCCCACAGCGGCTGGACTGCACTACAGCACGGACAACTGAGAAACACCCCCAGCCCGGGGCAGTCGGGGGCTAACTCGAGCATCTGGCGAGTCTATTTGCTGCAATGTTCTACACCCTTTGTCCACGATATTCTCTTATCTCCCTCCTAGTTACTACGTGCGGCAGCCCAGTGGACCCCTAGGAAGAGTCGGGATCCAATGCAATTAACGCAAACATAGGGAAATGTCTCCCTGTCACACAACTTCATATATGGCACAGCTTGAACATGTTTATTCTGTGCAAAGCTTATGAAGAATTTGCATTAGAAAACAAAGACAAATGGAAATGTTAGCTTTAGCTGCTGTTTTTAAGCAAATGTCACCCAAAGAGCTATTTACCTATTATGTAGATTCTGTTGTTGATAATGCTAGCTTCACAATATGAATTTTTAAAATTTATTTTTCAGCAATATTAAGAAATGCATTTTGCACCATGTAATTATATTAATAAAGAAATTTGTTTGATGTTAAATATTTATTCTTCGCTCACTGTAATCATACTTTTGATGCTGCATACATTTACAATGAAAAAATGCATTTTCAAATGTCTTCAACCTGGTTTTATGATTATTTGTTAATCACAATTCATTAAAACCTTAAGGTTTTGAGTGGAGGGTTGGTCTGGGGTTTGGGGTGGTTTTTTTGTTTTTTTTTGAATGGTCTGTTTTGCTTTTGTTGGCACAGTGAAAAGAAAAAAGTAATTTGGGTTTAGCATGTAGAATTTAACTAAGCTTTATTTATTTTATTGTCAGAAGTAATAATAGGGAGAAATTTAAGTACTTTGAAGATGTGCATTTAGTGGTCTTTGAAGCATAATCCCATTAAGATTAATAATGAATTACATCTGAGAAAGACTATGTCCCTTAATGCTAATGTCTTTTGCAAGGTGGATAAATCACTCAATTTAACAGCAAGGATGAATGTACAGAGGAGCTGTAGTTGTACTGGCTTATTTGATGTTGGGGGGGTTGTTTGGGGCGATTTTTTTTTTTTTAGTTTTGTTTCTCTCCAGAAGACCCTCAGATTCATGATCATTCAAAACATTTGGGGAAATTCATACACAGGCATGAGCAGCTCCCCGGGAAGTCACAGCCCACCTCCCCTGACTGCAAACCGCGGTGTTAATAGCTCCACCTTTGCGAGAGACCTCGGTTTTCACAGCAGGTCTCGAGCAGGGTGTGCGCCTGAGGCACAGTCTGAAAGCCTGAAGCAGCCAAGGCAGGCTGAAGGGCTCAGTGATAAAAAGAGCATGGATAGCCAATTTCTAGCTCAGCTAAATAAACTGTATTTTTGGGAAGCGCCCCATGAGGTCTTCCGCAGGAACCAGCGTTCAGGATACCAACTCCAAACTTCACTCAGAAATCCTGTACCTCTCCAGGTGGGACAGATTCTGCTTCTTTATGCTGGAATTGCAACATCTTTGCAAGTCCATAACTGTGAAGTGAAAGATAGATGTAAAGAGTGGCCTGGCTCTTTCAGAGCAAGAGGGACGCACTCACCGAAAGGCTGAAGCAGAGCGGCAGAGTAAAGGACCATTTACGACTCACACCAGGCAGCCTGCAGAGACCAGCAACCTCCTCCGCGCCGCCTTTCCGTTCCAGCGCTGTACCAGAAGTGCTGCAGGACATGGCTCTAGTCCCACTCAGACAGCAAAAGCATCACCGACGGGATGCCAGGCACAACTTCCTCCAGTACCCAGCTCTTACGTGTACGTCAGTCAACGAAATCCCGACCCTGCTTCGTTTATGGGAGCTAAAGGGATCACATCATGCACTGGTACAACTGCAAAATCGGTGTCGTTTCGCCCAACATATAATGGTACGTGTTGTTACTGATTATGACTGGTTCAAGCAGGCAACAAACCTCACAATATGTGCAGCCTTCAAAGCACCTATTAAAAATGCATTTTTATGTTGTAATTGCTTACTAAGATAGATGCATTGATTTCTTTCCCTCACATCTGAGAAGCAATTGCACAGACCTATATTCAGAAGAATGCACATAATATACGTGAAAAACTAAGCGTGAAGAATCAGTTTAAATTTCACTTAGTGTGAATTTGGGGAGAAAAATTATCCTTCTACCTTCTCACAACTAATGCAGTAGGGTTTATTTTTGAATGAAGGCAATATGAGCTTAAATTAAATGTCAAATATAATTTAACATTAAGGCATGAAGTGGCTGAGTGCGTGCGTGGCAAAACTAGCAGCTCTTCTGAGTGGTTAATTGCTATCTACAAAATAATAACCTATAAAAAGATCTCTCATTTCAGTAGTGAGTCTTAAATTTACTGCACTGGAATAATTCTAACAAAGCAGAGCTGAGCAGCCTTTTTAGTCACCTATGCCACATGAAGGCTCCGGTGCCAAATAAAAACATGTATAACGTGGCCGCGTGCTTCGCAGGGAGATGTCTAGCCTCCTTTTGCAATCAGCAATGAGAAATAGGCACTTCCAGGCTGCAGTTCGTCTTCTCCTAAACTAGATATCTAAAATAGGCCAGAAGAATCACATCTGAAAAATGCCTCTCCACTGCCTGCAAAGGAAGCCAGCCAGCAGTGATTAATTCAGAGGCAGAAAGCTACAATGTGGCGCGTAGTTTTGATCTTTTTCTGCCAATAGGATCAGCTGAGCAATGCTGCAATTATATTTCCTTTTTTTTCCTCTGACACCTGATAGGTAGTTACTACTACTATTTGCATCAGAAAATGGCTGCTGTGTGCAACATGCTGCCCTCCTCGGAAGGCAGTGAAATCCTTTCCAGGAGAAACTCAAAAGTCCAGGATTTCAGCTCTTTGGCTGAACTTTTGGAGGATATTGCAGCAATCGAACCAGCTAAAACTGAGCAAAACTGTCCCAGAGGACCTAACCCTAAAGGCATTTCTACACCTGCTTAATTCTGGCTGTTCAAATAAACCCGTAGGGTAGACCTAGACAATATTTAAACAAGCTGGTTACCAGTGGGTGAAGGTCTGTAATCTGCAGTACATGGGACCAGCTGGAAACCACCTCCAAACTGGGGGAGTTCCCCTGGAATGAAGGGGGCAGTTTAAATAGGGGGAAACAAAACAGAAGGGGAGAGGACAGCACATGCTTTTGATATCAGTATGCTCCCCTCTCAGTGCTTTTTAGTAGGTGAACCGCTGATACCAACTTCATTCTCTCAACAGAAATCTTTGCAAGATGCCCATTTTTTCATGGAGAATTGAGATCTTAAAAGACAAACTTGGACGGAACTTTTGGTATATGTTCTAACGGCATAAGGACCAGTTATTACTTGCCTTTAAGTTATGACTTAATTTTCTCATTTTGCAGTGCTCCTAAATATATGACAGCATAAATAATATAGAAAATCCAAATGAATTAGGAACAGCTAGACAAAATTCTGATATGCATACAGTTAATAGCAAAACTATTATGGACTTAAATTGATTCACAACTTCAGTCCTTCAGCATTTATAGCAACTAAAAATCTAAGATGGTTTCCACAATATGAAATACCAATGCATCAGCGTAATAGCTCTCTACGACTATTTCTGCTGGAAGGAGAGAGAGATTTGCGATATGAGAGAACTAATGAAAACTAGAGTCAGTTTTGTAAAGATATTATCATTGGGGTCAATGAATATAAAAATAATAACCTAATTTTCATCATGGTTTTCTGATGGTATGTCCTCAAGGTTATATTTCAGATATGTCACACAATTGACCAATTTCTATTTGGTGACAGCAACTTTCCATGTTCATTTAGGCATATTCTTTGATACAGAAGTTATGATATAAAAGTCACACGGGTCAAGGAAGGCACATGATGGAGAGACTATAAGTTTTGGTACGCTAAATTGGTAAAGTTATCTGAAAATGAAAAAATACTTTAAATGGTAAGAATTATTGTAAAATCAGAAAAACATTGGGTTAGAATTCTCCAATGATAGATATAATATGGAGGGAATGATATTGATGAAAGAAAGTCTGGGCAAACAGCCTGGAATCACAAGGAAAGGAATAAGCTATTCCTGTCCAAACTTTTCTATACTAAAATAGCTGCATCGAAGCACTAAGAAGCTGCCTTTTTTTATTTTCAGATGAAAAACTTTTAAATGCAAACAAGGATGAGGTTTCATTTAAAGCTGCTGTCATATTTGGTCTCCTGTGTCCTTAAGTCAGCCCTGACAGCAGACAAGCAGTCGTGATGCTGGAGGACGAGGCCAGAGACGGCTGTGGCTCTAGCTACACAATCACACTGCGAATGGCCATTGCCAAACGTGCGAATCTGCATGGCAGTTTTACACAGTGGCATGAGCCTCGGGCTGGTGCTGACATCCCAGACTGCCTGCCAGCTTGGCCACTGTTTGCCTTCCCTGTGGATCATTGGGTGCCAACCACGAGCTTTTTTGCGTGGATCCAAGCTCTCTCTGCCTGCTGTCTCTGAGACGAGTTGCTGCCACCTTGGCAACTGCGTCTCAGCACCATGAGAAGAGCCCTGAACTGTCAGTCACAGCAGCCAGAGAAGGGGTCTTAATTTATCAAAACGACTCTTTGTCACCCTTTGTAGCTCAGGAGGTTGCAACGGCCCTATGAAAAGTTCTTCACCTCTTTATATCCTTACTGCATTTCCTGCACCATGACTTCTGCTTACCCTCTGCTGCTCTGGCCCAAGAAGTGACATGAGGACAATCTGACCTACCACTAAGAAAGTTTAAATTGCCACCTCAGTGGCTGCTGCATGGTTGGAGAACAGACCATCCACTAGGACCAAGATGGCTTTGGAAACGTTGACTGCTGTGGCTGTGGATGTCCGGGCAAGTTGCATGTGGAGGAAGGATTACTTATGCAAGCATGTATTGCAGTAGATAAGGAAGTTAAAAAAAAAAAGAAAAGGATTTAATTCAAAGCAAAGTGCAGACGAGGTAGAAAGAAACACCAGCAATGAGGAAGCTATGCTGAGTCAACTGGTGCTCAAGAAAAGGGAACGCAATGACTGAGGGCAGACAGAAACTTGTAGTCTACATCCTTCCCACGTGGACTCTCTGACACCCATACGGTGCCTCTTGTGGCCTCCTGTTACTCTAGCAATGGCTCATTGAGAAGCGTTCATGGGAGACAGCCTGCTGGGGCTGTGGGTACGGCACTGGAGATTACAGATCCCGAGAGGGTGTCAGGCATGAAGGAGGATGCAGCAGTGCTGCACATCCTGCAGCACATTGTGCTAAGTCTTGTAGTACCAGGAGCATCTCCTGGTGGGTGGCCCTGGGATGTGAGGCTACCTGCAGTTGCCATGTGGTCCACATCATGAAGCAGAAGACAGAGAACGCCATGATGATTATATCTTCCTCATTTTAGAGGTAGATAAGATGTTGATGTGCAACTACTCTTGCCAGACCAAGACAAAAACAGCCAAAGAAAGAAAGATGCTTTGCTGCACTACCTGGACAGTGGGGTGCAAGTGTAACCCAGCTTTATTTTGCCCAAATCTGCCAGAACAGGCTGGTGGGATATCATGCCAGGATTGAGGAGAGAGAACAGCAGTCTGTTTGGAGGGGTTACAGCTACAGAGGTCAAGCTTGCTGCTAGTATTCTGGTGACCCACTGAGCACATCTGGGAGCATGGGAAGGCAGGTCAGGAGCAAGCCTGAAGCCTTCGCTGGTGCCAGAAAGACCCTTCTGCTGTGGGTATGCAAAGGGAAAGTGAAAGCATCAGGCATAACTTGCACTGAAAGGAGGGCCAGAACATCCATGCACAGTGACTCCAGCAATTAGGTTGTGAGGAGGGAAAAAGGGACAGAAGAAAAGGCCTATGTGGCAGCTGTGGGAGGGACAGTAAAACTCTGGCATGGGCAAACGTTTCTTAGTCTGGCATAAGGTCTGTTGGCATCAGTTCAGCCAGAAATAACAGTTATTTATCAGCAATTCTGAACTGGCGCAATGTGATTTACAGCAGATCACTGATTTGTGTGTCACTTGGTTGCTGCATTTTCTACAAAGCACTGACAGCCCTTATGCCTACCACCCAGCTACAGCCTTAGCTTGTTAGGTTACTTTAGAGACCTATGAAGATTTTAGCTAATATCTGGTAACCTACTCCTATCGGTGGCACGATGCTTCGTTAACATAATTCACTCAACACTAACTCTGCTTTCTGCATTTTGGAAGTCATAAAGAATGTTTTAAAATGAGAAATGATCACTTTGCCCACCAAGACAGGATCTGAATACCATATATTACTGGTCATCGCATTAAAAATCTAATTGCAGTATTTTTTTTCTATGATCTCCTGTTCTTCTTATGCAAACTCAACTTTATCACAAATAATTAAGAACTTTCTCTGACACCTCAACATTTGCTGATTTATCAGAAAAGTTGGGCTGTGACAGATGAGCTGTAGCAAATTTTTTCGAGATGGTTTAGATGTTACTGCTCCCAGTCATTTTCCCCATCCTTCTGCCAAAGTTACTGGGCAGAACTGGCAAAATAAAACATGGACCCATATCTGAGCTAGTTCCACACAGCCACTTTATATCGCTGAGATATCAGGCTGCAAAGCAGCTCACCTGAAGTACAGGTGTCCTGTCCTTTTTGCTGATGCTGCTACAGGGCAGAGCTGAAAGAAGAGCCTGGCAGCAAAAGCCTTAAAAACAAAAGATGGAATCTTTTGCGTCTCCAAACCACCTGAGTTTTCTGTCCCACTTGCCCCCCTAAATGAACTCAAGTCACAGCCCTATTTCTCTACAGCTATCCTATCTCTGCTAGCTGCTAATGTTAGCCAGTATCCTCTATTACAGGGCATGATGAAAAGGAAATTTTGGGAGGATGATCCACAGCTTTGCTAGACCTTTTATATTTTTAAAGTTCCTCACTCAGCTCCCCAATATCTTTTATGGTTTCTATCATTTTGCAACACACAGAATGGAAACACAAAGTGCCAAACAGATTCAGCTATTTGTAAGAGAAAGCCAAAACCTTCTGTCCTCTCTCAATGATCTCTGACTTTCAGCATCTTGCCTGAACATTCATCAAATATTCCCTTTGTCTGTTGTCATCCCTCTTAAATACATAAAGAACTCATTCATGAATGTATAAACTTTTGTCAGTCTCTAAAGTAAATGGAGTTTTCTTTTCAAATGCTTTCTTTAAATCAAAATCACTCAGTGCATGGTGCTCTGTACTGTTACCCTCCTTTCTTCAGAGAGCGTGCTGCTTTTGATCCTTTATTCCAGACTTCTTCCCACCACTGATTTCTCTGTCAATTTGGGAGCTAGGGCCTGTGTTAATGTTTAGATGGTATATTTTGATGCTTTTCCTTTCTCATTTTTTAAAAATATCTCTTTTAAAATTGGTGCTGGTAAAGGTTAAAGAAGCTCAAGGCTAACGTAATTGAGGTCTTTGTTCTTCCTTCTCCTCCCTCCCGACTTTATGCGAAGGAACAATCAAGTCAAATGCAGTTTCTGGCCCATGCACAGTGAGTTTCATCAATGTTTGTATCTATGTAGGTCCCAGACTTTGGTCCATCCTACTACAGAGTAAGGGCCCAAGCTCAGCAAGGACTAAAGACTGTAGTCCAGGAAGGAGAAGCATTCAGTTCCTCTTCAGTAAAGAGAAACCAGGCTCTCCGTCTCTCACTTTGAATCTTCCTGCCCCCCATATTACATGCCGAGGGAACCGGGATCTTGCTTTGGTAAGCCATTTCTGTCAGGCTCTGCAAGGAAACCACCACTAGGATTCAGGAAAGGTGTCAACTGTTTCCAAACAACAGTCACTACTGTTCGGCCACTGCTTCATGTAATACCTTTTTGGCATTACATGTTAAAATGTTCGTTAAATTGTCCTTATTTGTCTAGTTAGAGGAGGGTAACAAGGCGGCAACAGCCAACTGTAAGACAGAACATAGGCAAAAAGAGCAAAGAAATCTTTCTCTAGCAGAATTGCAACTTTTATTTTTATATATATTTTACAAACTTTTACATTACACTCTCTTGCAGAGATAGAGCAGTCTCTGTAAAGAAGCAGTGGAGAACTCTGAGACAGAGTAATTGGAAATGTGTCCTTCTGCATCTCCTATCCACTGCTGGTGTTCAGCAATGAAAAGAGAATTGCAACCATGAATCACAAGCACTCCTGTGCTGTCTTAACACTGCCTTTCAAGAACTGAAGAGACAAACACTACTTAGACAGGAGAAACCCTCATATATCTGATACACCTCCAAATGCTTTGTGATTAATCTTTTTTCTTAAAAACAAACAAAACAAACCAAACACTGGTTGAACAAAAAAAGTCCTACATCCGACAATCTAGATTTCTAAAGCCTTGATGGAATGAGGCCATTCGTGGGCAACAGTAGAACTTTACATAGAAAAAAAGCCCCAAACACTTAAGTAAAGCTATCAAAGGAGCTATTCTTTTAGTTAGTTTTGGAGTAAATAAAACAACACTTACTCCTTTAAGTGATTTGTTTGCATGAAATGATTCATTTGCATTTATTTGTCTAATCCGAGAGAGGTTATTGTACTGCAGCACACTCACACATTCAATCAGGCTATTCTTTAAAGCCAAGTAGTGCTCCTTCTAAAGTGAGAGTGTATTTTAGTGGGGCTGGAACCCCCTACACAAATTAAAGACTTTGTAATTCTATATTGTACGTATCATGCTTGCCTGTTGAAACAACATCAACCTTTCACCAGTGGGAAGCGGGTGGCCCTGGGTGTAGGCCTGGGACTGCCAGCTGGGAAGCCGGACTCACTCCCTGATATGCCCCGTAGCCCTGTGGGAATCACTACGAGCTGCATTTGCAGAAGCCCTGGTGGTTGCTACTCTTCTTGCTGCTACGCACTTTTTGAAGGGCTTCTGCAAGCCTCTTTAGGATTACGGTCCTACCTTGCTAAGCTGGAAGGCAGCAAGAGGTTCAAGCGCAGAAGTCTTGCGCAAAGTCAAGAGCCCAAGTTCTCTCGCTTCCTGCTTCAAGGTGGGGCTGAGGTTTGCGGGTAGGCTGACTTTCACTGCATTTCTGCCTATGTGCTTTCCCTGTTTCTCTTGTCCTGGCACCGGCCACTGAGCTGGTAGAAAACTATTAAAAAAATAGTAAGTGAACAGGTTTTTGCATTTTAGCACCCTGAACTGGCTCCCCATCACTAAGCCAGGAAGGAAATGGGAGCACATGGCTGGTGCAGGACAGCAGATAGTTTTCACACCAGTTTAATTATATAGTCAAACCACTCCCTCAGTTTACCCATCAATAAATGGGAGTTAAGATCCATCTTTATGCGCAATACTTTAGGAGCTGTGGTTGAAAAAGACACTTACGTAAGTGCTAATGCAATCTGAATAAATGGTGGCATTTAGGCAGGGGCAGATGGGGGTGGAGGCAGAGAACCATTATATAATGTAATTGGAGATTTAGCCAGAGATTTACATTTTGAGTGGGACAAACTGGATGGCCCAGAAACCAGCAGTTAAACAAACACAGAATTTGTAAACCCATTCAGGATTTGTAAAAAGTATTGTTGTTTTATTACTGTTATTTATCTTGATCGCATTTGTTCTGCTTAGAAGAAATAAAACACAGGCACTTTTTGCTTTAATTGCTGGGCCTATTCTTTAGTAAACAATGAAAAGTGATTAGAGATGTTTTTTGGCATGCACAGTCCAAAACCACCTAGTGAGAGTTCAAAGAACAAAGCAAATGCTTATTGGAAGAAATTACTCAGCTAACTAAACTTGTGTATCTTTGAGTCAGACATTTTTTCAGCATCCTTACCCCATTTATCAATGCACAATTACTGTCACTATTGTGTTGTGTCATTAGGCGTAAGGTTACAAGTGCCAGTCGGAATAAAAAAATTGCAGTAATGTTGGCATAATTTTTCATTATCATCTTCATTAACCACAGCTAGTGGGAGTAAGAGTTTATCCTTGCTGTTGTCATCGTCATGACAACGCTTCCAAAGCTTGTCTGCCGAGGGTCCACCAGATACAAAAAACTGAATGTCCTCATTATTCCGCTTCTCACACTCTCACCCATGCCAAGGGTGATCCAAGATGCACAGGGCCCTTGATTTATCCTCTGTGATTTCTCTTGACAGCCTGGTATGGTGTCTCAGCTTAAGGCAATCGGTCTGATTTCACAGTTTAATTACTGCTAATCTGAAGGAGCGTGGCCAATGCTAATGAGCCAGCAGCAATCAAAGCAATAATGGCTAAACTCGCCCCGTTTCATTCTTCTCTTTTTAATACAACACCCCTGCCCTGAAACAGGCAAGTCATTTCTCCCTCTCTGCACAACCGTAGCGAGAGACTATGCAGAGTCTGGCGTACAATTTGTTGTTATTTCAAAAGTAGACTGTAAGATGGCTTTATATTTTGCAGTTAACACCCTTAACACCCTGTTTAATGTTAGTTTCTCAACAGCTTTGATTCAAGAGAAGAATCAACAGCTGGACGAGTCACTAGAAAAGACTCATTAGCAGATCACAAGCTCAGCTGCAGAACATCCTCGGTGACACACTGGGGCCAAATTTGGGATGAAGGCCTCCTTCAGTTTTGCAGCTGGTCACCTCTGAATTACATGGCAAATTAAAGCATCATCACGGCACTGCAAAAGAGAGAGAACCTAGACTACTTAGAAAGGGTTTTACTGTAAAAAGAAATAGTTATAAAACCGGATACAATCTACACTGCAAAATGACCAGTGCCCTGAGTTAACATGACACAACGGTGGTGACAAAACATATAAAAATAGTGACATAGAAGTTGTCAGAGAGCTCAGAGCATCATGGACCATCACCATTGCTGCCTTACGCAAATGGCTTTGTTTGAAGATCTTGCACATTCTCTCTTTTCCTGAACTTCTCCGCTATTGCTGAAATAGTTGACGAAAAACATAGAAAAAAACCCTGCAGGACTGATTCCTCCCATTCACACGAGCACACACATCGGGAGTAACTGCAGGAAAATAAGGAATTACAGCAGCCCGCAGCTAGTACAAGAAGGAGACTCAGGCCCCGCATGGTCTCCCGGGGCCGCTGCGGGCCCATCTGCTGGCAAGGGCCGGCAGATAAACTTCCCCGGCAGTTTTGCCCTCAGAGCAGAACCTCCAGTTAAAATATTTACCCAGCTGCACTGTGATGATCCCAGTAAGATACAAAACCTTTTAATATTTTTCCAAACAGAAGATCACATATGAGAAACAATAGGCCCCGCATCAGTGCACATCTGAGCTACTTCAGGCAAGCTTCCTAGAGCCATTTCCCACTTACTCCAGGGAGCTGAGAGTAGATTCCGGCCTATTCTTTAGGAATTAGTCAAAAACCTCTGTTTAAGTGCAACTATGTGTAATTTATGATATATAAATAGAAGGTGCGGCAGTATTTTGCTTGTTAAATGACACTGGAGGGGGAATTATAGAGAAATCAGCCATAAATAAAAGGTTTTAGAGCAAATTTTGAAGAACATTAACTGGTTCTTGTGCCTGTCTCACATTTATCTGTTTTCACCTCAAATTTGAGGCAACTCACTTAACCTGAGGGAAAAAATATTTTTAAGGACTTACTGGGCACTCAGGAATACCTGACCAAAGTGGAAAATCTCTTCCTCTTTGCTGGTAAAAATGTTTACTGAAACTGTAAATAGTAGAATGTACCATTTGCTTTTTACAGCAGCGTCATTTAAATGTGTAATGTAGCAAAACAAGGTCACTTAATAGAATTTAATACATTATAAATTATTTTGTCCCATCCATTCATTAAAGAACTGCTCTGTCAATGATTCTTTCACAGTCACAATATTGTGTTTGAAAATAGAAAAGCCCAGACTGTAATGCAACGGAGAGATCTGTTATTTTGCAAGTCCACATGTTTTCACACTCTTTCTGTACAAGAAAAATAATGCTACGAGTACTCAAAATATGGCTATTTCCGTAAGATATATTAGAGAGAGGGTGTCACAAGAGGGGAACATCATTCTAATGATATTTTATACTTCATCATAACACTATCAGAAGATGCCAACGGAGACTCCAAGTCATTTTAAAGAACCACTTCATTTACAGGGAAAGAGTTCACTTCTAATTAAGTTGGAAAGCCTCTGGGGCTTTCTCCAGCCTTTGCAATTGTGATTTCCTTGGAGAACTCCTGATAAATCTAAGAGAGCCAGAGATTTCAGTGTGATTAAGGCCCTGTTGACATAGACATTAAAATGGTGCTAGTCAAACTATGCCATAAACCTTACACAAAAATATCCCTGTCCACAACGGCTCACGTAAACTGAACTAGAAGTCTGCTAGTAATGACAGTTATATGGTGTAACTATGAGGCACAAATGATAACACATAAAAAAAGAAAGAAATTTAGGATTAAGATATTGCTAATCTCCAGTAGTACACCTCCTCTATATTCTTCTGTCTTAGCTGAGGAACTGGGAAATCTTGGTGTAAAGTTAAAAAAAAAATCAGTGAAGGGAATTGCAGAATTCAGACTCCATGAGAGCTACAATTCCCTTATCTTCTACCTTAGAATGTATCTATACAGTGCAAATGTAATCTGGTGCCACCAAACTGATGTGAGATATCAGCATGGCACATCTCAAGCCCTGTAAATAAAACTGCCATACCTGTGCAAGGCTAAATTCCCTGATAGGGTGCACTGAAGACTCCACGAACAACTACCTCTGTACACCACGTAGAAGAGGAGGAGGAAAGGTGGCACAGGTCCTATTTACACTGAAATTACTACCAAAATAAATGTACAACAGTAAGATGAGAATCAGATGACTTGAATTCCACTTAAGCCCCTATATTTGCTCATTCTGAGCTAGTCTGATTATATCTAGCGTGGCTGTCTATGGGTTGTCCATATAGATGTACTCCAACATAGAAGGCAAGAAAATATAAACTCTCATTTATAGTTCTGACTTGGTTTTCCCCTTTTACTGAATATCCATCAGAAGATCCAGACTGATAAGTCTTCAGTGAAGAGAAAGCAGTAGACACAGGTACTTTGGCAGAATTGAGGCCTTATAAATTTGGGTCAAGGAGACCAAGTTACACGGGAAAGCTGCACTAGAGCAGGGAATTAATTTTATGTCTTTCTGAATAATGGCAAGTATCCCATCCATTGAACTAGCCTTCTCTTCCCATAAATGAGAATTTCCAGCACAAGTGTAAAGCCTTTCCTAGCACTGAAGTGATATAGTCATCAAATAAGAGGTGTCATTAACTAATGTGTAGTGTGATGGACCCTGTGACAAAAGGAACATAATACTGAGTGAGGAAGACTTTTAAAAGACAATGCAGAGACACATCAGTTGCATGAAAGTAATGCCAGTGAGACAATGGACTGTTTAGAAGTCGGAGCCGATTTCCTTCTGGATGTTGTACATTTGCAGAAGTCAGCAAGATGTAGCAAACTGGTCCTCTCTCCCAGGAATGCATTTCTCAAATAATAGTCTACCAAGTAGCCAGACCCAGTGCTATTGAGCCTGTACTTCTTGTGCAGTTTGAACAGATTCAATTTATAAGCTATAATAAAGCAACAGCCTTCTGTTCTCCTAAGAGAATGTTGCCACTGAGTTTTTTGCCAGAAAGGAGTGGATAGAAGTGGCAGGTTACTGCCATGGAAAGAAGGAACCTGAGAAATCATGCAGAGGTAACAGAAGAGAGGACGTTTGAAGCAAACACAATGAAAGAAAAACAAAATGAATAAAACTGGAGAAACCTTCAAACAGAAACTAACGTCAGAGGCAAAGGAAAATAAAAGAAAGCAAACTTGGTTTGTTTAGCAACCAAGACTAATTCCCCTTCCTGTTAGAAAAGACCTTCATAGATCAAAGTATTTAGAGCGCTCTCAATTCCACTTGGGCAACCAGCGATATCCTGATTAGATTTGTATTTAAACAGAATTCTCATACATTTCAATTATTAGAATCATTGGAGCCAAGTGCTCTTTCAAGTTAGACCTAAATTATCCAGTCTCTAACAGAAAGTGAAAAGGCATACAAAATTGATACCAAACATTGCTCTGTAGAATCATATATACTTTTAGCAGTCGGGAGCATAAATGGAAACATTTAGTATGCACACAGTTTCACTGGCTAGCAGAAAACTCACTACAGCAAACAAAAACAAGCACATTCTTCAGGTTTAATTGCTAAAACATTCAAAGTATAGTCTTTCAGGCTAGTCTTCAGCAAATAATTACTTCTGTGTGCCCCCCAAACCTCCCAAAAGATACCACAAAAGGGTCTGATTTTCAAATGCTGGGGCTAAGCACTTTCCAAAAGCAAGCCCCCCGAGAGCATGTCATTTGGGAACGCAGGGACAGATGTACCAGGAGTCTGTTTAAATGATGATGTGTGACTGATGGATTTACACATTTGGCTATCCCTAGTAGCGGACAGGAATCTAAGGATCTATTGAGACAATCTTGGGAGATGAGCATATTCACCATTTTTGAAAAGTAGCTTAATGGGTAATACCACCTAAACACAAGCAAAGTGGTCTGAAAGGTATCTCTATAAATGTGTGGGAGTCGATGGAATTTCTAGCAGTTACTTTAGTGCACAAGAACATATATAAGGACAAAACATTCAGCATTTGCGTAAAACCCATCAAGTTATGAATTCTGTAAATAACTGCTTCGCAGACTCGGTACTTAGAGGTATCACTTTCATTAGAACTGATACATTTTGAATCTAAGATATAAAAATGCCAAAGATCCTTATATTTTTGTAACATGCTTCCATTTTTAGAGTAATATTAGAACTACTTAAAAATTATGATGTTCTGATCTCCTACTTTGGTTTCCTTTCAGTACTGTATGAGATTTACTGTTTCAACTTTTGTTTCTTGCTATTCAGTAGACTCTAGGGGTCACAGTATTACTATGTCTTATGCTCTCTGTAAAATTATCAGGTGTTTGCAGAATAATGTGGAGAATTCATGAACACAGGAGATTTTCAGTGAGCGTCCTTCCACACGCTTTAGAGAACCAACGCCCTCTTCCCATGTCCCAGACTTCAGCACTGAAAGAGATGACAGCTCTGAATCACGATACAGCAAACTGAACTTCACCAAAACGTAGGCTTTTCCTGAGCCTTTGATTTGCGACTGCTCCCATCCTCCCTACTCTGTTGGTGATAGCAGCCTCCTTGCTTCTGCCGTGTTTTCTCACAGGGTCTTTCCATGGTACCCACACAACATCCTACTGCTACTCCCAGTCCCTTCCTTATTATATCAGTTTTCTCCTAAGAATGACTCAGTCCATCTTACCTACAAGAAGCAAAAAAAGGAAGCAAAAATGTTTTTTAAAAATGTCATGGTCATCTAGATATATCTGGATATATCCTTCTGCTGCATCTCCTCCTCAGTCTCCTCAGTGACTCTCAGTTTGCGCTGTCCTGAATGCAGTCACCTGGGCAAGAAACTAGGTTTTTCCCTATCTTACAAGAGACTTCATATATCTTAGAAGCTCTAAAATAATAATACATAATAATAATAATTAAGGAAGAATGCTTGTGGGTTTTCCCTTATTTTGACAAAATCCAAGCAAAACAAACCTACCATTTATCTATAAACACAATATCAACAATGTACCTGAATTATTATTTTCTCTTATTTGATAGTTTAAATAATTTTGGAAAAATGCTACGTGTACACCTGCTGTTTCCACCAAATAATTCCTCCAGAAGGTAGGATGACCCTACTCACATTCACAGTTTTCCCTTAGACAGAAAAATAAACAAGAACTGTATTATGAATTTACCAGTCAGGTTCAGATCTCATTTCAAGCAAGTAAAATGTCTGGGAAAAATTCATATGTGCAGTAGCTACAAAGGCATTGGTCTGAAAAACTGATATAAAAACTTAAAAGTGGTATAAAAATGCTAATCTGTCCCATTTTCTGTCTGTGGGAATTATCATTTCATTCCTTTGAAGGTTTAGCCCAGTCTACTATCCCATATGCTCAAGTGACACAAATTTTAGACATTAGTTTAGATATTCGTACCTCTTTAGATCCTCTGATCTCTTGGGATCCTGCTGAAGCTGGTGTAAGTGGCTGTTACCCATTTCTACCTGACCAGGTAAAATTCTAGAGTCAGGGCCTTACTCTGCTTTCTGTCAACCAGAAGGAAAAACAGCCAATGACCTTCCATTGCTAGAGAAGTGCAGGGTCATCTTCATCACTAACTGTGATAACAGCTCAAGGTGGACATGCAGAACCTCTGGAGAGCTGTAACTGCAGTTCTGACAAGCCCAGATGCAAATTTTTTTGGATTATCCAAAGCCCTGCTGTGGAGTACTTCTCTCTTTTAACCTTTCTATAAGAAACAGCTGTGTCTCTAGAAAGAGAGACATCCTATCTTCCTCCAATCCCCGTGGCAATATTCAGTATTCACACTGAGGTGCTTTGGGAGGCGTGCCACCAACTGCAGATGTCCATATATGTGTGGTCCCAAAATTCACAGGTTTGCGTGACACTTCTATTTTCTACCAGTGCCAGTGAGTCTGGCAGTCAGCAGCCCCCAATTCAGCAGACAGCCACATTTAGCCAGCGAGCTATAGAAATGACAAAAAGCAGGAACTTCTGATGTGTTTAGAGAGCACCTAGCCCACTGAGGCACTATTCTAAGTAGGTGCTTTAGGGCATTAATTAATTACAAATAAATCCTTCCCAAAAGGATATGTATAAAGGGGAAGGTGGGGGGGAAAAAAAACAGTCAAAATTCCCCAATTCTAAGCAGTTTAATCACTTCAGTTCAAATGATGGACTAAGTAAAGCCATTTTACCTGCCCCTAGTATTTAAGTGTCTCACATGACAGCTACTGTGCCATCCTCTACCATCATCTCTGTAGGACAGGAAGAAAAACAAACACCCACCTTCCATTTCAAGCTATTTTTAGTGGGATATATGAATCATCTTTGTCAACACGACCCAGAGGATGTTGCAAGCCCTAAGAAAAACTAACACAGGTTACTCTTTCCATCGCATCATTAAGCATGTCTAGAATTTTTTAAAATCATGTTTTGTCAATTATTTTTGTGAAAATGTTATAAAGCTTCTTAACCATGTTCTTCAAATCAGAAGAGACCTGATTTTCCTTGTGTGTTACTTACAGATGGGAAAAACAAGAAATACTCACTAGCAATCTTTAGGCTCCCTGTTTGGTATCTTCATATGATGAAGTCAATAAAAAGAGATACAACAGATATACTCTCTAAATCAGCTTTAGTGATGGCAGAGAATGATTTTTTAGTAAAGAACCAAAATGAATACGTTAGTCAGCCTTTATTGTAAGGGT
Source organism: Dromaius novaehollandiae (assembly GCF_036370855.1). Lineage (NCBI taxonomy): Eukaryota > Metazoa > Chordata > Aves > Casuariiformes > Dromaiidae > Dromaius > Dromaius novaehollandiae. The sequence continues at coordinate 10,946,401 of NC_088099.1, forward strand.
CTGTATTGGAAAGAGAGAGGAGGGAAAAAGCGGAGGGATAATGGTCCATGTTTAGGCCAGGTTGCAAGATCATTGACTTTCAACGGCCAGAATGAAATGCTGCTGACAAAAGTCTCTCCAACCACTGAATCCCCTCAGGGGCTCGGACAGCCTGCTGGACTCGGGGTCAGAGTCCCAAAGGGATTTAGACATGCAGCTCTTTCTAAAGTTCCCAACTCTCCTAATCCCAAGGGCAGCTCATTGCTTAAATACCTTGGAGGATATGGATCTCTGTGCTCTTTCCCAGCTGCGCAAGAACACCAACAGCGCTGGGTGGTAGCAAGTGCTGAGCGCTTCTGTTGAACACAGGTGCACTGTGCAGATCTATTAATACGTCCACCTCCCTCAGTTAAAGTTCAGCTTAGCAGAGAAAAGTCAACATCATCATAACTGGACATCTGAGTAACTCATCACTGATATGAGGGCGGTTTGCCTCCCTCGCGTTTTAGGCTGTCTTCTGACTCAGGCTTGTCCTGCTTATCACTTTATTTACCTCCTCATTATCTTTTCAACCATAAAAAGAAGATAATTCTTTTTTATTTAAATGGAAACTCAGGATATAACCAAACACTCACTGCAGATAAAAAGCGCTGTGGTTTAAGAAGTTTCTATCCTCTCGCTTTTTGTTATCCGTGCCTCCGTGACTCTGTTGAGTCAGCAGTTCATTAGCCCTAGGGCGAAGGCAACTGGGCTGCTGAAAAAGGTAAATCTTCCCTCATAGATGACCAAATTAGAGTGGGCCTCTTTGGTGTTTCTTACTTAAGCCAGTTTAACTGCTTTCTAGCTCTTGCCTAAGGATGGGCCTCTCCCTGCCTCAAGTCATTTCCAGAAAAGCCTCTAACAGAAAGAGTCCAAGGGGGTGTGACAGAAAGGAAACTAAACCAAGCATGCCCTGAAGCCAGAAAGATGGATGAGGGGGAATCAAATCAAATCAATCAGTCAGTGTTTCTCGAGGTTTACCACCAGCGTGCACTCTAAAGCAGGGGGTGGGTGGAGGGAAGGCTACCAAAAAGGAACCTCCTCCCCTCAGAAAACTGGAAAAGGTACAAAAAATAGTTTTCCAAGCTCAGCTCTCAGGGGTCCATTCTCAGAGAAGAAAGCATGTAAAATATCCAGAGGAACCAAAGAAAATTAAGGCTGAAAAATGATCCTACTACTAATCCATCCTCAGCTCTCCCAAAGCCTGACACACCAGGCACAGGCAAGGACTCTGGGACAAAAGAGACCGGCCATGTAGTGCCAAAGGCACCAGAGGTACCTCATGGAAAACTTGCAGGGAAGACGCTCTAGCAGGTGTCCGCAGTGGCACTTGGAGCGGGCGCCGCAGGCGCTGGAGAAGTGGCGACACCAGCGCACCCGGCTGCGGCCAGCTCCGTCGCTCCCTGCCAATAGCTGGATCCATACGGCAACGCAACGGCCTTGGGCGTTGCAATGCCACTTTTGCTGCCTGAGGATCCCGCCTGCGGTGGTGAGCTGTCCACAGCGGGGATTCCCAACGCCTTAAAGCTGCCTTTGCGGTGTTTCCATATCTCCTTCTGGAAATAATGACAACATTTGTTTCTGACCAGCACACAAAACAAAGATGAAATTACTGCATAGGGATATAAGAACAGCAACAGTGTATTCGGACTGTAAGTGTGACCAGTGGGAAATGCAGAAGTGCAGAAGAAGCAAAGTATGTGTAAAATGATATTTCCCTAATGTAATCTTCTAACTTCTGTCAGTCCAAGACTTTGGGTTTTCCTGAACTGGAAGTTGTATCCAGACCGTTATATTTAAAGAACTTCGATGCATCTTTCTGTCTTAAATTTAACTTGTCATTTCTTAAACCCCTTTAAAATTCTGGTATCCAAAACATCCTGTAGCAACAAAGTCCTCAATTTATTATGCAGAATGAAGAACAGGGCTTTTCGACTGCCCTACTTCTTGTTCTACAATAAAAGGGGATGAGCGTCTCCTCTTTGCATCTTTGGTATCGTTTATAATGTCATACACCTTCCTATAACTTTGTTGTTCACAGTATTACGCGCACCAGGAGACTTTTTTGTTTTTTCCCCAGGCTGAAGAAATTTGGTACATTCAGTCTCTCCTTGTAGAGAAACTGTTCCGTCGCTCTGGTCCTGCTGTTAGCCTTCTCTGCAGCTCGTGTATTTTTATCGGCGAGAGCATAACGAGAACTGCACGCAGCATTCAAAACACAGGTACATGACGAATCAGGGCCCAGACGGCATTTTCTTTTGTGTTCTATTCCTTTCTTGGTAATTCCTTTTCGCTTGATGAAGTTGCATGTTGCAAGCTTCTGGGCTGCGTGCCAGCATGATGTGAGATGACTTGACGTTTTCAGGGTTATTTTTCTAAAACCCAGCTTCTCGCCAGGCAGACACCCCGCAGGACGGCTCCCCAGGAAGGAAGCGAATTGGCCATGCCTGAGGAACCACCATTACCTGTGCGCGAGCCGCCTTTGCTACAGATTTCATGTGAAAGCAAGTGCTGCTGTGCTGGAAAAGATCCCTCTGAGAGAAGGCAGGTCCACACCACGGCTGAGCGGCTGCACGAGACTCCGCAGTTTTCTCATGTAATTAGAAAACAGCTGTGAAGGAACAGTCGATTGTTTTTTGGCAGTCACGGCCAATTTTGCACCAATAGAAATGATGAATCAAACCCTGCAAGTTTACAATATCTGCTGTGAGTGTAATGGCAGAAGCCATGCTAATGATTTTAAATCTCATTTATGCCATTTTTGGCTGATGGAATATTCCCACGTCCCCCGGAAGCCTCTGGTGTGAGGGAATTCCCATACACTTCGCCATAACCCCTATTGGGAAGTGGAGACGGGAGCCAGCAGGTTGGATGTGGAAATCAGACAGCAACCTTTCAGCCACAGACTAAATATAGTACATTCGTCTTTCCTTCCAAAGCAAAAACTGCCATGCATTACTCAACCTCACCAAATAAACATAAAACTGGCAAGAAAGAATAACACAAAATGCCATCGCTACTAGGCTCCATCTTCATGACTATCAACCCCAGTCCATCAATACATTAATGCGTCAGAAACATTCAGGTAGCAGAACAAGTGTTATTCCTTTAAGCACGTCACTCATCCCAGCATACCCAGTTCTGCTAGGGCTATCAAATACCAGCCTGTGAACCAGCATCTTCTCCTAAGATGTGTACAGTTTTACTGTCTGAACAACGAATATAATCCCTAGGGCCACATTTCCTTGCTGAGGCCCCCAAAACATCTTCCAAAATTATTACATGCATCAGCTGTGATTGTAAATGCTTCTTAGCAGGATAGGTGCTAGAAACATATTTTTGCATTTGTATTTTGCATTTTCCTGTTAACATGAACAAGTGCAATCCAGTTGGCAATGTTTGCCTAAGTGCAAACTTTGCAGTAAAGATGTTAGAAACAACATTTGAAAATGGCCCTTTGCCCTTCCTGTTCTGGCCTGAAAATATCTCCATGTCAGTCTTTAGAGGGAAGTGTTTTTGGCTAGATACTCAATAATTTTAATAGAATTAGCATGGGACAGAAATGCCATCCAAAAATGGATTCATGTTTAATCTGGTAATCTGATCCCATATGGCACTTTAAAGAGTGGGAGGAATTAGTGTTTGCTGCTTAAAGAAATTACCCAGAAAATGACTGCCGAAGACAGACCAAATAGCACCTCATCAGCATTCAGCATGAAAAAGACAAACAACACAGGAACAAGAGAAGCTAAAAGGTGAGCCAGCACAGAGAGCCAAAATTTGTTCCTGCATTACTGGGGAAGGGACAACAATCAGATGATGAAGGCAACTTCACCAAGTACGGGATATAAATAAAGAGTAATTAGAAGACATTGCACAGAAGGGTGGAAGGCAGTATAAAAGCTGAACATAACAGTAAGCCAAGCTCCATCCCTGAATACGCATTCACCTTCTATGCAGTTCTGCGAAGGTGTTAGGAATGCCTCAGAAAGCACAGTTTGGTCCCGTATTTATCGTTAATCATCCTGATATGGGAACCAAAGGTCTCAGACACATGGCTAATAACATCTATGGTTCTGCTACCTGGCTGTGCTTCAGGTCATGGTTGCAGGGACACGTTTCTGGGAGCCAAACAGGCTGGAGTGGTTCTCTCCCCCTGCCCTCAACTCTCAGTTCTGCTGATCCACTTGTCTGTGGCGCCCTGTGGTGAACTACCTCAGAAACCCTCCTCGTATAAACCTAATCCTGACTGAAAGAAAGGACTGAGCATATTTTTAATTCAGATACAGCCACCCAGTTCATCTGTCGTCTTGCAAAAAGTGGCAGCGACACAACAGAGGAGCCACCCCTGGAGTGAACAGTTGGAGATAAATGGAATAAACAGATGGAGATGAAAAGGAGGAAAGCGGGAACTGCTTAGACTGGCTTTGATGCCAGGTGCGATGTCCACAGACCCACAGCCTCAGAGCTCCCCATTTGTGCTGTCTACGGGAGTGTGCTAATATCTGCGCAAACACAGTAAACATGGTTCTCTGTGATAAAAAAGAAAAAAAGAAAAAATATGACCAGAAAGAAGAAAAATAGCTGGGAGATGAGACCATCCAAAGCACTGCACATGCTGGACCTCTCACTAATTTCATTCTGCCTCTGCTACGTTCTCTCCGTTCTAGCAAGGCGTTCAGCTTCCCCGACCTGCCAGCTCTTCCACTCCTGCCTCACATTTGAAAACATCCTTTTGGGACATCAGCCTTTCACTTGGCCCATCCCCAACCATCCCACAAGGTATTAAGAGGCCTTCTCTGTCACTGGAATAATGGAAGCTGAAGGGCATCAAAACTATGGTCAGAGAAGCCCCAGGGAAACCATAGCAGAATTTCATCTGCTGGAGGTTGCAAATCTATTCAGTGATTCTTGTGTATGATGATGCTATGTAACTTGACATAGATGCATAGCACAGGTTAAAAACCAAAGAAAAGCTGCTTTCCCCATCCCCCCCTTCCTGAGAAGGGAAGCATTTAGCAGAACAAAGTGCCTGTTGTAAAATGAAATAAGATGTGACTGTTCCCATATGGAGATTACACAAAATACACCCCTGAAGAATTACTGTTGCTTACTTCTGGGGTAAGAATACAGGATTTATCTGCAAAAGCAGCTCAGACTGGGCAGTGCAGTGGCTAATGAAACCCATGCCAATATGTGTCCAAATCCTTCCCTTTGTGTCACCAGTTCAGCACACCAATTTGTGGCAGAGCTGCGAAATGAAAAATCACAGCCCAGTGCACAGAGATAATTTAGACAATAACTAAGCTTTTGCTGCGTGCTTATGCACACACGCAGCACCCAGCATTCAGCTCAGGCAGAGCTGGGCAGGCTCACCAAAGCCACAGTCCCGAGATAAGAAGCCCAAATTAGGGAGGGAAAAAAAAATCTCTCAGGTGCACTCCACAAACACAGCAAAATACAGCGCTTTTTTGACTCTTACCCTGTGGTTCTGAACGAGCACAGCCCAGGGTCCGGCACAAATATCCAATGACAAGATTAGGGCTATGGTATTATGAGCTTAATAGATATACTCTTTACTCTTAATTCTCCTTTTACTGCTTCCCACTCACCTGCTCTCTTTCCTATCAGACTACTTAAAGATGTCCAAGACCTCCAAAAAATTCCATTTAAGAAAAAAAAATGTATCTGTAAAGTCATCCCCTTATTGAAAAAAAAAATCTTATTTTGTTTAGGTGGCAGCTGAGGCAGAGAGAGGCCAATATCCATTTCTCCTCTAAAAACAAGATTAAAAAAATCCTTGTGAGAGTCCCAAAATTTAAATATACCTCAAGAAAAAAAGCCATCCAAACTGCCCTAATATCACAGTAACTCACATTAGCCCTTCCTTTGCCTGTCCTCACTGCCTGGCCTGGTTTCGATAGCCTGCAGCTGGCCTGGATGGCAGAGTGGCAGCCACCAGTTCTCCGTGGTATATTAGTATGGACAACTACTTTATCAGGCACTTTTAAAACCTCTTTGATGACTCAGAAAAACACTTACCAAGGCAGAGCAGCATTTATTCACCAAGGGAGCACAGCATGGCAAGGAGAAGTATATACAATAAATCTGTATATGCATATTTCTCCTTACCTAACCCTCCATACAGTCTCCTGAGCTGCAAGATGCAATCCTGCAACCTGCTCTTGGCACCCCTTTAGCTTGTGCCCAACCCCTTCCAGCAACCCTGCAAGCCCCCAGCCTCTCTCCATTATCCTGACATTTATATGGTTTAGTATGTAGGTGGTTATAGGTTCAGCCTGGAAAGATCAGAATTTGCCAGGCTAGGTGGAGGCAGGCTAGAGGGCTTCCCCAATTAATAGCATGGCTATCGTTGTCACCAGACCTTCCCAGGCTGTGCTTGATTTCCCATTGCCCCTTTCCCTCCTCTAGCAGTCTTGTTTAACTCTTTGCAGCCAGGCAGAATAATATCAGATGGGTGAGCTAAGGTGACATAGGAACAGTTTCCTTATGCCCACACTCTGTGCTCTGGTCATCCAGGATTTCCTTATTTCACGTAAGAGATAAGTGAGGAAGATGTTCCTAAAACCAGCGCTTGGTTTGCACAGCGCGCCGATGGGCTGTGCCACCATTAGCGTGTCCAGCTCGCTAAGAACACCATGGTTGCTTCCCACCAGCTTTTGCAAAAGAGTATTTATTGACAGGTCAGAGAGCAAAACGGGCAGATTCAGCGAACCTAGAGCAGCTGTAACTATAATCTTTTACTGAACCCATCTCAGAAGTGTCTTTCAGATTCTGAGCTGCAATTAAGATGAGGGTGTCAGTAAATGCTCTGTTTTATATCAGCATTTGGCTAAGATAAGGAAGATAGATGCCTTTTTGACAGCCATATAATTTTCCTTGGGGTCTTTACATTGTACCCCTTGTTTGTGCTCTTTCCAGACGCAGGAGTAACGGAGCCTTTTTACGTGCATGCACTGCCGCGCTTCCCGCAGCAGGTGCGGCAAAAGGACCCTGCTGCAGCTCAGCAATCCTGCCTAGTTACTGCGGCTTCAGGACATATGCTTGAGACAAGTTTAGAAGAGTAATAACTACACTGGATTCAATACTAGTATCTAGGTACAAAACAAGTTGTGAGTCAAGTCACAGACTGCTGGAGACTGAAGCTGGCAAGGCAAGGAGGATCCTGAGCGCAGCCCTTCAAAGGGGTTAGCCACTGCCTCAGTCTTTGTACACGTCCCAGTGACTTTCACTCAGTAAACTTGATATATCATCACTTGGCATCCCTGAAAGAAATCATATCCAAAATCAAGAGGTTAAGCTATATTTTCTAGAAAGGTCAAATTCTCCTTGTATCCCTCCAATTACAGTGCCTTTGCAAGAGTTCACACTGTTACTTAGTATGAAAAGCACAGGCTGGAGATGGATAAGATGTGTGCTGTGAAAAAAAGCTGGAATTAATGGAGGGATCTCATCAATCTCAGCTTGTATTTGTGATGAAGACAGTGCAAAGTGAATATACACCTTAAATAAGAAAGGGAATGTCAAAAACATGACAGTTATAAATCCAAGGTCAACAGTTGCCTTGAAAGAGTTTTCTTAAGCAGCTGTGATAGATTCCCAATTTGCTGAAAGTTTTACGTAAGACAGCTTGACATTTTATCGCCATGGGTTTCATGGCATAAAAATTTCAAGGCTTTCAGCTAACAGCAAATACATCTGAAGGAGATTACAGAACCCTGAACTCATTTATAGTAACTATGTTAGTTAAGCCATGGATGCGTTCCCAAGACATACCAAATGCTAAATTTTGCCAACCAATAGCACTCATTCCTTTACTTACACACCACAGCTTAGTCTAAGCCAAAGCCCACAGAAGTGCTGATAAATATTACCAGTGACTCTCAGGTAAAAGCCACGGTGTCCTTTTTGCCTCGCAGGTATGATACCAGAGCATTCCACTCGCTCACATACTGCTGAAGTTCAGCGGCTTTCGAAATGATATACCGCAACTATTCAGCAACGTAAAGCAAAGCTAGGCAACTCTTTGGAAGAAAGTGTGAAGTCTACATTAAGCAGAATCTCCAGGTAGGTACAATTTAATCGCTTCTACAGTTTAACAGCGTATGTTTTGCCTTCAATCGCTATATACTCCCTCTGAGAATGTAATATTGTATGATGTGATTTTTTATTATTTTAAAGCTGATTGCTGTAGCTTTACCAGCATTGTTCTCTCGTGATTCTGTCAGTCTATCCCCAAATCTCTTAACTCCAGGTAAGGGCTGTAGCCTTTGGGGAATGACAAGCAGTTCAGGAGAGGCTTCCCAGGAAAGACGGCTCTTCCAGCCTGCTCGAATGCAGCAACGTCGCTTGCTTCTGCCCTTCTGGTGTCCCCAACTCCATCTTCCTGCCTCCAAAGTGCCACCAGTGTTCCTAGTGAGTTTGTTCTGCAGCTCATTATTTGCAGTAGTAGGTAACCTAGCTCTATACTTTCTCCTTCCATTGGCTTTCTATTGCTAACCTAAAAGCAAATGGTTTGTCTTTTCTTTGCCTGTCCTTGGCTAAATCTATTCCTTTGCAGCTCTTGTACGGTAGTTCATTCATAGCAAATCAGAGGATGGATAGATGGATATATAGTGGATAGACAGGCAGATAGAGGTGGGATTCCTTCCCACCTCCTTCATATCCTGATCAAGATGAGAAAATCATTTCCTCAACATCATCAGGAATCAGAGCAGGGAAACGGAAATGCCAACATGCAGTAATGCCCACACTCTGCAGATCTACCAAAACAGAAAATATACACTCATACTGTGGCTCATATTGGCACTTGTTATAAAACAGCACATCCATGCACGGCCTTCTGCAATCCTGTGAAATGTGTCACGGTCTTATCCCTAGCCATAGATGCTTCATGTTACATCTAGTCTGGAAGATAATTTTCATGAGTAATTCAGCTCCTGCCACCAGGCATTACTTCAGTGTTGATTTCCACTGAGGGAATAAAACTTCTTTTAGCGTGTGGCTATTTTCCTGGGCATCTCCCCAGGGGCCTGATCCTCCGCTGCTCTGCCTGGACGCGTGCACTCCTGCGCAGGAGGCACCGAGCGCGGCACTCGCGCCGCTCGCCTCTCCCGCTGAACGGGGCACGGCGAACACAGCAGCTGCAGGACAGAAATCCTTGCACCTGCTTCTTCATCATAAAATCTTTGCTGCTCTTTGGTCATTAACTGTAAAAACAAGCCCAACTATTGAAATCAACAGCTAAAATCTTAGTAGAGATTATTTGGAAAGAAAGTGAAATCAAAACTTTCACAGCTGCATAAATGCAAAGGGTCCTGTATATTTTGAGTACTGCTTTACCTTTGCTGAAATTTTGAAAAAAACAGTTACATCTTGGAACGTTGTTAGTTTTAATACAATTTGTCAAATTTTTTCTTTTTTTAGGAACATATTTTAGAGTTCTGGGAAAAATGTATTCTTTCCCGGTTTGACAACTCTTTTCTGTAAATTTAATCCTCAACCAGCTCCTATGTTTCCGCAAGCTGTTTGCTTCTCCTTGAACCTTATGAATGAGTCCTGTACTGTTCCTGGGGAAACGTGTCCTATTTAATGGCAGTCACAGGCAGCAGGTGGAGCTCACACATAGGGTTATTCCCTTGGTCTTGTCTATTTTCATTTTCAGTCTTACCCTTGGTAATGGCAGAACAGAGACTTTCCATAGCTGTACTAACCTTTGGAGCCTAAATCTTCCTCATAGTTTTCTTTTGAATTTTTGTACATATTTTTCATGCTAATTTATGTCTATTTCTTGCATTGAGACATTCATCGGTAAATCTTAAAGCACTTTAGAAAGGAGACAAATGTCATCATCATCATTTTGAAATTAGTTTATCAAGAGATCATTATTTATGGTACAATGTGATTGCTATATTAAAGCAGGTTGAGTGCAAAGGCATTTGCCCTTGTGCCATAAGCTTAATGCTGTTATCTAAAGGCTTTTTTAAGCAAATCAGAGTAAGGTAACCCTATCTGACAAAAAACAAAGGAAGGTTTGAAGGAAACAATCCAGAAGGAAATCTGACTATCTGACCAAATTAAAAAATCCGGGTTAGCGTTACCATGTATTTTACTTAATTCCAAACATACAATTACAGAAAGAGACAAACTCACAGAAAAACCTACGCAGAAAACAGAGAACCACGTGCCCAAGGGAAATGCCTGGCGGCTTGCGGGCTTGCCGGGCTACATGCCCTGCTCTCCACACAAACGGCTTCGCTGACGTTTTGTGGGATCGCTGGCCCACCATACTGTAACACCATGCTTTCTCTCTCTCAACAGGGAGAAAACAGCTTCAGAGAAATTCATGCTAAAATGCTACCCAGAAAATTGTTGTTTACCATTAGCCATTTTTCTGTGAGGCATCCTTGACAGCGTTTAAATGCTGCCCTTACAATGTAATGCAAAACTCAGGCAAGCCAGGATAACTGCTTGCAGGGCAGAAGAGATGAAAAGAAAAGGTTAGAAATAAGTAACTGCAGCGAAGTCCTTCCACCCTTCTTTTATGGACACCGTTAGTATAAGTCAGGTCTAACTTGGATTTTTGCATATTATTGCAATAAGTGCATGAGAAAAAACATTAGTTAAACTGAGATACAGAAACTAGTAATGGTTAGCCAGAAACAATCAGGCCTGCACTGCCAAAAGAAAAATGGATAATGGTGGACAAATAGATGTTATGAAACAAAATACAAGGTATTTGTATTTTACATAGAAATAAAACATGCAGGTTTTAATCACTTGGCTGTTTGTACCATTCAGGCATCAGCCTCGAGACAAAAAGCACATAAAGCCGGAGAAAGTTCAGTAACCTTTTCAATATTCTTCATTAGACTCCACCACCCACAGCCCCTAGAGTGAGCTGCATCCTCAAATCAATTGCACCAAAGCGTCCTCTGATTTATGAAAGGCCTCACCATGGAGTTTTCATATACTAGTTATTTAAGTACTGAAAAGTCTTACCTATAGATCCTCAAGTAATTACACACTGAGAAAGCTCACGCAGAGCAGATTTTCAGCAAAGGGAGGCCACTATAGGAACAAAAGTCTTTTACAGCTGAAATCAGGCATGTGTTGCAGGTTTGTGTTTTTACAGGACTGCATTAAGAACTGAGCCATGAAACTAGCACAAAATGAGAGCAAAGGGACTTTCCCAGGGATTGATCTGACGAGATACAAAAGGCATTTCCAGGACCGTCACCACGATAAAAGCCTGGTGCAGGTTTTCCCTTTTCAGCTGTCTCATCGGGTAATCTTTTTGGTGCCCTGCGAAGGCACATGTGCACACACACGTGCATATAGTAATTCCTGCAAATAATAGTACCTTTCTACACTTGCTTTCTGTGCAGAAAAATCTTTTTTTTATTATTTTTTTATTTTTTAGATCTCATCACCTTTACCCAGGCGTCCCCAGCCAGCACAGCGGTTTGCGGCAGTCGTGCTGCTGGGCGCTGGGCAGCAGATCTGCAGGGATGTTCCCGGCTCCACAGCGATGGAGCGCTGTGTCATGATGTTCTGGGTAAGCAACGTTCAGTCAGACGACTCCTCTGAAAACTGTCCTTCAAACACAGCAGAAATGGGGCTTTTCAGGGCATTTGGGGTGAAGAATGTCAACCTGGTGGGGTGAAGAATGTCAACCTGGTGTCTTGGTCCTTTCCAGCTAAGTAGGTAATTCCCATTACACGATAGAGTAAAAAGGACAAAAGTAACATGAACAGCATCCAACATCTTTCTCTTTTTGAAGCAAAACCTTTGCTTTAAACTCAAACTAACTGATCCCTCTGCTGAAGTTTTAACTGCTTCTGTTGTGACTTGATCTGTATTTTGGGACACCTCTGCCTATTGTGGCTGCCACGGAAATCCAGCTCTCCCCAAAGCCAACAGCCAAATCGGTCTGCTCAGCTTCAGCACACCCAAGCTGGCTGCATCTGTTAGTTACTGACAAATATTTACACAAAACTGAGTTATATAGAAATATATTTTATACAGGTTAAGATGCTACCAAAATACAGTTACAATTTTAATACAGAAAACAGGGCAACACTCTGCCTGTGATTTTAAATCCATTACTATTTGAAAAGGGAGAATTTGCAGTATCAGTAATGTGAGACCTTCTGCCATCACTGCTCTGTATTGTGCTTTCACAAATGAACCAGACGCACGTTAGCATATTTCTTAGATAAAATATTACACAGGCCATTAGTTTAGGCCTTAACTGTGATGTTTACATACAAAGACATATTCTATGGGTTATAATTTCATTGATAACCCAGGAGCTATATATACTTTTGCCAGATGTCCTACAGTTTGGATTTTTTTCCAGGTATTTACCTTTATGAAAGAGTCACTCAGTTGCTGCATCCTAACCATTATCACGATAAAATCCTAAACTGGACCTGCTAGCTGAGCTAAAAATAATACAGCATCAGCTCCTCCGATTTAGAAAGCCCACAGTAATGCATAATGGGGGATTAGGAGGCAAGGGGAACATCAGATGCCCCACTTGAGAAAGCTAAAAGGTCTAATGCTGCCCGCAGGTGGACTTAAGAGGACATCCTTGAGCTATGGCCTGACAGAAGGCAGGAAAAGAGAGCCCGCAGTGAGCGTTGAGTGTAGTTAGCAGAACATCTCTGTTTTATCAGGTCCAAAAAATATTTTTAAATAATTTGAATGTGGTTGTTTAGTCAAAAGTTAGACAAGGCCAGAAATAATGTGGCTATCACAATCACAAAGCCTCCCTATAAACTGAAAGATGCAGGTGTTTTGAAACAGTAAAACATGGCTTAGTTCTGCACTTGTGCTTCTGCAGGCCACTGTCTTCATCTGGATCACCCAGCAGACGCAGAGTGTTTATGAACTCGTCATCCTTTTGAAGCTAAAATTTCCTATAGATTTAGGATAGGATTTTCGAAGGCTTGAAGCCCTAACTCCATTTAGTATCTTCTCCATAAACCTTAATCCTAACAGCTCAATGGGACATTTCACTGATTGCTGTATCTTTACTGGTTTTGAAATATAAAGACAGCAGAGCTGAGGCTGGGGTTCATCTAACATAAGGACTCAGAATAAAAATACACATCTGGTCACAAAGATTTGCTCTCAAAAATGACTGATGTTCTGATTTGTCACTGATACAAGTGCAATTTATCTTCCTCAGGGAAATAAGAATGACACACTGTTTTTCAACAGGTATGACTCACTAACCATTTTCTTCCAACAAACTTTTTGAAGTGAAATTATCATCAGATTTGGCAACGAGCGTACTAGCTTTCCTACCGCTTCGATTCTTACGGTCCTAATGACTTACACTTCCATCGGCTCACACCGAGCGTGGTACCACGAGGCTCCCTGTGTCCCCAGGGACCCTGCAGCTCCTCAGCGGCACATCTATTACCTGGTGTCAGAAAGCACCGTCTCCAGCGGCAGCAGCATCCATCAGCTGCCACAAGCGAGGGAAGAAAGCAGCTGTTTCCAAATCTTTTTGAAATTATGTATAATACACTCAAGTGAACCTCCCTTCCTCTCCCATGGGACGTATTATAAATATTATGAATTTGTATTATTAATACTGCATGAGTGTTAGAATATTTATTGTAAATGTGGGGCCTTAACATTTGTACAACTCAAGTGTGTCTAGGGATTCTCTCACTAAGTGCTGATACGCAACTACTTCTCGATATGTGTAAATATCACAGAACAAGACTGCACAACAGCTTAAGACAGAGAGTCAAAAATATCATATTATCCTACAGGGCTAATGCTGGCAAGTATGCAGATGTATTACAGGCATCAAAGAGGGAATTTCGACAGGGTGTTAGGCAACTGGCGTAGCAAAAGCGTAATAGGATTGTTAATGAACAAGAGATCAATAGCCTTTTAGTTTCTCCACCTGAAGAAGTGCAAAATGCTCCCTGTAACAAGAGGTTTTCCAGGAAAGGATGTCAACTACTCACTAATCAAAACTACTTTCTGCAGCAGTGGTGTGCCGCAGAAATCATCCTTTAAGAAACTGTTCCTGATTTACTTGTGAATCAAATTGCACTTGCGGGCCAATGTGGGATTGCTGTAATAGGAGAGAGCAACAAGGGAGGACACCTACTGATATATTACTTTTCTATTTTATTAGCAGGAACCATGTTAAAGCCAATTAAATTTCATAGAACAGAGAACAGTTGTGCTCTTCTGGAGATTCCTGTGAAGGTTTGAAGCTAAAATTGAGTGTCTCCAACAGAAACTGTTAATTATAATTGTTCTTAATAAAGAGGGAGAATAAATGAAATCAGCACGTGAAATTATTGCTGCTGATTTGGCAGATCTCTTAATAAAGCGTTATTTATAAAAAATGTTCTCAAAACCCACTCTAATATTCCAGCAATGCCAAAACTGCTTATCACAAAGAAGAGTATTTTTCAATTTTCAATTTACAATAAAGCATGAAATTTTTATTTAACTACAACATTTCTGTCAAAACATTGCATTCCATATCTCCAGCTAGCACAAGCTTTAAGGGGTTAGAAAAGGCTGTTGCAGTATATTTTTCTCATTTTGATGCAAAGCAAAGACCACTCTGATGGGTCTTTTATGATTAATTCTGAAACAGGTACCCTTTCATCACTCAGTTTTAAGTGTTCAAGAAACTGATCTAACATAGAGAAAATTTAACATAACTTGCTAAAGAAGTTGCTCACTGCTTTAGAAATAATACCTTTTTAGTTTTTATTTTTAATACAACAGAAACCTTATTCTGTCTCCAGAAAATTTTCAACAAACAATGAAATATCACATCTTCATTTTCTTTTAATTCCTTTGTCGGAATAACATCTGATCACACGTTCTTAGGTAAGGGACAGTTCATGCAGCCATCCCCATAAAGCTTTCATGGAAGATTCAAAAAATGTATAGAAGAAGGAAAAGTTAGACCATCCCTGCTATATAATCGCCAAGCTGCCTGAGGTCTCACCAGCTGCAAACATCTGCGTGTTGACCACACTGAGCCCCAGCTTTTCCGCTTCAGGGAGCTGCTGCGCACCTTTGCGCACACAGCATCATCACGTCACGCACTCCGCTTCAGTCCCAAGCTCCGTCCAGAAAACCCTCCTTCTGAAAAGTCTGCAGCAGGAATTTGCCTCCACCGCACCACACACTCCCATTCCCCCATATTTATCTCCCATCTTTTTCTTATCACTTAGCTCACTAGGCATCTTTCTTCCTTCAGACACAATTTTTATGACTTTACACTTGAGTCTATCAGCCCAGACGAAACAGCCACGTTGGTGCCACCGGGACCAACACAGCCTTCGTCACTTTGCCTTGACTTCCCACCTCTTTTCTTCTGCGGAGACCTTTTGCTTCCTTTCTATATGTATGTAATCTTACTTTCTCTCTCCTTGGTGCTAGTTTATTTATTTTTGTGATTAGTTAACTATAAATTCTTCCTGCAAATAAGGCTACCGCTTTGCCAGAAGAGTTCTTTGAAACGTAAAGAGTTAACACGTCACATACAAAATGCTATCTGCTTTTATCTTTTTCTGGGAAGAAGATGTTCATAACTTGAAAAATGTTCAGGGCAACATTCAGACGTAATTCCCAGTTCAAGCCCAGAATGTCAGTGGGGTTGTATGAAGGTATAAAGTTCTCCCTTTCTTCTCAAACTGTCCTAATCTTATTTTCCCTACACAGACTATTCACACTGTAGTAGTATGGTAGCATGTAGTAGTATGAGCTCTCCAACTGCCACCTTCTGGGCCAATGTGTGTAGCAACCTGCTTTTAAAATGGGTTCTTTTTATACACACATTTGGCAGTTTAAAGCCATCATATATAATTTAATACAAAAATATAAAATCAATAATGATTTCATTCTAACTATAAAACAAGTCTAGCACAGATCAATTTTCATAACATGCTTATAAACATTTAAACACCAACTGATGCTTGACGAAAAACTCTGAGAAACATTCTGCTGGTTCTGACTTTGGGAAACAGATGAATTCTAGGGAATAAAGACGCTGTGTTCAGTAGAATGCGATTCTTCATTCTGGAGCACTCTTCCCCTATCCATTACTGCTGTATTATGATCATCATACAAGAAGCACTGGATTAGGACTTCACAAAGGACTATTATGCTCTAGCGTTTCATGCAAGATTAGCAATTTTCAGTCTCAGAAGCTTTCATAGTGCTATGGTCCTGAAGTTAAGCAATCTTAAAAAAGCAGGATTAGATGGCCCATATAAACCCTGCCAATTAGAATAGCCAGCGTTATGGCAACGACAAAAAGGGTCAGCCTTTTCAAGTGCTGCCAAGACCTGATAACCGCAGATCTTGCACTGCTAAGTTTGACTCAATAAAATGGAGGCATTTGGGCTACTTTCCAGATGCACCAGACCTGTCTTCTTGGGGTTCTCAATCTGTTTTAGTGAAAGAAGTAATCCTGGTACTAAATATATATGCAATCAAATATACTTTAGAAAGCCTAGTATAATGTTAAGCTCATAGTCAGTGCTGACGTAGACGACCTGCATCTCTAAGACAAGGCCATCATCTCTCCTTGCTGGATCTGCTGTTCTTAAACGAGAGCCCACTACTTCTAAGCAAGAGAGACGTAGCTGTGCCTTTCTGCAGCTGGAGCCTCCTTCACATCTCCTCTCACACAACCAGCCAAACTGAATACCTGGAGCCAGAAGCAGGGACAAGAGGAGATGTGAGTAAGGCAGGCCAAAGCTAGCTTTTCTCCTTTTCGCTGCAAAAGGAAAAGACACTTCCGTGCCCCTGAGCTAGACAGCTTTGACTTTTACAACTTTACGCTGAATGTAAGAGTGATGGGACCCACAAGCAGCCAGAGCCTTGTGAGGAAAGTAACCCCCTTTTCTCTAAGGTGAGCAGTCAGAGATACCAAAAGGTTCTCATTTTCCAAGACTAAATTCTACTAGAGCACAAAATACTAAACGTGAATGAGGTAACTACTCTTTATGGAGTACAAACCCAGCAATGTTGTAAATAAAATTTTGGAGATGAAATCCCCTTGTGTCCTTACAGGGTCTTGTTTTCTATTTCAACACCTTTCTGCGCCTTTTTGGGTCAAGACAACCCCGCAACTTACCTCCGCATGTGTAAGCAAGTCTCTTTACATAGGTCGCATGTGGTTTGCAGTCGTCCTGCTCTTCCCAAGCACCTCTCCCTCCCTACACAGGCAGTGTGGTTGCCCGCTTGCAGCTCCTGAGCCCTGCCTGCTTCACCCCACATTCCCAAAGGCTTTTAAGGCTCTATATGTGAGCTCTTCCAGGGGAAGGAGAAATCTCTTTCCTCCTCTGGAGGAATTAAAGCAAATAGGAAGTCCTCCTGCTTGCAAGTCAGCTAACTTTTTAGTAAACTGCACAATTATCAACACGTATAGCTGGCAAACAAATAAACTCAACACATATCTTTTCCACAGGAAAACAAACTTCAGATTCCTTTATTACAGTATTTCATCTTTATTTAATATAATAAATGATTAGTTGCCTGAAAAGTTGCTATTTGGTTTTGGATAAACTTGATGAGTAACAGCTGTTTAAAGTCAATAGCTAAGTTGGACATTATAGTACGCAGTTAAACAACTTTCTTCCATTTCAGACCAGATTGACAAGCTTAGTTCAAGGAAAGCCAAGCTTTTGCTTAAGTGAAGTCTTTACCCTCACACCCCAGTGGAGGAATGGAAGCTGCACAAAACGCAGCAGGCTGCACTCATCCTTTCCCACCGTTTCTAGAAGCTTAGGATGTGACCCCCCCCCCCCATACTTTAATTAAAAAATTGGCAAAGCTCCCAGTACCCTCAAATCCATGATATTTACCTTTCCCTTGTAAACCATATTTTGATTTACTTCGGAGACTGTAACACAATCAACAGTAGTAGTCATTTCCCTATTTTGATCTTATTGAAGATTAAAACCTGCATTACCTTTTTAAACAGAATTTCAATAGAAAAGTGTTACTTTTGCAGTGATATCTAGTGACATAGATGTTACTTTGCATAGACTTGTATTTATAGAGCAAAAATGGGTATCTCAGTAATACCTAACTGTCCTAAAGAGGCAGCTCAGCAAGTTATTTTGTTACT
This sequence comes from Dromaius novaehollandiae, assembly GCF_036370855.1. Lineage (NCBI taxonomy): Eukaryota > Metazoa > Chordata > Aves > Casuariiformes > Dromaiidae > Dromaius > Dromaius novaehollandiae. The sequence goes on from NC_088099.1 coordinate 10,964,573, forward strand.
GATGACAATTTACGAGTTCTTTATATTAACGCATAAAGTTGTTTAGGATCATGCAAAAGCATTTTTTGGATGTATTCTGTTTAATAAAGCTTACTTGCATATATTTCCTGTCATCTAAAAGTTCTCAAAGTCCTTCACAAACTTGAGCATACAAACTAGGGAGAAAAAGATTAATTTCCCTCTGAAACTCAACAGCTGTTTAACAACATGTAACACTAAATATGAAATCATCTTGTTGTGTTATAGCTACTTCTGCAAATGGTAATAAACCATTAATGAATAGAAAAAGATGAATTTGTTAGAGCACAAGGCAAACATTTAAGAAAGTCTGTTGAAAAATACGATATAAATTGATACATCAATACCAGCAAAAACAAAATAATCCAGTCACTGATCTTTTACCAATTTGGATCTGAGAGAATTTATATTTCCTGGCAAGAGTCATATTCCTCTGATTTAGATGGAAAATAGAAGAAACTTCAATCTTTTGTGTGATGTATGTGGCAGCTGTATTCTCCCACTGAGACTGGAATACCCCGACATATGCCTCTAATGAGCAGCACTCAGGAGAAGAGCGGCAGCCTCACAGACCTTCCCAAAGTGAAGATAGCTGTGAACGGGGAGGGTGAATCGAAGCAAAGCCTGGGCTTGAGGAGGGGTATGGCTTATTTTTCTCTTCCAAAGATCAAAATGGGGACTGCCCTTTCCTGGGGCTCACAAACAGCGGATAGCCCAGTACGTAGATTTGGATCTGAAACCAGTTCCTCCTAGTCCATAGGGTGCAGGTCCAGAGTTTCAGTCCACATCTGGCTTCTTCCATCATTTTGGAATTATTTCTGAACTACATAATTTTTTCACCACATAGTTTTTTCTCTAAATTTAGACAGATCTGCAGTCTTTATTGTGAGTGCTTTTTGATTGTTTTTTTTCAGTAGAAGCATCAGTTTCACAGAGGGTGAGTAGTTGCTACAGCAAGCTAGATAATTAATGGTAACACTGGTGCATTTTAACCATTTCTATCCTGAAACAGTTATTTAGAAAGGTATGTTTTTATTCTTAATCAGTTTTATCTTTTTCAACTACATTCAACAATATTAAAATCAGAGGTTTTTAGTGTTTCTTGCACTTTTGCAGAATTCAGATTTCGTAAAAGAAAGAAAGAGGAAACTCAGAGAACTGAATGTTTTAAATCCATACCACTGACACTGGTAGCATTTGATTGAATGCCAAAATTACTTCAAGAATATCTACGTTGCACTTAAAACACGCCATCCAGGAATTAAAAATTTAAATGCAGAGCCAATGCTGTCATATAATTTCACTTCCTGAGCATCCATATGACATTTTTCATGTCTAACGTAATGACAAAAAATAATCCAAGAGCCGTTTGCTTGTAAGTAAGTGCAACCCCCTGGAAGCATGGAAAGATGAGCTATCACTACAGACAGTGGAAATGTTTTCATTCAGACACGAGGAGCGTGACCCAGACCCTTGATGAGTATCCTAACCCCCTGTGTGCGCAAAGCAAAGCAGGAGGAGAGTGAGCGGCTCGACCGAAGCTCTGCGTCAGGGGTGGGCTTAGGAAGCAATACTTCCTAGTGCCTTCTCTTTTTGGGTGCTCAAGCCACACTCCTTTTATAACCCTCCCATCAGCATCAGAAATATTTTGCTTGGTATGTTCAAAATTGAGTTGTCTATTACTCTCCCACAGCTACAAAATTCACAGCTGACCTTCACACTGCATTTTCAGTATAGCATTGCTTCATTTTTCACACATAATCCGATTTCATTATACAGGTCTGAATTACTCATAATGAGAAGTTGAACTAATAACATGGGGCACCACTGATGCCTCTTGTCTCTTCATTAAAAGACTAGACTTTGGTTGATTATAAATGGAACCGCAGCCAAATACACACGCATAGGAATCAACGTGGATTTAAGCTTTTTGCTTTTTTTCCCCCTCTCTCTGTTGTCATTTTCTGAATACAAAGTAATCATCGTGGTTTATTTAGTTTTATTTAGATTGGAGAGACTATCATTACTCTGTTTTGGTAAGAATGTTACGCTCACAGTACAGCAGCAGCAGCACATTTTTTTTAATGCACAGCTCTGCGTGAAAACACAGCACAAATCCCCGGCTCTCCGCCTACTGTGCGGTGCAATCTGTGGGTGACAAAGTGCAGTCGGAAAAGCACATTTGCAGCCTGTAACAAAACAAATGTTATGATGGAGACGAGAGGAAGAAAGGAGGCAATTTTTAGAAAGGATCTAAACCATCATTTACCCTAGCAGGAGAATGTGACTGACTTGCTATTTTATGGCTTTATTGATTAATAAGATTTGAGGCTACAGTATAGTAAGAAAAGTTGGGCTTTTTATTAAATAACTTCAAAAGCTGGTACACAGCTATTCAAAGTTGCTCATATTTACTTTGGGATTGAAATGAAGCCTTTGAATGCCAGGAACCCATTCCAGAGGGAGTGAATGATGTATTTTGATTTTTAGACTTCCTATTGTACTTTTAACACATCTTTTGGCGACAATTCAAATTTTTATTAGTTTAAAATTGGAATGATTTGCTTATCTGCCATTGAACACACCGAAGCAGAAAAGCCACTGTTCCATATACGCTGCTGTGGGAAATTGGATGCTTACTGTTTTGTAAATACAAAACAAGGCTCCAAACCTGCAATGGGCTCCAAGCCTGAAGCCAGCACATATTGCCAAGCCAATTGCAAGATCAGAGCCTACATGTTATTTAAAATATATGGTTTCATTTATTTCCCTGAAAATAGAAGATAATTGTAAATTACTCTAAATTATATAATAAATTATTTTCACATGAAATCTCTGACAGATTTAGTCAGTGTATATCTGTGTCTGAGAGAAGGTTTGATTAACATCTCCAGGATCTGAGTCTCTAACAAACAGGTCTAAAAGAAAGCAGTTTAGTTTAATTCCATACAAGTTGTAGCAACAAGTATTTTTATGAATGCATTTAGGAAAAGACAACTCTAATGCCAGTGCCACTGCTGGTGCTGGGCTGGAGAGTCACACTGGCATAAAACTGAAGCAAGAGGAAACTCAGACCAAGTGAGTTTTTATTTCTTCCAACTATTTGCAGCTTTACTTATTATTTCTTTTATGTCACATACTGGAAAGCACTCTCTTTTTCTTCACAACACTTTCATTAAAAAAGAAATAAAAAAATTTCAGTAATTCAAAGCTCAGAAGAAAATAAAGGATGCTAGATCTCAAGAATGAAAGATTTTTTTCCCCCTCTTTGCTTCTAAAAATGTCCTGGTTAAGAGTTCAAAGCACTTTCTCTCCCTTATAAGTTACGCTGGAATAAAATGCCATGCCAGAGATATGAAGAAGCACAATTTTTAAAGCACATATAGAATTCAAATTGGCAACTGCAGGAGAAACTGGATACCTAAGAAAAATATCAGCTCTTTCAGTGTCCTCGGCACTTTGCAAGTTTGTGGGTTTTTTTTAATGAAGCGGATCTTCAGAAACTAAACTCGATAAATATGCCACATTTCACACCCATTTGAGTTAAAGACACTGATCATGATTTTCAGACTTTTCTTCAAACGTGTTCAGCACTCGAACGAGGCACCGAGGACCTGATCAAGGTGCGTTACATGGAATAAAGGGACGTTAGCCCTAAGCTCTAATGTGGGACTTAGCAACCTCTGAGACGTCACCAGCTGTGTTTTCCTTCTCGTTTTACACATGGGTACATGAATGCACACAAGGTAATATTTTTATCGTCATGTTCAGTCTGGGATCAAATTCGCATCCACGCTTCCTGAGCACCCTCACTGCTGATTTTCGGCTTATGGCTCTCCGACGGAGAAACAGCACAGGGAGGGGACAGCCATGAACCAGACGTATTCTCCACGCCAAGGACACAGCCAGTGGCGCCTAATCGCCGCCGCCAGCAGACCAGCCACGGCGCTGGGAAGAGGACTAAGTCCCCTGAGCCCCAGCACAGCATTGCATTCCCCAGGCACCACCGCAATCCCAGTGCCGAGCAGACCCTTTCAGTGCTTCCGTTATGGCATAAAAAGTGAGGGCAACAAAAATACCAACAAAGTTTGAAGACTCCCCCTGCATAGGAATGAAAATGGGAACACGCTTCCAGCCTTGCGAGAGGACGAAGAACCAGCTGTCAAAGAACAGCTGTTGACGTGCAGAAGTTTCTTTGTATTAAACTGAGGTGAAACAAAACCATCATAATGGCTGTGTCTCTAGGTCATATTAGTTGCAAAAATTGATCATTTTATACAGAAAATGATCATTTCTCTGTGAAGTTGAAAACAGTCTATTTATAGCAACTTATTAGGGGTCCACACTGATTTTAAACAATCATATTAACAAGTGTCACAGGAAAGGGGCTTCTAGAGGTAGGAATTTTTGAGGTAGTAAATCTGTAGCAGCAAGCTTATTAGTTGCTCTATGGACATTACAAGGGCCGTTACTTGTAAGAGCCCCCTATAGCCGGCATTAAAATTTCAGCCATTGGTCACTATTGAGTCCCTAGGGAAACACCATGAACAGCAGAGAAAAATAGAGGTTTCTAGAAGCCAGGGATCTGGGTTATGCACTAATTATGAAATTTGGATTTGTTTCTGTATCTAACCATGAAAACAAAGCCCCACGCAGGCTGTATTATTACGATTCCCACTAGTGGCATACGAGCAATCTGCACATTCGCTCCAGTTTTGCAAGTGTTGCATCACGTCATCAAGATCTCTGTGATTTCCCAAAAGATACAAGAGCATCCTACAAGAAACCCTCACAGCTCTAATTCAGCATTTTTCTCCTGTGCAGTTCGTTAGAGCCTTATGTATTCTTGTATACGGACATGCTCCAGGTGACAAGATGCATTCAAGACTGGTTATTGATTGTACCCCACACTGCCATTTCCACAAACAGCTGACTTACAATGTGTACGTGCTTTCAAAGATGCAGCCTGATGTTTTAAAAACATCAAATCCAAAGTATATTGTCACTTTTACCCTTATGCAGTTATATCTTGCAAAACCAGGTAAAAGCTTTTGTATCAACTGTAGTCAGTGGAGCCTGGAAAGATGGTATTTAAGACCATCCTGGAAAAAAACAAATAGAAAAAAACATCCTATCTTGCGTATCTCCATCCCTACTGTTCTTATCCCTCACTAACTTGGGGATCAGTGATTCAAAATCATTTTGAGGTTCAAGAGCCATTGTTTGCACTGTAAATGCTGAGGAGCAATCCACTACATATTGTGGCTCTTGTTAAATACGGTTATAACCTGTCTCGTTTACGGGGTTCATTTTGCTTCCTGGGAAATTTGGCTGTTGTGCTATTAGATGTCTGTTAATGTATTAAGTAGATTACTGTTGTGCATTAAAAAAGCCACCAAATTTCACTATTTGAATGTTTAAATAACGAGTGGTTTCTGTTTATTTCATAGCTGATTAGAAATCTGCCTTTTGCAGCGAAGCAGTATTTACAGGGTATTCATGTAGCAGACAGACAGTGTAATCTTCTTTCTCTGCAGCTGACAGCACACAGAGATGTTCAATGTAAAACTCAATGATGTACAAAGAATTTGACTGCTATGAGATAACTGGTCCTTTTCTTAACCCTCTCCTGATGGATTGTGGGAGGCAAACAAAATAAGGATCTGCTACCAGGCTGATAAGTCATTTCTGTTCTCTAAAATAGGAAAGCAGGGCCATATTAAAGGTGAAATCGTTTATAAATATAGCCCTGTGTAGAAGGAGATGGACAAAAGGTTATACGCGATGTTTGGGTACCTATTAAAAGAAGCAGGAATACAAAACTGAACAGACCAAAATCTGTGTTTGTATAGGCCTATTAATTTTGAGACAAACTTTTAAGGAATGTTGGCCAATGTATTCAAATGTGGCTAACAAAAATGAGACTAAGTTCACAGTTAAGCACTTAAATAAATCCCTCTATTTTCAGAAGATATCTGAGAATCGAATATAAAATGTAATTGCCTAACTTTAGTCATCTAATCTTGAAACTTCTGACAAAATTTCTAACTCTCAGCAGCCAAGAGTCCAAAGGAAACTCAGAGGCTTAGGGTGAATATTCATTCACGGGTGAGAATGTTCTTTTTGCATGTTTTTGTATGATGCACTCCATGTTCCCAACTTTTACAAGCAATAAATTGCATTATAGTGTCTTAGGGACAGCCATAGCTGTCATGTAGGGAATGTGATGGAAAGATTCGACTCTACTTCCATGGCTGCTGCTCCTAATCCCACGATATTTCTTTGTGGAGGATGGTAATATTCTGTCAATTTTCTCCTTTTAGATAATTTTGTAGTGCAGGTATGGGCTCTTCTCACTAGGGTTTATCAGCATTAATGAGATGCTGTTTTCCCAGAAGTCCTTATATATGCATATATATATGTCTGTGTGTGTGTGTGTGTGTGTGTGTGTGTGCGCGCGCGCATGAAAAAGGCCTAATAAAAATAGCAAGATACTGCTTTGAAAGAATCCTTGCTTAAAGTCATTTAGTCCATTAAAAAAAGTCTTTGCAATGTTTATTTCGACAAAACAAACAGATGAAAGAAAGAGCTGGCAGTGCGGGCAGGTGCTCTGTTCAGAGACCTGCTTCTCGGAATTGTTGCTAAATTTCCCGGCACCTCTTTCCCGCGCTCTTACAGGGGGACGGAGATAGCTAAAGGACTGTAACAATCACCAAAATGAGGGTAGGCCTTGTTCCTATGTAAAATAGTGGAACTAATAACACAGTATTTTTATAAAAAATACTTTTAAAATCACTGTTTTAGCACATATTGTGCTTCTGCATTTCTGTTATCCTCCACCAGAAAGCTAATCTATCACATTTTTTCATTTGATCGATTCTAAGCCACCTTGGCTTCCTGGTTCCTTTGCTCCTCTGTCCATGTTGGTAGCATTGAGAAACAGTCCTCTGGAAACTTATTTTCCAATTTAAATCTTATTAAAAAGTCATCGAAACAGTTCTCTGTCATGGATTTTTATAGAAGCCTGTTCTGACAAAACCTATATATTTTAGATCTAACACTTCTTCTTAGGTGCATTGATTAAAAGGACAAACGTTCTCAGACACATTTTCTTCACCATGGGAGCCAGGGTTTGTTTCAGTTTCAAACTTCCCTTGAAGCATCAGACATCAAACCTTTGCCCGAGAAATTACAGGCTGTACAGACAGTTTCTGAAGGACATGCGGGAATTTTATTTGCATGTTTTCAGTTTCTAGTACTCCATCGCTGCCTTTACTCCAACTGACATTGGAGCTGTGAAGAGGATATGCAAGCCTGAATAAGGGGGTTTGGGTGATTCAGAGCTGAGAAGACTTTAATTGGATATTTAAAGTCATTTAGCTTATTAGTTAAAATAAATATGCCTATGGCCATCCTATATTTGTTTTCAAAGTGCTTTAAAGATTCCTTTTCAGTTCTCCTTTTTTTCTTTACTCCAGTTCTACGTATAGCACATACTTCTTCAGATAATGTGTGTAAAGTGGCAAAAAATCTAACACTTTCTGCGAATCGGACCACTGCGAAAAGCGTCTCCCCTTTGCCTTTCCCCAAGAGGAGCATCCCCCACGGACTGACCTCCCTGGCACCTTCTGCTGCCGTTCAGCACTGAGCAGCCAAGGAAGCCCCCGGGTCGAAACGCGTTCGGAAGGGGAGTCACTCGTGCCTGCTGTTGCCCACCCTGACTGATACACTACACACACAGAAGAAACATATTAAATATTAAGATCACAGTGACAAGCGCTCAAAAATTAGGGAATACCAGAATTCATCCAGCTCATGAATATGCATTTTCATACTGTCATTAATTACATGATCACAAACCGCTTTTTTGCAACGTCCTCAGGTGGTGCTCCCTGAAGGAGCAACTACTGAATATTTTATCTTCACTATTTGGTTTTTGCCCTGAGCCTCAGGGAGAAAGTGAGAGAAGGGACCTTGCATTATCCATGAAGTCAGAGCATTCATGGGAACGCTTGCCGTGAAGGAGCTGAACAGGCTTTTGGTTTGCTCAGTTGTGGTAACTTTTCCATAACCTACCCAGTTAATTGCGTTCTCGGAAAGTATGCCCAAATAAGTTCACTTATTATTGATAATATACAGCCTGAAAGATTCTTTGTAAGGAAAAGCTCGGGCTGAACAAGTTAAGGATTGATTTATTTATAAGAAAATGCAAAGTAGGTCTTATTCCGGAGAGTTTTAGGCAACCATATTGGTAGAGCATGCTGCTAACTTTCCCCATGCATTAAATATCTTATATCTTTTGTTTTTATTTATTCCCTTCAGTTAAACCTGCGTGCTACAATACAGGCATAGTCCTATCTACAGGCAGGCAGATGAAATTAATTTGGGGGAAAAAACAGTAATTAGTGGATGTAATTTCATCTGGAACCCTGAGACTTTTCAAGTGGAAGCACACCGCTCGTAACAGCCAACGGACACAGAAAAGAATTTTTAGGGGGAAATAATAATTTTATAAAACAATCAAAAGTAAAAAGAAATATGAAATTGAGATGGCTTCAAACTAGTAAATACAGAATGCCTGATTTTGAAGGCTTAGAACTGTCCTTTTGAATGCAAAAGTATTATCTGTATAATATTGTAATTATTATTGTTGAACTAAATATAAGCTACTGATTATGCCAATGAAATACTGGCCCAGTTAGTTAGCGTAAAATCTATTCCTATCAGTCAGAGTGGTTAGGAAAGTACAGATTTCATTTCAGTATTGCTGAATTTCTAAAGAAAACTGAGGAGCAGAGGGACTCAGATGGAGTTCAGCTTGATTTGCAGTGAGCATGCCATTAGTAAGAAAGAAAATAGCATCCTAAATTGCTTTAATTCTTCTCAACACTTGATGCTTTGCTAACACACATAAAACAGCAGAGCTGAGCTGGAAACAGGCCTTCCCACCTTGTGAAAACTTAAAGAGTTCCCCAAAATTGAATTGTGTTAATCAGATTGAACACAACAATCTGAATTTTCCCTTATAGCAAAACTTAATAAATTGCTTGGATCATCTTAAACACTTTATTTTAATAAATTACAGTGATTCATTGCTGTTTTGGCCATTTTTTAATTTATAAAACATATTTCTTTTGAAATCTCGGGAAAAAATGGTTGTATAGCTCTGAAAACATCCCCAAATGTGCATCTCAACAATTTAAAAGATGATTGGAAAAAAAAAAAATTTAAGGCAAATAATTCTTTTAAACTGACCATTTGTCATTATAGAAGTTTTTAAAATGGCATTTTTCCTACGATAATTTAAGCAGGAAATTCCTGATTAGTCCCCCAAAGCACAGCACACGTTGCTTAAACCTACATATTAATTCCAGGTTTTTTTCTGAGCTTGCAGAGTGAATCTCTGACCATTTTAGAATGCTGCATCTCTACTGGATATTAGATTTGTAATAAATACTGTATAGAGTAATGCTATTTCCCTCAGTGAGTCACTGAAAATTTCTCAGTTATTTTGGGTAAAACATTCAAAAGTGCCTTGCTGGGGCCTCAGCTCACTCCACGGTGCGACAAGCCGCCGTGCCTCGCTTCTTCTGCAGAAAGTAGCTCTGCGTCTGCACCCTACCACCTAGCGAAAGGGAAGTCATTTGAGGAAGCCACACCCGATCGTGTATCACTTCTGCAAGAATCCAAATTATGAAAATCTGCTCCATGCAACAAGGATGTTGTTCCTGACAGTCATATTTTCTTGCTAAACTGAGAGGTGAGGGAAATTTGCTGCAAGGGGTGAAGATGTAACCATTCCCAGGTGTCTCTGCTGGCCACCCGTGGTGGTTCCCTTGCTGCGACAGAGGGAAACGTGTCTGCACCTCAGTTGCTTCACTGCTGAATCCAAAGTTTAAATGCCCAGGAGCAGCGGTTCACATGAACTCTCCAGTTTTGCGCTGGAGGGACGTGGTGTGTGTTCCCTCCTGCCGGCTCCTCTGCGCGGATCGTACCCTTCGGCAGAAAGTGGCAACGGAGACCCCGTGCTTTCCCAAGGGGCCCACAGCATGGCCTCCCAGCGCTTGTTCCTCGGGACCCGTGGTAAAACTAAGCCAGACAGACCTCACGGAAAGGGCAGCCTCTGTAGGCAATATCCTAGTTCTTAATGTCCTAGTTCAGGCCGTAAGATCTTCATTCTCCATGTAGTTGTTATAATCCAATGGGAGTATAGAGAATTTTATCCAATTTGGGAAAATTACTGAAATCCAGCAAAATTGTTCTCCCAGCTTGAATAAACATTCACAGATTTGGGGTAATCCCAATTTTCAATGATTAGGGTTAGCAGATTCAGGCTTTATTACATCTCAGTGCTTTAAACATTGCATTATTTATTGCTTCTCCTTTTCTTCTTCTTTTTACTAATTGCGATGTTAATGTAAGGAACAGGAGCATTAGCATACCAAAGACAATGATGGGGAAACATCCCTGTGTCGCTGACGCCCCTGCAGCCTCAAGCTAATCTTCTCCAAGCACCGACCGACTCTACAGGTAACGCCAGGTCTCTCTCTCACACAGAAACACTTCACAACTTGTTGATATTCAAAATAGGAATTAGAGCAGACTATTTTCATCTGTGGCTGCATATTGAAGCTTGTGAAGCAATTAGCAGTGCCCTACAAGTCTGATTTCCTTAAGACTATAGGAATACCCAAGAGCCAAAAAATCTTGTTTAACACAGATCTATTCTAACATACCCCTCCAGCAAGTGTATATTCATCAGCCCCCTTAGAAATAAGACTTGCAAAACAGTGTGGACTGCTATATAAGGAACTGTCTTGATGATTGCTTTTGTTTGAGAATAGCCCTGCGTGTAAGATCTGAACTGTGCTATCCCTACGAACATAACCCCGCACAAAAACAATCAAAATTTGCACTATAGCATTACAGCTTTGGCATAAGCCTCAGCTTAATTAACAATCAGCCCTTCTGCTTTTGTGGGCCACATCTCAGCACTGTCACACATTTCCTTCAGCACGCTCGCTTTCTGTTGGAGAAACAGCCACAAGATTGACAAGTGCATGAAACAAAATTACCCCCCTCAAACCAGAAGAAGGTGTCCTCTCAAGGTCACGCTCAGACAGCGGCATGAGCTGTGTGCTAAGTCTGCAGCAATTTACCTGGCCTCTGGATAAACAGACTCCTTCAGTTCCCTCTGAAGCTCTAATGCCAGCTCCTCCTCCCTTTCCTCCTCCATCTCGAGTATCGAATTCATTGCAAAGTTTCAAGGGGGAAAAGTATTCGCAGAGGTTATTCTGCAACTCAAATCAAAATGCATTTTTAAACACTGCTGAACTCACTGCAGATGCCATGCGCTAGACAGAGAGACACAGAAGGCCCACAATAATACGCTAATTCCATTGCTAGAAGAAAGAGAGAAGACTTCAATCAATCTTGAAATTAATTTTGCATTTAAAAATGTAGCAGTCTCTGCACTGCATAGAGTGTCAATTCTTTTATCATGATTACTTGTTATGTGTCAAACCATTTAGTCTCACCTCCTGTTGTGCAGTGATTGAGTTCATGGCAGCAAACACACTGGTTATAAAAACACTGAAAGCTTGAATGCTGCCCTAAATATTTGTTTCACGGAAGCTGAATAATCAAATGCACATTATGATTTTTTGTCAGCAACTTTAATTTAGTTCTGTTTAACTGACTGCCCATGACTTACCCATTTTTTTGCTGTAAAGGACAAACAAGAGGTAAAGACAATAGGCTTATCTTCCTGTAAATGTAAGAACAGTTGAGAACTTTTTTTACGTAAGTGCTTGTTCCACAAATCCTTCTTTTTTCTCCCAGGATCCTTTTGCCTGTTTTAAGTTTCTAGATCCAACTGGTGGCTTCAAACTTTTCGACCTGGATTCCTAAAACATTTTCACTGAACAAGAAACTGTTCAAAATTTCAAAGACTTGACTTGCTCATCGCATGTGTGAACTTGCTTCTTTTAGACAGCTTTTGGTGGACGAAAGTCTGAAAACCTCTGGACTACTTGGAGCTGACCATGGGGTGAGTGTGTCAGTCTACGGGCAGAGGTCCGGGGGCAGAAGCACTCCTCAAAGGGAGTGCAGTAAAAACAGAGGCAAGGCTTCAGCTCCTCTTCCACGCTAGCTAGCACTGGAATGGGGACATGCAGCCCACAGGTAAAGGATGTCAGAGCACACAGCAACGGCCACAGTAGTGTACGCTGATGGACAGGCTGTGAGCATCAAATCATGAGTGCTTCTGAGCTCTGTGGCAAGAGTGTTCCTGTCCCCATCCACACTCCAGTGCATGCAGAAGGCGTAAAAGAAGATTACGCATAGAGAGAGAAGTTCACCACTGTAGCAGCCAAAGGGTCAAAATCAACACCTTCTTGCTGGACAATCTGATGGTCCAGCATACTGGACCACACTGGTCATCTACTGATAATTGACATGTCCACAAAAGCAGTACCTATGGGACCCTATGAACTAAAATTCTCTTGGGTTGGTTTGTTTGTTTGACTTTCTTAAAACATTTCTTTTTAAGACGCAGAAAGGTCTTAGCTTTCTTTTGCAACTTTTACAAGAGATCCCTTTCTTTGAAGTCCTGTGTAAAAATTGTTAACATTTCTCTTTCCCACACTATCTCTCGGAAGAGATCACAGCCTCCCTAACAATTAAGGAAACAGTTTGTTGTAGAAATGTAGTAAACTTGTTACGAAATATCAGTTTTGTAAGAAATATTTTACTACTCCTACCAAGTCAGGTGCAAATTTCGACTTCCTCTGTAATTACAAAGACATTTTCACCTAGAAATGAAAATGACATTTTAGCCTTGCCATCCCAGTGTGAATATTTGAATACAATTCCACGAAGAGATGAAAAAATGCACGAAGGAGAATATGTAAGGAGGTAAAAAATGAGAATGGGCTGTTTTGGCTGTGGTTAAGAGCAGAAAACAGTGGGCAACACGCGGTGTCAGAGGGCGTGCATTGTTATTCACTGTGAATTTTGCAGATCATTTTCTCTGCTTCACAACCTTTAAATGCTCGTCCACTTTTTAACCTGCTCCACAGGTCTGAGGGCACTGCAGATCTGTCAATAAAACTACTTTATTAACTGCAGATAATGAGGTATGCAACACTTCAAATAACAATACATCAGTCAGAAGAGCAGGAAGACAAAATGCGAGGCTTGGTTTGGCTTGCTGTTCACCATCGCTTAAGCAGTTATAAGGGCTTAAAGCTAAGACTGGAAAATAGGAGAGATGGTATTATTTCTCTTCTTTTTCTTTTTTCAAAGAAAACCTTTTTAACAGGGACAGGTAATGTGATTTTTTTAGCTGAATTTATGTTTTTTATTTGTTATGGGGGTACATATTTTTGTCTTTCAGAGCTGCTGCCTCTGATAGGCAAAGAAGACAAAGTCAGCAACTGCTAGAGGCAGAAAATTTCCTTTGACTTCTCTGCCTGCTTTGTCCATGCCAGAGCTCTGAACGCCCAGGCTGGTTGCCACCACTGCTCTCCAAAAGGGAGACATTCAGGATGGGAGTTCTGCTGGGGTCAAGACTGGCATAAACTACTGCCACTGTCTCCATACCCACTCCTCACATCTCACCAGCAAGAGTTTCACTCCTTTCTCCTCATCTCTCCCATCTCTCTCCTATGCCTTTCCTGTCCTCTGGAATAGCAAAATTTGAGTTTTGATTAAACAGCTTCAAGTTTTGACTTAAAGATGGTTCTCCTTTCTCCATATGAACCCCTGAAGCCCAGAATAGAAGCAACTAGACCATCTGATTTCATGGAGTTAGACAATCAGATCTCTAGACTGACATAAGAAAGTAAAAAGTGAGAAATATTTAGTGAAGGAGAACAAAATGTGAGAAAAGGAAATAACTACGTGGAACTTTTTCTTTGCTTTCAAATTTTTTTCAAGTAAAAAAAAGAAATTGTGCTTACTCATTCATTTTGGAAGCAAAATATTGAAATAACCTAAGACTGTCCCCAGTCATGCTGTCCAAACATGAAAAATTCACACAACAGCCATTCTAAAAATACAACAGTAATTATATCCAAAGATCTCTAGGCCCTTAGAAACACTGGAAACAATTAACTGGCCTTTAGATCAGGCCATATATCTGATGAAGACAGAGAATATGCTCTGTAAAAAGGAAATACAATTAGCTCTTTGAGATTTCACTTATGTTTGAGACATTGCTATTTTCTATCCATCTACATTTATAAATACTCTGGGTCAAAGTCAGACATGATATAAGTGCAGGGATGATTTTAGTCCATTCACAATTTAGCAACGGAGTCAGCTTAAATTGCCTCACTGAAGAAAATTATCCTCCAATCTTTAAAAGGGGAAATGAAAAAAGCTAGCCTGTGACAGCTTTTATTTTTTCTGTCCCATTTTCTGTCTGTCTTAGAGTATCCATGATCTTGACAAGACAATCCTTTGTTTTCATGTGGTTTTCCTTTTGAAAACCATGGCATAATCTATACTGTGTTGCTTTATGGAAAGCACGTTGACCAGTGACAATGGTTCCAGCAGCACTAAACGTGGTGGTTGGAACGTATGCTCTTACAGGGCCGGCTAAATAATTCATAGAAAATGTGATTGGCCTTACCCTTCTCATGACCTTCCATGGTGCAAGTGCCCATTACATGGCACCAGATAACTGTAATGGTGAGAAAATCCTCAGAATCCCATTCTTATTCAGCCTCTTACAAACTTGGAGTATTTTTTTAATAAATATCTAGAGAGAAAGGTAATTTTAGATGCAAAAAGACTTTGAAACTTCTTTTCTTGGCCCCTAATCATAGCGAGCTACACAAATTATGGTAAAAAGTATATCTTGTCTGATTACGTTAAGATGTCCAAATGTGCTAGCCACATGAGAAACTTGCACAGTAATTGTCACCACCTGCTACCAGTTTGAATGGCCTAGATATGAATGTGAGAAATACAGTAGAAGAACCATAGCAGGCCGGTCAGGTAAAAAGAATTTCCACCAGACTGATGTTAAAATTAAACAGGAGATGCACTTGTCTTGAAGCTAAGGGTATACTGAGCGAAAAACCTAGGAAACTTTCAGGGGAAAACCTGAGAATTACCCAGAAATACACATTACACTCTTGAGGCTACTTAGCAGAGAAGGGTTTAGCCATTAGGAACTTGATGAAGACTAGTTCTCATCGTATTCTGCAGCAGACATGATGGAAAGGGGCAGTGGATTCTTTAAGTAATGGAGGACGCTGGTATGATCCTCACATGACGATATGGATGCATGAAAGATTGGTTCCCTTTGTGACTAAGCGACAGGTCTTTCTGAGATATTTTCATACATTTCAAAAGCCTGAATGCTAAATCCTACAAGCAGGAGCACAGGAACTTCCCTATTAGGCCTTTGAACTATTTATCCTGCAAGTCGATTTGCAGAGGTCAGGCATGTGGACCATGTAGCTGGACATGCCAGTATTGGGATGCTGCATTTCATCTTCACAGCAGTCAACCCATTGCAGCCCAGTCTTGATATCAGAAACACTTAACCAAAAGCATCCCCAAAGTAAAAAACACATCAGTTACAAGAAAATCCACGGTACAAAGGAAAAAGTCCAACATGATCTGTCAGGTTGCTAATGCTTATACAAACAACATACTTATGAGCTAGACATAGAGACAAGAGTTAGAGGGACAGCATGTCTGAAAGCTGCTTCCCACCATATTGGTACTGGTCTAATATTTATCCAGTGGTCACTAGCTCATCTTGACAGTTTTGTTATAGAAGTGTACCACTTCTAGTTTCCAAGTCAATTTAAATAGCACCCATAGGACCACTGTCTAGCAATGACATAGGGAATGGTTTACAGCAGTAAGCCCTGAGGCTGAAAAAAAGTTAGTCTCTTAGCTATATTGATAAAGAAAAATCCTCTCAAGCACCTAATAGCAGCTGGGGACTGAACAATAACTTTATATTGCAAACTCCAGGATCAACGGCAAGTGGGAAGTATGGTATAAAAGGGATAATTATAATCTTTACTTCCACCTGCTTTTTAAAACCTACTGAGCTTGGCCTAATTTTCACTAAGCTTGACCAAACTGGCCTCTGTGTTATGAAGTCAGACTAGAGAATCGCAACTGGCCTTTTTGGCTTTCTGTCCTACAAGGGCTTTCCCACCTTCTTCGTTTCAGTTCCACGACCCATACTCAGCCAAACCCAGGGAGGGACCTGCTGGCAGACCTGGCTGCCTCAGAGCAAACAAGCAGATGGCCAGATACCTCCTAGCAAGGGAGGAGACTAAAAATCACTTCATAGCAATCAACAGGCCAAATAATATCTCTTTTCCCAAATGGAATAGATATGCCAGGAAGGTTTCTTGGTCTTCAAAGACATTATTGTGACTAAGTATGGGATCTTTGATCCCAGGAGAGAAACTAATTTTGCATAGCTTTAGTGCTGGTAACTTCAAGACTATGAGACCTAAGTCAAAGTATATGCACAGTCATAGCTTGGTTAGTATTCTCAAATGTGTGGCTTAATTTAAACGCCTAATTAAGTGATCTGATTTTTATGTTCTGGGTAGCTGTATTTCTCATTCACTAACTATTGCTGACAAACTGGCCATTTACTTTGTTTTTTTAACTTAAAACAAACATGTTTGAAAACACTTGTCTAAGTCCTGAGCAAAATTCAGACTCACAAATTTATGTCCATAGAATGGGGTATTTATTGTGAGTTGATAATGCTAAATATGACAGGAAGAGCTAAGTAAAACCTGTTTTATTTTTAAAATTGCATTATTGTGCTGTCCTGCACTAGCCATGATGTTGGTGACAATTCCAGTACTTTGCTCAAGAGGCCACAAAACTCAGCCTAATCATGGAGACAGAAAATACTGACTGGGAAAAAAAAGGACAGATATAAAAGCAAGCAGCACAGAGGTAAACTTCTCACAAAAAGTGTATTTTGCATCATCAAGACCGTTCTTGACAAGCTCCATCTCTGCTCTTTATATACATAGAAAATTAGCATATCATTTGATAATGACCTATCAAAACCTATGCTTTGATTACAAGCAGCTGCTTTTGATTACAATCAATGAATCACTAATTTGTGCTCAACCACAGAACAGTTGGACTCCATCTATTATTCATTCTTGAAGTGGAGATCGTATTTAGAACTAGATTCCGAATTTCACTAAAGCTTTTACCCTCTTGGCTATTAATAACTTTGTTTTGAAGTTAGGTCTCTAAGGTTTCGTGATGGCCTCTTTTGTTATGCTTCAACTCTGAAATAATACGCTCAGCTGTTGCCCAGATCTGTGCATCTTTCTCCCTGACCGTATGTCTAGAATGGGCTGATTTAAGTCTTCTAACAACCAAACGATATTCTTTTCATTTTCTAAAGCCCTTGCCTTCATGTCCAGTACGAACTGAGCCATACTGTCAAGGGACTCATACAATTTGGTTTGTGACTGTGTGACTTGGGATCCATAGGTCTACAGATTTCCTCTCAATATATATACGTATGACACGACGAAAAGATACACAAATGTCAGATGCCTTCTAAATTCAAAGTATTTAGCCTTAAGTCATGGGATGTAATGCAGACTTGTATAATTATGTGCATATAAACACACAAATTCTTCAGATAAATCCAAACCTTTTGAGCTCCAAGATCTTGTGTTCAACAAGACTTGATTACATTGCTCGTTAAAGATAAGAAACATATGGTGTTTCTTAGATTATCAACAAGGCTGTTCACAAGAGCAAGTGAATAACTTTGCATATAGAAAAAAATGTCTCTTTTGTGTGCAGCTTCCAATATAAGGCTGTCTGACTCACAAATCTGTATGGCTCCATCAGCCAACATACAGGTGACACCTCATTTGATAAAGGGATGATGACTAGACTTAAAATGAAACTAATGATCAATGTGCGCTCATTTTCTATCAACAACAAAAAAATGTTTGCCATCAAGCAAGCAAGTTAATTTACAATCCAGAAATGTAAAAAAATGCCCTGCTATTCAATTTGGGTAGTAGGTCTGATAGATGGATGCCTGTAATTTAAGAAGTCCACTCTAAACAACGGTTAAATGCATACAATCTATATGGAAACATTTTCAAAACACAGTTCACAGAACCTGAATACTGTTCTGAGGCTAAATTTCAAGAACGTCACCAGCACTTGATGAGGGGGATCACAAACGTCTTTCCCAGCATTACTCCAAGTTCTCTCATTCCCCACAGCCCTTCATGAAAAGCTGCTGAAACTGTGCCTCCAAAAGGCAGATGGAAAGCAGTATCAAGTATCCTGGGGTGCATCCCCCAAATTGTAGTCCTGGGGGAGGAAAACGTAGATAACTTGCTGAAAGTGGGGTAATCCAGAGAGAAATTTGACTTTGACAATAGAAGAAAATGTTTTGCTTGGAAGACCTTAAACTCAATCAATTCTTTCTTAAATTCATTATCAAACTTCCTTCTAATTTTGCAGGTGAGATTTACTGCTCACAATAAAAAGCCAAGAGAAAGAAAGATACCTTGTCAGTTCGAACCTGCAGGCACAGTTCACTGCAAGTGTGAAGTGGTGCCCACCAAACCCAGGCTGCAATTTCAAAATCACACCTCAGACTTGACAAACAGCCTCCCAGCAAGCCCAGCGCAGTGCTCGTCTCTAATGAATGCTTCCTGCTCCTCCTATCTCTGCCCATCGACTTGAATATAAATTGTGCCTCGTGATTTTTTAAACAGTCAACAGAATGCTGTAATCTGTAACTCTTACTCATGTTAATAAGTACTTAATCATCTCAATAGGATCAAGATACACATTGGGACTGTTCCTGAGAATAAATTACTTCCCATTGAACATAAGGACTCAGGCCCATATTTATTTACACATTGTATGTGAGATTCACAAAAAAGGCTGTGAAAATTCAGCCAGAGGTCTCATTACAGGAGTTGCTGGGAGCTAAGCGCCTTTGACTATCTGCCACATAGCACCAAGCACCTGACAATCAATCTATAAGGGATAAATTTTGCTCTCAGATGTACGTTGCTCCCACTGGAGCTGGCAGGAGCTACACATACTTCACCAGGGAATTTGACCATAATATAGCTGTTAAGGCTGACTGGCATTTTAGAGTTCATTTTTAAGTAAGGCAGTTCGTTAGAAAAATAGCCATGTAACTAAATGTTTAACCACCAACACATAGATTTGAAATGTCAGGAGAGAATAAATGTTTCATTTCCAGGTCTTTTTATTTCCCCGGGAAAGCTACATCACTCACTAGGCCTTTACAAACAAACAAACAAAAAGAGGAAAAGAAATGGCTTCATGCTCTTGAAACACCTCTGGGAGAGCGAGCGGCCGCGCGGAGCAGCGCAGGGCTTCAGCTGCAATGGACAGTCGCTTCCAACGCCACAAAGCCTGCCTAAAGGTCAGCCCTCCGCGCCGGGCAGCCGGGAATCTTTTCAACAAAGTTGTTTCTATTAAGATTCAACGTTACCATATGCTCTAATTACTGTTAAAATACCATCTATTATGTCAGAAATCTTTCTATTTATAAACACAGCCGCAGCCCAGGGCACAGGTAAATACATGGTGACAGCATACACTGAAGCTAGTACTGATGGTTAACAGCAAAATAAGAGAAGGAGGGAAGAAGACTCACGGCAGTGACAAACACTCACTGCCCTCATGCTCTGGATTTACAGATCTGCGGGATCAGCCCCCAGCAGGATCACAGCCCCTTGTGCACTGCAAACAATATGACATTGTCTACAAAGTCAAGTCAAACCTCTACAGCTTCTTGCACAGGCTGATGGAATTAAGCTAATGCAATCTGCCTGTTGAATATCATTAGATCTTCCTACGTATTTTTTTGGCCTGGCTGAATTTGCCTGTATGCAAGTTAAACAAATATGAGACACTTTAAAATGGAAATAAAGGATCATGAAGTGTCTCACACTGTTTTAACTACGTGAATATAAAATATCTATGTGACTACAAAACTACTTTTCTATGGAGACAAATCCTAAGGTAAGCTAAGTTTGCATTCATGTGAGAAAAATATTATGAATTATTATTTACTGTATCCCAATAATATATATATCATGCTAGAAAATGAGCAATCACATAAGAAAGGAAGGTTCAATTCAAAACATGTTGAACCAGGTTCTCCTGTGCTTTCTTTGGGCACTAAGGACCTAAGGCAGTTTGCCTAAGTGCGAGGTTGTGCTACTAATAGGTATTCCCAAATTGTTGCAACTCACAATACTCCAGTTTTTGGAAGTAATGTTGGTAATTATTAGGATTTCAGGTTGTAGGGGGCTACACCATTAAATTTCTAGGAGCTTGCTGTTGGCTAGATATGGCTGTCTCTTCATGACTTCTTGTTGTTCAAATAGGATGGGGGTTGTTTTATGAAAGACAAAGACATACAAATATGTCCTCACAAGTTCCTTGGTCAATCTTTTATTTCTCTTAGCTTTCCTGGGCATGAGCAAAGAGTTTAGAGATAGTGAAGAAATAACAAAATCTGGTAATTAAAAATTCAGTAATTGCTTAGTTTCAAGTGCTGCTTCAGAATATGAGTGGGGTGATATTTTAATGCAATTATTAATGAAGAAGTTCTTTTGGTAGAAATAGCACAATATGCATCACCGAAAGATTGATATTTTCAGAGGTAGCAATTATCTGCTGTGGGATTTAAAAAACACCAGTAAAAAGTATGTGACTTAGTTTTTATGTGACAGTTATTTGCATCTTCCTTTGATTTCACTATGAATTTGTGATGTTCTGGTGTTTTCTTCTGAAAATCAAGTTAATCAAAGTAACAATATGAAAGAGAGAGTCTGTTTTTAAATAGCTTTCTATTAACTACCATTTTTGTCATGTCAGGAAAATCTTTTGTGACATCTTATGGCCATTTTACTATGGGAATATGGACTTACGAATTGGGAGAGGCAACTGAGAGGAAAAAATCATTTTGCAGACCTGTAGGCACCACCACACGATACTCCCAGGTCCACTGTGCGACTGTGGTGACTCTGTGCAAGTAAGTTCATCCCTTCATTTTCCATATATCTGTAACTGGAGCTGTCCTCCACCTTCTTTATAAAGTTGTTGGAGATGTAGGGATGTATCAAGCTGCATTTATCATCAGATATTTGGAAAGCATGAAAAAGAGGACAGGATAAATGCTATCATGTCCAACAAGATGCATAAGAGCACAAAGCGAAATGGCAGCAAGCTGCCAGAAAATATAATTGTCCCCGGAAAAGTGCTTCACTAAACCTCACGTAGTCCGCATTATTCCTTCCGCCATCCCTCAGTCTAGTGCTGCCTGGATTTCCTGGTCTCATATTTGTGTTTTCTGGAGTCTTTGAGATTGAAAGGCAGTGCCACATCACAAATAGGACATATCACTCTGTTTCTAGAGTAATAAAACTATTCCATGATATCCAGCTGGGTTAGACTGATTGTGACTGAAGAGGATGTAAATTAAAGGTGAATTTTAAAATATTCAGCTTGCAAAACTCTGAACTTGGATAGTAGGTACGATCAAAACAGACAGATACAAAGTCTTCAAGGGTGCTTTTACCAGTGGTGTCCTTTTGCCCTTTCTGTAGCTTTGCATGCCTGGGAACGCTTTAAAAACATGATTGAGAGCTCTTGCCAATATCTATCAACACCCACTGCCAGCTACCCAGGGAGCAAATTGAGTGTAGCTGCAAGAGCAAAAAAGTGGCTGAGCCCTTCTTTCTCCTAAAGTCAGTCCACAAAGGAAGGTGATCACGATTCTGTTTCAAGTTTGAGGAATAGCAGATCAGATACATCCTTCCAAATTTGTCTATGATAAAAGCTCAGTTAAAAGAATATCCACACTTCCTGTTGTCCTTCCCTTAAAAAATAAGTTGCATAAATAGTAAACTAATCAGGAATCTTGAGTAAGCTGGTAAATTTTTAAAATCAGCCTGTATTTTTAATGGCTTGAACTAGGCTCCAAACTGTCTTCCTTCTGGCTTATTTTTGTTTCACCGAGGCAAACGAGAAGCAGAAGGCATGATTTCTGAGCAAAAAACAAACAGCAGAAATTAAACTTAGTCCTGTGTATTGCACCTGCGATGCCACTATCAGATTACTGCATAAAGGGAACGAAAAGCATGACCTGTAGATTTATTTTTGCTCATGCTTTTCACTGTTCTGTTGGTTTTTATTGGGAGGCTTAATTAAAATTAATAGCAAGTCGGCTTGGCTTCAGATTGTTTGGAAACGCTACAGAACAATTGTATTGTATCTCCACCTACTGTCAGCATTCAGTTATCTTGAGCAGGGTACATCTAGAGCGTTTTAAAGTACTGACACGTATGATACTCTGGGACTCAAACTGGATGGTTCATGAACAAGAAAACAGCAGACTGTGAAATGATGGGGAAAGCTTAGTTTTGGCTAAAACCCATCTCTTATTACTGCTATAAGAGGGCTGTAACTGAGAGCTTTGAGCTTCTAGCCTCTGTCTACTCTTTGCTTTCTTGTGTCAATGTCACATGCATTCATGCAAGAGGAGCAAACAGCTTTTCCACTTATTTCCATATATTACTGTGGAGATTTGCTGCTCCTTTGTATCTATGGGAAAGTTTCCTGCAAAGCAGGAGCTTTCAGAAACACCAGCATAGTTTGAAGTACGTAGTTTAAACATACTTCAGAAAAGATTTCTCAGGAGCAACCTTGTATCTTACAATAATGAAAAGCTTTCCTCGGGGATTATGCAGATTTCCCTGCAGCCGCTACCTAACAACATGCGGAGTACATGTTGCCTGTCCCTAAATATCCCTTCCTTTTCTTTGGGCTAGAGTAACAGTGGGAGTTAGCCGGTGTCACTGCAACGGCTAACTCTCAGGCACCCTGCACCTGAGCGCATTTTCCAACTCTGAATTAAGCACTTTGGGGCACAAAGGGGCAAACTGAAGGGTTCACAACAACCAGCTCCCTGGAACTGCCTGGCCTAGCTAGTAGAAGATGTCAAATATTTGGGTATGACTTCAGCTCTGCCTCATTCAGGGACTTACTTGCACAGAGGCACTTACTTTCACGGCTCTCAGATAAACACTCTTCTGAAATGGGATAGCTAAACCCTTTCTTTCAAGAAGCAAAGAAAGTCTGCTCTTTTCAAAGGACAACGACAAGATGATAGTGTCCCTTTTCATCTCGCATCTCAGTAATTAGAGCAGCTGTCTGTATGGTGTGGGCCCCTGCCTTGATCAAACAGCTTCTTCACCTAAGGGATTGGGACTCATCCCTCCCAGTGGACAACTGAAGCTACCAGAGCTGGGATTTCCTACTGAGGCCTCCCTCAATCCATTTTGCTGAAACTCTTCCTCTTTGCTTGGACCAATTAAATATTAATTGGGCCTGAGAGTGAGCACAACACTGTAGCTTAGTAGTTATGGCATTCCCCAGGGAGAGATTCCCATCTCTGCTCTGATGATGTTGAAGCATTGGGTATAAAGTATTTACTGGAACAAAGACTCGACAGCACGCAGCTCCAGGCACGGTCTGGAGGGACAAAACTCATGGGTAAAGTGCTGGTAGGGAGAGGAGAGATCTGAATCTGCATCTTGCTGTCTGAGGTGCAGGAAAAGTCAGGGCACGCTCCCCAGAGGGAGAGTTTTGTGTACGCAAGATGTTCATGTCTCATGGGAATTACCTGCTGCTTTCAAATGGAACACATTTTTCCTGGGAAGCCTTTTTAATTACTGGACTGAGGTTGGAAAGCTGAGACCTCAGTTGTCAGGAAAAGCCAGGATTAATTCAACTCAGTCTTGCCAGATACCTATATTTTAAATTTGTGGTTTTGTGAGGAGTCCCGAAGACTCCTCTTCACTCAGGGCACAGTGGCCAGTTTACCACTACTGAGGAGTTGTGCAGTGTTTTGTTGTGTATATTCGCATTTGGCCATTGGCTTTATTTACTGCACATTATTCAAAACCTTCTCTGATGACAGACATCAGCTCTGAGGATAGATTAATAATTTTCAATATTTTCCCTTCCTTCTTTGGTACTCATTATTCTAGTATACAAACACTCCAAAATTTTAATGAATCTCATATCCTGCTTATGAGATGAGTGGGCATTATTGCCTCTTTAAAGAAGGAGATTTGAGGCACAGAGAGATTTATGTAAAAAAGTACTCATTAATTGTGGCTACACAGTTTGAGATGCCTATGACTATATTCTGTAGCACTTCATATATTCACACACACTCTCCAGTTCATACATTTGCTTCATCAGTACTCACCAACCCTGTGGGTCAGGCCCTACACACAGGGACTTGTGTATCTAGAAAGTGAGAAAGACCAGTAATCTCTGACAAAATTGGTGTAAGGGAATTGTCTAACTACATGTTAAGGACTCACTAGTAAAAACAGGGAAGAATTACGCTGTTTTAACCAAGAGAGTCTCCTGTCTCATTCACTCCACATTTTCTGACTTACGTCTTAATCGTTTGCTTACTGCAGAGTCCTAGTTCGTTGCCAGATCTGAGCCCTTGTGCATATAAATGAAGCAGGACTCTGTAATTAAAGATTCCATCTTAACGCACGTAGATAAGTGGGACAAATTAAGGGGCCACAGACGATATAACTCAGGCATTTTCTAATTTTGAGTGTTGAAGTTTGGGATCATATTCTTTCAGAGTAAGAAACTACTTCCACAAGATTTTAGTTTTGAAAAACACAGCCACCCTCCGGTCTGAAACCTCAGCGTGTTTTCATATCGCCACCAACATAACTCACCACAGAACCTTAATATCCATCACCCAGAACGCTACCATTGGAGCCGATGGAGTAAATTAATAGTAATAAAAGAGAGGAGAAATGTTACTGGTGGTTCCACATGCCAGTGCTGATGTAGAAGGACTCTGAGACAAAAACCTTGGTGCAGGGCACACTGTAGAGGAAGGTACCCTATGCAAATCTTTTCTGAGTACTCTTCTAGCTGGAACCTGTCTTTTCCCCCAGCACCCTATTCCTCACCTATTCCTCAGTGCCGGACTCCTCTCCTAAGAATCCGCACTCCTGGTGCCTTGGCAGTATCTTCCCCAACCAGTCCTTATGCAGATCCAGCTGTGCCTCACCCCTGGCTGGCCCTGATGCAGCCTAATTTGGCCAAGATTATCTGGATTTCCATGGGAAGAGCAAAAGGCAAATGCAGGTCACAGGGTTCCCACCTCCCATTAGTACTGGGCAGAGCTAACAGGGTTGGATCGCTAGAACATTTGAAAGAAAAAAAGCACCATAACTTTTCGACACTGGTCTAAGGCTAGTTTTCCCCAGTGCAAATTCAGAAACGACTGAGTTGTTTGTGTTGAAATTTTCCTAAGAAGATTTGGACAGTTGATGCTAGAAATTTCCAAATGATTAAAGCTTGCAACTGAAATTTATCCTGGGAAGTGCCAAGAAACTTTAATGGTTGGTAATACTGTACAGGCTGCCTCTAGTTATAAGCTATAAACAAAACATCGAAGAAAGAAATCTGACTGTCTGTGTATGGGTCATCTCTTCATCATACCCTGAATGTCACCATGAATGAAGACAGTCTATACATCCATCAGAAGGGCCCTTTATCTTCCAAACATAAAACACACAGCGTACAAATGTATCCTCCGTCCTGCTTCCAAAAGCAGAAAAACTTTTAAATGACTTCAAAAAGAAGAGCAAAAACTCAACATAAGCGCACAGGCTACCATTTTGGGACCGTGTTTTGTATTGCTCATGTTCAGCTGAATTCACTTAGGAACTGAGATTGTTATAATACTTTTCCGTGAGACTCTCAGGGCTGGCAGAGACAGCCAGCTTACGGGGTGACTGGAGTGGGCGTTAGCATCGCCCTGTACTTCTCCCCGTCACAGAATAAAGAAGGAATGGTCATGAGTCTGGGGGGACCCAGACATCCGCCTGATCTTTGGTGTGAATACCATGAGGAATTTATCATTTTTAGTTAAAAATGGGTGGAAACCTTCCTTTCTATTTATTGGTTATGCTTTCTGGGTTGTGTCTTTTAAATTACAGCTGCGATTAACTTTGATGTGTCTATCACCACTAGATCACAGGCTTACTTATCCAGGACTGCTGGGAAGCTGGAATATACTAATGACAGTCTAGAAATGAGAAAAACATTAAAGGAAAAAAAATTAAGGTCCCAGTAAGATAACATAACATAAAAGCCTACTTCTGAGATTCCCATGTACACCTCAAACACCCATTCAAAGACAGAGATGAACCTTAGACATCAGTGTTGCTAAGTAGTCTGTCAGCTATCGATTACCATTTGTATCATGAATATGATGTGAATTGAAATAGTCCAAAATTCTGGATCATTACAAAGGTTTGACAATGAAGACACAACCTAATTAAGTATCGCATCTTTTAACTTTTTAAGAACTTACCCAAGCAACGATCTGTACCTTTAACTGATTTTTGTGAGAAATTCAAAAAAGCAACATGGATCTATAAAAGCTTCTGCCTTTCATGGAACATCTATTCCTGACTGACTGCACCAAAATACAAGCTAGGTTAACAAGGAGTGATTTTAATAGCCCCAGGAGTCAGTTTTATCTTCAAAACACTAAAAAACCCCTAGTACCATGAGGAAAAGGTATTTAGTGTCTCAAAAGTGATACAAAGATAATGATATCATTATTATTTCCTAAGAGATGGATTTTTTCTAATTTCCTACACTAGTAGTATATCTTGTTATTTTAGTCAGGCAGCCTCATGGAACTTCCTAATATGTAAGGCAGGAGTTCCTCCTCCGCAGCCTCCCACTCCAAATCTGATTTAGCGGTATGCGCTGGATCCAGGTGTTTGTGGGAAACATAAGTGCTTAAGAAAATCGGCCTTGTTCTCGGGGAAAAAAAAGCTCTTAAAGAATCCCTCCCCCAACACTATAATTGTAGTTTCAAATGTGTTTGGAATACTTTTTGTGTTTTCCACTGATTGTGCTGATGCTAGCACAAGATGCAGAAGAATGCTGTGTTATTGCAAACAACTTTAATTTTGATGTATATAATTCATTTTTAATAAGGACAACTACATATTTTTCCTTATAAATGTATTTAAAAGAGCGTGTAATGAACTGTATTCTACAAAGCAAGGCTATTTATAGGCAAAAACAAAAATCCAAGTATGCTGTTTTCAAATAAATTGCTTAAGCAGGTGCATACTAAAAAACTGAGCTTGTTTGTGCACAAAAGCCTATAGATTTTTACTGGTAATTCAGAAACTTGATGTGTATGTAGGTGGGTTTAAAAGCAGCAAGTATACAATATTTCCATATCAAACAAATCTTGATATAAAAGAATGCTCCTGCAAAATGTAAAAAAGCAACAGCTTTTCCTATAAATAGGGATGCTGTCTTCAGAAACAAGTTTTCAAGATTATATTATTGAAAACGGAGACAAGAGACAAAGTATCTCAAATGAGATGCCAAACTAGAGCAGCTGGCATTTCAGTCCTGCCACTTTGAAGACTGTCCCAGTATTCCCCAGAACTCAACCCCACTTTGCATTCAGCTCCAGCGTATACGCTGGGACCTGTACTCTTCCTGTTCACAATGTTCATAGAGGCGCTAATGTAGGATACAGTTGTTTATGGCATGCAGCAGTGTCCTTCCATTCTTACGGATTCCAGCAACCAAAACAATATCTTCGTACTTATGCTTAAAAATTAATGTTTTAAAGTATAGACAGTCTGTGCTTTGAGGCTAATGGTGTCTCTGTCAGTTCCAGTGGTATCTGACTGGAGACAGCTGGGACACTCTACATCATCCCAAAAGGCAATGGATGCCTCTATGTAGGCAATCAAAATGAATCTCTGTTCTCCAGAGAGTATAATGGAGGTTAGACCATAGTGCAATCAGAGACACCAGTGTGTAGACATCAGAATTTGACTGTCTTAATCTGAATCTGAAGTCCACCTTGAAAGAAGATCAACTATAGTCACACCACTTGACTCATATACCCATGAGAACATGTTGTCTGTAGCCAGAGGAGAGATGGGGGTGTTTTTGTTATTGGGATCATGTGTTAACCAGCACTAAGAGAAGATTAAGGTGTCCATAATGGTGTTGGAATGAGAGGTTTTATGTTATACTTCTTTACCATCAGCACATGCTGTTCGTGTTCTTGGACACAGCTGGCATGGTCCAAGGATTCTAGGAATGGAGGTTGATATGGGTAGAAACTTCGTGTTACTGCATATGCACCTTACATCCTCCGTGTCATCTCCACTGGTCCTCAGTGATGGTTAGGATCTCATCCTCTGATGAGTATGAAAAATGGAACAGGAACTTGAGGAAAACCAACCCTTCGCAAAGCCACAGGAGGCAGGCTGAGGTAACTCCCTCAGTGTTGCAGCAAAAAAAGAAAGGACTGTGTCAGAAGAGCAAGCAGACTGGTCATCTTGCCCATTTTCACAATCAAAGAAAGGAGGACTTTCAGACTGATACTTTCCTACTGCTCATTCTGACCTCCCACATTATAGCAACTGTAAAGTATACTCCAGGATCTTCCAGGCTTTGCTTCCTATTGTTTGACGCCTGCCCTTGGTCTGCTTCATGCCATGCTTGCAGCCAATTCATTGGCAGGGACACAGTAGATGGCACATGAGGCTAGCTAAAATGGAGTGAGTTCCTTGGGGGGGCTCTTTGAGTGAGAGAAGTGGATGATAGGTCTATGATGGCCTTCAGCACCCATTATAACTGGACTGGTATCAGAATAACAGAATAACAGAAATAAAATAGTGAATGATGACTATTATGGGTTAAACTATTTTTTAAAAAGATGTAATGGACATATTTGGCCTGTAGCCTGATGTGCATTTTATGTTGTGCTTTCAGAAATAAAAGGATTTTTTTTTAGGTTGATCGGAGGCAGCTGTATTTTGCAAAGTGGCTTATACTGTAACTGTACTTTACACCACACTAATGGACTTCTCTGATGCAGCAGTTCTAATCCATTTGGGTTGCTATGGATGGCTACATTTCTGCAAACTGGAGATAGTTTTGTTCCCAATTCAAACATGGATTTGAATGAACATTAGTGATGGGCGAACTGAAATTCTGGAGGTGCAGCTAGAGAACCCGAATGTTTATTTATTGAAACCTCCTGGGCTTACACAAAGTGGAACTGCAAAAGACTTTGGGAAAGAAAAGCCTCTCATGAGACTTTCAGCACTTCATGTGTCCAGTGAGCAAAGAGTAAATCCACAGAACCAGCAAGTGCAAGCGAATAAAAGTGCATTGTTCAAATACCTATCTGAATACTATTAAATTTATGTTAAAGTTTTGGGTTATGATCAGTCTGGAAGATGAATGAATACTTGGAATGGTTACTGGTTCATACATTCATACTTCTATTAATATAAGGCTGGAATGTGAAATCTGAGCTGCAAAAAACTTTGTTTCTATCTTGATAAGAATAGGAAACACATGGACACAGACAGAGATGCTTCACATATCTCAGGCCTTTGAGCAGTCCTTGACACTCATCGTCTCCCATTTGGCATCAAGTATCATGCAGGCTCATTTTTTTCCTGTTTTCAGAAATTATTCTTTCTGAAACAGACTGTTACTTTGATTTTCAAACCACTGGGGATAATGGCTGTCACAGGAAAGGATCTATAATATATCTTTTTTCTACATGAACCAAATCAGCTATTGATTTATTTTTCCCCCAGGACTTGGTGATGGTCCTTAATGCCTATGAACATTTTTTCCAAAAGTGCTGTGTAGCTAAACAGGGATTCTATAATATTATTTGATTTGAAGCATCAGATGCTGTAAATGAAGTAGATCCATTGACTCCTAAACATATTAATTTAGGAATGAAGGCATACATTTTACTCGGAGTGCCCAAAGAGAAGGAGGGATATCCTGTAGGCACTGTCTGCACACAGTGAAAGCATGTCTTTGTCATGGCCACAGCCTTCTGGAAGACTAATGATGATTCGGACACTTTTGGAAAGAGGAAACAGAATCAGTAAAAAAAAATCTTCAAAATGTCTTTTGGGAAAATGTTGACTCTCTCTTTAAGAAAATTGTGTTTGCCTTCTTGCCAATGAAAGGCTTATAGGAGAGCAAGCCCTGAGTACGGCTCTCCCCCTGCCTTTGCCTTTCCCCGAAATCACTCACAAATCTTCTTTCTTCAGAAACAGCAGCCAAGGAATTTTTGCCAAAGAGAAGAGACAGGGAAATCTATGCTACTTCTTTTCTCCGCTTTTTTTTCCTTTTTTCCTTTTAAAGTTAGCTACAGCATTTGGTGAAGCCTTACCTCATTACTGCCTGGAAGTACAACTTTTCCTGAATGGCTGAAAGCAGAGGAGTGCAATTACAAAAAATGCAGTTATTAGAGGGAAATATCTATGCTTTGAGCAGAGTACTCAGCCTGACATAGCCTAGAAAGCAGACTGATGTGGTGCAAAAAGACATTCATCTTTTGGGGTTGGAAAAATATTTCAAACAATTCATACTGTTTGTTCAATATAACAGACAAGTAAAACATACAGATTGTGGCTAAAAAAAAAAAAATAAATAAATAAAAAACCAATTCCAAAGGGCTCTAAGGTAAATTTTGGAAATGTATCTGGTTAGTGAAATCTCCAGAAGTTATAATTAGTAGTAGAAAAAGGAGATGGCAAGCGCTGGACACTCCGAATCCATTGCTGATCCTGTCACCCGGCACCCCTGCTCCTAGGCTGCTCCTATGCTGCTCCTAGGCTGCTCCTGGGCTGCTCCTAGGATGCTCCTAGGATGCTCCTAGGGTCTTTGTATTTTCTGGACTGACAGACTTTGCTGCTGTCTCATGTATTATTCAATAAAAATCTGAACAATGAATGAAATAGCCTTAAAAAATCTTCTAAAAAGGAAAACCACATTGGAAAAATAAAGGTTAATCAGAGAACCTGATATTTTTTCCTACAATTTATAAAAGAAATTGCAGCCTTTATAGAGCTGGAGGTGTCCTTCCTTGTTATTACAGGAACACCTTCAATTTTGCACATTTCTCCATGCTGACTTGCTGTCCGCAGGGTGCTTGTAGAACAGCATATGGTATACCACGGACATTTTTTTCCTACTAGAGAACCATGGTACAGCTTTGGCAAGCAGGCATTTTAAAGATCAACAGTAAAACTGGGAGTTTATTTTCTATGGTGGTCCAATTAGAGCTACTCTGAAACTCATAGAGTCTTTCCATTCTCCGACTTGACATAGCTGTCAGGAAATTGGAAGTGTATACTCATTTAAATCAATACCAGATTGTCTTAAAACACACACACACACACACACACAATATACTACTATACACTGCACTATTCTCTGCAAGAAGGACTATGAGTCAGTTTTATGTTTCCTTTACATAAAGGCGTTTTTAAAATTAATTTCCATGTAGGCATCTTGTCTGGTGTTGATTATTAAATGCAATTGCTTTTACACTACACAGATGATGTGGAATATGTGTACGAATTCCACGAAAATATTTGATATACCAAGCACACAAATACATCTACAAAAGGCAACACATACCAAGATCGACAGCGATCGCTGAAGTATATGCAATATGGAGACTGAAAAACATTTTTTGCATTTAGCTTTGCATTTCTGTGTTCTGTGCAACATTTTCATCTGTAAGGAACAGTGACACATGCCTCACTTCATGTGTACAGGCATTAGGGTATTGCTATTGTGGTTGATAGGAGTCTCAGGCGCTGAAAGCCAAACACGTATGAAAACAGTTGAGAATTCTCCACATCTGAAGGACCCAGGCGGCCAGGTAATTGGGATTCAGTCACACTGGGGATTTAGAAATCCAGTTCTCTCCAGACTTGTAGTGCCACTGATGAATGTTTTTTGCTGAGTCTTTGAGAGCTTGTGCATGCGCCTCTGATATGATATATGGGATGCTGCTTTTATATATATGCACAAACACTGAGAACTCTGTACAAGAAATTACGCTAATAGAATGGAAGACCAGCTGGCTATACATGTTGGGGAAAAAAGGAAGATGTGACAACTTCAGCTAAGCCAACAGACAGAATCACTTGATTTGGTCTCTGCACATCTTTAAAATCATGCTCTGTGAACATTGTTATGACAGGGAAAAACAAGATTTTTTTCCCTGTAAAATTAAATGTCACTCTTGATAGCATAATATCTGAAACATCATCCTTCCAAGTCCACACCAATACTTTACACAGAAAATTAAACTCTCTCTCTGTTTATTGAGTGGATAATGCAGTCTTCGAATGTGTGAGAACCCCTGCTAGGTGAGAAATTAAAAAAGAAGCACTATAAAGTCTAATGGTATGTATGAAATACAAAAAACAGAGAAAAAGGTAACTTAATTGGTAATCAGAAGAAATCATAAAACTAATCATGCAATTAATGTCTTAAAAAGCTAGCATATGAGGTGTGTATAATTACCAGAAAACAATGCAGTGATGGTTTCAAGCATTAATGAATTAATGATTGTTGGGGGGAGAAGGATTTGATCTGCAATTTTATCTGCTAGCTTTAAATCCATGCTAAACTATTACTTTGCTTTGTTTACAAAAAATGCCCTCGCCTTACACACAGAACTAATCGTTCGAATTAGTATTTTTTATTATTATGTTTAAAAAATGTTCCTTGAGAAAGACGCAGATGTGTTTCCTTCTCCTTCACACAGCTCCCCATCCTCCCCTCTTGTTCGTGAAAACAGAAGACACTTTACAAGGGAAGGAGTTTGGACAGCACATATATCAAAATGACACAAAGCCTAGAGAAATTCACCAATTGCAGGTGCTGGAATAAATTAACAAGTATATTAACATACATTAATATTTTTATTTTCCCTTTAAAATGTAAAATACTACACCACGTATTAACAATTGTCCTTTGTTTTGTACACACATTAAAAAAATAAATTCTGTTCTGATGCTGATTGCTAATTTACTGATGATCTTATATATCAAGATGTTAATTTGTTGATAAAAGGAGGTGATAGAAAATTACAAATGATTTAAGACTGCTGTACATCAAAACATAAGCATTCCTTTGATTTAATTGCCAACTACAAAGATTTCAAACCATGCTATAGTAAACATTGGTCTTTGTTCATTTTTTTCATAAGGTTCGAATGTGTACATCTGCTGCTAGATGTGATAGCAGTGCATGACGGATGGATGGACGGATGAAAGGACTGCTTTGTATGACAGCAGAGTCCCATAATTCAGCAACCTTCAAGGGAAGGCAGAAAGGATGGTCCAGTGGTTAGGGAATTAGCCTAGGACTAGGGAGACCTGGTTTGCCAAACATATCCTGAAGGAACTGGCCTCAGACATCCCCTCCATGGCTCATTTCTCCATTTGTAAGTGAGGGCTACACAATGCTTCCCCACCTTGATGGACTGTCAGAAAAACTAACACCTTGAAGACTGCCAGATAGCTGGATGCTATAGTAACAGAAGGCAGGTGAGTAGCTTAGGTAAAAGCTTTAAAAATTGCATGGCTAGCAATTTAGAGATTTTAAACTAAGAAATGAATGTGTCCTTTTAAAATGTGTCATTTTTAGAGATGGAAGTCTTCTCTATGCAAAGTTTGGCACAAGCAAGAATGGCAGAGGCTGGTTTCCTACAAGGCTTATCAACCACAGTGCTCTTGGCCTTGAACTTCTCATGGGTAGCTCAGCCCTGGCAGCAACTCTTTCCTTAACCCCCATGTAACGGTCTCAGGGAAAGGAGCAAAATAAGGAAAAAGTGCAGAAAAGGACAAAGAAAACAAGATACAGAAAGGAGACTGAGAAAAAATGAAGTCAATTCTCAAGTCTGTTGCTGACTTTCCATGTGGGCTTACACGCTCACACTGCATTTCTATGCTTCAGCTCCCAGCTGTAAGAGTGACCATAATACTTCACTGCGTCTGGGAGGGCGTCCCGGCACCCGTTCATTAGTGCCTGCACTCACACGGTGGCAGTGATGGTGGCTATAAGAAGTCAGAATCGGTATCATATGTAACAATAGTGGTGGTAGATATCTGTATGCTAAGAACTGGAGTGAGACTGGGTGCCAATCGCTGCTTAAGAACCAACACCTTTTACTGATCTCTGAGAAGCCGTAAGTCTCTAAATCAAGTCTCATTCAGCAGTTGGCTGCTCCAGTCTCATCCCCATGTATTGACAGAACAGCACCAGCATAAACCAGGCACTCATCCATCCAGGGACGGAGGGCCCCAAAAGCTGCTACTTGCTTCATGAAGAACCCAAAAGATTTTCAGAAGAGGAAGAACTGTCATCTCCACAGCACATTTTCATTATTCAGTGAGATGGGACTGGTTTTGGTGGAGGCCAAAGGGTGTCACAGTAATTTGGATGTTTCTAGATCATTTATTTTATATTTTGCTGTTGCTGGGGGATCTGTGACCTATCATGTGAGACAGTGACTGTCCTGTCATCTCAGTGAAGTCAAGGGCACAGGATGGCTATGGGGACTGGACAGGTTCAGATTTTGATTTGGCATAGTAAACGACTTCACTGAACTTCACCACTGAGAGCAAAAAATACAACCTTGTTTGAGTTTGTACAAAGTCTGCCTTCTCCACTCCTTTGAAATCATAATTTGGGTCAAGTAAATAAGATTTACAATTGCTCTGTCTGCTGGACACTGACAGAGTTGATATTTGGAGACAGGAGAGACATAGTTTTAAATGATTTTTCAGGATATAAAATCAGACCCCACATCCAAGATTTTCCTGGAAATATTTTGGAATGCTCCTCAGGATCTGCACCAAATTGGCACAGGCTATAAGATGGAACGTTTCCTCAACTCATTGTCTCAACACAGGAATTGTCTTTGCATAACCTGATGAGAAGAACAGCTTCATGGTGTACTAGCAAGTGGGATAAGCAAAGCTGACATCCAGTTTCTACCAAAACCAGCCGCATCTTTCTAAAAAAGGAATGAAGTTCAACAAAAGATATGAAACTACTTGACTGGACATGTCCAAATCAGCTGTCTCAAAAGCAAAAAACTGACACAGTGGAGCATTCACAGAGGTCTGATTTCTTGCACCATTTGCTATCTTTTGTAGCTATGAAAAATGAATGTTCAGCATTACCACCCACATTTGGGAGAATTCTATTCCCACTTTGCATAAGTGTAAATAACTACGTAGGAAACATGGCACTGGGGAATCAGCCACTGGAAGAGAGCACGTCTCAGTTTTATCCCAAAAACCAGAATGAGAGAAGCAATTCAAGAGAGAGGCACTGTTCTGAAGAAATTACGGATTGCCTCATTTTGGAGGAGAGGGCTGGTTGGAAAAGGGGAAGCTCAGAGAGGAAGATCATCTTTGTTTCTATCATAAATAATCTTTAGAAAGAAATTTTTGAATTTTTAAGTCTGCTTGTAATTTCAAGGAGAGAAGTCCAGGAACAGAGCACTGCTGTGCAGTACACCATGATTATCAAATCCAGAGTTGCTCCTACTGAGATGTCGGTATTGCTGGCTATGATAGACAGCTTGGTAAGACTCCTGTGTAAGCTGGTGCCAGTGAAGACATCTCTGGGCAAGGATTTGGGGAAATATATTCTGCCCCTGAAATTGTGTGTTGTACTAGGGAGGTCAGTACACCAGCTTCTACCTCTCTCACCACCAGTTTTCTCTTTTGCATTCTGCAGGATAAATATTGTATTTTCCTACATTTGCACAGATGATGTAAGTATTCATCTAAAATAGTGGGATCTGATCAACAGTGGGATCTACTCTTTTATTAATTAATATATACAATTTGAGATGTGGATTTCTCAGTCTTTTAAAACACAGGAAGTGGCTGTACTGAGTCAAACCAAGAGTACACCTGCCTGTGGCAGTAGCCCTTAGTGGTTACCTGGAGAAGAGTGTAAGAATAGCAGGACAAGCAGGCCACTTGCTCGCACTGTTGATGTGATGATCCGCCAGCCTCCATTTGCACAGACAGAGTCAAAAATGGCCGCTGTCAATCCTGTAACATGGCACGATTTAGGTTGGAGGCTGAAGGTTCTTGAGCTCTTTCATGAGCACCACCTGGTGCGAAACGTGCTTGCGTGTCCCATGATGTGACTGCATCTATTATCACCCCTGCTCAGAGGGGGGATGCATATTACTGCACATCACTGTGCAAAGGTACCCCACTTAGAAGGGCTTCATTTATGGAAGCTTGGGAATCTCTAGCTTAGTCAAGAACCATCTCCCCTTTTTTTCATGCTAAGGATGAAGTTATAATGCATTTGTCTTGATCTTGCCTAGTAAAATCGCCATAAAGATCAGACTTTTTTAATGACAGTATGGGTAGATATTTGGTTGCTATGTTTTATCAAGGGGAGCTTGAATTCAGTATTTATTTCCACAGCATAATGTTAGCACGTGGCCCTGAGATGAGAAAGTACTGTAAGGAAATTTGAACCAGCAAAACATTTATCCTCTGTTCCTACCAGGCCATGGATAGATGCAACAAGAAGAAGATGGACAGTGACAAGACAAGAGGCAACAGGCACAAACTGAAACACAGGAAGTCTGTTTGCACATAAGAAAACATATTTTACTGTGAGGGTGGTTGAACACTGGAACAGGTTGCCCAGAGAGGTTGTGGAGTCTCCATCCTTGGAATACTCAAAGCCTGACTGGACATGGTCCTGGGCAACCTGCTCTAGCTGACCCTGCTCTGAGCAGGGGGGTTGGACCAGACAAACTCCAGAGGTCCCTTCCAACCTCAGCCATTCTGTGATTCTGTGAAAAATTAACTCTTTCATCTTGACAAATTTGCCATGCCAAACATGCAAGATCAAGAAAATTCTGCTTCTAGACCCAGCAGGGAATTTCTCAAGACAAGTCTTTTCTAGGCATATCTAAGCTATTGGCATCAACCCATTTACTCAGAAATGGTCAGTTCAGTTCATTTTCCTTTTCAGAAAATGAAAAAAAAATTCTCAAAATTTCCATTTGATATTTTATAATCAGCAAATGTCAGTTTCAGCCTGATGTCACTTTTTTAAAACAAAATTCAAATTAATTTAAATGAATTCACTATTAAATGGTTAACAAGGAAATAAATATTTTGATTGATATGTTTTTTTTTCCAGATTTTCAATGCATCAAAATTTTTGAGACTTTCAGATTGTTCCCCATCCAGAACACGTAGATAATGCATGAGATGGAAAAACAGACTACTGAAATTACAAAAGCCACAATTTACTGTATAAGAAAATCCTAAAAATAAGAGTTAATTTCCAAATATAAAGCCTAATTTTAAAAAATGCTTGGCATTCCAAGTATCACTGGATTCAAATTGCAGCTTTGAGTGCTCACTATTTTTGAAAATCAAATCACAGTGGGTATGCCAAACTGTGAGCCCAAAATCTAAAAGATTCAAAATTAAGAAGTACTTTTGAACTCTAGTGGTAAGAGTCTTGATAAGACAGAAAAATAAAGTTTTTGGCACAGCATAAAAGAATTTCTGAGTCTCCTACCTACAAATGCTGGAGCATGGCCACAAGACTATTCTTACCCACTTTAAGTCAGGATCTACTTTTAGTATATGCTAATGTCTTTTGTCAGAGTTGTTCCTTGAACCTATCTTTCCTGATTGTTTGCATTTTTCAAAGCAATTCTGCATGATTTAATCTTAAATGACACTCAGACAGTGACTTAATAATTAATATGCCAAGTAAAGCAGGTAAACTAAATCACCTCTTAAATTAAGAAACCAGATCCTTTCTATTACAGCATAAACATAATTTAAAATATAGGTCTTAATAACTCATACACTATTAAGGAAAGAACAGGTGGCTCAGCATTGCTAATGCTGAATTGATATTATAGAAAAATATGA